>NC_139896.1:34331624-36888734 GCF_905171665.1 Trachurus trachurus
TTCATTGCTTCACTGGGATGGAGGGGATGGAGGAAGGGCCAGCGGATTCTTGAAGGAGACACTTGTGGGAAGGAAAAGGGTCTCATTGCGAGAGATCAGCTTGTGTAAACATTCAGGTTAATGAAGCTCAGTGGGCCTAATCCTCAGCCCTCTCCCTCGCCATGGCCTCAAACCCTGTCACCCCTCCCCACAACCTCCAACCCCTCCCTCCACCCCACCGTTTTCCACATAATCCTTTGCAGGAACAGGCTCTGTCAATCAAAAGGACCCCAGGGAAGAAAAAGAGGGGAAGACATGTGCATGCACTTGTGTGTGTGTGTCGGTGTGTGTGGGTATGTTTGCATACAGTACGTATGTGCATGTGTTAACATTTGGGACTGGATGTGTGCTTGTGTGCGCAAACTGCAAACATCACATACCTGTGCACACGCCGCATGCTTTAAGATGAGAATCTGTTGGGGGATTTTCAGCGAGAGACTTTTGCTACTTCAAACCATATGAACAGAGAAGGTGGAAGCCCAGGGTCCAGACCTGGACTTGGGGGTAATCAGCAACACATGAACCGTATATGTGCAAGGGGAAAAGGGGATAAAGGAGCAAAGATGGGGAGGAGGGAAAGGCTGGTTTCCAGTCTAAGCTCTCCAAATACTGACATCACACATTGTGGTCAGGCTTTCAGACGAACTGCACAGAGTTTAAGGTTATGCCCTGAAACAACACCACATGATCAGACTTGGGCCAGTGCACTGATATCTGTTAATCTGACAATTTCTTTTAGGTTAGAAGTTCCTAAAAAATTAGACTTAAATTAAGAACCAATTCATTCAGATTTGATTTTGAAAATCTGTGAAAAATTGACCATCAAAATG
This sequence comes from Trachurus trachurus, assembly GCF_905171665.1. Taxonomy (NCBI): domain Eukaryota; kingdom Metazoa; phylum Chordata; class Actinopteri; order Carangiformes; family Carangidae; genus Trachurus; species Trachurus trachurus. Next base: position 34,332,494 of record NC_139896.1, read on the forward strand.
GTGACCATCCAATCATCTACCATCAATAGCACATCTTTGTATTCTCAAATTCTGGATTCTTCCGCATGTGAAGATGGCGTGCATGGAGCAGCTGCAATGTGGAGCAACATCTGAGATTGTCCAGAGTTTGGAGTGAAGGGTGTTATTTCTTTCAGTCCATTAAAATCCAAAAACACAAAAGTAAAACAAAAATAAATAATTTAAGCTAATGGTAGCGTGTCTGGCAAAGTAGTTCAATTCAGAAAAGTACAAATTATAAATTCTGTGGCCAAGACTTCCCACACCACTAACTCATTACATTAGGTTGTGGAGTAACAGGTTACATTATGACAAGCACATCCACTGTGTAGTATTTCCACATTGTGTGTAAGCTGGTCCTCAGTGCTGTCAGTGGCAGCTGTGTGTTGTTTGGATTGAGAGAATTTTACACTTTAGTAATTGCTTTACCCTAAGTCGTTTATTATTTTATCAGATACAGTTTGCACTTAATTAATTAAAATGTACTTTCTGTGTGGATTTGTCATCATAATTTTGCATCATGACCCTTTGAGGAGAAAGTTAAGCTCCATTTTTTGAGGGAATCAATATACAGACAGAATCCGGACAATCAAATGACATAATTACTGCAGTGCACTATTAAATAGAGAATGAGAACAGGGAGTTCCCTCATGCATAAGCAGCTTTTCTTCTTATTCACTGGAGTTGCCCTAAGGAACCATAAACAGCATTAACTAACTAACACCTTCTCCACTCCCACTGAGTGGTTAACAGCTGGCTAGTGGCCACTGCATCTTGAAACAGATACCCAGGAGTAACATGTACTGTATGTGTTGTGGGTATAGGCCTACTGCATGTGTGTGGATGGATGCTGTTTTTTTTAACTTCCTCCTTGGCCAACTCCCTGTACTGTCTTTACAACAATACCACCACAGCCCAGGGTCAGAGGCTGAGCTGACCATTCAGCTCCACTGTTGACATGTCACTTCCGGCTCTACAGGTAGCCTACACTCTGCACATGTTTTATTTATGACTTTGTCAGATGGTAAACAGGAATTAGTAAATTAATAATTTGAAAAATTCGACTGGCGTTGCATTGAGACACTGAAAACATTCATTCAGCTTAAAGGGATAGTTCACCCAAAATTCAAATTTCACTCATTATCTACTCACCCTCATGTCGACTAAGAGCTGGGAGAATTTTCAGAGTCCTCCGTCCCTTCTGTGAGTTACGGGGGGGGGGGGGGGGGGGGGGGGGCACCGCGCAGCAGTATTTGTCCATATAATGGTTGTGAATGGATACCAACTTTCTTCGTCCAAAAAGACACACCAAAAAACATCCAAATACCTCCATGCTGCTCGTCTGTAATGTCCCTCTTGTATTGAAGCCCCGACATGAGAAATTGTTCCGCCGGTCAGTGCAAATCACACGAGATTTGCACTGACACAGGAAGAGCAGTGAACTGAGACACTGGGAGCTTCCGCTACAAACAAGCTTAAAATATAGACTTATTTAATTTTTTTCGGAACAATTTCTCATGTCGGGGCTTCAATACAAGAGGGACATTACAGACGAGCAGTATGGAGGTATTTGGATGTTTTTTGGTGTGTCTTTTTGGACGAAGAAAGTTGGTATCCATTCACAACCATTATATGGACAAATACTGTTGCGCGGACCCCCCCATAACTCAGAGAAGGCACGGAGGACTCTGAAAATTCTCACAGCTCTTAGCTGACATGAGGGTGAGTAGATAATGAGTGAAATTTGAATTTTGGGTGAACTATCCCATTAACTTTCATCGAAAAAATAAAAAGACAAACAAAGCCCTTGTAGTATTGTAGATGGTGTCCATGGGCATGCAGGGTAATTTTTGGAAGACCACTGACGACATGACCAGTCTTGGCAGTATTAGCTTACTGGCCATATCTGGCCTTTGGTCTCGCTGCTTTTTCTCACAGTTCTCATTTTTCTGTCGACTTTAAAGATCTCCCTTTTGCCCCAACCAAAGGTTTGGCTGCTGTTTTATGACGGCGTGGTTATTGTGATGATGATGATTTATGTTCTAATACGCTTCTCTCTCATTTATCCCTTCTCCCTGGGTTCCCATAAATCAGTGCAGATATGGAGCCAAGCTTGGCTGCGTGCCACTCATGCCACAGCAAACACTCCTCAAGGGACAATCAAGGACTGAAACTGTACCTGAATATCACTGACATTCAGTCATTTTCTTTTGCAATAAATTTTGCGATAATTACTGATGATCTTTTCCCATCTTTCTCCACTCATAAAAACAGAATAAGAAAGCTACAATTATTTATTGTCTGCCCCCGAGTCTTTATTGGCAAAGCCATCACTGAAATTTTCACTATGAGATTTAGAGGAATAAAATGAGCCCCGTTAACACCACACAGACCAGTATGACTGAGCTGTCTGAGCTCTTCTGTCAGGGGTCTGTTCACTGAAGCCAGATGGCAGAAAGAGAGAAGGAGGGGGGGAGACAGATGACAGAAATGGCAAAAAAAAAAAAAAAAGAGGTAGGAAAAGGACAGGATGAAAAACTGGGTGGTTTGAGGTTCCCCTGGCATTCTGCATTAAGCTAGGAACACAAACATGCACACAAACCACACACTCACACACAAATATACCCACACATAAATGCTGAAGTATTCAGTCCAGCTGCTGGCTCCGCTCCAACATTAACATGGTAGAGTCCATGGCCACGTGTGGCACCGTGGAGTAACACTGGCTCGTCCCGCCAACTTTCTTCTCCTGTGGTAAAGCTGGTGTGTGGCACCAGAGGACCAAGCCAGCAGCATCCCACTGTCCCACTGGCCCTGCCAACTCCTTCCTTTTCTCTTCTGCTGTGGTGCTGGAGCTGATGTGGTGTGGTGACAAGGGCAGCCTGTGATGCAGCGAGGGCCCCTGACTTGACTGAATTATCTCATCAGGGTCCCTTTATTAGGAACTCAGCAGGCTTATTATTTTTATTATTAACGGCCTGTGTTTTCATCCTAAGGATGCCAGGCTTCAGTGCACACAGCTGTTTCTCCTCAACTCCTATGTTTTCTCAACTTAAGAGGTGCTTTAGCAAAATGCCGTTCAGATATTTTTCTTTAGCGTCCCCCCTGCGCTATGCCTATCTTTTCACTGGTCTGGCTTTCCCTTTTTTTTTTTTCTTCCTTAGGCAGGATTAGGCCAAGTTTAACAACCATGTCCACAGGCCGGAGTGACATTGCAGTAAAATAATGTTGAGCACAGCCAGCCAGATAATCATTAAAGTATGAAAAAATAAATCCAAGTTTGCCTGGTTTGTCTCAACCAAGGCACATCAATGTGTTTAAACATTCAAAGTGACAGTAGGAGAACATACCTTTCTCAATAGTATATTAGTAGAAGCCTTTGCAGTGAGTTATTTGTAGACTTTGGAGACATCAATTTTGTAATTATTGTTAAATATACATCATAAAAAAGAAAGAAATGGTCACGGAGCATTATAGGACTTATCGGTCTTGAACAAGAAGGCAAAGTAAAATAGACACCCCTCTGAGTGTCTGAAGGCTGAAATCCTACTGGGAAGATTTATGTGGTAGCTATATTTTTATCCATCATTTATCACATTCCCACTTTCTTTTAGGAGAGGGTCATGAAGTGAATGTGGAGACATCAGGCTGCGAGCTAATAACCTTGTAGTGGAAGTCTGATCAATAGTACAGCTCAGGTTTCCCAGCTACATCACAGAGAGAAAGTGTAGCAGCAGCTGTTCAGAGCCTTGGTCTTGATATGAACTGGAAAGCTCACACAGAGTAATACATTTCTTAGTGAGGTTTAATATTTAGAGAACTTTTCTAACTCTGTTAATGTCAAAGATGACACTTTGTAGAGTGTCTTTGCTGCAATAGAGGACAGTCCACTATAACTTAAGAAGAGGTCTGGTGATATTCCGTATTTTGTCTTGTTGTCAACACATCTTGTTTTAAAATCAAAACCAATAATATCTGGGTCCAACTCATTACTTGCTGACTCCCCATTAGCCCGTTTGTATAGGTATAGGTAAGGTATAGGCCACTCTTTAAGTTTTGCTCTTGCTTCTTAGCAAACATTAGCATAATCAGCTGTTTAATCCGTTAATCTAGAAGAAATGTTGTTGAGTTCAGCATCAAATTCCATAGGTGTTCAATGTAGGTGACCTGGCATCCAGAGCGTGGCATTTACAGAGCAAACCCAAGACAAGACCAATGATAAATGTCTGTGTTTCGTCATCAGTCTATGCTGAGGCCTCATTCTTTTCTGAGGAGCTGTTTTCCTCAGCTGGAATTGTTGTCTCTGCCCATTGATCAATGTCCTCAATGTCCTCTGGAGCCCAATCTTGGATATTTTGCAATATTGCAATTCACTTCCAGGAAAATTAGGGAACCCATTGTTTTATCCCCCTCCAGAGGCAATTCACCAACCCACGTACGAGGATCCTGTCTGTGAGTTGAGGCTTAAATCACTGCCTCCAAAAGATCAGGAGCTTTGAAATAAGCACAGTCTGTTCAGCAACTTGGGAAACTGAAACTAATCTTCTTCACATGCAAATGTAGTCTTCTGAATCAAAATTGTGTGTGCATCTGCCATTGTAGTGCTTCCATGTGCGTGCCTCTTGATTCAAAATGTTACTGTTTTCAGTTTCTAATGTTTATCATTTATGTAATTTTGTTTTATTCTATTCTGTTATTCCGTTTTATTATTTCTTACGTTGTATGTCTGTGTCTTAAGGCTCTTTCAGTGCGTTCAAAATTGAATACAAAATATGTGTCTGCTATTAAATAGTGTAGGTGTTCTTTCTGCAACACAAACAGAAATGTATGTGTATATTGTTGCTGCTACTAATCCAGACCCTTGTAGCCATGCAGCTCATTTTACAGCTAACAGATTAAAACTGACATGAAAATTACCTGGCATGAAAAACTGCATAACCTCACAATAAACATTATATAAGATTGGAGAGTTAAAGGTAGAGTCTGGAGGTTTGTTCATTGCAATTTGTAAACAAAACATTCAAACTGGGCCCCTCCTCTCGGGCTCAACTGTGCAGCCGGGGAACATAGGACCCTCTTTTTGAAAAAGGGTCCTATTTCCCCCGGTCGCAATACATACTGGGGAACATAGGACCCCTTTTCTAAAAAAGGGTCCTATGTTCCCCGCTGTTGCTGGTCGATGGACTCTCTCTACTTATCTGGACTCTCTCTCTATCTGGCCTGTCTAGCCTCTACCTGGTCTTTTTACAAAACTTAACCAACTCCTTTCTTTATTGCCTAAACCCAACCAATGGGACAATTCCACTTCTCGCTCAAAGTCACAACTCAACTCTCATTCAGAAATAGGCAAAAATCTGCAAAGTCACAACTGCACTTGCATGTTCCCTGGGTCCTTTTGGAAAAAAGTGGGGAATATAGGACCCTTTAAAAAAAAAAAGGGTTCTATGTTCCCCCGTCCCATAGCGGGGAACATAGGACCTTTTTTTTAGAAAAAGGGTTCTATGTTCCCAGGTCCCATACAAAGTGGGTAACATAGGACCCGGGGAACATAGGACCTGGGGAACATAGGGATGACCCCGGGGGGATGCTAGCCGCCACCGCTAGCGGAAGTTAGCGGGGCTAGCGGGGCTCCTACAGGCGGGGGAGGGGGCTCTGCACAGTCACCACCACATAGGACTAGAAGCCCATGATTAAGCCGGATTTCATTCGTATAAGTTTAGCATTTAATCATGAGCAAAAACCTCCAGACTCTACCTTTAAACTACAAAAGCAGGCCGTGTTTTCACAAAAATACAAATGAGTTTCCCCCTCTTAAATAGTTTGTGTCTGCCACAGGGAGTTACTTTACCACATGAAGAATAATGACTTAGTCAAGAGTTTAAAGTAAATCTGGCGATACCTTAGAGTAACTTGCTCCTTTTCATATTTTTTGTGCATCAATGACTATTTTCAGCCTTGGATTAGGTGCACTTAAGTCTTTAGAAGGAGTGATTTATTGATGGGTTTAGTCTATTACTTTGCAATAATTAATTAGAAAGCCCTAACGACAGTTGCTAAAAGACGAAACCAAACCAAGAAACATGTAAAGCTAATAACGTCTTGTAATTTAGAATATGATTTTTTTTTTTTTTTTTACATGGAAACAACATTTTCATTGAAATCTGAATGGCATGTATTTTAAGTTATTAAACTGATGTCAAAACTGATTATTTAAAAACAAGTTATACTCCCTAAAGTTACGATGAGCAGACTCCTCCAGAGGAGTGCTGTTTGAAACACCAAAAGCACAGTTAATATTTTACAGATACAGCAAAACATGTAGCCTTTCCATAATTCAGACCATGCAGCATCTAGCTATAGGATCCTGTGTTCATGAGCTGCCAGACAACATCTAAAGACGGTGATAAAGACAGGGACAACCAAAAACATTTCTCACAAACTCAAACCATATAGCTGGGCTCAAGCTGAGTTCAGAAGCAGAAAACATGATTCACACATTGAGACATGCAGACACCCCTGCAGCCATCAGTTTTTATGGATCCCTAAAGTACTATTATCACAACCCTTAAGCCTGAAACAGGCGCTCATTCTCCGAAGCCTTGTCACAGGACCCAGTGAGCCAGGGTTAATATTGGCCATTCGACTGTGCCTCTATCGCTCCCAAAACTGTTCAGACTTGTCAGAATCACAGTGTGGTTGCACTGATGGAGAAAGATTTTGCCAACAGAGGGACTGGGTCAGCATTCACTGTTGCCAGCGCGAATCACAAGGGTGAAAAGACGGAAGGAAAACCCTTTCTGGATGAAGGAGATGAAAGGCAGATAAGTAACTAAGATGGATTGGAGCAGCGCAACGTGGTGACAGTTTGAGCAAATGATCTTTTGGGAAAGTGTTGCACTCCAATGAAAAAATATGATTTGGGCTCTTGTACTATCAGCTCAAGAAGTTCAGCTGTGTAAACCGATTTCAAGAGTTGAAACTCATGCTGCTGAATTTAGATATCCCGTTGAGAAATATGTGACCTTGCCCAAATCTTGGTGAGTTTTTGTTGGGCCACCGTGTAGTTTAACTTTCATGCTTGCTGCTGTGTGCCAAGAATGTCTTTTTCTTTTCCAAATGGGGTAGATTTAACCATTGAGTCATGCTACAGTTTTCCTCAACCACAGTGTGACAGTGGTAAGACTGAGTTGGTAAAACCATAAAGGGGGGGATGGTCAAACTAGAGGGTCATTCACAATGCAAAGAAAACACTCAGCATCCATCAGTCATGGTCCCAAGACAGTTGGGCTACTTACATCCTGGTGGTTTATCAATAGAGTGATTACCTTAATAGAAAGAACAGTGCCTTTTAAGAGCCTCTTTACTTGTCAGATGATTAAATTAGTCAATAGATTATGTTCCTGATCAGATACATGAATTATTGATCATCTTTGGAGAGACTCTGGGGGTTCTTAATCATTTATGTTAATATGTATGCGTGTGTGTGTGTGTAGGTGTGTGCGTGTGTGTGTCCGTGGGCGTTTTCCATCCATCCAAACAGAAGCAACAGTGACAATTTGGGAAAGGCGGAGTTCAGAAGCCGTGAGTGATGAATGCTATAAAGTTTGTCTGACTTTTATTGCACCAGATTTTCCCTCAGTTGTGTGTGGAGTTATTAAAACTAAGCCATGTGTCCTTCACTCCCAGCCTGAGTAATAACAGGCTAATGCAGTAAGTCAAACAGTCTTGTTCTAATTAGGTGTGGTTGTGTGTGGCGTTCCAACGCCTGTCAACCGCTCAGAGATAATGGCCATAAGCGCGTTGGGCCTCAGCGCTCTGTGGATTCACAGCACTGTCTGCAGGACAGGGATGAGTACAGTCAGGCTTTACACTTGTCTTTTCTTACTGAGAGAAAACATAATAATCACAATGGAATTAGTGGTGCAAAAATGAAAGTGCAAAAGGCATTGCCAAGGGAAGATGAAAAAACACAGAGGGTACAGAATGTATGACAAGCATAAACGGATAAGACCATTTTTGATCAACTTGTCGACTTCTTAGATCTTCTAACTTTCTCTTGACTTCTAGTTTGTGAAGCATCAGAATGAACAATTATCCCATGAAAGTTAAAGTTCACTTTTATTATCTGCAGTGTTTTGTAATAGATGTACATTTAAGAAATTACAGTGATTTTCTGCAACTGGAGCTCAATTATGGCCACTGAGTAGTGTCCCAGTACAATTTTGTGGTATCTCACTGTCTAGTGTGGTTTTGATTTTCATGTCTGCAAAATGACAAAATGACGCACCGGGCTGAGGCTTTGGACTGACATGATGACAAACTGCCCTCAGCCAATGTTTGGTTTACAACCATGAAATGTTACATATTTCGGCGCTCGTAGGATGTGTCAAGGCTCACATAAAGACATGTCTGTTATCTCTATGCAACCAGTGTGACAAACTTCAAAGTGTCCACACATAACACAAAATATATTGGAAAACCTTAAGGGGAATGGGCAGTCATAGCGACTTATGTGATTTCATGAAAAGCAAGACTGACATTACTGAATTGACCTGAATCAAGGACTATAGTTTAGACTAGATATAGTAACTTATATGGGAGCAGGCTGCCTAATAGAATTTTCAGAATCAGATTCATGATCAAATTTTATTCATAACAAACTGCAGAATCATACAAAACCAAAGAGATTTTATACAATCATGGTCAAAATTGGAAAACATACTATATCGTCACAGAGACTAAAATTAAGCATCATATTGGCAAAGTAGAGATAAGAGCATAGTCCTTGTGGTTTAACCCGTGGGTCATTATGATATGAAAAAACTAGAATACAATATACATTATAAGCATTGACTAATATACACCATACATGCACTTACAAGAGAATGTATTGAGATACAACAGGTCTCAATGAAAGTGGATCAAGTGTCCTCTGTGTGCAAAAGGTTTTTGCACTTGTATGCCAAACTGCTTTGGAAAGTCTTGGGTCGATTTACGGTGTGCACAATGTTGGTGCGTTTCAGTTGTGTGCGATGATAAATAGGGAAATATACATGACTAAGCACGTATTTCTTACATTGTGAAATTGTGTTCCCTCAAGTAAGGTGATGCTTCTTCATTTGCTGTTTTACATTCATCTGTGACTGGGGATTTTGGGCGCTTTATCATCAAGTGTTAACACTGAGACCTTCTCTCTTTCCCTCAGCGTTCAGCTCCTTGTGGGCGGAGTTTTCACACACTTTGCAGTGACAAGACAATGTGCAACAACGTGAGGCCACGGTGAAAATCCACCGCCTGGAGCCACCAAGCAGACCAGAGAGGAAATGAACACATCGCTCCTTTTTTCACACCTCTTACCTTTTTACCCCTATGCATCCACACCTTTCTTCTTCCACCCTCCCTCTTTCTCTCTCACTCAATCACCCCAGGCATCGAACTGATAATCCAAAAGGTCACCTGTGGCCTCTCTCTCTCTCGCCCCTCCCTTCTATTTCTCTTCAACAATGAAGAAAAAAAAGAGAAAACAAGCCTGAGGGAGTTTCAATCCCGATCACTGAGGGCAGGTAACTATGGGAGTCAAACAAGTGTCTCGTCTTCTCATCACAATTTTCTCCCACATCATTTCCTTGTTCTCTGAGATTCTGTTCTCCGTTCATGAAGGTGAAAAGGTGACACAGATTATTCAGCAGCGAAGGAATGTAAGCCACAGGGTAATTCAGTAATACTCTTTTAAGAGCTGGTTCTATCAAACATTTTGTAAGATAAGAACAATGTCTTAAATTGCAAGTACAGGAACATGCTGCCTCTACAAAAGAAGAAAACAGAGATATGAAAGATGAGTGCATGGGGGGGAAATGGTGGAAGGAGAGTCTATTTTGGCAGCAAACTGTAAAGATGAACTGAACTAAGAGTGAAATATTCCTAATACATTCAATTATTACTCAACATTAGCAATTTCCATTGAGTAGTTGATGAAAAGTGGTGTATTAAAAGTCTAATTCTGCATATAAATTCCAAAAGAGAAGAACACAAATTCAAATGCAGGTATTTTGCTATTGTTTGACCTTTTTTTTTTTTTTTTAATCATTGCTCTAAAAAGTATTTCCTTTGGGGTAAAGGGACAAACTACAATGGGAAACGTCTTTGTCAGAGCTGCTGCTGTTGTGATTTGGTCTTTATGCACATCTTCCAGCTCTGCAAATCTCCACAATCATCCATTAGCTTCCTCTTCTACGCTATCAGATATCAAATTATTGATTTGCAGCAATCAATTTCAGTGACCTATGTGCAAGCTTTTGGGTGACAGGGTGAAAAGGTCAAAAGGCCAAGGGCAGAGCCCTTTCCACACATTTCATTCTGGAATAAATCAATATTAACACCGTGAAAACAGATGGGTAAACCAGCCACAGCAATTTGTCTTATATTAATAATCCATTTAACAACAATGTTCCTGTTATTTTTTATTGAATAATTAAGCAAACGTTTCTCCAGTCTTTTTTATTATCCTCATTAAAAGTAAATCTTCCTGCTTCAGAATTTCAAGTTAATGGTATGTCATGGCCACACACAGTATATAGGTCTCTAACATTATTTCTGACCTACAGTTCTTTCTATTATTTGATTGTCCTGTGAAGAACTGTCTGATCCAGTGGAGAGGAAAAGCAGTTTCTCCTCTATTGCTTTCTCTCTTTCTAAAACTAAAATCTGTTTCAGATTGCGAGCCAGCAGGGCGTCTGTAACTCAGGAACCCGTAAGAAAGTATTTGAAATGTTCTCTTTTCAAAAAAACACCCTGCGCTTTCTTGTGTTAATAATCTTTCACTTTCTTTGTTTCATTTTCTGGAACTTTGTTTGTGTATATCAACTGTTTTCGTCTTTTGAGCAGGATTTATGAGAAGAGATGTTTTCAGCTTGTCCCCAATGATGAGGACTCACCGATGGTCTTCCTAAGAGCCAATAAAATAAAACAAAGTGCTCTATTTCTGTCTTAGTATCTACATTTTTTTAAACCTAACACTGTTTTCACTTTAGGACTGAAAATATGTTTCTTTTTCTGCCTTTCTTTCCTTCATTCTTTCTTTTCCCCTCTTTCCCCTGATCTTATTACTCTCTGTCCCCTGCAACTCACTTCCTTTTGCTGACAGTGATTAAATATTCTCTGTGCCTTCCAATAGAGAGGCAGAAATCACACAGACATGTACGCACAGGTCATGTAATGAACTCTAGTTTCCTTTAGCCTTCCAGCCATGGGAATCCAACACAACACAGGCAGCAATGACATCATGCAGTACCCTCACAGGTCAACTCTAATCCCTTATCATTATCATAACACACACACACACACACACACAAACCAACACAAAAGCTTTGTTTTTTGCAGAGTGATTAAAAGGTCATGAACATTTGTGATGTATGGTACTGCTCTATATTAAAATGAGTTGCTGCGGCTCTGTTCATGTGATGTTTGTCGCTGAGGTTTGTTTGCTGCATATTTAGCCGGGGAATCCCTTATTCCCCTCATTTATTGCTCTGTTGTGTTGCCACAACAGCAACATAAGACAGCCAGTTGGTACTTTTTAACAATGGCTGTGACTTTTTTTTTCCTCCAAAAGCATATCCTATTTGATTGCACTTGGCAATACTTGACATTGTTTTACTATGTGATGAGTAGGATGGGATCAGTGATCCCTTTGTAGTGCTCAGTGCCGCAGGTTAAGTTCATTAAGTGTAATTATATTTTTTAACATAAGTGCTCATAGTGAAATAGAATATTTGTGAGATAGACATTTTGAGATTCTGTAGAAATTAGAATCATGCAGGAGTGACTCACATGCTCACCCCTTATTTTTAGATCTACTGATGCATGTCATTACTTTTTATTAGGACAAGCAGAACCCCTCCCATCATTTTACTCCTTTATTTGTCCCCAACACCTAGATACACTTATACTATCAGTGTTACTGGTGTCATGTGCCATGTTTTGAACGTTGTCTCAGTTCAGCATGATCAACATGTGCTTTCATGTTTGTTTCATGACATTACACAATGGCCCAGACTGAAATATCTTAAAAGCTATTCATTTTTTTTTATATACTTTATTGCAGAATTCAAGTTCATATTCCAGCACATATCTTATCAGTCACTGGCACGTTCCTGCAACATTTATGACATTTTTTTTTGTGAAAAACATCAAAGGAAAAATGAAAAATAAAAGCTATTCATGATCCCCTTTCCTCTTCAATTCAAACAACTTTATTAAAGCAGAAGTAAGTGATCCGGTGGTTTTGGCTAACTTCCTGTCAGCCAATGGAGTTAGCAGTCCCCGCCCTCGTCCCTACGTCACCACATTCACGCGCATCCCTTGGCTGCACACACAGAGAGGACCGCCCCTTTATGCCGTTCTCTCTCCTCATTGGATAAAGGTTGTAGGATACAAGGAAAGTTTTCTCCTCGGCTTACAGCAGAGCAGAGTGACTGACAGACCCGTGTTTCAGACCAAACACTCTATATAAGTGATTGCTGTCGGAAGATACAACTATTTAAGACTTATATTAACACAAACATTCTGCTTACTTCTGCTTTAATCCCACAATGGGCAATTCATTTTGAGCAGCAGGTTGTCATGGTTCATAGCCTACATGGCCCACAATAAATAGTCAATACAACACACATCAAACAACATGGAGCTTAGAATGGATAATAATATAAAAGCTTGTGACAGCCTATAAGTAGAGATAATTTACAAACCACATTGCTTCAAGAATTAAGAAATAAAGGAAATAATAAAAAAAAACTGGTGGACAGTCATAGCAATTGTTACATGAAACACTGTGATAATTTGTCAGTTGCGGCATATTGTGAATCTTGGGAGAGTTTGGACCACAAATGACCCACTCGTTGGATCTGTTGTTTATCAGGAAAAGAAAGCTGCATCAGAACATAACCGCCGTCCATACCAGCACAGAGCTCATTTACATACGTACGAGGCTTGTGCATGTCAGTGTAAACAGGAAGTAGGCTAGTACTCTGCAGTTCTGTAATTGTAGAAAATACGACCAAAGACGAAAAGTAAGCATTTACTGCTCAATAGCTGCTAGCAAGGTCAGTAATGTTTGTATTTCATGATTCGTGTTGCATTCACTGCTAGTTGTATAAGCCCCAATCAGGAGGCAGCGGTGGGTGTATATGTTTCCAAAAGGCTCTGCTTCTGCCCCCGAAAACTTCAAGACAAACTGAAACTGGGCCAGAAGCATCCAAAAGTAACACCAGGGATAAATGTTGCAAAAGTGGTGCATTTTAAATCTGACAGTAGTGTAGATGGAGTTAGCCTGAGTCTATGGCAAATAAGGATTTAATTAAATCTGTTTTAAATCCATGTTGACGTGAACACACACTAACCCGTCTATATTTTAGTCGTTTTAGTTATGAAGAGCAGCATGACTGTCACCACTTTGAATAAAAGCTGAATAGATTTCATGGGAAAAAAATGCAAACAGTCTAATAATATGATACTTAATCTGTGTTGGTGAGGAAGTTTTCACCATGCCTCCCTCTCACACCGAGGTCAGGGCACAGCGCCGACAAACACAACAACAGCTTGTGAATGAGTCAGCATTTTGCCTATGGAAACATCAGCAGGACAAGTGATTGACACACGGTGAAAATCATCTCTGTATGGGAAAGTGACATGTTGTTCAGAACATATTTTCTTATTTTCGCATTTAGATTTTTTTTTCTTTGATGCCGCAAATGCTGCAAAGTAGATCTTAAACCTTTTCCCTGAACTTCTTAAAAAGCATTACCTGAAGGAAAACCATTTATAGAAGTGTTGTCATCAACCAGCGATGTCAAAAATCTGAAGAAAAACACATTCATTGTCAATAACACAAAAGGCCACGTTGTTGTGAAACTGCTTCACACCATTCCACATAGTCACATGGGCAGCACAGAAATACAATACTCTCGACACGCCTTGTCTTTTTCAGAGAGAGCGAGGTGAAAAAAAAAAAAGCCCTTTGCTTTCAAGCATGGATCCTAAAGTCCAATGAGTTCTGCTCTGTCGTGGGAACGTGCAACGCTCCATGTGAACGTATCTGTCTCACCTCTGGGCCAGTGCACAGGAAATGGAAGAGCTGAGAGTGTGTTGTTGTGTGTCAGTTCAATGGCAGTATAGGTGTAGGGGGTTTCAAAAAGCGAAAAGGTTGCAGAACTCTCTCAGGAGATCGTCCATCATAGGAGAGAGGCAGACTGTCTGAGGTTTTGCTATATTTGCATACATAGGGGAATTATAAATCACCACAAGTGAGAACAAGTGTCGATCGTCTGGGCTGTCATTTGAACACCAGCTGTGTTTCACATTTGTGTTTGTGTTTCAGTCAGCAGTTTGTAGCTGTTTCAGAATTGCACTGGTACAGACAGTAGCTTAGTTGTGACTGCACGGTCAAAGTGGCATCTTGTTTTTTTTTTTTAACATTCTGTTTATTGAATTTTTTTTCATATTCAGGACAAGTATTTGAGTAACACATTGTGAACATATTTTTCAATCCAAGCCCCCCTCGCACTCCCTCCCCCCATTAACTATTACTGGTATATATATGTCTATATAGATATACTTAAATACAAATTATAGTACAATAGGATCATAACATAAAATAGGTAAAATAAATCATAATAAATAATAAAACAAAACAAATGACGATACATATTGAAAATATATAGATAAATTAATAAAAGGAAAAGTCAAATAAAATATAGATAGTTGAATATCTCTCTAGCCAGCAGCTACAGCTTTGGATGTTCAATCAATCAGATTACCCCATATTCCCTCAAAGTTATCTGGCCTTTGTTCACTCTTCCATCTAAGAGCTATGCATTTATTAGCTATTGTCAAAGCTATTCTAATAAATCTGATTTTGTTGGCCCTTATATCGACGTGTCCCCTAGTAGAGTTAACCTTGGTTCAGGTGTTTTAGTTATCTTGGATATGGTTCTTAGTATGGTTTCCCAATAATTGGACAGTTGTGAACAGGACCAGAACATTTGAAGAAGAGAGCCAACTTCAGATTTGCACCTTGGACAGCATTGAGAGATTGTCTGGTTTATATTGTGCAGTCGTTCAGGTGTGTGATAGATTCTATGTATCAGATTGTACTCAGTTACTAAAGCGTTGGGCCTTTTCACAAGTGGCATCTTGTTGATGCTGGGTTCACAAAGAGTGTCACACACGGAGCAGCAGTGTATTTTATTTTCACACAGGTTGACACAGCTACTGCATACACATGAGAAAAGACAGAGAAGAGTCAAATGAATACCTGCCCCGAGGATGTTTAATTCTACATATCCGCTGAGACATTCCTCTAAACATTTACTGTTATGGGCTACAGTTCCTGGGTAGGGTGAGAAAAGTGTCACCAGACAGTTTATTTTCTCACACATCCACAGTGAACAGTACAGTAGCTGCTACACAGGATGATGAGTCTGACAAGTTCAGGTCTGACAGTAAATAAACAGAACATTTTAACGATGTTGAGTGACAACTTATTCATCCGGTGTGTGCATCTCACAGTTACAAACCAAGTTTCATTCCCACTATACTATAACACACAACAACTCACACAGGCGTGAAAACAAAAAACCAACAACCAAGGGAAATATATGCAAACAGTGATAGTCTGTTATCGGTGGTTCTCAGAGAAGCAGTTGATCATTGCTCAGTAAAATAAATGTAAATTGTGAAAAATATATTCATATAGAAAATTAACTAAAGCCTGAGATGACAAAGTTAAATTCCTTGTTATATCATCCAATAGTAAAAAAAAAAAAAAAAAAAAAAGTCAGTTTACCAACACAACAAAAGAGAATTATGTTTAGCAATGTGCCACTATGCTACAATTCAATGCCAGTCTTTAAGTTGAGGCATGTTTAGAAAGTTAGGGACAAAAAAACATGAACACCTAGTACATTGTAGTACAATCCAACACAATGACACATTGAACCGCAGACTCACAAACTGCCAGAGATGAATCATCATCTTGCTGACACAAAGGCTGTAGGCTATTTATCACTGGGCACCTTTAATGGATTGCATTGTGTCGTTTGTGTATTAATGTTGATGTGTCACCTTAAGTGATAATGTGGTAACTAATGATAGAGTTGCATTCCTACATAACACGCGTTACAGATAAGACAGCTGGTGTTTACTGAAAAGTGATGCACATAATTCTGGGAGTCCTCCACATACTGTATGTGTTGGAGCAGTTCTCATGCTGTACAAACATTAGTGATTTTATCCACTATATCAGTCCAATGGGGCAGCTCCTGCAGGCTGAGGTTTCATCCTGCTGTGGAACCAACTCTGTCTGAGGCTTACAGCCTGAAACATCTGTTGTAATTTCTGTCAAATTGAATTTTTATTACCTGGTCATTAAAGCCGCAGCAATGGCAAAACCAGATGGGTTCTTGCTGACCTTACAACTGCTTCTTTTTTATGGTGTTGGTGAAAATTGAACCAAAGGAAGCTGTGCGCTTTATAAAATTAAGGCAATCATTCCCACATTCCTGAGACATGGGGGGCACCGAAGAGGGCGAAGATGGGTGCAGAGCAGCAGTGAAGGGGTATATGAGCATATGACTGCTTTTGTGTGGGCCAGTGTATAGATTCCTCCATGTGTACAGTATCTGCTTCTTTGGGGGCAAATTCCTGTGCAGTGAAGGTGGACTGCACGCAATGGGTTGAAAATAATTTGGTTGTATAACACAAAATCTATCATCTGGTCTATAAAAAGTAAGTTAATCAAGATTAATCTCATATATTTAGTAAATTAAAGGGATATGCCAACATTTTTTTTCTACTCCCGAGTCCATGTCAAGCAGATAGACACCATCCTTTCGACTGTGCGTGCAGTAACGAGGGCGATAGAGCCGTATCGGCCGTAATTAGCTTAGCTAAAACGCTGGAAGTGTAGGCTATAGGTAGTGTTAGCCTGCCTCCACCTAAAGTCATCAGAGAAACTCTTCAGCAACTCCAAACGGAAACCGGCGGGCCGATCTTCGTCTCAGAGCTAAGAAAAAACTCTCTGGTAAGGCATCTTGAGCGGTCAAATGCCAGTAACGGGACGAGATCGGTCAAAACGGAGGGTTCAAGCAAAGACGCTTTATTTTGGTTTAAGCTAGCTACATCGAGGGTAGGTTAGCTTCCTATTTCAAAGTAAAAGCACAAATTCTATTGTCATGGTTTTCTGTATGTAAAGGGCAACAGGTGTTTTATTTCATGAAAGTAACCGGAAGTGCGTTGGTCACAACGGCTAGCTTGAGTAGCGCAAAATACGTCCGAACAAAATTGTGAACAGCTGGTATTTCGACAAATTAACGACACACTGCTGATCTAAACGGCTACTTTCTAAAAATGTTTGAAATGTCGATAAAGTGATATATTTACAGAGTTTAGAGCTAAAATGAAATCAGTTTCTGACTGCTGATTTCGGCTCGGGTAGGAGGCAGGCTAACACTACCTACTGTATACACTTCCAGCGTTTGAGCTAAGCTAATTACGGGCGATACGGCTCTATCTCCCTTGTTACTGCACGCACAGTCGAAAGGATGGTGTCTATCTGCTTGTCATGGACTCGGGAGTGAGGCAAGACACAAACATTTTTTTTGGTGTATCCCTTTAAATCTTACATGACATATTTGAATGAAGGAGAAGTCAGGAAAGTAAAATTTAGTTATTAAGAAGTATTGGTTGTACTTGTATAGGGCCGACAGCAAGTGGGAATCAAATGTCATATAGTTTTTTTTGTGTGTGTTTGTTTGTCTTTTTTATCAATGTTTGGATTATTTCATCAAATAGAGATCTGCAATATATTACAGTGGGAAAACAACCTACCTTGGCCCTGCACATGCGTGTGTTCCTGAGGGGCCTCTCGGCTGCACGGCTAGAGGCCAGGGTCAGTCAAATAACACACACAACATATAAGCAGCATGGGTGAGAGCTGTCTCACTGGGAGGGAGGGCTGCTCCATCACTGGCCCCAGTGGGGAGTAATGGAGGGATGCTGGGTGTGTTTATTAGAGACAGAGGGAGGGGAAAATCATTGAAGTGAAGTGGGAATATGCCTCCTGGTCTCTCAACACTGACGTTTTTACTTGTGCTGGAGTAGGTTTAGCTGTTAAAAGTTAGAAAGCAACAAAGTACGGAAAACATAACACTCGCAGATGTTTGCGTACAGAACCTTAACGGTCACTGAACTGCGTGGTGACTTTAAAACATACGCTGTGGGTCAGTGCAACCAGAACCCTATGAGGGCTTTAGCACTGCAATAGCAGTGTCAAAACACCAAATGAGGTCATATTTTGTGAGAACCATGTATGACCCCTTTTAAGAAAAGCTATATTTTTGTAAACAGTCAGATTGCTTTGTTGTGGAGGATTTCCACATACACACGAAGCTTCATCAAGTCTGAATCATCTTAAAGTCATTTACTGGAGTTGATATATGAGGAGTTGTGGATCCAGATGTAGTTTGAAACTTCTGAGCTTTTGGGAGGATCGTTTATAGGAAGCAAACAAATCGAAGTGGCATTGTTTTTTTTACAGACACCGTGTTTTGTTTCTCCGCGAACAAAAAGTAGACAGTAAAAGAATCACAAAAATGAGAGGTAACACTTTACAATAAGGGTCCCATTAGTTAGTACATTATTAAGCATTAATATATAAACTAATGTGTTAATTAATGAGTAATGCATACATAATGATAACTAATTCAACTAACTTTGAGTAGTAAACATTAATTAACTGCTTAGGCTACATTAATTAATGTCTTTCCTAATCTTAAGTAATACATAATAATGATTGTTAATATATCTGTAAACAGTTAATGAATGCTTAATAATGTACTAACTAACATTAATTAAGGGACTCTTATTGTAAAGTGTTACCAAATGGGAAAAACTATTGTCAGGAGTGAGTGGTACAAACTGAAACAAAACAAAAATGTAGAAGGAATGAGATGAGGATGGCAATTGCCAAAAATCAAGTGTGCTGCAGGCGCTTTCGAGTCAAAAAGGGAGGATTTTGTGATTGAAGTTGGAGGTGATGCTAAGGGGCGAGTAGGTTGAGGCAATATGGGCCTTATGCTTTGCAGACTGGATAGAGGGGGCATCTAAACGCAGATGTGGTGGTTATAGGGCTCTCGCTCCCTTTCACATTGCGTTAAGCCCTGCAAAGTATAATATTACATTCATCTCTCCCCGTGTTTATATTCTCTCTCCCTCTCTTTACCGAGTACTCTCTGTTTCCCTCAGCATGGGATTGTCTTGCTCATGCGGCGTTCACATCAGAGTTTCACACAACAAAAAGTTGAACTTGACATGAGCATCTCCATCAGCACGGGTTACGTTCTCATTTCTAGTTAAAAGCCCCCAGCTGACATCTTTCTCTTCTCTGCCAAACGCAAGAATCACCCTGTTCCCGTCTCGTGACAGGAGGAACGCTGATGACACACTGTGACAGTAAGAGTGTGTCAGTGGATCCTGGCAGCTGGCGAGAGGATAGACAGACAGACAGCTAACTGAAGTCATCAGAGGAAGAGAGAGACAATGGCAGCTTTTATTTCTCCACCACACATTCCAGTGGAAGAAAGGAGCCTGCCTGCCCGCCTGCTGTTTGAACCAGAGGCAGACTGGTTCATCATGTCTGGGTCGCCGTACTTCCCAAAGCCAATGTCGTTTGGTGCCTCAATGTCACAGTGAAGGATTTTTCTAGTTTGTCTTGGGGTTGTTTTTCTTTCAACAACATAACCCCTTGTCCAAAAAACCAAACATGGACGTCTTGGGGTTGTTTTTGAACAATAATTTTCACAATCAATTACAATGAGCCTGGTGTCGCTGATCATCATTACTCATGAGTCACAACTGTTATTACAAGCACCAGTAAAAAAAAAAAAATGGGATGTTATTCTTAATGGTTGGATATGTCTGTCTTTTTTGTGTATTAATGGATAACTGCTTCTTGCTTCATTGTGGAATCATTTTATTACTCTGATATTAAAAAATATATATTATTGAAAATTGTAATATCATTGCTAATTTGTTGAAGAATAATTGCAATTTTACCTAAACTTGTCAGTGTGTGATCTTAAATACTGGCAAACACACTTTGTGAGTGGTAATCAGAAGAAAATTAAACATATGAACAGTCTTTAACAGTCATGCAGCTTTTGCTACACAAACCATATGGGAAAAGTCAAAATGTATTCTAGTTTATCCCCTTAACCAGCGGGAAGTTGTATTTTTAAAGGTATTTTTGTGACCCCGCAGATGTCTTGTGTCTGTGCAGACAGATAAAAATCTTTGCCTGTGGTTAAACCCACTTTGTTTCCACAGACTGCAGAGACGTAACATACACGATCAACAAAGAAGAGGAGAAGAGCGAGCAATGTTGTCTGTGGAAATCTTGAATTTAAACATGGTTTCATTCAGATATTAAATCATTTTGAGGGGAAGTAGCTATATATCTGTGAGATTGTAAAAATATTTTACATTTAAACAACCCCTCCATAAATGTTCTAATGGCACTGAAGGCAAAATGACCTTCCCTGTCCTACAAGCCTTGCGCTGCACTTTTAACTACTTCCCGTATTTACCCCCCATACACTCATTAAACATAAACATTGGCGAGAAGAAGTATAGGGATGAAATCATCAACATAACATTGTTGTATCTCAGACCAAGACTGAGAGCTTCTTTTCCACACTCGTCATTGTCATCACTCATCACACGAGGCAAAGAATCCAGTTCCTCTCCTGACTCTAACCTCAATAAACCAGAATGCACTGCTGTTGCTACAAGCCATGCTGTGCACTGAGTGAGGGCCGTAAATCATTTTCTAGACCAGAAAGTATTCTCTCTTCCTTATTGCTGTCACTCTCACAGCTGACAAGTGCCAATAGCGACAGGTTCAGGCACATTCTCTAGAGGATTGTAGAAATTATTGTCCGTCGATGATGGGCAGGATTGAGGAAATGAAGCCGTAAGTGACAACACAACATAACAACAAGAATGCATCAGAGATAATTCTTTAAAAAATCAAACTTCAGAATAGATATTCACCCATGTTTAGGTTATAACAATAGGCTTTATGCACAGCTCCACTACTTCCTGAACTTAAACAAGCTCTTTTATTTCCTGTCTTACATTATTGGACAAACTGATTGATCCAGTTGTGTCTGGCCATTTTGACTACTCAGACACACCTGGATTAATCAGTTTGTCCAATAATGTAAAACAGGAAATAAAGGAGCTTGTTTAAGTTCAGGAAGTAGTGGAGTTGCGCATAAAGCCTATTAAAATGTTTAGCCTATTTTTCTTTTTTTAATCTCACCCAATAACTGTGTCTTTTGTCATTACATTGTGCAAAAAACACATCTTCATCCACGATTTGAGTTGTAATTCAGCATTTTTTGTAAGCCGTATCACCCTGAGAGGATGTTCTTTTATTTTATTTTGGAAAGGTCAGTGATGCCAAAGCGAGCCCAGATGAAGAGTACGTAGCTCAAATCTCGTATCCATGTCAGTGTAGAGATGGTGTCAGTGAGGGCATCCTGTTGTCGCCGCTCAGAAGAACCTGTTTCCTTCTGAGCCATTGCTCCAAGCTCCAACACACTCTTCCTCATATTACAGAATACACATGGAGACAATGGCACAATGCTGGGCACTCTCACACACACACACTCACACTAACACATAGCCTGAATATATTAAGCAAACGGGAAGGCAGAGGATGAGACACCTGCAGTGTGTCTCCTCCGTTTCAGAGGAGCTTATGGGGAAAATATGATGGTTGCACTCAGGAAGTGGTCAGCAGGTGCTGTAGAGAGGAAGCTGACTCTGAAAACATACCACTAACCCTAACCCCTAAACCTAACCTTAACACCATATTACTAACCCTAACGTCCTGAAAGCAACCAGTGTCTTCATACTGAAAGTTGAATGACAATAGCCAAGGGAAAAAAAAGTTTGGTAAACTGAATAAAAAGCAGTTCAAACTACTTTGTGAAAACATATTAACAAAATTTACAATCTACATGTAATATGAAATTCTAACAAAATGTATGAATAAGTCACAGGCCAATATATTACATACAAACTCCTACTTGTTTACACTCTTATACATTAACCCACAAAATAAGTAGGCCTATGCATGGAAAAGAGTAAGAAATGTCAAAGGTCCTACAAAAAAAAAAAAAACTATGGACGGGTTGATTCTTGATTCAGGATGTTTATCCATGATGATGTTGTCGCTGTGTGAGCACTGAGCAACACCACTGCCGTAGCTTTTGGACATGTAACCTACTACACAACGGTCAAGTATGTGATAGTGGCCGCCTGAGGAATGTATGGCCTGGGTATTCGTCACAGTGGTCAGGATATAAGAAAAAAGGAGGCAGGGCTGGTCAGAGGGGGTTTCATTTCAGTAGAGACGCTAAGCAAAATAAAAAATCATTCCTTTCCTTTTACAGCTTTGAGGTTGTGTTAGTTAACCACTCAAAAAATGGCAAAAAGTGATTGAACTACATGAATTCAAACACAAACATGAATGTAACTGGACTAGCTAGCTGCTGATTTTTTTTTTTTTTTAAATAGCATTTGCTCTTCACCAACACTGTATACACATGACTTGTTTGGTAACGTTGACATTTTCCTTACATGCCGCATCATGCTGCAGGATATGATGAGTCATATACTTTATGCTAGGTTTTATGAGTGAAGGGTATTATAATTATTTAGATGTTTAATTTTCAAATAGTTATAACATTTAATCAAGACATATTGATAATATTTGAGAATGTCCAAGTTCTGTGTACTTCAGAAAATAATTGTATTCTGCAATTCACTTGGTTTAGAGATGTAGAAAGTTCACAAAGATTTTACATTTAGGATTTTTGGGGAATTTTTTATTATTATTATTATTATTAAGCTGCGACTACAACGCAAAAATGCTGTTTACAATATGATGCTTTATTAACAATTCAGTAATGTTCATGGTCAATTTGCAAATAAGTTCCTCTATCTTCATAATATAGGCCTAATGTAATTATTCAAATATATTTTTGACTGCAGGGTTTACTGAAAGGATCAATGCTGTTTATACAGGCTACAATAGCTGTTACAGTATTGTTATCGGCCGATAGAGAAACAGTATTAAGGCAGTGAGAGAAATTGAAATGGCCTGATGAATCTCACACAGTCAAAGACAACAAACACTTGCTGATAACGCTGTCAATGGCCTGGAGTTGTTGTTTATCGCTCACTAAAGAAATCCTCGTTATGTGAAGAGCAGACAGAGAGTCAGCAGCTCCACAGCCTCGCGCAGAATAATAGCTGCTGGCTCGTTGTGTAAACACACGGGGAGAGGAGAAGAGAAGAGAAGAGAAGAGAAGAGAAGAGAAGAGCCCTCGACCAAACAGAGATCTAAGGAGCAGATAGAGAGAGAGAGGTAAAGCTCTGCAGCGGGAGCAATAGGCTAAATGAGAGGAGTGGTTCAGATAAGGAGGGGGGGGGGGGGGGGGTGCAGGAGAGAGGGGGCGCACGCACACACACATACATACACACACCACACGGACACGAGGTTGTGTGCAGCGGGAGGAGGAGAAGGAGGAACCAACAACAACAGAAAAAGAAGTCTCCTCTGGTTTAGTTAACATCACTCCTCCACGCTGCGGTGAAGCCAGATCAGAGAAGCGAGATCGATGCGAGTGAGTGTCCGCACGAAGCTGTCAGCTGTCAGCACCTGGATCCTCCTCCAGACCCTCTAGACCTCCAGACCTCCAGACCCGGAGCCCTGCGCTTCTTTCTCCTTCTCCTCCCGCTCCTTCCTCCTCTTCTTCCTCCTCTGCGGGTCAACATCACTTTTGTCACTGATTTGCGGGACACTTGGGAGAAGCGTGCGGAGTCTCTCCGTCTCCGGGGCATGGAGACACAACTGCTCTGACTGATAGTCGGATTTTTTTTCCTGCATGTTCCTCTGTCCGGATTATGGTAAGTGTTAAATCGTTCTCTCTTTCTCTCTCTCTTGCTCTTTACATCTTGATTGTAAATGTACTGTTGGTGTTTTTTTTTCTTCTGGTCTGATAATTAAATGTAGGTTAGTGTCCAACAGACTGCTTTAAGTGTATTTCAGCTGTATGCTCTCATGGCCTCTAAACCAACTCATCTTGCATAGAACCACGATCATAATGAGTTTATGATAATAATCAATATATAACAGAGGAAGCATAAAACTTAACATTTAATTTCATAAAAGAGTTCCATTTTAATTATTCACTTTTCTCTACTTTATTTTGACTCCTATTATTAACAAAAAAAATTACACATTATAATGTTGACAATATTTACAAAGGCTTGTTTTTCATATAATATCTGACTATATGAGAAAATAAAATAAAAAGGACCAGCTGTGGCTGTATGGAGTTATTACACTAATCTTCAAAGTCTCAAGGCCTGACAAACACCAAACACATGTGGCGTTTATGTAACTTAATGCACAAAAGGACTGGCCAGTGTTAAAGTCAATTTGCTTTTCCAGTGCAGTTTGACATATTCTGTCAGCTGAGGATACTATCACATCATTTTCCACTTCACTGTTCAGCCCAGCGTTCTGTTATTCATTCTGACTCATTGTAAGAGTCATTGATAAGAACAGAAAACTCCCCCACAAAAATAAGTCTTCCATCTGCACACCACTTATTTGTGCCTGTGAGAGAGCGTGTGTGTGAGGCACCTTCTCTTTTGATTGAGCTCCTTTGTTTTTCTTGGTGCTGGTTGAGTCGGTGCAACACTTTTGGCTCGGCGTAAGTACAGAAGATTACACCCAAATCACTGACACCCCCTCTCAGTCCAGCAGCTATTCAGAGGGACCCTCATTAAGTAAATTAGGGGAGCCTCGCTAAGCATTTTTCAAAGGCTGGTATTCATATTTTTCAAGGACCCCTTCATGGCTCCAGACTTGAAACTCACCCACTGTGTTTTGCCAACCATTTAAATCACCTTGAAACATTTCTGTTAGCTGCACAGTCAGAGGAGCAGAGATGGGGCCCACTGTGTCGGTTCTGTTTTGTTTTTTTAAATCTGTATAAATAGATGTAAAGCAAATAAATCTGGCACAACATTTTCTTGTAATTTTTAGAATAGGGTTGAATATATATTTTTTAATTCAAATTTTGAATTAAATTTTGAAAAAGATGTGGGAGATCAGTGGCTTTTTTTTCCCTCCATTAACTTAAATTCAAACTTCATAAATGGTCTTTATTTGAGCCTTTTCCACTGGTAGCTTATCATCACTGTTGCAGGGCAAGCAAAGTTTACGTTCAGGGAAATGTGTTTCCAATATACCAGCTCTCCGAAATGTCACACTCATTTCAGAATTTTATCAAATCAACTGGACGCATGTCTGCCCTTGTCAGTGTCAATTATCAGTTCGCTGACTGGCTGTAAATCTTACTAAATCTCCGTCTATTCCTGTATTTTAACCCCCACAAATACCATCCCGGGGTCTGATAGAGGGTGGTGGAGGTGTGCTCGGACCACATACCGAAGGTGTGTGCTCGGGTGTGTTTGATTTAACACTGTGGTTCGTCTCCTAATAACATTAGGCCCCATTTCTGGACTCCCTCTCCACCACTGGCCCGAGTCTCTCTTTCTCTCCCTCTCTCCCCTCTCCCTCTCCTCAGGCTTCATGGTTCTTATTACTAGCTCTAATAAATTGTGAATAAGCAGCAGCCCAAAAAGTCCCGGTCTGTGGAGAATTCCCCATCCTGTAGCGCAAGGCACCCCCTCTTAAGAAAACACAAATTAATTCCAAACCCCTCTGTAGCCAAACGTTTGTGGAATGATAAATATTTTCATAGGAAGCTCTGCTGTTCCTGACTTTATCTGCACCAATTTCATTATATTCCTTCACAGCCGCACAGTTTCTTGATGTCGTTCAGCTTCTGTGTGTTTCTCTCCCTCTCTCCCTCTCTCCTTCTCTCTCTCGCTCTGGGAGTCAAACAACCCTGCTGACTTGAACTCCAGGTTACATCCAGGCTCTCATGTTGACCCATGCTGTCTGAAATCATTTTTAGTCCACACTGTCAGTGTGAAATGAAGGTCTCAGCCCGGTGGTAAAAGCTCTGTTAGATGTTGGTCAGTCTCACTATAAAAGTCATTTAGCACCGTTTTCTCAAGAGAAGTTGCTCTTCTAGCAGAGAAGTTTAAATCTCAACTACATGACACTTTTTAATTCTTTCACACACACAAAAAAATGTTTCTGTCTTTGCAACAGTTACACAGAGACATAACGCATGGTGACAAGTAGCATTGTACGTTAGTTTCTCCTTATTTTGAAACAGATTCATTAACTCAAGATTTGTTGCAAGACCATGAAAGAGTTAAAAGTTTGTTAAAATTATATAAGACGGACACTTTAACTTTCAGGTAAATGACATTAGTCTACATGTGTTTGTTCATTTATCAGTGTATTTTTTTATATTGATTTACTCATAATTTTTCCACCTTTTTTGTATTTGTTTGCTTATTAATGAAAAAGATAGTATCACTATCCACGTAGTTTATTTTTAATTGTGCTTTTTTTTTTTAAAATTTGCCCTGAGAGGTAGTGAGTCAAAAACCAAATCTGGAGGTAGTGACGTATCCTCATTCAACTGTAAGAAGCAAGACTCAGAATAAAATAAAAGTTGAACTAAAGTCTGATAAACTCAGGCAGTACAGTATACGTTTAAGGTTTCAGCTGAAATGCTTCTGTGGCGGCATTCATGAGCGACTCTGGACATGTGCAGCTTTCTGCCCCCAAACTGCAACTCTGACTGAACCAAAACTCCTCCAGTTATCTGCAAAAGTAATATGAATGTTGTACGATGAAGGATTAAAGTCCCTGTTTTACATTTTTACATAAAAACAGTTTCATGGTCTCTCATCTTATCTCAGTGTGACGTCTCTTCAGGGACCATTTGCTTGGCTTTGTCTACAGATCCACTTTAAAATGCCTGCATTTATTAGAGAGACATGGATATACTCATATCAGAAGTAGTGTGTGTGTGTGTATGTGTGTGTGAGAATCTGAATGTTTGGTGAAGCTAAAAATCAGAACTCCAGAGTGATGCTGGTGACACCACTGGTTAATCTTTTGTCTCTCAGGGCTCAAAGTTATCACTCCTCCACCTAAACGTTTTCTCCTCTCCCACCCGTCCCTCCCCCATTTTTAATTCCCTTAAGCCCCAGAGAGCAGAGTGTAGGTCTCTGTATGCATGTGTGTGTGTGTGTGTGTGTGTGTGTGTGTGTGTGTGTGTGTGTGTGTGTGTGTGTGTGTGTGTGTGTGTGTGTGTGTGTGTGTGTGTGTGTGTGTGTGTGTGTGTGTGTGTGTATTGGACCCCGGGCTGTGAGCACAACAGCTGTCTCTCTGGCTATCTCCACTTTCCTTATCACTTCTTCTTCTTGGTGAAGCCACACACATCGCAGCGTAGCCCTCAGCGGCCATATATCAAGTTTTTTTTCTGCTTAATAAGGGTTTGGTTACTTTCCACCGAAAAGAGAATTTAATAATTCTCTGTTGCTTTGGGAGTATTTTTGTAAGGAGTCAGAATTTTTCTTCAGCGTCACCTTTCTGCATTGAACCTGAATATGTTTTTTTCCCCCAGCATTTTCCATTTTTGTCCTGCCAGCATAGGCCTATATGAGATAATATCTCATCTCATTGACCCTCCCTCCTTCTTATCACTCCAAAACATAAATCACTCTTTTGCTTTCTCTCCTTCCTCTCACTTTCTCTCTCTCTCACACACAGTAAATCTACCAGTAAAGAAGTAATTGGACCTCAGTCCGTCTGTAATGTCTGTGAACTGCGGCTACCAGTGAAGCTCTGTCTGGCCAGCTGTCAGCAACCAGGGCGGCCGCTCGCCCTCATCTGCTGAGGAGACTGAGGGCAAAGCCTTTTGTCCTAATGACTAATAAAGAAGCAGCTCTGAAAGTGTGTGTTCATTAGAGACGGCAGGAGCACTCATGCAGTCAGGCGTGTGTCAGTTATGAAAGTGCGTGTGTGTGTGCGACCACCCTCCCATCACTGGACCAGATGTTTTTTACCTGGGAGCCAGACCACCATCTGACTGGGGTCAGCCCAGTCCTCCAACCTCCAGGCTGCTGGGAGGTCTCTGCCAGCTGTCCCTCATTCTGACCCCCCGTCTCAGGGCGCTGGTTCTGGGGGGGAGAAAGAGTCTGGGCCTTTGGGGGGGGGGGGGGGGTAGGTGGTCTTCTCAGATTTGGCAATATTACTGGGGGGGAAAATGATTAGAGATGTTGTTAGAGGGTGAGTGCTGCAGTGCTGGGCGTTGACGGCGAACGAGGAGGAGCAAAAGAATAGGAGTGCAAAATGTTTCGAGGGGTCATTTGGAAGTGAGCGAAGAGTGTGTGCTGGAGAAACTGAGATAAAGACACTGGCATTGTGGAATACGGAGGATTTGATTACTGAGGGCCAGAGGTGGGGGTGTGGGTGGGTGTAGCTTCTGGCTTTAAAGCAGTCTTGTTGCAGTAGTCAGTCAAGTGGAAAGAAAAGGCCACCAAGTCTGTGAGGTAAAGTTACAGAAAGCAGACAGAGTCGGCAACAGGTTCACTGCTGCCAGAGATTGATTGGACTGTCTCCTAGAATGACTCCTGGTTTTTTGGGGGGGGGTTTTTCAAAGAAGCTCTGTGTCTGTCATTACGGGGACTTCAGTTTTCATTTTAAGAACTGCTGTATTAGCCAGACGTGTGTGTGTGTGTACAGGGCCGTTGTATAGGGGAGAAAGGTGATGATAATTCTAGGGGCCCATAATGAACCCCAGTAGTCTAATCTTTGTATGACTGAATTATTCTGCAAAAGACCCTGACTAATACTCATAGTAATGCTGCATTAGCATCAAAACAAAGTAGGCTAAATAAAAAATTATAATAGATACGTAGTCTAAGAAAAAAAGTGGAAAAGTCAGGGGCCCACTTTAGCATTCTTTCAGGGGGCCCAGAATTCCTAGCAACGGCCCTGCGTGTGTATGGGTCATTTGAGGAAAAAGTTGCAGACACTCCCATGATAGTTCAACCTGTCAATAAAAAAGGAATGAATCACCTAAAGTTGTTTGCTCAAGCGTCCTAATGTCTGGTTGATTATGTCAACATCCAAACTGGGCCGGACTAAACGCTGGGAACGTTTGCATGCTGGCTGTGTGTGAAAACCTCAGCCAGATGGGTCACCCTGATAATCAGCAGGTGCCTGAAACATGGAAACATCTTACTCCTGTGTTTTTTGCTTTTCACTGATTCAGCAAGTGTCAGGCTCATGTTGTGGAGTCAACAAAAACATGACAGGTCACCGCTGACATTATCAGCTTTCCCAACGTCAAAATAAACCCGCTGTTTGTTCCTTTTCTTCTTCCTCTTCTTCTTTGTGAAGAAACAGGAACGTTCTACTAATGACATCAGTTGCTGAGGTTGAGGTGCCACAGACCCTAACACCCCAAACACTCTACAGTTACACTTTCTACATTTCTGCTCTTTTACACTGCTTTGCATTGTACGCCACTCTCTGGCATGAGCTGCTCCCAACATGATGTCAAGCTTGTGAGAAAATGTTTGAAAGCTCTTGGAGTGGAGTGGGGCTAAACCGATTAGCTAGCAGCTACTATTGCTGCTTGGCTCCAGCTTCTTCATATACACTGATTTCCTTCGTCCCGTTGTGACAAAGAACTCTTTTGTGCAAAACCTAAAATTTGAAGACGTCACCCTGGATCCTAAGAAACAGTTTTGTGGCATTTTCACAATTTTTTCTCATTGTTTAGATTAAATGATGACTCAAGACACTACAGGTGAATAGGGTAAAATGTTTAAATAACAGATATCACCATGAAACTTCCCAAGTTTATCACTTACATTAAGACATATATTTTTTTGCATTACAAGTTTTGTCAAATTTTATGTTTAAATGTGTAAATGAAACAATATCTGATGAAATATGCGCTAATTTGCATACATTTCCAGAACCGAAATCTGAAAAATGGATAAAGCCACTTTCAAAATTCTTGTTTTATTTTTTTGACATATTAGAGTCAGAAGTTTTTACAGAGGGGATTTTGGATCTCTCTTTTTATAGCTTTATAAATGAGAAAACGGCCTTTAAAGACTTGTACTGTAAAATTCCATAGATTGTTAATGTAAATTATACTTTTATGATTGGTTGCGGATATGGAGGAGATGACAATATTTGGAGCCTACATCATCGTTCAGGAGAGAGAGAGCTTTACAATGATACCTGACATGACATGGGTCAGACAACAGCAGCACAGTATGTCACAGTAGCTGTTAACTTTTGGTGAATTTAGGAGAAATCTACTGACGAGAGAGACAAAGTGAAGTAAAATAACCAGATTAACGTGGATGTTCTACCATTTCGTTTGACTTTTCTGAAAGAATACATGTTAAGGAAGAATAGAAATAGAAAAGAATAGAAGAATAGAAAATAGCCCAAAATCTCAAAATTGATCTGTGCATGAAAAAACAGTGTTTTTGCCTGTACAGTAGTGTCGTGCCTAAAAAAGAAAGACAGAAAGAAAGAAAGAAAGAAAGAAAGAAAGAAAGAAAGAAAGAAAGAAAGAAAGAAAGAAAGAAAGAAAGAAAGAAAGAGGAATGATTCAGCTGTGGTTCTGGGCACATGAAACAGTCCTGCACCCTTGTGTTGTATTAATTCGTTTTTATCTCAATGTTGTCATTACACAGTTTACTGAAGGATGATCAGGTTAAACTAAGGTGGTTTCCCTGTTGTTAACCTAATAGGCTACTAGTGTGCTCTGACATGCTCGTGCTTAAGGCATCTACTGTTAATTTATCTTAGGAGGTATTGGTTTTGTTTTTGCTCCAGAATATGGAATCAGTTTAAAAAAAAACAATAATAATTGTAGAGTTTAAACTCATGTTACTGGAAGCTGCTCTGTGCTTTTGCATTTTACTATAAAGTCTGCCCAGTTGAGCTGTCAGCTGTGTGTCAAAGGTTGTTAAAAAGGGCAGTAGCTGGCAGATGGCATCAATTTCCACCACCAAAAGCCTGATAGTGTCACACAAACCCAAATACTGGGCCCTTGTTCTGTGTTCTTTTATCAGTAACTGAGAGAGAGGGTCTGAGAGCAGCAATGAATCAAGCCCCCCAACGCCCCCCCCCCCTCCCCCGGGCACTTAGACAGGCTGTCCACATGGACGGCTCCAGGTGGGGTCCCATATGGCACGGTTACAGGGCAGCAAGTCACCTTGTCACGCCGTTGATGGAGAAGCACAGTGTTTCAGTAAAAGGTCAAATCATCGGGTCACAGTCAGAGGTGTGTAACCAGACTCTGGCACGTTGTATCGGGACACTGACACAGCACACATATTGACAGTGCCAACAACTGTCTCACCAGACACACCAAACAGACATGTGACATATTCAAATAATTTGATTAGAATAAATAACCACACCCTTCGTAGGAAATTTCAGCCTCATTGTTTATTGTGTCTCTCTGGTGTACACATACACTGGTCGAACTGCAACATATTCACATAGTTTGATTTCTCAGCACAGACTGTCTAGAGCTTCTTTTCTTGCCTTTGGGTGTCAGTTGCTAATTACCATCCAGCATGTGGATGCTATGGAGTTGAGGGGTCTACACTTAAAACAAAGTCTCTGTTGAGTTGTCAAATAGCTTAGGAAATACACACACATAGCCTACAGTACACACACACATAAATGAACACACACACACACAGGGGTGGGTCTGCCAATTTTTATAACTTTCCAAACCCAACAATCAGACATTTTATGGAGGTTTGGCCGGGGGGAGCATGATGAAAATGTGGGCTTCTTTCTCTCAAACTCTGCTTTTTCACTCTTTACACAACTGCTTCCACTTCAAAACAAGTGCAACACTCTGAATGGTTTTGACAGAGGGTTATTGGAAAGTGTTATCCCCTTTATTGTCTCACCCCTCTGTATGTTTACCCAACACGCTGCAACAAACTGGACGGTGTGGTTGGAGTGGATGATGTTGATGAATGAGCTTGTTTTGACCCTCCTTGTTTTGAGTACTACACTCTTCTGATCAGTGAAGCTAGCTGGCAGCAAGGATCAGTTGAGTGTGTTGGTTTGTCATATTTTTCTCACTCAACATTTTAGTTAAACATCAGGTATGTGTGCACAAGCTCAGTGTATTCCTTTAACTGTATCAAATGACATTTCAACTTAAAGCACAATGCACCATCCTGTGATGTAATCCATCAGCACAAAGGCTAGAATTTGATATCCGTGAAAGAAGCAGTGGTCTAGCAGAACCCTGGGACCCAGGTGAAGCTGGTGGGACCGGCCTAGTGGCCCCGTGGCCTCCCGTGGCCCTGCTGGGTTTGTTTTAGCTTTGGTTTCAGGCCTCAGCCCTCCGCATCTCTGCTGAGCTCCGCTCATCTTCCCTCCGATGTCCTGTAGTTCCCATGGCCTTGTGCGCCCTCCTCCCAGGCCTCACCCTGAACCAGGAAGTTCCTTGGCTATGACACACAGATTTTGTGTTTGTGTGTGCGTGCATCAAGGACGGTTGCAGGGATGCAGCTGAAGTCAAGAAGACCCCGAGCAGGCGTCGCTTTCATTTTTGATCCCTGGGAAGCACAAGGAAATGCAAAAGCAAAACAGCACTTTCCTTATTTCCCCTCTGTGCAGTGGGATCGGTGTTCCACAGCGTCTGTCTGTGGCAGAGGTCAGATCAGGGTCTTCAACCAGGTTTAAGGGTCAGTCTTAAGTGGAAAACCTCACAGGAAAGAAAGAGTCGAACATGGTTTTCTAGACTGAAGGCCAAAAGATAATCATTTGGTTCAAATTGATAATTACTATCTCAGTTATATTAAGGGGAGACACTACAGGTGAATAGGGTAAAAATTTTAAATAACAGATATCACCATGAAACTTCCCAAGTTTATCACATGAAGACAAATATTTTTGTATTACAAGTTTTGTCAAATTTTATGTTTAAATGTGTAAATGAGGCAATATCTGATGAAATATGCGCTAATTTGCTTACATTTGCAGAACTGAAATCTGAACAATCAAGCCCCTTTCAAAATTCTTGTTTTATTTTGTTGACATATTAGAGTCCGAAGTTTGGATCTAATTTTGGATATCACTTTTTATCACTTTGTAAATGAGAAAATACTGTCACCAGCCCTAAAAAAATCTAATTTCGCCCTTTGCCCCTATTTTCGCCCCCTTTGAATGATATATCAACAAACCCCTCTGTAAAAATCATGACATGACATGGGTCAGACAACAGGAACAGCACAGTAGCATGTTAACTTTTTGTAAATTTAGGAGAAATCTACTGACGAAAGAGACAAAATGAAGTAAAATAACCACTGAAAGAATACATTTTAAGGAAGAAAAATAGCCCAAAATCTCAAAATTGAACAGTGCATGAAACAACAGTGTTTTTGCCTGTAGTAGAAGAGATATGAAGTAATTTACTACTGTTTGTTTCTCATTTCCCGTTTCCCATTTTCACAAAAGACAAGGTGAACAGTAACTCACCTCTTCAGTGTAAGATTTATAGTGTGTTTCATTTATGTTTATTTAACAGTCAATAACACAGATGTGCAGGTGGACTTTTGGCTGTAGAGTCTTTGTGGCTTCCTCATGGTAGGAATACACATATTTTCTGAGAAAACACAGCAAGCCGTCCTGGGTGTATTAAAAGCCAGGAGGGCAGCTCGGAGCTCAGCCACTCTTGCTCTGTCAGAAACACTGGCGTTAATGAGCATGACAACAACATGAAAGATGTGAAATACAGGTTAAGCCACTGACACTGAAGCTCCTGTCACCATTTCTGTCATTCAAGTCTCTTTTCTTCACGCAGCTTTTACTTTTTTTTCACCCTCACCTTCATCTCTGTGCTGCTGTAAAAACCCCGCTGCCCCTATAATTCATGACTGTCATCTGTCTCTGTCATTGTGTTGTCAGCGAGGTCGGGGGTCAGGCAGTTAGCTACAGCTCTGCTCAGACTGGAATGGCCCCAGAGGCAGAGAGAGAAAGAGAAGGAGAGACTGAAGGAGAGAGAAAGAGAGAGATTAAAATTCATAAAATAAGGTTTCTGCATCTATTTTGTCCCAGGAACCTTAGGGAGATTGGTAATGATGTCAACGGTTCAACCCAAACATGCTGAAGGGTCACTGATCTGTGTACCACACTCTACACACTCTACCACACTGGGGAAAAAAAGCTTTGTGTACGACATGGCTTTGCGGTTAGAGGTGTCCATAAAGTCAAGAGGACGTTTTACCTCAATGTTTGCCAGCACAGCTTTTACCACCCACAGTACGGCTGGCTTCAGACTGGATGTATGAGTGGTATTTAATCTCTGCAGTTGGACACGCTGACCTCGGCCAGCTTCCTGCTTAGACTAATTCATGTGGTATCGACCTTTTGACCTCAAGCCCATGCAGCCGGAACCTTTTGTCTCTCATTCCTTCCAATCACTTCTGTTAATGGGGAGGGCATGATATTGATATTGCATTTTCTATCACTGTGATTTTATTTTGGAAATTCAAAATTTAAATGATTGATGATTGATATGATCATTTATACATGGACGAACCAAATCGGAAGTTTTTGGGATAATCTAGTGAACTAAATACCCAAAGAATCAGCGTATATTAAAGCAGAAGTAAGCGGAATATTTGTGTTAATATACTGTAAGTCTTAAATAGTTCTATCTTCCTACGGCAATCACTTATATAGAGTGTTTGGTCTGAAACACGGGTCTGTCAGTCACTCTGCTCTGCTGTAAGCCGAGGAGAAAACTTCTTGTATACTTCCTTGTATCCTACAAGCTTTATCCAATGAGGAGAGAGAACGGCATGAAGGGCTGTGTGTGCAGCCAAGGGATGCGCGTGAATGTGGTGACGTAGGGACGAGGACCATAGATCCATGACGAGGGCGGGGACTGCTAACTCCATCAGCTGACAAAAAGTTAGCCAAAACGACCAGATCGCTTACTTCTGCTTTAATCTGAATTTACATACAGTCACAAACACAGTGAAAATTCAGTGGAAATTGTGTTGCAAATTCTCTCTTGTCTCATCCTGTTATCAGATCTCATTCTCTACAGTCTCATACAAAGCTCTATTGTTTCACTTGACATACACAAGAAATTCTGCAGTACTAATACCTATGATACACCTGAATACATGCATGGATGGGATTCAGCAGAATGAGTCAGCAGCAGCGTAATTCTTTCTTTGGAAACAGTTTACCTGTCAGGTTTCCTCACCTCTGATGACCACACTCCTCTCATCAACACCGCACTCATCTTGTTCTTCCTCTTTGTGTTTCTCCTCCTCTCAGCCTGTCCTTAAAGTTACTCACCTCTTGAACTGTGTGCATGGAGAAAATGTCTCTTCTTGTCATCCCGCTGCAACTGGGCCCAAGGCACGTTGCCATGTGTCAGTCACCAACATACCTGTGTCCTGAAGGTGTGTACTTGCTATTGTTTCCACAGGAGAGCTGACGGCCTGAGAGGAACCAGACTAACAGCGGCGTGACGGAATAAAGGGGACAAAGCTCTCTCTACAGAGGCAGGTGAGAAAACAATACAACAAAGAAAACAGTAAAGTGCTATAGATTAAAAGTGGCTGTTTGTTTACTGTGAAGTCAACAAACAGGTTGAAATGAACCTTAAAAAAGCCTTATCTTTAAAAAGTGCAGTCTATTTTTTTATTCTGCATGAACAACAGTGTCTTTTTATATTATTTTATTTTTTCACCATTTTTGTAAGACCTGTAAAGTTTCCTCCTTGTTATTTATTTCCTAATTGATTTCACCCTTGATTTTCATAGTGTTTACTTTTCTTGTCTCATTCGCAGGGCTTCTGATCAGCTACTTCCAACTCATCTTATCTGCTGCAGGTGACTCATCATATTTGTCGCTGAAATTAATAAAACACTGTTGACTAAAGGATAATTTCAGTTTTTTACAATCTGGACCTTATTTCTAGCATAAAATACGATCATTTACTCACCCAGATAACTTTGGTGTCATTACAAGTCGTTCCGACGAAATTAGCTCCAGCCAAGAGCCGCGTATATCTGTATAATGCGAGTCTACAGGGCAGCAGAATGCAGCCTCTAAATAACACATTATCTGCCACGAAACTCGTTCATTCACCAATATGTTGTTATGATAGGCTAGTGCTATTCCCCTCTGAGTCCGGGGTTAGCTGTTATCAACATCCGGGGTCTGTAGATTGACCTACTGACCTCTGACCTGGATGATGTCATCTCTGAGTGCCATGTGGGCGCAGCGTGTTGCTAGCTACCGCTAATGCTATGGTTCGTTTCTGCGTGTTTCCGACTTGTCAGAACAAAATGACCCAAATGCCGAAGTGGAATGATTATTATCAGAATGAGCCGGGCAGCGGTCGGAGATGACATCATCCAGGTCAGAGGTCAGTAACAGCTAACCCCGGACTCAGAGGGGAATAGCACTAGTGTGTCATAACAAAATATTGGTGAAATGAACGAGTTTTGCGGCAGATGATGTGTTATTTAGAGGCTGCATTCTGCTGCCCTGTAGACTCACATTATACGGATATACGCGGCTCTCGGCTGGATCTAATTTCGTTGGAACGACTTGTAATGACACCAAAGTTATCTGGGTGAGTAAATGATCGTATTTTATGCTGTAAAAACTGGTAATTATCCTTTAAAATCACATTTGAATTGTAATATCCCTCTGAGTGATCTAGCTTTATACAGTGTAAGATAAGATTGTAAGACATTCAAGTTTTCCCGATTAAGAACTGTTAAAAATTCTTGTCCTTTAACAATATTTTCATCATTGTTTCATAACAAAAGTAGATTTTTCTTTGTTCCATTTGTTGGATTGAGTTTTCATTTAGGCTGTAAAAGAAATAGATTTGTACTCAACTCATGACAAAACAAAGAGGAATCTGTCATCATAAGCTTCCTCATTATTTCTTCCCTCAGAATAAACGTGTCATGGCTGCATATGGACAGACCCAGTACAGCCCCACCCTGCAGCCCGCAGGACCATACACACCTTACACTCACACACAGGGCTACAGCATGCCATCATACAGTGAGTGACAACATGCATTGTTTCTGTGTTTGAAGGGATATTAT
Source organism: Trachurus trachurus (assembly GCF_905171665.1). NCBI lineage: Eukaryota > Metazoa > Chordata > Actinopteri > Carangiformes > Carangidae > Trachurus > Trachurus trachurus. The sequence continues at coordinate 34,369,727 of NC_139896.1, forward strand.
ACATAATATCAGCTGTTTACAAATGGATGTCTCTGACACTGCATGTTCAATCTCCTGCTCTGTCTGTAGACATAAAAACAGAGGACGGCCTGAGTCATTCCCCGGGACAGACGGGCCTGTTGGGATACTCCAACTTCAGCAGCACTCCTCCCAGTCAGAGCCTCTACAGCTACTCGCACACACACGGTTAGTCTGAACACAACACTGTACGTGCTGAGTGTAAGAACACACACTTGGACGTGGAAGGAGCATCCTTCCTCATGCTGTCATCCTCAACTCTTTTATTCCTCCTTTCTTTTCCTCCCCTTCTTTCTACCCACCTCTCCTCTCCTCATCTTCCTATCCGTTTCTCTTAGCCTCTCTTTTTTTTTCTTTCCCTCGCTGTTCTCCTTTCGCCCCTCTCATCATCTTTCTCTCCTTTCCTCTACTCTCTTCTCTTCTCTTCTCCTTCTCTCTGCCACACCTGTTCTCCATTAGCTGCGGTCTGGACTCCTGGCGTCAAAAGTCTCCCCACCCCTCCTCTTTTCTGGGGGTCAGGCCCCCTTTCTCCACTCAGACCAACAACACAGCATGCAAGCGCTTGTGTCTTTTACAGAGAAAAAAGAGAGTAAGAAAACAGATAGAAAGGAAGAGAAATAACGGGGATGGAAGAGATGAAAAAAAAACAGAATAATGGAGAAAACAAAAGATGGGTACAGGGTGTGCCAAAAAGCAAATGCTCAGATGAAGACGTGGTATGCTTGGGAGTGTGTGCAGTGATCTACCCACGCATGGCTCAGTGTGCGTGTGTGTGTATGTGTGTGTGTTTGTGATTGTGTGCGTATACGTGTATATGTGTATCTGTGTTGCACACATTCCTCAGTCGTCCGGCGCCCAAAGCATGACTCGCTCAGTGCGACTTTATGGCTTTGAAAGCAGCGTGAAATTGACCTTGTGTGTGAGAGGGGAGAGGTTAAGGTGCATTTTACGGAGGGGTGAGTCGGTTTAATGTTGCAGACGGGGGATGACCCTCTTTCCACTGTGTGGGTCAGACAAAGGAGAGAGAGACAAAACACCACAGAACAGTAAACATATGAAGTGTGGACACATTGTATTTCCATCATGTGTATACCCCAGATTTTACAGTGCAATGCTCTTGGTGCTTTCAGACCTGGAATATGAGCGTGTCTCTATTATAATGGACCAATCATTCAAACAGCATCTGCTTACAGTAATCTTCAAGGAGAGCGTTTCTCTAGTTTTATCACAAATTGGCTTTTTTTTGTTTATTACCTAGGTTTGGTGGGTTCCACCTTTACACCAAAAACAAATAAACACTATTTTAGGTTTGTGGAGAATTCCAGTCTATTACTGAACCTTCATTTTGCAGGTTAGGCCTATGTTTTACTGGTTGTCATCAAGGCTACAACTCTAGATTATTTTCATTTTAGATGAATCTACTGATGAGAAAAGTCCCAGAGCCATGTTGGTGACATTAAACGTCCAAAACCCACAGATATGATGCCTGATCAAAGACTTTTAAGTTGTTCCGTTATTCTTCCATTTTTCCATATTATTCCCTCTTTAAAGGTGTTCAGAAATGGCCGTTTGTCCTGTTTGTCACTCCTCCTTGTACGAGTTTCTCCGAGTAAGGAAAACAAATTTGATTGGTTGTTATCGAGCGGACGGGATATTCAATGTTTGGGGCGAGACCGAACATGGTGTGTGTGTGTCTCAGACGTTTGATTGATGGATGATGGATCCAATATCAGTGGCTGATGAATCGTGAGCAACGTGACACATAATCCGTGTGCCTGCTGCATTATCCAATGCACAAAAAACTACCCCACTTCCATCCCGGATTTACTCGAAAATAAAATTTTGCACAAAGTTTGGGCTACATCATCTGATAGATGAGTTATTACACTAATAGTGGGCTCAAATTCTCAAATTTTTATTTTCTGAATACCTTTAAGGGAATATTCAGATGTCAGACATTATACAGGAATGTAAATATTCATTTAAACACACTTTTGATGAAACCTCTTACAAACAACACAGTTTTGGATGATTGTGCTCCACTATAGTGTAAGGCTGCTGTGCTGAACCAACAAACTTTTTTTTTTAAATGGAGGGCATTCTCAGTTTGAAGGACACTGTTCCCAAACAAAATAAATTTGTTTGAATATTTGTATGCATAAATCATTAACTGCGAACTTCAAAAGAGAATAAACTGCCATAACAACCAAATGTTTGTAGGATTTCAGAATGTTTCCATGTCAGCCATTGTACAGTACACTCAAATGGGCACACACGCACACACGCAGACACCCCACAAAAAGCCAGTGAAAGGCATACTCTATGCTGTGTGTACAACTGAAACCAAATGGGGACTATGGGAGCCTTTTTGTGTTTACTCAAGAGACCTCCTTTAGTCGCTTTGAAGACTGTTGGGAGGTTTCACTGTGGTTCTTCCATTGAGTCATTATTCTCCTGTTTGTCATGCACTGTGGAGGGGAGAGGAAGAAACGGGGAGCGAGAGAGAGCAGTAGTGGACCGATGAAATTATGGGACGTAGACAGCAGGAAATGACTCTTAAAAAATGTTTCAGGACGAGTTCGAGTCGTATCAGAAAAGAGGAACATAAAATTTTATTATCACAGGGGGGAAACATTGTACAGACATCAGTCAGAACCTGCAGGTTAAGTCCATCTCAGAGAAGAATGCTAAATCAACTTTAAAACCATGGTGTGTGATTACTTAAACCACATTATACTGTATTAACTGTTCATTCCTGATGTATGTTGCAAAAACCACCCATTCAATAAACAGCACAGTTGGAAACCATGAAGTTATTTGCGAATGTCAGTTGACCTATTTTCTGTTTGAATACAGATAATCCAATTACAATGCACACACAATCATCTGTGTAAGCGAAAGTCAGACGTCTAACTAATGTTGCCTGTCTGGATGTTTTTCCTGAAGTTAGATCTTACACCGTGTGTGCTCAGACTGGTCCTGCTGGTATTCCTGAGCCAAACTAGCAGTGTTGCTCACGTCTGACTTTAATAATCCTCCAACTTTACTCCGTCTGATCCAGCAGCCCGCAGGTCAAAATGTTCACTTAGACACTGAGATATTTCATAATCTCGTAGACTTTATTCATGCGGTGTGGTATAAACAAGGTGAGGCCACTCTGTTTCAGACTTTTGATGCCACTGTTCATGTGTAGTTCCCAGAAGATGAATCCTAATAAATTTAGAGACTGAAGACAAAGAGGTAATATATGTTGACATGAGCTATTTTGAGGAAAATCTAACATCACAAATACATTTGAATGAATTAGACTAATATTCTGACAGTTAAAAGTTTTGAAGTGATCTTTAAAAATGATTTCTTTGGGAGGCTGTTGTGCCTTTATTGTAGAAGGACAGTGAAAGTTGGTATAGAGCAAGGGGCCGGGGGGATGACAAGCAACAAAGGGCTGCAGGTTGGATTCCAGGCTTGGTCAGGATTCAACTGAATGCGCGCTACAATGTGAGCCACCGAGGTGCAGAGTTTGGTGATTCTTCAACTTTTCATTTCCTTACAAAATTTTGAACAAAACATTTAGTTTGTGACCAGATCCCTGACAAACTAATGACATTTCCATCAGCCTCATCTGTACTTGCAAACCATGCTAACACACTAAACTAAGATAAGATGATGAAAATTAGCTCTAATTAGCTAAATCTGACATATTTACATATCAAATAATTGTTTTTTGTATGTTCATGAATATGTGGAGTCCCGTTTCAACTAAACTAATAATAATAAGATGGTGAATATGATAAAAGCTATGTTTGTTAAACATTAGGATGCACGCATTGTCGTTATAAGGACATTGACATGTAGCTCAATGCACGGCTGTGTCTAAATACAGGTCTTATTTCCTACAGCTGATGTCATAGCTGTGGAGAGTCTTTCACATGAGTGAAAAACTGCCTTTTATCGTTTTGACTGATTAAAGTAGAGGGTATAAATCACCTATACGGTCTCCTCAAGGTGAGCTCTGATTTAATCTCACTACAAGATGCCGTCGGGAAGTTATACGTTTTTAATGAGGAGCCACACACAGTGAACTCTTTCGCCCAACTGGTGTCAAAAGTTCATACGCGGGTGGAAGTGATAAGATTACAGGAGAAAGAATTAATCAGACAAAAGAACAGTATGGACAGACTTGACAGGAAGCTGCAGGATGAGACGGCGTCACTGTGGGGGGAGAAATTAGCTCGGAGGAAGATATCACTCCCTTGGCCTGATTAGACTAAGACGAGACAACCAGGGCAGCGACAGAGCAGCAGACTTTCCCACCTGTATTGTTGTGTCAGACATAAATTGCACTTGTGGCACTGAGCTGTCACTGAGGAATGAGATAAAGTTTACTGCTTATTAGTCCGGTCGGATGAGTTATATCAGCTGCCGAGTCACATTAGATTATAATTTCCCACCGATCTGTACCTTGTAATTATTTTTTAGGTTTATGTTTTTTTATGTAATTGATTATGACCTGACAGTTTGACCTTTGTCTTCACCTCATTTTTCAGGTGGTGGTATTTCATCTGGAATTTTTCAAGGCACCCATGCAATCTCCAGTTCAGCCCCTTTCAACCATACCCAACAAGTGAGTAATCCAACCTCAGCATTTCTTTCTGCCAAGACATCTGTAGAAATCATCTAACGTCTCACTTCAGTCAGTCAGTCCCGCCGTTTCTCGGATAAAAATGCACATATTGTGTTGTTACTGACCGGCTACTGCATTGTCATCGCTTGTGTTGTCGACAGGAGTTTTCAGCGTACTCAAATTACACTCAGAGTCAGTACTCTCCGTATTACAACTCACATCACTACAACAGCCCCTACATCACCAGCAGCAACATCAGCCCTGCTGCCATCACTGCTCCACTAGCCTATCAGCACCCAGAGCACCCCGTCATGCTGCCCAATCACAGCCCAGAGTCACACACAGGTAAGGAGCAACAGCTCTGTCGTCTACTGTAAGTTGTTTGGTTGGTTATGACAAATCTGGCCACATAATTACATTAACAATCTATGGAATTTTACAGTACAAGTCTTTAAAGGCCGTTTTCTCAAAATTAGTTTTTCCTCAGACTCTGAACCCGAAATCTCCACTTCAGCAGCACTTACAGACACCAAACCTTCCAGTTTTATTCCTGTCTGTATTCTGAAGGTTTTTACAGAGGGGATTGTAGATATATCATTCAGAGCCTGATTTATACAACATTTTATTCCTAAAAACATGGCCAAATTGGATTTTTTAGGGCTGGTGACAGTATTTTCTCATTTACAAAGTGATAGAAAGAGATATCTAAAATCCCCTCTGTAAAAACTTCTGACTCTAATATGTCAACAAAATAAAACAAGAAATCCATTTTTCAGATTTCAGTTCTGGAAATGTATGCAAATTAGCACAAATTTCAACAGATATTGCCTCATTTACACATAACATTTGACAAAACTTGTAATACAAAAAATATTTGTCTTAATGTAAGTGATAAACTTGGGAAGTTTCATGGTGATATCTGTTATTTAAAACTTTTACCATATTCACCTGTAGTGTCTCCTCTTAAATAAATTATGCACATTCTGATAATGTTGATGTGAACTGCTTGATGTGTGCCATGTCTTGTATGAACAGTTCAATATAAATAAAGTTAATTAGGCCTACTATTATTATGATACGATTAAAACAACATTGACTCTCCTGCATGGCTAATATTCTGTTGATTCAATAAATACAGAGTTGTTTTGTACTGACTGATCATCTTCTGTTGTATGTGGGTGTGTTATTACAGGCGAGTATCATGCACCGCCCAGCCCCCCCACACCAGGTAAAGAGGAGGGGGTCCCAGCGCGGAGGGGGTCAGATGGGAAGTTGAGAGGGAGGAAAAGAGCCAGTGACCCCACTCCACCTCTGGACTCTGATATAGAGGTAAACTGTTGAAAATTATCAGCATTTCTCTACAATATTTATCTTTCTCTCTCTCCCTCAGACACACACACATAAACTTTCACGAGGTTAACATTACATATCTGTTATTTCACTGCAGCGGGTGTTTATCTGGGACCTGGATGAAACCATCATCATTTTCCATTCGCTCCTCACGGGAACCTTCTCCTCCAGATTTGGCAAGGTACGCTGCTCCGACCCCTCCCTCTGTCATTTACGGTTAGAAGTAACATGCTGTAGCTCATCACGCCTTGACAGCTGTTAATTATGCGGTAAGCAGGTAGGCACCGTTTAGCACAAAATATCCTCATAACAACAAAACCATTGTAACCGTGCCGTATAGTCAATTGACCCTTTGTTTTCTGCGACCGAGTGCTTATTTGACTAACAGTCAGAGAGTTTTGCTGCCTGAAGCTGAGTCCACGACCTTCGGGGCTCATCCCTGAGCATTTTCACACGCTGGCTGTTTTGCCTTTCTGCCCTCTTGTTTCTTTTCATAATGCACCGGGGTTGTTTAGCTACCCCAGCATCCTGCAGCGTGATTGACAGCCAGCGGGACCTTTACATAACAGACCGGCAGCTGACAAGGAGGGGGTGGAGGGGTGGGGGGTGGACAGTGGTGTGTTTCTTGTTTTTGGCCGGGGATCTGTGTTTTGAATTCTCACGGTCCCCCTGCGGGTTGACACAAGGCTGATGGGAGTTTGAGAGCACCGTTTCTGATCGGTTCAGCCCCCGGCAGGCCATGCATGCCGTTGTTTCTTTTTCTTTCTTTCCAGCCACGGACAGAGAGAGAGAGAGAGAGAGAGAGAGAGAGAGAGAGAGAGAGAGAGAGAGAGAGAGAGAGAGAGAGAGAGCAAGAGAGTAGATGTGTTGAAATGTGACTCATGTGCCAGAAATTCCTGATTCCTCCCACCACCCAAAACACCCCGCTGCTGGATCCAGGGAAGCTCAGTTGGACAGACTCTGACATCAAAACTCAGACATGCAGCAGAAGAGTTGCATGAGTGACAGCAGAAAAACAGATTAACAGTCCAAAGCGTCAAGGCAGCTTATGTTATGGGCTTGCAACAGTTTTTATTTTTTTCTCCTCCCTCCCAAATTTGCAGCTAACTTGTCCTACTATGACAACATTGATATATTTTATTCTGGCATTAATTATCTCGGATTAGCTGTATCGGCCTGTGTCCCTCCTGGCTCGTCCCATTAGGGTCAACATATTAAACCCTTATGATGAACAAATGTTTGGATCTACACATGAAGACAAGTCTGGGCCCAACGTGCAGGAAAGAATAATGCGTGTGTTGAGAGACAGTTGTTTTCAGCAGTTTGGTGAGCAGAGAACCCCCCCCCCCCCCCCCCCTCCCCACTCTGTTACAGGTCTTCCATTATCTCATCTATCATATTGCACCCGACTCTGTCATTTTGTGTGAATTTTCTTTCCTAACTCGTCTCTTGTAAATAGAGGGAGTGAGTAGGAAGTGAATGCTTTTGGTGTCTTTTCTCTTAAATTCTTAGATAACCAGACAGAGGCTTTTGTTTGTCTCTGTACAGAAGCAGCTTTGGTCTATGGAGGAAGGTGATTACAGATCATTATTTCAATTACGAGACAAGCAGAACAAACCTCTCCTAAGCCTTAAACCTCTCCCTATTCATCCTTTGCATTCATCTCTTCCTTTTCCAAATCCTGCCCCTCGTCATTGTCTCTTTTCTTTTCTTGACGTCCTACTCCTCCTGTTGAACTTTTGCCGCCCTTCATCCTTAATTACCCCAATTTTTTTTTTTATCTTTACACCTTTTTCCAGAGAAGGCTATTTTGTAATTTTCATAATTTACCCTGCTTGTGTCATCAAGCCAGGAGACAGATCTGCTTGTCATTTCAGATGCACTAATCTAGTGTTCACCTTTGGCTGACACCCTTCTGCTTCTCCCATCTCGCTGGCAGAGACAAGCCACTGCTGCCATCAAAACAATACCATGTTCACGCGCGCACATGCACACGCACACGCACACACACACACACCTTCTTTTGTAGTTGATGACAGCACGCCCATGCTGCTTGTCAGTCTGACAGGTTACACATTTAGAGTTATGGGTTGATCCGGGTGGTGATTTAAAATTTGCTTATTAGAAACATCACTGAGGTACTGTAAGCAGGTGTCACACGGTTGCCAGGTTTGTTTTTTTCCATACAAGAGAAAAAAAGCAGAGAAACTGGGCGATGTGAGGTTTTTATTTAGTTGAAAGAGCACAATATGAGACACCTTTTCCTCAGATAACCAACCAGAACATTTCAAATTAAATCTACATTATGCTTTTTGAGCAGCTAACTCCACTTCACTTCACTTTTTCAGAGAATCCTCTTAGTTTTAGCTATTTGATTTATTTCCCTATGCAAAAATTAATTAGCAAACTCTTGAAATTTGACAGAGCAGTGTGATGTATTGTTACATTAAGTATGTATCCATCTTTCCCCACATCTAATGTTTGTTTACCACTTTGGTCCACATTGATATACTGTACCTCAAAGACCATGTCAAATGTCAATCTGCTGGATTGACATTAGAGTTCCATTGTGCCCAAGGGATTAATTCTAATGAATGGGGCTGCATCCCACATTATTTGTTAGTATGAGTGGATTTACTGTGTATTTTCTAGATTACAGTATATTCTAAAGTAACATGACACTGAAAACCAGCAAGTGAAGTAAAATGATCTACAGTATCAGGGATCATATGATGCCTGCTTGTTCCCTGTTGATCAATTGTCTCATTGTTGCAGCTCTAATGCTATCTTGACCTGATAATAATCTGGTTCAAATCTTTCATTTGTCCAGTTATGATTTATCATCAAATGCCTGTTAATAAGCTAATGGCATCCTTACTATATTGCAAAGGATGATACTGTACTGTAGTGCACGTTTGCAAATGTTAGCATGCTTGCAAGATAAACTACTCTTAGCATTTAGCTGAAAGTGCTGCTTCACTTGCATGGATGTGGGCTCGATGCTTAGATGTAGCTCAAAATATTGTAGTTTAGGAGCTGGGATTTAACTGATTTAATGTAATGAGTTTGTGCTAAGTTTATTGAAATGCATAAATGTATTAGAGCAAATTTAGGTTGGATTAAAGAGAGCCAAAATGCAAAAAAAAAAGTCAGCAGAGATGGTACAGATAAGAATCAGCAGAGTGTTTGACTGACACATACATATTCACACTTGCCTCTTCCTTGAAACCTGTTTGTGTCAGTCCAGTTGATGAGTTTGCAGACGCAAGGTGAAGACAGTTCGGAGACAAACAGGCAGCTGCACTGACAAGACACAGAATAATGATGTTCCACAGTCCAATTTAACTGATAATTCTCCAAATACCAAGCCTCTTAGGCCATCAATCTCAGTCAGAGCTCATGATTTTATTATAAATTAACAAACTATCAAGGGTGCAGGCGCCTGAAGTGATAGAGAGCGGTTCCTCTTACATCATTTTAAATGTAGGTCAAACCCGTTTTCTTTCATTAAAAAGTTGTGCATGACTCTGGTTGACAGTCTTAATGCTGCCTGAGGGGAAACTTGTTTCCACAGAAAACATATGCTGAGAATGCCTTAAGACTTAAACACATAAACAGTGCATCCACGCTAAAGACACACTAAAATTGATGTACTTATTGTTTGCGTTTGCATTTCTGTGTGTGCATCAGGACTCCTCAAAGGCCGTGTCTCTGGGTTTGTGGATGGAGGAGATGATCTTCAATCTGGCCGACTCGAGACTCTTCTTCAATGACCTGGAGGTTAGTTTCTTTTTTTGTCAATTAATTTGGAGAAATCCAATTAAATTGGAGCAATTTTTGCTACCTTGCTCTTGCTATGTATGTTCTCGCTTGTTTTGATTGATTGTTTTGTAATGCTGCTCTTCCTGACCACCTTGGAAAAGAGATAATCCTTCCTGGATAAATAAAGGTTAAATAAAATAAAAAATTCAGAAAACTGCTAGGTTTCATTTTGCTCTGTTGACTACCTGATCCCTCAGACTTGTATCTGAGAAACCATGCCTTCCTGCCACCCAAAAAATCTCACTACTTATTCACCTACTCCTCACAGCACACTTCATCTCATATTTTTTTGCAATAATCATAAGACTTTTTCCAGTAATTTGGAAAATAGCAGCAGTGAGAGCATACCCACTGGTGTAAACTGGCATATGGCTGACTAGAAAACCTTCCCAGCAAAGAGTTTGACATTTGGGTGCTGTTTTCTTACCTGGCATAAAGCACAGTGGCTGGCATTGTAGAAATCCCCTCACACAACATCTATCTTGTATGAACTGTTACTACAGCATTTTCCAAACAATTTCCCTTCCTGAAGTGACGGTACAGCAAGAATACTAAAAGGAGGGGTTGTTAACTGCTGGCATAAGTGTTCTCAGAGTTCGACCCAAACCTGCTGCCTCTGAATCCTCCACACTGGGGTATTGAGGTGACCTCGACATGAGATGAAAGGGTTTTACTACCTGCGATTGACTGACTGAACAGTCCACATGTTTTTCATCCTGCATTCCTCTGCCTTGTTCTGACAAAGAAAAAGGATTAGAGAGTGCAGGGGAGAGAGAACAAGCACACTTTGTGCTGTAATTATAGGTGTGTGTCTGAGTATCTGAGAGGAAAATTAGTCAAATGGGAGGAAGAATAGTCAAGACGAGGGAAAGGAGCCAACAAAGCCATTTGCAAACCCGGTTTTTATCCCCTCTTTTGTCGTCAAGGCCCAGAAAATCTCTAAAGCTGTAGGTAATAGTTGGCTGACAACTGCTGTTAATCCTTGAGGTACAATTGTCTTGTCCCCCTTATGTATCAGTAGCTGCACAAGCAGTTGCGGGTGCTGGTGCCGCTGTCATGCATCAGAGGTAATTGTAAGTGCAAAAGACAGCCACATTAAGAAATGATTTGATTGTTGTCGCAGAGCATATCTACTTAAATACGAGTATGTTTGTGGACTGTGTGAAAGGATGGTTTGCATTGTTTGGTCAGTCGTAGCATCTCTGCACCTGAGTGGGAGCTGAGTTGTTGCTCTTGGGAGCTGAACTATGTCGAGGTGGAGGGAAGATGAGGTAGCGTCTCCATCCGGCTGAAAGGTGATAGGAGAGCCTGTCTGTTCTGGGTCGCTGTGTGACAATAGGGAGTTAGACGAGGCCTCTGTTTTTGCACGTATGTGTGCGTGGCTATAGTGAAAGTTGTGTGATTTAGAGGCTTGTAGAGAAAGAAGAGCAATCTTGAGATTTTTTTCATTGTTTTTTTTTGTTGTTGTTGTTTTATGTTTTCGAGAAACTTGTGTGTTGTATTTTTTTGACCTGTGATGATTGAGTTCTGCTCCTTGGTTTTGTTTTGTTCAACATATCCAATTTTAATAACTGTTTTCAAGTTCCTGATTTAGCTGCGTATTGCTTAAGGTGTTTTGGCTGTGGCCACATGTTTTAAGATGCAATGTGGTTTTAATCCCTGTGGTTTGGTTGGTTGTATTCATGTCCAATTGAGAGGAACAACATGCACATTGCTGTGCATGTCAGAGACAATGGGCCATTCTTAAAAGATGTTTTTTACCAAAATGTTCGATGTAGATTTAGGTTTGCACAAACTCATTGACTGTCCTATACTCTACCATGTCCTGAGACCTTATTTCCTCCATTCTTGTCTTTTATTTTAGCTCTTTTTTTTATTTGAGCTGCTATTACTCCCAGAGGCTCCCCTAAAGAGTGGAGACCTGCCTGCACAGGCCTCCACTCTGAAACTGATCTCTTGATATATCCGCTCTCCTTTTAATTCCCCAGGAATGTGACCAGGTTCATATTGATGACGTGGCATCAGACGACAACGGGCAGGACCTAAGGTAAAGCTTCTACTGTGTGACTGTACTTAAAGCTCTGCCGAGAGACAGTTCAGCTGCGGTTTGTGAACCAGACTTGCCCTCTGGGTTTTAGTGCGCAGGAGGAAATAGGCAGGGAGATGAGATGAAGAGTATGTACTTCTGTGTGTGTGTGTGTGTGTGTGTGTGTGTGTGTGTTCATGCATGCAAGCCTGTGCATGTCTTTTATTTCCCTGACATCTACAGCCATATAGTATGTCACAGGATTATGAAATGCTTTCACTTCTCATCAAAATATCTCTTTATAATTCCCTCTGTCTCCCTCAGTCCAGACGTTTTATTGCATAAACTTGTTGTAGCACTCTGGGATACTTCTAAGAGTGATTTGAGAAAGAGCCAGACTGTACTAAAGTACTTTTCTGATGTAGGTATTTATTTTACTGAACTCTACATTTTTCAGTTTGAAAGATTTCTTTCTATTGATCCTCCCACTGTTAAATATTTGTACTTAATGCTCTCCCACTGACAAAACTTCATTCACGGCTACATTCAATTTGAGAGCTTTTCTTGTCCCTGAAATTCTTGTGGTCACATTGGCCCACGCACCTACATTTGATGAATGGTTTCAGCGCTGCCTTCTTGTTCATAGCCAGAATAGCTTGAATCAATTCCCCTGTATCTAGAAAATATATGGGCCACAGTGCTTTTATGAGTTGCCCAGGAAAATGACATTGACTGTCTGTATTGTGATCCTGCAGCACTTACAACTTTGGGTCGGACGGCTTCCAGAGCCCAGCGGGCGCCGGCTCTCTGTGCCTGGGCTCCGGCGTCCATGGAGGGGTGGACTGGATGAGGAAACTGGCCTTCCGATACCGAAGGGTCAAGGAGATCTATAACACATACAAGAATAATGTTGGGGGTAAGCTGCTACTTCACTTAAATGTCACACGATATACAGTAAATATCTTGGTAACACTTTAGATTAGGGAACACATATCATATTCACCATTAACTACAGTAGGTGCTTATTAATATGCATATAAGTAGCATAATAAGTGCTTAATAAGGAGCTAGTAAGCTACTTATATGCATATTAATAAGCACCTAGTTAATGGTGAATGTGTTCCCTAATCTAAAGTGTTACCAATATCTTATATTTCCTATAGGTTTTTTTTTTATCAAGTTTTTATTATTATACCACCGTACATCGTACATACATAAAATGTATATTATAATAAATATGTGAGCTACTGTCCCACTCTTATCCCACCCATACATGTACCACCCTTACCCCTCTGGCTTGTTCCCCTCCCCTCCCCTCCCCTCCCCTTGCTGGATTCAGTCAATATCTGAACATAAAGGAGGAAGTGCATAGCATACAATTTAATTAATACAGGATTGTTTGTCCCTCTCATCTTTAACTAACAAATGACAAAAGAATACACCAGTAATAAAAAAAGAAGAAGAAAAAAAGTAACGATAACAATTATGAGACAAAGGTGATCCTATATACGGTATATTTCCTATAGGTGCAACAAAAAGGCTAAAAAAAAAAGTGAAGTAATTGGTTACATTTACCAATAACTGTGAGGTACAACTCCAAACTGTTGGCCGTCTTCAGAAAGGTGTATTTATATTGTAGAAGCTCCAGTTTGATCAGCAACCAAACCGCTGTTGAGGAAGTTGGAACAAAATGCAACGGGAACACAAAGATGAACGCCTGCACTTGCCAAAAAAAAAAAAAAAGCCTTTGTAAGAAAATATTTAATTACTGAGGTAGAACCAGTTGTATTAACTGAATCTGGATCTGCTTAAAAAGGCTAAAAGGAACCAGACAGGTTTGTTTGTCAGCTGGGATCATGAATCAGAAGCTGTTGTTCTGGGTAAACCTTTGTGCACTGCACTGTATGAGTGTAGGCACTACTGATTACATCTGGCTGCCTCAGATCAGCTGGAAACCATGTGTCAGAGATTTTGGCAAGAGGGTGTTGTGTGAGAAACGTCCATCCAGGGACTGCAGTCAGTGCTGCTGTCAAAATACAGCTCTGTAACATCTCATCAGATATAGACGTTTATGCTTTTGGCCTGTAAAGGTCTAGATCTCCGCTGGTTAATTACTGACCATTAGGTTTGTGCCTCTCACTGATGCTCAGGTTTGCTGGGCAGCCCCAAGCGAGACGAGTGGCTACAGCTGAGGAGAGAGATGGAGGTCCTGACCGACCTGTGGCTGACTCAAGCGCTCAAAGCCCTGGCTCTCATCAACTCAAGGTCAGTTTGTGCTGCAACAGCTTGATGTACATCAGGCAGCCAGTTGCATTAGCTTCTACAGTTGATGATGTATGATGTGTTATTATGACCTTCGCCATCCATATCCTCATCATTTAGGAGTTCAATGAATCATAGTTGATACAAAAGCATGTGTTGTTTATGATTTTAAAACCTGCAGTACTACTTACTCACTTACATACTGACTTATTTTACTTAGGTAAAGAGTAAGAGCAAAGTACTAGTTACAGTTTATTGTTTTCTATATTATTCTCTTAATGTACTTATCTATCAAAATTAAAAAGCTGACTCAATCCCTAACGCTTTTCAGAATAAATCCCACTTCTAAGGGTAGTTTAAAAATGATATAGTATAATTGGTATATATTAGAATTATAACAGTAACTGGGTCATATAATCTGTAACGCTTCATCATATTTTAGAAGCTAAACATATATTTCATTTGCAAATTCTTCACCTGACATCTGATAACCAACAGCTTTCATGGTCACAAAATCTTAAAATGTAACTCAGTGTAATGTAATTAAGCAATCTGATCAAATTTGTCTGTATGAATTGCATTTTAGATTTTATGCAAAGGTCAAATTGTTAGGGTGTATGCATTCATTTCTTAATATTCTAATAAACAGTCCTGCAGTTTAAGGCGATTTAACTCAATTTTAATAAGGAGTTGTTGTTTTTTTATTTAATAGGTTTTCTTGAATTTAATTTAATTTATTTTGAGTAAATTACCTGTGAGTAGTTTGATTGAGGAAACTTAAATTTATTTATATAGATAATTTTGTTCAATTAATATAACTTGTTTAAGTAAATTTGATGTTTGGGTAAAATCATTCTGTTAGATTTACTGTCATTATTTTTAATAATATTAAATTAATTCAGCTCTATTAACTCTGTAATTTAATCAAGTGAGTTACTTAAATTTTGTGAATATATTTTAATTTCAGTAAATTAAATTAAATTACATACATTAAATTCCCTCTTATTATATTTCTTCAAAGTTCCGTACATTCTAGCTTTCCCTCTGGAATGTAATTAAATTAAAGTTTAATGAAAATATTCAAGACAAGTAAACAAACCTTAAAACTGGATTTGAGTACAGTGCACAGTAACTCTCCGCCACTGGGCAGGATTGGACAATTGTATAAATGTGTCTGTCCTTTCCTGTTTCAGGCCGAACTGTGTGAATGTGTTGGTGACCACCACCCAGCTCATCCCTGCCCTGTCCAAGGTCTTACTGTATGGTCTGGGCTCAGCCTTCCCCATAGAGAACATATACAGCGCCACCAAGACAGGTGAGGAAACCTGAGAATGAAGGAACAGAGACAGAAAGAATCAAAATAATTAATATCCCCATTCAAATTGTTCTCAAGTGTTTCTCTTAATGCATTAATTTAACATTTGAAACTCTGATTCTTCCTCTTCTCAAAGGTAAAGAGAGCTGCTTTGAGCGTGTGTCTCAGAGATTTGGTCGGAGAGCAGTGTATGTGGTTATAGGAGATGGAGCTGAAGAAGAGACTGTGGCCAAGAAGGTATAACTCAATCTGTTTTTCTTTTTTTTCCTTTTTTTTTTTTTTGACTGTGACCAATAAAAAATGGGCTACAACTAATCGATTAACCCTAAAAGACACCTGATTTCTGCAGCTTCTGTGTCTGGTATTGTTTCGTTTTTTTATTCTGGGACGTTTTTTCTGATGTTTGCATAGAATTGTCAGAATTCCTGCATTTTGACAGTTCAACAAATTTACCATAGGCCAACAACCTGTACTACAGCCCAGCTCCAAAACCACAGTCCACATTTTACATCTGTAATACATCTGCAGCACAACTGCAAGCTGTTGAAGTGTGTCTGCCTTAGGTTTGCATGTTTTACATTAAATCTATATTTCACTGACATTTTTTATATTCTGTCTTGTCAGAAAAACATGCCGTTCTGGAGGGTGTCCTGTCGGGCCGACCTGGAAGCTCTGAGCCATGCACTGGAGCTGGACTACCTCTAGAGGGCGCCAGATACCACGCTCTGCTCCTCCACCTGAATTATGAGACGCTCCTGAATACCTAAGTGCAGCTAGTGGGTGACGTTGCCCCCAGGACTTCTATTTCTAAGCGAGCACACAGGCGGACAATTTCACATCACAGCCAAGAGAACTGAGGATTTTGAAGCGAGGCTGCAGGACAGGACACACAGACATGAAGCCAAAAGTGCTGGACCAAAATAAACAGACCAAAGCAAAATAAGGGACCAAAGCTTCTTAACACACACCCCCAGGGAAACTTTTCCTGTTTTTTATCAGTTCATCTCAACGTTTTATGAGTGGTGACCCAGAGCGCTGCACTGAATGCAAAATCTTACATCCTGTTTAATGAACACAGTGAGTATGTCTGCATGGATGAAAAAGTTCAGATTGGTGTTAGACTGTTTGTACTGCTGTGTCTTTTTATGTTTGTTCTGAGACTTAACTAATGTTTTCATTGGCCAATACTATTGTAGACAAATGTTAGAACCAAGTCGTGATGTTACAAGGGATAGATTTCGCCTTCACAATTATTTTAGAGTTTTTTTCGGCTAGATAAATGTCAAATAATGTTCTCCTTATAGTTAGAGGCTATTGAAAATAGTCTGTATTTTACCATTAAAATGTGAGCTATTTATTACTGGTTCAATTCTACAACACAATGAGGAATATATATATATACAGTATAGTTTGGGAGCTTGGCATTAAAAAAAAAAATCCCTTCAAAAACCAAAAATCCACTCCTGTAAAAATGTTTTGATAAGAATTGTCTTGAAGATGCTGTATTATAGGTTAGTACTCAAATCTTGTTGACTCCAGGTTGTACATGTTTTCATGTTTTACTTCTCTTTCTCTTCTGTTCCAGTTTGATTTCCTAATAACCCGTTTGTAATATAGATGAACTGGTATGGTTGTGCATGTGCCGATTACACTGCCTGTCAGCTTAGCTATGATTTGTATATAATGCTTTATCGTCAATTTGTTTTGACAGAGTGAAAATAGATTAATAAAGATAAATTAATTGCATTGTGGGGAAAAGTGTGTCGGGTTTCATTTAGTTTGACTCCACCCAGCGGCGTACGAAACATAAGGGCACACATGACAAATTAATTAATGAAGAATGAATGATCCTGGTGTAAATTACATGCAACTGTCAAGAGATTTCAGGCAGACTAACCCAACGTGACCTTCTTCTTTGTTAAGGAAAGGTCTCCCTCTTTTGGGCAGAACTGTAACTGCAATAACATAAATCCAACTTCACAGATTTTGTCTCTGTCAGAATAAGTGACACAAATGTACAACAGTATTACATTTTTCACAGGCTTTA
The DNA here is from genome assembly GCF_905171665.1 of Trachurus trachurus. Lineage (NCBI taxonomy): Eukaryota > Metazoa > Chordata > Actinopteri > Carangiformes > Carangidae > Trachurus > Trachurus trachurus. The sequence goes on from NC_139896.1 coordinate 34,387,191, forward strand.
TTGTATTTTTGTTTTTAGGAAATACAAAAACGATAATACTTTCTTCTTCAATTTCAAGTAGGAGTTTCAAGTTAGTAGGCCTAAATAAATATGAAATAAATAAAGATTAACATTCACATTTACAATCACGCACTGCAATAGAAAAAAAGGTGATACATAAATATAATATAATATAATAAATAAATATATTAATATATATTCTTTATTTATTATATCACATATATACTGTATGTATCATAAATAAATTAATGTAAGCATTGCTTCCAATATGACAACTGAAGCAAAGAAAAGGAGATCTACGCTTTGTTGACCACGACCATCTCAAAGCCTCTGATTGTGGTGTTGATGTTTGTCAGGAACAGGCTGGCGTGAAGCATTTTTATTCCCGGCATGGTGGGGGTGAAGCTGATGTGCTGCTGCACTCTTCCTCCTGGACGCACTGGGAGCATCCTGCACAATGACATGGAGATGAGTCACTAAAATCGTTAGGCAACACTGCTACTGTAATGCTTTTGAATGGCTGACGCTTGCTCCTATGTAAAATGTTCAGACTTGATTCGTAACAAATAATTTACTTAAAGGTTACATGATAATGTCAGATTATATTTTGTCCACAGGAAGCAAACACCTGTAATCATAAACACTTAATAACTGATCACTGCTTGCTTGGCGTGAATGGTGACACTTTCTCCTAGGTAAAATGTTCAGACTTGATTCGTAACTAATAATTTACTTAAAGGTTACATGATAATGTCAGATTCCTTATACAGGAACACCTGGCATCATAAACACTTAATAACTGATCACTGCATGCTTGGCCCAGCCCTGGAGAAACTATTGGAAAATGTCATAAGCCAGCCACTCCTGTTTGAACAGACAATAGTCCACATTCCTCCAATAAGTGTCACTGCTCTGACACAGTGACACCCTCTATTCAGCTGTTCATTTTGTAAACATGATGGTGAAAGTCACTATGGTGCCTACGGCATTCAACACACTCATCAAAAAAAGACGACAAGTAGCCTACTCCTTGTTCTTACCTGAAGAGAGCCTTGCCTGGGATCAGCCCAGCCCCGACCACAGTCAGTTCTCCGCTCACCATGTGAGAATATGGATTGATGAAGCTCAAAACGGCAGTCTGCTCCTTGTTAGGAACGACATACTTTTCATCTGAAACCTGGAGGAGAAATGTGGTTAGTGAGCCCCCAAAATAAATATGTAGGAATCCCCCCCATCTAGCGGTGCGGTTGCATATCTGAACGTATTCTTGATGTTGCATTCACGTGAAATCGGGCAGACGTCAGACAGACAACAGACGCTGCATGCTACCTGGAAAACTTTCTCCCCGGGCCGATAGCTCCGCTGAGTTTCTATGGTTACCTACGGTCACGCTGCCACTCAACGTAAAAAATGGCGATGCAACATGGCCGCCTCGGTTCGGTGCGTCGCCCACTTGTAACGACTTGTAACAACTCATTCTAAGGTACCAGAAAGCTTTCATTTGTATGTGGGTGTGATTCCACTTCAGTGAAATACGTATTTATGAAAGACAGATTTGATTTTTGCTAAAAAAAAAGTCAAATAAGTTAAATACTGGGGCCCTTCAACCCCTTCAAATAAAATAACTGGTGAGAAATATTATGAATGCTGTAATCCTGTACCTGAATGGTGAGCTGTGGGCTGCTGATACTGAACTCCTCTGAGGCCAGGAATCGCTCCTGATTGGACACGTCCTCCAGGACCACCGCAAGGCTGATCAGGTTGTCTCCCACCACGTCCTCATACTGGGTTGGGAGGATCTGCTGGCTCAGCACCTTGACTGTAAAGAAAAAGGGACAGAGAGAGTGAAGAGTGTGTGTGAAATCAATTCCAGTCCCTTCCTACAGAAGTGAAAATTTGGAGTTTTTGAGTGAAAAATAAATGTACCTTCTTTGGGTGCCAGTTGTAGGGTGCCGTGTGTTTCCCAGAAGGTGTCCAAGGGGCTGTTGTTGTATTCTTTGGCCTGGGCATTGAAATGCACCTTCATCGTCCTGGCAGTGCTGTGCTTGTTAACGACTTTAACTGTGAAGCTGATGGGATTTCCAGCAACTGGAGCCTTATCCAGGGTCAGGAAGACTAACACTCCCTTGGATGAACTTTCTGTATAAACATGAAGATGGGCGACAGGGTGAGATGACGTGTGTTTAAACAACTGATAACTCGGATTCATATTAGAAATGAAAAATTACCTCTTCTCCCTGTTGAGTCGTCTGACATTGTGGAGCTTCTTGATGAAAGTGTTGAAGTTGGACCTGTTTTGTAAAGATAAACAGTAAATGTGAGCAGAGCAACTTTTGCCACATCTGTAAATGAGTTAAGTAGTGTTTTGGGGGTTTTGGATCATACTTTTGATGGGTTTGTAGTCTCCTGTGATGTTCTGGAGTCTGGGGAAGCCGACAGCTTTGGTGCATATGACAGATCCAACTCTCTCTGTGTCTTTGTTGTGGCCGACCACCCGGCCCTGGCTCACTATGAAAGTGTGGACATCGGCATTCACCTCAGCATAGACAAAGGGGATGTCATAAAGCAGGTCGATACAGCGCTCTTTGATAGCTTTGACTGAAGCTGGGCCACAGCAGAACACTCCTGGGATCAAGGGAAGAAATAAACATTAAAAAAAAAAGGTTAGAACAATTTTAGTTGATGATCAGAGGAATTAAAAAGCAACAAACTTGATAAATAACAAGATCAGAGATGTTTCTCACACACCTCCACTCCTCTCCTGAGGTGTCGGGTCCAGAACTTGCCAGCCATCCATCCCAGATCCCAGATCCTTACGATCCATCCAGCACTCCACCCAGACATGGAAATTCCTGTTCAGTTCAAAACAGAAATCACTAAGTATTGTTTTTACTTCATAAAGTGCAATAAATGTCATTCAAATTAGTTTAAAAATGGATTTGACAAGCCAGTGACCAAAGGAAAAGACGTCACACAAAGAGTAAATGACATTGTTTACATCACTACTGACCATATGCTGTCTTTGCTGTGTTTCAGCTTCTGCCCTGTTTCGCTGTAATATTCCTCGATCACCAGGTTGGCATTGGTATCATGAGCAGAGTTGAAGTTTGTGACAACACGACAGGGAATGCCGAGCGCCCTCATTACTGAAAGATATAATCAGAACAGACGTACAAGTGTTACACAATGATGAAAGAACAACATCTGAACATTGCACAATGGGAAAAAAATGTAGGCCTAGTGTGTAAACTAAACGAGATGTGAGTCATGGCCTTAGAATGCGTTTATAAAGTTGTTTGATTTTTACAACTTCTTTGATTTGATTTGAGTCATTCTGACATAATCACCTGTGCACATCACAGCTGCAAACACCCAACACTGTCCGTACTTGACCGGGCGGTAAGCGGTCTTGGACCACTGTCTCAGGATGTCCCCACTCCCCGTCCACGTGGAAGGATGCACTCCTTGCTCAAATTCACCTGACCAGTTCCCTTTTAGGACGCCATGGTCATCCTCAGAGTTGATCTGAACAGGAAAGAGAAGAAACATGATTTTCTATCTTTCCACCTCACTTCCCAGTGATGGTAAGACAGGTCTGGGCACAAGACAATTGTGCAGCAACAGATTAATGATAGTTCTATCAGTTGTTTTGCTGCAAGGAGTTACACCATCCTTACATGAGACTATTTTAAGCTTCACAGGAGGTGTGTTCATCTTTTCAAAATGCAGAACACTATGTCTCGAGTCAAGCAAGCACTTGTTTTATTAGGTGGAGTGGCACTCATGTTCTCACACAAGGTAAACACTGGCACTGAGTTAGTATTTATGTTTTGCTCACCATGGCAGACACAACCCTGCTGATGTAGATGGGGCTGCTCCGGTTCAGGAGGTCCACTCTCTTGTTCTTCTGGTGCTGAGGGCTGATTTGGAGCAAATTCAGGCAAATATCCAGAACACCGGGCTCGTACTTTACAGGCAGGGGGAAAAGAAATGAGAGGCGTCAATGAACTTCTGTTTACTTCTTACAAAGAAATCATTTCTCAATACTCAGCTCAGCAGATATCATTTCCATACCTGATCAAAGGACCATGGTCTTGTTGCAGTGTTCGTAGCTGTCCCCATAAACAGCAACCCAGAGTCGCTCTGAACATATTCTTCTCTCTGGTCCTCAAATGGAATATACACAGCATCCTCTGCAACAAATGGACATTGCATTTAGTACACTACACAGTTTTTTCATGCACTGATCAATTTTGAGATTTTGGCCTATTTTTCTTCCTTAACATGTGTTCTTTCAGAAAAGTCAAAAGAAATGGTAGACATTAAGGTGGTTATTTTACTTCATTTTGTCTCTTTCGTCTGTAAATTTCTCCTAAATTTACAAAAAGTTAGCAGCTAGTGTGACACACTGTGCTGTGCCTGTTGTCTGACCTGTGTCATGTCAGGTATCATTGTAAAGCTCTCTCTCTCCTGAACAATGATGTAGGCTCCAAATATTGTCATCTCCTCTGTATCCGCAACCAATTATAAAAGTATGATTTACATTAACAATCTATGGAATTTTACAGTACGAGTCTTTAAAGGCCGTTTTCTCAAAATGAGTTTTTCCTCAGACTCTGAACCCAAAATCTCCACTTCAGCAGCACTTAGAGACACCAAACCTTCCAGTTGTATTCCTGTCTATATTCTGAAGGTTTTTACAGAGGGGATTGTTGATATATCATTGAAAGCCTGATTTATATAACATTTTATTCCTAAAAACATGGCCAAATTAGATTTTTTTGGGCTGGTGACAGTATTTTCTCATTTACAAAGTGATAAAAAAAAAGAGATATCCAAAATTCCCTCTGTAAAAACTTCTGACTCTAATATGTCAACAAAATAAAACAAGAATTTTGAAAGTGGCTTTATCCATTGTTCAGACTTCGGTTCTGGAAATGTATGCAAATTAGTGCATATTTTATCATCTGATCATCATTAACAGACATCTGAACATCGGTTGACAGAACAGTAAGCTGTCTGTGTAACTGCATTAAATGCCAAAGCTACTTTTCCCCACCATCTTTGATGTTTTCACTCACCACGACACCAGGGGTTGTACAGCAGGAAGAATTTGCCGAAGCCGCTCCTCTGCTGGCCGCTCCTGGAGTGGACGCTCAGCTGAAACCTGTAGCGTCCCACTGAGGCAAAGGCAGGAGAGGAGATGAAGACGGAGGGTTTGTAGAGGTTCACGTTGTCTTCGTCAATGTAAGCTGTCCAAGAGGAGGGAGAAGCCCTCTTGGAGAAGGTGACTGGTATCATCATGTACAGACGGCCTGAGGGGAGGGGAGAGAGAGGAGTTTAGGCCAAGACATTTCAATTGAAGTGGTTCAAACTTGTTGTATGCTCAAAGTTGCATTCAGTCAGGAAAACACCCAGATTAAATCTAAACGCAGCCTACCGAGCATGACTTTGATCCTCAGAGAATCAGTGGAGGGGTTGAAGGCTCGGCCTGCCAGCTGCAGACTGATCCTGAATGGGGCTCCTCTTCGTACCACCAGGGTTTTGGAGCCCATGAAGCCCTCGGTCCTGTGCCTCTCCTGGTTCTCAGTCTTCTGCAGGTTGACATGTTGAATCAGCAGATCTGCAAAGAAAAAGAAAAGATTAAAGAAATGGGTAAAAAAAAATGATTAAAAAAAAGGCATTCACAACTTAGATGGCACCTCATCCAATATCATGGATGGAAAAAAGGAGAAAAAAGTGAAGTTCAACTGGTGGGAGACAAAGAGCTCAGATAAAGACAAAGCTCACCTTCCATTTGTTAGTGTTTCTGTCTCTCAGCGTAAGCTCAGTGTTTGTGTCCCAGCTGCGGTCCTCTTCACTTATATAACCCTTTGCCCCACCCCTAGAACTCACTACCCCAGATGCCATGTTTGATTCGTTAGAGGTGGGTCTGACATGAGCATCAGACCCACCCATAAAGTATGAACAAATAGCTGTTGCGAAATGGTTTTTAAGTGTTAAGTGTGTTTCAGGTTTTTGTTGTCAGGGACTGGGTCAGGTGTCATTTAGTTTCAACATGTCATTATACTCCATTTACTCATTTACAGGTTTTTCTCATTTTGGAATATGTTGACTTACAACAAATTGATTAATAATGATTTTATCATTTTATTATAGGGTTATGGTTAGGGTGACAACATACTGACTTTTTATGCATATCTTAAATAAAAGTGCCATGAAATGTGTACTTACATTAGCTGTCTGTTTGTTAGGTATATGTGTTGAAGAGTTATGCCACCACCGGTGAGTCTAGTTTGAGAACTTACTTTGCTCTTTTCTAAGTCAGATTTCAACAAGAAAAGGCTGCACCCTATTTAAAGCTCGTAACTAACACAAGAGCATAAATAAACAGATGCTCTGATCTAATATGGATCAACCTCAAGGTCACTACACCGGTCACTTCATAGGTAAAAGGTGATTAAACATATGCATGAACTTAAAGTAAGCGGAATATTTGTGTTAATCGAAGTCTTAAATTCTATCTTCCGACAGCAATCACTTCTATAGAGTGTTTGGTCTGAAACACGGGTCTGTCAGTCACTCTGCTCTGCTGTAAGCCGAGGAGAAAACATTCCTTGTATCCTACAACCTTTATCCAATGAGGAGAGAGAACGGCATAAAGGGGCGGTCCTCTCTGTGTGTGCAGCCAAGGGATGCGCGTGAATGTGGTGACGTAGGGACGAGGACCAATAGATCCATGACGAGGGCGGGGACTGCTAACTCCATCGGCTGACAGGAAGTTAGCCAAAACCACCGGATCGCTTACTTCTGCTTTAAGTATGTTATGCAAACAATAAGTATCCTTCAAGGTACTATAATACACCCTGCATGAAAGTCATGAATCCATTTTACAGAGACACAAACAGTGTGTTTTGGATCTTTGCCCTAACATGGCTGTAGAACCATTTGTTTTGTTGATCGGTAATCAGCTGTTGACGCACTTAAGCACAATAAGGGAAAGCACCACTTATAACACTTTCAAGGTCCACCTCAAAAACTGGCTTAAAACAAACCAAGTCTGTAATCATGACTAGGCGGGACCTTCGCGGAGCGCAACACATGTGCCGTGCTCTGTTCCCGTCCGCCTTACTCTATACTTTTGGCTGTCATGATTTTTGTTTTGTTGTGCATTTGTCTTATTTTTCTATATTGCAATTTATCTCTGTAAGTGTGTGAATGGTACTTCTATAACTGCTGCTACTGTAGTCTCCAATGTCTTGGTCCACCCCAGGCGGCGGGTGCGGGCCACCACATTCTGGATCCATCCATTTAGACTTGCACTTTACCTATTTAAACTTGCACTTGCACTTTAGAAACTGGCACTTTATACCAGGCACTTTACAGATCACATGCACTTTATGTATGAATGTGTATATGATTGTGAACCACTGTATAATTCTTGTGTATTTCTGTCTGTTTGTGTGTTACCTGCCAAGGGACTACGGATGCAAATTAGCAAGTTGCTAACTCTGATGCATTTACATTTGTGCACACGTACGAATGTTCATTAATGTGTGTTGTCCCTTTTAAATAAATAAATAAAATATTAAGCATCAGGCCAAATAAACACACATGAAACTGCCACTTTAGACAATAAAACAATGAAGTGAGGTCATACATCTTAGCTGCGGCTTGGACTCTTTTCACTTTTACATTTTTTCCTTCCACATGAAAGGCAGGATTTCAGTGGGTGGTCTGACTCACCTAGTTCACCGGAACAGAGCAACAGTTCATTAGAACTAATATGTACTTGCGGTGCACGAAAGCCATGGTGTTGCAATATTCTGCAAAGTTAAAAATAATAATAAAAAAAACAGATATGAGAGCTGTAGCAGAATCATTGTTCAGGTAAATCAAATAGATTTTTCTGATTAATATTTAATCTGTTAAAAAAAAGAAGAAAAAGTTTAAGTTTGGCATCATGTTACAGTACTCTTGTATTTTTAAATCTTGCAAAATTAAGTTTAGAAGGTAAACATAATGCAGCTCTTTGTCAATGGGAACATTGCTTCCTACTGATTCTAAACAACACATTATTATGTTTTTATTTGCTTTCATTAATAATGGAATTTGTTATTTCATTCCATCTTTTCCTTTGTTGACATGGTATCAGTCGTCTCTACTTTATTTCAGTTTTATTGTTTTCATTTATTGATTTACACATTTTCCAGTTTTTTGAGTCATTTAGGCCACATATCAATGGCCACTTGTGCAGGTCACTTCATAGGATAGTGATTATTGATGCCTTGGTTTAGCTGCAGACAAAAATTCCAGTTGGCACAAAAGTGTGTCAATGGAAAACAATTACACATACATGCGCACACACCCTGTCACGACCTGCCTGCAGCCTTGACGCTGTCGCAGGTGTATTCTTCAGAAAAGAGGTGTGGGAGTTCATTTGGGCTAAATTGGCATGTCAATGAATATTGGCATGTCAATGAATGTATTTGTCTCCAAAACAAAGTAGATAGATTGCGTAAATCAAGTTCAAGTTGTACTGCTTTCACCTGTTAACAAAATGTTTAGTGTGTTCTGGGTGAAATATTGACTTGGAGTTCCAAGAGGGGCTGCTCTGTCTGTCTCTATCTCTATCTGGAGTCCCCATATCACTTTAACATAATTATAACATGTTTAAAGATTATATTTAAAGTAATGACCAATATTTGCTTGTTCCTTGCAAGATAAGTTTTAGTCACTTAAAGGGATAGTAGCATTTTTTTTAAAGTGCGGTTGTATGATCTACAAATACTGTAGCCCCTAAGTACTTTAATTGCAGTAGAAGACTCTCTGCACTCCTCCCGTTAGCAACGCCAGCCCATAGCCCTGCCCAGAGATGTACAACATGCATTGTTATGAATGGACCCAAAGAAACTGCCTATTTTCGCGGCCTAAAAGAGGTTTTATGTGAAAAAAATACACAGTTCCATTGTTCGCTATAATATAATTTTTTCCAGCCCTTCGAAGTGCAGGAAAAACGCAGTTTTTATTTGGACCTAACCAACTTACGTATCCCGATCAGCAGTTGGTTAGCTCCAAATAAAAACTGTGTTTTTCCTGCACTTTGAGGAGTTGGAAAAAATTATATTATAGCGAACAATGGAACTGTGGGTTTTTTTTTTCAGGTAAAACCTATTTTAGGCCACAAAAATAGGCCGTTTCTTTGGGTCTGTTCACAACACTGTATGTTGTAAATCTCTGGGCAGGACTATGGGCTGGCGTTGCTAACGGGAGGAGTGCAGAGAGTCTTCTACTGCAATTAAAGTACTTAGGGGCTATTTGTAGATCATACAACCCCACTTTAAAAAAAATGCTACTATCCCTTTAACACAATGGACAAATCTTGAAGTTTCAGGTTCTGTCTGGTTTATGTGTTGATGACAGTGCTACTCTGACAGTCTACACAGTATAAATTAGTCAGTCCACTGTTTCAGTAAGATTTCTGGAAGATGACTGACTCAGAGACACTCAGCATTCACAGTGACACTACATGAGCTTTTGACGTAATTTCTTCAATTCAGGTTTAAGGTATACTAGCGTAAGTGATGAGACACACCGAGTTCAACAGAAAAGCTAGAGTCAGTGATCATGTTGGTCATTAACACAGATTTTCCAGTCATTTTGCAGCTTTGCACCTTTAGTCCATCTTTTTTTTTCTACATTAACATATAAAGCTGCAATAATACAATGACCAGTCTCTCAGAGTATCATCTTATTTGAAATGTTCTGTTACAGAATTAATGTTTTAGCTTGTTAAGGTAGGCTACCCTTCTTTCTTTTTTTACTTAGATATTGTTGGTTTCTCAGGAACATTTGATAACTGATTATAAAGGTTGAGGTGCAGTATTTCTTACTGAATGATAGTGAAACAGAAGAAGAAAGTAACATCAAATAGAAATAGTAAAATATTTCAGAACTGAGAACTAGAGTTAATGCACTTTGTTACTTTCCACCACTAGCAATAACACATGTTGAAACAACATAGGACTCATAATGTATGATGCCATGGCCATGGGCAGTCACTGATTCTTGAGAATTTGGATAAAACTGGTTTTATTTTTGAAAATAAAAAAACAACAACATAAAGAAATCTATACTTATATGTTTATAAAACAAATTCTGAAATGAAATGTAATTTCCAAGGAACCATTGATTCTTATCAACACTGACTGGCAGTATAGGCTACTGTTACTGTCCCACTTACACATCTAATGTCAGCAGTCTCACCACCCAGGAGGTCATTTTTACACAGCAACATACATGTAAGTATTATCTTCATTTATGAACTTATTTTCCACATCCATGACTTTTCTGTGATATAGTATAACGTTAGTATTATTGTCATCAAATGAGCCTACTTTGTATGAGTAATTGTATTTGTATTGTAAAATGAGGCACTATTTAGCTAACTACAAAGTAATGTTAGTACTTTAATGTTAGCTAGTTTAGTAAGGTAGCTAACATTACTGCATTTGTTGTGTAGAGAGTGAGACTCTTAATATATTTATAATTTCCCTGTAATAAAAGCTCTGTTATACGTTGATTATTGATTATTGATGTGATGTATGTATATGGTGTGTGTGTGTGTGTGTGTGTGTGTGTGCGCGCGCATGCATGTCTGTGTATTTACTTACATATAAATGCAGAGACATTTACTTCATGGCTACGTATTGATTTATACGAGTATTTTTGTGTGCCATTCAAACATTGTCCTTTTTATGTTTCCTCATATGAAGTATCATAGCTGCTAGCTAGGACTACTGAGGACCTTGCCCGACAAATGATCCTGCTGCACACAGTGAGAAGAGAGAAGATGTCTGTGTGTTTACATATGTGTGGACAGTGTTATGGTCCCCAGATCTACTGAATGTTCTCTGTTCGTCCTCCATAGTCAAACAGACAGACGGACACACAAACAATGGATTTTGACATTTTTTGATACCTGATTGATTGTTTTGTGATCAATGTGAATAAAAAGTGATAAATGAACATGTCAAAAATGAAATCATTCTTTTGCATTTATTGCAAAAACGCATTGATTGGTGACTAATTGGGGTCATTTTTGACCCCACTCATGGAAGAGTGTAGGTATTGGTAGCTCATGCATCCAAGGGTTAAACGCTTTGTAAAATGTGCTTGTTCATCTCACATATACAGTATATTATGTATTTTAAACAACTTTTTCACAGTTTAATATTAAATTGAAATAATCAGATCTTGTCAGAGGACATGTGCTTTTGTGGGTACTGCTGGCCTTGTAATCAAATAATTAACACAAATATCAACAAAAATATGAAAAATGTGTTATATTTGTGCAAAACATTATCAGATGATCAACCTTAAGTGAGTCTCAAGAATCAGTGCACTATTAACAGCCAGATGTAGAATTAATTATATATCATAAGTGATATTTAGCCCTTTGGAACAGAGGGAACATTGGAAACAGGTTTGACTGATTCTCATTCATTCAGCCTTCATTATACACTGAACAAAATATAATTGCAACACTTTCGTTTTTGCTCTCGTTTTTCAAGAGCTGAACTCAAAGATCTGAAACTTTCTATGTACACAATAATTTTAAGACAAAATGGGGGTCAACCTTGAACAAATTGCAACAAAAGCAAACTCAACTGATTTTGTATCCTCAACATGTCCTGAGTGAGGGGAAAAAAAGCCCCGAAGAATCCCATTAGGGGAAAGTTTCGAAAAAGACCGAAATATAGCCCATTCATACGCCTATTATTTATTTTTCTCACGTGAATAGGGTAAAAAATCTTAACCTTTAGATATCACCATGAAAATTACCCAGTTTGATTACTTACATTAAGACAAACAAAAAATATATTACAAGTTTTTTTTAATTGTTTGTTAACATGAGCAAATTTGCATAAATTCCACCGTTTTGACAGCACAGGTAAAGTTGCTGTGAAGGTACCAGCATGAAAATTGGGATGAGTTGACTCCATCGGCCACTCTACAAGAAACCACTTGAAATTTGAAGATGGCTGCAATTTTTTAAGATGACCACCACCTTAGTGGAGCAGGTATGACATTAGATCTGGTGTTGTTAGCCATATACGTAATTAGATTATACACTGTTTATCATGTTGACAAAGAATTTCAAAAAACTTGTAATACATTTTTTGTTTGTCCTAATGTAAGTAATCAACTGGGTAATTTTCATGGAGATATCTAAAGGTTAAAAATGTTACCCTATTCATGTGAGAAAAACAATTAATAGGCGTTTGAATGGGCTATGTTTTGGTCTTTTTCGAAACTTTCCCCTAATAGGATTCTTCAGGGCTTTTTTTTCCCTCACTCAGGACATGTTGAGGATACAAAATCAGTTGAGTTTGCTTCTGTTGCAATTTGTTCAACCTTTTTTCATAAAATGACTGGACTACAAAGGGTCTATTTCTCTCAAATATTGTTCACAAATTTGCCGAGATAATCTGTCCACCTCACAGGTGTCTTGTGGCATATCAAGATGCTGATTAGACAGCATGATTATTGCCAGGTGTGCATTAGACTGGCCACAATAAAAGGCCACTCTAAAATGTGCAGTTTTACTGTATTGGGGGGTCAGAAAACCAGTCAGTATCTGGTGTGACCACCATTTGCCTCACGCAGTGCAACACATCTCTGTTGATCAGGTTGCTGATTGTGACCTGTAGAGTGTTGATCCAAGTGTGTACATAGAAAACGTTTTAGATCTTTGAGCTCATGAAAAATGGGAGTTACAGTTGCTTGGTGTCACAAACACAATCTGCTGGGGCATCAGTCCAAGAAAACACCCACACTCCAGAGACACTCAGCATTCACAGTGACACTACGTGAGCTTTTGACGTAATTTCTTCAATTCAGGTTTAGTAGCGTAAGTGATGAGACACACCGAGTTCAACAGAAAAGCGAGAGTCAGTGATCATGTTGGTCATTAATTAACATATGATCTAACAGATTTTTCCAGTCATTTTGCAGCTTTGCACCTTTAGTCCATCTTTTGTTTCTACATTAACATATAAAGCTGCAATAATACAATGACCAGTCTCTCAGAGTATCATCTTATTTGAAATGTTCTGTTACAGAATTAATGTTTTAGCTTGTTATGGTAGGCTACCCTTTTTTCTTTTTTTTTTACTTAGATATTGTTGGTTTCTCAGGAACATTTGATAACTGATTATAAAGGTTGAGGTGCAGTATTTCTTACTGAATGATAGTGAAACAGAAGAAGAAAGTAACATTAAATAGAAATAGTAAAATATTTCAGAACTGAGAGCTGGAGTTAATGCACTTTGTTACTTTCCACCACTAGCAATCACAGCTGATTGTGACCTGTAGAGTGTTGGTCCACTCCTCTTCAATGGCTGTGTGAAGTGTGTACATAGAAAACGTTTTAGATCTTTGAGCTCATGACAAATGGGAGCAAAAACAAAAGTGTTGCTTTTATATTTTTGTTCAGTGTATATGAAGGTGAAGCAGGCAAAAGCTTTCGGTTTTCATGAACTGTGTATGTTACACAGTTCTGTGTTACTATGTTACTAACACAACTATTAAACCAAGTCACCTGTAATATTGCTAAAGTGACATTTTATGTCCCATTAACTGCACATTCAAAACAGATTACATTAAACATCTTTTGGACTTTGTGATATAATTAAAATCAGACAATTCTACAGTCACCCACATATCACCAGGAAAGTCACAGTGGACAATAACATTCATATACAGTATGCAAATATGCTGGTATTATTTTTACATGGGTTGATAAATCAAGCATGAATAAAAAAGATTTACAATAGTAAAACTATGATCAAACAATAATTTAAAGAAGGCAAGATTCAATAACATTAGAATATTAGTAATTATAAAAAAATAAAAATAGAAATGCAACAATAGGACAGTATAGTGAGCTAGTCCGTGAAGGAAAAGAGACTACAGCTTCATTTCTGAGCTGCTGTCCTTGGCTTATTATAAACAAGGAAGTCTGTTATGTCATGCCATACATTGCTGTCATGGTAGAGGTAGTTCATGGAGGACTGCAGGGAGGGCTGCAGGGTGTGTGGGTAATACTCAAACAGCCACAAGACGATGCCCCACACCAGGGTGGCGAAGAGCGGGAATGGATCATGTTTAGGCTGAGGTATAAAGCCTTTCTCCACGGCCAGCCGAGACAGGGCAAACAGGATCCTGGACAGCAAGTACATGTTGATCTGAAGTGAAAAGGAAAAAGTTGTCACACACGTGTTGAATCAGTTACAGTCTTGCGGGTGTGCAGGCCGGGCAGGGGATGTTTGCACACTTTTCTTGTCTGGTTATACCTGGCTATTGATGCTGTTGTTGTCGCCAAACACTAACCATCCTCCAACACAGGCAGCCAGAAAGGAGTGAGACTGTAAACTCTTTCCCTGGATCTTCTGCTGCAGGGCATGGAGCCCTTTATACGTAAACACAAAGTAGGCCAGGTTGCGGGAATGGGTGTAAGTGGCCTTCAAAATGGCTCTGAGTTTCTCCTTCAAGCTGCCAGAGGGGGAAACAACAGCAGGTTAGGACACAATGAATCTGTGGTAGCAGGGTATTGTGATTATTAAACATAGGACCTTACCTGCCACTTCTGAAAAGAAAAGTCATCACCAGGGCATGTGGTGCTCTGATTTTGGCGCCATATCTGAAAATGAACATAGTGTCAGTCAGTGCTTTAAAGGAATAGTTCAACATTTTGGCAAATTCGCCTATTGCCATAATGCCTGTAGTCATAGGGGTAGGTTCATTACCTTTAAATATCGATGTTGTTTTGAGATCCATGGGGCAGAGACATGAGCTGCTCAGCTACAGTAACACAATGGAGGTGAATGGTACTGGTCCCCTGTCCCTCATTAAACTAATCAAATGTACAATCCAACAACTCCAAAACCGCTATGAAATAATCATGTAGCCTACATGTAACATTACGACTCGGAAATTCTTGCGCTTTTGAAATCACTCTGCTCTGCAGCCATCATAACTTCTACAGGAGAGCGTTTTGGAGTTGTTGGATTGTGTATTTGATGAGTTTTGACTTGAGGGACAGGGGACCTGAACTGTTCACCTCCATTGCGTCTGTTGAGCAGCTCATGTCTCTGCCCCGCGGATCTCAAAACAACATGCACTGATAATCAAAGGTAATGATTATGGCAATAGGCGAATTTGCAAAAAAAAAATTAACTAAGGGACACAACTGACTTCAAAACTAGATCTAACCCCATTACTCTCATACCCATAAGTAGTTAACAAACTCAATTCATATATATATATCTATCTATATCGATTTTCTCAAAATGTTTACGGTCAACTACAACTGTCAACTGTCAACCAGAGACGTTGCTACTACCAACCATACCGACCAGCTGTGTGGTGAAATGACCAGTGGTGGTTTAACTCGTTAGTTTATTGAACGTGTTCACTCACACGACGCCATTTCTGAATCCTTTCAAAACCGCTAACGCCGCTTTGTATTTCTCCTGCTGCAGCAGATTGTTCACGGTGTACAGGAGAGTTTTTACCAGATCAGGACCTGCCATGACTTTCAGCCGAGGGGACGAAAAATACCGTTGCACATGGTGATGCGTCACAGCGAAAGTTCGCCGACGCCGAGGTGCTGCACTGCATGAAAGGTTCCATGCTGTGTGTAAATCCTCCGTGTTGTATCCATAGACTTCATATGAATGAATGGATGAATGAATGAATGTTTATTGCGAACATTATTATAATAAAAACATGCAAAGTTACAATGCCAAAAACAGAAAGAATTGTTCAAAAAGGAGGATGAAGCACATGCTTATCCGGTCCTATTCTCTGTCTATTCCAAAGTAAATTCAGATCTTTATGAAGTCTGGATTTTAACTTAAATTTGGTAAATATCCTTTAAAATCTTACATGATTTTTTGTTCTATTAGCCACTTAGTGTCCAGAGACCTTGATGAACCTGTTCTATTCTGGCAATGTTCCTCATCTAGAAAATTCTGTTCCTGGTTTGTTCAATGAAATTGTCAATAAAGGAAAACATTTTTGAAAATGTGTTTGCCAAGATTTAAGAATGTGTGCTTTGCTGTGGAAGATGATTTAAAAATCACAAGAGGGAATAAAGCACTTTAATTTAAAGGCACTCCCATGTTTTGCTTATATAATAAGGGGTTTGATTTGCAGGTGAATTTCAATGTTTTAAAAATGATCATTGATTAATTACGAAACACAGTTTGGTCTAGAAGTAACACTAAGACTAGATTCTAGACAAGATAGGAACCGAACCGATCAGTAAGGTAAAAAAACAAACACAATCACACCAATTGAGGTAAATGCAGCTTGTCTACTGACAATTACTCTGAAACTGTAGTTTCGTTTGCTGCTTTGAATAGTTGTAAAGTTTGTTTTGGAAGTTGTACTAGTAGTCATCTTATTGCGTTTTACATTATGCAAGTAGCCTATGTTTATGTGTGTTCAAGGATGCCGCAACAATGTACTCTCACATAGTATTATATAACTTCAAATACCACAGTAATGCCAAACAAAAAAGGAAAGCTTCACAAGGGACTGAATCAGACATGATTAAGAGGGTTCGGCTGTATAGGGATTAATTTTGCATATCTGGATGAAGGGAGGACACAGAATGACTGGTCTTGACATGTGCAGCTGCATGAAACCCAGTTGTGTTACCACTCCTTAAATGCCCAAACAAAGAAAACTAAATCTATATATCTACCTTATGAATAGCTATAAATATATACTTGATGAATCTTTGTTCTTTCAAGAACAGCTCAGCAACACAGCAGCAGAAATGAGTTGGGTTTGTTTACACCAGATAGGCCATAAGTGACATGCAGTGATAGCAACTCCTCTGATACCAGAACAAATATAAACCAAACTTTTCCAAACAAACTGGAAATACTGTAACATTTCACTCTAATCTGACTCCTCAGTCTCCAGGAGCCATTACACCACAACCTTCAATTTGTTTTTGCAGTTGTGAGCAGCTCCTCCATTACCTTTGTGCATTGTATTCTGGGACAATACTTTTATTAACATTGATTCTCTTTACTCTTCTTCAAAATGTTGGAAAGCATATTATGTCATATTCTCAGAGAATATTAAACATGAAAAATAGCTGTTTAAATTGGCCGCAATATTGTGAACAAAAATGGAGTGACAATAATTATTACCCTTCACACGTGAATAAGTCCAGTGTTAAAATCATTTTATTACTGTTATTTTTCTCAATCAATCCAACCCATTGTTACATGAAACCCATTGTCCAAATAAATAGTATTCAACCATTGACTTCCACTTATCAAAAAAAGTTAGAGCTTCAAAAGAAGAAACAATGATTACACTATCAACATGATTTACAATGTAATCAGAACAACTAAAACACTACTTTGCATATTTCTATACATTTAACTGCCCCATGATCACAGTAGTGATTAAACAGTCAAGTGGTTAATTCAGCCAGTTTGGAGTGTCAAGGTGCTATTTCATTCATTTTAATTTAAACATGTTAACAAATTCAGTAGTCAACATTTTAATAACAACACTTTTCTTTTTAAATAAAGGTTTTATTTTTATTTCATTTTTGTTTTTACAATAATCTTTTCACAAGTCTGCACACTGAGATTTGTAGGTGTGTGTATGTGTGTGTTGAATTACTACTGCCAGTAAGAGAATACACGAGAGCTAACGTGAAACATCCGACACAATTAAGCATGATGCATTGAGAGTTATCTGAGGGTCAGTACACCTGTGAGCTCAAGTCAATGACAACTGACTGTTTTTTTCTATATAGTACCAGCACTATGAAATGGTATACACTACAGTCACATGGACCATAAGGACATTTTTAGTTTGCTGGGAACACCAGGGAACTTGCTCAAATTTAAACTGCAATGACAAATTTTCAGTGATCTGGGATATGTCAATAATTGTATTGTTTAATAATACCAATGCAACACACCACCTATGCACAGACTAAAGAGCTGGAGTTATACTAGTCATTTAAAATAGCACATTACAACTTATCAGGTTGGCTCTGTTCATATTCATCAACAAGACCTCATATATATACACAGTAAGATTGGACAACAAAGCTGTGTATAAATACAAACTTGTTTTTGTGATTAGCCTGTGAAGAAAACATTTGAAATCCACAGTGATGAAGGTAACACATGTCTACAGAAATGGGGAGTTTGTTTGTCTTTTAGTATAAATAAGTGTTCTGGTTTGAATTATGAAATATTTTTAAAATTTTGCTCAAATTCTGTTTCTAAAATCGAGAAAGCAAAGCTGCTGCTTTGTTGACTTTATGTAATTTACTGTGGGTAAAATAAAGCACAACTGATGACTCATTAGCGACAGTTGGTGTAAAATGTTAAATTAATTCGGGGGGGTTAAGAACTGATTATACATGGTGACACAGAGTTTTAAGTTTTTTGTTGTTTTTTTTAAAAGAGAGAAAAAAGAAATTAAATCCTTTGGTAGATCAGTTCTGTAGTGATTTTCTTCAAATTTTAATCTGATGCTAAAAACAAAGTTTTAGTTTGACATTACTGGAAAAGACATGGACTATGCTATTTTTACTGTACAAATCTGAATACCTAACTCCCTATAAAACTAGGGCCAATTACTTTTACACTGATTGGAATTTTTATTATCAGTTAAGTCTGTGACTCCGGGGGATCCACTGCTTGGGTGAATTATATGTATTAAGATATTAAACACAATGCTCTACTTTGAAAGTGTATTTACATAAACTGCATTAGTCACTTCACACATTAAACAGTTAAGTCTGGTGTCTTCATTATCGATCTGGGATAATACTTAATTCTGGATATCTACCAGCAAATTGGCTACCATTCAGTGGGAATAAGACATTATTGAACAAATAATTGTTTTCTATTACACAATACATCCTAATGCTCCCACGTCATCAGTAACGGCTCATATTTATTAAGAGACTTCAGAAATACTTCACACTTTGAGTCTCTCACACTCACACAGGAAGTGTCTATCAGTGGTCAAAAAGGCTGATATTATGTACAGCACAGACCATGTTGGGAAGGCAAAGTTTGTCAAATAAAATCCCACCCAAAGCACTTTCACCATATACTACAATATAATGTTCTCTACCCAAATTAGGAATTTAAATCAATAGTAAATGGTGAAACTTAACAGAATGCTATAAAATGATCAAACAAATCACTGTTTGGCTCTATTACTGGCAAAAATGTTTTCTACAAAACTATTGCACATAAAAAATACAACCTCTCTTAAGAACAATCACAGCCATCTTACTGCTTACATAATTACGTTCAGTTTCAATTCACTATGAAGTAAAGAAGTCAACCTGTGAACATAGGAGAAATCATTATCATGATCACATTGATCAAAGTTATTAAAGAAACTGCGTATGTGCTACGGGTGTCAGTCCAGTCAATAAGGTATTGATTGATAAAAAATCATCCATCCATTCACCCACTCATTCATCCATCCTTTCAACAAAAGCAAAAATAAAAGTTGAGCCTGAAAGACCCAAAACCATATATGTGCCTTTTATGCTGCTTTTAGATATGAACCTTTTTTTTGTTATTTAATTCAAAATGCACAAATATGGTTCTTTCCTCTGAAATTGTTCATTCTGCATAGACCCGAAAGGCGGCTCTTGAGAAGTTACTACTGCAAAGATTCATAGACCTATGAATGGAAACTGCTCCTGTGCAACGCACAACGAGTGCAGACATGATCGAGTGAGAAAGGCATCTCTAGTGGTGGGTTTTAGGGAGGTACTGATTATATGTGGGATGAGGGAAACTGGGTGAGGAGGACTCACATATCTCTTGTGGAGAAAATTCATTCATTAAAAAGGAATCTATTTAAACAAACAGCTTAGAACCTGCTGTTGCTGCAAATGATACTGTGAAAAGAAAATCAAAGTGTATACGTCCATCTACCAATTTATAAGAAGCTCCTGGCTGCAAGGAGAATCTCCTGGAAAGTGCTCAGGTCTGAAATCCATTTGGGTCCTCCACGACCATTGCTCCTCCATCCCGTCCTGCAGGGTTAGGGTTATTACTCCTGCCCAAAGCCTTCTGTCTCCTCAATGGCAAATATGAGCTTCTCCTTCAGCTGCTCATAGCTCTTGTAGGGAGGGAGGTCCAGACGATTAAAGCTACACAGAGAAATGAGACAGAGCTTGGATGACTCTTATAAGAAATACACTGAATTCATGTCATATCTAAGATAGGCAAAGTATTACTTGCAATAGGAAACTGTCTCAATACAGCTACTAAATCTGCACAAATGAGTACATGCATCACCAAAAAAAAAACATTGTCTGGTAATATCATCCACATGGCTATTACCATATGCATCATTGGATTAAGACAGACAATGACTGATCATTAAAGAAATATTTTATTTTTATCTAGCTGCATAACCTGCTAATGCCTGAAAAACGTTCACTGCATTCACATCACATAATGTAGCAGTTGAAGCTAAATATACACTTTGTAAATTGTCTAATTCAGGATACAGCAACAATGCACTGTCACATAGTAACATATGGTTTCAAATGCCAGAGCAAAGACCAACAACAAAAGAGGGATTGCCTGTGGTTGCATCAGAAATGGATAAAAGGGTTTGGTCATGAGAGTTTAATCCTCCTGCTATGTGGTCATAGAACACTGACTACTATGAAAACATGAGAACAATAATTGGTCTTACCATGTGTGGCTTCGTGGAAGCCAGTTGTCTTTGCCCACTTTCTCAATGCAGAACTTTTGGGGCCCATTGCTTCCTACATTTAAATGACAACAAAAATAAAGAATATTGAATCGAGAAAACTGCTCTGACATTATAACTGCGCACGGTGTGTCGGTGTGCATTTTGCATACCCAACAGGTCGGCGAAGCCACCGACAGGAAGTCGGCAGGTTCCTGTGACAAACTGCAACAGTCTCATTCTCTTCTCGTTGTCCATCTCCTTCACAAACTGTGAAGGCATCAATCCATGTTACAAATAATCAACAAATCCAACATGAATTACTTTTACTACTACATTTCCAAATGTTTTCATTATGTTAAACGTTTTGACAATCTCTGGTCTGTGAAGCAACAAAGAAAACATGTTGAATGTATTAACTGCACCAGTATACTGCAGTATTATATAAATACAGCAATGTGAGAAGGGATAAATCAGAAAAGGGGTTTTGGCGTTGTAGACTGTGCTACAGTGTGTATATACCAACCTGCCAGAACCACAGGATCTGCTTGCTGCTACGGGCATAATGCCTGTAGATTGTACTTTTTTGCCAGTCGACCAGGTCTATCTCCTGCATACCACAAAGCATGACCTAAAGGCAAGAATAAAGCAATATTGTAATTGTGTAAGCAATACACTCAACTCTAAGATGAACAAACATGCCTCCAAACATCATCATTTCCTGCTTAAAAACATGTTGGAGAGAAGAGAGTCCAGTACTCTACCTCTAATTCCTTAGCATCAAAGTACTGAAGGTATTGCTGAGGCAGAACTTCATTGAAGCCCTCAAAGAACGCCTGAGTCTGCTCCTCCACACCTCTGGACAGCCTCCACTCTGCCACCAACCTGAATGCAATGATATGAAGATACAATGAGGAAACACAGAAGAAGAAGACAATTGACCTATGGCTAAGCCACGCCCCCAAACGCGATGAGCCAATCACAGTGCGCATAGCTAGCCCATACACTCGGACATTCTCTGCTTCCAAGTCCATTGAAATGCATTGCAGTTAGTCAGTTTTCATTCGTTTTTATATGTTTTTTCTTGACATTTTAAGTTTAAAATGGTCAAACGGTGTGCATGGGGTACATGAATCTCTGACACTAGGTATCCCGAGAGGCTGGGCGACGGGGTGGATTTTTTTTAACCTTTTCCCAAGCCACATCTCAACCGAGAGAAGTGTCTGCTCTGGATAAAGTTATGAGGTAGACCACGACACCAACTAAACGTGGATAAAATGAACAAGGATGTCTACATCTGTTCTAAGTTAAGTCAACAACGTATTTGAGGCAACATATTGTCAGAGATGTTTAGATGTTAGCCAGTATCACAACTAAGCATAAAGTCCGCTAGCTTAATGATAACGTATAATGTAAAACTCCATAGACAGGCTAACAGAAATTAGCCCGTCGCTATCGGCGTTTCGCGGCAACCGACAGCCATAGCAGTAAAGCTAAGTTAAGTTCTGGTGACTTTAAGATGATATTTAATCTTTCTGTCTCCAAAAATCATCAATTGCCTCCTGTGAAATGTCTCCTACTGTGACAGCTACCATAGCAACTGTCACCGAATGTTGACTGTTTGTCCGAGTGAGTGGAGGGGGCGGGGCTTAGCCATAGGTCAATTGTGGAACTGAGTGTGACCTTTGAACTCTTGGTTTCTTACAATAATGCAGACCTACAGAAACTGAAGAACATTCAGTGTATATTGCTGTTTATTGTAATAACCCTAACCCTCAACATGAAAACCACAGAGTAAATGAGAAAATCTGTTAAAAATGGTGCAACAGTGAATGTAACTCAGGTGGGCTCATGCAGCTGTACCTGATGTATTCCTCCTTGTTTTCCTCAGTCACTTGGACGTTCCCTCCATCTGGTTTAAGCTCATGAGTGGTGACCTCACCCAGGATCTCCTTGTCGACTGAGAAGAACATCTCCAGACCACACTCCTCTATGTTGTTGTCTCTGCAGGCCAGACAGTTATCATCAGCAGCGATAGAGTTGAAGTATGATCAGTATATCCTGATGTGTCATTTATATGCTAAATACAAGTACAGCGGTGTTCCCCACAGCAGATGATTACAGCTGCTAAGTATATGCCCTCCTCATCATGCACGTGTCCATCATCTACAGAGACACACTAAGGTTTGACCTACTTGATCCATATGAGTGAGTTGTAAAACTCTGGATCTATGGACTCCAGGTCTTTGAGCGCAAGAGGCTTGTTCAGGATCCTCTTGTAGAAGGGCAGGGAGAAACCGGTGTCGATGAATTTACCATGGAACAGCGCCTAGAAAGACAACACAGGGCCGTGAGGTGACATGATCAATGATCAATGATGCCATCACCTTGTGTTTAAACACTGTTGGCATTGTTAGAAGTGTGCTGACAAACAGAGCGGATACCATGGCAATGAAGCGTCCGATGAACTTGAAGTATTTGAGGTGATCAGGGTTGATGTAAGAGGCAGGGTTGATCTGCAGACAGTAGTTGTCCTTTCCAGCATACTCAAACAGACAGTACATGGGATTCAGAACTTCGTGGGACAGCAAGAAAAACCACTCCCTGAAAATGAAACCACAGAGGACAGAAAGGATTGGTCATACTGTTTGAGTGAGGCTAGGCTAAAATCTTGTAGATCAGGATTTAAAAAAAAAAGGAGAAAATGCAAAACCATTCTGCTATTATCACAACAGGTTTTGTTGGTTATGGGTGATGTAAAAAAAAAAACAAGGTACAAATGTTAACATACCACACCTTATGAGTCACGCAATAAGGAGCAATTGTACAAAAAAAATTCAGTTGCTGAACTTACCTGGCTACACCTCCGTAGTCCAAGCCCTCCTCTCCAGGGAATATGATCCATAACCTCCGCCTCAGATCTTGTGGGTGAAAGCTCATGATCTGTGTATAGAGATCGAAGGATTAAAACACATCCACACCTCAGTGATTGCTCACAAGACAGTGCTGTTAGACAAAACAAAACAAAAAAAAACTAAATGAAAAAAAAAAAAAAAAAAAATTCAGGTGATCACCTGTTGGAATGAATCCTCAAACAAGGTTTTCCTGGAGACGGTAATTTTAATGTGCTGAGCCATCGACATTTGCTGAGAGGGGAAATAAAGATGAAATACTTAAATACTATACACCAGCAAAATGTCATGACCAATATCTTTTATTTTTTCCATATTTAAGTAACATTAGATATACATAGATACAGTATCAGTAACTTTATATTTCTCTATGAGAGAGAAAGCATATCAGCAGCACATATGCTTGGATGATGAAATAGCACTTACCTGACACCAGAATCTGAAGTATTGCACTTTGGCTTTGAAGTCCCTGACATAGGTTATCTGTGGCCCATTCTCACTGTGGAAAAAGATTATTACCAGATAAACAACTACATTGGCATAATATACACCACCATCGAGTACTCAGAAAGTAATTACACCCATTCTAATATGAGGCAGATCACACCAACACTTTGACAACTTACAGTGAGGATTTCCCTGTGCGGGGGTCGATGTAGGTTGTGGTTCGCCTGTTGTGGTCGACAAAGTAGGGAATACCATCCACAGTGAACCTCATCTCCCAGCCCTCTGGCAGGGGCTTATCATTCAACAGCCTGGACGATACAAACACAGGAGTCAGACTCAGAACTCACATTATAGAGGAAATTGGTCATTTAAATGTGCACTAATAAACAAGACAGAATGCAGACAAGAAATAACACAAATGATTCATGTACACGTCATGACTGATGTCGACAGCTAACAATGTATGCAATATTATTATCCATAACATTTACGTTTCTCGAGCTTGTAATAGATAATCTGATGCATATTACATGGCACAGATACACACACACTCACCCTTGCCTCCTGGGGTCTTCCCACTGTGTCGCCCGAGTTGGATGATGAACAAAATACACTCTCCCATTGGTGTCTGTTCTCTTTTCTGACATGAAAAAAATAATTTTTATTTTAATCTTTCTAGTTGTAATTCACTGCCATGCACATATACAGTACAAAAAACAAAGATTCTGAAAACATCTTCCTTATTGTACACATTCAAAAATGTAACTGAATGTCTACTGCTTGGTGATATTTACCCCAACCATGTGGCAGAGGTCCCAGTGGATCAAACTCTTTATTGGCCGTAGCTGCAAGCTGGTCTTGGAGCTGAGCAGGAGAGAGAATTACACATTTAGGTCTACAAAAATGTAATAGCTGCTTTTATCATTTACCATGATGCAGGTGTTAACAGGTCCAGTGTGTTATCTTATTCTTAATGTGTGATCTTTGCAGGATTCTGAGAGATTCCCAAATCCTTTGCAATCAATATAACATATGCAATTTATCAGCTTTTATATTTCTGAGTTAAAAAAAAAAGAGAATATAAAAAACAGCACCTTATTAGCACTTACTGTAGATAATAAATTGATACAGCATCACTATTTGTTTCGACAGGCTTTTGAACTGCATGGCACTTAATTACTGTTGTTGCTTTATTCTTTGCTGCTCTTCATCTATGTATATACTGCATTGTCTTATTATGTTTCATGAAGGTCTCTGCTGCTCTTGTTGTGTTGTTTTATTATGTTTTGTGAAGCACTTTGTGACTTTGTGCTGCGAAAAGTGCTATATAAATAAAGAATTATTATTATTATTATTATTATATGCAGACAGTAGACAGTAGAAATAAGTGCTTTTAATACTCATGTATTGATGTCAAAGAGATAAGGCATGTGTGTATATTTTGTCTCAAGGATTCAGTTTATATTTGTGATATAAACAACTGATTCAACTCTCACCCCATAAATGAACCTCTGGTTAAACTGCTGCATGGCTCCTTGCAGCTGATTGCGCTGGTGCTGCCACTCCTCATAGTTACGGACTGACTCTTGCGTGGGACGCTGCCATGTAGTAGTTCGGGTTATGTGGTCGACATAGTACACCCTACCCATCGGATCCACCCGACGCTCCCACCTGTAGAAAAGGGAGGGTAAAAGAAGGGAGCGCTGAGTTGACATTTTGGTCAACTGGCAAATATATAGGCCCATATAGACCCATATATAGGGTCACCCATAAACCTGTGACCCTATATATGGGTGTGAGCGTTCCTTTGTTCTGTTGGCACCTGAAGAAGACCACACATGGTCAAAAACGTTTGTGCAAGTGCTAAATAAATCACTGTGACCTCCTTCAAGAGTGTGCGGGCAACCCTCTCTTTCTCTGTAATAATTTAGTTACCGTAAATTTTATGGTATTACTTTTTGAGTTTCATCCATGTACAATATCAACACGCCTGGTCCCAGCGCACAAGCTTGTGGATCACCACATGTGTATTTATCATTGTTTATTTACACAAATGCCACACATGGCTGTTGTCTAGAGTGTTACCAAATGTGCGTGTGTGTGAGAGAGAGTTTGCACAGGTAGGTTTTGTTTTTCTATGCAAGTTTTCTTGACTTTTGGAGAACTGAGTAAGGAGGGAAACTGATGGAATAAAAGATGAATGAAGTGTTTCCGTACCCTGTAGGCAGAGGCTCAGGTCTGTCCCAGGTTGTCCTTTTCTCAATGTGATCCACAAAGTACATCCTTCCATTTTGATCCACTCTTTGCTCCCACCTGCAGAGCCAATGCAAATGAGTGAACAGACACAAAATACACGAAACTGGATTTGTTCAGAAGGGCCAACAGCAGAGGAAATCACACAATTCTTTAAAACAACTACAAATTTACACAATGACAGGCTGCAATCTAAACTTTCTACTAAACAGTGGCAACGGCTCTTTTACCCTGGTGGTAAGGGGCCGGTGGTTACAGGTGTGACTCTTGGAGTTGCTGTAGCCACAGCTGCTGAGGCAGATGTCCCTGGTTTGGGGCCAGATGCTGTCTGCGAGGAACCTGCAGTCGCTGCACCTGTTTCATCTTGTTGATCTGAACAGCCACTGGCAGACACCTGAGAGGAGCCATCAGAAGCCGGGGCTTCACTCAGCTCACTGGGGGAAGAACTACTGGAAGAGGCTGGGGAGAGAGGCAAGGATAAAGGCAGAGGAGAGAAGAGGAAGTCTTATGAATTAATTCATATTTGCTCTGATGCCAGATGTTACACAGACACACGGAAACTGTGTCTAACAACAGTTACATGGAATGTGAGAATGTGAACTGACTGGTAATCAAACTGTGTGTGGGCTGATGTGTTGTAGAGACTCAGATATCACTTGAACACTGCATGAATAATTCTTACTCGGTGAGGCTGCAGGTCTGCGAGGTGTCGGAGGAGGCGGCCTGGTTGGTCTTGGAGGACGCGACGCAGTGGAGCCCCCTGGGGACCGAGAGGGAGAAGCCGTGCCGTTGACAGCATGACCGTTAGGTACAATGACCCACTCCTCTGAGTCACTGGAGGGAGACGTGTCTCTACTTGACCTGGGATCAAAATTTAAATGTTCGCATTAATTATTACATTTAAGTCACCTGATTTGCAGAGAAAAACATTTATATTTTAATAACGTAATTTACTTTACCTGTTTCCAGCATCCCCATTTTGTTTTGCAGTTCCATTTGGAAGAGAAGCTAAAATGACATAGAAAAATAAGGTAATTGACATAATTAATACAATTAATAATTCATGATGCTATGGCTACAGCCTGTTGGCAGGAAAAAAAAGAATTATCTTGAGCACCCTATTATTTGGGAATAATTTGATAGGACAAACAGTGTATTGGCTGATATTTGTTTTGTTAAAGCAGAAGTAAGCGGAATGTTTGTGTTAATATAAACACAGGTCTGTCAGTCACTCTGCTCTGCTGTAAGCCGAGGAGAAAACTTTCCTTGTATCCTACAACCTTTATCCAATGAGGAGAGAGAACGGCATAAAGGGGCGGTCCTCTCTGTGTGTGCAGCCAAGGGATGCGCGTGAATGTGGTGACGTAGGGACGAGGGCGGGGACTGCTAACTCCATCGGCTGACAGGAAGTTAGCCAAAACGACCGGATCACTTACTTCTGCTTTAACTTAAACATCCATTTAGAGCTCTTGTAGGGATTACTGTGATTCCTTGATTCTGATCTGATATTGTGACCCACATTTATCCTGGAAACAACATTTCTAAGAAAAACAACATCTGAATTCTGAAACATGTTTTTTAGTGTTCTATGTACTGTATGTAACGGTGACAGTGTTAGTACATAATCAGCTGGCATACACAACCATGTTGATACAGTATGTCTCTGATGATCTAAAATTAACTGTTTAAAAAAAAAAAAAAACACTGCTCTGGGGCCAAGAAGACTGCAAGATTGATGACTTCTAAACTTAAAGCAGCTGTTTTCAGATTCTTACTGCAGACAACCATTTATTTCACAATGAATTGAACTGTTTGTGGTTCCTCACCGTGTTCTCTCTCTGCTGGGGCAAAGGTTTCAGGGTCCACCTGCATGCCGTCCAGGCAGACCGACAGGTCTCCTACAACATCCTGTGGGTCTCTGTCAGAGCAAAGCTTCAGCGTCTGCAC
This sequence comes from Trachurus trachurus, assembly GCF_905171665.1. Taxonomy (NCBI): domain Eukaryota; kingdom Metazoa; phylum Chordata; class Actinopteri; order Carangiformes; family Carangidae; genus Trachurus; species Trachurus trachurus. The sequence continues at coordinate 34,415,531 of NC_139896.1, forward strand.
CACCTCACACACTGGGATAGGGACAGAATCAACATGTTGATCACATGAACAGGTGCTTGTTATATGGATGGTGAATGCATCACACAATGAACCACATTAACCCATCTAAACAAAACACATGAAAATACATGCTAATGATCTCATGGGTGCTCAAAATCACTTATGTAGGTTTGCAGTCTTAAAGGGGAACTATGCAAGTCCGTTCGCTTTTCCGCTGTTTTGGTTACGCTCCTTTCGCCTATGTGCATTTGTTTTCAACGAAGCCGGCGAAAAATCAATAAATGGAGCAGTGGAAAACGTTACATAACATATACGATGTCACGGCGCGTGTGTTTGTGTAGTCTTAACCGTCTTAAACAAAAGATTACAGAGCGCGTCTGTGTGCAGAGACGAGAGCTGGGACACTGGGGCGGCGACCCAGTAACTACACGGATGTTGCAAGGTTGGTTTTCAGCCGTGAGACGCCAGGTGAAGACAGAGAGCCTCCGTTCTCACTGTAACAAGTCACAAGTCATGTAGTTAACAATCACAATTACTCCGGAGCTTTTTAATTAAGGTAAAAAATAAAATGTAGCATAGCTACAGGAGAAATCCTGCTTAGTTCCTCTTTAGATGTAAAACCAGATTAAAATCAAACACTGAAAACCAGAAGGGCTTCTCCTCACTGGTGTAGTGTGCAGCTTTAAATGATGGCAGTGTCAGCCAGCTCAAAGCACTTCAGTCATGAGGTATAACAAGCAATGTGGCCTTGAGTGGCTGTGAGCAAGGCTCTCCAAATCATGTTCAGTGCTGGCAAATTCAAAACAAGCAGCTGTAACGCAAAACATGGACCAGACGTTGATGTCACATGGCTTGTGCATGCTGACCAGGTCTGAGGAGAGCCATTGTGTGAAATTATAAACACACTCGGAGCACGCAGAAGGTCATAAGCTTAGGTGAGGCCTCTATTCCAGAGAAAAGAAAACCTAGTAGAGCAGGGCGCATGTTGGTCGTTAAGCTTATAAAAGTACAATAAAGCATTCTCACAACAAACACAGGCAGATATGCACCTTCAGATAACAAGTGTGTATAATGTCTAAAGTGTGAACGTCTGCCAAATATGGCTGGCCGCTGACAGCCAAAATGAACACTGGAAGGGATACAAGAGGAACTAGTTGATATCATCCTGGAATAAATAAGACCTGCAGTGGGGGGGGGGGCTACTTCCTCATTACCTCATAATGTTCTATGGGAATGCCCCCCTCCCTCCACCCAGCCTCCAACTAACGCCATACTCTACACCTTTTTCCCATTCAAACAATCAACAAAAAGCTAAACAAGATTATTTTAGGAAAACTATCTAAAATGTACTCACAAGATTTAGCCCACAGGAGTAAGAAAGTAGTGAGAACTCACATTTCAGGTCATTAGTCTTGAGGGTGTCAAAGATCTCCAGTGTGGCCATTCCCAACAGGATGTCGGCCTTCAGCGTCTGGTGGCTCCAAACACGAAAGATCAGCTTGCTGACTGGAGTCACAATTCTGTAGATAAGTCAAGAGGATGAAACAAAGTAATCAGCTGTGAGGAAAATCAACCAGTGATGGTTGTGGTATTTGTTTTTGTTTGGGGGGTACCCACTGTAAAATACCTATAGCTTCTAAACTTCTCCTGTCACATCTCTTTTATACATACAGAGCTCATTCCAAACATTTCCAGGGTACTGTTTACTCTTCTATGTTTGATTTCTCTACAGTGGCGTCCATTTTTCATAAAACCAGAAAACTATTTTAAGACATCACTTACAGAATGAGCTCTGAGAGTGCTAACAATAGCCACAATTTTAGACTTGATACAATAGAATCTGATTTTGAGACACAGTGCTCTGATGATTCATGCTAAAAATAACCTTTACGCTAAAAAACCCTTGTGGTGGGTTATAGGTTTTACTTAACAGTAACTAAAATATTTATTCATACTAGGGCCTAAATTAATGGCACAATCAATAATCAGCAACCATCAAGTGTTTGGTGTATGGACTGTGTAGTTTTCAGATATAGGTTAGTAAATCTGGTTCCAAATAATGATCCTTCTATTATCATTGAGCATATAGTCCAATCAATAATCAATTAGCCATTTGTTTAACTGCATCTTCTCGTATCACAAACACCAGAGTCATGCTTACACTGTGAGAGCCTGCTTCCATTTGGGACTGTGGGTGTTGTTGCACTTCTCAGTCCTTTTTGACTGGCCATCCACAGCTACCTCAACGTATGGACTGGGACCAAACCAGTTCTTTTTGTTTTCCTTCAGCCTGGCTGACAGCACTAGAGAGAAGAAAACACCAGCATAAAATATAACCACCTGCCCGTATAATGCAATACATTTCAGCAGCAGCAAACTACTGTTGTAACAGACTGCATAAGTTTTAGCCCGGCTTGCATTAGAGATGCTACAACCACATATACAGTAAATATTCCACTTAATCCTGTCTTTCCAGATGCTGAATAGTGAATACAGTCCCTACATAAATCGAACTACTTGCAACCTACAAAAAAAGGCAAACAGTACTAAATCCTGCAACTTTATCAATAAGTCACAATATTTGTTGTGTTTTAGGCTATTATTTGATAATTGTACAAATTTACCAATAACAATCACTTACCAGTGACTTGCAATTGGGACTTCATGGTTCATCCATAACACTGCAGCCTTGTTTGGCTGCACCAAAAGGACCTGCAACAACTGCAAAGAGTAACATCAAATGTGAACATGGAAGACTTTAGGCAGGTAACCTACTTTAAGAGCAATTAGGGAAATTGGGTTGCTACAGTAAGTGGACAGTACAGCCGGGCTCAAAGTACTAAGGTAACTGTGGACTGAGGATGTTATCTAACTGAAAGAGCTGTTTGACTATTTCCGGGTATCATGAGTCATTACAGTGAAAGAGTGTTTGTAGTGATGCTGCCTCAGGGATACAATAATGTACAGCACTAGCAAACAAGCATCCACAATTATATTTCATCTGAATTTGCATGGATTAAAACGATTAACCCGATTAACTGCAAATATATCTTTAAAGGGATTATACTGAAGGGCAATGTAACGTAATTATTGCCTTACTGTAACCAATTCCTGGATGTTACATAGTTTTACACTATGAATTATGCACTCACAAGGAAGATGTGAGCTGTTATGGTTCAGACACGCACTGCACCAAATGCGCGTTACCCAAGGATGTGGTTTAATCTATTTAAGCTATTTCGAGACACCGCCGAGGATCTTCCATAACAGAACATCCCATCCTTAACTTGTCTAAAATAAGGCTCACTAAACCTCCCCTGCTTGCTTATCTTTCAAAATACCGTGCGACAGAACAAGATGGTTAGATATGGAGACGGTTTGGGTGCAGGTTAATACAGTTTGTCAAACAAATGGTGAGTGTATTGGACAACAACAACATAAAGTTGTCAAAGAGGCGACGTGTTTCCTGCTACCTGCAACAGAAGAGGCAACCCAGCTGTAGCTTAACGTTAATAGCCTCAACTGTCATGTTAGCATCGGGGCTAGCCAGCAGGGGATTTGCTATCAAGACAGCTTCAAACACCAACTATTCATGTGTTAACTGGTTTGAATGCGATATTGTTGATATGTCATTTAACCACTAATACAAAGTGAGAAGTTCCCCCACCACCACCTGGAGCAACTTCGCTCGCCGACGTGTTGAACACCGAGGCTTTAGCATTAACTAACCTAAGTAATGCTAACACTATCCGGCTCCCAGAGCAGCGTCCGCCATCGAGTCGAAGAAAATCGTAGCTCACTCGAGCAGTGAACGACAAAATGTCCGTACCTGATAAACGCAGATGATAAAGAGTCACACAGACTTTAGTTTCGGCTATGCCTTGGTTGTTGACAGGTAGCCGCCTGCCATCAGCATAGACCCGTGTTCCGCTAGCTAGGGCTAGGACAAGACCATCTTTTCCGGTGCGAGTTTTTCAAAATAAAGCGACATCTCTGCAATAACGATACATTGACTAGTACTTTTATTCAAAACTAAACAGTAAATACAAATACAACCATGCAGCTATGCACTCTTAAGAAAGAAATAAGAGAAATAAAAGAGGCAAAATAATACGAATTAAGAATAATTATAAAATAGATAATAATACAAACATGTAATAAAATTGTTATATACAGTGAAGCAAGAGAACCTTAACCTCTTAAACATGTGTTCTAGTTCATATTTAAGTAAATGTAAATACTAGATTGCACAAACCAGACTGAACAGTATATTAAACATTCCAGTTAAGTTAGTATTTTATTGCCAACATGCTCAGTCATAATTTCAGTAATGGCAGGGCCCAAAGCCTGTCTGAAAAATCAGAATAACAAACACTTGGAAGTACCATTTCAACCAAAAATACAAAATATTTATCCATTGTGAGGATCCATTGTATCAGATTATTGGTTAAACACAGCATGCCATTAAAGCCATTTTGTTCTGGGTAATTATGTAGATTTCTGATTATTGTCTGATGTTTAATGGACCAAACAAATTAAAAAATCTAATCAAAAGAAGAAGAAAAACCAGCAGATCAGTTTGACTTATGTCAAATTTGAAATCCCATTTTATTGAAAGTTCTTGCATAGTGGCATACTTGTTATTTAATCACTTAAATAAATAAATAAAAATTAGTAATAATGGCATCAGTAATGGTAAATATTTTAATTCGTCAAACTTTTATTTTGAAGGCTAAATGTATGACGTTTCAACATGATTTTGACATCATTATCAAACAAACTTTCACTTTGAAATAAATTGCACTCTAAATCTTTTACCACAGTGTTGTGTAAGTCTGATTCGCACACAGTTCGTTTGGTTAATTTTTAATTAATTATTAATTCACTACCACAGTCTCATCTCACTGACGGCAGATGATCGGACACGCCCACGTCACGTGTGATATTCCTCGAGGCTGGTCTTGTGATGTGAGCAGCAGCTAAATTACTCAGCTGTTAGCATCTCCTCCGCCCCGGTCAATAAGCGTCATGTTATTTAGCTAGATTACAGATAAACCATTTACTAAATAATCTCATCGGTCGTTAAAGATGTTGTCCCGTCTACTGAAGGAGCACCAGGCGAAGCAAAATGAGCGGAAGGAGCTGCAGGGTGAGTTGACTGCTTCATGCCGCCGGCTAGCTGTGATGCTAACCGATGCTAAAAACAAAGCAGCCTTTCACGTACGAGGCCTCAGTTCTGCACACCGTGTTGACGTTTTAACTGTGTGTATATTGTTTCCTGAACAGAGAGACGCAGACGTGAAGCTATAACTGCAGCCACCTGTCTGACGGAAGCCCTGGTAGACCACCTCAACGTCGGGTATGAAAGTGATGCGACTTTCACTGTTGTTGAGTCGGTAACGTAGTAGTTGTAACAGGATATTGACATTTATGGACCAGCTGTTGACCCGTTCTCAATTATTATGTTGTGAAAAATGTATATTACGCATAACTCCATTATATTTAAACTCAATATTCTCCCTCTTTGTTAGGGCAAGCACAGTAGAAGCCAGCACTTGATTTATTTGCAGTGTCCCATAAGTGTTAAATGTGTTACTGGAGCTGTACAAATGATTATTTTATCCTTGGATAACCAATCAGTCAGTCTGTTCTTTAGATTTAAGGTTTACTCAATAAAAGTTGAGCAAATAGACAAAAAAAAACCCAGACCTTATTAATGCGAAGTCCTCAATTTGCTTCTTAACTCAACCCAATAGTGTATAGCTAAGGGTATAAATTAAAAAAAAAAAAAAACAGAACAAATAGGAAGGACCACACATGAACTACTTAAATCCAAGAATATTGAGGTGCAAATGTGTGCCCTAATTGACATAAATTTTCAAATGATGACTATAATCATTTCAGTGCTATGATATGTCTTATGGTATGTGTTATTCATCGACATTTACACAGCAACATCTCATTTGGTTTTTGTCCACTGACCATAATTGAGAGCTATATTTTAGCATAGCACATATGAACTTAAGTATTCTTGTACAAACAAACATGTTCCTTGATGTGAATGCTCCTGTGCAGTGTTCCAGACCCTGACATACATCCCCTTTTTATAGAACGTCAAGGTTGGTTGTCTAGCCGGAGGTATTAAAGTCAAGCTAACCCCTCCTTAGCACCTATACCCCCAATGTCCCCTTCAGAACTAATAAAAGAAAGCAATCCATTCCTGGCAGGATAGCTTTGTTACAATGTGTGACACAACGGCAAATAGTACATTAAGATTGTTAAAATTGTGTAAGTTGTGTTGAAAGCCAGACAATCAGCTTGAAGAACAAAAGTACAATACAGAGGGCATTGTTGTGCTGTTCCTCCACGAGAAAGATTATGAGTGAAATCCTGTAGTGACTTTGATAAGATTTAGTCTAAATATAACAGTATGTTTTCACTGTACTGTAGGTTGACAAATGAGTGGCTGAGACTTCAAGCTTCTGAATGCAAATTCACTGTCTCGTGTTTTCATTTATTAACAATACTGCTTCTTCTTGTTTCTTGTTTTACTGTAGTGTTGCTCAGGCATACGTTAACCAACGTAAGCTCGACCATGAGGTGAAGACTCTCCAAGTGCAGGCGAGCCAGTTCTCCAAACAAACTGCTCAGTGGATCAGTATGGTTGAGGGTTTCAATCAGGCCCTAAAGGTGAGATAGACTAGACTTTATCACAGATAAGTCTTGAGGTACTATTTCTTTATCTAAAAGAGAAAAATATACCCAGGGGCAAAGCAAAAAAACAGACACGGAGCGTTGTAAAAGGTTTGACACCAGAAATGATATCTAGAACTTCAAGGATTAAAACCTGGGTGGACAACCCGGTCAACTAGCTGCTGGAAAGCTACAGGGGCCAAAACCCCTTTCTTGGGTCATTTTGCTGGCGAAATGATGTAAATGCAAATATTTAGGTACTACAATGGCATAAATAGTCATACAACTCTAAAATTTGGCAGAGAGTATCTTGACAAATAGGGGGAGGCATGAAAAAAATATCCTGGGGTTTGTTGCAACTCAATTTTAAGATATCACCCTCAACATCCCAAAAAAGACAAAAAAAAGTACTGTTCGCCTGACAAATTATTATTTTTCAGCACTTTATGGTGAATATCTATGCTTAACATGTATATAGAATTTTTTCTTAATTCATAAGCTTCCATTTGAGTCCAAGATAGCCTTTCTACTAGCTACTGGAAAGCTACAGGCTGTCTCCAAACAATGCAACACCTATTGTGAAAAACTCCATGTTAACTGGCATGATCAGAAAACATTCTATTTCTCGTCTCCCCAAAGTGAACTGATAGATAGAGAGGACCGTTGGCCACAGCAAGTGGGGCTTTTGAGATAGAAAGGCTATCTTGGACTCGAATGGAAGCTTATGAATTAAGGAAGTTTTATATATAAATGTTAGGCATAGATATTCTCCATAAAGTGCTGAAATATAATAATTTTCATGAGAATTTGTCAGGCGAACAGTACTTTTTTTTGTCTTTTTTGGGATGTTGAGGGTGATATCTGCAACAAACCCCAGAATCTTTTTTTCATGCCCCCCCCCTATGTGTCAAGATACTCTCTGCCAAATTGTATAGTTGTATGACTATTTATGCCATTGTAGTACCTAAATATTTGCATTTACATAATTTCGCCAGTAAAATGACCCAAGAAAGGGGTTTTGGCCCCTGTAGCTTTCCAGCAGCTAGTTGACCAGGTTGTCCACCCAGGTTTTAATCCTTGAAGTTCCTAGATATCATTTCTGGTGTCAAACCTTTTACAACGCTCCGTGTCTGTTTTCCAAAAAACTGGGATTTTGCCCCCTGGGTAATAAGAGATTTCTGGCATGTGCAAATACATACTCCTTAATTTAGTCATAAGGGCGGTGCAGTGTATTTGGGTTTTCTCCAGGTTCTCGTCTTCATCCCACAGCCCAAAGACATGCACAATAAGATAACTGGCCTCTATAAATTGCCTATAGGTGTGACAGAAAAAAAATGTGAGGTTGTTTTTTCTCTATATACAGGTAAAAGCCAGTGAATTAGAATATTTTGAAAAACTTGATTTATTTCAGTAATTGCATTCAAAAGGTGTAACTTGTACATTATATTTATTCATTGCACACAGACTGATGCATTCAAATGTTTATTTCATTTAATTTTGATGATTTGAAGTGGCAACAAATGAAAATCCAAAATTCCGTGTGTCACAAAATTAGAATATTACTTAAGGCTAATACAAAAAAGGGATTTTTAGAAATGTTGGCCAACTGAAAAGTATGAAAATGAAAAATATGAGCATGTACAATACTCAATACTTGGTTGGAGCTCCTTTTGCCTCAATTACTGCGTTAATGCGGCGTGGCATGGAGTCGATGAGTTTCTGGCACTGCTCAGGTGTTATGAGAGCCCAGGTTGCTCTGATAGTGGCCTTCAACTCTTCTGCGTTTTTGGGTCTGGCATTCTGCATCTTCCTTTTCACAATACCCCACAGATTTTCTATGGGGCTAAGGTCAGGGGAGTTGGCTGGCCAATTTAGAACAGAAATACCATGGTCCGTAAACCAGGCACGGGTAGATTTTGCGCTGTGTGCAGGCGCCAAGTCCTGTTGGAACTTGAAATCTCCATCTCCATAGAGCAGGTCAGCAGCAGGAAGCATGAAGTGCTCTAAAACTTGCTGGTATACGGCTGCGTTGACCCTGGATCTCAGGAAACAGAGTGGACCGACACCAGCAGATGACATGGCACCCCAAACCATCACTGATGGTGGAAACTTTACACTTTACTTTACACTTTACACTTTCCTGAGATCCAGGGTCAACGCAGCCGTATACCAGCAAGTTTTAGAGCACTTCATGCTTCCTGCTGCTGACCTGCTCTATGGAGATGGAGATTTCAAGTTCCAACAGGACTTGGCGCCTGCACACAGCGCAAAATCTACCCGTGCCTGGTTTACGGACCATGGTATTTCTGTTCTAAATTGGCCAGCCAACTCCCCTGACCTTAGCCCCATAGAAAATCTGTGGGGTATTGTGAAAAGGAAGATGCAGAATGCCAGACCCAAAAACGCAGAAGAGTTGAAGGCCACTATCAGAGCAACCTGGGCTCTCATAACACCTGAGCAGTGCCAGAAACTCATCGACTCCATGCCACGCCGCATTAACGCAGTAATTGAGGCAAAAGGAGCTCCAACCAAGTATTGAGTATTGTACATGCTCATATTTTTCATTTTCATACTTTTCAGTTGGCCAACATTTCTAAAAATCCCTTTTTTGTATTAGCCTTAAGTAATATTCTAATTTTGTGACACACGGAATTTTGGATTTTCATTTGTTGCCACTTCAAATCATCAAAATTAAATGAAATAAACATTTGAATGCATCAGTCTGTGTGCAATGAATAAATATAATGTACAAGTTACACCTTTTGAATGCAATTACTGAAATAAATCAAGTTTTTCAAAATATTCTAATTCACTGGCTTTTACCTGTATGTGATCTGTCCAGGGTGTACCCTGCCCTGTCAGCTTGGATTAGCTCAAGACCCCTGCGACCCTGCATGAGTAAGCCGTATAGCTTCTCTAAATGATATCTGTTCCCAAACTCCACCTAGAAGCAGCACAAAGTGTGACTATCTTTCAGCATACTGAGTTGGAAAAAGGGATGTAACTATCCCACAGTGCACCTTGTTCAACGAGAAGAATTGACACAAAAATGTTCTAATTGCAGTGACTCATCAGAACTTAGAGTTTCTTTATCAGCTTTACTAAAAGCAGATTAGTTTTATGGAGGGGTATCGTCACAGCCTCTAGCTCTGAGCGGATTTGACAGGTGGTAAAAGCAATTCATCAATGCAACTATCCAGCTCATCTTCACTGGGAGACAGGAAGCTTAAAGGAGAATTCCGGTCATTTTTGCCCCTTAGATCGTTGTCCTGATGGTCACCCAGTGTTGGGGGGAGTAAAAAACGCGACTAAAATTGATGCAGGCAAACCGGAGTTACACCATGACTAAATTAATGGTCGGAGATATTTTGTCACCACTGCACTGCTCCACCGTTTATTTTTGTAAGGAAAAAGTGTTTGTTTCTGTGGCGGGGAGAGCAGGCGCTTTGCGATCGAATAGTAATGTCTTTCCAGGATGTTTCAGAGTTCAGCTATCTGAGGTGAGTGACTACATGCAAAAACACAAAGTTTATACTGTTTATACTGTACACTATATGAGTTCAGTGGTGTGTCATAAGGATTCCAGTCATGTACCATAGATATTTTATTGTTTTTTGAGTGTTTGTTGTGGTTGAAAGAATTGCCCCCATAGGTTAGCGTTGTGGCTATCCCTAGTGCCGTCTAGCCATGGTGTAACTCTGGTTTGCCTGCATCAATTTTTGCTCCCCCCAACACTGGGTGACCATCAGGACAACGATTTAGGGGTCAAAAATGACCGAAATTCTCCTTGAATGGTCAGTGTTCCCTCCTGTTGCTGGTCCTGATCGTAGGTCACCACTGACTCTCTTTTTGGGACTCTGTTTTACACAGGAAATCGGTGACGTGGAGAACTGGGCTCGCAGTATTGAGATGGACATGAGGACAATCGCCACAGCTCTGGAGTACGTACATAAGGATCAGCTTCAGTCTGCCTCCTCATAAACTTCACAGAAAGACACGTTGATAGGTTTACACCTGAGAGTAAATACACTGGAGCGGAAGCAAAAACCTGCTGACTCCTGTCAACAAAGATGCAGGCATCAATGACTTCATTCATCTGCATGAGTGGGCTGATGCTGATGACTACTTTGTCCAGTGAAATGCTGAAAGTCGGCACATGCGTTACTGCTTTAGTTTTTGTATGAGGAACAATAATAAGTATAGGACAACGTCCGACAACCACACGATGATGCTGAAGTTGTCCAAAGATGTTCGAAGATCGAGCTTGTGTATTAAGTTTAGAAGTGACTGCAGTTCACAAATAATCTAAATTAAACAATTTGTGGAAAAAGGCTGTGCCGGTATGGAATTGGGAATGTGTCGCATGTAAAAACTTAGTTCACCTGGTTGTAATAAGTTAGATTGCCACGCTTCATATTATCTGTAGTATCTCCTGAAAATATTTTGTAGGACCTGATACTTAAATTATGTATGTCTCTGTAAATGTCAGTATACAGTGATGACTGTACGGTTTTTGTCAGACAACTTTGAATTTTGTTACCATTTGACGATGCAACATTATTTTTAATAAAGTTTAAAAATACATCTGTGTTAATGAAACGAGACTAAATCAACTTTTGTACACAGCAGAGGATTCTCAGTCATATCAGGTTATGGTAATCAGAGAAAGGTTGACTGGATTAGGTTGGGCATACTTGACCTTTGACCTCTCTTCCAAGAGGCTTCTTCAGTTCTTAATCTTGTTCTTGTACAACCGCTGTTGTACAAAAAAAAAAGTCTTAACACAAAACTGCCTGAAAAGCTTCACTGAGTGACGTTTCAGCCAACCAGTGATGAAGGTCTCTCTTGCTCATACCGACAGTAGGTGTCAGTGGTGGGCAGGAAAAGTGACATTTTAATTGGGTAAAGTATTGATTTTGAGCTGATGGTTTAATTATGGCTGTTATAAAAAATAAATAAAAAAACAATGGCAAAAAGCTAAATGCCACAATAATATTAGTTATTCAACATCTAATAGTGGACAAAGTTTTGCAACAGAACAAAGCTTGTGAAACACTAAATACAAAAATTGGATCACATTCAAGGAATGTGTGACGTGAAGGAAAGTTACGTCATGATGCACGTGGCTGTTAAGTTCACTCACGTAAGTGCAGGTGTGGTTGGAAACTAATTACACTTTAACTCCACAAATACTGGGACAGTAACCAGGTAACGGACCTGATCTTCCAGTTAGTGCACATCATGGCATGAAATTAGCAGTGACACAAGAAAATGGCAAATTTACCTTTTATGGAGTGTCACATTTATACAAAACACTTGTCCTTATTGCTGGGTTTAAGGATATTGATTAGCCACAATACAATGGACAGTATAATGGCCTAACTAGTCTCAAGAAATGCATCTTAATTACACTACCACTACTATTTACCGAGTATACTACATATATTGTTTAAGCTTAAAAACTGATATAATAGGACCTTGAATTCAATGAGTCAGCAAGATTATACACACGGTGATTTAACACAGGATTATTATAAGTTTGTATGAACAGTCTTAACACATAAAGTGCTTATGATTGTACAACATGAGAACCACTAGGTTATGAAAATATATCAGCATGAGTTTCTTGTCAATACAGTACATAAAAAAAACAGGAGTAATTTGTAAGGACATCGTGCACTGTGGGAAGTTGAGATATCAAAAGAAGTTCTGCTCTCAAAGTTCACACGTTGCAAAGAAAATTCTCAATGTCTCCTGTAATTCCAGCCACTTTTTTTTTTCTTAAACGCACACACACATGCACCAACCAAATGGTTACGGATTGAGGATTACCAATTGCGGACTTGTCTTAAGGGATAAACCACAGGAATAAAGCCTCTCTCTGACCAGCCTCTCTGAGTTAAGACAGGAGAATAACCAGAAAGGGAAAGGGAAGAGGACGGATAACTTGTGGAGATCCATCACCTCTCAAGAAAAGAACAAGGTAGGATATTATTACTATTACAGTTTTTATATCACCATTGACTTAATACAAATAACTTTTCTTTTCACACATGCCTTGGGTCTGTTTTATTTTTTCATTTTTTGTTTGTTTTTAATTAACATGAAATTGTGATGCAATTCAACCAAACTGAAGTTTACTTTAAATGTGTAAGGATTGAAGTTGAACTTTAATTAGCATTATATTAATTAATACCAATATTTGAGGCGTTTGTCTCTATATTTTTGCAAATGTTGTGGAACTAAAATTATTTTTTCTAACTAGAGCGGCGATATTACTGAATCATTTATGTTTTAATTGAACAGCAACAGTATTTGATTGAAGTCTGCAGGCAATTTTGATATCATGGGTAATACTGTACCCACAGAAGTATGTATTTATTTTTTTTCCCTGTTTTTCTCACTAATAAGCCTGAAAACTAATTGGTTTTCAGCAATGAGCAGCTTAAGCAGCTCCGTCACGGGCATTAAAATTAGGCTTCAAAACAATGCACCCCCCCACCCCCCACCCCAGTCCCCCTCCTCGGGTCTCATTCCCTCACAAATGCCTTTCTTCCTTCCATAAGAGTATTATCCAAAGATTTCTCATGTGCCCAGAGCAGTTCTGTATTACAAGCACCTCTCAGGTTCAATAAAGCAGCCCAGTACTTCAATAAGGCCCCACATCCTTATGAAATCGAGCAGGGATTTTGATGTGTGGGAATTCCCGAAAACATCAGATTTAGAAGTTGTGCCATGTCAGTGCCTATTAACATTTGCTCAACATTTTTTTTGCCAGCAGGCACAGGGTCCTCCAGGTGATCAAAAACCCCACATCTAATTCTGGAAGCAGCATGGATACACAGTTCGTCTACGACCTTTTAGGGTAATAATATTTAGGGTGATATTTTCTGAGAGTCAAATCCACGTTCTCCAGTTGTTCTAAATCCTCTTGTCTCTTCTCTTTTTAGGGAAAATGCTTGGTTGTACATCGGTGCTACAGTTGTGGTGCTGTGGATTCTGGTGTGGCTGTACAGAGACAGCCTGGAGATTGAAAACATCACTGACAAGTATGTGTTTGTGAGCGGCTGCGACACTGGGTTTGGAAACTTGCTGTGTAAGAAGCTCGATCGAAAAGGTTTCCGCGTGGTGGCCGGCTGTCTCACGGAAAAAGGAGCTGATGATCTGAAGCGGGTTGCGGGGCCTTATCTAAAGACCGTCATACTGGATGTGACCAGTCAGGACAGCATCCAGAAAGCCATGGAGTTCACCAAGAAGGAGGTTGGCGAAAGGGGTGAGAGATAATTTGCATGATTTAGCCTAAATATGGGAGGACCCTGTTAATTAAAGGTTTGTCTCTGATACGAAATGTCCTCTTCCCCCGTTTGTCTTCCACTTCCTTCCTTCCTCGCAGGGCTTTGGGGTATTGTGAACAATGCTGGACGCTCATTACCCATGGGCCCTACGGAGTGGATGAAAGTGGAGGATTTCCACAGTACACTAAAAGTCAACATGAATGGAGTGATCGCCATGACGATGACTTTCCTGCCCCTCATCAAAAAGGCTCGTGGCCGTATTGTAAACGTAGCATCAGTGCTTGGTAGAGTGGCTGCGAATGGGGGAGGATACTGCATCTCCAAGTTTGCAGTGGAGTCTTTCTCTGACTGCCTCAGGTAAGACGTGCGACCTGATCAACATCAGATACGCACACAAAGAAAATACTGTACAGTTATCAGGTTTGTCTTTCCCCATTCTTCACAAAGGCCCACAGTATGTTCAGATTGTGAGGACAAACAGTCATACAAGTCACCATCTTTATTCGCCTATGAGGGAAATTTGTAGTGCAGTGAGTGAACACTTTCAGCAAAATGAAAACCATTTAACACATTTAGTGCAATAACATTTATTCCATTCAGCAAACTAACTAAAACACTAAACACATTACCACACTGCCACAGTAAAAAAAAAAAAAAAAAAAATGCCAGGAAAAAACTATTGGCTGATAAGATCAGGGAAGGAGGACATTGGTCTTCTTTAATTCAACTGAGCTTAATTCCCAAACAATACCCTTACTGTCTTCTCTCTGTTGCCAGGTTAGGAAAAAATCCCCCAGCAGGATACTTGTCTTTTCAACCATTTAACTCTCTACTCTCTAATGGACAACTACTGACCAAGCCATCCAAGTGTTTTAATTTACTGTAAATGTATTGGTTGCTTGCTTATCAACACATATAACTGCAACTTGATGCGTAAAACTCACTGCTATTTATTTGTGGGAGAGTTATTGCCAAATTTTAGGATTGAGTGCAATCTGGCAACCCAAACATTGTAACATATCATTATTACATTAATTACACTTATAAAACCTTTATACAGTAATGGGTGACCTGTTAGAAAGTGGTGCTCTTAAATGTACTTAAAGCTTTGTGTTTAATATTGAATATGAACATTCATTTTCTGTATCCAGGAGAGATATAAACTACTTTGGAATCAACGTGTGCATTATTGAGCCAGGGTTTTTCAAGACTGCAGTGACAAGCCTCGACCCACTGGAGAGGGAGCTGCATCGCTTGTGGAACCAGCTCAGCCCTGAAGTCCAAGCCAGCTATGGAGACAAATACCTCGATAAGTGTGAGTGCGGGATGCTGCAAAATGTATTTTTCAAATTAAAGTATGATTTGAAAATTGCAATTAAATGGGATTGTGTTCTAATTTTCTGTAAACAGGTTTGCTCTTGATAATTGAGTGCCAATAAAGGGTAATCAAGTACTTAAATGAAGGGTGTGGGAAAATGCACATTCATGGTTTGTGAAAATGTCACATCACAAATCCTGCTCAATATACAGCACATAGTGTTAGGTGAGAGAGGAAAAATGTATCAACATGAAATGATGCATTTTTATGCACTTTCATCTGTTTGTTCATGCCCCTTTTCAGACATCAAGGTCCAGCGGCTGATCATGAATGCTGTGTGTGACACTGACCTCGCCAAGGTGACCAACTGCATGGAGCACGCTCTGACAGCCGCTTACCCACGCACCAGATACAGCGCTGGCTGGGATGCCAAGCTTATCTGGATCCCCCTCTCTTACATGCCGTCCTGGGTGGTTGACGTTGGGCTAAAGCTGGTGCTTCCTCGTCCTTCAAAGAGTGTGTAACTCATGACGACTTTGAGGAAATGTATTCAAAGTCATCAGGCTTTTAATGTATTATGTGTCATTTTGATGCATTACAGAGGTTAAACTATAAACTATACTGTATATTGCCTTTCAAAATACCCATATTCTGTATCTCAACTGGCAATGCAATTATATAAAGATGCAGTTATTATATTTATATATGAAGATCTGCCACGTGAAAGTATTTTTAATGACAATTGTAGACAGTATGAGAAGACATAATGAAAGTGTACAGTAAAATTAGCTGTATGAATATTATTTTGTTTGTTAACACAATGCTGTGCCTTTTGATGCTGTTATTTATGAATAATGTTAATCATCAAGGGCTAAGTAAATATAAATATACTACCAATACAAAGTGTCTTCATAATCAGTTTTTGTTTTTAATCATAATTTTATATTATGATGTAGTATTATAGTTTATAAAATCCTTTGGCTGGACATTTTACAAGGTGGTGCTAAAAAGGCAAAGAAGCAACACTGTTGGATTATTATTCTTAAATAATTGGTACAATATTAAGGGCAAACCAGTAGGACACTGATAAACATTTGTCAATGTCTATCTTTGTGTCAGTCAGCTCATACAGACATAATAGCCTACCAACATTTACAGTAATCTCTCCTCTACTATCTCAGGCTGAGAAATTTCTGTGTACCGGTTCTACTAATTTCTTTAGC
The DNA here is from genome assembly GCF_905171665.1 of Trachurus trachurus. Classification (NCBI taxonomy): domain Eukaryota; kingdom Metazoa; phylum Chordata; class Actinopteri; order Carangiformes; family Carangidae; genus Trachurus; species Trachurus trachurus. The sequence continues at coordinate 34,432,060 of NC_139896.1, forward strand.
ATGCTTTTTGGTTCACTTAGCCTACACTGAATTCCCTGTTATTTGGCTACCAGTCCATTTGATTATCAAGTAATCCACTGACAGATTCAGGTTCAGTTCGTGTTTAATAAACTCAGCAGCATGTTGGCTGAACATGTGTTGCTGCACAACAGGTTATAGGATTTTTGAGATGTGGGAGATTTTGTTGTAAATAAAGCTTGCTTTGATTTGGCCCATTTTCTTCATAATTAATTTCAACCATCTGTTTACAAAATGCGGAACTTATTCTCATGGGCGGGAGACCTGCTGCGTGTCCAAAATAAATCTGGAGCGACTGGTTCGCTACTGCGGCTGTCAGTTGGGTGACAGCTAGAAACACGAGGGGGTGTCTGTAACTTATTAGACCGACCTCCTGCTGCTTTCAAGTGCCACTCGGAAAAAATATTGCCTATCAATTACAAACAACTTGTGGTATTTTCGATGCGCTTTGTACCTACTGTTAATATCTTATTAATAATTATTTGTGAAATATATTATTTTGATGTTAAGTTGTGGAACTATCTGGTGTAGAAAGAAATATATAAGTTACTAAATATCCAATATCAACTGATGTTTTGAATGATACGAGCACTCCGTTAAACAACATGAACACTGTCATCGTGGGGAAGCAATAAGCTCCTGGCAAATTGTTGAACTTCCTATGACACGTGAAGGCAGCAAAACTTCAGCTCTGTGGAAAGTCGGTGACCTCGCAGAGCCACCACGGCTGAACGGGTTTTTAAAAGTGAAGGGAAAACACAGTCCGCACAGTCAGTGTTATCTACTGTCTGTCAGTCCCAGCATAGAGCCGGGCTGAGGCAGCCATGCACTGTCTGAGAGCGCTGCGTCTGTCTCACTGTGTCCAACAAGTCGTCAAAAACACAGATGCGACGAAGAAGGTTTTCATCATCCAGCCAGCAGCAGCGTGTTGTCTGAGCTCCGAGTCAACAGCCGCGTCCCAGCGACGACACACGCACTTGGATCATTCCCATGTCAAAAAGTAAGTATCTCTACAGTGTGACACACAACGTGGCAATGTGGATTCACGCCTCCATACATTTTACCTGAGCCATGTTGTAAGAATAACGTTTTCATTAGGCTACATGTTAACCAATGTGTTTCCTGAAGAATTTCTCACTAGCTCAGAAATTCAGTAGGCTACTGTGTTGTACTATAGCCTATACACACATGGAGTAGCCTATATAAACATATATAGCAGAGAAATAATAAGTTCATATCTCCAACATCTCCTAGTGGTCTTATCAGCAAGTTAACATGTAGACAACCAGCTCTATGATATGAGTGTTAATACAGTGGAGCTTCAGTAGTAGGAGGGCTCCTGTTACTGTAGGTGCACCTGTCAAAAAAAATCCAAACAACACATGGCAGTCACACACACACACACACACACACACACACACACACACACACACACACACACACACACACACACACACACACACACACACACACACACACACACGCTGTGTCATTACTAGCTTCAAAAATAGGCTTGATGCACAGCTCCACTACTTCCTGAACTTAAACAAGCTCCTTTATTTCCTGTCTTACATTATTGGACAAACTGAGGTGTGTCTGACTCTGACCTCAGTAGTCACAACAATGGTCAGACACCTGGATTAATCAGTTTGTCCAATAGTGTAAGACAGGACATACAAGAGCTTGTTTAAGTTCAGGGAGTAGTGCATAAAGCCTATACATCAACTGTGCCTTTTTTGTTCCTTTTTGTGTAGGTAAGAATCTAATGGTGGCATGTCAGCTGTTTCTTGTAGGCTATAATGCACTGGTGGAACTAGATTGTAAAATAAGTTAGCTTATGTATGAGTTTCTTTAATATGAATTTGGTGTGATATTTTGTTTTGTGTCACTTCACCAGGAATGTGCTTCCCAAGCCTCCCAGCTCTGGAGTGGAGGACATGCTCTTCTACACCATCACAGACGGAAAGGAGCAAGTTCCCATCTCATACTTTACTTCAGTAGGTGGATGAAAACACACTGGGTAGACTGAGTATGATTGTGACATTTTTTGAACAGATATTGCAAAAAAACACAAAAAAAAACTATATAGCCTACTGAAAATAAGTGATTTTTCATATGCTGTTTACTGATTAATATCATTTATTATTTGTTTATTTGTTCCACAATCAGGTAATAAACATGAGGTGCAGTTTTACGTTTTTTACGGAGACGGTACCATGGTACAGTTGAGACACCTATTGAAACCCATTGATGATGACTGAACATCACTTGTAAATGCAATAAACATTTTTTTTAAGACAATTTGACAAGATATTTCAATATAAATTCATATCTCTTTATAAAAAAACAATGGAATATTATTGTATCATTAATATACATATTATTTTATTATAATTATATAACATAAAATTATAATATTAATAGTATATATTAATATAACACTGTTCAGGTTTCATAAATATTAGTTGTTTTTTTTTCATTTTGTTTGTTTTTTTGGTCTTATTATGACTTATAACATGTTATCGTTAGCCTACACTGCACATGATGTGATGTACAGTAATAGAACTCTATCAGGGTACAGTTAAGACATTGTGTCTCAACTATACCCCGCTGACCACTTTGTGTATTTCTCTAGATTGTGCAGTGTCCTCACATGCTAGGATAGCATGAAATATGTGAGTTTTTAGGGCACAAAATAACGTTCGCAATGATGTAAGTTATGTTTGATGGTCACAAAAGGATAATAAGCTATTCATTGTGGAAGGAAGGGACATGGTAAAGTGAAATTCTTACCTTAGTAAACAGACTTTTGCTGATATCTTTGGACTGGAGATGCTAAAACTCTTCAAATTTCCCACAACCGAAGAGGATGCTAATATGCATGTGCTGAGTAAAAATGGTGGCTCAGCCTTGCAGCGTGGGCAAGACATTAAGGGTGTTTCAACTGTACACATGTCTCAACTATACTCACTTCACCCTGCTGCTTATGTACACATTGCATAGCTATAGTTTCCACTATTTACAGGCCCTGAGGAGAACTGGCCTTCATCCGTCTGACCCTCGTCTGAAGGACTGCATGGAGAAGCTCAGACAGGCTGTGAAGAAGTCTGCCGAGGTGATGATGGACAGAGACCTTTTCCACAGGCAAGTCAAAAGTGCGTAGGAATGACTTGACTTCATAAATTCAGTGGATTTCATCTTGACCGAAGACACAAACACAGATATGAGAATTTTTTTCACTCTTTGTTCAAAAAAGTTGATGCGTCACAGTTGGAAAAGCACAGGTGTTAATAATAAAGTTAATTATGGTTGAATTAATTCAGCTGCTCCAGACACCATACATATAGGTTATTATTCCGTCTACATACGTTCCAGTTAGAATAACACAGTAATTTGTAGGGGTGGGAGAAAAAATCGATTCACATAAATATTGCAATATCTTTTTTGATGATTTTTAAATCGATTTTTTTTTTCAAAAATCGATTGTTTTTTTTTGTTTTTTTTGTTTTGTTTTGTTTTTAAATATTGTGCAATGTGCATTTGTTAGCCTTTTTTACATACAGAGAGTACAGGTTTTGAAAAGGGTTTAAGTTCACAGTATTTGTGTGCAGATAAATGTTAAAAATGCAGACTAAAAATCGAGAGAATCGGCAATATCTTAGAATCGCAATTTAAATCGAATCGCCATCCAAAAAATCGTAGAAGAATCGAATCGGGAGAAAAGCATATCGTCCCAGCCCTAGTAATTTGTGATCTATTAAGAACTTCCATTGAACTTCACCCATAGTTCAGAGGGAGGAAGCAGTGTGTCTATACTGTGCCTGCTTATCCTTTTAACAGCCGATGCTTCTATCACCATAAACCAAATGTTACACAGCTCCATTGTGTTAGGTTGATGTACAGCCAGTATCTCCAGACTTCACAGGTGAACTGTATGTGAGTACAGAGTGCAGCCCTTTAATTAGCTCTGAGCCCGGTGGCTGCTGCAGAGATGTCAAAGCTCTGTTTGTGGTCTGTCTACTACTTCTCTGTCTTTTTCCTGAGGGACAGTAGACACTACCTTCAGTGCAAAACATGGGCCAGAAGTCAACTCCCAAATACATATGTGGTGTGGTTGTATGTCTTTAGCATCTTTGTGTCAATTCCGAAAAATATATTCATACACACACACACATACACACAGAATATTGAATGACCAAGAAAAAAATTGGAGAACCGTAAAGACAATGAGAACAGGTACAGACTGCACTGAGGAAACATTGAGGACTGAGTGGTAAAGATGAAGTCGTTTTGAAAAATTTGTAGAACAAGAAATAAAAGGTAGAATATTAATAATCAAAAAAAGTAGGGTAAGTAAATTAGCAATAAATACATATATGAAGACACAATAGTAAAGGTAAAATGATAAAATGAGTGGAGATATTTGGAAGTGAGCAAAAGCACAAAGAAAAGCAATACAGAAAATGGTCAGAGAATTGAATGGCATACCAGTAAAACATCTTAGAATATAGTTAAGCAGAACGATAAATAAAAGAAAAATCAATTAAAAGCAAGACTAGAAGGCAGGTTGTGAGTTTATGAATAGATTTAACATAAATATAGTAACTCAGTCACATAGTTTCATGGATGTTGCAGTTTTCCCACTTTAGTGTCTGTCTCTGAGAGTTTTGCTTCTCTACATTCCCCCTCAAACTTGACCAGCACCTCAGCACTGGCTCTGTCATGGTGTTTTATTTTCCATTCACCAGCCAGTGCAGGCATGAGACCAAACTATTTTTAGTCTGACCTTCCGACGGCAATCCAGTGTAATGAAGGATTTTGTTGTAAGTGACTTGCTGCATGGTTGTGTGTCTGCCAGTGCCTCCTTTGTCTTGCCTTTTTTTATTCCCTTGTCTTCCACACAGTTCACCTCACTAATTAGGAGAATTTGACATCTGACTTTTATACACAAGATAAAGACTGTGGAGGGATTTAGAATCACAAGTGACTCACATAATATTGCAAACACATTTATAATCGAATGCAGTTTAATACTTTGTGGATGCCAGTGTGTGTGTGTGTGTGTGAAGTCTGTAAAGCTTAGTGTTTGCTGAGATTGTGACTGAAATGTAATCATCCAATTGTATTGTCTTTTAGATGAGCTGTGTTTGTGGTGGATTTTTATTAGATTGCATGAAACTACAAAATGCTAAAGCAGTTTTAACCCCAACCCACCCACAATGTCTATGGTATTTTCACTGGCACAGAGCAATGCAAAGAATGATGCAAGTGTCTTAACTAGTTTCAGACTGTTGCAGTTGTCACTTTACCATCCAACAGCCTTGTACTTTAAAAAGCAAACACACTAGTGATCTAGGGGGCGTCATGGTGGTGTGGGTCTTAAAATGAGGTGTTGACAGACGCATTGTTGGTGCATTGCTATGTCGAGGAAAGTGATGGACAGTTAAAACCTGCTGGTATTTCACTGTTATTTAAAGGGCTCATTTTAAAGAGAGTAATGGATAGGTGCACAACGCGTTTCAGAGACATTTAAAAGGTAAAGACAGCGACAATAAAAAATGTGTAAAGATATAGGCCTATAACAAAATATATATAAATATATACTGCAACAAGAAGCATGTTTTCTTGTCCCTGTGATCTCAGTTGATTGATACATGGCCTAAACAAGTCATTCAGCGCTTCAGATAAAGCACACACAGCCATAAACTGGGCTTCATGTTGTGAAATAATACTTTAAATCGATGAATCTAAACCTGTCAGTGGCCTGTGGTGTAAAAAGCAACAGTGTTATGTAGCGTGTGTTGGGACATGTCAGCTTTATTTACTGTCAGGCTGATGAACGCGAAGGCCTGTTTCTCAGAGTGATAATGTGGCAGCTGGCAGCTGCTCCCCACTCACACTGAGACCTGCAGACGCACACACACACACAAACACACACACATGCAGACTACATACTATGTCACTGCAACATCCAGTAAAACGTGTCATTTTCAGTAAGTGCTCTCAAGTAACTCTGCATTATGTGGGTTTTTCTGTAGATGTGTTGGTGGAAACGTTGTCCTATTGATCCAGGCCTTCAGGAAGAAATTTATCATCCCTGAGTTTGATGTGTTTGCAGAAAAAATAAATAAAATCTACGACAGAGTGGAAAACCAAAGTGATGGGAAGGTTGGTATTTATTATCTCTTTGTTCCTTAGAAATGGAACAACAGAATTTCAAGGTCTCTTGTGTTGAGGGAATATATTATATTGTATATATTGTAGAACAATCTAGGTTAAAGGAGTCATCACCTGGAAATTGCATTTTTCCTTGTTAAAACATGTATATTGGTGTTGGACCTCAGTGGAAACTTGGCTGAAAATCTGGAGTTTGAAAGTGGCTGAGTTTTTTGGTTTGGGCTCTTTGTTTAAGCCAGAGTAGCTCATGAGGCAGCACACCGCTAATTACCAGATTTTGACTCTGCTCCTGTGTTGACGTCACCACAGGAGCCTGCTTTCATAAACCAACCTCTCTTCCACCACCCCGACTTCCGCGGCGCCACCATTACTTGTTGTTTTATTTCCCACTGTAGCGCTGTTATTTCGTCACTTTATTAAGTTTTAATGTAAGAAAGTAAGGGTTTAGATCCCCAATGTGCGGTTAGTTTATCCAAATGACGGCTGTTTAGAAGTTTGCTCTGACGTTGGGAGAAGTGAATCTCCACCAGAGAAGCAGCTCCTCAGCAACCCGTCTGCAGAGCTCGTTGGCCGGCCAAACTACGTCGTCATGCCTGGGGAGGAAACGATCTCTGAACTTACCCGCAGGTTTGTAAACGTTTACTGCCGGCTGGTTAAATTATTTTTAGGAGATAAATGTTGGTCTCATTGATGAAATCTAACAATTACGTTACGCATCAATAATGTTTTACAATGAACCGATTAAATGTTGTTTTATTTTATTAAGTTATATAACATGGTTACGGTACACGACAGAGAGCAGCATAGTAGCCTAGGCGGTTTCACCAGCCACCATTCCGGCTCTGTCCTTCCTGCGTCCAATCAATGCGCGCCTCATTACATATTAATACAATGAACATCCGGACATCAAAACCTCGCACTTACTCTCACGAGAGAAAGTTGCCATATGAAAAAGTGTGTTTTTTAAAAAAAAATTCTAATAACTTTTAAGAATTGAAGAATTCAAGAGGACTGGATACGTAAAAAAAGGGGTGATGACTCCTTTAAGGTCTAACAGAAACTGCAGATTGTGGTGTGACTGTCACAGTTCTCTGACTGTTCGAACATCTCATCTGCTGCAGTGCTTCAGCTCTGACACTCACTCCTCAATCTAAAATTGTGCGATCTGTGATCTGTGAACTGTTGTGTGTATCTTGGCCCCAGGTTGCTGACTACATCCCCCAACTGGCGAAGTTTAGCCCAAAACTGTGGGGCATGTCTTTGTGTACCGTGGATGGCCAGAGGTAAGAGGGCCCAAAGTTACCCACCACAGAGTAGCAGTTATGGAGCTTATGATTCTTCCTTTGTAGATGTGTAGTTTTCCATGGAGTCGTCATTGATCCTTATGTTTAAATTTCCCTTCTTCTAAACACTTTTTGATTTTGGCTTAAAAGTTGATTCAATTTAAATGATGCTGAGAAACAGTGTTATATGACAAAAAGCTCATAGCTGCTATGACTTAATCATGCATCATATCATATCATCATATTGATATTATATTGATGTGCGGCTCTTAATGAGACTCATATTTTCCTGATCCTTTGCTCCTTTAATGTTGATGCTTGGGTCTTTCCTCCTCCAGGCACTCAGTAGGTGACACCAAGCAGCCGTTCTGCCTGCAGTCCTGTGTGAAGCCCCTGCAGTACGCCATCGCAGTTCATGAGGCGGGAACAGAGCATGTTCACCGTTATGTCGGCATGGAGCCCAGCGGACTCAAGTTCAACATGCTCTCACTTGATGATGAGGGTGAGTAAGGTCTCGGCACTGTGCTGATGGATGCTAAAAGCTAACATCGCCCTGGAGCCAGTGTGAGGAAATCACAAACTGACAAGAGAAAGAAATATGTAAGATGTGGGTCGATACGTTTGTCTGCACTGCCAGATCATTTACTTGCTCTTAGTTTCCTTTACTTACTGCAGCTCTCCCTGGGTGCATTATGTCGTCCTCCCCATCTGAAATGTATCTTTTCTTTTTGACAGTTTTTGTTGTTGTGGTTTTCGGAGCCATGGTCAAACAGAACTGTTAATTTCTCTTTCTATAATAATTTTAAAGGACATCTCTCTTATTAGAGGAAAAGCAAACACTAACGAAAGCTCCAGCACCATCATAGTTAAAACCCTTTAGTCAGATTAATATTCATGAAACATTTGCTGGCTTCTCGTTCCTAAATTCCAGGATATGTTTCTAGTTTTTCTGATCATGAGGTTTTTAGACAGACAAACAAAATTACCTGAAAATGTCGCCTTGGTATCAATGACATTGTGATGGACATTTTTTTGCAATTTAAAAAACAATTCATCCACCAAACAATGCTTTGATAATTATAAGAGATTTGTTCTGACTAAGAAATTGAACTGCAGCATTTTCAGAGGAGATTTGTTACTACTGCTTTTCAATACATACATTATTAGCATTGATTGTGTATTATAATTCTTTTTTAATGTGTTGATGGGTCTGCCCCTCAGTATGTTCACATCACGTTTCATTATCTGTGAATTTATCTCTATTTTTTAGCATCTGCTTTGGCCGTTTCATGTTGTCTGATGTTGTATGTAGAAGACACAGAGGATGAGCTGATCGAAAGCTGAAAGAAAATAAAGTTTCCTGTTTTCTCAGCTTTCATTCAGGACAGAGCTTCTCATTAACGTTGTTCTTTATCTTGTCACCCCCACCCCCCACCCCCCCCAGATAAGCCCCACAACCCAATGGTCAACGCTGGAGCCATAGTGATCAGCTCTCTTATCAAGGTAAACAGATGTGTGGTAGTTGAGTCAGCATGTATAGTACAGTAAATCACTCTCCTTTTAGTAAAAGTCACTGACACAGAACATTTTACTGACCCTTACTGTACTTGTACTTTGGACTGTGTGCAGCTACTTTACATTGAGTCTCCTATTTTTATTTTCAAAATAAAAAAAGATTGTGGTTAGTTATGTCATTTGCCAAAAGTTTGAAAAATTCTGAAATATATATTTATGCAAAATAATTCATTGTATCAGTGGCAGACTTTATGCCATCTGTCCAAAAATGTTAAATGAGAACATGGCCAGAAGTTAAAACTGTTTTTTTTTTTTTCTTTTTTGGAAATACAACATCTTAAAATAATGAACCCCATTTAGTCCTGTAATGTGCAGCATGTTTTAGTCTGAAGCCTGCAGGCCGCTGATCGAGTCTGTTGTACAATGATGATCTGTATGACAAAGCCTGGGGAAATGTCATAAAGCAGTAGTGGCAAGTGATTTATTAACTAACATAACCTAACATATGGTAGTTTTTGAGAAATTGTATGTCATCCAATGAATATGACTGCTTGTTGGCACATTTAAGGTGGTCTTACAGATTCAAACTAGAAAGAAATGGATCAGAAGGATCTTTTCTGCAGTTGTCTATATTCCTGTTGTTCCCTGAACTCTACCTGATCCCTCTGGTCTATGATCGCTGCCTATCTGTACTCTCTCTGTACCAGCTGATAATAGGGTGTTAAATTACACAATCAGCGATATATTCATGTATTGTTTTACCCAGTGTAATCAGTCATACCAAAGTCATGTTTAGTGTCCATGAATGTGTGAACCAATGAGTGTACCAATTACAATCAGCATATTTTTTACACAGATAAATGATTCTCACTATGTTTTCAGCCTCATTCGAATAAGGCAGAGAAGTTTGACTATGTAAGTATCATGGATATCAAGCTATGACATGATAATCTGAGTGGGCACTGCAGAGCACATAAACACCTGTCTCTATGTGCCAAGGTTATGGAGTTTGTGAAAAGGATGGCGGGCCGAGAATACGTCGGATTCAGCAACGCCACGTGAGATGAATATTTTAGAGATGATTTATCATTAGGTTTAACTCACTTAACTTCTAAGACAGTGTTGGGCAGATTGCCTCTTCACTGGCCTATTGCATTATTGATGCTTCAGTATTGACCCCTTCTGCCTATCTGTCTCAGGTTCCAGTCAGAAAAAGAAACAGGAGACAGAAATTTTGCCATTGGATACTACATGAAAGAGAAGAAGGTCAGTGATAGAACATTTTCTCGCTACACTGAAATATGTAGGATTATAAATCCCTATAACTTTCTATTGTATCTGTCTTAGAGAAAGCCCCATGTATACATACCAGCTGAGTGTTGTGCATTCACATGTATGTTTTCACAACATGCTCAGAGCGGTTACATGAGTTCATATTTGGGGAAAGAATCAACCTCCAGTCCATCTTTGCAACTGAAGTTAGTTTGCTCATACAATCATCATTGATGTCAACTAAAACTACTTTACTGCAACCTCTCCACACACCCACAGCCCTCCATGCGCCACCAATAACCTTTTGCCACAGGGGGTTGTGTGTGTGTCCAATAGCCTCAATCAAACTGATCTCATTTGAGGGGCCAGAGCCTTAAGAATTGCCCGAGATGTTTTTGATTTTCTGGTTGAGAAATCATGTGCATTGTTAGCCAGCATATGTTAGTCAATCATAGTCATGGTGATTGTATTTCATCCACCAGTGTTTTCCACCGGGAGCAGAGATGATTGATGCCTTAGACTTCTACTTCCAGGTAACCCTCTCTGTCATGAGCAGAACATTTCATAAAGAATCTATTATGTTCTTTTTGATCCTGATATCAATACAGCTGAAAAAAAATGTCAATCTTAAACCTTGCCTGTGTCCGCTCTCAGCTTTGTTCCATCGAGGTGACCTGTGAGTCAGGGAGCATCATGGCCGCCACTTTGGCCAACGGAGGGATTTGTCCAATCACAGGCGAGCGCGTCCTGAGCGCTGAGGCAGTGAGAAACACTTTGAGTCTCATGCACTCTTGTGGCATGTATGACTTTTCTGGCCAGATGGCTTTTCATGTAAGTAACAGTGTTTCATGTAAGCGAATAGTTGGGTCGCCTGAAATTCAAATGGGGTCGCCTGAAATGTCCAGTAAAATAAATTACTGATAATTTTTTTTTTTTTTAATTATGATTAAAAACACCACACACAATCTTAAACAACTGTATTCCATACAATACTTTCACTTTCTCTAATATAAATCAAGTTCAAATAAAATGCAGCATATAAAAATATCTGAGCTGGCACATCTTGATTGACGGGGTCGCCAGAAATTTGTGATGTCAAAATGGGGTCACGAGACAAAAAAGTTTGGGAACCGCTGAAATATAGTATCACATCACCTCTCTTACACAAGAGCAATCTCGTTGTTGCAGTTTGCGGTGAAGGAAATGTCTCATCTTCTTGTCTCACCTCTCAGGTTGGCTTGCCGGCCAAATCTGGCGTCTCCGGTGCAGTGCTGCTTGTGATCCCCAACGTCATGGGAGTGATGTGTTGGTCTCCACCACTGGACAGGGTTGGAAACAGTGTCCGGGGAATCCACTTCTGTCAGGCAAGAACAAGACATACACTTTGCCTGCTGTGTCTTTGCATTTAGACTGTCTCTTTTAAGGAGGGAGATTTATGTCAAAGAATATTTAATGGGATTATAGCATCAAATGGTCTCTGATGGATCACTGTCTGCCCCTGCATTTCTATTCATCTGAGCACTAGGTGGAGCTGAAGTGACATTGGAAGGACAGTAGGAAATGGACTGTGTTAACGTAGGGCTTTTCTAGTCTTATCGGCTTTACAATGGAGGCCACGCTCACATTCGTACAGCTTTTCCCTTCACACACAGGAGCCAGGAATCAAACCACTGACCTCCAAAGTATTGGATGATCCTGAACAATATACCAAAGCCAAACATATGAAAATTTAGATTCAAACCATCAATCACCACACATCTGTTTTACAGAGAAAATAATGTGAAGAAGATTTAACCCTTTGATGCACAACATATGCACACCCCCTCTAATGTGCAACATGGGTCTAAAATGACCCGCATTCATTTTCCATGTGAATTCATGCTGGGTGAGTGTTTCTTTGTGGTATCTTTTAAAATCAATATATTTTATGATTGAATCCTCCAAGTATCATTTGAATATCTTGTTTTTAATTAGTACAGGGTGTTGTTTCCATTTTTACTTTCTTATTTTATGAACAAACAGACAAAAAGTCTCAGAGAGTGGACCAGTTAGCTAGCTAGCAGTTGACATTTCTACATTCTACTGTATTAGTTAACTACAGTAGAACATGTCACCAGCTAGCTAGCTAGGTAGCTGTTGACATGTTCTAGCTGGTGACAACAATAGAATATTATTCTATTGTTGTCACCAGCTAGAACATGTCATCATGTTAACAGTTAGCTAACTTGCTAATATTAAGCTATTTCCCTTTATGACAAGTAATGTAGCTACTTATTCAAGGTAACTAAAACCTTATCAATTATGCACAGTTATCTTTAATGAGTCATCAAATGTTTCTTTAGGTAAATTGGAATAATTGTAAAACAAGTAAATATGACTACCTATATGTGCTTAAAAAAGAACATTTACTGAAGAAAATGATAAATAGGCTACTGTGCAGTGATTTCAAAGATATAATTGAAATAGCCTACTCAGACATAATAAACTATGGCTAGCTGTTGACCACAGTAGAATATGTCAACAGAGCTATTAATGGGGGAAAATGACAAGTAATGACTAGTCATTATTGATAATCAAGGAAACAATGGTCTGTTGTTGGTATAGATAGTGAGGGAATGCTAAAATTAAAGTATTCTTGCTATACTTGTTTACTCAACTGGTCCACTCACTGAGACATTTTTGTTCATTTTTGTTCACAAGTTAGAAATGAAAAATGGAAATAATGACCCCACTAATAAAAAACAAGATATTAAATAATACTTGGAACATTCAATCATAAAATAGATAGATTTCAAAAGTTACAGCAAAGAAACTATCACTCAGCATGAAATCACATTGGAAATGAATGTGGGTCATTTTAGACCCATGTTGCGCATTAGAGGGGTAGTGATACAAAATGTGTTTTTATTTAAAAAGTGAAAAAGTAAAAAATAAAATAAGGATGTATTATGATCAAAAACAAGTTAATTGAGGAATACCTGGAATTCTATATGATGAAATAAATTTTTCGCAAAGATATAGCACAAAAAAACTCACTCGGGTCACTTTAGACCCATGTTGTGCATCAAAGGGTTAAATTAAAGCAGAAGTAAGCGATATTTTTGTGTTAATATAAGTCTTAAATAGTTATATCTTCCAACAGCAATCACTTACATAGAGTGTTTGGACCGAAACACGGGTCTGTCAGTCACTCTGCTCTGCTCTGAGCCGAGGAGAAAACTTTTCTCGTATCCTACAAGTTTTATCCAATGAGGAGAGAGAACGGCATGCAGGGCTGTGTGTGCAGCCAAGGGATGCGCGTGAATGTGGTGACGTAGGGACGAGGACGGGGGCTGCTAACTCCATCGGCTGACAAGAAGTTATGGTGCGTTCAAGGCAACTCGTGTTTTTCCGACCTGTGAAGTCGTACCAGTTCGATCTGGTACGAGTTCACGGGTCGGAAGTTACGAGTGGCCGTTATAGTGACTTTCACAGGTAAAACAGGTCGGAAAAACACGAGTGGGTTGCCTGGAACGCTACAAAGTCGTAAGTCGTGACTTGAAGCTGTAATTTACGGTTTCAAAAGCCTGCCTGGAACGCAGCATTAGCCAAAACGACCAGATCGCTTACTTCTGCTTTAAGTCTAGACTCTTTTTAACATTTCATGAATTTTGTTTGAACTTGTCCAAGTGACTTTTTGGTTTTCCATTGAATCTTTGTACTGATAAAGATCGGTGCACAAACGTTTATTGTCTGTCTCTTCTGTACATATAACTGTTACCAATTTATTTCCATCCTCAGGAGCTTGTGTCGCTCTTCAATTTCCATAATTATGACAACTTGAGGCACTTTGTGAAGAAGCAGGACCCTCGCAGACAGGATGGAGATGACAGGGTCAGTTACTTTCCCAGTTTGTTGACCGATATGTTACATTCAGTGCCTTTATCTTTAAGTTATTGTTCCTGTGTTTGCAGAACAAGTCTGTTTTCAACTTGATGTTCGCCGCCTACAGCGGAGATGTGTCAGCCCTGAGAAGGTGCATTACCTGGAGACAGGTTATTGTTTGTCTTATATAAGAAACTGTATAGATAGTCTGTGTAAAACTACTGGGGGTTAAGATCATATTTAAAAAAGACATTTCTCACTTGATGTTTTGATGATGGTGCTGGACAGTTCAGGGCAAAATCTCCCACAGGTGTTCAGTTGAGTTGAGATGCAATGACAAACCAATACAATGAAAACAAAAATATAAATGCAACACTTTTATTTTTACTCCCATTTCTCATGAGCTGAACATCTAAAACGTTTTATATGTACACAAGAGATCTATTTCTCTCAAATATTGTTCACAATCTGGCTAAATCTGTGTTCTGGGGACACACTACGCGATTTTCACAGTCGTTGCCGATTTAGAAAAGACCGAGTTCACACTTACCGACTGGCTTCAGCAGATTTTTATGACGACTGGGGATCACACACTTAACAACTCTGCCAGATGAGGGAGCACAGACTACACGATTTGTCAAACCAACTGAAGGCACCTGAACGCACCAAACTCTCGCAAAAAACTCTCGCAGGAGTGACACTTTAAGAGTGTTGTGTGTAATTTCCACAAATGCGGTTAGTTGAGTCAAAGACGGTTTAGAAAGTATATAGAGTATCTTTGGTTGAGTTAACTTGTGACTCGCTTTATTGGCGGAAGTGATTCCCCACGTGAACGTGGCTGCAAGGCAACCATGTCAACACATTTTGTGTGTAAAAGTGTAAACAAACATGGACAACATACATACTGTACACTAGCTTGCTGCTGCTGCTGCTGTTTGTGCAGCTCTCTGCTGTGAGAAATCCATTAAAAAGAAAAAACGGGTCTGGATCAAGTTGTGGAGGAGTCGACGCTGAGTTCAGGCACTGTTTCATTTATCCCGCTTCCTCTTTTTCATTGGCTGTGGGCGACGTGTTTGCGGTTGGGTCGGTGACCAGTACACACTACCAGACTGCGTCCAGAATCGGCTCAAAAAAATCAAACATATTTGAAGTGCTGCGACTGAAGTCGAGCGGTGTCTGTTCGCCTCACACACTTGTCCATTTGAGTCTGTTCCCCATCACACACTAACAGATTTCTGCGCCGACTCGCCAGGCCGACTGTCGCCAACTAGTGCCAACTGGTGCAGACTAGACCCGTAAAATCGGGCAAAAAATGGCGTAGTGTGTCCCCAGCTCTGGCAGGAACATGGAGCATGTTGCCGATCTAGAGCATCCCAAAACACACTCAATGGGTGACGTGTCTGGTGAGTATGCTGGCCATGCTGACTCATGTTTTCAGCTTCCAGGAATTGTGTACAGATCCTTGCAACATGGAGCCGTGCATCATCACGCTGCAACATGAGGTGATGGTCGTGGATGAATGGCACAACAATGGGCCTCGGTGGCAGTGGGGTTATGCAGATGAGCTTCCCTGAGACAGTTTCTGACAGTTTGTGCAGAAATTCTTTGGTTATGTAAACCGACTGTTGCAGCAGCTGTCCGGGTGGCTGGTCTCAGACCATCTTGGAGGTGAACATGCTGGATGTGGAGGTCCTGGGCTGGTGTGGTTACACGTGGTCTACGGTTGTGAGGCCAGTTGGATGTACTGCCAAATTCTCTAAAACGCCTTTGAAGACGGTTTATGGTGGAGAAATGAACATTACATTCACAGGCAACAGCTGTGGTGGACATTCCTGCAGTCAGCATGCCAACTGCATGCTCCCTCAAAACTTGTGACATCTGTGGCATTGTGCTTTGATAAAACTGCACATTTTAGAGTGACATTTTATTGTGGCCAGTCTAATGCACACCTGGCAATAATCATGCTGTCTAATCAGCATCTTGATATGCCACACCTGTGAGGTGGATGGAGAAGTGCTCACTAACACAATTTGAGAGAAATAGATCTTTTGTGTACATATAAAACGTTTTAGATCTTTGAGTTCAGCCCATGAAAAATGGGAGCAAAAACAAAAGTACAGCATTTATATTTTTGTTCAGTGTATATTGTAGATTTATATTCATATTACTCTGTGAAAAATGCTTTTCATTTGACTATATTCATATATTTTTTAATGTACTAAAAGGATAGTTGTGAACTGTTCCTTTATTTTGTCCTTCAGGTTTTCTCTCTCATCAATGGACATGGATCTAAAAGACTATGATTCTCGAACAGCACTTCATATCGCTGCAGCAGAGGGTGAGGTCTTCTTGGTCTTTTCATCTGTGGTTCTGAAATTTCATTTAACGAACAAGCTACATTTAATTAGTGTCAGCGGAAAACCATAAAACAGTCAGGTACCGAATCTGTGGCATCAAAGGGCAAAAAATATGCAATATAGTACAAATAGTGTTTGTCCCACACTCTTAAAGGTCAAAGGAAACCTTCAAAATCTGAAAACTCCAATTAAACTGCAATAAACCATCCTGTTTTATACATAATCACAATCATCAAACAATTTCAAACTTCTACAATGATCTCGGTTGTTCTTGGTTGTTCTTTTTACACTCATCACTGTATCATGTATAATGCACTCAAATGGCCCACACTCAGTATAAGAAGACATAATCACTGGTTACAGTTTATTTTTAAATGTACAGTATACATTGCAATTATCCTGCTTATTTACAACAATTTTTGATTTCATATTCCACAGCATACCAATTACAGCACTCATCTCAGTACTTCTTCCTTATTCCTACACTGAACAAAACAATTGGTAAAAGAGCATTTATGTTTAAAGCGCCATCAGACTGGAATAATCTTCCTTTAAACATACACTCATTGACTTCTTTTCATAGGTTTAAATATGCCTTGTCTTCTTACCGTATTTTGAGTTAGATTGCACATGTTTCAGATGATGTTATATAACACACTGTAATTTGAATTTGCAATTATGTTATTATTATACATTTCTCTTCTATATTTGTGTTGATGTCTGTTGTCTTTGTTGTTGTACAATATGTTTGTAGATTGTTGATTGTGTTTTGTCCTTTTTTTTGGTTGTAATGTATTTTAGGACCCCCTCGAAAACGAGAGGATTCCTCTCAAGGGGTTTATCCTATTAAATAAAAGAAATTCTGAAATTCTACAAATAAAAAAAAAAAGAGAAATTCTACAGATCTATAGTCCACCCACACAACGGTGTTCTCATGTTCTGCTACCTAATTAAACCTCCTGTGGACAGTGTGAGCATACACACCTCTACAACACTTACACATTCATTCACGTGTTCATGAATTATTGATTCACCCAACTCAAACCTGAGCAGAGGTCTAATCGACCAGAACAAGTGAGAGCACCTGTGTGGGTGTGCAGGGCCGTTAACTAATGTGTTATTAAAGTTGGAGTTTGTACTTTTCAAACACATGTATTGATCCTGAGTGGTTAAACCCGACTGGAGCCACCTGACACTCTGCTCAGACATGTTCATCTTCCTGTCGGGTTGCACCTGTCTCAGCCTGTGCTCTTGATGAACTGTAATGTGTCACTCACTGTGGCTGTATAGCAACAATGATGTGGTGTGACATGTCACTTGTGGATATGATGAGAAAGTGGCGAAAAGATTGGTTGACATGGCAACCCCTTACCACACATACACACACACAAACAGACTTTAGTCATTCCGTCACTGTGTTAAAAACAAACTCTGTTTATCTTTGTTTGTATCTTCACTGTGTGATCTGTAAAAAAAGATTCTGTTGATCTGTTACTGACAGAGAAAAATGGCTGCACTTGTTAGATTATATGTTTTGACGCTCGCAGCTGTAATTAGTTTTCACTTCATTTGTTTTCATGATTAACCACAGAGGTTCAGTACCTCTGGCTCACATTATACAAGACCACTAATGAATCAGCTCACAAACCCTTACAGAGCACCATATGGTCAATTATTTGTCTTCTGCTGTGCTTTAAGTGTATTCACAGTGCAAATTTAATGCAGCACTGTAGTGACTTCTACAACAACATTTTTCAAAAACAGCCTTGTAAGCAAGTCATCTGTATACAAGATAAAACATGGAAGTAATAAGTGTTTTCTGCCAAATGAAAAAGGCAGAGCTTTGCACTCCTAAATCTGACTCTGGGTTGGATTGTGACTGGAGGCAATAAACATATATCTTATTTTTTATTTATGTAGTTCATATATTTAGCAGCTTTATTTGTCTGTCAGACATATTTTGTTCTCTCACAGTTTGTCATGCTACAGTATTAGAACAAACTTCAAATCATGAACAGCTAGCCATTTATGGGTGGTGTGAGTTTGATAGTTATGTTGCAGCTCCACAGCTATTCAAGACCAAATGTTGTTTGAGTTACCAGGAAATTGTTTGATTGCACCTGATGTGAAACTTTAACTGTCATATTTTCATGTTTATCCTCAGGCCACATCGATGTCGTGAAGTTTCTCACTGAAACTTGCAAAGTTGATCCATTTGTAGCAGACAGGTGAGAGTGACATCCCTAACATCTCTATGTCCTTAAGCTTTTATTTGGTTCACTGTTTTAATTTGATCAATGATTTTAACCAGCTTACTTAATTGTGTTTGATCATTTCTGACAAATGTTTGAATGACAAAAAAAACATTTTGCACTGCAAACTGAAGTTTTTAAAAATTCTCTCAGAGGAAGATTTATTTTAATAAAAAATTAGTAAAAAAAAAAACTTCACTTCACTGTATATTGTGAACCCATCACTGAAAACGTCTGAATCGCTAAAAATTCTCCTCTGTAATCCACCTGCTTATTTTTCTCTTCATCATGACCTTCCCTCCCTGTTGTTCAGGTGGGGGAACCTACCAGTCGATGATGCCGAGCAATTTGGACATGACGAGGTGGTGAAGGTGGTGAAAGAGTACCAGGAGGTCTTCAGGCAGCAGGAGATGCAGCGCACCGAGTCTGAGCGCTCCCCGAAGCTGGACACCATCGAAGGCATGGTGTGATTTCTAAATGGAGGCAAACAAACTGTGATATGTCAGGGTGTGAAACCTGTGAGGGTTACTCATAGGGTTTGTAGCACAAAGAAGGAGGAGGAGTGCCAAACAGAACCAAACTGATGGACCTGTCATCATCTACTCAGTGTTTTGGTTAAGGCCTCCTGTCTGAATGAAGTAACTCCACAAGAACAATGCAAATAGGATATAAATGAGGGCAAAAATACATTAAGACAATAAAAAAAGGAAAATAATGAAACAATAGAGTAATAACAATTAATTTAACAACTGTGGGTTTATGCTGCCGTGCATAAGCACTGGTGAAGTATAGTATTAACTCACACAAGTAATGTTAATCTTCTAATGACATTTATGTTCAGTTAAGTGAGGCAGAGCATTTCAGTATTGTTGAACAGGGAGTCAACAGATGGCTTCTTATAACTTACAATGGTACTTTATATTTTTGGTATTGTCTGATTTTATTTTCTCACTGTGTTGTGTTGAAAAACAAACCAAAGAATTCCCAATTTTTAAAAAAAGTCCAGTATATTTGGACGTTTTATCACAATTCTACATGATCCCAGTGAAGTAATGTGTGATTCATTGTATATATTTTGTTCCTCACCTGTATATAAGTGCAGAAATAATCCATTATAGAGAGCGTTTTAATATTTATTCACATTTTAACTCTGCATAAACATAAAATTTATAAAAGGTAAGGTAGGTAATTTATAATGAGGAATATTTTGACACTGAAGACATCCATTAAAAATGTTTTATTTATCTGCCACCCGCAGTTTCACTCTGTTATTAAATATTAAGCTACAATGACTAAATCACCTGAGGGCAGGGATGCATGATGAAGAGGCAGTCGGAGGTGGCCGTTGCCCAGCTATTTCAAATGCAAAGTGTGTTTTGTAAAGTTATTACAGGCGTTCAGCTGTGGCTAGTGCATAAAACTGAAGGAAGAGGAGTCACCACCATTCACCAACACATTTTCACAGACTGTCATATTATCTAAAGATCTAAAATGTATTATTTTTGAGAGATTAACCCCTCACTGTCCTGACAGACGAAGCTGATTGAAGCAACAAAGTTGTTCCAGCAACAATACACATTTCTTACCATCATTTTCTCTTGTGTCCACCAGGTGGCACTGTGTCCCCATCTAATAAATGTGTGAAATCTCATCTGCTGAAAGCTCAGCATCCATTGTATTGAACATACTACTTATTTCCCTGCAGGAGAGGAACACTATTGAGCAGAATAGAGCTTATATAAGACTGACCTGACATCCAGAGAGAGGCTGCTGCCACCTGAACAGCCTGTGGTCCTTCACGCTTATTTATCCTCTACCTATACTGCAGTAACAGGCAGGGACCAGAGAGCACACTTTACTGTAAGCTCAATCATTTCCTCACATTGTCTATCTGCCAGTGGCTATGACTCTTGCATGGGAAAGACATGCAGTCTACTTGATCATGTCCCAACTGGGAGCAAATGTTGATCCATTGCTTTATTGATGACGTGACAGTTTCCTAGTGCACTCAGGTTTCTCCAAAGCGTTCAATAAAAACGACCACTCCATCTCAATCACTATCTTTTTGTAATCTTAGTTCTTACAGCTCTCTGCCTTGAGGAGGGCACTATAGGATAGACTTTTTGTTGTTCTCCACAGTAGCCTAATAACAGCATTGGATCCACAGCTCAAAATAAACTAGGCCCCTTCATCACGAACCCAGACAGACAGGTCATGGAGCCAGAGTAGGAAATCAAAAGACAGATGACCTTATAGAGCTGGAAAGAAAGTGAGCCCTTCAAGCCACATTCAAATTTTAAAGCTGAAGAGAAAGAAAAAGACACAAGTCAGAGAATAAATATGAAAAATGTGGTGTTTTTTGTTGTTCAAAGGACCATTGTGTTGGACTGATGTTCAATGGGTCCATTAGTTTTGGCATCTGACAAGAATATTTTATCTGCAGTGCAGTTTGGCATTGGGTTTTTTAACAGACGTTCATGGTCCCCAGGAGATGAATCCAGGTGACTTTGTTCATTCCTCATCCCCTGTTCCCATTGGGTGTCCATGAGGTTGACATTTGTGGCTTTGACTAAAATGTCTTGACAGCTATTGGATGGATTGTCCTTTGATGTTGCGCACACACACACACATCACACACACGCACACTCGTTATTCTGAGGACAAACTGTAATTACTTGAATGTTAACCTGACCTTTACTCTGGTGCTATTATCAGGTTGAATTTTAAATTGGCAAATACCTGCACAACCAGTGGCATTCCCATCAGCCCCAGCTGTATTTTGTATTGAATTCCAATCAACCAAATGGTAAATATTATACCAGATTAACATCAGCATGTTAGCATTTGTTATTGTGATTGTATTAGTATGCAGACATTAACATTCTCCTCAGTTAGGCGCCACTGTGCCTAAGTACAGCCTCGAGCAGCTAGCATGGCTGTAGACTCTTATTAGTCTTATGAGAATGAAGTAGCTGATGTTTCATGCTGGTAGTGGAATTGTTTGGCCGATTTCTATGTGAATAATTTACAGAAACTCTGTGTTTTCTGACAGAAATTAAGATTTCCAATTACTTCCCAATTATCTTCCAAAATGGCAGGTAATCAAGCAGCAAATTTTCCAACACACAACTAAAAACTCATCAGCATTTGTCTGTTAGTTTGTTTTACCCACCCACCCTGAAACTAGACGATTTAATCATCTACACGGAGGTGTGTACAGTGATTTAGCAGAGGTTGCCCAGGGACTGAATGTGCACAAAACATTGGCAGGGAGCCGAGCTGGATGGATTTCAGGACGGCCTCTGGACAAACCTGCAGGGACCATAAGATTACCTAAGGTTATATGGCAATGTAATGCACTATTTCTTATCACAGTAGCTTTTCCCTTCATAAATATAAATATACATTTCCGAAAAACATGAAAATATTTGTTTAAAGGCCCCATGGCATGAAAAATGTGATTTTGGTTATTTTTTCGTGCTTGGGGAGGTCTCTGGGCCACGTATATACTGCCCCATGCATCAAACTGGTCATAAACGGAGAAACACACACCGCCCATTTGTACGGTAGGAACATTTAAGACGAGCTGATAGCACTTCCTCCTTTCTGTGATGTCACACACAAGGTAACTCCGCCCACCGTGACCAGTTGGTTTTTTTTTTTCAATTTTTATGAATGCAGCTTAGGTTTCAGTTACTTGTCTGTGATTGGTCCGACCACATGCCACTCAAAAACAGTCAGCCAATCAGAGGAGAGATTCTCATTCTCTCTTCTGATCTACTGATCCTTTTTTAAATTGTGAAATTTGATGGCAGTGAGATTTTGTTTTTACTCGTCCACATGAAACAGGGCATGTGTGTGTACTGTGTGTGTGAAATTCAATGTGAATATTAAAGCAGAAGTAAGCGGAATATTTGTGTTAATAAGTCTTAAATAGTTACAGTATATCTTCCGACAGCAATCACTTACATAGAGTGTTTGGTCTGAAACACGGGTCTGTCAGTCACTCTGCTCTGCTCTGAGCCCAGGAGAAAACTTTCCTTGTATCCTACAACCTTTATCCAATGAGGAGAGAGAACAGAATGAAGGGCTGTTTGTGCAGCCAAGGGATGCGCGTGAATGTGGTGACGTATAGGGACGAGGACC
Source organism: Trachurus trachurus (assembly GCF_905171665.1). NCBI lineage: Eukaryota > Metazoa > Chordata > Actinopteri > Carangiformes > Carangidae > Trachurus > Trachurus trachurus. The sequence continues at coordinate 34,454,944 of NC_139896.1, forward strand.
AATAGATCCATGACGAGGGCGGGGCTGCTAACTCCATCGGCTGACAAGAAGTTAGCCAAAACGACCGGATGGCTTACTTCTGCTTTAAGTCATTCAGATATAATTTTTACTTGAAAATTAACATCCCTACCCTCAAAGCAGCTTAAACATAGAAAAGCTCTGTACACTTTACTGTGTCAGAAATCCAATGACACTGTAAAAGCTTTAAACATTTTGGCTCGTTAGAGATGCAGTTGGCATTCCACTTAAATTTACAGATCCCTGTGTTACAGTGGGACAATATGACAACATTTACTGGAGGATGTAAAGTCATCATCGCCACCATATGGCCACACGGCTGCAGAGGCACAACAAAATGTTTCACACACAAACAGGCGCGGACATACACACACACTCAAAAGAAGAAGAAAAAAAACTCAGACAATATGGCACTGTTTGCCATCTGACCAGTGAGTCAGTATCTCTCTGACATGGGTTACTTCTCAGGAGCTGCTGTAACACAATGATTTACTGGGTCATGAAAACAGGAGCACAGGAGGCAAGGTTCTCAAGAAGTGTCTGTCTGTCTGTCTGTCTAAAATAATTCTGACCCTGCCGAACATAAACTGGAGGCAGATAATTAGGAATGACATAATATCAGGGGCAGGTCTTCCATGGTGGCACATGCCCCCCCCCCCCCCCCCCCCCCCCCCCGACAATCTAATTGGCCACCCTGTGTGCCCCCCCCCTCCAAAAAAAAATGGTCATTGACCTGTGGTAATGTGAATCACTGTGTAAAGCTCTTTAACACTGCTATATTTACTCTAGGCTCTTAATCAACTCTGTACAGCAAACATCCTATAGTGTTCTGTATAGTAAATATAGAAAATGGTGTAATAAAAGATTGTTATTGTTCTGAATTTCACCATTTGAGTAATGCTTGTTCTGGTTATTCTGCATACACTGACCAACTGTTACACAAAACACTGAGATGTTTATTGTACAGAGTTGAGCTCTAACTACTGGGTAAGAGTATGAGATATTGATGTTCACTTTTATTATTTTACAGTAATTTAATGTGTTCCATTTGTTATTTACAAGATAGAGTTGGTTATTGATTGGTTATAATTTTAATATTGACAAGTGGAAAATAAAAAGTTCACAGACATCTTCCTTACAAGGTGAAAGATTCAATGTGGCCAGTTAAAGCAAGATGAAGACGTGTGTAACTGTTCAATATGAACATTCAGCAGAGCAATCAATGGCAGCCTTCATTTTTGTTACTTTTGGACGCCCCCCCCCCCCCCCCAAATTCACTGTTTCAAAATACTCTGGATCCGCCCCTGATGACATTAACTAACTTCCTCAAAGCTTTCAGAGCTGTCAGCAGTCGCTGCTTGGTGCGTGTCAGGCCTTGCAGATGATCATAAATTCAATATGCATACCTCATACTATGTAAGTGTAGGACTTGTGCTGTAGTAAGCGATACAGGCTGTTCTCTCTCTTACAACGCAGATGTTTTCCATCTCATGCTTATCTCCCCCAGTCAAGGCCGGTGTTAGTTTTGTTCTTTTTTTTTCACCTTTTTTTTTTTTTTTTTGGTGTGTGTGTGTGTGTGTGTGTGTGTGTGTGTGTGTGTGTGTATGTGTCCACTTTCTTTTTATATTGTTTTTCATCCAAGTGGCAGTTCATCTTTTTTGACAGCTTGAGCTATTTCTTATTTTTATTTTTTTTCCTGTGGCAATTGTTTGATGTGGAACCGTCTTGTCCAGATTATAGCGATTTCAATGTGTTACTTTTTTGTCATGAATAAGGCATCTATCATAGAGGTGGTATAGAGTTAGTATTCTGCATTTGCAGTTGAGGAGTGTTTTTTGCTGTGGGGTTCCTGTTGACGCTGTGATCTCCTCTCACAGTCCACTAACAGACTCCCGCCTCCCCAGGGACCGAGCCACAGGAAGCAGACGACAGAGCATGGATAATAGAATGACTATAAAAAAACACTGGACAGAGCAGTTAAACATCTGAATGCGAATCTATGACACTCAATAGAAATTTGCATGTGGGGCATAACTGAAAGATTAATGTCACACACTGCTGTGCACATTATGTCCAATTTACTGTTATTTAATTTAACTCAATCAAGCCAGCCAATCAGTTTGCTGTTGTTTACTTTGTCATGTGTTGATATGAATTATTCATCTGCAGTTGACATTGTAAGTGGAGTACAAGGGCATTCAAAATTTTGCTTTTGATTGGACTATTTATTATTATTCATTTATTTTACATTTTTACTTTTGGAGCCTCTTTCTGTCAGTTGATGTTAACTCATTTTTATGGCTTTGAAACTTTACAGTTATTAAAGTCTTATCACATGTGATTTTCCACCGCTTTAATGAAAGTAATATTTAATAAATCTTGCCTGTAGCAGTTCTCTTCATTTAAAAAAAAAATCTATTTAGTTGCTAAAGGTCATCTCACACAAATATCTGGATAGATATACAGCTGGTAATTTTTTTTTTTTTTTGCAGAACCACTCATGCAATCTAAATCACATTTCCCCTCTGGTTACTTATGGCTGACCAGTGTCTGGAGAAAAAGAAAATGACACAAGGCAAATGCACATTATAGGATGTTTTATTGTGATAGAGTCGGACAGAAGCAGAGATGAATCCAGAGTCCTCTCCTGTCGCCATGGAGATCATTGTCCTTCTTAACCCATGATCTGATAAAGTAAGGATAAAATAAATCATTATGTTCCAAGAAAGTGAACAGTGTATTGTACAGTACCTAATAGATCTGTTCCTAAGGATGAATACATGTAGAAAACTTTTTTTCTGCAAATAGCATGATTGTCTGTGTTAGTGGTGAATACTGACGCTGTTCATCCAGCTGATGTAGGCAGAGGCACGGGTGAAGACGGTGGGCTTCCTGTAGGCGTTGCAGCCGGAGGAGGACACGAAGCTGGTCACACCGTGGACAACCCAACGGCCGCCAACGCTGCAGTTCAGGGGGCCGCCAGAGTCACCCTGGATTCAGAGAAAACACCACAGCACTGTCAGATCTCACAACCAATGACTGATGGCTTTATTTCTGCAGTTGGAAAAATACCTCCTTCTTCAAAGAGCAACATGTTCCCACTAGCTTCTCGTATCCCCTTTTAATCTCACACCGCCTTGAGCAAGTTTGTGCAGAACATGAGTTTGCAAGACTTTGACACTTTGTGCAGCTTAAGCAATAGCCTGGATCTTTGTTCCTGACTTATGCCCCTGCTGATGCAGCAAGTAATCCCACATGTGTCCTCCAAAATATCTTCCTTGACAGGAAAGGGTCAGGCTTTAGCTCAGTGGGGGACATTCAATCTCACTTTGTTATGGTGGAGTGGGACTGAAATCTGACAAGTTCTTTCCAGCGTTTGTCCCAGCTCCTGCTTATATCCACACATAACTCCTGCAGTCCATGTTTTTAGGAGACAACTAGAGGAATGAACTGAATTCAAACTCTGAGCTGGGAGGAATAAAATAAAATAAAAGTAAGAATAACTTTCAAACAAGAATTTAGTTGTAATGAATTGCATTTTAATCTTTTAAGGTCTGTTATAGGCTGTGAAAGATTGTTTTTGCCTTTCTTTTTGAAGCTTATATATCACGGTAAGAGTTTATATATCCAAATTTGTTTCTTATTAATAACTTTGAAATGATTCATAAAGCATAAGTAAATACTTGACTGATCACTAATAAAGCTACAAGTTGCAACTACTACCACTAACTAGAGATGCACCGATCCGATACCCGGATCGGATGTCAGCTCCGATATTGACTAATTAGCTGGATCGGATATCGGATGAATGAGGCCGATCCAGCATTCCGATCAAGTCATTTCTTTTCTATTAATATCATACACAGCAATACAGTTACAGCAATCTAGTGTTATTTACTTATTTTTGCTGCTAATGTACACTTTGTTATTTGTTAAGTACATTTATATATGTGTTAATTTGTTACCTTTTTTTAAGGAGGCTAAATGTTTCTGTCAAGCCTGATGCCTTCACTCACATGGCGAGGTATACGGTTCATTCATTCAACAGTAGTATGGGATCGGTATCGGCCAATATGCTGAGCCCAGGTATCGGCATCGGATTGGATCGGAAAAAATTGGATCGGTGCATCTCTAATTACAATCCTTGATAAAGGGTGGCAATTTAGGTACTGAAATACTATGGATACCGTCCCCAAGTCCTGGGTTCAGTTGTGCAGATGATACTGTAACTGCAGAGAATGTGAGAATGGATTTTATGATAAAGTCCTAAGATCTCTTAGACTCACCTGGCAACCAGACTCACTGGCGCCACCAGCACAGACCATGGTGTCCTTCACAGTGCTGCCCCACCATCCGTAGCTAGTGCAGGTCTTGTGGTCCACAGAGGGCAGGGAGGCCTGCTTCAGCTGGGCAGACAGCTGACCGCCAGCTGGAGGCAACATGAGAGCTGTGTTTAAGCTTCTGAAAGCACGATCATGCCTTATACTGCACATACGGTAGCTAAAGTAAACACCAAACTCTCTAATTCAGCATCTACTGTATCATTAAGCCACACTTACTCTGTGTGCGTCCCCATCCGGTGATGTAGCAGGGGTTGTTGTGGGGCAGGATCTGACCAGAGGGAGGCAGAGCGCCGAGCTGGACGTAGTTGTTCAGAGTAGCATCAGAGGACAGACGCAGCAGAGCGATGTCATACCTGAGGGTCAGAGGTCAGTGAGTTATAATGTTTTCCCTGTGTCTACAGAAGCTTGTTGTAATTGACTTTTTTCTTAAGAGGCTATTGTCTGCCTTTTGAATAAAGTGGTTTCGGGCAAACTAACGGTTATCTCATTATTAATTAATCTGCAGATTAGATTTTCTAGCCTAATCTACTAATTGCTTTGTTCATTGTTGTTTCTTAAAGCCAGAGGTGGATCTATAATCCATCTGATTCGTCTGATCCTCTCTTGGTACAAAACTCAAAAATATTCCTTTTACAGCAGCAAATCCTAATGTCTGTGAAGCTGTGGAACACACTGACAATTTGGCAACAATTTAGGCAATAAACTGATTATCAATAGCTTCCGATTAATTTTCTGCCAGTTGACAAATTTAAAGTTTAATTTCAAGACAGAATTAGAGTTGCAGCTCTAATTAAGTTTGGATTGTATGATCCGTTGTGTTTCACAATTCATGCTCAGAGTAAAGTCCATTAAGGATTTTACGCTCAGCAAAACTCAAACTGACACTGACAATACATTTAGATGTAATATCCACATTTTTCATGTAACTACGTGCTTTCAACATGTATCAGTATTTGTTCATTTTGAATACAGAGGTGAGTTAGACTTGGTGCAGTAACAACTTACCCTCCAGCAACGTTGTTGGAGTTCCACCTGGGGTGAATGTGGACACGGCTCACGCTCATGAACTGTTCTCTGCCCTCATTGGTGTTGATGTTGTGATCTCCCAGAACAACACGCCAAGTCCTGGAGCTGTCAACATAAAAGAAAGAACATTTTCATCCCTCCACTGGCAGGATGTTTGATCGTTGATTTAAAACAGTAGCTGAAATACAACCAGTTTTATCTCCATCTACAGTGTCTCAGCTATATGCACTTATGGCAGCAGGAAATGTTGCTGTTCAGCTCAGTCAGCACCATGTTTCTACTTCATCCAGATTTCAGTCAGATTTAGACTTCTGTGATGCATTAAAGCTCTCACCGGTCCACGCAGTGAGCAGCAGTCATGACCCATCCTCTCTTGATCAGGGTTCCTCCACAGGTGTGGTGGAACCTGGAGCCAGATTTGTACTGAAGAGAGATCTGATGAAATAAGAACCGACAGTATTAACAAGGGGGCAGCTTTACATGTGTGTGATTACACACAAAAATAGTGTCCAAGATATTATAGAACTAGAACATAAGGGCACAGAGCGGTTGTTATGCTGTAATAAGCCCCCCTGCTGCGAAAAGCAACCTTAACTAAAACCTCAACTTGTCATCACTACAAGCTAACCTTAAGGGCTGCTTTTCATGGCAGGGGTGCTTGTTATGGCACAGCACAAGCAGAGCCCAGATAATTTCTCATTGCTATTTTTACACTAAACTTCTTCTTTCTTTCTTTTCTTTTTTTTTGACTAAATCAGAGACTGTACAGACCCCTACACCTTCAAATCACAAAAAACACACCTTTTTAAACTGGCTTTTAATCTGTAAACTGTTCTTTTACTGTACCCCCTTTTCATTGTATGTCTTTTTTTAACCTTAAAGAGGAACTATGAAGGATTTTTAGCTTAACTCTGCTACATTTTTACCTCAGTTAAACAGCTTTGGAGTAATTGTAATGGTTTAATAAATGACTTCTAACTTGATACGAGGGAGAGTGGAGGCTCTCTGCCTTCAACCTCGCCTCTCTTGGCTGAAAACCAACGTTGCAAGATCAGAGCCGCCGACCCGGTGTCCAAGCTTTCGTCTCTGCGGCACCGCGATACAAACATGCCCATAACCCGTAATCTCTTGTTTATGACAGATAAACTACACAAATATACACGCTGTAACATCATATATGATATTTAACATTATGAACCGCTCTACTGATTGATTTCTCGCCGGCTTTGTTGGAAACAAATGCACAGCTTTTCTGGGAAACAGTGCAAAAAGCGACGAGACTTGCATAGTTCCCCTTTAAGCACTTGTAAAAGTGCGTTATAAATAAAATGTATTATTATTATAAATAGTTCATCTTGAGCCTGCTGCTGCTGTTGAGTACTGTACCTGCCAGGGCCAGGAGTTGGGTCTGGCCACTTCTCCTCCTACAACTCTCTCCTCCACGCTGTCATCCTCGAGATACCTGGGCTGGGGCTCCAGCTCAGCCAGCACTGAGAAACACAGAAGCACGGGCAGCACATCAGTCACATATCATCTGGTCAAGTGTGTTAGGAAGAGGCGAGAATGTGCAGAATTTCAAGAGTGAGGAACAATCAGATTTTTTACCGAGGGCTGCAAGAGAGGTCAACACAAGAAACCTGAGCATGTCTGCAGTCTCCAGAAGTTCTGTACTGGAGAATTCTGTCTGATTCTCTTTTTATACCCTCTGGGCCCCTTGTCCTCATTTTGTCTTTTTGCGTGTGTGTGTGTGTGTGTGTGTGTGTGTGTGTGTGTGTGTGTGTGTGTGTGTGTGTGTGTGTGTGTGTGTGTGTGTGTGTGTGTGTGTGTGTGTGTGTGTGTGTGTGTGTGTGTGTGTGTGTGTGTGTGTGTGTGTGTGAGTTTGGTTTGTTCAGTACCAACATGCCCACCTGTGTCTGTCTCACCGTTATCACTATCACATAATATGCAGAATTACTGACTCAGCTAAGAGATCTTTTTTTTTTTCCACTAGCACTGGCCTCATAGTCCGGCATAAGATTGTCTTATACTGTATAGGTCTCTGTCTGTTTTTCATTACAAAACCTCTACCTGAAATATTTGAGCTTTTTCTATAAGCCTCAGTCCTCATAACTCAGTTATATTCCTCTGGCTCAATATCGCAATACACAAATTTGCCTCGAGCTGCTTTACAATCTGTACAGCATTTGTCACCCTCCATCCCCTACCCTCCAGTTATTGTTTGCTGCGTTAAGGGCAACTTGCTGCTTGCCAAAGATAGAAAGAGGCTGAAAACAGCGCGCACAAATACATTCTGACATTTTCCTAAAGTGCACCTCTGCAGTTAAAACCCCATCTTGACATGCATTTTACTCTGCAGTGTCAGTGTGTATACGACTTTGTTCTCTTTCTGGCTGTCAAATGGAGGCGATCAACCACTGGGATCTGTCAGGGGGGAAAAAAATACCAATTTTTTTATTTTATTTTAAGAAATGATATAGTGCTCCAGCACTAAGAGAAAGAACCTTGCAGTTTCTGAATGTGATTTCTGAAGCGTTTTAGCTGCACCATATGCTGCTTTAATTTCCTTAAAGTGCTCTTGCATCTACAGTATATTTGTGTTTTTTGTAAGTGCGTCTTACACAAACTGGAGTGGCTGGAAAGAAATGTAATAGTTTTAGACAATGAAAGTACACAGCACATGAGGGTTATATGGGATTACTTTCATGTGTGATGACTTGGGCTGGTTGAGGGGATCAGGCTGTGTCACACACAGTATGCCATGCATGGATCCACAGCATGCTTTGAAAGGGGCCACAGAGTCATGATACATAAAAAATGAGCGAGCGCCTGCACTATCACAGAAACTCACAGTCGGGTCAAAGCTGATCTAAAGTCAACAGCAGGTTGTTTAAGCTGGACAGACAGCTGAGCTCCACATACACACAGGGTAGATGGGAACATAGCGAGAGGGGGGGGACAGTAATGGGATTATGAACTGTACATATCTATACATGTCACAAGTTGATTAATATAGATCAAGATCATGTTTAAAGCTTAGCAAGCCTGAGGCTAAAATACAGTGTTCCACTTAAAGCCTTTGATAAGTATTCATGAGCCCTGTGGATGTGATATTACATATTCTGCATATGTCCCAGTGTTGTTGCATAGTAGAAAGAGTTCCTGCAGCTTAGTCTAAGGGGACATGGACAATTGAGGAGAATGTAAATTGTAGAAATATATATAAAATATGATTTTGATTTAAAAACATTCATTTTTACCTACACATATTCAAATTCAGGATGTTTGCTCTGTGCAACAGGCACAATATTGAGTTTTATTTTAAACTCTGTATGCCAGACTTATCGTGGCCTCAGGAAGTAGACATTTAGGTAGACAGTGCTGTTCTCTGCTGCAGATACCGAGCGCACATCCTGCAGCTGCTGAGCCACACTCAGACAGCTCATCAATGACACGCTGTAGGCTACAACCTGACTTCTGTTATCTGCTCCTCTCCGACAAGACCCACAGCAGGTGAGTATTACTGTGCCCGTGTCCCACAGAAGGCTGCCTCGCAGTGAAACCTACTGGATGTGTCTGTCATGTCATTTTTTTCTATCATATACGAAACAAAAAATCAACTAATAAAGGGAATATGTTGCCAGTTTGGGAAGTCTCCTCATTCACTTTCTTGTTGAGACTCAACAGAAGAAAAGCACCTAAAAAAAACCCTCACCACCTGCACAGTGGTCTCTATGTTATGTTTCATTTGACAAAGCTGGTGTCAAAAAGAAAAATTCACCATCTTACAGGGGAACAGCACCTTCCTGTCAACAAGAAATTATCTGGCAAACAATTCTCAGTTTTACACTTTGGTTTTCATGTGGCTTTAATGGAACTCCTCAATTGCTGCCTGTGTGTAAACACCTGTGTGGAGGTAAGAAACCCATTAAGTGAGGCAGGTAATCTCGTTCTTAAAAGGATCTTTTATAACATATAGTACTGTTCATCTTGGAACTGAAAAAAGAACAATTGCACTACTGTTTCTCCGATTAAATGCAACTGTGAATGTAAACATGTGATACACAAAGGGCCTGTTAGTATGCAGAGGATGTTCTAGTGTGAGATTTCTTTATTTTGGCTTTAAAGAATGTAGTTAGAAACATCCATTACAGCAATCCCAGAGTAATAAAAGTATAGCTGTGAGCACATAACCAATACCCAGCACATTCACATAAATGATATAGCCTCCCCTTAGGCCCTGTTTTAGTCTTATTTATGGAGGATACTGCAGCGTTTCAAGGTCGAAATGAAACATTCAATAAAATAAGCTTGTAAGATTTAACATACAAAAGTGAGGGAATAGGAAGTCAGAGGAGAAAAGGAAGCACTGACCTAAAACATAATGAAGACACTATTCTTTTGCCTCTTTATTACACAGTGAAGATACATATAAAGTATCTTGAAATCCTCCTGTCAGAGTGCTCAGTCAGTCTGTCTGGGATTTTGATTGTAAGCACAGCTGTGACACATGTGTGGTTCTCACTGAAGGGAGACACTTATCATGCGTGTACTATAGCTACTCACTCACTGCAGCTTTTTTTCTTCTAAAATGTCACAAAATCACCAGAGAGGCAACAGAAAAGGGTAACAAAAACCTTTTGTTTATTAAACGCCGCAGTTTCTGACGGATGAAAAAACAGAAAAGTTAGAGGACAAAACTTCAATTTGAGAAATAACAAAAGACAAAATACTGCAAAATGACTGTCAGCATTTACTCACGGTGGCTGAGTAGACAGAGCTCAGAAATAGAATACATTTGCATTATGTCAAAAACACAAAAGTCTATCCTCATATCCCTGGTACAGCCCCTCGGTGCACCATCTGCTCGGCTGTGAATCAAGTCCCGTCTCTGTCGCATAGAGAACTTGCTGATTAAGGAAATTGTGGCATAAAGCAGTGGTTTGTAGGGTGTTTATCCAAATGAAAAGATTTGACTTTGATGGTGGAGTGTGATGCATCATATATTTGTCTGTGTCTGTTGAAAAACCACTTGAGAAATGGTCTAAAACACAAATATTGATTTTTAAAGTTTTTTTTATTGATAAGTCTGAACAGGCAAACGGGTTGCAAATACAAAATCAGCTCAATTCAGAGTTGTTTCTGTTGCAAGACTATAATCCATTTCAAGAGATATTTATGACCTGGAAAATGAAAAAAAAATGGTTTGATGTAATATACATAAAAGTCTTTGTAACAGATCCTTTCATTTACAGTGTGTTCACATTAGTGACCATGTTAATCAATGTTACAGTATGTGACAGAGACGTGGGTGAAGAATAGTGAGCTTCCTATACCATCATTATGCATCACCATGCAGTGAAGAGGGCCACCAAAGTCACCCTATGAAACATTTTTAAAGAATTGATCCGCATAAACAAATACATTACCATGAACTATAAAAGAGATGAAAGACATACTGTTTTAGATGTTTAGATTCTTACCCATTCAAATTTATTCTGTATCATTGCATAACAACCTCATACATAGGCTACAGTAAAGATAAAGTAACACAAACAGAAAGTCTTCTCGGTGACAAGAACAAGGCATCCTGCAACAGATGGTCTTGACCTGCTGATCTCAGAATCATTAAGACTACACAGGGACAAAGGAATGGAGCTAAGTTCACCAAAGTGTGCTGAGGAGAGCTGGAGCTTTTTAAAGTCATGTGTGGTCACACTAAATACACTTATTTGTTAAGGATTTAACTAATAAAATAAACTGCTGATGAAATTATTTTCGGCATCTTCACTTTGTCACAAGTGGCTAAAACCTTTGCAGAGTAGCCTACTGTATCTATGAATATATAGTAGCTATCCCACTACATGTAAGCATCTAAGTAGAACAGACAGAGATTCATATTATTCAGGTGTAATCCTGCATTTTTATTGAGTCTTTAATTGTGTTTGGGAGATCCAGTTAAAAAAAAAAAAAAAAAATCTGTGTATTCAATATTTTCATATCATTCACACCAGCAGACTCACATTGCACTCTGAACACCTCCCCTGGCACAGACCATGGTGGTCTACAGCAGAGCTGGTGCAGGTCTGGTGGTCTTTTGTTGTCAAATACGACTTCAGAAATACTTCTGAGGGGATTGTTTTTTTCTTGAGCTACAATTTTGATATTTTATGATGTACAGTACCCACCTGTTCACATTCACCCAACAATGAGATGAGCAGACAGACACCACTCATAGCTATGGTGAGTGTGTTAGCCTAGCTTAGCTAAGACAGGAAAGTCAGCATGGTCCTCTCTGAAAATATTAATAAAATACACAACACGAGCATAGGTCATCTTGTTTAACCCATCTAAACTCAAAAGTGTGAGGCATTTTTTACCTTTGGGTAGCATTAGGCTAGCTGTTTCAGCCTTTGTTCCTCATCTTTGTGCTTTGGCCTTTGCTTTACATCTAATGCACATGAGAGTGGTATCAATTTTCTTGTCTAATTCATACAGTAGCTAAAATGGAAAAAAAAGCATTAAACCTTAAAACACATTCCTAAATAACAATTTAATGCAGCGTACTTTTGGAGGTGACAGAATAGAGGAGTATTTGACTGAAATTAGCCTAGGCCTACTGTACTTAAAGACCAAATTGGGAGTCATGATGCAAACCTACCTGTTTTGGCTCCACCTGACACCTGCAGTGAACTGTGAGGAGGGAAAGGATCTTGCAACTTTGTTTTGTGCCTGGTGTAACTGCACCTGCCAGTGATATGAGCTGAGATAAGGCACTTCATCACCTCCCACAACCTTTCTAGTGCTGCTGTTTGTGTAGTTAGTCTGTACTCCAACTCAACCAGCACTGATGCACAAGAGGAAACTCATCAAAACACCAGTGATCAGGGTTTCCTTTTGTGGAAATAACTGTGTCCGTGTGTTTTATCACAAGCCAGGAAAACATTTTCTATCAGGATGTTATTTACTTTGCTGTTTTGAAATGTCTTACCTGTGGCTGTGAGAGTGGTGAGGAGCCAACACACACAAAAGCACATCTGCAACTCGTCTCTGTTCTCTCACAACCTGAACTGACCTGAGCTCGGCTGTGGTCAGTCATGCACCTGTTGTCTGTCTCAGGCTTTATCACAGTGTGAAAACACGCTGCCACATCACAGCCTTGGTTGCATAAACTTTCAGATAAAAAGATGAGTCATCATGATACAAACTTTGATCAAATGTTTTTTCTTTATTTTCAGAAAATGAAGGCCAGACAAGTGAAGACAGTAGATGGAAACATGGTTGAATACAGTTTCTGTCTTCATATCCTGCCACATGGACAACATCATTTGCTTAGACCATGATCTGGAAAAGAGAAGCACTGATCAGACATCTTATAAAACCTACATGGTATCACCAGAATAATATACCATATCCATTCTATCTTCCCTTGATTGATGAGTTCTGTAATAGGTTTTTCTAGCACTTATCATAAATGTGCATTGTGCATATCCCTCATACTAACCGAGTCCATCCATTCGATGTAGGCAGACACACGGGTGAAGACAGTGGGCTTCTTGGGATAATTGCATCCATAACCAGACACAAAGCTGGCAATACCATGGACGTAGTATTTTCCATCAACCATGCAGTTCAGAGGGCCACCAGAGTCACCCTGAGAGGAAGTCAATGAAAGAAAGCATCTTCAGTATCATGGATAGAATGATTCAGCTGTGCATTTAAAACCAGTAGACCACTTTTATTGTGGATTAAATTGTTCTTTTTTCACTAATATCACTTCATCCTGCTACTTCTTTGGCTTGGCACAAGTACAAGTAAAATGACGTCTATGGCTTTATATTTTTCAGTTTTCAGTTTTACATTAGTGCAGACTCACATTGCATCCAGCCTCAGCAGCTCCACCACCACAGACCATGGTGGTCTTGACAGTGCTGCCCCACCAGTCAGAGCTAGAGCAGGTCTTGTGGTCGACAAGGGGGAGGTAGGCCTGCTTGAGCTGGGCAGACAGGCTGCCACCAGCTAGACACGGAGACACAGGGAAGATATGTTGAGCTTTATGGAAAGGACCCAGCCACAGTTTGTGCCCAGAGGGATCATGCTGTCAACTCACTGGAAGTGAGTCCCCATCCGGTGATGTAGCAGAGGTTGTTGTGGGGCAGAACCTGGCCAGAGGGGGGCAGAGAACCCAGCTGGGCGTAGGAGTTCAGGGTGGCATCAGAGGACAGACGCAGCAGGGCGATGTCGAATCTGAGGTAGAGATCCGTATTAAACAGGAGGAAAGATACAACACTTCCAGGGAAGACATATCATTTCTTGGTTAGACCTGCACTTCCCTATACACATTCAATCACCAAAAACATGTTAGATGCACATAAAATATGAAAAATAATCATCATACACTCCTCACCCCTGAGACAATCTGCTGGCGTCCCATCTAGGGTGGATGTAGACCCTGGAAACCTCCTTGATCTGCTCCCTGCCACTGTCGCTGTACAGGTCATGTTCACCAATAACGACACGCCAAGTCCTGTGGCTGTAAAAAGCAAAATGAAACACAACAGTCAGATACAGTGCCGTGCACGGGGGGGTGGGTGGGGGGGGAAATTGTTGAAAAATGTGTGCTAAAGTGCCCCCTGGGAGCCAAAACGTGTGCTCAAGTGCCCTCTTCAGTGGTGAGGACACGCTATATGTGCCCTTTTTTTTTCCTTTTCGCCCCTGCCTTTCAAAAAGTCTGTGCACGCCACTGGTCAGATATTAAATACAGATGTGATTCAAATAAACTAATGGCAGGTCAGTTTGAGCCTTATCAATTCTTATTACAGTAAACTAAAGTAAGTAAATAAATAACACCAATAATTGTCTTGTTTTATTTTTGTTTGGAGACTTTTCTTCTCGTCTTTCTTTTCTTTCTAGTCAAATAAATGGAATCCCCTTCACAATGTGACAGTTATAAATGAGGTTGTGAGTTGCGTCCTGATGCTGGCGACATTTAAAACACTGAAATAAATCATGGCTGAGTTTCAAGATAAGAGTAAGCAATGCATTTTGAACAAATGCCATTATTTCTTTTCTTTTTTTTCTTTTTTAATCAAAGCCTTCATGGCCAGAGGATACTGAGTGTGTGTTGTGGTTAATCATTATGATACCTGTCCACACAGTGAGCTGCAGTCATAACCCAGCCTCTCTCAATCAGGGTTCCTCCACATGTGTGGCGGTATCTGCTGCCAGATTTGTACTGGAGAGAGATCTGAGGGGGGAAAGAGATATTAGTTTTTGTGCTGAAATCATCCACATTTTTAAATATAAATGTAACTCTTATAAACACTATGTGTCACAGCAGAAGGTTACCTGCCAGGGCCAGGAGTTGGGTCTGGCCACCTCACCCCCCACAACCCTTTCAACGCTGTCCTCCAGGTACCTGGGCTGGGGCTCCAGCTCAGCCAGCACTGAGAAAAAACAAGTAGATTAAAACAGGGGGTGATTCATATGTGGTTTACCAGAAACCTTACAATATCATTTACTTTCCACCACGGACAGAGGAGAGAGAAATGAAATAGATCAGATAATCTACAGCTCCTGTGTCTGGACTAAACTAACACAGAGTGACTGACTGATGACACAGAGAGTAACTGATAGACTGACAGACAAAGATCAATAATGAATGATTGTATGGCAGTGTGCTCTTACCAATGGCTGCGAGGCTTGTCAACACCAAAAACCTGAGCATGTCTGCAGTGTGTCTGAAAGTTTCTGCGAGGAATCTTTCTTTTATACCACAGCCTGGCCTTCAGCTGCTGTGGAAAAGTGTGTATGTACTTTCCACTGCAACACAAGTCAGGTGTGCACCTGTGGTTTGTCTCACACTGTGTTATCACAGTCGCTTGCCGCACACTTCCTGTTCTGACCAGCAAAAATAGTTGGGAAGGACACTAGTGTTTTTTCTTTTTCTTTTTTCTTTTTGGGCACACAAAATCCTTCGAACATATTTTGGCAACTCTCACAAAACACATGTGGCTACTTTAGCCTACCTGTGTATCTGTATTATACAATGACAAACAACTTTGTCCTTGAACATACAACTATTCCCACCCAGAGTTTTTAAAATGTGGTTTTCAGTGAATTTGTTTAAATACAGAAAATCACATTTGTTGTTACTCCAATTTGAGACCTTAAAATGAGTTTTCTGATGAAATAGACTGCAAGTTTTAGTGAATATTTGCATCAGAAAATAATGACATGTCCATGTGAACTGGCATGCTTTATGTAGTGTGGAAAAACACATTTCCATGTCTTTAATGTATCCGAATGGAAAATAAATGTTTTTACTTCAGTGTTCAGGGCCATGTTTGTCAGGTTTCTTCTGGTGTAATTAAGAGAAGTCAGCTGGCTCACTATAGCCTACAGTAGAACTCTGTTAGTGCATTTCAAGGACCTTGGAAACATTAGATTATTGAAAGAAAGATTATTGTGATGTTGTAGATCTTTCTTCTCTTTCAACATAAAAATGTGACAAAAAAACAGCACAAAGTCAGTTCAGCAGTTCAAGAGAGGGACTATATAATATCTTTATAGTATAGCAGTTTATGTTTGACACAGAATAATACATGATTTTGATACAGGACAGGACAGTGTCACAGCTCACCACTTGAGGGGGCTAAAGACTAACAAACACAGAATCTCGACTTTGGGACATATCTGAGGGTAAAAATGTGTCATCTCTTCACTTCACAGGAGACTGACAGATGACAGCCAGCCCTGGGATTTCCATTTTCAAGAACATAATCTTCATACAAATCCATTTTAAATTTGTTGCAGATTTTGGTCTAGTACTAAAATGCGATATGCAAACACATTTGAAGACAAAGTTAAGATCTACATTCCCCACTGGTGAGATTTAAATCCTGGTGTGAGAACTAAGTTAGGGAAGATTTCTCTCCTCTACTTTGCTCTGACCTCTTTGACACTGAGCAGCACAATCACAGATGGATTACTTTACCATGACACTAATTCTCTGAGTAAAATATATGTATTAATACTTTTTAAAAGCCATTTAGTCGTTCTTAACTGGTCACGCTAATATTTCCAACAATAGCTCTCTGGACAATGAGCAGGCCTGTGATGTGTCTGGCTTTTATAAAACAGTCCTTAATTAGACAGAAAGTCATTAAAACTGTATGGATTTGGGATTATTGCCTTATCAGGCTATTACAGAGATAGCTGCACTGACTGGTAATTGAGCTGGCCCCTTGACACACAGGGAAAAGGTCCTAATGCTGCGAGACTTCCTGATCAACAGGGGCTCCACAGTTTTCACTGTTCTCTCATAGAGCATCTTTGTCCCCTCCGAACTCCTCGTGCCCCCCCCCACCCCACCCCACCACCACCACCCCACCCTTTTCTTGCAGAGGCATAAATCAAATGGGGAGATCAAAGACAGGAAGTGCTGGGGATGTGTTAATTAAAGATGTTTGTTCTTGATACAGCTTCCTCTCGTTAATGAACAGTCGATCTGGTTCCCATAAAGATGTCTCACGCACACGGGCAGGAAATTGAGGTTCCAAAAAAAAAAAAAAAATTAATGGGATGCATTGATTGGGGCTGTGATAGGGAGTCAGACGGGGTTATCATGGGGTAACTGTTGATTATGTCAATGTGACACTATTTGAAAAGTTCAAATTGTTGTCAGAGTGGAGCTTCAAAATCCAAACTCCGCTGTCAGAAGCTAATGGTGCTGCTGGTTCATAGTCATTCACTCAGCAAGCGCTGATATTCACACTGTTTAAACAACAATGTTGAGCTTATTGTGAGGAACAGTATGTGACCACACAGAACCCAAGGGCGCTCTGAGAAGCACATGCGATAGTCTGAGATATTTGCAGATACCAATGTTAGCAGAGGAGGTTGTGTTCTTCATTTTTTGTGTGTTCCTGTTTTATTCTACTTCATCTGCACCTGCAAATCAGAATTGATTGGGGTTTTTTTTGCCACTCATCACAGTGACACACTATAACACCTACAATTCATACAGTGACTGTGTTAACAAACTGCTCACTTGATGAGTGAAGGTCACAAATGTTTTTTTATTTTATTTATTTTTTTTAGCTTATTCTGTTTTCCTCTCCACCAACTCCAGAGGGAAAAAAAACCTGGCTCTTTAGCTTTTAAACGCACCACCAGTTCACAAGTTAGTGCAACACTTTCCCTCTCTGCCGTTCATGGCCGGTGAGGTGGTGTTCAGTCGGGTTTTAGGACTCTTACACAGAAAACAGCTGCCTGCTGCAGCTACCAGCAGTGAGTGAGCCATCATCTGCAGGCAGAAAAATACCAACACAATGATCTTAACCATAGGAAACACTCTGACACTGTAGAGTTGAGGGCGACTGTTGACTTTAGTGATGATTGTGAGTTTTATCACTGTGACCGAGCCATTTCCCATGAAACAGGGCCAGTGAATTAGATAATATTGACAGGTGCAGTTTTAAGCTGAGCAAACATTGAATGGTTTTGGGTACAGAATAACAGCTTGGAATTGCACCACTTCTAACCATTCATCTGAGGAGGAAGTTCAAAGATATCATTTTAATATATTTTTTCTGGGCTTTTTGACGGACCGGAAATTTTGAGGGAAGTCATTGGTTTCTGAATTGTTATTTTTGGTAACTTACAATGGAAACCTTTGTATTGCTTTCTTTCTTCATGGGCCAACAGGAATCCAAGACTGTCTTAGAGAAAAATATTCATGACTGCTCACAGCCCTTGATGGGTATTTAGATTGTTCCAGTTGCAAACACAACGAGGTACTATGGGGAAATCTGATTTCAACATACCAGATGTACTTTTCCTGATCTCTTGTCCAGATATTATTCTCCCCCATGACCCCAGAAGTACAAATGCTACTTCTCCTTTCGTCTCGTTGAGGCTGTGGTGTTATTTTTCAGTAAAATACTTTGTTTATATGGAGTTGCAGAGCTAAATTACTGCACGCCATGGCAGTAATCTACACACAGTCCACAGGGACCGACAGTGTATTAGCACTTTTCCCTGCTGGCTGAGGAAATGTGTTGGGATGCATCAATGCTGCCATGCGTCCTGCTGTGTGACAGCAGAGAAACTGATCCACTGGGCTGTTTGCAACCTTTAATTGCAATTATATCACAGTGAAAACAATCAATACATCCCAGTACAACACCCCACAATCCCTGCCCGATCTTTCTCTCTCTGTCTCTCTCTGAGGGAGATACACGACACCACATAACCTTCCCTCTCATGTTTCTTCCTTTTGTTCCAGTCCACCTTCCTCTATATATTTGGTTTTTTTAAAAAAAGGTGCCATACGGGAAGTGGGGTGATGCCGTTTATGGAGGGGGCAGGGATGGATGAAGAGGATGGTCAGTCTTGGAGAAAGATGATCTGCTGTGGCTACGAGTGCAGATTGATCCTTTAGAGTACTGTTCATCCATCTCCGTCCTCCAGTGGGCTGCTGCTGCTTTCACCTCTAGCTGCTTGCCCGTTCCCTCTGCACTGTTTCCCCCTTCTGCCTCGGTCTCAGCTGCCGCCGTGCTGCTGGGTCCTGGCCCTAGGCTGCAGCAGTGATAGGGTCTAGTGGAGTGGAAAAGGAGGCTGCTGCTCCAAGCCTCCCTCGCCGGGTTGATAGAAGGACGTAGCAAGGTAATTAAAAACTGCCCTACCATGTTGCTTCATCCTTGTCACACCATGCGCGCCAATGGTTGGGTTGTTAGATGGCTCGGAAAATCCGATATCTATACTCTTCAGCTGGAAATGCTAATTAAAATTCCCAATTGAAAAGTATCACCCAACAAGAAATAAAAGAGTAAGTGAGGAAGGAACAGCATCTATAGTGATATATAATGATATCAGTGTTACATGGAAATCTAATTAAAACAACCACATACAACATCAATGGGAGCTCATGCAGCTGTTTAGTGAAAGATGTTATTCATTGCACTGCACATTCATACCTGTCACTGGCTGTCAACATAATTATTCCCTGAAGGAAAGGGAAGAAAATAACTATATGTCAATTAGCACAATTAAAGCGAGCGAGAGAGCGTCAATCACTTTGAATAAGTGTGCTGTGATAAGTTGTTAATTTTTGGACTGATGTGTCACTGTAAGAATTGCCCGATTCTTTCATAAAAATTAACAAGTGTTTTTCCCCCACAGTGTAATGAGCCATCAAAGGTATCATCAAGTCAGATGTAATGTGATGGTGGAATTGGACCGTTTGATGTCTGAAGATGAGTTGAACAACAAAATTCTGACACTAAGCATTCGTCTGATTTCCAAATCTATTGCGTATTCTGTCAATCACTTCTTTACCACTGACAGTTGGAAGCACAGAAAGACAGAGAATGCAATCTCACAGCTTCACTGGTCTGTGCAATATTACTTTCACGCATGACTACTGTCTACATTATGAGAGGAAGTGAGAGTGGAGAAAATTAACTTGGACCTCAATGATTTTGAATAGTCAAAAGAAAAGGGAAGTTAGGATAGCGGCTGAATGGATGGCCACATTGTTGCGCTTGTTACATAATACACATCATCAAAAGATGCCGTGGATGTTATACATAATCATCGTTGTAATAAAATAAAAAGAAATGTCTTGGCAAGTTTTATATTCAGACCATTGCATTTTAAAAGATTTGGATTTATAGTTTCATATAAAGTCTATGGCTGCATCAAGGAAAGCTTCAGTTTTAATGAGACCGGGCCGTTTAACTTGTTTCAAAGCAACAGACTTACGTCAAAGCCTGGAGTAAATGGACCATATTCACTCAAATTACATATAACACTTTTGGGTGTAGGAAACTTGAATAATCAGTCTGGTTTCAGTGAAGAAACATGCTGATCCAGTCTTAATAGTAGTGCAAGGCTTTACTCATGACTTGGATCTGTATTTCATTCTGTACTACAGAGCTAACAGTGTGAGTTAAAGCTATTGATTGAGGCCCATGTGGCAAACCAGCTGCTTGGTAAATCATAGAGAGGGAATCTCAGAATGACTGTGTCAAAAATGTTCCCTGTGTCTCCCTCATACCTGCTGCTGAGCAAATAAATAAATACATTTTTTTACCATTTCAAATATTCCTGTTGCATTTTACATATGAAATTTTAATATAGTTCAAATTTTAATCAAAATCAATGTGAACTCATTCACAATAAGTACCCATATAAGCACTCTTCATGGTCAGCAGTAAAAAGTAATTGCTGGCGATTTAATTTTCAATTATCTCTTCAATGAAAACGAATTCCTTTCATGTCATATTATCGACTAGGTGCCCATTTTGCTAAGCCCATATCTCATACATGCAGTGGCACAATGCAATTACTTCTGCCTACCTCGCATGTATAGCATGGTACTGTGCAGCCGACCACCAATGAAATACACAAAGACAAAAACTGGCTGTTGGGTGCTAGAGTCAAGCCTGTGAATATTTAATTACTTGTTAATGAATAGAAGTCATTAGGATTAATTCCTCCTTAAAGGCTAATTTAAATATTCTTCTGCACCCATCAGGAGAGCAGAGGTTGGTGTGCAAGGGACTGAGGTTGAGTTCCCATGCTGTCCCTTAATAGGGCTTCAGCTGTGGACAATAGCCAATCACTCAAAACTATGCAGCAGTAATGAGCTCACAAGTCATCACCAAATACGCAATTAGCAGCCATTCTGGGCAGTTTGTTTTGCTTATAAGTAATAAGTAACAAAGACAAAAAGCAAGCACTGCCTCACCCCCTAAAATATAAAACTTATATGTAGCTATGTTGTTCTAACCGTCAGCGTTGAAAGAGGATTTGCCTGCGAGCCAAAATACTGGCAACAGCACATTAACTGAAACATTTCACTGGTTTTGCTCGGTGCCCCGATTTGTTTAAATGTCAACAGAGTAAGTGTAAAATAAGTGTAAATGTCTCGCATTACCGGCTCTCCAAATATCTCATGACACTCATCTTGGATTGAGCCCGAGGCTGTGACTGTGAGCGTACAAAGTTTGTTTTTGATGATCATTTTGAAACTTTTCTTCCAGTGGCAGAGAATCAATCTTTCAGCAGAGAGACCTGATGCTGTATTGAACTGGAGACACGGATGAATAACCCATGTTCAGACCCAATCAACCACTCTAAGGGATAGAATAGCAGTGGTGAGATGACACTGTCTCCTCATCCACAAATTGCATTCTACCATGTCCTTCATCTGTGCCATCCAGACACTGATATCAAAGTGATTTCAGATATAATGGTAAGGCCTTTTAGTAATAACTCTGAGTTCCAACTTGGAGTAGTCACTGAATGGACACATGTCAGACTTGAGAGTCAAAGAATTGATGGCTATTTTCTACCTTTGTAATGGTCACCCTATCATCTGGTGTGTGAATTATTTCTAAAGGCAATCCCCCCAAGGTCCTGACTTTGCAATTGCCAAAATGAAAAATAGATGCATGGAGGGTTGTAAACTTTCTGCTGAGCAATAGGCTGGCATGATTTGCTCTGGAAACACCTAGTAGGTGCATAATAATAGGTTACAGTTCCAGAGAAGTAGAGAAGAATTACCCTTTCGGAGTTTCACACGGATAAGTATAACATCACTTGAGGGAGGAGGCCTTTTGGTGAACTGCATCACAAAGAGCTCAACTGGGGGTATCGAGGCTTGCACTTGATGGATTCCCCCTTCTTCCAATAAAGACGTCCTTGGCTGATAATGATCATTACCCACTCGGGTAGTGATCATTTGTTTGGGCTGGAACCTGTAGATTTTCATTATTAGATCTCTTAGAACAACCATCTGTTTATGGAGACCTTGTCTGTCACCCTTTTGATGATGTCATGCTTTTGGACCAGTGCCAAGACAACAGTTGCTTGGAAGCAGACTCTGGGTGTGGGCTTGAAACCGACTCAAATCATCAGGGTCAAGAGCCTCTTGCTCTCTCTGTGTCCTGCTTGCCCAACGATAACTAAAGAGACTTGTCAATGGGACCCCGGAGTGTATTCACGTTCCCTGCCAGCTCCCTCTGAGTTGGTTGGCACACCACGTAGCCTTGGCCAAAGTAGAAGCCCGTCTGCATGGAGCGAGCTGAAAGGAAGGAGGACACAAGAGAGACGAGAGGACGGACTGGATTATCTTCCCTTCCCACTGGTGTAATCCAAATAAAACATTAAAGGAGACTGGACCTCACAAAATGTTACGTAGACAAATCTCTTGTTTACCATGTGCCAACATGAAATAGTCTTCCATGTAAGTGCTATATCATAACTATAACAGTTCACTAATATAGGTACTGATAAATGGTGATGTGATGTTATTCATTAACACATGAGCGAATTAAAACTTAAAGCAGAAGTAAGCGGAATGTTTGTGTTAATATAAGTCTTAAATAGTTATATCTTCCGACGGCAATCACTTACATAGAGTGTTTGGTCCGAAACACGGGTCTGTCAGTCACTCTGCTCTGCTGTAAGCCGAGTAGAAAACTTCTTGTATACTTCCTTGTATCCTACAACCTTTATCCAATGAGGAGAGAGAATGGCATAAAGGGACGGTCCTCTCTGTGTGTGCAGCCAAGGGATGCGTGTGAATGTGGTGATGTAGGGATGAGGGCGGGGACTGCTAACTCCATCGGCTGACAAGAAGTTAGCCAAAACGACCGGATCGCTTATTGCTGCTTTAATTCTTCTTTATTTAGAGTGTCCATATTTTCCAAACCCTAACCGGACATGTTAACCATTATATTTATTTATTATTTATCTTATCAAATCATAGCCTATTGGTGTTTCAAATATTTTTATTGTAAAGCACAGTATATCAAAAATACACCCATATTTGGTTTATACAATGCTTCATTATTTTGTGACATAAGTAACAAAGGTGCCCTACAAATAAGTAAATAAATGAAAAACAATAGATGGGAGAAATTTTTGAAAAATATACAAAAAATAAGTAAATAAATACATTTATTAAAATAAAATAAATAAATAATAATAATAACTCCCTCCTTGACCCACCCAGTCCTACTCAGGTTGTCCTGGTGTCAGTCAGTGCCATTAACCATGCTTTGAAAGTAGGTGTCTCCGGTTTTTTTTCCAATGGAGGAGACCATAGGATAGAAGGTGGCACTGCATATTCTGTAGGTTCCCAATGCTCCCTGATGTCCCTATAATATCCTAGCCTACTTGGATTCCTGAGGCAGGGCACCCTCCACCAGCTGATCATGTTAAGATGGCATGATGATTAAATGTACAATGCAAAGGTTCTCACCAAGATAACTGCTATTCAGACTGACTGGGCGTGACCAGTGGCTTCATTTTTATCTCTTACTTAAATAATCTATTAGTATAATCAAGTCATCCTGTCTTCACCACCAAAAGTGCTGCCAATAAATGTAACATTCTTTTTAACTTCTGGGCTTTCAAAATGTCCTTTGCAAAGTAAAGACCCACTCTCATAGTGTCAGATGGTGGAAATATATTCATAAGCAGGGCTGGACGGCAGAGCTGAATGATAGAGCAGCCTGCAATGAAGGCTGCACCGAAAAACGACTGTCAAAAAACCTATTCATACAGGTATCTCTGCAGGGCATTACCTTATCATAAATGTAAGACGACTCAAGTATCCCCTAAGTAAGCTACTCCTGCATCACTGTGGCTCAGACAACCATCAGAAAAGCTAAATTTGGGTAAGTACACAGGCCAGCACCTGCTATCAAGATGCACCTCTGCAATTCAATATCTACTGTGATATCAAACCCACGTGTGTCACTGCTGCACCGTGTCTACCCAGAACTCACGTCACCTCACTGGAACCGAGCATGGCTCATCTTCCAAGCACTGCTCATCAATATAAGATGCAGGCTTTATAAATGACTACCACATTGTCACAGTCAATACTATGGCAAATGACAATTATGGACGCATTATGAACAATTTCATGGGTGAGCTACCCTCGCCTCTTGGCAATACGGTTTCTATGACAGATTTGGCACTGGCAGTCTTGCGACACATCTGCCTTATTGCCTGTGTTTGGCTCACTCACTCACTCTGACATATTTGGATGTTCCATTCAGTCAACTACATAGAATTGGTCAGGGGAGAAAATAGATTTGTTCAGGGATTTGTGTGAGCCGTGCACCAAGTGTCTGTGTACATGTGTGTATATTGTAAAGTATGCATGCCTTCAGGTATACCTGTACTTCAGTATGTGCATTTGTCTACAACATACAGGTACTTTATGCATGCAATTTTGTGTAGTGTGTAGACAATGCAGATATACTTGTGAATATTTACGTATTACACAATGGAAAATTCAACTCAGAAACATTGAGTATATTATCATTAATGATACAGTACAAAACTCTTAATGGTGGAGAATACCACACATCGCTCGGATACTGTATGCTATCATCCTGACTCAGTGTTTGCTGTATTGAATTTACCTAGACAATGCAGTGTGTTGATGAGCACAGAAGATGGCATGCAGCGTTTCCACTCATAATTGCACAAGAACAAACTCAAAAGCAAAAGCCATTCAATCACTTTTAATAGGACAAATACAGAACATAAAATGTCATTGTGCTAAAGCTATGCGTCAGACCTCTTTATAAACTGATCAATTTGAAATCTCATTTTACCATTGGCACTGCAAACAACGCTCAAGTTTGAATTAGATTTAGATAAAATAATAAAATAAAAAGCTAGCATGCTAAATCCAAGTGGTGGTTATGTGTTCAACATTAACAGAATAAAAGATGTAAATCTTCATCTAACCTGAAGAACATTTACAAGAAATGAAAAAAGAAAATGTCCATGAAAAATGTATTCATCTTGCTGGAAGAACATTGCACATACAAATGAATGAGTAAGTAAGTAAGTAAGTACTTTATTTGTATAGCACCCTTCTCAGTACGAATACACAGAGTGCTTCACATCGTAGATAAAACCATCATACAGTACATAACAATACACAATAAAATATAGGAAGTAGGCTACTGTGCATATTACATAGTAACAGCACAGATAACAACATAGGAGAACATCAAGTGGCACTTGATCGACCCGAGGGGGTCGAGACAAAAACAATGTTAAAGGTGAGTCACATCCCACAGCATCTAACACCCAAAAGCCCTTTTAAACAAAAAAGTCTTCAGTTGACCCTTGAAACAGTCTGCCGACTGGGCAAATCTTATCTCCAGTGGGAGCACTGAATGAAAGCAATTAAAAAAGGCATGCAAAATGTGTCAACATTACCTAGATGTTTCTTGGTGCAAACATATGGCACAGTGATTCGTAATGTGCATGCTTGTGTGAATCTTATTTTAGGCTACTTGTGTTGTGTAAGTTATGTTAGCTTCAGCTGAATGTCATGTGAACATTAGGGGCATTTCCACTGCAGGAACTGCTATTTTATGGGGCCGGTGGTGTGTGTCTCCACTGCAGGAACCTCCCCTGATGGGCCATCACCAGGAACTTTCATGGGGGCCAAACAAGTCCCTGCCTCGGGGTAGCCTATAGGAATGGTCCCAAAAACTCCAGGGTGGGGCTTTAGGTTTGGTCAGACTACAAGCAGGACATGATGACAAGAGAAAGCCCTGAAATAATTAGCAATTTTATCAAAAATTGTCTATGTGGCCGAAAAAAAGAGTAGGCCACAGTAATAGACGTATGATAGCAATAGTAGGCTAAAAGATGTCTGATAAGTGGACACAAAACTACACGATCGTGTGATTACGCGACATTTTTAAAGAGTTTCATTTTGTTTATCGTTTATTCACACATAGAAGAGGTATAAAAATCTTATTAAAATCTTTGTAATTTCATATGTGAAATGGGACACCCTGAGAAGCTCAAGAGCTTTTAAAAGGGGCCCAGACACAAAAAATGACAGGAAGACATACACAAGAAGAAGACATAGCCTACACAAAAAATACATAGACACACAAAAAAATTAGCCCACACATAGCATGAAATGAACCCAATTCCAACACTCACAATACTCACATTCTCACACCACAAGGTAATCTACAATCTCACTCTCACATACAACCCCCCCCCCCCCCCCCCCCCCACCAAAAAAAACAACAACCCAGTAGCCTACTCCCACAGTGGGAATGTGGCTGTCTTTACATAATGCATAATGTGCTTGTGGTTTGCTGTTTCGTTTCATAAGACAGATTGCAAACTAGATAAATAGCATTTCCTGAATGCGTGTGAATGCTGAAAGCACCTGAACGCTATTGCAGAATTAGCTAATATTAGCAAAGAACTTGTTCTTAATGATTGTTACCTGGTTAAGTAAAGATTATAAAAAACAAACAAACAAACAAAAAAACAGCACAGTGGCCACCATAGACGCCTGCCCTTCTTGTAAAAAATATTGTTCTGTTTGGTCCCTATAGACCGAGTCGGCAAGCAAGGAAACGTCACTTCCGGTCAGGGCCGTGGGGGAAACAAACCGTTTTCCCCATACACACTCATGCAAAAAGGCGGTATTTTAAACCTTTGTCAAACGCTTGTCCGCTGTCATTTCTTCGTTTGAATCACTTGTATATATGCTGTCAAAGGGCTATATATTAAAAAACTTATCATGATCGGGTCGATTGTTGTCCGTATATAAAAATATATAAAAATATACGGACAACAATCGACCCAATCATGATAAGTTTTTTAATATAGGCTATAGCCCTTTGACAGCATATACAAGTGATTCAAACCAAGAAATGACAGCGGACAAGCGTTTGACAAAGGTTTAAAATACCGCCTTTTTGCATGAGTGTGTATGGGGAAAACGGTTTGTTTTCCCCCACGGCCCTGACCGGAAGTGACGTTTCCTTGCTTGCCGACTCGGTCTATACTTCTCTTAAAGGTGTAGGCTACAGAAATGGCCGTTTGTCCTGTTTGTCGGGCCGAGTTGTCACGAGCTGCAACACGAGTTTACCCGAGTGAGGAAAACGAATTTGATTGGTCGTTATCGAGCGGGCGGGATATTCAAAGCTTGGGGCGAGCCCGAGCTCCGTGTGTGTGTGCGTGTCTCAGACGTTTGAATGACGGATGACGGATCCAATATCAGTGGCTGGTGAATCGTGTACAGGCTGACGTATAATCCGTGCGCCTGCATTATCCAATGCGAAAAAAAAATACACACTTTCATCCCGGATTTACTCAAAAATAGAATTTTGCACAAAGTTTGGCCTACAACGTCTGAAAGATGAGTTATCACATTAATTTTATGACCCAAAGTGGGCTCAAATTCAATTTTCTTTTCTGTACACCTTTAAAGGTAGCCTAATTTACCATAATGACTTTATATGTCCTGTAAATGTTAAGATTTTCCTTCTTTTTTTTTAAAAAGAAAAAGAAAAAGAAAAAAGAATAAAAAAGCCGCCTGTTTTTTTCTTCAATTTCCTCAACTGGAAATCAGATAGCCTAGCATTTTGTCAGACGTCTTTCTTAAACCTTATAACCCTTACATTACATGTTTTCATCATCAGACAGAGAAACTCGGAGAATTAAGTTGGAAACACACATTTTTTCACAGTACAAAATAACCTTTAACTTTTAATAGTAAATCCCCCACACACAGCAGCTTTTGTTGTTGTTAGGTTTCCGAAAGTAACTTAGTTTTGCCCTCGGCGGCTTCCGTACATTAGCGACACACCTGAGGTTAATTTTGAATAACGGTCGGTGTAGTCCGTGTATCATGGCTAATTTAATATACAACAAAAGTGGTGAATTAACCACTAGTCTACTCCACTGCAATTTACAAAGTGACGCTGTCTCACAGGTGTAGTTTCATTGAATGTGTAACTTGAGCCAGCATAAAGTAGGCTAAAAACTTGCTGCTAGCTCGTGTCCCTTCACCTCAGCTAGCTAAGGAGGAGGCTGCCTGCCAGTGAGTAAGGTAATGACTAATACTTGAATCAGAGTAAATCATCATTTTGAAACTGTGAGCTCTCCACAGTAGCTGGCTTAGCTTCTTGACTGAAGTGTGGTGGTGGGGCTTTGCTGTGGATGACACCGACGCTGGACTTCGTCACCCGGTGTAAAACACATGCTGTCCTATCCTTTGCTCTCTCCTGTTTGTGGGGCGAATTTAATTGATCCGGGCAAACCGCGACCGCCTCTTTAGGTGGCTTGCCTTGAATTCATAACGCCAAGTATCTTGATTGGGCTTTGTATATATACACATATATTCTGCCTAGTTCAATATTTCTTTATATTTTTTGTCCAGAGTTTGTTATTCAAGGATAAGCGTGTGGGAATCCAAATAAGAGCGGAGTAATTATCCCTGCATTGTTGTGGAGGCAGCAGCTCTACTCGGAGGAGGGAATGGATGCAGGCAGGCGAGGAGAGGAGAGGCGCACCGAGGCAGCTATCTGACTGAGCCAGCTCCTCTGTGATGCAGCTGTTTATCCTGCCTATGGAAAACACAGGACATCCGGACGACTGCTATTAAAACGGCGAACAAGGGGAGAAAATCAGCGACTATTTGTTTTTTTTCCTGCACGTGTTGGGAGATCGCATACGAAGAGCAGGGAAAGCCATGTAGCCCCGTCTACTCTCTGCTTCACACACATACACACACACACGCTCTCACACTGAGAGAGAATACACCACCACCGCTTTGGGGTTTTTCCCCCTCTAAATCAGATTTCCTTGTTTTTCCTCGCCGAGGTGATTTATCTCTATTGTTTTCTTCCTTCTTCACCGTGGTCTGTGTTTTTTTCCCCCTGACCTGCTCAGTGCTTTTTTTTCCTTAACAGCTTGGAAGCCAAATATCAACTCGGTGATATTACAGAAGTGTGTGTGAAGAGGAGAGAGGACAGCGTTGGCATCAGTCCATGCGCGCTCCACACACACCGGACTGTTTATTATGGAAGTGTGACCCCAGCCGAGGAAACGGCACATGCCTCCTATATCTACACTTTCCCCCCCAACACGGGGTTATTTTGAGGGCATTACTGGGTAAAATGCTCTGAACATCACATCGGGCTGTGACGCAACATCTCACATAGACTGCATGAGAAATACATACGTAGAAGGGCGTGAACTTGCAGACACTAAAAAACCTCCTTCCCGTAAATAAACCATCTACTTATCTTTAAAGGGGCTGTTTGCTCTTTTTTTTTTCCCGGTCTTGATTCATCTGAACTCGTCCCGGGGAACACGATGGATCTGAAATCAGCGGACTCGGAGGACATGGACTACAACAAGAGACCGGCTCCTATTGAAGTTTTTGCCAGCAGATCCACGCTCCATGGCATCTCGCACATGTTCACTTATGAGCGGATGTGTATCAAGCGCACCCTTTGGATTTTGTTCTTCCTGAGCTCCGTGGGTGTGCTGGTGATGGTGTGCGTGGACCGGGTGCAGTTCTACTTCCAGTACCCCCACGTCACCAAGCTGGACGAGGTGGCGGCTGCGAAGATGGTGTTCCCCTCGGTCACCTTCTGCAACCTCAACTCCTTCCGCTTCAGCAGGGTGACCCGCAACGACCTGTACCACGCCGGGGAGCTGCTCGCCTTGCTCAACGGCAGGTCAGTGTGTGTGTGTGTGTGTGTGTGGTGCCAGTGTACCTTACCTGTGCGTTTTGGGGGGGTCTGTCCTATGGCATGGTCTACCTGTTGGTATGCATGATGTCACTGGCAAGCATGGCAATGAAAAAGCACTGAAAAAGTCTGATGATCCCCTGATTTTTGACTGACTCATTCAGTTCTAACACCTCGCCTATAACTGCTAGTTTCTTTTTCTTCTCTAAAAACAGTATTCAGCAGCACACAGAATCCCAAACCGATAGACTATAGCTGCTGAAGGGGAAACCCAACTGTGAGGATTTGGCATTTGTTGATTCAAGATCTGGTAGTGTCCACTGCACAGTGTGAGATAATAGTGACAAGACTGAAACACACTGATGCAACAGTGCATTTTTAATTTGGGGCATCAGTTATGTAGCTGTACTAGTCTTTACTCCACTCAAACGATTTGAGGACCATTAAATCACTTTTTCTCTGAGCACGCTGACTAAGTAAGGACTGACTCTGAGGCAATCAGTGCTGGTGATGCTTGATTTGTGAGGCCCCAGCTGTTTAAAGCTAGAAGATACTGGTGAATATTAAAGTTAAATGACATTTTAATTTTAGATTTTAGCACAGTTGAAATGCAAACTTAGATTTTCTTTCATGTCTACATTGTGAAGTCTTCTGCTGCTGCTTTAACACCAGTCTCACTGTTTTATTTCTGTACTCACTGCGAGATGTTCAAACAACATGGAGGTAACACACACAGTCTTTCAAGGGTCTCTGTGAGTGTGAACTTGTGCTGACCTTAGCCTGAGGTGATTGATGGAAAAAAGAGATGTAGATGAAAGGGTGTTCTCAGAGAGAGTGGAAAGCAGCATCAGAATCGGTTATTTAATAATGTAGTGACATAACAGATCATGTCAGCTGAAACACACCTGACACACAAGCTGCTGTGTGCATGGATCCCGTTGTGACAACACACAATCTGTGACAATATGTTGACATTTTTGTTAGTTTTTTAGGATTTATGATCCAGAGAAAATGATAAGGAACATATTTTACGGCAGATCATGTGAATCCTCCAGGTAACAGATAATGGATGAGCTATTTCTAAATGGTTAATGTAAAATGATGAAGGAGAAAATGCCGCCAGTGCAATTCCCTGCCTCATCATTTTACAGTTCATGTGATATGAATATCTCAATATTGGATAAGTAGACGAGTAGATTTTTAAATCCCCTGCTGACAAAGTGTCGAGAGACATGTCTGCGTGTGCGATTCACATCTGCCACCCCCTCCCTTTTTACACGTTGTCGTTTGCTGCGCTTTGATCATTTAGTCGTTCGGCGCCCGTGACAAGCTCACTGTTGATGTCGAAACTTTTGACTTTTAACTTCTCCGCTTTTTCTGTTCAGCTCCACGCAGAGTCTGATCACGTTTAGCAGGGCAATACAGATGGCCATCTCCCACTCTGCATTCACAGCTGAAGCTTTTAAGATTCACTCACAAATACAGAAACATGCTTTACTGCTCTCACGTAAGAATAAAAGATCAAATATATACAATAGCATTTTGAACACATTACTCAAGGTATTTTTAGCCTATTGATCCACGCAGCGTTGCAGCCAAAGGCACTGTCGGAGTGTGGTACAGTACATGCTAGGATGACATAAATTCAATTCCCCGTTTTCATACAGAATATCGTTGCTTCGTGACCTCTATACATCCATATTACAGGTGATAACCTTACAGGAAAGCAATAGATTCCTTTGCCCAGGGCTGCATTTCTCGTTCTATGTATGGTATAGATTTTAGCTAGTGCCTACATCCTACATGGATTTGTTTCTCTGTTTGTACTGTCGACTGTAATGGCAGACTATTAGAATATCAACAAAAGGCTTCCACATCTTTTGATTTATTAGAGTGTGTTCAGCCAGACTTCCTGGAAGAATCGAGGGGAGGTTAACAACAGAAGGGCAAAAAAGCACAAGAGTAAGGAAGATGGAGGGAACAGAAAAATGAAAGCGGTGGCACTTGCTCCAAGTGACTTTGGAACAAGCTGACTTTTGATGGAGGGAGGGGAGTACATGCAGAGGCAATTAACTTGCGTCTCGTAAGCTGTATGATGAACAAGTCTTTATCCCTGTGTAATTAGTGCTGTTTGTTAAGCTACGGAGTTGTCTCGCTGATTAACACTCTCTCATCTCTCACAGTATTTTTCGCCTCTCCTCTGGTTGAGTTTCGCCTCAGAGGTGGCATCTTCTTACTTTCTGAGAGATTGGTGCAGTATGTGATGTTTTTTTTCTTCAAAATAAGACAGGGCCAGCTTTGTTAGAGAGTCGGTCTCTGAAGCAGCGTGAATCTAACTTGTAGATAAAACGTTCTCAGGGTTTTCTGTAGACACACTGCTTTTAGATTAAACATTGACGGGGTGGAAAACATTTCATTGGTAAACTTCAGGATATGAAGTGACATGCTGTGGGTTTGGTTGGAGAAGGGTAGAAGAAAAACAAAGTGTTGTGTTGCTGCGTGTCTGCGTAGATCCTTGCCAGAAGGAAGCAGCAGCGCTATCATTGATGCCAGCCCGTCTTAGATGCTGTGAAATTCATTGCTGAGCTACGACGACTAACTTCAGCTGAACTTACTCCAATCCAGAAGGTTTTGCCACAAAAAAACAAAACAAAACAAAAACAATCAGTGCAGCGCAGCAGTGCAGAACATCACAAGTAAATTGCTCAGTTTTATTTTTACTATGTCGCAGAGGCAATTATATGATAATTAACAGAAGAAAGGTCATTTTAGAATAGGTGTTGGTAATTTAGTGTGTGCTGCCAAAAACGCTGAATCAGCTCATGAAAGTCAGAGAAGCGAGTCCTCTGCTGCTTACACAGTTCCCCAGCTTTAACATGACTCCTGGGCTTGCAAGCATGCTTTAAAGTCACATACATAGTGTGTGTGTGTGTAGTGCCAGAAAATGTAATGCTCGATAACTCTGTGTTATCTGTCTCAGCAAGATCACAGGTCCTAATCAGGATTGGAGTGTTGGGAAAAAAAGTGCTTAGGAAAGGATGATGGGATGCCCGATCATTATTCAGGAAACACAAAATCAAAGAGTTGCTGTTAAAGCTTATTTTCTCATTTGAATATATATTATTTATATGGTGATTGTTTACAAACGACTCTACCATTGGAGAGACATAAGTAGGTAAATCAGTATCAGTGAAGTTGAACTAACAGATCAAATGTGACTACTGTCTACTACTTCCCTTGTTTGATTAAATCTGATTGCTCATCAGTATAATAGAGATGCATTTGTGTTCACCTCGCCTCTTGGTCACTCTGTCATTTGTAATTTCATGAACTTGACCAAAACGGCATACTAATAGTGCGTGCCACAGGTGTGCGTTCGTTAAGACGTGATAGTCAAAGATCATTCTACTCATTTATTCTCAAGGACACTGCACAAAAACAAATCTCTATCCTCGCTGGTGTAAGAGTTCAATTAGGGCTAATGGGATAATTACCTGATATTATATCAAGATGCACTGTGACCCGTATACAGTAACAGCATTGACTGCTACATATTGATTTTCTATTCTCTTTTTCAGTAAGTAAGTAAAATCCTATTTAATTGTAGAGCTGCGTGCTTCACGTCTCTCTTTCTTTCTTTCTTTCTTTCTTTCTTTCTTTCTTTCTTTCTTTCTTTCTTTCTTTCTTTCTTTCTTTCTTTCTTTCTTTCTTTCTTTCTCTCATCGGCCCTCTCTATGTGCCTGTCTGTGCACATAAGAGCGTGCTCAGTGTGTGCACCAGTACTGGGCTCAGTATCCAATCACATTTTGCTGGTTGGTTGACATAATATGAGGCAGTGGAGCTGCATACATTGGGTAATTTATTTGTCACAAAGTAGTAAGATATTTGTGGTGAAACACAATGTGAGAGAGCTACTGTTTATGTTAATTTCTCCTGTAGACGTGCCCTCCCCTGAATTCTGCTGGAACCACTAGGATGTGTTCATTGTTGTGTCACACAGCCTGGGGTGTCAACACCAGCCTAATACTACGGGAGTACGAGCTGCTGTGGAGTAAGATGCTTTATTAGGTTTTTCCTTCATATAGTTGAGCGCGTGACGTCCCGGGCAGGTACAGTTTTGTGACCACTGTCAAAATTCACTCTGGAAATCAGAGCTTACTGGTATTTACTCGCTCCCTTCATGAGGTGACGAAGTGATGCAGATGCTCCTTCATTCGTTTTAGTCCCCGCAAGAAAATTAAAGTGCTTGTGGCCCATAATCCAATTTAGTCTCCCCCACCCCTATGTAGCGAGTTTGCTGTGATTGCTTTAGGGAGCAGTGGCAGGCCAATATTAAAAATCTACCCATATTATTGTGATTGTATGCGCTTCAACTAAAGCCTCCTGACTCGGGGATCTGAGCGCAACGTCTTAAGTGCTCTCCTGGCAGCTTTGTGTTGCTTATAAGACACAGGCTCAGGATAAAATTCAATTAAGTTCACAATATACCACAACAGGCTGTATCTTCTTATTAGAATAAAGTATGACAGTGTTGTGATGTAGTCCCTGTGTGGGCGTCTGGGCGAGGGTTACTGAAGTAATTTGGATCTGTGATTTGACTGGCCTTCGTAATTTAAGCTGTCATTTTCAGGGCATCAGACTAACTTTTTCCAGTCATTACTATTCCTGCCAGTTGCAAATGGTGTGTCGGTTATCCTCAAAGCTGCAAGTTCTGTTAAAATAAATAAATCTAGCATGGAAGCAAACCACTCCCACCCTACCCTCTCCCTGCTGTTGTGTCTCTCTATCTGCTCCGTCATCATTTCAACTTTTTTATTTTTTTACTTTTCTCTGCTACAGTGACTGTCGGACAATAAGCAGTCTGTGATGTTTGGACGCACCACCAAGACAAAAAGGCGACTGTGTTGTACTTTTTTTTTTACAGTTTTATTTCCCAAAGACAAATTAATAATACACACATATTAATAATAAATTCCAAAAATGAAAATACCATCAAATTAATGAACTGAGTAACTTAAAGTAGTGATGGTCAAAAACTTTTTACGGCCACAGTCTCCACCTGTCCGACACTGTTCAGACTGACTACCCACCCCCCAACGTGTGACCAAATAATGTGACGGCACAATGATGCAAGAAATTATAAATTTCAGATTAAATGTTACTACAAAAATGAATTGGCAAGTCAAAATATGTAAACATAACTGATGTATGTGCAGCAAATAAGAAAACGTTTAAAAAAAAATGTAACATGCACGTTATAAGTTATAAATTAATATTCTGGACTCATTTTCCTGGCAAATATGAAACAAATGCAGACACATCTACATTGCTGAAGGTCTTCATGTGCTAAACAGTGGAGCAAGAATAATGGAAAACCATTTACAAGGGCGTCATCATTATGCATATTATATAAAATAAAAGGATAAATCCCATTACAGCTACACATGGCATCCCACTTTTAATTATCATGTTGTGTTCAGACAGTGCAGAAACGGAATCTTTATTCGCTAATTCATCAGCACTCCACAAGACATCAGTGTGACATCTGTAGACAGCTGTTAGCATGCATCATGGCCAGACTGAATAAAATCCACACACTGTATAGTTGACTTTAAATCTCATAGCCAGAGACGGCATATAGCCAACAAGCTGAAAGCTCAGGTCAGAGTGGAGAGTTCTTCTCAGTCTGTCGTCCTGTCCTGTAGATGCTGCATCACCACCCAAACTGTGGCTGGTCCACATAGACTGTAATTATTCATTTGACAGTTTATGGGGCTGTCATCACTCAAAGTGGCTCATATAGCAGCTATCATCTGTCACTTTTTAACTTAAAAAATACTTTTTTTAAGTTAAAAAGTTTTGTTAAGTTGTGTTTCCACGCAGTCGCAGCCCCAACTTACAACAAGTAACCACAAGCAGCGCATGTTTATTACATGTTTACTGAGAAAAGCTGCAAATCCAATGATCAGTGTTGGCATTTTAAGACGTGATGCTGGATCAGTCAAATAGAAGTTGTGATAGATTTTTTGGTGATAGGGAAAATCAAATCATATTGACCTTTGAGGCATTATGTGATCAATTTGAGCCACTCTGTGTGTTGCACTTTCACCCCATGGAGCAAAGTTGTTAACCTAAACAAAATACCAATCGAT
Organism: Trachurus trachurus; assembly: GCF_905171665.1. Classification (NCBI taxonomy): domain Eukaryota; kingdom Metazoa; phylum Chordata; class Actinopteri; order Carangiformes; family Carangidae; genus Trachurus; species Trachurus trachurus. The sequence continues at coordinate 34,491,037 of NC_139896.1, forward strand.
TAAATAAAGATTTGTGTTGTTCCCTCAAGATGTAAGTTGTTTGTGATGAAGGTTAGTTTGTTGAGCTCTGCTTAGAGCTGCCGCCAGTCTTCCTTAAGCCCAAACATCTCTCTTGATAATGTACCCCTTTAAAAACAGTGTAATTAATAGACTAGAGTCAGCCAGGTCACACATTTACAGTCCATGATCTGTTCACACATTCACACACACAGCTGCAGTTTCTCATTAACCTTACATAACCTTAATTTGCCTTTTAATATAGCTTCAACAACAGCCAGATGTATTGAGGACATAGGCCTACATAGCAGCTAATGAATGGCCTTTCTTGGGTTCATTATTAATCTAAGAATAAAGTGGTCATGCACTGTTGTTCCATAGAGCAGGGCTATTCAATTGGCGGCCACATCCGGCCCCAAACCAATGTCCGAGTGGCCCGACTGGCGGTCACCCCCCAAAAAATAAAACAAAACAAAAACAGAGGGAAACACGTTTTGCGAGAACTCCAAATTCCTACTGTGGTTCAGACAGTGAATGCACCACTCAACGCAGCCTAGCAACCACAACCCACCCACCCAGTTAGTGCGTTGTTTTGAAAGTTACCGGTAGAACCGAGGCTTGGTCGGTCAGCTGCTCTCCAGAAACACCGTGTCGGGCCACAGCCGCTCGTCACGGAGCGGGCCGCGGCGAGGCTGCCCTCCGTGGTCCTGTGGTGCTACAGGTCAGTGAGAGACAAGTCCCCGTCTGTCGGACCGACGGACCTCACACTCCCCACCGGCACCGGGCCGCTGTGGCACGACACGGTGTTTCTGGAGAGCAGCTGACCGATCCTCAGCCCTCCCATCAGCCAACAATAAACCGCGGTGGCTGGTTAATACTCCACCAGTCTCTCCACTCCTTTCAGCCACACATGAGCACCGTCCACGCAGTGACAGCACGCCACGCTCCGCTGTCCTTTTTTCTTTTTTTTCTTTTGAGGGAATGAAGTAACCAATGATTTAATTTGAACGCAACTAGCCTGCTTGCAATGGAGTAATCAGAACAGTGACTGGGATAGCTACTTCTCAAAGGAATAATCCCTTATCAAATACTTTCCCAGAGTAATTTGCCCCAAAACAGCTTTTTGCTCCTTGTTTTTCACCAATCAAAATATGTTAGAGAAGAAATCTGTGTTCATCTTTAGGCCTAATTTTAAGACTATAGGCTACATTTAGTGATTTACATAACCCCCTGGCCTGCTGTAAACCTCAGTGGAAACTCAGAGGACAGTAGCAGGCCCCAGGAAACTTTTAGTTCTTAAAAAAACCTCAAAGCATTAACAACTACATCTTAAATACTGCTATCACTACTACTTTTATTGACTTAGTAAGTTGTTTAGCTAAGGTTTTAAAAATGCCCCTCATTTGTAACCTCCTCTTTATTGACCGCTGAAAATGTCCGGCCCAGCTTAAGGTCTCGGTTTTAAAATCTGAATTTGTAATTGAATAGCCCTGCCATAGAGTCTACTGATTATGCCAGGTTTTCTTACTTTCCTTTTGTAAATAAGAATATGATGCTCACTGCTAATGAATGTGTAAACTACAACACTTAAGAAAATTATAATCATCCAGGACTGATTGCTAAGAGCTTTCTTTCAATTTATGGACAAAGTTAAAGCCCCTGTATGTAACTTATTTGGCTTTTTATTAGCAAAAATCAAATATGTCTTTCATAAATACGTATTTCACTGAAGTCAAATCACACCCGCATACAAATGAAAGCTTTCTCGTACCTTAGAATGAGTTGTTACAAGTCGTTACAAATACATAAGTGGGCGACGCACCGAACCGAGGCGGCCATGTTGCATCGCCATTTTTTACGTTTGAGTGGCAGCGTGACCGTAGGTAACCATAGAAACTCAGCGGAGCTGTGGGCTCGGCCTGTTAAAACTGTCACCACTGTGTAGTGTGAGGAAGGACGGAGGCACTGATGTTGCATTCAGGTGCAGTCAGGCAGACGGCCGTCGGCAAACCAACTGGATGTCATTTTACTGGACGAGAGAAAGACGGTAAAATGTGGGTCAGGTAAACAATACCACATCACCATGACAACATATTGTCACACCTGTATTGTTTTGCCTCGTGCTGGTGGACCACTTGTTTACATAGACGCTTGTTTATCCTGTTACATGCAGCGTCTGTTGTCTGTCTGACGTCTGCCCCATTTCACCTGAATGCAACATCAAGAATACGTTCAGATATGCAACCGCACCGCTAGATGGGGGAAATTCCTACATATTATACCTTTAAAGATAGACACCATACTGTCATTTCTGTATTTTCATATTTTGGTCATTGGTGTCACTGTTAAATAGATAAAATGTGGTTTTAATGAACAGCAACCATATGCTGCAAGCATTTAATTGGCCTCAGGTGCCATGTAATACCTGATCTTTGATGCTGATTTTGACGGTAATACTGTGTGGTTTTAAACCAATGGCTGGTCAGAACAATAGTCCCGAATCCCGATCCTTTTCATCACAGCACTGTTAACACTGTTCAACATGAAGCATGACAGATTCCCATCTCGCATCAGTGATATGAGTGCAGCAGAGAGAAACAACACTTTAATTTCAAATTACAGCACATACGGTCTCACATGTTGAGTATTTGATTCGGCTCTGTTTGTAGCAGGTAAACAGCACTGCAGTGGAACATGATATGCTTCTTGTAATTTGGTTGGAACATGAGTCGGAAATCTTCTCGCCAGTTGAATATTAAGGCAGTCCGTACAAAAGAAATAATGTAATATTTCATTTTTTATTCATGGATCAAGTTGCATTATTCCCATCATCAAGGGACAAAGTCTTGTTCATGAGCACTGACAAAGCTTGACCTTGTGGAATTAAAAGAGAAAAAAAAACTACATCAAGATTTACCACCAATTGTGGTTTGAAATAGTGCCCATATCCATGAGAAATAACACTGCTGTCAGCATCCACAAAGTCATTCACAGATTTATTATCAGAGGAAAAAGGGGACGCCTTTGTCTCCCACCGTCTCTCATGCTTTTCAATTCTAATTCTGGTTTCTCCAGCTTGGGACAGACTTACTCATGTTTGCAAATGTAAATTGAGCTGTCCAAAATTATTATTATAACACAATACACCAACTCCATGATAAGATGGCTGCTGCTCTCACATTATTACACACATTTGGGAGGTAATGTCAGCAGGAGTGCTTAATTACTTTGTTTTACTTTTAATTGGGGAGAAATGGAAGGACTGCCTTGCTGTCCATTGTCTATATCGATGCAGAGAAGCGGGTTGGAGCTGCACAGCTGACAAGAAGGACACCATTCCAGTTGATATGTATAGACAAACAATACATTTACACAGTTGCCAATCAACCTATACTGTAGTTTGCATGTTTTTGGACTGTGGGAGAAACAAACCCGCACAGACATGGGAAGAACATGGAAACCCCTCTGTGCCCGATACCTCACTGCTTAATTCAAGAAACCATCATGCAGTCTTTCACTGTGCTGTTCACTCCGATCGACTCTGTGTGTTCTTGCAAATTATTCTCATAAGTGTCTGTCAGTAGTGCTTAATCTTAGCACTCCATAATTTGGATGCTTGTACCACTGATGGGGCATCGCGCAGCAGCAGCCATCAATGGGCCGTTCTTTGTGAAGCAGGGCCACATTTAGTTAATTGAGGTTAATTTGTATCCCTGGATGTCTGTGAGCAGGTGCAGGAGGTTGATGGTGGTTGTCAAGCAGAGGCATGTCATGAACGACTTCCCCAGTGTTGTGTTTCCACGAGAACGGCCATCGCAGCTCGGTTTTGGTTCGGCGTGTGTCTATGAGGAGGAAACGGAGGAAACAGAGGAGGGGAGAGTCAGTGTGTAATCTTCTCTACATTATGAACTTGAGGCGAGACACTACAGGCAAAAACACAGTTTTTTCATGCACTGATCAATTTTGAGATTTTGGCCTATTTTTCTTCCTTAACATGTGTTCTTTCAGAAAAGTCAAAAGAAATGGTAGAACATCCACATTAAGGTGGTTATTTTACTTCATTTTGTCTCTTTTGTCAGTAGATTTCTGCTAAATTCGCCAAAAGTTAACAGCTACTGTGACATACTGTGCTGTGTCTGTTGTCTGACCCATGTCATGTCAGGTATCATTGTAAAGCTCTCTCTCTCCTGAGGCTCCAAATATTGTCATCTCCTCCGTATCCGCAACCAATCGTAAAAGTACGATTGACATTAACAATCTATGGAATTTTACAGTACAAGTCTTTAAAGGCCGTTGAAAAAATGAGTTTTTCCTCAGACTCTGAACCTGAAATCTCCACTTCAGCAGCACTTACATAGAGACACCAAACCTTCCAGTTGTATTCCTGTCTGTATTCTGAAGGTTTTTACAGAGGGGATTGTTGATATATCATTCAAAGCCTGATTTATACAACATTTTATTCCTAAAAACATGGCGAAATTAGATTCTTTTGGGCTGGTGACAGTATTTTCTCAATTACAGAGTGATAAAAAGAGATATCCAAAATCCCCTCTGTAAAAACTTCCGACTCTAATATGTCAACAAAATAAAACAAGAATTATGAAAGTGACTTTCGGATTTCAGATTTCGGTTCTGGAAATGTATGCAAATTAGTGCATATTTCATCAGATATTGCCTCATTTACATATTTAAACATAACATTTGACAAAACTTGCAATACAAAAAATATTTGTCTTAATGTAAGTGATAAACTTAGGAAAGTTTCATGGTGATATCTGTTATTTAAAATGTTTTACCCTATTCACCTGTGTCTCCCCTTGATTACATTCTGCACTTGAGAAAAAAAAAAGGCAGCAGATATTGGGTGAAGTGTTCCGATTTTATTCAAACTTGAAATAATCAAGGTATTTTTTTCCTAGAGTGTGCTTCCTCAGCGCGACATACAGAGTTATGTCAGTTAATCCTAATTATTTGGCAGATTGATGAACGTTACTGCGTGAAAGGAAAGACTCCCATTCCTTTAAATAACAAGCTATTTTCTCCCACTCAGCACCACCCGTGGTGGCTGAGCGTACCACAGTTGGGCTGCTGGCTTCAGACAGCATGTGTTTAATATTGTGAGAGCTTGCTAACTGTGGGTCTGTGAGTGCTGGCATGCACATGTGCAGCCTTGGTTCAGTTAGGCAGATATGCTCTTTTTGCTACCTCTACATTAATATTTTACATGTCAATCCCTACTGTCCTCCAAAAACACTTATCTGCCTCCCAAACTACTTGAGGTACAGCTTAGGTTGGGCCCCACTCTGCTGTCTGCAGGAATGCCTTGTAATCATCTTTTTCTTTCACTGTTTGATGAGTAGCTTAACGTTTTGTGTGTGAAGATGATGATTATGTTTAAGTGAAATGGACTGTTGAGAGTAGCAAATTCTTTCTGCTTTGTAGATGTCTACTCTGTTATTTGCCTTTCATATCTGAGTGATCATTTGGAAGTAAGTCCTTACCAAAATACATTTTTTTGTGATTCACACAGGAAGAGATTTAAAAAAAAAAAAAAAAGTCTAAATGTAATTTTGAGATGTTTTTTTCTTGAGAAAAACACAGGGAAGGTCCAGTCGTACAACAAAAAACGTTGTTTTGATAACAGATCAATGTGAATACTGTCATTGTATTAAGTAAGCCCAGAACCTTCTTGTTCAGGTACGAGATCCGGGACCCACACATGGTGGAGGAAAATGTCATGCAGGTCCTGAAGGAGAGGGCCGACTTCGACAACTACAAGCCCCGCCCGTTCAACATGCGCGAATTCTATGACCGCACGGGCCACGACATCAAGGACATGCTGCTGTCCTGCTTCTACCGGGGCATGGAGTGCAGTGCTGAAGACTTCAAAGTGGTGAGTGGTGCATGTCATCTGTTTGAAAGTCTGCTGCCGGGGCCAGCTGAGGCCTGCTAAGACCAGGGTCAGCTGAGCATGTTTGTAACGCAACTTCATTTTAGTTCATATAACATGCACAGTATGTAATAGGACCACAGTTGCACAATCATCGCTCAGGTTTGCTTTTGAGAATGAAATGACGTGTCAGGATATAGAAGGTAAGGAATTGTTCATCAAATTCTTCAATCTTGGAGCTCCATCCATCCAGATCCGACCGCCCCCCCTCAGGATGGGTGTGTGAACCATGTGTGTATACTCTAACTGACTCACAGGCCAGAGTACATCTTAGCATAGTAATATGTACCACGCACAAGTCTACTACAGGGAGCTGCGCGCTGGCCCTTGCGTGATAGTTTAGGTTGAGCAAAGCTTTCATAAAAGATTGGTTTTGCTGAACCCCAGGTCAGTGCCATAACACTGGCTTTATGAGTACCAAGTTAAAGAATGTGTCGCTCTGGGAGATTTTGTGATAGTGTTTGTTTTTCTCATCTATGGAATGGTTACAGAGATCTGGTTATTACCTGGAACCTGTGTGACCTTTCTATCTGCTCGGCAGTATACAGATTTATCAGATGGAGCTGCGGTAACAACCATTTAGCTGCCTGCAGCTCACAGAGTTTCTCTTGGCAGCGGAGCCGCGGTTGTGATCAGTTAGTTTGCATTTCATTTAATGTCTGTCTATTGAGAGTCAGAATCCTGCACAGTTCACCTCCTTCTTTAGCACCAAGTCGGTTGATACTGTAAGGTGCAGTTTGCTGATACTTCATATATTTACAAAAAGGACTATGAGTTTTTACTTTTGTGCAAGAAGCAAAAAGCTGAAAATAAGCAAATTTTACTCTTTGATTTGCCAAACATCTGGCAAATTCTTCACCAACAAGTCACTAAATGAAGCAGCGTGGTGCTGATCAGGTAGCACGGCCCACCGTGCCAACAGTTGTGCATGCCTGGCTGGCTGCCATGCCAACGAGAACCCCCACCAGGCCAAAAAAAATGTTTGTATGTCAATAATAATACCAATGGAATATTGATTCAGAAATCAATTGTCATTTGCATTTGGGAGTCTCTCTTTTTTTTGGGTGCATCCCACCAGGCTTGAAGAAGATTCCATGGGGAGCACTGCAGTATATTGATCAGAGCTTGTTGGCTGACAGCAGCTACTTACTTACTTACTGCTGCTTGAAACGGAGCTGATAAGTGCACTGACTCTCAACCATGTTTGGGGTTGACATCTGCCCATCTTTGGTTTTAGGGGGATTTATACCAGAGACGTTGTTTATACCACTTGTTGGGATGCTTCTATTGCACTTAACCTAAGGAGCTGTCAGCCTTTCTCTCCTCTCCTCTGCTCCGCTCTGCTTTTGTGTGTGTCTCAAAAACTCACATGGTGAAATTAAAGCCGAGGTAGAGGCCTAAAGAGAGAAATGTGTGAATGCAAAACGCAGTAGAGATTTAAATAACAAGCATGCACGTATTAAGTTCATTAACTGAATTTTTTTTCTGGAAACAATGCGATTTCTTTGTCACTGTGATTGACTCCTAGAACATTAACAGCTGTTGATTCCAAGATGATGTTTCTACAGTTTTTAATGTTGTGAGTAACAAATGCTGCAGTTAAGTTACTGTCATTTTCAAATGACCAAGATTACTATGTTGTTGCATATCTGTCTGTAAAACACACATGTGAACAATGACATTAAAACTTCTACAATGTTAAAGCTCACAACCAGTCAATTAAATCTACTGATTCTGAACTGGAACTCCAACTTGGAATAATGAGCTGCTAGTGACATTCATTCAAATAACTGTGCACTACGGGTTACAACATATAGGGGTCACACATTAGATACCAAATACCATAACACACACATATTGACACACAAAAGAAATGAGTCTGATAATAAAATGCTACGCAGTCACCAGTAGCAGTCTGTTGTGGGAGGGGGAGCAACTATCCACCAGATGCCCATGCCAGAGCAAGCAGCGCTGCATTAATACAGTGGATGTTCCCTGAGAATCCTTTGTTTATTGCTAATTAATTCACATTTGGGAAGTCTTATGATTCCAGTTGCTATAGATCACTCAATAACTCATCCATTGTGCATTTCTGAGTAGATATACCACATTGTTTCTGAGGAAGTGCTATCTTTTGTCTTTGAATTAACTCGGTGCAGCCCCTCTGCAAATAAAACAAGCCACATCTGTCACAGCTAATTAAAACTGACCCTCACAAACTTTTACAAACCTGTCTGAGTCCAGTAATGTTCACAGTTAAGTACAAAATCATGGCTGCTGTATATTTTGCTTCATGCATTCCGTTGCAGTTGATGAGCAAACTGCTCTGTCAGACCAGTGCACCAGTTTGGTAAACAACATTCACGTCCGTAGGCAGTGAGTACGTCTGAAAAAGTACAAGGGAAGTAGTAAATGTGGCCTCTGTCTGGATCTTAGCTCCGTCCTTCAGTGGTCCTTTGAGGCTTAATATCCTTTGCTTTGAGCAATTTTTCTGCCATATACCGTAAAACCATGTAGCACAGGAGTGGGCTGCATCACGGCCCACATGGCGCAGCTCCTCTAATGTGCTGATGTGTCCACATTTACTGTAGTTAGTTGTGCTTATGGCAGATGGTGCCACGCAGGGCTCGACTGTATTAATACAGTAGCGGACCTGGATGGAACAGCTCAGCAGAGAGCACTAATGGTGTGGAAAGGATCTTCAATGTGATAGAAAAAGAGGAAAAAACACAGGAACACTCCCACCAGCCTCTGCCTCCAGACCCCAGAGCATGGAAGCAGTAAAACTGTGATTAACACTGTCGGCAGCTTCTGCTTGTTTACCCCCGGCATCGGCACTGTGCCTCGCTAGCTGCTCCCTGCCTGTGGAAGATAGCCAGAAACAAATGGTCTCAGCTGCATATGGTAGCCAGGCTTTCCAGTTGCGAGACACCATCTTATCAGCACTGTGATAATGATAGGGAATAAAACAGCCAGACCACAGCGACGGTAACACTTAATACAGGTTGTCACAGATGAGATGGAGAGAAACCAAAGTGTAATACCTTATCTTCTTGTGGCGGCATGGGCCTGGATACATCACAGTTCCTACGGTGTCAGAGCTGATTTCAGAGCTTTCAGGTTCACATTCAGGCCACACATTGTCCAACCAAACGTGGAGCGAGTCTGTGCCAGAGGTTAAAGTTGTCGTCAATTAATGGTCTCTGGTCCCCATACCCAGTGGGACAGAGTATCATATGACCACATTTCAGTCATTACTGCTGGAAGTGGAAGAGATTAGTTACTTCGACTCATTGTGTCCCTTGCCTCCTCTCTCTCCTTGGAAAGACTTTTGCTAATTAAGAATGCAGAAAGCTACGTCTTTTAGCTCCGTTGATATTAAAGAACAGCCGGAAAAGAGAAATTACCTGCAATTAATATTAATAGGTGGCCTACAGCTTCCGAACCTGCAGGAGATAATAAGAAAACACAAAAATGTGAGTTAAAGACAAAGACCTTAATTTGAGGTTGTTTTTTTTGTTGTTTTTTACAACTTTGTGTTTAATTAAAGAGACACACACAATGCCACATGAAGAAATCATATATGTACTGTATGTAATGAAAAACTGTATCCCTGCATCCCTAAGGGATCCACTGCAGATACTGTACTGATGGATGATTGATGTCACAGTGTCTAAGTTATTCCATTTTGAACACTTCAAGACACCCACGCCTGACTTCAATCACCGGGGAAAACTCTGACAGACTTAAAACTTTGCAAGACTCAAAACTGAAGCCCTGAAGGGGAGGGTGGGGGGGTGGGGGGGCTGAGAGAATACAAGACAAGGGGAAGACAGTACATGAGTGAGAAAATAAGAATTAGCAAGAAAGAGAAAGGGGGCAGAATGACAGTGACTAAGGCCCAGGTAGATCCTTGGGATGAAACAGAATTTTGTGGTCAAGTGCTGCACAGACACACAAAGACAGGAAACAGTAGCTTCCACAGCAGTGGCAGCAATAGAAGTGCTATCAGGAGACGTGCAGGTTTGTGCTCATTTAACCTCTCAGAGACAGCAGAGCTGCACTGTATCTCCCTTCTGCAGCTGCCCGATTGTTTGCCGGGACACAATGAAGTATGGCACCTCAACAGGTTTCTGCTTTCCACTTTTTTTTCCTTTTTTTTTCTCAAAAGAAAACATCAAGTTCTATCCAAATGCACAGCAGGCGGTGATAACACAGTATTTTAGGTTATGTGGGTCATAGTTTTGTTCAGATAAAACTCAGTTACGCCAGTTTTCTCCATGTCCCTGGCAGTGGCCTTTTTCACTTGATGTGTTTGCAGTCTCTCTGTACAAGCTGTGCACTCCACTTCTACACAACCCCTATGTTCTTAGCAGCAACATTTTTCCAGCGAAATTCACAATGATGTTGAAGCACCATTCAAGTGAGTAAAGCAGCAACCTCGAAGGATATGAGGGCGCCCTAACCCTTCATTTTCTGTAGGGGCAAGGTGCAATTTTTTAGCATTTTACTTGGACTTTGAGTAATTTTGCTAGACATTTTAAGACCTTGAGGCTTGATTACATTTAAAATCACTAATTGGTGATAATATAAATTGACTCTGAACAATTTCATTACAAGACTTAAGAAGTGTTTTGCACTTACAGCCACTCACATTACAGCTACATCTCCATACAACAGCTGGATATAACAAAACACAACAAATCCATTAAAACACCTTTGATCTTCAACTCTGACAACTTTAAATCCTTATGGCATTTATTAATCTAATAATAAAACTAGTTGTCACGTGTAAATTAATAACAGTTAACAGACAGCTTGAGTAATTATAAGTCATGGATTTCAGGTTACAGTATTGACTTGATAGACCACATTTCATATTTGTCTCTCAGTAGGTTCTTCAGTCAGCCCATTTAATCTCCCTGTCAAATTGGTGACGAGCCCACCACCATCTTGCACCTCTGTGTAACCCAGACTTTTGCGTAATTACGGTGATCATTCTATTGAGCTACTGGCTCCCTCTCAGCTGTCCACTGACCCCCAGAGTCCACCCTTGGTGGTTGAGAGAAGTGCCGTTTATGAGATGTGATCAATAGAGAAAGCTTTTCAGAGACACCTGTTCATGGATCACCTTTCACAACCCCCCTGTGACTCAGTGAAGGTTTGGAAGTGTTTTCTGAACATAACTCCCTCTCCACATTTGTAAATATTAGATGATGTTATCATCTCTCCTCCCTACACATGTGAACATTCCTTAAATGAGTAGCATTGGTGCTTTTTTCTTTTCAGTCTGAAGTTCCCTTTGTGTTATAGAAGCTGTATTTCATTGCTGAGCCCTGGTGGGAGGAATACTGGTGAAGACTTTGAGCTGTAGCAGCCTGGCTGATATCACAGCTTAAAAAATGATGATCTAATTTAATTATCGCGGCTATAAAATATGATGACTGCTAAGATCGGGAGTCTTTTGAGGTACCTGCCATTTTGTGATATCAGAAATTCAAACATCCTTTAATCTCCTATTCGTCATTAACTGTTTTTGACACAGCTCATCTTTGTTCGCTCCTTTTTTTTATTCATTGCTATTCCAGTCTCATCCATCAGCTCAAAGCCGATGATTCTGCTGTTCTTTTTGGCTGCACAATTCCCACCACTTTCCCTCTTGAGGATAAATCAATCAATTTGCTATTACTGTAGAACTCAGAGACATGGATCAATTAGGTTGTTGCTGAGTAATGAATGCATCTTTAATGAAAAAAATTCCCTTTGAGCGGAATGAGGCCACATGGTCGTCCCTGACACACTCCTGTCTTTCAGTATTGTTGTACAATTAGCCAAGTGTTTATTCACTTTGATTCAAAGTTGCATAATGCTTTTGATAGAAATAGCTTTCTTGCTTCCTGGCAAGAGCCCCAGCCAGAAGCTGATCGTTTTCAGGTTGTCCATTCATTCTTATTTCTGTCCATCCAATTCTCACTGAAAGTACATCTCTGTAACACCTCAAAAGAACTTCTTCAAATCTGGCACATACATTCACTTGGACTCAAGGATGAACTGATTAGATTTTAGTGGTCAGAGGTCACAGGGACCTCACAATTCACTCTATAGCCGTTTGTTAAAGCCCCAGTCTGTAACTTATTTGGCTTTTTATTAGCAAAAATCAAATATGTCTTTCATAAATACGTATTTCATTGAAGTCGAATCACACCCACATACAAATGAAAGCTTTCTGGTACCTTAGAATGAGTTGTTACAAGTCGTTACAAATACATACAGTAAGTGGGCAACGCACCGAACCGAGGCGGCCATGTTGCATCGCCATTTCTTATGTTCAGTGGCAGCGTGACCGTAGGTAACCATAGAAACTCAGCGGAGCTGTGGGCTCGGCGTGTTAAAACTGTCTCCACTGTGTAGTGTGAGGAAGGACGGAGGCACTGATGTTGCATTCAGGTGCAGTCAGGCAGACGGCCGTCGGCAAACCAACCGGATGTCATTTTACTCGACGAGAGAAAGACGGTAAAACGTGGGTCGGGTAAACAATACGACATCACCATGACAACATATTGTCACACCTGTATTGTTTTGCCTCGTGCTGGCGGACCACTTGTTTACGTCTGTTGTCTGTCTGACGTCTGCCTGATTTCACGTGAATGCAACATCAAGAATACGTTCAGATATGTAACCGCACCGCTAGATGGGGGGATTCCTACGCATTATACCTTTAAAACTTCACACAGACAAGCTCTCACACAAGTGGTTAATATTGTGACTCTGGGTAACAGGGAGTTGAGGTATACAACAATGAGGCAGCAATTCTGTTTCAATTATGATAACCTTGGAAAACACACATGAGCAGCATCCATTGCTTAGATAATGGCAGAATGTATTTGGCATATTCTTACGTCATTTATGTGTAATAAGCATTTAAACAGCATTTTATGACAATAAATTAATAAGATGTCGCTTCATATTAGTGTATGCTCTCTGTGTGAGGTTGTATAGTTGTCTAGTTTTTAAATACGAACCAACAGCAAGAGCCAACGGCAGTAAACATCACACTGGGCGGTTTGACAGCAGCTGATATCCTGAGTCACAGTCGAGTTTTTGTTGAATTTTCTATCTAAGGAAAAGTGGAATGGCGCCGGGCTCAGATTATCTGTCACAGTACTTTTGAGAAACCCAGGCATGTACCCTGACCCCTGCCCACATGCACAGAAAGTCACCTTTCACATGACCTCCTTGATGTATATTTAATTGTGCAGTGAATAGAGATCTTTTATGACAAGATAGTTCCCTGATGTTTGAGGTGCAGGGTGGACAAAAGGTGAAAAGAGGAGGGAAACACACATCAAGGAAGACTCAGAGCATGAAGGGATCTGAAAATCCATTTATTCCATGTGACCCTGTCACTGCTCCTACCCTTACTAAAATGATTTTTAATAATGAAATGGATTGGGGAGATACGCGATGGGGGGGAGGAAAGGGGGGAGAAAAAGAGGGAGAGAACTTATCCCTTAAAGAATCAATTATAAACACTTTGGTTGAGATCAGAGGCAATGGATGGCTGCGCAGGGCTTTGCAGAGAGAGAGAGGAAGAGAAAGTGGAGAGGGCAGGAAACTGTCCTGAAATAAGAAGCCGGTGTGTGCCAGCGCCAGCGGGGGGAGTCTCTGTTTGACTTTGGGTTAGTGGTGCTGGGCTGCTAGTGGGAACAGAGGGAAGGAGGAAAGAGGTGGGGATTGATAGACACTGAGGGAGAGCAGCGGCACACCGGCTGAATGAGAAGCAGGGAGTTGTGAGCTCCCTGCGCCGCGCCGCTCCCTGTAGCACGCAGTGTGTAAAGCTCTGGGTTTGCTCCACTCCACTGCACAAACAGTGGATGTATGGCTCACCCTCTGCCGACAGTTGGAGTGATTATTCGCATGGCCGTGGCAGGTGGCACAATGCTGCATTAGTCAGCTAATTGTCGTCCAGAGACATACTCACACTAGGGTTGACTTTTTCTTTCTCCTTCTCCTTTTTTTTCCTTATAAGTTTAGTGATTTACTACTGTTTTATAGAAAACCTGTTACATTTCCCTTGATGCATTACATTTAGTGCATTTTTCTCCTCCCTCTGGCTCATTAACATGTTTGAATTCATTGCTGGAAACATGATGAATGGTGTTGGCATTTAAAAGTTGATTCTGATAATTAGAGCGGCTGATTGATGACTGCCAGTGTGCGTATGTGCCATGACGAAAGGATGTAACTTTTGTCTTAACTGCATTATTAAATGACACGTAGGTGAAAAAAGATGTTGCTCCATGTCAGTGAAGACAGGGTACAAGTTCTGTCATCTTGTTCTCCATCATCTGGGGATGGATAGAGCAGAATTCAAACACAGCTAGATCCCTTTGGGATGCTGGGTTTTCATCTTACCAGCCACTGTCTTGATTGTTTTTTTATTTTCCCGTCTCTTGGGTACATCTACTATCTTTAAGTACAATAGTGTTTCATGTTTGTTTTTTCAGTTGATGGGGCTTCAAAGTAAGGAATGCTAATCGTTAGTGGTTGCAGATTATATTAAGAAACTCTTTAAAGGGATAGTTCACCCAAAATTGAAATTTCACTCATTATCTACTCTAGCAGTGCATGTCCATATAACGGTTGCAAATGGATACCAACTGTCTTCGTAAGAAAAAGACACACCAAAAAACATCCAAATACCTCCATGCTGCTCGTATATGGACATGCACTGCTACGCCGAGACCCCCTGTAACTCAGAGAAGCCACGGAGGACTCTGAAACTTCTCCCAGCCCTTAGTCCACATGAGGGCGAGAAGTTAATGAGTGAAATTTCAATTTTGGGTGAAATATCCCTTTAACTTACCATAACTACTTTAAAATCAGGTTTGTGGCAGCTAATTACTCAGATTATCACTTCTCTGTTTTTTCTTCATGTGGCGTCTGTTGAGGCCTGCACTATGAGACTACGCTGTGGGTCTGTTTAATTTTTCTTTTATAGATGTTGAGGTGATGTTAGCCTTGAAATTGGTTACCTTAGCACCTGTAGCTACAGAGGTGTGATCTTAAAATGAAAATGAATAACCTGCAGTGAGTCAGAGAGACGGTGTAGGATTATGATTACAGAGGCCCAAGTAATCAGCCAGCCTCTTAACCTTTGATGAACAGAAGGTAATCAATTATTTGCCTCCTTAACTTATAAAGGTGGTAGAGCCGTGGGTCAAAATATCTCAAGAGGGTGGCTCAAAAAAACAAAAAAATAAGTGTCTTTTTCACAGCGTCTGTATACTGTCAACATAGAAGGAGAAAAGTGAGAGGAGATGTGGCAGAGCAGTTGTACATAAGACTGAGAACAAAGCATCTCTGTGCTGATAAGTCCTTTTCTCTGTTGTTTTGATGCTCTTTGTTGAATACATCTGTGATTCTCCTGCTTAGAAGTGATATGATGATCTAGTTTTGATGTGTTTGCAGCACCTGCACCCGCATGCCTCAGTCAGTCAGTCAGTCAGTCAGTCGACTGAATTAATAAAAGATGCCAGTGATTCCTTCCTGTTGGAAATAGAGTCTTGTCACTCAAGGCTCAAGCAACCTCCACGCGTCCTTGTTATCATCTGCTCACTCACCGAGGCCTGAAGGCAACAGCTCATTCAGTGTTTATCACATTTGTTTTCAGTATTTTCATATGAACTCTCAGAGTTGTGAATGTGAAAACTGGGCATGGGAAACATCGGCATCTCGTTCTGGCTGAGGGTAAAGACAAGATTCAGGAATTTTCTAGTAATAGAACAGAAGTCGCTTATTAGTAGTTTTTATTTGTTTCTGTTGACTCTTTGTATGGGTTTGTCCAGGTTCACACAGGCAAATAGAAGATAGGAAATAAACAATAACATTTTACAGATATAGTCAATTCTCTTTCTATTACATCTGGACTTGCATGTCTTTTTTTGTCGTTTCACTTGCTGCTATAATTAGTCCTTGGCTAAAAATGTAGGCTAACACATTAGCACCTTAATCAAATGACATGTGAATAGTTGTACATGCAGCAGAAAACAAACTAAAAAGCACCTTTACCTTTTATGTGTTGGCCCTCCTTGACTAACACCGTGTAGGCTTGTGGCTGTAGGGCTCGTGTTCAAAAAAAAAAAACCTCCATTATTGGAACAGTTTTAAAGTCTAGTGTGTCCTGAGTGCAGGTACTGGCTCAGTTTTTCAGTGAGTGAGCTGGACAGGAGCATGCAGCTGCTGGAGCACAGATCCAAGCGGAACAAATCTGCATGCCTTCCAGCAGTGTTTGAGTATTGAGCCTCTGCCCACAGGAACCCAAGCAGTGCTGTTTTTCTCATCCTCCTCTGTACGCTGCCTGAATGTCACCCCTTAAATGTTTAATTAACCATATTGCGTAATTGATTGAATAAATATACTTAACTGCTGTGACTCCGGTGCTGCATCTTTCTCTTTCCAAACCTTTTTTTTTTTCGCCTTTGCTGAAGTCAACTGTCAGTCATTATCGTCTCATGTCGAGTTTCCTCGGCTCGCAGTCTCTTTATCTCACTATTCCCCTGTGAAGGATTTTGCTTTTCTTTCTTTCTTTCTTTTTATTATCCTACAGCAGTGGGGGTTGGTGGTGGAATTTAAAAGCATCAGAAATCACTTACAGATTGCTGAGTGTACAGTTCACACCGGCCCAGTCCAGTGTGTGCAGACCACAGAAAGGTGCAGGCAGCATATTCATGCAGTCCATCTAATTTATGGCTGTATTCCGTATGAAATGTGTGTGTATGTGGGTGGATGGCCACGTGCGTGTGAGTGTGTATCTCTAGTGTATGTGTGCATGCAACCAGGTCACACTCTGTAAAGACTACAAATTAAATATCCAGATTTCTGCTGTGCAGTAAGATGCTGACCTGCAACTTTGTTGGTTAAATCTCCCAAAAAGTGAAGTTGATGTTTTTTTCCTCTTTAGGCTTTAGGTGCAGCCCCTTCAAAAAGAGTTTCTTAGGTTGGGAAGCAGGTCTGCCTCTCTCCAGCTGTTTCCCAAGTGATTGTGTGTGTGCATAGTTTTTTTGAACTCGTGTTTGATCTTTAACATTATGCCGTATATTTACACAGATTGTCCTTTGCATACTAATATTTTGGAGGTGTTTTTTTTGTGTGCACTACACTGGCAAAAGGAAAAACATTGATATAAGGCTGCAACTGTGCTGCTGGCCGCTGCAGCATTTTTTTTTTTAATACAGGAAAGTAATTTTGTCCTAATGCCAGACTGACAGTTACAATGGATGTGCCAAGCCAAGGTTACAAATCAGCAGATGGGAGGTGGCAGCAGAGTGGACCCAGCTAATATACTGCTGTAGCGCCCTTATTTTGTCACTGAGTTTATGTTTCTTGCTCACCTGAGAAGCAAACAGCTGGACAGATAAGTACTGCGATTATTCTTATGGATGGAGGGAAGGTTGGAGTGGAGGTGCAGTGACCAGATGCAAACAGCAGAGAGGGGATGTGACAGTGGCTCATACACAGGGTTCTTACGGATCCTTAAAAAGTCTTAAAAGGCATTGAATTCATGGGGCGGTGCGTGGCGCAGTGGTTAAAGCGACCATGTAGAGGCTACAGTCCTCAATGCAGGCGTCCCCGGTTCGAATCCTGCATCGGGCAGACCTTTCCTGCATGTCATTCCCCCTCTCTCTGCCTCCCCCTTTCCTGTCTATCTCACTATGTGCTATCAAATAAAAGGCAAAAACGCCAAAAAAATATACTTAAAAAAAAAAAGGCATTGAATTCATTAATCTAAAAACAAGGCCTTAATTGGCATTAAAATGTCTTAAATCAAATTTTCAAACGTCTTAAAAATGTTAACACATGGTAAGTGGGATTTTATGGTTGTAATTAGTCTCAAATCTCAAAATAATTGGTAGCCTAACATTCCGACATAGAGAAGTTAGTGGCGGCCGTCAACGCTAAATTTCTCACCGCCACCAGCTCCCGAGTCAGTGTTTTTTTTTTTTTCTCTCACTTTTTATGCATTTATTTTGAAAGGACAGCTGGAAAGAGACACAATCCAATGTTCATAGCAGTCACTTTACCTTGGATCACATAGGAAAGTGGGTAAAATTGTCCCTAACCCTATGTAATTGATGTGGTGTTTTTTTTTTTCTTTTTTCTGCATTTGTGTTTATTATGAAGTCGGTCTTAAATTTCATTTCAAGTGGCTTTAAAAAAGTCTTAAAAAGTCTTAAATTTAACTTGGCTTAAGCTGTAGGAACCCTGCATACAACCTTTGGGTTTGTTTGGCTTAGTCACATGTTGCTAGTTTGTTTGACTTTGTCTTTCCTAAATACTAAAGGCCAATTAACTGACTGTAAGGGCGTATTCACACCAGGCTCGTTTGGTCTGCTTAAAACGGACTTTTCCTCTGGTGCGGACTTTTTGGGGAGGTGTGAATACAAACCAGCGGACTCTGATGCGGATCAAACAAGTGAACCGAGACCACCTCTGCAGCTGGGACTCGGTTCACTTGTTTGGTCCGCACCAGAGTCCCAAACGAACCCTGGTGCGATTCACGTCCGGTGTGAATGCAAACTGAACCTTTCCCGAACCTTTTTGGATTCAACAGGCTTCCGTTGTTGTCATAAAATGTGGAAATGATCAACAATGAGCCGTGGGTCAACATGGAGCACAGATAGACACGCTGCCTCCTTGATATCTGGTCAGAGGAAAATATTTATCATATACTGGAGAGGACGCACCCGTCACCGTTAACGATGCACATTCTTCATATTTTTTTTAAACTGATAAAAGGAAGTCGTTATCCAATTAATAACCGTTAACAGAAATAAATGTGACTAGGCTTATGCCGATCGGCAACGCGGCATCCTACTGCTGCATAACGGCGGTGTGAATACGCCCTAACAGCTACTTATGGAAGCCCCTGTTGATCAGCTGATTTTCATTAAAAACATGTGATTGGTAAAACAGAGTTCATGCTTCTTGTAACGGATCACTTTAAAACTGATCACTTGTGATGAATAGCTGTGGTGTCTGTGGCTGAGAGAAGCACTGTGTGCTGTGTAGAACCGTCTCTTACCTTGTTCAATACGCTGGCCTGCAACAAGCCACCAAAATAAAATGTGTCGGCCTTGTGGAACTTTCACAAAGTGAGACCGATGTAACTTATGGCGTCTGCAGCGCATGCCAAGAATGATCAGTACTGGCAGCAGATCGGCAAATCTCACTCAGATGATCATTATCAGCAGCAGGAAAACATTGCTATATAACATTTTCCAGGGAACATCTCATTTCACCTCTGTTAGAAAGAGCTGAAAGCTCCACTGCTGGGTAGAAGTAGTGCACAGTAACTTCAGCGTCACGAGGAAAATCACTTTCTAACTGGTGTTTGGTATTTAAGTTTAACTTTTAAATGGTTGGCCAGGTAACACGGCTATAATGAAAGGTCAGACCCTCCAATTTGAAGACAAATGACTCAGGTGGTTACGGATGCAGGCAGAGTTGTCTGAGGAGATTCAGCATCTCAGCACACCAACATCCAGAGCCTCTGGTTTTGTTGTAGTGCACATATACATGCACAACTTTTGATAAAATACTGGTGTGTTCTGTCTGTTGTGTTATTATTGAGTGTGTCAAAGCAGCTTTCAGATGTCCTGAAATTATATTTTTACGATTCATATTAGACATGAATTCATATGAATTCTGCACCACCTCAAACATGGGGGAATGGCTTGATTAATGGAACAATGCCCCTCACAATGCAGTCATTGTGTCTCGCGCCATGTAAAAAAGACTATTCCTTTTAATGATGATGATAATGGAATTGAGTTTGATTACATATAAATATTTCCATTCTGCTGCATAGTGATCGTGTCATGAATAGATCAGCAAAGGCTGTAGTTTGGCAGTATGTGTCTTAACAGATCAGTGCTTTTTGTGCTTAATTCGTACCGGCTTTATAAAGCCTGAGTCATGTTTGATCCTCTGTGTATTCACACCCATTGTGCTCTGGGTGCACAGTAACTCTTGGGCAGACATAAACAAATAAATAGCAGGCAGTTGTGTATGATTATGATTCAAACTGTCAGTGAGTGTCGGATGGAAAATAGAGTTGAATTCCTTTGGGTAAAAAAGAGTTATTATTGTTGGAGGAGGACAAGCCTTTTACATTTAATTATAGGTTAAATCACGTAAAAGGCAGATTTTTGTCAGGTCAGTGTAAGTGAGTTAAAACAATTAGCTTTTATTGCTCCTGCGGTTTCTAACATTTCCTGGAGAGTTCCTGGCCTGAGGTTCTAAAAGCAGCCTGTCGATTGACATTAGTATCAACACTTAACCTTTACCACACTGACACAAAAGCCCCCATGTTTTTAGTTAAAGGCACAGTTCATAGTATTCTATCAGGCGGTAAAACATTGGATGTTTGGTGGTAAGAGAAGACCCCCCCCTCTTATTTATTAATATATATATATATATTCTGATAGTCCTGCTCTTGTCATGTCTGGGTTTCACAGTTACTTTTTCCTCAAGACACAAAATGTAGACAGCCTTAGTTTTCTGGTTCAAAGCGTGGTTTAGTCAGAGAGTAGAGCGTCACTTCATGTGTCAAAAGAAATAAAAAGCTTCCACTTAACACCGCTGTGCATGACTTCATCCTGTAGATTATGTTCAGCTGACTGGAGGCGGGAAGCAAAGAGAGGGGGCGTAGTCTCGTCTTCTCACCTGTACTTGAGAGTGTGTGTCCACTCCATGATCAACGCCAAAGATACAAAAATGTCTTTAATTCTCTACAAAGTAATGCATCCACAAATGTATATTAAAGGACAATTCCGGGCAAATTCAACTCGAGGGTGTATTTTCCTATCATTTTAGGTCTAAAAGAAGGAATCTGAAGATTTTCAGTTTAATTGCTCCTGTTTTGCGGTAGTTGTGTCTGTCCCCGCATCGCCACGGCAGCAATGAATGGGAGAGGATGGAAGTTCCACTGCTTAGGCTGTTTACATCCCACAAAGCCATATTTTTTTTCCACAGACAGCGTCAGATGGCGACTCAAACATGCACCCAGAAGTTTATTTACTTCAAGCAAGCCGACATGTTTGTAAAACTAGATCTAATTCAAAGTCTCGCGGAGTCTTGCACAAGACCCAAGTTGACGCGCTTTGTGTGTTCACGTGCAGTCGGAGCTACCGTTTGTGTCATAAACACAGGAATATCAACTCTTGACTTGCTTCAAGTAAATAAACTTCTGGGCTTTGAGGGATGTAAACAGCCTAAGCAGTGGAACTTGCATCCGCTCCCATTCATTGCTGCCGTGGCGATGCGGGGACAGACACAACTACCACAAAACAGGAGCAATTAAACTGAAAATCTTCAGATTCCTTCTTTTAGACCTAAAATGTTAGGAAAATACAGCCCCAAGTTGAATTTGCCTGGAATTGTCCTTTAACTCTTTCGCGACCACACTAATTCCTCAGCACATCCGCTCAGGACCACATGTTTTTGGCTATTTGTTTACCTTTTATCTCACGTCGAACCGAACTCTGTACGTCACCTAGAAACAAACGGTCTTCACGTGCTTGAAGAGTGACTTTACAACGTGCTCCACGAAAAAACGGCGAGTTTTTCCGCCGTTTCGTTCGTGAGGACGAAGTAGAAGAAGAGAGCTGGGTTTCTCCAAAAACGGAGTTCCCGCTCTAGTTTCAGAGAAAAACGCACTTTTGTGTCAAGTGGCAATCTGCTCATTTTACCGGTACTCTGCAGTGTGGCATGTCTCCCAAATCATTTCTACGGCTAAATAAATATATTTGTAGGCATATCTGGGGGGTGTGGCAGCGTGGAGAGCAGCGGTGCAGCGGTGCGGGTCTCTGGCTGCAGCGCAGCAGCTCCGGGACACTGCTGTGTGACTGGCCGGCGATGAGTGCTCTGTAGCGGGGGCGGCCGGTCACAGCCCCCGCTGCAGAGCGCCCGCTCTGCTGCACAGCGCCGTGAAAACAGCCGTGATAACGGGCTTTCAGATCCGAGTCTCCAAACCATAAACGTTTGTAACAGCACCGGTAAAAGTCGCCACATTTGTCGTCGGTCGCTTTTGTCAAAAGAGGGTTTGGAAAGTCGCCAGATTCAGCGAGAAAGTCGCAACACTGTAGCCGACAGCCGCACAGCGCTGCACGCTGTCCCCACAGCAGCATTCAAGGAGAACGATTACTCAAACAAAACCAAGATCACACAGTTTATAAAAAATATTATGTTTTGATTTTAGTTTAAAACAGTTTTACATATCAGAGGACTACCATATTCACACACAGGGTACCTCAGAGTGTCTATTATCGTAATCTGTAAAAAAACGGTTTTGACGAGTTTGCTCGTCAATGGTCGTGAACGTTCGGCAGGCTGTGACGAGTTAACTCGTCAATGGTCGCGAAAGAGTTAAAGGGAACATATTATGGGAATATCCCTTTTTGATGGCTCTTAACCATATTCAAATGTGAGAATTGGCAAACAAATCTGTAATTTTCAGGCTCCCTAAGTTGAAATCCACGTGGTAGCTGTTCCCTCAGTTGACATACAATGATGTTTTCGAATTTGCATAATACAACCCCAACCTGTGAGTACTGGTTCCGAGGGGTCAGGGCGGGGTGTGCAATGGCTCATTTGCATTTAAAGGGACAGGCACTGAAACCAGCCGTTCTGAACACGGCTGTTTAGATAGGATGAAAAGAGCTGTGATGTTTGATCCCCGCCGTATTTTGACTAAAGCATGTCACAGACATGTCTTTACCTTGGAACTATTCTAATCCGTGGAAAAGGTGCATAATATGTCTCCTTTAACACTGAAACTTAAAAGAGAAGATTCAGGTCATACACTTGTGACCTGTACATTGTAATATTGAATTCTGTTGCTTTGGGTTTTTTTTGCCTGTAATATTTTCTCATCTTGAACTCCTGGGCTACTGTGGCTCTAAATAGTGCAAAGCAAGTGCCAGAAACATCAATCTGATCAGTGTTGCATGCAGATAGGTCTACGACAAAACTGCGGTTCATATTAAAAAATGTCATACAGTACTGCCACCGCACAGATGAGATACACTGATATGATATTTATGCCATATCAGCCACCCTGAGCGTGCATGCCTGAGTAGATACGAGTGTGAGCGTGTGAATGTGCAGTGTGTGTGTGCGCTCATATGCATGATTCCATGTATGCATATTCCACTAGCTGTCAGAAGGAGTGCCACAGGTCAGTGCACTCTAACCTGAAGTGCGCCTCAGATTTTCCTCAAAGAGACAAGACCAAACTCATTAATCAGGAGCCAGGAGAACAGCAGTAAACAGCCATTACTATGCACCCTCACAGTCTGGACCTGCATCACAATTATTGCCTGTCTTCTGGTCCAAGTGGATCTGCTCGCCCATTAGTGTCATATGATAAAATGTGGGATACCAAAAAGGCATCATTTCTTTGCAGTTAAACAGGTCTTAATGAACCGTTTGGTTAATGAGGTGGCGAGCCACCAGGCTGAGAGGAACAATAGCAAACATGGCAAATGGCGGCGCATAGTGAGCCCACTTTGTCATTTACCTACCCTTGCCCGTCACTGCAAAAAGGCTTTATTTCCTCCTATTATAGCTGATATGACCCCCCTCTCGTGTCTCTCCCATCAATATTGCATAGGCTAACCACAATCATGATATGTGCATATTATGTTTCTCTTGCTGAAAGTAAAGAACGACATAATCCAGAATGAATCCCACACTCCCCTCACCCCCACCCTCACCATATACACTATTCTCCCTTCTTAGGCTGCATCTGAGCCTTCAAATGCATAAATTAATGTAGCTAGCAGCTCATTGCGTGTTTGTGGCAACAGTAGATTAAGCCATTAGGAAACGCCTGTGGAACTAAATGATTGAATCATTGACCATAATAAGACACACGGTGACATGTGTTAGAGACATGTATCATTCATGGGCACCCATCAATTCAGCAGGCAATGTGACTCATTGTCCCTTTCATCGTCTGAGAGAGACAGAAGCGCTCTCATCTCGCTAACATTCCTGCGGAATACATAAACCTCTATACACACACCCCGTCGGATGCTTTGTCTTTGAAAGGCATTAACCGGGGGGGTTGTGGATTGAAGGTTAGAGAGGGAGGCGCAAGATTGGCTTACTAACTGGCTGGGAAATTTTTGATTAGAGGAAATGAATGTGAAACAAGCCCTAGTCCCTGAACGTCGTCCACCAAAGTACCTTTGGGAAAGATACAGAGTCCAGAACCGAGCCAGTGGCCGTGGGTACAACGGTGGCCAGACTGTAAATGGGAAATAAGAGGAAGAGACAAGTTGATGAATCAGATGATGAAAAGGTTTTATCATTTGTATTAAGAATGTAATCAGTGATGGCAGGATGTCATCACCCTCACACTATTTTAAAGTGCATATTTTTGCCTCAAGTAAGGGTTCAAATGGGAAATTAAATTTTCCATTTTCATGTTGTACCTCTTATCCTTTTTTATTCTTTTTTTTTTTTTTACAGCGGTGCAGTCACTAGTCTGATTTGTTATCAAAGCAGCGGCTATCTGAATAAGGTTGAAAAAAGAATGTGCGCTCTCTGAGTCACACACATTTTCACCTTGTTATGTTCAGGGCAGAAATGTTTTCTGTTACATGTGACGCAGTTACAAAGGGCCGGAGAACTTAATTTCATTGAGTTTGTGCTCCAGTGGCGTAGCAGAGGGTCACCACAGCACAGGCCCCGGCTTCTAATCCCAAATGAGCCAATTTAACGCCAACCACCTTACAATATATCTCAAATTAAGGGCTTGTTTTTCAAGCGGATTTGACTACACACCCGGACGAACACACTGTCACGATGCTATATGGCCTGATAAATGTTGTCGTGTTAAAATAATGTGACAGATTTTCAAGGCGAAATGTTTTTCATGTTTGGGGTGTGAAATCTGTGGTAATGGGATGATAAAGTAAATACCCTTGAGGCATTTTACACCAGGATGATTTTGTCAGTATATAATCACCTCTGTGGCCTCAGAGCAGAGTAGAGAAGTACATCCAAGTGTTACCTAAACCTCTCTCCTTGCTGCTCTGTATCTCCAAAGGCTTCCAGCTTCCAGCACCTTATTCAACATTTAGTATAGTAGACATCCAAGGACTCAGTCTAGTCTAGTCATTGCCTTGCACATTAGCGATTAAAATGATGATTATCAAACTGTCTCCCATAGAATAGTTCTGCAGAAAATGTGCACAGAAGCCACAACTAGATTTTCCGGCCTAGAGCTTTTATTCTCTTGAAAGATTTGTTTCAAACGTGAATGTATTCACTTAATATCAGCTGAACCTTCATGACCTGGTCTATTTTCAGACCCTTAGACCGGTGTAACTATGCTGAGTAAAGCCTGTGGTTGCATATACTGTGTCATGGATAATTTTACAGGTTGGCTCCTGCTAGAATCTTAACAGCGTTTTAGCCATAAAAAAAACTGTAAAGGCACGTCTCATTTTATTTGATAAATAACATCGGTCTACTTCAGGTCATCTTTGATCTGACTTTGAAGAGGGGGTATAATAAAAATAGATCAACACTGGCAGAGAGATGCATGATAATTTTCTTCGGCAGAAGCAGCAGATATGAATCTGACAGGACACACGGGAGGAAAACAAAGAATAAGCAGAAATTCTGAGAGGCTCCAGTGAAATGAAACGGACTGAGAAGATAGGATGAGTGAAAAGAGATGTAGCTGTGTCAAAAGAGGGCCAGTGATACGCATCTGGCTCTAGCCTACACCTCTCTGTGCTCCTCTACACCAAGTAAAGCCCTGTGAGGAACCTTCCTCCATGTCAACTTTAGTTTAGTTTAGTTTAGTTTAAGTTTATTTCAGACATGTTGAAATAAATAAAACATAATACAGAAATGGACAGACATAACATATAAAAACTTTGCAAAGACAACATATGAAAAAAAAAAAAAAAAAAAAAAATTTAAAAATAAAGGTAATTTGATTTTTTTTTGTTTTTTCGTATACGAAAAGGAGTGGGAAGAAGTAAAACTTATTTACTCCCACCCCTTATTCATAAATGATCTATCAAGTTATCTAGTCATTATTACTTGAAATTATCTATCAAGTTATCTAGTCATTATAATCTATACAGTAAGTTAATTTATGAGTTATATTATTATATTTATATACATATAGATTTATTCTAACAGATTACTAATCTTTATCTCTCTATAGTCATATACATATAAAAACATATCACTGACAATACTCTGTGAGTTAGTGCGGCGTTCTTTTACTCAGCACAAAACCTCCGGGTGGTTGGTTGGTTAGGCATACACACACACTCTGAGGTTTGTGTCCCACATCATGGCAGAGTGAGATTGGATTCACCGACTGCTTTGAGTTTGGGTGAGCCCAACTACAAAACTTAAATTCATAAGCTACTTTTCAGGAGCTGGTAATAAAGGGGAAACAAAAGGTATTGACATGAATGTTTTGCAGATTCATTCATTCAATATGAACATTTTCTGTTGTCAATCAACATTGTGTACATGTAGATACAAAAGGTTGTGTATTAAATAGTGGCATATTGTTGTGATGAGGCACTGCGCAATTTTGGCATATTGCTCCTCATCATTTGTGCTTTTAAGAAAATGCTGCTGTGTACTAAAGACTTCCCTCAGTACACAGTGTTAGAACATTCACTGATGCTTTATGAGCAATAAGCCGTGTTGGTTGGGCACTGAAACTAAGTGAGGAAAATGAATGGATCTGTCAGACAGCAGAGAAAAGTGATTGAATATTCCCTCATGGCTACTGATGATATGCACACTTCATTGAATTGTGTTCCCTCACTTGTGCTCCAACACTTAATTACTAAAAGCAGTTAGTTTTTGCCTTAATATTTCTTGGCTGTCCACCAGTTGAGCTTCTAAAACACCAGCACTGAATAGTCTGAACAGTCTCATAAACTATGTGCTTTAACTTAAACCCTTTTCTCACATTTGCTGTCATTGCTTTTGAACCAATAAACATGAAGAATGTCTTTTATCTGGAATTCTTAAATTGCTCAGCACAGACAAATTCAGTCAGTACGTTTACGTGACAGTTGAAAAAACCGAATTATCGCCTTAATCCGACTATAACTTGACAACTAAAGTGCATGTAAACACATTAGTCTGACTAAGACTGGACCTAACCCCTAACCATAACCCAGATAATGCGATTGGAAACTAGTTTTCTTCTGCATTTATACGACTTAATCTGACTGAAACTGGACAGTGTATGTGTGCATGCTTCACCACAGTTGAGATGGCACAAAGTTTAGCATAGAAGCCGACTTAAACCCAGCACAAAAAAACCCGTCTGGGCTGATGTGACAGCATTACATTTTAGACAGTGCAACCAACTAAGATGTTTTTATATATACAGTATAAAAATGGAGGTCCGAGGCCTGACCTGAGTCATTTGTACTGTACGTACTTTCAGCCCGAACTCAGCCCAGACCAGCGTGTCCAGTCAGAAAGTTGAGAACTTTAGTTATTAAAGGGCACATATTTTGCAAAATCCACTTGATACTGATTTTGTAACAGTTATATGTTACATGTGTTCCCGTGGCCTTTCTCCACGCCTGGTTGTGAAAAAAGTCTGTTCACTCACTTAATTGATTGCTTCATTATTTTTGAGATGGTGTGCCCACAGATGGGCCAGTTGGAACTACAGCCTATCTTGACGTGGTGATGGCTGTAAGAGTCTCTCCATGTTTCTCCTTCTGCCACAGTAAAAAGGGAACATTTACATTTTTTGAGACAAGATGAGAGTCTCAGAAACTGTTCTTTTTTTCTTTTCTTTTTTTTTAACTGAGCATCTATTTGATCATTCGGAAATCATTACCCCTCCCCATTTTAATGTCAACATTAGCACATGGTACCTGTAGCGAAAACCACACCCTCTCCCCGTGACGGGTGTGGAGTGGATGTGGTTTACACATTTCTTTTGCATCTCAAGGTGCAGACACAGAAAGGGCTCGTTCTAAGGAGAGTTCTGGAGAGCCACTTTCAGATAGCTGAGATTAAGGGGGGATTTGGGGGCAATACACTACGAATACACTGGGTTGGACCACATATGTGAAATGGTTGAAAAACAGCGTTATATGGGACCTTTCATATCCAGTCATTTACTAGGTGTCAGAGAAGTCAACTGGAAAGGGCGATATTAACCCGCCAAAACGACGCATATCGTTTCGACACCGTCAATTATTCGATTTTCACTGTTGCATGTAAACTGGGACAAAGACAGAATTCCAACGAGACGCCCAATTTGACCTACGAGCAGCTGGACTTAGCTCTGCATGTAAACGTACTGATGGATGGGGACCGGACTGCAGAAGTCCTCTCTGCATCTCTGCTACACAGGGACCGCAAAGACCACAGGCTCTGACTTGTGTCCTGACTGAGTGTTGGACTACACAGGACACGTGACTGTCATTAATATCCCAGTGTCTGCTGCAGCTATTGAACATCAGGTGATGAAACCGTAATCCAGCACTCTCTCGCACCAACGTACATGTCAATAGCACTTCACCCAATACACTTGGGAGAAATACGAGTCACCTATTGTCTGCAAAGACACCATAAAAGGCAATTAAACAACTAATCCAGCAGCAACAAAACAAGATTGTTGAAAAGGAATAGAGCATTTATGTGCTGGCTAATTAACACTAGATGTGGAATAGAGCCAGTGTCATGTCTCTCTTTCTTGGGTATTGAACTCCGGCAGCTGATGAGTGGTTATATGGATGGCATGTTGCAGCTTTGAAAAATTGGCTTGCATTCAATTTCATTGAACCCTCTTCTAACAGTTGTTGTTAACCATGTTGTGTTTGAGTAGGTAATGAAGTTGGAGCTGAGGAGTGCACTGCTCCTTTTCTAATAAGGGTGTTCTTTGTGTGCTTTACATGTTATTGTCTCTTGCTTAGCTGAGGGAAATAGGTTTCCCAATAGGTCAGTGCAAACAAGCTGGTGGCCAGACACATTAGTGTGTTAGTGCGTGGGTATTAGGGATGGGCATTTGAAGAAATCTTTTTGATCGATCTCCGGGAAAATTAACGATCAATTATCGATTAATCGTTAATATTAATATTTATAATTAAAAACAAAATGCGTGCGGCTATGGCGTGTGCCAGTAATCCAGGGCAGTCCCCGTGAAGGAAGAAGGTCAGACAACAACGTACACGGACGTCTGTGTCTGTGTGCTTGTGCTTCACCTGTAGGGACGGTGCCGGTGCCGGCATCATTTAGGTAAAAAAAAAAAAAAAGGACCGTTGCGCTGCCTGGCTCACCTGCAGCTGAGCTGTCAGAGCAGCTCTGCTGTCCCTCTCTCTGCAGCCTCGTGTTTGGCTGCACTTGTACAAAAAAAATCACAAGCACTTTCAAACTGTGAAAGCGTGTGTTTTATTATTATTTCTGTGGCCAACACATGGCAGAGCAGCGCTCTGATCACTGGAGCACAGAAAAGAGAAACTAACTATGCAGGATATTTACCTTAAGTTTCATTTTAACCGTAGTTAAACAGCTTCAGACTAATTGTGATGTTAGATAAATGACTTGTAGCTTGTAACTTACAGAGAGAGTGGAGGCTCCTTCCACACTGCTGCTGAAAACCAAACCTGCTGATCAGAGCGGGCGGAGCCGCGGGGTCACAGCTCTCGTCTCTGTTGCTCCGAGTCCGCGACACAGGCGCGCCCCGTCATATTTAATGAATTATTTCACTCTTAAACCGTGTAATAATAATAATAGGCCTGTATAATAATACTTATAGTTTATTGGTTGTTATGAAAAAATAAACCCGGGGTTTATTTCTCCATGACAACCTCTGCCCTCTACATGATCCCTTATTATAAATCGATAAATATTTTCCGTGATCGATAAAATTCTTAACGATCAATAATCGATCATCGATTAATCATGCCCATCCCTAGTGGGTATATAGTAAAAACAGAGGTAGCATACACACACATCCCAAAAAATTGAAGACTAGGTGCTGGACCGCCAAGAAAGACACAGCAGGTAAGGAAAAAAAGGAGACCACACACTAGTTAAGAGCTCCCATGACAGTTTAATGTCACTCACACATGTGATGTTTTGGGATGAAGGGAAACGTCACATGTGTGAGTGACATTAAACTGTCATGGGAGCTCTTAACTAGTGTGGTCTCCTTTTTTTCCTTACCTGTTTTTTTCCCAGTTTTTAGAAATTGGCAACATACAGTAACAACATGAGCAATACAGTGTGATAACACCTAGTCTAGACCTGTGATTAGATTATAAATACATGATTTGAACTGAACTCCTGAAACGGGTTAAAAACTGCAAATGTGTGAAATAACAAAGAAAAAAATCACAACCTAAGTCACATACTGATGTTTAAATTCATTAGGGCCCTTTCTACCCACAAACTGTTGTTTGCATAAAACTCCAGCTAGCCTGTCCAACTTCCCTCCAGGGTTGCCTCTTCCTTAGGCGCTTCTCAAGCCAGAAGCGTTGGATCATTAGCCGCCGAGGACCACGTTTACTCCACCCTCCTGTAGTTAGCCCAGAGTCCAGCCTCTACAGCTGAGACACAACCAGCAGCTTTGTCTATTTGGGTATTTGCTAGTGATGCTGCAACAGATCCTGCACGTCCCCAGACTTGAGGGCAGACCTTGTGAAGTGAATCACCAAGGTCTGAAAACAAACCTGCATTCAAATGTTTCTCTCTCCCACTCCCAGATGAGAAGGACAATGAACAATTTGGTAAGGATGTGTCATTTGCCACACATAGTACACAAAGCCACATACACAGCAGAAAAGGGCAGCACCCCCTCATTATGGCTATATGTAAGCTCAGACTGCTCCAGGGTCAGCTGACATCAATTATATAACAAAGCAAGTCTGTTTTAGGTCGTCTTCTGGGTGTAAAGGCTCTTGATGTTTTGCAGTGTAATGAAAATGTTCGGTCACACTTAAAGTAAAATACACCTTATTCTCTCAGAGGGGGTATAGTGTGGTTTGGCCTCCAGGACTACTGATGTGCTGCAGAGAGTGAGGCATGTGTTGAGTTCTTTATTTCAGATTATGAAAACCTTCTATTTAATCCTTACATTTAAAACGCAATGTACTGTGACACTACATTTAACGTAAAATCTCTCCCTTACCTCGTACACTGAAATTCGGAAGAAGAGTGAAGAGGAATTTACTGGGTACTGTATAAGCTTGTGTTTTTGTTCACATCATATATTATCAATTTACAGTAGTCCTTGATTTATAACATTTATTCATATTCTGAATTGTATTATTCTGAATACACCTTAATATTGTATTGCAGCATATTTGTATAACTTTGTTAGCATTGCTTCTGTGAATGGTGTTTTCTACTTCTACTGCTGCCATTACATCTAATACCAACTTTATCTCCCAGACACAACCTCACAGCTCCTTTTCCTTTTTTATATATTATATATATATCATTGTTTATTCACCACTAATGGTGTCAATGATGTTCTCTATTTCGTTCCGTCTCCATCTATTCCTTTCTTTTACACTTTCATTCTTTGCTGTCCTCTCTTATTCTTCTCTCTATTTTCTCTCACCTCTGCATCATCAGAGATATAGCATCATCATCTTGTTTTTCCATTTTTCCTGACTTTCTTTTCCCCCTAGGAATTCTTCTTCTTCTTGGGGGCGCATTTTGAAGATGTTTGTTTAGATAACAGAATTTGTGACATTTTGCCTGGCTGGTGACTCCCTTAGTCTATTGAGAAGTCACACACCAGGACTCACTTCCAGACAATTAGCTCAGTGAATTGGGAGCTGGTTCTGGGTGTCAGAGGGTGTGGGTTCAAGCCCCAGCAAGGGTGATGATAACACATAACATTTTTTTAAAGAACTGTACCTCAAAAACAGAATTTTTTTCACAGTGGTTTCAAATCAGCCTGCACGACAGTGAATGGCTTACTTACTCAATTTGTGAAGCCACTGTTAAATTGGCACTTGCCAATTAGCTCAGAGTGATAGATGATGGTCTTTGATTCCAGAAGTTGTGGGTTCGAGCCTCAACTGGTGCAAATTGAATATTATAAGGCTAACTGTCTTGTCTTCCTATTCTCCTATTGGTTGCTCAGAATTTGCCTGAATTTGTCTAAATTTGCCAAAAAATAGCCCGGACCCGACCCATCGCTGCAGCTAACTTTTCATCCTTCTTTCTGTCTGTATCCATTTTCCTCCCTCCCTCTCTTGCTCTGTTTTTCCAGAAAAATGTTCAAATTCTTTAAAATAGCTTCAGTTAACGCTTCTACATGCTGTACTTTACTTAGGTGATTACATTTTACAGGTTTCATGTCTACCTCATTAGCCCCAAATGATCAGAGTCCAATGACGCTACCTTCCTAGAATCCATTAGAGGCCCCACTTTCATTACTGCAAATGCATTATCTCATGTGTCATCACATCAACATGTTTTTCTTGGAATATTTCTGTGAACAGGGGTGTGACACATGAAGTATGTAACAAACCTATTTAATTTTTCGAACAGATTATGAATGACTATGAAAGCATCATTTGGTTGTATATTTATTTGTCTGCTTAATTTCCATCACATGATGAAACTGAAAAGAACAGCAGGACAAACATAAATCATAATCCCTCCTTTCTTCGGAGGGATTATGACTTCTGCTTGGACAAATGGCTTTTCTTCCATTTTCCACATTACAGTTAATGCAGTATGTTGCAAATGAACAAATAATGAACACAAGCCAAACAATAAGTCCATTGTATAAGTGTGTTAATTCTCTACTTTGCTCCCAAGTTCAGATTCGTATGCCACGGCGCAGTACAATTTATTTTCCCTGTTTTCCGCATTTATCAACCAAAACACACTGAAGCCTACGTATTCTAGCTGGATGATCATATCTGTACAGCTACTGTGTATGGATTAGAGAGGGAGAGAGACAATATGCCTGTTTCTGTGTGTGTGTGTTTGTGTGCTGTGTGTAACACTAACTTTTCTATATGTATAGCAGCAGTGCAGCTGTCAAAAAAAGCAAGCTGACACAAGATTGAAAATACCAAAGGAAAAAAAAAGCAATATCCTAGCAGAAGTGTATATACAGTACAGTACGTAGCCTACTGTATACATGCAGTGGTTTATGGAAATGCAGCTGGTTTGCCCGTAGCTCTGGCTGGGATGATGATGATGAGGTGCAAATCTAAAAGCCATTACACCTCCCTATGAGTTCTATTATCACCGCTGACTGATAATTGCACTGGGCTGTGGTGCTACGAGAGCGACGGCCTGGTGCTGCTGCCTTTTCTTTATGGTGCGGCCCGATATGATCTTCGAGTGCACTGGTGCGAACACTCCGGACTTTTTATAGTGTCCTTTTGTGTCACACGGGCCAGACAGCTGAGACTGTGAGATAGGAGCAGGAAGAAAAGGGAGAAGAAGTTAATGTTAATTAACAGAGAAGAATGAAGGAGGGGAGAGCAAAATCAAATCTCATTTATGAGAATATTTACTGGCCCTTTGCTCTCGATTTTATTCATCCTTTTTCTTTCAAAAAAAAAAAGAGAATGATGAGGCTGGATTTACTATTAAAGGGATGATGGGTCATGCAAGGACGGCTGAGTGGAGAAAGGTGAACTGAAATGACATCTCTCTCATGCCATCACTAATTTAATGCAGTTATTACTGGTGTAAGTGGATTTTCATCTCTCTATATGCATTCCAACATTCAGACACTGATATTTAACTTTAGATGAGCTCGGCCATAAAGGCTCCCCCAGGAGAAATCTGTTGGTTTCAATGGGGATGTTCATAATTCTCTAACAAAAATAATGAGCCAACGGTAGCCAAGAGGTGAGGATAATAAGCTTGTGGTAACTGGTGAGATTTCATGGTCTGGCTGAGGAACTCCTAGCTGGAGAGGCAAGAGAACACGTTCCATTTGTTGATCAGCCACCACTGCGATGCCTCAGAACAAGGCAGTAAACTTAATTAATCCAACAGAGCTGCCCACCGGCGTAAGGCTGTTGTTGTATTAGCAAGCTCCGAAGTGTACAATATGTGTTACTGCATAAAACAAAGGGCTTGGCAAAATCGAAGAAGCGTACCCTCAGTCAGCAGCTTTAGTCGGAACACAGAGCAGCCGGGACACATTTAGATCCTGGGTCCTGTTCATCAGAGCATGATGCATCCAAATCAATCATTTACTGCTAAAGAGGCATTGTAAACTGAACGTGTACCCCACATGCTCCCAGTAGCCTCATCATCCCCATTTATATGGATCTGGTGAAGCAGTCAGAAGGTTGCTCATCTCCCTCTCCCTTGATCTCTGGAAAAAAAAGATGCATCTGCAATTATTTTCCTTCCCTCCTGCTTCATCATTACCTCCGAGATCTCCCTCTATCTCCCGCTTGTTTCGTCTCGGTTGTCCATCAAGAGCTGCGCTTTGATATTCATGCAGCAGCCTGATTGAGATGCAAAAGAGATAGTAGCAAGGTCCTAGGTCATCTTCCTCTCCTCGTCTTGTTTCCTTTTCACCTCTTGCACTCTCCTCTCCTCCCATCCCCTCCCCTCCCCTCCCCTCCTCTCCTCTCCTCTCCTCTCCTCTCCTCTCCTCTCCTCTCCTCTCCTCTCCTCTCCTCTCCTCTCCTCTCCTCTCCTCTCCTCTCCTCTCCTCCCCTGCCCTCTTCTCTTCCCTCCTCTCCTCTCCTCCTCCCCCCTCTCCTCTCCTCTCCTCTCCTCTCCTCTCCTCTCCTCTCCTCTCCTCTCCTCTCCTCTCCTCCCATCCCCTCCTCTCCTCTCCTCTCCTCTCCTCTCCTCTGCAACCTCTCCGCTACCTCTTTGAGGTTGTACCACTGCTTTTATGCTTCCTTCACAGCGTCTTTATTATGTGATTCACATAATAATCGCAACTTTTTACCACATGACCCTCTCTGGGTAGCGGTAGTTTCTGCATTAGAAGGGAGAAAGGAAAGAAGAAGGTGAAGAAAACCATCCTATTCTTCAACTTTTACACACTTAACATTCCCGCTGTTACAGTCCACTGTGTATAACCAGCCGGACGCATTCTTGCCCTCTGGTCGGCTTCAGACCCCCAGCCTCTCGTCAGGTTACGACAAAGTTCTGCCTGTTAGCCCGCAGTCACTACTGATCGGGTGTAAAGAGTTGGTAATTTGGCCTTCAGGATGAGGTAAAGCTACTTCTAATTCTTCAACTTGTGTGAAGCTGGAGGAAAGTTTTGACCCTCTGAGAAAAGAAAGCATTTGAGAAAGAACTGAGGCGAAGCCACTTGATCCGGCTTTACGGTGGATTTGTGGTTTCTTCCCGCAGACTGAACTAAACTGAACCTTCACCCGTTTTTTTTTTTTTGCCTGGCAGTGTCTCTCTGGAGAGTGGGGGGGAGTGGGGGGTGGGGGGGGTGTAAACGCCCCTTTGTTCACGCTGTCACATGTTTGTCTGTGCCTCTTCATTGTAATGACAACACGGAGATGGTGATATGGCTCGGCACATGGCTTCTGAAAGAAATCTGGTGTAATTCCTGTCTCAAAGTGTTAGTTTACACCCACGCTGCGAGGATTACATCCCAGTCACACACACACATACACACACACCCATTCATCTTTTCAAGCACACACACGCACACACACACACACTCTCGAACAGATACTCGCATCACGCCTTGCTCGTAAAGTGTGATGCAACCGTGGCCTTTTGATCCCTAGGTCCTCATAGTTGTAGGAGGACAAACTGCACAGACTGCACACATTCTGAAACGTGTTAACTTACCCCGCCCCCCCCCCCCTCTCTCTCTTCAGGCCACAGCATTTGCACCACTGACCTTTTCAGACAGGCGTGCTTGTGCTCAGCCACGGCCACGTCTGTAAAGCCAATATCCAGTGATTTATTTCATTTGGCTGCTCTGGTACAACCTCTCGGCCGAACCCATGCTGCCCTAGGCAAAGATGAAGCTGCAGCCTGGGAGCGCTGTGGATGTCCCCCCTCATCAGCTCTGAGCTGCTGTCACATCCACAGAGAACCCCCCCCCCCCCCCCACACACACACACATAGACGCAACAGCACAGGACAGGGATCAGCATTAAGAGGTTACTTGCGGCTCGTGCCACGTCGTCTACGCTTCACGTTAGGGTTCTGGAGAACTGCCAGATACATTGACTCAGCCACTAGAACGGGCACTAAGAAACGCAGCATAGTGGTCAGTAAGCTGCCGTTTGACAGCCAGGCTTTTTCTCGGGGGCTGAAACCCTGCTGTCTTTGTGTTAAAGCAAGCAGGAGTGGCAGTGGGAAGGAAGCGTGAGGGGGTAGAGGAGGCTGGAAATGGGCTTTGGAGGACATGGACCTAGAGAGCCTCGCCCGCAGCAAGAGCATTCAGTGTTCACCCTCTAAGGGTTGTGCCAACACACTCTCAGAGGTCAGCAGGAGAAAACACATCCCTCCCACACACTCTGAGGTTGGATAAATATCACAAAGTTTTTCACAGGGAGGTTCTTAGAGTGTCATGCTTATACATAAATATTTATGACCATACATAAACAGTGACGAGCAGTTATACGTCTCTGTTAAAGTGCATTGAAGAGCAGCGACTGCAATTACAATGTCAAAAGGCAGTTTTAAACACAGCTTCTGGTGTGAATTGAAAGTGATGTCGAGCTTTCATTGCCACTGATGTGGAATACGTGCTAACACTCATTTCAACAAGAGAGAAGAGAAGAAAACACACTGAGCTCTGGCGCTTATTCCTTCCTATCTCTCAGTCTGGATGGAATGACAGGGTCCGACGTTAAGGTTTTTTCTTCTCAAATCTACTTGCCCCATCTAAATTCTTACTTGCCCTGCCTAAGAGGTTTTTTTCTGGCTGTGTGGTGCATACAGTACTTTCGCTCATGACAAATATCTTACTAAAATCCATTTCCTGTTGACTGTATACAACGCTATTATTATTTATAATATTTAAATGGCAGCCATTGCAGACATGTAAAATTAAATGCTATTTCACATTATTTGACCAGATAGTGCCCTATCTGAACAGGTGAGCCACCTGTTTAATGCCCGATCACAGTTGAAATCTTGAACTGAAGGGCCTTTCATGACCAAAAACATGAACCTGGACAACATTTTAACAGATAGCTGGCTCCTCCAATCAGATTTTGCATTCACATGCTGCAGTGGACAGTGGACAATTTAGCTTCAGTATGAAAATGTTGGCCTTCTGAAAAGTATGTCCATCTATATGCTCTCTACTTGGTTGTGGCCATTTGACTTGAACTACTGGAAATAGCCCAGACTTTTCCATGTTATTCTAGTTTATTTAGATGCACCTGTAAAACTCAAGGATGAGGGACATTGAAACATCCCGGGACGCTATAGTGACAGGCAAACAGCCAATCATCTAACAGCTGTGTAGTTCGGTTGAAGCACCGTCTCCAGGTGTGTTTATTGACAACAGGGTTATAACCTAAAAAGGACACGTTAGCTATCGGTATGGTAACGGTAGGTGACTGTTGCTGCGTGCGTCTGCCCCGAGTCTGAAACAGCAGCGTTGTTAATGAAGCAGCGTCAGGCCGTTCACCGTCACTGAAACGCTCGGTGAAATCGCCGATTAAATACAACTCAGTAGCCTAATAGCCTATCTCACCTGGTGGAGCACGACACCCGCTGCAGTGACCCAGTTCGATTCCACCTGAGAGTCCCTTTGCTCCGCGTCAATCCCCCCTCTCACTCTCTCTCCCCCTCCCCCTGTCTCTCTCCAGCTCTCCTTTCAAAATAAATGCATAAAAAGCCCGAAAATAAAAAAAATAAGAATCTGAGTTGGTGCTTGTCCGACCGGGCAAGTCTGCACAGGTTCTACTGATATTATATTATAAACTGTGCAGATGTGTCGCACGGTAGCTGAAATTTATGGCAAGGAATTATTTCTGTTTTGCACCTCAAAACAAGAGATAAAGAGAAGGAAGACAACATATAATCAACAGTTACGCTAGTGTCCATTCAGCTATAAAAAAAAATGGGAATGAAAGTCTCCATCACCTTTTCCATCAGCAAAGGTGTGTTGAGAGAGAGCCCCTGTTCCAAAATGAATGTGTCACACACAACAACACTGGTCGGTGTTTTGAGCACTGTGTGAATCCTTTCAACCTCTTAAAAAGCTGTTTTGAAGACTGTCATGCTGTCTTCTGCTCTATATAATGATAGTGTCATAGTAGATGCCTCTGATTGGAGGGTGGAGAGCTCAACAGCTACCTGTTTTTAGACTCCAAGTGCAGTTCTGTGATAATAATGTGATAATGATGTAACCAAGAGTCTCAGCAAATCCGTAACACATTTCTGTTTCATATAACCAAAGTTGTACTATAAAGGTAATAATAATGAAAGTTCTACTTCAGTTTCTCTATTTTTATTATCTATTAACTTTTTTTTCCTTTCATAGATGACTTGTGGTTGGCAAATTAAATTACTGGAAAGAAAATGTCTCCTTGTAGTTAACTGCAAGAAACATTGCTGGTTGTTTTTAAGACCTCAGGGCAGCAGAGAGGACACCAGAGAGATGCCAGGGAGCTGCTGCTGCTGCTGCTGCTGCTGGAGGGATTTTATCTAACTATTACGTTCTGCTGCTGTTGTCATCATGCCTCCACCATTCACCATTTCCTCCAACCTGACATAACATCTTGGCTTGTTTTTTTTTTTTTTTCTTACCCTCCCTTTTTTGATTATCTGCATCTTTCACTAGGATTTGTCGTCAACTCAGCCATGATGAAGGCAGAAGGGCATTACATCAAATCTCATGCTTTCTTATGCTTTAGATTCTTTTTATTTTGTGCATGGTTGGTGCAGTGACTTGGGAGAAGGAAGTGGGACGGGCCAAGTGTTGTGCTAAGTGGATGTGGAGAAGTGCCAAAGACAAAACATAGCATGAAGGAAAGGTTTCCATTCTTTTCCAACTGGCAACGTATCTGTAGAATCCAAGTGAGAACAGACGAGACAGAGACACTTACTGTGAGTTTTTCTTTTTAGTTTTTTTTTTTTTAGAATAAACAAATGCTCAGTGAGGTAAAGGAGTTCACCATAGCAGTAAAGTGTCAAAAGATGTACAAAGACAGAAAACATAATTACATCTGACTGTACTGTAGAAGCTCAAAATAATTTTTGGATAGTATCCCATGCATGATACCGCCTTGATAGATGCTTGTAGGCATTCCTCCAGATGGTATGCATTTATGTGTGTGTGTGTGTGTGTGTGTGTGTGTGTGTGTGTAAGAGAGAGTCTTTCTTGCCAAATATACCCCAGAAGACCAAGAGACTTGTGGTTAGATCACGCTGCCATACTGACTCTGAAGATTTTTCTTGCATTCATTCACTTAAAACCATGTCCATGTACACTCATACATACACACACACTGCTGCATCATGTGCTGGTAAGGCCTACAGTATTTAACTTGCTTTTGTGCATGCACAGACATTGCAAACATACCTGTGTGCACATTCACGCTAATTTATTTTCCATTTAAAACATATCAATGCGCAGCAAATATTGACCATTCCTCTCCGACAGACTACAAATATTGACAGCAGCTGTTTCAGTGACTTTGTGTTTTCTCAATGGAACGACGGACATCATTACATTTCGGCAGGTGAAATCTGTGTACAGGCTCCGCAGCTATTGTATTCAAGAATCTCAGTTTTATTTGCATTATGTGTCATAAATCAAGGATTCCCTATTTTTCACAAGGTTAATTTTAAAGGACAATTCCAGGCGAATTCAACTCGGGGGCTGTATTTTCCTATCATTTTAGGTCTAAAAGAAGGAATCTGAAGATTTTCAGTTTAATGTCTCCTGTTTTGCGGTAGTTGTGTCTGTCCCCGCATCGCCACGGCAGCAATGAATGGGAGTGGATGTAAGTTCCGCTGTTTAGGCTGTTTACATCCCTCAAAGCCGCAATTTTTTTCCACAGACAGCGTCAGATGGCGACTCAGCACCGAGAAGTTTATTTACTTCAAGCAAGCCGACATGTTTGTCTCTCGGAGTCTCACGCGAGACCCAGTTGCCGTGCACGGTGTGTTCAGGAGCAGTGGGAAAGCTCCCGTTTGTGTCATAAACACAGGAATATCAACTCTTTACTTGCTTCAAGTAAAGAAAACTTCTCGGCGCATGTTTGAGTAGCCACCTGACGCTGTCTGTGGAAAAAAAAGTCAAGAGTTGATATTCCTGTGTTTATGACACATACGGTAGCTCCAACTGAATACACCGTGCACTACAACTTCGGGCTTGCGCGAGACTCCGGGAGACTTTGAGTTAGATCTAGTTTTACAAACATGTCGGCTTGCTTGAAGTAAATAAACATCTGGGTGCATGTTTGACTAGCCATCTGACGCTGTCTGTGGCTTTGAGGGATGTAAACAGCCTAAGCAGCGGAACTTCCATCCACTCCCATTCATCGCTGCCGTGGCGATACGGGGACAGACACAACTACCGCAAAACAGGAGCAATTAAACTGAAAATCTTCAGATTCCTTCTTTTAGACCTAAAATGATAGGAACATACACCCCTGAGTTGAATTCGCCTGGAATTGTCCTTTAAAGCAGATATCAGCTTCACGGCCGTTTCGGCTAATGCTGCGTTCAAGGCAGGCTTTTGAAACCGTAAGTTACAGCTTCAAGTCACAACTACGACTTGGTAGCGTTCCAGGTAACCCGTAGCTCGTGTTTTTACCATCCTGTTGTCTGTGAAAGTTCCCTATAACGGCCACTCGTAACTTCCGACCCGTGAACTCGTACCAGATCGAACTGGTATGACTTCACAGGAAGGAAAAACACAAAGTACGAGTTTCTTTGAACGCACCATGAGTTAGCAGCCCCCGCCCTTGTCAGGCATCAATTGGTCCTCGTGCTACGTCACCACATTCACGCGCATCCCTTGGCTGCACACACAGCCCTTCATGCCGTTCTCTCTCCTCATTGGATAACACTTGTATCCCACAAGGAAAATTTTCTCCTCGGGTTACAGCAGAGCAGAGTGACGGAGAGACTCGTGTTTAGGCTGAAATACTTCATGTAAGTGATTGCTGACGGAAAATAGGACTATTTAGGACTTATATTAACAAAAACATTCCACTGATATCTGCTTTAAGACTGATATGAAAGGACAGAGCGGCAGAGGGAGGGCCAGTGATTTTCTGACCTGTGACAAACATGGACCGTCTTTTCAGTGCAGTATCTAATAATTAATCCTTCAGCATGATCTCATTCTCACTGTCACTCATGAGCCTCTTTGCATAAAAAAACAAGATTCCATAGCCAGCTAATTGCCTTGTAATGCACTGATCATAGTCCAGGATGAATGCAGATGCAAACAGTAGCTTGCACGCGAATGAGTACACACTGCATATTATAATAAATGGGAACAGTAACACATATAAAAAAAAGCATATACAACCAACTACTGAAAATAGCAGCAGGGATGTGGAACATAGTACATAATATATACTGTACAGTGCATGAAAGTGTATCCACTTTACACCAGCCAGTGTGATCTTAATTGAGACTGCGTGCAGACGTCCATATAGTCTGTGTGAAATATAATATGGCTCCACAAGGACACTCACAGCCACGTGGATGTGGAAACTGATCACAATGACAATGCTAACATGCTGTTATTAAGAGCACATTGTTTACCATCTTAGTGGCTTTAGTGTGTATTGTGTGCTAACATTTGCTGTTCAGACAATTAACACAAAGTACATCTGATGCTGATGGGACTGTAATTAGTTTTTGTTTTTTTGTTTTTTTGAACCTGACAATAGCTCTGGAGGCAAAATAAGTGAGTCATCAAAGTTATTACAGTTCACATTCAGAAACATTGTAGGAATCGGATCTCAAAGAATGAAGTTATCTTAAGGCCTTAAGAGAGACAGTGTTATTTTTCACAATCTAATATAATACATCTTCAACTTTATTTGGCATAAATGGGACACACTCTCTTAAAGGTTTGAGAAGAGCTAAGCCTCAATTATTCTGTCAAGGTTTAAAGGATCAAGGTAATTATTCCATATTATTCCGTTTCTGTCTCCGAAGACATTCATCTCGAAAATTTGCACATAAATTCAAGAAATCTTGTCAAATGTCAGTTCGTTCATCGCTCCTCATGTTTACAGCCATAGGTGATCAGTTGACACAGAATGTATTAATTAGTTCTGTTGCCCCTCTTTTTTTATACATCAATTCTAACTTAAAAAGTCAAATCAAATCTCAAAAGGAAGACAGATTTTACATTCACTGAGGTCTGCTTCAGATTGATAGTGCTGATAGTGCTGAAAATGTACAGTATGTTGTAATGTCACAAGATTGAACAGAAAAAAAATAAGGAAAATAAGAGATGAAAAATAGATGTGTACACTTGGGGAACCTTCTAAGCGGAACAGTGTTGGCGAGCGGATATTGAAACCAAATGAAGGAGTTTGTAACTGAAGATACAGTATAAAAGGATTCTGATTTCAGCATTTTGGTGAAGGGGCTTCTTGATATTTATGCATCCTGGCTTGAGTATTTTTATATGCACTGTGAGTGATGAAATCTATTTATTTCCTTTCAGGGGATCAATGCAGCCAAAAGAGCATATTTTATAGTGGATGTATAAACGCTACAAATACATAAAGCGCTACACCCATACCGATATTTCAAAGATAGAGTAGCCTGAGATGAACCCTTCCTTTGTGACAGGCTCCAGCAGCAGCAGCAGCGACTGGAGTGATGAGGACTCTGCATAGTGATGCAGCGGGTCTCTAGTGAGTTAGGAAGATGTTACAGCTATTATTTTATGTTACAGAACAATACGGTGGCAGACAAGAAATTGTTCAAGCACAACAGACAAACCTTCAGACTGCGATTAA
Source organism: Trachurus trachurus (assembly GCF_905171665.1). NCBI lineage: Eukaryota > Metazoa > Chordata > Actinopteri > Carangiformes > Carangidae > Trachurus > Trachurus trachurus. The sequence goes on from NC_139896.1 coordinate 34,533,940, forward strand.
CTACTTGCCTTCGTTTGTGTGTTCGGCTCAGAGAGAGTTCTCACCTTTAAAGACAAACTGTTTGATCACACAAAAGAATATGAAACAAGTCGACTCTCTTTCATGTCTGAACAGTTGGAACGTTTCAAAGGCGTCGGGGCTCTCTCAATCCAGCCACCAGTGGAGCTGCTCGCTTATTATGTGCTCCTCTGTGTCGCAGACAGGCGATGATCGCTTAAGGGCACGCGACCACAGTGTGTTCACAGATTGGACTTCATTAAAGCGCAGAAGATTGCACCGGACAGGGATCACTGAGCCTCTCCCTCTCTTTCTTCCCTTCACTCTTTCTCACTTGACAGACCGCCGTCCCAACGGCAGAGATTAAATATAAAAGAAAATAAATAAATAAATAATACGAGCAGAGAAAACGGTTAAAGTTATCTTATTAAAACTTGAAAGAGGGATGCAAAAGAGGAGGAGGTGCTGAACAGCGGAGCCAGGGAATATATCCAGCTGAACTCCCCGTTGGCCAGATGGCCACCAAGCATGAGCGTGAGAGAGAGTGTGTGTGTGTGCGTAACATACAGGTATCTGGAGCGGGTCATTATTGGCTCGGGACAATGTGTCGAACCTCATGAAACGAGCTTTACCTTTACAATTGGTAACTAACTAGCCTGCTTGTAACCAAATCAACACATTTCACATGTGTTGTGCACTTACTAGAGCAATGTGGCATCTTCTTTCTCATATATTGTTTGAAAATCTTAAGGTAATGTTTAAATGTACAGTTGTTGTTTTTTTCAGATTTGTACTAAACTTGTATTGTTTGTAAAATAAAATATGAAACAAAAAGTCTGCACCAACATTTCACTTTAACCAATCAACACTGGTGAGACTGCAGCCCGAGTTTTAAAAGAAAAGTGAACACACAAAAGTCGGTGTCTCACTTATGCCACCATAAAAATAAAAAAAAAAGCTTTTTATTGTTTATTAACTTTAATGCCACATTTGGGACTCTGCAGAACAAATTATTTTCTGCTTGAGCAGGAGGAAAAGCAATAGGTACCTCATTACTTTAATTTGAGACTCCCATTTTGGGGAAAAAAAAATTGTTTAGAGGAAAGATTTAATCAATTTCTACCAATTTCCAAGATAGGTAGCTTTCTCTATGAATTCTGCCTTTAATGTAACGCCCCCTAGAAAAAGATATGATGACCTTCTTCTCTATTCATTTATTTATGCTAGATAACCCAGGAGATTGTTTCTCACCTTCTGGAAGTGCACACTGTGTGGCTCTCCCACTACTTGGTTTGTGTAGGTGTTCCTGTGTGCGTGTGCGTGGAAATGCATGTCAGCACCCAAGCATGCTGGATTTTTGATATTTCTATGCAAATGAGCTTTTGGCTCACTATGGCAGAGTGAAGCTCGACATGAATAAACAACACCTGGACGGAAAAAGGAGGATCACTTGGATAAAATATGCAAGAGCTGGGTGGTTTCCAACAGGTCGCCTTTATTTCTTTAACTGAGCTGCGGACGGACATTAGAATACAGACCATGGTAGAGAATGAAAGAATAGAATAAATTACAGCATCCTCTGCTTTATCTTGTTTATCTATCAGTCAAGGTGAGTGGTTGATGGGGAATGTGAGTGTGTGCGTGTGTGTGTGGGATGTGTATGCATAGCCTTGATTTTCTATCTTTGTGAGGTCCCAAAACTGGGAGCCCTCCATATTTGTGGTTGTTTGAAGATTAATGCCCCGTCCCATTTCTCCCCCTTAAAACTTCCACTTGGTTTGGAGTGCCCTCAACCGTAAATTCTCCTCGTTGAGGGAAGTGGCTGAAAATCTTTCCCTATGGAAATGGGACACCTATATGCAAATTAGCGTAGTGAACGTAGCGAACGTGCTAACGTCACATGTTGACAATTCTACCGGTGGAGCGTGCTACTATTTTCATTCAGGAAAAATGCCGGCGGTTCCAGCTGTTGTGTTGCCTGTTGCGTTGGCTGTGTTTGTTTATCTCCGTCTTAACAATTTTTGTAATTAGTCATGGTTATCGTAAATTGGCAGGGCTAACCGTTAGCTGTTTAACTTTAATAACTCAGTGACTCAAACGGTCCATGAAAAAAAAAAATTCCGGCAGATATCTCAGTTACAACAGGATTTAGCTAACTGGAGTAGTTTCATGTCGTGTCCGACAACGGGAGGGTTTTAACAGTTGACGTCCTGATGTTAGCTTTGCTACTGCCGTTAGCTGCTACTGCCGTTAGCTTAGCTACAGCCGTTAGGGTTATCATTTCAGATTTATGATCAGGCGTGAAAAATATGATATAGCTATCATGGGTAATTTCATCTCCCACTTCGTTTTAAGCCCCCATCGGACCTCACTACATTTTGAGGGTTGATTATAAAGGCAAAATCGCACTCCCCCTTGCTCCCTACAGTAATGGGACACCCCACTCCTACACGAGAACGTGCAAAATATAGGGTTAGGGCAAAAATGTAGTGTTAGGGGAGGTATTGGGTCGGGGCCTAAGACTCAGCTGTAGGGTCAGGGAATGTACGCATCATGTCAGTGATGAGTCTCCACAAATATAGTACCACGGTGTGTGTGTGTGTGGGTGGGTGAATAGAGCAATTACACTGGCTGAGAAAGAGAAATTATACATTTTTCCATTGCCATGGTTTCTGTCTTGTCAATGAACTCTGGTCCCAACAAAGGCCCTGATCTCCTGAAGAGCTATCTGGAGAATAATTACAAGCCAAATACAGGGTCAGCCATCAACTTTCTCATCTTCTGAACACAACCCCCCCCCCCCCCCCCCCCCCCTCCTCCAGTGCCTCTAATAACTATATTTCTATATTAACTTCCCAAAAAGGACTGAATGGCAACAAAGGTAAAACTGAAATTTTCCCCACATTCAGACTGGAGTCTCATTTCAAGATTTCGTTTATATTTTCTTCATCCATCAAATATTTCTTTGCATAGTAGGCTATTTGCATTTTTAGGGTCTCCTTCACAACACGCACACGCATGCAGGAATGAAAGAGGCTCCTTCAGAAGTTTGTTAAACTATGTTAACTGTCCTCATTAGTTTGTTCAAACATATTTAAAATATTTAAAATGTTATAGTTGTCATAGTAGTCATAGTCTGTAAATATTTTCTTCACCTCTCATGGCAGTGACATCAGTTACTGGAAAAAGCACAAGTAGTGCAAAACCGCTGTGTAAACAGCTTGAGGAGTCAAGATGGGTGGTTAGGTCTTCAGCTCAGGCTGCAAAACAGAGGCAACTATCACCAGGATCTTTCTTATACATAAAAAAAAGACTGTTTAAGTTGCCTACACATCTGTATCTTACCAAACCTTAATCCATGGTCTATCTGGAAGACAGTCCTCTGCTGCAAGGATTCTGTTCTCTCTTAACCAACTCAAGCAAAATTCAACCTTTTTAATTTAACCAAAAACTCTTTCCTAAACTTCACAGTTCTGTTGTTGCGTAAATTAACCACATGCACCACTGCATTCACTGCTCAACAACTGGCACATGGGAGGCCACATCATGAGTATATATATAGCACTTCTTTACACCTGAAAAAAGATGATCCAGGCATGTTTCATCACAAAGAATAATTGGGGGAAAAAAACAAGGCTTTGAAAAACAACGTGTGATATTTAGGTCAGACATGAGATTTGTCCTCAGTCTTTAACAACATAAAGCTGGAAGCAGAAAGAAAAACTAGAAGCGCTTTTGACAGTTATACACTTATATATATATTCACATATATAAATATATCTTTTCCCCCCTTGCTCTTGTTAGCATGCATAAGACATGTGGAGCGCTCTCTGGCCTGGAGTGAAATGTTAACAAGGACAAGAGACATCAGAGGAGAGCGAAATAAAGAAAAACCTAATATATTTGAAGAAATGGTTTTAAAGGAAATGCTGCCTGCGACCCAACGCAGACAAAGTTATCAGTTCGACAAGTCCATTTTATTTTCTCCTTGAATGTCTGGGAAAAGGCAGACAGTCTACCTCGCTTAACCTCCAGTACAATAACTTACAGTATGAATAAAGAAGCTGTTCCACCAAATGTAATTGTACTGTAGATGCTTTCCGATACAAAGCAGAGAGGATGTTGCTTTATGTTTGATACTTGAAGGATAAACCGGTCCACTATGTTTTACTGCAGGGAGTTTAATTTTAATTTGTGCTCAGTGTGTAGAGCTGCCTCCACCATCCTGGGAGGTGTCTTTCCAACATCCCTATACATAATGGATTGGTTATTTGAAAACCTGAATGTCCCAGTTAAGTTTGTGTCAGTTTAATTCATGAATAATTTCCACCTTTTTTTTCCTTAGGCTTGTTACACCTTCTCTCTGTGCACGTCCTCCATTTCCTTCTCCTCTGTGTGTGTCTCCTCCTCAGTTTATGAGAAGACAACACCTCATCTGTCTCTCCTCAACCCTACTGCTAACAAGTCCTGTTTGGCTTTTTCTGAACCTCAGGCTCTTTTTGTTTCATCAGGAGCCTTCTGATTAGAGATTGACTTGAGAGGCCAATGTTATAATACTAGTTTAGATGTTTATTAGCTTATTATGAATTATATCAGGTACACAATGATATTCGCCTCATGTGTGGAGATCTGGTTCAATAACCTCAAGTCCCCTGAGTGCATGGCCGTTGTGTAGGGGAGAAAGGTGATGATAATTGCCCACAACAAACCCCAGTAGTCTAATCTTTGTATGACTGAATTATTCTACATAATACCCTGACTAATAGGAATGCTGCATTAGCATCAAAACAAAGTAAACAAAAAATGATAATACGCAGTCTAAGAAAATAAGTGGAAAAGTCAGGGGACAGGGGCCCACTTTAGTATTCTTTCAGGGGGCCCAGAATTCCTAGCAACGGCCCTGCCTGAGTGTGCAACTGGTGGAGGATGCACAGCCACATCACTATACTCTGTCTACTCTACTGTCTACTCTACCCTGATGCCGCCTTACACAGGTTGGACCTGCTCTTTTAAAAGCCTGTGATGGTTCTGTAACACAGTGGGAAAGCTAGATGTTGAAGTACAGTGCTTGTCATTGCTCTCAATCTTTAAAACCATTCACAAATATGACTTTTAGTATGTTGTTCTGGACACCTCATAGAAATGATTTATGGTGAAAAACATTCTGTTACAATTAGTTCTATTTTTGGGTCCAAAATGAGCTAGATTGCCTGGACTATAGAGAAAAAACAGAGGTACAGTAACAGTGCAGTTTTTATCTAGTTCTCTTCTGAACCCCGACCCCTCTTCCTGTCATTAGCAGCCTCTACTGTAGATGTCGACTTGCGTTAGCTGCTTTTTCTCCATGAGGGATTTGTTCATTTACAGACCCATCATGATGACCCAGGGGCCCAGAACCAGATGTTGCACCTCTACAACAGTAGAGTTATTGTCACTGTTCTCAGTCTTCAGGCCATTCAGACTCACAGAAAATAACAAGTACCAGTCCAGTTCGTGTGTGGGTTTCTTCTGAACCCCTCTTCATGTCAATAGCCTCCAGATGTTGCTTTGTGTTGGCTGCTTTTGTCTACAAAGGACTTGTTCATTTGAAGCTGTGTTATGGTGACCAGCAGTCGGAGCTCGATGCTCAAACTGAGTGCCGTGGAAACAGAACAGAGAGCTCTGAGCTCCTCAGCCAGGTTGGTCAATCAGTCACGCTGACAGGCTAATAAAGGGTCTCCATGTTAGTAAAGAGGTAATAGTAATCCGCAGGTGGCAGATTCTTCATTTACTTCACCTCCTCACTTGCTCTCTTACTCCCTCACTCCTTTAAACAGGTACTTTGTTATTGTTAAGCTCTGTGTCCAATTTGGTGTTAATCTTGGCTCACCTGCCAACGCGCCATTAAATCGGGGCCTTTTTCATGCCTGGGGGGGCCCAACACCAAGTTTTCGGGGGTGAGGGAGGTGATTGGCACAAAATAAAAGCATGAGGAGCAGCGAGCGGTATAAAGTCAATGTGCCGTTCGCTCAGCAGGGTTGGTAATGGACAGCATATCTCAGTTACACCTTGATGAGAAGAAATTGTCTCTACGTGTGTTTGTCTGTTTTTATGTTCATATAAGCTGGGGAGTGCATGGGGGGGAAGATATTAGCCTTCCCTTCTCTCACTGCGTCGTTCCGTCACTACAGCTCTCTCCTCTCCATCGCTTCCTCTCTCCACCTCTCTTCTCCTCAGATGCACTTCTTCTCTTTTTCCCTACTTCTTCTACCTCCCGTTGTTTCTCGTTCTCTTTCTCTCTCTCTCGTAAGCCGCAAGGCCATCCTGCACCGTCGCTGGACCCAACATTCATTCAGCTGCCCGCTCAGGTGGCTCCAGCGGGGGGAAATTAGAGCCATGCATCACCATAGAGTGACGATAGAAAAATTCCATTACAGTCTGTCGCATGTCTCTGGAGAGATGTCCGGAAGAACAGAGAGAGGGAAGCCAGGGAGCACGGGGGAAGAGGGAGTAGGAATGTTTAAAGAGTGATAGAGAACAAGGCAGTGTGTGTTTGTGTGTGATGTGGTGGTGGGGGGTTGGAAAGTATCACCATTACAATGTATCATTGTCATAACAGCAGGACCAGAGCAGCAGTGGGACTATTTGGAACTGTTCACTTCACTCTCCAAGGAGCTTTGGTGCTAGGACTGTTGTCAGCCACATCTAGAGAGAGAGCTGATCCATATTTAATAGAAATATTTACAGTAAGCTGTGTCATGTCACTGCAAGTTCCAGCTCTTTTAATAATAAACATTTATTCTTTACAAGACGTAGGGGCCCCTTACTGTACCGCCAGCCCCAACGGACCTTATTGTGACCTCTGACCTCACTGAATATTTGATCAAGAAGAAAGAGAATTCACACGTTGTAAATAATGTACACACAGTATAGCAACCTAATCAGGTACACCTGTATTATTAATGCCAATGTCTAATCTGCCAAATTATTGACACGGTCCAGAGGTTCGGTTGTTGTTGAGACCAAATGTTAGAATGGTAGAAAATGGTGATATTATTCTGCGTTGCCACTAGCTACGTGTTACCAGCTCGACTCGACTCGTCTCAGCTGTGGTACCAGGTATGATTCTGGAGAGTGTTTCCCATTACAGGATAGTACCAACTTTAGAGCTGGTCGTCATAGCGACAGCGCTTAATGAAATAAAATGAAACTTAATATAGGTTTATCTGTTCATTTTAAAACATGTATTTATTAGGGGTGTCACGATTTCGATTTTTTATCGAAATCGATCGAAATTACGTCACGATCTCGAGCATCGAAGTCAAAGAGAGGATCGACGATCCCCCCTCCCCCCGCACGCAAAGCTACAACTGCCCGTTGTCCCCATTGCGCACCAAGCGTCTTGTCAGTCACTGGTCCGAGTTCTCCTTTACTTTTTATTTCGAGACAACACTCACTCATTCTCTGCAACTCTCTCTCTCCCTCTCCCTCGCTCTCTCTTTTTTTTTTCTACCGGCGGTGTCAGCTGCTGTGCACGTCTGCAGCAACCCAAACAAATGCACATGTTGCCTGGCTCTATTCCAGCCACATGATTGGTTCGGCACGGCGCAACTCTCAATATCATTGGCTATTTGCCAAAACATGGATGAATGAAACCGAATCGACCACGTCTCATATTTCTATCGAAGAAAAGTTATTTCACAATTTATAGCGTTTTATCACCCAGGCCTGGTGGGCTGTTGTCCCTCCTGCCTGGGGAACAGGAGGGAGACACAGCTCTAACTACACAACACCGACAAGCGCTGAGAGCCGCATGTTGCAGAGACGTTATAAGATTAAAAAAAAAAAAAAAAAACCCGCAAATAATAAGCCGACGAAAAGCTGCAACTTGCCACTTCTTGTCGATGTATTATTTGCGGGGGCTTTGGGGGGATCTCGTGACGGTGGAGGATCCGGGACTGATTGACTGTGGACCACCGCCAGTCTGATCAGGACCTGAATGAAGGTCCATCACAGCGCTGCAGCTGCAGCTCTGCCCCGCTGTCACATGACTCTCGCGTATCAGCGCAATCTGTTTACATTACATTAAGCCGACATCAGGAGAATAATGAGACACGACGGTAAATTAATGAAAATAAAATTATGATAATGTACAGATATAAATATTTTTCAAAACCTTGGGGGGCAATTTTGGCCCCAGGATCATGATTTTTGGGAGCATGTTACCTTTATATTGTAAAGAAATTATTTAAATGTGACCATTAGTGCCTAATGTGATACATTATGGAAATTGCATCACTTATATGTAGCCCATCTTTTGAAATAAGATTTACTGTACAAAATTTGATGAATAAAACCAATGATCGTAGACTAGACTAGTCTGAAAATAGCATAGGCGTCTGTGCTGTAAGAAAAAGAAAAAAAAACGAGAATCGAATCGAATCGTGACCCTAAAATCGAAAATCAAATCGAATCGAGGATTTGGAGAATCGTGACCAGTGTTGCCACAGTTACTTTGAAACAGTAATCCGACTACTGACTACTGACTACTTCTTTAAAAAGTAACTTAGTTAAGTTACTGACTACTTGCTTTTAAAAGTAACTAAATTAGATTACTTTTAGTTACTTTCAGCAGATCCCCCGCCGACCTGGCCCGGCCCTATAACATGACAATGACTACCAGTTCTGCCAATACTCTCTTTATTGACACCAACATTTGCAAACATGTCCTTGAAATAGGCTTACTTGTTTTTTAAATGAAAAATAAATTGAAGACAGTCTTTCTTGACTTAACGTAAACATTTTTTTAAAAACTCTTACGTAATACATAGGCCTAATACCACCCCACCCCCCCACCCCCCGGAAAAAAAAAATCAGAAATAAAATGAATTCCATTTAACATGAATACGACACCCCCTCCTCCCCCCCGCAGCTGTCCAAGGTGCTGAACCGCGTGACGTTGTTTACATTCTGCTTTGTGGCTTGTCTGTGAAACGTGCTGCTCAGAGACTGGGCAGATCTGTCCCACTTTCTCCCCGACACAGTAATAGAAATACACTTTTTTTCTTTTTCTCCCCCCCTGCTCCGCTCGAGCGCGGCTGAAGCCGGCTTGAGCTCACACGGGCGCGAGGCTGCTGCAGCCGCCGCTCGCGCTGACAGCTGACTGAGGGAGATGCTTTGGTTGGGCAATGAAGAAAGGAGTTGGTTAAGTTTAGTAAAAAGACCAGGTAGAGGCTAGACAGGCTAGAAGCAGAATGAACATTATATGTCATTAATATGAAGTATTTGCTTGTTTTGCAGTTAATTATGCACATGATCCGTTTGACCCCAAAAAGGAAAAAAGGATCAATGCGCACTGCGCGCTGGGGGTTTCCCCAATAGCCTTTTCGGAGTAGCGGGGTCTTTAGAAAAAATAGAAAACCCCGCTATTACGATGAATGGAAGTCTATTGTCGGAAAGACGGGGCTTCGGAAAGGCGGGGTGTAACCGCATAGTAGACCTAGGCCTAAATATAGATCTAACCTAACCCACGTTCCCCGAAATGCAGAAATAGTAACGCACGGTGTTTTAGAAAAGTAACTTTAATCTGACTACCAGTTTTGGAATAGTAGTTGCGTTAGACTACTCGTTACTGAAAAAAGTAGTCCGACTACAGTAACGCGTTACTAAGTAGAGCGTTACCGGCAACACTGATCGTGACACCCCTAGTATTTATTGAAATGTGGTGGTATCTGTACATAGAGCCCCGAGGCAGCGCTGCTGTTCTGTCCAGGACCAACAAGAAGCTTCACTTTACATTCAGACAAACTAATGTGGCTGCTGCATCTGTTAGATTTCATCTGTGAGACCAACATTTATCTTTCAAAGGGAATTATATCAGCCAGAAGTAAATCTCCAGAGATCTTAAGGCAAGTTCATCACATCGCGTTCTCCCCGGGATGATGACGGAGGTTGACCGGCTGCTCCCGGCCGGCCGGCCGGTCCCACAGCTGGCTCTTCACACCTCCAAAAACATCAGAGCAAATTTCCAAAAAGGTGTAATTTAGATAAACAGACCACATGTTGGGGATCTAAACGGTTACTTAATCGCATTAAAAAATATTAAAACTTAATAAGGTGGTGGCATATTAACAGCGCTACAGTGGGAATGCCGCGCATTGATGACGCAGTGACACAGTGATAACTCTCTGACCAATCAGTGGTCTGCAGTGTTTACACGTCACCTTTACTGTAAGTACTGTACCTCTTTACCCGTTTTATAACCTCAGCCAAACAGGTAGTAAAAAAATACTACTGGGTACCAGATTCCAGGTACTTTTTCCTAATGGAAATGCACAAATGTGGAATTGAGTGGAGCCAGTACCACATAGTGGAGTGACATTAAACAGGTGGTGCCAGACAGAGAGCAGTGTGAACATTCACTTTCACATCTTAGTCTTTGAGGAAATCAACTTTTAGACTTTTTGTCTTTGACTGTTTGGTTGTGTTGTCTAGGCTGGTGTGAAGGCTGTCCCTGAACTCTGCTGCAGACCAGACAGCTCTGACCGTCTCCACTTTCAGGAAGCACCTCTTGAATTTAAAGTTATTTGATGAGAGGTCGTACATAGTCGGTGTATTACCTGCACTAGCTTCCTATGAGTGCACTGCCAGGAGAGACAGCAGGGAACGTGGTTCTCTAGTAAAGCTCCGTGCTGCTGTGCACAGGTCTAGCAGAAAAACTGATTTTAAACACCTTTTAAAAAGACGCCAACCAAGACAATCCAATATCTGTTCCAATGCACACTTCATATTATCCGTACATGATCTTTTATTTTCCTTTGGTGCTACACTTTTCTCAGCGGCCCAGCTATTATATTCCTATAAGGATCAGGAAGAGCTAAACTTTGTTTTGATGGGAAGATAAAATGCTGAAAATACTCTACACAAAGCATACAGTTAAACAGATATTGAATTCTTCATGTTTGTTGCCCCATGCACAGCAGTGCATCGCTCTCCCACCGCCTCTTGTAACTGGCATGTGTGCTGGATCTAAATACACTGACAAACAACTTCCTCACACAATCCCACATCAAATAACCCAAACTGTCCCTTTCAGACGGAATGCAAAGTGGAATATTTTATGATTATTTATTTTAGCTCTAAAATACTTTTGGGAAGCACATCTCCAAAATGAAAATGCACTGATAATTGGGTGAAAATCTGTCAGCTGCATTTGTATGGCTGAGATACCGTGACAATGAGAGTTTGAGGAGAATGGACAGAGTGATCCATGCTGTCAGCAGGCAACAATGATTCAAGTGAGCACATGCTACAACTACAGTATGCGGAATAGCCAAAGCAGCCTCAGGCTAGTGATAGTGGTGGAGCGGTGTGGGGGAACATTTCCCTGTTTGAGGCCACAGCGAGTATGCACAGTCATTGAAATGGCTCAGCCTACCTGAGCTGATGCATCTGCATGAGGCTGTCATGTCAGCATGGACCAGAATCTCTACACCGTGTTCCAGCACCATGTAAAAAACCAAAATGTTTTCATACATTCATAGTAATAGCAGTCTTCAAAAGTTGCCGTCATTGCAATACTATGCTTGTCAGATGATGCACCCGCCTATACAGAACAGCACAGGCTCAGGGTTTGCGAGTGGCACTTAGGCCGTATAGATAATCATCTGTTGTAGCTGCATGTCTGAAAGGTAAGAGCACTGCTGTTTCCCATTGCTAAGAAATCTGTGGTTCTTAGGTCACAGGATTTGAGAGATTGCCTGTAAGGCCCATACTTTGAACTGCTGTAGCAAGAAACTCTGGAAGTTTTCTCTCCACATACACTGGAAGGAATTGAAGTCTGCTCCTCCAATTCCGATTTTTTGTTTGGCTGTTCACATCACGTCTTTAAATGTGGCCTGTTGCTGTGTGAACGGCTCACGCTCCTGAAGTGACCCGCATGCGCAGATCATTGATGACATCACACCACAATGGTGTTTATGGAAGCGAACATGGCAACGGCAACTGGGATTGTAGGACTTTATGGCTTAATGCTAAAAAATAAAATCCACATCCGATTCAAACTCTGGTCTCCTGCTTGCTAGAGTAGCATCTCTCCCCACTACACTATCAACCTTGCTCTGATATTCATGTTTTGATTCTGTTCCTGGCTCCCGCCTGTGGCACACTTTTTTTTTCAATCAACTTTATTTGTCATTCATTTACAAAACAGTGCAGCGTGGGTCAGAATGACGTCAAAGTCGCATTAAATGCGACCTGGCTGTTCAGATTGTGGTCGCATAAAAAAAAAATATGTATCCGATTCAGTACCACATGTAAAAGTGGCCTAATTCTGATGGGAAAATGTCAGACTCAATGTGACTTGTGCTGTTCACACTGTCAAAAGCAAATCACATATGAGTCGGATATGAGCGAAAAAATCAGATTCAGGTCACTCGTAACTGCAGTGTGAACGTAGCCAGACTTATGTTGCAGATGTTGTGCAGAAAGCTCAGCACTAAGGGCTGGAGGAAGCTGGGAATCTGTATGCCAGTGAGCAAGTTCCACGGTTTTACAATTTGCCCGTTTAAATGTCACGAACAGATTTAACAGGAAATCAAGATGTACATTTAATGTGACGGATAATTTTTCACACAGCATTCTCGTATCAGTCAAACGGATCACTCTATGAAATATTTGGGGAGACAGAGAGACGGAGGATGAAAGATGTGCCAAGGACAGGATGGCACAGAGAGATAGATGTAGCACAATCTTCCACCGTCTCGTGTGGCTGCCAAATGTAGTTTTCGGAGGGGTGGAGAGGGAGTGTCACAGGTGTTCTGCTCTGACTTGTGTTCCAAAAGCTGTGTTGAGCCGATAAGATTTTTCCTGACACCAGCATCAACAAGCTGACCCTCACCTCTCATTCACTGTCACAGACCAGGGCTGAGGTGAGAGACGGAACAGAGAGATGGACGGAAAGGAGGGCAAAACAGATGAGATTAGGCGGACAAGGAAGGGGGCTGCGGTGAAATGAAATGGCAAGGGAAGGATGGAAATAAAAGGCATGAGGCAGGGCGACAACCTTGTGAAGAAAGAGGGAAGTTGACAAAGAAGGGGAAAGACAACATGGAGGTGGGGAGGAGAGGATCCTGGAGCTTTGATGCAAGGTTACTGTTCCTCACTTTTTGAATGTTGTCATTGCAGACTGGAACCTGCACATGGCCCTAACACTGTCTGCAAATAGCAACATTGAATTTGATCTTGTATTCACAACGAGCTCCTCGGTGTAGTATTGTTAATAGATTTAGACCAAATAGAATTTTATTGCAAAATGAAAGAGTTAAGTTAAAATGGTTGTATTGGATTCTAATCCTGGTCCTCCATTTAGTATTAATCCATTCATGAATACATGATGTAAATGTACTAATACTATGTATGAATGACAATATGTTCTTGTATATTAGATGTCTTGCTTTTTCACAGTTTTTAGTGAGGAAACAGAGTCCTGCTGTGGTGTTCAGCCTGGCAGCAATTTTATTGATTTCCTAGTGGTCAAAATGTCAGATTTAGTCAATTTCATACTTCATATTAAAAGCCTCTACAAACTACACTGCCTCCACACTCACCTTAACTTCATTTCAGTCTACCAGAGCTGCCAACATTTCAGATTACTATTAGTCTGCCACACTTTTACTATTAATATTGTATTCTAGTTTTACTCACTGATAAAAAATGTAATAACCACCCCCCCTCTTTTTTTTTTTTTTTTAAGTATCTTCAAGGATGAAATATTAGAGGCAATGTCAAAACAACTAGTATTTAAATTGCCCATGTGATATGACACTCTGACTGAAAGTAGTGTGTTTTCAAAATGCTGACAGCAAGTCATCTTCTGGTGAATGAATTATAAATATTAAAGGGATAGTAGCATTTTTTTTAAAGTGGGGTTGTATGATCTACAAATAGCCCCTAAGTACTTTAATTGCAGTAGAAGACTCTCTGCACTCCTCCCGTTAGCAACGCCAGCCCATAATAGCCCTGCCCAGAGATTTACAACATACATTGTTGTGAATGAACCTAAGAAACGGCCTATTTTCGTGGCCTAAAAGAGGTTTTACCTGAAAAAAAATACACAGTTCCATTGTTCGCTATAATATAATTTTTTCCAGCCCCTCAAAGTGCAGGAAAAACGCAGTTTTTATTTGGACTTAACCAACTGCTGATCCATAAGTTGGTTAGGTCCAAATAAAAACTGTGTTTTTCCTGCACTTTGAGGGGCTGGAAAAAATTATATTATAGCGAACAATAGAACAGTGTATTTTTTTTTCACATAAAACCTCTTTTAGGCCACGAAAATAGTTTCTTTGTTCTTTGGGTCCATTCACAACAATGTATGTTGTAAATCTCTGGGCAGGGCTATGGGCTGGCGTTGCTAACGGGAGGAGTGCAGAGAGTCTTCTACTGCAATTAAAGTACTTCGGGGCTATTTGGAGATCATACAACCCCACTTAAAAAAAATGCTACTATCCCTTTAAAGTAACCTTCTCTGGTGAGCAATTTTAAAGTTATCAGTCCAATTGGCCATGTTTTTTTTTCAAGACTGGCTCATATCCAGCTGATGACTACTGTCCAAAGCAACAGCATTTTTATATCGTAAGCAACAATGTGCGATCATTGGATGTTCTTCCTCCAATACTACAGTATGTAAGTGTTATCATTATGGAAATGTCTCTGCTGTGACTCTGTCTCTGTTATCAGTTTGTGTCTCTGAGTGGGGGGGGGGCAACATTTTCCTCCTCTGTTGTTTCAAAATAAAGTCCAGCAGGCCGTTTATCAGGCAGCCAACAGGAACAGCGACAGCGACAGGAACAAGCTGGGTTTGTAGCATTGATAGCAGCAGCAACCGAATATGCCTTTGGAAGTGTATACAAGTTCACAGACACCAATCAAGCCAGCAAGCTCGTCTCACAGTAAAGTCCCCGATGCCTTTGATGTGAGTAGAAAACAAAGATATCACCTGACTTTCAGACTGCCGTGATTTTATGTCTCTCTCTCTTGGAGCTTTTAAGCCTGATGATGAGGAAGATGACTTTTGAACAACAGCGCATGTTGGAGGAGTAATGGCCTTCTGAGCAGCTGGGTGAGAAAGAGCGAGGCAAGCAGACAGAAATGACAGCTGTTAGGACAAGGAAGCAGGAGGGGAGGCAGACAGGGGAATAGGAAAATAAGGTAGGTGGGCTGGGAAAGGAACAAATAATGACTGTAGAGAGGATGGGTGGGAGGCCAGCACGCAGACAGACAGAGGACTGAGATAAACAGATTGATAGCAAGGAAGACACACACCCAATCTGTTGTACCTTTCCATTAAAGGGATAGTTCACCCAAAATTCAAATTTCACTCATTATCTACTCACCCTCATGTCGACTAAGAGCTGTGAGAATTTTCAGAGTCCTCCGTGCCTTCTCTGAGTTACGGGGGGGTCCGCGCAGCAGTATTTGTCCATATAATGGTTGTGAATGGATACCAACTTTCTTCGTTCAAAAAGACACACCAAAAAACATCCAAATACCTCCATACTGCTCGTCTGTAATGTCCCTCTTGTATTGAAGCCCCGACATGAGAAATTGTTATGAAAAAAATTAAATAAGTCTATGTTTTAAGCTTGTTTGTAGCGGAAGCTCCCAGTGTCTCAGTTCACTGCTCTTCCTGTGTCAGTGCAAATCTCGCGTGATTTGCACTGACCGGCGGAACAATTTCTCATGTCGGGGCTTCAATACAAGAGGGACATTACAGACGAGCAGTATGGAGGTATTTGGATGTTTTTTGGTGTGTCTTTTTGGATGAAGAAAGTTGGTCTCCACTGACAACCATTATATGGACAAATACTGCTGCGTGGAAATTTGAATTTTGGGTGAACTATCCCTTTAATACCTAGCTATACCTGCTGTGTACTTGAAATACATCATCTTGGTCCCAAGGAGGATGGGGGGGTCATGTCAGCTGTCGAAGACACCGGGACCGTTCTTTTCCAAACACCGACTCTGTGCAGACTCTTGGAGGAGGGAAAGGCAGACAGGTGCACGGGCAGATTAAGACGTGGGCCGAGGACGGATGCAGAGGGAGATGAGGAGACGGAGAGATACAGACGGGTTGAAAGTAATCAGACAAGAAAGTCAGAAGACAGACACGGGGGCAGACAGAGGAGATCAGATGGGCTGGGACCAGGCAGGAGAACTGCAGAGGGACCGGTTGACAGACACGGGGCGGAGGGCAGTCCACCCGCTGAGGTCCTACATGAAGGACATCTCTGCTGTGTGTGTGTGTGTGTGTGTGTGTGTGTGTGTGTGTGTGTGTGTGTGTGTGTGTGTGTGTGTGTGTGTGTGTGTGTGTGTGTGTGTGTGTGTGTGTGTGTGTGTGTGTGTGTGTGTGTGTGTGTGTGTGTGTGTGTGTGTGTGTGTGTGTGTGTGTGTGTGTGTGTGTGTGTGTGTGTGTGTGTGTGTGTGCGTATCGGTGTTGGTGTTGGTGTTAGTATTGATGTACTGAATCTTGTTTGGCTGTGTCCCCCCGCCGTGTTCGTGTTCCGCTGTTTGTTTATCTGCTTGTGGGTGTCTCACCGTGTCTCTCTGAGTAGTAGCAGCGTGCGCCCATCTTTGTGTGCGTGCGGGTGTGTGCATCGGCTTATCAGTGCAGCGTGAAGTGAATATGTGTGCACCAGATGCCAGACACACTATGTGTTAGAAAAACAGCCACGCTAAGAGAATAAACAATGAAAGGTGCTTATAGTTGCACATGCAAGTCATCCACTGCAATAACCTTTGTCTGAGAAACACAATTGTTTTACTGTAGCTGTATATTTGTAATTCAACTTTTTTTTATCAAGCAAACCAAGCCTATTGTGACACTATGCTGTAGTCAACACCTGGTATAATGATCAGACTTGGATGACATGGTTCTGAAGACAATATACAGGGCTTCCCCTGGGTTTTTTGAGACCAAGGTGGCAAAGGCCCGGTGTGGGGGGGTGTCAATTGATGAGCAGCGATTTTCCTCAGAACCTAAATTTCCCTCGGTATAACAAGCTGAACATTGCTTATACAGGGCTCTACACAAACATTTGTTAGTTTACTTTAAAAATGTTTAATTAGCACATTATTTAACTCTGAAATAATGCTGAAGGTCCAATGTGATGTGCAGTAAACAGTAAAATCAGCAAACATTTTCCCTTTGACCCTTTACCTTTGAAGTTGACTTCTGTTGTGACCCAGAATGGGTCATACATGGAAATATTTCAACTTGTTCTAGGTATATTATGACCAACACAATGTTTGGTGAATTGTTCTGTCCTGCCACTACTATTATTATGACATTAACTTTGGTATGAACTATATCTTATTATTTAACTACTTAAATCACAGTAGTATACTGATTTGTTGAACTCATCTTGAGACTCTGTAGACAGAGAGCTTTAAGGTTGAAGTTTATATTAATTAAGGATGCACTGTGAGGCTGTGACCGACCACATGTCAGCTGTCAGCTTTAGGAGAGGAAAACTCCACTGTTCTCAGCTCCATCGCGACAAGCGCATTTTTTTATTTTTATTTTTTTAATAGCTCCGGGTATTGACAAGGCGCTGTATTTATTAAAGCATGGTCGCCGTGCTTAGACACCGGGTCGGTTCCGGGTGAAACTAGAGAGACACAACCCGAGACCAGACACCGGAGGGAGAAGCAGGTCAGATGTGCACGAAAAAAACAAGCGCGTCGCAGCGAATGCACACCACTAAGGCGTCACTTTGGGTTGTGAGCTCACATGACGCGTGTCTACAATGAAAGTAATGCTCGCAAAAGACGCTACATCTGAACGGCCCCCGTGTAGACACGATTTTTAATCAAGGCGGTGGCCAAAATGACCAACAGGCAGGGAAAACCCTGAATATACTGTACCTTTTATTTGTTCAACCAGACCTCTGTGTTAATTGTTAAGCATCTCTTTGCACTGTACTAAGCAGGATCATGGCAGTGTCTTCAGTGAATTACTCTAAGTGTTTATCCAATCACGGGTGTCGTTTATTAGGAAAACCTTCCCCAGATTGGAGACCCTGGAGTTGAATTGACCTGGATCGCAGCAGGCATTCTGACTGGTTAAACACCCAAGGACACGCAGGGCAAACACATAGGATCACTACTTCCTGTGTTGCATCGCCGAAAGAATTGCTAATAATCAACAATAATCAAAGACCTTTCACTAATGTTTCTCTTGCACTTTCCCTGCAGTGTCACCATGTCGCCGTGAAGGTGGTGGGGGGGTCCGGCTGGCAACAGATTTTCATATATAACAGCGGCGGATAGTGCTCACTTTGAATCGTCCAAAACACACACAAGATGTTCTTCCGTGTTTACATCATCCATCCGAAGGTTTACAACGACAAACAAACATTTGCAGCAAATCTCACACATGCGCACAAACATCAACAGAGCCACTGGGAGCTACTGTACTGCTACAACAGGGATAAAAACAGAGATCACTTTTTTTTTTCCCGAACGGGTCAAGCAGTATGGAGGTATTTGGATGATTCAAAAGTAAACTGAAAATCCATTGACAGCCCTGTCAATATAGCAGGAGAGTCCATCGTTGTCCTTTCCATGTGTCCTTTTGATTTCAAAACTAGGGAATAGATGAGACACAGTATCAGTGTGATATGTGTAGATTTGATCTGGATAACTCTTCTTTTCATCAGCTGCACAACACAGAACTATAATAGTCTAGTGCTAAATTTGTATTTTATTACGACTTTAACACAAAAACAATTGTCTTCAGTGTGAACTTTGATCAGTGCATCACTCCCACGTATTTGTATTGTGTCACTGTGTAAAAAGTATTTAGAAGTTACCAATTTTGCTCAGCCACAGGTTAACTGCTTTTTAATCACAAAGCCAGGCTTGGAGATGTCTGTAATTTCCACGAGTTGGAAAGGAAAAGCACCCCAAACGAAATTGCACTTCTGGAATATAAAGTCAATTCCCTATTACCCTGCAGTAAGTCTATCGACAATCCACTACAGGGTTATTGTGGAACACCAATCTTGTCCCTAGACTCTGTTAGTGGTGGAGTAATATGTCAACATGCCAGGGGCTCTGCTTGAGCAAACCTCCAAGGGTCTTTATTGACTCCAAAGGAAGACCAGCAAATGTAGACTTTAAAGGATCTGCACGCCCGCACACGCGTTTGAAATTATTCTGGCTGATTAGACCTCAGGTTGAAATTGGGTGAATCTTTATTGAGAATTACTTAAAGCCACAAAAATCCATGTCACAAAAAGAATCATGGTCCAAGTTGTGTCATGCTGACAGGTGCAACACAGAATGAGGAAGATGTGCAGCAAATTGCTTATTTTTTGTCTTAATGCCAGTGCTTGCACTTGACTTGACCAAAGGGGAGCGCAGTGATTAACAGATAACAGGCCCATGGTCTAATGAGCCTTGTGAGTAGCTTAATTTGATCACATTACGCATCCTGTCAAGTTGTATCGCTTTCATGTTATTGACTCTAACTTGTTGTCTTCGCTTGTAAGATCCTCCCACTGTGCAGTTGTTGGTAGACACAGCAGAAGTTGTGCATTGTGTACACAAACAGCCAGGATGATATTGTACAGGAGAACTCCCTCCACATTTACAGCACCAGTCCATGCAGCATTTACCATGATAGACTAAGTAGAGGTAGGATGTAGAGCAAAGTGGCTTAATCTTTTCTGATTTATGAAGCCCTGTTAGAAGATGACTGCATGTGGGCAGTTAGCATAAAACCATAAAAGGTGCAAAGAGCTTAAGAAAACACATCCAAATCCAAAGCTTTTCACATTCAAAAGACAAAAAACAAATCAAAATCAAATCAAAAAGCATCAGTTTGACGGCACATTCACACCGTGGGGGAAATGATGAAAGTGTAATCAAAAGCACAGCAGCCTGGGTTCAAGTCCAACCTGCGGCCCCTTGCACCATATGATCATCATCATCATCATGTCTCTGACTTGATTACATTTCAAAAGTCACAATTGGCCAGTTAAAGGGACACTAAGAAGTCATGAACCTGGCTGGAACTTATTAAAGGGATACTTCACCCAAAAAATCGACAATTCACCAATTTTCTCCTCACCGTCATGCCAGGGAAGGCTTTGGAGAACTTCCGGAGTTATCAAAACGCTTTTGGAGTTCCAAAACACAGTTACTGCTACATCAAGGCTAAAAACAGAGATCAAATCATTTTTTTTGCATGTGGCGGCTTCAGGACACTTGGGTCAGTACAGACGAGCAGTATGAACTGCAAACACGTTTTGATGACTCTGAACGTTCTCCAAACCCTTCCTTGGCATGACTGTGAGTAGAAAATTGGTTGCCAGGTTCATCACTTTTTAGTGTCCCCCTGGAAACACTTGCATTGTTTTTTTGCAACGTATCTGTTTTCAAATTGATGAAGATGTTTTGTGAATTCACAGGCCGTTTGTGTCCCTGCTTGTGTTTTCTAATATTCAGTGGAGCTCCCAGGGCCACTACAAAGGTGTTAAGATGCTGTTCATTCCCATTATTAAAAGCGTCCCGTGACTAACATGTCACATCCGAAGCCAGAGATCATAACTGAGAAACACACTGCACATTAACACCAACCATCACTGTTCCCACTACTATCTGCTTTGCCAGAGATTTACTGTAGTCTCACTGTTCTGTCTCGCCACAAACACTGTGAAACATCCACATAAACAACACATAAAAATCCATGGGCTGCCTTCACTGGCAGCCCAGAGCCCAGAGCCCAGAGCTGGCTGGCCTGGCCGCCTCCAGCCACAGTACTCTGGCTGTGTGGTGGCTCCGCTGCTGGGTATTATCTCCATCACTGCCATATGCCTCGGTGCCGGGCCGTCTCTGGGCTGTTTGTCGGCTTCTTCCTTCACTCAGTGTCTTACTGACTCCCCCCCTCCATATATCTTTCCCTCCTCTCTCTTTGTATTCTTCTCACTCTCTCCTTCTGTCTCAGCCTCACACACAAACAAACAAACAAACAAGGCCCGGTGACAAGACACTCAGCAAGTTATCTATCTCTGCCTCTGTCTGAAACATTCACACATTCACAGGGAAACAGCGGTTCTCCTTAAACGTCATTCATTATGCTGGTGAGAATGTGAGAACCACCAACGACCTGTTTTGGGGATCGTTTAAAGATATAATGTGTCAGAATTGCCCCCATCTAGCGGTGCGGTTGCATATCAGAACGTATTCTTGATGTTGCATTCAGGTGAAATGGGGCAGACGTCAGACAGACAACAGACGCTGCATGTAACAGGATAAACAAGCCTCTATGTAAACAAGTAGTCCGCCAGCACGAGGCAAAACAATACAGGCGTGACAATAAGTTGTCATGGTGATGTCGTATTGTCGTATCGAGAAAAATGACATCCGGTTGGTTTGCCGACGGCCGTCTGCCTGACTGCACCTGAATGCAACATCAGTGCCTCCGTCCTTCCTCACACTACACAGTGGTGACAGTTTTAACAGGCCGAGCCCACAGCTCCGCTGAGTTTCTATGGTTACCTACGGTCACGCTGCCACTCAATGTAAAAAATGGCGATGCAACATGGCCGCCTCGGTTCGGTGCGTCGCCCACTTATGTATTTGTAACGACTTGTAACAACTCATTCTAAGGTACCAGAAAGCTTTCATTTGTATGCGGGTGTGATTCACCTTCAGTGAAACATGTTTTTATGAAAGACATATTTGATTTTTGCTGATAAAAAGCCAAATAAGTTACATACAGTACTGGGGCTTTAAAAAAAAAATAGTAGCGCTGTTGTATAGTTTTCAAACCTGTCCTATTATTATGTCATGTCACATTACTATAAACTTGCTGGTAAAGGACGTAGCTGGCGCTGTCCGAAATTGACAACAAATCCCATAAAACGTCAGCAATGATTCGATCATCCTAACAAGTATTTGCTGTGGAGCCAAAGCCTTACAGTATGTATCTTATTCCTTTGTGCCATAGAGCTCAGTCATTGTCCAAAAAACGATTAGAAACAGATCAATGAGCTGCGTCTTTGCACTATGACATTCTCCTTTATTACAGTGAAGTGAACATGTCTACCTTTACTTTCCTTACTATTGTTGTGGCAGAAAGAGGTGAAACAACTGAGGAATCAGATGGTCGAGACACAGGCATCAGATGGGGATCTCTTTATTTCAACACGGCACCGTAACCAGCGTAGAGTTGAGACAAATTCCAAATTACAGAGAATGACATGCCTTTGTATACCAAACCCAAGATATGTGTGTGTGTTGAGAGTACTGACCTCATCCTTTTTACCAGAAGTTTTGGCAATCTGAGCCCAAAAGGAAAAGAGGGGGAACAGCTTAGTATCATTTATCTTGGACTTTGGTTCTTATCACTGTGTGTGTGTGTGTGTGTGTGTGTGTGTGTGTGTGTGTGTGTGTGTGTGTGTGTGTGTGTGTGTGTGTGTGTGTGTGTGTGTGTGTGTGTGTGTGTTGCATTTCCCAATATTTCCTGGCTCTTCTTATGTTTTTGTCAGCTTGTTCTGCACTTGTACGGGTCATGGTAAACTAGTTCAAATCTTGGGTGTCCTGGGTTTCGCAATCCTAATGGCGCCTTTCGCAATCCTAATAGCGCCCTACCAAACATGAGGTGATATGATTTGCACTTTTATTCTCCTACACTATCTTGTAACCACTGAGGTGTATTAGCTGAAACACAACAACATGTTTACTACTGTTAGAGTAAAGTACTATTTAACTACTATTCCCAACTGTTTTAGGACATCACCCACAACGTTTTTCAGAAAATAAAACAATGTATTTGTGGCCTGTTTTTGAAGGAGCTGCTTTTTTCCTCCTCCCCCCTCTTACCGCCCAGTCATCCCGTTATGTCTGTCTTATTGTATGTATTGTATGCTGTATATGTACGGACGGGTTGATTGCTGTAATTTCGCTGTACTTCTGTATAGTGACAATAAAGGCTGATTCTGAAGGCTCAAGAAGGAACAAATATGTTTCAGACTGAGTGCCATAGACACAGTAGTGGGGGAATACTGAGCTGACTCATGTGCTGTTGGTTTTGATGGCATATGTTGCTACTAGAAAACATATAGTTAATAATGTTGAGTTTTATCTAGGCACATAACTATGCTGTTTTTTATTTATTTCACATAATTTCACTTACCTTGTGGGATTTTTTTTTTACCTTGTACAGAGTCACTGAAAAGTGTTTTCTTTTATTTAATTATTATTAGAACTTTTTATTAAAAAAATTTAAACATGATTCTACAAAACATTTCCTGACATACAGTATGACTTTGAAAATGTGTGATAGACTGTACAGTAGAATGAGTTAAAATAAGAGTAAATAAATAAGTAAATACATTTTAAAATGAATAGATAAATTAAAAGAGGAGAGAAGGATAGGGGAATTAAAATTAAAATAAATAATAGTGGAAATGAATAAAATTAAGTAATTAATAAAATGATTAAAGCAGAAGTAAGTGATCCGGTGGTTTTGGCTAACTTCCTGTCAGCAGATGGAGTTAGCAGTCCCCGCCCTCGTCCCTACGTCACCACATTCACGCGCATCCCTTGGCTGCACACACAGAGAGGACCGCCCCTTTATGCCGTTCTCTCTCCTCATTGGATAAAGGTTGTAGGATACAAGGAAAGTTTTCTCCTCGGCTTACAGCAGAGCAGAGTGACTGACAGACCCGTGTTTCAGACCAAACACTCTATAGAAGTGATTGCTGTCGGAAGATATAACTATTTAAGACTTATATTAACACAAATATTCCGCTTACTTCTGTTTTAACTAGATAAATAAAAATAAGTAATAAAACACACATACATCTATACATCATCCTGCACATTCAAACATGTATATACATATGTATAATTAGATTAAGGTAAAGAGGTATATTAATGCTTAAAAATAATATATTAAAACAGCATGAAAAGTGTTTTCCTAATATACATTTTTAAGGAGCTGTAGCAGGTTTGTATCTCCTGCTCTAGGTGATAAGTCCTGCAGGAGTGGTGTTGGCTACACGTGATGGCCGGGCAGGTAGTCAGTCACCGGTTGGCCCTCAGGCTGCCTGTCTGCCTTTTCTCTTCTGTTCCTAGAAACCTGCGGGGAGGTGTTGGCAAACAGACCTGAGATATGGTACTTCAGCCTCTCAGCGTGTCTGTGAGCGTGTGCTAGTATGACTGTATGGCCATGTCACTGGACAGCAGTGATTGATGTACTACCTGTCCAGCCTGATTAATTACACTCCAGGTCGATGTCAGGAGGCACACACACTCCAGCAGAATGCATATACTCACACATACACAGACACGTGTCAGCTAACCTACGGGCAAACAAACATCAACTCTATTCCCTTACACATGTGACTCCGCTAATCGTCATGCAACTGATCACAGCAGCAAACCGCTTCTGCCTCAGCTTGGTGGCTTTGCCTCCCTCCAGCTCTTCTTCTCACACCCACATCAGCACCACAGCCATCCTAAGTGACAAATAGGCTTCAATTAAGGCCCTGCTTTGTAGGCTGCAATGTGTCATCTCTGCCCAGGTCGCTTCAACATTTATTCAATAAAGATTCAGCAGTGAGCAACAGAGAGGGAGGAAAGACAAATGGATCCTGAAGATTCCAGGTCATGTTCGTCTGCTATCTGGGAAAAGCTCCCCCGATGATTATTGCATTGGCGTCGCCGCAGTAGTTTAGCGTCAGTGTTGTATTCATCAAAACAGGCTGGAAGGCAGCTGAATGTGATTAGGTTATATCTTGGCTAACTAATGACTATTATTCTTTATGACAGGAGATTCTCTCTGTGTCTGTTTTCCTCGGTAAACATCCTCAGGCTCCATCCTGGATCAGAGTTACACTACTTTTCCCGTCAATGCTTATGAATGAAAAACATGCAAAATCAGAATTGAGATTTGGTGCTTCACACTTTAATCAGGCATTAGTGGAATACCTAATGGGAGCTGAACTGAAATAGTTTGAGGGTTTCTTTCATTCTCTCTTTTGAGACAAAGACAAATGTTGTGTGGGTGATAGATACAGAGCTGAGGAGAAGAACTAGGGTTACCTTCCTCTCCTTTGGCTTTAAAATGCTCATTACTGTGGCTGGGTGCAAAGCAACGCAGGTCACCTTGGAGAGAATTGCTTTTCTGTAACATTTGATTAAGGACCCACTGTGTCTTGTGCCATTTTGAATACCATGAAACTCTGCATCAACCAAGACCAATCTGACACTTCAGGGGAGAAAGCACCGTCATATATTTATGATGTTGTAAGCCTGAGACTTCAGGAGGCCTCAGCTAAGTTTACAATGTGCGTTCGGAAGAGTAAAAGGATCTAATGCCTTTAATTGGTGTACACAAACTGACCTGGGGACTGTAGTTTTAATCAAGAGAAAGATGAATTAATTCTAACCGATTTTCTGGCATGCATCTGTATGTGAATGTGTGCCTGTGAGCGTGTGAGTGAGGATCCCTCTGATAGATTCATTAGATGAGGCCCTTGGTAGATTGCATCCTGCCAAAGTAACGAATGAACTGTTCTCTGTGGACAACTTAAGAGGAGAGGAGAGACGGGCAGCGGAGGGAGGGGGTTTGGAGGAGGAGTAGAGAGGGATCAGGTAGTAGCGGGAAGCTGAGAAATGGATCAGTAACGAAGGCAAGGTGTGGAATTAAAAGGAGAGTGGATGGCAAAGAGAGAAGCGAGGACATGTGGAGAGATAGGGAGGGCAAATTAACTGGGGTTCTTCGCCGAGAAAGCTTTGATTGGCTAATTTTGCTGTATCCCTCACTCCCTACAGTCAGTACCCCGTGTTCCCAGAAGCTGGGAGAAATTAATTTGGAGGTCTACAACATTTATTTATGGATGGATAGGGTTGGTATTGAGAGCTCCGTAGCTGTGTATGTTTTTGTGTATGTGTGTGTGTGTGTGAGAGAGAGCATCGACACACTTGAAATGTTATGCAGCCTGAGTTCCCCCTGCCCATCTGTTCTCTGCGTGTTCCACTTGCATCTCAGCTTGGCTTGTTTTTTGGTTTCATGTCCCCCTGCAGGCAGTCATTTAAAGACATGCATCCATGTGTCTCTAGCTCACCTCTGCTGGATCCACTCAGGGTGCTTCAGCTCTGTAAGTGAATTGACCTATGGGCCCCCTCTGTGTGGGCGTGTTTCCCATTTCCACTGGGCGCCTCATTATGTTGGAAGAGGTGACTTGAGGGAGGAAGACAGGTTTTTTGGGAGCAACATCCCTTCTGGCTGTGCTTCATAGAATTTTCTTGGCAGATAAATTTTTGTTTTTTCGTCGTGTTTGTTTTTCTCTGCTCTCACTCTCGATTGCATTGTTCCATCACAATAAATGAAACCGCTGCGCCGAATACAAATGTAGCATTTTAATTCAAGGGCTCTGCCTCCGCGGTATGAATTACCCAATTTTAACTGATTTGTTAGGCAAGCCGGAGGTCTGAGCTCAGAGTTAATTATCTAAACAATTAAAGCACCAGTGTGAAGGATTTATGAGGTTGAACATGTGACCAACCGAAAAGCCCTCACTAGAGCCAGTATTTGATTTGTCCACTCAGGGTTACTGTAGCAACATGGCGGGCCTACAAGGAAGAGGCCTTGTCCCCCACATGAAGGGCTAACAAAAATACACTGAGTCTTAGTTAGTTAAGTGATTATACAGCAAAATCATGAATGCATGATTCCCCCCCCCCCCCCCAATGGTCATTGACTTGTGGTAATGTCAATCACTGTGTAAAGCTCTTTCCCACTGCTGTGTTCACTGTAAAGAGCTATAAGCACTAACTTCTGACTAAGGCTCAACTCTGTACAGCAAACATCCCAGTGTTCTGTGTAGGAAATAAAGAAAATTGTGTAAGATTGTTATTGTTCTCAATTTGACCATTTGAATGTTTGTTCTGGTTATTCTGCATATTGACTGACTGTTACATAAAACACTGAGATGTTTGTACAGAGCTGAGCTCTAACTACTGGGTAAGATTATAAGATATTGATGTTCACTTGTTGATTATTCTGCTAAGACCTCTTATTTACAAGATAGAATTGATTATTGATTGGTTATAATTTTAATATTGACAAGTGGAAAATGAAGAGGTCATAGGCATCTTCCTTACAAGGTGAAAGATTCAATGTGGCCAGTAAAAGCAAGATGAAGACATGTAAACAGTGTGTAACTGTACAAATTGTACAGTTACACACTGTTTACATATATTCAAGAGAGCGGTCAATGGCAGCCTTCATTTGTGTTACTTTTGGGTGGCCCCCCCAGATTCACTGTTGTTACCCCTTGTGTCCCCCACCAGAAAATACTCTGGATCCGCCCCTGTATGAATGCTGCATGGATACATGTTCCATTTCCTACAGTACACACTGGCCCTTTAATGTGCGTCTGTTGTGTTGTGTTGTTTTGCATGTGTAGAAGCCTTGACACAAGCCGTGTACCATCTTTGCGAGTCTTTAAAGCACAAGAGACAGATGTGGGAATCAGAATTGGACACTTCTAGTCAAAACTGATCCTGTTACTGAAGACAAGACAATGTGATAAATGTTACAGCAGCTGCTGAAGCTATTAGCTGTTAGCTTCAGGTGCATTGTAGTGAAGCTTACTGGCTGCAACAAGTGGCAGCTGACATTAGTCTAGAGTGCGGTACACCCTGAACAGGTTGTGAGCCCCTGACATATAGAGACAATCATTCTCTACATTTCAATCAATCAGAACAATCATCACACTGACATTCAGCAATATGCTAATGAGCTACAGTATAGGTGCCCATCTTATGTTTTGCAGTTCTGTGTGCACTGTTCCTTCTGGATCAACACAATACAAAAAGGCAAAATACAAGTACAGAGCAACAGTGTAAATGCAAACAAAACCAAAAACAATTACAAAAGTCACAAGACCAAAAAATAACATCATTAATGCAAAAGCTTTTGTGTTGTTGAGGGCCACCATAACTGTGTGATTACAGGACTATAAACACTTGTTTGCAATTTAAATGAGAAACCTTGTCGTGAAGTGGAGAGACCACATAGAAGCAGTAGACAACACATAGATAGGAGGGTCATAGCTGCAAAAACAATTTGCATTTCAGACAGACACTGCAGTTTGCTATTTTAATTAAATGAAGCCAGTTTGGTCAGTGTGATGATCAGTGACCGAGGCCAGAGGGACCCGTCCTGCTGAGAGCATGAGTCATCACAATCTTTACAGACACTTTCCTGTCTGGTATTGAGCAAACAGCAGACCCCCTAGTCAGTGTCTAGCCACCCCGGGCACATGTGTCACTGAGAGGCAAACAAAAAAAAACACGACAGCAGACAATATGCAATACCCCCCCACCCCCCAGGCAGCCATGTCTTCTACCCAGAGGCATGATGCCTGTGTTTTTTGTTTTTTAATCCTGTCTTGATCAGAAATGTCTGTTTTACAGTGCAGCAAAACCTGGGTTTCAATTTGTCAAATGTTTCCCCAACAGATGGGAGTCTACAATTATTAGCAAGTTCTAACATGAATTGTGCGGTGTAAGTTGTGTATGCGCGTGTTTGCACGCTCTGTTGAGCGTGACAATGAGTTGCTGTTACCGGCATACTGCTCCCATTCCTCCTGACTGCATTTGTGACCTTTTTAAACTTCCAAACATCCCTCCAGCAGTTTGTCGTGACCTCCGGAACATGATAGACCAGCGAGCACACCTACTGAGCTGTTGATGGCTTTTGGGTAAACAAGACCTTATACAGCTTGTATAAATGTCCACAACAACAAAGTTGGTGATCACTCATGTGCTCGTACATCAAGGTTGTTTCAGGCCTTTGACTGTAATGTTTCATTCAGAAGAAGGGGTGTCTCACATCTCTCACATAAGTTGCACGGATATTACTTTTTACTGATATTACTTTTTTTAATCAATTGTTTAATTGTTTTGCCAATGATTTGGTTTTAAAGGAATAGTTCACCCAAAATTCAAATTTCACTCATTATCTACTCACCCTCATGTCGACTAAGAGCTGTGAGAATTTTCAGAGTCCTCCGTCCCTTCTCTGAGTTACAGGGGGGGTCCGCGCAGCAGTATTTGTCCATATAATGGTTGTCAATGGATACCAACTTTCTTCGTCCAAAAAGACACACCAAAAAACATCCAAATACCTCCATACTGCTTGAGAAATGAGAGACATGAGAAATTGTTACGAAAAAAATTAAATAAGTCTATATTTTAGGCTTGTTTGTAGCGGAAGCTCCCAGTGTCTCGGTTCACTGCTCTTCCTGTGTCAATTTCCATTTCCGGAACAATCCAGAACAATTTCTCATGTCGGGGTTTCAATACAAGAGGTATCCATTGACAACCATTATATGGACAAATACTGCTGCGCGGACCCCCCCGTAACTCAGAGAAGGCACGGAGGACTCTGAAAATTCTCACAGCTCTTAGTCGACATGAGGGTGAGTAGATAATGAGTGAAATTTGAATTTTGGGTGAACTATCCCTTTAACAAAAACAAAGGTTGGCTGGATTATGTATAAGTGAACTCAGCACATCTTTGTTTAACACAAGCAGAGTTTCTGGGATGCGGTTTAGGTGGTTTGAGCTCATGCTCGTCGTCTTCTATTCAGGACATTACATCCTCGCCATATTGGAACTTTCAAGTACTATACTGTATAGTTTTTTGTTCATTCTGCTTCAGCACCAGGGTAGAGCTGATGCACTATTTATTTCTTTTCTGTTGGGATTCTCCCAGGGATTCACTTGAGAAGAACTGATGAATATGTATTTTAAGGAGTGCCAGCGCAGGGGGCACAAAAATGACGGATGGATTTATTGTAATTATTACAATGGAGCACTTTCTAACTAGGCTGGTGACCCGGTATCTGAACTTGTGTGGTCACAGCCACTTATCAAGGCCAGCAAGGAAGACACCAGTGTCATGTCCTCAGTTAGTTTTCTAATGGCATAACACCTATAGGCGCACTGGTATTATGATAGTATGTAGAAAGTGTATTCTGTCGATCTAGAAATGTTCACCAGTGTAACAGCATGGCTCTTACGCAATATGTCTCTGTTGGTTTAGCAGCCTGGTTTATAACTGAAATATCTCAATCTTGGAGCCATGGCAATCCCCTGGATTTTCCTCTAATAACCTTCCTCAAATAACCTCGATCAGTGTTGGATTTGTTGCCAAAAACCTTGGCTTATACATTAATTATCCTTTGAGAATGAAAGATGAAGACTTTTATTCTCTGATGCTCCAGCCAGCACCGTCATCCCGGGGTTCAAGTTTTTCTTTGTGCAGTTCTTTGGCATTGGCTTCCACCTCAGCTGTTAGTGCAAATCAGCATCACATGCTAACATTTTCAAAAAAGGACGAGAAGAAGAAATCTCACAAGTCATGACTC
The DNA here is from genome assembly GCF_905171665.1 of Trachurus trachurus. Taxonomy (NCBI): domain Eukaryota; kingdom Metazoa; phylum Chordata; class Actinopteri; order Carangiformes; family Carangidae; genus Trachurus; species Trachurus trachurus. Next base: position 34,564,371 of record NC_139896.1, read on the forward strand.
TGGTAAAAGCCAGACAACAGATTGTGGGAGTCATTATGTGTTTTCCTAAAATACAATAGTAGAGAGATGTGACTTAGCTTTTAACCAGTCAAACATTGTACTGAACAGTATTCAGACTTCGTACCTTAATATACCATTATACAACAAGTAGTTCCGACCAAGCAATCTGATTGGTCAATAAGACATTTAGAACGTGCTCAAATCAGCATTACAGCACGGCTGACTCATCACTGAAAATATTACTTCGCCATGTCATGTTGTTTACACATCTCCATGGCAACATGGACTTTTCCCCCTTTTATTTTGAAAAACGTAATTTATTACTCGTGAAAATAAATCACAAACTACACTGACCTCCTGTAGGTTGTTCCTGACAGCTGCCAAAGTCACATTTGTAGAACAATTATGTTATTTAATTTTTTGTTATTGTAAACTTCCCCGTTACAGCCGAGAGGATTGTCTCCCTCCCATGTGTGTAGTCGGAGAGACGCAAGTTGTGATCGCGGTGAATATGTTTTTTTAAAATATGGCCTGGAGCTGAATATTTCATTGGATAAAACGGAGGTGATTACCTGCATGTTTCTCTCTCTCCCTCTCTCTCTAGCTTGCGCCTTTTGGGCTTTTAAATAATCTGGAGTAATCGTTTGGCTTTCTCTATCAGCTGTGTCGGCGACACGGCGCTATAACTTCATTTACATGTAGAGTTTGCGGTTGTAGAAGCTACATCTGTGAAAGGAAAAAAACGGCATCTTTGTTATAACTTGGGCGAGTTTGTGCAGTGTTGATTTAGTTCGGGAAAGTCCGAGACCGCGTTAAAACATGAACGTCAGCTCAGAGTTCACTCATCTGGGACTAGAAAATCATTTCTGTTGCTAGGTCGTTACTAAGGTTCGGACTATTTGCTGTAGAGGTGAACTAGGTTCCATTACACATAGGAGTCTACTGACGTGACTGATTGTGTTTCAGTTATTAGTCAGACCCCAATTATTTCCATGGAAACGGGAAGCACACTCGCAAAAAACTTTAAATTTTGAGAGCAAAACGTCCATCAACATGAATATTTATTTAATTATACGCTTTATTTTGTTGGTAATTGTTGTATAATCGCAATATTACCCTCGAGGGTGTGCTTAAACATCATTTGAGCACTTCGGTGATGCTTGCGGACCTCGGCGCAAGCGCCTCGGTCCTGACCGCATTACCCTCTCGGGTAATATTGCTTAATTATCACTTCAGATATATAAAACATCATCTGTTATAGAACAGGACTATTTTCAGGAGCTGTCCTGCTTTCTTCAAACTGAAGGTCACATGCTGATGTTTTATTTTCTCATTTACAGTCAGTGATGCGTCTCTGTCCAAGCCTCTTTTTTTTTGGAGCATTCAGGCATGGATGTGGATAAAAGTTAACCTCACTTTTAAAGCAAACAAGCATTTTCACAAAGCAAAGTCTTTTCATCAAAGAGGGAAAAAAAACACTTTTTTTCTGTAACAACCTCTTTGAAAGCTCACGCTGGAAAAAGTCTGGACTCAGCAAAGCTGTCAGCTGCTCTCAACATGGACCGCGTGCCCTACTTGTCTCTGCAGCGCTTCTAGAATGAGAAAAAGGCCTCAGACGAGAGGGTATCATCTCTTAAGGCATGTGGTGGTGGTGTGTGAACATGAACAGTAGTGGTGCATTTTAGTTTTAGGATTCATTGAAAACACTCAAAAAAACTCTGTTCTCCACTCTCTGTAAGGCTGAACCACTTAAAGCTATTGAGCTGTATTTATGATTATATTTATTAGTCTCTATTCATGTTATACCACTCATACCCTCATCCACCTTCACTCATTGCACTTATTTTAATTGAAATGCCACCATGAATAATGCCAAATGGCTGTTTTAGAGGGACATTTGGCTCACCTCACACGTGAACGTCCTCAGATAAATGAGTGGCAGCTGTGTGGATCAGATGGTTATTTATTGATGACGATGGCAAGAGTCTTCAAAATGGCATTTGCCATGAAAGAGGCAGCGCTGGCGGTAGCTTTGGAAGAGGGGGCCGAGACATGTTAGGAGTTGCAATGACTTATCTGAGTGACAGAGGAGGAGAGGAGGGGATAGCGGCGCTGGCTAGCTCCCACTTCAGATTGCCTCCTCAATGCAATTTATTTCTGGGTTTGATTCAGTCTTGTGGGATCCAGGCAGGCCATTTAGCTGGAGTCGGAGACACTCTCCCTTGCCCTTCCTGCCCATTAATCTTGCTTACTCCTAAATTTATCTGTTGGTTTCCCGATGTTTAGAGACCACTTGTTAGCAAGATATTCCCTCATGTTTCCATGCTAAATGACATTCTTTCTGGGAAGCAGGGCTTTTTCATGTAAGGATGTAGAAAAACATGTGCAGCTTTATCTGACACATGCAGACTCTTATCACAGAGAATCATTTGGTCACAGATCAGCCAAGCTCAGCATTGGCCCTTTTTTTTTTTTTTTTTTTTCTTACTCTGATTTCATCTGTAAAGCTATGCAGCCAGACGCCACAGGCTGCCTCCAGAGACGGCCATCTTGGCAGGCCTGTTACAATAAGACCTTACGGGCAACACGTAAATCAGGTTACTCAAACAGAGAGGCAACCAGTCATGCATCTTGTCAGCCAGACAGTCAGCCAACCAACCGGTGAGCCCACAGAGACTGCACTGATTGTCAGATTCTGTTTTCTGATCTGCTGAGATGAGGAAAGGGTCATGTCACGTTACAAACAAGAACTACAGTAACAGGTTTCTTCATTTGGTTGACTATTGATGATGATAGAACTTCAGGTGTTTTTTGTTTTTGAGCTTTTCTACATGTGGAACTGAATCTAAAATGCTTCACAGGCTGCCTCTGTTCCTCCATTCAGCCCTTTCCAAATATAACATCAACTGGCTGGTTTAGTGAGAGGGTAACAGGACATGCTATTATCAAAGTGTATTACTCTACTCATCTGTAAATAGGTTGTTGCTAGATGGCGTACATGAGCTGCAGGAAGTGACATCCTAGAAAACATGCAATCTTCAACCAATGGCTTCACTTAGTTCTTTCTTTTTTTTATTTCCTCTTTTACACCTGTACATGTCAGTTTTACTAAACTTAAAGGGACAACGAGGAGTTTTGGAAAAGCGAAGTGTTTTCACACTACATTTATTAGCCTCCGCGCACCGTGAAATTCTTTGACTGGCGCAAGACAGACTCATGTTTTCATTCATCAAGAATTAAAGTCAGAGGTTCGAAGACGATCACATACCGTCGTAGTTCCGACCATAAACGGCGATTCGGCGGTGTTATTCTCATGACTCGCCACGAAACCGAAAGTAAAGAAATTCTAGTCGGCTCGACCAGCATTTCCACCACCACTAATAATAACAAAATAACCATAGAGACAAAACGATATATTTATCCAAAATGGGCCAATTAACAAGTGTGGGTAACGTAGATTCATCCACATTAACGTGAGACTTTTTTATAACCAAATAGAAACTCCTCGTTGTCCCTTTAACCAGTCGGGAGTTCTCGACGAGATTTGGTAAGATTCTACGTCACTTCCTGCAGCTCATGTACGCCATCTAGCCACGACCCCGTAAATAGGCTTTATAGCTCCACTACTTCCTGAACTTAAACAAGATCCTTTATTTCCTGTCTTATATTATTGGACAAACTGATTAATCCATCCATAATCAGTTTGTCCAATAGTGTAAGACAGGAAATAAAGGAGCTTGTTTAAGTTCAGGAAGTAGTGGAGCTGTGCATAAAGCCTATTAGCCAGAAATAATAGCATATTAGCCAGTTCTTAACACTGATTTTTCATCTCATTTCATGCTTGGTAATGGGATACAGTATCACAACCACCATGGTCAACTCAACTTTGTGGAGATTCTTCTTGTTCAGGGCGTCTCCACCCCAGTTTAGAGACACTAATACCGAGAGATGGTTGTCCAATACAATCTATAATACACATTGGTTATTCAGGTTAAAAAATCCATTAATATTGTGAGTTGGTAACCAGTTTGGCTAATAATAATAATAGTATTTTGGGCTGCATCACACAGCCCAACTGTGATTTTAACTCCAGTGACATTATTACACATCAAGTATCTGACAGCTCATCGTTCCATACGTGTGTGGGTGAATGGGAATCGTGAAATGTTGGCTAATTAGAATGGTTGAGATTATGGACATGCAGTGTTGCAGGTTATACAAACGCAAAGGAAATAAATGCAGAGCACCAGATGGTGAAGAATGAAGACTTCCTCTGGATTTACCATCCCCCCCCTCAACACTCGTATGGATTCTGACACACATGGACCTAAATGCATGTGATACATTGGATGCCACCATTAGACACGCGTACGAACGTGCACTCAGACAAGCCTTCATTAGCCGTTCTCTCATCATTGTTTACCCTGCGCAGAGGCGGGAGATGCTCCACTGCTTTTCACATCAATCTGCCACAGCAGTAGCATCACACTCCCTGCCTCTTCTCCTTCTCCCTCCCCCTCTCTCTTTCATACACACACAAACACACTTCATACACTGTCGCTGTGTGTTGCATCATCCAAAGTTCTTCCCTCCAACGCCGCCAGGAAAGCACAGACAGCACACGAATACAAGCAAGTTACCGAAGCAACACTTTTTTTGTCCGTTTCATTACTCACAGCAGAGGTGGCCGTACACACACCAACACACACTGACACACACTCTCAAGCAAAAAATGCCCTTAACCCTGCCAGCCTGTTTGTGGCAGATGGTGGAAGACCCACAGCTTCTGGCGCCGCTCTGATCTTGCTGGGAGGAAAGAACCAGATAAATGAACAGGTGATGAAAGAAAAGAACCAGTTTATATGAGATGGAATAGAAGCGCATGCCCACAGAACAAAGGCCAAAAATGTCCCAAGAGCACTTGCAGGAAGAAAACATCAACCATGAAACAAACAGAAAAAAAACACTTGTTACTTGATAACGTACAGTTGCAAATGAAACTTCCCATCCATTATGGATTTTTTTTGGCCTCTGCTGTCAATTTTCTCTTCTGTGTCCACCCACACTCCAACATCCCTTCTGTCTATACAATACCACTCGCAATGAAACCAATTACCAAGTAGTGGGAACATAACAGAAGAATACAATTTCAGCGTTGTGAATTGTGCCACATTATGGGTTGTTTAGTGTGAGTCAATATCACATTTTCTGCATAATGCATTTTCTAAATTTTGTTTTGGAAAAGCACATCCCAGCAAATCAGACTAGGCTGTTTGGCATGTTCACAATAATGGCCTGAAACCCGTATGGTCCATTAACAACCTTTCCATAGCCTTTTAAAGCCTTTGGAGACATTTTTTAAATATCTGATTACCTCTGCTGAAACAAAATCATGCTATACAGGACTACTTATTATCCAGGGCGAAGTACCACAAATAGATTCATGGGTGTTTACTTTCAGTCACACAAGTGCTCAGTTGGTAGAGTACCAGTTGGTAGAGTACCCACCCCATGTGTTGAGGCTATAGTCCTCAATGCAGGTGACCCCGGTTTGAATCCCGCATCGAGCGGCCCTATCCTGTGTGTCATTCCTCCCTCTCTGCCTCCCATTTCCTGTCTGTCTCTCAACTATCCTGTACATTAAAGTCGAAAAAGCCCCAAAAAATATACTTAAAAAAAAAGAAAGAAAAAGAAAAGAAAAGAAAAGAAAAAAAGGTTTATGAGGAAAGTTTTGAAAAGGCCACACTGCTTGCCCTCATATGTTTTTCATTCTTGACTTCATAATGGATCCATTTTCTCAACTTCCTGCAGTAGAGATTGTGGTGTCCACCCAGTTTAAAAAAAATGATGCTAATTTTCATTGAAGCCGTGTTGTTTTCCCACTTGCTCATTGAATTTGCAATACTGACAATGAAATTGGTGTCACATACAGTATAGTCAAAGGAGGTTACACAACCTTAGGACAAAAACATGATAGAAAACACATCACAAAGGTTAGAGTACACACCTGATTCCAGTTTATATCATGAAATATTTCCTTGTTTGATTCATTTAAAAAGCCTGTCCACAGGCATGCACACGTGTTGAGCATCGTGACAATGTTTGTACTGTATATCCCAAGAAGCATTTTTTTCATGTGGCACGCACAGGTGTGTAATGTGTGCGACTGTGTGTCGTTTGTCTATTGAGTAATGTAATGACCATAAATAATGATCTGTCAGGAATAATCTTGAGATTATGTGGATGCAGTTAGATAAATGACCCGTTCTTTTCTAAGAACTGAACAACAATATAGTATAAAAAGTATAGATACACACACATTTTAGAATTCAGAATTAGAGCGGAGACGTTTTGATTAACCTTTGATCCTTTGGTTCTCAGTTTTAACATTTTCCATGAAAACCTTTTTTATAATCATAAACAGCACTCACTGTGATGTTTAAATAGATATAGTAAATGAGATTGTACTGGTGAGAGGAACCACTCACATTTGAATTTAGAGTGTATTAATGTGATGTGGCACACCTTTCAGAGCTCAACCCAGGGTTGACCTTATGAAATGGAGTTGTCGATGGGGACAAATGATCTTTATTTGTTTCGGAAAAGGGCAACAGGAGAGCAACAATAATAGCTCTCCTGCTGCTTCAATAATGATATAACAGCACATCTGTAAAAGTCAGGCTGCTTTGCCCAGGTGAAGAGTTACCAAGCTCAGAAGCCATGACCACCAGCACCTTTTCATTTCCATCACGCACATGGATGCATTTACTTACTTTTCTATTTAATAGCTGATATTTAAATAGCACCCACACTTGCAGGCAATGCCCTTCGTCATACTCACAAACCAACATCACATTTAGTCAGTGTAAAGATCAAAAAGAAGATTCAGTAATCTGAAGGTCAGAATATCATGTTTGGATTCCTGGATGGCAAGAAAACCCCCAGCAGAAATAAATGAAGGACGCTAATCTCTAAGCAATAAGGGCATAGATGCCCTTGAGCAAGGCAATTAGCTTTGCATTTTCTCACTAGACATATTTACAAGGCACCAACAGATGATTACAGTTCATAGCCTAGAGTCTATGTGGAACATGGAGAATTTGAAGTAGATACTAAGAAACTAAGACGGACAAACACAGGAAAACTTGCTGCCCATTACACTCATCAGAAGAGTAGTTACAAATTGTTTTATAGAAGGGGAAATGAAGGAGGATAGAGGTGACAGTAAAAAGCTTGTACAAAAACATGCACATAAAGTTTATGAACCACAAAATGAAGTGAAAAGGTTATGATGAAACCAAAGGAATGTGGCTGTGTGTTATACTTTCTAAAAATATGTTCCTCTGAGGAAGAGGCTGTTCCAAAGTCAAGGAGCAAAAACAAAAAGAAATGTATCAAAAGCAGTCATTAAATCTAACATGCATGCTGTGTACGAATTTGTCATCTTGTCTCAACTATCATAATTAAGGAATAAATATATCCAGGGTTACTGTCCATAGCTGCTGTACTCATTATGCCAACAAGCCCCATGCACTCACCTATTTACCACAGTGAAAAGATTCAAAGGGAAGATACACAGCTACTGCTGAGCTAAGTTATTCATAGCATGGATTTGGGCATTTTGCCATAAAGTAATTAGTAGAAGAAGCGGTAGTGTTTCTTTTTTTTCCCCATTTGAATCTACAATATGCAACCTACATTTGAGAATAACACCATTAAATATGCTGTTGGAGGCCAAAGATGCACCTCCCTCGGATGATACGTCCAGGCTGTAGCTATCCTCATGCCAGGCAAAATGATACTTTGCATGAAAGAACAAATAATGGGCCACTAATGGAACAACACAATGAGCCAGTGGAGGTGGGTAATTATTGGTTTTGGGGGCAAATATAATAAAATAATATTGCAAATGCATATATTGTTAAGTCAAACCTATTGTTGACCAATTACCACTCCAAACAATGCTGTCTGTCTTCCCACCTTTACGTTTTGATTTACTTGGATATTTGTGTTGCAACTGGGACGTCCTATTGTAAGTTTCACACCCTGTCACTCTGAGCTGCAGTCAGTATGATTTTTATATCAGTACTTAGTGCAGTAGGTGCTGTCAGCCAAACCAATCAGTCAGAGAGCCCTGCTATTATGGCCTGGTCTGACGTGTTGTTCTCTGACCCCTCCGCTCTTGTCTGCTCATGCTTAGCCCTCATATATCACTGATACTGCACTAATATTGCTGGACATGGGGACTCGGCATTAGATCACGCCGGTCTCAACACTGCCCTGACAGCAACTGAGTGGATGGCTCAGAGGAATGACCCGACTCCATCTGTACACACTGCACCACGGTCAAGTGGCAGCACAACCTCTGGAAAAGCTGCAAAACACAAAAAGGTATAGACAGACATCATCAGTTTTGCTTTATCATGACATCAACAGGACATCTAGTAGTTTTTTGGGTTTTTTTTGTACAGGGACAAGTAGCCTTTTTGATCCAGCCTCGCCACTGAATGATTATCTGTTTGTTTCCCATTGAAGTTAAAGCCCCAGTATGTAACTTATTTGGCTTTTTATCAGCAAAAACCAAACATGTCTTTCATAAATACGTATTTCACTTAAGTGGAATCACAGCCGCATACAAATGAAAGCTTTCTGGTACCTTAGAATGAGTTGTTACAAGTCGTTACAAATACATAAGTGGGCGACGCACCGAACCGAGGCGGCCATGTTGCATCGCCATTTTTTACGTTGAGTGGCAGCGTGACCGTAGGTAACCATAGAAACTTAGCGGAGCTGTGGGCTCGGCCTGTTAAAACTGTCACCACTGTGTAGTGTGAGGAAGGACGGAGGCACTGATGTTGCATTCAGGTGCAGTCAGGCAGACGGCCGTCGGCAAACCAACCGGATGTCATTTTACTCCATCAGAGAAAGACGGTAAAACGTGGGACAGGTAAACAATACCACATCACCATGACAACATACTGTCACGCCTGTGTTGTTTTGCCTCGTGCTGGTGGACCACTTGTTTACATAGACGCTTGTTTATCCTGTTACATGCAGCGTCTGTTGTCTGTCTGACGTCTGCCCGATTTCACGTGAATGCAACATCAAGAATACGTTCCGATATGCAACCGCACCGCTAGATGGGGGAAATTCCTACATATTAAAGAAAGGAAAACAGAGTGTGTAGGTACTGGGCTGTGATTTAGCAGACGGTGACATTGACAGACACATTTACAGAGCAGTTTGTTCTTAACCTTCCTGCATTTGCTCTTGTGTGGTTGTGAACGGAATGTTTGCCCCTAATTCCCTTTCCCCCGTTGCAGAAATTCAGAGGGAAGAGAAACAATATGGAAGTAAAGGGACAGTCAATGATTGATTTTCTTGTTCTTATCATGGATGCTCTGGTATGAATGTAAATGAATAATGCTTTGTTTGTGATGACAGTGCCATTTAGCTTTTTTGCCATGCCCTGTCAATAGCATCCTTCTTTGTGTGTCTAACATTCAGGGTGAGCATGAGGTGTGTGTGAGTGCAAATGTCAATACAAGGGCCACACAACCAGATGATTTTTGGCAATATTTTTGGTCCACACAGCCTTGAGTCTCCCAATCTCAAACCGTAAATATCAAACATGATATTTACGACTCCAGATCGTGCTGCCTAAATAACCGCAATAAAAGGAGAGTGAGCAGACCAGGAAGTGTCACCAACTGTTGCGTACTTTAACAACTCACAAACATGGCAGCCAACTGAGCCAAATGTAATACACAAAAAGAAGAGCAGCTCATGGCATTATGGCAACAACACAAATCCCTTTATAATATCTCATGTCAGGCTTGCAGTGGTAGGTAGGGCTGCCAAGAAAAAAAGTGTGGGCAGAAATAGTGGTGGCGTCATGTTTCCTCTAATGTCGTGTTTTATCGTGTAAGTTTAGTGTCTGTTACTACTACAAACAGCAGGTGGGGTCTGTTGGTCCTGCCAAATCATCTTAAAACTATTTTTTCAGTCATCTAGTTTGTAGCTGGCCTATTAGTGCATCATGGCGTTTTAAGAGTGAAGCTAACTAGGAGAAACTCGGAGGTCATTGTTTGCCATCAAAAACACATCTAAACTCTGGATTCTTTCAGCAAGCAGTCAGTTCAGCCTTTACATGGTATACTACTGTGTGTGAAAGATTCAACAGGCTGCCAGTGTTAGTGACAGCTTTCTGCTCCCCCTCCCTTTGTAGCAGGCAGGTGAAATCAATTATTGTGAATCCCAACATAAAAAAAAAATAAATAAATAAAAAACCTGGCTGATTTCACCGTGTTCAGCCCACATGGTGGCTATTTATCTAGTAAATTTCTGCTTTCAGTCAGCCTGGTGAGGGCTGTTTGTCTGACCGCCGTCCCCTCGGCTCCTCTGTGCTGCTGTGCCGCTCCTGATGAGAGACGCCGAATGGAGGTCAGACTCGGTGCGAATTGAATGGACTGAATGTTTCAATAGTGTCTCTCAAGTCTCGCCTCGGCGTGGATTCCCAGTCAGACATTTGATTAATGTTACATTCAGCTGCTGCAACAGCTGCACAACTTTGATAATCTACTTCTACGGTTCTGCCTCAATGTAGCCTTGACCTTTGCGACTTATATGAGCATATTAAAACTATGCTCTAATACAAGCTGTAAATATTGAGTGTTCGAGTGTGGTTTAGCCTTAAAGCAATGAGAGGGCTCTTTCTTCAACGGCTTGTGTTATATATAAACTTTATGGAAGAGCATACCGTTTCGGCTTTGACAGTTGCCCTCCCATTACAGGAGTCTGATACCCTCTGGAAAGATGCACAATGGAAGGATGCTTTGTATTTCATCACACCATTCCTTAGAAAATCCTTTGGTTACTTTGAGTGGTGTAATCCAGTGGTTCCCAACCTTTTTCTCAAGGGACCCATATTTTTAGCATTGAAAACTTTGGTGGTTTTTTGCCTGCTAGCTTAGCTTTTTGATCAATTATAAATGTATTAATTTCTGTAACCAAAAATACTATTATCAGTAGTATTTGTTTAGACTGATATTGCCCTGCTGTATATTATGTATTTAATGTTTTAAAACTGTTGATATTCAATCATCTATTGATATAGGCCTATAATTTATTTGTTTATCTATTTAAATACACAAATAAATGTTTAATGTGGCCCTTGAATTTAGTTGATTTTGTCACATATATGAATTAAATGCTTAGCCTACTCATTTATTTAACATTTTAATTACATTAAAATTATTAAACCCCTTAAATCAAGAGGGCTTCGCAACCCCCCCTGGATCTTTGGCGCCCCCCTTGGGGGGTCCCGCCCCCCAGGTTGGGAACCACTGGTGTAATCTACCTCTCTTTCTGATATGCAAGTCCACATACACACAGCAGTAGGCCGCCTACTATGGAGCAGATTGGTCCTTGTCGTTTTGACAGCTTTTGATGACACAAAAATACCGTCTTAACTCATCGATTACATATAAACATACTAACAAGAGCCCACACGACCACAGTCTAAGCGCACTTCTCAGTCAGAGAAAAAGTGGTGGGCATGGTGATGACATCGGCCAACAGCATCAGAACTAGATGTTTAAAATTAGTGTTAACATGGCAATTACTGTCATCTCAAGAGGTAATTTGATGTGTTACGACGGCATTTTCCCATGATGTGCAAATTTGACATCTTAATCCAGTTGTCAAAGCAAACGTCAGATGTTAAAGTTGTGTTCTATTAATAGTCCGCTCCCATTTTTGAAATTGTCCTCAGTTATTACCAACTGCTGAGAGTGTACAACAGGTATCAGTGTTATTACAGGTTGACTGACAACGTAGCACGCCAGAGCGTTGCGCTAAAACAATATCTGTCACACACTTTAGAGTTGCAGCAGTGAGACAGACACTGGATTACTTACCACAGTCACAGGCTGTCAGCTCAGCTCAGCTTAAAGTTGAGAAAAAGTCTCAACAGGAGGTCTTTTCCCCACCGGCTACGCTATTGATGCTGAGCTACAAGAACCTTTGTTCTAATGCTCTGTCTTTGCTCCACACATACTCAGGTCTAGTGAAATAACAAAGTTAGAGCTCAGTATTTTACATATACATCTGACATCTGACATACAGTACGCACAGACTGAGAAGAGCTTATTTTCTTTTAATACAATATCTGTTGGATGTAAGAGGAGTCACTAGGGACTATGAATTGCCATTTAAGTTCCAGAGAATAAATTATTTCGGTGCTCTCCTGACTTTCTTCTTTTAGCATCATCAACAAGTTTTGAATTTTAATCTTAAAAGTTCACATTATAATTATATAGTATAATCTGACTGTTTACATTTTTACAGACTACACCTATTTCAGTTTGTGCAGTACTTTGGTTTATGACTTAAAGGTACATTGTGTAGGAATTACTCCCATCTAGTGTTGTGGTTGTATATCGCAAGCAACTCAATGGTATTTTTCATGCTGCATTCACATGAAATTGGGCAGACGGCAGACGGACGACACTGCACGTAACGGCATAAACAAGCCTCTATGTAAACAAGTGGTCCGTCAGCACGAGGCAAAACAATACACGTGACAATATGTTGTCATGGCGATGTCGTATTGTTTACCTGACCCACGTTTTACCGGCTTTCTCTGGACTTCTGTGACTAAAATGACATCTGGTTTGTTACCGACGGCCGTCTGCCCGACTGCAGGTGAATAAAGTAAAGCCTCATTCTCAGCTGTGTTTACCATTTGGCTGGAATCACTACTGTGGCTACACAAAACCTCACAGAGGCCTTGCTCTGACTGTGCACTTGTTTGTTAGTGGTTCTCCTTGTTTGAAAGAAAATGTTGACAGATTGTTAGAAGCTCAATTTCATTTCAGTGTTGGTCAGTCAATCCACCACTTTAGTCTCTATAAAAAATACCCCAGCCACTGTTCAATCAATAAACACCAGTAGGTCAAAGTTTTCACTTATGCAGTGAAATATCTCCTCGTCCATCAGGATGGACTGGATGGATTTTGTGCAGACGTTCATGATTCCTAGTCGTCCTTGTGTTTTCTTTAATAAACCATGTCTTCTTGGCATAGGCCTGTATTATTACAGGTTATCCATACTGAAACATGCCAGTGTGATTTGTCTTTACAATGGAAAGGTCACCGTTGGATCAGTACAGTGATTTACAGTTCAAGCAATGGACTAAACTGATTGTATGCAAATTAATTTGTCAAATAAAACCTCCCAACTACTCGATGAGAAACAGGTTTGTCATTCCCCACAGAGCCGGGTTGTGATTAATAGTGTCAGTTCTGTTGATAAATGAGACATTCTGTTTTTGAAGATAATTGAAAATTGAAGCAAGGCAGTGAGATGCAGCATTGAATACACAGGTGTTGATGCCATGCATGAATAAGATTTAGAGCAAAACTTAATTTTAATTTAATAGCTATTGAGTAATGCATTTTGATTTGTTGCAGCAGCTTACCTTAAGATAAATTTAATTACTTTAGTCGGCATTTCATTGAAAGGGTCTTGGGTTCGCCTCAATTTATATGGTATTTTTTCACTATTATAAAATGGATAGTGCTGTTGGCTCACAGTGACTGTATTAATTTTGTTTAATGGTTTGGAGATTTATTAAAAAGCAAGTGCTTTGCATGAGCTGGAGTTTGCTGTAAAAATTAACATCATAGAACTGATGATAATGTTCAAGGTGAAAAGGAAGAACAGCACTAAGCTAAAGGTGCTTTGTCTTCTGTGTTAGGAGCAGAGGAGACGTGAAAACTGAAAAATAGCTAAATTCATCAGAGGTACATACAAGCTATTCTCTTTAATGAGTAACTTAGCAGCAGGCTGGAACAGTTTAAATGTCCTTTTCACCCCCAGCTAGCTCACTTGGGGTTGCACTTTGCACACCTGGCATGCAGCTTTTATGTCACCGCTGCAAAAATGACAACTTGTAGGCACCCTCAAGGTTTTCAAAGTGGTTTTCAAAGAGAAATGTAACAGAGTCATAACATAAGTTCATCACCGACAGAACAAGTCTGGCAGCTTTCTTCTCAGTATGTGCCAGTTTCTACTGCACATGTCTGATCACTATGAAGAGTGGTAACACCCCCTGAACTCATCCTGCCACCCTTCAGCTTACCTGCTTTCTCCAGTGTGGGAAGCAGAAATGAAACCCGCATTACTGAATGTTGTAATTACTGAGACATTTTATCCTAATGGGATATCTAGAACTTCTTGATGGACTGGTAAACTGTAAGTTTTTGCTATTGTTTCAACTGTGCTGAGCCTCTGTATCAGTGCACGGTGATTGCATATTTAAATGGCTGTCCAATTGGTACTGTATGAGCCTGGCATCTGAAATCAGTTCAGTACCACCTTAAATTACACTTTATTTGTCTATCTATTTCATGATTTTGCTAGATGCAAAGTTGATGCAATTAAGCAATGAAACATGCATTTTATCATACATGTATTATATTAGTCATTGGTATCAATTGCAGTGTCTGTGTCAGAGAAATTCAAGATTCAATACTTTATTGCCCTATCAACATGTTTCAGTGGACTCTACACACTGAAACACTCACTCACATCACAAAAACATTTCAAGATAAACATGAAATAGGATAAAAACCAAGGGGGCAGTTGTGGATCTGAGAAGTGAAGCTCACTTCCGCGTTCAAAAAACTGCAATCCCCCCGGCTTCCTCTGGGGGCTGGTGTCAGAAGGGAGCATTCCCCATAGACCCCCATGTTAAAATCGCCGATTTTACATCCTCAGTAAACATGTTAAAAGCCTGGTGTCAGAACGTTTTTTTTTCTCAATCGATAGTTTCTACCCCCGCACACACTGTGAGGGGGGTGAATTTTTTTTAAACTCTACCGTTTTACTGTTATTAGGTTAAAACTCTGGCCAATTAGGGCGCGGAAATGTTGAGTGACAGGCCCGAGCAGCTCCGTGGACAGCTGCTTCGAGGCCAGTGGGCGGGTTCTCGGCGGTTCTCGGCCGGCCAATCCAACATGGCGCTGTCCAGGCCGCCATATTTGAGTCACAAAAACGACTCCCCAAAACCAATGGGTGACGTCACGGACGCTACGTCCATTCTTTTTACAGTCTATGATAAAAACCCAGTCCATTAAAAGAGTAAAATAAAACACTAAGGTACCTGTGGTGGGGTTACCAGCAGTCCACATAAAGTGGATAGTGCATGTTAAAAGTGCACCATAACAATAACTAGAAAATTTCCTCTGGGAAATTTTGAGAGGGCCACGGGAGCTACAGCCGGTTTTGCCATCTCTGTCACCATGGGAATCAAACCCACGACCTTAAGGTCAAGACAGAGCTGATCAGACAGACACATGATCATTCTTTCTTCCTGTGAAAATAAATATTGAATATATTCAATGCTGGTGTTTTCAAATACAAATCCTCATAATCACTTTACTTTGATATTGTATGAAAAACAAATCCTTACATTGTAGAGACTGAAACAATGAGTCAAACCATTAACAGAGAAGTCAGAGTTGTGTGTTTATTGTCTATCAATAGATTAAACGATTAATCTACAAATCCTCTCAGAACTGTTTGGCTTCCTCTTTATATTATCAGTGCAAATGTATCTGTGTAATGCAAGGCCTATTATGGGCTAGAGTTTACTGAAATTATCCAGATTTTAATAGATAAGCTGTATTGAAAAAAAAAAGCAGCAGGATCCAAATATAAGATGATGATGATGATGATGAAGATATTGTTAATGTGCTAATGTACTGTGAGACTGATGGACCGCCCCACCCCTCCCCCAAGTTAAAATATTCTCAACAGCTCAACTTGAGGATTTCTACTCCTTACTGAACATTAGTTCATGAAATGGCACCACCACGCCATAAAAATCCCTTCTTTTTCGCTCTTTTTTTCCACCCGTCCCATTGACTTCAATGCAAAATTGTGCGCGGTTTTTCGCAACAAATTCGTAAACTGTTGAGAAAAGTAATAGCACACCGATCCCGATCAATCCGCACGGGCACTGGTCCCTGCAGCTATTTCATAGCTGGATATGAAGAACAAATCCTTACATTGCAGAGACTGAAACAATGAGTCAAACCATTAACAGAGAACTCAGAGTTGTTTGTTTATTGTCTATCAATAGATTAAATGATTAATCTACAAATCCTCTCAGAACTGTTTGGCTTCCTCTTCATATTATCAGTGCAAATGTATCTGTGTAGTGCAAGGCCTATTATGGGCTAGAGTTTACTGAAATTATCCAGATTTTAATAGATAAACTGTATTTTCTTTTAAAAAAGCAGCAGGATCCAAATATAAGATGATGATGATGAAGATATTGTTAATGTGCTAATGTAATGTGAGACTGATGGACCTCCTTTCCCCCCAAGTTAAAATGTTCTCAACAGCTCAACTTGAGGATCAGATTTCTACTCCTTACTGAACTCGTCATGTACATTAGTTCATGTAATGGCCCCACCACACCATAAAAATCCCTTTGACTTGAAATGAACTAACATTTCACTGATTGTGATGGTGTATTAGTTAATTTAATGCAGTGAATTACTGTACAGTCGCTTTCAGTGATGTGGTCACATCGCATTGATACTGCAGATGTCTGTCAGGGCGGGGGGTAATAGTGTATATTTGAAGGACATGTATGATGTTATGAGATTACATGGACGTGTCATCTCAGTGATGGTCTCTGGAAAATTTCCAATTACTAGCATCTTTCAGCCTGACACAACCACTCAACTGCATTTAATTTCACATCTCTTTCCCCTCTGAGAGCGTCGGTCTTGTGATAAAGCTGCATGTTCCATACTAAAAATGGATAAATGGAAGCCATGAAGGACACTATCTTAGTCTTTATAATGCTGCTGCTTGTTAAATAAATCTCAGAAGGGTTTAGGTATAGTTGATGTCTGTGCTGTTGTTCTGTGTTGATTATAAGGATGTTTTCTGCAGGATGATTGACCATTTAGCCTCCATTCAGTCACCTACTGATGCCTTTTCAGATTTCCCGATAAATGTGTTCGCTTTATGTGTGTTTCCGGGCACACGACTGTGTCTGTGAAAGCAAAACAAACACTCTGTTTATGTAGTCTACTGAGTGTTTGTGCTCAACTGATATGAATTCTAATTAGCTGTAGATTTATGCAAATATACATACATGCTTTGTCTCTATAGAATTTACTTTGTGGCTTTGATTTATTTACAATTCCTCTTTGCATTTTTTTCAGTTTATAAGAAGTCATGTGCATAAACTATATAAACATAATGTATATTTACTAAAATGATCACCCTCCACAAAACTATCCACTTGAAATTTATCAAATCATGAGCATGAATTCTAACCTAATTTTTCAAGCAACTTGTATCTAGAGACTGCTGTGCACTGGTGCAAGTATATTTCCATGTAGAATGAATTCAGAAGGAGAGAGAGAGAGAAACACACGCGTTCAACGCATCTTGAAAATCTCTTGATATTACATGAAGACAGTCTGGCAGCAGTTGAATGTCAAGAACTGTGCCGCAGACAGGACAGCTGGTTCTGACAGCTGTAACGGTGTCCAGAGTCACTGTGGATTGGACGGATGGATGGATACATGGTGCTTTTGCACCGCTGATGTGTCACCTCTAGTATACACTCAGCGAGCACTTAATTACGAACACCATACTGATACTGGGGAGGGCCGGCCTGCTTTTGCTCTCAAAACAGCCTCGGTTCTTCCTGACCGGATTTCTGCAGATTCATCAGCTGCACATTCCTGCCGCTGTCCTCTGTCCCAGGCAGCACATCCCAGAAGTGTTTCAGAGCATCCAGATCCGGTTGACTGCAGGGAGGCCTATGAAGAACACTGAGGCCAGTTTGAAATGAGTTTTTGCTTTGTGACAGTGCATTATCATTCTGGAAGTAACCATTAATAGATGATGAGTGACTGCACAGCAGAAACCATGCCCCCATACCATCATACCATGATGCCAAATTCTGAGCCACCCACCCATCTACAGCCTCAGCAGAGGCAGGAGATCAACAGTTTCAGAAGTACTGAAACCAGTCCATCTGGCACAAACACTCATGTCACTGTCAAAGTCACTGAGCTCACATTTTCCTCTCGTTTCTGACGTTTGACTTAAACATTTACTGAAGCTCCTGACCTGTATCTGCAGGATCTTATTCACTGTACTGCTGCCACACTGGCTGGTCAGTTAACTACATGATTATGTGGTATTTATTTATTTACTTATCCATGTATTAAAGGATAATTACCATTTTTTAATAATCTGGACCTTATTTCTAGTATAAAATACGATCATTTACTCACCCAGATAACTTTGGTGTCATTACAAGTCGCCGACGAAATTAGCTCCAGCTGAGAGCCGCGTATATCCGTATAATGCGAGTACATGAGGCAGCGCAATGCAGCCTCTAAATAACACATTATCTGCCACGAAACTCGTTCATTTCACCAATATTTTGTTCTGATACGCTAGTGCTATTCCCCTCTGAGTCCGGGGTTAGCTGTTATCAACTTCCAGGGTCTGTAGGTTGACCTACTGACCTCTGACCTGGATGATGTCATCTCCAACCGCGGTGCGGCTTATTGCTACCGCTAATGCTACGGTTCGTTTCTGCATGTTTCCGACTTGTCAGAACAAAATGAGCAGCTGGATGAAGTTCAGCTTCCACAGGCTTCCTCTCCTCAACCTGGACTCACTAAAGCTCTGGCTAGTTGCGCTAAAAATGGACCCGAATGCCGAAGCGGAATCATTATTATCAGAATGAGCCGGGCAGCGCTCGGAGATGACATCATCCAGGTCAGAGGTCAGTAGGTCAACCTACAGACCCCGGATGTTGATAACAGCTAACCCCGGACTCAGAGGGGAATAGCACTAGTGTATCATAACTAAATATTGGTGAAATGAACGAGTTTCGCGGCAGATAATGTGTTAGAGGCTGCATTGCGCTGCCTCATGTACTCGCATTATACGGCTGGATCTAATTTCGTCGGAACGATTTATAATGACACCAAAGTTATCTGGGTGAGTAAATGATCATATTTTATGCTAGAAATAAGGTCCAGATTGTAAAAAACGGTAATTATCCTTTAATGTATTTGTTAATTTTTGGGGTCTTTCGCCCAGTTGCCCCACATGGGAAATGGGTAGGGCTGGGGTCTCTAGTATTGGAGGGATAGGGCTGCTGATGAATTTCATGGATAAATAAGTATGCAGCACTTATGTGATATAAAATGAATCCAAGTCTAATTTTACACTTGTATGCTAGAAATGGTGTTACTTTTTTGACAGAATAAGCAGGTGTCCCTAATAAAAAAGTGCTAGGTGAGGCCTCAACATCAACATTGTTATTGTTGGAAAACTGCATAAAATCAGAAATTAGTAGAGCAAAAAAAAAAAAAAGGATAGTCACGTTTGAGTCGCTCTCTTCTGTCGTCAGTTTTTTCTCTCGGTAAATTTTCACAGTTGTGTTTCATTACAGTCTACAGTGAAAATCAGAGGACTCACGCTTTGTCCCATCTTCCACTGTGATTATGTCTCTCATGCTCATCTCAATATCTACAGTAAAGGAGCTGTCATTATTGAGGAAGTTTCCCCACAGCACCTTGTGTGTGATAAAAGCAATATTTGTCCCGCTTCTCATTTAGAGCAGTTGAAGCAGCTCCACCACACGCTAACAAATGGCGGAGGAGAAAACACACAATTAGAGTGATGGACTGCCAGGAAAGTAATAGCATACAGTTATTCCGTCTTCTATATTTAGGCTCTTATGCTTCAACAACACACAGACGTCACAAAACAACTAAGGAGACCCCTGGGATGCGGTTATGCACATGGTGTGTGTGTGAGCAAAGAAGGCTCATTTAAACAATTGTGACTCAAAGGGTGTGTAGCGATCAATATAGAAGCAGAGGACCAAAGGGCGAGGAGTCATCTTCCCACTCTAATCACCGCCTTAACCTTCAGTGTATCTCCAGGCCTGACAGGCTCACCTGGATACCTGACAGCGTGCTAACTCCATCCTGTGTGCTCGTCTCAGCGCTGCAAAGGTGTGCACAAACAAATACACCCCGGAGTTGTTGCTACCGGTTTAAGAGGATGTAGATTGCATGGAGAAAAAAAAAAAAAGACTGTCGCTAACAGATAAATGGGCAGGAATCAGAAGCTTTCATGAAAATGTTGGTTTGATTGGCACTAACTCGAGGCTGTTGTGACCGAGTTACGTTCAATTTTTTGCAACCCTTATAAAATATGTTGCTTTTGGTGCTACTGTAGAAAAATGCTTTTATCACTCAGCCCCTGATAAAAGACCACGCGAGGAAGAAGCGGCAGAATTGCCTGCCTCTTATACAGGTGGAATTTGTCGGCACATGAGCACTAAGCTGTCTGGTGTGGTTGATGACTTAAGAGTGAATCTACACAAAGAAACTCCCACCCATACCTTTGGTCACGCTGATTTGTGTTTTCAAGGGGCGTACAGTATGTTTCTTCTCTTTCCTCAGGTTTTTCCTTCCTCCTCTCGAGAGCGAAGGAATTACATTTACTCTGCCGTGTTTCTTCCTGCCTTTTGTGTTTTCTTCTCCACATTCTCCATTTGTCTTCTTTTCTCTCTTGTTGTTTTGTCTGTTTCTCTTACCATCCTTCTTCCTCACAGAAAAGATCAGTGCCACTGGGTTTCTCCTGCTCCATATTGTCCTCCTGCTCAGAGAAGTCAGTCTGTTTTTAATGAGCTCTGCGTCTGTGGCTCTCAGCCTCAGGCTGTCCACCACTGACCTGTTGGCATTTGCTTCTCTCTGCCTTCTCCTTTCTCTCTCCTCCTCCTCTTCCTCCTCCTCCTCCTCCTCCTCCTCCTCCTCTTCCTCTGCGCTCTTTTTTCTCTCTCGCTTTAATGCTCTTTCTTTTCTCTTAGATTAAAAATTAAATGATGGAGGAGATGCTTTGGTGTTTAATCCACCTGAGCATCTCCTCACTGGCCACTTTAACTGGAAGCTATTACTTACCAGTCGCCTTGGCAGCAGCACAGTAGCTACTCAGAGTGTAGTCTTACAAACAGCACCCTTCTACCCACGGACAAACCTCTTACCTCAGACGCAGCAACGCATCCCTCCGCAGCTGAACTGACTCTTTTTTAGAAACAACTTCGATCCTTCATATGATGCATCATCACTTTATTACCTCACCGAATAACAGCAAACAACTCACACCAATCTTTACACCTTTCAGGTAGCATTTCCAGCACAATGAGAACGGCAAGGCTGTGGAGATTAGGGCAGCCGGCCTAACAGTCAGACATTTGATCTTTAGACTGCACTCCATCAAACTGGGAGGCAGTGGGCAGTTGATGAGTACAATGACCTTTTAGCAGCATATCTGCCAGAGCGGCCTTCAATCACGGCTGACTGGGAGACGGGGGCTCGAGTCACTGGCCAGACTGGAGGTGGTCTACTGCTGCATGACTGGACGCTTCAACTGTTCATTTCATCCATGTCCACTGCAGTGCACCGCAAATTACACACAATGACACACTGCATTTGTAATCTAGACAGACATCACACAACCTTGCAGGCCACACAGTAATACTTCACTCTTACAGTCCCCTTTTTTGTCTTTCTTCCCCTCTCTTTTTCCCAGATTTTATTTTCCCCATCACACAAACACACGTAGCTACCCTTTAGGTGCACTAGGAAGTACATTTTGACCTTTCTCAGTCTACTTTGCCCCTTTTTAGCTCTACGCTATAGACCCTCTGCCTCAAAGGAAAGATGTTGGCTCACACACTTATTTTTTACAGTTATCTTCTGGCATTTGCATCCATCCCATATCATTCAGCCTCCTGCTTACAAGTTATCTACTCTTCAGGTATTGCTTCATCTTTATTCATATTTGTTCAACAAATGCTTTCAAGCTGTTAATAATATATTTATTTATTTGAGAAGACTTAAATGTTCATTTATTCACACTAATCTTCAAAAATTCAAGCAATTTTCCAGACATTTCATACAAATTCAACATCCTTCTTATAAGTTCTACTTTTTAATCTTTTCTCACCTATTTCAGATTTCAACCCTTCAACTGTTAATCTATAAATATGCAGGATTTCTACATTTTCCGCAATTTAAAAAAAAAAAAACATTTCTACTGTTACATGTTCTACTTTTATCCTTCAGATATGATGTAGTCATTCTTACTTATTCTTCCCTTTAACTGATTGTAACTACTTCTATATTATTCTACTTTTACTCTTCAGATATTGTTCCATCCATATTAGTAATGGTTCAAAAATGTTTTCTAACTGACAGTTTTAAATCAGAGTAAACTTTAGCCTTTCAATTTCTTCATACTGATCTTCAACAATTCTAGTAATTTCCAACCATTTCATATTCTTCATATTGTTTCATCTCTTCAAGATTGCTTCAGCAGTTTCAGCATTGTTTTAACAATTTATTCAGCTCATTCAGCTTCCAGCTTTCAGCATTCACCCGTATTTCCCTCAGGAAATGCATTCTCTAGTTTGTCTTGTTGTCTCTCTTTTTATTTTATTTTTCCCAGATTTTATTTTCCCCATCACACAAGCACACGTAGCTACCCTTTAGGTGCACTAGGAGGTACATTTTGACCATTCTCAGTCTACTTTGCCCCTTTTTAACTCTAGACCCTCTGCCTCAAAGGAAAGATGTCGGCTCATAGTTGTGCCAAGAACCTGTTAAAGGGCTGTGAAATATCACAGTTACATTTTTCTTCATCTTATATTTTACAAAAAAAATATACTATTGTCTGTTTCACAAATTCAAACTTAAAGGTAGAGTCTGGAGGTTTGTTCGTTGCAATTTTTAAACGAAACATTCAAACTGGGCCCCTCCACTCAGGCTCAACTGAGCAGCCTCCTGCAGACAGCAACAGTAGCAGCAGTGGCAGCAGCAGTAGTCCGGACTAGTCAGGATCACAAAGAAAAGGAAATACAGTCTGATACCGGCCATCACCAACACCGGGAGCCTTATGAATTATGCTGTAACGAGTAGGAGGGCCGTTGCAGTGAGTCAACCAATCCAGGGTCACGGCACCATTTGTTATCCCGATTCTTATATTAGAAGCCCAAGAACAAACCAGTTTTGTACAAAAGTAGTAGAATTTACTCAGGTCACAGATAAAGTACATCAGCGCTGGACTCAGAGTGACAGAGCTCTCACCAGATCTCCGTCAGGAGCGAGCCCTGATTTCAGGAAATGGTTCATATTTGTCTTCTTGGGCTAGGCCTGGGCCAGGGTTGGATCTCGCACGACAGAATATAATTGGCCAGTTACCCGTGACGTGGACAGGCCAACCACTGTCTATGCATGTTCTCAGAATGTGATAAGCAACATGTGTGTGTTGTTGATCAGACATGTATCTACAGTAATAACCTAACTGACAGATTAAGAGAACTCAGCAGTTACATCTTGTTCTTGTTTATCAGGCTAGAGACACTATCTGGCTTCATGTTCACACACATCAGGTTATGTGCGTTCAAGTACTAAAATAGAATACATGATATCTCAAAACATACATCACATCAGAGTATCCCAGAACATATCCAATTGTAACACTGGAAAGAGAATGCTAGTGAGTGCTAGCAGCAGATGCTAGCCGCTACCACTAGCAGCAGTTAGCATTAACTTAGTGGGTGTTAGCGGTGGCGGATAGGCTATCCGCCACCGCTAACACCCACTAAGTTAAGTTGCTATCCGGGATAGCATCCGCCGCTAGCACTCGCTACAATCTGGGACAGCTAGCAGGGCTAGCAGCCCTCCTACTCAAGCGGCACGAAACTTCACCTGAGCTCTGTCATTGGCTGGAGAGAAAACATGACTGTCCACAACAGAACGAAGGAAAAGACCAAAATACAGGCAGGGGGAGGGGGCTCTGCAGACACAGTCACCACCACACAGGACTAGAAGCTCATTAAAGGGACAACGAGGAGTTTCTATTTGGTTATAAAAAAGTCTCACGTTAATGTGGATGAATCTACGTTACCACTTGTTAATGGGCCCATTTTTGATAAATATATCGTTTTGTCTCTATCGTTATTTTGTTATTATTAGTGGTGGTGGAAATGCTGGTCGAGGTCGTCTTCCAACCTCTGACTTTAATTCTTGATGAATGAAAACATGAGTCTGTCTTGCGCCGGTCAAATAATTTCATGGTGTGCGGAGGCTCATAAATGTAGTGTGAAAACACATCGCTTTTCCAAAACTCCTCGTTGTCCCTTTAAGCTGGATTTCATTTGTAAAGTCTAGCGTTTATTTCTGAGTAAAAACCTCCAGACTCTACCTTTAACTTATACCCAGGCAATGCGCAAATGACACCGTAGATGTTGTTCATTCACAGTAGACTAAGTAACCCCACCTTGTGTTTCCTTGTGTAAGTTGATGTGTGTGACAGCTCTTTGATCTGGTACAAAGAGGAAGAGTCACAGTAGCATGTTGTTAAACTTATGAGTTTTTATCAGCGTCACCGTCTGACAGAGTGATAGAGCGCTGTATGCCTGCGCCAGTGTCAGCCGGTGTCTGAGGCTTGTGTGTGTCACTCCTTCTGTATCTCTGCGCAACACAAGCCGCCCACAGAATCAACCACCATCTCTGCTCCTCCTCCTTTCATATGCTGGATGCCTTTTATCCCATGTCACACCGGCTCCCACTCCCTGGCAGCTTCACATGCTTTGAAAGGAGCAACGCATAGACAAGACACACATACCCACACACACACAAACAAAAAGTACTGATGCACATGTGCACACTGACTTGTGCACTGGTACATGCAGACATGCCATGGACAGGTTGGTGCGTATAAGGTAACGGGGAATGGTTCAGGTGCCTCTGAGTGTCTGTCACAACAGTTGAATTGAACACTACGACGATTCATGTAGAGAAATATGTTTATATACTTAATAAAACTGCATAAGCAGAATTTCGACTTTTCATTGAGCAATAACCAAATTAAATTCATTTTCAAATAGAAGATACCTTATACATGTGTTTTTCTGACTTGTTGCTCCCATTGGCATGATGGCATTATTTCTTTGTGCTTTTAAAACTGTAACGAATCACAGATAAAATGAAATCTGCTTCATGACGTGACGATACTGTTTAAGGTTTATTTAGTTTCAGGCACAGTAATGACTTGTTTAGGTTTGGGTAAAAAAAAATTGGCAAAATATCCTGACCTGGATTAAATGATAACTTCCTCAGGCCAGATGGGCCTTTGTTGTCATGGCTACAATGACAAACTGGTGATGTCTGTCAGATGGAACTAGAAAGAAAGTGAACAAAACTTGTGTGTTAACATGCAGTGTTTTGTTTATATCATCCACCTGCTTCAGACTTGTCACTCTATATCATCACTTGATTTTCTCCTCTGCTCCTGTCACAGTAAAGAACACCACTCAGGGCTTTGTCACTTCCACACCTTTGCTGCCTGAAGTGACTGATGTTTTCTTTCTTGTGGGGAATTCAGTCCCTCAAGATATATTTTGCTATTTATATCCACATTTATGTGCCAAACAATGTACAGTAATAACAGAACTACAATGAAATTTGTGACTTACTGGATTCTTACTGGAGAGAGGGCTCTTTGGACCCTGGGACACATTTAATTGGGTTAGAAATGAATGAAGTCTGCAGGTTTTTGTAACTCTGTTTATTGTGTTTGAGTCCATTAATGTGCCTATGTCCTGTCTATTTATAAAAGTACTTGTTAAAAATGTTTTGTCCATTACCTAGAGAGGAAAAAAGAAATCTCCTCATATTGAATTTTTCATTTGTCCTTATTCTGATTTTGCCTTAGATTTTGGGGTAGTATCTAAGTATGTCTTAGTTCACCTTTGTGGGAAAAAAGGGATATTTTTTCTGTTTATAAATTCACTTTTCCTTTTTAATTTGCTCTCTTCTAATCATTTGTTTATTAATATCAGTCTGTTTGTAGAAGTCCAATGACATTTAATTGGTGCTGGTTTGTGGCAATTACTGCTGTAGTAATTGTTCCTTAGAGCTGTCAGAGAAAATGCATAACTCACTAGAAATATTGTACAAAAGACATTAAGTTACTGAGACATTAGTGTCAGTTACCATCAATTAGAGACAGCAGTGTACTGCACGGTGCGGTGTTGTCTCTGATATTGTTTTCTGCTCAGTGTCATTTTCCACCGTTGAAATAATAGACATAAACAATCCCTGTTAAATGTTTCTTCAGTCAGAGGTGACAGTGACAGTTGCAGCTTCACTGTAACATTACAGCTGAATGAAGTAATGCACCATGTCTATCTGTGTCAAGAATTGAGGGAAAATTACATTTTTTCACATTGACTAATTGTACATCAGTTGGACGTGCTCCTCAGAGATGAGACTGGAGCTGAATCTGCTCATCTTTCATTTTGGTAATGCCTCATAACACTACCGGTTTCCAGGGAATTTCCGAGGCGATGTCAGTTAGCCAAGATGTTCCCTCGCACCCACCTCTGCTCCCATGTGAGGATTCCCCATTTAAATCACCACATATTCTCACCATTGTGTACTTAGATTGGGTTGTGAAGCTGCTTTTGAGGGACGAGCCGGTCAAGGTAATGAATTTCCACTCACCGTGTTTAGAGAGATAATTCTGTGCTGTGGTTTGCATAACCTACAAGCCTGACAGGCCTCTTAAGCCATTTTCACGCACAGAATGCAGCTTCCCAAATAGGAGGTTTGGGGCTTTAGAGAAGCTTATACAAGCAAAAGGATTTGAGCCTTCCTCCAGCTCCGAGGAATACTCCTGAGGTGGTGGTTTTTTGTCTCCAGACCTATACATACACAAGACCTTTAGATGAAATTAAAGCTGTGTTTTCCCAGTTAACGGTGACTGTGCATCGCATTAGAAGTAAACAAAAAATGAGTGAAAATTGCAAGTAACAAAATGAGCTGCAAAGGTGCAAGGCTGTTGATACAGTTTGAAGACATGTGTGTATTTCTCTCTGACCTCTTTCCTTCTCCTGATCTCTTTGCCTCCCTCTCTTCCTCTCTCTCTCTCCCTCTGATGCTATCTCCCCTGGAGGTTTTGTTACCAAGGGCATATGCTGGATCAGCGTTTATTTTATTTTTTTCCCTCTCTCTCTCTCTCTTTTTTCTTTTTTCAAAATGTGAAATACTCTCTGGCAGTGGATGGTGGCTGTGCTCTGAGCGTAGTCGATAAGGACATGCGATGTGAAGCTCTCCAGGACAAGGCGAGTGGTACAGCAGCAGCCAGGCAGGGGGGCGTTACTCTTTGCTGTTTAATTGGCCTTCAACTGAGCAGTAAATGAGTCTTTTCAGAATCACACAGTGTTTCCACAGACGCCTGTCACTGATGTAGTGGGCGGACTACGAACTGGAAACCTGTGTTGATGAGGACCGGAGGTAAAGCTCATTAACCTGATCCAACGCTACTCTGCTTGGAAGAAAGTGGTTAAGGACATTTAGTTCTCTACATATATTAATGTCATTTATTTCCCTCCTGAAAAGGTGGATTTTTTTTTGTGCCCACAGGCCGTCCCGTCATAATGAATTCACGGTGAAGTATGCTACTAGTCTCCCCCCTGAGAAGGCATAAAAGAAAGCATAAATGCATAATGCTCATCAGATAGGTTACAGTGCGCTCAGCGGCCCTGGAAAAGACTACATCAGAGCATATTCCTTCATCAACCCCTCCCCTCCGCTCTCTTTCTGTATGCCAGCTCTAACAAAACACCATCAGACCTGTTTGTGATATCACACATCAAAGACGGAGTGAGTAAAGTAGCACAGGGACTCATTTCCATACCCTTCTAAAGTATTGTGGAGAATCTGT
Organism: Trachurus trachurus; assembly: GCF_905171665.1. Lineage (NCBI taxonomy): Eukaryota > Metazoa > Chordata > Actinopteri > Carangiformes > Carangidae > Trachurus > Trachurus trachurus. The sequence continues at coordinate 34,592,229 of NC_139896.1, forward strand.
CGGCAGCTATTGTAACAGCCATCATTACCGCAATGCAAAGGTGGAAACGAGTCAGTGCTCCAGAGCTTCATTTAGAAGTTGATTTGATTGCTGATTGAAGAAGTTGATTGTTTCTTGTATTGCAATATTAAATCAGCATATTACGACCACTTGGGCCTGAGAGTATCTCCTATCACGTTGTAGTTTGTTGTTGTCGGAGGGTAATGCGGGCAAATGAAAGAACCTGCATCATCATAATGTCATAATAATGGAGGTGCGATGGTCATCCAAAGAGCATGAAGTGCCTGCAGCTTGTCACCTAATGGTTTCCTGTGTAAAACTGTGAAAAAGCTTGTACTGTAGCAGCGTGCACACTGCACAGGGATTCAGTTCATATCAAAAAAGGTATGCCGCTTTCATTTAATCCACCATTTAGTATTTAATCAACCGGTTTGGTCGGCAAGATGATGAACAACAGTGGGAAACGTTCTTCACAAGTTCCCAGATGTCTTCAAAAACCACATATATTCAATTTGCAATGACACGACGAGAGAAAAGCAGAAAACTCTCACATTCTCATTTGAGATTAATTTTCTGGCAATCAGCTACTTTATTGGCAGAAAATCATTTCAGTTCCAGACAAAAGAAAGCTGTGTAAGGTTTGTGAAGGCGGTACATTTTAATAGTCTCTTCCCAGTTCATATTATTGGGTTAGAGCAAGAGATTTTCACTGCGACTCCACAAACAGCTCCAGATACTCCGTCATTATTGCTCTGTGCTATGAAAAGTTTGTGATTTCTGTTGTCAAGATAAATTAGACATTTTAAGGCAGATTTTAGAGATTCCTTTTACCTTAATTATTGACGGAAAGTTCTCCAAATTCCTTTGTTTTGGTTTTTTTTTTGTTTTTTTTTGTTTTTAAAGTATATTTTTTGGCTTTTCATGCCTTTATTCGATAGGACAGTTGAGAGTGTGACAGGAAATGGGAGGCAGAGATGGGGGGAATGACATGCAGGATAGGGCCGTCCGACGAGGGACTCAAACCGGGGCCGCCTGCAGCGAGGACTATAGCCTCAACACATGGGGCGGGTGCTCTACCAACTGAGCTAAACTGGGGGTTTTTGGTTAATTTAGACTCTCAAATAAAAGTAATAGATAGCTATTTTGCAGTTTAGAATAAACAATTACAATAAACAAGCAGATGACTGTGAATATCTCTCCCATAAAGCAGGTGTTTCAGACAACAAGCTTGTCATCCATTCACTAAGTTCAGCTGGTCATATACGTATAGGGAACAGAGGACTTTCTGTCTTGTTGATCACAGTGTGAACACAGATTATGTTGGTTTTGTTCTCAGCAGGGGCGTGTCCAGACATTTTTGATAGGGGTGGCCCAAGTGGGGCACTGACTTATGGTGGGGTGGCATGAAGCGTGAGCATGAGCACCTTCGTGCACACATTACGTGCTCATGTATGCACATGCACACGCAAACCCACACAGATTTTGGCCATACAGAGTTTTGTCTGCAAAACGCACATCTACTTAACTTACTAACACTGAAAGAAAAACTAGACCTACTAGTCAAAATACAGGTGTGGCAACATACAATTGTGATTTTTCTTGGAAAAAAAAACCTTGAGTATAAAACAATGTGTAAAATGCCTCTGACTGGGCAGCATATTTTGGGGTGGCACCATGCCCCCAAGGCCACTCCCTGAACACACCACTGGTTCTCAGGTGAACCATCATGTGTCCTGTTAAAAGTGCATCTAGACATTTTGATTACCATCACAGTCTTCACCTGAGAGCGCTGCTGTAAGGTTGTCTCCATTGGTTTTCTTGGACTTACTGGAGAAGAAGCAGTTTGTTTGTGCTTTGAATGTCAAACTTGTGTAATAAGTTTAACGCATGAGCTGCTTTATGTAGGATCTTTATACATTTATGCAGGTGTGTGTGTTTTGAGTGTATATTTTGCAAGTTAATGCACAAAATCTAGACGTGTATCAGTACCTGTGGTTAGCGAAGCAAGACTGAGTGATGGGTTAGCTGGAAGGCTGGCAGGCAGGGAGAGGGCTAAATGGAGACATATTGGCGCAGGTATAGTTCTGCTGCGCCACTCCGCATGACGGCTAATGAGGAAGTTTAGCCACAGGGGTCTTTCTATTAAAAAACAACAACTGCAAGAGATGGAAGGAAAAAAAACGGATCTAATCACAATCTCTGCTAAGAAAAAAAAAACTGCTGTGAATGGCCAGTTCTCAATCAGATCGGACAGATCCGTCCCTGAGGTGTGGTTCAAAATAGAGGTAGTGGTGTAGGGGGAGAGGGGAGAGGAAAGGGTAGGAGGAGAAACAGCTGCTGGTGTAGGTGTGGTAGGAAGAAGATGTAGGAAGTAGAAGAAAGAAAAATGAATAAATAACAAGAGTCCGAGAACAATATGGAGGAGAAAAGGAGGGAAGGAATCCACAAGAAGGTGAAAGTGCAGGAAAAAGGAGATTTCCTTTAGGAGTATTTCTTCAGAAGATTTCCGCTGCGCTCAAGCTGAAATTGTTGGAGGCTTGGTGGAAAAATATACTTACAGCTCAATCCTGATTTACTGTCAAATCCGATATATCAAGGCCACATAAAATGATGGCAGTGTTGTGGAAAACAGTCATATTTTTTACTACTACGTCTGCAGTGTTTTACTTCAGCTTGGCCTCTATCCGGTGGCAAAAAAAAAGAGTTTGTTTAGTTGTTTATAAAATCTGAATTGCTCGACTTCGCTCCTTTGAGACCAAAAACCAAAGCGGTGAGCTAATTTTTGAGAAATGTTGCAGTAATAGTTGAATCTGGCACAAGCACAAATGAAAAAAAACCCAGAACAAATGGAGATAGTCTATCTAATATTTGTGTCTCCTTTTTTTGTGGTACATAAGTAATACTGGCCTCTGGCTGATGTATGAGACTGAACAGGAGAAATGTGTTAGATAAAGCCAAAGCAATCGAATTAGGTGAGTGTCAGAGACAACAACAAGTCTTAAATGTTGCCTCAGGATTAAAATCGACGTCAGGAACGAGCACTCTAAAATTGCTTCTGTGTATGTGTTGTAGAAAGATGTTTCAGGTTAAGACTACAGTTGTTATTGTCAAGTAAAAAAACCAACAACAACTTTAATATATACCATATATTGCCTCTGCACCTCACCCCTATTCTCTCCTGGCTTCTCACTCACAGGTTTAATTCTCGGCGAGAGCTGATGCTTAATACAAACATGTCAGTAACTTTAATATTTTGAACTAAAGTTTCCCAGTGATGTGTCAGGTTGACTTTCTGGGTCACCGTGTCTAGTTTAAAACACAATTCAGGAGGAGAAAGCTCCAGCTTTGCTAAACAAAAGCATCAAGCATCACGCACACAGGCTCCTCATTTGAAGCTCAGAAACAGCAGCTGAACACACTGAAGCCGTTTTACATCAAGAGGAACTTATTGTAAAATAATATAGTAAACAAATTCATTGTGTCATTATGGTGTCTTGTGTCTTTTATTGGTGTCTTAACAGTGTTAAAGGGACAACGAGGAGTTTTGGAAAAGCGAAGCGTTTTCACACTACATTTATGAGCCTCTGCGCACCGTGAAATTCTTGGACCGGCGCAAGACAGACTCATGTTTTCATTCATCAAGAATTAAAGTCAGAGGTTGGAAGACGATCACATACCGTCGTAGTTCCGACCATAAACGGCGATTCGGTGGCGTTATTCTCATGACTCGCCACGAAACCGAAAGTAAAGAAATGCTGGTCGGCTCAACCAGCATTTCTGCCACCACTAATAATAACAAAATAACCATAGAGACAAAACGATATATTTATCGAAAATGGGCCCATTAACAAGTGGTAACGTAGATCCATCCACATTAACGTGAGACTTTTTTATAACCAAATAGAAATTCCTCGTTGTCCCTTTAATGATAACAAAATAAATCAATTTGTCAAGAATTCTTTTCTGGGGATCCATACAGTCACCGTATCCCTATGAACTGAAACAACTGAGTCAGCTAATTTACTTTACATATCATTATTGTTATATTTATTCAGTGGTGTATAATTCAGCAAGAAAATGAAATGAGGCAACAAAGCAGCTTGATATAGAAAACATTACATAATTACAATCTTAGAAATGAACTTTAACTAATAACATATCTACAGGTAATATGACTCCCCAATATGAAAACACTGTAATTAACTAAGGAGCCAGTTTAGCACTTAAATTGACTGTGATGTAACAATCACACTTGACATGCATCCTGTTAAAGCTCTAAGCTGATCACTGGACCGCTCTGTTTATTTGCAAACCTCATGTCAACACTGTCGCAAAAACTTGCTGCTTGCACAAATCTGTTTGTCGGCCACTTGTCACAACAGCTGTCAGCCTAAAATGAGTCCTTCATGCCGGAAACTCATGGCTTTTATTTTTTTCTGTCCTGCTGTTGGCATTTTTCATCCATGGCAGTTCTTCCCTGAGGGGTTTATTCTCCACTGAGAAGCCAGAGATCACTGTGTCACTTCACTAAGCTACATATTTCCCACTGTCGTAACAACCATATCATGAGGTGGAGTCACAGTTGTGTTGCTGTCGGCTGTCTGGCAGAGACTCTGTCATTAGTGTCTTTGTTTTTAATTCATCTTATGTCATTTACTGAGCACGAGCATTCAGAAATATACATGTATATATACACTGTTGGCCATAAAGTTAAAATATAATTATAAAATAATTCGTATTCAGACACATTCCTCTTTTTATTCCTATTTTTACACATCAGTAATCATTACATACTGAGTCTCAGTTACCAGTTTTGAGAAGATATATATTTTATCTATCAAGAACAAACCACATTGTCACAATCATTTATATGTTGTTCCAACTTTATGGGCTACAGTATGGATCACTCTTATAATCAGAGAAAAATGTGGATTACATTCAGATTTTCAAATAGAAAAAACAGAACAACAAACCTTCTCACTTGCATTGCAACCTGTGGAAATTCAGCTTGTATTTTATACAGTATATGAGACAAAACACATGGCCAAAAACAGCCAACCAAAATTTTCTACAGTGATTGATAATCATGTTGCCTGCATGATGGCCATATAAACTAGGATTAGGAAATACAAAGTAGAAAAGGGAAAAATAAGAATTAATCAGTGCAATTTTTAAATCAGAAATGAAACATTTAGTGGTTCCAGCTTGTAAAACATCATGATTTGCTGCTTCCTTTTGTCTTCTCTGAGAACAAATTGAACACTCTTGGGTCCTAAAGTGTTGGCCAGACAAAACAAGCAATTGGTAATTATAATGGCTTTTTCCCCCATTATTTTGTGACATTTTATTTCTTTAATTAATCAAGGGGATAATCAGAGGATTAATCTGTCGCTGTCCTCATCAAATACGCGGCCACAACTAATGTTCATCATCGATTTATCTGCAGATAACTTTGTTGATTAATCATTCGGTCCATTAAAGATTCCCATCACACGTGGTGTTTTTTACCATCATCTGACATTTTAGACACAAAATGATGAATCAATTAATTGAGGAACTGTTCGGCAGTTGAATTCCTAATGAAAATCATCAGTCGTCGTTAGTGCGTTCAGTAATATTTACAAAGTGTCCAATGAAACACTGACAGGACATTGGAGGGGCTGTGTAGGAGCGCATGTACATGTCCTTGTTTTCTTATGTGGATTGAGACAAAGTCACACTGGTCATTAACTCCATTGATCTTTTTTTTTAAGCCAGCTAATCATGATCGATTTGCTGCTGGTCACCTGATTGGCTCCACTGACATCAGTGAGGCTGAGCTGTCCCAGCTGCTCGCTCCCTATTTGCTAAAGACATACAAGGTTAGTGTCAGCATCCTTACATGCTTCGACTGCTGCTGAATGTCCCTGCATCTGTCCTGCAGTGACACTATGAAAAGACACATATAGGGTTGGGTTATAGTATAGCAAAATGAAGTTAGGGTTGAACATATCATGCGTGGAGCGTCGGTTATCTAAAGAAATCCTCCGCTGAGACGTGTCAGTAATTGCAAGTGAGTGGTGATATAACACTAGTAGACGCCCTGCAGTGCAGTGTTGTTTAAGCCTGTGAGCCTTCCCCTCATTTCCTCATGCTTCTGTTCCTCATGCACTCCCTTCAACCTTCCCCCTCATAGCAGTGCCTGATTCATTTTCCCAGTAACAGCCTCACTTCCCTGTGATTTATATGTTTATGGTCATTACTGACGTTGAGTAATACATTTCCGTTTTTCCCCTCGTCTCAGTCTTCCCCCATCTCTCTTTTGGCAGAGCCCTGGGGTCCTGCGAGGAATATCAATTACTTTGTTCCTGTTTAATCACAGTCTTGCACTTTTCCTCACGACACCAGTTTTGGGCAGGAAGGAAGAAGTTCTACTTTGGAGGTGTTTGTTGTTTTATTTTATCTCTCGACAAAACCACTATAAACCAGCAAAGACTAAAAGGCTTAAAGGATAGTGACAACATTTACTCTCATTAGAGACGAGTTGTGTTTCCACTTGGTAAGGTTTCTAAGCATCTGAACAGTCCTTCGAATATTTACCAACACAATTGGGATGCATACTAAGAAAAACAGTGTGGGCTGGATTCTCTGTGTTGCTGCTCGTGTGTGCTTTTCTGTTTCCTTTCTTTTGGACGAGTGATTGTATCTATTCCAGGATGTGACCCACATCTAGTACTGTTTAAACTGAGGGGAAAAATAAAAATAAGCAGAGAACAGCTGCAACAAATATATCACAGATCTGTTTTTGTAGTTTTTGTGCTTCTCCCACTTGTTTCAAACACATTTTAGTTACAGTGCACGTTCGTTTTGAATTCAGGCGTCTCAGCTAAAATCAAGTTTCCTGTTCACACTGTCTTTACACATTGCTGTTTCACTGCCTGCACCGCCAAAGCTGACTCAGTCAAGCAGAGCACACATGGTGAAAGATGCAGGAGTTAGATAATTCCATTGCACTGCTGATAAAGTAGGAAATACAGTACAAATCTGGCTCCTCTATGATTTTGTACTACGAGTCCAAATACTCTATACTGTATCTAGGTTTTTGCCCCTGTACTTTTATTAGGAAATTAGTAGAGCTGGAATAAGTGGATTAATTGGTGAGTTGTCTGACAGAAAATGACAGCAATTAGCAGTGACAGCAATTATACTAATGATCAATTAGTAACCCAAGTCTTTTGTAAGAAAAAAAGCAAGACAAGCCTCAGTTCCAACTTCTCAGTCATGAGGATTCATGTCCTTTCTCTCTTTGACATTAATTATGCATACAATTACATGCATACAAAAACAGTCCTATGCTTTTGGGACTGTTGACTTCAACAATATTTTTTCTGTATATTAGGACCTGCAAAGCTAAATCGATAGATTAATTGGGAAAATAATCAGCAGATTGTTATAATAAAAGTAATTCTTAATTGCAGCAGGAGAAATTAAAGTAGTTGATTTATGGATCAAAGATAGAGAACTTCCAACGTGTGGCTTTTTTTCCCCCACCTCTAATCCCCATCTAAAACATACATTCACACATGAGAGAATTAATTATTAATTATGCATTAATTATGCATACAATTACATGCATACAAAAACAATGCTAGCTTTTGGGACTGTTGACTTTAATGTTAACGATCTTTTTTTCAGTATATTAGGACCTGCAAAACTAAATTGATGGATTAATTGAGAAAATAATCAGCAGATTGATTTATAATAAAAGTACTTCTTAGTTGCAGCAGGAGAAATGAAAGTAGTTGATTTATGGATCAAAGATAGAGAACTTCCAGCTGTGTGTAGCTTTTTCCCCCCACCTCTAATCCCCATCTAAAACATACATTCACACATGAGAGGAATCCGTCTCTCAACAGCAGCGCGGGCGGGGTTAAGTGCCCAGCTCAAGAGACGGGTCAAGTACAGTGCTTTTGGTTTCATGTGTTAGCTGTAGATGATGTCTTATTTGCTCTCGCTGCACAGATTCTCCCAGCTGGTGAAGGGATTCAGCCCCGAGCGGGAAGCTGATGTGACCTCCCTCAGTTCAAACAGTGGCAGCAGTTGGTGTTTGGGAGTGGAGACGAGAAGTATCAACAAAAGGGCAGATGCCTGTTATCAACATCAGCGTACCAACTCACAGTCATTTGATTCGGGGGCTTTGGTAGGGTGGCTTCCTTTTAGAGCAAAGTCAACTTCCTCGTTACTGGCTACATCAAAGTAGCTTCGGCGAGTCGTTCAAATGAAAATTCCTGGTTAGCTGTACGCTTGCCTGATGGAAAACACGCTTGGGTTTTCATTTGGGTGACTTTATATTTCAGCCGGCTGCAGTTAGCTTCTCTCTAATATTCAGCTTCCTCAGCACAGAGCCCTAATGAACCAAGACTCTCTGCACAGTGCGGCCCTTTTTCTCTTTGAATTTAAATCATCCAGCCAGGTAGCTGCTTGCAGCATTTATCAAAGAGGACTGAGGCCATCCCTTATAGGCAGGATTTCATTCCCTTAAGTGAAGTGTCTTAAAGTTACTTAAAAAAGAAGAGAGCAATGAGTTCATTTCCTTACATAAGTAATATGGTGTAGAAAAGTACTAAGGAATAGTTTTATAAAAGCAAACCCTGGTAGGATGAATCCAAAACTACGTAAGCCCTAAATCAGTGAAATCAGTGAAATAAAGCAGAGGCATATAACCAATTTTAGGCTCCCAAGCGCTCCAGCTCCATTATTCAGTCGCAGAAAAACATACTGTATAAGGAGCTTACTCTAGAGGCGGAAGGAATACTAGCAAAAAAAAATGACGAAGATGCGAGTAGCGCTGTCCTTATCAGTCAGATAACAGAAGATGCTTTGCATCCCTAAGCTGTGTTCTCACTGAGGAGTTTCTCTGCCTCTGATGCAAATATCATCTGGCTTGTAAATTGGGCATGGTGGTATAATACCAAACTACTTGATGCTGTCACCGCACCTCCTCGGGACATAGTTTAATGACTGCTTCTCGTTGATGTAGACGCCATGTGGGTTTACTCTGCAACTGCTTCTATTTCTAATACACAGATTTGATTTTATTCCCTGTTTCCCATGTAAATCCTAACATATCATTCCTTTTTTTCATCTGTATGCGTGCGATTATGAAACAGAAAGCAGTATATTTGGAAAAGTTTGAATTATAGTCAAACACTTGATGAGAAAATGCAACAAAAGGGGGTTTTATTCAAATTATGGACTATATTTGCATATTTTTCCCAGGAAAGTCACTGACTGAAATAGCAGGAGAACCCCATAACGAAATATAAGTGACCTTTCATCTCAATGTTACCCATCTTATCGGGCAAGATTAACTTTCCCTATCATTCTCACCTCTCTGATGTGAACAGCATACATGCCACAGCACAGCCCCTGCAGGCTCATGTTTATTAATTTCCTTCAGCGAGAGATGCACTAAATCACTGACCCTCTTTTAGTGCCTCGTGCTCCAGCTGAGCATGGGAACGAAGAGGGCGTATTGATTTTGCCCCCCTCTCATCATCAGCCAGGCCCTTATTTGGGATAAGGAAATGGTAAATCTCATATAGTGAGCTGCTGTCAGGGCCTGTCCAGATGCTAATCTTCACTCTCTAATCTCCTACCATCTACGACTCATTAGAGGCTGAGGAGGTAAATGTAAAGTGTTAAACATCACATTAATTTTCAGGGACGTTCTCAGGAAGTTAATAAAGGAAAAGTTTTTATCGCAGTTTGATTATGCCACAAAAACAAGATTAGAATACAAATTCACACGTAACAAAACACACACATGGGGCCTTGCAGACATTTGCAGTGAACAGTCTCCCGTACTGCCTACTACATACTGCATAAGTATGTACTGTATACTGCATACTGAATGTGGGATTCAGTCTGCTACTTCAGCAGACCGACACCGTTCACACCGCAGTATGCAGTATACAAGTTTCCCAGAATGCATTTCGCGGCAACCGGCAGCAGTAGCTGTAAAACAGGCGAAAAGCTGCTTTATTTCTTGCTGTCTTGCTGCTTTATTAAATTTCAATATTTGTTCATACGAGAGAGTAACTGTTTAGATCCCAAATATACGGCCAGTTTATCCAAATGACGGCTGTTTAGAAGTTTGCTCCGATGTTTCTCGGAGAAGTGAAGCTCCGCAATGACCACGACATCACAGAAGCAGTAGCCGGTCTGGAGAGCTGGTCGGCCGGCCAACCTTCGTCGTCATCCCGGGGGAGAAAACGATCGCTAATTAACTTACCCACAGGTTTTTAGACGTTTACCTCCAGCTGGTTAAATTCTGTTTAGGAGATCAATGTTGGTCCCATTGATGAAATCTAACAATTGTGGCAGTCGCATTAGTTTGTTTGAATGAAAAGTGAAGCTTTCTGTGTGTATTGGACAGAAGAGCAGCGCTGCCTGGGGCTCTGTAGCCTAACGTTACGTACAAATAAATGTTTTACAATGAACCGATCATTCTGCATTGAATTTTATTTTATTAAGCTATATAACATGGTTACGGTACAGCAAAGATACTTGACTACTGTCTCTAAACCATCTTTGGTTAGGGTTAGACGTCAGGGGCGCATTGCATTGTGGGATACAGTACGCAAACTAGACTGGTCAGATGCATACTGGAGATATTTTCCGAATCAGTACGACATCTGGGAATTTTTCTCATATTTTGCTTTTGTTTGCATACTGCATACTGCATTTTGGCCAAATCAGTATACTAGCAGTATAGTATGCTGTTTCGATACAGACAGTTTTTAACTTTATTTACCTCAGCTGCCGAGGGTAACTGGCCTCAGGCTGGTGTGTCTAATTGGTCATACTGGTGTTTAAGTATGATGTCTCTTTGTGATATCAGCTCCCATTTGCCCCGTTGAAGTAACTGCATTATGCATTAATACAAACTCAACACTTCCTGCAACCTTTATTTCTTAACAGGGCTTTAATTGCTGTGCTGCTATAAATATATTGTCTCATTTCCTCTCATGGTGTCTCTGTTGTTCCCATGCTATTCAGATCTGTAGTTCCTTTAGCTTAGCAGCCACAGATTCTCTCTTGCTGGGTCTGTCCTCCGTCTGCCTAAATGATAGAGGTAATAAATGTGCTTATTTGCCATGATGGGCGCAAGGTTCAGCAAAAATAAAAGCTCTGCTCTGTGTCCCATCAGCACCCACGTTTGAGGTTTTTCCGTGTTGTTTTGTGGACAGAACAAAATCCCTGTCAGACTTTTGCAATGACTCTTTTTAATATGTCTTATAATTCAAAATAGAAGGATATGTCCTATATTTTTACGGTATTGGTCAGGTGTTTTGTTGATGTTTATACTGTGTGTGAATTTTGCAACCGCATTTCCTTTTTACTGTTTGGCTTTGTGTCTGAGTCAGACCCTGTGATTACTTATAAAGGCACAGTCACATGGGGACAAGCTCATTATGAACTTATTGGATGCAGAGGTTTTGCTGACTGAAGTGTGACTTATACCTTCCTCCCACCTCGAGCTCTGCTCCACTGTGGGATAGAAATTGATTTGTCTTAGATGGGAATTTTAGACCTGGTAGCATGTGTTAACCATAATAAATGCTGTAATGCAAGCAGTGATTGTGTCAAATATAGCAGGCTGATTATTAGAGACCAGGTCAAATGATGGATGAATGGATGGATTGATGGATGGATAGCCAGCAGTCGAAGCATGCAGTATAGAAAACCTTTGGGCTCAGGTTGTTAAAGGGATAGTTCAACATTTTGGCAAATTGGCCCATTGCCATAATCCCTATAGTCATAGCAGTAGGTTTGTTACCTTTATTTGTCAGTGCAAGCTATTTTTAGAACGGTGGAGCAGAGCCGCAAGCTGCTCAGAGCTACACTTCGGAGGCTAATGGAATGTCTTTTCCTTTCCCTCATCAAACTCATCAAATACACAATCCAACAACTCCAAAACGCTCTGGTGGACAAGTTGTGACCTGCACATTCACCACACTATGAGATAATAACAGAACGTTACCACACAGAGTCGTTTTAGAGGTAAATGCAGAGACTGCTTGCCGAAAAACTGGCCCTGCCGGAAATGCGCATCAGCAGTTTTGCATGAATTTCCCTCAAAATCAACGTCTCGTAACGTTCTGTTATTATCTCATACGTGGTGAATGTGCAGGTCACAACTTGTCCACCAGAGCGTTGTGGAGTTGTTGGGTTGTGTATTTGATGAGTTTGATGAGGGAAACCAAGACATTCCATTAGCCTCCGAACAGCGGCTCTGCTCCGCCGTTCTAAAAATAGCTTGCACCGACAATTAAAGGTAACAAACCTACTGCTATTACTATAGGGATTATGGCAATGGGCCAGTTTGCTTTAAGCAGCCCTCTCAGGGATCAACAACGGTGCCTGATGTTTTCCCTGATTACCCAAACTATCCACATCCCTGACAAATTTTAACTTTAACTGGAAGACACAATATAATCCGTTTAGCAAATGAACAAAATCTAATCTTGTTTTAAAAAGTGATGAGTGTGTCGGGCTCCCGTGTGTGTTGGCTCTCTTAGTCCTGCAAATAAATCGAGGCACTCACAATAATCTAGTTATAAACTCCCCCTTGGAGCGCTTGTCATATTATCTGACATGACAAATAGACCCAGGCTCAAATATCTGGCTCCCACCCTCCCTCTCTGCTCCCTCTAGTCTTTTTACCACCCCTTCTTCACTCCCCCTTTCCATCCTCTCTCTCTTTCGATATCGCTCTCCTTTCTTTTCCCTCCCCCCCCAACTCTCAGGAGGGTTCTTTGAAAGTAGCGCCGGTGAATACTGAAGGAGGGGGACAGGACAGATATGCAGCAGGTGCTTCTGCTCAGACATCCGTGCGTGATTGTCCATGTTGGGACTGGTGAATGTGGCTCAGTTGACCGCCCGTCGTGTGTCGAGGAACCACGGACGGGTCAATAGAGAATGTGCGTCTGGCATCTAAATGACTCCAGCACACCTGTGGGCATGTCTTTGGTCACTCTGTATGAGTGACAGAAGGACCAAGGCACAGGGAAAAAAAAAAAAAGGTGCGTGTGTGTGTGTATTACTGTGCTGTGATGTGTCCCACAGCTCGTGTCCCACCTTGTAAGCCCTCTGGCCTCAGGTGAAACAGCAGCGAGCGGTTTAGCTCATAACTGATTAGGCCGAGTGGCGATGCGGGTCGGTGCCTGCCAAGCTCTGACTCATCACGGGATGATCATTTTAACAGCTGACATTGTAGTGCATCTTTATAGTCATTAGTCAGCAGACAGTCCCGTCTCCTAGAAATGAGGTTTATATACAGCTCATCTTCCACAGGAAATACACTGTTTGAGGAAATGAGAAGCTGTTGTTCATTTTTGCATATTTGTCGAAACACATTGTCAACATTGCTCACTGACGGTGTATGGTCTCCAGTCCTGTGGTTATGTTGAGACTCTCACAGCTCACATGTGTTTTTTATGTGTTTGTATAGTATACCATCATGTATTTACTACACTTTGGTAGAACTTTTTTTTTTTTCATTTCTTCTTTATTTATTCAGGGAAGGTCAGTTGAGAGCGAGCTCTCTTTATCAATGACGCCCTGATTACAAAAACACAATTTTACAATATACAAGGTGATTCACAATTACATACAGGTTGTAAAACTTATACAGGAAATAAGATGATCCAGTTTCAGACAGTTTTGTAGGTTATTCCACTTTTGGGGGGCATAAAACTGCTGTAATGTGTATTTTGTTTTCCTTATTTTTTAGTGATAGGGAACCCCTGATTATACACATTTTTCCCTTTTTTTCTCTTCTTTCTTGGGAACAGATAATATTTGTGCTTTTTTGTTAAATTTCTTGTTGTCCTCAGATTTATAGTATTTTGCATGTTTGTTTACTCTCATTTAAAATGGTCGACCTGTGTCCTTGATATTTATAGATCGTGTTTTTATTGTTGATTTCTCAAGACTCATCCACGCCCATGGGTGGATCCTGTGTATTTACTTAACGAACACCTGAAAGCAACTGTCCTAATTGATCTGACGAAGAGCGCAATGCTCCAAACGTTGTCTTGTTTTTATGTAGTCCTCTAATTAAATTTTTGTATACTTTGGGAGCATCTACAGTGTGGCGAGTCCCCTTCTTCTTTTTGTCCTTCACCTCCCTGGACTCAGCACCTGGCTACACTCTGGATGTGCGTTGTTCATTTGTATAGTAAACCTCACAATATTTCCCTTATCATAAGCACTTGGTTTTAAATGTTGCCATAACACAAGTGGGGGAAACCATTTAGTGATAGAATATGAACATCATTTCGTATGGCAGTAGGTCTGAGTTATAATGCCAAAAATGCATTTAAGGCGTTATTTGTACATTTTGCCGTGGGCCACATAGCCAACATTAGCACAAACAGCTGTTTCTATACCAGTCTTGCCAAGCTCCGTCCCCTGAACGCTGCTTTCCACCGCTGCACGCAGCTCCGGTCCAAGTAGAGGAATGAAATTCGATGCTGGACTTGGCAGCGTTTCTTCTAGACTGGTAAATAAACAGCTGTGGATGCTAATATCAAATATGGCAATAGAGAATCTCACAATAGCTCATTAAAATCCTGATGGATTTTTCCAGGTTTCAAAACGAGATGAGATGCACGTGCAGAAACAGCAATCAGGTGAACTTGTTCTCTCGTCTTGATGTCAACATAACAGTGGGTGTTGCCTTGTGTTTTCTGTTTGTAGTCTGTCTCGCTAACCAAGGAGGGCAGTGCATCTCTTGGTCTCTTGTGTCTTTCAGTTCTGTGTTCTGTAACTTTATCCAAAATACAGCAATTCATTACTTTTGATAAATGCCAACGGGCAGTGTTGTTTATAAACTGCAGTGTGTTATCCAGCAGTAACCTCTGTGGGGACCGGTCCAGACTGTATGTGGCACACATCATTTTGAAACAAGACAATCATCATCTCGGTTTGTTTACAACTCAAGTAATGGGGTGACAAGGACTGTTGGGCATACACAGCCCAGCAATAATAAGAACAGTATTTTATTTGTATGAAAATGGTTTTGTGTGTTCTTTTTTTGTTCATATAGTAAAAAATGTTGTTTTTTTTGGTGAAAAATCACTGAGGATGAGACTTCGCAGAATTTCTTTTTTGAAGAAAACATTGCAACTCCTTGCTGTGGGAACTGCAGTCATTACCGGCTCTTTTAACTCTGCGGGAAAAAAAAAAAGTGCTCAAGGAAAGTTGAGTCGTAATCCAAGCTGATTTCCAAGCAGCATGAGTCTTATTTTAGAGCAGTGCAAAATTAATGACATAAGTTCAGCAACCATAATGAATATTATAGAGTTTCTGGTAGAATATGTACAACGTGACCAAAAAAAAACTGCAGAATACTTCTTGTAAAAGGAACAATACAGCAAATAGCATGATTGATGTGTTATTTCCATTGGCGTCAGACAAACATAATAATGACAAGATGAGGTGCAAAAATATGTCTGAGCCAAACAGAAAAAAAAACATGGACCTTTAAAACAGCCTCAGTCTGCCTATGTATTTTAATGCATGAGCAAGATATGACTGTTTAAACCTGCAGAATATAAGCCTTATTTTCTATTTAAAAGGTTTAGACTGAATAAATGGCTGCATATCGAGGGAGTTTGCTTAGCATTTATTGGTATGTATGAAATGATGCAGATGGAGGTCCTGAAAGCGGGCTCGGTAATCACTGATATTAGTGTCGAGATCCCCAAGCTATGTGACTCTGGGCCTGCCCTGATGAATTGGCTTCATGAAAATGCCACCGAATGACATATTTAAACCATTCAGCTTGATAACTGTGTCCCTCTCGGCTCTTGTGTTTGAAAGGCAGCCTGGATTCCTCTTAGTGCAGGAGGCAGAGGAGGCTGACTGAGGTGGAAGAAAGGAGAGAAATGGCCAGAGATAAAGTCAGAGTGAATCAAACAGAGAATGGACAAGTGGAGGCTGATTTTGAGAAAGGTGGAAAAAGAAGACAGGAGACAGAGGGGTCCGCACCGAGGAGGTAATAGGTTGGACTCAGTGACAATCACATTCAGAGGGGGAGTCGGGGCGGCTGTGTAATGCAGCAGGACAGAGAGCCAATCAAAGAGCGGCTATCGCTGCTCTCTGACCCGGCTCTGTTCACATTTAGCATGTCAGTCAGAGCCAGAGAGAGAGGGAGGGAGGGAGGGAAGAGGCTCTGATCTGAACAGGCTGCTGTTTCCATGGATCCCATTGATTTCAAAAGTAATCGTGATATCTCCATTGATTTGAGTGGCCGTCCTCTGCTATACCTCCCATCTCCAGCTTAAATGCACTGCTAATTACACTGACCTCAACAGCCGGGCTGTGTCTGTCCCTGTTTCTGTGTTGTTTAGTCTTTCCCTTTCATAGTTCTTACTAGGGATGTCACAATTACTTGTTTTCACAATTAATCGTGGTATTAAAAGCCACAATTAATTAATCGTAAAGATTCCTAAATACCGTCACTTTCCAAAAAAGATTATGTTGGAACCATATCGGCAGATGTGCGCCAAAATAAAGGTAAATGTACAAATACTGGTCCATTTATCTAATGTAACATTCAATTGGTAGGAATTTAAATGTTAGAGTGTAATTTGTAATAAAAAAAAAAAAAGATTAAAATTTACTTAAACATTTGGTATAGATGACAATTAATGACTTGATTATTTCAAACACTTCCCCTGGGGGATTATTAATTGGTCATATTCCAGGCACTGCAGGCAGGCTTTTGAAACCGTAAATTACAGCTTCAAGTCACGACTTACGACTTTGTAGCGTTCCAGGCAACCCACTCGTGTTTTTCCGACCTGTTTTACCTGTGAAAGTCACTATAACGGCCGTAACTTCCGACCTGTGAACTCGTACCAGATCGAACTGGTACGACTTCACAGGTCGGAAATACACAAGTTACGGGTTGCCTTGAACGCACCATAACGTCTTGTCAGCCGATGGAGTTAGCAGCCCCCGCCCTCGTCATGGATCTATTGGTCCTCGTCCCTACGTCACCACATTCACGCACATCCCTTGGTTGTTACACACAGCCCATCATGCCGTTCTCTCTCCTCATTGGATAAAACTTGTAGGATACGAGAAAAGTTTTCTCCTCGGCTTACAGCAGAGCAGAGTGACTGACAGACCCGTGTTTCAGACCAAACACTCTATGTAAGTGATTGCTGTCGGAAGATATAACTATTTAAGACTTATATTAACACAAAAATATCGCTTACTTCTGCTTTAATAGATAGTTAAAATATTTTGTCTAAATAATTAGTAATGTAATTATATTTTGACTATATTTGATTTTACACAATAATAGTGTTGTGAAATTAATTAATGCATAATAATCATGATAAGCATAATACCGTGATTATTTCTCTGACAATAATCGTACCAAGAACATCTATAATCGTGACATCACTAGTTCTTACACTAGAAGCATTAGATGGCCTGACTGCTGCCAGCTGCATATCATCATTAGATACCCATCACTACATCGTGTGAATTTCAAGCGTGTCATAAATATCATCGCCACTTGAAATGCAGCGTACTTTCACGCCTCCCGTAGCTCGCTCTCCTATGAACAAATATTTGTCAGCTCCTTTGATTTCTGTCTGCAGTCCCTCTCGAGACCCCCCCCCCCCCGTCAACGCAGCAGCTTCCCCACCGATTTCCTGTGACATCTGCAGCCACGGATCCTGCACACTGCTGCATTGTGCAGGAGGTGAAGGTGAGCAGCAAACCTGGAAAAGAAAGTAGCCTCTCTGCCGTGGAAGAGATCTTTCTTTGAAGGCTTTAGTTGGCGGTGTCAGGGTGTCGAAACCGAGATCTGCTCTGCACCGTTAAACAGCCAGTGACACAAACCAGCTGCTTCAGGGAGTAGTTTCCCCACCGCGCGGCTGTTGGCTTTTAGAAATGAACCAGCCAGATTCTGTTTGACTGCTGCTGACCATGATCGGGCCATGAGTAATTCTGAGCTGTAATGAGTCATTTTTATTTTGTTCTCGAGATTATTTTCTGGCATTTTAGCCTCTTCTTTTTTTAGAGTGGAGTGAAGCAGAACAACTTAGGGGGATAAAATGAGAAATAAACACACTTAAACCTTTGACATTGCAGCTTTTTGATGTGCAACTTAGCTGAGAAAGCTACAATTATTGAGTGAATCTTAATTCTTGTTTTAATCAATGTCCATTTCTCCAGTTGTCACTAAAGGTTGCAACAAACCTGACTGAAGCAATACTTAAATAAATACTCAGTCTTGACAAATGAGAGAGTAGAGCTGAGACAATTATCTGATCAATCTGTTCAACAAATTAGTGACAGTGAATCAGCAGTAACTGGCTTTAAACATCTTAGCTGCTGTATGTCTCCAGCTTGGACAATCTGACCTTGGTATCTGGGATTAGTTGATGATTAATCAGGAAATTTCTCTGCAAATAATCAATGGTGATTAGTTAGTTGCAGCTTTTACACAGTAGGGGAGAGTGGGGTAAAGTGAGACACTTTTTACATTTGCTCCCCTCTAAGCGAGCTAAAATGATTTATCAGTAAAATTTACACATTTCCCATTAATTCAGGATGTTTCCTAGCAATGGAAATTATCAGAATGTATTCAGGACGAAGGCCAGTGAAAATATGATTGTTTTAAAAAAAGTGGTCTCGTGTCTCACTTTACCCCAGCTCAGGGGTAAACTGAGACAAACCAGAGAAATCAATGGGGTAAACTGATCCACTTACTTTTTCCACTCTGAAACTACCATAACAACACATGTTGTAACAGCTAGAGTCCTGACAGCTAGCTTGTCAACCACACTTCCCAAAACTAATGTCGGACTAGTAACAGAATCATGGGGATTGGTCAATTAAGCACTTTTTTTTTTCTAAACACAAAGTGACTCAAGAACAAAATCAAATACAACACAGAATGTTTTAATTAACATTCAAATGACAGATAGAACCAGTTAGATAGTCCGGGGGTCAGGTTGTAGGCCCCGACAATCGTGACCATTTTGATCAAAAGTCCTCTTGTGTGTGGGGGAGCCGACAAAGTGGAATGTGACTAAAATTGAATGTAACCAATAAAGAAGTGAGCTGACTGAGAGCACATAGCATAACAAAGCAGTGTGGCTACAGATCATGTTTGATCACGCGAGATTTCTGGCTTGGGGGACGAGATTCTAGTGTAAATCCTTGTGTGTGGTGTGCTCACTCATGGATTTATTATAATACATCCATGGTCTCACTTTACCCCGCAGCATTTGTCTCACTTTACCCCAACACCCCCATTTTAGAAAAAACGACCTCTCTTAGAAATTCAGGTTAATTTTCAGCCAGCATCATCACATGGTTTTATGTGTTGGTAGTTCATCATCATGTATCATATAAGTTTTTTTACGTGAATCAATTTGCTTTGGCACAACAGTTGATTAAGTTGACAGCAAGAAAATTTACTTTTACATGCAAAAATCATATTTTTGTGAAAAAAACATGCTTTCCACAGCATCATGAGGTCCTCTCCTTCATGGCCATGGGGAAATGGAAGGGGCTTGAAAACATAATGGTCAGATGACCATAAATGTGTTCCGTTTTCTAGATATAGGGGGTGTCTCACATTACCCGGTGTCTCACATTACCCCACTCTCCCCTATGTAAGCTCAGCTGCTTGAGGGTCTCTTAAAGGGATAGTTCACCCAAAATTGAACTTCTCTGAGTTACAGCGGGGCTCCGTGCAGCACTGCATGTCCATATGACGGTTGCGAACGGAGCTCACTTTTCTTCGTCCAAAAAGACACACCAAAAAACATCCAAATACCTCCATAGTGCTCGTCTGTAATGTCCCTCTTGTATTGAAGCCCCGACATGAGAAATTGTTCCGAAAAAAATGAAATAAGTCTATCTACTAAGCTTGTTTGTAGCGGAAGCTCCCTCTGTCTCAGTTCACTTTGCCTGTGTCAGTGCAAATCTCGTGCGATTTGCACTGACACCCAGTTCACGGCTCCGCAAATTGCATGAGATTCCGGCAGAGCAACACTGGGAGCTTCTGCTACAAACAAGCTTAAAATATAGACTTATTTAATTTTTTTTGGAACAATTTCTCATGTTGGGGCTTCAATACAAGAGGGGCATTACAGACGAGCGGCATGGAGGTATTTGGATGTTTTTTGGTGTGTCTTTTTGGACGAAGAAAAGTGAGGCCCATTCGCAACCGTCATATGGACATGCAGTGCTGCACGGAGCCCCGCTGTAACTCAGAGAAGGCACGAAGGACTCTGAAACTTCTCCCAGCCCTTAGTCGACAATGACAATGCCAATGACATAATGTATGACAAGTAATCATAAAATCACCCAATATGTCACCAGAGACTAAGGAATCATGGTCATTTGAAATACTGATCAAACTGACAATAATAGTAAAGCCAGAATATTTGCCTTTAAAAATGTTATTTATTTAGAGTGAGTAGCATTTCGGCATCCAGGTTGCCAGTTGCCACTGAGCTGCAGCTACAGTAGGCTACAAGCATTGTGGATTTTGTCTGACTTTGCTAACATCATAAGACCTCGCTATGACTCTCAAAGAAAAGCAGAAACAAAACCAGGATCTGCATGCGTTTGAAAGATGGAGACGGCTGAAAGTGGAGAAGAATTTGAGGACAGATGTCGGAGGGGCTAATTTTTGCACAATAATCGTTTTATCCCAGTGCATGTAATACAGCTTTATCCGGTTCATTTTGTCCTGTTACTACGTGGTTGCGGCTCCGGTGGCATAGGGACTGTGTGAGTGAGTCTCTGTGTAACCATAGCCACAAAGCAGGGCAGTGGTTAGCGTGTGGCTATCTGGCAACCTCAAGTCTGGAGGACAGGGGGAAGGGAAACAACACGCTGCAGTTAACAACAGTCTTACATTTAGCTCCTTTAACCAAAACATTAGACATATTTTGATGATGTAGCTAAAGAGCGTAGGATCATGGGAGTTGTTGTCTTCATCATCCTGGTTAGATTGTGTGCTGGCTGTGGAGTCTGTTGCCTCTTTCTTCTGTTTTATTTGAGTGGTGTGGCATCATAATGTTTACTGTGGTTCCTCTCTAAAGGGGAAGTGAGTAATCCACAGGTGACCCAAACAATAAGGGATTATTCTATTTTTGATAATTATTGGAAGATGTTGGGGTAATATAAGGACACAACACGGGTCTGTTTAGTTTTAGACATTTTAATATAGAAACTTTGCATATTTTAACTTTGAGGACGGCCATGTTTTTGAATGTGTCTGTTTCCTCTCAGCTTCACCCAGTATGAATGAATCATGTTTTTTTTTTGTTTTTTCTTTTTATGCTCGAGGCATCAAAACATTTTAGAGCATTTTGGAGAAATGTCACAAATGGAATGTTTTCTGGTAGTGGTTGTTGTCGTGCTGTGGATGGGTTGACGTGTAAAAAAAGAAAATCCTGATATTCAGGTGAAATATTACCCTCACCACAAATACAGTATGTAGCGGTGAGATTGGTCTCTATGTCCTGAATGCACATCCAAATGGCATGGCAGACAGATTGATCTGATGAAAGCTTCACTAGCCAACACACACAACAGCAAACCCATCAGTGAATCTGCCGCAGCGAGTTTGTCATTTTGTCATTGTCTCAGATCTGCTATTAGACAAGGTCAGGTTTAAAGGAGCTGCTCTCATGCCACTGTGTTTTCCCCATGTACCTCTTCTCTTGAGTGCACGGGGAGTTAGTGCTTTTAGTGTGCTTATTTTGATACCTGTAATAGTGCTGTCCACTAAACAGCCTACCATTAAAAAAAAACAAAAAAAACATTTTTATTCTTAGTGCTGAGGCTTGAAACCTGATTTGAACAGATTAAACCCAACAACGTGTGTTTTTGTGTTACAGCGCACCACAAATAAAGGATTAATTTGGAAAGAAAAGAAGTGGAATGGAAATGTCACATCCAGCTCAAAATCAAAATGTCATTTGACGCCCATCTCTCATGAACTTGTCACTCTTCCCACTACAAGCAAGAGATATGACATTCTTGTAAGTGATGTAGCTTTTCCCGCGGGCAGACATACAGACGGAGTGCAGCGTTTTAGTCGACAGGGAAAACAAAAACATGTTGCAAAGACTCAAGTATCAATCATGATAATTTCTTTCTCTTTGTCTCAATCCGAGGCTCTGTTTGGTATCGGAGCGTTGTGGCCAGATGTTTGACTGGAAGCATAAAGAGCCTCTTGAGAAGCGTGAAAAAATGAAACCTCTTCTCTGCAAACAAGATTCAACAGTCATCTATTACCAGGGGAAGCTGCGTGTCTTCTAATCACAGGACTTGTTTTCGTCTTATCATCCACACGGTACTGTATAAGCATCAGTCAGGAGGTTTTAGCGTCACCTTTGCCCTGCTTTAAATGAGAAATGTGTTTGGCCACCACAACTCACTTTAAAGAAAAAAAATAGGTCATTGTTGCTCCCATATAGTTTCCTCCCAGCAGGGAGCAGCCTGTATGTAACACTGTGTTATCAGATAGCACAGGACCCTGTTGAAAGGGGAAGACAATGTTGTGTTTTTCACAACAGCGTCGCTGCCTTTGGCCTCTGCCACAAAGTCTTCTGGGAATGGATGGACTTGTTGTTTGTTTACTCGCTCCTTGTTTTTTTTTGTTTTTTTTCCTGTGCAGGCTCAAGCCTTTGCATCCCACCATATCCCAGGAATATGAATGCAAGACTATTGATTGAGCGATGCCTTTGAGGAAGTGAAATTATTGTCTCGGTGTGTCAGCTCTTCTCTGTGATATCTTTATTTTGTCACCTCGGCCCTCCTCGCTTCAAATTCAGGCTCAAACCAGATTCATTGGGTCCGCCTAAAATATCTGGAAGCATCAAGTGTCCATTCAGTCAGTGTGTGTGTGTGTGTGTGTGTGTGTGTGTGTGTGTGTGTGTGTGTGTGTGTGTGTGTGTGTGTGTGTGTGTGTGTGTGTGTGTGTGTGTGTGTGTGTGTGTGTGTGTGTGTGTGTGTGTGTGTGTGTGTGTGTGTGTGTGTAGGAGAGAGCAGCACTGAGACTGTCATGTGTCCACGCTTTTGCTTTTCTAGGTGTTTTGTCCACGCGTGTGTGTGCGTGTGTGTGCGTGTGTGCGTGTCCATCCATCATGTGTGTGCATGTGTGACTATATGCATGTTCTGAGTAATGGGCTTTGTGCATCCTCTCTTGCTGACGGCCAGGATGTATCCATGGCAACGGCAGGTCGTTCCTAGCTGAAAGCAGAGCTGGTGAGAGGGACTTGAAAGGGAGCGTTAAACCTCTCCTCTCCTCTGCCCTGCACTCTTCTCACTCTGACCATGGCGAAATGCATGGCCTTGTTGAAATCCCTGGCCCGGGGGGGTGGGGGGGTATATATACTTCCTGTGACTGCGGCCACTCCACATCACAACACTGCCACCTTTTGACCCAATGCAAAAATGTTCCCTCAAAACATTGTCATGTTGCTTTTCTTTTCCTGTTTTTTTCAGATCAGGGTTCATCTGTGGAGACAAACAAACACTTTTCCCTCAAATCCTTAGGGATCGTATATATTATCTTTTCAAGATGATGTTTTTTTTGGGGGGGGGGGTTTGGTTTATTTTTTTAGACAGTTGGAATGAAAGAGAAAGACAGAAAATAAGGGGAGAAGGAGATCAAGCAGCAAACGTCCTCAGCTGGACTTGAATCAGAGATCGGTTAATGGTCCAAAGCACAAGTGGTGGAGCTGTTAAATTCACATTAGGACCATTTGCAGTTCTCTTTAAAGCTCAAAGCTATCTTTTGTCGGCTTACAAAATCAATATCTCTATCATTGTAATTTGTAGCCTTTTCATGCCATTTTTCTGCCGTTAGAAATCTGTTGCATCAAGCTTTCTTTGGTGTTTGCTTCTGTTACAAAGTCATTATCATGATTAAAAAGAAAGCATTCTCTCTGACACATGTGCCAGTATTCATACAAAGCGAGTAGTTTTGATGTACAAAAGACACATAGAAAGTACTTTGTTCATCCCAGTCTGCCATCTTCACTCTCTAAAAGATGCCTATCACGTCTTTAGATGCCTCCTCCTGACAGCTTCAGCCCCTAGGAGGTAGCGGGAGGATCGACGTGCCGCTGCTGCCCCCTTGTGGATCTCAGCGTGCGTGCCGAGGCAAAGTCAACACGATTGAAAGAAATGAATGATGTCAGGCAAGGCATGAGTAGACGTAGATAAATGGGGACGAATTGAGCAAGACAATCATGTTTGCTCTTTGATTTATCTCTTTTGAGGCGACCACAGATGTCAAAACAAGAACAGATTTATTGCAACCCTGCGCGGATAAATAAATCTGCACTGACAAAGTAATTAAGATATTTTGGCAGGGAGGACGTGAACCTAATCATCAGATTTTTACTCCAAGGGTCAGTGAACTTTGTGCGGTTTAATTTCCCTCCGCAGCAGTTTCGCAACCGACCGTCTTGTTCCAAATCTGGGTTGTTATAGCGTGTGAATATTCATGCAGCGGTCTCCATCAGTAGGCCCGGGGACGGCAGCTGAGAGAGCTCGCTGACCTTCTTGTTAGGTCAGCCTGCGGCGCCTGAGGCTATCCACTGATCACTAATACATATTCAAGAACCAGAGGCTATCAGGCGCTGCTGGTAAACAGGCTCCAATATTTGGCCACATCAAGGCCGGGCCCAGACACTTGTGTTCCCTCTCTTATCATCAGAAACACATATTGACCAAGTCTGCTGCCTTTCTCACCTCCTCACCCCCCTGACACCCCGCCCTGCCGGTGCATACACAGGATGTTGTAGTTTTTATAAAGCTGAACACAGTGAGTAATGCGCTTATCATCGGTTTTACAGGTTTCAACGTATGTACATCATTCCTTCCCGGTATCTGCGGCTTCATTAGCTGTAGGTTGGTATTGTAAAGCGTGCTGTAATGCCTCTGAATGTGTCTAACGTTTCAATTTCTGGCCCCATCATGTTTCTGAAAATAATCTGAGCAGTCTAATGGAGGGGGATCGATACGGATGGATCGGTCTCTTACATTTCCTTTTCATATCACAACCAACACCACCTCTGGGAATCTACATCTATCTCCATATTCAATAATGAGAGGATCAATTCAAGATGATGCGTGCCCCCTGTCTCTCTCTCACACACACACACACACACTCTAGCACTTTTACATATTTGCTTTCAGTTAATCTCTTTTCCATGGTAATGCTCACAGCTATGTGGGGGTCTGTAATTTGAAAGAGATCTGTTGGTAAAATGAGCCATTAGTTTGAAATAACAATGAGCAAATAGAAGCCTTGATTAAATCCCTTGACTTTCCTCCTCGGTGGCTGCTACTCTTCCACTTTATCTCCTGATAAGACATCACACACACACCACAAACCTAATACGTCCTCTCTCCGGATCCCCCAGCATTACACATCTTTCTCTGCTTACTCATCAGTCTCTATTTTAAAAAACTCTAACATTTGATCTTATATTGCCTGTAAGATTGTATCATCTATTCCATCTTCCAATTATCTGTTGTCATTTCGAAACTCCTACGTAAAGTATTAGTTGCATTTGGTTACACAACTGTGCTGAGATCATTTTCCTTTTCGGGAGAGGTCATCGCAAACGGTGAAATCAGCAGAAACAAACAGCTTGTTTAGTGCTTTTGCGTGGACGTTGGCTGCTGTTCTCTTTCATTTTCTCTCTCTCACTGCGTCAAAGCCTCATTTAGTTGAGTTTTTTCCTGTAAACGGTGAAACCCCAGCCCTGCCACTCTGACCTGTGGCTCGGCCCTGCGGGAGTATTCTGTTTCCTATACTCTTCATAGTCTCACCTCCTCTCCTCCTCCTCCCCCTGCTCCTCACCCTCCTCCTTCTCTTCTTCTCCTCCTCCTCTTTCTTCTCTCTATCAAAGTTGCTCTAAGGGATGGATCAACCCCCGAGACACAAGGACAAACCCAGGCAAGACGTCTCAGTTCAGGAGCGGAGATGTTAATGGTAGCAAGCAGACTCTGTGATTAGTTTTAATCTTGTGCTGTTTGCTTCAGAAGATATTTGGTATCTGTTTGACTGGCTCAAAAGTTTGAGTGGGAACAGTCAGCCTAGTTTGCAGCATTGTATTCTCTAGACTTGTGTCTGCTTGGTGAACTCCAGGATTAATTTAACGGATGGTTTCGTGCCAGCACTTTACCACCAGCTTCTTTTCTTGACATCTTTAATTGCGTCGGCCTTTTGGACTTTTTGGGGACTTGGTCTCCTGGTTTTCAGATTCCTATTTCATTCCCAAACATAAGTAACATCCTCATCCTGCGACCATGCCGGTCCGAATCATGTGCACCATCTCCTTTTCTGCCGACGACGATCCCAGAATCGGATACGGCAATGATGGTTTTGATGACCACTACAAGCGCGTGAAGAAGAGCTACGGCGACGGGGACTCGCAGGAATACCTGGACGGGGGCAGTCAGGGGGACGATTACAATGAGGAGGAAGAGGACGTCGGCGAGGTGGACGACCTGGCCGCTTTCTTCAGCGGCTGCTCGCTCCACGGCGCCAACCATGTGTTCGTAGAGGACAAGAAGTTCGGTATCCGTCAGGGACTGTGGGGGGTGGTCTTCACCATGGCCCTGACCGCCTTCCTCTACCAAATCGCCGGCAGGGTCATCTACTACCTCCAATACGACTACATCACCATGCTGGATGAAAGAGTGGCCAACAACATGACCTTTCCGGCCGTCACCATATGTAACTACAACTTTATCCGTAAATCTCAGATGAGCTACAGCGACTTGATCTTCATGGGCCCCCTGCTGGGCTTCGAGGAAGGAATGGCACCGGGGTTTCCTCTGGCCCCGGAGCCGGACCGCCCGCCGGGCTCTCGTTTCAGCCTGGATGAGTTCTACAACCGCACTAGACACCGCTTAGAGGACATGCTGCTGGAGTGTGACTTCAGAGGGTTGGAGTGTGGACCTGAGAACTTCAGAGAGGTAAGTTACACAGAGTGAGAAATATACGAGCACAATGCGTCAACTCCCAACTCTTACCTCGTTCACTAAACATCTCAAGACATGGCTGTTGGAAAATCAGATATGTGATCATAATCCTGTCCAAGAGTGTTAATTGTATGGGGCACCACTCTGTATTTTTATTTCTTTTTTCATGTACAACTTATGTATTTCAATTTCTTACAATAGTGTGTACATAATACATTTATGTATACAAATTTAGTGCAATATTAGACACACATCTGCATGTGCAATCGTGTGCCATGGGCATGGTGCAATTTAAGTCGATCCTGCACTTTATTGGGGCATTGTGCAATCAGATTCAATTCAATCTTGCACTCGTCACTTTAGCACATAGCACTTTAATTAGCACTGTAGCACTTTATAACTGTTCTGTAATCTCTTACAGACCTTAATACTTTTTTGGCCAATTAATATACATATGTTGTTCATGTCATTTATGTTGTGTAAGATGTCAAGGTGTTATCATGATGATGTCTAATGTTGTAGTCCTGCCTCTTGTGCTTTTATCTTCATTGTTTTTATGTTTAACATCAACCTGCCAATGGGACTGGGGATGGAAATTAGCCACTTGGCTGTAATCCCACATATTTACACAACAGTGTTCAGTAATATGTACTGTTCCCATAAAAATGAAAAAAATCTGAATCTGAAATACATTTCAAAACCAGTTCAAGGTTGCGATCCTTCTGGAAATCAGTGCAGTCTAAACTGGAAAACATCAGGACAAGTTGGTGCTTCATATATTCAAGAGGTATTTTATATGCATCAGGTAGACATGATGGATTTGATTGATCAGTAATATTTTATGTGTGGACCTGTTTGGCCCCAAAGAGAGGAAAAGCTGCTGGATTTCTGCAAGTGCCATCTTCTGTTGGGTTTCATTCTAATAAAATGACAACATCCTGTAAAACTGACTCTTAAACCCTTAACTGTAAATGCCAGGGATGCCAGGGTGGTAAGAAAAAGAGAAGAGGAGAACTTTGGAGAAAATCACTGATACTGTATGGAGAGTTAATTTACAGCTCTGAGGTAATTCCGTTCAATTTAGTTTCTTCCAATCCTGAGTCACTGCTATAAATAAAAATCTTTCTCTAAGTCAGCGTGTCTGCTTAAATGAAACTCCATTGTAAATAAAAAAGGGCAGACGTAATAAAACCGGTTTCCATTACTTAAAGTGGCATGCTTGGCATACAGCTGTTGTTATTGAATTAAACAGGCACCAAAGAAATCTTGTGTTTCTCGGATCAAAATTAAGGGCAGCCTCTTGTGAGACTCACATTCCTCGTTTGTGCACACCAGAGGAATACTGAGTTACCGGGCGGTGTTGACAATATCCAGCCATCGGCCTATTGATCTGCTCGACCTTTGCACGGTTATAGATACGTATGTGCAGACTGCTAATGGGTGTTCTCCGGTTACATGTGCTGCAATTATATCAATGTGTAAAGGCATGTACATGGCATACATTTAAGAGCTGAGGGTTTTCTCTGTTGATGTTGATGTCGTTAATCAATGGCAGGTGTTGGTTGTAACACAGTTACAGTAGCTGTAGTGGAAGTTCACATCGCTGGTGGCCAGGTGCTTAGTGGATTTATTTGTTAGTTAACTGAGAAAAATATAGGCTAATTGTCTACTTTTTGATCATCAGAATATTTGCTACAACTCTGAGAAGCCACTGGTTATAGCTTCCTAAATGTGATTCTTTGTTGGTTTTCTTCATGTCATTTGACTGTTGATTTAACATGTTGGGTTCTTGGATCATTGCTCTTGTCTTGAAATGTGTTTTTTTTTTTTTTTACCAGACAATTAGTCAATTGGTAGTTAAAATAGCAAGTCATTTCTTTAAAGGCATGAACTTTTTTGTTAAAATCAATGTCAGCAGTCTCAATGAGACAGAAATCTGACTTTATTTCTATAAAACGTTGTTGTCATGAACTAATTTATTTACATGTCACAGAAGATTAAAAAGCAAAGACAAGCAGAGTGACATGACATTAAACATTGAAGGGCTGTCTTAACAGGTGATTTATCATTAGGGGCTTTCACAGCATCACATTTGGAAGTAGCTCTGACATTATGAGGTTGGGAGCTTCAGAAGCTGCATCCTGTCAGCCACAACACAGACTCTTGAGTTTAGGGAGAACAAGAGAGAGCCAATGTGAGATGAAGGTCTTGGATGATGAAGATGTGGTTGAATGTAAAAGAGAGGTGTGTGAATGTGTTTTATCGGACCATGGCAGATCCTCAAAAAGGGCAAATTATCAAAGTCAGCCTCTCTTTGTATTTGGACAGCATGAGCAAGCCAGATGAAATTAACGATCCTGCAGTGACACCGAATCATTGCCGCAGTGAAGAATATGATGTAGAAAAGAACAAAAAGAACTTTAGGAAGGTTAAAAATAGTGTCTCCATCACAGAGCTCTCCTGTCTTGGAGGAATTCACTTGCAGATTTGCAGAGTTTACAGATTTACCTTCACTATGAGGGTATATACTGCATGTTGACAAACAGGCAGTATGTCTTAATATGAGCTCTAAAAGAGAACAAAATGTAGCTTTGACAGCACACTGTAGATCTTACTTGACGTATTTTCATTCTGGTTTCAGCCACGTATCCAAGCAAAAATTGAAATACGCCCAGGTCAGGCAATCAGTATCATAAATGGAAAAAAGTGGGCTATATGGCCAATGCCCTTGATGTGAAATAGGACCAGCTGTCATCCTGCGTTGATATGCTTTTTAAAAGACAAAGTACTGCGACCGCAGCGCAGTCTGCCATTTTATTAGCATGAGAGGGAGTCAGTGACCCGGCTTTATTGAATGACAGGCGCTAGTGCCGCGGTGCAGTTTAAAGCTCATTCTTGCTTTCACAATGTCTTACTTTGAATTAGGTGGGATGCTTCATAGCATGACGCTGTGATTCTTGCATTCAGATCAGCTCTACTTTTGTCCTTTGAAAGACAATCCTCAGGCAGTCATTGATGTAAACTGTCCATTGTACTGTAGATAACTAATAATTAGACAAAAGCCTGTAAGCCACTGTAAATCAGTGTTTCTACATGCCACACATTCAGCAAACACAGTTTCAGTTCTGCTTGAGATTGCTGTTTTAATCAGAAACATACACGCTTGATTTGAATATAATAAGTGGCACTGCAAAAAGAGGATAATAAGAAGAGTTAAACAGTTCGACAACCTTGTGAGATAATTGATTTCATAACAAACCACATGAAGCTGTTCCAAGGCCGCTGCTGAGTACATTTATGAAAGAAGTTAACCACTGACATCGAAGCTTGATGAAAGATTAATGTGAACCTGGATGTGCTTAATAAATCCAGTACTTTGATTATTTTCTGGTGTCAATAACATTGCTGCATAGTGCACAGTAAGAGCGTTTAGCAACTATCAGTTCACAGTGAGCTCTGTACAGGCTTATTGGAGACATGTCACCACCCGGTGGACAGTACGCAGTCTACTGTATGTCTCATTTTTAAGTGAAGTGAGGCGTGCATGCCTGCAGGTCTCAGGTGCAGTACTTTCTCAGTAAGGCTAAACATCGGGCAAACACAAGTGACAACTAATCATTTCTTTGTCTGGCCTAATGGGACTAATTATAGCTGCTGTCATGAACTTGAACCTCTCTGTATTACATCCTCCCACTAATATAATCATTGATCGCTCCTTCAGCTCGTGCACCTCATGCACCTCAATGCAGCAATTATAAACCTCTGCTTTCTGTTTCCCTGCTACGTTTCCATAGCAAATTCAGAAAGTGTCATGTGTTGCCTTGATGATGTTCAAACGAGATTTGATAACCAGCTATTTAAAGAAAAACCTCCCTTGCAAGAGACTTTGCTACTGCTAAGAAACAGATAATTGAAGTGTCTGTCTGGGCCCACTCACTTGTTTAATGATATAAACTTTTCCTTTCTGGGGAGGAAAACAGGCTCATCATCACTTATGTAATAAGAATGTAATAAAAGCATGCTGATATAAGCGATGTCACATGTTATATATCATGTGTGCTGTTAAATGTTTAAATCAAACATCCTCCGTGCTCTTTTTCTTCTGTTAATAAGCAGATGCCATGCAACCACAGACTACTTTTAATTGTGAGTGCAGGCAGCAAGCCAATACAATACACAAATGGCTTTCACTAATGCCTCAATAGAAACCCATGATCCATTATTAATGGTTTCACAGCATTTTATAACAGCACAGAGCCAGGTTATCATCAAAGCGTTTAATGTAAACAGAGCACTCTAATGCAGGAGAGTCATTATTCAAACATTAAATTGAGAACAGCTTTATTTAATTGTTTAATATTAAATGAAGTTTCGACCAATCACCAAGCTCCGTAGCATCAGGCGCTGCTGTCATGAGTCTGCAGGACCCCATGACAGGCAACACAATTCTCCAGCTTTAATCTAATGTTGCTTTAAGCCTCCTGTAACTCCAAGCAGACTGTGTGGCTGGACCCAGCCTTGTATCTGAGCTGTATCTGCTCAGGCTGAGCTGCTGCGGATGACCCCACCGACTTGATAGGCAGTATCTCTTTAATGCCCTGGCCTGCCCAGTAGTCCAGCCTCCATCCCTATTTATCCAGTGCCACTAGGTTCACTAAAGTGGTTACATGTGATATATATTTTTCAATTCTCACTCAAGCAAAAAGAGCCGATACCTGGCAGCGTGACCTGGCCTTATGTCTGCCTTGTACTTGCTCATGTCCAGCCACCTTCCCTTTTACTGTTGGTTTAAAGGGACATTGTGTAACTTCTCCTGTTATCTATTCACGAAAATCGATTATTTGGTTCAAAAGTCTGTTTTTCATTAATCATTAATCCCCCCATCAACAAACTGAAGTGTTCCTTTCAGCTCTGAATGAGCCGTTCATATCATTCATATCTCCATGGAGCGGGTAAGCTCGGTGCTGGCTGCCATGTGGTGTCTCCATGTTTTTACGTTCAGTGGCAGCGTGACGGTAGGAAACCACGGAAACTCAGCGGAGACACCGGAGCTGTCGGCTCAGGTCCAGGTGGCGTGTGTGAAAAGTCACCGCGGTAACGCAGCGAGGAGGAATGGAGCGTTACACTGATGCTGCATTCACCTGCAGTCGGGCAGACGGCCGTCGCTAACAAACCAGATGTCATTTTAGTCACAGAAGTCCAGAGAAAGTTGGTAAAACGTGGGTCAGGTAAACAATACCACATCGCCATGACAACATATTGTCACGTGTATTGTTTTGCCTCGTGCTGACGGACCACTTGTTTACATAGAGGCTTGTTTACGTGCAGCGGCTGTCGTCCGTCTGCCCAATTTCACATGAATGCAGCATGAAAAATATGATTGAGTTGCTTGTGATATACAACCGCAACGCTAGATGGGAGGAATTCCTACGCAATGTACCTTTAACTAGTATCACACAAGACTTAGCAACCACTCGGTCTGAATTATAAAACTTTGCCTGTCTTACCAAACAAGGGGACGTGTTGGTAAAATGAATTTGTGTTTGAGTACAGGCGGGTCAGCAAGGTCATCAGGTCGCCCCCCCCCCCCCCCCTCACAATAACTCCTCGAGTTTCGCCCAGGACACAGAGGCCCAGCAGTGTTTTCCCAGGTCCCAGAACCACACCACTCTCAACCCACAACTACATTCACTCTCAGCTAAAATATCACCAACTATAATTCTAACCAACTTGCTGCTCAACCCACAAAACAAAACCCCCAAAATACAATTGAGAGCTCTAATTACAGTTCTGAGTACAGTTAGCCATGCTGTGTGTGAGTAAATGAATGGTTATACCATAATAAGTCAGAAAATTGGTTGTTAATGTTAATGAGCAGTTTTTAAATTGATTTGTGGTCCATATGCCTTGAAGCCTTGTTCCAGGACATAAGTGGTCAAACTCTTTAGTGTCATAATGGAGGGTTTTCCACAATCTGGCAACATAAAGCCATCGGCGAAGCATTAGACATGATTTGCCATCCATTAAGTACAACTTATAAAACCTTTAACAAGAAAAAAGGCCAAAATTAAACAAAAAGGGTAAAAAAGAAAAGAGATTAGCATCATCACTAACAGGGTAAGTAAACCCTTGTGGCATATGGGAGCGGCTTGGCTGCATCTATAGAGCAGGCTAGCTCAATGGTATGCATTATGTATTAGTGCTATCCTTTTCTTCTGAACAGCAAATCAATAGAGCGTATTTATTTTGTGTAATGTGGCAATTGGCAATGCCACTGTTCCCAGTGTGCAAGACCCTGAACTCCTGCCAGAGCCTGTTTATTATATCTGCTAAAGAGCCACTAATGGTCCTACAGACTCCATTGTTGGTGTATTGAGAAAAGGGAGGTGAGCAGATTGATTGCTTTCTGTCTCTCTCAGTCTCAAGGGTCTGCTGTACACCCCCCCCTCTCTCTCTCTCCCTCTGTCTGTCCATCACCTCTGCCTCTTGTTTATGCATTAGAAAGTATGTTCCACTCTGTCTGCCTGTGTATGTGTGCACACTGTGATGATCTCCTGCTCAGGGCTGGGTCAGTGGCGGAGCTTGGATAACGCCCTGCAGATAGTGGGGGTTCGGGTTGCAGCGATTCTGTCTGGGAGCAGAATGTGAGCCCACCCCGCAGAACAGTGATCCAAATCCCTGCTTCCTGTTCCAGCCCCAGCCCATTAGATACAGCTTGCCTTTCTCCCGAGCTCAGCATCAGAATCAGCCAGTGGCTCCGGTTACGCCCTTCTCCTGTCTCGGCAAGATCAATCTGTGTACTCCGGGCTGAGACTGTGACAGACGGACAGACAGACAGACAAGGGGACAGGAATATTTTATTGTCAGAGAAGGGAAAATGAAATGCGAGGGCTTGCCTCGTCATCTGGATCTGTTGTACACACTTGTGAGGGTTTCCTTTTAGCGCCATTGGGAAAAGATCATATCAGGGAAGTGTAATGTAATTATCTTCAAGCATATGCCATGAAAAATTAGGTGTTAGTAAATTGTCTCACATTAGATCATAATCTTTGCTCCACCAACAGGGAACACAAAGATTAAGTGAATATAGCCCCGCCAGCCTGGAGTACGTGCTAAACCCAATTGGTTCTTGTGACTTGTGGAGCAATGGCTGTTCTACACCTCCTGCAATCCGGCTAATTAAACTGTCACTTCTTCAAATGGAAATTGATTTTTATGCCTTTGTTTTTAATATGTAGCCATTCTGTGATTTATTTCATTTGTCTGCACAAGTTAGGTGTGCTTCTTTGGAGCCTGATTCTGACTGCTTAATTAGTCGTTTTGAAATTCAGATCCATCAGGCACGACAGCAACACACAAGCTTTACTGTACTGTAGCTGTTACACAGCGCGTGCATCTGTGCAGAACGACAAGCACTGCCTCATCGGTGCACGCAGCCTCTGCCGAAGCGATGTTGGGGTCGTTACTTCTGTCGCCCCCTGACCCTGTGTGAAGATACTCAAGTGAAATAATGGATTTCAAATTCCAGGTTATGGAAATGAGTTTGATTAAGCACAAGTATGGGCTCAGCCAGAAAGTGGTCATTACAGCGTCTGAGTTTGAAAAAAGCATGCGCCACTGAACTGCCTCCTCCTCTCTGAGGTGACAGCACAAGACCATTAAATATTTATGGTGACACTGAAATTCAGATAGCTGTCTGTGACTTTCCCTCATCTTCTCGGCCATTATGAGCTGTTTTCAGGAGTTCAGAGGTGCCCTCTTTAAAGTGCATTTACCTTTTTAATATCATGCTGGATGTAAGGTAAAAAATGATTTAACTTTTGGAGTTACACATCCATTTGACATTGGATCACTTTGTATCTAAAGCGTCTCACTTCTCAGTTAAATGAGCTTAATGATCCAATTAGTGAAACTGAGATACCCATCTTTTTTCTGCTGTGTTTTCAAGGCTTTTTTGGAAATAACTTTGCTTGTAATCTTTCTGGCATGCTCCTATATCTACCAGTGATCACAAGGGGGCAGTGTGTTACAATGATTTTTAGAAACCAAATCGGATCGGATGGAGCGTTTGGCACTGAGGTGCTGCGTGCTGTTCTTTTCCCTTTTTGTTTATAGAAATTCACTCAGAAACATATTTAAACCCATCTCTGAAGAAGAGCCCTTTGATTTCCTCCACAGTGCAACATCAGAGCCTCTGCGCTGCAGTGACCGCCATCCGGTTAAAGCGTCACGTAGAAGCAGAGCGGCTGCCAGCGGAAACACAGCAGTTGCATTTTTTGAAAGAACTGTTTTCCCGAGGGATTAAACTCTGTTTCTGTGTTGTGGGGATTAAAAAATAAATATTACAAATCAAACATGAGCTGAGGTTTGTTTGCTGTGGATGGCCTTGGCAGAAACCCATCCCTCACTCATCCTCTATCACACTTTTCACTTCATCTCTCTCTCTCTCTCTCTCTCTTCCTCTCTCACTCTCTCCTCAGATCCCACCCACTTTAATTAAACCTCTCATCGGTCTTGTTTGGAGGTTGGTGACAAGAGGAGCAGCGGCGCTCTCTCCCTGTTCAAACGAGTCCAATGGGATATAAAGCCTGCGTCATTTAAATTGGACAGATACCTCTGCCCAGTATCGGCCAACACTTCATAACATAAATGCTAATTAATCATTAAAGTGGCATAAATGAAAGGACAGAACTTTCACTTTACTCCCTGACTAAGATAAATGACTCCTAATGATGTGAAAATGAGGGATACTGCAGCCTTGTTGGAGCAATTATATATGAATAAGACATATGACAAGTGTCCTATAGAGGGGCCAATAGCCACTTACTAGTATCTAATTAGGCTGATGAGAGGTCCTTAATGGCTTCCTACAGGACTGTGATTCATATCAGAGCTCAAATGAAACATTTGGCTCCACATGACAGAGGGAGGGGCTGTGAGGAGAAAGGTGTTAAGAGCAGCAGCTTAAAGGTACACTGTGTAGGAATTCCTCCCATCTAGCGTTGTGGTTGTATATCACAAGCAACTCAGTCGTATTTTTCATGCTGCATTCACGTGGAATTGGGCAGACGGCAGACAGACAACAGACGCTGCACGTAACGGCATAAACAAGCCTCTGTGTAAACAAGTGGTCCGTCAGCACGAGGCAAAACAATACACGTGACAATATGTTGTCATGGCGATGTGGTATTGTTTACCTGACCCACATTTTACTGGCTTTCTCTGGACTTCTGTGACTAAAATGACATCTGGTTTGCTAGCGACGGCCGTCTGTCCGACTGCAGGTGAATGCAGCATCAGTGTAACGCTCCATTCCTCCTCACTGCGTTACCGCGGTGACTTTTCACAGACGCCACCTCCACCTGAGCCGACAGCTCCGGTGTCTCCGCTGAGTTTCCGTGGTTTCCTACCGTCACGCTGCCACTGAACGTAAAAACATGGAGACACCACATGGCAGCAGCACCGAGCTTACCCGCTCCATGGAGATATGAATGATATGAACGGCTCATTCAGAGCTGAAAGGAACACTTCACTTTGTTGATGGGGGGGATTACTGATTAATGAAAAACAGACTTTTGAACCAAATAATAGATTTTTGTGAATAGAAAACAGGAGAAGTTACGCAATGTCCCTTTAAGTGTTTTCTCTCTTGCTCTGTCTCTCTTGGTGCCTCAGTCTCTCTGCTGGTCTCTTGTCCGCGCATGCCCTCATGCCTGGATGTGTGCTTGTGCAGACCTTCAAAGTTTCATAATCATCTTTTACTGACTCGATGCTGAAAAAAACAATCTATTCATACAGTAGATCAAGTACGTGAAATCAGAAGAGAGACATTGAAAAGGTTTGTGTGTCTGTGTGTGTGTTATTTACATCATAAGTCTCATTGAACATCTCAGACTGAGCTGCTGATACTTGCACCGTGACATTGTAGCATCCACTTCACAAACCTCTTGTGTTGGTTAGTGAATATGATTCAGAGCCCAGGCCGACCTTAAAGCTGCACTAATCAATTTTTTGGCCACTGGGCGGCAGAGCAGCTTCTAATCATCTAAACCAACAGTTGCCCCTGACATGCCAGTGTGTAAAGTTGTTATGTTGTAGCCTACAGATATGGCACAAAATTGCCCATTTGTGCATCCAGCAGACATGACGTAACTTTGCCTTCCAGTGCTCTGTTCTCTGCCTCTTTTGATCCTGATTGTGTTTTTTGGACCTTGGCTCAAGCCTTTGGATTTTGCCTCAGTCCGACCCTTTGTACTGTGTTTGCATGCCTGGATTTTAGTATCCCTCTGTTTTTTGTTTTTTTTTGTTTAAGTAAAATCTATTTAGTATCACAGCAGCCTCCCGAGTGGTGCTCTTGGGTCGCTTTTTCTGAGAACCGTGACATCTATTGATTTAGTGGTTATTGTTTCATCCCGAAATCTCCGAGTTAGTCTCATGCGGGTCTGGTGCTGTTGCCTGTGGGCAGTCATAGACAGAGGGATGATTATATTATTCAGCACCACAACCTAATCGGCATGGCTGATGCAAATCTTAACACCAATAACGTCCCTTAAGTAACATAGGGTGAAAGAATTATAGATATCAGCAGGGAGGAGCGCTTCCCCCGTACGCAGGTTTATCACAGCATGTCATTGTTCAGCCCGCTTCAGACCGAGACTTATTAGTGGGAGAAAAGCAAATAAATCATGGCAGCAATTAGCACACAAACACACACCTGCATGCATAATACACGCTCACGGAAGACACTGGGCGATCATATTGCTCTCAATAAATGTATTTCCAGAGGGACCATTATACAGCACAACCAAAATGAAATCAAAATGAAACATCCATCTACTACAGCCCACTGTGCAGCTGGCTTTGGACCGTCTGTTTCATCCTCTCTGGCAGTCTGATCTCTCTGTGTGTGTGTGTGTGTGTGTGTGTGTGTGTGTGTGTGTGTGTGTGTGTGTGTGTGTGTGTGTGTGTGTGTGTGTGTGTGTGTGTGTGTGTGTGTGTGTGTGTGTGTGTGTGTGTGTGTGTGTGTGTGTGTGTGTGTGTACGTGGTGTGTGTGTCAGTTTTCACAGAGAATTGTCAGCCAGTTGGACTACCATCGACTCTCCTTCGTTAGCCCCGCTTTGACGGCGTGTCTGACATCCCCTTGACAAAAGGTGTAACAAGCTGCCAGTGTATTTGGTGCAAAACAAAAGGAGCAAATAAGGAGAACAAACAGAATTTGAACTTTGTTAAATTCTGCTGAAGGAGTTTGAAGAAAAGCAACACATCCAGGCGAGGAATAAGTGACTCCTTTCTTTGTTTTCCATCTGTCAGAATATAGCGCCGGCTAATGAGCCTGTGATTGTAAGCTGTTCTTAAACTGGAGAGAGACTGAGATTAATAGGACACGGCAGGATATCTTCTGAGGATCTCACTCGTTGAGGTGTTTTTGATCGTTCTCATGCTGAATTAAAAATCAAAGGCGAAGTTGGTGTAATATTTTTGAAAAAGACTTTTATCTCTAGCACTCGGAGGGGAGGGTGGAGGTGGCGCTGGAGGTGCACATTTTCCTTTTTAAACAAACTGGATTAATCTATATTTGCAGAAGGAGACTGATCCTCTGTTCTCACTTTTGCTGTTTGAGTTTGATGCTGGTTTGTGTGTCTTCACTTGGCATGATTGTGTGTATTTTATGGTTGTTCCTTTTGCACTTGTGCACATGCATGCCTAATGGGCGGATGTGCAAGCATGTGCCTGTGATGTAGGTGCAGCTGTGTCCGTTGCCATGGAAGAACCAATATAACTTGTAAGAACATTTAATAGGCTCAGGATTTCCACTAGATTTCATTGCCGTCCTTGATTGAAAGTCATTGAAAGAGCCATTGACTTTGTTTAAGCCTTGCTGTTGCTACATAGGGTTTGCATTATCAACTGATTGCTTACCACCAGTCCAGACGTAACGTTTCCAGTTCCGCTTCAGGCGTCATTCCTTTATTCTCTGTGGAAATCAGCATGAATGGTAACCTAATATGTTCGTATAATATTATTATTTATTGCAGACAAGCGGTCCATATCAACAACAACAAACATGATAAAACAGATTTAAGAAAGAGAGAGAGAAAGAGACAGACACACAGATAGAGAATCAACTCTCCACATAATTCATAAGCAGGCTGTCCCACCAGAGTTGTCTAAGCCTGGATGAATACCTATAGCAGCTCCTATTAGGGCTAATCAAAGCCCCAATAATGCTGTTCCCTGAGTCATCCAGGCGGCACATAGACGATACATTAAATTTCTTAGAAGTGCTTCACAGTTGGGTACATTTAAATAAACAAAGAGTTGACTAACACTTTGCCACCTGGGCACCTGAAGCAACAACCTCAGTCCATCATTGTAAGCCACTGTGAGCCGCCGCATACTGCTTTTCCTATAGCTACACCAGAGGTGAGCTGTATACATAGGTGTACAGAAAGATCTAAATAGGGAACATTTAACGTCAACTAAGCACATACTAAACCTACGAAGGAGCATATTAGCTTGAGCATATAAATATATAAATATCTCTATCATCGTGCCAATCATCAGCAAGAAAATGCCCAGGATTGTCTCCTGACATGTCATGAGGGGATTATCATCTAGGAAAAACTGAGGAAACACTAATCTCTTGTCATCTTTGCTCCTGACTATCATGACATTACTCTTCTTGTCATTAAATTTAATGTCATAATCATTTCCATACTGTGAACATTGTTCTCCCCATTGGAGCATAGTCTGGGGTTTGCTTTTACTCCTCCCCCCTCCTCATGTTATTCTGTATTTCTTACTAACTGAATTTCCCAGCAATGGAATCAATCAATCAATCAATCAATCAATCAATCAATCAATCAATCAATCAATCAATCAATCAATCAATCAATCAATCAATCAATCAATCAATCAATCAATCAATCAATCAATCAATCAATCAATCAATCAATCAATCAATCAATCAATCAACATACCTTTAGCAAACTTTGTAAACCAGCACTGTATGGACTAAAAATAACCAGGTCATCAGCATACATTAAAGGGACAACGAGGAGTTTTGGAAAAGCGAAGCGTTTTTACACCGTTTTTATAGCCTCCGTGTGCACCGTGAAATTCTTTGACCGGCGCAAGACAGACTCATGTTTTCATTCATCAAGAATTAAAGTCAGAGGTTGGAAGACGATCACATACCGTCGTAGTTCCGACCATAAACAGCGATTCGGCTGCGTATTCTCATGACTCGCCATGAAACCGAAAGTAAAGAAACGTTGGTCGGCTCGACCAGCATTTCCACCACCACTAATAATAACAAAATAACGATAGAGACAAAAGGATATATTTATCCAAAATGGGCCCATTAACAAGTGTGGGTAGCGTAGATTCATCCACATTAATATGAGACTTTTAAATAACCAAATAGAAACTCCTCGTTGTCCCTTTAAATGATTTACAACAGTATTCCAACAAGTCAGCCTGTGTTGTGTTCAGCTGTCTTGACAAGTCATGTAGACATTAAACAAAATAGGAGACAAAATGCCACCTTAGTGAACACCATTATTTACATGAAAAAGTATATTCTATTTTTGTTTTTCTGCTGATATTAGCACACTTACTGCTATTCTCATGGCTTCCTCACAAAAGGAATTAAAGTCATGCTTCTTCCTTCCAAGAGTGACATGAGATGATCCATATCAAACAGATTAATATCTATTGACACACTGATTGATATATATGAATATATCAGTCCGTCCACAGTTGAGTAAAGAAAAAGAAATGCTCAAGTTAACTTCTAGAGACTGTCCATCACGTTGTTTATCCACCAGAGCACTGACAGGCCATTTGTCCAATGGTGTGCGACGCATCCTGCTCGGTGTGTGTCATCGTCACAGTTCTGTAATCACCGGACGAAATGGAGCCTCATAGAAAATATTTCTGTTCAGTGTTAATAAAACATTAGGAATTAGGCGGTGTTTAGTTTAATTTCAGCATAATGACTAAAACAAGGAAAGAGGGCCAAACAGCTGCTGTGTTCGACATTCAGAAATCTGTGAAGCTTACTAATGAACACATTGCATGTTGTATATATAATCCATACACAAATGGAAATGTAAAAATGGATATTTGTAAATTTACAGGAATTTCTGTAAAAGCGCTTTGAATGGATGCACAAGGCTTTATTTATTTGCCCTGCATTTACATGGATCACCAACCTGCTCTCACTGAATTTTGGGATTCCACTGTGACAACACGCTACATGCTGTCGCTGCTCCCTCTTGTTGACAGCACATACAGTCTGTCCTGTCTGCAGCCCTGGGCCTATAAGACCCAGACAAGACTGATATCAAATCATCGCAACTCGCCCTCGTAACAAAAGCAGATGAGCATGATTCACATAATGTTGAGCTTAATAATTATTTTCTAAATCACCACCTCTGTTGTGCATTTGACATTCTCACCGTTTTGAGCATCAGCGCTGGAGAATCACCTCCACGACTCAGAAAACAAATACAAGGATTTGGTTTTACCAGAAGAATTCATTTGTAAATGTCAGACAGAAAGGGACCATTTATTTCACAAAGGGCCATTCATTCATTTCTCTCTGAGCGGCAAATAGGAGGCATCAGGCCTGTGGGGACTGGGAGACTGTTTGCTATTGCTAGCGGCCGTACTCTGAAAGTCATTCATCAGAACCATTTCCCCCTTCCCAAACTCTCTCCAGCCCAGCTGTCACGATGCTGCCCAGATAAATTAGCTGTGTCATCCCGTGGTTCCCTGTGCAGGCAGGGTATACTCTTACTGCCCCTTGGGGTGTAAATATAAATCTGCTTCAGCAACAATTTGTACACAGTAAGACTCCTGAATCAGTTTTCAGATGAATGCATTGATGTACCACAAGTCACTATGGTGGCACTGTCACACACATTGACTTCACCAACCACCTGGTTTAGAGCACCGTGATGTTACATGAACAGATCTTTAGTGATCAATGAACCAACTATTCGTATGTTTAACAGAACTCTGAGGCTGACATGTGACACCACAGTGATGTTCCTGCAGTTACTTTATTGTTGGTTTGAAAGTTGTTCACTACATGCTAGTTTTTTGGTATGTATTTAGAAAACCTATGACACTACTGGCCATTTAAAGGGATATTTCAACATTTTGGTGCAGTGACCTGCACAATCACCACGCTATGAGATAATAATGTAACTTAACAAGACAAAGTTGTTTTCGAGGTAAATGCAAACCTGTAAAGAGACTACTTGCCGAAAAACTGCCCCCGACAGGAACGCACATCAGCGGCTTTGCATGAATTTACCTCAAAAACAACTCTGTCTCGTAACACTATTATTATCTCATAGCGTGGTGAATGTGCAGGTCACAACTTGTCCACCAGAGCGTTGTGGAGTTGTTGGATTGTGTATTTGATGAGTTTGATGAGGGAAACCAAGAAATTCCATTAGCCTCCGTAGCGTAGCTCTGAGCAGCTCACAGCTCTGCTCCACCGTTCTAAAAACAGCTTGCACCAACAATTAAAGGTAACGAACCTACTGCTATGACTATAGGGATTATGGCAATGGGCCAGTTTTCCAAAATTGGTGAAATATCCTTTTAATGAACTGTAGAGTGTTGCTTCCGCTCTGCCAGGAGATTGACACGATTGTGAATTGAATCCCTGCATCAGGGGCCGTGTCCACCAGACGTGCTTTTTGGGCTTTTGGCTCTCTCTCTCAGAATGCTGCCGTGCCGTAACCAGGTTACAAAACGAGCCGTCACTTCCGAGCCGCTTGACGAGCGGCACACTGTTCCAAAAGTTGAACATTTCAACTCTGAACGCTGTGAGCGGCGCGACAAAAAAAAGGAAGTGCCGAGAGCGTTTTTTCCGCCGAGGGCGCTGAGCTCTGTGAGCGCCGAGCTCCATAGGATCTGAATGGAAAGTAGACGCCCAGAGCACTGAAAGCGCGTCCGGTGGACACGGCCCCTCAGTCGTGAATAGTGCAAATCTCATGATTAACACACTATGACAGATCAGACAATGTCTAGTTTCAACTGAGTTAATTCGGGCTGCAAATGCAAGACTGGAGGGAATACAATAGCCAGTGTATGGAAGGAAGTTCCAGCAGTGGAGCGATGCTTGTAGACATAGACGTTATCTGCTGCAACATGCATGTGGCTCGCAGCCTGAATGACAGGCACACACAGGGCCACTAATGAGACTGACAGCATGTGAGCTATATTGTACTATATCATTACCATAACTCTGCACTGTGTTAGTGACAGCAGCTTAGCATGTCCCACTCCTTGTCTACACTGACTCTGCTGCGCTCACTGAAGCCACATCAAATGATTGTAGTTTAAAAACCAAGGGCATGTTTTCACAGCACATTATAACCCTTCGCACTTTTCATGTGCAGAGGGCTTTTGACAGTGTCACACAATATCCAGCTTTGTTTCAGAGTCGCAGCCTGAAGCTCCTTGAGTTCACAGTCTTGCCGTGAGCTCCTGAACTATTTTTTCCACCGACTTTCATCCCACGTTGTTCTTACAGTAGAGCGGCACTTACCTGACGCAATGTTTAATTCAACCTTATACCGCAGGAAATTGAGAGGCTACTGGGAAAAGTGGCCTTTTTTGACATTTGCCCTTACAGCAGATCATGTACACAATTATCCTGAAGATTGTCTGTGTAAATCACCACCTGCTTCTCTGTCAGCCCCCGCAGCCACAGGAGCCTGACTCGCTGCTGCTCCCCATGCCTCTACCCCATTTCTCTTCCTTTGCTCCATCCTTCACCTCACTGCCTCCCCGCCTCCCTCTCTTTTAGCCTGCTCCCTTGTGAATGACTTGGCGCCCAATATTCCCAGCAGGAGACAGAGAAGGCACAGCGGCAACCGAAAGAGTCAGAGAGAATACTGTATGGAGATCATAGAAGAAGGAGGAAAAGGAGGATAGAGAGTAAAGTACAAAGACATGCGTGAAGAGTATTGACATATACCGAAAAGACACACGAGGTGCAGAGAAATGCCTTCATGCTCCTGCAAACAGTAATGAGGGTAAACCATAAAAAGAGAGGTAATGGAAGTCTGGTCAGCATACATAACCCCAAACAAAGACCAACACTAACAATGTACAGACTCACCGACCATCAACTACAGGTTGAAAAAGGTCGGCATAAGAAAGAATGGAAGCCCAGAGAATGAAGTTTGAATGAAGTCTGTAAACACTGTTGTTCAGGAGAAATAGAAACTCCTCTCCTGCCCCCTGGACCAAACTGAGAGAGGTTTTCCTACACCAGATAACTGCAGCAGATCCATCGTATCAGGGAAAAACATGTGATGAACTGTTAAAAGTCTGTCTGGGAGAAGATCCACAATTTGTAAAGTTAGCT
This sequence comes from Trachurus trachurus, assembly GCF_905171665.1. NCBI lineage: Eukaryota > Metazoa > Chordata > Actinopteri > Carangiformes > Carangidae > Trachurus > Trachurus trachurus. Next base: position 34,636,667 of record NC_139896.1, read on the forward strand.
GCACAATATGTAACTAACACTCTGCCATGAGACTAGACAAACACATGAAAGCTGTTATTGATATGATATAATATTGTTGTTGTTGTTTTTCATTTCTTTATTTTATATATTACAGTATTATCATAATCATTTACTGGTAATATCTGTATATATATTTTTCATTATATAACAACTTACCCAATCTGTGTATTCAATTCAATTCAAATTCAATTCAAAAGTACTTTATTATTCCGTTAGGAACTTCGTTGCGGAAGGACATCAAAAGCTATCCTAGAAATCTAGCTGCACCCTAGCGGCAGCAAATCTATTTGCTCCGTAGGTGGGTCTAGAAACGAGCCATAGGAACTTTTTGAGTCTCGAACACCGTTTGTGTTCACCAATCACAGCGCTCTATCTGTTTAGAGAGTCGTTGGGCGGGCTTAACGCCATGACAACATACATTTTAATTGGCTTGTCAGGCTAACGTCATCCTGCTCTTTGCTCTGAATGGTCGTAGCGCTACCCTATTGGTGCAGAGGCAGTTTGAAAGACAGCCTTCATCCCGCCCCCTGGATTGAGCCGAGGTCTACCGCTCGTTACCAGACTAGACATTTTAATGATATAGTCTGGTTTGTCAGGCTACATCAAAAGTGCAGGTGCAAAACAACGATCCACGCATAACGTAGACAATTTATACAATCTTATACAACGTATAAGAGAGAGACAATACTTCATCAGCACACACACATGCATAGGATATACAGTATAAATGTATACTTTTTTTTTAAATTTTATTTGTATATATTTGATTCTGTTAGTTGTATTTGTTTTGTTTCATTGATTCTTGATGCTTTGGCAACATAGTTCTCGCAACATTCATGCCAATAAAGCAAATTTGAATTGAATTGAATTGAATTGAATTGATAGAGGTAGAATGCTCACAGCAGAGTGCATGGTGGAGAGGAGGACGGAGGTTGGGAGGGGAGCTGATGGGCTGTGTTCGCCTTGTGGCATGTAGTTTAACTCTACACGTGTCAAGGTCCAGGCTGGCCCGCTCCATCCCGATCTGGACCCAGAATGACACTTTGATTAACTGCCGAGCGCCTCGACAACCCAGAGCTCTTGCAAACACACCTTCTGCCATCAGCGCACGCAGTGAGACACACACCCAACGTGGAGCCCGATGGTTCATTTACCTCCTATAGCGTCCTCGCGGTGCCACAGAGGATTCTCATGTCACTCTGCTCACTCCCCTTTCGCATAGAGGAAGGAATATTTTGATGCAGTTATTTCTTCGTTGGGATTTTTCATGAGACACACAGGTAGATGCATGTTGAATGTTGCCTGCAGGTTCATCACCTCATAACTACATCTGCAGATTGTTTCTCTTACTTATTACTTATACCAACCAGAGTCATAACCCTGTCTCCAAAAGCCTCTTACTTTCCCCACCGCCCACACAATAGACAAATAAATGAAAAAAATATACTGTATATATGATATACAACCACATGTACCCTTTTTCCAATATCTACATATTTATTTTTTATCAAAACACAGATATACACAGACATGCATGCCCCAGTGAACCCAGTGCCGGCAGGAACAAAAGACGAACGCTCTTTGCATGCACATGGTCATGCACAATAGAAATAGCCTGTATAATAGCCTGCAGTATCTGTACAGCTTGTACAATATAGAACAATTTATTATATACTATATTATTCCCAACACATCCACTCGAGCAGGCATTCGTGTGTGAACACCTGGAGACTTTGGGAAAAGGGTAAAAGCAAGAGAAGAGAAAATGGATAGAAAAGGGCATCAATTATAGGTAAACTCATCTATAATGTAATAAACAAAACACTAATGATAAAGGAGACAGAACATTGCATATGGTAGCTATATATAAATACTTAAAAGATGAAAGTTATTTATTAGGTTGTTCTATAATGTGCATTATCTTTTAAACTCCGCCGCAAGTTTGAATACTAAAGGTGGAGGTATGAATGGACAATTCTGTGTGTAGTTGAGTCCTGAGCATGGCACAGCCTGCATGCCGAAAGGTGGGAGCCGGTCTATCCTTCTCCCAAATGACTGATAAGATACGACATCGAGTGGCAGCCATTAAATTTCTGTGCTCATCGGTGCCTCTTTCATTTATCTTTAGTTGGCTTTTAAACATTCACTGCTTCACTGGCCTCACTGTTTGAAACTGAAGTCTCGTTCGGAGAAGCTGTCAAAGCAAAAAAAAAAAAAAAAAAAAGAAAGAATCCACCCTAAAAAACAGCCATCCACTGATTACTTCCATTCACATTAGCTCCCAGCGATCAAGCAACTAATACTCTGTGGTGTTTAATAGCCTGCGATGGACTTTCATGACATCAGTTTGCAATGGATACTGACATTTGTGAACTGAGAATGTTTCTGTAATTACATCCCTTTTTGTTTCATTGTGGTGCCGCTGTCAGGTCTGAACTCTAAAATGTGTCCATAAATTTACCCCACGCGCAGCAGTCAGTGTGTTAACGACAGTCCCCATCATTAACACTTCTCAAAAAAACATCACTGGAATGACTTTGCAAAAGATGGATTCACAGTGAGATGAAGATAGAACTGTCTGTGATTATAGAATCGCCATTCGTGTATTTTTTTTCTTTTCGAGCCACAGCCGTGGGATGTCTGAACTCATTGTTCTTTGAAGAAATAAACGAGCAGGCGGTTTTCATAGACTCTTAGTTCTGCTATGGGAGTATGTACATTGAAAAATCAATAGTGTTTTAGCCAAAGTCTGCATTTTCCTGCCCAGTCCCAATCAAGCAAACTACTAGAAATAAGATTTCTGCTTTTATTTCCCTTCATGCACCCTTGAACGTCTCAATTGTATCCATTAGTAAATTCATTTTGTATTTTAAGCTTTATTCAGCCAAACATGTCATCTATTTATGTCTCAGATCCTCAGGTATTAATAGACTGAAGATGTCTCTCTGAACAAATATCCCTGTTTGTTTTCACAATGAGCTCATTAGTTGAAACTCTTAAACTGCGTTTTCAGAGCTGCGTGCATTTGTCATTCTGTTGTTGTTGCACTTGTTGTAGGATTGTGTTTCTCTGTCAAGCAAGAACATCATTATCCCTTCACCCAGACGGATTAGCTTGTTGCGCAGAGCCTCTCCTCCGATACGTCTCTCTCTTGATGAGTTGGCAGAGGAAAACGGGGGTTGGAACAAACACTGTAAATGCCAGAAGCATCAGGCTCCATGTCAGGTGAATGCTGATGCACCGCCCACTGTGTTTACAAAATAATCTGTATTCACACCTTCAACTTTATCCTTAAAACTTCACTTACCTCGCCGGTTTGTGATGGATCTTCTTTTCATGGCGGTCCTTCACTTTCTTGTGTTTCCTGTTCAACGGCGTGTCAACACTCTGTACATGAGGATATACTGACTCTGACTGCTCATGGTGCAACTCTTAAATATGCAGTGATGCGATCTCACTTAGGAGCCATCGCGCGCCCACAGCTGAGCAACCATTGCCTGTGACACCCCCACCCGTTAAGACGTGAGTAATTGCTTGAGTGGAAGACTTGATCGTCCTCAGAAGGGACATTATGACGCGTGCTACAGCGCATCGCCAGGGAGAGCATGTGAGCGAAGCATGAGTAAGCAGGCTGTGTCCTGTGTGAACCCAGAGACATGGAGGGAGATTAAACTGCTGGCGGCTGCCTGATCTCATCTTCTCTTCCTTGTCCTGCTTGAATTTTGTGTCATGTACACTCTGCATGAGCCATAGACTCTGGGTGGGTAAAGAAGAGGCTGGATATTAAAAAGAAAACGTAAAACAGCCTGGTATTCAGCCCTGCAGGACGTAATGTACCATTTATTGTATAGCAAGGCAGAAAATCAAGGTTGCATGGTTGCAATGTAGAATCACTTGTCGTTCATGCGGGACATGTCCAACCTGCAGTTAATCTTCCTGTCCCCAAAGTCTTTTTTAACCATAATGACACAAATTCAAATTTTATTGAAAGCAACACATTAAAAAAATGTTGGCAGTGCGGCACCAGCTGATTTGCAGAATCATCCACCAGCAGCATTTCAAAGTAATAAGTGTACCTGTGGAGATAAAAGCAGTTTGCTAAAATGTGGAACCACTAGAATTGGATCCTAATTTTCTTTGTTTTTGTGTTTTTAATCTTTTTTGATACAATAATATACCGTAACCCCTGTTAAACACAGATTTGAAACCACTGTGACATCAGCAAATCATCTGTGTGTGGGAGACATAGACATAAGGACAGTTTTAAACAGTTTTTAACATTACAATCAACAACACATAGACCATTCGCCCAGATAGAAACACACACCTGCCATTTGTAGTGACGATTTCACAGTGGTGATTCTCCAAACACAATATCTCTCACAAACTTGCATGATCAAATCTGACGTATAGAAGGAAAAGAAACGTGGATGATGGACAATGTAGCAGCAAAAAACAAAAAGGATCGTCACTCATGACTAGGCTAGGATTGGACCACACCCCCAATTGTTGAAGGAAGGCAAATCGAGCCCAAGATCGCCCAGTGTGTAGCTCTACAGGGCTAAACGCCACAAGTAATCCAATGAGTTTTAACCCTACTGCTGTCCTCCTGGGTCAAGGAAGGAAGGAAGGAAGGAAGTGTAGTGTATTGTCCACCTGAACTTTTAGCTTTAATATCATGTATTATGTTTATTCTTTGTATGTGTGCCTTTTTTTTGAGAATTGAAGGAAAGTGTGAATTGGTGCTCTGCTTCATGGATATGTTTTGCTTAGAAGTAAACAAATCGTACCACAGAAGGAAGGAAGGAAGGATAAAGGGATAGAAGGAAGGAAGGAAGGATGAAGGAAGGAAGGCAGGAAGGACAAAGGGAAAGAAGGAAGGAAGGACAAAGGGAACGATGGGAGGAAATAAGGAAGGGAAAAAGGAAGGAAAGATAGATGGAGGGAGGGAACAGATTGGGTCAAAAAAGAAGTAAGAAATAAGGACGAAGGGAAGGAAGGGAGGCAAAAAGGATTGTGGAAAGAAGGAAGGTAAAAGGAAAAGAAAGAAAGATGGAGAGAGGGAACAGACCAGGTCAACTGGATCGAAAGAGGAAGGAAGACGAAGTAAGGATGAAGGAAAGGAAGGAAGGAAAGAAGCAAGGGAAAAAGGATTGTGGAAAGAAGGAAGGATGGAGGAAGTGAACAGATTGGGTCAATTTGACCCAGAAGGAACAGGAGGGTTAAACTAACTACACTCATGTAATATGCCAGAGGTCATGGAGAAAAGATTAGCTGATGTCGTCACACCCTCCAATATAATAAGTCAATCAGTTTTCAACAGGCGAGTCTGACCTGCTGCCTCGGCTCCTTCCACTTCCTGTTTATTAGCTTTCTGGTCCCATGGACAAAACCGCAGCTTGTTCTGTACAGGTGGAGAGCTTGTACATGTTGTACTCATTCACACTATTTTCCTCTGATCTCCTTTCCCTCTGCCACACAATAAACTACCCTCCCACACTAATACACACTGAGCCCAAAAGTAGGAGCAGAGAGCGAATCAGGTCCGGGATTGGAACATTGTGTGACAATGACCAGCCAAGCATGAACCACCATCATCACGGCCAAAGCGGGGCACTGCGGGGTCAAAAAATCCCATTAAATCTAAGTTAGACTTCGGGACTTCTGGGAAAAGCTTTGAAGACGTGCGACATGATTTGCATTCATTTACCAGCGGTGTCTTGACCTTTTTTGTTTTCCCCATAACATTTCACATCTTTCAGCGAAACGCATCTGAGAACTGACAGCTGGGAATGTCAACCACTTTTTGTTTACACCTGAGTGTCACCAAAATGTCAAACATCCAGTGAGCCATTTCTTTGTTTTACTCTCCCTCTCTGCCTTTGAATCCTCAACATTTAAATTTGGAGCCGTAATGAAAGAGACTACAGTCTCTACAGCATTACTTTCCATAATGCCGCGCTCAGTTTTGAGGAAGAATACAATTTGTGAGGCGGGAGGGATTATGCTGCATGTGTGTGGGGGTTGTGTAGGGCCTCTGCGTGTGTGTGCGTGTGTTGTGTATTCCTCTAAGTGTGTTTGTGAGTGTGTCTGATGGGCTTGAAAAGGAAGATAAATGGTCTGTAGCTACTGAGGCCAATGATTTCATTCAGCAAACAGCTCTCTGGCTAGTCTGAGGAGGAGAATGTGTGTGTATGTGTGTCTATGGAGAGTCTCAGAAAGTGAGACTCAAGACAGGGAGGATGACAGAGGGGGGGGGGGGGGGGGGGGGTTGTAACAATACAGATGCCTGATTGTACCTGAATGCATCGTGCACTTGTGCAGATCTTCACACACACTTAACTCCTGGAAATAATCTGCTGGACTCAAGTTGCTGCGCAGTGGCTCACTGATTCACTCTGATCATTCTGAATAAATGCCCCCCCCCCCCCCCCCCTCCTCCTCCTCTCAACCCCCTCGGACAGCTCAGGGAGCGCTGCGCGACTGACAAAATCCTCCCCCATCACATCCTCAAGCTGCTGCTCCGAGGACCGAGCAGGGCTGCGTGCGCTTCTCTCTCTCTCCTCTTCTCTCTCTCTCTCATCTTCTCTCTCTCTCTCTCTCCTTCATCATCTTCTCCTTCTTCTTCTTCTTGCGCGCAAACAACAGCAGCCATCTGAGAGCGCGCGGGGCGAGCGGTCTGTAGGAGTTTAGGGGGAGCTGAGCTGAGCCAGAGAGGGACCAGACCAGACCGATGTTGGCACCGCGCACCGACGCTCCTCCACGATGTGCCAGTGCAGCGACTCATCCGGAGCGAAGCAGCAGAGAGCGGGCTCCCTGGCCGAAGCCGGGAAGCTGTTCATCAAACACACCACGCTGCACGGCTTGAGGCACATCTTCCTGAGCGGCTCCTACCCGCGCAGAGTCGCGTGGCTGCTGGCTTTCCTGGCCGCCCTGGCTCTCCTCTTCACCTGGTCCTCCAACAGAGTGCGCTACCTGCTCTCCTCGCCCGTCTACACCAAGGCGCACATGGTTTACGCCAAGCGGCTGGTCTTCCCCGCCGTCACCATCTGCAACCAGAACCTCCTGTTGCCGCGGCGCATGAAGAAGACGGATATCTTCAGCGCGGGGAGGTGGCTGGGGCTCCTGGGGAGGAACTGGCAGGTGTCCCCCGCTGCCAGGGAGGCGCTCACCCCGCTGAGGGGCGACGACGAGCCGCCCTGGTCCCCGCTCTCTCGGATTCTGGACTTCAACCACTTTCTCCCCCCTCCCCGGGAGTCGCAGCCGTCCATGAGGCAGCTGCTGGACCGGCTGGGCCACCAGCTGGAGGAGATGCTGCTGTACTGCCGCTACCAGGGAGAGCTCTGCGGCCCGCGCAATTTCAGCACCGTGAGTGACGCCAAAGTTCGGCTCTCCCCCCCTACCTCACCCCACCTCCCCCTCCCCCCTCCCAACAGGTTGGATGCATCTTATCAGGGGCGTTTCTAGACACTCTGGAAACTATTAATGATTCAATTCTGCACTATGCCAGCCCAGTCTCATGGTTATCTATAAAACGTACCTTGGCTACGTTTGTCCAAAGCCAAAAACATTGAGGGTTTACAATTAGGGCTCTTAAATTGTATGACTGTTACATTTTCTTTCCTATTGTTTTTGCGTTCAAGTCACGTGACTCTCAAGTTTCCAGCCTGAGAACAAAAAACATAGTAAAGATTTCTATAAGTTTTAGTGGAAAAATCAATATTTCGAGGTAGTTTCTGCATAAAAATGCCCTTTGATTACATTTCTAGCAAGAAATATATTTTATTTTCATAATATTCGCTCAGTGAATGACCATAATCATTCACTTGCTTGTTGTTTTTTAACATCTAGCCAGAATAATTCGAAACTGCAACGTTTTCTGCTGTCACTATAGGGTGGTTACATTTTTATATATGATACTGGGTTGACTATGCACAACATTCGATGTGACAATATCAGGTTGTCACCGATATGGACCAATGCCAGCCGTCCCTGGGGGCCCCCTTCCAGCTCGGGGCCCTGGGCTGCCTGCCCTGTTGCTACGCCTCTGCATCTTCTACAGTTCTTAGGCTCAGCCAGGAGTTAATTGCCCGTCAGCGTTGTCTATGGATAGATATCAAGTGGCTACTCAATTAACTTGCTTTGACCGTGCGAAGCAGCAGGAGGTGAGCGCACAATGCAGCATTCCTCCTCTCTGTTGCTTGGTAATTTGCCTCCGTGGTTCAATTAACGCTCTCTCCCTCTCCAGCTCTAGTGGTGTAAATGCCACTATGATATTTGTGTTCGGACTTCTTTGCCATGTTGCTCCACAGAGGGCTGCATAGCGATTTATCTCACATAAATGAATTTCAGCTGACAATATACACCCGTGATATTACTCTAATAATGCTGCTTCCCCAAATTCACTGACTCGGCACATTTATGTGCTATAAAATTCTGTAATGAATGATAATCTTCCATATGAGTTTTTTTATTTGTTCTTCATTCTTTCACTCACTGCTCATATTAATTCGATCCAAACCTCTGTTTCTGTCTGTCTCATTGTTTCACCCTCAGACGTAGACACAGTGGGATATTATGCTTGTGAATACGACACCAAACAGTATCAGAAAAGTTGAATGATTGTAAAGGGGAAGATTGCACAGAGCATCCACCATATGCTTCGAATGGGTCTCCCCTCTGTCGTCCATCACCACAGGATCAATGTGTGTGCACAATGCTTTGCTCACCAGGGACCAATCTGCCCCTAATGAAGACTTTTGATTCATTTAGCAGCGCTTTACAATGCTGCCCGACACCGTGATGGAGAGCATGTTAGAGCTGGCCTGGCTGCTAAACTGCAGCCCAAGTGATTGCTCTATTGGGAACAATGGGAAAGCCAGCGTCTCATTTCCCAAATTTGTTTTCAGTTAAGCAGACTCTCCTCTGGTGTTTGAAAGAGCTCGATTTTTTTTTTGGGGGGGGGGGGGGGGGTTTGTGTGATTTTGAATTTGCAGCAGCCATGGCTGAGGATTATTTTATGTTCTGAGGGACATTTATAATCTAAAACTCTTCGTCTCAGTCAGTAGCAGTGGCATCAAAACGAAGCTATACTTTTTCATTTTATTTTATTTTTTCTTCTTCTTAATCCACAAATTTAAAAGCAACACATCTGGAACCGCAAAACAAGTTATCACAGACCAACACATTTCTTCTTACCACCATATTTAGGAGCGTTTCATGTTTGTGTAGTGTATTTTAAAGGGTGACCAAGCAACAGCGAAGTATTTTAGAGATAAACGTAATACCGAGGTCTGGGTGTTAGTGCATAGATAATCGATGATGCCCCCCGCTTGGCCTGGGGGTGTGAGACGAGCCGTCGGCATGAGTCAGACCAATAGAATCAGTCACACTTGAGAAGTGAGGTGTGGAGGAGGATGGCGAGCCTGTCTACATACAATGGGATTCAGGATGTATTGACTTTTGTGCAGGAACACCAGCACAGCCCCCCCCCCCCCCCCTCATGTTGCCAGATCTCTGGTAGAAACCATAAATTTGCTCCCCATGCAGCCAGGCCTCATCAATCCATCCCACCTCCCGTGCAGCTGTTTAACCTTAATTTCGTCTGTGCTTGAGCAACACACGTGCTTAATCCTCATCACGGTGGCCTCTACTTCACTCACAGACATCGATTTCAGGCACCAAATCCACTGGAGAACATACTGTCAGCGTCTGTTCCACATTTACACCCAATCGATCGACAGTTGAATTCTTGCTGTGTAGTCTGAATAAAGGTGGAATTGCTGTCTGTGTATCTGGTCTTAGATATCAGTGTAATAGGGGTGTGAACTGGAAGAGGAAAATCTACTCTTAAAGGGATAGTTCAACATTTTGGCAAATTGGCCCATTGCCATAATCGCTATAGTCATAGCAGTAGGTTCATTACCTTTAATTGTCGGTGTAAGCTATTTTTAGAACGGCGGAGCAGAGCAGCAGGCTGCTCAGAGCTACGCTACGGAGGCTAATGGAATTTCTTGGTTTCCCTCATCAAATACAAAATCCCAAAACTCCAAAACGCTTTCATGGACAAGTTGTGACCTGCACATTCACCACGCTATGAGATAATAATGGAACGTTACGAAACTGAGCTGGTTGTGTATTTGATGAGTTTGATGAGGGAAACCAAGAAATTCCCTTAGCCTCCATAGCATAGCCCTGAGCAGCCTGCTGCTCCGCTCTGCCGTTCTAAAAATAGCTTACACCGACAATTAAAGGTAACGAACCTACTGCTATGACTATAGCAATTATGGCAATGGGCCAATTTGCCAAAATGTTGAACTATCCCTTTAAGCCATGCAATTGTTTGTTCTATTTGTCTGACTTTATTTCAGACGTATATCCCTTTAAATATACCACTTTAGCAGCAAAAAAAACTTTGCTGTCTCTGCAGCTCCATTTTATCTGACAGCATTGTTTTATTTCTGAGGTGTGACTCCTGTGACTGCTCCCTGTATCGTGACAGTGCTCCCTCTCTCTGCAGTTTATGTCCTTTCTTGAGCTTTTGCAACTTCATCAGTCAATCGTTGGACCAATGGCATCGGAACTGCAGATTTTAGAAACTCTTGAACACCTGTAGGGCCTCTGATCCACATCCAATATCATCCTTGACCTTGGAAACAGCAGACGACAAAACAGTCTAGCTCGCCTCGAGGTTCGTTGAGTAGCTGCTCTGTCTGAATTCTCATCTGCTGTTGAGGTTTGTCTGAGATGTTTTTTTGTGAGGCTGATATTGAGGCTGAGTATTAGTGTTAATTCATTGTTTGCAGTTTTGCATTGAGTTGCACTGCATTGTAAAGTGCCTCTTTACAAGCAGCTCATCAGAAAGTACCTCTCTCTTATGTAGCTTTATTTGTATAGATAGATAGATAGATAGATAGATAGATAGATAGATAGATAGATAGATAGATAGATAGATAGATAGATAGATAGATAGATAGATAGATAGATAGATAGATAGATAGATAGATATAAAAAAGATAAATAACCAGCTCTATCTAGAGAATTGCAGACCTGAATATAAAATGAAGCTATAACTCCCAATAAACTAATAAACCTACAATTAGAAATGCAACTGCAAATAAATAAATATAAATACTGTAAATACATCAGAGGTAAAAGACTAAAACTAGTTAATTATTAGTTAAAACAATTTATATTTTAAAAGGAAAGTAAACACTTGTTGATGACACACCACGTGATGTAACTGTGTGTGTATATCGCGACAAACCCTATGTTTAGCTGAGCTGATTCCACGTCGTGTCGGTGAAACCCAGACAATCTTTAGGTGTGTTTTTCTCGCTGTCACAACCCGTCACACCCCCCTTCGCGCCCGGGCGCCGATCTTGAAATCAATGGAGAGCAGGAGATAGTGGTTCCCTGGCAACTTTGGGGAACAGCTTGTGAATCCATGTCACATTGTCATGTGAAGGATAGCCGAGGGCCATCTCAACAGCGTCGGGCTGTCTGTATGTGAATTATTCATCGGAGAGAGAGACGGTGACATTTCCACACCCTGCGAGGACGAGAGAGAGGGTGATGTCTCTCTCAGCGGTTTTTTTTTCCCTCACAGGTGGGGCCAATTTAAATATTTCATTTCTGTGTTTACAAGTTAAGGAGATACAGTGGTTCTCCTTCCAAATGCAACGTATAGGGCTCAGCGTTCAGCCATGCAAGAAACAACTGCAATATGGGATTTAACGCACCAGGAAAAGCTGCTTAAGAATCACAAGCACTCCTTCACCCTGAATGCTCAATGTATTTGAACAACAAGGTTGTTAGCAGTAAGATTGAGATGTTTACTTTTGCTGTGCAGAGCCATTCAACACAGCCCTTTACACTATTTTGTATTATTGGACTTTCTCTTTTAACCCTCCTGTTGTCCTCCTGGGTCAGGGAAGGAAGGATGAAGGGAAAGAAGGAAGGGAGGAAGGCAGGAAGGACAAAGGGGAGAGATGGGAGGAAAGAAGGAAGGGGAAAAGGAGGGTAAGATAGATGAAAAGATTGGGTCAATTGGGTCAAAAATGAAGGAATAAGTAAGGACGAAGGAAGGAAGGAAGGAAGGAAGGAAGGAAGGAAGGAAGGAAGGAAGGAAGGAAGGAAGGAAGGAAGGAAGGAAGGAAGGAAGGAAGGGAAAAATGATTGTGGAAAGAATGAAGGAAAGAAATATGGAGGGAGGGAACAGAATGGGTCAATTAGATCAAAAGAGGAAGGAAGAAGAAGTCAGGACGAAGGGAAGAAAGGAAGGGAAAAAAGAAGGAAAGAAAAACGGAGGGAAGGAACAGATTAGGTGAAGGAAGGAAGGAAGGAAGGAAGGAAGGAAGGAAGGAAGGAAGGAAGGAAGGAAGGAAGGAAGGAAGGGGAAAATGATTGTGGAAAGAAGGAAGGGAGAAAGGAAGGAAAGAAGGAAGGAAAGAATGAAGGCAACATGTTGGACAACAGGAGGGTTAAATAATATACTACACAAAAGAGGAAGTTTTCCTGCCTCAAGTAATACACAGATCTTGTTTTTCTGTTATTTGGGGTATTTTTCACCATCAGATAGAACAGCTCTGTCACAATAAGACAAGAGGAGGCATATTTAGACGAAGCATAAAGCTCAAAGATAGAGAACACAGCCAAGACTCCCCAAGGTCACCACCAGCACCCACTGCTGCTGCTGCTGCTGCTGCTGCTGCTGCTGCTGCTGCTGCTGCTGCTGCTGCGCTTCACTCAGTGCAGTCAGTACAATCTCCCGGTTACCACAGCAACTCTGACTGCCGGCCTCCTGTTGTCAGTCACCACATTTTCAACACATACACGCAGATGGCAAACAGGTGTGTCTGTACACATCCACACATGTACTGTACACAGCCCGCTCATTCATATTCTTGTTTCTGGCGCATAATGAGAAACAGGCGCACAATCTCAGACAATCTTATCACTGTTTTCTTCATCTGCCAAACGCTTTATCCTCTTTCCAGAGTGAGCGATGCTGCTGCTTTCTGTGAACGTTCAAACTTGTCTCCCAAGAAAATCAGTCTTTGCAAACTATAAATGCATAAAACCTTGGACAGAAATTGTTCTAACAAGTTGATTCGTCTTTTACTTTCTTCTTTTCTTTTCTTTTCTTTTTTTTCTTAATAAAATATGGCTTGTTTTGTTGTTGCAGGACCTCATAGGGGAACAAATCAGCTTACAGGTTCTAAACTAAAAAGCAGAGAACTTTTTTTCTCTGCAGGTTTTTGCCTTTTGTTATCATCACATTCATTGTCTGTAGCTGATCCAGGTGCCTCTGTGATATCTCAAGATTTACTTGCCTCTACTCCAGCAGTAAGATGGATTTCAGGGGAATGTTATTGATGTTTATATCCTGCTCTGGAGTCACTGCACATAGATGGATGTAGCAGCCACAGCTTTTGACTCAGTTTTGCCACTTGAAAGGTCACATCTCATATTGTGTCTGCCTATCAGGACATTTCATTACATTTCATCACTTATGTGTCTTAAAAGCCCCCGGTATAGCCTCGGCTCGCCCTGGAAGGAAATCCGTCGTGATTCACGCTCCATTCTTCCTCCCATTTTACTCCAATGAACTGGATTCACATCACAGCAACTTTTCCCTTTTGTGAGACGTGGTTGCAATTTTCCCTGCTCCGTCTATCTGGTGTTTGTGACATTTGAGTAATTTGTCATGAAGCTCTAATGTCTGACTCATAAGTCACCCATGTAATAAACGCCTCCATATGTGTTCCCAAGGCCCTCACAATACAGTGGCAAGATAGAAAGCTGCAGCATTTTTAGGCAGCCTCAGCAGAAAAAAAGCCTCTTTGTACAAACTGTGTGCGACGTGATGGACTTATTTGTGCTGCTATCTTAGAGTGGAGCCTTATCGCCATTGTATGTTGTGAGCACAGCATTTTGACAAAGACAGAGTAGAAGCAGAAGATTTATTTCAGTTATTGCTTCTCTGCTCCTATTTCCCTTTCTATCCACGAACCCCTCCGTCGTTTCTTTTTCCCCATTTTGTCATATGAATGTCAAAATGTTGAAGGTTAATATTAAGTTAATTGTGAACAAGGATGCTCCGATACAGCGCTCACGATCACGCAGCCCGATAACAAAGTAGAGGATGTCGTATTGGGATCCTGGCCATGATTTTCAATTTCCTAATGTCTGTGATTCAATTACACATCCATTAGTTCACTGGCAGTCATGTCTATGCCAGCAGGTCGCAGCTCCATACTGCGCTCAGTAACTCTGCAGCACGTGTGCCCGATCAACCAGTAAGACAGCGTTCGTTATCATGGAGAGCAGGTAGAGTTGGGTTTTGATGAAACAGCAGCGTGTTCATTGAAGCCCAAGTTGCGTCTGCAGATGGTGTGTCAAAGAGATGAAAGTGGAACTGGAGCATGTTGACCCCATTTGATCAGTCTTCCTATGTTCAAGAATCTTTGAATCCACTCGAAAAAAAAGACAGAGCAGGGTGATGATCTGATTAAACCTGAAACAGTCGCCGAAAATCGTCTCCTTCCAACTTTCAAAAGGTGAATATCTGCTGAATTATTCAGTTTTCAATCATGATAAACTGAACTTTTTTTTATTGTGGACTGACATTTATATACAGTGTCAACTTGGGTATGCAGTGGATATTTCTTTTCGAATTTGTATTTTTGTTTGGATAATTAATTATGAAAATAATCAGCTGAGTAATCAACAAAAATGATTGTTTTTCAAAAAATATATTCCTTGATGATTAAAATGACACTGTGTGGTGAGAAACAGCCATTATTTCCCAGAGCAGATGGGGACATGAATGTTGAGCATTTTTCCTCAACACATGATTGAACTGAAGTTTAATTTTCTGTCGGGTGCTTTATTGATTAATGTAATGATTGATTCAGCTTTAATAGTGATGGTTATAAAACATGTATCATGACGTCTTTGAAGCCTCCCTTTCTGAAATAGAAGAGGACTACAGTGAGATTTTGAAGGATTTGCTTTGATGCCAGCAGTCGTTGTTGTTGTGTACTGGGATCTCTCATGCAGAGGATAGCCCACTTTGAAATAAAAGTCATGTCAGATTCACTCAGGCATATACTGTATCACGCAGCGCTGAGAGGGCTGAAAGCTGAGTTTATCAACAGCATCTCCAAACTAAGACTTCTGAGGTCTGCAGCTGACAGAGCAACAAGGACGGGTTACTCCGGGTGCTTTTAGTGCTTTTGAAACAATCCCCTGCTTAGCACTACCTTTATCTGCACTCTTTAAGGATTAAAGGCACACTGTGAGAAACTGAGAGTTTACCTCGGGGTCAGTAAATAAAGTTAGGCTGATACGTGCATATTCCATTCTCTCTTAGGTCGTGTGTTGTGGCTAAATTCACTGAAATCCTTTGTTGTGTATTCTCTTTTATTTTCAGATATTCACACGCTATGGAAAATGCTACACCTTTAATTCTGGACAAGACGGACGACCCCTGTTGGTGACGATGAAGGGTGGGATGGGCAACGGCCTGGAGCTGATGCTGGATATCCAGCAGGATGAATACTTGCCTGTATGGGGAGAGACTGGTAAGCTTCTACCTGGAGGATACATCACACCAGACATCCCATACAAACCAATGAAAACCTCGGCTAAACCCACGCGGTTGGTGTTTGTTTGGCCTTAAGCGAGGAGTTGTGTTAAAAGAGATTTTTTTAAATCAATTAAACACAAAGTGGCCTCTTATTTTCAGTGCTGGTGCACTGAGAATTCTCAGGGGGTAAAAAAAGCTATCACAGAGATTCCCCTCTAATCCCCGAGCTGCAGGCCTGACTAGGTTCTATTACGCTCTCTGCAAAACCCTTTTGATGTTATTGTAAAGCCCCTAAATCCATTTAGTATAGTGAACATGTGCATACTTTAGGCCAAATAAGATACAGTTTTATTTTATCTGTAGCAAATGTACAGTCAATGACGGCCCTGAAATGTGAAGTTCTGTGAAATATTCTCTGCGTTGTTCATTAATCATGAGTGATGATCCAGAAAACTACACATTCCGATCAATGGATTTGAAATGCCCTTGCTGTAACCACGGATCATATCGACTAAGCTATTTGAAGACCAGTGGATACTGTTTAGAAGTATTTTATTCCACTGTAATATAATTGTATCACTTGTCACTTGGACGTTAAGTCCAAATAAATCAAATGCCTACTGATCCGTTGGCCCAATATAAAACCAGGAGGTTGCTCCATTCAGGGTCGTCCCCTCATTAACACAGAGGAGTCTCCTCGGTGCTGCTCCAGGAGACCTCACAACTCTGATTTTAATGCTGCAGCACATGCTGCTGTGTGTTTGTATCAATATTTCATATGCACGGGGAAATGAATGTAAAGAGAGTCACGAAAACATTCTGCTCACAATCGCCATTAAACATGAAGCAGAAAGAACGCAGCCGTGATCTGAATGTAATGTTTAAATATAGAGCTGTATCTAGCGTAAATGGTTTAATATTATTAATATTAAATGCTCTTTATGTAAGATTAATAAATATTTAAGGACTTGGAGGAAATGTGGATGAACCCTATAAAGACGCCCCAACTTCATCACACACTATAGCCTAGTGGTATTTACTGTAGTTACATACTTGGTCTTGTTTTAGTATTATGCTACAACTGTTTATATGATAATCAGGGGCAACTTTTATAATGACTTCACAAATGTTCTTTTGTTTATTTGTGAAGTAGATTAGTATGTAGTTTTCCAATTATCAATATGTTGTTGTCAACATTCTACAACTTTACTACTACTTTACTTGTTATGAGGGGCTATTAGCCAACATTAGCAGTGACAGCTGTTTACTTACCAGTCCAGACGAAACATTTGCAAGTTCACAATCAGCTTCCTTTGCTCCTTTAAGAGCTGCCTCTACCCATGTAAACAACATCAATGGTAATGTGTGTTTTGTTTCTATTTCTTTCTATTGCTTCTTTTGTTTTCTAATATAATGAAGTTAGCATGTTTGCAAGCTAGACCCAGCCAGGCTAGTCCATCTTGTCACTTCCCAGTACAGAGTCATTGGCCCTCATTTATCAAACATGCATACACCAAAAAAAATAGGTGAACGCCAAATCTACCGCAAGGATCTGCATTTATCAATCTGAACGTGAGCATAAGGTACGCAGAAATCTCACACCAGCTCTGACCAGGTGTACGCACATTTGAACATGTAGGAACGAGTGCTGCTGTGGGGAGCGTACCTATGTTCCCCGGGTCCTATGTTCCCCGGGTCCTATCCCCTTTTTGAAAATGGGTCCTATGTTCCCCGTTTTTACCAAAAAGGGTCCTATGTTCCCCGGGTCCTATCCCCTTTTTGAAAATGGGTCCTATGTTCCCCGTTTTTACCAAAAAGGGTCCTATGTTCCCCGGTCGCAATACATACTGGGGAACATAGGACCCTTTTTCTGAAAAAAGGTCCTATGTTCCCAACTGTTACCGGGGAACATAGGACCTTTTTTCAAAAAAAGGGTCCTATGTTCCCCACTGTTGCTGGTCGATGGACTCTCTCTACTTATCTGGACTCTACCTATCTGGCCTGTCTAGCCTCTATCTGGTCTTTTTACTAAACTTAACCAACTCCTTTCTTCATTGCCTAAACCCAACCAATGGGACAGTTAGCCTACACTTCTCACTCAAAGTCACAACTCAACTTCTCACTCAAAAATAGGCAAAAATATGCCAAGTCACTCACAACTCCATTTCCAGGTATGGGTACAAAAAATGCATGTTCCCCAGGTCCTTTTGGGGGAAAGCAGGGATCATAGGACCCTTTTTCTAAAAAAGGGTTCTATGTTCCCCGGTCTGGACACAGAGGGGAACATAGGACCCTTTTTTAGAAAAAGGGTTCTATGTTCCCCGGTCCCATACAAAGTGGGGAACATAGGACCTGGGGAACACAGGGATGATCCCCTGCTGTGTCAGAATGATTATTAAACCATACTAATGCAGCGATGCGGACCTCATGTTGTTTTTGTTTTTAATAGTTAGCCTAAATGAATAAATACGACACAACCACATATTCATCAATTCCGTGTTGAAAACTTAACTCAACTTTTATTTGGAGCAGCTGAGGTGAATCGTTTTCAGCCACCAGATTTATCAACACCACACCGGTTCTACACTGAAATCGTGTACACACTTTTCGTAAATCACACCTGACTCTTGGCGCACGCTGATCTTTACACCAGAATCTACACCAGGGCGCACACCAACAGACCTCCATAGGCTGATGATGCACCAGTAGTCTGGGAGGAGGTTACTGATATTGTTACCCAGGTTTGTGCTGACATACTGAGATCTACCCAGTGTAAAAAAAACACACACACACCCCTTTTCCATTAATAAAGACACTCATATTAAGCTTTCATCTGTGTTAATTCAGGCTGAGTTTCCATTACACATGCCGACAGCCTTTGATCTGTCATCAGTGTGACGGGAAAATCGATATAGATATAAGTTCATGTGCTGATTCAGATAGTTACAGTAAATAGTGGTTATTGTGATTATTAATTGCATCTAAATGTGCCTGGAACTGTGGAAACCTGCCTGTGAGGTTTTGGTGACGTGTGTGCACTGTGCGTCGGTCAGCAAAATTACCACTGTGCCGGCTGCGCTTCACCTTGCGCCGAGAGTAGACCAGGTTGGAGCTGGCGAGCTTTCGGTGCACTCTCGGCGCGGCTTTTTGTGCCAAGCTGAATCTGTGACACCTCCCCCTGCTGCGCGGCCACACCCATCTCGGCGCACCACAGCCTACCAAATTACCAAATTCGCTGTGCAGGTGCTGCGCTGGACGAAATTACCACTGCGCTGGCTTCGCCGCGCCACGAAATTAGAGCCCCAGATCCTACACAAGTTTGATAAATGAGGGCCAGTGTGTCTTGCATATTAAAACCTCTTTTATCGTTAAATACAGTGATGGCTGAAGCTCCATGTGACCACTACGCTTACAACAAGCAGTGTTGTTCTGTGGCAGAGAAAACCAACAAATAGCCCTTTTAGCTGTTTTATATACTGTAGAAAATGTGTTGTCTAACCAGCCCATCAACTCCTTGAATATCACACACCTGATTTTTGTTCCCAGAGACTTGACACGTTTGACATTAATGCCAAATGAGACAGATTGGCTCCTCATTAATCCTATTACACCAGCGTGTACTACCAGATCTTTATTCTGGACTGATGCCGTGCAGTGCAGGATGAGCCATAGCTACAAACACCAGGGGCCTAATTTATCAATGCGAGTGTAAAACATGTTCAGAATATGTGTGTGAGAGCCGTCAGGAGGAACAAGGAGTGTGTTATTTATAAACATGTACAAATTAGGGCTGTCAAACGATTAATTTTTCTAATCGCGATTAATCGCATTTTTTCCATAGTTAACTCGCGATTAATCTCTATTAAAAATATTATATATGGCGCTTTGGACTTTCAACACTCCAAAGTGTTATAATCTCTAGACAAACAACTTTTAGACCAGACCTAGTAGGCCTAGTACCTAATCATAACACATGATGCATGAAACTCACACAGAATTGAAACGAATTGCATCCAGTGGAAATTGCCCTTTACTTTGCTACACCTCTGCCTGGCCACGTGCATTTGTTTACAACAAAGCCGTCAAAAAATCAATGGATGGAGCTGTGGATATATGTTAGACTGTGTATATTTGTGTAGCAACCAACTTGAAGGTGCCTTACCGCCACCTACTGGACTGGAGGTCCCACACTCCAGTCCTCCAGTCCAGCAGACAGAGGACAAAATGGGCCGCGATTAACCGCGATTAAAAAATTTAATCGCGTTAATTTTTTTAATTAATCGCATCGCGATTAACGCGTTAACTCTGACAGCCCTAGTACAAATGCATATGATGAATAATGGATCTCACATCCAAGTAGTCGTTGACATACATTTATATACAGATTTAAACCGCTGAAAGTCTTAGTGTCTTTAATGTAGAGTTACTTGTTATCATGGCTGGCAGTAGAATTGAATTTTGTGTTCTTTAGGTGATTTTCAACCTGTGTGTTACTGTGTGTGTGTTTGGCTCTGAATAAACACACACGTTCAAA
The DNA here is from genome assembly GCF_905171665.1 of Trachurus trachurus. Classification (NCBI taxonomy): domain Eukaryota; kingdom Metazoa; phylum Chordata; class Actinopteri; order Carangiformes; family Carangidae; genus Trachurus; species Trachurus trachurus. The sequence goes on from NC_139896.1 coordinate 34,656,814, forward strand.
AACAGGAAGAAATTGATACATCAGTTTTTTTCCACAGAAATGCCTGTATACATGATTTAAGCTCAGAACTCTGCAAACTCATGGTTGATAAATGAGCACCCAGGTCTGAACTGGTATTTGCCAAGGGAAAAAAAAAGAATTCTCGATATTCATCCATCTATATTCATACATACACTGACTGACTTATCCTCTATAGGATTGCAAAGCGGTGGACTGACTTATCCTCTATAGGATTGCAAAGCGGTGGAGTATATCCCAGCATGCATTGGATGAGAGGCAGGTTACTCTAGAGGCAGGATGGCAGCCAACACATAACACTCCCATTCACACCTACAGGCCGTTTTTCAGTCCTTACCTCACCTGACCTGCTTGTCTCTGGGCTGTGGGAGGAGATGTGAGCGCCCAGAGGAACCAGACAGAGGCTGCACCCAGGGAAAACATTCAGGCTCCACGTAGGAATAATACTGTTGGGCATGTTGGTTTACAGATAACCACTGAGCCCCCTCTCTTGCATTAGTCAGGATCAAATAATCACAAGAGAGCATAGCAGGATACAACCAGAGAGAAATCCAAGAAAAATGTGTGTTGGCGAGTGTGACAGGGTTATAATTTTCTTGTTAAAACAACCTCTGGTTATATCAGACACTTCTGCTGAGAAATTTCCCGTGAAATTGCTGCCTACATGGAGTCGTTTGACAACAAAGCACAGGTAGTGTCAATTCTGATCACACTTATGTATAATTTCATTATAGCAATTGTGTAGAGGTGACAGATGGCCATGCCTTAACACAGTGACATGTGCTTTCGCGAGCAGGAGCTCGGGCACTACTTATGCACATGTGTGCTGCTCCAAGCCTAAAGCATTTGTCTCGGCAACAGCAGAGAGCGTCTTTGTATGCAGCCTCAGAAGAGCAATGTGTAACAGTTAGAGTCTGACACTCTTTGTCGAAGCTCTCCCGCTGAATTCCAGCTGCATCCCTGAGCTCTTTAATTGAAAATAGTGAGAAAGCCTGGCACTTAGAAGACGATACCAAGTGACAACCGGGGAGGAAAGGCAGCAGGAAACAGACATCCTACTTTATCCCCATGCCAGCGCTCGAAAGAACTAAATCTTCTGAATCCTGCCTGCCATCGCCGTGATAAGCAGTGCCAGGTCTCTGCAAATGTGATAGAAATATGTTTGCACAAGCGCAGATTTGAGCCACCGTGACATTGTGATGTTCCCGCGATCTCTGTATCAAAGAGGCCCATCTGCTTCATTTAAAATCTATACAGCCGAGCGCTGCAGTGAAGGAAGCTGTCAGCTGTATTGATTTTCCTTTTATCCTCATCATCATTTATTTATTAATTCATCCATTCATTCCCGTGGCCCCTTGTAGTAAATAAGGCTCCCGTGGGAAATGTATTGTCATCAACTGCTCCGCTTCAGTAGTCCATCTCCTTTATCCTGTCACTCCTCAATCCAGCGCAGCGTGTTCGCCGTCCGTACCCCTCCATACTGTAGGTAGAACTAATGAATTAGCATTTGGACCCAAGGAATGGTTCTTTCCAGCTGAAATAAGTCTTTTTTCCATGTCCCATGTTTCTCATTTGCTGGCTGAAACATATTCCACGACTAGAGAGCTTTTTCTCCTTTTGATTAGTAACAACTGCTGCTGGTTAAATCATGCAGGCCAATGTGTGCATGCATACAAATCATCATTCTCGTTGTAAAATGTCCTAACCTCTTCTTGTCAACAGACGAGACATCGTTTGAAGCGGGGATCAAAGTTCAGATCCACACCCAGGAGGAGCCGCCGTTCATAGACCAGCTGGGCTTCGGAGTGGCGCCCGGCTTCCAGACCTTCGTATCCTGTCAGGAACAACGGGTACGTCTTGGGAAAGATGACAGAAATGAAACACAGAAGATACAAGAAAATGCCGCATCTTGTGACATTTTGTCGAGTTCGTCTGCAAGTTAATATTTGGCTATTAAATGAAATGCCAATGGATTTCAGAGAGTTATTACGTTGGTAAATCAAACAGCCAGTTGTGAAGTGAAAATCAGCCATTTCAGCTGTAATAACAATAATAAGAAGACCCATTATTTCTAAAGCTTTTCTCAAAACAACATCACAGAGTGCTTCACACACAAAACCAAAAAAAAAAAGATACGTATTGATATAGCAAAAGGGAACGGTGCTATATAAAGTAAGGGTTTAAACTGAGCTTTAAGTGAAGGTTTAAAAGAAGTCACTGATGCAGCAAGGTGAATTTCAACTGCAAGGCTGTTCCAGAGTGTGGGGGCCTTGACAAGGAAGACGTGCCCAGGGGAATGCTCACAGACTTTTGCTGCAGCTACTGTGTATACAGACACAGGAGCTCACAAATGTGTGCAGAACATGGAGCGACTGATGTGTAATTAATGAAACCGATGAAACAGTTTATCTTGAAATTCTGACGTGTTCAATGATCTGAACATAACATATGTTATTGACACAACAATGAAAAGAAATGAAGTCGGCTGCTTTCTTCTGGCTTTGAGTCAAGTGTTGACAATACAAACCACCAGGTCTTCGATCTGTATGTATGAAGCAGTCGCCTCCACGGCAACAGTGCCTTCCTCTGCTGTTAGTACCATTCATTTGCGAGTCTTCACAGCATGGCCAGGGCTTTTAATATTACTATTTATTGAATTGTCTCAGCTAAGTTGTTTCTTACTTTAAAGGGACATTGTGTAACTTCTCCTGTTATCTATTCATGAAAATCGATTATTTGGTTCAAAAGTCTGTTTTTCATTAATCAGTAATCCCCCCCCCCATCAACAAACTGAAGTGTTCCGGTAAGCTCTGAATTTGCCGTTCATATCATTCATATCTACATGGAGCGGGTAAGTGCAGTGAGGAGGAATGGAGCGTTACACTGATGCTGCATTCACCTGCAGTCGGGCAGACGGCCGTCGCTAACAAACCAGATGTCATTTTAGTCACAGAAGTCCAGAGAAAGCCGGTAAAACGTGGGTCAGGTCAACAATACCACATCGCCATGACAACATTGTCACGTGTATTGTTTTGCCTCGTGCTGACGGACCACTTGTTTACATAGAGGCTTGTTTATGCCGTTACGTGCAGCGGCTGACGTCCGTCTGCCGTCTGCCCAATTTCACGTGAATGCAGCATGAAAAATATGATTGAGTTGCTTGAAAATACAACCGCAACGCTAGATGGGAGTAATTCCTACTAGGGATGGGCATTTGAAGAAATCTTTTTGATCGATCATCGGGAAAATTAACGATCAGTTATCGATTAATTGTTAATATTAATATTCATATTCATATTCATAATTTAAAACAAAATGCGTGCGGCTATGGCGTGTGCCAGTAATCCAGGGCAGTCCCTGTGAAGGAAGAAGGTCAGACAACAACGTACACGGACGTCTGTGTGCTTGTGCTTCACCTGTAGGGACGGTGCCGGTGCCGGCATTTACAGTAAAAAAAAAAAAAAAAAAAAGCACTGTTGCGCTGCCTGGCTCGACTGCAGCTGAGCTGTCAGAGCAGCTCTGCTGTCCCTCTCTCTTCAGCCTCGTGTTTGGCTGCACTTGTACAAAAAAACAATCGCAAGCACTTTCAAAATGTGAAAACGTGTGTTTTATTGTTATTTATGTAGCCAACACATGGCAGAGCAGCGCTCTGATCACAGGAGCAAAAGAGAAACAAACTCTGCAGGATATTTACCTTAAAGCAGAAGTAAGTGATCCGGTCGTTTTGGCTAATGCTGCGTTCCAGGCAGGCTTTTGAAACCGTAAATTACAGCTTCAAGTCACAACTTACGACTTTGTAGCGTTCCAGGCAACCCACTCGTGTTTTTCCGACCTGTTTTACCTGTGAAAGTCACTATAACGGCCACTCGTAACGTCCGACCCGTGAACTTCACAGGTCGAAAAAACACGAGTTACGAGTTGCCTTGAACGCACCATAACAGTCCTCGTCCCTAAGTCACCACATTCAGGCGCATCCCTTGGCTGCACACACAGCCCTGCATGCCGTTCTCTCTCCTCATTGGATAAAAATTGTAGGATACGAGAAAAGTTTTCTCCTCGGCTCAGAGCAGAGCAGAGGGACTGACAGACCCGTGTTTCAGACCAAACACTCTATATAAGTGATTGCTGTCAGAAGATATAACTATTTAAGACTTATATTAACACAAAAATACCGCTTACTTCTGCTTTAAGTTTCATTTTAACCGTTGTTAAACAGCTTCGGACTAATTGTGATGTTAGATAAATGAATTGTAGCTTGTAACTTACAGAGAGAGTGGAGGCTCGTTCCACACTGCTGCTGAAAACCAAACCTGCTGATCAGAGCGGGCGGAGCCGTGGTGTGTATTTAGTGAATTATTTCACTCTTAAACTGTGTAATATTAATAATAGGCCTGTATAATAATAATTATATAGAGTTTATTGGTTGTTATGAAAAAATAAAACCGGGGTTTATTTCTCCATGACTCCATTTCTCTACATGATCCCTTATAATAAATCGATAAAAATTTTCCGTGATCGATAAAATTCTTAACAATCAATAATCGATCATCGATTAATCATGCCCATCCCTAATTCCTACACAATGTACCTTTAAATAGAGTGATGATGATGGCCGAAGCTCTTGGCAGGTGACCACTATGCTTACAACAATAAATGTCGTAATTGTGTAGTAATTTCTACACAATGTACCTTTAAGTTGTTACTTACTGTATTTTGAAAATATATTTCAGTGTCAAAACCAGTTTTCAGAGAAGCTTTTCTTCTCCCTCACTTGGACACTTGCAAAACATACATTTGAACCAAGATTACATACTGTAGTTGTCTTGGATTACCTTGCCTGTGAACGTACTGTACCGCAGCTGATACAGTGGGATGTAAACCACGGGAGTATCCTGGGATGGTTTGTGGTGTTTTGAAGTTCGCAACATCCAGCATGGCCCATGTGACCCTGCCAGGGTTGATCAAGCCCTGGACTGTGTCCCAGCAGCACTGCCAGTCTAACTGCTCACTCCCCTTGATGCACAACCATCTGGAGGATCTTCCTGCTGCCTCTGAGGCACTCCTCGGGGCTCTGCCCTTGTCTGCCCCCATCGCTCCCAGCAGACAGACAAAGAGCTTTACTGAACTTTCCCGAGCAAGTCAGTATCTCAGTCATTTGAAATTTAAACAGTGAGCACAAGCTGTTCAGTTTGAGAGCTTATCTGAAACGCTCTCCATCACTTGAAACAATGTCAAGGCAGATGTTACACATTTTGAACATATCTAAAGCTCCAGCGAGTGATATATTTCATGTGAGTTTTGAATCTAATATTCCCTTTAATGTGAAGAGGTGAATAGTACTGAAACTTCTCAGAACACTGTCACCCAACTTTCTGCTCTGCCTCAGACTGCAGCCACTGTTCGCTCAGTGCTTTTAGTTTTGTGGTTCACTCAGGGACATTGTGGTTTTCACAAAGAAAGGTCACAGAGTAAACTGGAGGAAAATAGAAGCAGTGAGAATAGTGATGCTCCTGTGCACACACAGCAGCATGATCGGTGGTGCTGACAACATGTAGCAGATCATATTACAACTGATTTGACGCTGAATGGTTACGTACTCTTCATACAACATTTTCCTCCTTTCATTAATAACATTTCCAAACAGTAACCTGATAATCACTCTGATCATAGTAAAGGCAGGGTACTGAGGACAATCACCAGCTTTATTTGCTGCACTGTTCAATGCATTTATTGAATATTTCCATTTTGTCACTTCACTACTACACTATTTGTACTATTCTTTGCATTTTACTTTATGTGATCCTACTTTTAAAAAGTGGTGCATGGTTGGGGCCCATCATCGCAGTGTGAGATTATAAATAGTTTGCCTTTCCACCTAACAGATTTCCAGTCTAATCCCCTCAGATGGTTTCATTTAAATATCTTTTTGAGGTCTGAAGCAGTTACAATATATTACAATAGTTCATCAACAGAATGAGATTATGGAGAATGGCTGCACAAGGTGAATGCAGTGTGTTTATCAGTGTTTATAGTCCTAGGTTAATCTTGTGACCATTTGCAACAGGCCAAAACCACCGGACTAAACTGTGACAAGCCACAATAGGATGCTACTTATTGATTGATTGAAATGTTTATTTTGAATATATTATTTAAAATGACAATAAGACAAAACATTTAAACATGATATAGAAATTCATATTTGAAAAGTGAGAAGAAGTAAAACGTATAGACTCCCACCCCCTCTCCTTAAATAATGAATAACTACGTAAACCTGTCTAATATTACACAAACATGAATATAATTTACATATACACCTAATACAGAATTTATACTGTACATACATACATATACCTACACAAACACATATCCACATACATATACATACATAGCCACATACGCATGCATACATGCACATTCCTACATACTTAGGTACTATTGCATCAGTTACACATACTTTAGAAGAATATATCAAATCCAGTACATCTAATTGAAAAACTTATTCCACCACCGTGTTTTCTGAATGTGGACATCCACCATCTGTACATGTGCCACAGTGACTGAGCTGCCCAGCAGCGGAACATACCTGTCACCACGGCGACCCGTCACCCTGTCCAAGGCTTCTGTTGAGTTTAAATGAGGCGTCCCACACTGTAAGCGCTGCACTGTCAGCAGTAATGATGTGTTTTGAAGGATAAATACTGCGCTCCTCTTTCACACAAAGGAGGTTGAAAACATCATTTTGGCTGAGGATCAATGTTGGGTTTCACATAGACGGCAAAAAGTCTGCCACAGACTCATCAATAACCTGTCACAACAGATGAAAAGACATTTACTTTTTTCTTTTTTGTCTTTCATAGGATGAAAGTTAAAAAAGGCCTTTTGATAGCTGGAAATCGAACACTGAGCCTTCAGCTTTATACCACTAAGCCACCAATCCCACAGTGCAATTGCAGGGACTGTTGGGGTCTGTGGGCCCCTTGGAGACCTCTGCATATTTACACACTGGGTTGCCTCAGCATCATTAAGAAACACAGCTTGTAGAAGCATCTCGCTCAGTGAAATGGAGTGTATGTAGGTTATTCCTCCGAACTGTGAATAATTCTGTGGGGTGAGATGGCAAGCATGTAGCCAGACAAATCATATAGTCTGACTCCTAATATGCTACAGAAGCATGCATAATGAATGGAGGAGAAAAGAGGATGGATTTTGGGAGTGATCTCAGTCCTTCCACGTCCACACTACGAGTGAGTGTCTTCCAGTGTCGGCGGGCTGCAGCAGGATTTTGCATGCTGCCAATGTCGCATCTGCAGGAGACTGTTCCTCTTTGTTGTTTTCTCTTTCTCACCAGCTCCTTTTACTTTTCCCATTTCCAACGGTCATTACAATTCCTCTAATACAATTACTCTCTAACTTAATATGATTCTCCCCTCTCTGTCGCTCTCTCTTTCTGTCCCTATTTATTCAGTTACTTCATTGGCTGGCAGGCTCACTCTTCATTAATCTAATGCAGTTTGCTCACATTCATTCAACTCCCTGCTTCAGCAGTCTTGTAGTGTAAAACTGTTGGAGGATTTTTCAGACGGCCAAACTGTCACTCACCATGATCCCACAAAAGAGAAATCTGCAATATCCCACTGCACAATATATAAAGCAAAACAATGTTTCTTCTCACAGCTTTCCTCCATCCCTCCTCCCTCTCTGTCCACTGAGTCTTGCTCATTCCCTCTTTTCTACCTTTTACCCTTCTGTTTGTGCTCTCCCGTTCAGTTAATGAAGGGGGAATTGAGGTCGCAATCTTAACATGATTTGTTTTCTTCTTCACGCTCGTTAAACAGCTAACGGCACAATAAAACGTCCAATAAAATCTCTTCTGTCAGATTCACTTTTGCCTGGGCAGAATTGAGCTTTTGCGCAAGTTTAAAGGACAATTCCGGGCAAATTCAACTCCTGGCTGTATTTTCCTATAACGTTATAGGTCTAAAAGAAGGAATCTGAAGATTTTCAGTTTAATTGCTCCTGTTTTGCGGTAGTTGTGTCTGTCCCAGTATCGCCACGGCAGCAATGAATGGGAGCGGACGGAAGTTCCGCTGCTTAGACTGTTTACATCCCTCAAAGCTTTTTCACAGACAGCGTCAGATGGCTACTCAAACATGCACCCAGAAGTTTATTTCCACGACAAATTTCCCTACGGGGACAATTAAAGTATATGAAATGAAATATTTACTTCAAGCAAGACAAGAGTTGATATTCCGGTGTTTATGACACAAACGGGAGCTTCCGACTGCACGTGAACACACCGAGCACGGCAACTTGGGTCTCGCGCGAGACTTTGAATTAGATACGATACGATACGATACGATATACGATACGATACGATACGATACGATAAACTTTATTGTCCCGTTCAGGGAAATTTGTCTTGGACACTGTAGCTGCGCCATAAATGCCTTGATGGCCACAATGACAAAAACAAGAAAACAAAAAGAACAATACACCTCAGCCATATCAATCCAACAGCATTGCACATATCCCATAACATAGCACATATTCCATAACGTAACACATATTGCACACATCCCATAACATAACACATATTGCACACATCCCACAACAGATCTAGTTTTACAAACATGTCGGCTTGCTTGAAGTAAATAAACTTCTGGGTGCATGTTTGAGTCTCCATCTGACGCTGTCTGTGGAAAAAAAATACAGCTTTGAGGGATGTAAACAGCCTAAGCAGTGGAACTTGCATCCGCTCCCATTCATTGCTGCCGTGGCGATGCGGGGACAGACACAACTACCGCAAAACAGGAGCAATTAAACTGAAAATCTTCAGATTCCTTCTTTTAGACCTAAAATGATAGGAAAATACAGCCAGGAGTTCAATTTGCCCGGAATTGTCCTTTAAGCAGCGGGGAGCGATGTTGCCACAAGGTGCTTTAGCAGATCAGCGAGCATGTGGGAGCCATTACCAGGTCATGTGGCTCCTCCAGTCGGTCTAATCCATGTGATGAGGTGGATAAATACACAAGCACCTATTATTGATTATGACATTTTACCCGGCTCTGATGGCTTTTATGGTCTGTTTGACTTTGGAAAAGGTCCTTCATGTGGAGTCATTATAATAAGATTTGAATTTTGTGGTTTTCCCGAGGTGCTTTTTCCACCGTGTGTAGTCAGTGTGTGTGAATACCTTATGTACCTGTTGACCATCACCATAGGTTATTAGTAAGCAAATCCAGCGCACGTCACACATGGCTGCCTCTTGCACTTGAGTACAAATTGTAAAACGCAGGTCCCTAAATCACAACAGTGGCCTTTAATTTATTGCTGTGTGAGCACTCAGCGATGCACCGTCTGAGCCGATGAGACCAAAACACACAGGCTGTCTTTATAGATTCCTCCTTCATTTTTAATGCAGCAAATTTTGCCCATCTTTTTCTTTCAAAGGCATCTGAAATGTAAATGAACGGGCCTAATATTTTAATTTACAATATGCAAATTGCAAAATGCAGTCTGCCAGAGTGATTTGAGCTGTTTTTAGATGAGAAGTATAGAAGCAACTTCACAAGTTTACACTAGCTTCTCTGGGGTTTGCTTCCAAGCAGGAGGTGTGTATGTTTTTGAATAATCAGAGGAAAAATAAAAATGTGGCTCAGAGAAAGATATATAAAGGATAAAAAAAATCAAAGATAAAATACAAAGTATAAGAATGAAAAACTATATTTGCCTTGTGTGGGTTTTAGTATATTAACTGTAAAATGTGCTTACAGTTACAGTTCTAAAGCAGATTCTTCAGTATATACAGTATTATTGACTTGAGTGCACACAGAGCTGTGCAAAAGATTAACAGGGAGGACGAGATAAGACAAGGCCAGGGATAAGAGGGGGTCAGAGATCAGCATGGAAAAGCCTGAGGGGGCGAAGCTTTTCCTGAGTCTTCAGAAATCGCTATGTGTCTGCATTTAGCACTTTTCTCAGAGTGATAGAAGCGTCTATTTGTGGATCAAAAACACAAGGAACATGGAACAGCGCTTTTCCCTGCGGCAGAGCTGTTCACTGTGAAACTCTTTACAACATCCCAGCTCCACTACGCAGCTGATACTATTCAGTTCCTGCATGAGGAGTGGGCAGTACAATGAAAGCACAGAGGGGGAAAGTAGGCGTATAGGAGACCGGCTCCCACAAAAAGCACCATTATACACACAACGTATTCACCGTGGGGTAAGAAGGAGTTTCACTTTCTGTGCCCAAATGCATTAAATGTCTAATTGCTTCTCATATAGAGGGGGTAAGGAAGGAGTTTATCGTGGCGTTGACAGAGAGTGTAAGGTCAAGCAGCTGCGGCGCTGATACAGTCTGGGATGTTCAACATACAGTGTGCTCTAAAACTAGAGATGCACCGATCCAGTTTTTTCCGATCCAGTCCGATACAGATACCTGGACTGAGCGTATCGGCCAATACCTGATACCGATCCCATACTACTGTTGAATGAATGAACTGTATACCTTGCCATGTGAGTGAAGGCATCAGGCTTAACATAAACATTTAGCCTTGTTAAAAAAACAGATTGGGTCGAAGAGGAAGGAAGAAGTAAGGACAAAGGGAAAGAAGGAATGGGAAAAAGGATTGTGGAAAGAAGGAAGGAAAGAAAGATGGAGGGAGGGACCAGATCAGGTCAATTGGATCAAAAAGGAAGAAGTAAGGATGAAGGGGATGAAGGAAGGAAGGAAGGAAGGAAGGAAGGAAGGAAGGAAGGAAGGAAGGAAGGAAGGAAGGAAGGAAGGAGGGAGGGAACAGATCAGGTCAATTGGGTCAAAAAGGAAGAAGTAAGGACGAAGGGGACGAAGGAAGGAAGGAGGAAGGAAGGAATGGAAAAAGGATTGTGGAAAGAAGGAAGGGAAAGGGAAGGAAAGAAAGATGAAGAGAGGGACCAGATCAGGGCAATTGGGTCAAAAAGTAAGGAAGAAGTAAGGATGAAGGGGATGAAGGAAGGAAGGAAGGAAGGAAGGAAGGAAGGAAGGAAGGAAGGAAGGAAGGAAAGAAAGATGGAGGGAGGGAACAGATTAGGTCAAGGAAGGAAGCAGAAGGATGGACGAAGGGAAAGAAGGGAGGAAAGAAGGAAGGAAAGGAAAAAAGATTGCGGAAAGAAGGAAGGGAGGAAGGAAGGAAGGAAGGAAGGATGGAGGAAGGGAACAGATTGGGTCAATTTGACCCACAAAGGAGGGTAAATATTATTTATCAACAAATAACAAAGTGTACATTAGCAGCAAAAATAAATCAATAACACTAGATTGCTGTAACTGTATTGCTGTGTATGATATTAATAGAAAAGAAATGACTGGATCAGAATGCTGGATCGGCCTCATTCAGCCGATATCCGATCCAGCTAATTGGTCAATATCGTAGCCGATATCCGATCTGGGTGTCGGATCGGTGCATCTCTATCTAAAACTCAAGTGTTTCTGCACTGTTGCCCCTCTCTCTCTCTCAGCTAACATACCTTCCTCCACCGTGGGGCGACTGCAAGGCCACGCCGATGGACTCGGACTTCTTCAACACGTACAGCATCACAGCTTGCCGGATCGACTGTGAGACGCGATACCTGGTGGAGAACTGCAACTGCAGGATGGTGCACATGCCCGGTAGGAAGCAAGCAGCAATGTTCCACTGTTTATAAAGATTCACAGCGATAACAGTGTGGTGCCATGTTGTTGTGCTTGTGTGGAAGTCCTGTCATTTGAAATTGTTGTGAAATTGAAAAACAACTCCAAAGCTTTTTTTTTTTTTTGCCAGCGACTGCAGATAATCAAATACTTTCACACTCCAATGAATCGGAAAACTAAACTATTTTCACTTTGTGTTTGTGCAGTGATTACAGCTGGCATTTGCCGTCTTCCTCCTACATTTAATCACTGTGTAGTATCTGAGACGGCGAATTGAAAAGGAGTTTGGCTCGGTGGGAAACATTGGGATCTGGCCTCAGTTACCCCTCGCTCTCCTGTCCAATAACTGTTAAAGGGATAGTTCAACATTTTTGCAAATTGGCCCATCTCCATAATCGCTATAGTCATAGCAGTAGGTTCGTTACCTTTAATTGTCGGTGTAAGCTGTTTTTAGAACGGCGGAGCGGAGCAGCAAGCTGCTCAGAGCTGGAGGCTAAAGGAATTTCTTGGTTTCCCTCATCAATCTCATCAAATACACAATCCAACAACTCCAAAACGCTGTCGTGGACAAGTTGTGACCTGCACATTCACCACGCTATGAGATAATAACGGAACGTTACGAGACAGAGCTGTTTTAGAGGTAAATTCATGCAAAACCGCTGATGCGCGTTGCGTTCAGGGACAGTTTTTCAGCAAAAAAGACTCTGTATTTACCTCTAAAACGGCTCCGTTTCGTAACGTTCCGTTATTATCTCATACCGTGGTGAATGTGCAGCTCACAACTTGTCCACGAAAGCGTTTTGGAGTTTTGGGATTTTGTATTTGATGAGTTTGATGAGGGAAACCAAGAAATTCCATCAGCCTCCGTAGCTTAGCTCTGAGCAGCTCACGGCTCTGCTCCACCGTTCTAAAAATAGCTTACACAGACAATTAAAGGTAACGAACCTACTGCTATGACTATAGCGATTATGGCAATGGGCCAATTTGCCAAAATGTTGAACTATCCCTTTAATGTCTCTCTCTCTCTTCCGTCACGGTCACTTTCAGCAGCATGTTTGCATATAGAGAGCCAGACAGATCTGTCTGTGTGATGGTCAGGATGAGCTGCTATCTTAAAGTGATTGTGCAGTTGATTAATGTAAGACTACAGAGGACTCCCCTGTTGAAATCCTCTTCCCTCTGCGCCTATCCATCTCCTCCTATCTCTTCTGTCATTAAAATGGTTTTGAAAGAGTATGAACCAAAATGGAGTGAATAATTGCAGCTTGGATATAATTTCCCTGACATCTATAGGACATGATTTTTGGGATGGCTCATCGGCCAGTGGGAGAAAGAAAGAAAGATGGAGAGGCCGACAGACACTGATGATGACAGGCAGCGCAAGTGCAATAAAGTTATTGAAATAAATCACGAGATGTGATCAAGTTTGTAACAAATATCCAGTCAGAGGGAAAGCGGCATACACAGGACAGTAATGACAGTCAGAGATGAAATGAATTACAAGCCCAGATCTCATCATCCTTTGTGCGTCTCTCAAAGCCTCTTCTTGTGGTGTTCAGACCGTGAAACATTGTGTTTCCTCTGCTTGTCCTCAGGAGATGCCCCATATTGCACCCCAGAGCAGTACAAAGAGTGTGCAGATCCTGCCTTGGGTAAGGAGATAACCCAGCATGCTGCTCGCCTGTGTGTGTATCTATCTATGTGTGTGTGTGTGTGTGTGTGTGTGTGTTATACACTTTTCATTGTGTATTTCCCACTGTTCAGGGCTCCTGATCCAGGCTGATAACAGATAATAGTGTTCCTTCAGCTTGATGGTAGCCATTCTCAAATAGTAAACCTCAGGCCTTTTCACACTCCTGTCTCTCCATCGACTGATACCTTTCATGTCTGTTGCTGCTTGTTTACTTATTGACTTGTAATCTCTGGCTCTTTCATGACACTGTCTCATGTGTTTGCCCGTGGCCTCGGCCGCTGTTGTTTCTCCATCCCTGTCGGCGCGTCTTCTGTCTTTTGTATTTCTCATGAGGGTCTCTGGACGTCTCTCCTCACGGCGTCTTTTCACAAGTTTTCTTTGACGGTTTTCACTCCCCCGGCACCGTGTTTGTCATCCTGGGGTGATGACAAGTATATCTGTCTGCCTGTCTTCTTTCTTTCAGTCTGTCCTTCTCTGATTCTCTCTCTTCTCCCCCCCCCCCCCCCTCTCTCTATCTCTGTCGACTTCATTTTTTTAGACTTCCTTGTCGAGAGGGATAATGAATACTGCGTGTGCGAGACGCCGTGCAACTTGACACGCTACGGCAAAGAGATGTCCTTTGTCAAGATACCCAGCAAAGCATCAGCCAAGTATCTTGCCAAGAAATTCAACAAGACGGAGCAGTACATAGCGTAAGTTTCACTTTGATGTCTTATTTAACCCAGGATGAGATCAAGACTTTTTTTGCATTTCATTAAGTGATGTTTTGAGACTAAATGTACCCAAATTGTAGAGAATTGAGAGTTGTTTTGTCTGATGTTTGTTGTAATCAGCATCCGTTTTAATAGTTTTTTTCATGACTTTGCGTTTCCCATATTAATAAGGTACATCTGGCTTAGACAGTCCTGCAATAAATCCTATTTTATAGTGGTTATAATGTTTTTGCCAAAAGTGGTGAAATGATTCAGTTTACCAATAGCCTCAGACGGTGTAGCTTGTGGTGCTGTTGAGATGACTCACAAAACACCTTTTCAGCCATAACTCAAGAATTCATACACTAGTTATGACATAATGTAACACAAATGTCTGCAGTGATGACATTTATGTGCCAGTGGTCAGAGGTCAACTTCACTGTGACATCATAATGTTCTGAAAAAGCACCTCTGGCCATTATTCAGTGCTCTGAGTCTAGAGGGTGAGATTGTGGCCATATTTCCTGCAACTTGACCTGGTTGGCAGAGACACACAACCACAACACTGTGATAATAATTCCCCTTTTTTCTAAATGCACCTGCATGTACTAATATATGCCACAAAAAACACTTCCCTACTCAAGCACAGCTCAGAGTTTTTATCATCATCCATTTGAAAGACCTTGTCAGAAATTGTTTGCATTCCAAGTGCAGCCTTAAAACAAATCATAAAATTGATAATAAAACATGAAATGTACTTTGGGTTATATACTGTATAGTGTCTTTGTGTATGACAGACTCCTTCCTGTATCACTGTTCACCCCCACAGTCATGACAATTTTCAAACAGAGCTTGCGGTGTTTGTTATGAGGGACCACGACTAAAATCGAATGTTTATTGCTCTAATTGGATTAAATCACTGTGATACAAAAACACTATTAAAGTTGCTTTGCAAATGTCTTTGTACAAGGTCACATCACAAATGTCAGTTACCAACATGAATAAGAAAAATATCCTTTATTTCTCGTATAATGTAATTAGAGCGGCTCGAGATAGATTTTCTCTGAGGCAAATATCTTGAAAGCTGCATAGTTGTAACTAGTTCACTTTCTCAAACCTGGATTTTCCTCATTGAGATGTGGAAATAGAAAGAGAAGCTTCCATTCAGAGCTTAACTTGATTAATCAGCCAAGTATTGAGTGTTTCTTTGCCAAATGTACTGAAAAGATCAAAAGTAGTTCAAGGAAATGAGGAGAGGGTACAATAATAGTTGAATCTTTTATCTATCATTCCCAGCAGAGCTGTTGAAGACAAGATAATTACACCATATGTAGTCAGGCTGCTGCAAAAAACCTTTCACTTCTCTGCTCTGAAAGTTTTCTTCAATTCCCTCTGGATAGATGTGAGTCCATCCAGTTCATTTTTTTTTTTTGACTGGCCATATTTCCAAGCGATGTCAGTCTGATGAACATTAGCTGGAAGTGTTCTGGTATCTGGGCTGCACTGTGTTTAGTGGTGTAAAACTGAAGACTTGGACAGTGAAGTGTCTTTCAGCTGGGAACTACAACTCCACACAGCGTCATGCTCTGTGGATTGTTGCTCTGATCAGATACATGGTGGGTTACTTACTCACAATAAGAACACCTGACAGCAAGGAAACATCATTCAAGCTTGCAAGATGACACCGCCACCATATGGGCCTACAAATCAGAGAGCAAACGCCCGGGAATGTCGGCAACAACAAGACATAAGCCACCTATTCAGTGATTCACAACCAGGGCCACTGGCACCCCAGGGGGTCACTATTTGTTGCCAGCCAATACGTGGAGAGATTGCAGAGATACTCGGCGGATAGCGAAAAAGTAACTGCACTTTGATTAAAAAATGTATATCCACATTTCCAGTCAGCTATAACATAGTTTGTATGCATGGAAGCTAGTTAACAGGAAAGCAGGGAGGTTCTGAACAATTACCTTAAAATACTGGATTAAAGGTCAAACTAGATAAATGTTAAGGCAGTTTGTCAAAGGATGCAGATAAGTGGCTGAGCGGGGCAGCTCAACATAATGGATCAACAGTTCAAATGGCTAAAAGTTTAGGGAGGATCAAATACGTAGTTCACATAATGGATAAACAGATCTCCATCATTATCTGCTGTGATTTGCATTCGGCCCTGAGATTTATCAGGGTTTCTTTTTACGACTGACAGATCATCACTTGTCTTGGCTTAAATTTAAGTAATAAAACAGAGCAGCGAGCAAAAAGAAAAAAAAAAGGAAACTACAAAGTCGACTTGTGGTTTTGATCTCATCTCCAGTGGGGTGTGAAGTCTGATTCAGCCCACAGAGAGGATATTCAGGAATCAAAATAATAGTCTGTCGTGCCCTGGGCCTTTAAACTAATTCCCATTCTTTTTGTTTCAGCTGAAGCCACGCGGTTTAGACGTTAACACAGTACAAAATCAAACACATGTCATCATTTCCCTTGTATTCCTCAATGATCAGGCCCACCTTGGGGAAATTAGTTAGTGACGACAGGTTATTTGCTAAACTTGATGCATTCTCTCTGGTATCTGCAGGAAGTGGCAGGCTCACCAGCCGTCTTCTCTGCCTGAGGACTCTCTGATAAAAACACAAGAAGGAAAGTCTATCAAATGGAAACTGAGGCGTTTGATTATGTGACTTAAGTCTTTGCGCTCCCCCTCTCTGTTTACAGTGATAACATTCTGGTTCTGGATATCTACTTCGAAGCGCTGAACTACGAGACCATTGAACAAAAGAAAGCCTACGAATTGGCAGGCCTTCTGGGTAAGGAAATGGCTGTCAAGTGTGTTCTTGGGAACAGAATGGTATGCAGTATGCAATGTGACAGATGCTTTTTATCCAAAGTGACAGCAACGCGAGTGCTGGCAATTTTATAATAGGTGCTGGCGTCCCAGGAGACACACAACTGTCTCTTAAACTATCTCAGCTTTTCAACTACACTTTGTGAACATTTCTGTTTTCTATTAAAGGTATAATATGTAGGAATTCCCCCCATCTAGCGGTGCGGTTGTATATCAGAACGTATTCTTGATGTTGCATTCACGTGAAATGGGGCAGACGTCAGACAGACAACAGACGCTGCATGTAACAGGATAAACAAGCGTCTATGTAAACAAGTGGTCCGCCAGCACGAGGCAAAACAATACAGGCGTGACAATATGTTGTCATGGTGATGTGGTATTGTTTACCTGACCCACGTTTTACCGTCTTTCTCTCATGGAGTAAAATGACATCCAGTTGGTTTGCCGACGGCCGTCTGCCTGACTGCACCTGAATGCAACACCAGTGCCTCCGTCCTTCCTCACACTACACAGTGGTGACAGTTTTAAAGGGATAGTTCACCCAAAATTGAAGTTTCAGAGGCCTCCGTGGCTTCTCTGAGTTACAGGGGGTCTCGGCGTAGCAGTGCATGTCCATATGACGGTTGCAAATAGATACCAACTGTCTTCGTAACAAAAAGACACACCAAAAAACATCCAAATACCTCCATGCTGCTCGTAATGTCCGTCTTGTATTGAAGCCTCGAAATGCGAAATTGTCCCGAAAAATTTTTAACAAGTCTATATTTCAAGCTTGTTGTGTAGTGGAAGCTCCTCTTCCCGGTTCGTCAAATTTGGACGAACCAGGGTCTGTCCTCTTCCCAGTTCGTCCAAATTTGACGAACCGGGAAGAGGAGCTTCCACTACACAACAAGCTTGAAATATAGACTTATTTAATTAATAATAATTAATAAATAATTTCGGGGCTTCAATACAATATGGACATTACATACGAGCAGCATGGAGGTATTTGGATGTTTTTTGGTGTGTCTTTTTGTTACGAAGACAGTTGGTATCCATTTGCAACCGTTATATGGACATGCACTGCTACGCCGAGACCCCCTGTAACTCAGAGAAGCCACGGAGGACTCTGAAACTTCTCCCAGCCCTTAGTCCACATGAGGGGGAGTAGATAATGAGTGAAATTTCAATTTTGGGTGAACTATCCCTTTAACAGGCGCTACCTGGAAAACTTTTTCCCCGAGCCGACAGCTCCGCTGAGTTTCTATGGTTACCTACGGTCATGCTGCCACTGAACGTAAAAAATGGCGATGCAACATGGCCGCCTCGGTTCGGTGCGTCGAGAAAGCTTTCATTTGTATGCGGGTGTGATTCGACTTCAGTGAAATACGTATTTATGAAAGACATATTTGATTTTTGATGATAAAAAGCCAAATAAGTTACATACCGGGGCTTTAACTTTATCACCTTTGATTGGGAAACAGTGTCAGGGCTAACCGCCTTTTCATATAAATGCACACAGGGATGATCTCTGTCTCTCTTGGTATCATTTCTTTCTTTCTTTCTAATCCAGGGGACATCGGAGGTCAGATGGGTCTTTTCATCGGAGCCAGCATCCTCACCATCCTCGAACTCTTTGACTATCTTTATGAGGTAAAATATCTCCCTCCGGAATATCTGCCATCATTATCTGCAGCCTCTCACTTAGATAGAAAAAAAAGCATCCACTGGAGTGTATTCTCTTATGGAGATTTGTGCTGCCCTTGTATTATAGAATTACGCACTCACAAATTTGAGTTTTTCCACACAATTTTACCATCTGCACAAGGAGGTGTTTTAGTGAGCATGACGAACGCTCTGTCCCTCACAACCCCACAGCCCATCTCGGTGTGACACACACACACACATACACACGTACACACATCTTAACAGCAGCGACGCTGAATACATTAACATTTTGGATGTATTATATTTTAGATTAGTCAGGATGTGTCTGTCCGTTCTCATTAGACCCACTCTATGTTGCATGGTTTCTCTTTGTTTTCTCCTCTGTGAGCAATGGAGAGAGTTTTCTTTTTGTATGTGTCCTTGCTTCAAGCTTGCGAAACATGTGTGAGTGAAAAGCAGTACCTGAAACATTCACACAGACATTAGATCAGTCTAATTTGAATTTCTGTTTGCCTCATCCTTCAAAGTTTATACGCGTGAATGATGCAAGGCACAAAAGAAAAGAGCAGTTTCAATGTTCTATAGAAACAGAACAAAAAAACTGAACACTGCGTTTTCATCCCCATAAGGTTAGTAATGGGTGTCCTTGTCTATTTTCAGGTGATCAAGTACAAGATGTGCCGGTGCGTGAAGAAGAAACACAAAGGCCGCAACAACAATGACCGAGGAGCTGTGCTGAGCCTGGATGATGTGAAACGCCATGTCAGTAGGCTGCTTCTAACTACTCTCACTGTGTCAGACTGCATTGCTTTGACAGGGGCACACTCTCTGCTCTGTCTCCACCGGTCTCCACCGGTCTGAAGGAGCAAGGAGCGAAGGAGGATGACGAAACAGCAGAGATGGTGTTGGTGGTGGGGAGGAGGAGCACACGAGAGAGTGATGAGCTAGAGGTGGAGGAAGCCACGGGAGGAGAAGACTTGAGAGACACGAAAAGGGAGAAGAAGAGATTGGGGATGTGAAGGATAGAAAATTGAGAGAGAGGAGTGGGCGAGCCGGAAAGTGGCTCGAATTTAATCAAAGCTGGGGGGACAGGACCGGCAGGGACAGGCCGGAATTAGAGCTTTGGAAAGTGTGACAGCTCACTTATTTCCAAGTGTAAATGAAGCCAGTTGGCTTTAATTGTAAGTCAGAGCTCGGGCAGAGAGACGGGGAAAGATGTGCTCCTCCTCTGCCTTACTCGGTCATCCTCTCTTTCTATCCACCTTCATTACTTTCAGTTTTCCTCTGAGTTTTTATTATAAATCTATCTCTGCCTCTTGTCGTGTTTTTTTTTATGGGTATTTTTTTATGACTTTCATGTTTTCTCAAATGTGTTTTATCCTGGATATGATGACTCCCATCCTGCACATTTGCCTTCCCTCTACCTCACTGCCTCCTCTCCTGCTGATCGTTTCTCTCATCTGTCGTTATCCGCCCCTACGCTCGATCTTACCCAGCCGCTTTTTATTTTATTTAGCTTTTTCTCTCTCTCTTTTTTTCATTTCTCTGCCAGGCTCCTTGCGAGAACCTGCGTACACCATCAACGTATCCTGGCAACATGCTACCTCATCACCCAGGCCAGGGCAACTTTGAAGACTTCACTTGCTGAGCAGACCCAGGCGAAGCATCAAAGTGTGCGTTATGCAACCAAAGCCAACCATACAACAAGAACTATCCGACACGGGCAGTGTGAGGAACTTTTACGAAGTTTAACAGAGGCACTTTTTACATAGAAACAGAGGACAAATCAAACATGACAAAGGACTTTCACCTGAGGCCAAGTGGAGAGGATTATTATCCCAAATATAAATACACATGTTCAATTTCCAGAGAACAATTCATGCAGCACTCCAAACTCTCTTCTATCTCTGTGTTTTCCTCTGGAATACTGCCGCAAAGGATGCTCATGGAGAAACCTTGCCAACACGGACCTCTCTTCTCTTTCAAAAAAAAAAAAAAAGGAAAACTAAATAAGGGAAAATGTACAGTTATCTCACCGTAAACAGGTGATCTGAAAAAAAAGAGCCCCCATGCCTTTATATAACACAGCAACACACAACGGTTTCACACAACATCGGCCTGCTAGTGGGACAAATATTCACACTGCTTACTCCACTGTACATGTAGCAACATCTGTAACTGTTGCAGCGCTCCATAACAATGACAGCTGGACTTTGTGTAGTTTGTGTGAGAATGTATCTATGTTCACAATGAGGGTAGTCGATTGGGGGGGCACTTTCTGAGGGTGGTGGGGGGCGGGTTGTGACGGCAGTGGTAGTGGTAGAGGTGCATCATCTACCATTTAAAACGTACCAGTGACAATTTCAGCTCTCATCATGTAAATGCATGCTTGTGTTTGTCCAGTGCATGTTTTTCATTTCATTCATAACCTTTTTTATTTTTTTTATTTTATTTACATATATATGAATATTATAAGTACCAAGTTTGCCTCAGTGATATACAGGAAAAGCAAGATGATACATCCCATATATTTCTGTGTCATGTGTGACGCTATGCTGTACGTGAGTGTGCGTGTGTCATGGGCGCCAACAAAAGTGACCAACGAGCGTGTGTGTTGAGTGTGCAAACGGATGAGCTGCACCTATAATTTGAGTTTGTATTTTTTCATTTCATTTCATTTTCACATGTGCCAGATGAGTTGAGGAGTCTTCATTCTACATCATTTACTCTTATCTCAATTCTGGGATGAGGTGAGGTGAATTTTTCTCTTCTTTTTCTTCTTCTGTTTTTTTTTTTCAAGGAGAGATGATTACGGAAATCCTTGGAGTTTTGTGGGGCTCTTAAAACTTTTTTCTGTATCTGTGTTCTAGTTGCAAAAGTCTTATCAAAGCACAATACGCCAGTATGTAGAGGTGATGTAAAAGAAAATGTACTATTCTTCTTGATATATTGTCATATTATTAATATCGTGTTGATCCGACTGTTTTTCAGTTGTTCTTTTCTTTCATATAAAACATACTCAGTAATGCCTGATAACCCTGTCTCCATCTTCCAGGTAATAGGCTGGTCTATTTAGTTATCAAAGCATAAATAAAATGTAAATAACATTTTGGAAAATTGTTACTCTTCTGAGGTTTTATTCTCATCAGTGAGTTTCCAATCTGGAGGCTATGTTTGTCATTTTTGGGCTGAATAGGTAAATAGGCAAAGCAATGTATTTTTCAAGTCCAGATACTGTGCAAATGTTCATTTTTAATCACGAGTAGCTCTCAGAAAATCTGATTAAGAATTCAATGCTTCATCTCGAAGACATTTAGCAATCTCTGTTTTCTCCAATCAACATGTTATCTCCTGTTTTGCTTAATACAATATTTTCTTGGAATTAAATCAGCAGTTAGTGAAGGGTTTGGGGGCAGAGTTCTGGTATTAAACTAGATATTGCTTATCTGCTTCAGCCGTTCATTTTGGCTGCAGTTTAACAGCTGCCAGCAACAACATTGGTATTTTAGAGCACCGCACTCTTGAAATGTAATTACAGTTTCAGCTGTATGACAAAAGGATGGATGGGAAATATCCTGCACAGCCGATACAAATTTTATCAAGATTGTCAGTCAGCCAGTAGCCGCGCGTTCTGGACGGCTCCTCTCGTATGCTACTGTACATCTGGTGCTGCCAACTGCCACACTTATATTAGAAAAGCAGCTTGGTGATGCATGACTCTGTATATTACAGCCTGGTTTTACGCCCTTAAAAAACGATGGGCTTGGAAAATGTTTGTTACTCAGGCGGCTGCACCTCAGTCCAGACGGAAAGGGGTTCTTTTAAGATGAGAAGTTTACTTTTGCCTGATAATTTTTTCATGATTCCTTTTTAGTGGGAAACCAAACATCAACATTGTTCATCAAATATGACCGTGCATTCATTTTTTATTATTCAGGAGAGAAACCTCAGCTGGTAGTCATGCGTTAATATTCAAGTGTTAAAGCTTCTGGGAACCAGCTCCAGCATCTTATGAAGATTTCTTTTTCCTGTTTTCAATGTCTGAAACATGATTTTGCCCCCTGATGGTTTTATTATTTTCTGTTGTACCTGCCAGGAAGACAAATTAATCAAGAAATAAAAAAGACGATGCTGTTCACTTCCTGCTGGCATTTGTGTCTTTGTCTTAGCGACAGTGAGCGACTCTGAGGTTTGCAGCGAGGGTCAGGATACAGGAGAGCTGCCGGCCAGTGACAGAAATCCTGCAGACGGTGCTCTCTGCATCCCGATAAGGCTCCGGGGCCAAGCAGGTGGGGGTGTTTGAGCGATTTCGATATCAGCAGGAGTTTAGACAAAGTGGAAATCTTTCCAAAATAATGTGAATTAGCAAGGATTCCCTGCAGTCTGGTGGCCTTAATTGTTGTTGGCAGCGCCTGAAATCTTGGCAAAACCCATCTCTCTTCTCTGAATGAGGTGAAATCATTACGTGCCCTCATTCACTCCCTGATAAAAAAAAAGATCAGAGATCTGCTCCCTCCTTGCTTTCACCTTGTTGGCTGACACACAGCCAATCTGTGGGTAGTATAAGTGATGGTCCGGTAATGGAATCCAACCCAAACTGCGTGTCCTAAATGTCTGTAACACCCTCAGCTAATCACCCCCAGGCAGCTGGATGTGATTTAAAGGGGGCCATTTTCATGCAGAGATCTTTTAATGAATTTTGTTACAATTATTGTTGGGCGCATGTTTTCACCCACATCTGTCACTTCAATCATGGCTTCTGCTGCCACTGGACATGCGTTCAGACTCTGGATCCTTTTTAAACCAGAACTAATTTCCTCCTAATCCTGTTATCGCATCTTATTATCTACATCAACAAGGATATTACACCCCTGTTGCACAATCCCTCATTGTTGTGCACAGCATGTTTTCTCATTTTCAATCACTAAATGAACACATTCACAAAACTGACTCTGTCTGGGCTAAATATCATGCTGATGCAACAGTTGTTTAACTTTGTCCAAGGCCAATCATTAGTTTGGGTACATGCTCAAGTTTTATCTCAAAACTGGTGGATGTCTATTGTCAGTTGCATCATCAATGTGCAGAAGTAATTATAAAACTACAAGGTTTATCATACTATATCATACATATATCTTTTATGGTTTTACACCACCAACAAATAGTTCAAAAAAGTGAAAATAACAGTTCCAATGGGTAATAGGAACACAGCATAATTGGTTTCACTCAACCACTGCACATGTACATTTTTGAGGTATTTGAGTATCTATAAATATTATATTCTGATTTATTCTTCCATTCTAGGACATTCGATTTGGTAACTATTGCTCTCTCTGGTCCACTACATCATCCATTTTTTATTTAGAATATAACATTTCAAGCATTTATAATGATGTATATCTGCTCACACTTGCAACAATGTTACTTTTGGCACTATCTTGATGCTCATACTTTTGTGCTTCAACTTCAGCAACATTTTGAAGGCAGGAGAATTTCTACTATTTAGCTTTAATAATATTTTGCTACACCGCTATGAAACAGAAGTATTAAAAAATTGTTTCACGGTAAAGATAACTGGATATTGACTCAAGCAGAGCAGTGATTTTTAGTATGCATTGGATTACTTTATATTAATGGATATATATACGGTGTAGGGGTTGAACTGACGCCCCAGCTTGTATCATCACCCTCCTGCATGTCAGATGAGTCACGTTAATGGTATAAATTTAACCTGTCAGATCTCTCAGTCCAATTAGCATGCTCAGCCCTTTGTCATAGATCAGGCTGCAGCCTGGCTCCTCTACTTTACATTCAGCTCATTAAGAGGATTAATAATTATAGCGCAGTTGGATTTTTCAGCAGTGGAAGATGTTGTATTATATTTCAAACTGGGGTCCACCTGATTTGGCCTTTCATTTAATTAATGTGTGAACCCTGACTTATTTGTTTTGTTTATCATGAAGCCCACAGATAAACCTGATTATCTTTCATCTTCCTCACACAGTTTGTAAAAAATCTCTCTTGAGATTTGAAGGACAATGCAGAAAATCACATATTGAGTTCCATAAATGAAGAGTTTGCTGCACCTTGTTCCCAAAAAACATAATTAATTCCCCCTCCTCTGTTGTATACACTCGCACAAGCACACTCTGATCAAACACAAATAGGCTATGCAAACAGATGGGATGCCATGTTTTGTACTGTTGTAGCACCATACTAATTGGAGGGAAGTGTAATGACATCGACGTTTGGAGACAAGAAAGTGTTTGATTCTGTAGCTGACTTACAGGGCCCCAGCCGCTCCACTCTGAACTTGTTGTTTACTTACAGAAGCCACTTCAGAGGTTCAACATCCCATCTCATCTCACTGTCTCTCTGCAGATCAAACACAATAATGAAGAGATGGATTCAAAGGAGGTCATGTAGAACTGTATCACTTCAAAAGCCATCCAGTCGTGGGCCTAATAAACAAGGTAGGAGCTGATGTACTGGCTTCTGAGCTCCTGATGTGATGAAGGAAATGAAATGATGAATCAAATTATTTTGATCTCAATTCACAAAAAAATGTAACACTTGCGATTTTTGTGATAACCATTTGGAAGCGTGGACAGCCAGTGGAAGAACATGAGACTTGGCATTCAAGTTACTGGCAAACTAAAGATGCAATCAAATCTGTTCAAAAATGGTCACAGAATAATTCTTCATGATTGTGGGATTGATTAGGACATTTGTGACTATAATGTCCTCAATTAAACAATTTAATTTTAATTATACTTAATTTACTTTAAATGCACAGGTTGAAAAATATCTTATCAATCCATATATAGTTTTGTGAAAAAGATTTAAGCACTTGAGTTGTTTTGATTCTTATCCTATCACATAGTACCACCAGAGAGGCATCTGTTTGGTCTCAGATTCATTCTGCAGTATGAGCTGACAACCCTAAACATGCAGCCAGAGGTCTACAGTGATAAGAAGAAGAAGGAGTTCAGCAACAAATGGACTGATTGCCGTGCCACAGAGCTCTGATCTTAACATCAGTCCGGAATAACATGAAGAGAAAGAAGACACTGAGACAGCCCTAATCCACAAAACTGTCCAGAGTTCTGCAACATGCTTGGAACAGCCTAAGTACCTCGAAAAACTGGGTTCAAATGTACCAAAGAGAACTGGTGCCATTTTAAAAGCAAAGGGCAGTCACACCCAGTATTGATTTGATGTTGTTTTTTTCCAGCACTTTGTATGTAACTGATAAAAAAAAAAGCAAGTCGTGACTTGACTTTATTTCTAGCGCCATAAGCCTTTGCACAATTTTTCCAGTATAGGTCCAAGTGCAGATCCTGCCACACATTTCTCTGTGAAAAGCTTCAGTTGTTGTTTGGTTTGGTTTCAATTCCACTTGCGTTTGCAGTGTCAGGAAGACAAGTGAACTGTGTGCACACTACACAAAAGGATGTTAACCTTGTCACTCCTCCAACACACCCAGACAGTTGTGTTTGATATGGGTCCACTGCACATCTCAGCAAACATGATTCATAGTATTTCAAAAAGAAAATTAATTTTGAGTTGCACAAGCAGTAGCTAACCTTTTTACTGTCGCTACTCTTTGTATAGCCTACAGCATTCACAGTATAGCCTATATAGCCTACAATAGGCCCTATATAAAAAAATTGACACCAGAAATTGTCTATCAATCATAATCTGAAAAAATATGAGTGAAAGCAATTATAAGAACCTGCGGGTCTATCTAAATGAGTAACTTTTTGTTTAATGTTCAAGGAATTAAACATGAACTGAAAACTCAGTTATGTGTTTTAATTGCTTTAATTGAAAACAACACATTTTTAGAAAGTTATTGCTGTTGAAACATCAGAGTACTTCTTCCACTTCTGATTTTGTGATATTTCCAGACATGATTTATCAAATAGTTCATTCATCATCATCATCATACTCAACATCCTAATGATCACCAGCAGCAGCACCATCGGTGCAGTACCACCAGCGTCCAGCAGAGGCCGCTGAGGCTTCGACGCCACCCGACGCTCTGTTCTCGCTCTCGCGGTAGCTCCGTGCCTCCACCGGCGGCGACATTCAGAGAGGAGATGGCGGCTAGAGGGGGGTTTCAGACAGCACCGACGGGTGGAGGTGGCGGAGCAATGGGACCTGGACCACCGGTACCGGGCGCAGGACCAGGCATGGGGCCCGGAACTCCATCTGGAAGGATGGGCCCGTCGTCGGCCGCGCAGAACCACATGTACCGCTCCCCGATGCCCGGGCCTGGGTACCCGGTGAGATATCACTCCATCTTGGCTCCTGACGCGTTAGCCTGTCCGCTAGAACAAAGCCTCTTACCAGTGCTTTGTCACTGGTGGCTAACGTTACCCACCGCCGCGGGTGCGGGCCACAGCTCGGACTAACTGCAGCCCGGCTGAAAACTAGTTACCCACGAGAAACGTGTAAAGCGGCTACTTTGACCCACTATGAGAGTTAGTTCATGGTTTGAATCCGCTAACCCTCCCGCCCGCTAACTATGAGAAGAGCTAGTTGGTCACGGTAGCCAATTAGCTTAGCCTGCTAACGTCGCTAGCTGCAAACACCGGCGAGTATTCAAAGTAACAGGGCTGAAAGTGTTTTAAAAGGATGCGTTACAAAAAAAACAACAATTTAACAATAAATGCTCGACTTCACGGAGTTCAATCGTTTGTTGAAGTAAAGTTGAAAGCTGCAAAGTGAAGTCGCAGACATCGTGTACTTGTGAATGAAGAGGCTGCAGTTTGAATCGGGCTCTGACCAGGACCAGGCTGCACTGTGTGTAGTAGTAGTTTGGTGTGTTGCTCACCAGCTGGTTCTCCCCAGCCTGAACATATCACAGCATTTATGTGCATTTGGTAAACCTCAGGTCACCGAGGTGACGAGGCTACGACACAACCCAACAAGTGGACCGAGACTGATATTCCACACAAAGTTTGACATTTTGTCTGCAGCTTCTCAAGGTTTTGCTGTTTAAAAGTGATGCTGGAGCTGCTCTCAAGTTTATTAAATTAATCAAAAATGAGTGGCGAGGATATGGATTTATTATAATTATTTTTCTATGCAAACAATGCAACAACTTGCTGTTTCTAACTTCTTAAAATATGTGGTTTTGATTCTTATCTTTTCCAGACATGAAAGAAAACTAAACATGTTGGTGACTGGGGCTGGTCAGAGAGGACCAGCCCCAGTATGTTTTATTATAAACTCATATATAAGGGAAAACAACTTACTATTAAGTAAAAACAAACAGATAAATCAATAATGTAAGGAATTATTGGTCACAAGCTGACTTATCAAGGAGGCGACATAAGATAGTATCATACAGTTTCAGATTTCAATCCATAGTACCCTATGCAGAAGCACAGTCTTGGTGTTTTGGGAAATTATTCAACCCACTGTGTGATGTCTGTTATCTAATGCATTATCATTAGATAACTAGTTAGCATTAGTACCCTCACTTAATATGAAATATGGCAATAAAGATATTCTAGCAGTAAAGAAACAGTTGTTAGGGATATAAAGGCAGTAAGTGATCAGTACTTGACAGTGTAAACATGTTGCATCCTACTTACTTACACAGACATTAAAAGTACCTAATATCACTGTTACTTTTTGAATTACATTACTCTGCACTTAGAAAAGTTGCGACTTGCAAGGGATATTTTAGATCTCCACCAGACATTTTTCATGCATACAATTACCCAGCTTGTAACTGTTATGTGAATGTGTTTGTTTAGCAGCCAAATGAAGTTACACTAAATAAAACACAATTACTGAATGGATAGAGTATAAGGTCTAATGGTTTAAAAGGAAGGAAGAGTGTTTTCTCCTATAATCATTTGGAGCACTAAATGTCAGAAGAAATTTTTTGAGAAACATGAGGTGAAACAAACCTGCAGAATCATCATCATTCCCTTGAGAGCATTGCATCTTTTTAGCCCAAAGATATTACTGATATAAATGTGAGACATTAGAGAAGAGCTGGATTGCCATAGTTGTTTCTTTAACTTTCTGTTGTTGTAATAACTGACTGATCGATGCAGGTCTTCTCTCTGTGAGCTTATGGTTGCACTTTGCTCAAAATAGCTAAGTAGCCCTGAGTGGTTTCTCTTGTTTTTCCTGTGACACATGCTGCTGCTTCTTTTTCCATCATGTCACACAAAGTGAGTTAGTGAATTTATCCACGTGTAGTATTAGATTATAGCTTTTCATATGCTGATCTGTGGCCCAGTGTACTGCACTGACACTACTGTGTTGGATCATTGGTTGGCTCAGGCTGATATGTGGTTTGTCAGACCCACAGTAGAAGATTTAAACATTTAAATACGTTTTTTGATCTAGTGGAGTTGAAGTATTTGCTGCTTAGCTACTGACAGCCAACATAGTCATTTAGTGAAAGGATGTTTCGTCTTTTTTCTCTTGACGTCCTTGACTCCTTTCGCTCATACAAGCAGCCTTTCACAACGCAGTCAAAGAGGCTTCATACTCTGAAAACCGCAGAACTCCAGTTGTTCTCAGGTAAACCAAGGTTGTGCTGATATATAGTGTAAACAGCACTGAATGATCGACATACAGTCCCTGTCTGCCCACACTCCGCTTTGTGGGAAAAGGCAGAGTGCATTCGTCTACTCTGTATTGTTGACAAGTCAATGTCCGTCACTCTTTCTCTCGTCACCCAACGCCATAGGCTGAGGAGAGAGCGCCTTTAACTCTCTCTCAGTTGTTGGAGTGACTGCTGGAGGGGAAAGCTGCAATCAGTGATTTTGTCACTTATCTGCTGCTCTCGCTTGCACTCATGCAGTCAGATACACGAAGTCGCCTGTTTGAGTTCTTAGCACATGGTTTGGTGAGTTGGCACAGGCGTTTGTTCTGTATTTACTTACTTGTAGGAGTTGGTATTCAGGCTGTTGCTACCTGTTGTTTAGGGCTACCATGCAGACCAAATACAAAAAGCTGTGTTCGTATTTCCTTCAAAAGCACTGTGATCTTTTGTGGTGCTGATTTTGTAAGAATGTGGTTTTTGTGTGTTGTGTCGCTGTATTCATATTGTCAGCACTCATTTATTTGATATGTATTTTATGTTATTTGTCACAGCAAATGTAAGTTAGACAATAGCTGTAGTGAAGGATTGTCAGCGCAGGAGACGATCTGTTGTTTCTTTCATTCAAAAGACATTTCAAAGCTTTCATCATCACATGTTGACCTTGGGAAAACGGATTGCTTTACAGTGGACCTGCTTTCTATCGCTTCCAGTATGTCAGATCAACAGCAATCCATGGACCCACAAATTCATCTAGAAACACAGATAACCAATTCACTTGTTAATTTGCATCCATAATTGGCTCATCTTACCCCATGTATATATTAGAAAGAACGGCAGTCTGCAGATTTCACTAAATTTCCGTTGCTAAATGTGCGGCATATTTCATATCGGCAACGGCAACTGATGTGCAGCCCTATTATGTTTATAACTCAACCACACATTTATTCCTCTGGACAGTGTATGATAGTGTTCAAATAGACACCTTTCTGTTTCCATGAAGGTGAATCGAAATGTAATTCAAACTACCATGTAATATAGATTTATTCATTTCAGCTGTAAAAAAAAAAAAAAACACATTCTGGGAGTGCTGAAGTGGTGCACAATTAACATCCACCAGCAGAGTACCAGCTCAGTCACCTTGAGCACAATTAACCATGTTACAATGGGAAGCACGTAAGGGATGTGCTTGTGACCTTCATTTTGCTCAGAGCACCAATACATAGTTGAGATATGCAAAATCAGAATTAACATATGATATACATTTTTAGGGCTGCAGACACCTGGTGTTGATAAGTGCAAGTTACAGCTCCACGCAGACCAGATTCCTGCAGTCTGAACAAATTTGGGGGTGAAAATAGCGAGAACAAATGAATCCTGTTTCTCATCTGCAAAGCCTCATAGCAGGTGGCCAGATACCTCTCTACAAAAAGATTCAGTGGCTGTGAAATGACTTGTGAAATAGAAAACCAATGCCCAGAAACTCTCCGAGCCTTCCCCCCCCTTAACTATTAATTCTTGCCTTCTTTTCTGTGCAGAGACCGGGCATGCCTCCATCCAGCCGTATGACACCACAGGGACCAGCCATGGGGCCCCCGGGGTACGGCAACAGCCCCGTGTCTCGCCCTGGGATGCCCGGGGTGATGGACCCGTCTCGTAAGAGGCCGGCCCCCCAACAGATTCAGCAGGTTCAGCAGCAGAACCGCAACCAGCAGTGAGTCCCCCCATCCCCCTACTCTAGATCAGCAAATGAAGCGTTGCCATAATGTTAATGCAGTCAGATTTCCACGCGTGTTCTTGTGTTACCCAAGTATTGCAGAGGAAGCCTCAGACTTAAGATTTTAACAGGCGTCTTTGTCCTGTTGTGCAGAGGCACAGAGCCACTCTGACTAATCTCAACTCTATCTTGTTTGGATAATTTGTTTTTACAGCACAAAGAAGAAGAAGATGGCTGATAAAATTCTACCTCAGAGGGTGAGTATTTGTCAAACAGTAGCGCATGAAAATCCATTCATTCTGGCCTTGAGTGCACTGGAGAGATTATATCTGCAAGTTCATATGAATTTCAATTCAGGTGACTGAGGAAACAATGAGAGCTGGTCTCTAAAGAGCTCCATTTAAAGCCGTAGGATTAAGAGTTCATGCACTTGACATTTTTGTCCGTCTCGTGCTTGTAGGGTGGTCGTGTCCATGATGAAAGATCTTTGAAAGTTGAAGAACTGCAGCAGAAAAAGCTTCTTAACTCTTCATATCCTTAATATCCTTACACTCCCATTTAACTCTAACCACAGGGTGTCTGCAGGTCCTGAAAAGATAAACACAAACACACACAATTGTGATTATAATTACATTACGATTAGATTTATTATACGGTAACTAAGTTCATGTTTTTGTCTGCCTGTAAAGTGTTTTTAAATCACAGCTTACTCAGACGTACCCATTACTGAAAGAGAAGTTAAGCCACGCAGACTTTTTCATTCCTGTAATTCCTAAAGTTCATTAAATACAAAGGAGCTGGAGCTGCTGCATTACCCTGCTAAGTTACATGCAGTTACTAAAATATGTCAGCAGGCAATTATACCCACCCGCCAACATATCTTTGTACATATGGTTTTCTTAAGGCTGTGTACAGTTCCTCTTCAGGACAAAAATGTTGCCATAATGTTTGTTGAGAATCAGCATGTGGAGAAATGGTGGACAGAGGAGTGGTTTAAGGTTTGTACTTGTTAACTGTTGGACTAGTGGTTACCAGTATCCTTTCCTCTGTTCCAGATCAGGGAACTGGTCCCAGAGTCTCAGGCTTACATGGATCTGCTGGCTTTTGAGAGGAAGCTGGACCAGACCATCATGCGCAAAAGGCTTGACATTCAGGAGGCCCTCAAGAGGCCCATTAAGGTACAGCTCAATTAAACTGTGCACTGCTCAACTCCCCGATTCACTCGTGTCCATACCTGAGATTAATTTCAGTGTCGTCCAGAAGCTCAGGGGCCTCCATGGTCCCTAGGTCTGGTCATTCAGAAGTGATGCCATTTTGTAAAGGCTTGTTAATCCAAACTGTCTGCAGGATTATAACAGGCTGCCATAGAAAGGGGGGATTAGCTTTTAGGCTTCAACCCATATGGATTTTTGAAGCAAGGAGAGATTTTGTGTTTTCATTTTAGTAGAAAGTAAATGTTTATTTTTCAGACTGTGTTTACATAGAAGTAAGCAAAAAGTTGTCATGCTAAAGAAAACAGCATGTCTGGCAGATGTTTGGCTATCTTTGACAGAATAGAGTGGAGCTGTCCTCTCATTCACATGCAGTGCCGTTTCACTGATATGATTTTTAAGGCGCACTATTAAGTCTGTGTTGAGCGATTAATATAACATTAATTTAAATAGCTGTGTTTTGATTGTTTTTAGCAAAAAAGAAAGCTTCGGATCTTCATATCCAACACCTTCAACCCAGCAAAACCAGATGCTGAGGATGGAGAAGGCACTGTTGCATCATGGGAGCTACGTGTTGAGGGGCGTCTGCTGGAAGATGTAAGTTGATTGGAGGACTGTATTCATATTATTTCTGTAGATATGTATAAATCTGATTAATCCTACATAGATCTGTCCTTAAGTATTTTTTCGCCAAAGTCCTTATTTGATATTAAGGTTTTATCAATTCAATATCAGTCTCTTTAATGCTTTTATATTTTAGTACTTAACCACATATCTGTTCTTTTCTATTACTTTTTATTGAGACAAATTGCAGAGATAAATCACCAAATGGCTCACAGGGATATCGTAACTTGGTAATCATTGTATAATCATAAATTGGTGGACGCTTGGCGTATTTCAGTTTCATTTCAGTCGTTCATCAATTTTTAATTCATTAATTAGGCTACTTTCCCATTTCAATAGGATCAGTCATTATTCATGGTCAGTCTCAATAAACTGCTGTTATTACTCTTAGTTACTGTCCTTATAGGTGTTGATCATGGATTGCAGCAGACGCAGATATTTTAAACAACTGTGCTTTCAAACGTCACTTGTTTTCGACATCAACATTAATAATAATGATAATTGTATTTGCTTTCCAGACGGCCGTGTCCAAGTATGAAGCCACCAAACAGAAAAGGAAGTTCTCTTCTTTCTTCAAGTCCCTGGTGATTGAGTTGGACAAGGACCTGTATGGTCCAGATAATCACCTTGTGGAAGTAAGATTATTTATTTGACGTGAAAGATACCATTTAAGATTTTTGTTGAAATTTTAATTTTAATTTTTCACACTTTACTTGCATCATTGTGATTTGACAAATTAAAATAAGAACAGCTGATGCAATGTTTGTCTGTACGAGTCATTAAAGTAGACTTTATAGTACAACTGCTGTATTGGATTGAGGTGTTGTGGGCAGTTACCACTAAGAATCAGTTTTGTGTTGCTCCACTGATGATTTTAAAATGGTTCCTTTAAATGGAGATTATCAGTGTACAGACTGATCAGTAAATGTTATACTTGTCATTAAAATCTCCCCTGTATGACTCCAGTGGCACAGGACCGCCACCACCCAGGAGACTGATGGTTTCCAGGTGAAGAGGCCAGGTGACGTGGGTGTCCGCTGCACCGTCCTGCTCATGCTCGACTATCAGGTGAAGTCTCATAGTTTCACTCTGCCTCTTAGCAGACCGTGTGGTAGTGCTGCCTTCAAGTGCTCTTTAAACATTTGGCTTGAGCAAAGATTAATGGAAGAGAGCCTGAGTCATCATCTGACAGCAAATTTACCTTCGTCCAAACAGCCGCCTCAGTTCAAGCTGGACCCTCGACTGGCTCGTATGCTGGGGATCCACACCCAGACTAGACCTGTCATAATCCAGGCCCTGTGGCAGTACGTCAAGACCCACAAACTCCAGGACCCCCATGAGCGCGAGTTCATCAACTGTGACAAGTACCTGCAGCAGGTGAGTGGAGTGAGTCAGCTTTGTTTGATACCGAACATTTTCTCTCTAATCTAACTGATGAACACAAACTGTAGCTGGGATGATCAGCAGTTGGGTCTTGCAGTTGTCCTGCTTTATTCCTGCTCATGATGTTGCACAGCCACTTTCTCTATCATCACTCTGTCCTTTTATGGTGACCCTCTCTTTCTGGCTCACCGACCGGTTTCCTGGGGCATTCCTTTCTACTCTGCCAACATAAACAGTATTGTAGAAAGTCAGTTTTCAATTCCTACAAAGTTAACCTATGGAATAAATTTAACTTGAAAGCTTATGACAACCGTCCTTGTAAATACACTCCTTTGATTTGGGAGGCGGAAAGTGTTGAATAGAGCTGCAACTTTAAACACTTGCTTTGTTAATAATGCAGTGAAACTATCAGAAAATAAGCAGTTAATAACACATTCAAACAACAGAGTCAGCAATAAACCTTAGAATAAAAAGAAGATTGAGCAGAGGAGGAAGTAGATTGTTTAGAGCAGAAATATTTTTCACAGAGGAGGCTGAGCTGTAAAGCAACAGAGCCAAATACTGTCACCTTTGCTGAGTCAGCTGCACCCAGGCTGACTTGTATACCTGAGATCAATTTTAAGAAGAACTGTTTTAATATAGTAAAACAATAAGGTAAATGCGGATGCAACCAAATCCCAATAAGAAGTGGGCCTTCACACCAAATTGTTGAATTGAATTGTTGTTTCTGCTCACAGACGGGGTGAAATAAAGAAAATACATTTCCCATTTATTACTGCTATGTAAAATCTTATCTTGCACATTTTATCTCACTAACTTTGCCTCTGATTAAACTTGTTTGTGCTCCTCTTTACCCAGAAGGGAGGCTCAGGCTTCTGAGGGGTGGGTGTAGCTCACTTTGTCACTTCCACAGTCACAATCAAATGTTCGAAAGTGGGGTTGCACACCAAGCCAAAAGGGCAAAAAGCCAAGCAATCTGTCAAAATGTCTAGAATGATCCATCATATACATGTGGAGAAATGCACAGTTTTTAGCTGCTGAGCTCTTAGTTTGTCTGTTGTTGCTCCAAGTATGTTATGTATGCTAGCATCCTGCAGCCCACACACTGAGTTAACAAGATTATGTCAACACAGATTACTTTTAGGGATTTATTCAAAACAATGTTGTTGCCATTTGCTGTAAAGATGGTTGATTTAAATACAGTTCATAGAAGACAGTGAAGCTGTGTCAATATCCTCACGTGCAACTAAACTTGTGTTTTCAATGTTATTAGTTCTGGTTTTTAAACAGGACTTGTTTTCTTGTTGCCTTCATTTGCAGATTTTTGAGACCCAGCGGATGAAGTTCTCTGAGATCCCGCAGCGCCTGCACGCTCTCCTGATGCCCCCAGAGCCCATCATCATCAACCACGTCATCAGGTAACGTCAAACAGATATATATACAGGTATATTAGGGCTGAACATCTAACTTTCATTGTCATCGTGATATCAACATGTGCACGATAAACACATCGCAACAGACTGCCTGAAATGCAATGAGTAAGTTTTATTTACAGGTGTCACGTCTTCACATTCACTTCAAAATCATACACCTCATACCTGTAACCTGAGCTACGCCGCTAGACGTAACATTTCTTCCCCGTTTGTGGTGTATTTGTGTGGCAGCGTTATAGCGTCACTACAGGCCTGGTATATGTACTACAGCGTATCGTAGCTGTTTTCAGAAAGACACAGGAACAGTATACAAGTCATATCGTCATTGCAATATTGAACAGTGACATCGCACAGACGTTTTGCTGATATCATGCAGTCCTAGTGTATATGTGAAATACTGTGTCATGATTTCTTTCCTAATTCTGTTTCCAAAGGCGTACTCTGCTTTATATTCCCACAGCTTTTTAACAGTAGACTTTGTTTTTCAGACATCATAGAGAAGCTGTGCAAAGTGCTGCAACATTTATTGATTAACATGATTCATTTGTTGTCTATAAACTGTCAGAAAACAGTGAACGCTGCCTATTGCAATTTCCCAGAGTACAAGATGATGTCTTCAGATTCCTTTTTTCATCCAGGCATTGTATCAACACTCATTACAACGTATATGACAAAATCAATGTTGGCATTTAGCCTGAAAAACACTAAAAAGATTAAGTGCCTGTCAGAGTAGGTGCCAGTTTTCTGAATCCGTTAAGCAGCTGATTGATTAAACTCACGTTGTTTGTCTTATTTTTTGGCGAATAGCAGAAGTGGTTGTAAATGGTGGTCTACTGTTTAAATCCAACCTTGTGTATTAATTTAAACACCTGTCGGGGTGATGGGACACAAAGTAAATGTACTGTTTACACTGTATTAACTGTAACAGCGTGGACCCCAATGACCAAAAGAAGACTGCTTGCTATGACATTGACGTGGAAGTGGACGACACTCTGAAGACCCAGATGAACTCGTTCCTGCTCTCCACGGCCAGTCAGCAGGAAATAGCAGGACTGGACAACAAGGTAGGAGCCGCCACCAGCTGGGCTTTTTACAGTTAATTTTAGACGGACCTGTGTGTGCACTTTTCCTGTTTCCTGGAGGTTTTATTGTGAGGTTTAGATCTTTTGTACCAGCAAATTGACTCCTACCGAAGAACAAGTTGAAATAAGAGGAAGTGTGATTTCCACTTTACTGTATTTTGCCCGTGAGTCTGAGATTGCACTGAATTATTTTCCTTCCATTTTGTATCGATGAGCCGTTTCTAATTGTAACTTGTCATTTTGCCATGTGGCAGCTTCTATTTGCTGTAACTGCGAAGGCAACTTAAGCACAATCGATTTAAACCTAATGTGAATGGGCAGGAGCTTGTTTTTTTCTCCTTATCT
Source organism: Trachurus trachurus (assembly GCF_905171665.1). Lineage (NCBI taxonomy): Eukaryota > Metazoa > Chordata > Actinopteri > Carangiformes > Carangidae > Trachurus > Trachurus trachurus. The sequence continues at coordinate 34,693,744 of NC_139896.1, forward strand.
AGCCCCAGTTCATTGAACCTGGAGTGTCATTATTTTTTATTTTATTTTTTTCCATTTTGTGGGGCCTGCCGTGGGCAATTTCATACACATCTGCTCCCTCAAATTGTTGCCGGTGTATTGTTGCCTCTGTTCTCTTGAGAATAGATTCGAGGTCAGTCAGGTCTTCTTGACCTCCCGCTAGCAGCCATTACATTGGATGGGATGACTGCTATCACATTGATAAGGCATGGAGCCATTCTCCTTCAAGACGTCCCCCCCTGGGTTGAGACAAATCGACAATAATAATACATACACAGAGTCTGTTTACAGTTTAGAGGCGCCATTCATTTTGTTACTTCATTCTTGGTTTGGTGTGTGTTGCTGATGTACAGCCTGTTCCTCCCAGCCCAGCATTAAAAAACACAGTTTGGAGCAGAGCACATCTTAGTTGTCTCAACATGTGTAGTTTATTTTTGACATTTTAGAGGACACCAGATCCATGTAGATTCATTTTGAGTTTGCAGGATATAAACTGTGTTATCTCTGCCCAGGCCAAAGAATAGCAAATCTAATCTTTCTGGTGAACCTGTCAAGGACTCCACGGTCCTTGAGTTGAGTGGAGTGAAGCAGCCAGATGTGCAGCTGACTTGACCTTGTCAGTCTCTTTACTACAGCAACATGTTTTTCCTTGTGCACATGTCACTTTGGAAAAAAATGTTTGATGTTTGTCACATCTGCTTCTTTTTGGATATTGAAAAGCAACTGATTAAACCTGTGAGGATTGCAGTATTTTCCTTTTTAGACTGAGTCTCTCAAGGTTGTTTTTGTTGTCGTAACGATTATCATTTGGTGTCTCAAATTATTACCCAGTTGAATTATCAGTAGCGTTTCATATAATTAGACATTTAGTTTTTATGTTCTTCAATCAAAGTTTTAACCTGGGTTTTACTCTGACGTCTTTAGATCACCGGTATCAGTCTCTCACAGGGTCATTAATCAGTTCAGGCGATCTAAATGAAAGAGGAACCTACTTGGAGAGGTTATTCCAGTTTATTAAGCAAGTCACAGTTGTCAACCAACATGAGGAGGAAGAAATATCTTTATTAGATGAAAAGCATGGAGTAGTTTAATATGGTGAGGTCTACAGGGAGTCAAAGTCAAGACAGTTTGCAGCTAGATAAACTGTCATTAGGGACCAAAGCTATTTGACTCCCTTGCCTTTTTAAAATGGACAGAGAAGCTGTTTGATGCTGCAGTCTGAAATGAATTCAGCATACAGCATGAATGTGCTTCATTTCCACTGCTTCACATTTGATTGCATTTCACCACAGTAACTCTTTATTAGGGTTGTTATTGGCTCTAAATTTAGTTTTGTTTGTTAATGTGGAAGTAAAAGAAAATGTATGTATTTTTTTTAAAAGGCCAATAGATTTTGAAATCTTTCTGGCCTGATTATGAGAACAGGAAAGGATTATAATAGAGCCCATTAATTTTGGCTTTGCACTAGTGCAGTTAGAACAGATTTCTGGGTATATATCTTTTTTGAGAAAAGTAGCCCAGGGCTTAAGGGATGAAGGAAACCTCAATCTGTCCTTAGTTTAGTAATTGAGTGTGATGTTGTATTTGATGAATGACTGCCAATTAATATTAAATCAATACCGAGTTAACCTACTTTAAATCTTCCGTTTCATTCTCCACAGATCCATGAAACCATTGAGACCATTAACCAGCTGAAGACCCAGAGAGAGTTCATGCTGAGTTTTGCCAGAGATCCTCAGGGCTTTATCAACGACTGGCTGCAGTCCCAGTGCAGAGACCTCAAGGTCAGTCCTGTCTGTGATGACCTCAAACTTGCAAGAAACTTGACACACACTAGTTTTTGTTCCAGTATCACCGTAGATACCATGGTGCTCCTGCTTAAAAAAACCAAAACCAAATGTCAACACATACAATACACAGCTATTGTCAGTGCAGAATGGATGTCTATTTGTTTCATGTGTGCTGTGTTCCTGTCCTAAACTTTAAAGCACAAACCCAGCTCATCATTCATTCAGAAGAGTAAGCACTTTTGCCTGTGAATGTTGAGCAGTCATTCAGCTGGAGGTCCCACATGGATCAGAAAGATGAAGAAGCAGCAATAACCAGTTTCTCTACTGACAGTAGCCTCTGTGGATCCAAATGCATCACAGACTTCTAGTGTTTTGAGTAGGAGGCCTGACTCATCCGTTGCAGCTTTAAACATGAATTATCTTGCCATTACTGTCACAACTGTTATTTCTCCACTCACCTGCTTAATATCAGCCTGTTCTCCCGTAGTGTAACATCATTAGGGAGAAGACGATAGAATCACAGCACCCCCCTTTATTTTTACTGCATCATTGTGCACAGAGGGTAAAGTACAGAGGCTGTAAAACTTTACAAACCAAGTCGCGTTTAAAATTCAACCCAACTGCTGAAACTAACTGGTGGAGGTAGAGACGGGTGATGGAGGTCAGCGCAGCTCGAGTCTGCCGGCCGCTCTCAGCTCAGTGTTGACAATCAGGGAAGTTGGCTCAACAGATTCTGACCCTGGTCCCACCTCTTGTATTTCAGTCCAGGCTGACTGAGTATTCAGCTGTCAGCAGCCTGGCAGGAGAGAGCTTCACTATGTGTGATGATTTTATAACTGAGCTCTGACCAAGACACATAAATCTGAGCTTTCCACATCACAGATGAACAAAGTCATTAAACATGAGTCTTGCAGGTAAATCACGAGTCATGTAAAAGCCCTATATAGGAGTTTAGTGCAGGATGGCTCTTCTTCACACATAGCATTGTTTCTGTCCACCCTGTGCATAACACGTAATATGTATCACATGTTTCTGAAAGACCAGTTCCTCCTGTGTTGGTGCTTTTTCTCCTTGTATCCAAATTCAAATCTGGTGGAAATTAATTGTTAAATACAGCACAGATTTGTTAAAGCTCTTTGAGGAAATTTATGTGATTTGCACTGTAGAGATCAAATTTACACCACCACATGTAGAACCATATTTGAATGCGACAAATACAAGCACCTCTCATGCCTGGAAAAGAGACCACCAGACCATTATCACCCACAGATGAAACTCTTGAACTAATGACACTCGAAATATACTGACGTTTATCATATCAAGAATCCGACGAATCATGAAAAGACTGCAAACATGAACTCTGGCGTTGCCAACCCTGAGTAACATTGAAGTTGAGAAAAAGTCCTGCCGTCATGTTGGAGATTATTTGGTCCTGCTGTGGTTTGCTGGGTCACAGTGACATGGATTTAAACCCAAGGTCCAGCTGCGGTGAGACAAAACCTTGGTTACGTAACTACGGACACACTGTCCACATGAGCTCCCCATCTGAACACAGGGCTCATGCTGCCAGCTCAGGCGCAAGACAGGAGAGAGTCAAAATAGAGCGTGAAACATTTAATAACATGTCTGAGTGGAAGCGTGCCGGCCTCCCGTTTGCGCGCCGAGTGAGCCGATTAACCGCTGACCAGCTGTCACCCACCTGCAGTGTTTGTTCAGCCGAATCTCTGTGAAATTGAATGAATTCAGTTGAGACGTCGCTGGCAGCTCCCACAGCAGCAGCTTATCAGTGGGGAGAGAGAAAAAAGGTCCCCTTGTGACAGCATGTTCATCATTCTGCAGCCACTGTTTGATCCAATAGATGATCTGTATCTGTATTTTTGCTTTTAAATCGATCAGCCATAGGACAAGTTAAGATGTGCTTTTGTTTAATAATGTCTTCTTGTGTGAACAGACCATGACGGACGTGGTGGGAAACCCAGAAGAAGAGCGGCGGGCTGAGTTTTACTACCAGCCGTGGGCTCAGGAGGCGGTGTGCCGCTACTTCTACTCCAAGGTACACTCTTCTTCTTCTGCATGTTCTTCCTCCTGCGTTTTCTCCTCTTTTTTAGTCGTGGCTCCTCCTCTTTTATCCAAACTTAAGTGATCGCAACAGCTTTTAAATGGATTGTTTCTTGTTCCCCAGAGGATGACTTAGTGATGCTCTCACTGGGACCACATGAAGGCTAAATCCACACAGTACTGGAGCCCAGAGCATTAGTCATAAATAATGTCTCCGGCTATAGTTCGACTTTTACCCATCAACCTCAGAGAGAAAAACAGGATGAAGGCAAATAACAAAACCCAAAACTTAATCAAACAAACAAGTTATGCTTCTCTGTTCTCCTCAGGGAACAACTTTCTTAAATATGTCTTCAAACCTTTTGTTGTACTGTAGTTGTACTTCAGGAAGTTCAGAAAGAATTGGGGTTTTAAAGGAACCATCTGTCTGACGGAGGCAGCTGGTTCCAAAATGTCTTTACCACACTACATTCCTATGTGCAATGAAATCTCCTCAAAAATGATATTAGGTACATTTTGTTTTGAGGATAGTACTTTGGTGAATATCAACAGGGATAACATGAATACACATCAGCCATCTCTCATGAATAACGTGCAGGAGGGTATTTTTTGTAGATCTTGCAGATCTTGAGAGAGCATAATGAATATCTTCTTTACTGATTTATTTATTTATTCTCTCAAATTCAAAACATGGGTAATGGCAAAATAATAACAATGTAGCTTGGTGCAACATGCAAAATATTTGCATGTTTGCAAGAAATCCAAATAAAATTAGTTTAATGTCACTTCTTATAAATAATGAAATTGGTTAATAAGTTTCAGTCTTAATGTTTTCAGTGCTGTTTTTTATATATATATATACACACACACCATTAAATCTGCAAAGCTACTTTTGTATCAGTCTCTCGCAGGACTGTAACTAATGTTTTTTTTGTTGTTTTTTTGTATCATCAATGAATTTAATTCAGAGTTTATTTTAATAATAATTAAATGTGCGTGGCCACTATTTTCACAGCCCAAGGCAACAAATTCAAATTGTTTATTATTTCTGACCAATGGACCAAAACCCAAAGTTAATCCATTTATTATCATTCACAACATTGCAAGGCAGAAAATTCTCACATTTGAGAGCAAATTGTTTTTTGTTTTCTTTGTGTGGATTGAATTAAATAAGAAAAAGAATAAACTGATTGTCAACGTTGTTGCCATTTCATTTTCTGAGACTAATCGATTGATTATTTTGGCTCTAGTGCTAATTAAAAGGTTCTTGATCTAATTGCTGGTGGTGTTATTATAGTGCCCGTTCGCCTTTTTTGTTTATGTTTTTTTCCTCTGGAGATTAAATCTGGTGTGAAAATGTCTTTCAGGTGCAGCAGAGGAGACAGGAGCTGGAGACGGCGCTCGGCATCAGGAACACCTAAAGACAGTGTCCACAGTCTGCAGATGAGACGTGCTGTTGAAGACGACTGGCATGTGTCTGTGTGCGTGCGTGTCTGTTGCGTGTATGAGAGAGAGAGAAAGGGGGAGATGTTAAAACTGACTTCTGACAAAACTTAGAGCAACATAGATACTAGGTGGTTTTGCTGTTAAATAGGATGTTTTCCTCTTTTTTTTTTTCCTTCACCTTGCAGCTGCTGCAGTCTGGTTGCTACTTCAACATTTTTTTGTAAGCTTTCTTTTCCCCCTCACACCAGAGCTCCTTGAGCACAATGTATTTTCTCTTGCATGTCGAAGCCTTGCCTGGAAGCATTCCTTTTCTTTTTGACATTGTGCCCACACAAAAGAACAGACTGAACAAATAAAAAGTAGAGGGGAGATTGTACTGGCAACTTTTAATGTATTTTCCCCCTGAATCTAAAATATCTAAAATCAGCTGGAATGTGTTGATTCTGCCAACGTGCAAAGTAAATTCACATTTCACACTCCTGACCTAGCGCCTAGATGCTTGCCCATGCAGTCCGGTATTGATTGTGATTGTTTTTGTAATCAATCAGGCTACTTGGCTGCCTGTTGCTCATTGTTTTGTTTCGACAGTTTGTGCCACAGTCTGTTGTCAGAATTTATATTGCTGTGGCAAAGCGGTTATTTTTTTTAAGAGTGCCATTTAGTATGAAGTTTTTTTTTTCTCTATTTTTTTTTTCCTTTTTTGTTGTTATTATTAATGATCAGTTGTTTTTAAAAATATGTATTATATCAGTACTTGTCTTGTTAGCTAGTACAGATTATCAAGGAAGTAGCTAGTATGAGTACCTCTAGTCTATATAGTTTTGTAAATACTGAGCAGAAAAAAAAAAACTGAAGATGGATGTGAAGTAAAATTGTATCTCTTATCCCGGCGGATCTTTTTCTTAACTCTTTGTCTACGCTCAGATAGTTGAACCAGTATTTATATCAATCGGCCCTCGCTCTCAGAGCCCAGTGATTCAGCTCTCTGCAACGTAAAGACTGCAGTGGGGTCAGAGGAAGCACCGCTCTGCAGGGCCACATGCTGTCAGCAGTAATGTTGCCTGCAGGCTGGGTACGAGTTGAATCCTCTGCCTGTAGTTGTGTGTGTGTCTCCACCATGTGCAGAGAGAAGCCATAACGCTTGAAGAGCGCTCTCACAGATGTGTAGAGTCCTCAGCGTCTTCGTACGCTCGCTGAAGGCCTGACGCCTCTCGGGTTTAATGGTTGTTTCCCTGTTGAACATGAAGATCAAGTGGCTGAAACTGTTGCGTGTGCATTTCGTTAACAAATTCCAAGAATACACTAATGTGGGTTTGGGCTGGTTCATGAATTCTAATGAGTGGTGAGAACCTCTGGGGTGTAAAAACACAACAACTGGGGTGGGGGGTGGGGTGGGGGGGCTGCAGTGTTATTTGAATCTGCAGACTTTTTCATGGACCAAACCTATTTTTCTGTATGTTCTTATTATGTTATAATAAAGGATATGTAAAATGTACCTGTATTTGTGAGGTTCTGTGTCTGCCACTCTATTTGTTTTAGTAGGTTATTTTAACTTTTATGTCTATTTTTTTTCAAATCTGCCAACACATTTTGTTCCAAAAATATGAATAAATCATAAAAAGCTGATGCTCAAAGAAAAATCCTAAAAGCCAAGGTGACTTCTTCAGATGTCTTGTTTTGTCCAACTATAAGTTAAAAGCCAAAATAACCCATTAAGTTCAGAGTAAGTCTTAGATGAAAGTACCAATACAACGATGTAAAAAATTATTCTAAATCTGAAGTAAAAATACAAATATTTTGATCTGTAAAATCTAGTAGAAGTAACAAAACTACTTTCTTGCTGCAGTAAAATGTATCTTATCTCTATCTTTATTCATTTTAAAAAAAAAATCAAGGTCAAACATTGTCACCACTATGCTGCAGCACCCCTGGTTTTAAACCATCTTTTTCTTTCTTTGCTAAAAAAAAAACTCATCTCAAACATCTGAAACTTGCCCAGAACAATTTTTTTTTTAAAGTGTCACTACTGCAGATTAATTTTCTGATGATAAATTAATCAACTAATTATCCCAGCAAGCTTGTGAGGCGTTTCAGGGACTTTATTTCCCACTGTGTCTCACCTTAATTACCAGCAGGCAGTGACCCACTTCAGTGATTCAACCAAGCAGATTAATTGTTTAAATTGCAGGTCTGTTACCTTAACAAATCATCATCATCATCACTTCCCCAGTGGCCCAGGTTTGTAAAATGTATTATTATTATAATCATTATTATGTAATCATGATTTATCACTGTAGGCCCAATGCAATATTGTGTTGTTCCTGTGTGTGTGTGTGTGTGTGTGTCTGTGAAAGTAAAAGAGAGAGAGGGAGAGCTTGTCCGTGAGGGGCAGCAGAGCAGACCAACCATGAGGAGAGGGTGTGCCCGAGCCCGAGCCTGAGCCCGAGCCTCGGCTGTGTGTCTGCTATAAAAACAACTTGTCCCGGCTTCAGTCTCGTCTTTGCACCAGCAGCAGCAGCAGCTCCGTCTGGAAGGTCAAACACATGATGGCAGCACCGAAGAAAGTCTGTGTGATTGGCTCTGGTAACTGGTGAGCTGAGGGTTTTTAACATGTCTCCATTTCTCTTGTGCACTTTTGGTTGTGTTTCACTGTGCTGTTAAAATACAAAGGGGGTGCAGTAAGAACATTCATAGTCAGCATATCAGTATTTTTGTTCCCATGATAAGATCCCACACACCTTTTTTTGTGTGAATGCTGTCTAAAAAAACAAAGTCAAGAGGCCGGTGGGGGAAAACTGAACTTCTTTGTTAACGGCACAGAAATGATTTACAAAGTTCAGAAACTCACCTGCTGTTTTTGCAAGACTGCAGACTGTCATTGTCTTTGCAGGGAAGATGTTGTGTGCTGTCTGGACACTGACACTGACACTGACTCTCAGAGTTTATACGTTGACCTTTGGTGACTCGACGCTCCGAAATCTTTATTAAAGAAGCGACACCTGCCTTTTATCATTCAGCAACATTTGAGCTGACTCAGCCTTCATGTGGTGTTGATGTCCCTCAGCCAGCATGACCTTTAGATTAGATGGTGGCCGGGTGAAGCAGTCGGAGGCTTTACCAAACTAATGCAATGTAATGCAATGCAAAACTACACTGTTAATACACTCCTGTGCAAAAGCCCTGCATTCAAAATTGATCTGGAGTTAACAATAGGAAGCAAAATGTAATTAATATGTAATTAATGCATATTAAAAATGCTAATACTGATGCATTGCAAACAGCATTTTAATGCATTTTACCAGAACATGTACACTACGTCAGACTTTTCATCCTGCATCCAGCTACAGCGTTCATGGTGTCAGGGACATTTGGATGTGTTTGTGTATCGGTAGTTTATCTATAGCAGAGCATCATGTTTTATAAATTGATGATGTTTTCTTTGTCACAATCTTAACCTGCAAAGTAAATATGCATCATGTCAAACATTTGTAGCAGAGGTGAAAGTACAAGATTTTCCTCTGAGAATATGTGAAAATCTGTAATTGTAATATATTAGCTCTCCAGGTGTGAGATGAGTCAAGTCTGGATGGAAGTCAAACTGATGCTAATAAATGCCAGCTTACTGATACTTAGCATGTGATCTCAAATAGGGATTTCTCATAGCTCTCAGCCCATGTTATGTCGATATCCAATAGCCTGTCTTTGAGTGCGGCTCTCCAAGTGCCAAGATAATGCTCTGCTGGTGTTTTGTAGCTCTATTCTTGTCTGAGAAAGCATTTGAAAACTTTTTAGGTCAACAACACAATAACATACTGTAGAATTGATAAACCAAGACTGGACAATATGACATTTATGATTATCTTTCTCCATTAATACTGTAGAATCATATTAGACCTGGAAAACTCCTAATGCCCACTATTAACATCCATCCAAATCCATGTATGGGTCATATTTTACAGCTGTAATGAGAGAAAACTGTAAGTTCAAGCCGCCATTGTCCTGACACCACAATGACAACCATGTGTCTCTGCTCGTCCACAGGGGCTCTGCCATTGCCAAGATCGTGGGCGCCAATGCGGCCAAGTACGACAAGTTCGACACCACGGTGAACATGTGGGTGTTTGAGGAGACGGTGAACGGCCGTAAACTCACAGAAATCATCAACACAGACCATGAAAATGTGAAATACCTGCCTGGTCACAAGCTGCCCCCCAATGTGGTGAGCACCAAACATGCTCTTGGAGATAAGAATGACACTTAAGTACAAGAAAAATCATCTCATATGTCCATGTAAATGTTCTTCTGGGTGAAACTGGGCACATTTGTATTATTTTCTGTGTGGTGTTGAAGTGAAGTCTGATCATGATCTCTGTCTTCCTCAGTTGGCTGTTCCAGACTTGGCCGAGTCTGTGAAAGGCGCCGACATCCTGATCTTTGTGGTCCCCCACCAGTTCATTGTGAGAGTGTGCGACACCATCAAAGACCACATCAAGAAGGACACCATAGGAATGTCTCTCATCAAGGTAACGCAGTCCTTATCAAAATATTTAGCTTTCCCACAGCACCAAGGGCGGAATACAGAGTTTCCTGTTCTTTCTGTCAGATATAACAATGTGCTTTCTCTCATGTGAGTTTTGGGGGTTGTTGTGTGTGTGTGTGTGTGTCTGTTGCAGGGTGTTGATGCAGGCCCAGAGGGTCTGAAGCTGATCTCAGAGGTCATCCGAGGAAAGCTGGGCATCACCATGACGGTCCTCATGGGAGCAAACATCGCCAATGAGGTCGCCGATGAGAAGTTCTGTGAAACAACCATTGGTATGGGAGTTAAAGGCTTGGATCAGAAATCTAATCCCGCTCATGAAAGAGACAGTGTTTATACAACCTCCAGACTGAACACGTACATTGTTACTACTCAAGGTCCCATACACACACACACACAGTTGATAAATGCTGGTGAATAAGCAGATGTCAAGAATGTAACTCCCCCTTTTGTTGCAGTGTGTGTGGTTTGATTGACCTTGTCTTGCTAAAAACAGACTTTTTATTGTCTGTCAAACGTGTGAAACATTGGAAACTGGTGACAATTTCTTTGTCATTTCTGGGTGCAGGGTGCAAAGACGCAACACACGGGCCCTTGTTGAAGGACCTGATGCAGACCACCAACTTCCGTGTGACCGTGGTGCCAGAGTCTGATGTGGTGGAGATTTGCGGTGCTCTTAAGGTCAGATTAAACCCTCCACCAGTCTGATCCAATCTTCAAACAATGTATTAAAAGATCCTCCAGAGAAACACACGTTTACCACACAGTAGCTTCCCTACAAAGGCAAAGTGCAGTATCTGTCAAAATGCCAAACTGAGAAAAACAGTTTTTTGTGTTTTTCATTGTCAGGTTTAAGCATCAAATTATGAACAACTACCAAGTCTGTAATTGATTAGATAAAGGTGGACTAAATTAAATGTATTTTGTAGTTTGTCTTTCTGACCAATTTTGACCGTTTTATGGCAGACACTGCACTTGGCTTGGTTTTGGTGCAGATACTGAACTTTGGCTTGGTATTAGCTACAGATATGGCACTTTTATAGAGTAAATTATAGGATGTAGGGAGTACAGTAGCTTACTCTTTGCAGATACTACACTTTGTCTTGGTATTAGCTGCAGATACTTTGCCTTGGTTTTACTCCAATGGAATTATAGAGTAATTTATAGAATGTAGGGAGTACAGTACTCTTTGCCTTGGTTTCACAGCGCTTTTTTGGATGGACAGCAAAATAAAAAGCCCAATAACTCTGTAAATTTTAGCTGTACCAATATCAAATTCTACCAGATTGAAGAGAATATGCCACACTTTTGATTGGTCAAAAAAAAGAAAGAAAAAATGCAGATACTGCACTTTGCCTTTGTATGGTATGTTCACTTTTGGATTTGATGCCTGCCAACATGCAGACATCTTTATAAAAGACTGGCCACTGAAAGCTTTCACTTTCAGTGGCTCATCTGCTCGCCTCAAGTTCTAAGTGCACATGTTAAATATTAAAAGCTAATTGGTGATATCCTTCTTGGATATTGCATATTCAGCAGGATGTGTGTGTATCTACTGAAGGCAGTAAAAAGACAAGTGATCATTCACGGCCACAGAGGATCTGTGATCTCAAAAACATATATAATATATAATCTTGTTAGAGTTATTTCTTTCTCATCCTAACAGTCAAACTCCTCATGAGCATCCACGTGTGAAAACGGCCGTATTTATTTCTCATTGCAGAACATTGTAGCAGTGGGAGCAGGTTTCTGTGATGGCCTGGGCTTCGGCGACAACACCAAGGCAGCTGTCATTCGTCTCGGCCTGATGGAGATGATCGCCTTCGCCAAGTTCTTCTGCACAAACTGCCCCGTCTCCCCCGCCACCTTCCTGGAGAGCTGTGGCATCGCTGACCTCATCACGACCTGCTACGGTGGACGCAACCGCAAGATTGGGGAAGCTTTCGCCAAAACAGGCAAAGTATGAGGAGCTTAGTTTCTCTACTGAGTTTTCTGTTTCTTTAACTTTATCCCTGTCTTCTCAAGAATTAAGCACTAAGCATCTGTGTGTGTGTGTGTGTTTAAAGACCATTGAGCAGCTAGAGAACGAGCTGCTGAACGGCCAGAAGCTTCAAGGTCCAGCCACTGCCACCGAGGTGCACCAAATCTTGAAACAGAAAAACATGGTGGAAAAGTAAGTTCATCTTCTGTTTCATCTGGACTTTGATGGTTCCCATGGTAATGACCGACTTTGAATACAACTTGTGACTAGTTTTGATTGTTAAACTTAATGACATTGTGTAAATATGTGCATTGTCTTTAAAGGAACAGTACAACATTTTTTTTGCACAAATGAAAAAAATTATATTCAAGTGAATGCTGCTAGGCACATTATGTTATCTCAAAAAAAGATTTGCAGTCTTTATGCTAAACTACGGTAAGCCAACAGGTTGTTGATTGTATCTCCATACTCACTGTAGTGGTATCAATCTTCCTGCCTAACTCAAGAAAGTGAACAAGCTTGATTCCCAAAACACCAACCTATACCTTTAATAATTCCCATCCTTCTAACAATATTCTTTTACCTCTCCAGGTTTCCTCTTTTCACTGCTGTGTACCAGATCTGCTTCAACAACCACTCAGTCAAAGAGTTCATCAAGTGTTTGCAAAACCACCCAGAGCACATGTAAAGGACTGATGTAAGAGTGTGTGAATGGATGGAGTTGGAAAAGGACTTTTACACTAGAACTACCGTAGTACCAGGGAGTTTATAGGGCAGACATGTTAGTGACTCCTCTCTCTTTTTCGAGTCTTGCCCTCCCTCTACCTGAGCTGCTGTGTCGACCTGTTCTCACAACATTACTGACAGACGCTGAACTTCTGCACAAACACGCCACAAATTGTTTCAAAAATCGACCAAGTCTTAAAAGTCTGAGGAATTAGAGTCGGTCTGCCTTACACAATATACAAACCTCGACCTGAATGTTTTGAAATGTTACATAATTTCTTGGGTAAAAGTGCCTTGACTTGCCTTTTTCACAGACATGTATGTTAAACAAAGCACTGGCCACACACCGGTCACCCCGCCCGCCCACTGTGTTGCTATTCTGCCAGACTTCTTAATATGTAACCGATTACTTAAAAAGATTTATTTTGGAATAAATTATTGAACTGGTTTTACATTGTGTCCGTTTTCTGTCTAGCTTGCCGGGCGCTGCCTGCAGGATACACTCACACCCTGTCTGCAGCCTCTCTGTAACCTGACCTGATCCCAGCCACACTGCCACTCTAAACTCTTCACCTTTACCATTTTCTACACCGTCTGCTTCAACCTTTCTTTAAGTGCACGTCCTGCCTGGGTCACAGCCTTCATGAGTGATGGCTGTGCTGCAAATAGTTCAGCAAAACTGTGGATTATTTCATATTCAAAAATGTTTTCTGGAGTTTTTAAACCCACTTTATGAACAAGAGTTTTGTGCTTTGTTGACTCATTTGAACACATCTCTAGGGATTTCTGGAGTCCGTTAGAATGCAAGACGCCATTGTGCCTTCATCAACTGCCATCTGTCTGTCCCCCTATGCCGAACTATCCAATTAATGCTCAGTCCCTGTAAAGTGCTATGGATAATGGTGTCAGCTAAGGGCGCTGTGAAAGACATGGGGCACATTAGCATGCTTAACTCTACTCAGCCAGTGTCCTCGTTTAAATACAACGCTAAATCATGGACTTTCTTTGTGCATGTCCTCTGATCCCACTAATATATTATGCTCATTTCGTATGTTTATCAGCTCATTTGCTCATGCATGTTTTGGACCGTGAAGTTACATAATCTGACACTTCTTTAATATTGGATTCCCCTGCTGAAATCCCTTGCATAGTTATTGAGTCAACTGCCCTGTGAGATTTCTAATAATAACACACTCCAAAGGGGCAAATGTCCATCTATAATTAGATGGTGAACAGCACTGCAGCTGCCTCATCCCTGCTTAACAACACACACACAGGGATACTATTGTGGTGCAACTGATATCATATATTAAAGTCAGATTTTTGCTTCTTTTTTTCCCCTATCTTTGTTTCAAAGTTTACACATTTTTCAATAAGCAGACTTTCAGTAGCTATGTAAATTGGAGCCCTTCCAGATAGGACACAGCTTACAAGATGTGATGATACATAACATTGACAATTTATAGTTGTAATACGTCCACCGACCACTTGAGTGTGCCATCTCATCAATCACAGGCCCGTCATCTTTATCTCGATTTGATTAGGCAGTTTCAGATAACCTTATCAGTTGGGTTAATGAGCGGAAGTTAGGAACTTTCAAAGTGCATTACCGCAACTCAAATATAGAAGTGTGTGACTAAAACAAAAGCCAAGCAAAGCCTGGTTTTAGGGGAGCAACAATAACGTTAGGTAGGTGGATGCCATGCATGCACTCAACCCATCCCTTCAGCTAGGGAGGAGGGAGCCGCTTCACTTCCTCAATCCAGTCCTCATCTCAGGGCGGCAGCCAAGAAGTGTGAAGTCAGCCATGACTCACAGGAAGACTAGATATCACACTTTCAAAATAAAATGTTAACTTGTTAGGTAGGTTTGAGTTTAACACATAGGTTTAACACGACTACTGTCACCTGATGGGCACATTCTCACTTAGTAGGCGCAAAAAAAACTAGTCAGTATATAGTTTCTGCTTTAATGTTTTAAGTTTCTGCTTTAATGTTTTAAGATGTGTAGGTGAGCATTTAACAATGAAACTTGTTGATGTCCATTTTTAATGGATTTTAGCACATTCAGTTGGCCTAGGCTAATTAAAAATGGGGATATACTGTTACTAAGATATCGGATATCCTTATCTCCTCATCACTATGCCATTTTGATCACTTTACCTTGTTAGCTACCTAATTAGCATCACAGAGAAGATGTAGATTTAAGACGTTGTCTTTCTAGAAGGACTTTGACTAAACTCAGATTCAGAGGAAAGAAAAAGGAAGGACAAAATTCACTGATAGATCTAGAAATAAAAGGTTGATGTCAGGGGTGGACATCAGCTGACTCCTGTAAACTTGTCCAGTTGTTGATGGTAGGTTACTGGCTACATATTCCCCTTCAAAAATGAAGTTATGGCTGATCGAAAATCGATCAGCCATAACTTCATTTTTGAAGGGGAATATGTAGCCTAATAACTAACATAAAAAATATTATTATTATTATTAGTAGTAGTAGTAGGCTAGTAGTAGTAGTAGTATTAACTAAACTAAACATTGAAGATTTCTCGATTTTGAATTAAACTTGGTAAATCGTACGTTAACCGTCGTCTTATTTTGAAATCTCAGCCGGAAGTGCAACTCCAACTTGTGGTCAGTTTGACGGTGGTGCGGCAAAGTTGAGTGTGGTGGTAAGTCATCACACAAGTGGCGCAGGGGCAGGAGAGGCGCTAGACGAGTTCCACGCATCCTTTCTTTGGAGAAGAAAGCGCTTTCCCGTCACCGTCCGGGGCCAGGCAGGGACACCGTGAAACATGGCTGCTCTCTCAGCCTGGTTCTGGAACGAGAGGTTCTGGTTGCCCCACAACGTGACCTGGGCGGATCTGGCGGACCCAGCACCCGGGGTGGAGTATCCCAAAGCTGGACACTTGTTGACCGCCTTGCCGCTGGCTTTGGGAATCTTCGCCGTCAGGATATTCTTCGAGAGGTTCGTATTGACTGTTATGTCGGACGTTTTCTAGAGATGGAGGGTGAAACCAACACTCCTTTAGCCTACTTCAATCGGACGTTTAGCCTATGTATTTTCTCTCAGTGATGGGTTTGGTACCTGTAGGAGGACCATTATATTTAACTGTGTAGGGATCCCCCAAAAAATCTTATATTAGCAACTTTTTTTTTTGTCATCGTGTGTAGACTCCCTCTGCCACAGATGTACTGTTTAACTATTGTGTTATTCCCGTCCTCTCTCACCTTTTGAGGACTAAGTTATTGTCTAAGTCTGCACTAAATTGAATTTGAATTTATCTAACTTCATGTGAACGCAACGCTTTGACAATCACACTAAATTCATTTTTGCAACGACAAAAGCTAAATGATGTATGCCATGGGCATGTCGTATGTAACGTTAGTTGGGTCATCACTGACTGGTCTGCTTATAATGTAGGCTATCTATAATTATCTCGCACTGATGCACTTTTATGATGATCATCAGTATATTCATCAAATCCTGTGCACAAGTTAAGGCATGATATTGACATGAAATGGTATTCTACAACATAGTTACACCAGGGGTTGATATGAGCAGACAGATAAGACAAGTTCAAGCTTAATACTGATGGGAGGTGTGTCGTTGCTCCACCAGAACAGATTCTCTATTGGAAATGTTGGTGTCTTGTGCAGTCTGTTGGTTTAGTGATGGGAGTTGTAAAGATCAAGTCTGGCAGTCCAGTTCAGTGAGGTTCAAACATCACCAGGCATTTACACCTGAAGGACCTGAGACTAACTGTCTCATTTGACTCCCAGTAGCCGACCTGCGAACACCACATGTCATCTGTAACTGACAGTCTCAACAGGAAAACCACTAGCTAACACTCATTCACTCTCTGCTTGTGTTCTGACTGACTTCATGTGGTGGTTCCACTGACGTCAACACCATCATTTATTCAAAAATGCCTGTGAAGTATTTTTGTGCTGGAGAAGGTGTTTCTTTTTGTATAATCTTTATCCATCTGAATCCTGACAAACCTGTCAGTTATCTGTGTTGCACCATAAAAACACAATGAAAGCTTATATTCACCGTCCTTTGAACGACTGAGTTTGAATGTAATTTAAATTCTCAGAATAAACTATTATTGGACTCAATAGTTCACAGTTCCATTCTGTCACAGCTTTATTACACAATATTTTTGTTTGCACAGTGTTGAGGCCAGTCTGAGGTCATATGTAGGGCTTCATGGAAAAAAGTCAGATGTTGTGATATAGGTGCTCAGCAGTGATGATGAGAGGATAAAGTGAACAGTTTCAATCAGCACGTAACCATGCAATGAGGCAATAGACATTCTTGTAATACTGCTGCAGGCCACCGTATCCTAATGACTTACTGTACTGACATGATGTGTGTGTCAGTGTAGTTGTTTTGTCTTTCTTTTACTGTATTAGCAGGAGATGGGCCATTTTCATTCGGTTGTGTCAGCTGGTCTGTTTATAGCAAGTCTGTGACACAAGTATAGTGTAGACGCTTAAAATAAATAGTCATTGTTTGTTGTGTAATGTTAGACAATATCTTACCACCAGACTGGCTATATTTAGATTTGTATTGTTTTCATTGCTGCACAATACATAACACTAGGTGCTGTCAGTCACATTTCTTGGTGTCTGTCTATTTTTTACAACTACATTGGCTATAAAAAGTTATTTGACCAAGGGTTACAAAATGATAAAAGGACGGAGGAATCACCATTAGCCAGTTGGCATTGTGTGACCTTTCAGTTGTTTCGGTTCAAACTGCAGCTGTGTGACAACAAACAGAAACACACATCAGACTGCACCATAGTATATAAACGCACATACAGGTCGGGTATCCTAGAAATTAGGGTTACAGTATTAAACATTCCTTAAAATCTGAAATAAAATAAAATAAGATGAGAATTACTTAATGCCTAAAGGGTAATTCACTAAGTAGGTATAGGTGTTGCTCTCTAGAGTCTAGACTTTGCACCTGACATCAGGCTTTGTGTGGTTGGTGTATGGTCAAATGGCAGTAAATGGGTTAATGACGTGATGCAAACCAATGTCAAGTGGTGTAACCAGTATTCTTTCATAAAACTGTGACTATGTAAAGGAAAATAAATGTGGACTCAAATGTGGAATAAATATAATTCACTTTTGCAATGCAACACTATGGTTCTTGACAAATTTGACATCATTTGTCAAAATATTTAGAAGAAATTAGGTGTTTTTAGGATCAGTGTTGCCAAAATGCATTAAAATTTAAATATAGAAACAGAGAGAGAAAAAAAAAAAACATTTCAAATGAATGTTTTCAGAAGAAAATATAGGGTTAGATATTTTTTACACACTTAAAGCAGATATCAGTGGAATGTTTTTGTTAATATAAGTCCTAAATAGTCCTATTTTCCGTCAGCAATCACTTACATGAAGTATTTCAGCCTAAACACGAGTCTCTCCGTCACTCTGCTCTGCTGTAACCCGAGGAGAAAATTTTCCTTGTGGGATACAAGTGTTATCCAATGAGGAGAGAGAACGGCATGAAGGGCTGTGTGTGCAGCCA
Source organism: Trachurus trachurus (assembly GCF_905171665.1). Classification (NCBI taxonomy): domain Eukaryota; kingdom Metazoa; phylum Chordata; class Actinopteri; order Carangiformes; family Carangidae; genus Trachurus; species Trachurus trachurus. The sequence goes on from NC_139896.1 coordinate 34,711,850, forward strand.
AGGGATGCGCGTGAATGTGGTGACGTAGCACGAGGACCAATTAATGCCTGACAAGGGCGGGGGCTGCTAACTCATGGTGCGTTCAAAGAAACTCGTACTTTGTGTTTTTCCTTCCTGTGAAGTCATACCAGTTCGATCTGGTACGAGTTCACGGGTCGGAAGTTACGAGTGGCCGTTATAGGGAACTTTCACAGACAACAGGATGGTAAAAACACAAGCTACGGGTTACCTGGAACGCTACCAAGTCGTAGTTGTGACTTGAAGCTGTAACTTACGGTTTCAAAAGCCTGCCTTGAACGCAGCATTAGCCGAAACGGCCGTGAAGCCGATATCTGCTTTAAGTCCACTGTAGGTGGATCAAATATTGAATATTGATCGTTCTTTTGTGGTTACACCATTTGACATTTTCTGGGGCATTCAGTCTTACCATATTGTTAAAAAATGGTTCAAATCTCATTTCAAATGACATAAAACCCACTACAAGTTGTACATAGGAACAAATCTGATGCTTTTAAAAACCATTTTCTTGAAAGATATTTTTGAATTGCTCATCTTGCTAACCTTTATTTGTCTCTGACCCAAATAAGAAAAATCTGATGTTAGGGGTGCTGCTGCTGAGGCGCATTAAGAGCTGACGGCCTGTCCCTCTCTGATGTGAGCTTGTCCCTGAGCAGAGACGGGGGCTCGGCGTGATGCAGGCTGATGTTATCAGAGAGCGTTTACTCTGTCACTGCTTGACACTGCGGCGGGCTGAGAGACTTGTTAATTTATTTATCAGAGAAAAACATCACACCACAGCTTGAGTTCCTACTCCTCTTTCTGCAGAGCCTCAACACAGCCTGCGCTCTTTGGCTCGCACTCAGTTCTTTAATATACACACACACACACACACACTACAGCACACGAGAGGGTCATACAGTCACACACCGGTTAGGCCGAGTTGATGACGCGTTCTCTCAGACACATCCTGTCATAAACTGGCTTGACCATGACCTAATTCTACTTTTGTTCTCTTTTATTCTTCTGTTTTTTGGTTTCTTTGTTTTACATGCGGGTGTGAACCAAGAGCATGTGTTCCCCCTTTTTGTAGATCACTCATTTTAGAACGACAGAAACATGTTTGTTCTGATGTAACATTTCGACTTTGCCTGCCTGTGAGGAGTCATGTTTTGTGTTTGATTTTGTCATAGTGGACGCTTTATTGTCATTATACTGAAATAATCCAAAATCAACCTAAAAATGAATTGTTTTAAAATGCAGGTTGTGGTGTTAGTTATCTCAACACCGTCCATATTTAGCTCTGTCTCTCCTCTGTCTTTCTATTTAGCAGTAGCCTGGCATCACCAGGCTCTTCAGAGAGGAGAAGAGCCTGGTGTCTATTAACTCCCAATGTTGTCTGCATTCTGGTTCTGGTCTGAGAGCGGACATGGAAATCACCAAATTCACCAAAGTAAACATGTTCACCAGCATAAAACTTATAAAATAGACATTAACTTGTAATACAATAAAAGCAAAAGGTTAACTTAATGGGGACTTTCTTGTAAATTATATTCCTTAAAGGGACAACAAGGAGTTTTCTCCGTCGGCAGTACGAAAAATTCCGCGACAATAAAAAAGTCTCATATTAATGTGGATTAATCTCCGCTACCCACACTTGTTAATGGGCCCATTTTCGATAAATATATGGTTTTGTCTCTATCGTTATTTTGTTATTATTAGTGGTGGTGGAAATGCTGGGCGAGCCGACCAGCGTTTCTTTACTTTCGGTTTCGTGGCGAGTCATGAGAATAACGCCACCGAATCGCCGTTTATGGTGGGAACTACGACGGTATGTGATCGTCTTCCAACCTCTGACTTTAATTATTGATGAATGAAAACATGAGTCTGTCTTGCGCCGGTCAAAGAATTTCACGGTGCGCGGAGGCTCATAAATGTAGTGTGAAAACGCTTTGCTTTTCCAAAACTCCTTGTTGTCCCTTTAAATTAAAAAGTTTCACTGCATTTTACTAGCTTGGTGTTCTTATCTTGACGGAAAGGCCTGTCTCTCTCGCCCTGGATCCCGTTGCTTAGCAAAACAGCGAGTCAACGGCCCCAGACTAATTTTGCAGCACCTATAACTGAATTGTCAAAATTGTCAAAATGCACCCTGGGAGACGTAGTTACTTCGTCTTTGTCTGCTAATATTTCAACGCCATTCATTCCTTTCTCTTTCACTGGCGTTTCTCCTCTCAGCGCTTACACTTTTGACAGCTGCAATGATTAGACCTACTTTACAGAAGAAGAGTTTACTAATAACCAGTAATAACTGGTTGGCTGCTTTGGGTTAATTGGTTTCTGAAACGATAGAAATCTCCTCAGGCTCTGGGAAATTGTGACAGAAATTTCAACAATTCAAAAACCTAACTGTGAGTAGAAGAGAAAGCTAACGGATAAAAAGCTTTTCACACAGTGTGGCTGTGCACATACGAGGGTTTTTTGACCTGTTGGTTTCTGCAGGATTCCTCATTTACCTGCAGGCATTTCCTCTCTGACTAATGTGAAGGCTGTCCTCAGGCAGCCCAGCTTCACCACCCCTCCTCTTCTCCAGACCAGTTTCTTCTTGTTTGATCGTAATCACTGCTTTGCTGTTGGCACTGACTTTGTAGGTGGGAGCAGCCGAGCTGTTTTTACGTTTTACGTAAGCCGTGTCATGAGTTAAACTGTGTTAAGACTACAAACTGGGGTGAGATTATGAATGGCCAGACTTCCCCTTGAAAAACCCTCAGGAAGCGGCTGTAGACCAAAAAGTTGATGTGGCACGTTAAACATCCTCCTCCTCGCTCAGTGTTGTGTTTATTGACCACGTAGTGGAGCGCTGTCTGACCCCTCAGGCACGTTTTCTTCTGCTGAAATGACAATCCTGTTTTAACATGAGATGAAAGCGAACAATTCAAACCAAGGCCACGGTTGCAGCCAGCAGCGCCGTGCTATGAATAGAGCCCGGCCCTTCTCTGCTCTGGCACTGGGGAGCTTTTCCCAGAGTCAAGGTTGGATGTAGTGTAGCTTTGGCGCTGCGGGGCGACCAGCAGCTCATAGACACACACCACACCGAGCCTGTCCCTTGTTAACAGTGCTTTGTGTATGTCGGAGTGGTCGGGGGTTCTGAGGAGGAACAGGGATGTTTTGACATTTGACATAAATAGATCAGCTTGCATCTTTTTCCTTCTTTCTCTCGCCACATCGTCGCAGCAGGCTCGGGCTTGCTTGCTTGCGTGGACTATTTCTGTCTGCTCACCCTCCTGGCTGTTTGACGTGAAGTTTAAAAGCCTGTGCTTACAAGAAAACCTTTAATTATGCACATGGGATCCTCTTTGAGCCTACCTATGGTAATTGTTTATGTAGGCGCTAATAGCCTCTCTGCTGAGTCAGTCATGGGTCAGTCAAACTCACAGGTTGCATCACAGTGAGCTTTTAGTTGATCAAAGGGCCAAACACTGATCAGTGCCTATCAGCTTCGCTCATTAAACTTCACTCAAGATGCTCTTAAATTATGAAATGACGTTTCTAATGTGCATTGTCTTCAGTAATGTTTAACCATGGGATGCCTCTAACCTCTATGCAGGATGCCTGTCATATTTTTACATTGCACCTCAGCGCCACTCAGTCATAATAACCATAGTTTAAAAGTTCACTCACTCAACACTGGTGAAGTTAAACTGCCCGTGAACCGAGTTAGGAGTCATTTATCTGATTTTGAATACTTTGAATGTAAAGGGCTCTTTCTACTCTTTAAACCGCCACGTCAACGCCGTAGGAGGATGACAGCTGAAGTACACAGGGAACGGCCGCGACGCAAAACGTGTGTCGCGTCACACCCGCAGCAGCTCGCGCCCATTTATTCAAAGGAAGCTCCTTATCAATCAATTTGTTTGTTTATCAATCAATTTGATTGATAAGGAGCTTCCTTTGAATAAATGGGCTCCTCCACCGGCCATGTGAGCGGCACGCACTCCAGCGGCAGTCGCGCGGCATCTCTCTTCTTTTTCGCGACGGGTCTATTTTATCTCCTCGACGCGTGGCTACAGTGGTAGTTTTAGGCTGTTTTAGGGGGGGCTTCAGCCTCCCCAAATTCAATCTCAGCCCCCCAAATGAAGAGGACAGTTTTACCTTTCCAACGATATCAAAATTATGTTTGTAGCCTACTCCAAATAGAACCCGAGATATGTCCTAATTACGTAATACAGTATTACACCGCCCACCACATCGCACTGGTAGACACATCTAACGCACCCTCCAAAAATGCACGCATACATTCTCAATATATAGCTGGTGAAATAATTGGCCTATTGGCCTTTTGCCAGCGTGATTTTCTAACATGTGATTTCTCTTTCCCTCACGAACATTGTAAACTATTTTTAACTTCACAAAAGCATTTGTAAGTAGCTGATAGGCCTACTACTAATATTGCTTTCTGTCAGGTTTTCAGGGAAATGCAGGACCCAAATGCAGACTTTCAACAACACAGGCTTTATTTTACCTTGACGTGACAGGAACATAGGAAACACACCTAGGACCAGGACAATGACCGGACGAGGACAAAGGGAGACACTGAGGTTAAATACATGAGGGAACGAGACACAGGTGGTGCAATCAGACACAGGTGAGACACATGAGGTAATCAAGGGCAGGGAGCAAACAGGAAGACAAGACAGGAACTAAAGTAACCAGGGGAACACAGAGAACGTGACACTTTCATGTGTTAATATACGGCTGTATAGTTGGCTCATTTCCACAAGAATGTATTTTTGGTGGGGAGATGACATTTGGATACAGTATAAGAAAATCGATTAAGAATCAATAAGCAGAAATGATAACGGATTAGACAACAATAAAATCCAATCAATTCTCATCCCTATTACCCAGTGATCAGCACCAAACATGCAGAGTACCCCTAATAAATTGTTAGTGTAATTTCACAAAGGCCACCAGATTGATGCATTTAAATTTACAATACTCAAAATGTTCTTCCGGGGGACCATCCCCCCGGACCCCCTAGAGGTACGCCGGCTTCTGGGGGCCGAGCCCCCCCAAAGGTCTGATCCTAGAACCAGCCCTGCCTCCAACTGGTAAAAAACTATGGAGAACTGTGTATAAAACGAATATATTACGTTTAAAAGTGATTAAAATAAATGTCTCATGTACCAGAGGCAAAGCCAGTGGCAGTAGCAGGTGAAGCTGACAGCTGCAACAAACAGGGTGAAGCCGTGTGGCGTCACGTCCGTGCCTGGTGTAGCAGGTCAAAAACTCACATTCATTCACTGTGCAGCAGGTGTTGGCCGGAAAGATTCTGTACATTTGATAAGTTAGGATTGTGTTATCGTTACACAACCTCGCCACTTTAATCTGACATTGTCATCACATGACTGAACATCACCTCAGCGCTGAGAGGTAATTCTGGTTCTGGCAGGGAGATAAAAAAAAAGAACAAAAAACAGGGAGGACAAGAAGTGTGAGTGGTTTACGTCAGACAAAAGGCACTTGTTTTTGATTTTCTTTTTTTCCCCCCGCTTTTACTTTTCTCATAGTGGGACACAATGGCTCAGGGTATTTTATGGTGAGTGTCAGATTCCCACCACCAGGAACTCTGTCTCTCCTAATAATAGTCTCTCCTGATAATAGAGGTTTTATCACAGTGGGGGTTTGGGGGTTTTCTCCACTTCAGTATGGGTCTGTGTGGATTTTCTGATCTGATACCTGAAGAGTCTGATTAGATTTGCCTGTTAGGCTCAAAGGAGCACTTGGTAAGATAGGCTATATGTTGAAAAGCAGCCATTTTATCAAGTCAAGTGTTTCTTTTATCATCTACTGATGCTAAACTAAAGCAGATGAAAAAGACTTTGTTCGTATAAAGTCGGGGTCACTAGAAATACAACTGGTGTTTATTCTACTCCTGGTATCTCCTGGTTTATGTATCTGATCATACAGAGGGTCAGTCATGTGCATATCCCATTTTATATTTAGGCCTGATGCACGATAATGGGCCATATTCAGTATTCACTCTCTTGATTATTGAAGCAGGCAATATGTGGCGTATAGATGATGAAGACAATGTTAAAAGTTGTACAGGTACACAACGAGTCAGGATCAGTATGTAAACACCAGCAATAAGAGGCTGTTCATTCATTACAATATATAAATACTTCATACTTAATACAGCCTTTTAATGAGAAACTAACCCTTAGGCAAACGGAAAAACAAGAGTCATTTTAGGAATCTGCCCAAATATTATTTGGTTTTCTTTCTGTCCTTAATCATGAATCAATTAGTGAGGTCTAGAGATGTCATGATGACTTGTTTTCACAATTAATCGCAGTATTAAACACCACAATTAATTAATCATAAATATTCTTAAATACCGTCACTTTCCGAAAAAGATTATGTTGTAGATGTGCACAAATGTTAAGGTAAATGTAAGAAATACTGTTCCATTTATCTAATGTAACATACAATTGGTAGGAATTTAAATATTAGTGTCTCTCAAACAAGCAAACAATTAAAACAAACTTAAACATTTGGTATAGATGACTAATAATGATTTGAATATTTAAAACACTTCCCCTGGAGGATTAATAATTGGTTATATATTAATAGTAGATAGTTCAAATATTTAGTAATGTAATTATATTTTGACTGTATTTGATCTTACACATTCATATGTTGTGAAATTAATTAATGCATAATAATCGTAATACCGTGATTATTTCGTGATTAATAATCGTACAATGAAAATCTATAATCGTGACATCACTAGTGAGGTCATCTATTTATTGATCATCTGTTGACTGAGAGCATCTTAAATTGACAAAGGTCCAGTAAAGAAACTTATTGTGCTTCACATTTTCCTGCTCATATGTTGTAAAACTGTGAAAAATGAAGAGAAAGACTCAGGTCAGGTCAATGCGCCGCCCCCTCCCCACAGCCATCCAACTGAGGAGTCAAAGTTTTCATTTACGTTTTCTTCTTCCTGTCAGTTCATCACAGCGGTCACAGCTAGAAAAGTGACATTTACATAGGTTGAATAAGAGTAAAACTGCAGCTTCTCTGTTGCTGCGTTTTCATCTTCAGCTGTGGACAGAAAATCCTTTCACCCTAACCCCTGTGATCACATGATCGACGAGCCATACCGTGACATTTCAAGTGGTGGTGGTGTGTGTGTGTGTGTGTGTGTGTGTGTGTGTGTGTGTGTGTGTGTGTGTGTGTGTGTGTGTGTGTGTGTGTGTGTGTGTGTGTGTGTGTGTGTGTGTGTGAGGTTATCTTCAGTCGTATCCTCCGACTCATTTGTCACAAAGATCCCTCAATGGTCCACACAGTTTAGTCAGAGTCATGAACATCATTTGCATTCCTAACGCTGAGGGTTCTTCTCAGGTGAAAGGTTGACATCAATAACGAGTATTGAATTTATGAATGAACCTATTTGGAATGTTTTAATTCCTCAGCCTTCTGTGTAGTGGGAGCAACAGGCTTACTAAACCTCGGGTCGCCCTGCATTAACACATTTTGCACTGACCTTGTGGACTCAGACCTTGATTGGTGCAAATGAGCTTTATATCATTAGTTTCACTGGCAGCTCTCAAAGACGCCATGGTTCCACGTTCTTGCTTCTCACTTTCCCTTTTTAGAGAAACACATGCGGCGCGTTTGTTCAGACGTTAGGTTTGACAGGTTAAGACCACAGGAATGTTTTTCTTCAACAGTTTCTGTGTAATCTTCCTGCAGCAGCCACGCTGACAGTACACAACCTTGGAAATGATTTATTGGAGCCTTTAACTCAGCTTGACAACAAAACTATGTTAAAAAGGGGGCTGCTTTCAGACTTTCTCTCTCTTTTTTTTTTGGAAACAGGTGGTATTAGCTGCTCCGGTAGCTGTGACAGGGTCAGGTGGAATAAAGCGCAGCACGGAAACGTAAATGAATTTGTGCTGATTCAGATTCTGCCGCGTCACTTGGTGCCTCACTGATTTTGTTGTTGACAATCAGTGTATTCCCTGATGTTGCTGCTGTTAAGAGGTGTGTGTGTGCTGTGCATGAAATGAATCTGCCTCTATCTACACCTTCTATACAACCACACTGATGGTAATCACGGTTTACTGCCCAATCTGCTCCTGCCTGACTGTTTTTTAAACTTTAGAAAGCATTTTACATCTTATTAGAATATAAATAGCTTTTTTTTCTACAAAATAGAAACTCAAAATGCCTATCATAGCTAAAAAATACTCTCTTTTTTCTGTTACCTGAGGCGCTGTGAAACCATTTATCCGTCTTCCACCTGTCAGTCACAACACAGCCTCTTCTATCTCCAATATAATGTGGACTCAGAGCTTCTCTCTCAGCTGAACGCTACAGAGCAGAACTACAGGCTGGGGTCACGCAAGGTCACGCTGTTCCCATAATGAACAAGGCATCCCAGTCCCAGAACCACTGGGGATTTTCAGAAGCTCCCCTTCAGCGACTTTGTGCTGTATTTCCTCCTTCCTCCTTTTACCAGCTGTACATTTTCCACGCTAATGCAACATGTGTCTCTGTCTCTGTGATGTACAGGGACACTCAGTCTATTACTAGGACTCTGTGACACACTGTCAAGGCTGTTGTCCATTGTGATGCTCTGGCCTACAAACAAGAAGCTCCATGTTTCAGTTCGGCCAACAAAACAAAAATTTGAATAAAATCCATTTTATATTCCCACTGGTGAGAAACTCATGATGTCACAAACAAGCTTTCCCTTGTGACTAAGTTCATCTGTATATACTGTACATTTTCTTGAATTGTGAAGCAGCCATGTTCAGTGCTGTGTGGAGCTAGTGGAGGCTTGTGTTGAAACAAGTGACTCTTGGTTTTTTGACCTCACATTCTGACCTCTCGTCACAGATATATTGCCAGTGCCTGTGCCCGGAGCCTCCACCTTCAGCCAGGTGTTGCGAGAAGAGCTCAGCCCAATGCAGTGCTGGAGAAAGTCTTTACATCCATCACCAAGGTTGGATTTGTTTTTTTCTTTCAGCAGCTTTTGATATCACCACTGATATTTTTGTAGAGGTCGCCAACTGAAACTTACTTTTATTGTCATTTAATCTTTAAAAAAAATGTAATTTTATAGTGAAAATTCCTGATAAAATTTTACACTGTTGTAGGTGATGTGTAGGACTGGCTTGTTTGATAATTAAATCATTTATTCGATTATAGTCACTGCAGCTCTATTTGTCACCAGCACAAAACTTAAAGGGACAACGAGGAGTTTTGGAAAGCAAAGTGTTTTCACACTACATTTCCCATGAGTCTCGGCGCACACAGTGAAATTCTGAGACCGGCGCAAGATGGATGAAAGCAAAAACATTTACCAAGAATGTTTTCATTGATCAAGAATGAAAGTCGGAGGTTGGAAGACGATCAGATACCGTCACAGTTCCGAACATAAACGGCGATCCGGCTGCGTTATTCTCATGACCCGCCGGGCAGCGTCTGGGAAACTGAAAGTAGGAGATGCTGGGGAGCCGACCACTAAATAATAACAAAATAACGATAAAGACAAAACGATATATTTATCGAAAATGGAGCCATTAACAAGTGTGGGTAACGTAGATTCATCCACATTAATGAGACTTTTTTATAACCAAATACAAACTCCTTATTGTCCCTTTAACATAACAAAGTGAACATTCACGAACCGTTCTTAAGAACAAATTTGTTCTTAAGTCCTACTTAACGTTTTTACGACGATTGTGGCATTCATGAATGTTTTTTTATCCAGGATTTGTTCTGAGCTAAAATCTACACACTCAGGAGCATAACTACGCAGATTTGAGAGATGTCACTTGTACAAAATAACTGATTGTGTTTTCTTCTGTTCTGCAGTTGTAGATTTGAATTTGAATAATTCTAGAATAATCTTTTATGATGTTTTTAATTTTTATTTTACAAATTATTGTGGTCTCTTAAAAAACATTATCGGCACTTAATTCATATCAATTATGTTTGTGGGGGTGGTGGTGGTGGGGGGTTAGTACATGTGTTTTTTGTTGTTGTTAATAAGACCTGAATTTTTTTTTAATTGCCGGTTTACTGTACTGGACACACAACTGTTTTTTTTTTTTCATCAACCGATCCGCGGACCACTTGCATGCTGAACGGATCAGGGATCAACAACGATCCGTTGCATCAATCACCGTGACATCCAATAGCAATTAAGTGACTGCTCATGTGATAATATGATGATATTTGACGGCACAGCTGCACCCACTGCTGACACTACTATATAACTAAATATAAATAGAAAAATAACTATATAAACTATAAAACTAAATAGAAGCTTTTTTGTTTGTTTGTTTCACTTCCTGCTGCAGTAGCTCAACTTCACTAAAAGTTATTTTATGTTTTAAGTCTGGTGTTCACTCCCAGATCTTCGTTTGAGCATTTGAACTTTCTTTCTCACTTCACCTTCTCTGCTCAGAGCCTGTGGGTTCTGTGTGCACACGGCCCTGCAGTCTCATGCCCTTTTACGGGCATTGATGGGGCGGTTACCTGCTAATCCTATGTTAATTAGACTCACCTGGCACACACTCTCAACTGAGGAGGAGGTGGTTCATCAATGTAGGAACACAGCTGCCATTTAAGAACATGTTGTTGCTGATGTAGAGTTTTGTTAAGATAAAAATCTAAGAAGATATTGGTGAATGAGGCCTGTTGTCTTTGATCTGTAGAGACTTCCTATACATTAACAAGCTGTAAATTGACAGTTTATACTCGATCTTGCCAATACAAAACCGGTCCGTCATGAAATCAGATTTAGCGGTAACTATTTCCTGGTAATGAATTTGCATTTTTGTGTTTCACTCAGAAAACAATGGAGTGGGTCTGAGCAACACGCGTGTGATTTGGGGCGTTTCGACAAAGACATGCCTGATGAAACAATTGTGCAAAAACACATATCGCTCCCACTTTCTGACATTCGCAGAAAAAATGTTCACTATGCCCATGGATGCACTGGACACTGCTGTACATACAGATGAGGCCACGTAAACCACGTAACCTGTTCCTTCTTTCTTCTCTCTGCACAGAATCCAGACTCCCGTCACCTAGATGGCCTGTCCAAGCAGCTGGACTGGGAGGTGCGAAAGGTCCAGCGTTGGTTCAGGCACCGCAGGAACCAAGACAAACCCAGCACACACACTAAGTTCTGCGAGAGCATGTAGGTTAATGCCTGTTGTGTTTCCCCTGCAGCTGTGTGGTTCTGTGTGCACAGGGCTGAGATGTAGACCAGCAGTTTAGGAACATTTTTGACTTTTCCTTAGAGACCTGTTTTTTTTCTGATCATTTGGATTTAGATTTAAAATAGAATCAGGATCAGTTTTTGTTAGACTAAGTGGTTGAGCATCACATGTTATGTAATACACGGTTGTCCATAAAGTTGGAATAAAATATTTTTTTTCACCTCTTCTCATTAAATGATTGTGACAATGTGATTTATTAAAGAATAAAGGGGATATCCATCTAAACACTCTATTGATCAACCTCCTCCAAACATATCACTGTGAAAATTAAACCATAATTAACCTTTATAATAGGAATCAAAAGAGGAATGTGTCTGAAAATGAAATTATTCCAACTTCATGGGCAACTGTGTATTTATGGGATTTTTTTTTTAATGTTTCCTCTTTTGTGGCTCTAGGTGGAGGTTTACATTTTATTCGTGCATATTTATCTATGGGTTCCAGTTTCTGTGGCAGGTGAGCACACTCTCAGTTTAACCTTGGACATAGTGATATCAGTAATATTTCTGATGCTTAATAACATTATCAGTTGTTTGCTGAACTAATTCATGTTTGTTTTCAGTCCCCTTGGTTGTGGGATACACGGCATTGCTGGTACGGTTACCCCTATCAGGTATGAAGCACTTGTGCTCTCATTCTGTATTATCTATAATGCAATCCAACACAACATCTATAGACTCAGGAATTACCTGCAGCACGGTGAATTAACAATGTCAAGAAGGGCTGTTTGTATTGGATTGTATGACTGAATGTTTTTTAAACTCCTGTAGAATTAACCATGAGTAGAAAAGTAGCTTGTGTGACAGCAGAACAGAAGCATTGTCAATATGTGTTTGCTTTTACTCCGCTGCTATTCTGACCTTGTTTAAACAGTAATTCATCATAAAACAGTCAGACTGGTATCACCGTAATATCATGCAGATATCCTTGTTATCTTGTCCTGCTGTTTTCCTCATATCATTTTGGGATTTAAACTATTACACTTTGTGGAGTTTATAACAAAGCAGTTCTGATTGAGTGGAGGGATGCAAATTATGTCTGAGACACATTTTCAAATGTATGTGTGTGTGTGTGTGTGTGTGTGGGGGGGGGGGGGGATTCTGCTAGTGTTACTTGTACTATTATGGGTTATCTCTTCATATGACATGTATTCAGCCCTCACAAACTGTAACGTCACCTGCTCACTATATGTCATGATCTCAATTAAATATAAAGAAGGTTAAGCCACATCATAAACAGTCTTACCTCTGTCTGGCTTTGTTTCCAGACCAGCTGCTGTCAAATAAAGGCAAAATGACAAAAAAAAAAGAAAGTGCTAAATGACCGTATCTAGGTGTGCAAAGTTATTTACTTAAAGGAGAATTCCAGTCATTTTTGACCCCTAAATCGTTGTCCTGATGGTCACCCAGTGTTGGGGGGAGCAAAAAATGCGCAATTCTTTCAACCACAACAAACACTCAAAAAACAGTCAAATATCTATGGTACATGACTAGAATCCTTATGACACACCACTGAACTCATATAGTGTACAGTATAAACTTTGTGTTTTTGCATATAATCATTCACCTCAGACAGCCGAACTGTGCGTTCACACCAAAAGCTTCCAAAGCGTCCAAACGCCGTAAGTCAATTCATTTTCAATGAGAGCCCGGTGACACTGAGCGTCCAAAGTGTCACCAGACGAGAAGTTGAGCCCTGGTTAACTTTAGGGTAATTAGCTATGACGCAGTTCGGCAGCAACCGGCGGCAACCTGTCAGAATAGAGATGTCCGTCGGCTGCCTTTTTTTTTCTTCTTTTTTTTGTATTCCGGCTCCCCAATGACCAGCGCGATCGAACTTTGACGTCAGTCACGTGACGAGCGACCAAAGCGACTGAAAATATTTGCCGTTTTGGGAGCTGTCTTGTCTGAAGCCCACCCTTGAGCGTTTTTGACGCTTTGGAAGCTTTTGGTGTGAACGCACAGTAACTCTGAAACATCCTGGAAAGACATTACTATCCGATCGCAGAGCGCCTGCTCTCCCCGCCACAGAAACAAACACTTTTTCCTTGTTGTGATGATTTCTTTACAAGAATAAACGGTGGAGCAGTGCAGTGGTAATGTCCAAAAATCATCACAACAAGGAAAAAGTGTTTGTTTCTGTGGCGGGGAGAGCAGGCGCTCTGTGATCAGATAGTAATGTCTTTCCAGGATGTTTCAGAGTTGGGCTGTCTGAGGTGAGGGACTACATGCAGAAACACAAAGTTTTTACTGTTTCTACTGTACAGTTTATGAGTTCAGTGGTGTCATAAGGATTCCAGTCATGTACCATAGATATTTGATTGTTTTCTGAGTGTTTGTTGTGGCTGAAAGAATTGCCCCCATAGGTTAGCGTTGTTGCTATCCCTAGCGCCAGGTAGCAGTGGTGTAACTCTGGTTTGCCTGCATCAATTTTAGTCACGTTTTCTGCTCCCCCCAACACTGGGTGACCATCAGGACAACGATTTAGGGGTCAAAAATGACCGGAATTCTCCTTTAAGTTTAAAAAAAAAAAAAAAAAAACTCTTGGTAGATATTGAGCTAGGATGATAATTAAAAGTTAGAACAGGTGTGTGTTCTTCAGATTTCCATATTTACCCACTCAAGCCGCAGTTTCATGTTTACATTTGTACAGATTACAGCTGTAAATTTCTGGGATGTGTCATGTGGTTGTAAAGGCTCCATTCACCCCTCACACGCTACAAGCTGCAGACTGATCCGTATCTGAGAATAAATGTGTGTTTTGAACTGAGCTGAGCTGTGGACACTTTGCCAGACATGACACAATTCACTGGACAAGCACTTGGTGATTCATTGGACCAGGATGTGTGCTGTCATCATTTGTAACAATGCGGCACAGTGGTGATCACATGTCATCCTCTCACTGTCATCTGACATCCACTATTGTTTGATTAAAAAAAAAAAAAAAAGCTTGAACATGAATAAACTTCTTCTTCAGTCTGACTGACTCTGTCCTTCCTGTCTCCTCAGGTCTTGTCTCCGGGCCTTTACCACTACTATGTGACACAACTGGCCTTCTACTGGTCACTGATGTTCTCGCAGTTCACTGACATAAAAAGGAAGGTGAGGGAAACCACACTGGCTGCATTTGATCAGACCACACTAGATACACCACAGCTGCCACTCCCTGTTAAAACATTTGTTAATAGGTCTATTGTTCCTCATTTGGTCGCAGCGGTGAAACTTGTGCATGTGTGTACATGCGTGATGCAAAGTTGTGCAAATGTGCGCTTTAAGACTAATCTGACTTGTGAGTCTTCTTGGCTACAAGCTCTCAGCGGCAGTAGTGTTCATTTTGGAGGGGGATCACATGTTTTTGTTTTTTGGGAGGGGGCGGGTACAGCTAGTGCTCCTCGGTCTGTGAATGCCTTGTGTTTTCAGCACGAGGGCATCTAGAGTCATGTGATTTGCAGGATGGCGGAGGCCTAACTATTAGAATTACAGAAATTCCACACAATGCCAGCGCACTGGAGCCGGAGTTAGTCTCAGCCACAGATACTTGACGTTAATGTTTCAGACGTTTTGCACTACAGATTTCTGGAATGTGAGACTGGAAAAAGCTGGAGAGTGATACTTGTTCTAATTTGGCAGTGGGAGGAGTTGCACTCAACACTTAGAGGCAGCTGGACTGGTTTGACGTTGTAATTGAATTTCATACTTAAGGATGTGATATTCAGTGAAAGCTAATGAAACCCCTGGTATGGCCTGTATAGAGTCTGTACTCATTCAAGAAATGGGCAAGGGCACCAGAGGAAGATCATCAGGTTTAAAGAATCTAGAAAGATAGTGCACTGCACTAGGGCTGCGTCCGAAATCACCCCCTACTCACTATATAGTGCATATATCATACATATAGTGAGTAGGGATTAGGGAATGAGTGAGTGATTTCGGACACAACCTAGATTTACAAACTCAGCATTTGGAGGTATGTAACTTATTTGGTAACTATGTGTAACTTATTTGGCTTTTTATTAGCAAAAATCAAATCTGTCTTTCATAAATACGTATTTCACTGAAGTGGAATCACATCCGCATACAAATGAAAGCTTTCTTGTACCTTAGAATGAGTTGTTACAAGTCGTTACAAATACATAAGTGTGTGACGCACCGAACCGAGGCGGCCATGTTGCATCGCCACTTTTTACGTTGAGTGGCAGCGTGACCGTAGGTAACCATAGAAACTCAGCGGAGCTGTGGGCTCGGCCTGTTAAAACTGTCACCACTGTGTAGTGTGAGGAAGGACGGAGGCACTGGTGTTGCATTCAGGTGCAGTCAGGCAGACGGCCGTCGGCAAACCAACCGGATGTCAATTTACTCCACGAGAGAAAGACGGTAAAATGTGGGTCAGGTAAACAATACCACATCACCATGACAACATATTGTCACGCCTGTATTGTTTTGCCTCGTGCTGGCGGACCACTTGTTTACATAGACGCTTGTTTATCCTGTTACATGCAGCATCTGTTGTCTGTCTGACGTCTGCCCGGTTTCACGTGAATGCAACATCAAGAATACGTTCAGATATGCAACCGCACCGCTAGATGGGGGGAATTCCTACATATTATACCTTTAAAGTTGCAGAATGGAGTTTGAATTATGTTTATGTGGACTAGGATAACATATAGAGAGTTGGGTTGACCATCCAGTGTAAGAAAAGATAAATATTCACAACTGAATGCATTCTTGACCAGAGCTGTTGTAGACCCCCCCCCCCCCTCCTCCTCCAGCCACTCCATGGTCAGATGCACATGTCTCAGCTCTTGTGTGTGTGTCTGTCTGTCTGTCTCGTGCTGCCCTGCACTGTTAATCGTTGACCTGTGTCTGAGTCTTGTCTGTGATAAACACTACGCGCTGGGTCACATTTCAATTTAGATCAGTTTCAGCTGTTTACTCTAAAGACTGATCACTGATATAAAACAACACTGATGCTGTTCAGTCTTTATTATACATGTGTTCACATCTCTACAAATCTGTCACCTCACATTGACCCAGTGCCACTGACCCACTCTGGTCTTCAGTGGTTCAGAGCAGTTTTATTGCTGCTGTGCCCTTTTGATGTACAGTGCTGCTTTTAGTTGACCTGGATTAGATGTGATGTGGTGATGCGTTGACCTGAGAGAGGGCACAAAGTAAAATTGTTTTTGTTGTTGTCATAATAATGGTAATTTTGTGGTGGTGACTGCAAACAGGAAGTATGATCTTGCTATTTCTTTAACCACTTCTTTCTTCTGTGCTGCTATCTTTAGCTCGTACCGACTCCTGCTGCCAGATGCTTCCAACACATTACACATCTTATACATTTTATGCACCAGGGCCCATTTCACTTTTATGTATTGTTTACAAGCCAATAAAAGGTTTTAAGGTACACATGAACTTCTGTAGTTAGAGGCCTTTGACAGTAAAGATTCTGATCAGACAAAGCAGTAAAAGCATTTTATTTACATCTACCGACATGCTGGTGTTTAGCAGGTAGAATCTTTACCAATATCCACTGTCTTGGGTAGTGTGTTAAAATGCAAATTGCAGTGTTGCAATACTGTGTGCTGCTGAATATACACAGTTTAATGGTGGTGGTGATAATACATGCAAGGTGGTGACTATAAAGATCAAATTGTATGAGACCAGATGAATCTGATACACACCAACAGATATGAGATTAAAACACAGTGCAGGTGCAGTGTGTGTGTGTGTGTGTGTGTGTGTGTGTGTGTGTGTGTGTGTGTGTGTGTGTGTGTGTGCTAACCACATTTCTTCCCTTTTTAATTTCAGGACTTCCTGATCATGTTCATCCATCACCTAGCTACAGTTGGCCTGATCAGCTTTTCCTACGTCAACAACATGGCGCGAGTAGGAAGTCTGGTCATGTGTATCCATGACGCCTCCGACTTCCTGCTAGAGGTCGGTGAGACACTGGACTTGACTTCAGTGCTGGTCATTTGGGGATCATAGCCTAACATCATAGTTGAGATAGAGAAGTGACCTCTATCTCCTAGTTGTGACTTTATTTACAGCTTGTCAGACGTTGAGCAGGAATGATCACAAAGTGATACCAAACAAAAATGGGAAAGATATGAAAGATGGAGGAAGATATGAGTGGTGTTGATAAGTGCAGCTCCAGCCTCCAGGCTTTCACACACAGCAGTTTCCTTTTAGGATATTTATTGTTCAGTGGCCTTTTTGCTTCAGATCAGTTGGTTTCTGAAACAATGGAGATGAATTGTGATTGTTGTTTAGTGTTTCCAGTTGCTTCCACTTGGCTTAACTCCAAATACATTAAGAGTAGTTCAGGAATTGTGGGGCGGGGGAAAATTAATTCACTTAGAGTAGCAGTACATATCCCAGTGCTTCATTTCTGTTGTTTTCTTTTCCAACAGGCAGCCAAGCTGGCCAACTATGCCAAATACCAGCGCCTGTGTGACTTCCTCTTCATTGTGTTTAGTGTGGCTTTCTTTATCACACGACTTGTTATATATCCAATATGGTGAGTGCTCTGTGACACCTGCAGCTTCACAATGAATGCCTTAAATACCCTTTCGTAATCCTCTGCAGTTTGATAATCTCTGTAAATATTTTTGCACAGTGGGTTTTTCTGGCCAAGTCATGTCTGTGTTTTTGAAGGAATGTCTTATCAGGAATCACATTTCAGCAGGATGATGAATTTTCTCCAGAGCCTTTGTCTCTGAGTGTGAACTTTTTTAATGTTTATCATTATTATACAACCTCCCTATAGATGGGACACTTATATTGCTTTAAATTCCTACTCTTATTTTTATTTTTTATTTTTTATTTTTAATACAGTATTTCCTTATTACTTGTTATTTGTTATCTATTCATGTCTTTCACATTTTTTCTTATCCTTATTGGTTTTTTACATTTTTTATTATTATAGTACATTGGCCTCTGGAATATTCCACTAACACATACATATTATATAAATGTTTGAATCCTGAATCTAATATTTTAGACTTACCTTTGGCAGTGGCTGAGCTCAGGGTGGTGAACATGTGTGCTTTGCTTTTATTTGTGTTTTGTGCTTTTTTTGTTTATAAAATGCCATTTCAATATCGAAACCTCATACTGATACAGTGCTTTGATTTTTGATTAGATTAGATTTGATGTGCCTAATTTCTGACCCTGTCCTATGGCTGGAATTGGTAACAGTTGTCTAAAACCTCGAGCCGGTACTCTTCACTCCTTCAGCGTAGTTCAGGTGTCTCCAGAACAGAAACCATCACGCTCTGTGATTTAGAAATTATGTGAGGCAAGACAACTACCACCACCGGTTCATAAAAGTGATGAGGCAATTTCCTGGACGCCCACAGTGACACCACTAACACACCCATCTTCATTGGAGCTCTGATCCAGAGACTGACTGTACAGATATGATACGAAGCCTGCAAAGCCAGTTCAGGCAGACAACTCAAGCCGTGCCAATCAGCTGTGCCAATCCAAATAGGGCGGGTTATTTAAATCCCCAGTTTACCTGCTCATCCCTGGCTATGCTACTGCTGCTGCTACTCTGCTGCTGTTGCCTTGCTGCCCATGAGGTTTTGCAAACCCACCACCTCCCCAGCATCCACCTGTGGGCTCTGTCTCTTGATTCCCTGTGGGGGGTCGGCTTCATTCCCTGTAATGTCTGGCAAACCAGATCATTCAGGGAAGGAATATGAGACAGAGCCTGACGCCAAACCTGCTGCAGCCATGCTCAAGGATATGCTGTCCATGCTGTGCTTCAGCTAGCTATGCTTATGCTCAATAAATGAGTTCTTCTCATTCCAGAGTTGTCTGATTGAACAGTTCTACTGGAGCTGTGTTTAGGGAGTGTTCCTCGACAGAGACCTGGATGTTGAAGCTCAGCCTCCACCAGGCTCAGACAATAGGGAGCATATCATTGCCAACAGTAACCTGAGCAGCTATATTCAGTGTCTTGGTGTGGATGAGTGACAAAGCTAGTGTTGCCGGTGAAGCTACCTGGACTGAAATCCATCCCTCTGCAGGGGGAGGGGGCTCTGTTGACAACCTCCTGTCACTCAGCTGGATCTGAAGGAATACATGAGCTCACCAGCCGCTCACCTGACATTATTACACCAGGTCTATGGCACCCGTCTCTTTGGTTGCCATTGGCCTCCAAATGGGGATTACAGTCTCTGTGCGGAAACAATGTCCTCATAGGAATAACGGTTAATAATGTGATTAAAGTGCAGCTGGATGTCTTGTTCCTCCCGCTGGGATCTGAGTGTATGATGTAAACATGTGTCCTCACACTCATCTGTACTGTCTGTGTCTCCTTGTTTTCCAGGGCCCTGAACTCCACTATGTTTGAGAGCTGGGCCATCGTCGGGCCGTTCCCATCCTGGTGGCTCTTCAACATCTTACTGCTGGTTCTTCAAGTGCTGCATATCATCTGGTCCTACCTCATAGCCCGTATAGCTATCAAAGCCATGCTGCGTGGAAAGGTGGGTCACAGAAAATGGATCAGCAGCTATTTTGTTTTTATTCTTAAAGTTCAGTTGAACAACTTTACTAATTCCAGGTTTGTCAATTTTTAAAATGTGCTGCCTTTTAACACTTAATGTGATATTGAATAGAATATTATGGGGTTCTGAAGCTCTGGGTAAACACAACATGATATTTAAAGATGTCACCTGGTGTTTTTCCAGAACCGTCTTACACAAGGAAGGCTTTTCCTGCTGTTACAGCATCCAATTAATGATCTTGTGACAGAGTATCTTTAGTTTTCTGCTACCACTTCCTGTTAGTTTCACTTCACTACATTTGGAGGAGAAAAAAAAACACCTCTACTTCTGAGCTGCTGCATGTCTCCAAGTTCAGATTGGCCCACTTTGTCCTGGCTGGTGTTAATCACTGTACTGAAGGAAGTTCCTGAGGTTTAATGCATCTCAATCTCTGCCCAAAGACTTAAGAAATACTTCATTATTCAGACTCTTTTTCAACAGTTGTTTATTTAAACCTTTATTTTAACTCGTTGAGGCAAACATGAACAAAAAAACATATTGGACTCAAAACATTTACTGGAATCCTTGCAATTCTTTTAAATTTTTTATGGTGATTATAAGGAGAGCAGCTTTACAGAGGGAATATAGCAGTGAAATAAATGAATAGAGCCTCCTCCAGGCATCTGTCTGTGATTAGAAAATGCTTTTTGAATTAACACCATAGCTACGTCTGATGAATTTGCCGCCTCTACACCTTCTTTTCCCAGTCTGTCCCTGATTCTGTGTCATCTCTCTGCAGACGCAGTTTGTTTCATCTCCCTCTGGAATGAGAGAGGGAGATCCTGTCTATCTGTCTCTCTTTGTCCAATGAGCCCTCCTCCACTGCTCTCTCGCTTCTTCTCCATCTGCTCTGTCCGCTTGACAACTTTACCTTCTGTTTTCGGCTGTAAGTTTTCGTTGACTCCCTCTGCTGTGATCTGCTTCACACACCTCAGTTCCACCCTGTCCTGTTCACCTCCAGCTGAGCGCAGTGTAATTGCAGGGACTTTAATTGGATAGCGTGTGCGGTAGTTCAGCAACCACCTCGCACAAAGTCGGCAAGTAGGAGGAGAGTTGTAAATGATGAGTAATGTGGTTATAGTGTCATGAATGTCAAGTATGAGAAAGTGTTCCCTCATTAGTCAGGGCTGTGTTGAACTTGTCCCACACCACCACCCTGTGGTTATGATGAACACATGAAAATATTCAGTCTTCAACGGTTTTTACCAAATTAAATTGTGGTTCCTTCCTGGAGAGTCTAGTTTTCTGCCCAGGGGGGGGAGAAAGATAGACTCCCTCTATTGTCATTTTGTTTTTAAGACCAGCAGGGTTTGTAAAAATGAGCTTGTTTGCTACTCTGCTAAACTTGTTCCTCATGATTAAACATAGCCCTGGCAGCTATTTGGACATCCCAGCATGAGAAATTGCCTGCTGAAGTTTAAAAAAAAAACATTGAAGTTGCTCCAGATACAATATATCACCAGCCCAAAAGAGGAAAGATGAATCACACAAACTATAGACAAAACCGATTTAAAATTTCATGGAAACTAACTTCAGCACAGCGGTAAGTCAATAACAGTTACATACGCTGCCTTCATGGCTCTGACGAGGCTGAACTCCTATTGTTAGCACTTTTTGGCTCAAAAACGCATGGAAATCTACACTTGGAAACAAAAGGCTTTTAAAAAGATGTAACACAACACCAAAATGAACAAATAATCTGTAGCCGCACCTGTACAAAGAAACAAACAAAGAGTCTCAACCTGTTGTAAAATAATACTCACATCCACATATTTACACTGAGGAGCTTTCATAAATAATAGATCCTTTCTTTGTGTGATCCAAATGTGAGATGAAGTAAAACAAAAAACCTTGTTTCATGTTCACATGGGTAAGTCTGTATATTTTATTTTATTTTAACCTAAAACATAAACATGTCTTTCTAATAAGTGTTGGAGGAGCAATGCCAAAGATCACAGCATTTTATACAAGAGAGACTTAGAATGGTTCATATTATTATAGTGATAAAGTTACAGTCATAAAGTTTCAATCTTAAAGTCATACATTTTATTTCAGTCTGAACACTACGTTTTGTTTTTTTACCTGTGTAGTTTGTATTTATTTCTCTTCAGAGTCATGAATAAATAAATGAATAAAACTGAATTATTTGTGTATTTTCCGTCTGTCAGGTGTGCAATGACGTGCGCAGCGACATTGAGAGCAGCTCAGAAGACGAGGCTGACACACCCAGAGAAGGCGTCAAGACATCTGCTTATTCTCCCAAGGGAGAGAACGGCACGAACGGCCACTGTGCTGCTGCCAAAGCCCGAGCACAGAACCACAGCAGCTGGTGACGCGCGGCCTAAAGCCTGAAGCCAGGAGGACCAGGACCCTGCTGCAGTTCAAACCCCTCACAACGCCTCCAAAGAGCCTCGTTTGTCGGACTGAGCGGCCTCACACACACACACACACACACACTGTCTGCCATCACATGTTACACTGACAGTGAGCGCACACAAGTTCAAATGTCTGTGAACTGATGATGGGGGTGCAAGACACTGACGTCGGCTATGAAGAGCCCCCGTAGCTACATGTACGACACGAGCCCAGGTGAGATGATATGGAAATCAGCTGAAGCGAGTGATTTACATACCGTATAGTAGCTTTATTCTACAAACGATGGAATCCACTTTGTGCTAAGTTGAGCTGCAGATGTTGGTTGGTTTTAATGTTCTCTCCCAGTTTTATTGGTCAGATGAACTTGATTATTTTAGTTTTTAAGGGTTATTCCACACTGGATCATAGGACAGAAAACTGCTACGTGGGTGGGGTTTAAACCTTCAGGCATGTTGCATTGTTTTTCCAAATTAAATATGTCACAGCAGGGTAGCATACTTAGAATTAATGTATTGCAATGACTGTGGTTTTTATCAGCTGTAGGGTTTGGGTATATCTTGTTTTTAAGGAAACTCAAGCTTATCAGTTTGCACTGACAGCAGTGAATTGCCTGCTCCCTTGCCCACTTGTCTCGACAGATTTCTGTTTCAAAATTAAGTGTCAACATTTCACGAGGAAGTGCTTTGCCTCCAAGATTATCTAAAGTTATAACTCTTGAGCAGTAATACTGTTCAAAACAAATTCTACCCGTCTAGAAATACACAGGGAAATAGACAAATTGTTTTGATACCTGTACAGTATTTCATTTGTTCAAGCATTAGACAGCTCACACACTCACTTATCCTAACCCTTCACGTGTGTCTAGAAATGCAACATGCCTGAAGTTTTAAACAGCTGCTGTTTCTGCCCTTTGCAGTTTTTTGTGTGTTTACCCTTTAACGTTTAATGTTTGCCTATTTTGAGTTGTTGTCTTGTTCTTTTTTTACTTCTTCTGTGACCAAATGTTAATGAAATTGTTTGCCACTGCCTTTAGAGGAACCCAGCTGTGAGGACCATACTAAATGTCTGGTATTATGTTCTCATCTGAGTGCCTTGTAAAAATGTATTTCCAAATATATTCAATTGTTGATGGCCGTCTCTTATTGGGGTCCCCATTTACAAACACGACATTGCACTCTGTATGGTTAAAGGCATTTTAATAGAATATAATACAAATAATTACCATCTTTAATTCTGAAACAGTGCCACTCACAACATGGATTTGATACAGGCCACTGGTGCGTGTAATGTTCTTTGCAAAATAATATTCCTTATGAGGGCACAACACTCGTACAGTGAATTCACACCAACATCCTGAGAAGAACAAACATCTTCATGATTTAGGGATGGACCAAAAAAAAAAAAAAAGGAATGGGAAAATGTCCACATGTGTGCAAAGGTGAAATCAGTCCCTCTGACGTCAGTCTTTGATGACCTCAGAGTCCTGGTTTTCTGCTGCCAGTTTCAGCTGTTTTTGCTTCTCCATGAAGCGCTGTGCTCGCATGACACACAGGTATCCTCCGTACATCGTCAGCAGCATCATCGAGGCAGAAAATGCCCGATAGCCCATGTCAGCCAGCCGCTTTCCAGTCAACATGATGACGGTCCTGAGGGAACAGAAGAGAGGACATCAGAACAGGAGCAGCAATAAAACACAGACCTATACTGTAGCTGTGCTGCAAACAGGGGCAGGTCTTCCATGGTGGCACAGGGGGGCACCTGCCCCCCCTGCAATCTGATTGGCCACTCTGTGTGCCCCCCCCAATGGTCATTGACTTGTGGCAATGTCAATCACTGTGTAAAGCTCTTTCCCACTGCTGTGTTCACTGTAAAGAGCTATAAGCACTAACTTCTGACTAATGCTGCGTTCACATGGAGTCTGGTAAACGGCAAATGCCGCTGGACAGAATGGTAAAAACAAACAAACTGTCGGATGGCACGGCACAACGGCAAGACGCGTCACCATGTTGCTATGGCAACGCCAACATACTTGTACTCACACGTCACGTTCAGTTGAGTTTACCGTCGCGGCAGACGGCAAAAGTTAAAATATTTGAACTCGGGACGGCATTACCGTTTGCCGTCCACAGTATTTTTTTCCGTGCTCCCCCAAGTTTTACCGTCGTTCTCTCGTCCACTAACATGGAGTCTGGCATGCCGTTTAGCAGACTCCATGTGAACGCAGCATAAGGCTCAACTCTGTACAGCAAACATCCCAGTGTTCTGTGTAGGAAATAAAGAAAATTGTGTAAGATTGTTATTGTTCTCCATTTGACCAACTGAGGGATGTTTGTTCTGGTTATTCTGCATATTGACTGACTGTTACACAAAACACTGAGATGTTTGTACAGAGCTGAGCTCTAACTACTGGGTAAGATTATAAGATATTGATGTTCACTTGTTGATTATTCTGCTAAGACTTCTTATTTAGAGTTGATTATTGATTGGTTATAATTTTAATATTTACAGGTTTGAAAATGGAAAGGTCATAGCCATCTTCCTTACAAGGTGAAAGATTCAATGTAGCCAGTAAAAGCAAGATGAAGACGTGTAAACTGTACAATATAAATATTCAAGAGAGCGGTCAATGGCAGCCTTCATTTGTGTTACTTTTGGGCAGCCCCCCCAGATTCACTGTTGTTTTTACCCCTTGTGGACCCGCCCCTGGCTGGAAACTCATGTAGTTTAGGTTAAGGTTACTTTATTAGTCTCCACTAGGGAGAAATGTGTCAAAGGGAACGAGTTGCAATTCATAAGAAAAATCATACAGCAAAAACAACACACAGTACAAATGTACAGTAAGCACAGACACTGGACAATCCCACTCATACAGTTGTTTACTGATGTAAATATCCACTGACGCCAGCACTCGCATGCATCCATACACTAACTGGAACCATACATACAGCCTACATTCATTTCAACACCATATAGCTAACCTCATAACATACATTAATCCATTCACTCACACTTACAGCTCCACTACTTCAGGAAGTAGTGGAGCCAGTCAGGCGGCTGGTCAATAGAGGGCGCTCGGGCGCCGCCCCCCCTGATGAAAAGCGATTTTTAATTATTATAATTTTTTCCAAAATAATAATTTAAAATTAATATTTTTTTCTTATTGTACCTGTGAATGTGATAGGAATTCTTAAAATCGAGCTGTATATAAAATAAAACCATTATTTAGAGGCTAATTTGCCTACAGGTTCATTTACTGTCTCTGTTATATCTATCGCTCTGTGTCTGGGGCGCTGGAGAAGTCGCCCGAGCAGTGTACCGGCTCAGCCAATCAGTGACTGTTGCTAAGTAAAAAATAAACAGAGCAACAGGTAATTTAGCCAATCAGCGTCGTCGGATTTTATGCCTTTGGGGCGCAGAAAATATCGCCCCAAACCAAACATTTTGGTCTCCCGTGGCAACCAGAAATCGAGGGGGAAATTAACCGAGGAGCTGTCCTCGGTAGCAGGATGGCTACGCAGTTTCAGTTTCAAATTCTGTTTCCCGTATAATTTGCTTTTTTTTAAACAGTGAGGACAGATACCACACGGACTGTTACTGGAGTTAGAGACCTATTTATCTGAACGGATTACAAAACATGAACTCTCAAGGGACACATGAACGGTGCTGTCAGCTAACGTTAGCCAAGCTAGGCAGAAGTCAGGACTAGCAGCAGAGCTTCACAGCTGGATGAAAAACACAGTTTCACGGTGAGGAAATACAACGAACAGGTGGATAAAACTCTGTGGGCCTGTGGCGGGAGGCTGTTATGATGTGACAGGAGGCCGCGTAGTGTGTGAGAGGAGCACCGGAGGACCGGAGCACCGTTAACCGACACGCCAGAGACTGCTCTCTCTTGATGCTCGGAGACAACTTCTGGACTACAGGCTGTTGGTTCGTCCGCGGTGCGTTCACAGCTCGTCCGAGAGCGTTTTTATTAGTTCATCCAGCTTCTGGGACACTGGACTGGACACTGTTATTCCTGAGTGACACCAGGGGAAACTCATCATCCAGGCTGTGACAGGACGTCTGTGATGCGGAGCATCAGGCTGCAGCACTGTTCAATATGTTTACAGGTGTGACCAGTACGTTCACAGTTAGACTCGTCATCAAACCTGATAATGCAGCAGTTAAAATCTCACATCAGCTAGGTCAGACCAAACTTAATCACGTTATGTTCCTCCTATAGTGTTCCTGTCACACTTTGTCTATAGTTAACATTAATCACTGCTGTAGGTTACATCATACACATGCCTTTTAATAACCATATTTTTGTATTAAGAGTAGGCTATTTGCTAATATATTTCACGTCCACTGTGTGCCACCAGTGAAAGACTACTGTTTGTTCATTGTCATTATCTGTCAAACTGCTGATTTATGAAGGCAAATAAATAATTAATGTTTATCCCTAAAAATGGGTTTGGGGTTTTTTAACAAGATGGTCACCAAAAACTTCAGGGACAAACAGCCCCACCTAGAATATTTTTCACCAGCCGCCACTGAGTGGAGCTGTAAGTAGTCACCTCCTTTACATCTAGAGAAAACACTAACATGCTGCTCACATATCGACACGTGTAATTCATTAATTAATCATGTGCAGATGGCTGGATGCTAACCAATCAGAAAGGTTATAGTTTGATGGAACAACATAAATAAATTGTACATTTTGCTAATGACGTGCCGTGCACATTTAATTATTCTGACCTACCATAGTATTATGATGTTACATTTCTCTGCCATTGCTCACATCACTTATTCACACATAAGATTATGACATCAGCAAATACTGGTAGCTCTGCTGTGAAGAAGTGCATAGTGAAACCTGGATTTGTGGAAAGATATTTAAGATACAGAAAACGATGAAGATTTCACTAATATGTGACTTGCAGAGTTACCATGGCTGAACACGCCGCTCACAAACACTTCAATCAGTTGCTGTATGGACGATGTAAGTGAGCTTGTATAAAACACACAAGACTGTCAGACTAACGTTATAGTTAAGTATCAGTTATAAGCCTGTATGAGTTTATTGCTCAGCTGCCTCGACACAATTTCATGTATCTCTACCGCCAGCCACAGTCGTTTAGCTCTAACACTTTATACGCTATTTTATCGACATCTAAATATGACACACCTTTGCCACAACTCCTGCCCGTGCAAATTACTTTGGATTTTTCTTACCTTTTATTTTAAAAGGCGATAACAAATGCAGGTTGTCGTGCTAGTCCTCAATGTCAACGCACCAACATATGAAGTTAGCACATAAGCTAACTCACCTTTGCTTTCGTAAGGTACGGAAGCTCGGAGGGTAAACTTTCCGTCTTCTCCCAAAGTCGCAGAGCGCCACCTATGGACACGGAGACGACTCTCTGTAAAAACGGTGATGTTGGGTCAACTTAAAACACACTTCTATTCAATGGCCGTAGACTTTACTATCTCCAAACAGCTGGGCTTCCATCTGTGTGTTCATGCTAATAACAACGTGTAGCTGCTGGTTTACATCGGTTTTACGGTCCATCATAATAAACACATGTGCATGTTTTCGACCCGGAAGTGTTTTCGGCGCACACGTTACAATGGCAACATGTACAAGTAGCGATCCTGCTGATGAATTAAATGATCCAGGAGCCGCTCCTTATGGCAACTTTATCAACTATTACACCTTCAACCCCCCGGAGAACCGCCTGAGTCTGATCCCGACCACACTCCTCCAGGATCTGGGTTACAGCGACCGGGACCAGACCACACTGATTCTGGACGTGGGATGTAACTCAGGGGTGTGTGAGTCTGGTACATTACAGACAGAAAACTGTACATTTGATGTTAACTACAGGAACTGTCAAAAACAGAGGTGACAGGTCCTGAAAAATCAAAATCCTGACTTAATAGTTCCCAGATATGAATCAAGAAATTCAAAAATTCATTTCCAGTAATGCAACAGATGATTAAACCGTGATGACGTCAGGGCACTTGCCTCAGAGCCACAGAAAACACTTAA
The DNA here is from genome assembly GCF_905171665.1 of Trachurus trachurus. Lineage (NCBI taxonomy): Eukaryota > Metazoa > Chordata > Actinopteri > Carangiformes > Carangidae > Trachurus > Trachurus trachurus. The sequence goes on from NC_139896.1 coordinate 34,740,114, forward strand.
TTTGTTAATTATTTTATCTAAATTTTACATACACAGATGTACATTTTCTGGCAAGAAGCTGAATTGTGAAAATAAAAAAGCTGTTAAAACGTATGACCTCTGTAAGCTTTACAAAATATTTATTTAAGTTTATCTTTTTCCTGTTTTGCTGTCAACCCCTAGCGTGTATATGGTGATTTAGTTGTGTATTAATGTTGTATACACTCATTTCATCTAACTGTATTCAGTTTAAAAAAAAGAATACACTATTATTATTATTATAGCAGCACTGCTCAGGAATCTCAATTTAAATTGCCATGGTAATGAGCCATCCTCTTTCTTGTTTCCCTCTCTGAATGACAGGACCTGAGTGTGGCCTTTTATAAACATCTGGTGTGTGGAGAGGAGTCAGACAGGACCAGCAGAGTTCATCTCCTGGGCTTCGACCTGGACCAGGCTCTTATTGAGCGGGCTCAGCAGACCAACCCTCTGCCCGGCAGCATCTCCTTCATCCCTCTGGACGTCACCACGGACACCCAGCAGCTGCAGGGTTACCTCACCCAGCACAGCTGCTCCCGCTTCCACCTGAGTCTGTGCCTGGCCGTCACCATGTGGGTCCATCTGAACCACGGGGACTGTGGTCTGCTGCAGCTCCTCTCCACCCTGGCCTCCGTCAGCCAGCACCTGCTGCTGGAGGCCCAGCCCTGGAAGTGCTACCGTTCTGCGGCCCGGCGGCTGAGGAAGCTGGGACGCTCAGACTTTGACCATTTCAAGACTCTTAAAATCCGTGGGGACGTTGCAGAACATGTGAGGGAGCACCTGGAGAGACAGTGTGGCATGGAGCTCCTCCGCAGCTTCGGCAGCACAACATGGGACCGAAAGCTGCTGCTCTTCAAAAGGAAATAAGACACAGCGACAATATGAAGTTTAAATCTGCTGCAGAGGAGAGGACAACCACCTCATTTATGCATTTACAAACTAAAGAACGTAGTGTTGAAGTTGTTGACTGACATTACTCAGCATCAGTTTTAATTATCAATTTCTAATAAAGAAACTTTTTTAATGAAAAAGCATCAATGATTCACTGGTTAAAGCCTCTGAGACGTGAATGAATGCAAATCTTATACAAGTGAGTATTCTCTGCATTGCAAAAAACTGTCTGACAAGTAGGACTCTAACTTTGAATTATTTTCGCTCTTCTTTAAATCTACATGTCATTAAATAGAGACCAACGGCCCAAACCCCCGAGATATTCATTCAGTATTGACACAAAATGGTGGAAACATGTAAATCTCCAGGCACACAGAGGAAATCTGCAGTCAGAGAATTCAACTGCACTGAGAGGAGAGATCATTTGACTGCAATGTCTCAGCCTCAACACTACAGTGTGCCAAGTAGTCTATGGATATTCTCATTCATCCAGGTCATCGTTCTTTTCTGGGCAAATGGAATCGTAGGCAACTGGACTTGTATTTGTCTGGGTTTTCGCCTCTTATCCAAGGGGCTTCATCAGTTTGTACGCAACAAGTCTCACTGGTCTGCACTAGTTGGAGTTTGCTCTACGATTTTCCGGGCCAATCTTTCATATTCTTGCACTGCTTTTAGGGTATCTGACCCAAAATTCTCAGCAACATGTCTGGATATTCTCATTCATCAAGGCCATCGTTCTTTTCTGGACTAGTGAGACTTGTTGCGTACGAACTGATGAAGCCCCTTGGATAAGAGTCAAAACGTCTTCCCAGACAAATAAAAGTCCAATTGCCTACGATTCAATTTGCCCAGAAAAGTGTGCTAAGTATTAATAAAATTAAGAGTCTCGACTCACAGCTGTTGTACTGTCAGTGTCATGTGGATTAAATCGTAAAACACTGTTTCTTGATGGAGCAGTGGTTTCTCTCTCCCTCAGTGGTCAATAACACAAAATAAAAAAACCCAAAACTTAAGCACAGCAATTTAATTTTCATCATTTTAATTACAGAATACTAAAAATAACATTACATAAAACGTCTTTTTAAAAGAAACCATTGAATATTACAAAGGTTGTAAATTTTGTAAAGTTAGGATATAAAATCTTTGAACAATGGTGCATAATTGAAAAGAAAAATAATTTTCATAAAATGTATATATTAACTGTTCTACTACATAAAAAATGAGATGGACACAAATTGCAGACAGATGAGATGAGCAGACACCGCCATTACCGCAGTGACCTCTCCTTTTGAAGGAAGAAAGACTTGAGATGCACAGCACACACCACAATCAGCTTAAGTTCTCAAGTTATGTCTATGAAAAAAAAAGGAAAAAAAAGGGGGAGGGGTGGTGTGAGGGTTTACGTTTTACAACAGAGGGAAACAAACAAGCTCAAGAGACTACAAAAAGTGACTTGGTGACTGCTCCCAATATTCACACATCTCAATGGGTAAAAAACACCCCGACTAAACTGGCCTTGGTTCCATAAACACATACCATTTTCCACAGGTTCAAGCTGTACAAAGAGTAGCAAAAAAAAATTGAGAAACCTCATACTTGAATCATTCCACCGAGACCGGGAATGAACGATCAGTTGTCTCTCAGTCTTCTCATACAGCTGTTCCTATTTCCTACTGTACAACTGGTCAGTCAGATCCACTGAAAGCTACCATGGTCACATAATCATTATCAGGAGGTCAACCTTAGGGAACTGGAATAGACTATAAACAAGGGGAAGAAGGGGAGGGGAGGGGCAGGGAGGGAGGGGGGCAGGGGCATGCATAATCCAACAGTGTGCTTGCTTTTCCACTCGTCCGTTTTCACATCATCCTGTGGCACATCGACGTGAGCCCTTGTTTAGATGTTTCAGTCAAACGCCACAGAATCGCTCCGAAAGAAACCACCCGTCGAGGACGTTGGGCGCCTCTTTGAACCACAGAAGTCTCTCTACGTGTAGGACACACAGGCCGGTCATGTCCAAACAGAGGTATTTCATTGGTCTCCTGCCATCTGGGAGACATGTTGTGTCACATTTTTGGTAAACAGACACAGATTCGAGAGTGAGAGAGAGAGGGAGGGTAAGGAGGGTGGGGGTTGGTCAACAGTTTATTAAGGTATTGTTTAAAAAAAAAAAAAGTCAACGATATGGTTTTAATCAAGAGTTATGCTGAGTGGCAGAATCACTGTTCCTTCTATGCAGTAGTGGTTTCAGCGGCCCGTGAAGGCCAGGTGGAGAAATGCAGAGGAGAAAGAGTGAACAAGAGAAGGGAGGAGGGGAAACAGACAATAACCCAGAGGACATCTCAGAAGACAGAGCACGTCTGAGACGAGGCATTTGGGAGGAAATGAGGCGCGAGACACCAGCAGAGCTACTTGGTTTGGCTGGTCTGTTGCTCAGACAGCTGTAGTTTCATCACCAGGGATCCAGGAGCTGCTGCTTTTTTACATGTGAGCTAATAATGCTGTTTAGGTTCAGATGAGTCCCCCTGAGTTAGTGCACACGTCAGAGTCAGGCAGGCCTCGCCCGCTTGTTCGTTAAGAAATCCACAAAAAAAAAAGAAGCAATAAGGAATTTTTAAAAAACAAATCAATTCAGCAATTTCATAATCAAGCTTACAGTGAGCTTTGGAGAAAGAGAGAGAGAGAGCCCGTCGTAGTTTTACAAGTCTGTGATTGGGGAAGGATCGAGTCATTGTTAGTGTGGAGGGTGAGAAAAAGTTCAGGCGAAAATACGGCAGCTCCCACAAAGCGATGCAGCCGACCTCTGAGTCCTGCTCATTTCCTGAAAACTCTAGAGAAGTATGCGTTCTGTGTGGTGAATGGAAATGTGCGCTAATGTAGTGCCCAACCAGAGACTGGGTTGTGTTTTATTTGAGCATGCCCATTCTTTTTTTTTAGACTGTAATCTGACATGATTCTCAAGTGGTTGTTGGTGCAGATCTGCCCAGCAGGTGAGTGGTTGGGGATCTGGTCGGGTGCTGGTGTTGCAGAATTTGCGCTGACGGCGCGTCAGTCACACAGACAGGTAGTAGACAGGCAGGTGGGCTGTTAACAGGAGTCGGGCGCTGAGGCTAGATCAAGGGAGCCGTGTCCATCAAGCCTTTGTTGGGGTCCAGGCTGGCAAAGAAGCGGACGTCCCGGTCCTTGTCGGACTGCAGAGCCATCACTGTCTCTTCCAGCTCATCAGAGTAGGCACAGCCCGGCTCCTTGAAGTATGCTGGAAACCACATACAGGACTCTGTTAGTCTCAAAAAGGCTAGAGGGTGTGTGTAACAAGAATACAACTAACTGTTCAGAACAAACTGTGTAGTTCAGTAGAGTTTGATGAGAAACGTTCTCATGTCTGTGTTTAGTCGGGACCTAGATCCAGGAGGCGATTAACTCAGCATAAACCTTGGCGGCAGACGCCGATGCAGCGTTAGAAAGTGTTTTAAGTAGTTTAGACCGCAAGTTTATTTTGAAAAAAGAGCAACATTTAGCGTTTTTTTCCTCATTTGATTTCTGTCTGGGTTTCCATTGTCCGGTAATTACCGGACTTTGACCGGTAAAATCTGCTGAAGTCCGGTATTTTCTAACCCCGCAGGTCAAAATGTCCGGTGAATATTCCCTCCGAGTCCGAGCACAATTTGAATTTTATTAAAAAAAAAAAAAATGAAATCAGAGATTTCAGCGACATCTACCCTGAGTGGAGGGAGGCGTCTCTCTGCAGAATCGCATAACAGCACAGCGAAGTCGCCTGGGGGAGAGCAAAGACACACGACTAGGGCTGTCAGTTTTTAGAAAAATGAGGTTCGAACGATTATTGAATGACCCGTAATTCGTTCGGATATATTCGAATATTATCCCCCCCCCCCCCCCCCCCCCCCCCGGGCCGCCGCAGCCGCAGCACACACAGTCGCGGCGTTTTATTTTGAAAATTGACCGGATACTCTCGTTGTTTCATGTTTGACTTCCTGCCCAGCTTGACGCGATTGCTCGCGGCTCTCACACAAAATAGACCAGACGCTGCACGGCGCGAGCCGGCCGCGGAGGTGCACGCCGCAACACCACACCAGCGGTTAATATGGGCACAGAAAGTAAACTGGCTCCGCTTCTCGGCTGTTCGCGGCCCTTCCGCGTCCGGTGGACGTTCCGCGGCGCTATGCAGGCACCGGGCACTGCAGCCAAAGACGGTAAATAGAGTATCTTTGCTGCAGCCTGCATATCGAGCAGGTCATTACTGCTCGAATACGAACTTTCCCCCCCACATTCGAACGAATATTCGAATGTCGAATAAAAAGTGACAGCCCTACACACGACTGATGCGCATTTCAAGCTGCGCGGAGACGCATTTGATTTTAAAACAGCTGCAGCACATTTCAGAAAATGCGTAAAAAGTAAAAGAAAAAAAGAGAACTTGTCAAGGGATTTTTTTTCAGTTTGTTTGTAGAGTTTTTATTACAAAGCAGCTGACTTTTTATCATTATTTCAAGTTGCCAGCACGCCGCGTTATTATGAAATGAGCCAGTCCAGATGTGTTTTATGTTTGCAAATTATTGTATCTGAGAATAGGCCTTCCGTTTCTTTATGTTCTTTATGTAGGCTATGAGCGCAGGTTTTACAATATTTTAGAATTTACGTGGTCAATTGACGGCATTAACTACTAAATTACGTCCGCTGCGAATAGATTTTTCGACCAGCACAACATCGTCAACATGTCTCAAAGGGCTTTACATGGCATCATAACAACATCCTCTGTCCTTAGACCCTCACATCCACTGAGAAAAAACTCCATGGAAAACCCGTTGGGAGTTTAAGGGTGAAAACTAGGTTCTCAGTTGCCGACGTCATTTAAATTTTACCTTTCTCCATGACGCTCTGTCGTAGCGCCTTGGCCACCAGTACACGGACATTAGCCACTGGGTCTGAGGAGAGGCTGAGCAGGCTGGGCAGGAGGTGCTGGCTGAACTGGTCCATGGGCATACAGTCCTCCTCTACTATGGCCTGAAATGTTAGGAAACAGCAAGGACAGTTGCTTAGACAGGCTGGAGGGACAAATAGTGATTTTCACACACGCTAGAAAAGCTGTCGCTGTCTTATCTGTCATCAGAGTGTCTGACGTGGTCATTACACAAGAACGGCCGGTCATTTGTTTGCATCGGTTTAGGAATATTGTAGAACAACATAAAGGAGCATTTCAAATAACATGACCAAATGTTGTCTCTACTCATTGCACATCTTATAAGGAAGTCAAAGAAAAATGGCGATAAAATGAAGATTATAAAATATAAATACAAAAATAAAAAATATAAATGACGATTTAGTTCTGCTTTGAGAATACTCAATTTGCAATTTCATTTCTTTTTACCAACAAACAACCAAACTGCTATTTGGAGTTGAAGAACAGGCAGGGAGGCGGTGCAATGATTTCATCATTTCATGCAAAGTAATGAGAGATGAACACAACAGACCTGGCAGATGAAGGCAAAGGCCTGCCTCCCCACCCACTTGGGACAGTGGCAGAACCTGACTGTGAGCTCGTTGATGAAGTTCAGGCCCAGATCATCAGCACCACATGCATACAGCTTCTGAAGGATCTCTACAACCTGAAAACACAGTAAGTAATAGATTAACTATAGTGAAAGCTACAGTGAAGACTTCAGGCTGTCATCTAAAACGTTTAAAAGAACACTTCTACATTTCAGAAAATATATTTTAGCTGACTAAAGCGTCTTGCACGAGCAGCTGTTCTTCCTCCCCAGATGTTCATACATCAGCAGAAATATAAAAATCATTTGATCTGCTGTGTACTTACCAGTTTGTATGAGATCCACCTGACCTCTGAGACTTTGTCAGAGCACAGTGTGAGTGCTATCTGTCTGAGGTAGTCATACACATCGTAATGGCTGTACAACTCTATGATCAAGATCAACTGCCTGGAAGGAGACAGGGAGGGAGAAATTAACATTGTTTATTACAAATGACCAGAATAAAATATACCACAATTTATAATAGTCTGAATGAAGAGCAAAAACAGTAGATAAAGTGTTTTCTAGAAACTTTTTCAGAGGAAGGATCACTTATTCAGGTTAAGAGCCACTGTACAGTAAGCTTCATCCTTATTTCCTTTCAAGTGTCACTTCGATCATTTTTATGTTTATTTTAAAATAAACATGCAATCCTAATAATGTTTGAAATTTACATTCGATTCGATTTTGATATTGAAGACACATGCAATACTCTCTAGTAGGCTTTGTGGTGATTCATAGACAAGTTTACAGAGATGCTAGAGACAACTATAACTGAATGAAAACTGTGTACCACCCGAGGACCACACTTTGAGATAGGCAGGTTCCCAAGTCTGTAAATGTTTTAATGTTAAAATGCACATTATTCCCTAACTCCCTCTTAAATGGGAGGAAAAGGAGACGCACTCTGCCAGCTCGTATCTGAATCTCCAGTTGCGACTGTTGTCCGTCACCATGAACTCCTGCAGCTGGTACAGATACTCTCTCCTCTTGTCCGCGTGCAGCAGCTGTAGCAAAGAATACAGATGAACCAGCTTTGTTATTTATTTTCCTCATCAAATCATGATATGACTGTCAATGCAGCCGAGTCCTTTTTGTAATCAAAATAAAAACAAACGTACTAATCTTACTGTCGAAAATTGTTATCAGATTTGGAAAAGTGGTAAATGAGGCTAAGTCTCACCTTGAGGAAGTCGTACAGGTGTTTGAGGACACCAATGCGAACCTCATCCAGGTCTTTGAGGAAACCATTGAAGATGGGGACAAGATCAGCTGCTGTCAGCTGGTCTCCCAGGATAACGGCCAGCTCATGGATGGAGAAAGCCAGCGTACGCCGCACCTTCCACTAAGAGGTGAGAGGTGGGAAACACAGAAGGATTATAATGTCAGCCATGAGCAAGCATGTGTAAAAGAAACAAAGATTGTTCATCTGAATAGAAAAACAAAGATGTCCCACAGTATCTATAATAATTGAGGTAAAATATCATCAAGTTATATCAGTTCTTGAGAAGCAGCTCATTAATCTGAACCTGTGAGAAACTGGCAATGGTCCACTGATCTGCTGCCATGCCAACAGTGACAGTGCTGATAATGAAAAACAGTGTGGCAGTGTAACGTCACACGGCCATGTTGTGCTATTTGGGGTGGTGCAACACCTTGTATATTTCCTTCTCTTGCTCATATCCTCAAGTAATGCTGTGTCATAATAGCGCTGCTTTACACTTGACTCCACGTAGAAAAAAAACCTCACAAATGTCATGAGAGAAAACACTTGAAACCAACCAATCAAAATATGACAAAAATATTGATACAGGAACAAGGGCTCTGACATAGAGGAAAATAACTGGATAGTCAGAGATTACATATTGATCGCACTTGATTGGGGAATGAATCTGACAGGAACCTGCGTCCATTCTTCTTTCCTGATTGATAGGTCATGCCTGACGTGATTCAAGTTTTGAGTTAAAAAAAAAAATCCCATACACGTGTAACAAGGTCATAGAACCAGTTTAGCAGCCTCTGGCATGGCTCATAATCATCTCAATCTTTTGAGACCATGCTCAATTTAGCAAGACGTCCCGTCCTATACAACTGGAATACTTTAAAATGAACTTTACTCAATAAATCTGTCGCAGGATGGCCTATATTTCCTGTGCAGCTGAAACAGCAACTGTAATCCACCATTACCCTCACGATTTACTGTCTCTTTCCTTACCTGCACATCAGTGGCAAGCGTTTCGTACGTGTCCTTGAGGCAGTGCCAGTTCTGTCTTCCTAAAGTAAGAGCGACTCCTGGCAGACTGAAGGCACAGTGTTTGGCGATCTCTGTATCCACTGTCTGGGCCCGGGCTGGGTCCGTCATAGAGAGGTACTGATCCAACAACTGCTGTGGGATGACATTCTGGAGAGAGAGAAAGATAAAAAAAAATTAAAAAAAGGTCCAGTGATGAAATGGGAACATAAATGCAAGGAGAGATGGTATTTAACTCGCATATGGATTAATAATCGATACCAGTAGTTAGGTGCAGATCAATATTTCCAGGATGTGTGAGAGCAGTGCTACTAACCTGGATCTTAGGCTTATCCTCAGACATGGGGCTGTGAGCTGAGTCTTCCTTTCCCTCCTCCTCCACGCTCTCAATCAGTTCAGACTCCTGAGGAGAAAACAAATATCCACACACATGATATTAGGGAACTAACTGATGTGCTGTCTGAGAAAAGGCACAAAGGGAATAAAATGCAATTTGCAAAATGCAAATAATAGATTTTTCTTTTAAAATCCAGCCCTACTTGCCAGCTCACTGTCAGTTCTGACCAAAACACACTAACACAGTCCCAATATACAAGAGTGTCTTTGAGTGTTTAACCAGGTTTAGGGTTAGGGTGTTGCTCATTTACTAATTTACTCAGACATACATTGAAACAATTTTCAGGGGCCTGAAGAGAAGGTACAAGCTTATTATGTATTATAAATTCATATGGTGCTGCAGTGGTGCCATCTGTGGAAGAAAACACTTATGGCGCTTTTCCACTAGCACGGCACGGCCCGGACCGCTTTTTTTTGCTTTTCCAGTAGTCCCTAGTACCTGGTATCAGGTACTATTTTCGTACCGCCTCGGCCCTGGTTCCAAGCGAGCCGAAGCGATACTAAAACGTGACGTCAGCCGACTGCCTTCCACTGATTGGGCAGAGCGTCGTCACTGGAGGAGTGCGAGCACTACGTCCGACATAAGAATCAAACCCGGAAATTTCAAAAACAGAGCGACAACAGTGACCACTGATGTGTACCGAGACTGTTGTTATTCCTTCACCCGAGTTAAATGACTGCTGTGTGGAAAACCACGCTGTGGTCCGTAATCGAGGTGCAGACGAGTGGGTTTGGAGCCGACGAGAAGATCGAAAAAAGAGAGAGAGACAATGCGGCCCCGCGGGCGATCGCCCCCGTGACAACCCCGCCCCCGCTGAGGAGGTACAGGGTATCTGCAGGTTCCAGCAAGTCAAATTTAAGACTTTTTAAGGATCCGCGGATACCCTGAGGTACTAGAGAACTCAGCTGTAGTGGAAAAGCACCTTTAGTTAGCAACAGCAGAACTCCATTCATCAAGTGTAATTCCAGCCCTGGTTCAGTAAATCTACTTGCGCAGCCATATAATATAGATCTAAATAGTCTCTTACTAGAACAGGCGAGTCGGGGGGAGACTCTTCCTGATCCTCCAAGGGCTCCGTCTGCGTCTCTTCGTCTCCTTGCTCTTGGACAGGGCTCGACTCTGAAGCTGGAGGAGTTTCCGTCGTGGGCTCCTCCTCTGTGAGGCTCTCCTCGCTCTCTGACTGGACCTCCACAGACTTGCTCTCCACCGACGGGCTCTCCGTGTCGCTCTCGGGTTCCGCTTCTGGCTGGGGTTCAGTCGGGCTGTCGTCTGTCGGGCTGTCGTCTGTCGGACTGTCGAGCTGGGCTGCCTTCAGAGCCGCTGACAACACCTGGACTTGAGCTGGAGGTAAAATCACACATGCACAGATCAATATACAGGCCAGCAGGTCTGACGGCAGTTGATGGAATGGAAGTCACTAACATCCTCACTCTGCTCACTCACCTTGTACATCAGGGTCATCCATGTGTGGTTGCAAACAGTCCAAAACCTTCTGGATCTGGTCACTCGTAGCTTTCCCATGACTTGGCTTGGAATCAGGATAACTATATTCGGGTTCATCCTCCTCTTCTCCCTCCTCCCTTTCTGTCACTTGCCCTGGAGTTTGACAACTTAGCATCTCCAGTTCCCCACTGATGTCTGGTAAAGGAGACCGCCAGTAGTGAAAAGAATTAAAGTTCTCATCTGTCTGCTCCGTCTCTTTTATGTTCCTAGCGTTGTTGGTAGTTGTAGGGTTGATGTTGCGGGTAAAACTGCTGTGCGTCTCTGCATGAGCCGAAGTGTGGTTGTCATCAAAGTTGTGCATGTCCTCGCTGTCACTTGCTGACATTTGCTCTGGGGACGGTGTTGCGCGGCCGTCCTGGTTGGGAGGTGTGTGAGCAATGGTCCTTCCTGTGTGGCAGCCACTGATGTCGGAGCAGTTCAGGGAGTTTAGGGAGCAATCACTGAAACAGGAGTGACAAATTCATAGGAATACTTAGGAAAAGCCTTTTTTAAAATACAGCATTAAAAGAGAATGTGTATCTTCATTAGCTTCTTTACTATAACTCTATTAAGTACCACTAAAATTGGATTCAAAATGTCAACTTTCCTTGTATTTCCTTGTTTCTGCAAATGAACCCTGAGGCAAAGGGACAAAACTGGTCTATCCTGTTCAAAACCCATAAATTATGCACATGATTTATTGTACTAATGACGCAACCTTAAGCTGAGTCTGTGCCGACACCAACTCAAACTTGAGTTTACTAAATAAAACTACAATAAAATCCTCACCTAATTTTGACCTAAGATGCACAAAAATGGAGCATTCACACTCTTATAATTTGCACAGAATGACAGTGAAACATCATTATGTGTCTCATTTAATATCTGCTGTTATGGCCGTGGTAAGGGTCTTGTGGTCTTACCCATCTGATGTACACCTAGCAACCTCTAGTAGGGCACCGTCCTCTCTAAAGTGAAAGCCTGTGCTGGAGGGGTTGGCAAAGGTGGAGATGAAACGTCCCAGCGACTGAAAGGCAGCCTGGCGCACCTGGGGGACAACAAAGAAGTGGTGTTCAGCTAGCCATCAAAATAAGGTTAAATCTTTATCACTGGACAGGACTGTACGGACCACCAGAACCAAACCTGGTCCATAGTAGTGCACATGTGGATATTGAAACCACGTGCAGTTGTTTACACAACACTGGGTGTAGATGGACAAGATCGTACATGTCTGTCAGAGCAAACTGTTTGCACAATAACACATTTTTGCTTCTTCTTCACGTGGAACCACATGGACATGTGTGTGCAACCACACAACTGCAAAGACTGCAAAACTGCCTGTTAGCTTAAAGTTTCTATTCTTGTAGTCTGTTCATTCTTTTCTTTTAGACTTAAATTGACAGTACTGAGAAAATACAAAATTGTCAATAAAATACACTGTGATAATAATTCAAAACCAGGAACAGGAGGATGCACAAGATGCGTACTGTGCTGCAGAAAACAAAATTTTGCTTAAGGGGCGGAGGAAAAAAATGTGCTATTTTCGTCATAATGCAGAGGAAGTTGCACATAAATGTGCTGGCTGTTTCATGTAATCGTATTGTTCCTGTATGTGTTTCTGTTCGTGTCTTACCCAGCGTGATTGGTCACTGATGAGGCTGATGAACAGGGGAGACAGTTTTGCACGTCGCACCTCTGGAGAGGTGGAATTGGAGACCATCATGAAGCACTCAGCACAAGCTTTCCTGATGCCCCACAGACTGTCTGAGCACAGATCGAAGAACTTGGGCATCTACATTAAGAACAAACAACGTCAGTCCAAATTACAATCAACAATGGATGTTTTGAAGCATGAAAGGATTTTTAAACAAGGTTGCAAACAAACTAGTAACTTATTACTTAGCACATTACTATAACTAATGTGACGGAATTCAGCACATGATGTGTTAAGTATTGACTCATTGAAGCAAGAGGAACACCAACGACTAAATTTCATGCTCCATAATGGTGTAAATATGTGAAAATGAAGGCTCAATTCTCTCACCAGTAGTTTTTCTGTGGCCTCCTGACCCACGATGGAACAAAACTCTCCAAAATTTGCAGCACAGACCTGCAACACAAACGACAATGACACAAAACCTACAGTAAGACTCAAATAAATAATGATAAAAATGGTGACTTAATGATGATAATAATTTATTCCTTTAGATAAAAGAATTTAAAGGACCATCAATAGGACATGAGATCCAATCAAACTAATAGGAATGAATACTAACGAGTTTCTATTTTTTTTTTTTTTTTTTTTTTTTTTAAAGCACAGACTGGTTTCCAAATTTCTTCTGGCTCAAAAAGAGTAACACAGTATTTCAGTAGAATTTTCATCAAGATGCTTTGGTTAAGGGAACATGGAGTGTGTGCATTTGTTTTTGAGGAATATTTGCATTATTTACATGGCCTTGTGAAGAAAAACATCACAACTGTTCTGGCATCCGGACGTTGTTCCGGGAAGCCAAGCTGAACTTTTAGCTAACATAATTGCTACATGTAATTTGGGTAAAATGACAAACCACATTTCCTGTAAATGCAATTTAAAAAACTGTACATACAAATATGTAACATGTTATTAAAACGATTCTTTGTCTTCCCTACAAAACCATTATAGAACATCTGTAATGTAAAACTGTATTCCAATTGCACAGTTTTCTATTACTATTTGTAAACTGTAAAAGATTTGTAAGTTTTAACAAGGCTTTTGGGTCATGAGCTTATGAAGAAAAAAAAATCATAATAAATGAACTTCAGAGAAAAGGGAGGTTTACTTAATAGTTGAAAATAAACGGTCTTACAATAAAAGTGAGCTGAAAATGTTGACCACCTTTGCAGCTCTCAAAAACCTTTCCCCAACTGGCACCAGTCACACCAGAGAATTAACATTCCTCAGAAAACAACAGCATAGTGTGGACTTGATGTGCAAAACAGAATTAAAGCAAACTCAGAGTTATTGAATTTATCCGTGTGGAACGCCCAAAACAGAATTAAACTCCTGCTCAAGTATGCACTGGCTCAGTTGTGACCACAGTTCGAGACTGAACATCTAAATATCACATGGTATACTGAGGATGTAAACATGGTTTGGGGGATATTACCTTCCGGACTTGGAAGAGTCTGGCATCGCTGCACAGGTCACAGAAACGTGGCAGAAGTAGATGCTCCACTGTGTCTTTGCTCAACATGGTGACAACTTTACACATGATCTGTAGGAGGAAACATATGGAAGGTGTTAGAGCTTAGACTGTGCATCAGTTACAGAACTGTTCTACATTGATGACTGACAGCTAGTTGAAAATTGACCTGAAAAGCTTTACAGAGTGTCAAATAAGACACTGAGGCTGAAACAATGAGGGATGGACAGGAAGTGTGTGTGTCTCTAGGGGCACAACCTAATTTTGAGGAAACTTGATTTGAATAGGGTGAACTGAATAACTAACTCTAAAAATACAATATAAATGACAGATAATACAACTAATGATCACATTTAAAGTCTGTGCATTCAACTGAAAATTATGCATTACAAATTAATTCATTAAATGATTCCTTTATTTGATATAAATTGAAATTTGCCATGTGTCACTCAGAAACAATCTCTGCTGGCATCAGTCATGCTCCATCAAGAAAGAGCCTGTTGTCTGACTCAAACACAAACATTGAGTGATGATCAAAGAAGGAGGAAGATCGCGCACACTCATAAAGAAAAAAAAAAGAAACAGTCAGGAGGTGCTCGGCTAACAAACAATTTAAAAAGAACAAGTAGCCACAACCAGTCTGTGGTAGTTGCCTGTACCAGTGAGGCATTAAAGACATCAGAAAGACACTGAGTGTTGCTGGCTTCTTGTTCTTTTTAAATTGAAATTGTGATGATCACCATTGACACATTAGAAGAAACCTTGTCTGCCTCTCTAGCTGCATTTAACAGTCGAAAATCCAGTTTGTCTAGATTTTATATTTATAGTAGAACTTATAAAGTGGGTTTTCTTACAGCAACAGCCTCTATTTTGTAGTCATCATCGCTCCTAGGTTCTGTGAGGTCCAGTAGAACTGGACAAACTTTAGTCTCCATGTCTGCTTTAGAGATGAGGCCCTGCTCCAACAGAACGAGCAGCGCTGCCTGACTTGTCTTCCGCACCTAGGAAAATGAAAACAGATTTAAAATCAATTCTAAAAAAAAAAAAAAAAACACTTAACAGAAAATAAGTCTGATTGGTTATTTTATTTATCATTGATGTGTGTCACCCATACAACCAGAAAATGTAAAACCTACCTGGTTATTTGGATCAGTGAGATACCGGACTACAATGGGTACCAAGTATCTTGAGAAAGCTGCTGGGAAGTTGGGCCGACTCTCATGTAAAAACATGGCAATGTTGGGGACCTGCTCCATCAATTCTGCTCGCACTGTAGGTTCTGAGTACACATGTCACATTATATGATTAATAAACAATGATTAAAATATGTGCCACATGGGGCAAAGACTGTTGTAATTAGTAATTTCAAACATGTAGAGATTAAATAAAAAAAAACTAACATGAATTTGGATTCTGGTACAAAGACATAACAACTGAACAAATAGAAAAGAAAATGCATCTACCTCCATCTTCTGACATTCTGGCAACTGTCTCCATGACACTGATAAAGTCATTTTCATTGTCGCTGAACTCTCGAAGCACATCAAGCAGGCCACGAGCCACGATCTGCCTAGAAAGCAACAGGAGCTTTGAGTTAGTAGACCGCCTGCCAATACCTGTGAGTGTTGAGTGAACACAGCATAACAAACAGCACTGACAGGGCTGTCAGGTACATTACACACCCACGTACTTGGACAAGACAGGAGGGCTTGAACCCTGCAAAGCTGAGCATGAAAAGCATGAAGGCAGGAGCTAAACACATTTTTGTGGGAACAACTATGCCGTATAAATTTTTGCAGAGGAAATGTGATTCAAAATACTTTAGCAAGTTTACCTGACAGTCTTTACAAAGCAGAAAATACCTCATTAAAATCCACACGTGACACAAACTATCCTTTAAAATATGTTGTAAACAGAGACTACTGCTGTCAACTTAATGCCATGTTGAGACAGATACCATCCACCCAGGGCTCTACTTGAAGTCTTTTTGCATTCCTGCACTATAAGGTTAACACAGGTTGGTAGGTGAATAGTGTACACAAGAATGCAGAGAGTCTTCAAGATGACAATGAACCAACATGTCAAGAGATGACTTGAGATTATACCATTTGTCAATGTAATATCTTAATTTCTCAGGTGAGGTTCTTGATATACTTCATAACTAAATACTATTTATATAAGAAATATAATGAAAAATACAAATAACTACACATCATTGCACAACATTATGCCATTACTCATTGAGCAACACTTGGCTTCATAAGCCCCAAGAAAGTATTTCCTTGGAATCAGTAAACTCTAAATCTAAATCTAAATCTAAATAATAATAATAATAATAATAATAATAATAATAATAAGTGAAAGACACATTTCCTTCTAATAAGGTTTGAACAGTTAAGAAAAGTTTAACTTAGATTGCTAGGAAAGTCCCATCAATACTGAACCGTCACTTATAGAGTGTAACATTAATCTGAATATTATCAGCCTAAATGCACTCGTGAACACAAGTGATGCTTCTTTCCAATTAACAAATGTTTCCTTGTTACAAAGTTCTATTAGGTTGCAGATGTTTCCTTGTTTCTAAGACTGACTGGGTGTGGCTCAATGACACAACACAATCGTCAACAGGACACATCTACATTACAGAGGTCACACTGGAAATCAGGGTTTAGGCTTCAAACGGGATTCTATGGCCCAAAGGCCAAGCCTTGATATCAAAAATACTGTTCACCATACAATGGGTTTTTGTGTGGGTGAAAGGCAATAGTGTGGAAATAAAGATGCATTTTAAAGTTCATCAACATCAGTCTGGACAAAGCCATGGTTCGAATGGAACAAGTATCTGTGGTGAGCATCTGACAGCATCAGCAGCACTCAACACAAATGTAAATAGTATTATCACATAGATAGACCAGAAAGTAGCTGTAACACTGGAAAAACACAAACAAAATAGTACAGTAAGGATAATTGTATAATTGGAAAAGCATCTGTAATATCAGGGATTATACTAGGAAAGTAAATCTGTGCAATTGAAACAGAGATAATCGTAATTATCTTGTAACTTTGTGTGGTAAATTATCCCCTTCTACATGGATGGACTGGAACAATAAAATACTTTGATTCATCCATAAAAAATATATAAAGATAATTAGTCACGTTATTGTACCAGTCAGGATTCTGTCTGCCTGGTGGCTCTGTTTTCTCTGTGATCTAACCAGTTTGTATTCACGCTACTGGCAGACTCTAAAGTTAATCTATTCTGCAGCTAGTTAGCCATGCAACATGGTGATCTACCCTGGTTGACATGGAAGTCTACCCTAATTAAAAGTGAGTAAATTATGTAATCCCAGAAAACTCCAAGCATGACTGAATAACCTACCAGTCTCACTTCATAGTACAGGCCTCCAATTGTCTGATATTACAAATATTGTCTAGTTTTAGGCATTTCCTGAGCACAGGGCTCCACTTACCTGTTGAAAACATTTTCGCTGAAGGCATACTTCTCTAGCCTCCCAAGAGGAGTTAGGTTGTCTTGTCCTGCATCAAGGAAGGCTGTGATGCGGATGCCATCACACTCTGAACCATAGTCGTCAAATCCAACTGTGGGAGTAAAGTCGTTTTAGTCACACAAATTGTAACAATGTCTGAAACACGCTTATCATTCCTGCAAAAACAAAACATTTATCATAAGGACAGTGACAGATGTGCCACAGTAGTTTAAGTGTCATGTTGATGATACCGAGTCGAACTAAATGTCAGAAAAGTAAACTTGACTTAAATACACACATTGGCTTTGCAGTTGGATCAAAACCCTGTTTCATCACTCCGGGTAATGCAGACAACAGGGACCGCTGGTCTGTATAACGGCTAATAATAGCATGGTGTAAAACCCTGAAATACTGTTGACAGCTTTAGATTTCACATGGGTGAATGGGGTTGCCCAGAAAGATGACACTTGCATGAATGCCCTCCCGCTGAAGGCAGGGAAAACAAAGCTCGGCATACAGTACATGCAAGAAAGCAATCATTAGGTATCTGATGTGATTTTGTGAGGAGTTTAAAATCAGGGGAATACTTACAGTCGTCCAAATCATCATGGCCATCTTCAAAGTATAAAGATAGACCTGCAAATACAAGACAATTAAAGGGTGGCAGACTTGTCATCAACATACCATCACTGGCTGTATACAACAGTCTGCCTTACAAAATGAAAGGAGTCCAGGGTTTGCAGGTTTACGAGCTGCAAATTATTGAGGAGGGACAAAGTCTCCCTCAGTAACACTGACAATAAATCACCATGATCATGCTGATTAATCAATCTGCAAAACCGAAACATGCAATCATAGGGACATTATGAGAGCACTGGTGTATGAGTGAAGAATTAAAACAAGTCAATAAATATCAAAGTAATGTTTTATTTTCCCTGGATCCCGAACAAGGATCCCAAGGGCATTAAAATAATTAATACTCAACAACCTTTCCTTGAATAGCAACATGTCCCCTCATGTTACCCCCTCCTCATTTAATGGTCCTTTGATATCAGAGGAAAATGTTATTTCTAATCCTTATGTAAATTACAGTACTCAAGATTCCTTATTGGCTGAACTGCAGATGATAATAATTATTTGATTATTTTCTGTGTTAAAATGGGTCTTAAAGGTAAAAACAAACAATACACAGTGAAGGTTTTATAAGACACAAAGACGTCTGGTTTGGTCTAACAAACTGTCCAAAAATATCACATATCTACTATAGAGAAAAGCAGCTCCTGATCATAAATAATAGATTATGAAAATAGCTGTTGATTATTTTCTCCTGAGCAACTAAATGATTAATGGACATCTTACAGCTCTGGTGACAATACAAGTAAGGGAGAAGACTAAATATACAACGGGAATGCTGTTGTCTGAATATTACATTTTTAGTTTGGCTTTACGTTATGCAATCCAAAAGAGACACACAAACCAGTTTAGTTGAAATGAGATTTTCAACACATTTACAACCTATTTGGGTGATAACGCAGCATAGTAATGCTACAAGAAGGCTATCTTGTGCCATTTGTATTCAGTACCACCCGGCACATGATACAGGTCAATAGTGTGGTAGCGTAGTCAAAAGAAAAGCCCAGAAATAAGTCCCACAAGAAGAAGCATGTGGTTGGATGGCTAATGCCTGTGTTTACAGCTGGGCAAGCAAGGGAATGTGCTCCAAATATAAATTCAACCCGTATCTCGACAACATCTATTAAACGTGGTGTTTCGTTGAGAGGGGTAAATAATGTCATGAATGTTTTAATAACATCACCACATACCAGGTTGGCAAAGACCATATCCCCTTTGTTATGGCATAAAGGAGGATTTGGCCAGCTTAGGGCTGAAAATGACTTTAGCAACTCGGCTAACGTTAGCTGGGTCACCTCGCTAGCCTTTGCTATGACAACAGTTCGATAATAATATCGCGACTGAAGGATCGCGACGGCGTCTCACTACATGAGACAATGGCGATTTATACACCAAAGCACACATACTAAGGAGTTATACGCTATGCAGGCTCAAAGCCACCCATTTCGATATCGCTGAAGAGCTTTCGTTAGCTAGCCAGCTAGCTAGCGAGCGGTGCTAAGTTTGCTAACACGGCTCGTCCAGCCCTTTCGCTTGACTTGAAGCTACACTTCGCTTCCGAATAGAGCAAATCTGACGAAGCTGGCGCAGCTGTTTTGATAGTTTAAACTCTGACGCACATAATACGGCTTCTTGGGTGCCAGGGCGCGAAGGAAGTATATAAGAAAACAGAGTTTAAAAAGTGCCATTACCTGCCATCTTGAGTCTCGGCTCGGCTCTGCGGGGCCGCCGTCCCGGTGAGGGCTGTCACCGCACAGCTGTCACTCAAACACGGCAGCAAACTACTTCCTGAGAGCACTTCCTGACGCTGCTGCGCACCGGTGGTTTAATCTGTACACAACTCAACGGATAAACAGTTTCTCAGCTTGTGTACAAACTCGACATAACTGGACATACATAGCAGCCCGTGGGCTTTGTGTGTCTTCAAACACACACACACACACTCACACTCACTCACACAAAAAGGGAGCCGACCGGTCACGTGACCACACAGTTCAAGATGGAGACGACGCGATTTGGAGGCTTCACTGTTAGCTAGTTAGCTTGTTTACTATTAATTACAATATGGCAAATGCGACGGGATACGTGACGTTTTAACGTTAACAGCAAGAATTGTTACCTAATTTTAGGCGTTTCTGTGGCAGGCTTCGGCCACGATGAAGTGCAGCTGTTTGTAAACACAGGCCACCCGAAGAATACTGAAGATAAAAGAGAAAACTGCCAATGGTCATCATCACAACAAACTCATTTTGACAGAGAGGAGATCGATATGGCGCTCAGAGAGCTAAAAGTGTGTCTGCTGGGGGTAAGTCGGTATTGATTTTTATCTAAACATGTTTGCCTGTAGCTCATACTCAACATCAATACCTGTAACATCAAAGGAGAGCCACTGCTCCTCCACCAGACTGGTCTGTTTACATGGGCGACACACTTATACTTAACGTATACTTATACCTGTGATTGAGAGAGTGACAAGTACAGTACTTAGCCTACATATTATCAGAAAATGATTTTACTGTAATTTCTTTCCACTTTGTAATCCAGACTGCCTCCAGCAACAGCATTTGGCTATCCTTCCTCTGTCAGCATCCCTTTTTATACATTCCTGAAATGCAGTGCAGTTGGAAAGACCCAGTATTTCAGTTTTGTTATGATGCAACTTCATGTTAAATCCATTTAGACTCCACAGTAACAAAATGAAATTGACATTGACATAGGTTTTCAGAACTTCAGCTATTAGGCTACACTTTAAATTGAACTCGGGTGCCTCCCATTTCTCCTGGTCATCTTTGAGATGTTGATTGGAGTCCATCTGTGGTAAATCCAATTGGCTGGATATGATTTGGGAAGTCACACGTTTGTCTATGTAAGTTTTCCACCTCAAGTTGTTATGTGAGGTGAAAAGAAGCCTGCAGAGCTCAGATTGCAGAAAACCTGCCACATTGACACAAGGCTCCCACAAGTCAAGGCTTTGGATTCTTATTTGAGCTTCCAAACTCAGGACTCATGGGAGAGTGGAGATGGGAAACATTTCTAGAGAGGCAACCAACATGATCAGGGCTTTATGGTCGTGTGGTCTTTTGGGTCTTTTTGATAGAGAATTTGGAGCCCCAGGCAATTTATAACTTTTCTCTATGTCTAGAGTGTGAGTGAATATGTCACAGTTTTTAATTGTGGAGGTCTCAAAGCCTCCATCTCCTACCAAAAATTAAATAAAAATCCATATGTCCTGTTTAGTTAATCAGTAAGCCTGAGGTACACAAGAGATTCAGGAGGAAGTGGATTTCACAAAAAGCAATAATGTCCAGGCCAGTTGCCAGAGAGCTGTGTTTTTAAAAGTTAGATTATATTTCTAGGAACTGTTTCTGACTGTGTTTAGTAAGCATTGTCTTTATTTTGTCTCTGTAGGATACTGGTGTTGGAAAGTCAAGTATTGTTTGGAGATTTGTGGAGGACAGCTTTGACCCAAACATCAACCCAACGATTGGGTAAGTTCCTGCTCCCTCCCACGCTGGAGGTTACATTTATAACCTCTGTGTCATTTGTTGTGTTTATGGTTGTTGTAGGACATTATCATGTTGTCAGTTGATTTGTGCCAATCAGCGAAAAAGCTTCCAAAATCTAACTGACTATTTATTGACCAATTTTAGCTTTCTACACAGATGACACAGATGCGTGTCAGCGTATGTCAAAATAACAAGGAATTCCCGTACAGGATTACAAACATTGTGAAATTCAAACATCACTGTTACACTGACAAACACTGACAGTTATTTATTATCTGTCAAACATGCGAAGAATACAGACAGATCTGTTGTTATTGAATTCTCATAACAACATCAAAATCTAATTTTATAATCGAAACCAAATGTTTTAATGCAGCACAGGTGGGAGTGCACTTCACTGTGGATCAGTCTCTTTTTAATGTACGTTTTGGATGTTGTTCACAAAAGGTGGAGCATAGTATAAGAAATCTAAAAATAATGATCCAAGTGAAGATGTATGTTTTTGTGTCTCAGATTGTTAAAAATTGACTTGTACTATTTGTTTGTAACATAAAATTCTCTTCACCAGGGCATCCTTCATGACCAAGACAGTGCAATACCAAAATGAACTACACAAGTTCCTGATCTGGGACACAGCAGGACAGGAGCGGGTTAGTAATCTCCACTGAGTCGTTAGCCGTAGGATTTAGTTTTTTAGTGGGGTCTGGTGGACAGTAAACGGGAGGAGCATTTACATGTATTTTGGCAGAACAGCAACAGTCAGTTCTCATACTGTAATAAATCGGTTTCACTTGACACATTCAGAGGTCTTCTCACTGGTTTGGAAGGAAGTGAAAAAGCTTCCTGCATGTGGGTGAACCACTCCCTGAACTTGCCTGGGCGCGCATGAATAGTGCAGTTATTCATTACTTCTGATAGGGGGCAACATCTACCTTCCTATAGGCACACTTTCCCCCCTCATGGATATTCTTCCTTCAGGGCTTTGTGTTTCAGGGGTCCACTTTTTCATGGCATAATGATGTGTGGTTTTATTTTTTTAAATGAGTGCATGTTTTAGTGTGTTAGTATTGTAAAGAGAAAAGGAAAAATCACGAGTGTGTCACGATTTGTCCCCTTTGTTGTGTCACCTTTAATGTTTGTTCTGCTTCTCCTTTCCATCCCATTTCTTCTTTCTCAGTACACACTTGCATTTTTAGACATACTTATATCTTTCCTTTTGTGCATTTTTTTTCATGCACAATGAAAAAGGGTCATGTGTCCGCAATTGTCACGCCTAGGTGACCCTTCTTATGTAATCCATGACACTTGTGTGTCTAATAGATGCCTGATTGGAAAGGCTTTGTCACCCACACAAAGTTTTGAACTGATACCACACTTACAGATGATATGTGATACAAGAAACAGGATACATTTTGGTGTCTGAATACCGTTTCAGTGCTAAAGCCTGTGAAATTGACACCACGCTCCAGACAGTTGTAGCATAAGGAACTGCTTTCTCTCCTGACTCACACACTCTTCTCCCACAATTTCTCTGCACTAGCCCTCCACATCACTTCCCCTTTTTCTGTGCAGGCCCTTCTTCTTTTCTCATGCACAATCCCCTGCCGTTGTAATGTTTCATCCCTGCTGCTGTCCCTCTCCAGAGAGGGTGAGATAAGATGCGTCTTTTCTTTATCCCCCTACCCTGGGAGCCACGGCGCCTTCTTGGCCTTGAGGGGACATCAGTGCAGCCCCGTTTCAAAGATAAGATGAGAGGAAGAAACCTAAGCTGGCTCAGCCCACTGGCGTGTGCTGCTACTGTGTCCCGTCTGCGAGTCACTGTCAGGCCGCAGCAGAATGTCCTCCTGTTTTTCTTTCCTAATTCCTTTCTCAGCAACACAGTTTTCCTGTGATTCCATTGTATGCATTCCCATGTTACTCCATCTTTTTTTTTATTCCCACAAATCCACTCCATTTCACTCCCATGTGGCTGCTTAGTCTCCCTGGTGTTTCACACGTGTGAGTGAAAAAGTAAAAACATTCCTTCGGTAGGTTGTGAGTGTGTGCGCGACTGTTTTCCAACAAAGCTGCTGTGGTATTTTGAAGCCTTTCATGACTTATTTTCTAACCTCTCTTGAACTTTGGCCTATCACAATCTGTTGAGTTGAGAAGGAGAGACTATGGGGCAGTGAGGAAAAGCTCTGTGATTTCCACACTCCACAATCCATATCTCGAGACCGCATGAGGCCTTACGAGTACATCTGAGTCCAGCTGTCAACAGCCCCCCCCCCCCCCCCCCCTCTCACTGCCCCTCACTGAAAACAAGCAAAGGGAATCTTGCATCCTACTGGTACAGTAGGGTTCCTTTCATTACACACCCAGCTCCATGGTTTCGGCAATTAATCAGCACTCGCGGGGCATCACTGCGGCTGTTTTCTGGGCTGCTGTGTGGCCAGATGTCTGGCCTCGCTGTGATTGCTCTTTGGGTTAAGGCACAGATAGACCACACAGGACTGGCGGTGGTGCAGCCCGACACTGGCCAATGAAACAGACAGCGCTCCTCTCAGTGCCTCTGCCAAATATCCCAAGTTGGATACCCGTTGGTGGACTTGGGGCCAGTAACAACTATAATTATGTGGAATGTGTGCTTTCCTGAGGTAACAGTGTCACTCCAAGATGGATAGTTTATTCCATCGTATTGTAAAGGAAAATAGAATTGGCGGGAAGGCAGGGTCATTCCAAGTGAAGGTCTTTTTGCAATAACATATGGGTTATTTCTTTTAAAATAAATATCATTAGTTAATATGTGACACATGGTTTTATTAGGCAGTTAAGCGCCCCAGTTCAGCCTATATTGCAAGAGGGCTTAAAGATATCCTCACAGGTTAGCACTTTTGGATGGAAACTGGTCTATTTGTAACTCTCAGGAAATACATTCAGTTGCCAGTTTATCAGGTACACCTAGCTTCCTTTTGTGAAGGTTATAATGTTGAGTTTTTCTTGAAATACTTTCAAAGAGGTGTCGATTCAATATTTGTATATGGTAATTTGGGAGGCTGCAGGTCATAGGGATGTTTAATGAGGTTAGAATAAATAATAAAGACACCTCCCTCCATGTGTAAAGAAATACAATTCAGTATCACAAATTTTAGGTCTGTATAAGCTGACCCTTTAATAGTAGCAGCCCCCAAAACAGTACACTTATCAAGAGGTAAGAGTTGCTGCTGATGGCATTATAGTCCACTGTTGTATAAAGAGCTTTAAACATACAAGTTGTTGGCCTTATGCCAAGTAGAAATCCTGCTAAATTAAGTTGTATGTGTGTTTTTAAAAAAATATTTCATGTAAAATCATTTGTTGTGTCTAAATATTAACATTTCAGTGTATTTCAATGTGTAAGTGACATTTTACTATTGAGGTTGGCTACAGTGGAGCTACTTTTGGTCATTTTAGTTCCTGTTTGGTAGAGTATTTCATCATTTATAATACTGAAATTAAATGTTATGTCTGTAAGATGTAAATCAGCAAAGGCAGTAGCGACTACAGTTATTTGATAAATGTAGTGACGTAAAAGTATTACAGTAGCTGAAAATATAAATGATGCCTGTAAAATACTTGACCAAATGTACTTTGTTACTTTCCGTCACAGCCCAGTTATTTTGATAACTCAGATACGTTTGTTCCTATTTGTATGAAGTACAAAACCACAATGAGTTTTAAATATTATTTCAGCAGGCTAATTGTTAAAGCCAGCGTTGACTATGCACTGGAAAGAATTTTACCAGAAAAATACCAAAACCTGGCAAAAAAAGAAGGAGGAACCCCCACTTTCCCAGGCAGCCATGGACTTAGAAAATTTGCACATGTTGTTCTGATTATGCAGGGCTTTGTGATGTATTGGACTGAGATCAAATGTATAGTCTTCTATAAATATCAAAACGCTAACAGATTTTGACACATTCTGCTCATCTTTCTCTTGATGGCTCCCACATGTGTGAGGTCCTGGTGGAAAGACTCACCATACTTCCATTTTAAATAAAACTTCTCCGCTTATAGGCTCAGAACACCAGGCCTCTGGGTTTGTAAAATGGTGCTTGGTGTCTATTTTGCTTATTTTTAGTTTTTCTTATTTTCACTCAGTGTTATTGACTGTAATGAAACGCCCGGTGAGTGTAATCACCGTGGTCTGTGGTTTCGAAATGGATTAGCCTTAGTCTATGAAAAGCCTGCCCACTGTTTCTTGATCTAAGGAGTGTGAAAATGTATTACAGTGCAATTACACAGAGATAATATTTTTAGAACTCTTTTCATATCCAAAAATGAAATGCTGGAAGGAAATCAAGGTAAACAGTCCATAAAGATGAGTCATGATCGATTGTTTTTTAGGGAAGGACTTTTAAAATTCTTGATGTCCTTTTTTCTGTTGCAGAACTGCTACAGGCCGTAACTAATCTATTGCTTTCTTTCTTTGACTTCCCACAGTTTCGTGCACTGGCACCAATGTACTACAGAGGTTCAGCTGCAGCCATAATTGTTTATGACATCACAAAAGAGGTATTGTTTACTTATTTTCCTAAACCACTAATCCACTAAGTACTTACCGTATAGTTTTCATTCTTTTAGAAAAGGACTTAATATGTGCATGAGAGGTTAGTTTAACCATTCATGTTCTTGGGGAGAGTTAGCACGTTGGCCTTTTGGAGGATGTGCAGGACTTCTTTATGGATTGGCCAAGTAATTTCCAGCCTATAAACCCCCTGGTATTGAATGCAGATGTTCTAACCTTTGGAAAGAGCCAGTGTGTCTATTTGGCTGATGACTTTAGTTTCATATTTACAATTAAGTGGTATCGATCTTCCAGTTTAACGTGGCTCACTTGTCTCACCAGGAGTCTTTCCAGACGCTGAAGAACTGGGTGAAGGAGCTGCGGCAGCACGGTCCTCCTAACATCGTGGTCGCCATCGCTGGCAACAAATGTGACCTGTCAGATGCCAGGTGAAAGAGAATTGGTGTAGTGAATGTAGGCACTACAGTGATGGGACTGGGGGGTGTTGGCTCATACTGACCAGTGATCTGTTAAACCGGTCTGTTGTTAACCAGACTTTTGCTTCTTTTCGTTTTCAGTGATCAGCCTAAAGGGATAGTTCACCCAAAATTGAAATTTCACTCATTATCTACTCACCCTCATGTGGACTAAGGGCTGGGAGAAGTTTCAGAGTCCTCCGTGGCTTCTCTGAGTTACAGGGGGTCTCGGCGTAGCAGTGCATGTCCATATAACGGTTGCAAATGGATACCAACTGTCTTCGTAACAAAAAGACACACCAAAAAACATCCAAATACATCCATGCTGCTCGTATGTAATGTCCGTCTTGTATTGAAGCCCCGAAATGCTAAATTGTCCCGAAAAAAATTAAATAAGTCTATATTTCAAGCTTGTTTGTAGCGGAAGCTCCTCTTCCTGGTTCATCAAATTTGGACGAACCAGGGTCTGTCCTCTTCCCAGTTCGTCCAAATTTGACGAACCGGGAAGAGGAGCTTCGAGAAGCTTCCGCTACAAAACAAGCTTGAAATAAAGACTTATTTAATTTTTTTCAGGACAATTTCGCATTTCGGAGCTTCAATACAAGACGGACATTACATACGAGCAGCATGGAGGTATTTGGATGTTTTTTGGTGTGTCTATTTGTTACGAAGACAGTTGGTATCCATTTGCAACCGT
The DNA here is from genome assembly GCF_905171665.1 of Trachurus trachurus. Lineage (NCBI taxonomy): Eukaryota > Metazoa > Chordata > Actinopteri > Carangiformes > Carangidae > Trachurus > Trachurus trachurus. The sequence continues at coordinate 34,767,206 of NC_139896.1, forward strand.
TATATGGACATGCACTGCTACGCCGAGACCCCCTGTAACTCAGAGAAGCCACGGAGGACTCTGAAACTTCTCCCAGCCCTTAGTCCACATGAGGGTGAGTAGATAATGAGTGAAATTTCAATTCTGGGTGAACGATCCCTTTAAGCCTTATGGCTGTTGAATATGTGGCAGAAGAAAAGTTGTAGTTACTTACGGTGAATTTCATTTCAGTGTGAAGGAAGGAATAGTTAAAAATGTTGTTGCTCAGTCAGTAACTTCTGCAAAGTTTTTAAAAATCCCAGAATCGTGTACACTTTTTAGTATCAACATCATCTGTGAAATTGGGAAGTCTTCCACATAATAACTGTAGAAAAACAATTTGATTAGCAGGTCATGCATGAAATTGGAGATTGCATGCATACAGCAACATAATAATTTTGATCTACCTTCTGTAATTACAGGGAGGTAACGGAGAAGGATGCCAAGGACTATGCTGACTCCATCCATGCCATCTTTGTAGAAACCAGTGCCAAGAATGCCATTAACATCAATGAGGTGTTTATAGAGATAAGTGAGTGTGTTTCTTGAGTATTTGGTGCCACTGATACCCCCCCCCCCCTATTGAGCTGTCTAATGCTTGAACAAATGAAGCACTGTACAGGTATTAACACAATTTGTCTATTTCCCTGTGTATTTCTAGACAGGTAGAATTTGTTTTGAACAGTATTACGGCTCAAGAGTTATAACTTTAGATAATCTTGGAGGCAAAGCACTTCCTCGTGAAATGTTGACACTTAATTTTGAAACAAAAATCTGTCGAGACAAGTGGGCAAGGGAGCAGGCAATTCACTGCTGTCAGTGCAAACTGATAAGCTTGAGTTTCCATAAAAACAAGATATACGTACACAGTAGCTGCGGCCCTTCCATAGTACACAAAACTTGCATATACTTTATAGTGTATTTTTAAAATACATTTAGAAAGTTAGAATATAAGATGGACTCGGCATGTGGTGTTGGAACTGGGACAAGCAGACATGACAAATTGTGTCATTTTAAAAAACACAAAATATCTTTGAACAGTACAAAAGTGTAGATGCGATGAATGTTAGCGCCTTAATCTTAAAGGGACATTGTGTAACTTCTCCTGTTATCTATTCACGAAAATCGATTATTTGGTTCAAAAGTCTGTTTTTCATTAATCAGTAATTCCGCCTCATCAACAAAGTGAAGTGTTCCTTTCAGCTCTGAATGAGCCGTTCATATCATTCATATCTCCATGGAGCGGGTAAGCTCGGTGCTGCTGCCATGTGGTGTCTCCATGTTTTTACGTTCAGTGGCAGCGTGACGGTAGGAAACCACGGAAACTCAGTGGAGACACCGGAGCTGTCGGCTCAGGTGGCGTCTGTGAAAAGTCACCGTGGTAACGCAGTGAGGAGGAATGGAGCGTTACACTGATGCTGCATTCACCTGCAGTCGGGCAGACGGCTGTCGGTAACAATACACATCGCCATGACAACATATTGTCACGTGTATTGTTTTGCCTGTTGCTGACGACCACTTGTTTACATAGAGGCTTGTTTATGCCGTTACGTGCAGCGGCTGTCGTCCGTCTGCCGTCTGCCCAATTTCACGTGAATGCAGCATGAAAAATACGATTGAGTTGGTTGCGATATACAACCGCAACGCTAGATGGGAGTAATTCCTACACAATGTACCTTTTAATGTGTGTGTGTCTTACAGGTAAGCGCATCCCCGTTGTAGACGCAGCAGGAGTGACTTCAGGAAAAGGTTTCAAACTGGGACGTCAGGCCTCAGAGTCTCGCAGGACGTGCTGCTGATGATGCCGGTGACTGTCCCCACATGACCTGTGACCTGACCTTTTGCTCTTACTCTCCATGTCCCTGGCCTGTTTTCAGCTTACGGCTCCACACACCTCGCCTCAAACACCCTGCTGTCCCTGACGCCCGGGTGCAGCAGCATCACTCTGATGATAGTAGCAGATGTATTTTTTTTTACAGCACATTCTCACAGCAAATCATCTTGTATCATCTGAAAATTGCTGGCAGGAGAAATCCTTTCTCGTTCACTGAGCGTTGACAAAATGCTCACAGAAATACATTCATGTGCTGGTGAAAGACCCCCATACAGGGAGTTAGTCTGGCTTCTCTAATGGACACCAGTCTCTGTCTAGTGTACTGTAGCCCTCCAAGAAGCCATTTGTACCTGTAAATGTGTACAAATTTATCATGTTTCAACCAAAAGTGGACTGAAAAGGGTTAAATCTCACCAAATTATAAGTTACTGCCTCTTGTCTTGTTGGGAGACCTCTCCCCAAATATTTTGAACTTTGTGAAGGATGCAGCTTTACAGTGCGTGTGTATAATCACTCATTTATCATGCATTTTTGATGAAAGATATTATCAGTGTTTGCATCCATCTCTCATCTCAGCGATGCCTGAAGGATAAACCCGTGAAGGATGGCGCACACTTAATGTAGTGTGTGCCAAATTACAAATGGAGGTTCTGATGTAAACCACAGTCACACAGTCAAACATGCAGAAATGAAAGGTGTGTGGGTGCCTACTTCCTCTCTATAGAAAAGGTATAGTTTCACATTTTGGGGAAATACACTTATCCAAGTCTTTGCCATGAGTGAAAAGAGTAGAGTAATACCTCTAACAGTTCTTATCGTGAATATGAAGATGGAGCCTGCAGATGGTTTACGTAGCTTAACATAAAGAGCTTTTTGCACCCCTATTTCTTGTCCGCATGCTAAGCTAAACTAACTAACCAGCTGCTGGTTGTTGCCTTATAATTAATGATCATATATGAGTGTGGTTTTGTTCTTATCTAACTCTTCACCGCACAGTGGAAAAGTTATTTAAAGAAAAAAGAAGCCCAAACTATTCCTTTAGCTGTATTAGCTATTCCATCGTGATCATCGCTGAATATGAATCAGGACTTAGAATTTGTTGTAAAATCTCATTCCTGTAACGGGAGCAACCTCAGTCTGTGTCTCCCAGCGTCCGTGCTTTAATCATGGAGAAAATGCTGACTCTGTTGGTACTCTTGAAGTTGATTATATGAGAACAGTTCCAGCTGCTCACATGTGTTCCACATTTCCACTTGTAATTGGTGAAGATCTATGAACAGACTTGTATATGAAGTACCCCTTAGTACACAGAGCATCCTGCCAGTTGTTTCCACGTATTTCTTGAGCGTTATTTCTCATTAATCTCTCCAATCTCTCAACAGCAGTTTTACAAGAGAGGCCAATTTTTTTATTTTTTTTTTGAGGTATTGCCATATTCTTTAATTATTCCATAAATATTTTTTGCACACTCCCCTTGTAATCGCCACTGGCTCCCACAGCCAAAGTTGTTTTACTACCTGGCCTGTGATGAAAACGATGAGATCTGGAAACTAGACCTCATCCAGAGGAAAGTCAGATTTTAAAGCTTTAACCAGCGAAAGGTTATAGGTGAAGATTCAGACGTGGCACCATGTTGACATGCTGACCCCTTAATGAACCTTTGTCTCCATTCTGCTACAAATTAGTGTATTCACGTTGTTCCAAGAGCTGCTTTCTGACTTTCCTTTCTCTCATGTGCTCCTCTAATTCCCAGGCTCTGACTTTAGGGTGGATTTGAATTAGGATGCATTATATTACAGCTTTCATGGAGCCCTATCCTCACCTGCTACATAAAATAAATGCATTTCCCTGTGATCAAACGCTATGTTAGAGCAGGCTTGTTTCCCTCATATTGGCTCATGTTCCCTCATATAAGTAGCAATTGATCCATGAGCCTAACTGATCTATTCTTCAGCCTCCGAAACCCCTTTCAGAATTGCCAAAAAAAATACAGATGCGGTCTTAATTAGACTGCATCTGCACATTTACAAATGTCAATTGTGTGCTTTTCTGTCATCACAAGGAACTTCATTTGCCTTTAAGTATGTTAAATGTAGCTGTTATTGATGAGTTCTGTCCTGTGCAGTGCTGCCTAATTTTCAGGATTATTTTTCTATGGTGTGCAATCGTTGTTGTTATGACAAAGGTAAAATGTGACCTAACCTGAGAAATCGGTTACAGAACGACAAGCTCACGCAACAGAGCGTCCATTTGTGCAAACGGTCTCCTTCAGACTGTAATGACGGGTTTCCACTGACCTCATTTTATGTTTATTTGATGACAGTTTTGCTCATACATAGTTGATCGAACGAGCAGTGCAATGTGGCCAACTAAACCCCTTGAAAACTAGAGTGGCATTCTAGGTCAAAATCTAAACTTTTAATTCACTCTGTTGTCTTAAATAATTCACCCAGCACTACATCATAATGCCAACTCTAGCTACTATTTACTAAAGCTTCAGCAAACATATTAAAAAGGGAATCACTGTGGTACTTTGAAAGCTGTGCGCTTTTGACTGACTGTTTGTATTAATTGGCTCCTGTTTCCAACTAACACTCCATCTGCAGTCAGTTAATATCTCCATGAAATCACTTGATGAAATGTTCTTGTAAAGGTGTCAGACTTTCTTAATGTCCCGTGATGTTGTTTTAGGGTTCGACTGTTTGCTCAGTTCTCATTGCTATGGAGAACGTGGTGCCAAATAATGTCAAAACCATTTTATCACATCATGCATAATTAACCTTTTTTATTGTTGATGTAATATAATGATTTAAAGTACTAATCACATAAAATGCTTAAAAAATATTTGAAGTTTGATCATGATACATGTTTTTTTTCCCCTTATTTGGAAACTGTAGGCATGGAACATGTGTGCCAGTTTTGCATTGAAAAATACCATTAGTCTTGGGCTGGCCCTGGGAATGTGATTAATCTATATTATGTATATTTTTCAGTGTAGATAAACACCATCAAATTGCACACAAATCAATGACTATATTATATTCTAAGCCAGTTTCTGTCCACAGCAGACTTTGTTCACCATCTGCAGTAATACCATCAGCACTGTAGTTACCATATTTAGCTTTTTACTACGTTTCATATTGATTGTAACAAAATGCCTGAAAACACTTGTTTGCAGTGTATTTCCGAATGTGTAAAAAGGGAATTGTCAATTGTTTACTAATAAAAGATTGACAAAAAATATCCTCTCCCCTCCTCTGGTCCTCCATGCAGCCTGTGTGTGTGCGCGTGCATGTGTGTGTGCAGTTTTGTACTACTTTGAGTTATGCCTGGGGGAGATGTCTGCATTAACTTGGTCCCTGGGGATTCAGTGACAATGTTGTTAGTGATTGGTTGTGTTGTTCAGCTGGCAGCCACACGGCTGGCTGGCTATATATATGAATAAGACACTTGAGATGTGTGTTTGACTGGCAGTGGGATTTTCACTGCACTTTGAATAGTGCTGAGAGAGCAGGACACTTTTTTGACAACCTCCGCGCTCCCCTTATAAACCCCAGCGAAGTGTCTCCTGTACATAGTGTTCTGCAAAACTCAAAGTCAAGTTCGGATGTTGTCAAAAATAAAAAGAAAGAAAAAAGCACAGAAAATGGAAAAAAAAAAAAACTAAATTAGGTTGGGACCACGTCTTGTCTTTAACACAACACCACTTCTCCACAATACACTTAGTTTTTCAAGGTACTTGGCAGGTAGATTGTCCAAAGCATCTTGGGACAACTTTCCACAGTTTATCTGTGGATTTACACTGTCTCGGTGTGCTGTGCTTCTTCATAAGACCCCTGTCTGACTGTGATATTGAGATCAGGGGTCTGTGGGTGTGAGATCATCTTTTGGAGAATTCCCTGTTCTTTATGTCACTAGGGATAGCTAGTTATTAATCATTCTACAGTTACAGCTTTTCCTGTATATTTTGTTTATAAAACATAGTGTAAAATAATGTCTGTAAACTATTAGCCTACTCAACAATTTAAGTTTCACTTTAAATTATTATCATTATTATTATTATTATTATTATTATTATTATTATCATTATCATCATTATTATTATCATTTTATTATTATTAGGCTACATGACTGAAATGACAACCTTAATGTTTAGCCATTTCCTTTTCACTTGGCAAAATCACACACTGAGGTTTCCTAAAAACCGAGGCGGCGGCCCCAGCTCGCCCCGGGTGCACCCTGGCATCACCCATCATCACCTATCATCACCCTGCCTCACCCCCTCCTCTCTCTCTCTGCAGAGGCAGTGACGTCAGCGGGCTGTCTCTCACTCCCTTCCTGCTGCATCACAACAGCCGTTAGCAGCTCGAGTAGCACCAGCGAGCGGGGGGGAACAGGATCAGGATACTCCACCGCTAATTCATTGATAAAATAACTCCGTGGACGTTGCAGCACCCAACATCATCCTAACACGGGGGTAACCGACAGGGAAGTGGTTGCAGTGCGTTAACCCCGCTCCAGCTGTTGGGATATGGCCAGGCCGGAACAGGTTCTGCTCTTGGAGCCTCAGCACGAACTGAAATTCAGAGGTAAGAGAGGGGAGGGCCCGGCTCTGGACCGGGGAGGGGGGGGCGCCGCCTCTGCCAGCAGGGCTAGGCGCAGGGGCGGAAGGGGGGGAGGGGGGCAGGCCAATATTACGGTAACCAAACCGGGGAGAAGCTGCCGTATACATTTTGCTAATATTGCCCTGGTATGAGCAGAGTGAGGCTGCTGTGAGAGGACGGCAGGTCAACTGACAGCTAGCTGGCTGCTAGCTGGATTAGCCTCCGGTGGCTAGGCTAGCCGGGCCCTGTCATGCACTCATTCTGCTGCTTCCTCATCAGTCTCCAAGTGCAAGACAAGAAACACCGTGCCCACTGGGGAACACTAATAGTAATAAACATGTCCCAATACAATTGCCCTCTAATTTCATCACCTCTCGTTCCCAATAAGGTCCAACATCCTGAGCAGGTTTGGCTAGCTGATATTAGCTCTCTCCTCTGTTGGAGGGTTAGCCAGCTGTCATTTAATAACTCGACAGCTGACAACTCTGCAACCTTTGCTGCTTAATACGTTATAATACATACAGGCCATCAACAAGCTCATCGTTTGGGCTCTAAAGTCGCTAAGAGATATTTCAGTGAAGCTGGGTATTTGGCTGCAAGATGTCACGTTGCTTTAGGCCCAAATAATGTTACATAAACACATATGTCACTATTATCTGTAGGCTAGGCTAAGTGTTTATTCTGGCACCGTTTGATTAAATAATGTCTCTTGCACTTAGGAATAAGGAGATACATAGTTTCATACAAATAAATTGATTATTTGGTGGACAGCATCAAAGAAAACTAACTTGTATTCTTATCAGGAGGAAGGTGTGGGGATGAAGCTGAGATGAATGATTGCTAATCTGCATCATTTAACATTAGCCTATTTGTTGATAAAATGTCGAAAACCACCTATCATATTTAATCATAAGACTGAGCTGGCATCTTTATATGCCTTGATTTGTTTGGCCAAAGGGCCAAAATCTAATATTCAGTTCACTAACATGTTACAAAGAAACCATCACATCTTCATATTTGAGAACCTAAAAACAGAATATTGCAAATAGTAACTACAAGTATTATTTGATTATCAAAATATTTGCCAATTAATTTCACATTGACCATCCAATCTGTAAATAAATTAATTATCTGAAGAAAATGAAAAAAAAGGCACAACATTTTCACTGCACCAAGAACACACTTGTGTTATACTTACAGTTTTTGATCTAGCTGTTGCTCACATATGGTTTGAAAATGGGTTTCAAATCATTTTCGACAAAAAGTGTCCATCAAATGAATGTAATGAGGATATCAGCTGTCTCCCAAATATAATTCAGTCACTGATGTTTGCAAGGAATACCAGATACCACAGAATTCTCTCTGACAGATAGTGTGGCCAAAAGGCATCTTATTAAGTTTTAATTTGAGAGAAAAAAAAAACTTGCTTTGGGCATGTATCTGCCTATCCCTGATATTTGAGTTGTGAAGCTTAAAGTATGCCTCCAGCAAATCCATCATCACCAGAAAGCAACGGTTCTGTTTGTCACAAAAGTCACTAAGCTTTCTGTAGTAAGATGAGCTTCAGTGATCATCTTAAACTTGAGTTGGGGTTGAATACACATTTCCACTTTGTCATGACAGCATAGATGTTTCTGCTTTTAGAAACAAAGCAGCCTTATGGTTACCCATTCAATTATTATTTCGAGGTGAATGTCCAAGTGACACACTAACTGGTATTGCATACTTTTTTTTTTAACCACACAATAGACATCTGGCAGCTCTGGCAGCTAACATGATAGTTTAGTGAGAAATAGCAGTCAGTAGCAGTGATGATGCTACACAAGTTTGCTCCACAGGTAGAGCGAAATAATCTCTGTGTGCCCAACAATATCAACTGGCAGCATGAGTTCAACTTATCTGCATAGTATTGGCATTAAAAAAAGAAGAACTAAGGTTGTTATGCCGTGTGCTTGCTGCACAAGATAGGAACACCAGTGTGATCATTATGTCTGTCACATTACTGAGTATGCAAATCCTGTTCTTTATATACCAGATTAATGCAAAAAAAAAACCCTCATGTTAGAGATCAAAGCATCTTAAACAGACAGCGTCACTCCTGACACACTGTGCCAGTCCAAGATTTAATGACTGATCAGCCACATAGGATAATGCAAAGAGACTCTGCACCACTGTGTTGTAATTTTCTGGAAAATTCTAAGCATAACAACGTGATGCATTTTTCATCCAAAGTCATCACTCTGATCTTCAGGTGTCACAATTCCCAGATTGAAACTCTAAACGTGTGTCATAGACACACAACATAGAGCCTGAGCAATATTCATTACACAACCTTAGACGCACAGTAACAGTGTGAGCTGCCTTACCTTAAAACGGGCGTTTATTACTGCAGTTTCAGCATATGACTATCCCCAGCCCTCATAAAACCCAGAGCTGTGACCAGGTCATTGGAGCTAACATTTAACGCTGCATTTTGAGCCAACCGGTAGATTTCCCTCTAGAGATAATGAACAATTTCCACTCATTACCTTTGGGATTGAGACACAACAACAGTCTTTTTTTATCTCTTCAACCTCCTTTACCAAACGACTTTAAGACTAAGTGAGGAAATAGTTGACACATTAACTAATATAATTGTTATCAGTTGCACTTTATAATAGTATTCAGCACATTAAGTTAGGCCTTGTAAAGGCTGTGTATTGATGACATGAAGTATCTTAAAGGTGTTCAGAAACGGCCGTTTGTCCTGTTTGTTGCGCCTCCTTCTACCAGTTTCCACGAGTTGCCGCCAAGGGGGCAGTTGTCGGTTTGAGAAGTGAAGCTCACTTCCGCGTTCAAAAAACTGCAATCCCCCCGGCTTCCTCTGGGGGCTGGTGTCAGAAAGCAGCATTCTCCATAGACCCCCATGTTAAAATCGCAGACTTTAAAAGCCTGGTGTCAGCACGTTTTTTTTTCTCAATCGATAGTTTCTACCCCCGCACACACTCTGAGGGGGGTGAATTTTTTTTAACTCTACCGTTTTACTGTTATTAGGTTAAAATTCTGGCCAATAAGGGGGTGCGGAAACGTTGAGTGACAGGTCCGAGCAGCTCTGTGGACAGCTGCTTCGAGGCCAGTGGGCGGGTTCTCGGCCGGCCAATCCAACATGGCGCTGTTCAGGCCGCCATATTTGAGTCACAAAAAGACTCCCCAAAACCAATGGGGGATGTCACGGACGCTACGTCCATTCTTTTTACAGTCTATGGTTGCCGCACGAGTTTACCCGAGTAAGGAAAACGAATTTGATTGGTCGTTATCGAGCGGGCGTGATATTTAATGTTTGGGGCGGGACCGAGCTCGGTGTGTGTATGTGTTTAGCTAACGTAGCTAACTGTTAGCTAGTAGACTTGCTATGTTATAGCTTGCTAACTTAGCTAGCGAGGCTAAGTGATGGACAGCAGGGATCTGGAGGAGGAGAGTGGAGTAGGGACGGAGGAGAGTTTGTGTCGGTGGTGCTGGACGAGTCTCCTCCATCGTACCCACGTCTCGACGTTTGATTGACAGATGACGGATCAAATATCATTGGCTGATGAATCGTGAGCAACGTGACACATAATTCGTGTGCCTGCATTATCCAATGTGAAAAAAAACTACCCCACTTTCATCCCGGATTTACCCGAAAATAGAATTTTGCACAAATTTTGGCCTATATCATCTAATAGATAAGTGATTACACTAATTTTAAGACACATAGTGGGCTCAAATTCAATTTTCTTTTCTGAATACTGTCAGACAAAGGGTCGCAGTGTCTGAGTTTACTGTGAGTTGTGTAATCTGCGACAAGTTAGCCCATGTTTGGTCTTTTCAAGGGATTTGTTGACTGTAAAAAAAACAAATAAAAAACAGCTAACTCACCATGAAGCAGAAGCACTGTTGCCATGGTTACCTGTCGTTTAATATATCTTGTGCAATGACGTGTGGTGAAACTGTAAACTGCATGTTTGGTATCATGTTGTATGAGCTTGATGGAAACATCATTTAAACCGATATTAGATGAATATTGATGTGGAAATGATGAGGAGGAGTATTAGCTGGCCAACATGGAGCCTGTAAAATAAACCAGAAGTGTCAAATGAGATGTGTTGTATTAGACAGACAGACAGAAGGAAGCCTATGTGTCTTGCCCTATATACTAGAACTAGACAATACCACAAATCACATGCCTATACTTAAGCCCCCAAGTAATATGTAGGCACGCAGTGTGAAGGGAGTGTGTCTGTGTAGTGACTTGTAAGGCCTTTGCTCAGAGACCAACTGTGGACCAAACACTCAAATGTTAGACAGAAATCTCCCAACTCCCCAATTTAACGTGCTATTTATAAAATCCAGGCTTAAAAGACGACAGTTTCAAATATCAGCTCTTTGTAATAGATTTTCACTGCCACTTGTGGTTTTTTCGTGAATTGGCCTGTGATCCGAAGAAACTTTCTGGGAGTAGCAGATCAGGTGTACAGTAGTCGGTGGCGTGAGTCCCTTTGATTAAAAGTCTTCAGATGTCAGGCCAAGCTTGTGAGAGCCTGAATTTCCTCTCTGTTTTAGCTCAACGGGTGAGGGAAGTGTCAGTTGCTCTGGATGTTTGCTGAGCTGAAACTTTATCTTCAATCTGGTGTATGTGCTAATTCCGAAATAGCGCCATGTTTTCAAGAAGCACAAGTGTGCTTCTCTCAACTGCAGACTTCATCCTCACTATAGTAGCTGCTGTACTATTGGTGTTATTTGAGTCACTTGAAAACTATTCTTGATATAAAAAGTTGTCCTTTTCAAGTGATAGGGTTTGTTAAATGGACGATTGTCTACAAATGCTGGGTTCATACTCAACAGTTGTGCTTTTTAAACAGTTTAAAAAACATCACCAGACCAATAATGTTTAAAACCAAATCAGCCCATTCATGATCTGTATGATGTGCATTAACTACCCATCAGCAAACTAACAAAAAACACTGGCTGCATATAACTTGGAAACTTCTTTATAGACATTTATGCAACATTTATGAAAGACGAATATTTATTTTATATGACTTTTAACAATACTGTAAAGCTCTGAAAATAAACTAGGTTTCCGTAAGTCTGACTGCAGTGGTACTGGCACCGATTCCTCCAAGTTTGGGAAGTCGCACATTTATTCGTCACTGCTCCTCACTTGACTATGAATTGTAGCTTTGCTTTAACCGCAAAAACACAGGGTTGAGTGACTAACACTTGCCAGTTAGCTACCTGGAGACATTTCACTATGTCGTCTCTGGAGTGTCCCGTCAATAAAGAAGCTGTTGCCAGTACTAACAGGGATACATGAATGATGTAACACTGGTTTTGTGAGGGAGCACTAAAGTAATATGCAGAATGGGATTTGTGGGAATTAAACTAACATGTGTAATGTATCGATAATGTCAGAGAAGACTCATTAGAGTCTGGGTTTATTCCAGGGTCGGTGCACGAGCCAGATCAGGATCGCACGTTTTGGTTTTCTTCCCGTGCTCCTACTAGAGCTCTCATCCAACACATTTTACTTTTCTGTTAATGTCATTACCAGTTAAGTGAAATCAAAACCTTACATCAAAGTGGAAATTCAGTCACTTCATCATTCATTATTCAGCATTTTTGAATGAATCAGAGTGTGAGGTGCTGCTTTCTCATGTGGTGGGTTTTACATGTGAATGCAATAACTAAGCTGGTGCCACTGGACCTCTGAATTACTGCCCACATCTAATATCTTTTTTTTCATTAATTCAAATAGGCATTGCTCATTGATGGCAGGCATATGTGGATGAGACTGAAATCACCTGCACAGATTGTTTCAAGTCAGCTCATAGAAAGAACAACTCTTACAGTAAATCTCTGTATATTTATTTCAAATAACCTGAAAAACCGGAACTGTTTATAGCTGCTTTCTGCCTTTGCAGTGAGTAAATAGGAGAGTTAATAGGAGAGATACATCAATGGGTGGGTTTCTATCCACATGTTTATCCCCTAATTTTCAATTTCCAAATGCTAGAACTGATAAAAAACAAAAAAAACAACAACATTGTAATAGCCTACCACAAAAGTCAAAGTGAGTGTATAGGCTCCTCCTCCCCTGATGAGACTATACTGCCACAGAAACATCAGATCTAGTTTGAGTGATGAGACTGTTAATGTCCCTTAAATTAAACATGAAACAAACAAATGCCATATTCCCTCTTCTGTAGAGGATTTAATGGCACCCAGCAGAATAAAGTGATCCACCAGCTGTTTATCTCAACGAACCAGCTTCTAATATTCACACAACAGGAGTGGATGGAAACATGCATTCATTTGCATTTTATCAAGTTTCTCACAATTAGGTTAGAATTAGGTCAACATTGGGGAGAAAAACCACCCACCTATTGCTGTTTAGTTGGAGCTGATTATTCCTAAGTAACACAACCCGTATAAAAATGCCTCAAATACCCAGAATTGTATTATTGGGCAAATCTGAATTCACAGTATTGGGTTCATTCTCAACCACTGGACTAGAAGCTTGATATTCATATGAGTAGCCATATTGGATCATCTCCATTATATGAGCTGTCATTTCCTGTTTTTTCTGCAATCAATCAGCAATCACTACTGTCTTTCATAGCTGTTCTTTCTCATGTTGCTGTGGCTGTGTTAGCCATTGTACAAATGATATAATGTTCACAGAAAGCAGAACTTGATTTTACGAATACAAATTCTGAAAAAGACAGGGTAAAAAAAACCGTCTGGAAAGCCAGATTAGAGTCTGTCTCTGTTGGTCAGATGGCTCCCTCCCTTGAAGGATGTGGTGAACCCTAAAATATGACTTGTTTTGTGATGATAATATGAATAATAATCAAACGGTATAGCTGAAGTTGATGGGAATTCAGGGGTTTTTGGACTTTCAAGATTTTACAATTTCACATTCTTGTGGGATTCTGGGGTATTTCCAGCTAAATTTGCTGTCGGATCACAGGCATAACTCTCTGCGCTGATGTTCCTCTTCTTTATGTAGTGATCAATCATTTGGAGGTTAACCATCAAATATCATTTTACATTGAGAGTGGACCCCAGACAGCACATTACCTACAAGTGCTCACAGTTGGCAATTAGTTACACCTAATTAAAATGATGGTAGTCTGATATCCTGCAAAAAGTCCTACCACCATGAAGGTTATAATATTGTAGTAATATTGTTGTTGCATGATACTAATAATATTGTTCCTTTTATAATGTCCAATCTATTAAACACTAAAACAGCACCACAGACTGTAGCCTGAACAATGAGCACTAGACTACATTAGCTCTACCTGTCTGGAGTGTGTGTGTTTCATATTAGAGATCGTCCACTTCAGCATCGTTATGAATAGCAAGGCTAAATGGGTGATTTGACACAGCTACTGTATGTGAACTTGCTGGTTATTCCCATGCCTCCCCCACTTTCCCCTCCTTCATGTCCTCTTTTCTCTTTACTCCCTCAACCTCAGACATTACTCAAAATTGAGCATTGCCTTGACCACCATATAATTTTCGAAACCAATAGAAATTATTAGATACTAATTGGACAGAGCTCCTGTCTACCAAGGTTTATTGCTTTTTAAAGATGCGTAGACCAGAAAATATGTCAATATGTCACAGGCCTAAAGACAATGTTGAAATGACTGTCTTGGAAATGTACTTAAAGCTATTGTCTTAACCTAGCCCGTTAGAAAAATACACTTAAAATGCAGTCTTGATTGGTGGATGGACAGAATTTGGCACTGTGTTTCTTGTTGTTAAAGTTTTTCCTGCATCATTGACAAATCTGAGCAGCAGCTTAATGCATCTGGCCTTGTGAGAGCGTCAGTGAGATGTGTCCTGCATCAACAATGATAGCTGTAATTAGCTAAATCCAAACTGCACCAGCTACACTGTTTAAGGTAGTGCAGTAGTTGAAGTCTGTGATTTATAGATTTGTGCACACAGTTTATTCTTCTAAGGTTTAAAGTTTATTCTTTGTAAGTTGATACTAGAAGAACTGTTTCTATTTATCAAGAGGACAGATGAGACATCAGTAGTCTCCATCAATCCAGAGAATAACATTAAAAGAGGGTTTAGGGTTGGGTTGCATCCTTTATATATTTATATATTTACAGTTCTCACTACGCTGTTCTCCTAAGACATAATATTTGGGACTTTAATGTGAGAAACAGACTGGAAATATTTATCTTGAGGACAGCTTCAAGTCAAATGTATGAAAAACCTGCAGTAGTTGACTTGGCAGTGAAATTATGTTTATTCAAACGTCAGATCAAATAAAGAAAATATGTGGAAGAAGATCCAAACTCTGGGCAGCAGACAGAATTTGTTATAATTAAAGTCACATCCAGTCAAGCTTTGATTGACTTTGTTTTAAATGTGGTATCATACATGTCACATATTTTTTTAATAGTCTTTGCCCACTGGTATTTCAGTCAGCTAATTTATCTAAACATTCCCATTGTGTAAAAAACCCTGATTCTGTTTTAGTATAATTGTGTGTTTTTGTTAAAAAATCTGTGTTTAAAAATGAAGTAAATCTTTTCTCAATTTGGTTTTTCATTGTGACAGAAAGTGTTTCAGAATGAGTGCCACCATTTATTAACAGCTGGACAGTAGTGTTGATTGACAAACAGATAATGGGAGAGTTGATACTTTGGCATTTCTTCTTCTTTTAAAGGAATATCCATGTCAAATAAATGAGCTGAGAGAATGATCAATACATTAACTGATGGTAGCAGTGATTGTGAAAGGCAGGCCGACACATATTAGCTCAACTCAATAAAATGAAGCTCCCACTCCACATTTGTCTTTGTTATGCCAGTAGGAAGACATGACGTTTCAAATAAAATCTAAGAGCTGTGTCTCCCTGAGGCGTGTTGTTTATTTTTTTCTTTTAACTGGTGTCAGGTTTTTTTTTCTGGGTGCTTCTGCTGCAGTGGTGTATGCAGGGTTTTGCATTTTGATGTATTTTGATTAGTTCACTCGGGGAAACTCATTTGCTCTCGTTAGTACAGTATGTCATTTACTTAATGTGGAGGTTACACACATCACTTGCTTGTTTGAGTTTGCATTTATTCTCCATCATGTGCACGTGTCATTTTCTTCCACTATTTGGCCTTCAAACGATTTGTGTGAGATCCTCTATCATCTTAGTGGGAGGATCTCTGTGTGCCTTTCTTCTGTTTCAGTCTTCGATGATCCTTTGTTGTTTTTGCCTGTACAACATATATTTGTCAAACAAAACATAAAGATGTTTTCCAGACTTCTCAAGTGTCCACTTTGTCTCCCTTCTTCACAGGTCCGTTCTCAGACGTGGTCACCACAAATCTCAAGCTCTCCAACCCAACAGACAGGAATGTGTGTTTCAAGGTCAAGACAACAGCACCGCGCCGGTACTGTGTGCGGCCAAACAGTGGAATCATCGATGCAGGCACTTCAATCAACGTATCAGGTAAATACATCAGGGCGGCATACTTACTGAACTTCCTCTAGGTAACCTAAACATGTAGCTGGCTGCTGTTGCTGAAATGATTACAGCTCTTCCCCCTTTTTTGTATTCATTTGGCTTTTTTGACTGTAGGTCAGACAAATTATGCAGTTTTCAAAGTATTATTTCTCATTAACTGTGCCAAGATATTCAAGACTTTGAGACTGATAATGAAAAGCAGTAGCTGCAACCCGAGTCACTAGATCAGAGACTCATGAGACTGAATATCTTTGCACATCAGACTGCGGATTAAATTAAGATAAAAATAAAAACAAAAGGGGTATATAGTGAAAATGGCTCTGTGTAAAGAATTAAGGCAAACTCTGGTATCAAGATGTTCTTTTACACAAACACCCACGCTCTTTCCTTCCCTTAATGGAGTATTCCCTTGTGGTGGTGGCCCAGGTGGCTCCTGGCAGGCCTTATTCTCAGTCATACACTTGGAGGGAGACAGGTACAGTCTAATGTTTCCACCCTGTGCCTCCGCTGCCATTTACAGCCACAGACTCAATTTACAACCTCTCCTATCTGGTGTCAACAACTGCAAACTGTGTCACTGGGGCCCTGCTGTCAGCAGTGGGCGACAAATCAGCACGCTCCACTCCGTCAGTCGCCGCCATTTTTCACCCTTATTAATCTGAGAAAGGTCACAGGTTTGAGTCCCAAAAGAAGACTGCTGCTTTTCTGAGACAGAAGTCACATGTGGTCTGCAGTCTGTCTAATCTGTCTCTAGGGAAAACTCGAGCCTATGTCGTATTATCAAAGCAGTGCACTTAACAGGATAACAAGGGGTTGTTGTGGGTTCTTTTATTGCCAGCACTGTTTGCTTTTTAAAATCAACATGGTAAAAACTTGCACCATCAATTTGACGTATTCTGGCTCATTATACCTCTTCTGTGGAGTGTGTGGATTTTGCTGCACCTTTATCAATGGTTTGCTTCAAACCCTGTCCCATTGTTTAATATGCAAATGAAAGCATCTGGCATAAACAAAGCACTATGAGTAACAAAAGCAGTAAAAAGTGCAAACACATTAATAAACATATATTTCACATGACTTGCTGTGGCTGAATCCAAATGGTCAAGAAGACGCTATACTGTCTTAAAACCTTAAAATGAAAATTGAAATGAAAACATGTTCACCACAGCATCTCCACTACCTGCTGCTGTTTGATTAGCAGCTGGTAGAGATAAAATGCCTTGTTTGCAGTCCATTTAACAGTTTCCCTGGTCTTGTTGCTACGAAACAAGCAGCGCACTCACACAGCCAAATGGAGTGTGGCCATATTCGTCTGAGCACTTTCAACCTGAGGTCTGATCTACCAAAATGACTGGTAGGCTGTCTTTGAATCGTAACATACGAGTTGGATGGTCGCTGTGTTAATAATGTGATATAGAAATCAATATTGATTGACTTAACCTGCAATAATATTACATTATTGCTCATAGCATTCAAAATACAGTCATGCACCATCAAAAGCAGTGAAGAAAAAGACTGTAAGCAGATAAACATGGATAATGCAGGGTTTTAACTGCAGTATCGGCTGTGCTGAGGGGAAACTCTGAGGTCTGAAGGATACACACAATGTTTTTCATATTAAGATTTCTAGGCAAAATTATTATTCTACGAATAGTTTTTGTGAACACAGGATCTGAAACTTTGTTCCATTTTTGACCTTTTTTGAAGAAAGCAGCGTAAAATCTACATAGACGTGTACTCTCTCTTCAAGGTGGGAGAGAACTGTCTGCCACTGGATACCTACAAACCCAAGATGTGTCATCTGCTGGCTTAGCTGAGGATAGACACTGTGCTTTTGAAGCTCAGGCCTGCTGTAACTGTATATGTTGAACGTAGCCACGACCACAGGAATGTTGCTGAGCTTGATTGGTGTTATGTAGCAGCATCCAGTGGAAAAATATGTGGCGTGAATGTTTCAAAAATCCTTGTGTCCACAAATATTGAGCTTCTTCTGGGAACATGTCAGACTTTTGTCTGACATGTTTGGGAGGTATTATCATTCCAAGGGAGTCAGAAAGCAAAAGATCAGACTGCATTAAAAAATAACAATTCGTTTTGTTGCAGTTATCAGAATAAGCTTTTTAAGCTTGTGCATATTCATGTGCATATGCCACACAAATGGTCTGATTGAATATTCACAAGCAGTTATGTGCTGCTGTCACATTTTCATTCCACAATTATCATGGCCAGAAACATCTGAGTAATCTGTTTTATCACAGAAATGATCAAACTTTCCTGACATACTGCTATTAGCACTAAAGTGAAATTACTTCATGCCACAGTGTCTCTGAAACCAAACCAACTGAACAGTGAACTACAGTGCAGCTAAGATGGACTGGCATCAGATACACCTAAAAAAAATCTGGCTGTTTGTTTAAAGTTCAAAACACTTAATTGGAAATGCTTCAAATGCACCCACCTGCAGCTCTATACATGCACTGTGCACTGTTGATCAGTGGTATGTTATCTATGTTTAGGCCTCAGACCCTCATAAGGCAAAATACCAATGGACTGCAAGTCAGTTAAGAAAACAGATGCCACAGGCAGAGTTGAAGATAACACAGGAGGAAGAACATAATTTGCACAGTTTTGACGCAGGGAGTTTCCTTTTTGTCTGTCATCTAAGATGCAGCTCTCTCAGTGTTTGTTATGTCTCCATGCACCCATAAATGAGTCTTGTTTTAGTCGGTCTACAAGCTAATGTTAGTGTACCAAGTCATGGGGAGAGCAGCTAGAGCTAGATGGACCAAAAGCCTGGATTCCTGGATTCCTGGTCCCGCTATTTGATTACAAACACCAGACAAAAAAAACTTTTAATCAAACACAAGAGCCCTCTGAAAATGGAAATAATCCATTAAAGGTAATAAAAATTGTTGGTGGCATTGTTGCTGCAAGTGTGGTTTACCACAGTAAAGCAGAAACTATTCTAATTCTAGTCACAAGTTTTATTGGCTCTTTTACCCTCCAACTACAACTACTTAATGCTACACAGACATCTGAGCAGCAGATTCTTTCAGAAGTGTAGCGGACTGAAGCGCTGGGGAGAGGTGAGTTATTTCCCGCCCTGAGATAAGCCTGATGGCAGAAAGCTGCACCATATTCTTTTTGAATGATATTGAATCAGATGGACTCAGGAGTGTGAGACCTTGCTGCCCCGAGGAGCCTGAATATGAATACATTTTATGAGTGTTTGCTCTTACATGTCGGCAAGTTTTCCCTCCAGGCCTGTATCTCAACAGCTATGCTCGACTCGGCTCTCTTCCCTGCTCCCACGCTATATCGTCTCAATAGGTTTGCTGATCTTTGACCCTGGTTTTGAGTTGAGTAACGCCGCACAAAGTGGACAGGGAACACACGCTTACACGTAAGGCTTCTCTGAACGGTGCGAAAAGGTCACCGATACTGAGCCACATGGTATCATGTGCTGCGTCATATCTCATTTTATATCACACTGGGTCGTAATGTTCAGTTATAGTAAAGTAAAGGCAGACAAGTGGTGAATTAACACAGCTTTTTGTTGTCTGTTAGATGCTGCTGAGAATCATCTTTACTGGTCCAGAGAGATAGTCAAGTCTCTCTTTTTAAACTTTCATTGAAGCAAATTGACATAATAGTCAAGCTGTGGTTATTTTTCCCATAGTGAGGACATCTTTACAAATCACTAGACTATTAAAACCACAGCTGAACATCCATTTTTCTCTTTCTTCCTATTTGACAAATAAAGCAAATGATAAATCAAAGTTTGTAAAATTAAATGATTAAAAATGTCCTTTTTATAGACCAAAGAGTTAATCAAGAACACACCATCCTTTCCTTTTTTCAAATCCAGATTACTCGATCATGTAAACCGTACTGTAAAGAATCCTGTGCAGCCTTAACCCTAACCTCTCTAAGCTCTTTGGAGTAAATAGTTAGTGGTAATTCTGTTGTGAGTGTCTTATTCCCATGTGACATAGTTAATTAGTGACAGGAAAGGAAGGTTTTCCTACCTCCCCCTCCCTCATCCCTCGTTCCATTCATCATCAACAAGCAGGCAGGCGATTACCATCCTGCTTGACCGTCATGTTAACTACAATTAGCCTTTGTGAGTGTTATTAATGATTGCCCCGTGTGAAGTAAGAGTACAAAATCACACCATGAAACAAAAAGGTGTCTTCTTGTAAAGGTGAGTTCAAAGGCTGTAAATCAAAGATGATTTATATCATTTTTTACCTCTGCTGTCGAAATGTTTTCTCCATCTCAGGTTTTGGCTCGGGACCTTTTCATGTGATGCTTTCCTGCCTCGATTCTCTATTATTGTCCCCTTGGACCTTAAGGTGGATGGCCGTGCAAATTGGGTCTGACTGAAACAGGACGTTCTCAATCTGTTCGCACCGTCTGTTTCTGGTTTGCGATATTGAACTGCCCTGATTGCTGTAATGGTGCACTACATCTCTGAGGTTTTCCACTCTGGGGAGAATTGGCATGTGCCATATGAAAACCATCCTGATAGCTACACCGGCTTTGAAATTAGGGTGTCATTTGTTTCCAGTCAAAGCCAAAGAATTATGCCAGCATTGCAGACATAGTTGGTACTGATGTCAAAATATGCCTTTCAATTACACGGCCATTTAAAAGTGGACGCAACGATCAGCCATCAACAGACATTTTCATCTGCTCTGCACTTCCACCCCACTTAACTTGAACACTGACATAAAAAAGTGATTGTAAATCATCGTTGCAGTGCTAAAATACCTTCTCAGTCATTGGAATGACATCAAATAACACGCCATGGGCTGAAGCGACTGATGTGGTGATGGGTTAAAGTAGTATTCCAACTCCACACCTGCTTTTTGTTAGAGTGATATGTAATGTTAAGAAAGAGAAAGGCAGGGTTGGAAGCTGTTAGCAAGATTACCCCCTTGGGAATTTGTAGATCTGTCAGTGTTTCGCCGTCATGGTAACACGAACATAGGAATAAATCATCTCCGCCAGCAGCAGGGACAAACCCAGATTCTTGAAGACGTGGAGGTTCTAGTTTACTGTTTTGAAAAGTACAGGGGTATTCGATACTTACTAATGCCTCTTTCATCTGAGGATCATACAAGAGTGGAGAAAGGGAAAGAAACAGAAAGTTGCTGACAAAGAAGTAACAGCCTAATAGCTGCTGCTCCATAAGGGTTTGTGCTGGGGACAGAAGATTTCTGTCCTGAGCTTCAGACACAAATGTTGTTTTGTTTCTGTGTCTGTGGCTGCAGTTTGGATCAAACTAATAAGACACTTTGAACACTTTGAACACTTAGATCACGTTTTACTGAGCTGCTGGTGATGAGATTTAAAATGGGAGGAAGTAAGGGGAGAGGTTGCAAAGCAAAATGATAATACCAGGTGTGTAACCAACCATTGTCACTTAGCTGTTAACTAAAGACAAATAAATAAGGATTATCTCCAGAAACATTTTTAAAGGGACATTGTTTAACTTCTCCTGTTATCTATTCACGAAAATCGATTATTTGGTTCTTCAGTCTGTTTTTCATTTATCAGTAATCCCCCCCATCAACAAAGTGAAGTGTTCCTTTCAGCTCTGAATGAGCCGTTCATATCATTCATATCTCCATGGAGCGGGTAAGCTCGGTGCTGCTGCCATGTGGTGTCTCCATGTTTTTACGTTCAGTGGCAGCGTGACGGTAGGAAACCACGGAAACTCAGCGGAGACACCGGAGCTGTCGGCTCAGGTCGAGGTGGCGTCTGTGAAAAGTCACCGTGGTAACGCAGTGAGGAGGAATGGAGCGTTACACTGATGCTGCATTCACCTGCAGTCGGGCAGACGGCCGTCGCTAACAAACCAGATGTCATTTTAGTCACAGAAGTCCAGAGAAAGCCGGTAAAACGTGGGTCAGGTAAACAATACCACATCGCCATGACAACATGTTGTCACGTGTATTGTTTTGCCTCGTGCTGACGGACCACTTGTTTACATAGAGGCTTGTTTATGCCGTTATGTGCAGCAGCTGTCGTTCGTCTGCCGTCTGCCCAATTTCATGTGAATGCAGCATGAAAAATACGATTGAGTTGCTGCGATATACAACCACTAGCGCTAGGAGTAATTCCTACACAATGTCCCTTTAAAAAATAAGCATAGATAGAGAAAAGTCTTGTGAGTCCTTGAATGGGTTGAAACCCCAGTCCCTCTGCTCCAGAGTGTTATTTTAATAGTCCTACAGAGCCTACAGATTTACTGTGATTTTTATAGCATGTTGTTAACAACTCTGTTCATTACAGCATAGAAGAAAATCCTGACATGTTTGCTATTCTGTGTATCTTGGTATATATTTCCCTTCCTATGCTGACACTGATGTTTTTGTATTTCCAGTTATGCTGCAGCCTTTTGACTACGACCCCAATGAGAAGAGCAAACACAAGTTCATGGTCCAGTCCCTGCTAGCACCTCCTGACATGACTGACATGGAGGGAGTGGTGAGTGAAATCACTGTTCACCGTCATCCGCTGTATCTGTAGACAATCACATCACAGTTACGTATGTGTTAGATATTTTTTCTTGCCTGCCACAGACAGTAACGTTAGCTGTAACCTTTTTTTGTATTTGGTTGTGCCTGTCAGAAGATGTTATACACTGATAGGAGGCTTTACAGTCAATTCTATAAAGTTTATATTCATTATTACTATGAGCTCGATCCACAGTAGGTAAAGAATTCATCAACTCATCGTGAAAAGGTGTTTTTTAATAAAACCTTTATTCATTTGAACATTTCTTTCTAATGTTTTATTTTGTAAACACTGCAGAAAACTCAGTCAGTGGGCTCTAATTTCGTAGACCAGGCGCAGGCAGGTGCGCCGCGCTAACGGGGTGTGTCCAGGCGCATTTTGCAAATTTGGTGCAAGGTGCAGACCGGCGCAAGTACTCCTTTGTCCCGCCTCCATCCCTCCTACCGGCGCAAGTGGCAAAGAGGGAGGATAGAAGGCGCGAGTGGGTTTAACACAGCCCAGTCAGATCTTCACCAATCAAATGAGCTCCTCTCCTCACCTTTAAATGCGCTGCGGGCGAGGCACACTGCAGTTTTATATGTCGACATGGACAAAGGAGACAGCGATGCCAGACAGCCAAACATTTTCCATGTGGAAACTGATGTTTTGGTCCAGGAGGTCCAAGCTCACAGTGGCCGACTGTATGGTAACGTGAACAGACCTCCACGGGCTGATGAAGCAAAATTAGTCTGGGAGGAGGTTACTAATATCGTTAATCAGGTTTTGCCCTGATAGACTGAGAACACCCCGGCCCCTTTTCTACTAATAAAGACACTCACATTTAGTGAGCTATATTTAAACCCCATGCAGTGTTTCCCCCAGAAAATGTGTTAGTTAAGGTGGTGTCTGTCCTGTTGGCGGGGGGGGGATGTGCGCGCGCGAGCGGATCGATTGATTGGCGAGGGGGGGGTGTGCCGTATTAAGTTTCGCTTTCACCATGCGCACTGCTGTTATGCGCTTCTCTGTGGTGTGTAGAGCAGGGGTCTTCAACGTTTTCCAGGCCAAGGACCCCCAAACTGATGGAGAGATGGAGCGGGGACCCCCTACTTATATACAGTATATTGTATAAAATTGTGTTTTATATTTAACTGGTCCTGTAGTGCCATACAGGGCCGTTGTATAGGGGAGAAAGGTGATGATCATTATAGGGGCCCAGCGCCCAGTAGGGCCCACAAAAACCCCAGTAGTCTAATCTTTGTATGACTGAATTATTCTGCATAAGACCCTTACTAATACTCATAGTAATGCTGCATTAGCATCAAAACAAAGTAGGCTAAATAAGAAATGATAATAGATACGTAAAAGTGGAAAAGTCAGGGGGCAGGGGCCCACTTTAGTATACTTTCAGGGGGCCAGGGATTCCTAGCAACGGCCCTGGTGCCATATGCCAAAAGTACCATGTTATGAACTATAAATCACGCTTTTTTTAGGAGTTTGGCTGGTCTTGGGACTTTTCGAAGGGACTTACATAAAAAACATATGCCATGCCATCTATGATCACAACAGGTCACAACTACGCTCGTGGTAACTGAACACTGCTACTGCACCAATGAAAGAATTACTAAACCATAAAAAGACAGAGAAAACAAAGCAGTGTTTCCCCTACTTTGTTTTTTTCTCTGGCTTTTTATGCATTTATTTTGAAAGGGCAGCTGGAGAGAGACGGGGGCGCGGAGAGAAAGTGAGAGGGGGGATTGACACGCAGCGATAGGACTGTCGGAGGGTCGCTGCAGCGGCCGTGCTCTACCAAGACCATGACGCTCGCGACTCACCCCCAATCGTCAGCGCCGCGGTCACCGGGGCTGAGAACTTGTACACCGGGCGCGCCGTGTCATGTCTCGGTTCCACGGAGCGTTTCAGTGACGGCCTGACGCTGCTGCATTGTTGCTGCGCTATGAGCAGACGTGGCGGCGCGCGTTAATGTCACCGTCGTGTGTGTGTGCTGTGAATATCGCTACATTTTTATTTTTTTAAGACGTTAGTTTAGGCGGCAGCTCTTTGTTGTTAAGGCGGCCGCCTTAACAGGAAAGCGCTGCGGGAAACCCTGCCATGTAACAAAGATCAGGTAGTGTGCACGGGGATGAAATCAGAAGCATCGCAGAGCGTCTCTTTTTTTCTCTTTTCCTTTGAATTTTCTGAGATGAGAGATGCTGAATATATGCTCACTATCTAATGCCAAGGCTGTTTGTGGTTGGCTGAGAGAGATGACAGTTTGTTTGTTTTTAGTTTTTCTTTAAGTTTGCATCACAGATTCAGCTGTGTTAATTCAGTCAGGTTGAGTTTCCATTATGCGTGACAATCTGACATCAGATACAAATGTATGTGCCAATTCAGATATTCCTAGTGGTTGTTATGGTGGTGATTATTTATTGCATTGAAATGTGCCTGACATTCTGGGAAACCTGCCTGTGAGGTTTTGGTGACGTGTGCAGTCGCACTGTGCGCTGGTCAGCCAAATTACCACTGGACCCGCTGCGCTCCGCCTTGCGCCGAGAGTAGACCAGGTTGGAGCTTCGGCGCAGCCTTTTGGTACGGAATTGTCATTGTGCCAAGCTGAACCTGTCGACTCCTCCCCCTACTGCACCACCACACCCATGTCGACGTACCTCGGTCCACCAAATTGCAAAATTTGCCGCAGACAGTGTTGTGCTGGACAAAATGACCACTGTGCGGGCTTCGCCACAAAATTAGAGCCCAGTGTGTACAGGGGAGTTTCTCATATAGGCAGTGTGTAAGATACAGCACAGGAAATACAACCACTGAAGTGAACTGTAACAAAGAGGCGGATGATTATCTCTCCACCTGGGAGATACTGACACAGCCATTTAAAACACAACGAACACAGTGTAGTCATAACAGCGTGTGTGGTCTTCGAGTCATTTCTGCTGTCACTGAGCAACACACATACAGTAAATCATCATCGTCATCATCATCATCATCATCATCATCATCATCATCATCATCATCATCATCATACCGACAATAGTCTGAACAATGTGGACTGCTATCCTTAGATAACCTGAGCAATGATTACAAAAGAGACAGCGTACTGAACCCCGGTGGGGTGTTGTGTAAGCCTGGGATTGGAACAGAGGTCAGACATGAAAGCAGATTTTTGAAGTTGGGTTTTAAGAGGAGAACAACAGAGAGAGAGTTGCTGTTGTCCTCCTGGTGGTACATTTCTGTCCATTGTTGCTTCACACAGTGTGAAGCCGGGGAACAATGGACAGAATTGAGAGCAGATCTCCCTGATAGCAGTCAGATAGGGTTGATGTAAATGTTTGAGGTGCACGTCGACTAGGAGCACGGACACACTTAGAGCCACAGCCTGGATGAGAAGTAATTAGAAGAATTGAAAACAGCATTTTGTAGCTGTGGTGAATGTTTATTGCCTAATTCCTAGAGAGCGTAACTTACCACTTTTCCATGTGGTGTTTAATTCAAACAGGCAACCTGGGGATCAGAATTTTGTACGCCTTCCAGGCAACTATATATACAACTGAGAAGCACAAACATGTGTGCATTTAATGCCTTATTGTCCATACAGGTTTTGTCTAATTGTGTTTCATGTGATATTAAAAATGAGGGTCCACTACACAAACCCTGTCGATGCATGTAACATATAATAAAGATATACTGACAAACATTGCTGTTACTAT
The DNA here is from genome assembly GCF_905171665.1 of Trachurus trachurus. Taxonomy (NCBI): domain Eukaryota; kingdom Metazoa; phylum Chordata; class Actinopteri; order Carangiformes; family Carangidae; genus Trachurus; species Trachurus trachurus. The sequence goes on from NC_139896.1 coordinate 34,793,384, forward strand.
GTGTTGGTTTTGGCTTTTTCACCGACCACTGTAATCTTCCCTTTTATCTGTATCACCTGAATCCAGTGGAAGGAGGCTAAGCCGGACGAGCTGATGGACTCCAAGCTGAGATGTGTTTTTGACATGCCGGTGGAAAATGAAAAAACGGTAAGCACATCTCTCTCCTCTCTTTGTCTCCCCATGTTGGGTTTTGTTTTCACCTCAGATTAGATATCAAAGAGACTGCATCTCATTGGCAAACAAATTTTCTATTCTTTGTGTGTCATTCTGTTTCTTTATTTATCACACTGTTGGTTTTCACCAGGTAGAATTGTTTTTATTTTCTCCTTCTGTACAGGGCAGGATTTCTTAAATATTTGTCCCTGCATTACTTATTGACTACAGTGTTTTATTGTTTTCCAGTACTCTGCTACTGCTCTCATATTCTCTTCTCAGTCGTCCTATCTCAGTCTTCATCTCTCCCCCTCTTTTTTGCTCCTTCTCATTCGTAATCTCTCCATCTCTGTATCCATCCTGTCCTTCTTTTCTCCAACTCCACCTTTCTCTTCTTGCCCCACACACACTCTCAGACATCAATAACCCTTCAGACGGCCACTTTGTCCAGTCCCACATGCATTTTGTTATTGCCGTGATTCCTCTCAGATCCCACACAACTGTAGAGCCATTATCTCTCCATGTTATGAGCCGAGTCTATCGGCTTCATGAACACCAGGAGGGAAAAAGACCTGTAGTAGTTGTTTTCAATTCATTATGAGCTGTGCGATACATACACATGGCTCCCAGTCAGCACTGTGCTCCACGGAGATAATGCTGATAGAAACCAGCTTGATCCACTTATTAAAGGCACCCCTGAGTGAACTCTTTTACAAACACAGAGATAGGAGGCACTGAACAAGCACAAAACCTTGCATGGAGGCTGTAGCACATTTGGTGGTTATGTAGCGCAGACTTTCCTCCATAAACTGACTTTTTGGCTCAAAATGTGCCTTCTTCAGAGCCTAAAGACTAAAAACAAATAGCATCGCATTAAAATCTTCCAAGCAATGCATAAAATCTTACAGAAATGTATGTAGCACTCAACTATCAACACCACATAAAGTGAACGGCATAAACTGGGTGGATTTCCCCACAGGAAAGCCAACAAAACAATGGAGCATAACCCAAAATGGATGCACATAAAAGTACAAATATATTAGGAAAACACACAGTAGATCAATCCATAAACACTGTCAGAACAATTTGACAGTAGATAATTCTGTCATTGTGAGGAATGTTGCCGCAAATACAATTTTAGGGCTAAACATAAATAGGAAGAATGATATCCAAAAGAACAAAGTGAAGAGTGTCCCCTACCATGATTATGTAAGTGTAAAGACAAACAACACGGTAACTAAAGAGGCCACATGACAAGAACAGTGGCAGCTATGTACGTTGCAATATGAATACAATATATTCATATAAAGCTGGGCTAAAGTAAAAACAGAAATCATAAATATTATGTAACCCCAGCCGGTCTCATTGCATCTCGGTAACTAAACATGATCATAATATATTATGCAGATCATATAATGAAATAAAATAACACAACAAACCCCAGCTATAAATACAAAAGAAAGAAATCGTCATCTACTTTCAACTATGTATGCTATTTCTGTATAGGTCTACATCGTCTGTTGTGTGTACAACAGGCTTCAAGTAGCTCAGTACGGTAGCTGTGAAACATGACGTACTGTAGCTCACTGTGGTTTTACTTCCATTTAATGATGTGCACTATAGTGCAGTCTTCCCTCTGATGCCAAAAGGCTGCCTTATGTTCTCCAGTATGCAACTCAAAGCTTTTCTTGTTGCCCTACATACAGTAAAATGCCACATGGTCATCTGAGCATGTAAACTACATTAGTAGGACTGCAATTTAATAAAACTATTCATTTTCTTTTGCTATGCCCTTTTTTGTCCCTGCTGGGATTTCCTTTTTTCCCCTTGCTGGGATATGTATCATCACTGTTATTTGCTGTTTAAAGGATAATTACAGTTTTTTACAATCTGGACCTTATTTCTAGCATAAAATATGATCATTTACCATTTCAAGTCGTTCCGACGAAATTAGATCCAGCCGAGAGCCGCGTATATCCGTATAATGCAAGTACACGGGGCAGCGCAATGCAGCCAGAAACTTGTTCATTTCACCAATATTTTGTTCTGATACACTAGTGCTATTCCCCTCTGAGTCCGGGGTTAGTTGTTATCAACATCCGGGGTCTGTAGGTTGACCTACTGACCTCTGACCTGGATGATGTCATCTCTGAGCGCCACGTGGCTTGTTGCTACCGCTAATACTACGGTTTGTTTCTGCGTGTTTCCGACTTGTCAGAACAAAATGAGCAGCTGGATGAAGTTCAGCTTCCACAGGCTTCCTCTCCTCAACCTGGACTCACTAAAGCTCCGGCTAGTTGAGATAAAAATGGACCCGAATGCTGAAGCGGAATGATTATCAGAATGAGCCGGGCAGCGGTCGGTCAGAGATGACATCATCCAGGTCAGAGGTCAGTAGGTCAACCTACAGACCCCGGATGTTGATAACAGCTAACCCTGGACTCAGAGGGGAATAGCACTAGTGTATCATAACAAAATATTGGTGAATGAACGAGTTTTGCTGCAGATAATGTGTTATTTAGAGGCTGCATTGCGCTGCCCTGTAGACTCACATTATACGGATATACGCGGCTCTCGGCTGGATCTGATACGTCGGAACGATTTGTAATAAGACCAAAGTTATCTGGGTGAGTAAATGATCATATTTTATGCTATAAATAAGGTCCAGATTGTAAAAAAAACGGTAATTATCCTTTAATGTATTATAATAGTGCACACTGTTTTCAAATCTCCCCACACTGAGAGCACTGGTTTCACAGTAGACTGTAGCGCTAGGAGGCTTCAGATGAAGCCTTGTGTTTTCCATACATAGTGGACATGGGAAGTCTGGAAGCCGCCCCAAATGTCAACTACACCGACCTGCCAGCCAAGCCATTGCTCAGAGTTACCATAGAAACATCTCAGCAACAACAGTCCACATATTACGTTATAACCGGTGCCCCCTGTAACCCACTCACAGCATGACATGGAGTCCAGCAAGATGATGTCGTCCAGCTTGCTGAAGTCAGAGTCGTCTGCGCTGCCTGCAAAGTCACTGAGCTCCACCCTGGATGACGGGGAGGTGAAGAAGATCATGGAGGAGTGTAAGAGGCTGCAGATGGAGGCCCAGAGGCTACGGGAAGAAAACAAACAGATCCGGGTGAGTGAGATGACTCGAGGACTGGAGTCACTAAGCTGATTCATTTTGCTTTATTCAGTGATTCACTGAGGACATGTGCACCACTTTAGTCTTCCTGTGTCAGAGAATAAAGCCTTTTCAGGGTTTCCCCCAGGAATTAGTTTACTAGAGGCGGTGAACCACTGATTATACAAATCCAGCTGTTCACTGATTAGAAAACCAACTTGCTCTTTTTAATCACTATAAAACAAACCTACCTACATTGTCATGGATCAATCAATCAGGTAACAAACTGAATCAGATATCAGTTTCCTCAGTCATTAAATCTCTGGAGTTTGCTGTGCAAGCTTAATTAGCATTAAAATGAAATCCTATGAAAACACAAAAATCATCTTGTGGCTGTGGCGTAGGAGCAGGTCCTCTGCTGATCTCAGGCTTGGTTGGTAGTTCACTGTCACTGGTGTGTGAGTGTATGAGCAATATGTAGACTCTGGATATAAGATACTGTCAGTACGTCTTTGTTATTGATTTACCAAGCGATCATTTGGTTTAAAAAACACCAGAAACTTGAGCAAATGTCTAATATATTTTCCCAGAAACGCACTCTCTAAGCTTTTAAAAGAGACCATCCAACTGGACCCTGTGGCCCTTGTATCGCTGCTTCAGATGTGATTTAGTCTGGGCTCAGTCTTCACAAACCTTGACACATTATTCATTGTTTGGAAACTCCAAGTCAACTCATTCTGTCTGTGCAACAGATTTTAGGATCTTATATCACTGCAACAGCTGCTGACAGAGTAAGCTCAGACTTGTGGCTACGGCTCAAAATGTTTGCACACCAAAGGTACTGCTACTACTACTACAGGCTTTACATAGCCTTTTTATGCCAAAGGAAAAAAATGGGCAAAGCAAAACAAAAAAACATCACATTTCTAGCACATTTTCTATCTGTATCTTTTATACTGATTCAAAATCTTTTTGGTTGTAAAAATCAAAGTGTTATGTTAAAAACACAGACAAAGCCTGTAATGACGACGGCTTAAGAACAGTGACCGTTTTGTTTTGCATACTTCATTTGGATGTTTAGATATGATATCAGTCATCCAAGAAAAGCTTAAACCCTGCATGTTTTTGTTATTATGCTATTGTAAAAAGTGCCAAAATGTTACTAATTAATAACTGACTAATAATGGATAATCAACTTGGGCTTTTACTATAGACTATTTCTATTATTGTAAAATAAACGAGTTGTTTGTTTAGTTGACAAAATGTTAGAATATGTTAGAAAAAATCTTCATATTAGACAAGTTGGAACGAGTCGATTAACGATTAATCAATTATCAAAATATTTGTCGATTTATTTTCAGATTTCCCCTCTTATATGTGCTTTACATTCAATCTTGTAACATATGGTTTAGTTCAGTCAGTTGTAGCTTCGGGCTTGAACCAGAGACAGAGTTACTTACACAGACAAAAACCTCCCTTCGTCTCAATCATCAAAATTTCCAGATGATATCACCGAACATCCAGAGTCTTATTTGTGTTCCTTGATTATTTTTTTTGTGCTGATTGATGTTCACAATCAAGATAAGCAAATTAAGTGGAAATTTGAGTCACCCATAGTTGTTCTTCCAAATGGCTGTGCAGCAGCCTCCACCCTCCTGCAGTAAGTCAAGATTGAGGTTTGCATTGAGCGAAACTGCTCATATCTATAATCAGTGTCAGACCTCGGGGTTCGATGCTCCGCGGATCAATGAGTGTGCCATCAATCACACCGATCAATGAAGTAAGGTTCAAAATTAAATTTAAAATTGGGTTTTGTTATGGTTTGGTTGGAAATGAGTCACATGCACACACATCACAGACACAGACAGCCCCTCAAACACCACCACCCCTTTGACTTGTTGCCAGAGGCAGAACGACTGTTGGCTGCTCCTGCGGCTTAGATTAAACTAACAGAGAGCCCCCCCACCCGCTGCTGGGAAATGAAGTGTGTTAAAGCCTGGCGCCTCGTGCAGCCCTGGGGGGATTGGGTCAGATGAAGATTTAAGCAGATCCTGTTTCTTTGAGCTAATAAATAAATACTGCCTCATCTTGTTGACTGATTGACAAACTGACCGTCTCTTTTCCCCATGTCATCTCCTTTCATCTCCATTGTCTGTTTCCCCTTCTTCCACCACAACCACCCCTCTTCCACTCCCCCACTCACTTCCTTTCTTTCATCTTTTCCCCAATTACTTCTTCTCCACTTCTCCTCCTCCTCCTCCTCCTCCCTGTTTCAGGAGGACGATGGTCTGCGGATGAGGAAGAGTAACGTGATGTCATCTCAGCACACTTCAGTTGGCATGAAGAAAGAGGAGGGGTTGAGCGCCCGCACAGTGGCCCTCATCATGCTTTTCTTTGTGGTGGGTGTCATCGTGGGCAAGTTGGTGTTGTAGAGGGCAGTGAAGTCCGGTTGGCCGCAGCATGCTTTCGGGGGACGGAAACAAAATCGCAGAATGTGGGATTTTGGATAAGAAAACGCCATATCCGCTGGGTGGGGGGTGGTACAAGTTTTGATTCAAGTCTAATTTATGTATAAAAAATTTCAAAAGGTAATGTATGAGGAAAAAAAAAAGAAAAAATAACCTTATGAACAAACCTACTGTTACAGGTCTTGCCTCTGCGTAATCATCACATAATCATTCTGGCCCTCTTCCCAAAGTTTCATGTATACAGATGACTGGTTCTGTGGGTGGGGGGTAATGGAAACATGACTTAATGCTAGTGATTCAGACCAATGGATTTTCTAACACTGGCGAGGTAGTGTTGGTGCGATTGAGTCGGTTTGCAATTGTGTGAATGTCATTTTAGTGTATTGTTGTTTCTTTTTCTAAATGACAGAGGCCAGATCTTATGTATATGTATACGTAACCCCTCCCCCTGCCCCTCCCCCCAACTGTACAGTATATCCAGGTGTTCCTTCCAGCTAAACCCCCTTTAAGGAAGGGATTTACCAGAGAGATGATCCACCAAGTCGGGGTTTCACACAGGGCTATCAAACTGACTCCTCCAATCAGAGGCTTTGTAAAATCGGCTTGTCTTTGATTGTAGAACCTTGATCAGTGTATGAAACACTATACCATAGGTATTTTTCTTTCCTCGTGCCCTTTTTATTTTCAGTCTACCTTATTCCTGCCACTGGTCACTAGGTGTTCACCACATCCCCAGTTGTCAGAGGGGGATGTTCAATTGCATGCATTCACACAGAGTGTTGCATCTGGACTTTTGAATCTAATTTAATTGCTTTTATAATGGTGATAATAATATTATGTCATTTGGCTGTAGGTTTGCACAACTACATTTTCTGATTTTCTTTCTCTCTCTTCTGTTTTCTTGCATTTTTATGATTTAAAGTTTTTTTTTTTTTTTTTTTTGTTAGGGTTGATGCATCTAAGAATATTGCAGCTACCTGAAATGAGATTTGTAGGATTAGATCGTTTCTGTACATGTTCTCCAGATGAAAGCCTTGCCTTGTGACCTGTTTGGGCAAGTTATTCTCAGGCCAAGATGGAGGTATATATGTATACAGTACATAAACATATATATATATACATACACAAACACACAAAAAGCATGCATACATATAGTGAGAAACCACGAATGGACAGAAGGTGCACGTAGAAGTGAATGAGTTTTGTGTTTTCCTGACAGCATCAACAACACCACGATCCTATTAACTGTGTCCTAACAAAGGCACCTTGTTTTCTCATGTTTTCCTACTGAGCCATACATTTGTTGACATTCTGTTTTGTTCGGGCAAATGTATGTCAGAGATCGACACAGTTGCTGTGTCTCAAATCATATACTTCCACACGCACATTCACTTGTGCTGGAGGAGAAGCAAACACCAACCACCAACCCTTCAAATTTAATATGAACTTTATGCAAAATAATAAAATCAAGTTACATTTATAACATGAAGAGGAAAATAAGTCAAATATCATGTTGATATCCACAAAGGAAGGAGCCATCATAAATAGTTCTGGTGATCATTGACCACCAACGTGACCGTCCATCAGCACAACTTTAATGTAGAAAAGAAGTCAGTAAAATTTATCTGAGACAACACTACCCTGTTGAAATTCACACATGATGCCAGTGAGTATATACACAGTACACAGTGTGCTACATGTACTGTAAGTGTACCAGGTGAAGTGTTGGATTTGAGGCACAGCAAATGTTTCACGCCGGCTGCTGCAGTTCTCAACTGCTCTTCTGTTTGCTGTTTTTCTCTTTCTGTTTTTCTTTCACTCCACTGCAGGCCTTTGCTCAGTTTTTGGTGTTTGTTCAGCATTTATCTGTTGCTTATTAATGTTATATCCTCACTGCATTTGAAGTTGTGTTCATTTTTAATGCACTAAGGTTAAGAGTGTTTCTCCTTTGATCTTCCTGCAGCTTATAATGTTTTTTTTGTTTTTTTTTTTCTCAAACAAGAGGGAAAAATCATACAGCCTAGCTAATAGCCTTGAGGGGATCACACGATGGCATTGTACTGTTCCAGAGCCAATGGTTATTTTTGTGTCAAAAATAAACAAAAGAAAAACATACTCAAATTGTTTCATCTCCAAATTTACATATTAAGGGGAAAAAGCAGTGGACAGTGTCATTCTACTTTTTGTTATTTCATCCCAGTGTGTATCCACATGAAATGAGTAAACAGGAGTGTGTTCCACTTTGCTAAAATAAAAAAAAAAACAATTACAAAAATCCACCAACTTTTCATTTAAGCGGACTAGGAGAAGATAGATTTGGCGGGTGGGTAAGAGATGAAAATAAACATGAGCCTGTGTTTCTACTGTATCTCTGTAACGCTGTTGGGTTGAGGATGACTTGCTGCTTAGAGGGAGGGCAGAGCAGAGCAGACCAGAGCTACAGGCCCATCCTGGGTCGGCGGGTCTGGATCACACAGTACTTACAGGAAATTCTTCTTGTTCGGTGAATCCTGGTTGGAGCATCAGGACGTTTAATACAAGGAAAATACTTCCAAGTACTAGAATATACTGTTGCATTAGTGTTGATGCTCCAAAATTGGATTAGAGAAACAAAAATAATTCCATGTAAATACTAACAGATCCAGGCCCAGTTGTAAAACACACTACACTGACCCGTCCTGGAGTCTCTGACCATCACCGTGATCAATGTAAGCAGTCGGGAAACTGTTTTGTATGTATATAAATAAATAAATAAGTCTATCTGAGAAGAAGATTAATATTCCTAGTCAAGTAGTCTCTCTGGTGTATAAAAACAACCCAACCTGGTTGGACTATGTAGCATCTTAATAAATTAAATGAATAAAGCCCATACCTAATTGTGTGAAGTCATTTCCTGTTATGCACACAGGGTACAAGGTGTTTATTTACACTGATAAAATGCTGCCCCCACCCCCACCCCAGGAACAATGCAAAGATTTGATACAAGTCGCGTATAGCACTACCTCAAGCCAAGGATGATTCTGAAATGTATAACGTGAGTGTAGTTACGGCTCTGTCAGTAAACTCACTGCAGCCAACTGTCGGCACGGGGGTGAGATGAACACACTGGTATTAAAAGTTTCGGCAACACTTTATTTGATGCCTATCTCTATAACGCATTATAACCTTATTTATAATGAGTTATAATGCAGTTCATCATAGAGCATTTTATAATGACTAATAAGGTCAAGTTTTGTAATATGGTTATAATGCTCTATAATGTGTTATGCTTATTGTTATAAAGTCTTTTAATCAGTGTGTTTATAATGATAATTATACATGTTTATAAGCCAATTATTATAACTATAATGCATTATCAATGTAGGCATTGTCAGTGAGTTACTAAAAATTATAACGTATTATAATACCTGACCTTATAAGTCATGATACAACAATGCTTTATAGTGTGTTATGATTGTGGTTATAAAGCTTTATCATTCATCATTTATTAGTGTTTATAACTATAGTTATACAGTACTATAACTCATTATGGTTGTAATGCGTTAAAGAGATAGGCGTCAAATAAAGTGGTACCAAAGTTTCTAATTGAGAAAAAGAGACAGGAGACAGTTTCTCTGATGTTACCTGGACACAGACTGATGTGTTCGTCTTTGATGAAAAACCCACCATGGCAAACATTTCACCTGTGAGCTGGCCAAGCATTCAAGCGTCTGTACAGCTCAACCAGCAGAGCCTGAGTCTGTGTCTTCTATGAATTGGCAGCATTAGGTTTCTTGCATTAAATAGTCAGTGATATTTGGAAAAGCACTGAAGAGGAGGAGTTTTTGAGTATTCTGGAAACACATTCAGAATAGTATTAAATTTTTTTTAACAACCCTCTGGGTAAATATCACAGCATGAGCAGAGGCTGTGCCTGCTAATGCTAACACATGAGAGGTAAACTGAGGCTATATTCAGCGCTGTTCTTGGTTTGCTGGTTGCGTTTGGTCTGAGCTCATGGGTCCAAATTACCCTGACCCTGTTGTACTTGGCTTGCGAGTCCAGTGCATATGCAGTAATGTATGAGATTTCATTTATTTTCTGTCACATCAGCTTGTCAGAGTGTTTGCAGAGGCTGATTATGAGGCAAGAAGATCCTCAGGATTTGCCCATGCCCCATCACTAAAAGCATAACAGTGGCTGCTAAGAGACAGAAAACCGACATGCTGTATGATTAGTACTTTCCTCACAGCCAGACCTGCTGCCACTGACATCCAAGGCCAGGCTGGTTTGTTAGTTGTTACCACTTTGCTTGAGTTGGCAGAACCACAATCTGCAGTGGGATAAGAGTGTTAAAATATATAGCTGCGAGGACGTTAATTACCCCTTGGTTTTCTACACTGGTAACAGTGATGTCTAATAAAATAAACTCCTGGTGATTCATCCAGTGTTATTGTATGGGTAACAACCAGACAGTGTTTCTGTCTGCACCTCGTGGTTGGAAGCAGCAGAGCAGAGTTTGTGTCAGGAACCCCCTGGTGTGCACCTGGGCCTGGTAGCTCCTCAGCTGTTTGGCTTGGCCACAGCAAAACACAGCTGCAAACTCACTGGTGGAAAACAACCAATATTAATTTACGTTTTACATCCAGTTGGGAAATAATCTATTTCCAAGGTAAATCACAGAGGAATGTTTCGACATACCGAGAAGATGAAAATAACGAGGGGTCCCGAGGTTTGCTGCTAACCTGAGGAAAAGGTCAAAGAGGCAGCGGCTGCCTTTTTTTCCCATTGTGACTGTGATGTTTCGGAGTAACCAGCAGACTCCAGTAAGTCACTGCTCCTAGCCAAGGAATAATCTAGTAAATAACCTCCCATAAAAACAGAACTTATCATTATCACATTTTGTTTTTGCTCCAAGTAAACAAACAAAACCCCTACATATTAATGAGTGAGATCTAGAAGTTTTTATTTTCTTTGGACAGGCCACAGGCTAGCTGTTTCCTCTTCTCTTTCCAGTTTTTATGTCAACATTAAACTGTCCAGCTCCAAGCAGAAGCCTTAAATTTGCAGGATGGACATGAGCGTGACATCAATCCTTTCAGCAAACTCTCAACGAGGAAGCATAAACTGTTTACTGAAATTCTTGCTTGAAGAAAAACTGTTATGACAAAATCCCAATTTCCTTTAATAGTTGTTCTTTGTACCATATTATCCTGTATGTATATTTTTTCCTGACATTTTTAACACACAGTATATAAACATAAACTAACTGGTATGCCCTCCCTTTACCACGTGCTGCTGCTGACAAAATATGTATGCAAACAATAAAGCATTGGTATTAACACCAACAAATACATGTTCTTTTTTCTTTTTTTTCCGATGAGAAGTGTACAATGCACAAATAAGTAAGGTTTGTCTAAAATGGACAGTGGCATTGTTCTAGTCTCAAGATGTTGAGGGTTTTAACTGAAGAAAAGCAGCACACACTCAGATTTGAGATCCTGTCATTCATGGCAGAGACAGTTCAAAGGTCAACGCTGAAATGTGCTTTAGAAAACTGGTTACAAGAGACACAACTAGAGATAATGACATAACATCCCCACAATAAGGACACTGAAGACTCAAATTAACCTCCCTTGACTTTGTCCTGCACTCATCTCGTTATCCATTTTGACCATAAGGAAACCACATCAGACGCTGACCCCTGACCCCCAGACTCTATGTCTTTTGGAGGACACAGATTCTTTGGGGGGGCCTGCCTCAGCGAGTCTGGTCTTCATTGAGATCCCTGCATTAAAGGGATAGTTCACCCAAAATTGAAATTTCATTGCAAATGGATACCAACTGTCTTCGTAACAAAAAGACACACCAAAAAACATCCAAATACCTCCATGCTGCTCGTATGTAATGTCCGTCTTGTATTGAAGCCCCGAAATGCGAAACTGTCCCGAAAAAATTTTAATTATACTATATTTCAAGCTTGTTTTGTAGCGGAAGCTTCTCGAAGCTCCTCTTCCCGGTTCGTCAAATTTGGACGAACTGGGAAGAAGACAGACCCTGGTTCGTCCAAATTTGACGAACCGGGAAGAGGAGCTTCTGCTACAAACAAGCTTGAAAAATACACTTATTTAATTTTTTTCGGGACAATTTCGCATTTCGGGGCTTCAATACAAGACGGACATTACATACGAGCAGCATGGAGGTATTTGGATGTTTTTTGGTGTGTCTTTTTGTTATGAAGACAGTTGGTATCCATTTGCAACCATTATATGGACATGCACTGCTACGCCGAGACCCCCTGTAACTCAGAGAAGCCACGGAGGACTCTGAAACTTCTCCCAGCCCTTAGTCCACATGAGGGTGAGTAGATAATGAGTGTGTGGATAGGTGGATAATGAAATTTTAATTTTGGGTGAACTATCCCTTTAACCCCTGATATCTGGCCGTGCTTCACATCTGAAAAACACAGAAAACACTCAATTACACACATGAGCCTAACACACTTCTATTTTTGTTGTTAACTGTTATTACCTTTGGCAACGTGATAAGTATTGTTTTACACTGTTATTAAAGTACACAGAGAAAACAAACCATCTCCGGCTTCATCAACAGGTTTTACATATCTGGCATGTTTATATATACCCTTCATTTATTTTCCTTTCAAAGTTGCACAAGTGACACGGAATACTCTTCACGGCATTGCTGCTTGGCACATGAATAAGCCAAATTTCATGCAGATTTTCTACTTACAAGAAGTTGCTGTAAGAGTTTTGGAGGGATAAGGGTTTGAGAGGGACCCGCAGCCTGCCAGAGAGGTTGGAGGCAGGACAACTGGCAGCGAGCGGCGCTTTCAGTCTGGACAAGGCGGCCTGTGGCAGATCTCTCCAGCAATAACCTTTTCAATCATTTGTGTGATCTTAACCTAAGAGCAGAAACATGACCTGATTTTACAAGCCACCCCAACTGACAGATCGGTTTCAGGGGAATGCTTCTGTCAGTGTGATTCCCAAAGGCAACAAGTATGTTAAAAAGCTTGTCTCATGCTAAAAGTTGTAAGTTACTGTCCATCTGTTATGTTTTTATGTGAGAAGATTAGATGTTGTTGTTTTTTTGTTTTTTTTTATCATTTAGTCTTTCTCCGGGATCTGAAGTCTTGCAGTGGTGGAAAGTAGCCAAGAACTGTTTGGAAGCGCTTGTACTTTACTTTACCAGTGCATTTCCTTTTTCTGCTACTTCTACCCCCGTTATTTTCAGACTAACCATAAAAGAGGACCTTGTAAAGCGTAGAGCATTGTTCAATTTTAAACCATGTTTGTGACCCCTTCAAGAAAAGAAGTGTCTAATTCAGCACTTTTGTGTTTGAGATTTTAGCGATTGTAGAAGAATTTAGGAGAGGGCTGAGTTTTATAATGATGATAATAAAGAAAATGTATCCTTGCATTATTAATAATTTCTATCCCTCCTCAGTAACTCTCCTCTGTTCTCTTTGAAAAGTCATGTAGCATCAAAGAGACGTTTCCCTCTCCAATTATGTCATGGTTTAAGTCTCCAATATTTCCCAAAAACAATTTACAATTTTTTTCCCCTTTTCTTCTTCCTTATTAATCGTTTTCTGAAGCCTCAGGTTTATCCTGGGACTCTGGAGGGGCCCGACCGCAAGGCAAGAAACCACTGGCTAAATTAAGCAAATAAAACTTGGTCCACTTCCACCAATTATAACAGTAAAATACAACTTATACATTAACACACTTGTAGCAATGATGCACAGAGATAACATATGATAGTACTTAACTACTTAAAGCAGAAGTAAGCGATCCGGTGGTTTTGGCTAACTTCCTGTCAGCAGATGGAGTTAGCAGTCCCCGCCCTCGTCCCTACGTCGCCACATTCACGCGCATCCCTTTGCTGCACACACAGAGAGGACCGCCCCTTTATGCCGTTCTCTCTCCTCATTGGATAAAGGTTGTAGGATACAAGGAAAGTTTTCTCCTCGGCTCAGAGCAGAGCAGAGTGACTGACAGACCCGCGTTTCAGACCAAACACTCTATAGAAGTGATTGCTGTCGGAAGATATAACTATTTAAAGCAGAAGTAAGCGATATTTCTGTGTTAATATAAGTCTTAAATAGTTCTATCTTCCGACAGCAATCACTTACATAGAGTGTTTGGTCTGAAACACGGGTCTCTCAGTCACTCTGCTCTGCTCTGAGCCGAGGAGAAAACTTTTCTCGTATCCTACAAGTTTTATCCAATGAGGAGAGAGAACGGCATGAAGGGCTGTGTGTGCAGCCAATGGATGCGCGTGAATGTGGTGACGTAGGGACGAGGACCAATAGATCCATGACGAGGGCGGGGGCTGCTAACTCCATCGGCTGAGAAGTTATGGTGCGTTCAAGGCAGCCCGTAACTCGTGTTTTTCCGACCTGTGAAGTCGTACCAGTTCGATCTGGTACGAGTTCACGGGTCGGAAGTTACGAGTGGCCGTTATAGTGACTTTCGCAGGTAAAACAGGTTGGAAAAACACGAGTGGGTTGCCTGGAACGCTACAAAGTCGTAAGTCGTGAGTTGAAGCTGTAATTTACAGTTTCAAAAGCCTGCCTGGAACGCAGCATTAGCCAAAACGACCGGATCGCTTACTTCTGCTTTAAGACTTATATTAACACAAACATTCCGCTTACTTCTGCTTTAACACTTTTCCTTTAAAAATGCTAAATGAGGAATCAATGATTTTGCTTAAATCAAGCTAAACACCTCCTCCACCACTGTTTGGCTGAATGTGAATGTCTAACATATAAAACACACAATAGAATATATGTACTTTATTAAACTGGTTGTTTCCTGGGCTTGTGACTATAGCTGGCTTTATGTTGTGACCCTAATAGGGGCCTGACCCTGACCACTGCAGTGCTTACATACTGATACATCACTATGAGCAATATCAGCCTCATTTCTGCTGAATAACTTTCGCTGTTGATACTTTCTGCACATAAGATTGTGAATACAGGATTTTAGCTGGAATGTATTAACATTGTTTTGATACTTTTACTTGGGGTAAAGATCTGCATATATCTGCCACCGCTGGAGTCAGCCCCTCAGAAATGAGGGGCTGGTATGTGGTGTTGGATCTGTTCAGTAGTTGGTTAAGTAGGCCTACATGAGCATGAGGTCATGACAGAAAGGAGCCCGCTTTTTGTCTGGCATGAGATCAAGCAGGAAAGTGCAGCCGCTACCCTGCACTGCAGCTCTGTGGGCATAACACACAACACTTTGTTCATTTGTGCCAGAGCCAAAAAGACAGATTTTTCAATAGAAACTCATTTGTTTCTACTCAGCCAGCCAACGTATGGCTGATGTTATCTTTTATGGGGCAGCTGCAGCTCATATTCTTATAGAAATAATGGGATTTTCTTAACAGAGCCTGAAATTTGAATGAGTGAGAGAGGTTGGAAGTTACCCGTACTACTGCACTGATGTCATCTAAGTGATGTGTGCGTGTGTGTGCAGTAACTGCATATGCAAGATTTTTATGAGAAGGCAGGAGATGGGAGAGAGAGAAAAAAAAACATACCTCTGCTGTATTTTCTATTGAGTCTATGTCCAAAAGCTGGACTGTCTTTCTTTTACCAGAACATTTATCAGACTCAACCACCAAACTGTTTGTGGTTTGGAAAATTGGTTTAACTGAAAGGAAACTCCTTAGGGCTTGTTTTGTTTTCTTTGTTTTTTACAGTCTATAGGAACATTCTTCCTGAAGTCATACGAAAAGATGGGCTCTTTCACAGTCCCAGCTCAGGGAAGCCTGCAGAAAGTCAAACAAAAAACTCAAGAGATTTATTTTCAAAAAATGTCAGCTAAAACCTTACATGTGTTGCTGATACCCATGTGAGAAATATGAACTACACAGAGGACAGCTTGGCCATTTCTACTTTCCCTCTCGTACTTGTGGCCCTGAAGAGTTTCCTCATTACATTTGTTGCTGGATTGACATAATTTTGGATGCGATTTCTAGTCTGGACGACTTCAACTGCTTGTTCACTGAAGGAATTTTGGCCAGTTTGCTCATGCATGACCACATGTGTCCCTTAATTCTCATGTTCCTTGGTTTGCTACCAACATATTAAGTAATTCAAAGTTTCATACAACACAACAGCATTTTTATTTTACCTTAACTGAAGAGTTTGGGAAATTTACTACCACTCATATCGGTTTGATAACTACAACATATAGTTACCGGTCGGGGCGTTGCTGGGTGAATATTGTTACCATTTGATAGAACAAGGCTCGTATACTGTAGTTTTTACACTCAGTCGTTGTTCTTATAGTACTTAAATTCAAAAACGTGTAAAGCATATGATGTAAACCCAACAGTATCTAAGAGTATATAAATACTTATTATGAGCTTCACTAGAGCCACCTACAACACTGAAATAGCCTACTGCTTTTATATCAATGTGCCATATTTAGAATAGTTTTGCTAATTCTACTTTTGCTTGTAACATTTTGAATTTCTGACTTTTATATTTTGATTTAAACATTGCTGTGCTTTTACTAAGGATCAGAATTCATTTTCCATCTTGTGACTAATTGTTTTTGAGATTAATATAAATGTATAAACCATATGATACAAATGACATGCAGTACTATGTATTACACCGATGGTTCCTAACCATTTTGCGTCATGACCACCCAGGTTTATGTTGCATCACTTTGGATTAGAGCCAGTCCCCAGGTTGGAAACCACTGGACGAAACTACCTCACTGTAATAAGTGTAAATTATGTAAGTCGTCTCACCACAGCTCCATATAACCAGCAATATCAATCTTGTGATCTCGCTCTCAGCAAGAAGGTAAATAAGCTTGTTTCTCAACATGCTCCAAGAATTATATGAAGACTGATCAACTTGGCTGCAGGGGCTCTGCTGTATTACTACCATTATTTTAGATAATGACTCCAATTAATCTGGTGCAAACACACACAGATGCATCCAGAATGCAATCATGCTTGTTTTTTACTCTCCTGACAAAACTGGGTCTGTGTTCTATCTTTTTTTTTTTCAGCTCTTCAATGGATGCTTTCAATAAGCCACAGAGCCTGATTACTAACAGGTTGGGTCTGCTCTGCGCTCCTCTCTGCCTCGACAGTCCCTCTACTTTGTGGCACACAACAGAAACCACAAACAGACTATGAAAAACTGCGCTGCCCCCGGCCCTGCTCTCAGTTATCACCACCACCCAGCCATCTCCAGCACACAGCACGCTGGGTGGATCTGTGTGGTTAAAGCTCAATTCACTGGCTTCAACAAATATTTATGCAGGTTAAATGAGAGCTTCGATGCAATATTGTACAGATACATGCCCTCCAGTCTCGGTCTTTTTTTCAATCAGTCTCAGTGTTGTATCTTGTGTTGGCGTGTAGGGGTTACAGACCTCGATCCTCCATCCAAGCCTGCAGGATGACCTCACGGGGCTAGCAGCTGCCATCACCATTCTCGCAGGAGTTAATAGGAACAGTATGTAGCCTCTGGAACGGACGGCCTCTCCCTCTTTCTTTCTTTGTCCCAACTAGCTCAACACTAAACAGCCAACTAACATCATTTAACCCTATTTATTTTTATTTTTATTTTCATTTCTCGGAATTTTTATTTATTCTATTTATTTTGAATTCCCCGTCATAAATCCTCATTTGAAAGATGTACTGTACTACAGATTAAGGGCCTGTGAGGACGAATGCTGTAAATATTAAAGCCCCTAAAAGCTGTTTTCATCTGTATCAACAGTTTGATATTAACAATCCACCACATGATCACGTCTAAGTGAAAGCAGTTGCTCAAAGTGACAAACCCACACATTATTCAACTCTGCAGAATCCCCCCACACTGAACTTGGCTTTTTATAACGTCCTTTATCTCCTGTTTTCTCTTTGTTTGGTTCAGTTACATCACTCTAATATAGCCTCAACATCAGCAGTGTGTTTTCAGAGATAAAGCTAAAAAAAAACAATGACTCAACCTGCTCACAGAGGTGTTGTAAGGATCTTCAAAAAGTGGAAACTGTGGATTTCCATCCTTTTTCACTTCTAACTGTAACCTGTTTTATTGGGTTGTACAGTATTACTGAGAAGTGTTTATGAATAGTTGAGGTAAGTGGTTCGTATTGTGAAGGGTAGAACAGAAAATGGTAATAAACTGAAGCGATTTATGAGGAGGAGATTCTGCTTCTCTTTTATTTAGCTGCATTTACATTGGTGCAGTGCCACCCATTGGAGCTCATGCTGCTAGACCCATCGTAAAATACATTTGCTACTGCTAACACCTGTGTGTAGCTAAACTCTTAACAGTGTTAGGAAGCATTGGTGATACAACCTGTGGATTTCACCTGTCCTTCACAATAAGAGCCACAGACCTCAGGTTTAACAAGTTCCTACCAACACCTCACAATAACATAATGCACTGTAATAGGTTACATAATGATGACTTATGCAAAGGTATGCCTTTGAAATGCTTATGAGGATTTGCCAACCACAAGCCAGTCTGCTAAAGTGCGCTCTTTTTCACCAACCTGAGCTTGAGCTTTGGGATTGAGATGTTGAATTGAACTGAAATGCCTGCAGTTCCTCAGTCATCTCGAAGAAGCAGGAGTAGGGATTTTTCAAATGGAGGGTATCTCCCTGTGGAGCATGACGCTTCAGTTGCTTCAGTCATAACACTGAAAATCAGGAGCTATATGGATGTATGTTCTTCTGCAGCCTCCTAACTGCTGCCTCTCTTGGCAAATTTATTATCAGAAGCCACTGCAAAATATCTATTTTGTTGGCTGATGGCACTGTGCTCTCATAGACCCAGTCCGATAACCTTCTGTGTGTTTTCAGCCGCTGGACCTGCACAGGAATGTCTCGTGTAATGTGTGAGCCATATGACAGTTATTTATCAAACGGCAGTATGCTCGCCCACTATCTGGGCTTTGAATCAGACAAAATCCAGCTGATGCTACAGTCCCAGTTCTCAACAGCAGCTTTGGGACACATCACAAGTAAACTTTTATTTTACTTGTGTCAGCTGCTTGATCCAGACTGAGATATCTCAACAAGTTACTGTCTGGTCATGAAATCTTCTGCTGACTTTTCCTTAAGCACAACCATATGGTCGAGAGACATGGTTTTTAATGGTTTAGAATATATATAAAACCAACCGAAGACTTCTGTTACACACAGTTTGTGTAGCAACAAAGTCCTGGTTCAAAATCCCAAATTCATAACAACAACAACAAAATTTAGATTGTGAATGATATGGCCGACAGGCTAAACCATCTTGGAATAATGTGTGAACATTCCCAAGCCTGAATAACTGTAGGTTTTCCAATTGTTCCCAGTCTGCTGAGTCTGAGTCTGTGTTTATGTCTGCTAAAAATATAAATGTCAGCATTGTCTGTTAGCATACTGAAGATAGCATTTAGCTCGAAGACCCTGTTGCTTCACATAGCAGCTCACAATGCCTTCAACTGTTAGCGTTAATTGTTTCAAAGACTAATTGAACACAGGATGTCATGAAAATCCTTTTTTTTAATATACATACAAAAGAATCACTTCATCAATGGCGAAACTAACTAAAAATATTAGACAAAGATCTTCTTTTTTTAAATCAAAAAGCACAGTATAAATGGTTAAAATAAATATTCCTTTGATTTGTTTTGATTGACTGCTGATAGAAAAGGCAGACTAATGCACTTGCTTTGAAGGAGGGCAGAGATAAAGCAACATTTCACACCACAGTGGCATTAGACCGATGAAGATGGTAGCTGTCAGAGTGCAGACCATACTGTACATTTGATACGTTCTGGCTTCTTTTCTCTTGATTAGAGTGTTGATTAAAAATGTTCTGTACAAAGTGCATTAGTTTTACTGCATCGTGGTGAGGAGTCCACTGAAATGTCCATGGCTTTTATTTTGTTGTTGTTGAAATAAGTCAACACATCCAGCAATGCTTTGTTATAAGGAAACAGCGTTTACCCAGCAATGGGTAAAAGGGATTGATCTGTGAAGAACAGCTATTTGATCATTATACACAAAGAAATAGAATATATTTTTACATACTGAAATGATGGCAGTTGTACATATGCTGGTGGTTTGTATACAGATTAGCTGTAGGCAGAAAGCTGAAGTTAGTGAACCCATACAAGCAGCATGGGAAGGTCAGATACTGAGAAATGACCGATCTCTCCTGAATGTCTCATAATTTTTCTTGACCATCGCACATGTGGTCATCATCATATGCAGGAAGAGTGAAGGAAAGCTGCCAGCAAACAATGTCTGTCACTGACTTCAGCTGCGTAACAGGTTTGACTTGTGAACAATGTCTCTAATAGCAGAGCAAGCTGCACAGCGCAGAGCCAAACACCAGCAACACCAGCTGTGCCAGCCTCTCTGTCCCACTCGCTGCTAACAGGACTTGCTTGCTGTTAAAACCCGATTCATAGCGATGCGAAGGCTGCGTCTCAGCCCCACTGCAAAGCACCATGGGAGCTTGAAAGGAAGTGGGTCTCCTCTGCGGTCGGTCGGGACTGGAGCCGTCGGTCGGCCTCTCTCCGATGAGCAGCAGCGGGTGTTTCCTGTGGTCCAGCTCCGTCTTGAAGAGCTCGTACTCCTTATGTGGCAGCTTGATCCCCAGCACTGTGCACCCGTCTGTGGGGGTCAAGTCCTGCTCCACCCCGACCTTCCAGCCTCCAGCCCGACCACACTTTCCAGGCCTGGTCCCGTTCAGCAGCTTGGCCGTGGGCTCCTCCACGGCCATGACTCTCACCTGGGTGACCTTGAAGACGAACTCGGTGGCTCCCGAGACCTTGGCGGAGGGGTTTCCCTGAGCGTAGTGGCCCGAGGCCCTCAGGGTGAACGTGGGCTGGGAGCAGCCGGGGTCTGAGTAGTGCCTGTAGTTGCCCTCCCATGCGTGCTGGTCGGGGTCAAAGGTGAAGTCTCTGGTGAGGAAGAGGGCAGTGGGACGGGTTTCACAGCGCTGGCTGACCCAGCGGCCGGCCAGAGACAGAGAGGCTGCTGGGATGTGGGGCAACACAGGGGGGCGCTGCTCTGAGGAGCGGTAGACCAGCGCACACACAGGGCAGGGGTGGATATGATGCTGCAGAGAGGGAGGGAGAGGACAGATTTAGTTTTCTCATCATTACTTAAAGGAGAATTCCGATCATTTTTGACCCATAAATCGTTGTCCTGATGGTCACCCAGTGTTGGGGGGAGCAAAAATTGATGCAGGCAAACCAGAGTTACACCATGGCTAGACGGCGCTAGGGATAGCCACAACGCTAACCTATTTGGGCAATTCTTTCAACCACAACAAACACTCAAAAAACAATCAAATATCTATGGTACATGACTGGAATCCTTATGACACACCACTGAACTCATATAGTGTACAGTATAAACAGTATAAACTTTGTGTTTTTGCATGTAGCCCCTCACCTCAGACAGCCGAACTCTGAAACATCCTGGAAAGACATCTGATCACAGAGCGCCTGCTCTCCCCACCACAGAAACAAACACTTTTTCCTTGTTGTGATGATTTTTGTAAAGAAACATTTCAGAGTTCGGCTGTCTGAGGTGAGTGACTACATGCAAAAACACAAAGTTTATACTGTTTATACTGTACACTATATGAGTTCAGTGGTGTCTCTAAGGATTCCAGTCATGTACCAGAGATATTTGATTGTTTTCTGAGTGTTTGTTGTGGTTGAAAAAATTGCCCCCATGGATTAGCGTTGTCGCTATCCTCAGCGCCGTCTAGCCATGGTGTAACTCTGTGTAACTCAAAAATGGCTGGAATTCTCCTTTAACAGAAACTTCATCAGTAACAGTTCTGATGATTCATTTGAGCATCGTTTAATGTTTCAGTGTTTCAGATGTGAACAGAAAACTGAATATGAGATTTGTCACTGAGAAACTATAATGGATATTTTTCGAACTTTTTTTATTTGTTTTTTTTTATTTGTTTTTACATTTTAATAAAATGGTTTTATTAATTAAACCATTAACTGGTCAACCAAGAACACAAACACCTAATTAATTGATAAAGAAATGAATCATTAAAGGGATAGTTCACTCAAAATTGAA
Source organism: Trachurus trachurus (assembly GCF_905171665.1). Taxonomy (NCBI): domain Eukaryota; kingdom Metazoa; phylum Chordata; class Actinopteri; order Carangiformes; family Carangidae; genus Trachurus; species Trachurus trachurus. The sequence continues at coordinate 34,815,218 of NC_139896.1, forward strand.
ATTTCAAAAGCTCCGTGCAGCACTGCATGTCCATATGACGGTAGTGAACGGGGCTCACTTTTCTTCGTCCAAAAAGACACACCAAAAAACATCCAAATACCTCCATAGTGCTCGTCTGTAATGTCCCTCCCCAACATGAGAAATTGTTCTGAAAAAAATGTAATAAGTCTATATTGTAAATTGCTTGTTTGTAGCGGAAGCTCCCAGTGTCTCAGTTCACTGCTTTGCCTGTGTCCGTCCAAATCTTGCGCAATTTGCATTGACACCCTGTTCACGGCTCCGCAAATCGCGCGAGGTTTCGGCAGAGCAACACTGGGAGCTTCCGCTACAAACAAGCTTAAAATATAGACTTATTCAATTTTTTTCCGAACAATTTCTCATGTCGGGGCTTCAATACAAGAGGGACATTACAGACGAGCACTATGGAGGTATTTGGATGTTTTTGGTGTGTCTTTTTGGACGAAGAAAAGTGAGTCCCGTTCGCTACTGTCATATGGACATGCAGTGCTGCACGGAGCCCCGCTGTAACTCAGAGAAGACACGGAGGACTCTGAAACTTCTCCCAGCCCTTAGTCGACATGAGGGTGAGTAGATAATGAGTGAAATTTCAATTTTGAGTGAACTATCCCTTTAATTGTAGTTCTAATTTAATTTTCAAAGATAATTTTCAAAAGAATAAAATCTTATACAAGGAAATATGATATTTCCTGAGAGCTGGGCGTTTAAACTTGAATGTATAGGTGTGGAAGGACATAGTAAAAGGTGATGCAAGCAACTCTCCTTGACTTCAGTAAGTACAAAAACAAAAAAAAAAGCCAATGACATGTGTCTCACCATGGCGTTCTGCAGCGGTTGCTGGTACCCTGTTGGTCTGTACTGAGTCCTCTGAGTCCAGTCGGTGTGGATATCTCCTAAAAACAGCTCCTGGATCTTCCCTCCGTGACTGTGGTGCTGCGTCTCCACCCGAATCAGACCCATTTCCATCATGGAGAAGCCGAGTGCTGCCAGACACCCCCTCCCTGCCCTGGTGTTGTACAGCTCGTACAGCTTCCCTGGCACCACCCGACTTAAGGTCAGAGCCACGCAGGCGGGAGGCAGCCTGGAGGCCAGCCTCTGCTTGGCTGCCAGGCTGTGGATCACAACACCCACCCTGCTGAGGTGGTGCTCAGCTTCAGTGCCTCCACGGGTGATCCATGAGGCCTGGCGCAGGCGCAGCTTTCCCCTGACCATCAGGGAGTAGGCCGGGTCCTCGCAGCTGCTGTCGGTGTAGTAGTGCTGCAGGGCCTGGAAGTGACGGCTCGGATGGAAGGTGTATGAACGGGTGAGGAACTCTGGACCAGGCCGAACCTCGCATCTGAACACAGAGGGAAAGGAAATTGTTAAGAGTAGACATCTTTGAGTTTGGTTGGATATCGGTTTACGTATGTCTGTCTGTGCTGCGTGATATAATTGTGGACATTTTGTATTGTTTTCTGACTTTTTATAGAGAAATGGTTAATTGATTAATTGAGAAAATATCATTGATATTGAAAATAATCGCTATACTTGCAGCCCCACAGCCCTCCAAGGCAAAATAACACTCTTTGGCTAAGATTTTGAAAACCCATATTACCTGTGCCAACAAAATGCTTCTGCTTGCCAGTTATCAAAGCACCTTCATATCAAGCCAGCATCACCAAGCATGCATTAGCCAGGGAATGAGCTTTGCTTGGCCACCAAGTCATAGTTTTGACATGCCTATGCAAACAACCTATGACAGCAGCTCAGGTTTAATCCAAATCTTTTAATAGTGTTTATAACTGAAACCAAATCCTTTCTGTGTTTTGGTCTGATAATTAAGGGTTGTGGTATTGCAACACCAGCCTCAAGCTGCACTTTTTTATTTATTTGCTTTCACCATGTCAAAATTGTCAAAACACATGGCTCCAGGTCTCAAGTCTAGTCTTAATAAATTCCAAGACAAGTGTCGTGTGCTTGAGTCTGACTAAAGCTCGACTCTTAAGCTATTAAACGTGACTTTTAGTCAAAGTGATAATGATCTTCTCAAAGTTTAACAGTTAGAAAATACACCAGATATGAACTAATGAGGTAAAACCAGTGGTGATTAAAGAAGTTTACAGATGGGTGACATATTTAAGGAAAAACTAAAATAAAGTGTCTTGTTGCTCCTTGGCATGGCCCTTCCAAATCTCTGGAACTGGAGGAATGAACATTACTCATCCAAAAATATTTTCCTCACATTTGATGATGGTGGAGGGGAGTCCTGTCCAACAGATTTGTCCTAATTCCCAGATTTAGGCTGACATCTGGTATTTGTGAAGGTCATAGCATGTGATTCAAATAATTTTCATGGTACAAGCCATTTAATGACCTACTGTGCTTTGTATTATGGTAAGCATCTGCACTTAGCTAATCAGATGTGTACTTCACTGTCCATTTATAAAAGTGATGTATCGGTGCGTGCGTTTTGACTGACTAAATAATTGCTGTAACAACTCAGAAAATCTCACTTTGTTGACACCCATGTGCCGTCCAGTCTTGGGGGGATGTCTGCTGTGATTCTCACTCTGTCCTGTAGGTGGCGGTACTGGCAGTGAGGCTCCCACTGCAGGCTCTCACTCAGGTTGGAGGAGGAGGTGAAGGAGGCTGTGGGCACCTCCCATAGTTTACTGCCCGTCCCAGCCACAAACACAGCTACAGAGGGAGATAAAGTCAGAAAACAGCGAGTAAATTATTTAGATTTCCAGGCTGATATAAGGAAAGACGTGGGTAACGGGGAAAGGGAAACCCCCAAAAATATTCAGCTCAGAGATGATTATCGGCTTCCTCCATCAGAAGATGAAAGGGCCAAGTACAAAAAAGCAATTGGGGAACCTTCACATCATCTCCCTGTTACATCTAAACACAATTCTGGGTGACTGCGGGCTGTAATTTTGGTAAATTGTCCGTGTAATAAACGCTGAGTTGTGCTATAGGAACCATACATGGCTGTGAATCAGGAGGACGTTGGCCACCGTGCAGACAGCTTTGGCTTGTCTCTTCAATCAGCCTGCAGCTGCTACACAGTCTTTGTTTTGGGGGTTTTGCTCGGAGGCGGGGGGTGATGTGATGTGTGTGGAGGTAATTGTGAATAAGTGTACACTCTTTGTACAGTAAATATACATTTCTGTTTTTGAGATAAATCAAACAGTGGGTCACTGACAGCAGCAGATAACCAAGCCAAACACATCTGTTGATAATATGGCTTTATAAAAGAGACACATATGATGATAGATGTTCTTGCTCGAGTAGAACATTTATTGATCTGGTGTGTGCACATCTGCAGTCAGTCTGTCTGCCCGTCTGTGGTCGTAAGCAGCTGCAGTGTGTGCGCTACATGCACTTGTTGTTGCACAGAGAGTTGTGTGCCGGCAGCATGGTGAGGCCAGCAGTGCTCCGATCTGGTTCTAGACCAGCAGAAAGTGAGAATGTTTTCTGATTGCATTCATGGTTGCAACATGACGAAACCCACTGGGGGCTGTGTGAGCAATTTGTGTGTGTGTATGTGTGTGTGAAAAATATGGCTTCAGTTTTATCCTCCCAAAACAAATGTCAAAAAGCAAAGGCGGATGAGTTTTCACAGATGCCTACATCTCCTGTTTTTCACACTTTTTCTCTTTTTTCATCTCGTACTCCCTCATTTAGTCTACTTTCTTCTTTGGAGTGAATTGTTGTCCTCAAACTTTAGTTTTTTGTTTGGATTAACCAAATCGATTCAAACATTTAGAATAATGAGCCTTAAAGGTGCTCAGAGTGAAGCTGTTTACAGTCTTTATGCTAAGCTAATGTAGCCAGCTGAATGTAATCTATATTTAGCTCATCTCTGCTCATCTAATTCTCATAAGAGTCAAACCTTTTGCAATAAATCAGCTGCAGCTGCAGGAATTCATGAATTGATGAGTTGTATTTTGGGTAGGCCAAAATAACAAATGGTATTTGTTCTCAGCTTCTCACATGTACAGAAGCCCAGAAAGGACATACTTGCACATATTTTTTTTTTACACCATTATCTCAGGATAACAAAGCTTGTTATCCAAAGATAACAAGATATTATAAGGAGAAACCCGATAATTGTTATCCTGAGATAATGAGATAATTATATTTTTGTAAAATTTGAAAGATCCACAGATTTAAACCTTGAACTTTGAAACGGTTTTCTCCTGATGATATCAGGATAAGAAAATATTTGTGAGTATGGCCTTTCTCAGCTTCTGTATACAGATGAGATTATATGCTGTTTCACTTCAGCCTGTTTTTCTTTGGACTTCTTGTAGGCAAATACCATGTATTTTACATGTTTAATGAACCTTTCATTACAAATATCTGTGGATCCACCACAATGAAACTAAAGGTTAATTGCAGTCCTAAAGTCCGTGTACTGTATCCATCTTGCTCTTTCCCTCTATTTCCTTCTCCTTTATTCCCTAATGCTTCCTCTTACCCCCTCAGCTCATGCATTCCTTCTCTCACTTTCTAAACTTTCCCGGGACAGACAGCTTTATGGGTGTAATCGCACTCCACTTCTCTCTCACTTGACTTTAGATGCACATGGGGAGCACATCACCTGTCGAGCCTGCAGAGAGCCGTGGATCGGTTTGTACTCTTCTCACCGAGCAGATGGAGAGCAGGGAAAATGAGAACTCTTGAATGGAAAAGTGTGACGCTGAGTTGCCGTTGGATTTTTATTGTTTTTTTTGTAAAAGGCTCCAAAATGGTGGCTGACTGATCAGCGTTTATTAACCTTGTTAGTGTCAGATGGAGGATATTTTTTGTTCCCCTCGCTCTTGGAATTCGTCCCATAATATGCTGACCACAACCACAGACATGTGTGCGGCTCACTCATTTCCTAGCATCCTTCCACCTGATACACACAGACACGCACACATGTACAGTTTGGATTGTTTGAACTATACAGTCACAGACCAGAAAACCACATTTAAGATCAAGGCACATCTCCCGTCCTCTGAGTCCATTTTGTTGATATGATTAATACATCTTTTTCCTGTCACTGGCACTGAAACATGTTTGCAATTTTCCCCACGCAGTGATGTGTTTGTTTATGCTCCATGTCACTGCAGCTGGCGTGGAAACCCGGTCACTCTGACCCAGCTGCGCTCCCACAGGAAAACTGGGAGCAGAAATACTAATCAGGATTAATTAATTTCCACTGCTCTTTGCAAGACGCTCGGTCGGTCTGTTTTGTGTTATTCAGCCTTTGTAGCTGCATGCAACATGTTGCCTAAGTGGTTACAATGAATGAACAAAGAGGCTTGAGTCACAGTATGTGATGTGGAGTCATTTGGGTTGCTATATTTGAGTTTCTGTTTTTGCCAGAGCATTTCTATAGAGTGATTCTTGAGGTCACTTGTCATTCAGCCTCTCTCCCTCTCTTGGATCTCATTCCAGTTGGGCATATGGTTGCGTTTACTAAAAGAGTTCTCATAAAAGCAGAGCTTAGTAAAACAAAATTGCTCATCGTGGGGTTTTAACTATTCCTCTACAAAAGGGCCTATTCCAACCGCAAGTGAGGCGATGTTGTAATACATATGATAATATCCAACCCCCATCTCAATTTGGAGGAGTTGGGGGACTATTTTAGTTGATTCACTTCCTACATAGGCAGTCAAATATCATTAGTTTTACCCTGAAATAGTTCCCACTGATTTATTTTTCCACTACGGCTCCTAAATCGTCCCCTGATGCAGCCTGCACCACCCTGTCACTGTGTAGTGCTCGGTGCATCTTGCAGAACAGACGTCTTGTTCTGACGCATGAAACTCAACCCTGTTATAAATAGCTGCATTCAACTTTACGATTACATTAAACAACATATACAATGTGTGTAGAAGGTTAGGTTACTCTATAAAACACTGTTACAAAAATATATATGAAGGCTCATAATTTAGCAGTAAAGCTGACAGTGATTCTGGTGAAACCGACATCAGCCATGAGTTTTACACATCCATCTGATATATAAAATAAGGTGCATCAACAAACAACTCTGACTCCTATAATTCAGTTAATAGTCAGAACATTGATTGCTAATTAATGGTTTTCAACAGTTCTTAAACATCAAATTGTATATATATATTTAGTTTAGATTGTATTGATCCAGCATTCCGATCAAGTCATTTCATTTTTATTAATATCATACACAGCAATACAGTTACAGCAATCTAGTGTTATTTATTTCTTTTTGCTGCTAATGTACATGTTGTAATTTGTTAATAAATAATATTAAGTACATTTATATCTGTGTTAATTTGTTACCTTTTTTTTTAACAAGGCTAAATGTTTCTGTCAAGCCTGATGCCTTCACTCACATGACAAGGTATACGCTTCATTCATTCAACAGTAGTATCGGATCGGTATCGGGTATCGGCCGATACGCTCAGCCCAGGTATTGGATTGGATCGGAAAAAACTGGATCGGTGCATCTCTAGTTAATGGGACAGAATCAAACTTAGATGTGCTTGAGTTGCCATAACAACACACAAGGACAGGTTAAAACTGATTGTGAAGGCTCACTTTGTGCACCAGTGCTGTAGATATTGAAACGGTTCATGTACAAATATCATTCCGACGGAGCACTTGGGGTAAAGGTACATTTTCTTTCTCCTCTTCTGTAGAAATCCTGATCATAAATTATAGGCTGAGACAGCACCCCCCCACCCCCCCCCCTCCCCTCTCCCCTCTCCACTCTCCCCTCTCCACCATTTGTATTCATGCAATGTCACAATTCTCCCACAAGGGGTCAGTGCAGCAGCCTGTGACCTGTGTGTGGTCTGGACGCTCGGTCTGTCATCACCACTAACTGTGCTGCAACCACTGGCCTTCGCCTCATCCGACTGATGAGCAGCCAAAGTAATCTACCTGCCTTTGAGTTCCCATATTCATCCTGTTTCCACGGACACAAATGCACGCATGCACGTTCACAAAAAACACACTGAACACATTGATTTACAACGGCCTGCAGAAGGGATGCCATTTATAAAAAGACCTCCAGGCTGCACTCTGTTTGTTTGTTTGCATTGGTGATTACGGTTTGGCAGCCTGCAGTCTCCTCTCTCATGTCTCATCCACAGCGCCAAAGTCAAAATACAGTTTTATGTACTTCTGTATTTGGAGCTATCCTGTAAAAACAAGAACCAGATCCGGGCACTTTTAATTCAGGGTTTTGCGGAGGGAGTCAAGCGCTTGACGTTAAAGTCAACTCAATGCCAATGACGCCTTTGTCTGCTTCATAGCTGCGTCTATTGAGGCTTTTAATGGAGAATAACTAAACCTGCCAAAGTGGAGGCAGTGGAGGTGAAAGAAAATCTATTTTGTCCCAGAGAAAATGTTGTTGGTGCACTGCATTGATGGCAAAGCCCCTCATGTTCCAGTATTTTAACTACTTCCTCATGTGTTTCCTACTTTTTTTTTTTTTTTTTTTTTACTGCATCCTTCAGTGTGGCTGCCCCCTGTGTACTGTAAAGTCACTCTCATCTCTCTTTGCTTCAGTGCTGCAGGACAATACCCTCCAAACTGTCCCTGAATTGCCCGTGCCCTCCTGGCTCACCTACCCCTCCCCTGATGAAAAAGCCATGATGTTTACGGCTCATTTCACCTGGATGGATTTCAGATTCCTCTCTTTTTTTCTGTCTTTGTTTTCTCCCTCTCTCTTTCTCTCTCTCTCTCTGGGAGTGGTTGATGAGGTGAATGAAGTTGGTCAGGAGGATGAGGGGGGAGGGAGTTTGAGGCATCTTCATGTGCTTCAATAACAAGTCAAGTACATGGGTGTGTGTCTGCATGTGCGCGAGCAGATATTAAATACAGTAGCTCAGTGGTTTCACATATTTAGGTGACTGCTGGACATTATTCACCGTTCACAGCTGCTTTTTCAGGCTCTCTGAGTTGCTGAGCTGTCCTCCAGATCTTGGATATAGGTGTTATACCAGTGATTCCCAACTATTTATTGGCTTGAGGGCCCTTACAATGAAGGAGTGCCTCTAGTCCTCTCGTCGCAAGTTGCATATTTGTATAAATTATGTGCAGTGAGTGACAAAGTGAGTGTTTTTTCTTCTAAATGTGTCATATCTAATTTCAATACATACTAAAAGCCAAAATATTTGCAAAAAAAAAAAAAAAAAAATTGTAGGAGATCAAAAAAAAACTTTCATCATGTGACCCAGAGGCCAGGTCCAAGGCCCAATGTTGAGAACTACTGATACAGGAAACTTTGATGGCCTGGTTTTCTCATAGGAAACGTCTCACCACCCACATATTGATGGATACAGTTCCTTACCATCAGCATTTTTGGAGAGTTATTCAAATATCCACATGAACAGCTTCAAAATATACTGAATAAATGCTGATACAAGTTACTCTTTGTCTTTTTGTTTTATTAACATTAATAAACCTTAATAACCTTTGTATTCAGCTCATTTCCCTCTTCTGTCCTCCAGTTTACCGTATGTTGAAAAAAAAAAGCTAGAGGAACAAAGAGATGTTACAGATCTCATTACAGAGCCCAACAATTACATATCCTCTGTAGAGAAAACAAGATGATGTGATTTAACAAGCTGTTGTTTAGAGGTATGTAGCGTCTGACCACATGCAGCTCAACATCATCGGCTGAAAGCTAAACAGCCGAATGTAGGTAAAGCTTCTGGTAGGAGCCGACCCCCTCGTCACTGCCCCAGCCCTGCGCTGAGCTAACGTCTCCCAGCAGAAGAATTTAATATCACCCCCCCCCCCCAATAAGCTTCCAGTAACGGCCCCTTTACATTTTGGGCTGTCTGAGACAAAGTTTACAAGCATGGTAAAACCTCTGTGGGACAAAAACAGGCCATACATCACACTGTGGGAAATATCCACCTTTTGGCCGACTTTGGTGACCAATCACAGCCAGTGACGGCTGCCCTGCTGAAATAATCAGTCTTAAAAAGTGATAGTTTTGATGACTGATTAATGGTTTCAGTCATTTTGAGGTTTTCTGGCAGTAATTAATAAGAAGAGAGTAAAAAAACAAATTTGTCAGTTTGGCCTTGTTGCCGTGGTGCCCCGCCTCCTCTCTCCCTTCCCTCCACCCTTGTCGCCAAAGTCAAGCGAAGGTCAGGTTGATTGAGAGGTTTTTTCAAAGAACATGAGGTCTGTTGTGTTTTTCTAACCCTCAGTCCCCCTTCCCTTTTTCAGGCTGTAACCCCGGAGTCTCATAGCGGTCTCCCGGACGAGGAGTATCCCTCCGTCCCCGGGGCGATGCATGGGCGACTACTGTTGTCTTTTCATCACAGTGTAAGCTGGTTAATCCAGCGGCCTCATTTATTTAGACAAGGGATCTACAGGGGTTTGCCCAGTGGACGCCGCTGCCAGCTCCACTGTGGTTAAGCGAACTCTGGATCCACTTCACTAAGCTCCAGCGCTCCGATCGTCCCGCTGCATTTCACACCCTCACCATGAAGAAAACGGCTGCCGCACTGAGCCAACACATCCTTCCAGCTATACCCCAGCATTTCAACCGTCTTTGTGCTCGGTTACTAGTTCATCCAGCGTTCAAACAAAACAATTTCCACTGTTGAAATTAAATTTAAACACTGGCCCTTCATCTAGCACCTGACATGCATTGTGGTACACCTCTCCTCGGTGGAGATATTCAGATAGCACACGAGAGAAGTTGATGGTCCATTGATGCTTTGGAGCTGAGATTATATCAATTTCACCTTAATCCAAAAACTCAGTTTGGAGACATATTTGGAGATCCAGTCGGCATCGGTTTCGCATAGTTTCGACTTTTGAACGGGACTGTTATTGGCCAAAAGCAGGAATATTGCATCCAAAGTTTAATTCAAATGAATAGGACCTAAGGTTGGATTACAAATTAATCCCATCCTGTTCTTTTCAGAGCAGTTCAGACCTTTATTGACAGATAAGGAGAAATTCTTCCGTCAGAGGATCCACCAGACCTTATCAAAATATTTAAAGTTTCTTCCGTACGGCAAATTGCTCACTTTTATCTTGAACATGGGAAACAGCCGTTCAAAACGACGGTTTAACCAGAGTTTGGGTTCAGGAGCGAGTTTCTCAAAGGTCTCACTCAGTGTGGAGTTAATATTATGGAGTCAACTCACAGTCAGGGGGATTTAATAGAGCTCTCTTTTTTGAGGAGCAATGATGTTACACCTGTCAAAAATCATCTTAATACAGATCTTGTGGTCCAAACAATTCCACTTTGATATCAGTGACCCCGGAAATTAATTTCAAATCAGTTTTCAGCTCTGTTTGAACTGTCTGTTGTGGGGCCAATGACTCAACCTCTCCTGTCTCCTCTACTACACTTCAGCGGAGAAAGAGTTCACAGATACCAGTCTGCCACTGAAGCAGCTAGCAGGGATAAAGGGAGGGGAGGAGGTTGGCACTGGGTTACTGGAGGATGATTATCCCCGAGCAGATGCCTCCCCCTGCCTGTCTCCTGCTGCCCGTCACCTTAACCAACCCTGATGGGCAAAACGCTGGGCTTCCGCAGTCGAGGCCGTGGCGGCTGGACAATCAGCTCTGCACAGCAGCCTGAGGTAGGGTCAGTAATGGCTGTCTCCTGTTATTCTAACCATTAACATAATGGCAACATTAGTTCCAGGGCCACGCTTCCCTGCTCCTAGAGAACCATTGTTTAAAGGCACCAGCCGGAGCTGCTTTTTTTTAAAGACTCCTCCACTGACGCTTTGAAGACACTCGGAGGAGCAGAGGGGGGAAAAATAACAGAGTGACTATTCATAATGTCAGCACAGGTTGTGTTTTTATTTTTCAATGCGCTGGTCCACATGTTAAACTTTGGAAATGGTTTGAATTGTGACAAATTGCATAATAACTTCCTTTTAATTATGAGTTTGTCTGTTTTAATCTCTTCATTTTTTTGACTCTGTGTCCTGCCATGTGTTCTTTAAGCTAAATCCCCCAAAGTGTTCAGCTGATTTCTCACATGAGAGAGCATTTATCTCATTGTTTTCATACTGGAAAAGCTTTGGAGCGCAGGGAGAAATCTGCTGCAATCTTTTAGGATCAGATTCTAATGGTAAGATTTACACTTCAAGTTTTTTTTTTTTTTTACACTACAACAGCTTTTAAAGTATATATTGCATCACAAACTTTTTTTAAATTATCCCAAATCAGGGTAAAAATTAAGCTTTATATAACAAAATCTAGACCAGCTCACTGGAATGAGGGAGGAATAAAAGACAAACTATATCTATATTCAAAAAGCTGTTTAGACAGGTGTAATCCACGCTGCCATCCTGCAGACAGCGGCTGAACTCACCTTGCCACAGCAGCCAGGCTCCCCTCAACAGGTGACAGAAACGTCCGTTTGACATGTTTCCTGCTCCTGCACACTTCATCCACACTCTCCGCTCTGAAAACAAACTTTGATCCCTGGGAAATCCAAGAAACAGAGAGGCTCCTGTCAACAGCAGACGCTCACGGAGGATATCACCATGACAGGATCACATATATAATAGGCTATATATATATATGTCCGGTTATCCCTCAGATGAAACTCTGGTCTCCCGTTCAGCCAGCAGGGACTTTTTCTTCCTTCTTTTTCCTTCTTCTCTCTATCTCCACCTCTTGGCTTCCATGGTCTGATAAGAAAGTCCTCAGTTGGAGCTCCTTGCTGCATGCAACTTCTCCACACTGGTGCTTCCCCTCAGTTGGCGAGAAGGAGAGTAAATGCTCTCTCTCTCTCTTTCTCTCTCTGTCTGTCTCTCCCTTTCTCCACCCACCCTCACCCACCTCTCTCTCAATCACACACCACCGGGTCACTACCGTGCAGCACTGTGGATCTGTTCCACTCGATGCATGTGCAACGAGAGAGAGAGAGAGAGAGAGAGAGAGAGAGAGAGAGAGAGAGAGAGAGAGAGAGAGAGAGAGAGAGAGAGAGAGAGAGGGAGGGCAGAGATGGAGAAAGTTTTAGAGTGTGTGTGTTTTTGTGTGTGCGTGCGTGTGTGTGGAGGAGGGGGGTTTGAGCCTCCAACTTCCTAAAGTGGAGGCTCTGGGGAGCTTTTAGAGTAAGGTGCAAAAGGGCAGTGGTGGATAGGAGTTAACACTGCAGGCACTAAATAAAACACATTTCCTCACTGGCTGTACCTATCAAGTTGCAACTTTCCATGTTGACAGGTTTGTTTTAAATTGGTTGTGAGATATTCCTCTCTGAGATTTCTCCCTCCGCCCCAACACAATGGATGTGAATGGAATTAAAATGCCAAATAATAACCAAGAGAATCTGGGCACACAGAGCAGCCCAGTCCAAGTAAAATAAGTCCAACCAAGAAAAAAAGGAGCAAAAAGGAGGCACATAGCATAAATAGTACACCACATAATTACAACATTAATGAGACCAAACATTGTAAAAGTTGCCGTGGTAATTCGAACCAATCAGCAAAAAAAGGATTTGTCTGACAGACTTCATGCAGCTCCCTCCAGAGCCACAAAAGGCTTTACACAACTTTTTTTCTTCTTCACATATGTAGTAAAACTCCCCATGACCTGTAAACAGACTTTGATATGTAAAACTGGACTGAGGGACTTCCCCCTTCCCCTTCTAATTACCCCTCGCCGTGTCCATACTGAGTGTGATGATGTTCCAGTGAAGCCATGGGGTCCTCACTTTGACAATTCAAGTGGGTGTTTTCCAAAGATACAATAATTTCTCTCTGTTTGTGTTACAACCACAGCCAGCATGGGCAGTCAAATGGAAATATTTTTTCTCTCGAGCATCACTTCATACACATAATACTCATACTCACTTCATATACACAGAATTTCAGTAGGCTATGACTCTCCAGGTCCTCGGAAACTTTGGGATCTTCGATAGGTTTCAATATAAACTTGTCTTGGAGTGAAACATGCTTGGATGCGCAGCATGAGTTTGTATTGGGACTGAAGAAGCTAAAAAGAGTCAACAGCAACGTGTCTAAACGTCCCAGAATAATACACAGACCTCACTGTGAAGAGTTTTCTTTGGATTTACGTTCTACCAGAGAAATAGTCCCAATGAAAGCTCTTCACAGTCAGCTCTTTGGCTTATTGAGAATAATGGAAACCCTGTTTCTTGGAAGAGACGTTGCTCATTGAAGTTATAAACATTGTTTTAATGCCCCCCTTCATTTTTACTAGGGAGGGCGGTGCTACAGTAAGATCTCATCGACAGATATCTCAAAACCTTTGCGCCAAACTATCTGCATGGTAAGACACTGCTACAGGTGCGTGGGAGAGCGCAGTATGTTTCAAGTCAATTGAGTGAACTGACCTTTTGTGCTGAAAAGAAATTTAGCGTCAAGAAAATTCAACCCCGCAGCAACTGCACGCACACATTTTCGCACGAAGCCCATATCACACCCCATTAGAAAGACACGTGAACACACAAGCGTTCCAGTCACACTGATTCATATGCTCCGCGTACACATGTGGTCGGACGGAGCTGTTGACGCTGTTGACCGCTGCAGAGGTAAAGAACGGTTTCAAAGTGCCTGCCAAGTGAGAGTTGGCAGCACATCTACGGCGGGTGGGCTGACCAGAGCCCTGGCACACGGTCAGAGAGGTGCCTCCACTCCTGACACCATTACACACACAGTCACTGACCAACGCAACTGGGCTGAATAGTTTTACCACGACTACGGGGTTTTATATGGCAGATTTGTAATGCATCATTTTGCTAACATCAACATTTCTTTGTCAGTCTGTTCCCTGTGTGTTCAAAGCAGAAAGTTTCTCACAGACTTCATTGCCATGTTCTCAAGGTCATGCAGCTCCACATGGGGAAGTGTTAAAAGATCATTCTCGTCTGGGTCTTAATTTTGTAGCTTTTGCCATAATTGTTGCCATGTATAATCTTAACACAGCACCTCCCGAGTTGAGTGAAAATTTAAGTCACATAGTCACAGGTCTGATGAAAACAGTTCACCACCCGACCTCCAGCTTGGATGCAGACATGGCATTGGCTTCGTCATTTCATGAGCTATGAAGAGTCTTTAGAAAATTCCTGTGTGCCCACTTTTAGTTTTATTTTGGAGGATGTTTAGATTTAAGCAATATTACCCGAGAGGGTGTGCGACTAATACCTGAAACACAATCAGTCACGTCAGTAGATTCCTATGTGTAATGGAACCTAGTTTACCTCTACAGCAAATAATCCGACCCTTAGTAACGACCTTGCAACAGAAAGGATTAGAAACTCTGAGCTGATGTTGATGTTTCATCACGGTCGTCGACACAGCTGATGGGGAAAGTCAAACATTTCGATTACTCCAAAGTTAATTAAAAGTCCAAAAGTCGCAAAGAGAGAGAGAGAGAGAGAGAAACATAGACGTATCTTCTGTTTTTTCCAACGAAATATTCAGCTCCAGGCCATATTTTATTTTCACCGCGGTCACAACTAGTGTAGATCCATGCCTCCCGGCTAAAACGGGGCAGTTTGCAGCTAATTCATGTTATAAAATCTGAGTTTGGCATCTGAAAGGAGCACTCTACAGGACGTTGATTTAGTTTGTGATTTATTTTCACGAGTAACATAACGTTTTTAAAATAATAAAAATAAGAGTCCATGGATGGTTACCTTGGAGATGGACAAAACAACGACATGGCGGAGTTAGGCGTGCTGTCATGCTGATTTGAGCACGATCGAAATGTCTTGTTGACCAATCAGATTGCTTGGTCGGAACTACTTGTATAACAGTGGTTAGTTACCGACGTACTGTAGGGGCCAAGGATATCACAACATACAACCCACCATGTCCGCCTCAAAAAATAATGTTTATGTATGTCTTGATAATGTATTTTTCAATTATTTCATTCGGTTATGGTGGTGAACAATACTCCTGCCTTCATTGTTAAGGAAACACTATATTTCTGTACCACACAGAAAGTGTAGGGAGAGGGTCGCTGTGGGTGGCAGGCTGTTGGGTGGATGGTTGGAACATAAAAGTGCCAGACTTTGACATCAGAGTCCAAGCTTCTCATCCTGAGCCGTGGTTTTGTATCGACCCAAGAATCACAATCTTAACCTAAATGTAACCCAGAGCTGTGAATGAACTTTTTACTGATACGTGCAGTAGCCTATCTACAACTCATTGTATTTACTCACACTGCAAAAACTCAAAATCTTTCCAATAATATTTGTCTTCTGTCTTGTCAAAATGTCTCATTTCTAGTCAAAACGAATCTCTTTCCACTTAAAATAAGACTCATCACCTAAAAACTGACTTGTTTTTGAGATAATTTTCATTTGTTTCAAACAAATTTTCACTTGAAATAAGTAGAAAAATCTGCCAATGAAAGCACATTTTTTGTGCTTGTAATAAGGAAGAAATACCTGCTCCACTATCAGATTTTTCTACTTATTTCAAGTGAAAATATGCTTGAAAGAAGTAAAAAGTGTCTAAAAACAAGCTACTTTTTAATGTGATGAGTCTTATTTTAAGTATAATGAGATCTGTTTTGACAAGAAATGAAATTTTGACTAGAAATAAGACAGATATTCTTGGTAAGTTTTTGCAGTGCATTATGTTACAAGTCCTCAGTGACACTTATTTCCTTTAAATTTAAAATTTTAATGAAACACTTGAATTTTGTGCACACGAGTCAACTTACAGAGGAAGAAATGTTAAAAAGATACCTTGGCTGTCTTCACTTTGGGCTAAATTGTATGTTTACTTGTCTGATTGTCTGACTTCTTATGTCGTGTCTCTCCAATTTGTTCTAAATCACAGCTTCACTTTGCCTCCTCCTTCCTTGGACAGTCCCGTCATCTCTGCCTTGGTCGTCACAGCGACTACTTCAGGAGAGCTTAATCTGATTGTTGATCAGTGCCTCTGGCTAAGTGCTAACTTGCTGTGACAGACCCCACAGAGAGTGAAGAGGAGGGAGGACAGACACCGCTGATCTCTGATCCCAGATCTGACAGCTGGCTCCCTCAGGAGGACACTGCCTGGGGTGTCAGCAGCTTTGATCCACTCAGGGTCCTCTCAGGAATGCACACACCCACACACATGCGCACACACGGACCTATACAAGTGCTGCACTCTGATGTTTATGTAAATGCATGCATACACTATTTTTTAATCTCACTCCCTTTTTTTTTTTTTTCTTCCCTTTCCTGTTTCTAATATACAGACTCATACATCCACCCAAACACACTCACACACACACTCCCACACAACCTTCTGGGCCCAGCCCGTTGGCACACACACACAGGAGCTGGCACGAGCTGCCTAAGAACACACAGTCAACGGTATTTTATAATCAAATAATTTCTCAATCCTGTAACTAATACCCCTCCACCAAGCACCAGCTATCAACTGTGGTGGGCTATGTGTGTGGTGTGTGTTTGCTTAGGCATACATCCTACACGTTGACACACACACACACACACACACACACACTATACTTGAATAATCACATACACATACACATGGACCGTATGTTCACACAGAACTTTAGACTGGGTTCATTCATTGGTTCATTCTGTGTTCTGGCTGTTTGGACTGTGTCCCTCTACGTACCAGTGGCGCCCCCCGTAGGACTGACCGTCAATGAGCATCAAAGTATCTGAGCAGAAGAAAACAAAGAAGAGAATACAGTAAGGCACTTGTTGGTCAGTAATTTGAATTATGAAACCACGTTGTTGTATTTTGGACAGGATATCTCAGTAAAAGCTGCTTGTCTTTTTTTCGGATTTAAGAGCTCAGTGTGAAATTTGACTTTTTGACTTGATCCAAAAAAGATTTCTGCTGATCTAATTGATGAAAAACCTGGAACCACCAGGGAAGCAATAACAATCTATGTGCTGATGTTTATCAACATCTTTGAAATTCTGTATATCATTGGGCTTGGAGGCTGACATGAAGAGTGGACAGAGTCAGATCTTATGACCAACTGTTGTCAGACCCGGTCTCTGCTGGAAAAACAGGAGGTCCAGTCAAACTTTGATAGTGGCATGGCAACATCAAACAACAACATAGGGAACACATAGCCTATTGGGAGACACATACATTTGCATAGCCTACACATTCACACAATATTGACCTCAACAGCTCAAACATACAACCTGTAAAAATTACTGTATAAGATATAGCCTACTTTATACAATGAAAATAAAAGGCTCAATAGCCTAGGCAATACACCTCTGTAAATAGGATGCCTACTTTAGTTCAACATGCAGTTATAGTTCATTTTTCCGCCAGAAAAATAACATAAATATGATACACAAAATATTCTGAAGCATTTTTGGTGCCTAAGAATCTTTTAAAAATAATTTCATACTGTATAGTGTAGGACCTTGTCGGTCTCTCTCTCTCTCTCTCTCTCTCTCTCTCTCTCTCTCTCTCTCTCTCTCTCTCTCTCTCTCACACACACACACACACACACACACACGCACACAATTCAGTCTGCAGGCACAACAATGGGGGAAAAAACAAGCGTTTTTTTCCATCTCCCTGACGGAGAGAACTACGTGGTCTACGGCCTTTTTCCTCAAATTTCAACTTTCAATTCAAACTTTATTGAAGTCTTACGTTCGGCGACGTTCGCCGTCTTTTCCTGCACCGTTTTTCCTGCTGGGAAGCCAAGCCGCCATGTTGGAACCACTGGTAAAGAAAAACACACCTGCTGACGCATGCGCAGATGTACCGGAAAGAGAACGCGAAAGAAAAGTGCGGGAAATCTGGCTGGATAAACAATCTTTTTAGACAGTCTACTGTGGACTCTCACAACGATATTCACAAGTCAGAATACTTTTGTTTATAAAACATCTTTGGATTTTTGTGATCTGTGGACCCTTATCGACTAAAGGAATATGAATAACAGGAAGAAGAAGAAGAATCAAACTACCAACCTTTGTAAGACTCAAAGTCTGGTCTTCTGGTACAGGATGATCACAGGTAATAATGATTAATATTTATTCAGGTGTATTACTAGCACAAAATGAAAAGAGAATTTGAATTCTAGACTCTAACCCATAACAAGATATACATACTGTTTACTCCCTGGTCAGCACCTTCTGCCCCATGAGCCTGCAAAATGAGGGCAATGAGGAGGCTATGGTGGGGCTAACACTGTAAACCAAGACTGTAGTCTTGTATGAACTACTTGAAAGCAAGACTTTGGTAAAAGTACAAGTATCTCTCACCATTAAAGCAGAAGTAAGCAGAATATTTGTGTTAATATAAGTCTTATATAGTTATATCTTCCGACGGCAATCACTTAACACGGGTCTGTCAGTCACTCTGCTCTGCTGTAAGCCGAGGAGAAAACTTTCCTTGTATCCTACAACCTTTATCCAATGAGGAGAGAGAACGGCATAAAGGGGCGGTCCTCTCTGTGTGTGCAGCAAAGGGATGCGCGTGAATGTGGTGACTTAGGGACGAGGGTGGGGACTGCTAACTCCATCGGCTGACAAGAAGTTAGCCAAAACGACCGGACTGCTTACTTCTGCTTTAAATTACTTTAGGTTAAAGTCAACTTTTAGAATAGCCTCACGTGAAAGTCTCTAGCTTATATCAGAAGTAATTTTCTCATATTATTCTTTATCTGACTTTATTTGGCTGATTTGCCAAACCTGCTTTCTTGCGGTCTAACGAATTTCTCCTGATTGTAACGAGTACACATTTTAGTAATGAAATGTGGTAGAGTAACAGTGAAAGTTGCAATAAATCAGAATAACAAGGTTATGTAGCCTACTGTACATGAAAATTCTGCTGAAGCGCAGTGAAAACAACACAGTACAACACAACAAAGTATTTGTACTTTTTTACATTACACCACTGGACTGTAGGGTGTAGTGTGGTGTACTGTGGTGTCTTTTTGTGCCCGTTATCAAACAAGATATACTCCCACCGTCCCGACACGCACCACCACACACAAGCTAAGCCTGCTGCAGATAGGACACTGCTCTTTAATCATCACACATTCACATCTCTGCCTCTTGGATATGTTAACACACACACATGCACAAAAAGAAAGACAACAACATCTCTTTCACAATATTCTTTGCCCTTAACCACAAAAGAAACTAAACCGGAATGCGCTGGTGCCAACGTTTGCTCCAGCTGTCACCCACAGCTTAACAGTACAGATCACGTTCAAGGACTTGGGCTTTGTTGACAGCGCAGGGTGCTGTAACCAGGTGAGGTCTGAGATACAGTGATGTTTTGATGTTTCCTTAATGCATCGATGGCAAGATAGGCACTTTGTTTGAGTCTGATGTGGTGCTCTCACACTGCAGCAGATGTCTAAACATGTTACAGGGCAAGCAAAAGGAGGAATGCCATCACGTCTGCCATCATTACTGCAACTTGGGAACACACTCTGTACTGGTCAATTATTTTTTTCACCTGCACAGTTATTAACATCTATCCTTTAGTTTATACTGTGATCGTATGGTGCTTTTAAATGCCACACCTATTCAACCTGTGTTTAAAAGTTCATTCTTTTTTCTTATAACAAGGATTTTATTTCCAACCACCATTTCTATCGGTAATGATAAGATTTATCAATGTATTTGAACACAAGTAACAAGTAAGCAGTCCATTTAGTTAGTTAGTAGTAGTTAAAGGACTTTATATTTCTACCTCACTTCATTTCAAGAGCAAATATTCAACATTTTCCTTTAGTGTAGGGCAGGCTATAGTTGCTTTGCATTATAATGATTTTCAGGCAGAACATGAACTGCTGCTGCTGCTGCT
This sequence comes from Trachurus trachurus, assembly GCF_905171665.1. Classification (NCBI taxonomy): domain Eukaryota; kingdom Metazoa; phylum Chordata; class Actinopteri; order Carangiformes; family Carangidae; genus Trachurus; species Trachurus trachurus. Next base: position 34,834,969 of record NC_139896.1, read on the forward strand.
GATAAAATGTAATAGGATTGTTCACTGTTCAAAAGCCACTGCCGCGCTCAGGTGGTAGAGCGGGTCGTCCAATGATCAGAGGGTTGGCGGTTCGAATCCCGCTCTGTCCCGGTTGCTGCCGTAGTGTCCTTGGGCAAGACACCTTACGCACCTTGCTCCTGATGGGTCGTGGTTCGCACCTTGCATGGCAGTTTCCGCCATCAGTGTGTGAATGTGTGTGTGAATGGGTGAATGTGATGTATGATATACTGTAAAGCGCTTTGGGTATCGTTTCCGATGGAAAAGCGCTATATAAAATACAGACCATTTACCATTTACCATTCAAAAGTCATTTAGCCTGCAACTGTCCTTAAAGGTACAGTATGTAAGAAATCTAAAGCAACTGGCCGTAAAATCCTCCTAATATGTCACAGAGACTCAGGAATAATGTTCATATAACATGATGAACTCACCAACAACAATAGTACAGTCAGAGTATTTGCATTAAAAATCTTTTTTTGCAGACTGCAAATCATGTTTATGTTTTGAATTTACGTGTTGGTATGTTGCGCCACCTAGCCCTCTCTCCCAGTCACAGCGGCGTCAGTGGCCTCCGGTCTGCTTCCACTGAGCTGCTGCTACGACTGGGAGAAAAAATGAGATCGCTGTGTTTTGAATTTGACTGCAGTAACCGTTTTTGGCCACATTCTTACATATGGCACCTTTAAAGTCTTATTCTTTTCATTAAAGGTACGATATGTAAGAATGTGGCCAAAATTGTTGCTGCAGTCAAATTCAAAACACAGCAGCGCGTTGTCCCCCCTCCCCTACCCACCAGACTCCAGGTTGCCAGACAGCGACGCGCTAACCTCCGCTCTGCTCACTCAGTCAGTCTCAAAGCAGAGTAAAAAGCTAAATATTCATCAACAACCTCACTGTTTTATTGCTCTGACTCACAGTAACTACGAGCGGAGTTCACGTCACTCAGGTGATCTGCAAGTTATTGTTACATTCACCGCTCCGACGCTGTGTCTGCAGCGCTGACACACACACGCACACGCACACACACACGCACGCACAGACACGCACACACAGACACACACACACTGTAACCCCGCATCTACCGGAGCCGTAGTGCGTGTTAATCACGCCGTAGATGAGCCAACATATGAGACGTCTTACCGCAGAATAAACGACGCGAGCCGCTCCGGTTCTCCTCTTCTTTCTGACGTCGGATCATAAAACATGAGGACCGGAGACAGGCGACCTGACCGGGACAGACTCCTCTCATGAACCACTCCACACGTTCACAATCACTTCATTTACCATCGGCTCCATTTCGCCACATTTCCTCCCTCTTTTCTAACTTTCACTGTGTAATTCTTCCCTTTAGCTTTAGCGTTAGCAGCAGCTCAAACTAACTAGGCTACATGCTCACAACAGCAAGCTGTGTAGCCTATTAAACGACAGAGCGACAAGCCGCTTATTTCTACCGTGTGATATCAAGCAAATATGACCAATAACCCATAATAGAACACAATCTTTTTTTTCATGATCTCGTTTTTATCTCCCAGCCGTATTTGCAGCTCAGTGGAAGCTAACTGGCAACCCGGAGGCTGAAATGCCACAGACGCTGTGACAGGGAGAAAGCGCTGGGTGGCGACACAAGCCAACCATAGAAATTCAAAACATAAACATGATTTGCGGTCCGCAAAAATTTTTTTTTAATGCGAATATCTTGGCTGTAGGATTGTTGTTGGTGAGTTCAGTATGTTATATGAACATTATTCCTGATTCTCTGTTACATATTAGGACGATTTTACAGCCAGTTGCTTTAGATTTCTTACATACTGTACCTTTAAAGTAAATTATTTTGATTATTTATCATTCCAATATTATCTATCTATTTCATCATACTTTGACTATGCCGTATCATGTCTACTGTGCTTTATTCATGCTCTGTTTTTTGAGGTCATGCTTTTTAAGCCCCTCCCCCTGCCATCAGAGCTCAATGTGCTCTCATTGGTCAGCTTGTTCGCATACAGATTGCCCAAAAGACAAATCCAAGTACATTGTCCATAATATGTTGTCTTTTTGTTTTCTTTCGCAGGTTGATACTAATGGTGTCAGTTCTGTGTTTTATCCAATCTGATAGTGATCAACCATTGCAAGCTGGACCGAAGAAGGAAAACGAGTGTACCTGCTGCCAGGCAACAAGAGGGAGGGAAATAGCAGAAAAGTGGAAGGAAAGGCGAATGAAATCACTACACCTGCGATGGACTTCACAGGACTGAATCGTCACCCAATCAGACTTTATGACAACTATAAAGGTAGGGAGTCATCGTTACTACTGGAAAATGCACTCAGTGGTTAATTTGTGGGCAAGAGCTAATGACGTTAAGCATGTAGGGGTGTGTATTGGCAAGAATCTGGTGATACGATCCGTATCACGATACAGGGGCATTGATAAAATATATTGCCATCTAAGCAAGACGATATAGTACAATTTTTCTCCTTTTTCGACTGTGCTAAGTTAGCTAAAGCTTGTGCACGCGATGAGCCACAGACCTCTACTACTCTCATTGTTCCATTGGACCACAGGGGCCGTGAATGTTGGCATGTAAATTTTGAATACAAAAATCGATACAGTGCTTTTGAAAATCGAAACAGTTTTACGAAAAATATATTGCGATATTTCAGTGTATTTATATTTTCTTACACCCCGAATAGCATGTCTATATTGATAAACATTTGAGCATTTACATCTTTAATGTGATGATATGATGCTCTGCACTGATGCAGTCAGGTCGATGTCAACCTAGTTAAAGGTAGCCTACATTGTGTAGGAATTCCTCCCATCTAGCGTTGTGGTTGTATATCGCAGCAACTCATTCATATTTTTCATGCTGCATTCACGTGAAATTGGGCAGACGGCAGACGGACAACAGCCGCTGCACGTTAACGGCATAAACAAGCCTCTATGTAAACAAGTGGTCCGTCAGCACGAGGCAAAACAATACACGTGACAATATGTTGTCATGGTGATGTGGTATTGTTTACCTGACCCACGTTTTACCGGCTTTCTCTGGACTTCTGTGACATCTGGTTTGTTAATGACGGCCGTCTGCCCGACTGCAGGTGAATGCAGCATCAGTGTAACGCTCCATTCCTCCTCACTGCGTTACCGCGGTGACTTTTCACAGACGCCACCTCCACCTGAGCCGACAGCTCCGGTGTCTCCGCTGAGTTTCCGTGGTTTCCTACCGTCACGCTGCCACTGAACGTAAAAACATGGAGACACCACATGGCAGCAGCACCGAGCTTACCCGCTCCATGGAGATATGAATGATATGAACGGCAAATTCAGAGCTGAAAGGAACACTTCACTTTGTTGATGGGGGGGGGGGGGGGGGGGTTTCGTGAATAGATAACAGGAGAAGTTACACAATGTCCCTTTAAACATCACAATTTACACATGATAGCACAGACTTACAGGTTGTCAGTCCTCCATTGGGTAACATAAAGTGGGAACTGCCTGTCTGATGAGCGTTGGGGTTTGGTCAACAATATTTTCTTTTTTGTGGTCTAGTCTATGTGGTGTAGATTTCAGCAGGCAGGTGAGAGTGTGTTGGTTTTACACACTAGTCTTAGTTTTTGACATTGTTTTGGTTTTTATGTGTATTGACAGTATATTTATGTGCATGCAGACATGCATGAGGGCTGCTGCATAGATCAAGGACACACACACGCACGCGCACGCACGCACACACACACACACACACACACACACACACACACACACACACACACACACACACACACACACACACACACACACACACACACACACACACAGAGAGACTCAAAAAGGAGCAGTGGCAGCTGAGATCCAGATGAAGTGTCTCTGGTTGATATTTACACTTGGGGAAAAGTTGAGCAAATATTCAGAAGCTCTGATCACTAACAGATGATTAGCTACCAGCCACAGACTTTTTTTTCCTGAATTCCCAGGCTGCAGGTTGCCACAGCTGCTTTGGCTGTCACTCCAATTCTGCAAAGTTTCCATCTCCATTAGTGAAATGAAACATGTCAGAATGGTTTCGCATGGTTAGCATGTTGTCAAAGTTTTGCTTTTAACACTTGAGCCAGTTTGGGGTCCAACCAAGGATGATTTGTTTATGTTTTATGTTACGATAATTGACTGTTCACTAAGCCCAATTCCTCCATGGTAGTTGTGCAAGTGCCTCGTAGCAACTGTAACCAAGCACAACAAGCCTAAACGATGTGCATGGAGCTGTAGTAAGAACGGTGCTCTGTATGTAAGGAGTTTGTTGGGTGATGAACACCAAGAAACACAACAGCATCAGTGTTATGGAGTGAGTTAATTTGCTTTAACATTAGTAAAAACAACACAACCAACTTGCTCCCCACAGCAGTAACCTGACTTTTATTACAAAGGCAAAGAGCATGTGAGGTTACTGTATGTGCAAACTACAGCAGTAGATTTGTTTTATTGGAAACATAATGTATTAAATTGCTAAAGTGAGTTGTGTGTTCCAGTGTCTTCAGCTGTTGAGAAATAGCTCATTGGACTTTTTATAGCTCCTGAAAGAGAGACAAAAAGAAATAGAGTTGGAAATGACATGCTTCAGGTTGCCAATCACGACTCTACATGAACCTCAGTGTTGCAGGTGATGAAGTTTAGTTTAGTTTATTTATTTAGAAGTCAGGACAATGCACATTGATAAACATGTACAGATTGTAGCCCAAGGGTTTATTTCCATCAGGAGTCCTCTAGGTTGGTGTTACAATACAAAAGATATTAAAACAGCATAAACACATACAATATTACAAAGCATTACAGATACTGTATATGTTAAGACAGAGCAGTACAGTAAAAGCATGCAGTTAGTGGTTATATTCAATTTCTTGCATTTTGTCTCTTTGGATGTTTTTTCCTCAGTTTCAGTGGATCCACTGTGGCCAGTCTTCACTTTGACATTTATTAAAGCCCCAGTATGTAACTTATTTTACTTTTTATTAGCAAAAATCAAATATGTCTTTCATAAATACGTATTTTACTGAAGTCAAATCACACCCTCATACAAATGAAAGCTTTCTGGTACCTTAGAATGAGTTGTTACAAGTCGTTACAAATACATAAGTGGGCGACGCACTGAACCGAGGCGGCCATGTTGCATCGCCATTTTTTACGTTGAGTGGCAGCGTGACCGTAGGTAACCATAGAAACTCAGCGGAGCTGTGGGCTCGGCCTGTTAAAACTGTCACCACTGTGTAGTGTGAGGAAGGACGGAGGCACTGGTGTTGCATTCAGGTGCAGTCAGGCAGACGGCCGTCGGCAAACCAACCGGATGTAATTTTACTCCACCAGAGAAAGACGGTAAAACAATACCACATCACCATGACAACATATTGTCACGCCTGTATTGTTTTGCCTCGTGCTGGTGGACCACTTGTTTACATAGACGCTTGTTTATCCTGTTACATGCAGCGTCTGTTGTCTGTCTGACGTCTGCCCCATTTCACCTGAATGCAACATCAAGAATACGTTCAGATATGCAACCGCACCGCTAGATGGGGGGAATTCCTACATATTATACCTTTAAGTTATAATGGTGCAATCTTCTTGTGAGTTTTAAAGTTACTACTACTTGTTACTAAAATGTACTGTAGTACAACATAGCCCAGATCCATTAGGACACATTGCTGTGTATTGTGGCTGCATGATATTTGCTCACTCAGAGTGGCCCAGTGCTGCTTCCACTCTGATGTGGCCTACTGCGTCTGCTGTGGAAGAAAATCTGTAAGAGCGTGTATAGGGATGAGGTGGAAACTTTGCACTTCTCTTGCTCTATCGCTATCTTCACTTCTAAGAGTGGAATAATCTCATGGCATGTGACACATCTCTGGTTTTACTTCTCCTATCTTCTCAGTTGGTGGAGAGATCACAGATAGCAAAGTCCTCCTCTTGTACAAGAATGTGCTACCTTTAAAAATGTGACCCCCCACTTCTAAACGTTTCCCCGTGGAGCCTCCCAGATTGTTGTTCTTCATCATACAATCTTCACCTCAGCTCGCATTAAGCTCCTGTGAAATAACTGAGATACATTATCGTGTATGCAGCATTCTGTAACTGAATACAAGTGTTTCTTATTAGTTTAATGTTGAAATGAGCCTCTGCCTGGATTGAACATGTGTTTCAATTTATGCTGTGTGGGGATTTCTTGATTTATGCTGCTTTTTTCGCACACACTTTGCACTGTCATTGTCCTCCAAAATGGAAAATCAAGTCAACGGCGCATTCATGAAGCACGTCCAAACTGTAATTTAGATAAAGCATTTCAGCAAGAGTAATTTAATTAGAGAAATATACTGTATGGTTCAGCACTGCTGCTATTTTAGGGGCTTTTTTTGGCAGGCGACTGAAAGAGAAAAAAATGTGTGTAAGGGATGAGCGGGAGTTTTGCGCGCTATAAATAATTATTCCCGTCTATTAACAGCTAAATGGCAACTCGATAAGTGAATTAAAATGTGAACCCTGGCCGGGTTGTGGGGTCATGGTTGTGACAGATGTGGGCAGGAGTCACATCTGGTTGGTATAGCGTACAAAATGGAGCTAATGGGGTGAGAGGGTGAGGGTTTGAGGCTGGCAGATGTCAGCAGAGGCCGCGCCTGTTATTGACATAGCTGCCATCTTAGGTCTTCTTTTCATCCGTCAGCCGGAATTGACCGAGGAATCCCACTGCTTTGTAATATGAGCCAGATGATGGATCTCCTGCTACGGGGAATGTGCGGGCACATGCACATGCACACGGACGGGACGTGTATAAGGGAAACACTTGAACAAACACACATACACACACGCACGCTCGCTCGCTCTTTAGACACACTCGCACACATTAACGCGCCACTCTTTCGCGTCATCTGCCATTTGAATCCATATCAGTTGCCTTTGCAAATCTGCCCACATATTATTTTACGGGACCTCAGCTGGCAAAAGAAATTTTGTCCCGAGCTGCAAATGGGATCCTGACATGCAAAAGTCATGTTGGATTAAATCCACGGGCCCAGCGAAACCTTTTACTTCAGATGTTGACACCACCCACTCACTGCCACTGATTTATGAGCGACGTAACACCTAATCATCACATTCTTCTAGCATCAACCTCCTACCAAATAGCACAAGTGGATCATTATATAACAGATGCAGCACAATATTGCAATATTGCAATTACCGGTAGGTCTGTTACTGCGTTGAGCATGTGTTTCGATTTATCGTATGGGAGGTTTGCTTGATTTTTCCTGCCTGGCACACAGACTCTCCACTTTTACAGCAGTGCCACTGTAACCTTGTGTGTTAAATCAAACACACCTCGAGTATTTCAAGTGACCTGGGTCGGCCGCAATTGTGTCTCATATCCTCCAGTTGATTGCTTTATTCAACAGTGTGTGACTGAAAGAGGGGGACAACCAGGGGAGAGATGCAGCAGTGGCGGTCTCTGCAAAGGCCCTGGTCCCAGTGTGAGAGATCAGAGAAGACACCACAGACGGCACCTTCAGGGGGCCGTGACACCAGTCTCACTTCCTGTTATGTGGTGGTCTGTGGGAAAGCTTTGGGCCAGATTGTTTTGTATTTGTTTACAAATATGGAAGAGATACAAGTTAAACTCAGGGCTGTATGTTCCTATCATTTTAGGTCCAAAAGAAGGAATCTGAAGATTTTCAGTTTAATTGCTCCTGTTTTGCGGTAGTTGTGTCTGTCCCCGCATCGCCACGGCAGCGATGAATGGGAACAGATGCAAGTTCCACTGTTTAGGCTGTTTACATCCCTCAAAGCCGCAATTTTCTTCCACAGACAGGGTCAGATGGCGACTCAAACATGCACCCAGAAGTTTATTTACTTCAAGCAAGTCAAGAGTTGATTTCTGACTGCACGTGAACACACCAAGCGTCAACTTGGGTCTCGCGCGAGACTTTGAATTAGATCTAGTTTTACAAACATGTCGGCTTGCTTGATTTGCGGCTTTGAGGGATGTAAACAGCCTAAGCAGCGGAACTTCCATCCGCTCCCATTCATTGCTGCCGTGGCGATGCGGGGACAGACACAACTACCACTAAACAGGAGCGATTAAACTGAAAATCTTCAGATTCCTTCTTTTAGACCTAAAATGATAGGAAAATACCATAGACTGTAAAAAGAATGGACGTAGCATCCATGACGTCACCCATTGGTTTTGGGGAGTCGTTTTTGTGACTCAAATATGGCGGCCTGAACAGCGTCATGTTGGATTGGCCGGCCGAGAACCCGCCCACTGGCCTCGAAGCAGCTGTCCACGGAGCTGCTCGTACCTGTCACTCAACGTTTCCGCGCCCTAATTAGCCAGAATTTTAACCTAATAATAGTAAAACGGTAGAGTTAAAAAAAAAATTCACCCCCCTCAGAGTGTGTGCGGGGGTAGAAACTATCGATTGAGACAAAAAAACGTTCTGACACCAGGCTTTGATCATGTTTATTGAGGATGTAAAGTCGGCGATTTTAACATGGGGTCTATGGAGAATGCTCCCTTCTGACACCAGCCCCCAGAGGAAGCCGAGGGGATTGCAGTTTGTTGAACGCGGAAGTGAGCTTCACTTCTCAGACTGACAACTGCCCCCTTGGAAAATACAGAATGAGTTGAATTTGCCCGGAATTGTCCTTTAACATCCTAAATATAAAATGTCCAAAGATCTGCGATGTCAAAGCACTGATGTAATCTAGTCAATGCTTATATTATCCAGTTAAAAAAAGAGCTGGAATGAGAGGAGAGACAGAAAACAAAAATGAATATGGCACAAAAAAGAAGCCTTCCAAGTACATACCTATCGTGGAGAGAGAAACAACCAAAGGAGAACTAATACTGATACTGATACTGTGGTCAGCTACATGGCTCCAGTTGGGAATGCTGTTTGGATCTAACAGAATTAACATGTACATGTATCTACTGAGGTGGAAGTGTTGGACCTTAAAAGGAAAAAAAGAAAGAGCATGATTTCTGATTGTCTTAAGATCCAAAGACGTAAGTTGGTGTTTTGACTGTTTGATTTCTCTTTTGTTTACATTCTCTTTGCCTTTTTTACCATCTGCATCATATGTTACATAACTTATTTTAAACAAACATAAAGTGAATTTATTGCCATTTCATTTTACATATCGCATGTTTTTTTTTTTATGCATAAATGTGTTTATAAGTGCAGAGGATTGTTGAGGTTACGTGTGTGTCAGAGCTGGGCCGGTTCGTGAATCACTTCATGGTATCAGAGAGAGCCTTGTGAATGTTTAGTGTCTCCACACTTGCAGGGAGGTTACGATCGCCTTGCAATAAAGTGGTCAAAGACAGTCGTGGAAAGTGTGCTGCTCACCCACAACAGTAACATGCTCGCCGTGACAACTTTATGGGGTGATAATTTGTCAGTGATGTTTTAACAACTTATTCTGATCCCCCCCAAGTGGCCAAAATCCCACCAGCTATTGCTGCACAGAGGCCGGACTCACAGCGTTAAAGTATGTAGTGAGCGGAGCGTATCAGGCAGCTCAGCAGGATGTGTCCGATTAACACACTCCAACAAACTGTCACTGAAGAATCAATGTGTTTACAGCAGAGGAATTGAAGAGGAGCAGGAATTTGTCACGATCTTGATAATGTTGACAACTTGTATCTTTAACTATCCTTAACAGCCTCGGCCTTATCACGGGTAATAAATTGATATGTAGGGGGTTGATGTAAACACCGGCAGGGCATTAAAGTACAATTCCGGGCAAATTCAACTCAGGGCTGTATTTTCCTAACATTTCAGCTCTAAAAGAAGGAATCTGAAGATTTTCAGTTTAATTGCTCCTTTTTTGTGGTAGTTGTGTCTGTCCCCGCATCGCCACGGCAGCGATGATGATGCACTGAGAAGTTTGTTTACTTCAAGCAAGCCGACATGTTTGTAAAACTAGATCTAATTCAAAGTCTTGCGCGAGACCTAAGTTGACGCTCGGTGTGTTCACGTGCAGTCGGAAGCTCCCGTTACAGGAATATCAACTCTTGACTTGCTTGAAGTAAATAAACTTCTGGGTGCATGTTTGAGTCGCCGTCTGACGCTGTCTGTGGAAAAAAATTGTGGCTTTGAGGGATGTAAACAGCCTAGACAGCGGAACTTCCATCCACTCCCATGGCTGCCGTGGCGATGCGGGGACAGACACAACTACCGCAAAACAGGAGCAATTAAACTGAAAATCTTCAGATTCCTTCTTTTAGACCTAAAATGATAGGAACATACAGCCAGAGTTGAATTTGCCCAGAATTGTCTTTTAACTTTGACATTAACACGGTTTTTATTTCGGGAGCTTCGATCCAGATCCTGCTGCCAGAGTTTCTCCTTGACCTCCGTGTGCAGCTCTCTCTCTCTCAGCTGCAACGCTTCACTCCCTCAAACTCTAAAGTTTCTGACTCTGCAAAACAAAAGCCTCTCTCGCATCATCTGGACTTTTCTCACACTCAGCAGGTGATAAGGAGCTGAGGAGGGGTTGTGTCTACGGCTTTTCAGTGGAGAATGCCAGTTGAGGAAGAGAGGAGGACTGCAGGTACAGCAAACTTTGGATTGTTGTTTTTATAGTATAAAGACAGGAGGTGTAGGTGTGTTTGGTTTTAAACACCTCTGGATTGCAGATCCCCTTGTCTGATTGGAATCACCATTGCCTCCATTTTGTGCCACTGAAAGTCTATAATTTACTTTGAGATATTTGTGCTGACAGATGTGGTGAGGGCAGATGAGGGTTGAGAGATAAGCCGGGGCAAGGATGAGGACAGGCAGGTGACACCAGAGAAAACACTGTATGCAGGCAAAGGCCCTCAATCTCTCTCTGACTCTCTAATTTCATACCTGCAGACAGGTGCTTGGCAGGGCAGAACATGCGTGTGAGGGTGGAGGAGGCGGGCAGAGGAAGGGCTGGAACAAGGAGGACCTTCAGAAGGGATCAAAGAAGGTCACGCTATTCCTCCTCCACTGATCTGGAAACGATAGATTTCATTCCTGCTTTCGTTCCTAAGGAGGGGAAGTGGTGTCGGGTTACCAGGGTGGGGCCCGAGGATGTGATGTGGAACTCAGACCAGAATGCAGGACTTGTTTGGATCGTCACAACACTCACAATCAAAATGAGCAATCTGCTAACCAAGAGGTGAACTCGCATAATAATTCTCATATGAGAGTACAACAGACTCCTGAATGTGATCCATCTTTTCCTCCTTGTGTAAAAGTCAAGATTGAAATCAAAGACATATTCTCATTATCTACTATTCACCATAGTGGTGTCTGTCTCCTCATTTAGACATACAGTATGGTATTCATCTTCTACGTGAAGATGCAACCTGTTGCTTCATTAGGAGTGATGGAGGCAGCCTGTCATTGTCGGTCTACCACTTCTGTGCAGACTGATATGACAGTGGAGAGGAAGGGAAAGATGGAGGAGAGAGCTGCAGGCAGCGATGACTGCCAGGTGAACCAATGAGGAAGCTGCCTGAATGAATCATCTTAACCTTTTCACATTCGTTCATATTTGTGGACTGACTCACTAGATTGGACATTTTCATTTGTCCAGAAGTGCTTTCTTTGGGTTTTAGACCAAATAGCTTCAGGAGTGATGACACCTCCTGCACAAATCAAGTCCAGTCTAATCTGTAATTGAAGACACTAAACTCACTCAGATTCTTCTCTTGTTGTTACCTACCACTTCTAATGTACCGTCTCAGATGTGCACAGCAGGTGCTCAGCTACCACTTGAACCAATAAGTGATACAAATAAAGTTTTGCTTTGATGACCTGAGGTGCAGAAAAGCAGAAAATATTGGCGACTAATGAGGCTTCATAAAATCATGCTGGTTTCACCTCGATGTGTTTTTCATCCACCGCCTGCCCGTATTTAGTTGGTTTTTCACCCACCACGCCTTTCTGCTGGTTGCTCCTCATGTATCAGCAAGCACCCTAACCTGAGCAGGACCCTGTAGTTCTGTCATCTGATTGTAGGTTGTAGTCTCCATCACATTCTGACTTTAGTATTTACCTTTTAAAACAACTCATTGAGTAGCATCTATAATTGGAAAGTGATCATTTAATCTCTCCAAGTCAAAAGTGTCTTCTGCTTTCTCCACTGCGTGTTTGCTCCAGCCATCGTAACTCTGTACTTCATTATAACAATAGTCATTCTATTTCAAGACTTTATGATATTTAATTTATGCAGACATCTCCGCGAGACTATAACTCCCATCTGTGGAGTCTTTATAGAGCTGTTGGGCGATGTATCTTTATGACTGCAGTCCCTTTATGATTTCTCTACTGTAAAGGAATAACAGCCCCCTCCCCCTCCCCCAGGCCATTATTTACTGTGGTGTTGTACCTCGGAGACACGCAGCCGTGATACGGGACGGGAGGCATGCGGGAATTAAATTACACCTGAAATTTAGTGATCCTTCAAAAGAATGGGCTCCCTTGTTGGATAGGTTTACCTATGTTTCGGCAACGGAGTTCCCCCTTTGGAAACGTCTGCAGGAGTAAATGGCAAAAACAGGTCAAGAGGGAGCAAGTGAAAAATTCCAAATTAAGTGTGGAGGTGGTTTGTGGTTGCAGTGTGTGGTTGACATGTTGGCTCCTGTGTTTAGGCTCAGAGAGACCCTGCTGTAGGTTCGGTTAAAGAGGGGAACGGCTGATGTCTAATTACCTGTTGAGATGTGGTTTGGATTGAAGCGGCTCTTGTGACAGTGTGTCTTTCTTCTTGATGAGGAAATTATAGTCTACAGCTGAGCTCATATTCTCTTGATTTGCATCCTGAGGTCTTCACCTGCTCCCATGCTTCTCTGCACGTTTGAGTTATGCGGTGGAAAGAAAAAAAAAAAGAAAAGAAAATTCCCCCTCATCAGAAGTGAAGTGGGTTTATTTTCTCTGCTGCCTGGAGGAGCCACGGGGGCTTTTGAACTTCAAATTCACACAAGAAATATTTTGATTGCGTTTGATAATAACAGCCTGCAAAACAAAGTGGATCAAAATAAAGCAGACTCTCCACCTCCAGATAATCACGTTTCATCATCTGCGGTCGCGCCTTTTCAGGAGCGATAGCTTGTGCAAGAGTGTGTTGAGGAGTAAGGCAGTGACGTGAGGTCAAACAGCATGTATGCCTGTGTTTGTGTGTGTCTGTGTGTGTGTGTGAGAGAGAGAGAAGAGCCAAAGAGGGCAGATACAGGGCAGGCAGTATTATCAGCCTGCCCTTGATAACACACAGGTGGCTGATCTTGGGGCTTAAGGTCTGACGCTGTCCCTCAATCCACCACTTCCTACTCTGCACAGACACACACAGACACACATGCACATGCACATGCACAGCTACACGAACACAATTCCTGTTTCCGGGGAGTTGCAGTATCATGGCAGAGCTCAGGTTACCGTCTGGTTGTGGAGAGTCAGGAATGGGATGAAACAGATAGTCAATGTAATATTCTGCCAGTTCGTGCAGAGGTGAAGGGTTATTGATGGAGGCTTTGTTGTTTGAGGGATACGTCGGACTGCCTCAGGATTCCTGTTTGATTTACAGTTTAACGGCCTGTTGCTGCAGACATGAATAACGCCATTACAGAAGAAAAAGTGTGGCGGGGGGGAGGGGGGGAGGGGGGGGTGTAGAAAGAATTTTATTGCACAAACAAAATAAGCAATCACTCTCTCTGCCTCTCCGCAGCACATTCTTAAGTGACGACAATTCATCTTCAATTTCACACCAGAGTTTTCCCGTGTAAAGACCCCCATAAAGTGCGTGAGTGAACTGAAACTCTCCATGGTTGCTGTTGGTGTTAGTGGTGGTGGGGGCTGCAGGGAGAGAGATGGGGTGGGGGTGGTTGACATTTATGGATGAGGTTTTCCACCATCTCTACTATCAGGTTTTAAGAGTTGTTACTAGCATGGAGCCCCTCTGTGTGCAGCGTTAAGGGCCGAGCGTTGGGGGGTTGGGGGGTTGGGGGGGATCAGCTGACAGGATCTGGGGTGGCTGCGCCGAATTCACAGAGGCTTTGTAAACCGGGGGCTGTGATGTGCACATCCATCACGGCCCGGCGGCATGCTGGGTTTCAGGATGGAGGTGCATTCGTTATACTGACACAGCCAGGAGGAGAGAGAGGGAGAGAGAAGGAGGGGGGAGAGGGAGGTCTGGATTAGGGGAGTGGGGGCCGAGCAGGGCCGGGGTCAAGATTAGGGTGTCGGGTTAGAGTGGACGGTGTAGACGAGGTGATTGAAGATAAGGAGATTTTTGTGGGGTTTTAAGGGGATAAAGCTCCATGGCAGCAGTCTAGTCACTGAAGAAATCTCTCTTGTTCTTTTTTTACAAGTCTTTGCGTTATTAGGAGGGGATTTGAGTAACAAGGCTTTGTGTGGATGTTGCAGGAGGCCACGTTCTAGGAATTTCATTAACAAAGCAGCGCATGGTGGGAGACTAAATGAGACAAAAACTTCAGAACTTTATAGCATCAAAAAAATTCCTGCAAGAATTACGTACTACAGAGGCGGGACGTATAAAGGTGAAGGTAAAGGCCATTTATCTGTTCACCTTGCATGTGTCATATTTTTATCTTCTTGCTTTGTCTTTGTTAGGATCTGTGTTTGAAGGTTGGTTTTTGGCTGATGCACCTGCATGTGGGGGATTCCCAGCCTCTTCAAATCTGACCTTAGCGTCGTAAAACTTCAAATTTGCAGAAGTGTGAATAATCTCTGTCTTTAAAGATGAGGCAGAACATTTTTCTCATTTACTGTTAAAAAAAATCTCTTATGAAATACCAAAACTAACATTATAATACACCCTTTTAATTTGTTCCCAGCCTGTCTGGGGCCTGTTTGTCCTTGCCAAGCCATAAATCTTTATATCTTTCATTTTTAAAAACAACCCATTTTCCCCAAAACAGCTGAGAACAATCATTTTCCCGCAAACTTTTCTCAAGCAGAAGAAAACAGCGGATTTGTTTATCTGTGTTGTGTAGTGTAGTGATCATCTCCAGGAGCAGGACAGATTGAGTGGGACTGACTTAGAAATAACTGTGGTGCCTTTGTCCAATGTAATGAAGAAACATGTCACAGAGATGTGTTGCCAATTGTTTCAGGTCATGACAGTAAGGTCTTTGCTTCACATTCAACTTTGTTAATAGAATCAATCAATCAAATTAGAAAAGTATAGAATTCCACACACTTTATCCTTGGACGTAAGGAGCCTGAAAGAAGTGGAGCTGCTGAGATTTTGAGGGCAGAGACAAACTCACAGCAAGTCAACTTTCTACTGCTGTCTTCCCTGTCCCACTTGCTACTGAACCTCAACCTGTTTGACCTTTTCACCCTGAACTGGTGCCTCTCTGTTAACAGCTGCACGCCACCAGCTCAAATCATTCTCTTTATTCATCCCCATACTGAGGAAACTATTCAGAATATGAACGAGAGTGAACGCAGCGTGTTTACTCATAGGAAGCAGGACATTGTTAGGGGAAAGAGATTTCATATATTTTAATGCAATTTTCCAATCTACTGAGCTCCAAACAAGTTACCTTCAACCTCATTCCAGTAGAAATATGCACATCAAAAAATGGCTAATTATCAGTGATGCATTAATGTGTGATTAGCATTTTGACTCACACTGATGGTTTTCATAATTATGGATTCATCTACTGGTTATTCACTCTATTCAGGGATTTTAAATAGTTTTACTTCACTGTACTTTAAAATTAAGTCAGTATTTAGAAGCTCTTCGTATGTTTTACATGCAAAATCTAAATTTGTAAAATAAAAAATTTCAAATTAATGCAGCAGAAAAATAAGTGCATTTTTTTCCAGTAGTGATGTCCACATATAAAGTAGTAAGAAATGAAAACGTCATTGTCACCAACTGCCTTTTTTTCCCGAATGGGGTGAACCAGCTCTTTTAATTCAGAAAAACACACGTTTTTCTTTTCATGTATAGACAACAATAGAAAATGATTATTTTGTTTGGCTGCTGCCCTCCACCACCCTGTAATCTGGGCTAACCAGGGTGTCTGGTGCAGAGGGTGGGGGGTGTGGGGGGTGAGGAGGAGTGATGCTGACAAGGTACATCAAAGCAAAGAGCAAAGGGAGGAAAAAGGGGGGCGAGGAGACACGGAGAGAAGGGAAGCAGAGATTAGACGGAGAGAAAGTATAGGTCAGGAGCAGGGCTGCATGGAAAGCGTGACAAGAAAACAACAGGTCTGAGCTAATTATCTTCTTTTCAGACCTTATCAGACTCCGGCATGTAGACATTACTGTCTGCACGATGGGAATCTTCAGCGTTAAACACAAGGAATCGCTGCAGTTTGGATAAATACAGATAAACTGCTGCCAAACACAATAGTGAAACTTAACAGTGGTCTAGGTTGATAGGGAGCGCAGAGAGGCCTTCGTGATCCTCAGGGCCCGTTGCGTTATCACAAATTCCATCTGAGAGCCAGTGGGTAGTCCAGTGTGTCAGTCACAGAGACAGCCAGGCTGTTTTCATGCAGCCAAAACCCTCCAGTCACACATAATGATTTCCATTTGCCGGCTGCAGGAGGAGGGAGACGTTTCGTCTATCTCAACACATCATTTCCCAAGACTCAACCGGAGATAACTTAAACCCTCAATTCATTGATAGCTGGTGTCAGAGCGGCTTTATTTTGCACTGAACCGATAAACAAGAGGTTTGTGGCTGAGTTACTTCCCTGATGATAGGAAGTTGTTGTGGCAAAGATGCCACAAATTAGATTAGGAAGTACATGGAGCCTTCTAATCTTTGCAGACAGTAATGAGAGATCAGAGAGGAGAGCAAGAGGAGGAAGAGAAAAAAGGAAACATATGAGAAGGGAAAGAAGAGGAAGAAAGGGGAAGAGATGAGAAACAGAAAGGAAGAGGAGAAAGAGGAAGAAAAGTGAAAAGTTGAAGAAGAAGATGAAGAAAGCCCCTTGGATAAGAGGCGAAACGTCTTCCCAGACAAATACAAGTCCAGTTGCCTACGATTCAATTTGCCCAGAAAAGAAAGATGAAGAAAGGAAAAACATCACAGGGGGAAGAGGAGGAAAAAAGGAAAAGAGATGAGGAACATGAAGAAGAAGAAAATAAATGAGAGAGGTGTAGAAGAGGAAGAGGGAGGTGGAAGAAATGAGAGGTGAGAAGAGGAGGAAGAGGATAGAGGAAGAAAAAAGATGAGAGGTGAAGAGGAGGAATAGGGGGGTAGATGATGAGAAAAGACAGGGGAGGAGGGAGAGGTGAAGGGAGGCAAAGGAGAAAAGAGGGAGAATGGACAGGAGAGGTGGGGGAAGAAGAGGAGTGTGGGATGTAAATCACCTAGAGATGTGTGTTTCACACCCCACTGCAGCTGAAAGCAGAACATCTGTTGTGTTTGGCCTCCTCTCCTCCTCACCCAGCCTCTCCTCTGACAAACCGTTGACCCTCCCTCCTGAGAAGGCTTTTATTCATCTCTTGCATATACTAGGTCTCTGACCTGGGAGGAGGATGAAGAGGAGGAAGAAGCGGGCCTGAGGGGGGGCCTGAGCACGTAGAGGAGGTTACAATATATGAGCTTCTCTGTGAGAAGAGGCTGGCCCCGCGGAAACAAGAGCGCTGGATCGTCACATATTTCTCCAAACACAACAGTGTCTGGATGTAATATGTGGTTATTATGGATCGTAGCTTTGCTGATTCAGAGATGATCTCATGCTCCTCTGGCAGTAGATTATCTTCCAGACGTCCTAAATATCATCTCAGATTCTTGTTTTCCTGGACACATGACACACAGAAAAATGTCCAGTGAAAACATCTCTAAAAGTGCCTAAATAAGGTTTTTCTGAAAATGCTTTCCTTTGTGGAATATGAAATGATTGTGGTCTGTTTAATTGTTAACCACCGTCTGTTACATAGCAAATTTATTGGATCCTCATTGGATATTTGTGAAAGCTTTGAAAAATCTACAGAGGAAAGTAATTAAAAGTCAGCTTTGCACCAACAAACACAAGCAAAGCAAACTTTGTAAAAATGTTGTCATAAAAAGAAATGTCTCTCCACCTGTTTACTGTATGCATTCAGTAGATTATATCTGAGTAGAAACGCTCACAAAGCCTCAAGACGTCACCAAACAGTTTTTATGCATAGCTGAGGTAGAAACGCTGTATTGTAAATGCAAAAAAAATTGCAAAGGAAACTCAATAAACTTGGGCGAATGTGAAGCAATGACGTAGAGTAGGGCAGCAAGTGGAAACATCACGTTTGTAGTAGCAAGACTTTGTACTCAAATCAATACATGAAACAAGCATTTGTCAGTTGTGTTGTAATTTTCCATCAGACGTTTCTTCTGGTTTCCATTGAGGGTGTTTGTCTTGACTGTATGTTCAGCTGGGAGGACTGTAATGGATGAACACATACTGTTAGTGCTAACTTTCCTCTTAAAACTACACCATAAACAGCACTTTATGGTATATTCACTTAACCCACTTCCTCTGCCCCGTCCACCACCTCTGCACCACCATCGTCAGGTGAAATAACACTGTGTGTGAAGATGGTTAGAAGAGGAAATGTCAGAGAGACTCAGTCACGTGTTGTGACCAAAATCAGGGACTACACTTCTCATCACTTCTATCATCATACCGTCTGTTATTTGTTTAGGCTGATTGATGGCAGACGGTGTTAGTGGTTGTGCTAAGGCTAAACCCTGTCTCTGGGTTCGGCCCCCGCCTCACTGTAAGTTGACAGGATTGGCTCCTCAGGTTATGTGACATATGAAACTGTGACTGTCTGACCCTGTTTTTATGAGTCATTGGAGGTGGATGTACTCAGTCATGACATTGACTGCTGATTCCACTCATGGTATGTCTTGTATTATTATAAAAAAAACATGGACACATTACCAAGGTTAAAACATTCAGTTTTAATCAGGGTGTTTTTAACAAGTTATAAGTTTTTATGCTGCGTTCAAAACAACTCAGAAGTTTTTTCCGAAGAAATTTCCGACTTCGACATCATTGCGTTCACACTGCAGGAAGATAAGAAGATAAAAGACATGGATACCCATATGAAAAATATAACCGTTAAATGTTATTTCCATTACATACGAGGACCACAATTTCACACAACACAACAATCACAATATAATTTAAACGTATTTCATATACTGCAATAATACACAAAAAATATTCATTAAAACCTCACACATTTTTTAATCCAAACCGTTTAAGACGAGGGCCGCCATGTTTTGATGTTGTCGTGACGTCAAGTCGGAAAGTCGGACCTGTAATTTCCGAGTTCCACGCCGTTCAGTTAATTTTTGACACCTCGGAGCTTGTTTTTTTTCCGACTTCCGAGTTGTTGATAAGTTTCTTTGCCATTAAGGGGAAATGCAAATTGAATCACACACAAAATGTCAAATCCCAAACCTTTGTGTTTATGCCTCTTTATGACTGACCTTCATGTCACTTTGGTTGGTTGCTCTATGTCTGTCTGCTTCACACACAGTGGAAACTACATACTGCTCATACCTTCTCCCTGTGTGATATTGACCGTCTCTCGTCCCTGTCAGGGATCTCCCCCAGCCTCCTGTCTGTCTCCAGCACCTTGCTAATCAGCCCCACAGTTGCTCTTTGTCTCCTGCAGTCCTGTCAGGCATGTGGTCCAATAATAACCCGGCCAGGTAGCTCAGCCATGTGGAATTTGACATTGTGTCCTGGGGCACATCGGGCCCCCGGTGGGAGAGTGTCAGTGGACGGGATGCAGCCAGTGTCAGGGGTTTTCAGAAAGAGCAGCACAGTCACAGGAGTAAGTGCAGATGGTTTCAAGGATAAGAGTGATATTGTTGTGTATTTATGATTATCACCAAAATTTAAGAAAAAGAGGATGACATCAACAAAGTGATTCCAAACTGCACAAGTCATGCTCCTCAAAGTCACAAAATGTAAATCAACCAAATGCATTATGATCCTTTATACTGTATGTGTTGTTCATAGTATTTGGATGAAACTCAGGCCTCAAACACTTGTTTTTAAGATTAATATGTACAGGGTGTTTTTCATTTTAAGTATCTTCAAGGGATTTGTTAAAACACTTTTAACGATCCTGACGAAAGATATTTTTTACAAGAGGAAAAACTGTGTTTTATTGAGAAATTACGATCCCCTGAAGAATATTTTAATTTGATCAGAGAAAAATACGTTTTAATTTGTTGGCACGCTTGCTGTGATTCCCTTTAGCGATATTTCAAAATATCCTATCACATGCTCAGAACTGAGCCAGAGATATTATGCAACATGTGGGCAGTTAGCACACAGTAGATTATTTAGTTCTTTGACATGGTGTAGTTTGAACTGATGCCAGTGACCTCAAATAAATGGTTTACCGCTCCAGTCCGTCAATACAAACTCACGCTGAGCAGCCAAAGTCTGACCCACACTGTAAACCAGTTTCAATTGTAAACCATACAGACACTGAGTCAGTGCATAAACAGGAGAGAGAGAAGTTTTCCCCTAGACAATTTAGTATCTACTACTTATCATATCTATCCTCTAATTTGCAAACACTGGCACATGTAAATCTGCTGCTCTGTTCCAGTAGTTTTGTTACTAATATCTCTGATTACCGTCCAATCTTTCAAATAGCTTCTCAGAAAATTCAGTGCAAATAAATATCATGTTTTAAAAGTATTTACCCTCATGTATTTCTAGTGAGAACAACTTGGTCAGATCCAAACAAACCATAGGGATCTCTTGGTTGACCAACATCTCCCAGACACAAGCACAAATAACGCTGTATGAAACTTTTCAGCACTACAGTATGTTGCATTATGGGTCTAAGTATTTTATTTATGTCTTTGTGAAGAATACTGTATGTTTCTGTCAAATGAAGTGGAATAAATTGATGTCAAGTTAACAACCTCGATGCTATCCAAATAAGACAGCATAGAATATGTGAACAAATAAAACTCTATGTATATCATAATAACGTGCTATCAGCTCTCATTATCTTCTCAGGCAACATCACAGCCAGCCAGAGTTGATCTCAAAACCCTCCAAGAGCCCCAAACATACATACTTTAGGTGTCCTTGTGTGTGTTCTTACTGTATATCTCCCTAATCAGATTGTTCTCTCTGCGTCCTGCACAGATAAAACCTCTGCGTAATGACATGCATGTGTAATATCAAAGCAGTGAATGCGATGAGGAGATAGCACCATGCTGCACATACATAAAGCATGGCTGTTCCACTGCTCATACCTCAGCCTCCCTCACTTCTCCTCAGTCGCCCTCTCATCTCCCTTCCTCTCCCCGGGGCCAGTGGCTGCAGAGGCGGGGGCAGAGTGATTCATGACTGGGGAAGAAGGAATGCGCACACATGTCTTTTCAGTTACATGCGTTACACACACACACACAGTTGCGCTGCGCACGCATATAGTGACAGGTGCGGCAGGGGGGTATGTGGTGCTGAAGGAGACCCTTGTTAATGTTGGCACCCGACTTTCAGCTGTGCCCTGTGTTGCACCACTGGAGGCTGTGTGGTCACAGGCTGATATATGGGCTGCCGTATAGGAACAGACATGCCATCACATTCATTTATTACAGAGTAACAGGGCATGAGTGAGCACAGACAAACTCTGTATCCTGTCCAAGTGTCAGAAGCAAGTACCAATCCTGAAATGTCAACAGAATATTCAGCCTATCAATTATCCAAAGACAGTGTGTTAAAACAACAACAACAACAAACATATCTTTGGTGGTGTTTTGTATCTCTTGTCCAGATAGTTACCTCAGAGTGGATTATTTCAAGCAACCACGGACTCGGTTTCTGGGAAGCAACGTTGCTGCTCAATCAAATATTTATCGCCTTCAACACCACAAAACATACAGTCAACAAATTTCATTGGGACCATTTCAGCGGTTCCAAAGAAAACTCCTCTAAGCAAAATCCAGGGCTCATCATGAATAACCGGCAGATTGAGACACCTCACAACTTGGAAAAATAAAACCAAAACTGCCTGCACGGCTAGACGCTGGATGTAAGTCGTAAATAGTTTTAAGCCGCACTCCAGTGTGGTGAATGGATGACGGTGTCTGTCTGTGGGTCGGTCACTCTACTGCTTCATTCCAAGCTGAAATATCTCAACAGCTAGGCTACTGAACAGAGGAAAGCATGAAACCTTGCACATGCAGTTTATGGTCTCCAAAGGATGGAACCTACTGACATTGATGACATTTCTCTCTATCTTCTTGCTACTGTTGATTGATGCCAAATGTTGTGTAGACACAGTCATGTTTTCCAGAGAATGAAAATGAATCTCTCTTCCTCTACCACCACCACCATGTTGCTAGTCTCACTCGCCAGACCCTCCTCCAAAGAAAAAATGTCTGGCTGATCGGCCTATGATTCTGCAATTGGAGAAAAAAACGCCCCGGCTTTTTGTATTGGATTTATTTCAACCAATCACAATCAGTGCGGCCGGTGCCATAGCAACGGTGCGCTTGCGAAATATTGCCGGCGGGGTAGACGTTAGCGTTAGCCTCGCTAGCTTGCTAAAGATAATGGGACATGCTTGATAGATAAAACTTTTTGCTGTGGCTGGTCGGCAAACAAGCCAGAACGTCCTTCTTGGACGCTTAGGATATTTTAACAGTCATTTTCTCACAGAGCTGATGTTTGCAGTTTTTGAGTGAAAAATGTTTCAATCAATCAATCAATCAATCAATCAATCAATCAATCAATCAATCAATCAATCAATCAATCAATCAATCAATCAATCAATCAATCAATCAATCAATCAATCAATCAATCAATCAATCAATCAATCAATCAATCAAGCTTTGTTACTACAGCACCTTTTATACAAGTTAAAATGCAAGTCAAAGTAGTTCACAAGTGATTGCAAGACTAATGCTCCATGCACCTAATACACCAATTATCGCCATGGTTGGGGCGGCATTTAGTTCACCTGGTAGAGCTGCCGCCCCATGTTGAGGCTACAGTCCTCACTGCAGGCGGCCCCGGTTCGAATCCCGCATCGGGCAGCCCTTTCCTGCACGTCATTCCCCCTCTCTGCCTCCCCATTTCTCTCGACTTTGCTATCAATTAAAGGCATTAAAAGTCCAAAAATATACTTAAAAAAAAAAATTATCGGCATGGTTACTGTATTAGGTTACACCCCGCCTTTCCGAAACCCCGCCTTTCTGAAAATAGACTTCCATTCTTCGTAATAGCGGGGTTTCCCATTTTTTTCTAAAGACCCCGCTATTCCAAAAAGGCTATTGGGGAAACAACTCCATTCCGAAACCCCCCCACTCCAAACGGACAGACAGACGCAGAAAGGCAACGGAGGCTGTGCATTGGTCCTTTTTTCCTTTTTGGGGTCAAACGGATCATAATTAACCACAAAACAAGCACTTATTAATGACATATAACGCTCATTATGCTTCTAGCCTGTCTAGCCTCTACCTGTAGTGTGTCTCAAATCGCATACTTATTTAGTGCACTTCTTTGCAGTACACTACAAGGAAGTGCACTTCCTTGCGCAGTGCACAAATTTCGACAGGGTAGTAGGCTACTGTCTCAAATCAAACACTGCCGCTGAGCACTTACCGGTAATGACTCCACAGCTTCTTTTTTTTCAGCTCCGTCGCTGCTCAAATCAACCGCCACCATTTGAAAAGTAGTGACTTCCGCTACGTCACTAAGATAGCGGCCGTTGAGGGTGGAAACTAATTATACAACGATCCACACTCAATTTTCTGTTCGTTTGAGTGCAGCAATTATAAAAATATTAAGTGTGCGATTTGGGACACACCACTGGTCTTTTTACTAAACTTAACCAACCAACTACCCCTTCATTGCTTAAGCCCAACCAAGATTTGCCCAGTTCCTGAGCAGCGCACGATTCACAGACAAGACACAACGCAGAGTGTAAACAACGTCACCCGGTTCAGCACCATGGACAGCTGCAGGGGGGTTTGGTGCGGTGTTTCGGAGTGGGGGGGTTTAGGAATGGAGAGCTGTCCCCACTGTATTAATGGTCATGCCAACCTTACTGCTAGTTTCGAATTGAACACTACTCTCCTGTGTCAAAGTCCTGTGTCTTATTAACCCTTGCATCCACCCAAACCTTCTCCTGACTTACTACACCACTGCACCACTCCCTCTGTTCCTGTTATAATTACCATGGCCACTAGATGTCGCCTGGCAAAAAAATGTCACTTAGGGTCATTATAACCCGCTGCACAAATGACTGATGGGCCTGTTTCTTACAGGAGGAAAGCCTCGCTCAAGTACCTTTTAAACAGCAAGAGATGAAACTGTAAATATTCTATTCCTGGCGCTGACAGCTGTGGCCCCATCTGGTAATCACATCTCTGTTTGGTAAAGAAGTCATATACCGCCAAAAATGTCTTGATGTTAAAGTCATATCATATCATCTTGTTTTGAGCTTTGACACCCACACATTTTTATGGTCTAATTGTACATGAAAAGGTTTAACAACCTTGGGTTTAACAATTTTGGTAACCATCACTGAGTTCATGAGGGGGTTATGAATTTTTCAGATGTGATGACATGAAACCACTTTCCAGACTGACGTGTCTCTGCTGACAAATAATAAACTGTTCATCCACATGTGCGCGTGTGTTTATTTCTCTGTCCATCTTTTGTTCATGCTCTCTGGAGGGGCCACACGGTTTCGCTGGAGAGAATGAGACGAGGACAGCGACTGGCAAATGAGCCGGTTTGTCAGAGGCTGAGACAGCTGCGTCCTCTGAGAGCAGAGGCGTTAATAGATGTTTAAAAATGTTCACACTTTAATTAACATCACCTGGGCATTTTGGCATAGTTTACATATAGTTTCTGTACATGCAGCGTGCGGAACTGTGTTGGGTTGGAGCTTGTTAGGATCCCTGTCCACCTCTTTTAATAGTTTCAGTTTTGTGTCTTTTTGTGTGTGGGTGTGTGTGTGCATGAAGAGGTGTGTATTTTATCCTCAAAGAGTCCCTGAACCTCTGTATCTGTGTCAGTATGTGTGTGTTTTAGTGTTTGGTCTCAGCACATGCTAACATTTATGTGTAACAAGAGGAATGCAGCGGTGCCTCATCCAGAGGTCTGCCTTTCTGTCCCTGTCAGGAGAGAGTGTGTGTGTGGTGTGTATGTGTGTGTGTCTCTGCATATAAGTGCATATTGAAATCTGATGGTTCTCAACTGAACCAGCTGTATCCAGAAAAGTTTCTCACATTTTCTCTATAGGCACCATGAGTTTTTTGATGAATAATTTAATAGTATAAAACAGGGCCGTTGTAAAGGGGAGAAAGGTGATGATAATTCTAGGGGCCCAGCGCCCAGTAGGGCCCACAAAAAACCCCAGTGGTGTAAGTCTAATCTTTGTATGACTGAATTATTCTGCATAAGACCCTGACTAATACTCATAGTAATACTGTATTAGCATCAAAACAAAGTAGGCTAAATAAAAAATGATAATACATAGTCTAAGAAAAAAAGTGGAAAAGTCAGGGGCCCACTTTAGTATTCTTTCAGGGGGCCCAGAATTCCTAGCAACAGCCCTGATATAAAGGCATAAGTAGTCAGAGATGAGTTCATTATTTTCTAGTCAGAAAGAAGAGTTAGTGTTGCTATGAATGAGTAATAGAATCTTTTTCGATATGAATTGAGTTCACACTAGTACTTACAGCAGCCATTTACATGACATAGACATTCACATTTTTGATTCTTACATCAAGCACATTTATCAAGTCAAATTTTTATTTGTCCTGTTATGTTATATGTTATGTGTTGTTACGTTGACAAATCAATACAAAAAGTAGTGTAATAAGATGTAAGATGTACACCAAATATAAAGGTTTTGTTTGTTACATTTAATGTCACTTGTATTATTTGATATTGGTAACACTTTACAATAAGGGTCCCTTAATTAACGTTAGTTAGTACATTATTAAGCATTAATATATAAACTCACTCTCATTCACAGTGTGTGAATGGTTGTCTGTCTATATATGTTAGCCCTGCGATAGACTGGCGACCTGTCCAGGGTGTACCCCGCCTCTCGCCCAAAGTCAGCTGAGATAGGCTCCAGCTCACCCGTGACCCTAGTGCAGGATAAGCGGTATAGAAAATGAATGAATGAATGAATATATAAACTAATGTGTTAATTAATGCTGAGTAATGCATAAGGATAACTAATTACATTATTCAACTTTTATTATTACTTAATTTATTAACTAACTTTGAGTAGTAAACATGAATTAACTGCTTACTAATTAGGCTACATTAATTAATGTGTTTCCTAATCCTAAGTAATACATATGATTGTTAATATATCTGTAAACAGTTAATTAATG
Source organism: Trachurus trachurus (assembly GCF_905171665.1). Classification (NCBI taxonomy): domain Eukaryota; kingdom Metazoa; phylum Chordata; class Actinopteri; order Carangiformes; family Carangidae; genus Trachurus; species Trachurus trachurus. The sequence continues at coordinate 34,861,361 of NC_139896.1, forward strand.
CTTAATAATGTACTTACTAACGTTAATTAAGGGACACTTATTGTAAAGTGTTAACTTGATATTTTTATAAGTGTATGTAACATATTTGTATTTCTTTTGTGTCATACAAAGCAAGCACGTTTTTAGCTTGCACGTCGTTTCCTGTGACTGTCTATCTGTCTTTGTCTGAGAACGGATAGAGCTGCAGTTTGGGGAAGACCAACCAGGCATATTGTGTACATGATAAAGTGTGCCAAAAAGTTCGACCTCACAAGTGGAATTTGAAGGCAACATCATGTTTGAGGTGTTATGTTCCATGATTTTAACAGACGCCTGGCAGCCAATCATAAATATGTTTGATATAAATACAGATAAAGTCTCACCACGCAGCGATATGCTCACATTCATGCTGACCTCAGGGAAACCTGTGGAACTACCTGATAAACTAATCAGCCACAAGTTTCTCCGGTCAGATCCCCTGTGAGTTAGAGGCAAGAAAACAGGCCCTGTACAATCATAACTACTGGAGTTTCACTGTTGTTTTTCTTCATAGGACTATTTTGTCTGAATATTGAGTGCTTTATAATAGTCTCCATCAAAGAAGTCGCGCTCTGGGAAATTTTCCCTAGATACTCACTGCACAGTTTCAAGTGCCGTGCAGCATCATAGACCAAACTCTGAGCTTATACATTCCTGGCCCTGTGTGCTGGTTGCTGTCCGCAGCTGTGGGGCTGCTGGCTGGTTGATGAATGAACCAATAGCGTCCTGGCTAAGTGATGAATGGACCAATAGAGAATGATGGATAACAGTGGAGGGAGCGAAGAGTGGATGGTCTCAGTGAGGCCCGGAACGTGAATGTAGCAGCACCATGTTAAAATCAAGGGGGAAAAGACAGAAGGAAATGGAAAGAGATAAAGAGAAGAGAAGGTAGGAGACAGATAGGAGTGAGAGAGTGTGTGCACAGTGATAAGTGAGAGGAAAAAGGAGTAAGAGTGGGAAAAAGAAATGTGACAAAGTGTTAGCAAGGGGAGGAGGGCTGACAAAGGGAGGGAGGATTTATGAGCAGGGAGAAACGTGGATGGGGAGAGCGAGAAGACACAAAGACAAAAAAACAGCTAACATGTTAACCGTGACCACTGTCCACACTATTTGATGTGTTTGTATGCTCACATCAAGACTAGGTAAACAAACAAACAGTTTTTGTACCAAGATGTATTCAAATTAAATTAAATTAAAATTGGGGCATTTAAACACAGGAGTCATTGGGTTTTACTCAAGGGGGGGATTGTGGGTTCTACAAGTGAAGACCACTTCTGCGTTCAAATAGCTCCAGTTCCTGTCCAGCCTCTGGGGGCTGGGACCAGAAGTGAGCAACTCTCCATTGACCCCCATGTTAAAATAGCCGACTTTACATATTTGCAGCCTGGTACATTTTATTTTTTTGGTTTCTACCAATAGTTTCCATCTCCATGAACACTGTGGCGGGGGGGTGGGAGGGAATGGGGGGGGGGGTGGTTACGTTGAGTGACAGGTTCGCAGACAGTTATACAATTGGTTGCTTCGAGTTCAGTGGGCGGGTTCTCGGCCGGCTAACCGCCGCACCTCTCCAAATATGGAAAGTAGACTCCCACTAAAATCCAAGATGGCGCAGTTCAAATGCCCGTAGTAGAGGCACAAAACAGACTCCCCCAAACCAATGGGTGACATCACGGGTGCTACGTCCATTCTTTTTACAGTCTATGGTTTTACCTACTTTTGGAGCCATTTTTAAACACCTTCATGTTCATTTCTCATCCACAGAGTTTGACACTTTATGTGGCACCAATAGATATTGGTCTTATGCCTGATGACTTTGACCTCCTGGTGGTGATGGAGGAAACGTCAGTGGATCCCAGGTCAGCAGTGATCATCCTCTGAGGCTTGTCTGAGTGAGGACCATGAATGTCTTTACAAAAGAATTCACTGCAATCTGTCAAGCTGTTGCGATGTGTCAGTCCAGGCTGAAAGTGGTGGACCAACTCAACATTGCCACCTGTAGACGTACAGTAGAGCCATCATGGCTAATGAAAAAGACGAATGAAAGAAGATGTGATGATGGGATGCCATGATACCTCAAGCATGCTGCAAAGAATAGGGTCAAATAAAAGCAGATCGGTCTGCCTGGAAACCATACAAACCGATTATTGCAAACAGAAAGAAAACAAAGAGGAAAAGCAATGAAAGAAGTTTGAGATAACTCCTGTGAGCCCATACTGAAGGGAGATTAAACCCCCTTTCTTGCTGTGACATCAAAACAGTGGATAATGCGGGGCATATTTTCAGGTCTCCTGAAGATGTATGTGCAGGTTTTCATGCGTATCAAAACTATCCCCACGCAGCTCTCGTCAGCAAGTCAGAACCGGGCCACGGGCGAATTTGTCCCGCCACGCCGACTGATATCACTAATAGCTACAGGGTGCGACTTCATGCCACAAAGATCTCCATTACCTGTGGCAACTTGGCAGGAGAACTGTAAGGCAGTCATGCAGACTGGGCTCCTAACAGCTCTGTCAACACAGCACTGCACTTCACAACAAAGGAAGACTGATTAAAGTTTTTTTTGGGTGGGGGTGGGGCGTCTGCACACCTGTTCATCCTCTGATATCAAAAAGAATCTCTTGTTTCTATTCACAGGCTGCACACTGTATATCCTGCAGAGACGGTGAGCAGTCGAGCACAGAGGAAACTGAAAGGATTGCTCGTACATGCAGCTGAGTGATCTCCTGTGTTTGAAGTCGGTTGATGATGGAGAACATGCGGGTTAGTTTGCAGTCTCTAAACATTCGTGGACAGAATAATGCGAGGAGAAAAAAAAAGGTTGACAGGGAACGACTGAGAGGAAGGAACGGAAAGAAGAATTAGGATGTTAAAGGCAAAGATGAGACGAGGGAAGTGAAGAAGGATGGTATTACAGCTCAAGATTGATCCAAATAGACGATAGTAGCTCACCCAACCAGACACATCACCAAGACACTGTGGCATCTCTCACCTGGGTTGTAACAGCAGCAGGCAGAGACAGAGTAAAAGCAGAGAAGTGCTTGAGACAAATTGTGCTTCATGTATCAAAAGTCGTCTGGTGATGCAGACAAGCCATCCTCAGACCAGACTCAATCCATCTGTTCCCTGATGGAGGAACCAGCTACTGAGTGAGAGCCGGGTGTATCTCTCTATTTTGAAGAATCTCTTGAAAACTTGTCTCTTCGAGTCGAGAGTACCTCTTTTCCTTAAAGCCAAACATGTTTAACTATCACTTACTGTAGAGTGCACTTATATTATATGTATATAATCTCCTTACATTTGTTAAATCGATGTAGCACATTCAGGTTTCTACTGTACAAACACACTGACTGATGTTCCTCACTTGTAAGGATAAAAGATCTAGAAGAAGATGACTAGATGTAAATGTAGAAGTCATCATGAATCATTTTTTTTATCATTTTATAGCAGTCTATGAGCTGTTGTCATTTCTTTAGTTTAGATGCTGCTGGGTCGTTTAATCAATTACATACATGATATTTTATTAACTGATCACATGTTTTAGATGTAGAAAGTTGGTTAGTCATTAGGAAGAGTACTAATAGAATACATGTTGAAGTAGAAGTATTACTGTAAATGGGAGAAAATGGAAACACTCTAGTACAAACATGATACTTACAGTAGTTAGATTCCACTGCTGTTTACATTGGAGCAGAGTGTGTGTCCTCTGATCCATCCAGTGCAGGCTGATCTCCTCTGCATCTTGTTTTTGGAAGCTGCTCTTGTAATAATTATAAATCCATCATGATGGGTTTTTTTCCAGAAAGTAAAAAAAAAAAAAAAAAAACATCTGAAAGATGTTGCTGAAGCCATTAGCCTCACACAGTCTACAGTCTGTTTACATACACATAGATGGAAAATGTACACCTAAATCACTGCTATTCGTTCTGTTACACATTTGCGCAGTTTTTCTGTTGTGTCTGTTCTAATATGCCATTTTCAGTCATTTATATGTTTTTTCCCCAACCATTTGCATTTAATATGTACTTAATATCTTGCTTCCTGTTATGCTTAATGTATAATTTCCTCCTTTCTAACTAATATCTATTGAAGTTCAGAAAGTATTAAGAGCAGTCTCTTTCTGCCAGAGTGTTTACTGATGCAAACTTAATCTTTTCCTGTGACTGACACTTGAGACGCTAGAAATAAGAGAAAAAAAGCAGAAACTTTGACAAAAGCATAATTTCACTGTAACGGGTCATTTAGCAGCAAACGGCTCTGATAACCCCCTCCCAACTGACTGTATGCCAGGGATCATTTGTAAGAGTGGGGCAACCTGGACCATTAGTGGGGGAGAAAAAGAAAAGAAAAACAAAACACTGCTATTATCCAGCTTGTCTCTGAGGTTGCCATGCTCCCGTCACTGTAATGAGATGAAAACAAACAGAAACTGTAGCTCTCTGTCTGCATTTGAATATATGTGTGTGTGTGTGTGTTTGTGTGTGCGCGCATACAGACACACTATCCGTGTGTGTATCTGCAGTGCTTTCTTGTCTAGTATCAATGGCAGTCACTTAGAGAGTGTGAGTCAGTGTGTTTACTGTTTTCACAGATGGAGCTCTGACACTGTCTGGATAACTGAGATAAATGACTCGCACTGCAGCTCAGCAGATGGGAAAAACAACACACCCGCACATGCACATGCACACACACACACACACACACACACACACATACTGTGCTTGTGCATACCTATGTTTTCATGGACACAAATGAACACCCATGTGGAATATGAATAAAGTTATTAATTGATCTTTTTGGCCACCAATTAGTTCCCATTTGGCCCAGACTCTAGATCAACAGTCCTCTCACTGAATCAGACTGTGTCGTGTTCGAAGTGAAGCACTTTATCAACTGATATATTTTTGCCCCTAATCACAGCAGAGCAGAAAACCACAGGAAAGAGTAGCTACTAGCTACTCATTAGTGGGGAAACGTCAGCTGCCGATTGGCTCAATATGGCCACTGATTCAAGCCAATATAGGGAGAAATCATCTGTAATCAATTAACAGCTGCAGTTACTTTCAGCTGGTTTTTACATAAAGCAGAAGAAAGAGGAAATGTGAACATTGTGCCAATGAAGTCGTCCCATATGTAATGAATTTTGAGTTATGGTGCAGTGCCATGAGAGAACAAAATGTGTCACTTGCCGACGTCATCCATCACGCTGTCTACAAATGACGACCAAAGGTTAATGTTGTTTGGTGGAGGCCACCACAGCAGGTGGGTTACAGTCTGCTGCTGGTCTACAGCTGAACCGGGTCCTGCTGTTCCTCTTCCACCAGGGTCCCAGTCCCTGGTAGCACTGACACATACTGCCCCCATGTGGACGGAGACACCTCAGCCACACAGAGGGAGGCAGGGGCCAACTGTCGCACGCTGAGGGAACCTGACAGGACACCTGCTGCTGGGTGGGGAAAATTGCAGTAAAAAAAACAATACAAATTTTAGATAAAAAAAAAGAAGCTGCAGCGTATTTGTTTTTCTAGGAATGTCTTCTATTGTGAGCACAGGAGTACACATCTGATCTAAGCCTGGTTTGGGCTAAAATTAAGAATCATGTTGAAATTATCACATTGATAAGAAACACTTATAATGTTGGCAAAGGTCACATGTAGGTATAAAACACTGAGGTTGAATCATTAAAGATTAGCATGAACGTAAAACAAAATGTCAGAATGCCCTGGACCAAACAACAAATAGCAGAATGTGCATGCTTTGCTCCTACAGTTTTGTTTTAATCATTGATGCTGTGAATAACATACTGTATGAACTGAGTTTAAACATAATTAGTTTAGTTTTTTTCTCAGAAAAAAGTATATTGCTTCTCATTTCTTTAGTTTTAATTACAGTTTACTTAGTAATTAGGTTGAACATCAGTGTGGTCTACCTTATCTGATAGAGAGTAAGCATTTGAAAAGGTATTTGAAAGTCACAAACCATGTACAGTAGCAGAATGATTTCAATCATGGCCTTTTCCTTTTCCTTTGCTTCAGTGTCCCAGAAATACTGACACATCACTGCACGCTCACCGACAGCTGACATTTCAGCTGCTTTCATTGGCTGCACTTTGACTGACACTTCAAACCCTTTAAGGTTTCAGGTCTGTGCTTTTGCAAAACAACAGAAAACACTTCCTCAGCTCTTCTTTCTTCCATTGTTCATATGCGAAACAGCGGCTTTTAGTGTTTATGCCTCAGCTGATATCGTCTTTAACTTCAGGTGCATAAACTGACAATTTCCATCTAGTCTCCACTTCAACTTGAGCTCATCTCCTCCACATTTCATCTCACTTTTTTAACTCTTCAACTTCTAATCATTTCAACTTCTAATTTTAGTATAACTGTTTTTATTACTGAAGTGTATTCATACAACACGCTCATCTCTCTAAATCACTTATGTTGCAGTATGTTCATCGCTTTTAATCAGAAAAATACCTATATATTTCCGAGCATTGTGATATTTTCAGGTCAAATGACAGCACACACACCAGCACACACCCTTATCAAAACACATTTGAAATATAATTTATTGCACAACATAAGATCAACATAAAGTGGCACGATACCCATTTCAATCCTGTTACATCAAAAAAAAGAAAAGAAAAGAAAAAGAAGTCCTTACAAAATGCTCACACCTTCTCTTGATAATCATGGTTTTGACTTTAGAATAAAATGGCCATAGAATTGCAGGTATGCCAGACTGAAACTGCATAGATTTATAAAATAAAATTAACAAAACCAAAAAAAGAAAGAAAGACTGAGACACATCTTTTATATGGCACAGAAAAATCCAATCAGACCTTGGCTACTCATTTGAGCCCATTGACTTCCATTGTCCCATTGACTGACAGGCGGCTCATTGTGTAACAGGGTAATAATCCCCATTTCAAAAGAGGAAAGCACTGATTATGAACACATTCTTGGAAATATATATGTACCAAGCCGAATTCCAATTGTCTTTTGCAGATATAGAGGTTTTTCGAAACAGGATATGATTTTATATTCAGTCCAATATTTTAAAAAATAAAAACATTCCATAAGCCTCATTTACAGTAGCTTATTATTAAAACATTTTGGGAGCAGGCGTGCGTCACTGTAAAAACCTCAGCATGGCGGTGCAATTAAAGATAAAACTATACAAAAACAAATTACATGATAGTCACAGTCATTTGTTTAAGATACTATTTACATCTTTGACCTCATTTGTCACACAAAATAACGATCCAAACTCCCTTGTCATTGTGGTCCGCGTCACTGATTAAATTAGCCTTCAGGATTCATTATCAACGATAGTAATTTCAGGGTTTTGGCGGGCATGGGCTCTCCTCGTTCTTATTGCTGCATGGCTCATACGTTGATGACTGGTTTCATAGTATTTGTCGGTAGTGAGCTATAATCATATCTACGGTTGCTGTATCAACTACGTCATAAACCAAACCACTGTGAAATGTGTGACACTCAACATAAATATCTGCCATCTGAAAGTGGCGTACATGATACAAAACCGACCCTAAAGAGCTACAGTATGTACAGTATGACAGTGAGAACTGGCAGCAACATTTTAAATTAATCATAGGTCGATGGCACAAATGTTGGTACGTTTGTTTCTGCCCCAACGCCTCGTCGTCCAACCTGAACTTTGAGAAAACATAAATATGTTGATGTACATTACAGCATAAATACAAACCCAGCCAATGGTCAAGAAGAAGAACGGCACAAAGGCATGCTAACTGGTTTTAAAAGCAACTTGTATATTAAGTCATAAACACAGTTTCATTGGGGGTTACCTGATCAAATCCTTACAGTTTCATTAGGGCTGCCCGGTTGCATATTTTTACGGTCACACAGCAGCTGTGAGGCCAGTTAAGCCTTGTCCAATCCTTGAGCAAACGGCAACAGTTTAATCCGTCTACTCACCAACATGAAGTTTACTGGGGAAATGGTGCCGACTCAAATTGTAACTTTTAAGTAAACAGTAGCCTGTTTGAAAAGTAAAATCCCCAAGAAAGCCTGTTGATAATAAAACAGTATATACATAGACAGCAGTAAAGAAATGTGATTTGTTTGGCACAGAATACAGCAGGCGTTTACTCTCAGGATTTTCCCATCTTGAGCCGAGTTTGATATTAAACAGTAATATGGTTTGTTTGGTAGCCAGATCAGCCTCTTAGTGGGTCACATGAATGTTTGATGTCAGCAACCCTGTTTATGCCTTTGAGGAAATGAGATCGTAACTATTAGAACCGCTCCGTACTGCCACCACAACAGTGCTGATTATTTTCAATGTGACTTTCCAGTAAAAGCTCAGTCAAAACAACAAGCATTCAGACACTATCTGCATCAGAATTGACTTTAATCATCGAGGTTGGATCCAGCAGGCCGCAAAGGCCGTTAAGTATATGTCAGGATATACAGCTGGAGAAAGAAGGGACAAACATGAGATAAAGGCCTCTAATTTGAATTGAAATGGACCTAAATTTGGGTTCAATTGCCTGGCACTACCATGGTAGTGGTTCTAACAACCTTGCCTATTGATTATCACTGAATTAATTAAGAAAAATCAGGAACGTTTTTCTGCAAAACCTTAAACCGCAGGACGTACGTATACTGTCCAAGTAAACATAAATAAAGATGCAAAGTAGAGTTCCAGAGCTGAGTTATTTGGAGACACTTTGAAGAAGCAGCACTTGAGAGAACTGGAGAGAGATAATGAAAGTCAGACAGAAGTAGAGGAAGTGGAGAGAGGCAGAAGGGAGATAGAGGATATTTTAAGAGAGACAGACTTTCCTTTGGCACCTGAGCCACAGTGGCAGTGCTCTTCTGTGGGCGGGAAAGGTACCGAGACGAGGGGAGAGAGACAGGACAGAAGAGGGAAAGAGGGAGGTGTCGCTAAACAGCTCATGCCCAACTGAAAAATCCTCCCTTGACCGGAGGAGGCTGCTTCTTTTCCCCTCTTGCTCCGATCCTGATTCGGTTCCTCCCACGTCAGTTGCACCTCTCAAAAATATTTACCCGCAAGTGTGGTCCCTCAGTCAAATCCGAATTTGTCCATCAAGAGCTTTTGAACCTCATTCCTGCGGGAGAACCTAAACTAAACTGCGAGTGCTTTTCGAGGAGGAGGAGGAGGCTCTCCAGGTTCTTCTGCAGCAGTTCTTTTAATGGCACGAAAGGGAGGAGGGCTTTCTGCAGGTTTCTATCTCGCTTTGTTACCGCAGAAGAATCTCAAGTTCCTCCCAGGTGAGTTTCATGGGCTCAGATCCTCTCACAGGCGTTCCTCTGAGGTCGGTTAGTGCAGATCGTTCTATGTTGAGGTTCTTGACCCCCGGTTTCGGTTCAGTATGTGGTTCTATAGGTTCTCCCCAGGCTGATACTGGGGTTCTGTGGAGGTGAAGTAGTCCTCTAGGAAGCCCTGCAGGTACTCAAACGTAGGCCTCTCTTCTGGGTCCTTCCTCCAGCAGGAGAGCATCAGCTCGTGTAAGGAGCTGGGGCACTCTGAGGGGCAGGGCATCCTGTAGCCACGCTCCACCTGGTCCAGCACCTCGCGGTTCACCATTCCTGCCAAGAGGAACGGGAGGTTGGATTTAGGAAAAGATGCAACATGAAATGAAATGTGCAAAACATCAACACTGAAACGATTGGTTTTGTGGCAACCAAAGCTTGCTGTTTATCATTCATATCCCTAAAATATTAAACCGTCTGCTCTATGGTGTTATTATTTTTAGGGCCCGCGCGATTCTTCATATTCTGTTAATCTACTACGGTAATCCTATTTTATTTGGTCTACAGTCGAACATCGGTTCAAAACCCAAAGATATTCAGCCTAAAATCAAACAAATATTAACTACAAGTTCTCACATTTGAGAAGCCAAAGAAGTGTGTTTTCTATTGATCCACTCATCGGTTAATCAGTTGTCAATCATCCATCATGATTGACTGAACATGATTGTTTATGTGGAGAACTCAGTGGCAGCTTGATTGCTGGATGCCTACTGGAGGCTTTACCTGGATAGGGCACTCTGCCTTTAGTTGCCAGCTCTGTGAGCAGCACGCCGAAGGACCAGACGTCTGACTTGATGGTGAAGCGACCGTACAGAGCCGCCTCTGGTGCTGTCCATTTGATGGGGAACTTGGCTCCTAAAGGATCATAGGAACATAGAAGAAACGTACAACTGAGTAAAATGTAAATGTAACACACTGTAAAATAAACAGGCTTACTGTACATCTTAGAATATGCCACCTAGATTCAAACTTTTTTTTGTTCATCTTCTACAAAACACATTCCTCCTCCTTCAAGAGTCGTAGTTCCACGATCATTTATATTTAGATTTTCTCTCATCTGTGTTCAGTTTTCAGTCCGAAACAGTATAATAATCTGTTTTGGAAAGACGTAGGCAGGGTGGACTTACCCTGTCTTGCAGTGTACTCATTGTCTTCAATGAGTCTTGCCAGACCAAAGTCAGCCACTTTACACACCAGGCTATCTCCCACCAGGATGTTGGCAGCACGCAGATCTCTGTGGACGTAGTTCATCCTCTCCACGTAGGCCATGCCTGCAGCAATCTGGACAGAGGAAATTAGGATATTGTTTCCACATAATAATTACATTTTTAGTGCATGGATCCTGGGTGGTTATATGTGGCAGCCTTACCTGAGCGGACATGTCTACTAGCTGAGGCAGACGAAGCATCTTTCCTGCTTCCCCTTTAAGGAAATCCAATAGACTACCTGTCAACGCAAAACCAAAATTACAGTATTTAGAAAAGCTACAGGTGCACAGTATCTCAGTATCTGAAAATTTGTCAAAAATGTCAAGTCACTGCTTGAACCACTGAGTGAAAACTGTCATGTAGATGTGTTGTGAACAATAGCTACTGTATACCAGTTGGGGCCGGGTACTGTTAGAAATGTTTAATTAGCTGTACTGAAGAAGAGGCTCTGGGGTGTACTTAGAGTCAATTAATCACCACAACAATCAGTCCTGGGCTGCTCAGATCCCTGTGTCATGTAGAGGACAGTGTCCCCTGTTGGTCACTGAGACAGGATCTCATTCAACTAAATCCATTTGTGTACAGAGGTGACAGAAAACAAGTTTAACTACTACACAGCCTGTTATGTGGTTATGTCAAAGTTTGGGAGGTGGTGTTCACTTAGTCACACTTATTTAAAGGATAATTACTGTTTTTTACAATCTGTACCTTATTTCTAGCATAAAATACGATCATTTACTCACCCAGATAACTTTGGTGTCATTACGTCAGACGAAATTAGATCCAGCCGAGAGCCGCGTATATCTGTATAATGTGAGTACACTGGGCAGCGCAATGCAGCCTCTAAATAACACATTATCTGCTGCGAAACTCGTTCATTCACCAATGTTTTGTTCTGATACACTAGTGCTATTCCCCTCTGAGTCCGGGGTTAGCTGTTATCAACATCCGGGGTCTGTAGGTTGACCTACTGACCTCTGACCTGGATGATGTCATCTCCGACCGCTGCCTGGCTCACTCTGATTCTGATAATAATCATTTTGCTTCGGCATCCAGGTCCATTTTTATCTCAACTAGCCAGAGCTTTGTGAGTCCAGGTTGAGGAGAGGAAGCCTGTGGAAGCTGAACTTCATCCAGCTGCTCATTTTGTTCCGACAAGTCAGAAACACGCAGAAATGAACCGTAGTATTAGCAGTAGCAACAAGCCGCGCCGCAACGGGGTCGGGGATGACATCATCCAGGTCAGAGGTCAGTAGGTCAACCTACAGACCCCGGATGTTGATAACAGCTAACCCCGGACTCAGAGGGGAATAGCACTAGCCTATCAGAACTAAATATTGGTGAAAGTTTCGTGGTAGATAATGTGTTATTTAGAGGCTGCATTCTGCTGCCCTGTAGACTTATACAGATATACGCGGCTCTCAACTGGAGCTAATTTCGTCGGAACGACTTGTAATGACACCAAAGTTATCTGGGTGAGTAAATGATCGTATTTTATGATAGAAATAAGGTACAGATTGTAAAAAACTGTAATTATCCTTTAACATCATCAATGAGGAGGAGTAATGGTGATTTTTCTCCTGAAAAACAAAACAAAACAAAACAAACCAATACCAATATAAGAGAACATCTTTGACAAAGGGAGTCCTGAATATTGTTAAATGTCTAAACCAATAGCATCATGAAGTGTGCTGCTTTTAGCACTAAAAGCTTGAAACTCATCAACTCAGACATTACTGTTTGCCAACTAAAAACCACTGGGCTTTAGTTGCTGTCCATCTTGAATTACCTTGGCTCATATACTCTGTCACAATGTAGATGGGCTCCTCAGACACCACCGCGTACAGCTGGACCAACTTCTCATGCCTAAGCTTCTTCATGACCTGTGCTTCCTGAAGAAAGGCCTCTGGAGACATGGTGCCAGGCTTCAGGGTCTTGATGGCTACTCGCGTTGTACCGTTCCATGTACCTGTCAGAAAACACAGCATCATATGCTTGCTGTAGAACTTCCTCCTGACATATGACTTCAACTTTTGCCTAGGAGCAAGATAAAATCATCCTCATATTTTGTAGATTCAGTGAATAACCTGTTTAAGGGACTCGGTTAAAGGGATAGTTCACCCAAAATTGAAATTTCACTTATTATCCACTCCCCCTCATGTGGACTAAGGGCTGGGAGAAGTTTCAGAGTCGTCCGTGGCTTCTCTGAGTTACAGGGGGTCTCGGCGTAGCAGTGCATGTCCATATAACGGTTGCAAATGGATACCAACTGTCTTCGTAACAAAAAGACACACCAAAAAAAATCCAAATACCTCCATGCTGCTCGTATGTAATGTCCGTCTTGTATTGAAGCCCTGAAATGTGAAATTGTCCCGAAAAAAATGAAATAAGTCTATATTTCAAGCTTGTTTTGTAGCGAAAGCTTCTCAAAGCTCCTCTTCCCGGTTCGTCATATTTGGACGAACTGGGAAGAGGACAAACCCTGGTTCGTCCAAATTTGACAAACCGGGAAGAGGAGCTTCCGCTACAAACAAGCTTGAAATATAGACTTATTTCATTTTTTTCGGGACAATTTCACATTTCGGGGCTTCAATACAAGAGGGACATTACATACGAGCAGCATGGAGGTATTTTGATGTTTTTTGGTGTGTCTTTTTGTTATGAAGACAGTTGGTATCCATTTGCAACCGTTGTATGGACATGCACTGCTACGCCGAGACCCCCTGTAACTCAGAGAAGCCACGGAGGACTCTGAAACTTCTCCCAGCCCTTAGTCCACATGAGGGGGAGTAGTTTAACTCCCATGGTGAGAAGTGGTTGTGTACTGTACTCACCCATCCAGACTTCTCCAAAGCAGCCCTGTCCCAGTTTGAGGTCGAGGCAGAGGGACTCTCGTGGGATCTCCCAGGCGTCCCGGGCCAGTCCCTGGGTCTGGGGTTTGGCCACAGGACACACCTCTGTCAGAGCGTGGCACAGCCCGTCAGAGTGCTCTGAGAGAGGCAAGCGGATAGAAGAAGAAGGGCAAGAGTCAGAGTGTTGTAAAAAGGGAAAACTATCAAAGCTACTGACACGTCTTATAACCGTAAGAAACCAAACATGTTTGATGACTCACTGCGATAATGGAAGACTAGCTGCTGAAGGCTGGTGAACTGGGTGCGGGAGGTGATGTAGAAACCGCCGCTATCCAGCTTCCTGATCTTGTAATGTTTCACATTCAGGCCTTTGGTGTTATCAAAATCCAGCACTGACAGGCAATATGCCCCTGTGAACAAGCAGAGAGACAACAGACTTTGAACAGGTTGGCACAATGAAAGCAGACGTATCTGGGCCTGTGTGACAGTCGCTCTCTGAAGTTTCCGAGCAGCCGTGGCGAACACGTCTCTGTCGGTCCCTTTAAAAGGACCAGGACATTCAGCTAAGCCTTTATGTCCTTGCCCAGGGCCAGGTGCTGTGTGAAGTCTGATTTTACCAGTTTGATGAATTTTTCTACAGCATCAGAACACTACATTTAATAAGCATTGAAACAAGAAACAAAAAGAATGACAAAACTGTAAATTAATGTAGAGCTAGGAAATAACAACATCAAAAGTCTACTGTTATCAAGAAGTCAACACGTAAAAATGTATTTTAACAGACTGAACACAGTTATCAAACCTAGGCTAGAGAGAGGTTGTAAAACAGTAAAAGAAAATTAATCAGATGTCTTTGATCTGCAGTTTTCCTGAATGATGTTTATTGATGTATCCTGCTCCCTTCCTGTAGCTTTTATCCAGTGAACTGGGAGTATACTGACGCACCATAACACTGCATGGACACAAGTACGGCAACATTTTACCCATGTCACAATATTTCTCCGCTTGTATGTCTAAGATGAAGGCCACAAACGCCTCAAAGAAAAGCTCAGATGATGGATTTTCACCTGCCATGATCAGAGAGCTAAAGTGGGTCAAGACTTGTGTGCTTCAATCCTCAGCCCAACAAATAATCAGATGTCTTGCACAGTCTGACGTGATTTACACTTTATAAAACCATGTGAGGCGTGCTTATGGTCGTCTGTCACACTGTGAAACTCACACCCAGACATCTTATCAAAGACACATTCTGAGGACAACACACCTCCAGCCACAACTCCTCCCCCTTTCCTGAGAGTCTCTCCACTTACCGTCCTTCCTCCTCTTCATGCTTCTCCTCCCCTCTCTGTGTGTGTTTGTTTGTGTGTGTGTGTGTGTGTGTGTGTGTGTGTTGGGAGAACAGAGACTTATAGCCGGAGGGAAATCCAGCACCCTCCCAGGCTGACCTAGTTCTGGCAGAGTGATTCACCCCTTTCCATTCACAAGCCCCAATCCACTCCACACCACTCTTTTCCCTTTGCACCACACTTCATCCACAGCCCCCTCAAGAGTTCACCTACGTCACAGGGACCAGTTCTCACTCCTGACTTTCAGAGAAAGATGTGAAACTCAGCCACAAGCCCAGAAACGAGAGATTATGGCGCCAGCGGCCTGAGTGAAAGTTAACAAATGACTTAATTACGAGGCTCTGCCTCTTAAATTAAGTCCCCGAAGAACAACTTATTTCAAAGTAAGATTACATCTGCTATGTGGAGTAAACTCCAGGGACACTGAGGAAGTGTCAGGACTTCTTCTGAGTGAAAAATAAAAAGCTCTGTAAAGATCATTTTCTATGATAATGCAGGCATTTGCGAACAAGTGAAGCACAATTTGAAAGCTGTCTGTTGCTGGGTTACAGACACTGATCATTTGACAGCTTGATAAGAGCTGCACTCACTGATACAATACATGCAGATTTTTTTTTCATTTCTGCTATTTGTTGCAAAGTAAACTTGAAACCTGAACTGGTTTTTGAAAACAGTGTCATTTCTGCTTGTTTACATTTTTTTTGCGGGACTGCAACAGCAAAATCAGCACTGTAATCTCACGTGTCTGACTGACTGACGGCACCTCCACTACTTCTCTCTCGTTTCCTGGCTGCTTAGAAACCGCAGGAAAGCAGAGGAGCGCTTCCAGTACAATGGAGGTGATCCTGCACATCAACTACTTTCAGTATCTCCAGTATTTACATGCATCTTTGTTACTAGAGCAGGCAAAGGAATAACTAAACATAAGACACACTGAGCAGGAGAGAAAGGACCACCTCTACATCTCAGACAGAGTTAGACATGAAGACCTGCCTCCAATAAAAGTCTGTTACATTCAGGAGTTGAGAGTAAATAAAAGCTCATGTATTGGGAACGTTGGCAGACAAAAGCTGCAAGCTGTTAAAAAGACAAAATAAACAGTCTGACTAGGAATGGGCGCCTCAGTAGCTCACCTGCTAGAGCATGTGCTTTGGTCTGGTCCAAATTCAAAACCAGCCTGTGGCTCTTTGTTACATGTCATCCTCTTTCTCTCCCTCTTTTCTTTCCAGATTTTCTGTATCTCTCTTTCTCTCCTAACCTTCTCTTTGAGTGTTTATATGTAAATACAGCTTAGTCTGTCTTTCATTTCTGGGTATAAAAATCAGGATTTGACTGTATGTGATAGGGCTGGGACGATATGCTTTTCTCCCGATTCGATTCTTCTACGATTTTTTGGATGGCGATTCGATTTAAATTGCGATTCTACGATATTGACGATTCTCTCGATTTTTTGTCTGCATTTTTAACATTTATCTGCACACAAATACTGTAGGAGCCTATTAATTAACCTACTCCATTATAAAGTGAACTTAAACCCTTTTCAAAACCTGTACTCTCTGTATGTAAAAAAGGCTAACAAATGCACATTGCACAATATTTTAAAACATTTAAAAAAAAGAATCCCCCCCCCCAAAAAAAAAACAAAATCGATTTTTGAAAAACAAAATCGATTTAAAAATCATCAAAAAAAAAGATAAAAAAAGATATCACGATATTTATGTGAATCGATTTTTTCTCCCAACCCTAGTATGTGGTCTAGGCAAGTTTGAACTTGTCTTGACAACATTATTTATCTCAATAACCAAGTCATTCCTATTATGTACATTATCAAATACATGATGTTGATTTTTACATGTGGAAAACCAACATGACAACATAACAGCGAGACAATTATGAGGAAGAGTTAAATAGAACTATTATTAACACCTGCAGCCTCTGCAATGAGGCAGACATCTGCTCTCTCACCTTTAGTGGTCTCACTCTCCCTCACCAAGAAGGTTCCTCGTCTGTTCTGTAGGTTCAGAAGCAGCCGCTCTGAGTCACGCCGAGTGATCTTCCCAAAATACCACCTGCCAAAGTGGGCCACGGAGAAAAAGATCAGTGGGAAGCTACGACTGAGTGTCTGGAGCACTGACACATTTAGGGTGAAAATACAGAAGACTGTATAGGATGGATATATATATTATGTGAAAGCTTTTTCTTTACACAGCCTTGTTATGTGTTCACCATCATAATGCAAAGAGTAAAAATACATTCAGGTTCTCCATGGAAAATGGTTTTAAAGGGATAGTTCACCCAAAATTCAAATTTCTTTTCTTCGTCCAAAAAGACTCGTCTGTAATGTCCCTCTTGTATTGAAGCCCCGACATGAGAAATTGTTCCGCCAGTCAGTAGCAGTGAACCGAGACACTGGGAGCTTCCGCTACAAACAAGCTGAAAATATAGACTTATTTCATTTTTTTCGGAACAATTTCTCATGTCGGGGCTTCAATACAAGAGGGACATTACAGACGAGCAGTATGCAGGTATTTGGATGTTTTTTGGTGTGTCTTTTTGGACGAAGAAAGTTGGTATCCATTGACAACCATTATATGGACAAATACTGCTGCGCGGCCCCCCCCCCCCCCCCGTGACTCAGAGAAGGAACGGAGGACTCTGTAAAATTCTCACAGCTCTTAGTTGACATGAGGGTGAGTAGATAATGAGATAATGAAATTTGAATTTTGGGTGAACTATCCCTTTAAATCTGTGTAGGAGGAATAACAAGTGCAAAAGAAAATGCAAGAGTAAAAACAAGGAGGGGATAATGTACTCTTCTGCTTGGATGGAGTCGGACGGAGCCACGTAGTTGCTGGGAATATAACCACTCTCGCCTGTCGTCAGGGAGCGGGCGAGCCACCAGTCCCCTTCTCTGTGACAGGAGAGAGAGAGGGGGGGGGGGGGAGACAGTCAACACAACAAACACAAACTGACTGAGACAACCATTAATATTTATCTGCCTAATGATTTGCAAGTTGAGACGTGATAGCTGAACTCAAGCTGAACTTTAATACTGTTTCTAAGTCTATACTCTGTATGTCAATAAATCCTATGAAAAGAACAAATACTGACATTAAAAAACTACCCTGTCTGTGGTATTTACCAAGCCAATTGATTCAATGTTTAAAAGTGGGTCAAAAACACAGTTTATGGCTTCATAAAAAAAAAAAAAAAGAAACCTGTTAGAAAATACAATTTTTCCAACAGCTTTTAGGAAAAGTTGTTCAATCAAGACTAAATGCTGCACAATTCTACACTAAGAAAAAGTAGTAGTAGTAGAGTAGATGTTTGGATGATTTACATTAAGCTACAATATCCTAGTTCTTCATAATGAGGGAACCAATCTCCTTGTCCAAAACCACATTGTAACACAACAATTTAAGTCTCGGTCACATCAGACTTAACTACACAGCCGTTGGTTTTGTTCTTTTCATTAGATTTGTTGCCTGTTACAATATCTACTCACTTCGCCTATAACTGACACAAGTTGAAGATCGACTGAAGACTCATGACAAACAGGAGAACCTCAAAGTTTAGTTTGATTGTCCTGATGCATACAGTACCTCACCTTAGTGCACATTACAATAGAGCGATGTGAAGAAAAACACAATGTTAAGAAAGGAAACAGACAGACAGACATAGGCAACCTTTTATTCCACTTGCCGTCCACCAGTTTGCATTTTAGGCCTTTAACTGTATCCAGTGATGATATCTACCAAATAAATCTGTGCACTCACTCTGTCTCACCAATGCAATTCACTGCAGTAAGTTACATTATGAGCTTGACCACACAAATCAGTGCAGCGGCGAAGGGACTGCGAACAAAAGGTTGCGTGAGAGATTTTGTTGTTTTTATTGCATTAAGTATTACTGACCTGAAGCTGTACTTTTTCCTAGGAGAAACCATGAAGCATGAGAAAGAAAGAGAGAGGGAGAGATAACAGACACAGCAGACACATCAAAACAAAGCAAAGAGACACAGCAAGGCAAGCAGCAGCACAGTACAGACAGATAGCAGAGGAGCTGGATATGCTGTGGGACTACACAGTGGGGCTGCACCAACCACACGCTGTTTTAAGTTTGAAAAAAAGTTCACTTTCCAAGTCGGTCCAGTTTCAAGTACCAATATCTCTTATTTACTTTCCATTAGTGATTAAATGCTCATATCAAGGAAGAAATCTGGATTCACTTTACAGCCTCAGTGCTTCTAATTCTTTATCCACATTAAAAATGTATATGATATTGAATCTTCCCTGCACCAAGTGGTGTCTTATAATGTGGATAATGAACTGTTTTAGTGTCCAATATTAATTAAGAAGGAATTCATTATGCAGTATTTTACAGCCCTGCTATGTAGTGCCAGCCTATATATAGAGAACAGCAGACCAGACTTGTGGCAGGAAGTTATGGAAAGAGCACGTATAAAAAAAAACACAAAAAAAGACCCCCCCCCCAAAAAAAACAAAACAAAACAAAACAAAACAACAACAAAAAAACGCTATTCTGCTTTGACACACCTGTGTGAGAAATATGCTCCAGATGCACTTAGCTCTTACATTCACATATAATCCTTCTCTTCTACAATCTACATTGTGTTCCTCTACCTGAATCACACCACAGCACAGACAGATATCAAAGTATACTGATGTCCAACAGGAAAACACGTTTTTAAAGGTGTAATCTGTGTGTAGGAAAGGAATGCAAGTGTGAATGTTGATGTAGCAGGCTCGCTACAAAGTGTCTCAGAGATTAGGATGATGACAGTCGCCCTGCGAGTGTGTTTGTGAAGTGGCGTTCTGCTCTGCTTAGTCAACAGATTGTTGAGTATCAGACTCCGCTGTCTGGATCACTCCACACTTATCGACTCCCACTGTGTTCATTCACATACACACACCCACCCAATGTGCACTGCAATGCTCGCGCGTGCGTCAACAAATCTGTTGGTTTAGGTTTTTGTGAAGTTGTGGCGTTAGAGGGAGGAAGAGAGACGGATGACTCCATTCTTACGTGTTGTTGACAATCTGCAGCCTGTCGCCTTTCCTAAAGGTCAGATCAGATGCAGTTCGTGACTCATAGTCATACAGCGCCACAAATGTAGTGACACCTCCTGCAAGAAAAACACAGTTTTACACACACACACACCAACACACACAAACACACCAAACACACATTTAGGGAACAGTGTAATTTAAGATGATGGTACTTCCCTTTATGCCCCCTTAACATCAACTTCCACAATCTGACTTCCATATTGCAGGTCTGTGTCTTGATAATCATTTGCTCCATCCACTGTAAAGCTATAAATCTATTTTGCTTCTGTATAAAACAGTTTGCCAGGGCCTAATGAGAAATATCGACATTCACGTTGCTTGTGACCGATCGTCTGTGAAGGACAAAGCCATCACATCGATGGTTTTCTATTCTCTGTGTAGCTTTTTACACCTTCCCGTTAATGAACCTGTGATCCGGACCTGGGGAATCTCCGGCTAATCATTGATCAGGTCATTAGATGAACGGTAGGAGGAGACGGCCAGCAGAACCTCGCCCCTCCGCTGTCTGGATGGAGCAGCATTAACCTAACCATCTGGCCGGTCTAGACCCATTACAGCTCAATGTCAAGTCATCTAGACAGCGCCACACAACAAGATCCAAAGTCAAAGACAAGGCTCTGAGATGGCTAATAGCTTTCAGTTGTTTTTCTGTGTGAATGTGAGGCACCGTGAGTCATTTTTAGATACAGTTTGATCCAAAAGTCTTGGATCCAAGTCTCAGACTTGGGTTGACTCACGGATAAGTCAAAATTCCCTCAAGTCGTTATTTGGTCAAGATTTTTGGGAAATATGCTTTCTTCCCAAGAGTTAGATAAGATTGATAACACTGTTGTGATAAATATGAAGCAGGAAAGAGGAAAAGTTCACTTTGCACGTCATAAAGACTGGTTCTGTCTTGTCTGGCTCTGTCCAAATGTAAAAAAAAACATCACCTGCTGCTAATTGTTTTTATGCTTTAGTTCTTACATAGATTGAGATAAAACAATCTCAATGCTTCCCCAAAACACACACAGGATTGTTATAAACCTTCTTTATCTAACCGTTGGTATGGAAACACAAGAACTTGTTTCCCCAAATCTCGCTAGTGATAGTGACATTTCAACACTTGACTTCCGCTCACAGTGCTTCCTACCTGACAGAGGTCCTCTCTGGGGAGAGGTGATGGTGCCGGTGTGGTCCACCCCTCCGAACAGAGCCATCTCAGGAGTGTTGGTTGGGGCGTGCTGGTGCTGCCCTTGATGCCCCCGCCTGCCGGTCCCCACTGCAGGGCTCCTGTTGGGGGTCTGGGTCTGCTGGGCCGGGCCCAGGTGGTGGAAGTGGCCGCTGTCTGAGCCCGTGCCGATGGTGCCGTCCAGGCTCATGGAGCGCTGGCCCGGCTCCTTGGGCTTGCTCTTGCCCGCCCCCATGTGCAGACCTGGGTTGAGAGCCAGTGAAAAGAGCAGTACTTTAGTCCTCTGATTGGTTGTTACCACTTTTCAACCTTTTATAACAACTAGGACTGAAATTATTAGTCAACTGACAGAAAAATGCTTTCCCAATCGACCGATAGATGAACAGAAGAAGAGATCTTGAACCCTCATAAAAAATGTCCCCTGGGTTTTAAAGGGATAGTTCACCCAAAATTGGACTAAGGGCTGGGAGAAGTTTCAGAGTCCTGCGTGGCTTCTCTGAGTTACAGGGGGTCTCGGTGTAGTATCCCGTCTTGTATTGAAGCCCCGAAATGCGAAATTGTCTATATTTCAAGCTTGAAATATAGACTTATTTAATTTTTTTTGGGACAATTTCACAATTTGGGGCTTCAATACAAGAGGGACATTACATACGAGCAGCATGGAGGTATTTGGATGTTTTTTGGTGCGAAGACAGTTGGTATCCATTTGCAACCGTTATATGGACATGCACTGCTACGCCGAGACCCCCTGTAACTCAGAGAAGCTACGGAGGACTCTGAAACTTCTCCCAGCCCTTAGTCCACATGAGGGTGAGTAGATAATGAGTGAAATTTCAATTTTGGGTGAACTATCCCTTTAACTCCTCCAATGTGGCAATCTGCATCAAGCTCAATTATTGAATTTTGTTCCAATTTAAATATGTTATTGGTATTTTGGTCTGTTTGGTGACCAGAACAGGACATTTAGAGAGACAACATCATCAAACTCTGGCAATTTAAGGAAAACAAGTAATTGATTAATCAGCAGAATAACTGTGACTGTGATTGTGTGTTTTTGTTGTCCCCCACCCACAGGTCTACTGCATTACAACTATAGTGATGTGGCTTACAGGTGGACATTTGCACGCAAGCTACTTTTAAAGGTATAATAATATGTAGGAATTCCCCCCATCTAGCAGTGCGGTTGCATATCTGAACGTATTCTTGATGTTGCATTCACATGAAATGGGGCAGACGTCAGACAGACAACAGACGCTGCATGTAACAGGATAAACAAGCCTCTATGTAAACAAGTGGTCTGCCAGCACGAGGCAAAACAATACAGGCCTGACAATATGTTGTCATGGTGATGTGGTATTGTTTTACCGTATTTCTCTCGTGGAGTAAAATGACATCCGGTTGGTTTGCTAACGGTCGTCTGCCTGACTGCACCTGAATGCAACATCAGTGCCTCCGTCCTTCCTCACACTACACAGTGGTGACAGTTTTAACAGGCGCTAGCCGCGCTACCTGGAAAACTTTCTCCCCGAGCCAATAGCTCCTCTGAGTTTCCGTGGTTACCTACGGTCACGCTGCCACTCAACGTAAAAAATGGCGATGCAACATGGCCGCCCACTTATGTATTTGTAACGACTCATTCTAAGGTACCAGAAAGCTTTCATTTGTATGCGGGTGTGATTCCACTTCAGTGAAATTTATGAAAGACATATTTGATTTTTGCTAATAAAAAGCCAAATAAGTTACATGGGGCTTTAAGCTCTTATTAACATTGAATTTCACACACACAGTACACACACATGCCCTGTTTCATGTGGACGAGTAAAAATGAAATCTCACTGCCATCAAATTTCACAATTTAAAAAAGGAGGCTTTATTAAACCTTTCCACATGTATAATATATGCTTTCCAGATACTGGCCCAAATGAAAGGTTTTTGTTCACCAGGAATGAGATCTGAACTTGTTTCAGTTACTATTCACTGTCCGTTCTCAACCAAAACCGCCTCTGAGTGTGTGTGAGCCTCACATTCACTTTGGCTCTCTGAATCCACCTCAGACTATCCCTGGAGCTGTTCCAGGTTCAGTTAGAACCGTTCTCGCATGCAAATAAACTGCGAACAAGGACACCTTGAAAACAGTCAACACACATACATTCAAGGTCATTTCTATCTGTTGATTCAATCTGCTCTGAATCAATAGGCATCTTCAAGGAAAACAAAGCTTCAGACAAAAGAGCATTAGAACTGGCAAAGTGACAAGGACAGAAACCGTTGTGTCTTTCACAGGTTATTGCTGATTACTGCCGCTTCTTCCTTCTATCCCGATGTGGAATGCACCTATTATGACTGGATGAATGCAACAAGTCAAGAGTGCACTGTCATTGTGAGCGCAGACAAAGACAAACATGCTCAGACAGTCAAATGCAGCCACAGAGAGGCTGAGCGCCGTGTTCACACACCGAGTCCAGTCCTAACCCCCCCTCAAGGCGCTGCAGAGTGACTCAATGGGAGACCGGCTATTTCAGGCCAGCTGAAACAGAGACAGTCATACACTCATGAAACAGCCTTGTTCCTTTGAGAATAGAGGCACTCTCAGTTCCAGACAGTGTATGTGCCATGTGTGTAGGCGACGTGTGTGTGTGTGTGTGTGTGTGTGAGCAGCTGTTCCTTAATCTTTGGGAAACAAGGCTCTATCGCGCACCAACACTCAACCACAGTTGCGTCTAACATCCTTTTTTCCAACACATGCATGTATGTGTCTAAGTGTTTCCAACGCACTTGCTGTGAGTCTGACAGACAGGACAGAGAGGGGTTATTAACAGACGAGGAGAAAGGAACCGACACCGGCTTGAAAAAGATGGTGTGGGTGGTTGTTGTGTGCTGCATGGACAGCTGAGGCTTAGTGGGTGTTTTAAGTGTAATGTGCAAGCAGGACATAATTACACAGGTACTGTATGGGAACTAGTGATGTCACGATTATAGATTTCCTGGTATTTTCTATTTTTCTTGGTACGATTATCGTCAGAGAAATAATCACGGTATTACGATGACCACGATTATTATGCATTTTACAATACAATGAATGTATAAAATCAAATATAGTCAAAATATAATTACATTACTCATCGTTTAGTAAGTTATTGATCTCCCATGGGAAGTGTTTGAAATATTTAAGTCATTAATTGTCATCTATACCAAATGTTTACGTTTATTTTAATCTTTTTTCTTTTTTTTTTAATTACAAATGACACACTAACATTTAAATTCCCACCAATTCAAAGCTACACTGCAAAAACTCAAAATCTTACCAAGAATATTTGTCTTATTTCTAGTCAAAACAAATCCTACTTAGAATAAGACTCATCATATTAAAAGGTACCTTGTTTTTAGACACGTTTTACTTCTTTCAAGCATATTATTTTCACTTGAAATAAGTAGAAAAATCTGATAGTGGAGCAAGTTTCTTATTACAAGCACAAAAAACTTGCTTTCACTGGCAGATTATTCTACTTATTTCAATTGAAAATTTGTTTGAAACATGTTTGTTTTGAAATTATGTAAAAACAAGTTAATTCTTAGGTAATGAGTCTTATTTTAAGTGGAAAGAGGGCAGTTTTGACTAGAAATGAGACATTTTGACAAGAAATACAACAAATATTCTTGGAAAGATTTGGAGTTTTTGCAGTGTATGTTATAGGTAAACAGACCAGTATCTGTGCATTGACTTTTCCTGGCTTTGACATCATTTTTGGAAAGTGACGGTATTTAGGAATCTGTACAATAAATGAATTGTGGTGTTTAATACCGCGATTAATTGTGAAAACAGGTAATGGTGACATCGCTAATGGGAACTCTCAGAGACACAGGAGGATCCCACTGTGGAGAAGTGTGGGCGTGTGAGCTGCAGAGTGTGTGCTTGAGAGCGATTTCAGGCACACATACAGTCATGCAGGCTTTCATTCAACTCCTGCCAGCATGTAATCTGACGCACTGGGGGGGGTTAACGTATCCCATGGTGCAACACTGAGTCACACAGAGATGAGCCTATAGGGCCTGTGGAAAAAGACGGACAGGGCCGACCAGGGAACTGCTGGATTTAGCCGGCTAGTCTGGATGTCAGTGATGAACTCTGTGGCCGGATGCATCTACCAGCTCGCTGACTGATCAGGGAAAACCCAGATGTAAAGGAGAAAACATGAGAAAAGTGGGTTGGATCGCAGTCTTAGTGTTCCTAAGCAGTAATGGCGGCACTTATGCAACAGATATATTTAGCAGCCCACATAGTCAATATATGCAAACAGATACTGGAGATGCTCGTGTCTGAGGGAAAACTACTGTCTTCAAACTAAATCTTAGTGGTGTGGTTCACTTCTCAGCATCTTCACATGCACTTTTCCAAATATCCTACAATTAGCTGATATCCAACTGAATGGCAAGCTGATTGAGCGACTAATTAAGAAAGGGCATTCAAAAGAGCTTTTCTCAAGGATTTATTTGGAGTCTTATCCCAAGCTTTCCACCAAACCGTAGTACTGATTAACCAAATCTTAGTCCGTAGTAGAAATACACCGCTTTAGGAGCGGATTAGAAGGCAAAGACGATACAGCAAAACAGCACACACATGGCAGTTAACAGTGCAGTTTCATTATGTGTATCTAACTATGGTGATGTAGCTACATGGTTGTAGATGTAATGAAGAATAATTGAGTTGTCGTGAGCAAATCTGCCTGTGAATTCAAAAGGAACAATGTGACTAAACCCTACATAAGGAGACTGTCTTCAGATGTATGAATGTGTGGAGATAATGATCCAAGGGAGTCCCAGCAACAGGGCCAATTAAAAAAACCAAGGTGTCAAAATGATCTGTTTTTATTGTCATGTTCAAATATGTGGTGAGTGGTGTCACAACACACTATTATAAATGAGGTGTTGTGATGCCACAGAGTTGCTCTGGCCAGAAAATCATACAGTACTCTTCTTATTCATAATATTGCATGATTCTCAATGTGTTTTGTCTAAAAACAAAACATGACAAAACTGTGAAAATGCCATTATAATAAATGTCCTACAGCCCAATGTCATGTCTGGACTAAACATGTCGAAAACCTTGAAATTGAATTTGATATAATGTAAAACAAGCAGCAAAATATTTTTCCAAATATAACCATTAGAATAGAATAACTTACTACCAACACTAATAATCCTGCCTTAATGATTAACTAACAGTTAACTTGTCTTTGACTCATTGATTACTTACTGTAATTTCCCAGCAATGGGATCGATAAAGTATCCATCTATCTATCTACTTGACTAACCTTTGCCACTCTATATTTCACGATGACAGGTCAGCAGGGCAAGTGAATGATAGAACGGAGGGTTTCCACCCTGATCCTCTGGCTGCACGGTGCATTCAGTGTCCAGTGCTTATAGCGCTGGCTCAATCCAGGACGCTTCACACACCAGAGTACCCTTGAAAGCCTCAGAGCCTGCATATGTAAACAACAGAGCTAGCACTGTAACTGAGCCTCACGCCTTGTCCTAATATGGTGTCGGTGTGCAATAATATCAAGGAGTGCAAACATGTGACTCCTTCCAACATTATGAATGGAAGAGAGGGGATGGATGGCGGAAGTATACAAGGCTGATAGGGTTACAGTAGTTACAAAAAGACACTATACATTCTGACAAAAGATGAAGGGAGGGGAAAATTGAGGAGATGGGGGGGAAAATGAGAAAGTGAAGATGAAGGGGGATTAACCCCCTGAGTTTTTTCCATCCAAAAAGGAAGACGGAGGAATGTGGGAGAACCAGATTGCACCACACCGCTACGACTGCCAGAGACTGCAACAAGAACAGGCACCTGAGCAGTGGGAGGGCAGGATGGGAGGAAGGAAGTGAGGAGGGAGATGAGGAGGAAGATGGGGTGTGGTAGTGGTGGTGGTGGTGGTGGTGGGGTAACAAAGAAGCTCTATTTTTATGGTTTCCCAGGAAAGGTGACTATTGCTGCTTTGAATTTGACATGTATGATGTTACATTAAAAATCACCCCTTGCGTTTAGGGATGTCATGATTATAGATGTTCTTGGTACGATTATTGTCAGATAAGTAATCACGGTATTACGATTATCACAATTGTTATTCATCAATAAATTTCACAACACTATGAATGTGCAAAATCAATTATAGTCAAAATAGAATTACATTACTAATCTCTTAATATAGGACCAGCTATTAATATTTAAGTCATTAATTGTCATCTATTCTAAGTTTATTTTAATATTTTTTTTTCACAATACAAATGACACGCTAATATTTCAATTCCTACTAATTCAGTGTTACTTTTATATGTTGTTTTTAATTATACATGTTTTACTTATTTATTGTTGAAATTAATGCACTGATCTTGATCTCGAACGGTGGATGTGTGAAACATAATTTCGTTTTTATGTGACGCATAAGAATGACAAATAAAACCTATCTATCTATCTATAAATGGAGTCTTACAATCTGTGCATTTACCTTTACTTTGGCGCACATCTGCAGATATGCTTCCAACATAATCTTTTTCAGAAAGTGACGGTATTTAGGAATCTTTACGATCAATTAATCGTGGTATTTAATACCACAATTAATTGTATTTAATACCACGATTAATTGTGACAACAGGTAATCGTGACATCCCTACTTGCGTTTTAAAATTCAATTTATCACATTAACATCTTGACTGCTGTGGTACAAGTACTTTCTCTTTGTAATCAGATGTATTCCTCTTAACCTAGAGCTGTAGCTATGTGATGCGTTTCTTATACAAAGGTGCTGTACAAAATAAATGTGGTTTAATAATGTCATGCTGACTGGGTGCATTTCAGATGTGCCTGGTTGTGTTGTGAGAAAGGAGATTTTAAGGATTAGATTCATGGATTTGTGGCAAATGGAGGCTTCGTTCACAGCCTGTTCTTCGATTGCTATTTACACCAGGACCTGAGAGGAGTTCAAGAGCCCTTCAATATCTGCAGTACATTTATCACTAACCTGTGTCTCTCTCACAGTCTCAGTGTTGACTGAGTCTTACAAAAATCTATAAAATTGTCTCGGCACCTCTGAAGTGAGTACTGGGTGTGAGAAGGAAATAGTGGAGAGAAAGGGGGGAAGTAAAGGAAACAAGCCCAGATGCCTGAAAGGAATGTAAGAAGATAATGAAGCAGGCAAGTCCCAACACCTTTCAGGTAAACTACACTGCATCACATCAGGACAGTAGTTTTCATTATTCATCACTTGTACGCATATTTCAGTCTGCCTTGGAAAATAGCATCCACCACAGCCTCTATGGCAAATCTGACTTCCTGAACTAAAAGGTAAGGTTTGCATTCCTTATGGTCAGTCTGAAAACACTATCACATGCCAATATACATGTTTTTTGGTCACTATAGTTGTTCCTCTTGTCCAGACTGGCCATGAAAACAACCTGTTTTCCAAAATTCAGTTCACATCTTGACTGATTATTAGAACATATCTTGTAGATCAGGCAAAGGGATTCCCTCCATCAGGATTACACATAGTGAACCAATTTGCAGTTGATTTTTTTTTCTGGTGTACGCTTTTGACACTGGCCTTGATGGAGGTCTGCCCTCTCTAGTCTCTCAGGTGTCCTTGTTTGTCATTTTGTCAAGTCAAGTGGGTATCTTGTGAGTCTCTTTCATCTCATTAGACAAGGAACCTCTTAATAACACACAGTGACAGGGGTGATCACAGGTTTATGAGATGGTCAACTTGGCTGTTCAGACTATAAAAATTATTCTTCTTTACTTTGAATTCATGTCAACTTCTTGATGTTTAACAGTCAATGTTGCGCTCCAGAGGACAGTGGCTTTTCCTCAGGCCTACCAGTTATCTGTAGAGTTATCTGAAGGAAAATTAAGTTACTGAGTTCAAATTTCATCCTATAATAAAACTGAACAAACCATTAGCCAGGATGTGAAAATGTCATACCGTAAATGCAGCCATCAGACGCCAAATTACTTAAGATGCTTTTTTTTTAAAGTGCTACATTTAGGTGCAACTTTGCTGGGAACTTTTTAATACGGCAAGATTCTTGTCATATCTATGATCTTGGTTTCATTCTCACATTTGCTCTGCCTGATCCCTGATTTGTACTCCTCCATCTGAAGCTGAGCACACTCGCTGTACATTTCTGGTCTGGCACATACGCACATTTGGCCATGACAAACCTCACTGAATCACAACAGACGGTAACAGTTGCCACTGTGCTCCAGAGAGCGAAGGAGCTGGAGCCAATGTTTCAGTCGAATGGGAAAATTACAGTTTGCCCAGGGGAGGGGAGGCGGGGGAGGAGGAGCGATGATGGTTCCCTCAAGATCAAAATGAAAGGAAATGTGCACATTAGCATCACTGTCTTACTCTGCTACATGATAACATGGAACAGAGCAGTCCACACACATGTATAATACACAGAGCATCTAGGCCTACTATATATAGCCTGCGTAGGAGAGGGAGAATGGACAGAACAGACAGGCAGACACTTAACTATCCAATCTTGTCCCATTTGACAACAGCCAGTGCCTGAGCAACATCTCCTCTGCTGTCTTTTTGCCCACACCTTCTCTAAACCGCACACAGCCTTCAGAGCGTCTGAGCCTGTCTAGCCTGGCTGTCCCATCTCATGTACACATACTGTAGTCCACAGTGACAAACACTCAGAGGACACGTGAGAGGAAGAAAAAAAAAGAGGAGGAAGAAGGGAATTGTGGCATTCAGCTGATAAAACCGCAACTTCCGTTTTCTGTCCATCTTTAACTGGTGGCTCTGGAAGCAAGTGATCCAGGCCACGAGGAACGGCTGCAACAGCGTGATTAATTCTGTGAAGGAGGGCAAAGGGTGGGGAAGGAAGGAGGACACAAAAGCTGTCTCCTGTCAGACGTGCCACACTCTGAGGAAGAGATTAGCTCTGCACATTTATGGCCTTTTGTGGAATATTTAATTCTATTTCATTTTGCAGTCTTTCATTGCGATTTACAGAATATTGAAAAAGAAATTGCTCAACATCTGTTCTTTTCTCACATAGGCCTAAATGTTGTATTTGTTTTACAATTAAAAGCAAGTAGAGCTCCAGCAATAAGGCAATTAGATCAATTATCAGAAAAATAATTCACAATTTAAATTGACAATGAACTGCTTATTTAGGGAAGAAATTGCTTAAATGGGACCAATTCATGTTTTGTTGTTTTTTTTTGTTTTTATCTTAAATTCAACATTTTAGAGCTGTTAGACTTATTGACTGTAGAAAAATGGGTTCATAACTGTGAACCTGTTTTTCAGTATCTGCTAACTTTTTAATAGATTGATCAACTGATCAAGACAACCCTTAGTAAATGAATCAATAGGCTAACTGAAAGAGTCTTTTTGTTGCAGCCCTGCCTTGTAGCTCTGTGAAAGGGAACATTGTGTATGTTGATCCAGTGTTCTCAGCCTGTTAAACATGATTTGAGAGGTTTTAAGAACCACTGGCATCATGTTTGTAAGAGTCATGCATGTTATTGCATTATGGTCGCCAAGTGGTGAAACCCCAATGTTGAGTTTCCCCATGTTTCATGTGTCTCAATCACAGCGAACCTGAATCCACTGCCATATGGAAATGAGCTGGAACGTGCCCAAAAGCCCAAAAAACCGACTGTAAATAGATTAGCCACATAATTAAAATTCTATTTCCACTGGATTAAACACCAGTTGTTGTCAGTAAAGCTGCTTTCAAAGAAACAAGGGGTGGGGTGGTAGCTGCCTACAGAGTAGCAGCTGTCAAAATGATAACGTCTTTCCTATGGGATGGAGTGAATTAAAAAAAAATGAATCAAAAAGAAAAAAACATCCTCTGTCCGTGTTTGCCAAACTGATCCACATTAGGTAGGACGTAAACAGAGATTTGTGAATGGGAACGGGGATAAAACGCGACAATGCTGCTGTGGCTGTCGGGGCTTCGGCTCACATACAGCGCATATGCGGCCTGATGAATCAAAACAGGTGCTGAACAGCTCCATTTTGAATTTCGATGGATTGTTGGCTTTATTTTCTTTGCGCAGTCGCTTTACGCTTATTTCCTAAGACATTTAGTCGGCACAAGGAGAAAAAAAAAAGATATGACATTTGTACACGTTAAGCATTTTATGTGGGGTTTAGCAAATGGTCAACAACATAGCCCTGGCACGGGGCTGAGTGGCACTGAGCAAATGTGTGCGAGCAACACTGACTGAATGGCCTGTGCAACAATGAAATACAAGTCAATGTGAGGAAGAGGAGGGGGGCTGTAAAACATCCGTATGAGGAAAAATACGCAGGAACAATCCAGGAGGATAGCCCTGGTGGTGATCCCGACACAAATCTAATTGTCTCGCATTAAAAACGTCCCAGGCTTTAATTAACTCACCTTTGACGTGTCTTGAGATTTCAGCCCCTAAAAAAATCAGAGACGCTCAGCGAGGAACCGTGTTAAATCCGTACGGGCTGTCCTCATTAGAGATAGAATGCGCTCGGATGGCCGGTAGCTGTGGGTACCTCGGACCAGCCACGAATCCCATTTAGCGAATCTCGGCAAAACAGCAGAAGGAGGAGGTCATGACGGGGACTGCCTTCAGGAGCAGAGGGCACAGCTGCCGGGCGGCTGCGGTCGGTGGGCCGGACCAACACCACCACAGCTCACGGTGAAGCAGCCTGGTCTGTTCAGCTGGGGAGAGTCAGCGGCGTGGGGGGTTCATGCGACGGAGCAGGACTGCTGTAGTGTGGAGGAGCAGCAGACATGCCTCGTATGGGGAAAGCACAGGGTAGTATGGGGTAGTACATCACTGACGAAACACGGGAGTGCAAATATGACGAGCCTGGATTGTACGCTGTTGACGTAGCTACGGTGAAAGGCAGATTCACGTCGTGTTGCGGAACTCGACGCCGCCGGTCCGGAGCACCAGTAGGCTAGTTCAATTCACAGAGACAGAGGCGTTGGCAGGCACGACAACACCCCAGTTTACCTCTAATAAAACCCACACACCCCACTCAGGTCTGAGTAGGCTACGTATGTTTTTTTATTTTTATTTTTAACATGATTACAACCACCGACCCGGCACGACTACTAAATGGAAAACAACCAGCCCGTCTGATCAGACCCCAGATCCCAGACGGTGGCGAGCTAAATCGGTTGCTAAGCGACACGCACGTCGCAGTTACTTTGAAGTTATTTCTAATGATACCAATTATCTTATTTTAAGTCGAAATTAAGTCAAATGCCCTTCGATTTATTTAAAAACATGAGACGTCTATGAGATCTGACTCACTGGCTAAGAAGTTGCAAAACAACAGTGTTCATGTTTTTTTGGAAATGTATGAATGTTGCAATATGACTTTACCATAGAACATTAAGGGATTAGTGATTCTGATCAAATATCCCAGATGTGGAGACAACAAATTACTTTGAATTGTTTAATTGTGTTAGAATTAATCAATTTGAAGTGGGTAGGCTACTGCTGATACAGATGTGAACATAGTTATTAATTTAGAAGAGGTTCACTCTGCAATTTTAGGATTAGATGATAATAAATCATATGGAGCTGATAAGGTAACTGCTGGACATCTAAAATATGCAAGCACTTGCTGGCAGGTTTACTCAGTCATGGAACCCTGCCTGACTCTATGCTGTCTGTTTTATTAGTGCCTAGTTAAAACAAAGCAGGCAAATTTAAACAGTTTGGAGAACTACAGACCAATTGCATTAGCCAGTAGCCTATCAAAAGTTAAACAGAAACATGGCACTGACATGTGCATTTTTGCCTTGAAAGAAATTTTAGACAAATATAACAGACAGAAAGAGCTCGTTACAGTTCTCTTCAAGACTGTGGAGCCACTGGCCTCCAGTCTGTACGTGAGGGCTGATGTCTGTCACTCTGGGACTATATCTGGTTGATAATGATGGCTATATTGTGATCGATGTTTGTTTTACATTGTATTGTTGCATTGTTGTTTTTATTGTCTGTCTTTTATGTACTTTTAGTCACTATGGACCTCTGGATTGTGTCTTTAATAAAGTCTTATTATTATTAAGTATTAGCAGTGTAAAGTGTCATCTGTTCTCGTAAAAATTAGCAGCGTGAACTAATGATTACCCCATTTCATTATCTGAGGATTCCTTTTTGACTAATTAATTTGTCTAGATAGGCCTACCTCAAATTTAAGGTCATGTATCCAAATGTTTGGTCTAACCTAGTCTACCCTAACAAAATTGTTAAGTTTTTTTGTGAATTGTACCAATCAAATGTGAAATATGATAAAACATTTTAGATATATGTTTTAGTGTTGAATGCAACGTTTCCACCTACAGTACTTGTTACTGAACCCAGATAATGCGTTAATATATCTATATTGGCCACAATAACATGAATGAGTAGATCAATTGTTAACATTCCTACAATACAAGCATAGACCTAAAATGTAACTCAGACCAACTCAGTTGGTTTACTCTTATCTTTTTAATTAATCCTTACATGATCTGTGTGTTGTCAATTGTGTCTGAATATTGTATTCATGTAAACAAATGAAATGACATATTCCTTACCTGCATTAACAGTGGCTATTCTAGTGCCAAACTGTAGCAAGGGAGATATTATACCCTGCCTTACAAAAGGAGTAGCCTACATGAGACACGATAAGCCAAACTGAAATTTACCAATGAATATTAACAACTGGGTGAATGACTGCATAATGCTTTTAATTGTAATCCAAATACAATTGAATGAATTGATATTTCATTATAAAAGAAAATAAATGCAAAACATACATCCAATAAAATATGTGACAGTCAGCAAATACCGTGGGAAATTGGTTCTTGTAATACTGCGTTGAAAGAGAATAGGACACAGGTCATGGTCATTCTTGAGTGCCTCAAATTCAAAGAATAGTGTTTCATGTAACTGTAGTGATTACTGTATGGCTATTTGAAAATGTTGACTGTCGCATGTCGCTGATAATTATACACACATTCACACAAGCAGGTAACAAGTACACATACAGAGCTGTCTATCGCTTCTTTTTGCTCTCTTTCTTTGGTTTCTGTCGAATCTGAGGTGCTGGTCCTTTAGTTTTCTTCATCTGTTCAGCGGGCTTGCCATCAGTGGATTCAGTGTCCTCCTGTAGAGCAAACACATGAAGCAAATGACACCCTGCAATTTCAAAAGAAATCTCCTGAGTCATTGAAACGTGTTGTGAAAACACATGACTGCTAAGCATGGTTCGATAGTGTGTTTTGAGGATGTATTTGGAATAGCCTACGTGTTTGCTCACTGACATTAAGTGTACAGTATTTAGTATTATTTTCCATCATCACTGTGTTTGCACATAGGATGTTGGTAATTTATGATAAGAGTTAATATAACATTTCACTTTTTCAGCTATCTCAGTGTCTAATTAATCTGAATTAAATGGACAGTTAAATTAAATTCCCAGAACTTTTGGACACACACGCACCAAACAAAAGTGTGTTTCAGCACTTTCTGTGTCTCAGCAGTGTTTCTGCAAGTGCAATCTTTCCTATTGTTCCAGCAGGAACGAATGACAGCAGGATAATGTAAAGGATGAAATAGCGACATACTGTGGAGAGTAATCAGTGCATCTGATGACAATGTCTGAAAATAGAATAATTAGAAAGTGGATTTAATTGCTCTCGTCTATAAATAATCTCTCCTGACAGTTGTTAGTGTAGAGATTGAGAAAGTAGATCTTTAGTGGCTCTGTCTTCAAGAATAAGATACTCAGCACCATTCTTTCTGATGGATGTCTCTTGTCTCTGTATTTGAGATAGAAATTTTTCAGATTCCGTCAACTGTCAGGCCACCGTGCACATGTTTTTTAAACATCAAATTTAAGCACCAACTAAAGGAATTCTAAATGAATTATAAACTTTGCACGTTGTATTTAACAATGGTGTTATATGTGTCTGATAAAACACCAGCCACTTGCATTCACTAAAGACTAGAACCCTAGTATGTGAACCTGATGGAGTTATAAATGTGATGTCCTCTTGAGTTAAAGCAATCAACTCAAACTCATGTTGCCATACTGAGGGAAAATGAAGCATTCATAAACAAAGAGTCTGAATACAGTTTTCAAATTGACTACTATCTTAGTTCCACACCTAAAGCCTGTGGCTCAAATCTATGAGTCGATGACAGCAGTCTTCTGATTATCAGCCATTTTTTTCCTAATGGAAGAATGAATTGGACATGAGGAGAGCAACTAATGTGTTTTGAAGATGTATTCCAATTCCAATTGTCCTTTACTGCAACATTTTGTTTTTTTTCACATTATTCCTTATCTCTCTGATATAATCTATCAAAAAAGGTGCAAAATCTCATAAAATATACAACTGAAAGAAAGTAATTCAACAGAGAAACTCAAATTTAAAACAATAACATAAAATTGGCAAATGCATCAAAGCAAACACTTCATAGAAGCACTTTGTAATATTGCAAGAGATAAAAATTAAATCATCTGGGAAAACACAGTTCAAAGAGAAACAGACTTGAGCACACTGCCCACACCTCTCCTCCTCTTGGTGTCTGTCTACCTACATGTTCATGCCCCTTTGATGTGGGGAAGATGACAGCCAGGATGCAGATGAGCTGGAAGATGGCACCCAGAAACAGCCCGTAGCGTAGCAGGCTCTCCAGAAAGGTGGGCTCAGGCACCTCTGGAGGGGACAGATCCAGGTCAGCAGACATGATGCTATCCATTGGCTGATTGATCTGCTGGTCCCTGTGTGAACAACAAGCACAGGATTACAAAAAGTGGAATAGAAGGGTCATTGAGGGGATCTCTTCGGGTCACTAAATGCTCTTAGTACCTTTCTCCGATGTGCAATGAATACCTTGTTTTCCTCAAGAAATTGAGAGATTAAATATAACCAAATACATACACAGCTGAATAAACTTCCATGTGAGTTAAAAAAATATTGCAAATACTATCACATACAAATACGAAAGCCTAGATGTGACAATGACAATCTTTATTTACATTGCCTAAATAATTAGCCTACTTGATTGAAATAACTGCAGGTTATTTTGTCAGCAATAGACTGACAGTTTTTTCCATGGCTCAAAATGGTTTAAAAAATTGTTAGGGTCACGTTAAAATTGTACATTAATGATAATAATGGATACACAGAGCATGCTTTATGTAACTTTCACAGATGTTTCTTCTAACATCTGAGAAACTATAACCAGCCAACTAATATTTGAATGAAAACTGGACCAAACTAAACGATTATCAAGCTGCAATGAGAGGCTATATCCTTTTAATTATCTTGCAATACTAGCCTATTGCAGCTCCACTTCCTATTACTAGTTTAAAACAATCAATATTGCAACAAAGTACACATTATTCTGTTGTCATGAATTTGACAGATTGCCTCCTAGGCTACGTGTTATCGTTAAAACGGAGACAACACAGGGTGATACTGTACAGTTTCCAACACAGAGATCTGAGCTCGGTAACATCAGCTGTAATGTTGCGACCTTTAGTTTCTGTGTGGAAGAAAACCTTACCAGTGGCGGGAATGTGTCGCTGTCCCTCCTCGTTACAGGAATGCAACCGTTACAACAAACAAGGGAAAAAAATAAATATAAGACTGCGATAACTGATAAGCTATCCTTCTAAATGTTTATGAGATGTAGCCATGGATGTATTAGGATGTAGCCAACAAAGAGGGGGAAACGTTCCCTCTGCCTTCCGGAAGTGACATCATCAATCTATGACCCGTTTCGACAGACCGGTGAGTGATGTGTTTGAAAATGTCGCCCCCTAAAGTTCATGTTGAACCACTACATTCTGACATCAATAGGAAAAAAAAGTGATTTTATCATATATTATGTTTAGGCTACTTAAAAGCTCTTGATATTTTTGATTATCATCATTTTTCTTAACTATCGTATGGTTTATTATCATATTTTTTCAATAGCCTAAAGATTTTCCTTACTGACACATTCATACATTTAAATTAATAAAAACAAATTTAAATGTGAATTGATTGATATAATCTAAAACCAATAGTATTTGAGTATTTGAACAAACACACTGGCTCATACAAACAAATTTTATTTTTTTTAATAAAATATTTTATACATGCTTACAAGGAGTCTTGTACAAATATATGAACAGAGAGAAGTCAAACAGGTTAAAATAAAAACACATTAAAAACATACAGTATATAGTAGGTATAAAATCAAATGAGACAAACTGTTTGTAAAAACGGGCTATACAAATAAAATTGCCTTGCCTTGCCTTGCCATCTTGGCTAAAGCTAAACTGTCTGACAATAATGAATGTAAGAAAGGAACAGAGAGATGACTTATTTTTATGTAAAAAGTTGTAGCTGAGGACTGAGACTGGACACTGAAAGTTTCACAGAAACATGATGTAATCTTGAAATAAAATAAGACAAAACCCCTGATAGATTAGTTTCTATTGTTTGCCTTAAAATTTTTCCACCAATTTGGTCACATCTTTTTTCTTTAAAAGTCTTACAAGTGAAAGCTTCCTCTGAGACAAAAAGGATTTGAGATTTATAAATCTAAAGATTATGTTTACAGCTTCATCTTTGAATGGGATGGACAATAGGGCTTCTGTCGGCCTCCAGGTTCACTCTCCGTTGTGGCCTCTCAGGTCCCTTCTTATGATGTCGTTCACTGCAAAACATTCAAAATAAGTGATGAGCAACTTCACAACAGTGTAGATGTAGAAACAAAACAAAAACAAGATTATTTTAAATGAAATCTGTCATGACAGGGCTCCAGACTGCTCCTAGAATTTGAGACAGCGCAAGTACATTTTTCATCCACTTGCACATGTGCAACCAGTAAATTTGCTGGGTTTTTTTTCCCTTTAACGCTGGTGAAATGTAGAAGGGGCGACTCAAAGAATCTGAAATCTGTCATCACAGGGTGTAGGCAAATGTGTGTGAGGATCATGAAAAAAAGGAAATGTGAATATTTACTTTGCTAGTCAATTTACGGTGTGCGCCCCTAGGGGCCACTAGTGCTCCTAGTAAAAAAAGTTATTCTGGATCTGAAGGTTTCAAATGTATTTGT
Organism: Trachurus trachurus; assembly: GCF_905171665.1. NCBI lineage: Eukaryota > Metazoa > Chordata > Actinopteri > Carangiformes > Carangidae > Trachurus > Trachurus trachurus. The sequence continues at coordinate 34,899,494 of NC_139896.1, forward strand.
TTTATATTTACAATCTCTTAAATGTCTTATGGGATGCATGTTCCTTTTGAACACAGTATCTTGGATGTAACTTAGTCAGAGGAATACAACCACGAGGCACTAATTCTCGTTTGCAATTAAAATCTGGTTTTTGGGGGTCATTTCATTCTCGTTTGTGAAGCTTGGCTGCCGAGTGATGACAGGAAATGAGGGGGGTGGAGTGAGATGGGGTGCCCACCGAGGCTCAAACCACTGGGAACTTTGAGGTTTGTGGTTGGCGCCTTAGAAGGCAAAACCACCACGGTGTCCCCTGACATTTTCTAATTTTACACATAAATCCGTCTAAAGATATCTTGCAATCTCAGCATTGATGTTGTGAAATATTGCAATTACATCAATGGCCACAAGATGTCTCTAAACATCTCTCTACACAGATTATCAACAACACCAATACATTTTCAACAATCTTTTATCAGAAAAACTAAAACATTATTAATACTACGGTATTATTACATATTACATATTACATATAAACTGAAGAAACAATGACTTCAGGAAAATAAGACACAAACACAATAGTGTATTTTGGTTTATCTGCTTCTGATGTTCAGCAAAAGAGATTGTCCATTTACCAAACTCTCACTACCACCCCGGCAAAACAAAAGGTCATTGTTACTTTCTTTCGTCTTCTTTTCCTTCTTTGCCACAGGTGTGTCTGCATATATTTGCCTATAGAGTACACTTCCTGTTTCTGTCTTCCATCACAGAGTTGTAAACAGAAACTTTCCACCACAGTGAACAGTGAGGTTGGTTGTAGATTGCTTGGTCTCTCACTTCATGCTGCTGATGTTGCTCCTTTCTTCTCTGAAGTTAATAAGAGTACTAACTTCAGATACTTGAGAATTAAAGGGAATTTTGCTCACATTTCTATTACTGTAGATGCGAAACTTCTGCAAGTGTGAGTGTTTACATGTGTGTGATAGAGTGAGAGTCATACTGAAACAGACAGGAAAGTGGATAGAAAGGCCCAACCGTAAACCACAAGGCGGGATTTGCAAGCAAACAGTTGCAGCATGCTTGTATGCATTTGCAGACCGGACCACAAATACCTTTGCCCCAGGTTTCTACATTTCATTGTAATTCCTGTTATTTTTAGATGTTTCTAAGTAGTGTATTCTCCCATTTTCAAGTGTCAGCCAAACATTTGAGCAAAATCAAATAAGATAAACCAGGAAATCAAACAAATCCATTGGAAACCAATACACTCAACCGTACATTCAAACCCTGTGTGACTGACTGACTTACAGAAATGTGAATTTATTGCTGATTATTTTGTTTGTATTATTTATTTTGATTATAATGTTATCTTATTGGTCATACAAACAAATTAAGGGGTGTAGACATTTTTTGTTTTGTTTATATACCTACTTGACATTTTCACACTTTTCCTCATAGTTCAAACTGGCCTTTTCTAACAGGTTAGAAAGGTGAGATTTGCTCGCTCTGCAGCCAGACTGTTTACTCTGTCTAGGTATATTAATACTATCTGCAATAGAGCATATTTCAGATGAAAAATATTAGTAAAAAAATTAAATTTTATTTCTGTAGTGTACTATACTGTTGGTTCTCTCAGAGAGGTATGACGGACAGAGTTGATTCAGACGACCTTTGAAAATTTGCATTTCAACAGTTAATATGTTAAAGTTGTACTCACCGTCCTCCAGGTGGGTATAGCTGAGGTTCTCTTGTTTGACTGTGACCCTTTCTGGAGCCCGTTCCTCATAGTTTCCTCTACTTGGTTCTATCCGGCATACGACCTTTCCTTGAACTTGACCTTGACCTTGGATGTGTCTCGAAGGCGGCGACTTTCCCAGTGGCAGCGTCGTCTGCATAAAACTCTGATAATTCGACACCAAACAGGCCTCAAATGAATCACCAACCTGAGGCCCTTCGCTCACTTTGGCCACGGGGGCTCTGGCACCGACACACTGACTGGGAGTGGAGGCGAGGTGGGAAGCCAATGGGGAACCACCAAGAAGGGTAGTACTACTGCCACTGTAATGTTGGTTTGCAGTGTGGTACAGGACGGGACTGTTGATCATAGTGCCGGCTCTGGACTGGTAGTAGACTGTTTGGTCGTCGGGTGGATTAGGTGTCAACATGCAGGCTCTGGGCTCTGCAGTGGCTAGATGATACAGTGTTGGAGAAGCACTCAAGGCTTGAAGGTTGTTTTCCTGCTCCAGGTGATGGTGATAGAGTGACTTCATTGATAGGCCAGTCAGGGCCAGATTATCTGAGTATCCATATGTATTCAACTGGTAGTCATCCGCTGGCTCGGCTTTAATGGCTGAAAAAAAAAAAAAAAGACAAAAAAATGATCTCTCATGACAGATCAGACCCTGTCTATCATCAGCACCTTGTGGAGACTGCAAGAACCCTAACTCCACCCCACCCCTAACCCTAAACTGTCAGGTTCTGTGTCAGCTTCTACCCAACCGCCAGCAGACTGCTGAACACACAAAAATAAACACACACATCACACTTCACACATCACACACCACAATGTGCTGAGTAGATCCCAGCCACACTGTGCAATCACACAATGCAGTGCAGTATGCAGCAACATTTTGAAATTTAATTCAATTTTTTTATGTTATCTTATTTATTATACCTATTCCACACATCTACATTTGTACTTGTACTCATTTAGTATTTATATATTTTTGTACTATTTCTTCCAACCTGTTTTTTATTACAGTATTTGTATGTATTATTTTATTATGGCCTAATGTAAACGTAATTTCATTGTGCAATACATCTTGATGTAATCTATCTATCTATCTATCTATCTATCTATCTATCTATCTATCTATCTATCTATCTATCTATCTATCTATCTATCTATCTATCTATCTATCTATCTATCTATCTATCTATCTATCTATCTATCTATCTATCTATCTATCTATCTATCTATCTATCTAGGTAACATAACCTGACAATGATAACATGATGATATTTAGCAGGTATAGTGATTAGCACTGACAATACAGTACAAAAGCTGAGGCTCAGGTTTTATAGGTATCTAGCCAAAAACCAAAGCCCTGAGCAACTGAATTTGGACCTGCTGGCTCTTAAGGAAAATCAGGGACTCACCAAAGTCATTAGAATTGTGAAGTTTGATGGCAATCCATTCAATACTTTACAGTTTTTCTCAGTCACTTTGGTACATTTCTCAGATCAGAATTGAAATTCTCAAAACTACTTGTTCAATTTTCACATCATTGTGTCACTTGTGCACATCAAAAAAGCAGTTTCTCATTTGAACAAGTTGCAAATGCTTTCTCTCTGTTTCCTACATTATCAATTGCTTATGTGATGTTGATCAAAATGTATTAGTGTATAATGAATGAATGAAATAGCTCAAAGGTGCATCTCATAGACCATCAACTGGCAAGTATATACTGTAAATTGCCGGAGCACAACACAATGTTACAATGTCTGACAATGGAAGGACAAGGAATAGGACTACAGCACTGCATGTACTGTACAGTTTTCCCTAAGGAGATGTACACGTTCTACGTTCACATTTCGACTTGTGTTTTTTTCTTTGTGCTAATGCATTGCTGTCTTTTCCTTTCTCTATCACAATGACATGGTCAACAAATTACAGTACAAACAGTAAAAATGTAAAATTGAATCTTGTCCAGTCTCTTGCAATCAATCTCCCACATACACTAATGTGTCATCAGAACTTTAGCCATAGTTTACATCAGAACATCCCTCCAGAGTACACAAGGACTTGTCATTCTGATGGCACTGACATGTTCAGTGACACAGATGCAGGTATTTACTTTTGAGGGATGAACTAAGGATTTTGAGCAAGTGACTGGCTTTTGCAGGTAATCCATGGTGTTCTTAGCCTAGAAATCTAGATGCACCCTAGCGGTAGCAAATCTATTTGCTCAGCAGGTCCGTCTAGAAACGAGCCATAGGAACTTTTTGAGTCTCGAACACTGTTTGTGTTCACCAATCACAGCGCTCTATCTGTTTAGACAGTTGTTGGGCAGGCTTAACGCGATGACGACATACTTGCGACGGTGAAAAACATGACAAGATGGCTTTGGCAAAGGAATCGTTTGAATCTGCGTTGGCATCAACTTTGAAAGAATTAAACTTGTCATTTTCTTTAAAAGTTGAGCAAGAAACTGCACTGAAGTCGTTCATTTGGAAGAAGGATGTATTTGGTGTTTTGCCGATGGGATATGGGAAAAGTTTAATCTACCAGCTTGCTCCGCTCTGACTACATCATCCTGCTCTTTGCTCTGATTGGTCGTAGCGCTACCCTATTGCGTGCAGAGGCAGTTTGAAAGACAGCCTTCATCCCGCCCCCTGGATTGGGCCGAGGTCTACCGGTCGTTGCCAGACTAGACATTTTAGTGATATAGTCTGGTTTGTCAGGCTATGGTGTTCTGCTATTTGTATGAATTGTTTAGAGAAATGCACTTACTGTTTTGCAAATGTCGAGGATGATTCGAGAAATGTACCAAAGCGACTGAGAAAAACTGTATTGTTTATTTAATCCTGGAACAACTTTAATTTATACTTTAATGACCTCTCTTTGATCACCCTTTTTAACCCAGGTTTGTGTTTCCTGAAATGCTTTTTTGAAAAGTGCTTAACAGTGTGTTTTTTTTTGTTTTTTTTGTAGATATGAGTATCACATGCAGATAAAGAGAGCTTATGAAATACAAGGTTTTTCCCTTTAGAAGTGAGAGTTGCCAACTCAACCAACCCACATGTTGCATTTGTTGTGGATGTGGTTAATTGCAAACAGCAACTGAATGATCGATTTCTTGAGATTGGGACTGATTTCCTATGAAAATAATTAGAACATCAGTTAAAAATGAAGATCACAGCCAGACTGACGTCGGTTTGCTGGTTTTAATCATATTGAGCTCAGGTTTAATCTGATTTACTGTAATGTTGCAGTTTCCTGTAGTGTTTACTCAATCTAGTTTCAACAACCACTCAGAGCAATTTCTACTACCAGTCACATTCACACATCCACACAGCACTTTTTCTACCATACACACACATTCACACACTTGATGATGCATGAGGGAATTTGGTGTACAGTATCTTGCCCAATACGTAGATGAAATCACCAACCTTCTCCTCCTTATTACGTAACAAAGGGTATGGACACATTAGCCTCAACTTCATAACCAGTTTGAGGTTTCATTTAAGTTTAGTAAGTCTCTCAGCATGATATTTCAGTTGTCAGAGTTGACAACAATATTTCCTCACAACACCAGCCAAGATGTTCTCCACCTTCCCACCATTTGAGCTTCTCAGTGTCCTGCTGTATTGAGTAAACAGACATATACCTATCTCAGGAGTGTAGATGAAGTGCTGAGGCTGACTGCGTTTCTTCTTCCCGTTGATGACATAGAAGTTGACTTTGGCTTGGTGGCAAATGGTCTGATCACGATACCGGGGGATCTCAACATACAGCATGTTCTATTGCAACATAGAAGACAAAAACATCAGAGAAACTCTCATGTAGCAATAGGGGGGTGGGGCCTGCCCCAGATGTCTCCTTTTTGAGTTTCAGATAAAAATCTGCACTAAAAATATCACTTTGAACATGGTGAAGTGGTGGTAGACAGAAAGTGTTTAAGTGTGTTCCTAGACTTTGTGTTTTGCTTTCTGTTTTGACTGCGTGTGAATTTTATTTAAAACAATGTTGATTTGACAAAAAAAAAGTGTAACATTGACTCTGTAGAGTATGTTATTGCCTGAATTCCTTTGTTAGTACAGGTAAGAGGAAATCTACTCACAGCTTGAGTTTTGTCTCTGTCAACGGTGGCCTCCACCTCCCAGATTTGCTTCCCATCTGAAAGCAGAGGGAATACAGAGTGTAAATATTGAAGCAGCGGAAGTTTAATAGTTTGACATTTTGTTGCATGTCTGAAAAGAAATGTAGATGCCTTGATGAGATTATCTTATCTTAGCTTAATTTAATGTAATTTAGCATAGTTTAAAGACTGAAAATGGTTTGTTTGCCCTGCATATTGTTTGTTTGATCCATAAAACCGTCAAGTTTGCACTGCAGATTATGTGCCTAGCAAATGCAAAGAAAGCAAATGCACATCATGGAAAACATCAAGACATAAAATGCGTATTTGATCGAGTACATAATGCATCTGTACGACATCAATACGCCTTTTAATTTAATGTATAGAATGAGAACACTTACATACAAAGACAGTGGAAAACTGGTGTCTCTTTTATGTCTGGTTTAATGTTTCACTCCCACCCCACTTTTTACTTGATGTTTCTGTTTTCTACCCACGCTTACAAAAAAAAACAAAGCCTCTGCTCTGGGCCTGAATCTTTATCAGTCTGTCGAACCACATCCTGTTGCATAAAACCCCGCACCAAGCAACAGGGAGGCTTCTTTTTACATGCAGACAACTGTACCCATCGTGCTCTCAAACCATGTAAACCAACAATTGTGTGTGGGCAGATGGTGCAGTGACGAGGTGAGAAATTTCCACATGGTAATAAATACAAATTGTTTGCTCCTGTGAGGCAGTAAAAGTTTTTTAGGTTATGGTTGATTTTGTCGGATTTAACTGTGGGGGTTGGTGGAAGATGTGCGTCACTGAAAGGGGAGCTGTTGTTGCCTGGTTGATATGCAAATAATGCAAAGGATATAAATACGAGTAGGAAAATGGACTCGAGTAGGATATACGGAGGTAAGTGGGTGTACAAAATATTAGTCTATTTTAATCACAGTAATAATCACTCTCACTGACATGAGAGCTGTGGGCTAACATCACTTGGTCAGTTTGGTTTCCTCACCTTGTGTCTTCTCAGAGAATATCACCTTGGAGTCAGGTGTGAAATTTTGTCCAGTGAGGACCATCTGGTGACCACCAAGTACTGAGCAGCGGTCCAGGTCCTGCCTCTCCACTGCTGGGAGCTCCATTGCTGAGCGTTGAGCTGAGGAAACAGTAGCACATTGCTGTGTGAGTACGTAACCAAGCAGGAGTAAGAAAACATCTGGAAGGAACAGGACATTTGGCCACTCAATGATGATCAAAATCAAAAGATTTGCTGTGTTGACTAGTATAGCCTGGGGAACATGCATAATAAAGCTGGCCTTTGCAACTTTTTTGTTTTACGGAAAAATCTATGCAGTTTTAGACCGAAGAGGCAAATAGCAACAGTGGCATAAATAACTGGATCAAACTTCACCAAATGAATCATAGGAAACAAAATTCAGTTTAGGACAAATTAAAGGCTCCTTACAGCATTCAATGGGATCAGAGGAAGCTTGAAGAGACACGAGCTGTCCTCCAGGTTGAGGGATATGGACACGAAACACCAAACGCACACGAGTGTTTTTTCGTCCAATGTCTGTCTCACCGTTCCTCAGTTCGATGTCCGCGTTTCTCAGTTTCAGGATCCCCACACAGTCGATCCTGTAAAGTGAGATGAAGCAGTACATAAAGTACTGTCTCCTTGATTGGTCATTTATGAAGAACTTTTTCTATCATAGTAGCAGTTTTGTCTATGTTGCAGCAATACCTACCATGGATATGAAAGTATAAAGAGCAATTTATACACAGTTAAACTTAATAGATGGAAACTTCAAAGAAAAATGCCTGACAGCTGAGTTTACTGTATCTCAGCATCTTAAACTCCTGGAGACGAAATGCAAAAAATACCGCAGCGCTGACTGAAGATTGCTCAATCTGCACAAGGCCAAACAGTACGTGACCGTGTTCAGAGCGGCTCAGTGACTTATTTTTGATGAACATGTAAACCCACACCATCTCTGTTTTACTCACACCACTCTCATGTGGTTCTTTGGCTCAAGCGGGATCTCCAACACTTTGGTCCCGCTCATCATCCTCTCCATACTCGGTGTGGTGACGGTCTTCCCTGTGATGCGGTGGGCCTGGTAGAAGGCGTGGGGTTTCAGGAGCCTTTCGTCTGCCGTCCCTATGAAGACCTGCAGCATCAGAGGGACGGCGCCTTCGTAGCCAAAGAGCTGGCGGGGGCAACAAAAGGCAATAACCTTAATCACAGTAAATTAAAGGGATAGTAGCATTTTAAGTGGGGTTGTATGATCTACAAATAGCCCCTAAGTACTTTACAGTAATTGCAGTAGAAGACTCTCTACACTCCTCCCGTTAGCAACGCCAGCCCATAGCCCTGCCCAGAGATTACTAAAAGAGGTTTTACCTGAAAAAAAAATACACAGTTCCATTGTTCGCTATAATATAATTTTTTCCAGCCCTTCAAAGTGCATGAAAAACACTTTTTTATTTGGACCTAACCAACTCACTTATCCCTCCCGTCCAGGGTTAGCGCCCGCCGATCAGCAGTTGGTTAGGTCCAAATAAAAACTGTGTTTTTCCTGCACTTTGAGCGGCTGGAAAAAATTATATTATAGCGAACAATGGAACTGTGTTTTTTTTTTCAGGTAAAACCTCTTTTAGGCCGCGATAATAGGCTGTTTCTTTGGGTCTGTTCACAACACTGTATGTTGTAAATCTCTGGGCAGGGCTATATGGGCTGGCGTTGCTAACGGGAGGAGTGCAGAGAGTCTTCTACTGCAATTAAAGTACTTAGGGGCTATTTGTAGATCATACAACCCCACTCAAAAAAATGCTACTATCCCTTTAAATGAACTACCGTACTGTCAATGTGCCTGACTGTGGAGGAAATCCCTTCTTCCTGTGGGTTTGATTCGACAGGTCACTGTCTAACTGGCATGGCAAGAACACTGCTTTGCATGGCCCATTTACACAGCAGTGCCTGGCAAACCAGCAGTAGCAGCTTATTAATTAACTGTGTGTATAGTGTATAAAGCAGATCAATGCAGCAATGTCTGTATGGCATGTAAATATAGCTTAATTGTGATTATTGGTGTATATTGGTGTATGGGAGATTAAACAATATGTATCTTTAATAAATGATCCCTGTGTGAGCAGTGATGTGATTATGACACATGACTCTTTCATTCATTTGCATGACTGTCGCCTTTACATAAACACTTTATCCAGGAAATACCACTCCACATTTACAACCTCTTACTCCCACTCATACTCTTCTATCCCACAGCGCTGACAGTAATGAAAGATGAGAAGTGAAGGTAAACTTTTTTTTCTGTTTCCTCCCTTGCATTCACACGTCTCACGCAACCCTCACGCCCTCAAAGAAACAAAAAAAAGTACCTGAACTTCTGGGTGCCCCCCTTTAGGAGTCTTGACAGCTCCTCGGCTGCCTTCAGTTTCATAGTGAGCTCTGTGGTGAGATCTGGGCTGCTCCTGGATCAGTAGTTCATATTGACCAGTTTGACTGGGCAGTGGCCACTCTAAAGAGGGAAGTGTGGCCACAGAGAGACGACTGGGGAAAAGGCAGAGAGAATTCAACAAAAATTGTAGAAATATGTAGAAAATGACAAAAAAATAATTAGAAAGACATAAGTTGTCTGTAAGTCATGAAACAAGACAAACAACGCACCTGAATGGTGCGTGATGGACCTGATGTGGAGGCCACACAGATGGGACCATATATATGGCCTCAGACTTGAGCTCATGTCCAGCTCTGCCAATCCTCTCCTGCTCAATGGGCCAGTCATAAAGCTGCCCATATGCACAGTCCTGTCTCTGGGCCTGCTCATGTGCAATTCGCCCCGCTACGGACGGCACCGCTCTGGATAGACCAGAGGCCCAGTCCTCCTCCAGGCATGAGGAGGAGGAGGAGGTCTGAACTTGACCATGAAACTCAGCCTGGGATTGAAGCTGTTGGTGGAGGTAGAGCTGCTCATGGGGCGATGGGATGGGGCTGGGGCTTCTGGAGCGCTGCTTGACGGGAGTGCCACCCTGACAGGAATGGGCCTGGTCATAGGCACGCTTACCATGCGGTGAGGCAGAGCGAGAGCGCTGGTGCGGAAGTTGTGCTGTAGCATGCTTGTGCTGCGGCAGGAGATAGGTCTCATCCGTGACGCTGTTGCGAGGCGAGGCTCCTGGAGAGGAATGGGCAGAGGAGGTGTGGATGCCCTGGAGGCCCGGGCACAGGTCTAAGGCAGACAAGGCCACGTTATAGCCGGCCCCGTTGGAAGGAGAGACACAAGGCGATGTGACGGGAGAGTACGACTCCACTGGCCATCCTGTGGAGGAGTTGCTGCTGGCAGGGCTTACGCACTCTCTGTAAGCTCCACGGACTTGGGAGTTGGGGCTCAGCTCCAGCGTCTGCGAGCTGAGGGAGTCGCCTGATGGGGTAATCTCAATTCTGGGGCTGGGGGCGGGGATGTTCCTCGATGTCAACCCCAAGGAGTCAAACACGGCCCCTGTCAGGATCTCTGTGGTGGTGCACTGAGTGGAGGGGTTCTGGTTGGAGGCGTATGCTGTGGGATCGTCGACCACCAGCAGAGGAGGCTGGTTGTTACTCTGAAGGAGAGCACTTGGATCATCTGTCAATATGAAAAGAAAGATGAATTTGTGCAGTCATGTTCACAGCACTACCACCTCACAGTACCCCTCTAACCCCTATAGTATTTCATTTGTTTATTCAAATCTAATTAATCCTGACTTTGAATGAATGAATGAATTCTCCATATACTGGACACTAGATATCTCATGCTGTATTGTACAGTCTTTTAGTTATATTGTTCTTGTGTTCAGACAATTCAGTTCAACAGTTGAACACAAGAAAAATATAACTAAAATATTTGAGAAGACAAAATGAACATAATTAATCTGTACAGTCTTTTATTGTGGTTTCATTATTACTCCTCTGTAAGTAAATATTAGACCAGAAAGGTTTTCATGAATCAAACTCAAACTTTAGATGAACACAGAGAGGAGAAACCTGACTTGTACTATCAAAGTCTGAGCGGCAAAGGTCAAACATCAAGTGGAGTAGAGCGAGACGTGCTGCTGAGTGCAGGTGGAATAGAAATCTCCTCTTAAACAGTGAAAACAGTGAAAAACACACTCTTGTTTTATAAGATAAAGATGCTCATTTGGAAGAGAAGAGGGTTGATTTGGCCTTTTAAGTGGAGGTGAAAGGAGGATTTCAGGGTAACATCAGTACATGACAGCTAAGTACTCCCTCAGCCACTTAATTACAGCTAAATACAAACTCAACACACATCCACCATCTTTACAGCACGATGATTAAGCAGAGACACAACTGATAACGACCTAATTCAAATGGGGGTGTTATAATTATTCTCTAAAGCAGAATAAGTGTTGCACACAGACACACATACCCTTGCCACAGCCACCAGGAAAATCCTCTTCGGGTGGATTATACAGGAACAGGTCGGAAAAGTCCAACTCCTCCTGCATGTCTTGACCCATGCTGTCGGTGAGCCCCAAACCTCTAGAAGTCATCTCCAGCTCTCAATATACAATTTTCCCCTCGACCGGTACCTTAACTATTATATAACTATTGTATAATAACTTTTAAGAAACTTTTTTTCAGCTAATATCAGCTCCGTGTACAGGCTACGGGATAAAAGAGATGTTTTTTTTTGTTTTCCCCAAGATGCGTTTTAATCACTCGCAGCCGTTCAAGTGAAACATCCAGCACCGCGACATGAACAAGTGAGAGGTAAGAGGCGCTTCCTGTCTCTGCTGATGGTGACAGGCACAACCTGCGTGTGCGTGTGTGCACTGACAGTGCAGCTCAGATCGTTCAACACCTCCCAACACGCTAATTCATTTCCTTCTTCATGAGTCAAGCAAGGTGATGTATATGTAATACAGGTGAAACAAAATACACCCGAGACCATTTGGATGTAGTTTATTGATTCACGTATTACCTAATGACTCAATCGACTTTTTATTTTTTTATTATTTTTGCTTATAACCCTGTTTTATATCCAATGTTTTCTTCTTTTTTATTTAATTTTCATTTAGTATACTTATTTATTTGTTCATTTTTATAGCCTCTCATTTGTTTTGTGTTTTTTGTCAAATAAATAAAACTGTATTACAGATTTTTCTTTTTTCTATTTGTGTAGTATGCCAAATGGATTACACACACGATTTTGCATATATAGCTAACTCAAAAATATAAATATAACTTTAAAAAAAACTTTGTGTCACAGTCAAATAAGAAAGTAAGTGTTGGCAACTTTTGGCCACTAAGTGGCAGTATTGTACAATTTTAACCTAAAACGCGTGTTGATGCTGAGTTTAGGGCCCAATTCAACCTAGGCGACCTTTTAGCAGTCAGTGTAGCAATGGAGATAGTTAGAGTTGTGGTTTTGATATTTTGCCCCCAGCCACACACAGAGCTTGTGGATATTTAACAGACACTTTCAGTTATTTACTAATGGTTATAGTATAGTACAATACAATATTACAGTAATGTTGTTCATATAGTGTGGTGTATTATCCATAATGTTGCGTATGATACTTGAAAATTTTATTCCACCGTACTGAAACTATCACATGATAATACTGCATCTGTACCTTTGTTGATCTGTGGTGTTCAGTAGTAGTTAGCACTGCCTTCTTGTTCATGACGGGTCATGAGTTCAAACCTCTTCAGGGCCTCACCTTACCTCACCATGTTATTTTCAGGTTCAGCTTGATTTATTTCCACCCGGCTAAACAAACAGATTGATTTTCCCCTGAGAGCAAGAAAGGTTCTTGGTTCGAACCCTGGCCTCGGGGACCTTTCTGTGTTTGCAAGTCTATTAGTTCCCTCCCGCTTTCCCCCACAGTCAAGAGTAATTAGGGGCCAGGCAGTGTAAGCTGCCGGGAACTATTGTTTTCCCCAGTATTCTTCTTCTTCTTCTTCCTAAGAAATCCTACTTCTCATACATGAAAAATCACCAAACTTTGCACAAAGCTCTGGTCCCATGCCAGATTTACTCGACTCCAAGCACATGTCGAAAAATTCACAATAATTTAGAGTCATGGTCGATGAAGTTTGGCAAATATCAGAATTTTAATTTAAAAAACTGAATTTTTGAAAACATTTTGAATTCTGCCCTCATGGAACAATTGGAGTCAATGTAAGAATGGTATTTCTAAACATCAGATTTTTTCTTATGAAGCAAAACACATTTCTATGCTGTCAAGCTGCACTGTATTATCAGATTTTTGTTTGATAACAGAATTTTTGACATTTTAACAATTATTGAAATCTGTCCTGACAACAGCTGCCTGGGTGGTGACTATCTGAGTCCATCTGTGAAGCCACATGCCAGGTTGCTTTTCCTGCCAATTAGCTCATTGAGTTAGGCGCTGGTTCTTGATGTGAGTTCAAGTCCCAGCTAGGGCGGAATCAGGCAAAATGGACATGATCAAGCCAATATTCTTGTTGTCTACCTGTTTTGTCTCTTGTTACTCAAAATTGCCTAAATGTGTCCAGAATTGTCTGGCCCAAACCACTGCTTGTATGTACATTTAGGTTACCTGGCAACTGTAAAACTGCCCATACTGTAGGTGTGAATGTTGAGTGTGTGAGGTTGTTTGTTTTGCTATATCAGCCCTGAGATAGTCTGGCGGGTGTACCCTACCCCCAACCTATTTCAGCTGGGATCGGTGAATTTCCTTTAATTCTAGTGATTGTAATATGTAAATTAAATGTTTAATTATTTACATGCAAATTCCAACTTCCAACACATTTTTAACTGAAATACAGTAAAACATGACAAAGTTGATTTTATAGTTTCTCCAACATTTTTATCCTCTTAAATTGCTTTGATTTATTAATACAGTAAATACTTAGTTTTACTTCAGAAGGTTTTGCCCTTCATCCAAGGGGCTTTAACCAGTCCTCCTGACCTGTGAGCTGTGAGGCCATGTAACCCCTTCACATGTTAATGTCACCTGAGGTCACATGTGAGTGTACAGGTCACATGTAAGTCATGTGAGAGTCACAATTGAATCAAGGTGTGAAGTGGTGTGCAACTGCAAAGGAAGGATATCAGGACAACGATGAGTGGTCTGTCCTCTATGTGCAAAATAGAAACACATGAGTTGTCAGACGCTTTCTTCATATACTGTATAAACAAGGACCTACTTATGTAATTGAGCTATTTACAAGAGAAAGCCCTACATTTATTGTACTTAAGTAAAAGTACAGAAATATTATCAGCAAAAAACAGAGGTACACTGTTTGGTGTTTAGGTCACAAAGTAACTGATTGTAAGAAAGAACTTTGATGATTTCCTTTTCATGGAAGTTCATCTGGAAGTCTATTATAAAGTGTAATTAGGTCTGAAAAAATGTTGGTCTTAGCACCAGTATACAATAGAAAACATGGAAATATACATGCAAAGGAAACATTTTTCAGTACTGAGTAAATGCACTGGACCCACTTGTGCTGGGCCACATGCTTATTCTGTTTTTATAGGAACAAAGAGAGAGAGAGAGAGAGAGAGAGAGAGAGAGAGAGAGAGAGAGAGAGAGAGAGAGAGAGAGAGAGAGAGAGAGTTGTTAAGATGCTGAAATGCACATTCACAACTTCCATTTCTATTTCTGCTCCTGTTGTAGGATTTATTTTAAGTGTATTTTTCCCGCTAAATATAGCAGACTGTGTACAAGCTCCTCACCTCCTAACACCAGCCCCATTAATCTCTGAATACGGTAACAATGGCAAATTATATTGTGTAACATGATTTTAAGATTGTACTGTAGGATTAGGTTGATATGATAAGCCACCTACTCAAACAGATTAGATACAGTAAGATTTAAAAATACAATGTGACACTCTCTGACACTACTCACAAAAAGGTACGTAGGTATATTGGGTTTATGGATGACATTTCAGAATGCACCTTAAGTGCCCTATAACCTTTACAAGTGAAATAGATTTGACCTTCTCTAAACTTTTGAATGAACATGTCCAACTGTTCAATAGTACTTACAGTATAACATAGCATGCTGTTCTCTAACAAGGTGATGAACTGCACAAATCAAAACAACGTTCTGAACCATGAATCCACCACTAAATGTTCTGTTTTTTTTAAACAGTCATTTTGACATCATGAGACCAAGACAACACCTAACAATCCATCAGCAGTAGCCTACTTGGCCATGTGGAGGCTTCAGACTTATGTTCTAACAGGGAAGTGTCCACTGAGCTTAGAGTGTCACAGAGTGTCATCAGCAGGTTGAACAGAGACACAGAGAGACTGGAAGAGTCACAGAAAGAAAGAAGTGGACATCCTTTGTCCACATGAGAATTTATTGAGACATTGACCTTTTTTTTGTGGTATACCCACCACTGCTGTTAGCTTTTGTTTCAATACATTGTGTGAGGTGAAGAAATGTAGCCTACCATTCCACACTTCTACTTAAATGCCCTACTTTCATTATATAATATAACTATAGCATTAACTTTTTTACATTTTCCATAAATTTCACCTGAAAGTCAAATATCTCTAACATTCGTGAGTGTGTATATTTTTTACTTAACCTCAAACTGTATATCCATATTTCTTATCTGCATTTATTAATATAAATATCCTATCTTGACTGTGGGCTTCATCACTTGCTGTGTTTGGAAGATGCTGTGGATTGTCTCTCTTATCTTTCCTGTTCAGTGTAGCAAAACCAGGGGTCATGAGTTTGATCCTCACCAGGGCCTCAACTTCAATGTACGTACACATGCTTCACTGTCGACAGGAAACATACACATTTCTTTTCATTAGCATCTGTATCTATAAATAGGTTTCACTTATGCAATTCACTCATTCATCTGTGCTTCTTTAATGGAAGCAAATAACCCAGTTGTGCATATCAACATATACACGCAAAGTCATGTGCAGTGTTGAAATGTAATGTCTGCTTCAGCATGGTTGCTACAAGAGTGTCAGTCTTCATAACTGATCGATGAAAATACAGGTTGAAGCTATAATTTATCATCTGCACTTGTGGTTTCCAGTCTAGCTGGAGTCAGAAGATCACTGCTAACATGAGAGTGTATTGTATTGTGTAAATAGACTACAGCCTCATGTACCTGCAGTTTTGTCATCTGTGTGAAAAAAGTTAGAAAAAAACAGACACAAACAGACTTGATAGGATGATACGTTTCTGTATCCTAAACACTACTCTGGGGATCTCCCAACGTGCACATTAACCAAGAGAAAAGGTTGAGATGTCAAAGGTGAATCATGACCTGAAAATGTAACAATAGCCTCCAGTGTGGCCTGCGATTGAATTAATTAGCACATATTGGACTGCCAGTAGCCTAGACTTAACTAGGATTGTGAACATCATAATCATTGTACCTGATTTACATCAGTATGATAGCTCCATTATTGTGAGAAAATAAGCACTCTGCCCATAGTATTGTTTTAGCTAGAGCCTCATATTTTTTTTTTTTTTTCAGATCTTTAAAATCCCTCAAACAGTCTGAGAGCAAAAACTATCAAGCCTAAAGCCTATAATGATCTGAGTCCAGTATTGAGCCACATTCTAAAGAAAGCAGCTTGTTTACGTGCTAAACTAAGCTTTTCAATATTGATTTAGCTCAATTTCTTGAGCTGTAAAACTCCAGGGAAAGCTTAAATCACCTGAAGACTTTAATACAGACACTTAGCAATGCACCAGTTTCAAAAATAAACACAGGCTGTGAGTCTCAAATACATTTGTTAATGTTTATTTCAGTGAATAAAATAAGTCTCTACATAAAACAATGTACATTATTCAAAACATTGCAATGACACTTTATATACATAGTGAAAAACAAACATATGCATGTCCTATATGTGTATACATACTGTATATGTTTGTGTGTATATATTTATATAGATATATGTTTATAAGTTATTAAACAAGGAAAAGCATGGATAGTTTGACATCTACATACACATGTCTCAGATGAGGACATTACATTAAGATTTGACAACAGCTGCCTTGGTACAACATTCAATTTGTACATTACAACCGGTATTTTGGTCAGTTATTAACAGTCATAAGTAATAGTTTTAAATAAGTATGAGGTATTTATGGTATGATTACATGTATAATAATAATTTTATGGTCTTTTTTTTCTATTTACACAGCAGCAATGCAGGGAGTCACTGGACCATCAGGGCCATGGAAACAGAGGTATCGTCTTTCTGTCACTATGTCCAGAAGAGTTGAATATGGAGCCTGAGAGGGCAGAGGAAATTATTCATTAGTGTACAGTTCTTAGTATTTACAGTGAATGGTTGAACTAGATTACATAGCTTTCCTGAGAGTTAAATAAACAGATTGCTATGTACACAAGCTCATATAGTATGTATTAAAGTCTTTGGGTGATTTAACATTTCTGTTATGGGTCAGTCTTTTTCTTGGCTTTGACTTGTAAACTCACTGGAGATCCAGCCTTCCTTCTTACCTCATCTCCTGATGAAGGCGACCGGCAGCTCTCTGTTGGGAACCAGCAGTCCTGAGTGGATCACATCAAGTGGCTCATTGTCTGTTGCCACAATCTCGTATTCTCTGACCAACTGCAGAGAGAGAGGCGAGCACAAATGTACCGATCAGATCAGATGTTTTTATGACAAAAAAGGTATTTAATGAAGTGCCATTTGATCAAGTGTATCAGCTGAACTGAACTGAACTCTTACCCAGCACATAGCCAGCTGCAGCTGCAGCTCTGCCAGCCTGCGGCCGATGCACATCCTCTTACCGATGCCGAAGGGCACGTGGGCAAAGGGGTTGATGGTGCTATTCTCTCGGAGCCAGCGCTCAGGTTTGAACTGCTTCCCATTGTCAAAATACTCCTCGTTGGAGCCCAGCGCATGGGTGTTTATCATTAAAACAGTCTGTAAATGGAAGAAAATAACTATTAAAATTTAGTTTTATAATGGACGTGACACAATTCTCACAATTTGTTTAAGAGAAATGGAATATGTAGTATTAGATTGCAAGATGAAAGTGGAATAAAGATCTTGTTAAAGCAAATCCTAATGTTTGCTGCTGTGCACATTAGAAGAGTTGCTCCATTTAGACTTTGTACAGTATGTTAGCAGGTTTTTCTAAAATGCTTCATTTAGACATCAGTATAATGTAATTAATACAAGAATGTAATCTGCTCATGTCAGGTGTCTGGCAACCAGGAACTAAGCCACTTACTCCTTTGGGAATGGCATAATCTCCCAACACAGTGTCTTTGTCCAGGGTCCTGCTGGTGAAGGGAACTGATGGCGATAACCTGTAAAAAATATGAAGAAAGTACATGAGAATATGGACTGAATGAAGCTCTAGTATTACATGACACTGATATTTAAGCTGTTTAAGGGGAGCTAAACACATTCCAGTGTTTTCCACAGTGCAAAATGTTAGATATAATCTCCAGTGGAGGGTCAAATGCATTCCCTGGAAGATGTGGTTATGGTATTAGCTTTAAGTTACATGACAACTTGTGACTGCACTGTATAGTGAGTAAGAAGTGATCCGAACGTGACCAGGTTTTTTAAGCCGGGACCACCGGTTGTTGCTAGTCATGCCACCATATCTCATGAAGCTTGTTTTTGAGTCAGTCATGTGTGTCAGTTTTCCCTCTTAATCTCCGTGGAACTGGGTGAAATGATGCAGCCACTGAGTCTGATTTGAAGCCGACTGTTGACTGTTTAGATAAATTCAATTTGTCGGCTGATGTAATGTCATGTTAAGTCTCCATCATGTGCGTGTGAATATCTGCGTGCTGGTTTCCTGCCTTTGTACACATCAGAATGGTCTAGGACATCATTTATTTTCTCATTACACACTTGAACTTGAACACTCTTGACAAATGATGATGTATTTTCATCTCTTTTAAATCCAGGTTAAAAACATTTCTCTTTTCACGTGCTTATACTGTAGCTGAGCTCTCTTTAAGAACTTAAAACTTTAACTATTTTCTTTTATTTTACTTTTATTTGCTCTTGCTTTTAACTCTGTTTTTTGTGTTTGTTTTTATTCTATTTTATGCTTCTCTTTAAAAAAGAAAAGTTTTGTCTTTATGTAAAGCACATTGAGTTGCCTTGGTATGAAATGCGCTATATAAATAAAGATGCCTTGCCTCTGCTGCCTTGCCTTTTACTGACGTCCAGATTTGTGTCTTTTTGTGAGAAAATGTAACCATAAGACTACAACCAAAGCCCATGTGTTACCTTCGAGGGGAAGCCCAGGGCCAAAATAAGACCCCCCACCCCCCCACCAACCTCTCCTCTCCTCTCTGTAGCTGTTTCATGTTTCCATCAGGGGCCTGTTGTACTGTACCTCATAGACTCCTTGAGGCAGGCCTTGAGGTAGGGCATGCTCTTGATGTGCTCTCCACACGGGTCCTGGTCAGGAGGCACCACCTCTCTAATCTCCTCCAGCAGCTTCCTCTGGGCGCCAGGGTTACGTGACAGGTTGAAAATAGCCCACAGCATACTGTTAGCGGTCTGAGAAACGTAAACACAGAGAAAGAGAGAGAAAGTGTGAGAGAGGGAAGAAGGGAAGGAGGCAAGAGAGGAAATGTCACTTAGTGAGGCAGCTACTCTTAAGTACATTCCTCAGTGGGGTCCTGAAAAGGAGCTGAGGAATGTTTGGGGTTCCTCAAAGGCTCCTCAGTTACATCCACACCACATTCACTTTCTGCTTCTGAGGCACTGTAACACTGGGCACCTGTTTGTTTTAGAGGTTGAACACTTTTTTTTTTCTTTCCCCACTTGAACGAAAATAGGCGAAAGGTAAAACCTTTAAAAGGTTATATCATGTTGGGAGCTGAGTGGGGAAGCGCTTCAGCTATGTGATCATCTCATTTAAGAGCAGAAAATAACATAACAACATAAACCAAACGCAGGAACAGGCAGAGATTTCACATTTTGGAGAAACATGTGTTTTTTTCTCAAGATTGCACACTTGTCCACAGTGGTTAGCTTAGCTTAACAACTATCTGGCTCTGTCCAAAGGTAAAACTCTCTATTTAACATTTTCACTTTGGGTTGTGCCGTTGAAGAAATAATGTGTTGACTGATGAGCTTCAGAGATAGAACCAGGCTAGCTGTTTTATTCTAAGCTGAAATGGCAACAGCTTCTTCTAGATATGAGAACGGTATCAATCTGCAGGTTTTATGTTTGTGAAGGAAATAAATGGGCACATTTTCCCAAAATGTGAAACTATGTCTGTGAATGAAAGATACTTTATTTCTTGGAGGTATAAACATCACTCACTGTCTCCACTCCTCCAATCTGCAGCTCGGTGATGGCTGCATACAGTTCCTTCTTTGACAGGCAGCTGTGGTGAAGGATGTCTCCGATCAAGTCATCAGGAGCTCTGACTTCGTTCCTCTTCAGCTTCTTGTCGATGTAGACTTTAGCTGAGGGAGAACAAAGTAAGGACCATGTAAACATACAGATTTCACATATTACACGGTACATGATGATTTCATTCATGTTAGTATTTCATTACTTCAGTCTTGTTCCTAAATAAAGGCCACTGCTCCTTTTTCATATTATAATTAGTGTGGAAATTTGATAATATTCATTTTTCTGTCCATCCACAATCATATCAGATGTGAATCTCCTAATTAGTTCACATTATGACCAAAACTAGGTCACTCCTATTTCAGTCCATGTGAGTGTTTGTACCAGATTTGCAGAAATTCCTCTGTGGGGTCGCTGAGATATTCACAATGTGTGAAATCAAAGTTCAGCATTTACAAATGTAGCTCTGGTGTTTGTCCTTATGTGACATGCTCTCCTTGTGATCTGAGACTCTACAAGTCAGTGGCTCGCTAGTTCTATACTGCTGTTCCAGGTTCACCTGTTTGATCTCAGACTGTTTACAGTATGTGAGTCATAAGCTTTTACAGGGCTGAGCATCATTTAAATCACATGACACACAAAAATTAACTCAACTGACTAAATAACTGATTGCCAGTTTGCTGCAGTTAAAAATACACTAAACAAATTATTTGGAAAAAAAAAAAAAACCCAATCAGGCTCACACTCATGCTCACATGTTCCTTCCGCCACCAATTGTTGGGAAAGTGTGTGTTTATGTGTGTATGTTTGTGAGAGGCTGTGAACAGCTTCAGCCGAGTAAACAGCATCATCATCTTCTCATCCCTTGATGTCTCGCCCCCACCTCGCGCTACTACAAATATTTGGCAGATTTCTCCCTCTTAGGTCATGCGGTTTACTACGACTCTGGCTGACATCTACCCAGAGCACCAAGTACACAAAACACTGAAGCACCTGGTTTAAATCTCACTCCTGCTTTCCTCACAGTCCGACTGGAAGTGAGCTCAGACCAACCCGGCCTTTCCATTCACGCCACGTCATGTCTCTACTAACCAACCAATAACCCGTGTCCCTGACTAAATGACACACAAAAAACTTTGTGCAAACATGACACACGAAATGTCCTTGAAAATTGCATTCTCCTCATATGTCAGTCCGTGATATCACATAGGTCAGAGCGGTTTGTAAGGGGTCCAAAGTCCTGGTACAAACCGTACAATCAAACTGTCAACTCATTTGCTGGTGTAGTAGAAACTGCGTGTACCTGTGCTGAAAATGCGGTCCCATGCGGCGGTGTGGTCCTGCCATGTTTTGGTGTTGAGGCTCTTGTGGAGCTCCACTGGTGTGACCATCATCATGCCAAATGTGCTCATCATCTAAAGAGAGAAACACACAAAGCAACAGAGCAAAGAATTAGCAGTTAAATGTAATCATCCTCACTCTCACTGAAGATCTTTGATTCAATATTTCCTCTCCTTCCTCCTGCACCCACTGCCCCTTGAGACCTTTGTGAGCCTTCACTTATCATCTCTTGTCTGTGGATGATATTGGTTTGCCCCAGTAAATCCCAGTAAATACAGGCAGACGCTGAACTGCTGCATCATGGCTGCGGTTCAGCTGACCTCGGCTTGGTGTGAACCCGGTGAACTGCACAGTCCTGGGCCTCGGTGTCTCACAGATCATGTCCAGCATTCTCTCCTACAGTACACACTGCTACTGTGAGAGGAATAACAACAGGCGCACTTACTGTTTTCACAGCTGTGATGAAGTTCATTGCCTCCTCGTTGACTTTCTCTTGCAGAAGACCGAATCTCTTGTCGTAGAGGACGAGGCAGATGGCTAAACGACAGAGAGGAGCAAAGAGTGTGATGCAAAACCTTAGCTCATAATGAACAGCTTCAGAGATGCATTTCAAGTGAACAGACTCTAAGGAGATTTACTTCTGGTTTGACCTAGTCACAAAATCATAACTAATTTAATCTAATTAAATATAATACAATATGATGAAGCATATGACAACATATAATTAAGTAATGGCTTGTAAAACTGAAATGATTTGTCCGTAAATCTATAAGGCTATAATGAGAAGTCTTTTAAATGATGTTTTAATATACTATAATATATACTGTATATATAATTAACATTCAAACATTCCCTGTTTCCCATTATTCAGATGATAATCACACAAAATTAAACATTTGGTTGTCATTTTCAGCATTTCTGAAAACCGTCCTAAATTGTTCCCTGAATGAATAACTGAGCAAAAACATCTGAACTTACTCTCAAACGACCATTTATTCAGTTCGAAGTACAAGTCTTCAATCTTCCCATTGTGGTTTATTTTTCCAATTCTGCCGACGAAATCCACCAACACCTGTTTTTACAGACAGTGTGTCAGTCCCTGAGCAGCTGCACCGGATTAAATCTTACGTACATTTATTTATAAGTACTATACAGGTCAGGATCTTACCTGGTTTATTTTGCCATCAAGCTTCACCACCTCGGTGGGTTTCATGAGTTTCTGCTGAAAAGCGCTCCTCACTCTCTGCCAGTCCTTACCCTCTCTGCAAACCAACAATTAAGATCATCAGCCTTCAATGTCCTAAAGTATAAACCATTATTGTCTCCGCTTCTGCTTCAAACTGATTATTGTTATCGGTATCAAGAGAATCGACAGTCTACTCACAGGATGAGGAGTCCGTACGCCTCGTCCCTCAGGTCTCTGTATGCTGTCCAGGGTTTGATCTCCAGCCTCTGAGGGTAACTTCCCTCCTTCCTGTAGAGCGCCTCCAGCAAGCAAGGTGCGCCAATGTGCACCGACTCGAAGGAGCCCAGCTTCATCCGGAAAATCTTACCGAATTTCTTGTGATAATCAACCTAAAACAAAACCACATAATTCTTAAATTTTTTCAGAGAAAGCCGATTTGCATAAAAAAAAAAAATAGGACACATTCTCTCTCTCTCTCTCTTTTTGCGTAAAAAAAGGTCTTATAACGCTAAAAAAAATAAAACAAAAATGCAGAACTTTCTAATAATACTGTACCAGTGCTTCGTGTTGTCTGGTCAGACCTCCTTTCCGCAGAAGTTCGACCAGACTGCCGACCAGCGGCCAGTTGGTGGGTCCCGGGATCGCGTCCAGACTGTGCGCTCTGGAGGCAGCGTGAGGGCACGGCGCAGCCTCCACAGCATCCTTCTCCTCCAAGACGCACACAGAGGATGTGGGTTTGAAGTGCTGCAGCCCTATAGACTTCTTCTTCAGCAGCTCAACAATCTGAGGAACTTTTTGGATGTGCGCCCTCATCCTCAAATTCGTATTTTTTTTTATTTTTTTAAAGAAAGCAGAATAGTAATGTTCCCAGCAGCTCTTCTTTATTATCTTTGGGGTTTCTCGTTTCTTGGAACTCTCACACCTTGCCGCATTATATATACCCCAAGAGTATTTATTACTGCTGTGCCATGAACCAATCAGGGGCCGGTCCTGCATGGTGTGGCCGTCGAGCCCACTATTCATTTATGGATCTACGTTGAGAGGATCGTATGACCCCAGATAGACCGAGGAAGTGCCCCCCCTCCCCTCTCTCTCTCCATCCCCCCTCCCTCGCTTTATAAATAAACACACAGGCCACAGCGGAGGTGACGCGGTTCGCTTGAACCGCGTTTCAGAGCGACTGGCCATTGGAAGAACCGAAACTTTGGCAAAGCAAATACTACTGCCACACTTCTGGACCGTGGGCAAATATTTGACAGATTGCAGGTTGTGTGCGTGCGTGCGTGCATGCGTGCGTATGTGTGTGTGTGTTTGCTCTGCTTGTGTTTTGGAGTGTGTTCTTTGTGAAGGAGTGAAGGTGGGTTACTGGGCATTTTCAATGCAATTCTTATGTTTCTGATTTTTATACATTGATGTCCATTGAAACCTAAAATCTAAAAGACACCAGGACTCACATGGGGGTTGGCAGGTTGCAGCCTCACTATATCCAACACTTTGATAGTGGTGCCTCAGGTATTTCATTCAGAGGTTTCCAGATTAATTGTCTTCCAATATTTAAAACACATTGGTTAACCTGTCAAATCAAATCGATACAATTTATTATTGTTCATCTATTTAGATAAATTGATGGGTTTACCTGTGGTGAAATCTCTCTCTCTCTCTCTCTCTCTCTCTCTCTCTCTCTCTCTCTCTCTCTCTCTCACACACACACACACACACACACACACACTCGACATACAGCGCCCCTCAGATCTGGCATAACTTGAATAACATGGTCAGGGGCCCTGTGTGTTGTTCCCTGTAAAAGTCCTCATTCACAGACTCAGGTGGCATCACAACAACCTTTAACTCTTAACTGATGTTTGCTGTATATTGAGGAGCCAGTGAGGTGTAACACACATCAATCACCCCTCACCCCACCACCCACCCTCCCTCCCAAACAGAAATAAGAAAGAAAAAACACCACCCACACACCTACGAACACAGACAGTGTTTGTTTGCTCTACCTCTGATATTTAGAGCATATACCTCACAGAAAGTATGGCACCAGTTAATTAATGATTGATACACAATCATTCACTCCATCATTGAGGAATTAGTGGAAAGTATACCTTATTTCCTCTTTTTGTTGCATTTGATGAGAAGAAATACAACTAACTCTTGCTCAACTAAACTTGAATCCATACACCAGCACCATTACTGTAAGACTCACCATTTACTATAACAGATTATAATTTGTTTGTTTGATTGGTGCAAAAAAAACTGGAGTGTAAGAACAAAACAAAACAAAGCACTTTTACGTAAGTTATGTGCAGGACTATAACTTGGCTGGACACAGTGACTTCACAGTGTTTTTGTACAGATTGAACAAATGAGATATAAAATATTGATTAGTAAGGTTTAAAGGCTCTGTCTAGAAGGTTTGTTACCTTTGAACAGAGCCATGTTTCCCCGTACCTCTAGTCTTCGTGCTAAAGTTAAGCTCACTAGCTGCTATATATTTACTGTTTCTTGTCAGGGTTAGAGTAATAAAAACATGGTTAAATGGTCATGAAACAAAGAAATGATATTAGATGTGTCCCAATCTGTCAGAGCCTGCTTTTGAAGACTGTGACTAGGCTGTCATATTTTGAAGGCTCCTTGAAATGTGGCCATCATGGTCCAACTGATGGATCCTTCATGGCCCAACTATCCCAAAATTCATATAGCAGTAAACAACATGGCAAAGAGCCAGAGGATTGTACTTTAGAAATTATTGCTCAACAGCGAGCACTACCACTGTCAAAAACAACAGCTTTCAAACCTCAAGATTTTGTTGTTAAAAAAAAAAGATGTGGAGGGCTTAATGCTCTAAATGCTTTACTACGTCAAATTTTTTCAGACTTTAATCAAACTCAGTCAAGCAAGCTTTATTTGTATCACACCTTTGAAACAGGTGCATGATGCAGTTTATATTCACTGGGGAAAGAATATGAGACCAGTGCACACAAGAAATTAAAATTACACATGAAATGAAATGAATATAAAGTGATTAAATCAATCATTCATTCAACCAATCAATCAAATAATTGTCTTGAATATGACAATATCCATCAGGTTTTGAATGTGGGGCTCATGCTTGGGCAAAAACATCAAATAAAGATGATGTTTTCTTGAAGTCTGAAAAATGTAGGCTATAAAAAAAATAAATATAGTAAAAAAGACAAGAAAAATTGGTATATCAAGAAAACATTAATGTTTCCAGTCCCATATCATTGTGAAAAATATATCTCTGCGTCAAGCATACAGTAAATTTAAAGGTAGTCACAGATTAATGACATTTAAATAGTGAATTGATGACCACTGAGTTAGGCCATGATCTGCAGAGAACAAGTCCACTCTCATGTTATTCCTGTTATTACATGAATGACATGAGTGCGAGCAACAGGTTGTTGAGCAAGGTTTTCATCCCAGGACTTCAACCTTGCAGTGTCCTGGTCACGTCTGGCATAGTGCATAGTGAACACGAGGTAATACTGGCAGTGTCACTGACAGACAGCTGGCACGGAGCAGGGTGCAAGTCATAGAGAAAACATGTTTTCTTGTGATGTTGTCTGTAAGCAAACAGTGCTACGCAATGCCCTGCTCTATGGCCTTGTGTAGCATAAGTGAGTGAGGGTTGGATCGTAATAAATGTGTTATGAAAGTGAATGCGTGTTTGTTTAGTTTCTTAATCAAAGGCCTTGAAGAGTTCTCTGTGAACAAATGCAAATTTAAGACCATTTATCGAGAAATTTGCCTATTCACTTGGGAAGAAATTGGATTTTCAACGATATTGCTAACGTCTGAGCAGGTAAACAACTGAATCAACCTCCTCTCCCTGATTGACCTTACTCATTCATGGAGCATGGGCAACACAATTTAATACCTGCATATAATCTTATCTAAATAAATTGAAAAAATGGACAGGATTTAAGTCAAACAAATTCTCTTATCCAATTCATATGTGTCTTGGCTGCAAAAGAAACAATACATGACCTGACAAACTGATTCAAATTCAGTTTCAGTTGATAAGTATTTCTTATATGTTTCAGACATAAAAAAAAGAAAGAGAATAAACTATTTTCATTTTTAGATTCAAATCTTGAGTGTTCTCTAGAAGCTACGTTTCAAATCAAAGTGAAAGGCCCTAAACTGGCTGCTCCAGACTGACCCACTGAACACTCTCATCTCATCATCTCCTCGATTACAGTCTGATTCAATTGTCGTCTGTTTCTTACACTTTGTAGTCGACCATCAGCCGGCAGAGAGATAAGTGATGAACTAAGATAGAAGGCAACTGACCCTCTCAGGCAGCAGCCGAGTCATCAGCACACAGGGCAGGCAAACCTGATGACTCAAACTCACTCACATTCCAAATTGACTGACAGGTCAGTGAGTTCGGTGATCAGGTTTGAAGTGGAGGTTGCTCGGTAGGCACATGCGAAGGTGAAACACAGTAACGCATGCACACAAAGATGCACATTCATTTTATGAAAGCACAAGCACACATTCATGTGCGCTGCGAGGGACCACCGTGCTGCAAGAGGCCACAGAGGAGGAGATTAGTTGGATCCGTAGTAGAGATGGAATAGCTTCGTACAGTTGCATCAGCCTGAATGGTCACATTACGATGCTGACCTAGAATGTGAGGTGCCCCCTTCCCCAAAGCCCACCCTCACACAAGATACAAGAATGAAAATATTTACAAGAGAGCAGCAGCATAGTAATAATGCATCCTCCACCCCCTGGCAGTGTGTTTTTTGCCCTACATCCCACCAACTCAGGCTCACACACACAGACTTGACAGAGAAGTTCCTAAATAGTGTCATTAGTGAAGGCAAAACTTTTTCCTGTCTTGCCCTTTAATAAGTCTACGCAGCCTGTCATTTCACGGTTTCTTCCTGCTTCCCAATTTGATGCACATTCTGTGTGGCTTGGCTGAGCATTAAACTTGGCTTGAACTGAAGCCAAAGTTAATATCTTTAAACATAAAGATTTGTGACGCTGACAAACAAGCCTTTAAGTATTTGTTTGATGGGTCTATAGATTTTTGACTCTGAAAGTAGGTCATTCCTATAAGAAATGATGAGAAAAGACTGGAGCTGGAGCTGGAGCTGGAGCTGGAGCTGGAGCTGGAGCTGGAGCTGGAGCTGGTAAGGAAGGATATCTCCATGAACTTGATGACCCCTTCCCAGGCTGCTGCATTCAGCACTGGAGAGGGGAAGGTCGGCTCAACAGTCAGGATTCCCTGGAAGAAGGAGGACCCACCTCCCCCTCTCACTGACAGCAACAAGCTGAAGTTACACAGAGAGCTGGGCCAGAAGAGAGGCCATACGCTTGTTCTTCACATTTCAGGAAGCAACAGAAAAGTCATGCATGACATCAAAACATTTTACAATTAAGTGTTTCCTCACAACAAGCAACAAAACCTCACAGAGTTCCTATGGCTGTGTATTTGTGTGATTTAAGTATTGTTCATTTAAAGAGATTGGGTAGTAGTAGTTAGAGGTGACTGAGGTGAACTGTTAAGTGAGCCCACATACAGAATTGCAGAGGTCACAGAGACATTCCAGTTGAGAAAGGTCTAAAAATAAACTAAATGTCCTGGAAAATCCATAGAAAGCCTCAATGACCAGTCAGTGCTGTCTCTCTGATTGACATGATTGTCTTTGTAAAATGAATATAAATAAAATGTTATAAATTAGAACAATTGCATTTTCTTAACTTCCCACAGACATACTCCTGTAGTCAGATATTCAGGACCTTGTACCTCATGTTGTTCAGTGGGAATGGCACAACATGCATTTTTGTCTTTCAGTCACATAGCTTTTGACTGGACTGAGGTATACTGTATGTACTGTATATCTCAACGCCATTCAGGTGGATTGGTGATTTCCTCACTTGTCTTCAAGCACCAACAGCAGGCCACTTGGCATCATAAAGCTGACATTTGCTGCTTTGAGTCAAATGTCATAGTTCATCATGAAATTCCATTTATTGTGCGCCAAAATGTAATGTGTCTATGTACAATTGTACTACTACTGGAATCATGCTACAGTAATGTAATAAACTGAGATGCTGAACATGGTAACATTAAACCGGCAACACATCAGTGTATTAGTGATACATTAACATTTACGTGAAGACATCACTGCTACAGAGAGCAGCCTCACAGAGCTGCCAGCATGGCTGTAAACTGCTTGGACACGTCTGAAAACATTGTGCATATAAATCTTTGCTGTAGTTGCACCAGGGTTAGAGCCTCAGATGTCTGCGTTCGTCCAGCTGTATCCTGATATTTGAAAAGCACTCCAACACATTGATCCAGAAAGAAAGTGACATCACCTGCACATATTTTGTGTTGAACAGTAAATGTGTTAAGTTGCTTTACAGTAGGTATATGATTTGTATGTTCAGAGGATAAGTGGGTCATGAACACTATGAGAGGAGCTTTAACTGTCACTGGCTGATTGTTCTTGATTGTAATGTATTTACTCTGCTGGTTAGAGGGCAGGAGCACCTTGTAAGAACAAAGACTATCTGACCAAAGGTAAAAGGAGTGTGATATGACATGCGGCTGAAGACACTGACTTACTGTATGCGCTGCCCTACTTTCTGCACATGGAGCCAATAGGTTAACAGGTATCGTCTGTAGTATGTAAAGGCAAGCTAGTGAAGGAGTGCAGCAAGTGCAGTAGTATTTGACTACTAGGTCAATGGTAGCCTCGCGTCACCAGGCTCCAAGAGCCTGGTTCCCATTCACTCTGAATTCACCAAATTCACCAAAGTAATTGTTCACCAACATAAAACGTATAAAATAGACAATAACTTGTGATACAATTAAATACAATAAAAGAAAAAGGTTAACGTAATGGCTTAATAGATTTTCTTTCTTTAAATTAAAAAGTCTCAGCGCGGGGTGGTGTTAAGCTCAGTTGGTAGAGCACCTGCCCCATGTGTGTTGAGGCTATAGTCCTGACTGCAGGCAGCCCCGGTTTGATTCCCACGTCGAGTGGCCCTATCCTGCATGTCGTTCCCCCCCTCTCCACCTCCCCATTTCCTGTCTCTCTCAACTGTCCTATCAAATAAAGGCATGAAAAGCCACAAAAAGGTTTCTCCGCATTTTATTAGCTTGGTGCCTTTATTTTGACGGAAAGGCCTGTCTCTCTCGCCCTGGTTCTGGTTGCTTACCAAAACAGCCATTAAACAGCCCTATAGGTCAATGGTTACTAAGAACTGGTTCTACATTGTTTTCAGTATTGTCATCTTCATTTAGAATTGATTTGGAAATTATATATATCAAAAGATTTTTATTTTGATGTCACACTATGGTCTGGTCACTCTACAGCAGTCATGTCACCACTGCTGTCATGGCCCCAATCAACTCGTTGATTACATCGTTGGCACACTCTGGTACACTTTGACCCTTACACTGACCTGCACCTCAGGTAAATTTGTCAAAGTTTTGACCCCCAGATACAGTGTACCTCTGTGGCCTCATCAACTCACTGCCCTGCCTCTGTTATCTATTATAAACAGAAGCTCTGTGTAGATGTCATCATGCACCTATCTCCTGTCAGCCTGCTTGATGATGGGCATTTAATGTCAACTGGTCGAAGGTGTTTTTCAAAAAAGACATTTTAATGTTGATTATTGACCATCATGCACCTTTGAAAAAGTTTGCTGCTGGGAGTGTCAACTCCCCATGGTTAGATAAGGAATTAAAAGAAAGGGCTCAATTAACAGCGACTTCTTCAGGTCTTAAATCAGATTGGCAACTATACTGTAAACTAAGGAATTTTGTTACAAAATTAAATAAAAGGGAAAAGAAACTTTATCATGAAAATAGAATAAATTAACCCTTGTGTTGTCCCGGGGTCATTTTTGAAAATCAAATGAAAATTGATTCTGTCATAAAATGTTTGTTTTTTCATCAAATGGTCTGAAAATAATGGGGGTTGTTCAATACTATGATCTTCACAACAAAAATACATTTGAAGTAATTTGATTGAATTATGGGTGTTTTATTGCAAGGTGTAACACAGGTTACCGTGTTATGAACCACACACACCCCCCCCCCCCCCCCCCCCCCATTCCCTCCTCAGGGCCCACACACACACACGCACGCACACACACACACACACACACACACACACACACGTGCGCACACGCAGGCATGTGCACTGACACAGACAAACACACACGTGGGCACATGCAGGCAGGTGTACAGACACGCACGCACGCACGCACACACACACACATACACACACACACACACACACACGTGCACACACGCAGGCATGTGCACTGACACAAAGAAACACACGTGGGCACATGCAGGCAGGTGCACAGACACACGCACACCCTTTGATGTGTGGGGTCAAGCGAAGGTCAAGACAACAAAAAACATGAACAACAAACAATCAGGTCTTTTCTCACAGATTTTGGGGCATTTGACATTTTACTCTGAGAGAGACAGGCAGCAAAATGAGGAGGTAGAAGCGCTATCCAGCAAAGGAGGCTCATGAACTAATTCTCAATGAAGTTGTGGAGACAAATGACCAGGAGGAAAATGCTGAAGAAGAGGAGGAAGAATCAGCTGATGAAGAATCAACTGATGATCGGCGCAAGACGGACGAAAGCAAAAACATTTGCCAAGAATGTTTTCATTCATCAAGAATGAAAGTCGGACGTTCGAAGACAATCAGATACCATCGTAGTTCCGACCATGGTTTTGTAAAACTCCAAAAATATGTATAATTTCATGTAAATGAGGTATAAATTAGAAAAAAAAAGTGTAAAATTGGTATTAATGGGTTGGTCTGAAGTTGAACAAAAAAATGAAATACAGATTTGTATGATAATGTTATGTTTTGTACTTTTTAACAGTCAAACAAACCTTGAGAACAACACAAGGGTTAAATAGAAAATGTTAGCAAACGATTGAGAATTATTTATGGAAAGGAAAAACCATCTTATTTAGAAGTTGCTGGGGAATTTGTGACCAAACCTAAAGACATTGCAAATCAAAATTTAAAAGTTAAAAAGTACTTTGCATAAAAATAATACTGATTTAATCATATACTTTAACAAACTTGGAAACCAAATAATGTAAGAAGGTTAATGTTGCCAAAGTTGAAATAATGTTGATGACATGACAAATAAACCAGCAGGAGAGGATGATCTTGACACCAAACTTCATTAGCCCAAAGCTTCATTAATTGCTCCAATAGTTACTCATGTCATTAATCAAGGTCTTAGTAAAAATGTATGTCCAAACTCATGGGAAATATCTAAATATGTCTCAATACCCCAAAACAAAAAGTTGCAATGTTTTAGAATCTAAAAGTAGACCTATAAGTCTATTACCAGTATTGAGAAGATCATGGAAATAATTGTGTATGAACAAATTCAGTTCTACTTTTCTAATAATAATTGACTAATTTTCTGCATGCATGCTGTATTAAAGCAGAAGTAAGCGATCCGGTCGTTTTGGCTAATGCTGCGTTCCAGGCAGGCATTTGAAACTGTAAATTACAGCTTCAAGTCATGACTTACGACTTTGTAGCGTTCCAGGCAACCCACTCGTGTTTTTCCGACCTGTTTTACCTGTGAAAGTCACTATAACGGCCACTCGTAACTTCTGACCCGTGAACTCGTACCAGATCGAACTGGTACGACTTCACAGGTCGGAAAAACACGAGTTACGGGTTGCCTTGAACGCACCATAACGTCTTGTCAGCCGATGGAGTTAGCAGCCCCCGCCCTCGTCATGGATCTATTGGTCCTCGTCCCTACGTCACCACATTCACACGCATACCTTGGCTGCACACACAGCCCTTCTCTCTCCTCATTGGATAAAACTTGTAGGATACAAGAAAAGTTTTCTCCTCGGCTCAGAGCAGAGCAGAGTGACTGACAGACCCGTGTTTCGGTCCAAACACTCTATGTAAGTGATTGCTGTCGGAAGATATAACTATTTAAGACTTATATTAACACAAAAATATCGCTTACTTCTGCTTTAAGAAATGCACTCAACAACAAATGCTATGATTCAAATGGTTGATAACTGGTTGAAGTAATATTGAAGAAAATTATAGGGGTAGTTATGCTTGATTCTTCAGCTGTGTTTGGTCATGAGTTATTGTTGAACAAATTAAGATGTTACTGTTTTTCTAAGTCTTATTTAGCAAGGATTCACAATTATCTGAGTCATTGAAAGCAACTTGTATATCTTAATGGAACTCGGTGTTGAAAGATGTGAAGGAGTAGCTACTTATTAAACAATTAAATAATATTATATAATATAATATTTTAAAACATGAATGCATTATTTACTATTTTATTGTCACATTGTTATCTGTATATCAATGTGAGCAATGCAAAAGCTAATAAACAGAAGGTCATGAATAGCAGAGCACAGAGCTTGCTTCCAGTGGACAAACATAGCTGAGGCTGCCTCATTTGAGCTCCATTGTGGTTAGTGAATGAATAAGCCATAATTGACCAGGCCCTTATCACTACTGAGTTGTTAAACAAACCTGTTTGAGCTCCACTATTTGTTCTGTAGCTCATTAGTCAAAAATCATTTGAATGATAGATACATTCCTACCAGTCCCCAGACCTTTTCTGTTGCGGCCCCAAGTGACCTGCACAATTTTGTAACCAATCATCATTAGTTAGTTAGTAGGGGTTAGTAGGGGTGTGATGATACACTCAGCTCATGAGGCGATACACAATATTGGGTTCACGAGAACGAGACTAGACGATGTTTTAACATTGCTTTTAAGAAAACTCCAATGACAAAATATACGACTGGACAAACAGACGTTTTTATTGACACAAGATCTCGTCACATCCCTATTAGTTGGTGAATATTCTATTTAATTAAAATCCTCTGAGCTGAATGACAACTTTTTCAGTTAAATCACAATTATTTTTATCGTGATTAAGAGCCATTATTGGGGAGACAAAGTCTGAATGTGGTAAAAGCCTTAAACCAGTCAGCAGCCAGCCAGTTGAGCTGCAGCTCCACAGATGTCAGAGCAGCCTCTGTCCCTCTCTCTTCAGCCTGGTGTTTGGCCGCACTTTGTATAAGAACAGTTCAACATTGTAAGATGTAGCCTAGCTGCTAATGCTAACTAGCACTGTGAGTGTTTTGTAACGGCAGAAAAAAAACAAAAACAACTACATGGATCATCCTCCGGGGGCACAAGCTTAGTCACAGACACTCAATAGTGTGTTTGAGCCAGGTTTGTCCACTTTTGCGTACTGTATTCAAAGATGCCGATGCAACATGGCAGCCTCCGGTGGGTGCACCCACCGCCTATGTATTTGTAAACAACTTATTCTGAGCTACGAGACAGCTTTCATTTGTATGCAGTTGTGATTAGACTTCGGTAAATATGTATTTATGAAAGCAATATTTGATTTTTGCTAATTGAATTGAATTGAATTTATTGAGGGAAAGCCCCTTGAGATGTAGCATCTCATTTTCGAGGGGGTAATAAAAAGCCAAATAAGCTACATACTGTCCCTTTAACCTGCTAGTGGTGCTTGGGGACAGGGATATTTGCAATTTTCCTCAATCACTGCCAAAGAATAACTCAGGGAATAACCAAAGTCATTAGCATCTGTCCTCAGGGAAACATAATGTCTGTGGAACTGAACTTCAGTAGTTTCAGTTTAGGTGCTATACATTTTCACATGACTCACTCAATGAACTCTGCCACAAACCAATTTTGTTAATAATAAAAATAACATTTTAAAAAGTATTATGCACAGAGTTTAGTTCAGACAAGTTTTCAGAAACAGGTACAAACAAAAGCTGTATGATTTGTGATCATGGATGTAACATTTTTACAGTGCATTATAAAGAGTTCCAGGTGGAAGCAAAAAAAAAAAACGACCTGAGAGAGTTGCAGTGAAAGCCAGTCATTAGGCCAAGTTTGATATGGCCCAGAGCACCAGTATAGCACTGAAGTGATATATGGTGGCAGTTTCCCAATAAGGACCTATCACAACCAGGAGACCACCCAACTTTGTCTAACTGGATGCAAAACATCACCAGTAATAAACCTAAGGGCAGAATGATGAACAGCATCCAAGGGTTTTAAAGTGGAGGCGGAGGCCCAACTGTAAATCACATCCCTGAAATCCATAACAGAGAAATACACCTTTGTATATTCTTTTCCTAAAATGCAAGAAAATTACTTGTTTTTAGGACAAAAGAGGACAATGTTAAATGTATCTGTTCAAAAGCCAAATATTTATGTCATGTATCTTTCGTTAGCAGTTGTTTTTACAGTGGAAAAATGAACATTTTGGCGTCCATTACCTGCCTAACGTAAAATTGGCCACACAATGACATTACTTTATTTAAGTTTATTGTGCAAAAGATACGTTTCGCATCTGGCTTCTTCAGGTTCACTCAACAGGAAAAGTGGGACTATGCAAGTCTGATCGCTTACAGTAATTCTTTGCTGTTTTGGCTGCTTTTCTTTTTCTCTACAGGGCTCCCCCTACAGTTTCAGAGTGCATTATTTTTAACCCCCAGTTAACCCAGTACCCAAATGTCGATATGGGAACAGATATCGACACATCCATCTTTGTATAAACTGTATTTGGAGGGGGCATGCTACTCTCTTCCAAGGTCATTGGCTAGATGCCAAATAACTCCTCTCTAGATACTGCCCATATAAACAAGTTTGTTCCATAGGAGTTAGCTGAGGTGACAGTTAATATGTTGATTTCCCTCCATTGTCGGCTCCTGAAAAGTGAAAACAATCTGTATTTAGAGATGAAATGGTGTCAGTGTCAAGAATATAAGCATATTGCCTCCATGTTCCAGGAAAGTGTGGTTTACTATGACAGACAGATTTTTTGACCTCATATAACATCTGTTACAACTGTAACCAGAGTAGCTGGTTGCAGAGAAAAACCTTCACACAACTTCTAGGAAAAGTTGTGCCTTCATTTTTGCATGACATGTTATGTCTCATTCATAAAGAGAGTGCGCAAACAGGGGTGCCTCAAACGGGGGCTTTTTAGGGACAAAGTGTTTAGGCAAAGAGACGTGAACACACCCTGCCACTCACCGGGTGAAAAACATTCCTGAGCGTACAGTAACAATATCAGGTTTCATTGGGAAAATGAACTCCAATGCTCAATGACGTAGTAAACACAGGGAGCAGAACTCAAGAGATGGAGATCAAAACAAGCATGTTGAGACAGTGCAGTAGCTCAAACCTGACTCCCACTAACATCCAGAGGCTCCTAGAGCAAAAATACATTTTTGTTTTTCAGGTGTGGTAAGGGTTTGCAATGTGGGAAAAGATGAAAAGATGAAGGTGCAGCTGGTTATTACAAATACTTACTTGAGTTGTGCAAGCAAGTGTTTTGATTTCTTTTCATGCAGATCTACTGTACTGTACTAGGGCAAAAGGCTGGAGGTAGAAATGAAGAAAAGAATACTGATCACTATGTTCTGTTGTCAATAGATGATGTGAACATGCAATTCTGCCTGTGCAGACCACCTGCACCAGGGGTGCCCACACTTTCAGCTTGTGAGCTACTTTTAAAATGATGAGGTCAAAATAATCTACCTCCATTATATATGTTTATAAAGTATACAGATAAATAGACCACCATGATATGTGCATTATATAACATAGGACTCTAATTTTGCAGACCAGGGGCCTCATTTATCAAAGAGGGTGTAAAACTGCTACTAAATATTTGCGTACGGCGAAAAGACGAAAATGGCGTACACCCTAAATATTTACACCTTTTTCAGATCAATCAAACTGTGCCTACGCACAACTCTCCGCAATAAATCACACAGGACTCAAGAATGGTGCACACGTGAACACACCTCTTACTCCACCCCCGGAACGCCTATATACAACGTTATATGGTCAGCATGTGCATATTTAATTAGCCATGTGCTCTCTGTGGCGCAGCAACTTTTGTGACAACAAAGTGACAACGGAGACAACCGGCGGAGGACGGGGGAAAGAAGCGGAACTCCTCCGCTTCTCCGAAAGCAGATACACGGGCAATAAATGATCTTGCATTTTAATAAGCTACAATAAAAACAAAAAACTCCCAAATCTCAACAAAAGGGAGCAGAAAGAAGAAGAATCTTATGTAATCTGCCCGTTTATCCCAGAAAATATTTTTTTTTAATTTATTTTATTTTTTAACCTAGATGTTAAAACAATGTAGGAAGCAGGACGATAGTTACCATTACTTTGCACGCCTTCCCACTACACAGTTACAGCTCTACTGGACTCGGTTTAGGTCAGCTGAGCTGAGTCCTTCACAGTTCCTCCTCAGAGCCGCGTTGTCTCACTCTTTATTCTCTCCTCTCGTTAGCTCCAAACACACGTGCACCTCGTTAACTCAGGTGACAGAATAATAACAGTCTCAGTAGCTGCAGATCAGTGTGCGGAGGGTTTGATCCTTGTCGGACGTCACACAGCCTAATCAAAAAAGCAAAATCCACAATGCGCTCTGTTTATCAATTAACATAAAGCCTAGTGTTATTATAGAGCGGGTTGGATTGCCAGCATCAACGGTCCACCACTACCACAATTACTTTAAAAAAAATCCTCTGTGCTCTTCTAAATGTACTCCGCTCCCCTCTCCCTCTCACACTGCAGTTCTCTGACTCAGCAACGGTGTCGCCAATTCCTCCTGTTCCTCAAAAAAGGCGTACGCCAGGGTCAAAATGGGTGTAAATGTCCGCACTTTTCCCCGTCAGGTTTTGGCTTGATAGATCCCAAATTTGGCGGAGAAAAGTGCGTACGCACAAAACGAGGGGAAAATGGCGTAAAAAAAGGTGTATCCACAATGATAAATGAGGCCCCTGGTGCGCCGCGCCAACGGGGCGTGTCCACGTGCACTTTGCAAGTTTGACACGCCTTGCATCCCGGTGCAGGTACTACTATTCCCCACCTCTGTCCCTACCGGTACAAGTGTGAAAGCGGGAGGGTAGAAGGTGTAAGTGGGTTTAATACAGCTGACTTAGATCTTCACCAATCAAATGAGCTCCTCTACTCGCCCTAAAATACACTGCAATTTTTATCATTTCGACTTGAGACTGCAACACCAGACAGACAAACTTGGCCCGGGAGTAAACTGATGTTTTGGTCCAGGAGGTCCGAGCTCGTAGCAGCCAAATATATGGTAACAGGAACTGACCTCCACGGGCTGATGAAGACAAAGTAGTCTGGTTTGCCCTGATACACTGAGAGCCGTTTCCCAATGCTCAGCATAACAAAAACACACCCTTTTTCCACAAATAAAGACACCCACATTTAGTAACCTATATTTAAATCCCATGTAATAAAGATGAGTAGTGTGCACGGATCACAACAGAAACAAATACCATGCATAACAGGGATTAAATCAGAAGCACCTGTGCGTAAAGGACGCATTGACAAGCTCCGTGGCTTGGCCCTTGTCAGCGTGTCTCTCTTTTTCTCTTTTCTTTTGAATTTCCTGAGACGAGTAAAGTGAAGTAGCTAAATCTTTATTGTCCTGAAACGGGCAAATTACAGGCGTTACAGCATAGTGCTTGGCATTTAAAGACACAACAGGCACTAAGGTAAGACAGAGGAAGAGACAAAGGGGCAAAACAGCACTGCTGTACAATCGTGGTTTTTCCATTCATACTTATTCACATTTTCAAAAACTGCAAAAAAAAAACACTAGAAATTTGCAAAAAGACAGAAAATTTGCAAAAAAGTTTTTACGCTAGGAGGGGGTGGATTTGTCAGTGTATTGATAAAAGGAAAATGTGATTTTTTTTTTTTCAATGGAAACAGGTTTTGCAAATAAACGATGACTGAACCGGATAACATTTCTACTCTATGGTTTCAAAAAATGGCGGCGGAGTAATGTGGAAGATAATATGTGTGGGGGGATGAAGAAACTGAGATTTTCCTGATGGAAAGCAGCAAAGAAACGTCATGCTCATCACCAGGCCGCTGCTTCACCAGCTGACTGAGAGGAACGCACCGAGTCCACATGGACCTTGTTGCCGTTAACGTGAGCCGAGCCTCTAGAATGTCTAGATGCTCAGCCAGCTGCTGTAGCATGATGACTGTTAGCTGTTAGCACGTCGTGCCCTAGCATCAGAGCTCCGAACTTCTGTGAGCAGAGACGCTTTCACCTGATGTGAAAATGGCCCATTGTTTCATTTTTCAGTTCGTAAGGTTCGTGATCACACACGCTGAAAGTAGACCACAAAATTGTCACCGCGCCATGCTGAATCTGTCGACACCTCCCCCCACTGCGCCACCACACCCATCTCAGTACATCTCGGTCCACCAAATTGCCAAATTGACTGTGTTGCAGTGTTGCGCTGGATGAAATTAGCACTGCGTTGGGTTCGCCACCCTGTGCCTCGCCTTCGCCTGGTACAAAATAAGTGTATAACGAATATGAGAGAGTAATCTAACTCTAATCTAACTATTGCACATAAATGTACCCCCTGAAAGACAAACGATGACAAGATGACAAGCTTAGACAGACTGCATGTGGGGAAAAAAACAAAAAGAAGACTCACTTGCAGGTGGCACCGATAGGCTGTCAGAGGATCACTCTGCTGTTTCTCTCTCTTTAGCCTGGTGTTTGGCTGCACATTGTATAAAGTTCAACATTGGAAGATCTAACAGCTATCTGAGTGTAGCCGATGTCAATCTGGCCCCCTGCGTTGTGTTTTCTCGGTACGGACTGCCCCAGATGGGGTTCAAACCCTGGTCTCCGATCTCATTGAGTGCTTGGCAGCCAGGTTTACACGTCCTTTATGGGTGGAGTGAGTGCACCTCCGTTAGACTCACCCCCGCTGAACTCACTCCACCCAGGGCATCTGGGTCACGGCATCACTGTAGCCGAATTGTCGATCTGGTCCTCTGTGAGGTGGAGTTCGTACCCTGGTCTCCTGCATGGCAGGCGACGATGCAAACCGTTTTGCGGTCAGGTTTGCACATCCTTTATGGGTGAGTGACTGCACCTCCGTTACATGAGCGCCAACAGGCTTAGCCAGCACAATGGATGCGACACCACACAGCTGTAGCAGCGTGTCAGCTGTGTAATGTGTTTTATAACATCAGCAAGAAAACAAACATTGTCGATCACCCTCTCAATTGCCTGATGATGTTCGGATAGCCGATCTGCACAAGCCTGTAAGGGATGAGATGATACCCTAAAATCTCTAAAATAAAATTTGTAAAAAGTCACACGATGTACCCACACTTGCCTTGCCATCTATTGATTGATCGATCGGATTGACGTATTGGGCACCCCTGGCCTAGACCACAGTTTTGGAGGATTAGGCAGATGCACAGTGGCCCCTCCAAAATCACAAAAGAAAAATACTTTCTGTTGAGCTTTACCACATTCATTTTCACTTATCTATTACAGCTTCCTAAGGCAACAGGTCAGGATATTTACCTAGTCACTGGAAACATCTTGATATTTTCTAGGCTGATTGCCATGACAGTTTGTAGGACAACATTCCTTCCACTCAGGATATACAGAGCCCCTAAAGAGACATGGGAAAATATAAAACACAAAGTTATGTGCAGTAGCTGTTTTGGTCATACATTTATTTGACCAACGTTTTTTCCTCATTCTTCATTAGATTACACTACTAGATTATCATTAGCCTTGTCATTATTAGCATGCTGTTGTTAGAACAAAATTTGTGGCGGTAATAGGCTTTATGCACAGCTCCACTACTTCCTGAACTTAAACAAGCTCCTTTATTCCTGTCTTACATTATTGGACAAACTGATTAATCCAGGTGTGTCTGACCATTGTTGTGACTACTGAGGTCAGAGTCAGACACACAGTTTGTCCAATAATGTAGGAAAGGAGCTTGTTTGCGTAAATTCAGGAAGTAGTGGAACAGTGCATAAAGCCTATATTAGAGGGTTTAGAGCACTGACAGCCATGTACCTTTGTTCAGCCCTTCATAATCTCAGAGTCTGTCTCTATCAGACTCTGACATAACAACATAATTGAAGCCCTAGTCGAGTGGCATTGGAGCAATAGCCTGTATGTTTTAGAAAATGTACACTTTTCTTGTATTTTTGTATCTTCCTTTCTTTTTTACTATTTATATTGTACGTGTGATATGGACCTGTGTCTGAAATAAAGCTTATATTATCAGAGGGACTCAGTTACATTTGTGGGGTCACATTCCCCATTGTGTATAATGACTTTCAGTCTAACTCCAACTGGATTCGGTCCTTTCATCCACTTCAGGCATTGTAACTTTCTAATAGTTTTAAATTATGTCTGTTTAGGTATGTTGTTTTTTGTAACTTTCTAATAGTTTTCAATTATGTCTGTTTTTGTCTCTCCAGCTGCTTTTGTTTGCCGTTGTTCTTGTAATACCTTGTATCTTGTTATTGCTTGTTTGTTCCACTGCAAATTACTTTGTACTTGTACATGTTAGTCAGTGACCAGTTTTTTCCACTGTTTTCCCCCCCTCTACTTATTTGTATGTTTGTGTTTTGCTTTTGGTTTGATACACACATGCTTGAGAGGAAATATCTAGAAGAACCACACATTCATGTTTTAACATGCTTACAGGTTTCATGTGCATGGACACACGTGATAATTCTGCCTCTTTTTTTTTTTTTTTTTTTCCATGTTCCTGTTTTTCTATCATCATCACTTATGTTTACAAAGTCTGATGTGGTTTCAACCAGCTCATCACTCACGCTGGTTGTTACAACATCTGTCTGGCTTTAGTGCCAGGGCACAGGCCTCGCCGACGCTGTGTGTTGATGTCGCAGAGCAACAAAGCCCGGAGGTCATCCAGTCTGATCAAAAGAGGGTTTTAAAATGCTGTTTAGTACACATGGGCAGGGCTAACCCAGTTGTTTTGGAAAGCATGGCGGTGTATTAAGCTGTGTTTTTACACGTGTTTGTGTGTGTGTGTGTGTGTGTGTGTGTGTGTGTACGAGGTAAGGAGACGCTGCTCTGTTATGAGCTATGCAACTGAGGTGAGATATTCTTTGCAAACTGAGCCAACTTGTAGAGTTCAGAGGGGTCCTTGTGTACCCTGCTCTGAACTCTTGCAACCTCAGTGTGTGTGTGTGTGTGTGTGTGTGTGTGTGTGTGTAGGGTGAAAGGGGTGGTAGTGGCAGGTAAATGAGTGAATGAGCTAAAAAACATGCACCGGTCGACCTTGCCTGTGCCAACAGGGTGGAAAGTGATGCCCCCCTCTGCCCCCCCACTTCACTCCCACACACACTTTGCCCGTGGTGGCCTCAACACTTATTTGCGTGGATGTGACAGTGATAACATGCAGTGCCGCTTTGAAACACCTCTTACCCTCCATAAACCCACCAGGAGAGAGCACACATGTCTGAGTCATGTTTCCTGTGGATGTTTCTCTTTATCTGTCTGTTACATGGGCAAACAACAAACATGATACGCATGCTACATGAGCATTGTTGTTTTTATTACTCACACAACACATACGTAGCCCATACTCATTTTACACCAAAAGAGCTTTAATTAACACAGAAAACACACCACTTTGATAAAATCTCCCTTCACGTTCATCAGTGAGGATGTATTGTGGTGTCTCAAATGCAGTAATGGAAAAACTATGTATAAAGCCTTAATCTGAATAGTATACCAAAACAGCAATGCGAAAAAAATATTACAAGCAAATGTAAAGTTTTTTAAGTCCTACTGTGTGAAAATACACAGTATCTGGGCCATGTGGATAATTAATTATACTGTAGGTTGTATAACTAGCATTTTGTTGGTTGGTTTTAAGTACTTTATCTATAGTTTAGCAAATTTTAAATTTGAACTTATTTTTCAGACAAAACCAATAGGCTATATGAGATTTGAAAAACACCATGTATACATATTTATGTTACACAGAATTCTGGTTTACTACCACTATCACTATCACTATCCAACCCCGCCGCTCCGCTCTCTCTCTCTAGCCGCAGGCAGCAGCCGGCACAACAGTGGCGGCTCGTGACGAAAGCTGCGGACCTCCATCTCAGCCAATAGCAAAATTAAATTGTAATAGCCGGGTTTTAACCCATAGAGGGCATTCACTCTTACATTTTTACAACAAAAGTACACCAAATTGAAATATTTTGACTAAAATGGCAAGAGTTGGATTAATACCCAAATTTATTTGTTTTCAGCAGAAAAAAGTGGCTTGGGGGTTTAGTTACTCTTTAAATTCTTAAAAAATCTTTCAAATTAAAAAATGTGAGAGGCAAACATACTCAGGCTAAATGAGTCAGATTAGTCGGGAACTAGATGATTCAGTTTTCTGTGATTCAGTAGTCGGGAACTAGATGATTCAGTTTTCTGTGATTCAGTAGTCTGTTACAGTTTAGAAGTTCACAAAAACACTGTAATTGGTCCTTAAATGACTTCGCAACAGCCGGTGGATTAAGGAACAAAGTAATCCAAATGGATCTTTACTCCCTCATTAAAATCAGTCTATAAACAAGGATTTGCTTTAGCACTATAACTGCCAGTAAATCACGCAAAATAATGATTTTGTTTTGACACTGACCAACGACTCACAACTTCTCGTCTTTGTGTTTTGTTTTGTTTTTTTGTTGGTTTTTTTTTACACTTGCATTTTTTTCCCCATCTCACAGACATCATCATGGCACAACTCCTCAGTGTGACAACAGTGTCGGTATTTTGCTGTAATATTCAATAAAAGTCTCTGAATCATTTGATGTAAAGAAATTTTTTCTTCAGCCCCTTCTGGGCTCTAAAATTTGTTGTATTTGATTAATCAGTTAACAACACACTCAGCCACACAGATGCAAGGTTTTACTAGTTTGGCAGCTTTCCATGATGGTATTTGTTTGTTTTATCTAATGGCAATCATTTAGAGGCTCTGACAATTTATGCGCTGATAAGTTGCACCCACATTAAAAAATAACTTTACAACAAATGAGCTCAATATAAATAAAGACTAATCATGTCCAAACCAGATTGTGACACTATAGAGAATAGTATGAAAGGTTTCTCTTTCTTTCTTTTTTTTCTTTTTTTAATTTTAGGGCAATCTATGCCTTTATTCTGCCATTGACCAGGAGAAAGGGACAGATAACTAAGATCATGGTGCACACTCCATCAGGTGAGGCACCAGGGCCTTGGTGGAGCACATTCCCACGAAGTCTGTGATTAATTAAATGATCCAGACTCCAGATCCCGAATAGGATAAACCTGTGGATGTGTCGCCTCAGGGAATTGCCTAGCTTTGCCTGATTGGTTTTGCATCGGTCTATTGATTTCTTATGGTTTAAAGAAATATTAATGTTAAA
Source organism: Trachurus trachurus (assembly GCF_905171665.1). NCBI lineage: Eukaryota > Metazoa > Chordata > Actinopteri > Carangiformes > Carangidae > Trachurus > Trachurus trachurus. Next base: position 34,943,575 of record NC_139896.1, read on the forward strand.
TCCTTTACTGAAACTCACTTTTCTGTTTGAACTGATGAGTTAAAGGAGTCATCACCTGATTTTTTACATATCCAGACCAGTCCCCCTTGAATTGCTTTGAATCAATTCTTAAAACTTATTCAATTTTTTTTTTTTTAAATCAAACATAGAGCTTGTTCTGACACTTTTTCATACGGCAACCTTCTCTCGTGAGAGTAAGCGCAAGGTTTTGACTGGTCCAGATGTTCATTGCATTGTAATGAGGCCGCATTGATTGGACGCAGGAAGGACAGAGCCGGAATGGTGGCTGGTGAAACCGCCTAGGCTACTATGCTGCTCTCTGTCGTGTACCGTAACCATGTTATATAACTTAATAAAATAAAACAACATTTAATCGGTTCATTGTAAAACATGTATTTATTGATGCAAATGTGGTGATTTCTGTACGTAGGCTACAGAGCTGCTGCTCTGTGTGAAGCTTCACTTTTCATTCAAACAAACTAATACGACTGCCACAATTGTTAGATTTCATCAATGAGACCAACATTTATCCCCTAAAAAGAATTGAACCAGGCGGCGGTAAACCTCTACAAACCTGCGGGTAAGTTAATTAGCGATGGTTTCCTCCCCCAGCATGACGACGTAGTTTGGCCGGCTAACGAGCTCTGCAGACAGGTTGCTGAGGAGCCGCTCCTCTGGTGGAGCTTCACTTCTTCCAACGTCGGAACAAACTTCTAAACATAAACTAACCGCACACTGGGGATCTAAACCCTTACTTTCTTGCATGAAAAAATATTAAAACTTAATAAAGTGACGAAATAACAGCACTACAGTGGGAAATAAAACAAGTAATGGCGGTGCTGCGTAAGTCGGGGTGGTGGAAGAGAGGTGTGTGAGAGGTGTGCTCCTGTGGTGACGTCAACACAGGAGCAGAGTCAAAATCTGGTCATTTGCGGTGTGCAGCCTGATGAGCTACTCTGGCTTAAACAAAGAGCCCAAATCAAAAAACTCAGCCACTTTCAAACTCCAGATTTTCAGCCAAGTTTCCACTGAGGTCCAACACCAGTATAAATGTTTTAACAAGGAAAAATGCGATTTCCAGATGATGACTCCTTTAAACAGACTGTAAACCGTCACCACCACTAACTTTGACCATCTTGATAAATACGAACCAGTACAGTGTGTTTGTCTTAACTGTCGGTACATTTAATACTACAGTTTTCAGTGACCCGGGGCAGCAGCAGTGCAGAGGGAGAAACCATAAAGGAGCAATAAAAAGTTTAAATCAGCTCTAAAAAAGACAGGAAGCCGACTCAGAGATGCTAAAGTGGGTGTTATTTGCTCTCTTGTTTCTGGTAAATGTTGATGCATGAAGTATGTGTGTACAGTGTGTGTGTACAGGCTCACTGTGCGTCCATGTCGGATGATTGTCGGGGGCCAGCGGGGACACAGAGTGACTGACCTCTCCACAGATGTTATTACACACGATGAGGCCGCCCATCTGATCGTTAACCCCTCACTGCGTAATAACACCAACATGTGTGTGTGGGTGACTGTTTGTACTCTCCTCTGTGTCTCTCTCCATCTCCCCCCCCCCTCTTTCCTAACTCTGTTTTTGCTACTGTATTTCATTTAACCGTATCGATTTCTCCCTGAACCACCTCCTCAAGGTCTCAGACTGGAGGACTCTGATCTGCCGTAAACTTGTTGTGCTCTGTTTTCGACCACGGACAGAAAAACAGACTGTTAGCAGCAGAGCGTCATCTCACATCTCTGTGGCTTAGCTTAATCAGACAAATATTCCAGGTGGTTTAACTGCTGGTAAAAGTTTCTTGTAAAAGTTGTGAGGTGTAGTCTCTCTTAACAATGCATCAGTGACGGTTTATTGGGTGGTAAATATTATTTCACCGTAGCGGAAGTCATTTTCTCAGAAAGAGCACTGTAAAACTTTAATTGGCTCTGTTCAGCATTAAGTTAAGCCTCGGTGGGGCCTGATTTAACTGCTGTCATTTGTGTTGAGTTACAGTGTGTAGCTGACAGTACAAAACAAAGTGTGTTAAAGAGTTAAAAGTTCAATTGACGCTGCCAAGCAGGATTAGAGGCAATGGAAACCAGGAACTCAGGAAGCTAAGAGGAGTTATCATTTCAGGTCTTTCAGTCATGTTGCATGGTCTTCATCAACAGACTGAGTTCACTTAGTTGTCATTGGAAAAGTAGAAACTTCACTTTACTCTGAGTGATAGAAGCACTGAGAGAAATAAAAAGGTCCACCAGCTGTAACTGCAGAAGAGCTTATTATATATATACAGTATATTGTATATATATTATTATATACAAGATCCGTTCATTCGTTCAGGACGAATGACAGGAAAATGTAGTGTTTTACATGAGATATAGGAAAAATAAAACTATTTTCATTTTGTTTTTCCAACAAGGAAGCAGGGTAATTGTAGACTCAGATGAAACATGACAGATTAGATCAGCAATTTACCTGGTAAAACATTTCACATTTCTTTTACATGTCTAAAAAATGTCAAAAGCCAACAACAGAAAGGGTTGCTGCACACCCTTATGCTGCATTCACATGGAATCAGACAAACGGCGGACGGACTGCAGCCACAGGACGTAACGCGAAAAACAAATAAGCGGTCTGACCAAGGGGGCAGTTGTCGGTCTGAGAAGTGAAGCTCACTTCCGCGTTCAAAAACTGCAATCCCTTCGGCTTCCTCTGGGGGCTGGTGTCAGAAAGCAGCATTCTCCATAGACCCCCATGTTAAAATCGCCAATTTTACATCCTCAATAAACATGATCAAAGCCTGGTGTCAGAACGTTTTTTGGTCTCAACCGATAGTTTCTACCCCCGCACACACTCTGAGGGGGGTGAATTTTTTTAAAACTCTACCGTTTTACTATTATTAGGTTTAAAATTCTGGCCAATTAGGGCGTGTAGCAACCAAAAATGTAATAACGGCCAATAACGTAATAACAGCCAATAATGTAATAATTTTGGCCATTTTAAATGTAATAAAGCCAATAATGTAATAACGTGCCAATAATGTAATAAAACTTTTGAGCCAATAACGTAATAACATTTTGCCAATAATGTAATAAGTTATTACATTATTGGCTGGTAATAACTGGTGTCGATAATATAATAATACATAAATATGACTGCAGTTCTTGGAAATAAAAGGTTTTTTTGCAGTTTTTGTGCAGTTTGCTAATCAAAAATAGGTAAGTGGATGACTACCCTATAACCCTAACCCTTGGACAAATGATGGCTAAATATGTTAATTTAAAAAAAATCAATGGTAAAATCAAATCAACGCCATTGCTCCTCCGAGCCATGCTGGGATTATCACATTTAATATTACCTATTCCCAATGGTTTGTCTGAGGCAGGAAGTTATACATGACTGAAACATAAACTGGCTGGCAGACACCATTCAATACACAAGTTTGGTTATGTTTTGGAGGTTGTTGATAGCCTACAATGCTTACTTCTTCCGTTTGCAAACATATCATTAAGCATGGTAGAAGTGAGAGAGAGAGAGAGATTCTGTCATTTGTTAGGAGAACAAAGAGCCACTGCTTTAGAAGCAGCAAAATATGTTTGTGCCTGTCACAAAAAGAGAGAAGAGCTGCTCAACATGAGCTCCTCTATATGAGCAGCTGCTACTGCTCCTGTTGAGTTTTACCTGCTAAATGATATCTACACTGTTCTTTAGTATCATCTGTATTATTATATTATCTGTTTATTTATTTATATTGTATGTGTTATTTTACCATTTTTGTAATGCTTTGGCAATATTGTAATGACAGTCATGCCAATAAAGCTTGTGAAATTGAATTGAGAGAGAGAGAGGTGAAAGATGGTACATCTTGGATGAATAAATATGACGACTATGTCATCCACTATACCTATTTTTGATTAGCAAACTGCACAAAACTGCCTTTTATTTCCAAGAACTGCAGTCATATCTATGTATTATTACATTATAGGCACCAGTTATTACATTGTCAAAGGTTTTTTTTTTATACTAGGTCAATAACGTAATAACCAGCCAATAATGTAATAACTTATTACATTATTGGCAAAATGTTATTACGTTATTGGCTCAAAAGTTTTATTACATTATTGGCATGTTATTACATTATTGGCTTTATTACATTTAAAATGGCCAAAATTATTACGTTATTGGCTCTTATTACGTTATTGGCCGTTATTACGTTTTTGGTTGCTACAGGGCGCGGAAACGTTGAGTGACAGGTCCGGAGCGGTCCGGAGACAGCTGCTTCGAGGCCAGTGGGCGGGTTCTCGGCCGGTAAATCCAACATGGCGCTGTTCAGGCCGCCATATTTGAGTCACAAAAACGACTTCCCAAAACCAATGGGTGACGTCATGGATGCTACGTCCATTCTTTTTACAGTCTATGGGTCTGACAGAACAGCATGACGGCAAAACGATACAACGTTAATATGTTGCTATGCCAATGGCGTATTGTTTACAGCACCTTCTTGTGTGTTATTTAATGTTATTATCATAGCTATACATATATGGCTATAAAATTCTGATTTCTCTTGATATCGCATCGTAAACGGAAACTTATGTTGAAGTCCCTCCAAAACGTCAGATCTGGTTGTGAATTCCATGGTGGTGGACGGTAAAAAGTTAAAATATTTTAACTTTGTACGGCATTGCCGTTTACCATTGCCGTCTGTGCCAGCCTCGCCCGAGCTTACCGTCCTTCTCTCGTCCACTAAGATGACATCCGGTTTGCCGTCTGCCTGATTCCATGTGGGTTTATTCCAACAATGCTTGTTGTGTCCGCTTAATACAATTTGAATAGACCTGCAGACAAAGGCCAAAAAATGTGTCCTTTCAAGTCAAATTTGAATCTAAAATAAAAAATAAATCACAATACTTTTTTCTGAAGCAATTATGTCAATCATCAATACACAAATCATAATTCAACACATGCCCTACATAATAACAGATCAGTGTTTTGTAGCTCTTCTGTCTCTGCTACATACATAGGAGCGTGCACAGCCCTATGTTCCCTCAGCCCTTTGTTCTCTCATTTTTTCTAAGGTTTTTTTTTCTTTCCAAGATTAGGCCCTATGTTCCCACATTTCCTTTATGATCAATTTGCATCAGATTTTATCCCCATTTCTCCCAATTTGGTAGTCAATTACACCGAACCTATTATCCAGTAGCAGTTGACTACAGATGTAATGTAGCTTTTAGCTAAATCTGGGAACACAGGGCTGACCCCTTCCAACACCGCTACTCCAACATACGGTAGGGTTGAGTGATGAACCCTTATACCGAAATTAAACTCACCTCCATGAGTTAGTGCAATTTAAACAACAAACTTCTACAGTAGTACAAACTAGCGTTAGTAGTAAACGAAGCATTAGAAAGTTTGTACAGTAAGTACACCAGGAATTCCGGACATTATTAGTGGGGTAATTTAAGATAGCTGCTTGGTAACATTAGTGCCATTCGGTTAATAGTGGTAACTCGACCACTGTTCGAGCAAGGGAACACAAGCTTCTGGGGGAGGGCATTTGGCGAGAGTTTCATTTTGAGAAAATTCTTAGAAATAAGAAAAATCTTAGAAATGAGGCAACATAAACCTGAGGGAACATAGGGCTGTGGGAACATAGGGCTGAGGGAACATAGGACTGTGGGAACATAGGGCTGTGTGAACATAGGACTGACCCCCCTTTGGGAATACCTGTATGAATATCTCTTTTTCTTTTACTGTAAATCATTTGTCTGTTCAGGAGCTGAGTGAGTTTTGGACATCCTCGAATGCCTTATCAAGCCTTTGGCTCAGAGGGTCACAGGGTCAGAAAAACATTTTGTTCATGAAGCCCATTTACGGTAAAACAACACAAACGGTAAAGTGGGAGCCAGGAGGTTTCTGTGCGTGTCCAGCAGCCTGTTTATTTGTTTGACCCGAGCCGTGTTCTCTATTAACAGCCTGCAGAGGAAGTCAGGGTCCTGCGGTCTGCTGCCTCCTGGGGAGCACAGAGGAGACGTCCATCTGTTTATCATTAAAGGGTCGATCTGTCAACATGACCTGATCAAATAACTATTACACATTTTGGCAGTTGTGCACTCATGCATGCATCAGTGTGTCCTTTCAGTGTGTGTGTTTAACTGGGCATTTGTTCTCCCTTTTTGTGCAATTGGAGGATTTTTGCCAGTGTGACTAGCGGCTTGTTGTACCCACTGTTCCATTTGTAGGACACGTGCATGTGTGCGTTGTGTAAGATAATGCACCAGTTGCGTTACATGATCAAAACAGCAACTGTTTCTAGATGAGGAAGCACATAAAGGTCTGCCTACAGTGTCATTAAGATGAGACATTTCAAACTATGGGGATTGGGGAGTCTCTTATTTTGGGAATAAGACATGTACAAAAGTTTTAGCAACTTTTGATATTTATATTCTTATCAGTCAAACCAGAGAAGTATCTGATAACGCTTACTGTAAATTCATTCTGCATCAAGGCAACAACCACAAATGTACAACACTACATCTTCAGTAACAAGGAGAACAAGGAGTCGTGGAGCAGATGTCGCAGCCCTGATCATACAGTAGAGTCAGAGTTAGACAGAAACAACCAACCTGACAATCTCTTTGGAAAAACTTTGGGGGAAAAAAGTGTCCTGAAGGCAGCTGGACTTTTGGAGGAAATTGGTATTCACACCAGATTTTTATATGATTGACATTTCTCTGTTTGTTGCATTTTCTATAAGGTCACCTGATAAATACATTTGAAAGCATCCAGTCTCCTTTTAGTGCTTTACTTTGGAACAGCACTGGATGTGAAGGTGTACTGGTTCAGATCCATGGTGTAACCGCAATGTCCCTGGTTCAGGTCCAGCCAGGGACCTTTGTTCAATGTCATAACCCCCCCCCCCCCCCCGTCTGTATGTGCACCACGACTGCTCAATAAAGTCAATTTTATATGTATGTCAAATGGATAAATATAAATATGGACATGTAATTATACAGTCAGAAAATAATAGAGAAGTAATTTCTCTGTTCTTGTCTTTGAATTTCTTTAACTAGTCATCTTTGTAGGTCATCTAGTGTTGACAGTCAACAACAGAAGTGTAACATTGACAGAATGCTTTACAAATATCTCCAAGACAGACAGAGGAATGTAACAATTGCCAAAACCAGTATCAGTGAAACGGAACTTCCAATTTAGACTAGTTGTATAGACGTGAGTAAGGTTCATGATTATTGACCCACACACCATCCAGCAAAGAAACTGAGACACACTCATTTTTGATTTCTGCTCCTATTCCCATCTTCCAGTGTTGACTAGTCAATTTACTGAGGTTCTAGTCCATTAAACTCTTGATTGGTGCAATTTATAGAATCTGGAGTTCAGTAGTTGAAAGTATCAATAAATAAAAGGTCATCTGAGTAAAGGCTACACACGTCACATCTTCTTCTCCAAATAAGCCCTTCAAGCATCCCGAGAGCTTCCATCTTCTTTAATTCCTTCCATCTTTTTCTCCTTTTTTTGTCTTTCCTTTTGAGAACATCTTTGGCTTCATCTCACTGTAGAAGAGGCTTGCCCTGTTTTACAATCCTACTATACTGAACATGGAATTCTCAAACCAATTATCTGAAAGATTTACATGTAAAATAGTTGGGTGTTCAACAAAAGAATCAGTACCACTGAGGCCTGTGGGAGACATGCACATTAAAAAGAAGAAATTGTCATTTTACATGATCATAAATAAGCATTTTAAAAGTGTAAAATGACTTTGTTTGAATATAGCTCAAATCTACTTTGCTGCTTTTCCTCAGTGTATCATCCCCAGCCAGCATTTCCCCCCAGGTGGACATGCCAGAGGAGTGACTCAACTCTACAGTCTCATGAGAGTCTGAGGCTGTATCGAAACCATAACCATACTGCCTATACATACTGCGTTAGTATGTACTTTATACTGCATACAAAATGTGGGATTTAGTATGCTGTTTCAGCAGACTGACGCTGTTCACACCGCAGTATACAATATACAAGTTTCCCAGAATGCATTTTGCGGCAACCGACAGCAGTAGCGGTAAAACAGGCGAAAAGCTGTTTTATTTCCTGCTAGCGCTGTTATTATGTCACTTTATTAAGTTTTTATATTTTTTCATGCGAGAAAGTAACTGTTTAGACCCCAGTATGCAGTTAGTTTATCCAAATGAAGCCTGTTTAGAAATTTGCTCCTATGTTTTCGGAGAAGTGAAGCAGCGACGGGGAGCAGCTGGTCTGCTGAGGTGATCGGCCAGTCAACCTGAGTCGTCATCCTGGGGGAGAAAACGAGCCGAGCCGAGTAACTCACCCGCAGGTTTTTAGAGGTTTACCGCTGGCTGGTTAAATTCTTTTTAGGAGATCAATGCTGGTCTCATTGATGAAATCTAACAACTGTGGCACAGAAGAGCAGCGCTGCCTCGGGGCTCTGTAGTCTAACGTTACGTACAGAAATCACCACATTTACATCAATAAATAAATGTTTTACAATGAACCGATCATTCTGCATTCTATTTTATTTAATTAAGCTATATAACATGGTTACGGTACACAGCAAAGATACTTCACTACTCTTAACCGTCTTTGGTTAGGGTTAGAGATCAGGGGAGCATTGCATTGTGGGATACAGTACACAATGTAGACTGGTCAGATGCACACTGGAGGTTTTTTCTGAATCAGTACGACCTCCGGGAATTTTTCACATAATGCAGATTTGTTTGCATATACTACATACTGCATGTTGGCCAAATCAACTAGCAGTATAGTATGCGGTTTCGAATACACCCTGAGTTCTTTGCCCTATCTAAGGGCGAATACAGCCACCCTGTGGAAGCTCATCACTCATTGAATCTGCCCAAAGCTCATGATCGCAGGTGAGCGCTGACTTGCAAATCTAAAATGATTTTGCCCTCCAACTCAGCTCAATCTTGATCACAAAGGTACAACTGCTGACACAGCACCAATCAACCTGTCAACCTCAAGCTCCACCCCCACACTTTACTTAACTTTATTATGAATCCCCATTAGCACTTGCCTAACGGCATGGCCACTCATGAAGAGGAGAAATGTCATCACTTCACACTCCCTACCAGACTGGAGCAATCCACTGTTTTCTGCCTGAGAACAATGGTCTTGGACTCAGAGGTGTCAATACTTGCTTTCTAGTTGGGTGTAAACCACCTCTGTGCATGTCAAATGTTGCAGTCAATTTATTATGACAAGATTTACAAATAGTTTTAAATCATGAAACAGACAAATTTGTGTAATTCTAGTTAATCTAATTATATGTCATAAATATTGAAAGAAAAGTGTCAAACTTATTTACTGTACAAAGCTTAAAGTAAAAACTGTATGAAAAACTGTTTTTCATCCATTCACCAACTGGAGAAACGTTCTACTCGAATGAAGGGAACAGATTCAAGAGATCATGTAACAGGACCAACACATTTAATTTAAGAAGTGGTGTTAAGCAAATAATGATTTTCATTTATGCTTAATATTAGAACCCACTTTTGTTTTACAGTGTAGTTAGTAGTAGTAGTAGTAGTAGTTACTTTTCATTATCCCTGTGATTGTGGGAGAAATTGTTTAAAAATGTGTGAGATCAAAACAGTTTAACTTATCCAGTTCTACTACTTGAGTTATTGTTGTTATATAATGTCTCTATGTTTATCCTCCTCACAAGGCTACAACCATCACTGCCACTTCTTCTGTGATACTGTTTTTCTTTCTGGGTTTTCCCCTCACCCACATTAAAGAACTGTAACTTGATTGTCTTTTTCATGCAGTAAACATGTTTTTACTCAGCACTAAACACATACTGTGTTCTTATTGCTGGCATATCAGCGTGAAAACTGTTTTTCCCCCTTTAGATAATCTCACATAGTTTACACAGGCTGTGTGTTGACGCTCAAGGCCTTTAACAGCGCAAACCTTGATATGTTTGTCCCCTCATCCTCTTCAACAACTGACACAGATTCAGTATTGCCTTCTTGTTTGGCTTTTTTCACAAGTGTTGAACTCAAAGCCTTTGACGGACAGATAGAGCACACAACAACAGTGCCAAATGTTATAACACAGGCAGGAGTAACTTTACCTTTGGTTTCTCAATCACACTCTTTGCTTTGGAGAGCTGCCAAGTGTCATTCACCTGAAATGTGTGTAGAGATGAACTCAAAACAAGTGTCATGTGTTGGTTTTGTGGGTACAAGGATGTCAAGTGGGGCTCTAACTCATTATCATGGTGAAGATTTCTGCCTCTGTCATAAAGTGGACTAAACACCTGATATCATTCCATTCATGTGTTTAACAACAAATACAATTAGTTACAAATTAAAAATGCATATATTATGTGCATTAAAATGTTTTAACAATTGGTAAAACCGAATTTTGCATTTTAACAGAGATGTTTGCTTGATTTAAAGGAATAGGTACAGTACATGTTTTTGGACTAAATAGTTGTCTTGCTGAGAGAAGGTGGGCACTCTGTAAACATGAAGTGGGAGGAAGCAGATAACCTGGCTCTAAAGCAGAAACACTATGTGTGAAGTTTACACTGATAGGCTACACATTATTTGGACAAAGAGAATGTGATAAGACATGATGATGAGATTTTCAGAAGCTGTTGTTTTGGATAAAGCAGACAAGCTGTTTCTCCATGTTTCCAGTCTGTTAAGCTAAGCTAACACTCTGCTGGCCATATTTCCATATTTAACAGTATAACATAATAATGATCAGCACTGGTGTCCAAATATTTCTTGGTGGGAGTTGGTTTGAGAAATTCAGGGATGCAGCCTTAGTTTGGTGCTTCAAATGGGTGCTGTGAATCCTGGTAAAGTGTCTATTCATATAGCCTCAAACAGTTTGACAGTTCATTTGTAACGTGATATATAATATTATGTTATATGTTTAATCAGGTTTTTTCTCCATGAGCCCTGCGGGCATCAAACCTGTTGAAAGAGCTCAGGGTAAAAGAAAACAGAAATCTCTCACGCCAACAAAACTGTCAAACTTAAGCAGAAAATAGCGTGTTTGTGGAGGATCCCATTATAAAAAGTAAATGGCTGATTAAGAAAAATAAGTTTACAGGGCATTTAAAGTGAAAACAACAACGTTAAATCTTCAATGAGAACTAAAGATAAAACATTTATTACAAGCCTGATTGGATCCATTCAGATTTTTTCCATATGGTAGTAAATAAGGTAATATAGTGTGGCATAGTTATGTTTCAATGGAGCCAACGGCCCTCTGTCCTGCTGAGTGAGTTGTTGACTGGTCTGCTGGTTGACTATCGACACAAAAACACACATGGGATAGGTATGTGTGTGCGTGTTTCTCAGTTATAGCCCATGGGGCACTTTGAGGTGTGGGTCACTTGTTTTCTCCGAAAAAGAAAGGAAAAAAAGAACAGATTTGCAAATGTGCTGTAAAGGTTACAAAAAAAACTACATTTTGTTGAGTAGGCGGTGGCAGAGGAAATATTCAGCTCATCATTAAAGCTTCAGTAACACAGTTTAAAAATGATGTGGTTAAGTTCACGCAGTCACATTGTTACTTAGGTAAAAGTGCAGAAGGATTATCAGCCAAGTGTACAATCCAGCTACTGGGATACTATTCTGGTTGGATGGGGCTTAATCTAACTGCTTTATGCACTGCTGTATTATGTATGTTTCATTAATTCAGTGTAAGTGATCTTAATTGCAAAAGTAACCAATTACAATGGGTTTCTGAGTGGTAGACTGTAGACTGCATCTATGTTTTAAAAGTAAAGTCACATTAATCACATGTTATAATATCTCAGCTGGTTGAGATAGATCATTACCAATGCAATGCAATGCAAGGTTGCTTGTAAAATGTACTGTGTGTGTGTGTGTGTGTGTGTGTGTGTGTGTGTGTGTGTGTGTGTGTGTGTGTGTGTGTGTGTGTGTGTGTGTGTGTGTGTGTGTGTGTGTGTGTGTGTGTGTCAATTACTGAAACAAAAGAATTAATGGAAAATAAATAATAATAATACATTTATAAACAGTAACCAACTGACTTAAACTACAGTGGTCTCAAAATAACAACATGGTTTTGTGTAAGCAGAATTCTTTCTTCATATGGGCCACACATCCACTTGAGATGGAGCGTGTGTTGAACTCTCCACACGGTGCTTTCAATTCCCTGTCAGTATTAGTTCATGATATATTATCAATTCTAGATTTTTTTTTAAAAAAACTGTTTTTTTTAAAGAAGTATTATTATAAGGTCACTCAGTTGAGTAGAATGGATTGTACTGTATATTATGTGTAGGATTTAAAAACTTTAGCACCACCCAGTGGTAGATTAATAAAAAGACACTGTGGCAAACAGGATGTGCAACATACTGTATGCTGTCTATCAAAAAAGCCACATGTTTATGTGTCACTGTAAACCTGGATATCTTTGTGATTCTCAAACCTTGCTAACCCAGATGAAGCTGAAGTACATTTATTCAATTACTTTACTTATGTACAATTTGAACACACTGTACTTCCATTTACTTATTCAACCCTTATAAGTTTACATGATTTCAACCAGTATTGATATGTTTTATTTCTATTTACTAAGTATAAATATTAACAAGGATGAAAATAAATTGAACTGAACTGAACTTCTCTTTTTTATTCTTTTATTTTGTGCAGTTACCTTGGCTGCTTCTACACCACTACTTCTTAGAGGGGGAGATTGGGACACTCAACTTTTCCTGTGAAGACCATATTTTGTGATCATCTTTTACAACATGACCTTTTCCTTTATGGGTTGAAAAGAGCTTGGGTTCATTAAAAGTTGACAATCAATCAGCACCTAAAAGAAGCACAGTAGAATATGACATGCACATCAATGCACCAGTGATATGGATCCAACACTGAGGGAAGTAAACCGCTGTTACTTGATGATACTTGTGTTGTTTTACCAAGCAGAAGTTTTGAATCTAAGACTTCTGGTGTAGTGGACTATTTTTATTGTAGTACTGCTACTTTAACTCTTTTCCTACTACTTTTAAAAATCTAAGCACCACTGGATACTGTAGCGTGTAAACTCCTTATCCAGGTTTCTGATCACTTCCTGCCGTGTGCACAGGTGTCCTGAACTGTGTTATCTACTAGGTGATCTAGATTGTGTAACATTTACAACACAGTATCTCAGACCTGCCCCCAGGACATTGCTTTGCATTGATGCAAACTAATTGAATCAGAATAATGTTAATGATACTATAGAAATAAAGGGAAGGCTCTATGAAATTGTGCCTCAAAGAACAAAGCAACTTCAACTTGGCTTAAAAAAAAACTAACAAACCAATTAAACGTTATGACTTACAAAATCTGGAATTTGCTGCAGGACCTTTGCACATCATAAAACATGTGTCTGTTTCTTAACCCCAGTGTAATATGCTGTTACTGTGTATCTGTCTCTTGTTGTTGCTCACCTCATCCAAATCCTTGTCCAAAAGTTTTACAATATACTAAAAATAAAAGCTAAATATAAAAAACTCTACTCTACTCTAAGACCCTGTATGATATTGGCACTGCATAGTGAGCTGTGGACCAAAACAAGACAACCTATTAGAACAACTACAATCTGTTTACACCACTTCTACTACTTTCTGCTTGTATGTTGTACTCTGATGTTTTAACTGGTCACTATGTTTTCTGGTGTGACAATGTATTCTGCATATGACAAGATGATAATGTATAAATCTGAATCTTAATGAGCAACTGCAGCTAAATGCATTAAAATGCACTATGGATGCTTTTATTTGACACTTCACTCATTTGCTCGTATTCATTAAGTGCAAACACTCGACGTTGAACACAACATTGTAGATTCTATTGATAAAGACAGGAGCTTTAGTGTTGCTCAGATAAATGGTGCCCTCTAGTGTTCATCACTTACCATCTACAACCCCAAATATCTGACCTGCACATGTCTATACCATGATGTTACAGTGCACTCATTATATATTGTGTATCCATTGCCAGCAGAGCGAGGCATGTGTTTGAATGAGCTGTTGATTTAATGATTAGAGGTAAAAGTTGTTTATCAGCTGTAAAGAGCCACAACAGGACTCTGTGTGCGTTTGCCAATCCTCTCATGTCTATATTCATTTGGTTGGACTGGTTTAGCTGGGAAAAACATGCAACCGTGAAACCTTTGGGTGTGTTTATTTCTTAAATGTTCTTGTGTGATACAATTGAATGTTAAAAATCACAGTTCTGTTTTTTTTTTCTAATAAAAATACCACCAGTACATCACCATTTAGTGAACTATGATCCAGTAAACATAGAAGAGCAGCAGGGTGTCAGGTTGGAGTTTGATGGATAGGTCCACCGTACAGTACAAGAAAAATGTGTTTTAAAAGAGAGTTTCTGTGAGACCAAAGTATAAACCGCTGATACAAAGGGACAGAAGAGGAATGTCCCAGTAGCCAGTCGGGGTTATTTCAGGTTTACAATTGTTTTTCCATTCTTAAAACTGTGACTTTGGCCACTTTTGCAACCCACATGGGAGCCTCTGTTCTGGTGTGTGAGAGGATGTGGCGAAAGCCCAGTTTCTTGTACAGGGCCACAGCAGATGTCTGGGTGGAGCTGGTCTCCAGGACGACCTTGGGGATGCCTCGTTCCCTACAGAAGTCGACCACGATCTGAGCCATCCTGAAGCCCATGCCCATCCTTCTGCACAGTGGTGAGATGATCATTCTGAACAGCTCCCCATACTTTCCTCCTTCCGCACTTTGTTTGGTCATCACGGCCACCATACCCATGATCTCCACCCTCCCGTCCACCTCAGCCTCAGCCACCCAGAAACAGTCATCCGGTCGGCTCAGATAGTTTCCGGGGATGTCCCGCATGTCTGTCCGGAGTCTCTCCCTGACGTAGCCGGCGTACAGCTCGTAGCAGCAGCAGTAGACCAGGCCCATCCAGACTCCCGGTAGCACCACAGCCCCCAAAACAGAGCCCAGCAGGTAGCCAGCAGCACACAGAGCCAGGGTGATGGCGAGGTAGAGAGGGCTCGTCATGGCGTTGTGAAAACATGGACTGATGTGCTCCTTGATGCCGACGCTGAACAGGTCGAACACTTTGTCCCTGTCTGAGGGACGGTACCGGCGGATTTCCAGCTTCATGGCCAGAGTAAACTAGATGGAAATGAAAAAAAATAATGAATCACGAGAAAACTTCAAAGTATAAGCTAGAAAAGGCTACAACCAGTTATTTTTGTGATTAGTTCGTCTGCTGATTATTTCCTCAACTAATAGGATTATCAATGAAATGTTTAGACCTTCAAATCATTTTTTTAATTTGACAGTCAGTTCGAAATCAAAACATGTTTAGTACACTGTCAGATATGACAAAGACAAGCAGCACACAACTGAGAAGCAATTACATATACAGTATTTGTGTAATGAAGATGGACGCTCTCCTAAAAACTTGGCTGTAAAAAATGTAGCTAGAGGATGATATTAACAATATACAGTATATATACAAAACAATATTTTCATTTGACAAAGTCAATGAGTGTTCATTCGTTCATGTTTACACCCTAAATTAAATCTTTTGGCGCTGTAAAAAGTGGGCCTTGATTATTTTTGTTTCTTGTGCTCAGTATTTTTATGACATGTGCAACATTTGTGCCATTACTGTCAAATCCAAGAAGCACTCCCTCTGTTCACTTCATAGCAAGTTACTGATTTTTTTCTGTTTTGTTTCATAAGAAAACTTTTAGCTTATAAGACTGAAATAGAGATCCTTGCTTTTGTTGCTTCCTGCAGAGTCTGAGATCTAAGCAGCCAAGACCAGGTCAGGTCGTCCAGAGGTGATTTTCCACCACATGATCATCTTTCAAATATTAACTATGAAAACTGTTTGAAAATTGTACAGACAACTAATGGCTCTTTTCGAGTGTTATAAACAGTATGTTGTGCTAGTCTGTGCCACAGTACTCTACAGAGTTCACCAGGTTAGGACGTAACAGAATCTGATTTAATACATCTTTCCTGATCATAAGCATCAAAGGATGGTGGATGGACAACAACAGAAATAATCAACAACTGTATGAACTGACTGATGCTGTATCCAGATTTTTGTCACTGCTCCCTGAATTTATAACAATAATTCCTAAGTGTTGTGGAAATTTAAACTAAGAATCAGGACTTTGGTCTGTCTTTGCATAATGTATTCAAATACTGTATAGAATATATAAATGGGATCAATGCTCACACAGAGATCAATGATCCACACCCTGGAATATTAGGCTGTAGCTATGTAATAGCCTATATGGGACACAAGAATATGGAAATACATGCTCCTAGCTGAGAATGGGTCATTTCAGGCTGCACTGGCATCTATGATAACGGATGGGTGGGGTGAGAAGGCAGATAAAAACTACTCTTTTACCACCCTGGTAAAGCAATAGTTGCTCATGTGTGAAGGGGTTGAAATGAGGTTACATGAGAGCAGACGTGATTACCACTGGAAGAAGAAGAAGACACAAATCTATCCCCACTAATACTGCCATAAACTATGATAAAAAGTATAAACCACTTCATCCTGGATAGGCAGCAGGTGCAAATACTAATTAAAGCCGCAAGCGGCGATGGACGGCCCTCGCTCGCCCATGCCGCCGCGGGGCCTGAGGCATGCCGGGGCTGTGGCGCGGAGCAGAAACGGAGAAAAAACCCGGAAGGAGGCCAAAAACGCAATGTTTCGTTCACCCACCAGGGGGCAGTCACCGCATGTGGTCTGGTGCGTTCAGGGGCCGCCCCTCATCACTCGTGTGAAGTTTGGAGTGAATCGGACAAAGCATGAGGGAGTTATGAGCAGTTAAAGGTTCGTCCACTAGGGGGCAGTAATGGGATGCGTGCAGGTGTGTTCAGGGTCAGCCCCTCATCACACATGTGAAGTTTCGTGGAAATCGGACAAAGCATGAGGGAGTTATGAGCAGTTAAAGGTCCGTCCACTAGGGGGCAGTAATGGGATGCGTGCAGGTGTGTTCAGGGTCAGCCCCTCATCACACATGTGAAGTTTCGTGGAAATCGGACAATGTTGATGCAAAAAATGGCACTTCCGGTTTCCACTAGGGGGCCACATGAGCGACACCCCTATCAGATGGAAGAGGTCTCCACCCTGGACCTGTGTATCAATTTTCATGATGATACGAGTTCATTAAAGCCATCAAAAAGCCAAACGTATTTTCATGGCGAGGAATTGATGGTAGCCACGCCCCCACAGGGACGCCATTACTCGTAGCTTCACAGTCTTCATAATGTAGCTTCACCAACTGGTTCTGCATGTTTTAGAAGTGGAATGAAGTTGATGGGGTCAACTATGTATTTTTAATGAATTTTAGTTCACTTCCTGTTACCACCGGGGGGCGCTATGAGCGACGTAGGCAAATAATATGTCGGATCGTTCAGGGTCTCGCCATAGATTTTTGCACCAAGTTTGAAGCGTCTACGATCAAGTATGTGGGCATGAGAGCCAATCGTATTTACATGGCGAGCACCGAAACAGTCGCCAAACTTGGGGGCACGCCAGAGGCCAACCCCTTTGAGCTACAGACCTGCGGAGCACAATATAAGCTCAGCTAGGTCTGACGATGTTGTCTATCAAATTTGGAGCGTGTCGGGCGAATCGTTTTGGACGAGTTAATTTGGCGCCAAAAACGACCAATTCAAAATGGCCGACTTCCTGTTGACATTTCACCATGACATTAAGAGGCTTTTTTGTATATCTGGGTATGGTACATATGTGTACCGAATTTTGTCCGTCTACGCCAAAGTGACCCGAATTCCCTATGGGCTTTTTTGAACTTTGTAGGGGGCGCTATTTCGCCATTTCGCGTCGGACATGCGCGAGCAGCACAAAATATCGAATGTCGGATCCGGACGGACGTCCGGCAAAACGTTCACGCATTTTCGAGTTGGGGAAAGGGGCGAAATTGGGGCATGTTGTCGCGGAAGAATAATAATAATAATTAAAGCCGCAAGCGGCGATGGCGGCCCTCGCTGCCCATGCCACCGCGGGGCCTGAGGCACGCTGTGGCGCGGAGCAGAAATGGAGAAAAAACCCGGAAGGAGGCCAAAAACGCAATGTTTCGTTCGTCCACCAGGGGGCAGTCACCGCACGTGGTCTGGTGCGTTCAGGGGCCGCCCCTCATCACTCGTGTGAAGTTTGGAGTGAATCGGACAAAGCATGAGGGAGTTATGAGCAGTTAAAGGTTCGTCCACTAGGGGGCAGTAATGGGATGCGTGCAGGTGCGTTCAGGGTCAGTCCCTCATCACATATGTGAAGTTTCTTGGAAATCGGACATAGCATGAGGGAGTTATGAGCAGTTAAAGGTTCGTCCACTAGGGGGCAGTAATGGGATGCGTGCAGGTGTGTTCAGGGTCAGCCCCTCATCACACATGTGAAGTTTCGTGGAAATCGGACATAGCATGAGGGAGTTATGATCAGTTAAAGGTTCGTCCACTAGGGGGCAGTAATGAGATGCGTGCAGGTGTGTTCAGGGTCAGCCCCTGATCACACATGTGAATTTTCGTGGAAATCGGACAAAGCATGAGGGAGTTATGAGCAGTTAAAGGTTCGTCCACTAGGGGCAGTAATGAGATGCGTGCAGGTGTGTTCAGGGTCAGCCCCTGATCACACATGTGAACCCAGACAGCAAAAAGACACTGTGGCAGATCTGGGCCAGACTGTGCGTAACATTCGGTGCAGATCCGGCAAACGGGTCCGCACCGGGGTCTTTCTTCACAACGGCCCAATACCGGCGAAGATACGGATTACTGATCTGGAACGGACTTGGGCCAGTTGTGGCCCAGTACAGTTAAAAAAGCAATGACATTTGGTTCGGATCTGGCACAAATCCGTGATTCATATTTTACATCTGGGCCAAATGCGATCCACATACAGCACAATCAGGAACAGATTTGGGCCAGTTCTGGCCCAGAATAATTAATAATAGAGCTATGACATTTGGTTTGGATTTGGCACAGATCCGTTATTCATATTTTACATCCGGGCCAAAGAAAGCACAAAGAAATGGACATTTGTATTCAAAAAAGTATTTATTCTTGGTTTACATTACGGTAAATCAACATCTCTCTCTTTGACACACATAAAAACACCAACATATAAAACAGCTCTGTCTAACTTAACAAACTTGCATGTACATGACATATGGATCTGAGACTTGAAGGACAACAAAACACACAACACTCAGGCTGCAAACATTCATCAACACCTGCCTCAGAAGAATACTGCACATCTGGTAGAGAGACAAAGTGAGCAATGTGGACCTGTGGAAAAGAACAAGCCAGGATCCCATTGAGTTACAAAAATCGAAGGAGAAAGTGGAACTGTATTGGCCACACCCTAAGAAAACCTGCCACAAACATAACCCGACAAGCCCTGCAATGGAACCCCCAAGGGAAAAGGAAACAAGGTCGCCCCAGGAACAGCTGGAGAAGAAGTGTTGAGGCAGAAATGTCAGGGAGTGGGATCAACTGGGGTGACCTCAAAATAATTGCAAAGAACCGTGTGAAGTGAAGGACATTCGTGGACTGACTATGCACCCAAGAGGAGCAATGGGCTTAAGTCAAGTCATGTACATGACACCATGACAACATGACACCTAGTCCCATTGTGTCCCACAGTCCAGAATGGAGACAGGAAGAGTTCATTGGGACATGGTTTGCTGTGTGCGTTGCCTACGGCCACCCCCGCGGTCAGAGGCCAAATTGAACCACCTGATGGCATGCCGGTTTATCTCCATGTCCGTGGCCTTTTCTCCTTGATGGTTCTTGCGCACAGCTCCTACAGTACGTTAAAACACACAGAGCAACAATGACAGAATTTAGTTTAGGTGTTTCTTGTTTATTATTTGTGTTTTGTTTCATTTGGGAACGTAGGCTGGGCATCTGAGATTATATAGCCTACTGTAGGTAGGCTCATGGTAAGGGACCAGCATGCACCTGGGTGGGCAAATGGTTTTTACTGGAGCAGGAGAAACACAGGAATTTTCTTTGTTCTTTGTTTGCTTGCTTTTCTGGTTAAATAAACCACATTATTTGTTGAAACTGGACATTTGTTTGGACATTATGTTTTTCCCATCCGAGTGCACCATGACCCATGATGCAACAGTGGCCCTTTGATTTTTATGATTTGAAGTTTGATATGAAACTTTAACTTTTATTTGTTTTGACAAACGACTACTACAATATTTATAATTTACACTTACGTGTAAGGAGGGCCCTTGTTGCCATCTCACTGAATTTTTTTTTATTATTGACACCCTTCCAGTTGATCTGTTTGGCAACAGTTGGTGAGAAAATGTGTACCAGGACATTCCAGGTGACATGTTTAATGTCACGTCCCCCAAGAGTGGCCAGCACAGTGACCTGTAAAAATAAGGAACTGAATTAGCAACGGGAAAAAAAACAGTATGAAAGAAATCACTGAGAGAGCACATAATATAAACAAGGGGTGTCAAACATATGGCCTGCAGGCCGGAACTGGCCGGGTCCAATCCAGCTGAGAGAGAGGGACAGCACAGCGAGAGGTGTATGTGTGTGTGTGTGTGTGTGTGAGTGAGAGAGAGAGACAGAGAAGGGGTGTATTTTTCCTACAGTATACATTGTAATATCAGCCCTCAACCAAAACTTGCAATTGTCTGTGTGTAATTTGCCACATGTGGTTTTGACCTAGAACTGCCTTTTTATGGGTTTTCCTCTGACAAAAGTATTAAGCCATTGGGACTGCTAAATGGGGGAAACTCTTAATTACAACATGGAAACAATATATATATATATCCTATATTGCCATTCAGTTAAAAAAGAATATCAAGATATTACTTTTGGTCCATATAGCCCAGCCCTCGTTGAAATTACATACTTTTCTCAAGAAATGTCAGGTTGTTTGTTGTAAAAAGGATAGTTCATAGACTGTTAACATCTTAATAATGTATTTTGCACAAAGTATAAAAGAAAAAATTCAGAGTTCTCATTATTTCCAGGTTATTATGTGATACTTTTACTGGTCTGGCCCCCTTGAGATCAAATTGGGCTGTATGTAGCCTCTGAACTAAAATGACATTGACACCCCTGATATAAACTGACATGTGGTGTTTGCAAGATATATACCATTTGTCTCTTCTTCATGGCATTCGCTGGTTCATTGAGCCAGTCCTCAAAACAGTCCACCTCAGCCAGTGAACTCAAAGGAAAGGAGATGTCGTCTGGCATCTCTGCTGCTGGTTCACGTGCAGCGTTCAGTCGTGACATGAGGAGATTCATCACAGAACTTTGTTGGTTAATCTGGTGTTTTAGGTTCTCCAAAAGAGTGAGCATGTGGAGCTCGGCAGCTACAAAAAGAACATGAAAATTTAGAGAGGTCATGATGAGGATACTCAGAGCAAAACAAAACAATTCTATGGAAAACAAGTCATTTTGAAATATAGACAAAAATCTCACTGACTAAAGTCTTAATTTTGGGTTACATTGTTTTTTGTTGATAGGATTCAGAATTGTATGAGTTCAGATCAGATCAGAGATCTTCAACAAGGGGTCCGTGAGCCCTAGGGGGTCCGCGGAGGTGCTGCAGGGGGGTCTTGGAATTTTTGGGTGAGTAGACAAATGAGGAAAATATAAGATATAAAACATTATGTTTCAAATAAAAACGTCAAAAATACAGCATTGGTATCAGTTAACAAGGTATGTTTTTAAATGGCAGTGGCATGGCTACCCTACCTGTACACATTTAGAAAAAACATGAATATGTGAACCTGTGTATTATTTGAATAGCTTAGTATTGCATGAACCTTGGCCTGAAAAACGTTCAAGACCCCTGGTTTAAATGATCAGTTCAAAATTGCATCAGCTGAGGGATTAGTCAACACTTACGTGTGCAGGGAATTGGCTCCCTCCCAGACCGGCCAGCTCTTAAAGTGGGCATGAATAGCTCTGAGGCAGTTTCCAAAGGACTTGTGGACTGAGATGAAAGGAGTTGTTCAAAAGATGGCAGGGGAGGTTGTGGTGCAAACGAGGACAGCCCAGGAAGTGGTGGATGGAGGGACGATGTCGCAAAGGAGGTCAGCTCTGTGAGTGTCGGCTCAGGAGGAGGGAGCTCAGGAGGTGCAGCATCAGAGGATGGCCTTTGAGGAGATGGTGATGGTGGAGTTGCAGCAGTGGAAGATGGCCTTGGAGGTGGTGGTCGAGGTGCAGCAATGGAAAATAGCCCTGGAGGTGGTGGTGTTGGAAATGGAGGTGGAGGTGGAGGTGCAGCAAAGGAGGATGGCCTTGTAGAGGGTGCATTGCTGAAAGAACAAAAATAAATGAGGGTGTGTACATTTTCCTACCTATTATATAAATATTGTACCGGGAACTTATTATATTGACATATCGAAATATTGTGAGATATTGTTACATCCCTAAGTGTCATATCATGCAGAGCAAAGAAAAAAATAAACAAAAATGAACCGCCCAGCAGTTTAGAAATTTTTTTTTTTATGTACACAAAAGATTGGTTTACAGGATTAGAAAATACCCTAATGTAATATGATAAATCAGACCATGGTTAAATTTACCATCGTGATGACAGTGGGGATGCTGATGACTGCTGAGGGTGTGTTGTTGGAGTTGAGCCTTTTTGGGATATGACCCTTCTTTTAGGAACATACTCAGTGTCACTCTCCTCTTCTGTATCACCATAATAGTGGCTGGATAAACACAACAAGATATTTTACATCATGTTCATATTGCATGCATTTAAACATAACAAATACATTGAATCCCTCTTACATTGGTTTAGGTGTTCTCTTAACACGGCCAACCGGTGAACCCTCATCATGTGAATCCAACTCCGATGTGTCACAGGTCAAACACTTTTTCATACCATGCCAAGCTGACATGTAGTCATCTAAAACAAAATTGATATAAGTAAATTACAGATCATAATCTTAATTTGAGAGACAAACACAATACAGCTAAATACTGGGAGATATGAAGTTCTAACACCAACCAGATGTTTAAATATTTCTTTACCATATGTTTTCAAAACTCTGACAGGATGCCTTGTCCAGTTCAGTCCAGGTGCCTCTGCACACCGCACAGCTTTCGTGATCCGCTCGTCACTGTTGTAATTTGGCCAGAGGGAGTAACCATCGCTGTACCAGTCCTGAGGTACAACCGCTACAGACTTTGCTCCATCAAAATATTGAACAACGTGAAACATCCTAGAAAAAAAGAGAATTAAAAGAATAAAGTAATTTGTATTGATATTTTTACCACCAAGATGTTTTATTGTCGACAAAAAGAAATAAACTTATATACTTAGTACATTGATGTTCAGCGTAGAAAGGTTATGTTTTAAGACGACTCAAGTTACTCAACTAACCACAACTTACCTAGCAATCCAGTACCATCTACTTTTGCAGGGTATGCAGAATGGGTATGGTTACAAAACCTCTTCTGTGGGGGAGTAGGACACATTTTTGTGTAACTGTACAAACCTTGGCATACATGCACTGTTCTGATACTTGGGAGACGCTATAAATGTTTAGGAAGTCGGAGTTAAAGGGGTATGTAAAAAAGTTTGACTTATCTGTAAAGGTTTTATATACAACATAGATGCCATCATGACACTCAACAATATTGACAATAAGACAAATATCATCTGCAATCATGAAGACATTATCCCCTGTTGAAACTCTGATCGTCCATTGGTCCGTAATCATTTGGCTGTATTGACTTTGCACCCCTCTGAAGGCAAGTTCATCGGGAACAGGTCCAACAAAGTGAGGCTTTTTTAATGAGTATGACTTTTGCTCAGTCTGACAAGTCGTTTTTTCAGACAACCGACGTAGGATTTGTGCGAGTGGACGCTCAGGCTTTCGGACAAGTTTTTTTAGCATTTGAAGATGGTTTTCATAGGGAAATGCTGCAATATTATCCAGACAACCATGCAACCTTACATCCTGAGCAAGATGAACTAATGAATGGACATTGTACACAATAGCATCATTTCCATATATTTGGCCAAAATGTGTCACAAACATCTGCAGCAATGTCTCAGAATACTGCCAGTGCACTGAAGACAGAGTTGGACTTACTAAAATGGCAATGCCAGAAAACAGCAGCATGAAATTATTGTATATGTTTGTGTCGAGGTAGGAAGGCAGAATGACAGGCCCAATGTACAATAAAAACATTCTAAATTCCGTTGCTTTCCACCTATCAAGTTCCCTTAGTGTTCTGGGTTTCCTGGCAAATTCCACAGGAATATGACTGCGTAAACCTGTCAAACAATCAGACATCCGGTTGACAATGCTGGCGGGTAAGCGGAATTTGAGAGGACCCCTAAGCCAAATGTTCAGAAGTTTTCTTACAACACCCAGGCACACAGAATGCATGTAATCACCTGGAAACTGAGATACCATCCCTATACTTAAGTCATGGAAAGTGTTAGGGCCATCTAGGTGATGTTCTTCATAATGTTTTTCTGCAAATGATTCATCAGTCCTCAGTGGACAGTTGATTAAAGGAAATGTCATTCTTCCAACATACTGTCCTTTCTGCACACACTTGTCGCATCCAAAATAACCATTGTGAGACTTAATATTTTTTATAAAAGCCCGGGCAGGTGTATCACAAATTACCGAATCCAACTTAAAGAAGATCCTTTTCCCTTCAAAATCAATGCCATTCTGTAACTCTTTCAACTCAACAACAAAGTCTCTCAAAAATATATCTGCTGGCTTCGGTTTATGAGGTCCACAGAACAATGCGATCACAGCTGGTTCCTTAATTGGAACACTTACAAGGAGTCCTAAAATGGGCCACAACTGAATCCCACTACTTTTGAACAAAGGCAACCCATCAATGTTAATCTGTAGTTTTAAGGTACAACCATCAGTGATTGACTCACATGCCTGGTACAGTTTCTGTTTGAAAGATGACAGGATGCCAGTGTAATAATATAGTCCTCCACATCTTTCCTGTATGTTGTGAGTAGTCTTTGTCTTAAGGAGGGTTCTTGCATCCTTTGGAAGATCAGGATGGTACAATCTTAACAAACCGAGAAGAGCCGTGAGAGCCACTAGGGAAACACCGAATGATAATGCCCAGTTATGAAGACTGGCCCCTAGATTACATGACTGATCCCCTGCCTCATCGGTATCCTGGTCGGAGTCACTCTCCTCCGCAGGCACATCCATTGAAAAGGACTGCTGGTCAAAATGTGATGTGTCCATCTCTACTAGGTCCTCCTCCAACAACCCTCCACTCCCCTCTCTGTCACTCACACTATTTTCTATGACTGCCTCAGCTGCACTTTCTCTACATTCAGTCTGCCTTTCCTCTGTGCTTTCCTGACTGCAACACTGGGAAGCAACTCTTTCAGTGTGCATGGTCCTAATTTCCTTGAGTCGTCTCTCAACATCTCTACGCGCTCTCCATCTAATCGTGGCGTCAGAGAGTACCTTCGAATCCATCGCCACTTATATTCTTCCAGCCAAGCTAGCTAATTGTAAGGAAAATAAGAGGGACAATATTTTAACAAAGCTTTATGGAGTTTACTTGGTTAAACAAAGTGCAACAGAATTAAAATAGAATCACAACTACAGTTAACTTACCTGACAGTTTGGGTGGTCAGAGGAGAAGTGGTGGAGCAGTGTGATTTGCACTAGAGAAGAGAAGAGAGGAGGAAGGGGGGAGTTCTATTATTTCTGCTGGATGATGTTTCAAGTCTTCACGCATAAAGGGTCCATGTATTTATTTATTTATTTATTTCGGCATGTCAGTTAGATCAATCAATGTCACACATCATCTTAGTTTAAATCATACAATTCACAGTATATGTTCAGTATTAATCACAGAGTGTCACAGAAAAAAATAACTATTCATTGTAGGAGTGGGAAATCAGTATTTCACAATGTACGAGATATGCAACATATTACCCATGATAAAGTGCATAATTTCTATTTATTGACTAATTTTGTGTCAGTTTCACAGAATCTGATAAATAGAGAGGAAACACTGAAAAGAGAGCAAATCATAAAATAGGAGTTTTAAAATCTCCACGGTGGATTTTAAGAAATTAAACCACTGGCAACCACTATAATCCATGTATTAAGGGGAAAAACATTAATCAGAAAAACAAAAAATGGGTCTGTTGGACTATTTTGAAAGAAAAAGAAACAAAGTATATGAAGAAGTGGTTAAAGCTATGGTCTACGATTTATTAACATTATTATTAAAGTAATTTAGATGGTGTTTATGGCCCTATAGTACGACCTACACAGATCAAAAGGATGGGCTCTATGCACAGCTCCACTACTTTTATTTCCTGTCTTGCATTATTGGACAAACTGATTAATCCAGGTGTGTCTGAGTAGTCACAATGGTCAGACACATCTGGATTAATCAATTTGTCCAGCTCAGCATATTTTTTATTTTGTTTATTTCCTTTCATATAAACCACACAAGCTTGCACTAGACACATACACAGAAATAAAAAACAAATAAATCACATAGGATACAGACAGTCCTCCCCCTGCCTTGGTTCAATCACGTCCTCCCCCTGCCTTGGTTCAATCACGTCCTCCCCCTGCCTTGGTTCAATCCATAGACTGTGTGGTTCAATCACGTCCTCCCCCTGCCTTGGTTCAATCACGTCCTCCCCCTGCCTTGGTTCAATCACGTCCTCCCCCTGCCTTGGTTCAATCCATAGACTGTGTGGTTCAATCACGTCCTCCCCCTGCCTTGGTTCAATCACGTCCTCCCCCTGCCTTGGTTCAATCACGTCCTCCCCCTGCCTTGGTTCAATCCATAGACTGTGTGGTTCAATCACGTCCTCCCCCTGCCTTGGTTCAATCACGTCCTCCCCCTGCCTTGGTTAAATCCATAGACTGTGTGGTTCAATCACGTTCTCCCCCTGCCTTGGTTCAATCACGTCCGCCTCCCTCCAAGACACTGCCGCTCACCAGGCTCCACCCACAATGGGTAGAAGAGCTACCATACCAGCAAGAGCAGGTCAGCCGGCCCACAGACACATGAACCCGTGAATTAAACGCCCGATTGCCCCCCCCCCCCCCCAGGCAGGTCTGCCGCTGAAAGCCCCACTAGGATTCAGAGAAGCACAGTAACACAGAATTTGTTGCCGGTGCCGATGTCGCGGCCGGCGGCTACGGAAACTGACTCCGCTGTTGTTAGCGGTCATTAGCCTACCAGTGGCTGGTGCACAGCGCGCATCGAGACCGCCGGTACGGGCGACCCAGCACTGGGCGCTGTGTGTCAGGGAGAGGAGCAGAGACTCGGGGTCGGAGCTTAACTCAGCGGAGCCGCCGTGTGCAGTTTGCAGAGCGACCTCGCGCAGGCTGCAGCGCCGGTGCTGATACAGGCAGCGGAGTCGTTTTTGTTGAACAGGTAATCTTTGGTTGTTGTTTTGTTTTTGTTTTTCGGGGGTTATAATAATAGCTATGGTGGCTAACCAAGCGGTGAGCTGTGTTTGGACGTTTAGCAATGTCAGCCCACCGGTAAAATCTCCGATTTCCATGTACAACAGTCAAACTGAGCGAGAACATGAGACAGACGGGGAAACTTAACCACTAGTCCCCGTAGCCACATTAACTTAGCCCCTGGATGCGACCGAAGCTACCGGCTTGGTTGTGTGCAGGATCGTTTAGGCTATCAGTTAAACTTGCTTACATTAGCCTCCCTTGCAATAATATTATCACTAAAACGAATGATGTACATTATACACAAACGCTGCAAACTGATGCTTGAACAACAACGCTATTACACTGTCTTAATAGTGTGTAAATGTACTTACCAAGAACTCCAGTGACAGACGCTCTGCCGGTGTCCTGATGCTCCGCCGGTGTCCTGATGCTCTGCCGGTGTCCTCCTGTCTCTCGATCCGTTCTGCACTGCGATCTCCGCCAAAAGTCGTTTAAAATTTTTCAAAAATTCTAAAAAATTTGAATTTCAGCGCGTCTGGGCTGCGCTGCCGAAACGGATCCGAGCCGAATGTGTCTTTACGACGCCGGGGACACACCTGCTCTTCTCGTGTGTGTGTGTGTGTGTGTGGGTGTGTGGGTGTGTGTGGGGGGTGTGTGTGTGTGTGTGGGTGTGTGTGGGGGGTGTGTGTGTGTGTTCATCTCTCGTGCTCTGTTTAGATTAATAAACACAAACAAACGTACACACATTGGCCTCTCGTATAATCGCTGTGTTTTATTTTGAAAAAAAAAAAAAATTTTGAAAATTGACCGGATCGTGTTTCTTTGATTGATTTCCTGCCAGGATTGACGCGATCGCTGGCGGCCGGTGTCCTGGCGCTTCGTGTGTGGCGCCTGTCTCCACCCAGACTCGTTGCAAAGCTGGGTCAGAGGCGCTTGGCAGTGTGACTGCTACGCGGATCTCTCGACTTGTAGGCGGATCCGGTCCAGTGTCTGCTGCTGTCTGGGAAGTTTGGTGGAAATCGGACAAAGCATGAGGGAGTTATGAGCAGTTAAAGGTTCGTCCACTAGGGGCAGTAATGAGATGCGTGCAGGTGTGTTCAGGGTCAGCCCCTCATTACACATGTGAAGTTTCGTGGAAATCGGACAATGTTGATGCAAAAAATGGCACTTCCTGCTACCACCGGGGGGCGCTATGAGTTACGTGGGAAGTTAATATATCGGGACGTTCAGGGCGGAGCCATCATCATGTCCAGCAAGTTTGAAGTTGATTGGATGAAGTATGTGGGCGTGAGAGCCACTCGTATGTACATGGCGAGCACGCCATAGTGTATTGAGCGCTGGCAGCCACGCCCTTTGACCTACGGACTCACGGAGCACAAGATAAGCTCAGCTAGGTCTGACGATGTTGTGTACCTAATTTCAACTTGATCGGGCGAACGCTGTGGGAGGGGTTAATTTTAGGCGGGAAAAATCAAAACCAAAATGGCCGACTTCCTGTTGGGTTGAGGTCATGAGGTCAAGAGGATTTTTTGTATATCTGGGTATAATACATATGTGTACCGAATTTTGTGTGTGTACGACAAAGTAAGACGAATGGCGATGCCATTGACACGGGTTTGTAGGGGGCGCTATTCGGTAATTTAGCGCCGCCCATGTGCGACCACCCAAAAATGTCGAATTTCGGATCAGGCCGGACGTCCGGGCAAAAGTTGGCGCATTTTCGAAGTCGGGAAAGGGGCCAAATTGGGGCATGAAGGCGACGGAATAATAATAATAAGAATAATAAACAGTACGATTTCAATAGTCCCTCCGGCGAGTGCTACTCGCCGCTCGGGCCTAATTATTGACAATAAGCCCACATATGGATTTTTCTTCTTTTTTTGAGGTTTTGAGGGAGGGGGTTGCATAAGGTCATGTTCATAATCACATCTACTGTATGAGTAGCCTAATACAATTATAAAGTGATTCTGTAAATGAAAACACTGCAGCAGTCAAGTCTTGAGTCAATAGGCTAACTCACTAACCTGGGACTGTGCAGTCAGTTTAAGTTTCACCAACCAAGCAAACAACTAACCCTAACCCCCTAACCCACTCTCTCAGGTCGTGCGTGAATCGCAAACCTCCCTCACAATAAACTCGCGGAAAAACACAAGTTATTATATGAAGGATTTAGTCTGCAGGATGCATGATTATATCACATCTTGAGGAGAACTTACGCTTCCTTACATTACTCCGATAACGTAGGCTATCAGAAAACGGTCTTTGTCGACGTCCGAGCAGCACAGTCCAGCTGAAGCGGCTCGCAGGATTCAGGAACCACTATAACCCGCTTCAATGCGACTTCTCCGGGGACGGTATCAGAACCTCGGCCTGACCTTTCCGTTTTTTGTTATTTATGCCGGGTCGAAGTTCGCAGGGGAGAGAAACCAGAGTTAAAGCCGCTGTAAGAGTCTGTAGTGCAACGTTAGCGATTCAGGGTAAACTCCCACCAACTATTCCACAGACCACTAGTCCAGGTCCAGGAGTCCCTCCGAGCCGTCACACCGGATGCAGTTGGGTGTAGCATGAAGAGGCAGCTTCTTTTGTCCACTGGCTTTTCTAAAGTCAGTGGTTTGTAGGCTATAGCACGGCAGTACCTGCATGTGTCTGCATCACTCAAATAGGCTTCTTAGTAACTAACATGGTGCATACCGGTAGGCTATTATGCTTGGGAACAAAGTTAATTTTTGACTCTTTATGACACCAATGAAAAAGGTCCAGAGAAAGGAGTAGAGTGATGTGAAATCGTGGGACCTGGAGCAGTAGGCTAATTTAGCAAAGAAAAAGTTCAAAAACAAAACAAGAAACCCAACAACCTGAAAGTGAACCTTTCTCATCACATCACATCACTGATGAAACTGCCCTTTGTGGGACCACAAAAGAGGTGCAGTCCTAATGATGCCTAAAAATAGCCTAATAATAAGATAAACAGCCGAATGATATTCATATTTGTGTTTAACAATTTTGTGCA
Organism: Trachurus trachurus; assembly: GCF_905171665.1. Taxonomy (NCBI): domain Eukaryota; kingdom Metazoa; phylum Chordata; class Actinopteri; order Carangiformes; family Carangidae; genus Trachurus; species Trachurus trachurus. Next base: position 34,974,081 of record NC_139896.1, read on the forward strand.
TTTGGATCCGATCTAATGCTGACTTGTTTCAAGGCTCCTGAGTTGGTTTGATTGACATTTGGACATGACCATCTTGGAATAGACTCTCAACATAATGGAAGCGACAACAATTCCCAATAGAATCCCTTCTTTCCCTGGACGTGTGCTACAGATACACATCAGAAAGCAACACCCAGGATTTGGTTCTGGAGGACCTGACAGAGGCGGATCCACCAAACTGTTGGATCTTGTCTGGGGTGCCTCTGCCCAGACAGCAAGGGCATCGTCGACCTGGCAGAACAGCTCAACGGGAGCACACATCTGAATCTGTGGTTCTTTCACCGCATCCCAGTGTGGATAAGTCCACTATCAAATGTCTGCAAGCCCAAAGCATTCTGCTGCTTCTGCACATAGGAAGAAGAGGATATGTAGATGGAGAAAGGACATCAGCCCCATCCTGCAAGTCACATGAATCTGCACCTTCTGGTCACCATCTTGGTGTAAACTTCTGCAGGTGGAAGTTGGAACATTATTCATAGATGAATGTGCTTTAATAAAAAGACAAAATAATAGAACATTCAGGAAAGAATAAGATACAATTTGTAATTTTTATGTTTTGTGTTCAAATAGTATAGCAACACTTTATTGTTAAAGGAGATATCAGTGAAATGTTTTTGTTAATATAAGTCCTAATTAGTCATATTTTCCGTCAGCAATCACTTACATAGAGTGTTTCGACCGGAACACGAGTCTCTCCGTCACTCTGCTCTGCTGTAACCCGAGGAGAAAACATTTCTTCTGGGATACAAGTGTTATCCAATGAGGAGAGAGAACGGCATGAAGGGCTGTGTGTGCAGCCAAGGGATGCGCGTGAATGTGGTGACGTAGCACGAAGACCAATTGATGCCTGACAAGGGCGGGGGCTGCTAACTCATGGTGCGTTCAAGGAAACTCGTACTTTGTGTTTTTCCTTCCTGTGAAGTCATACCAGTTCGATCTGGTACGAGTTCACGGGTCGGAAGTTACGAGTGGCCGTTATAGGGAACTTTCACAGACAACAGGATGGTAAAAACACGAGCTACGGGTTACCTGGAACGCTACCAAGTCGTAGTTGTGACTTGAAGCTGTAACTTACGGTTTCAAAAGCCTGCCTTGAACGCAGCATTAGCCGAAACGGCCGTGAAGCTGATATCTCCTTTAACTTGAATGTATTTAAAGTGCAAAGGGCTGCAAATATATAAATAATCAGGTGTAAAGTAGCAGGTGTGCAGTGTGAAATTTCCTTTAACTTGTGTGAGAGAAAATCATAAGGCCAGCAAAATGAAGTTTCACTTTAAGTACTTGCAAGAGGTGGACTGTCATACACACAAAAGTCTGTACGAGAATGCACAGTGAGATTTGGTTACATCAGGTTACATAGGCACAAGAGCGAGAAGTAGCCATGTTCTCTTCTTTGGAGGCGGCACCATACATTGTCCAATAACATTATTGCATTCTTGCAGAATAAGTTTGCATAGTCCAAGTTTGCACTTAGCGCTTTTGACATATCTTTTGGCTATTATAAAATCATATGTAAAAGCAGGAAGTCTGTAACTGAAGGTGTTTTTTCACACCTCAGCATGTTGACATCTCATTGACATCTCACCATGGTTTTAAATACGGAGACAGCTGCTATAGCGTAATCATCACAAAATGACCGGATCCCAGTCAGACACCTGCATATCGCCCTGTACACAGCAGACAAGTGCAACATGCACTTTCTTCGAAGTTCACCTATTTCATGAGCATACATCTTCAAAGTTCAATCAAGGGTCATAAACATAAAAAATTCCATTACAGTAGATGTTTGGGGAAGTTACTGACTATTAGGGGTTGCACAGACTAGTCGACTAATCGACTAGTCGACTTTACTGCTCCACAATGACGTTTTCAGCTTGACGTCGACTAGTCGCTGATCATGTAACAGTAGGCTACAAGAGTAGCGGCTTGAAACAACAGCTGAGTGCGCTGAATGAAAAAAATACGAGCGCCATCAAGCTGGATGGAACGAGCGCGTACCAGACAGGAAGTCAGGCACAGAAAAGGCGAGAGAATCCGGTCGATTTTCAAAATAAAATAAAATGATGATTAGTTTGCTTGTCCGTCTATAAATATTTGTCAGTTGCGTCTGCACACAAGACACACATCCATACAGCGCTAGAGACAGACCTGTGTGAGGAAAACCGAGCAGATACAGACGGGTCGATGTTTGACCGGCGCGGAGAGAGCAGGAGAAGCTGCTGCCTGCAGACGCCAAGCGCCTGTGAGGCGCTGCGCTTCCGCGGGCAGTGTGTCCGGGCTGCCGGCAATTAAAAAAAAAAAAACTCCGCTCATATCGACAGCTTTACGTCGCGCACAACGACAACCAACAACAGCAACAACCAACCAGGAAAAAAGTGTGAGTGAGCAGGACTGTGATGGTGACGAGTCACGAGGCCTGTGTGTCGTTTTCCTCCCTAATTGTTTAACGGACAGTAGCTACAGTATTATCTTTTGCACTTGTATAGGAGTATGTTACAAAACAACAAACTGATTTACAGCTTGTTGTTTATAAAGCTGCTGTTCTGTGGACTAATTTCTGTGCATGAGCGTCTGTCAGTGAAAAGCTACAGATTGTTGCAAAGCTTTTCCCTCCTCCTGTAATTTATGATGGGAAAAATATGAATGACGTCATCAACGACTAGTCGACGTCGACTCGACTTTCATAACATTAGAGTCGACTTTTAAAAACCTGAAGTCGTGCAACCCCTACTGACTATAGCACCTTTTACGGAAATAATCTGAGATCAAATTACTGCCCCCACACTATTCTGATCTATCCAATGTAAAACCCAAACAAATGTTAGCAGCTTACAATGTGCAATGCATACATAGTTTGCTTGCATCTTGAAAAGAAGACGATAAAAGCACGTAGCACATAGATGTTTGAAATTAAGCAAAATAAGTTCACATTATGTCTAATTATTTTGTGATGAAATGAGACAAAATGTCACAGAAATTCTTAACTTGCAACTACATTTTTAATAGCAGATATATTTAGAAGTACATGCATTTTCCATTTCACTATAATGATACTATTGTGTATGTAAGACGGAAATACTGTGAGTATTACATAATAACCTAGCTTAGCTCAAAGACGGATATAGGAAGTACTGTAGGTATGTAGAATATACTTACAAAATAAGCATTGAAAAAAACAAATAATAAAAAACACATGAAATGACAATAGAACAATGTGCTTGTATAGTCATACAGTAAGTCAAAGATAAGAACAAACACAGTTGATGAAGTCCCCATTCACTCATTTATGGCTACACTGTTAATATTACTGCTGAGATTGTTGTCAGTTGTCTGGCTTGTGTGAGATGCTTGATTATCTTCTCTCCGTCCAACACACTGTCTCCAGAGCTTCAGGTATGCCGCCCTTATCTTTTGTATTTTGAAAGCATACACAACTGGGTTGACAGCTGAGTTGGCATGAGAAAGCAGGATGCCCACGTAGAAGGCTGCCTCTGGTATGTGATTCGGATCAATGAAGTAAACAATGCAGTTCATGATGTGGATAGGGAGCCAGCACAGTGCAAACAGGGCCAGTACCAGGGACAGAGATCCTGCCAGCTGTTTCTCTTTCCTAAGGTAGATCACAGATTGTTTCTGGGCACCGCTGCCTGGTCTTAGTCTAAGGTTCCCTCTGATGATACAGAACACAAAGCCATACAATACAGCCATCATCAGCAGAGGTGTCAAATTGCAGAGAAAAAAGCTGAAGTACACCAGGTATGACATGGGGATCACAGTTATAAACTGGCAGACGATGGTAGAGTTGACTGAATTAGACAAGGTTTCGTGGTTGTACCATCCAAGCATTGGAGCAAAGCTCAGCGGTATTGCTACAATCCAACATGCAGCTACCACAAACCACGAGTGTCTCTGTGTCACAGTCTTTTTGTACCTAGAGAAAAACACAAGTTGCTGGTATCATTCAAATTTGATCATATAATTAGTGCATACACTCTTAAAAATGTCGGGTTAAAAACAACCCAATTTGGGTAGTTTCCCAACCCAGCGCTGGTTAAATATTGGACAGAACACACACTGGGTTAAATATAACCCAACAAATTGGGTTGATTCCCTTAATACAACAATTATTATATATTTAACAGAAATAACCTAAACTTATATTCCCAAACACACTGCTAGGAAACTCCTCCCACCGAACGTCAACCCAATGTGTTGGGTAGTCCAAAACAAACCAACATAACATTATAGAAATTACAACTCAACAGCTAATAACTCCATTCCCAACAGAAATAACCTAGAATTGTGTTCTCAGAATACCCAATTCAATGAAAATAACCCAATTAAATTAACCAACAGGCTCAACCTAGCAGTTGGGTTGAAAAAACAACCCATCGTTTCTTTGTGTGTATAAACATAGTCGTTAATGTCTTATTCATTATTCACTGTGCTACAACTACATGCATTTATAGGAAACTGAGCTCCTTACCCTGTCAGTGCAAGTGGACTTTTACCTCAGTAAGCATAGCCTGAATCATCTCACCTGAGAGGGATATACACCCGCAAGAAACGGTCCGCTGCAATAGCTGCAAGACACAAGATGGAGACGAAGGTCAACAGGATGAGCACACAGCTGATGAAGAGACAGCCGTGAAACGAAGTCTTCACTCGTCCATCCACCAGCACAGCCAACGGTATGGCTACGCAGCCAACCAGAAAGTCAGCTACAGCCAGAGAGACAATCAGGCAGAAGGTGGGCAGCTTGATGCTCTTACTGGTCCACAGAGCCACGATGACCAGCAAATTACCCAAACAGCAGCTGACAGCAATGACCACCTCCAGTAATGTGTAGATCACTTCACCCACACTCATTGTGCTTCCTATCTGATTAATATCTGATGAGAACTTGTGTAGCTCAGTCTGAATATCCAACCCAACCGAATATCATGTGCACCTCTGAAACGTTTGAGGAAGTCGCAGTTAAACAATGTATTTATACCGACACACAGAATAATGGGTCTGAAAAAAAAAAAAGAACCAACCATAGGCTGTTGCAGAGGTTTTGAAAAGATTAAGAGAGGGAAAAAAGCAGAAGAGGCCACAGGCCACATCCTCATTCAACATCAAAAGCATCAAAACCACTGGACTGTGCAGGTGATGCGTTGCAAATTTCACTAAATGGTTTGATGTTAAAGTGCATCAAGCAAGAAATACTAATGCTTTACATAAATAAATAAATAAATAAATTGAATTGAATTGAATACCTTTATTGTCATTCATACCAAGGTCTAAATGAAATTCAAATTGCAAACCTCCATGTGGTTAAAAATATTAGTGAAGATAAAAAAAGAGACACACACAAGCAACAACAATAAAACAATAATAAAATTCAATATTGCACAGTCCTCTAAAGTGCAGCAGTCAATTTTAAATTGCAGTCAGTCAGTGTCTGTGTGGAGGCATGTGGCAGTGTGTAAGAGTTCAGTTGCCACTGGGGTAGAAGCTGAGGTGTGGGACCGTGGTGATCTATAGCGCCTCCCAGAGGGCAGCAGTGGGAACAAGGAGTGGCCTGGGTGGAAACTGTCCTGGGTTCTGTTTTGTGCTCATTGTTGGCATCTGGTGTGGTATATGTCGGGGAGTGACAGCAGTTGTGTGTGTGTTATTTTCTGTCCTGACTTCCTGACTCTGTCCAGGGCTTTTCTGTCAGCTGCAGTACAACTGTTGAATCACACTATGATGTTGTATGTAATGATGCTTTGTATGGCACAGGTGTAACATGACAGGAGCAGTTTCAGAGGCAAATTAGTGTTAGGGTGAAAATTGTCTTAACATTGAATGTTTGCCTTTTACTAACTGAAGTTGATATTGTGCCTTACTGATTAATAAATAAAATAGAACACCAATGTTTTACTGACTGATGAAATAAAGCTGAACCTGTGTCTCTACACTGGAGACTGCAAAGCTGCACACACTTACCTTCACCAGAACTAACACTGAACATATATTCTCCACTTTGACATTACTGATACTGATCAACAATGAATATATCTCACTGATGATTGTTTTATTAGACTGAGCACTTACTCATTTTACCCAATTAAACAAGTTAATCCTGCGTGGTGTGAAACATTTGCCTTTATGTACCTGTTTATGCGTTCACTTTAAGTAGTAGTAAAGTTTAGTCTCATGTTTTAACTAACCTATCGTGTCTTATATTTTTGACTAACCCCCTGAGTTTAAAGCAAACCATATAGATTTGTGTTCAGCCTGATTCATAATGCAATGAATACCAGTAACCTGTTTGATCATTCAGAGGTAAACTGAGGGCACACAGAGCCACAGTGAAAGCAAAACATCTCCAAGGCTGAAGGGAGGAGAGGATGAGAGGCCTGTGGCCCGCTGAATGAAGCATTGTGAGGAAGAGTTTTAATGGTCTGTATTATCTGCCCTGACCCCTCAGCCACCTGGGATGTTAAGTTATGTCAGTGTAGGGAGGGCTTTGTTGTGTTTCAGGCCCAGAGGTTCGTGTGCTGGGAAGATGGGACCAACATGTGCCAGCCAGTGAATGTAGCTTCAAAATTGGGGTTTGTGTTCACAGTTTAGAGAAAATGAGAGAAGCTTTCAAGAAATGTGTCTTAGCAATCGAGAAAAAACGTATAAAATAAGACTCATCACATTAAAAAGTAGCTTGTTTCTAGACACTTTTTACTTCTTTCAAGCATATTTTTACTTGAAATAAGTAGAAACATCTGATAATGGATCATTTTTTTCTACTTATTTCAAGTGAAAATTTGTTTGAAACAAATGAAAATTATCTAAAAACTAGTTTATTTTTAGGTGATGATTCTTGTTTTAAGTAAAACGAGTTTTGACTAGAAATGAGACATCCTGACAAGAGATAAGACAAATCTTTTTGGAAAGATTTTGAGTTTTTGCAGTGTGTGTGTGTGTGTGTGTGTGTGTGACTGTGTACAGTCATAAGTGTACTGTACAGTGTATACAGTAGTGGGCCCCCGTGCCCATCCGCACTGACGGAGGGCGGTCTGTCAGAAAGTCTCTGATCCAGCTGCAGTCAGATGTTCTGGTTGATGCCCAGGCTGAGTAGCGTGGACACCAGCTGGCTGGGGATGATGCAGTTGAATACAGAGCTCAGCTGAAGTCCAAAAAAAGCAGTCTTGCATAGGTGCCATTGTGTTCAAGGTGTGTCAGTATGTTGTGGAAGGCAGTGTTGATGGCATCTGCACTGGATCTATTAGGCTGTGAATAAGGGGTGCAGTTCGCCACAGTTAAAAATGTGATGAGAGGGGAGGGGAGGAGAGGAGAGGAGAAAGGGGGACGGGAGGAGAAGAGGGGAGGGGGAGAGGAGAGGAGAGGAGAGGAGAGGAGAGGAGAGGAGAGGAGAGGAGAGGAGAGGAGAGAAGAGGAGAGGAGAGGAGAGGAGAGGAGAGGAGAGGAGAGGAGAGGAGAGGAGAGGAGAGGAGAGGAGAGGAGAGGAGAGAAGAGGAGAGGAGAGGAGAGGAGAGGAGAGGAGAGGAGAGGAGAGGAGAGGAGAGGGCTCTGTGTAACCAGAAGTCTCAAACCTACAACATGCAACATGTTTTACATGATATGTCACAAAGTGCTGTCCCACTCCTCTTTATACAGTTTCAGCCTTTACATCTTCTCTCACCTGCATCAGTTCAGTCTGTGAGGGGCTTTGGGCTTTAGAGAGGACGTTGACATTAGGCCCTCTTCTCATCAACGAGGATGAGCATGATCATCTATAGTGTTCAGTGCAGTTTTCATGGGCATGTATGGTATATTGTTCTTTAACTGTGGGTCAAATTTGTCTGTTCTTATTTTGTTTGTCTGCGTCTGTTTTGCCTTGATATTGTCAGTCTGTGCTCTGTCTTGTAATTGTCCACTGTATGACTTGTCATCACAAGGTTTTAAAATTCTGTGTTATGTTTCTTAGAAACCTGCCTTGGGACTGCGGCTGAAATTTAGCAGTTGTGCTAAGTCCGGCACATTTACACTGGTATTAATGCGTCAGTGTTGATGAATGTGCACTGTCCCAATTCAATAAATAAAGAAATGAAATGAAATGAAATGAGTGGATGACATCACTTCAGTTGTGTTGCTGTAGGCAGAGTGAGGGACCTAACACTCCTACTGTATCACGATAGCATGTAATAAGGCCTAACGCTAACAGCTTGCACTCTTGGTTTTTCCTGCTAATGGATGGAGTGTGGGAAAACTCTGGAGGGTGGAGCAGAGTGTGACAGACATTCACTCCACCAGCAACAAAGCAACTCTCTAAAGGGATTTGGCACACTTCATGAAACAATTAGGATAGGCTAACCCCCCCTCCGACACCTCCCACCCACATGTAGAAACCCAATATTACAGTCCAGATGATGGTCAGTGAGGAGACATGATTATGACTGGACATTTGTGAGTCACATGTTTGATATTGTTGATAGATTTTGTGCCACAGGTTCAAATTTTACAAACTGTCATTTTCAGCCAATGGGATGGTTTCCCTCCAGATGGCCGGTGATGTCAGGCTCTGTTTCTATAACAACCACAGCCAGCCCAGCATCTGTCACTGAAGTCCCTTTGTTGTTTATTGACCACAGCTCAGAGAGTCGGTGTGGGAAACTGAGCTCAGCTTGTTACTCACACTGACTACAAGGCGGCACGTGTCCATAGACTCTGATACATCTGGGCAGCAGCAGGATTATTCACTTGACTTTTTTTTTTTTAAATGCCCCACGTGGACATCACACTGATTTTTGCGTTCTTTTGTGAATAATCTAATAATATTTTTTTTTAAAATAGGGTTAGGGGTTAGGGTTAGAAATTAATATAAAACAAAATTATCATCTCTAAATGGGTGGATTTTGTGTTACACAAAAACAAAATATTTTCCTCTTAGTTCAGGCAATATTGTTTATTTTTTATTGATTGTAATTCATAAATTATAGTATAATGATTTTGTGACTCATGCGCGATGTGCTGATCAGCGTGTGCTCAGTCAAAGTCATTGATCCCAGCATCAGGTCAACACTTTCCCAGCTTCACATGAAGCTCTGTAAGTCTCTCTCCATCACCCCCCCAGTCCACCACCTGTTCCCCTGAGATCATTGTGATCATCATTCAGCATGTTGCTGCTCCACATGTCCTATTGTCTCACCGAGCTCTCTGATTGGTTGAGACTGTGAGAAACTCCATCCAGACCAAGACCCACACATTCATATGGAGATGTGGGACTATAAATAGGAGGGATGAAGCCAGCAGAGATCAGACTCTCTCTACAGAGACCTCTACAGCACAGAGATCCAGCCATGGCTCCTACAATCACTGCAGCAATCACCAACTCTCAGGAGCATCTGACTCTGACCCACAAGGTAAATTGAAGATTCAACACTTTAACAAAACTTATAAGAAGGTTTCTTGTTTAATACTTCATCATTACTGTGCAGAATAAGATTATTAATGACTTTGTTCTTCTCTCTACAGCTCAGAAAGCCTCTGGTGGAGAAGTTACGCAGAGAGCGAATCAACAGCAGCATTGAGCAGCTCAAGTCTCTCCTGGGTCCAGAGTTCCTCAAACAGCAGCCAGACTCCAAGCTGGAGAAAGCAGACATCCTGGAGATGACAGTTTGCCTCCTGAGACAACTGCAGCAGCATCAACAGCAGCATCAAGCTGTGAGCTCAGCCGTTGTTGATCAGGGTTACAGCAGATGTGTCCACGAGGTGGCACACTTCCTGTCCAAGGAGGAGGTGAAGACACAGTCCCAGAGAAGACTGCTGAACCACGTCAACAAGCTGCAGTCTTCCTCTGATAAGACCCTGATGGAGGCTGACTTCTCTCCCCTGAGCTCCACAGTCCACATCAGCACCACTAAAGAGAAGAGTCCAGTCAACAGCGCCCCCTGGAGGCCGTGGTAGACACCTAGGGACTCGAGTTACAACCTGACAAACTGAGCCGACCATGTTGGTCCAAGATCACTTGAACTGAATTCTATGAAATTTAAGGACTTGTTCTTCTGTATGAACAGAAGGTTGTGTTAAATCTGTGTGAGATGAGATTTCCTAATGGAAATGAAGCAACACTATCTTTCAAGTCAAGACAGAGAATATCTTGTCATGCATGTTGCATGAATTGAATGTGATTGCATTAGCAATTTATATTATGCTTCACTGTACTTCATGTATTATAGTGTATAATACTATGGGTATTTGTTATCTATTCATTTTGTGATAGCAAAATATTTAAATGTCTTTTTTACGGACATCATCATAGACCAAACGTAACTTTAATCTCTCAGATTATTCCACATTGATCTGTTTTAAGATCCTAATGGTTTTTCTTTTTACTAAAAGTTTAGCTTCACTGTGCATCGTGTATTGGTACAATATAGTGCAATAGTGATGTTGCCTTTTCAATTTTATTGATCATTTTGATCCGATATTTTAATTGTCCCGTTGTGGACATTTTGTATTAGTAGACCTTACATCACTTGATGTGATCAGTAAAACCTGATCTGTTTAAGATCAACATGTTTATCTTTTTGTTGTCAAAGGTTTTCTTAATGTCTCATTTTCACAGTTTTCTGGAGACGGTTTAATTTTTACGTTTGAGAATGAACTGATTTATTTCATTATCATTGTCAAGAATATGACCTGTAAATTGTTTGTCTTTTGTAAAGACGGTTGTTCCCTTACTCTCTCTGAGTACAGAGTGCCTTGTAGAAAACTACAAGTTGTTGTTATGATGTATCATCATCACTAGCTGGAGCCTTCATACTTGTTATGGCTCATTGTGCCTTGCTGAATAAAAAACACTAACACTGACAAATGAAAATACTGGTTCCATGTCATTTTTCTTTATATACAGTATATCCTACATTTCACCACGAACCACAGAGTTTGTTCATCTCTCCCTGAGGATTTCCACTCACTTAGAAGACCATGCTACCCCCAGTGAATTTGAATGTATCCCAAAGAATAACTGTACATCCTTAACCTGCCACTTTATTTAAATGATAGGCACAGTAAAACTGGATGTGGTTCCACTGAGATATTTGATGGAGGTCGGCCACTATAAGTCAAATCATCAAGATAATGTACTGTACATAAAGAACAACTCTTACTACAACATCTGTTACCAGATGTTTGAATGTAAAAAATGTTTTGAGTTAACCGTTTTCCTCTCTAAAGAGGTCAGACATTGTATCTAATGTGAGGTTTAATAGGGCACACTTCTATTGTTCCTCCAGTGAAAGCAGTGAAAGGACAGAGTGTGGGAAACCAGAGGAGACTCCTTCACAGAGCCCTGTGGGACAATAGAGACAGACCTTTGCCCTGAGGAGACAGAGATTAAAGGGGGCTCTGGGCTGAAAAGATGGCTCTGATTTCAAGGCACTTTGCTCCCTAAATGATCAGATTAAGATTTCACATCAACTTGGTTTGGTTACTTTTTCCCCAAATCAGCAATATTATTGTTGATTTGGGGAAAATACTATAATATTGAATGTGCCAACAGAGAGAACCAGTCTTTTAGCAGTTTTGGAGTGAGGCTGACAGGGTGAACTTATTGACCAACTTTAGCCCTCAACCATTTCAATTTCTTCATGAGCTGCCCTTCAGTCTTTTTCAGTGTTTCCCCAGATGTGACTCTTTTCACTGGTATAAACTTTAAGTCACAAAGGGTTTTTAAAAGTTGTCTGGTTTATTGCGTGAAGGGTTGTATTTTGTTTCAATTTCCAGTAATTTTAAGTATGACCTAACCTAATATAGTCAGACAAAACGGCAATGAGATTATAGCATTTTACGGTAGGCTATCAATTTGTAAGGTTTGAAATTTGAAAGAACATTTTTTGATTCTTACATAATTCTAAAATGTCAGATTGCAGCGTCATCTTTTGACAGGGCACGGGCACCACTGTCCATCACACTCTGATTCTGCACACGATTCTCAACAAGTCCATTTGCAGAGAGGCACATGTCTCTTTTTCCTGCTAATGGATGGAGTGTGGGAAAACTCTGGAGGGTGGAGCAGTGTGTGAAATACATCCACTCCACCAGCAACAAAGTAATTCTCTAGAGGGATTTGGCACACTTCATGAAACAGTTAGGGTAGACTTACTGCCCCCCCAGGCCCAGGCCCAGAATGCCTCCCACCCAGATTTAGAGACCTGATATTACAGTCCAGATGATGGTCAGTGAAGGGACATGATTAAAAGTGGAAGTTTGAAATGTTTGATGATAACTGAAATAACTGAAAATGAGAGGTCACATGTTTGATACTCTTGCACCATAATTTTAAATTTTACAAACTCACAGTTTCAGCCAATGGGATGGTTTCCCTCCAGATGGCCGGTGATGTCAGGCTCTGTTTCTATAACAACCACAGCCAGCCCAGCATCTGTCACTGAAGTCCCTTTGTTGTTTATTGACCACAGCTCAGAGAGTCGGTGTGGGAAACTGAGCTCAGCTTGTTACTCACACTGACTACAAGGCGGCACGTGTCCATAGACTCTGATACATCTGGGCAGCAGCAGGATTATTCACTTGACTTCTTTTTTTTAATGCCACACGTGTACATCACACTGTTTCTGTTATCTTACAGTATTTTATATGCTAAATGGTGCATTTTTTATGATGCAAAAGTTTATCTAAAAATCATGATGTATAAAATGAATATCAATTAAATCATATCTCAGATTAGATAGATTTCACCTGTTACATTTGTGGGACTCAGTAATAATTATACATTTAAAAAAAATCAAATTCAAAAATCCTCTTAGTTTAGACTACTTAAAACAAAAAATAAAAAATGTATTCATAGATTATAGAATAATCTTTTTCTGCTTCACGTGTGATGGGATGATCAGCGTGTGCTCAGTCAAAGTCATTGATCAGCATCAGGTCAACACTTTCCCAGCTTCACATAAAGCTCTGTAAGTCTCTCTCCATCACCCCCCCAGTCCACCACCTGTTCCCCTGAGACCGAACTATTGTCCCTTGGGCAATGTAACACCATTCAGCATGTTGCTGCTCCACATGTCCTATTGTCTCACCGAGCTCTCTGATTGGTTGAGACTGTGAGAAACTCCATCCAGACCAAGACCCACACATTCATATGGAGATGTGGGACTATAAATAGGAGGGATGAAGCCAGCAGAGATCAGACTCTCTCTACAGAGACCTCTACAGCACAGAGATCCAGCCATGGCTCCTACAATCACTGCAGCAATCACCAACTCTCAGGAGCATCTGACTCTGACCCACAAGGTAAATTGAAGATTCAACACTTTAACAAAACTTATAAGAAGGTTTCTTGTTTAATACTTCATCATTACTGTGCAGAATAAGATTATTAATGACTTTGTTCTTCTCTCTACAGCTCAGAAAGCCTCTGGTGGAGAAGTTACGCAGAGAGCGAATCAACAGCAGCATTGAGCAGCTCAAGTCTCTCCTGGGTCCAGAGTTCCTCAAACAGCAGCCAGACTCCAAGCTGGAGAAAGCAGACATCCTGGAGATGACAGTTTGCTTCCTGACACACCTGCAGCAGCAGAATCAACAGCAGAGAAGACTGCTGAAGCACGTCAACAAGCTGCAGTCTCCCTCTGATAAGACCCTGATGGAGGCTGACTTCTCTCCCCTGAGCTCCACAGTCCACATCAGCACCACTAAAGAGAAGAGTCCAGTCAACAGCGCCCCCTGGAGGCCGTGGTAGACACCTAGGGACTCGAGTTACCTGACAACAAGAGATGACCATGTTGGTCAAAGATTGATGAAAATGAATTCTATGAAATTTAAGGACTTGTTCTTCTGTATGAACAGAAGGTTGTGTTTAATCTGTGTGAGATGAGATTTCCTAATGGAAATGAACAACACTACTGTATCTTTCAAGTCAAGAAAGAGAATATCTTGTCATGCATGTTGCATGAATCGAGTGTGATTGCCTCAGCAATTATTATTATACTTCATTGTGCTTTTGCTTCAGTGCTCTTTCAAACTATTGTTTGGTATTGATCATGTTGATCAGAAATTTCTTATTTTTCTGTTTATATCGTGTCATAAGTTTCATGTGACGAATATGACGTAATACAAATATCCCCCATAATTGTGGTTTTTAACCTGCTGTCATCACAATGTGATAATGATATGTGGTCTGTTTTAAGGTCTGCTTATATAGAAGTTTGTATTGTCTTTTATGGAGACATTGTCCCTCTGCTCTCACACTGTAAGTACAGTGTGTCTTGTTGAAATTTTCAAACTGTTGTGATGAATCATCACCTATTGTCCATTTTTTTAAATAAACGATATTGCCATCTGCAAACTTAATGTCCTATTCTACTTTATTTAATTCACGCTTACTTTCTCTGCTGCCACTTTGAGCTCCTTGGTTCTAAAACAACCAGATGTCTCATTTACAGTAGACAGAGGTGTCGAACACTGAACATAGCTGTCCTGCCATTGGCTAACACTTAACGCACTGATATCTAATGAAACCACTCATTATCACCTAAGTATATTAGGAGTCAAGAAAACAAAATATTATCAAGGTGAAAAGCCATAAGCTAAATATTATATAAGCTGTGCAAGCTGTTCCTGTTTGGTCTCTGCTTTAGTCATGAGTTGGTGTGTTAGAGAGAGAGAGAGAGAGAGAGAGAGAGAGAGAGAGAGAGAGAGAGAGAGAGAGAGAGAGGTATATGCTATAGAAAAGACACCCATTCAGGTATCCGGCGGGCAATATAGATGAAAAAAGACTGTGACTTTGACCATATTCAGTTATATCTGATGCTGATGGTGCCCGGGTCAATTTGCCTCAGGTTACTTTACCTGTAAAATGCATTTGACTCACTGCCAGAGTCACAAATACAAAGGTGTTACCACAGAAGATTCCATGATATTGACACATGTATGTGTTCAGGAACCTGATGGTGTCTCTATGATTCCTTCAGACACTTTACAATTCAGATTACCTCTATTTACAGATGACAACTGAAGGTCAATCACCTTTAAAGGGACAACGAGGAGTTTTGGAAAAGCGAAGTGTTTTCACACTATATTTATGAGCCTCCGCGCACCGTGAAATTCTTTGACCGGCGCAAGACAGACTCATGTTTTCATTCATCAATAATTAAAGTCAGAGGTTGGAAGACGATCACATACCGTCGTAGTTCCGACCATAAACGGCGTTATTCTCATGACTCGCCACGAAACCGAAAGTAAAGAAACGCTGGTCGGCTCGCCCAACATTTCCACCACCACTAATAATAACAAAATAACGATAGAGACAAAATGATATATTTATCGAAAATGGGCCCATTAACAAGTGGTAACGTAGATTCATCCACATTAACGTGAGACTTTTTTATAACCAAATAGAAACTCCTCGTTGTCCCTTTAAAGTTCTCATCTGTAAGTGGAGGTGGGAGAGACATAAAGATGGGTGACAGTGGGAAAATGAAACAGATAAAAGTAAAGAAAAAAAATTATCAAGTCAAACTACACAAGTACTGCATTTTCTAATCATCATATTAAAAAATGGCCCTTGTGAGGGTTAAATTATCACTGTTATTTTATTACTGGTTACTATTACTCCTGGGAAACTAAAATGTCAGTGTTGTAGTTTGTCAGGGTGGAGAAAATTTGAACATATTTCAACAGCGTATTCTCTATTTATTGAATGCTTTTAATACAAAGATGTTTGGCAAAACTTTTGATTAAAATCAATGAGTGCAATATTTTCTTATTAAATGTAATGCAGTTCTATTATAAAGTGACTGTATATTCATGATAACTGTGTTTTATTTCCCTTATCTTTTTGATGCACATGAGTTTATGTGCATGTATGTTGTTTTCTTGTCTGTGATAAATGTATTTTTTGGTTCATAATCATCTGTGAGCACACTCCAAGACAACGGCAGACTGGTGTGAAACCAGGTTCAGGTGGGATTACTTCCCTGCTTATCTCCTCTCCATCTGCCTCTGTGTCTATCTGCTGTCTGTGCAGGGGGGGGGGGGGGGGGGGGGGGGGCTCAGGTTTCCCAGCACCCCTCCTCTGAGCCCCCACATGCTCCCTGCACCAGGCTGGATGTGCCCCGGTCACACGCCCTCCTCTCTCTCTCCGGTGCTGGGAGCCACCACGACACACGGCTTCCCACACTTCTGTATGCAGCCCGCTCAGCCGCGCACACAATAGAAGTGTGTCTGCTCTCACAAAGCCCCAGGACTGTTCTCAGGCCAGGAACAGACAGAAGGCCACTTCACAGATAAACCATCTGGTTCAGCTGTAACTCACTGCACAGACACAGGCTGAGAAAATATAGCTTTAAAACTTAATCGCTAGATATTAAGGTTAGGACTTTGTTTACTGAAGAATGTTTATTCCATAGCTGATATCATTTCTTACTAAATATACAATTGAAAGTTTTGCTGTTAAGTGCATAAAAGGTCAGCAGTGAAAATGATAATCGATTTAGGAACCAATTCACCGTCTGACATTTGGTGTTTGAATACTTTTTTTCTGCATTTTGCCTGTGCTCTGTGTTTCCTGTATTAACTGCAATGTGATGCTTTATTTTCATTTTATTTTCATTCCTACATTTGTGTCAATTCAGGGTCTTTAATGTCAGATCATCGTGTAGGTCAGTATGGGAAAAAAAAAAAATTCCCATGTCCACTCCAGAAAAAAACATTTTCCCACTGACCTCTGTGATGTGTGGCATACAGATAAAGCATCCCACCTGTTCTCTGTGACAGCCATTAAATTCACTCTTTTGTCCACTGCTCTGAGGCTCCTGATTGGCTAAGGAGCAGAGAGAGAGCGCAGTCTGAGCAGCATAAATACAGAGCAGGGGTGCACATGTCAAACAGAGCAATCTCTGAACCTTTTGCCGGCGACTCCTGAACTCTCCACCACCAGAAACCAGCTCTGCAATGGCTCCATACACAGACCTCGCTCTTCAGGACACAGTCAAGGAACAGCTCTTTAGGTAAGCTCAGTCAAAACTGTCACTTGAGAATGTGTCTCGCTGTAGTTGCTTTAATATCTGTTAAAGTCAAAACTGTTGAACATATTAGTAAACGTGCTTTTGTTGGTTTGTTTCCTTCAGGTGTAAACTCCACATGCTGGAGAGGAAGTGCTGCACAGGAGTAGAGAAGCTGAAGGCTCTGATTGGAGAACACCTTCACAACGGCATCCCTGTGGCAGACATCCTGGAGAAGACAAAGTCTTTCCTCACCTTGAGAAAAGCCCTCCTGTCCCACAGCGGTTACTCCAAATATTCAAGGGACATTTTACGGCTGTTCCCCGACGCAGAGGACGACGTGGCTCCACTCTGCTTTTAATAAGGATGATGGACAACAGAATTTTATTGATGCACTTTGCATCTGTGTGTTTTAATATCTGGAGGATGGAGAAGAAATGCATTTTTTTTGCATTATGTCAAGTGGACATGCAAACACTGATGTGCCTTGTTGTGAGCCCCGATCCAGCATCTTACAGAAGATATGTCCACCACTCACATTGTGGATTCAGTGTGAGGAGGAAAAGTCAACATCATCATCGAGTCAGATCTGTGGGTGAAGGTGTCACTGACTGAACAGGAGACTGTTAAAACATGTCGTGCTGCTATTTGTGGGATTTATGATTCTAGTGGTTGTGGTTTCTTTGTTTCTTTGAACAAGGCCACAGAAGATGAATCCAGTCTGTTTACTATGCAGTAATTAGAAGCTGATGTTTGAATTTAGGACCAAAATGTTTTTATGGGTTTTTATTTTACCTTCAGAAATTTCACTGTTTAACTTCAGTGAAATCTGCTTAACATTTTAAGCCATACGACAATGTTAACCTATATGTTCCTGGGAAAATAAAGCGTATAGGCTAATATTGTACCATTATTGTTTTGATACTGCCTTGTTTCAAGGTTTGATGTGTCATATTCTTAAACACCATCCTTTCTTCTGAAAAGGGATTTGTTATTATTTTGTGTATGCCATGTATGCATTTTTAAATTGTTTTATTCATCACTTTTATTTCTATTCATCCAAAGTGGATTTTGATTTGTTTTGAAGTTTTTGCTGGTTTCAAAAAAATAAAACTGTTAAAGATGATGAAGTCTCACGTATATCATTTTCATGGGCATAACATATTGTACACTGATCATTTTCAAAGATATAAATTTAGGACTCAATCATTTTAGTATCATCTGTGCAGACATTTGGGCTTTGGGGAAGTTTAGGTTCTTCTTTAAAAATCATATGCAAGGCTCTTGTTGAGTGTGGTCTTAAGTGGGTGGAGCCTACTGCTTTGGTCCTGTGACTGCCACCATGACACAGGCAGGTCAAAAGTTAGAGAAAAACCTTAACAAAGCAACATAGACATCATTGCAAACACAGAGGCTCCGTGAACGACGCAAATGAAAATGATGTGAATCATAGAAGATTTGCATTATATAGTGCCAAATCACAATAGAAGTGATTTTAAAGCAGAGCTCATCTCTGTATATATATATATTTTATATAGAGAGAGGGGAAGAGAGAGCAGGCTAAGAGAAGGACAACTATGCAATTAAAATGATAATACATTATATGGTCTTTGTCTTCATCACATCCTTTTGACAGCTCTTCTTCATCACCAGCATCAAAAGGGAATACCTCTAATAGAATAGAATAGAATAAATATGCTTTATTGTCATTGTAAACAGTGTAACAACAAAATTGGTTTAGGATACCCTAACCTAGTGCAAAAGTATGACAATAAATATGAGACAATAAATATAAATATAAAAGCAATAGTATATAAAAATAATAATAAAATACAGCATACTATAATCTATCCCACACACACACATCATTCATTCATGGCATCTTATTGTTCAAGAGCCTGATGTATGGCCCAGGGGTCAAAAGTGTTCCTGAGCCTGATTGTGCGTTACCTCAAGACCCTGTCCCTCTTGCCAGAGGACAGCAGGTTAAAGGGGGCGGGGCTGTGACCAGGGTGAGATGGATCACCAAGGATACTCTTGGCTCTGTTGAGCCCCTGAGAATCTGCAATGTCCTCCAGGGAGGACAGGGGGGGGGGGGGCTGAGCCTGGCCCAGCTGTGAGAAATGGTGCATCCCATAACTACAAATACTGAGACATGGAGGTGTTTGTCATTTTTTCCCCTCTTTTAAGTTATGCCACAGCTGGGCCAGGCTCGTTGGTAAAGGGGTTAGAGCACATCCCATATTCGACTTCCGACCTATACGATCTTTACTGCATGCCATTCTCCCTGCTTTCCTGTGTCTCTTCACTGTCTTATCCAATAAAGGCCTAAAATGCCCAAAAGATAACTTTCAAAAAGTAGTGCCACAGTCTGCATTGATGATACTGTAGAATAGATACTTCAGATGTTATCTCAACGACAAGCTGACATGTGTTAAAGCAGCAGCTCTGAGCATCTCATGAAATGTCCCTCAGACCTCTTCTCAAGACCAACACATTAGGTCCCAGAAACGTATTTTTTTTACTTTCCCCTATGTTTCATGATACTCCCTACCAAATATCATACACTCATATAGTAACTAAATCAGGGCTTACAGTATTTATAATGGGATTTTGGCGCTTTGGGCATCAAAGGGTTAATATTTAAAAATGCTCAAGGGATATCACCGGGCACCCTCTTGGATTTTGAAGAGGAACCCCCCAGCTACAAGAAACAGCAGAGAAAAAAACTTTATCAGACGAAACAAGGTTCATCAAAAAATCAGGCTTTGGCTCCCGGACTATTACCCAGTCATCACTGTGTGCATAACTTGTTGTTCAAATATAAAACGAGGAAATGAGACAAGTACACATATGTTCTGTTTTTTTCTGTGATTGTTTTAATGCGCATCACTTGGCTTGAAGAGATACATTCATTTTGAGACATTTTCCAAAGAAACGACCCTTCATTGAAGGTATGGGTGCTGACACTCACAGAGTAATAAAGCAGCACATTTGTCTTGGATTTTTTTTTCTTCATACATAAACTTCATCTGCTGAAAATGCAGACAAGATATGAAGATATTAAAAAAAAAAAAACAACATCATAAAGGACATGTCAGTCCGATATGTGAATATCACATATAAATCTTAAACATGTTCAACATGAATAGCTATGTTTCCTTAATGGAATAAAATTGTCACATATCAATGTCAGTGTTACCAACAATATACAGGTATTCCCACAGGGAATAATAATGTCACAACAATGTGACGTCAGAAATATGTGACTACTTGCATTGCAAGATAGTAGCCAACCTGCTGTCTGCAAATATCACAGAAACAAAGAATTCAAACTTCACAAAAGTTCGTAAAAATGAAAATCATCAATCATATACAATGATAATCAAAATATGAGACCACCACAAGAATTGGTGCAACTACAGTGTACAGTTCTCAGTTTCTGTTTCGCACAAGTCTTTACGTGTCTACCACGGCCTCCAGGGGGCGCTGTTGACTGGACTCTTCTCTTTAGTGGTGCTGATGTGGACTGTGGAGCTCAGGGGAGAGAAGTCAGCCTCCATCAGGGTCTTATCAGAGGAAGACTGCAGCTTGTTGACGTGGTTCAGCAGTCTTCTCTGGGACTGTGTCTTCACCTCCTCCTTGGACAGGAAGTGTGCCACCTCGTGGACACATCTGCTGTAACCCTGATCAACAACGGCTGAGCTCACAGCTTGATGCTGCTGTTGATGCTGCTGCAGTTGTCTCAGGAGGCAAACTGTCATCTCCAGGATGTCTGCTTTCTCCAGCTTGGAGTCTGGCTGCTGTTTGAGGAACTCTGGACCCAGGAGAGACTTGAGCTGCTCAATGCTGCTGTTGATTCGCTCTCTGCGTAACTTCTCCACCAGAGGCTTTCTGAGCTGTAGAGAGAAGAACAAAGTCATTAATAATCTTATTCTGCACAACAGTGATGAAGTATTAAACAAGAAACCTTCTTATAAGTTTTGTTAAAGTGTTGAATCTTCAATTTACCTTGTGGGTCAGAGTCAGATGCTCCTGAGAGTTGGTGATTGCTGCAGTGATTGTAGGAGCCATGGCTGGATCTCTGTGCTGTAGAGGTCTCTGTAGAGAGAGTCTGATCTCTGCTGGCTTCACCCCTCCTATTTATAGTCCCACATCTCCATATGAATGTGTGGGTCTTGGTCTGGATGGAGTTTCTCACAGTCTCAACCAATCAGAGAGCTCGGTGAGACAATAAGGGATGCAACACACTGAATGGTGTTATTGCCATAGGGATAATGGTTAGATCTCAGGGGAACATGTGGAGGACTTAAAGGGGGGAGGGGGGCTTAGAGGTGGGAGGGGGGTGACTCAGAGATCTGTGTGAATCTGGGAAAGTGGTGACCCCTGTAAAGAGCAGATCTTCTGCCTGATGCTGGGATCAATGATTTTGACTGGGCACACGCTCATTACCCCACCACACATGTGGAAGAATGATAATGAAGACAATTTAGAGTTTCAATTTTCGAAACATGCATATTTATTTTTATATAGCCTAAGGCACACTTCTTAGATTTACTGTAATAAGGAGTCTCTTTATGCAACACTATACAACACATAAAAACTAACCACCCCACTTGGTTGATTTCTATTTAGCAGGGTGAGCAGGGGATGATGCTGAATCTGGAGCTGAGGTAATAAAAAGTAAACTTTGAATAACAGAATATAAAACAGAACCGTTTAAACATGGGTTTTCATTATCAGCAGCTGGATGAAGATGATTTGGTCATATTTTACAGTTTGATTGTGGCTGTCACAAATATAAACTTTAGCTTCTGTCTTGCTGCACACACCATAACCAGGAGCTGATCAATTCAGGAATGGACTCCCTTTTATTGGTCCCGTCAAAATAAACCGCCTGGAATGCAGAGGAACAATCTGAATCTAAAGCAGGAGAGAAACAAGAGCTTTTGAATGTTCATTAATCCTTAGCATGACAGAATTCCTCATAGACATTTTACAAAAGCCTGGTAATGACGAGTCCTGATGACAGGAATTTCCATTCAGGGGCGGTGAGACAAAACTCGTAAACTGACTCCATAATTAATGTGATGTGCAACCAGACACACTTCTTTTGTTCTTGGAGCCAGTGAATGGACAGAGTGTGGGAAACCAGGGAAAACTCACTCACAGAGCCCCTGTGGGACAATAGAGGCAGACCAGACAAAAGACGTCTGTGGGGGGAGGAGAAATTCTTTACTACTGAATTTTAAATGTTTACATTTTTACTCACCGTATCTCACAATATAGATGATGTTGCTCATTTTATTGGTACAAATAGTTTTAAAAAATTAGAAAACACACAATCAAAGAGTAGAGGTTTATCAATGTTTAAAGAAATTCAATTATATTTCCATAATTAAGAACTAAACCAAACTTTTAATTTATGATACTTACAATTTATACAATACAAAACTGCAATGCCTTAATTCTCTAAGGAGGGCGTGCGAATAATCAATATATATCTATATCAATACAATACAATACAATATATAAGTATTTATGAATGTGTCTGTCAAAAAGTAGTATTTCAGTATTTCTGTGGATATGCATTTGTGAATGAGGAGATAATTACTCATTATAGCACATTTGAATAATGTAATTCATGCAGTCTTCAAATATAATTGTGTGAAATATACTGCAACAAATATGATTGTATGTTATGACTACATTATAGTTTGTTGTAAAGCATTATTATATACTGTTCATAAAGAGTCAGGGTTAAAAGGAGGTACAACTATGTGGTTTAAATTCTTATTTAATTATAAACTCTGCAGCCATGTGCTTGATGTGGTTTTTAGGTTAGATCCCCAGTCAAAATATTTGTGTTTATCTCTCCAGCTCTCTTCTCCTAATTGAGAGTGTCTTAACAACAAATTTCAGCCTCGGGGGAGAGGAGCTGGGAGCTGCTTGTGTGGGGATGAATTAGCATTTAACAAGGCACATGTCTATTGTTGAGTGGGAGCGCTGTCAATGGGCAGAGTGTGGGAAAGCTGAGAGAGCAGAGTCACAGTTCAGTGTGATTAGCATCCTCAGCCCCAGCAGCACCTGACTACTCTCCAAAGGGAGTTGGCACACTCCAGAGGAAGACTCCTGTCTCTCCTTATTCTCTCTTTTTTCCTCTGTTTCTTTCCGTGTCTGGCTCTGTGTGGTGCCAACTCACTAACTTTTGCCAACTTAATTTCCCCTCTGTCTAACGGGTCATCATTTCAACCTAAGCCTTTTATATTTACTCCATTGATGGTTGCCAAACTGTCTGAGCGATGTGGCCCTAACAACAAAGGTTATCAAGACTTTGTCTGGCCTAATGTTTTGGCACACACACACCTTTATGTGGATGCCATGTCTTTTAAAAAACCTCCAAATGAAGTGACTATTTGACAAGCAGGATCTCATGGTGCAGAGGGTGGTCTTGTGTTTGAACAGACAAAAGATGGGGAAGAAGTGTTAGCTGGTTTTGTTGGCCAAAATAAAATGGAGATTTGGAATTACTTAAAAACATCAAGTACCTGTGACGAAATGTTTGACATTAGAAAACACAGTCTGGATATTGTGGTATTATCAATAATAAAAAATAAAAACGCCTCCCTTTTTCCCTCCAGATGGTTCATGCCATCAGATTCTGTCTCTTTCTCAGAGCAGGGCAGTGGTCATCAGTGAAGCATTCAAACTCCTATTATGTTGCATTGATCATAGTTGACAGGATTCAGAGTGGACAGACCAGACAGGAGGCTCTGTTACATCTGACCAGCTATCAGATGAGAGATCTTTTTCCATTTTTAAATAGTGTGTTGTACTGTGTGTACCTATAATCTGTGACAGTTGTTTTGTCTTTATGTAAAGCGCATTGAGTTGCCTTGGTATGAAATGCGCTATATAAATAAAGATGCCTTGTCTTGCCTTGCCTTACCCTGTATAAGTATAAGAAGCCGAAGTACCTGGCCTACGCTAGACTTAAAAGTACCCAAATTACCTGGCGTATGCTGTATATATAAATGCTAAAGAAATGCTGCTATTTAGTTACTTGCTGATGTTGGGGATGTTGTCACTGTCCCACGTGTGCGACAGGTTGATCAGCGTGTGCTCAGTCAAAGTCATTGATCCCGGCATCAGGCAGTAGATCTGCTCTCTCTACAGGGTCAACACTTTCCCAGATTCACACAGAGCTCTGTGAGCCTCTTTCATCACCCGCCCCCCAGTCCTCCACCTGTTCCCCTGAGATCTAACCATTGTCCCCGGGGCAATAACAGCACTCAGTGTGTTGCTGCTCCACATGTCCTATTGTCTCACCGAGCTCTCTGATTGGTTGAGACTGTGAGAAACTCCATCCAGACCAAGACCCACACATTCATATGGAGATGTGGGACTATAAATAGGAGGGATGAAGCCAGCAGAGATCAGACTCTCTCTACAGAGACCTCTACAGCACAGAGATCCAGCCATGGCTCCTACAATCACTGCAGCAATCACCAACTCTCAGGAGCATCTGACTCTGACCCACAAGGTAAATTGAAGATTCAACACTTTAACA
Source organism: Trachurus trachurus (assembly GCF_905171665.1). Lineage (NCBI taxonomy): Eukaryota > Metazoa > Chordata > Actinopteri > Carangiformes > Carangidae > Trachurus > Trachurus trachurus. The sequence continues at coordinate 34,998,675 of NC_139896.1, forward strand.
AAACGTATAAGAAGGTTTCTTGTTTAATACTTCATCATTACTGTGCAGAATAAGATTATTAATGACTTTGTTCTTCTCTCTACAGCTCAGAAAGCCTCTGGTGGAGAAGTTACGCAGAGAGCGAATCAACAGCAGCATTGAGCAGCTCAAGTCTCTCCTGGGTCCAGAGTTCCTCAAACAGCAGCCAGACTCCAAGCTGGAGAAAGCAGACATCCTGGAGATGACAGTTTGCCTCCTGAGACAACTGCAGCAGCATCAACAGCAGCATCAAGCTGTGAGCTCAGCCGTTGTTGATCAGGGTTACAGCAGATGTGTCCACGAGGTGGCACACTTCCTGTCCAAGGAGGAGGTGAAGACACAGTCCCAGAGAAGACTGCTGAAGCACGTCAACAAGCTGCAGTCTTCCTCTGATAAGACCCTGATGGAGGCTGACTTTTCTCCCCTGAGCTCCACAGTCCACATCAGCACCACTAAAGAGAAGAGTCCAGTCAACAGCGCCCCCTGGAGGCCGTGGTAGACACCTACAGACTGGACTTACTCCCTGACAAACTGAGCCGACCATGTTGGTCAAAAGTTATTATCAGACAAGTGTTTTCATTTATCTTAGTCCTATTGGACTTTTGTTTTCTTTCTTTCTGAAAGTATTGGGAAACACAAGATTGTATTCTATGAATGACATTCTTTTATTGATTTATCAATATTGTTTAAAAAAAAAAAAAGTGACCTTACTGGTCAGAATTATACATGACTTAAATCCCTGTGATCTCGTGTTGAGATCAGTCCAGTGACAGGAGCTGGCAAATTCAGCTACTTTCTATTGGCATTTTTGATTGTGCATCATTTCTGATGTGTTTTTTACAGTGTAAAAGATTACTGACCCATGTTGGGTCTTGGAGTCCTCTTTTTTATTATAAACATGTTCTGCTGTGTCAGCAGCATAAGTGTGACTTTTGAAAGTTATCTTCTCTCAGTGCAGAGAGTTGGTTTGCTTTGTGTGACTTTGACAAAATGATTATCTGTCTTTTATAAAGACACTGAAGCTGACTTGACTCAATTTGAGTACACTATCTTAGATCTTAAGTGTTTATTGTGATGCATCATCACCACTATTGCCTCTGTGGAGGTACAGAAACATGATGTGATTCTTTCTGAATAAAAAAAAAACATCAACCGAATCTTGAGCTGTGACATTGCATTCTTTCACTGAGTGAAATTAGCTGTAAGAAAAAAGTTTGTCTGAGCCCAGCTACACTGCAGGGCTGACATCATTACCTGGGCTGCTGTGATGAAATGTCTGTACTGTCTCCATCCCTCAGTATGGAGTCCACATAAATTGCAGCATCTTTTGTTGGCTGAACACTAACCTTCAGTGGTCAGCTTGGGTATCACATCTGTTGAATGTAGTTGCAAAATTCAGTTGACCCCTTGAAGCTTTTAAAGGTTGATGAACTCATCTTATTCTACACAGTCAGATACACTATGGGCATCTGTATGTGGTGACTGATGCATGAACAATATTAAATGACATAACTGAAAACGATTACAGTCTTAGCAGCGTTTTGATTGCTGCATATGCTGCAGATGGATAAATAGCTTACTTAAAACGGTCACTACTGTGTCCAATAGGCCTACCACTAGAGAGTTTTAACCATGAAATGTTTATGTTCGGCAGAATAAAGGGGTTGAGTGTTTTTTCATTTGAACTCGGCATCAGAACTGTGCAATTATTATAGCCTACCCCTTGATAGGGGATAGAAACTTGTTTTGGATTAAATTACTTTAAAAAAAAAAGATCCCACTGTATGTAAAAACTATGTTTTGTTGAGAGTATGAGAGTATGTATTTCAGATACTGTGGGTAAATCCTCCTACATAATGAACCAAATGTATCCTAAAAAAACAAACAGACAAAACAAAATAACAACACCCCCCCCCCCCCCCCCCCCCCCCCTCGTCAGACTGTGCGTGCACGCTGATTGGACGTCTCGGTCACGCACGCACGTCACGCAGCACGCAGCGTCAAAATCATCGCCGACCATGGCGGAATGTGGTCGAGTTGACAGCAGCACAAGTAACCATACCATGGATAAAAGCATTACCCTTCCGCCCGATGAAATATTCCGCAATTTGGAGAACGCCAAACGCTTCGCCATAGACATAGGTACCTGGGGGTGTTAACGTCTGGCGGCTTTCTGCTGTCACTTTGTCCTAACGCAGCTAATCTGTGTGTTTATGGAGCAGCTCTGCCGCAGCCTGACACTGAGGACAACACATGACTTTAGTGCAAGTAAACAAGACAAAGCTAATGTTAGCTGCATGGAGTCGTCTCCAACCTGAATTTGTTTGAGAGCGAGTCCCGCTATCTGTTCGTTTAGTGTTCCGGGATTGTTTTTGTCTCTTAAAGCGAATTTGCTCAAACAACCTGCTCAACTTTGGCAACTAGTGCAGCAGCGTTGGCGTTAGCTGCTAGGCTAGCTCTGTGTTAGTTAACGTTAGTGGGCTGTGTTGTCGTCTCTGACCTAAACACCCACATAACTGTTTGTAAGTGCACTGTTTGTTAAGGTCAGGGTCTTTGGCGTCAACCCAGCTGTTTCACGTGTGCATGTTTCTGTTGTACTGTTGTTGTTGTTTTTTTAATCGCCTATTATCATTTATTTAACAGGTGGCTCTCTCACAAAGCTCGCCTACTACTCAACGGTTCAACATAAAGTGGCCAAAGTACGGTCATTTGAGCACAGCACGGAGGTAATTATTAATTATCCATCGTGGAGGCATTTATCTCCCAGCAGTCTGTGTTGCCTCTCTGTTAAAACACCACAAGCAGCAGAATGAATGTATCCACACACCCCCTCTCTCTCCTCTGTGCCCCAGGACGCTGCCAGTGACAAGCTGTATGAGATCTCGGTGCAGGAGGAGGTCACTGCACGCCTGCACTTTATCAAGTTTGAAAATGCTTACATTGAAACATGCTTGGACTTCATCAAAGACCACCTGGTCAACACAGAAACCAAAGTTATCAAAGCCACAGGTGGAGGGGCGCACAAGTTCAAGGAACTCATTGAGAGGAAACTTGGACTTAAGTGAGTATTCAAACCAACTGAATGGTGTATATATATTTGTGTTGCATTAACTTAGCCTGTTGTCTATTTGGTGTATAGTATATTTGTAAACAAAATGGCAAGGGAGGCACATTTCTGGCATTTTCTGGATGACTAACTTGAAATAAACAACGGTTCACTGCCCTCCCTCTAGCCGATCCACTCACAAAGCAATTTCCTACTCTGTTCCTGTGAAGTGGTTTAAATCAGAGGACAGATTGGATTGTTTTGGAGAGAGCTTTAGGAGACTTTAGGGAGACTATGCTGGGAAAAAAGTAGTATTTGCCAGCTTGACAACTTCAGCTGCTCCTTTGTTGGCTAAGCAAACATGTGAAAACAAAAAACATTCATATGATGTTTGACTTGCTTTTGCATGTCTGACTCCAATGAGAGAAAAATATGTAGGTAATATACAGTAGTTTTCCTGTTAAATGTGGCCCTGCTGCTCCAGAGAATGGGAGCTGGACTGTGAAAGTTTTTGAAAGTATTTGTTTGGCATTAAAATCTGCCTGTGTGTCTATCAACACTCACGACTGCACACAGATGCTGTTTGGAAAAATGTAAATGTCTGGCAATTTCGAGGAGAGGTGATTGCACATTGTAATTTAAGAGCCAGTGGACAATACAGAACGGCTATTTTCCTGCTCTGGTTTTATTACAAATTTGTCTGAGAGGGATTCAAGCTAATGAACTGTTTATGTGTTGCATTGTGGCAGAGTGGACAAAGAGGATGAGATGACCTGCCTTATCAAAGGCTGTAACTTTGTGCTGAGGAACATTCCCCATGAAGCTTTTGTGTACGCCAAGCACGCCGACTCCGAGTTCCGCTTTCAGACAACTCATCCAGACATCTTCCCTTACCTGCTTGTAAACATCGGCTCTGGGGTGTCCATAGTCAAGGTAACAAGAGTTATTTTTTTTTCAACTAGAAGATTTTAGTTGACCAAGTGAGAGCCGAAGTCGACCTACATCTCTTATCAATGAGGACATTTCAGACTCAGTTTCATAATTCAAAGTGGCATTGACTGCTTATCTCAGATGTGTTTGTTCAGAAAGTGCATTGAATAAAGATGACTCAGCAGAAAAGAAAAGTTCAAATCAATGTGTAAACAGTGCCATCATCACAAGGTCTGTGCAGCATACTTGACTGTTTACATACTTTAATCCACAGAAGAGCAGCTGATGGAAAATCTGTCAAGTGCCTTGCTTCTCTGTCACGACTCACCAATGTTTCTCTCTCTGTTACAGCCCTATGAAAATGACTTCATGTCTTTATCTATACAGTAGACTATGTAAAAAGCATGTTTGACTTTTTCTACATAGCTAACATTAGCACAAACAAGTTTGCACATAAATATCCCATTCACTTCCTCCTCAACAGGTTGAATCAGAGGACAAATTTGAGCGAATAGGAGGGAGCTCAATAGGTGGAGGGACATTCTGGGGCCTTGGAGCCTTGCTCACCAAAACAAAGGTATCTTGAATAGCTTGGTCTCTGTTAATACTGTTGTATTATGTCTTTGAAGTAAAGCTGCATCTTGAACTTGTGACTCTTTACTCTCCTGTAGAGATTTGACGAGTTGCTACAGCTGGCCTCAAAAGGGCAGCACACAAGTGTGGATATGCTTGTCAAAGATATCTACGGAGGATCTTACGGGTCGTTGGGCTTGACTGGAGATCTCATCGCCAGCAGTTTCGGAAAGTCTGCTACTGCTGACAAAGGTAACGCATGGGCACACTGACTTAATGTGATCTGACTGTGGTGTTATGTATGTCTGTGTTCAGGTCACTGTAATAAATCTGAATTAATATTTAGCATTTAATTTGGTCATTATGACAAAAACACAGAAAAGCAGAATATCAAACACTAGTGCTGTATGGACTAGAGATGTGGCTGTAAAAAAAAGTAACACGCTCATTTGCCTGCTTGGAAGGGCAGCGGCTGTAGTGGGTAAAATATATTCCAATGCTGACCCAGTTTCACAGTTTAGAGTTTATCAAAATTTCCATTGGCGCTGAAAACATTTCTGCAGTTTAATCCACTTCTCTGCTGTTCACCCTTATGCTCAAAATACTGCCAACAGTCATACTGTCACCAGTTTATGGCAAAATACAGTCCTTTTTAGTCGTATTTTAATATTGGCTCATATTTTTCACAGTTAGTGCAACGCTTGTGTTGAAATAAGTGGATGACCTTTCACCCAGATCTAATGCAGCTTTGCTCCCTGCGCCGCGTTTGTAACCGTAAAGAAATTAACAGATGGCACCATTCCAGAGATATCTGTAGCGTTTTCAGGCTCATTTCAATCCTGTTACTCTTCATCTACTTATGGTCGTGCCATTCTTGAGAATTTAATGTAGTTTAAGCTTGGAAATATGATGGATGTTTTTGATGTTGATATCCATTCATGTTAATTGTTGTCTCAATGTTCAAAAAAATAAAAAAAAGCAACAGTTTTATCCCGATATTAATTGTGTATATTCAGTGCTTAGTGTTTTAAATGTCCTCAAGCAGTCTTTCACTTGATATAGACATGTTGCTGTTATGTTTATATAACTCTCTTCTGAAATGCAGAGTTTTCTAAAGAAGACATGGCCAAGAGCTTACTCCATATGATCAGCAATGACATCGGGCAGCTGGCCTGTCTGTATGCAAAGCTCCACAACCTGTCCAGAGTCTATTTTGGAGGCTTCTTCATCCGAGGGCATCCTGTCACCATGCACACAATCACCTACAGCATCAACTTCTTCACAAAGGCAAGGCCTCTATTTCTCTACTGACACACAAACACATTAGAAATCCCCCACACATGACCATGACAGTGAATCTTATGTGATACACAACATGTATTGTTGCTCTGTTAGAGTTCCTCTCTATGTTTTGTGTTCTCTTCCTCTTAGTTCAATCTCAATTGAGTTCTGAGCGTGGTTTGTCTTTAGCTGAACTTTCACCTGCAACTCAGATTTCTATGTTATGACCTCCTCTTGTTTTGTGGTTGTAGGGTGAAGTTCAGGCCTTGTTCCTAAGACATGAAGGCTATCTTGGAGCCATTGGAGCGTTTCTTAAAGGAGCAGAGGAAGATAGTAAGAAAAACACAACCTCATATCGTATATATATTATTATTATTCCATGAAGTTTTCACTGATGTCAAGTATAAACAAAATCATCAGACGTCAGCTGTGAAACTACTGATGTAAACACATTTAAGTAACAGGACAAACACTGATGACACACATTAATTTGAAAACAGCAGACTGATTAGTTTGATAATAAGTGGAGTAAAATCTAAATGTAATTAGAAATTTGGTATATTGTCAAAAAATTGCCAGCCAATGGCACACCAAATGTTTTTTTCAAAACAAACCTAAATAAGATCTAAATAAAATGTATCTAATTGCACATGTTCTGCCATAAATATGTCATAATGTTGTTTTTCACTCCTCTAGATCCAAACCAGTACAGTTGGGGTGAGAACTATGCTGGAAGCTCAGGCCTGATGAGCGTCTCTCCAGATATGAATCCCATGCAACGTGCTCGTAGTGGAACGGTGAGTCTGCACAGGAAGTGAAGAGCGATCAGATATGAAGACCTGAAGCTGGGCCGTGCACCACAGTGTGCCATTTTAAAAGCCTCATGACCTATTTTCACTCTTGTCAGTTGTCCATTGGTTTTTCCCCTTTCACTTCATTCTATCAAATATCTGATACTTTTACATTTGAGCTTTATTTTGCGGTTTTTATTTTTCATCTCCCCTGTGGAAATATTATCACCTCTGTCCTCACCTAATCCACAACCATCATGAAAAGACAGTCATCACCTCAGTCCTTGCAATCTGATGATCTTTGTTTTCATTTCCTCTCTACACATTCTTCTGTCTACCAAACCCTCTCCTTCAGTTTCCTGTAAGTACCTCCGCCTGCTCCACTTGTGTGCACTGGTTTGGTTTGGTGACATGTTGTCCCGCTTACGGCGCCCTCGATAGCTGCAGACACTCAACTCGTGCTCACTTAGAGACGGGAGAGTACAGTAGGTTTTGTTTTTAGTTTAGCTTCATGCAGGATCCTGCTGCTGTTTCGCTGTATCGCTTATTAGATCATTTCTAAGAAGATGGAGAAGGTCTGTTTTTGATTCCCAGGGAGTCAATAGCAGTTTGCACTTTGCTTTCTCATTTCTTGTTGTGGTTTTTGGAGCATGCAAGGTTTTTATACAACATCAGGAGCTGTTAACCACCAACTCACCCCACAAATTCCTGCTTTTATTACAGCTTTTATTGCCTAGTTTTCATGGGTGCAAATGGGCAAAGTGTGAAGCAGGACTGAAAATGAAACATTTGCTCGTTTTCTGTGAAATGCCACATCAGAAACCTCCAATAGATGCAGAATTTCCCTTTTAAAAACACCTGACGCCCTCTAACGGACTGTTGTTGTGCCCTTAGTGACTGAATGGATCCACTGGTCCTTAGGATTGAGTTCTGCTAAGATCTTCCCTCTTGTCTCCTCCTTACTGCATCTTCAACTTCCTTGTTGCCTCAATGAGGAAAAACAGAGGAAGAATGGAAGAGACACCGATCTATTTTGGGGGCTGTGAAAGACAGAAAGTATCATCACTGTCTCTGTGTTGTCTAGTTTGACATGTTGGAGATGGACCGTCTGGAGAGGCAGCTGGTGAATCTGCCTCTGCTGCAGGACCCGTCCTCTTACATCCCTGACACCGTGGACCTCACAGAGGACGCTCTGGCTCGCGAGTACTGGCTCTACTGCTTCGAGGAGGCCCTGGACGGGGTAAGGACGGCTGCTCTTGTTTCAGAGTATAAAAGCAAGGTTTGAAAAGAAGTGCAGAAACTATTTATGAAGGAAAAATGAATGAATGAATCTGTGAAACAGTTCGGTAGGTGGGTAGCAGTATTGGTATCTCTGCCTCCTTCTATGGATTCTGTCTGTGGCTCGCAGCAAAATTTCACATTTCCTGCTGATATATTAGGCAGCTTAAAGCCCTATTATGTAACTTATTTGGCTTTTTATTAGCAAAAATCAAATATTGCCTTCGTATTTCACGTCAAATCACACCCGCATACAAATGAAAGCTTTCTGGTACCTTAGAATGAGTTGTTACAAGTCGTTACAAATACATAAGTGGGCGACGCACCGAACCGAGGCGGCCATGTTGCATCGCCATTTTTTACGTTGAGTGGCAGCGTGACCGTAGGTAACCATAGAAACTCAGCGGAGCTGTCGGCTCGGCCTGTTAAAACTGTCACCACTGTGTAGTGTGAGGAAGGACGGAGGCACTGATGTTGCATTCAGGTGCAGTCAGGCAGACGGCCGTCGACAAACCAACCGGATGTCATTTTACTCCACCAGAGAAAGACGGTAAAACGTGGGTCAGGTAAACAATACGACATCACCATGACAACATATTGTCAGGCCTGTATTGTTTTGCCTCGTGCTGGCGGACCACTTGTTTACATAGAAGCTTGTTTATCCTGTTACATGCAGCGTCTGTTGTCTGTCTGACGTCTGCCCCATTTCACCTGAATGCAACATCAAGAATACGTTCTGATATGCAACCGCACCGCTAGATGGGGGGAATTCCTACATATTATACCTTTAAAACAAGTTCAGCGTCATTCGTTAGTCAACAAAATAAACCCTGAGATGAACCAAAAACTCTGTGTGTCTGCAGTTCAGCACTTTTCATAAACATGAACTGATATGATTGAACTCTACACACAGTGTGAGCTCATGACCATGGCTGATTAGTTTTGTTGTGTTTTTGTTTTTTTGTTTTTTTCCGGAGCAGGTGGTTAAAAGAGCCGTAGCGAGCCAGCCTGATATACCGGAGGCGAACGAGCGAGCCGAGAAGTTCCGCCAGAAATACAGACACAAGCTTCAGACCCTCCGGCACCAACCATTGTAAGAACTGTGTCTTCCTCAGCGTCCGTGGCCCTTTCCGTTCCACCCAGACGTTGCTTTTAGCAGACTAAAACTCCAACTCCTTTCTTCATTGTCTGCATTAGTTTCATGTCTTCATACCTGCTGTAACTGCCCACTGTAACTGTGCTTTGTCAATGAAGAGGTTAATTCTGTTTACTGTTTCAGTTTTTAGGAATGGGGCGGACATCGTAAGTGTGTGTCAGTTGTATTGATTATGCCAATGACTTAGCAGAGTGCTGATATCAGAGTGGTGGTTGAAATTGTTAAGAGGTCACTTTGACACTATGTCATCAACCACAATATAGATAAAAACACCACGACAACAAGTTTTATGCATCTACTGCCCAAGCCCCGTTGTGTGTATGTGTTTCTCTCTGGCTAATGTAGAGTGCTTCTCTTCTCACCTAGTGCTTATGGATCCCTCACTGTCAGAAGTCTTTTAGACACGAGGGAACACTGTTTAAACGAGTTCAACTTTCCTGATCCCTACTCTAAGGTCTGAGTGAAATCTATCAACCTATTTTGTTTTCTTGTTGTGTTCTTGTGGTGTGTTACACAGGTGGTTTGGCCCTCACTGATCCATTTTTGTGAATTTGTTACCATTTCATACAGTCTCACGGTGTTGCACATGTTTTTCACCTGTTAGCTGATAACATAAATTTATGTTGTTTTAACACAATAGCTTTTTTTTTCTTCTTCTTGAGTTTAACATTTCTGATTATTGACTAGTCTTTTTTTATTTCATGTGAAGCTGTGAAATTGTATCATGTCTCTGTTGTGTTGCAGATTAAACAGAGGGAGAATGACGCCGCTCTCAAGTATTACCAGAAGGCGGTGAAGTCGGTGGAGGAGTTGAGCTGGGAGCAGAGACAGTTTGCCCTGGTCAGGGGCGTCCTGGCTGGGAATGTGTTTGACTGGGGAGCCAAGGCCGTGTCGGAGTGAGTGGCGTTAACACCCAGCTGTCAGCCGCCTGCTTGACTGGTTGCTCTGTTCTAGGGTTGATTGTTGGTACTGTAATGGGAGAGGCTCTGGCAACCTAAAACAAGGAGATTTTTTTACTGCTTTGAAAGTTTCACCTTGTTTTGTCAAGTTACAATACCTCGAGTCTGCCTGCCTGCCTGCAGGGGCCCAATATGAACAGAATAATAAATCTATTAAAGTAAGTGCTGCTTGCCATGGATCCAAACAATCAATATGAGTGCACTCAGTGACTCTTTCAAAGATTTATTTCATTCCTTTGCACTTTGACAGCCACTGACTGCCAAATGGCCAGCTATAGTGGGCACGTGCAATAACAGCTTTTTTTGAGGCAGACGGCTAAATCCTAACATTGTACTTTGGAATATTTTGTCTTGTCTCTCGTGCAGTGTCCTGGAATCTGATCCTGAGTTCGGCTTTGAGGAGGCAAAACGACAGCTGGAAGGTATCAGAGTATCTCTGTTGACTACAAAGGAGGTGTAGCATTTTAGCAGAGCAGCAGCCTCAGTGCTCCGTACACATCTACACCCAAGGCATTCAGGCACACTGCTGAGAGTACTGTTTTATATTGCTGCTATAATCCGGCACATTTACATGGTTTTTATATGCTCATTAATGTGCACTGTCCCATCCAAATAAACAAATAAAGTAAAGTAGGTTGCACCCAGTGTTTTGAAAAAATAGAAAAAGCATGCACATCCCTAAATCTAAACGCTGGGTGCCGGACAAAATAGGTAAATGATAAGAAAAAGAAAAGTCCTCACACCAACAAAAGCTCCAGAGCAATAATTTATTATCACCCATGGGGGGAGTGACGTTTCGGGATCAAAAACCCTTCCTCAGACTAACACAGGTGAAAACAACGAGATCAATCAGGTGACGCATCATGTAAGTGCACAGTATTCAAACACATAACATAATTATAAAACACACAATAAGAAAAGAGAAAAATGTGTGCACAAGCATGCTATGGTAACAGTAACATGACATAATCATCAGGTATATAAAAACCCATCATACAGTCATGTGATAAGTACAAGAGGCATCTCTGTTTCCTGTTACTTTGGTGACATCGGATGGATCTTTTTCTATTTCTCCTTTTTTTCTTGTTTATCACCTGATATGAACAAATCAAGATGCCTCTGGTACTTATCACATGACTGTATGATGGTTTTTTATATACCTGATGATTATGTCATGTTACTGTTACCATAGCATGCTTGTGCACACATTTTTCTCTTTTCTTATTGTGTGTTTTATAATTATGTAATGTTTTTGAATACTGTGCACTTACATGATGTGTCACCTGATTGATCATGTGACCCGTGAGTACATTAGAAGCTTGTTGTTTTCACCTGTGTTAGTCTAAGGAAGGGTTTTTGATCCCGAAACGTCACTCCCCCCTTGGGTGATAATAAATTATTGCTCTGGAGCTTTTGTTGGTGTGTGGACTTTTCTTTTTCTTGCCCGCAGTGGTTTGGCAGCACTCAGAAATGGACACACACTCACTGTAGTTACATGGAAGAAAATGAAACTGTGTCTCAAGGTGTCTCACACTTTGTCTTTTCATTAATATCAACAGAGATTAATTCTGTGTTTTCTTTTGCCTCCTCAGAGCGGCCGTGGCTGGTTGACTCCTACGACCAGTGGCTGGAGAGACTAAAGGTCAGACTCGGGCAAAACCTTTATATGGGTGGAGGGTAGAGGCTTTTATTAAAACCACTTGACTTTATCATGATTTTATACATACACACTCTGTATTTAACACAAAATGAGCCTGGATTAGTCAGACACACACAGCTCAGATGCTGTCATTACCAGGCACAACTATCTTCATGAAGCACAGAGAGGAAACGCAGAAAACAGACTTGTGTAGCTCATTAGTAACATTTCACATTCACATGCTTACGATGGTGTTTCTGTCTTGTCTGCTCTTGACGATTAGTGCTTGAAAACAATCCATCCTGGTTTTCTCTTACAGGGTCCTCCTCATAAGTGTGCCTTGTTTTTCGTAGATAATAGTGGAGTAGACATCATTCTAGGCGTGATGCCTTTTGTCAGAGAGCTTCTCTCTCGAGGAACAGAGGTGAGGAACAGCTACAGCGTCGTTTAAAATCATATTTGATCAAAGTGTTTGATTCTGTGAAGCTCCATTGTCCATCTACATTTAGGTTGTTTTGGCCAGCAACTCTGGTCCAGCTCTGAATGACGTCACAAATGGAGAACTGCAGATATTGACCGAGAGAATCGCTGCTATGGATCCAGTGATTCAGTGAGTATTGAGTTTACTACAATACAAAGTAAAGAACTATGTATGCATTGCCTTGCCTACAGGTGGCAATGAAGAGACAACCAGCAACTTGTAACTTCTAAAATGTTGTTTTCCATGTCGGATCTTGTGAAACACTCCCAACAAGAAGAATGTCTGTGATGTGTTGTTGTTGCGCAGGGCCGGTCTGAGGGAGGACAGGCTGACGTTGGTCCAGAGTGGATCCAGTTCCCCCTGCCTTGATCTGAGGTCAGTTATTTGACATTTTCAAGAGAGTGCAGTATGCTATCTGCTCTTATCTGCCATAGACTGATGTTAGCTTGACTTGGGCTTCAAGACTAGAGTGATTCTGAAGAAGTTGCATTGAAAACTGGGGCACGGATTTTGAACGACTCTCATTGCATGTGTAAATGATGAATTATCAAACTGGTTCCAGAACAATAAGCTAAGTCTCAATGTAAATAAATGTAACTTCATGATCTTCTACAACAAAAATAAATCTCATGCAAAAGAAGAAGCCAAAATACTAATCAATGGAGTTGAAATCCTTCAAGTACCACACACCACATTTCTGGGTGTCATTTTGGATGAAGGTCTAAACTGGAATAATCATATTAATCAAGTTAGCAAAAGATCAATGAAAATGCTTGGTATACTGAAAAGGGTTTCTCCCCTGATCAATCCTGGTCTGCAATTCATCCAGTTTACCTGAACAAATTACTGTTAATCCAAAAAAGATTTCTAAGAAGGATCTCTCGGTCTAGTAGACTAGAACCATGTGCACCCCTTTTTATGAAATATTCAATATTGCCCATTCACAAACGTAAAGGGACAACAAGGAGTTTTGGAAAAGCGAAGCGTTTTCACACTACATTTATGAGCCTCCGCGCACCGTGAAATTCTTTGACCGGCGCAAGACAGACTCAAGTTTTCATTCATCAATAATTAAGGTCAGAGGTTGGAAGACGATCACATACCGTCGTAGTTCCAACCATAAACGGCGATTCGGCGCCGTTATTCTCATGACTCGCCACGAAACCGAAAGTAAGGAAACGCTGGTCGGCTCGACCAGCATTTCCACCACCACTAATAATAACAAAATAACCATAGAGACAAAACCATATATTTATCTAAAATGGGCCCATTAACAAGTGTGGGTAACGTAGATTCATCCATATTGATGTGAGACTTTTTTATAACCAAATAGAAACTCCTCGTTGTCCCTTTTAATGTCTTCCATTCATGTTTGTTTGTTTGTACATAAGTTTATCAACGGTAAACAAAATCTTCCTGACACTTTTCAACATTTTTTTTACTTTTTCATCTGACCTTCATTCTCATTCAACTAGGCATAGTGACAGTCTTCATTTACCCTTCTGTCGAACATCTGGGCATCAATCTAATATTACATTTAGAGGTCCAGTACTCTGGAATGGTTTGGATGTGTTTCTGAGGTCAACATCATCTTTCACAACCTTTAGAAAGTTACTGAAAAAACACCTTATGTCATAACCTTCAGTGTTATTTTCCTGGTGTTAATTATGCATCCATCTTCCTTTCTTTTGCTGTTTATGTTTTATAGTTTTTCTATGTTGTACTGTACATTTTATTGTTTATCTTGAATTTTTCTATGTAATACTTCTTATTGTTTATCTTGAGTTTCATGTAATTCTTAGATGATGGGAGTGGAACTTCGTACAAGCCCTCCAGGCTTCGTTCCCTCTTTGCACTGTTTTTTTTAACTAAATCAAATCAAATGGGAAGACATGAGCTCTCACTGGGCAGGAGAAGACTAAAACAACATGCTACTGAAACAGAGTTTGGAAACGTACTCACACTGCTCATACTAATACTTGGGAGCTAAAACCTGCAGTATCTCCATCTGTGCTGTGTTGAATTTGACCAAGAATGTGTTAATCTTTTTACAAGAGCATCATTGAAAGGTTACAGTCAGATATATAATCTGACAGTTGAGTAGGTGTGTTGAGCTTATTAGCTTTCCTCCTACAGGTGTTGGAGAGCAGCCCGTATGTCCTTGTCAAAACAATAAAACAACCAAATTCACATATTCACATGTGCTGTTTATATATAAGCTTACCAGAAGCTTCTGACGAGTATAAATAGCTGAATCAGGAAACAAAAAGATGTTACAACACAGCATTTTCATTGTCTCAAAGTTAGAAGTGTGAAATTTAATTCCGTTGTAATCATATACAATCCTGTGTCTTCCTCCAGCCGTCTGGACAAAGTGCTGGCGACGATGGTGCGAGAGCGGAAAACCGACCTGGTGATCATCGAGGGAATGGGTCGAGCCATCCACACCAACTACTACGCCATGCTCAGCTGCGAGAGCCTCAAGATGGCCGTCATCAAGAACTCGTGGCTGGCCGACCGGCTGGGAGGGAAGCTGTTCAGCGTGGTCTTCAAGTACGAGGTGCCGGCTGGAGGGAAAGCCAGCCAGGACTCTGCGCCGCTGACGCCCTCATGAGCGGGGACGGCGCTCGAGTTTCAGCAGGACAGGAAACACTGAAGCCGAGCGAGCAGAGGGGAAAAGCTGGAGCTCTGAATGTAAGGCGACGATCGGATACTGCCACTGGGTGAATGACTGATTGTGAAGCTGATTGTAATATTTTGGCAGGTTTTTAAAGGTGATAATTTACAGGGAGATTTTACTTTAAAACACTATTGATTTTAGTGCGGGTGTCATTAAGATAATTATCATTGCTTTCTATTATCCTGTACAATCACTTAGTTTTGCTGCCATCATTACTGCCTATTGATCTCATTGAGCAGAGAGAGTGTCATGAGCATCTCTGGCTGGGTTCAGTTAACTTGAACTGTCTCTTATAACAGATGAGATCTTCAGCTTGTAGGAAAATGAATCAAAAACAAAACTTTATAATAAAAAAAAATCAGCATCAGTCATTAACAGGCTGCCAGCGCATGATACTGTGCACCCATAAGGACAAATGAGATTCTCTGAGAGAGTGAGCTGCAGCTTCCAGCGGTAACACATTTTACAGGAAGTGTATTTAATGTGCCTTGAGGTTGATGTGATAAAAGCATCGTTCACTCAGACTGCTTTGAATTTCTGTTGACACAAAAATCCGCTTCTGTTTCGCAGCAGTCTCACGCCATAGACTATAGACCAGAACCCATGCGTTTCCTGTTTTGTTTTTCCACGACTGCCAGTGAATTAATTGAGATTAAGAAATGAACCATTTGCCACTGTGACTTGTGTAGCTGTCGAAGTGGCATCAGGGAGATTGTTTCATCAGTGGGAGAAGGCTGCACTTTTATCAGACTGAAGAAATACGGTCACGTTCCTCCACAAGGTGGCAGTGTTCTACTGCGCTGTGTGTTTTTAAAACAGTTCTCTCAAATCTATCCCAAGGTGCTTGGTGTCAAAATTAACACTGCATACTTCAGGTTAAATATTTGAACGGTTTTCTGATCAAAGCATCACGTGGATGTTACTGTCACTCAGCTGCGTCGGTTTCTGGATTCACTGTAATTAACATGTCCACGCTGTGATCCATCCCATGATTTAAATTAAAATGCAACGGTTTGAAGGCAATAATACTGCAGCACCTTGATGTAACAAACATTAAACACTGTGTGATTGTTAAGTGGCTGACTGTAATTGTGACTTCATCGTAAATATATGAAACCAAGGCAGGATCAGATTGAAACTTGGTCTGAAAATAATTCCCAAAGTTACACAATGCTTGACAAACGGACTCAAATTGCAATATTGTATGTTTAATTTGTACATATGTGATATACAAGTGTGTGTGTATACATATATATAAATATATATATCTTTAATCCATTTGCATCACTTCAGCTAAGCACACCAAGCACAATTTTGTCTATTATTCTCCTGACAATCAGTTTTAATTAAATGGTTGAAAACCGTTATTTTATTCTCGCGAGTGTGTTTGTGTGTTTCATTTCAGTTTGCGATTGCGTTAACGGGAGTTTGCAGCCGTGTGGAGAAATTGAGGGAGTTGAGAGTTGCCCTATATTAAAAAAGCGAACCTGCCCCCGGCGGTATAAAAGCTCGACACCCTGGTATGTGGTGGTTGATGTCTGCTGGGGAGCTGCACGCTGATAATGCATGAAGAGGCCCGGCAGGGGGTCCTCCTGCTTCTCCTCGCCCATCACTCCAGCTGCCAGAACACACTTGCCAGCTCTGTGAGACGCCCTCGAGGATTTAGTGACATCTACATATAAGGTCTGCTCTGTTTTGTTGTAGCTCCATTTTTTACTTCATTTTTTAATTATTATTCTTATACTCAACAATATCCAGTGTGGACTCTTGTTCCAGGATCAGTGCACTCATAAATGGATAATGAAACAGGGCGCTCATGAGCTCAGGTGTGTAAAAGTCTCTTCATCCCTTCAAAATAAGAGCAGGACACAGACAGGTGTTGGTTTCAAAAGCTGAATCTTAACTTGAGTGTTTTGGATGCTGATGAAGAGAGACCGTCCAAAGGAGTCCACAGCTACAGCAGATCATCACTCAGGTAGAAACAAAATAAATACCACAGAAAGCCTTCAAAGAAAGCCTGGCCATGGGCTCTCATTTTCTGATGTCTGAGCTACGCTGCAGTTTTGATGCAAATGTCTTCACAAATTAATTAGACTGTATTTAAATGAAATTTGTGTGTGATCAGGTCAAACCTCAGGTCATATTGTGAACATTATACCAGCCAAGAAGCTGTCTGTTGGCCTGCTGATATTAGCATTTCACTCAAAGCTGATGGAGCCTTGGTGCAGCTTCCCAGAGCTGTTAGCATGGCGCTAGACTTTTAGTTCTGTTTTGACATTGACTGACACATTGATAAAATACACGATAAATTACTTTTATTATGAATACTTAATGATATTTCCATATTTTATTTGTAAAAGCAGTCTCCATGAATGAACTGATAAAGTGCCAGTTTTCATAGATGTGTTTCTGCAGCTTCAGTGGGACAGACTGCTTGTTGCATGCTCTGTCACTGTGTAACTTTCTAATTACAGACAAAACCCATAACACACTGAAACCAGAGAGCCTGAGAAAACAGTACAGCATTGACTATAACCGTTTGCATAACACCAATTACTTTAGTTACAGTAAACAACAATGTTTAAAGGCGGTTTCCCCCGGCTTTTAGTTCAACACACTGTAGCTGAACCTTTTGTGGTTTCTGAGCAACAATAACATCAATTTGTTCAATCAGGTGACCTGAGACATTTTCACAACTATTTTTTGAGATGCATGTAAATACAGTGAATTTACCCTAATTTCTCACAGCAGGTTGGTGAACTGACTTGGATAGTGCTACAAGACAAAACCATCCGTGACGTTTTGGTCTCAATTTTTCCACCAAGTTTTCAAGTCTGGTCAAGTTTGCAGTCACATCACATCACTTGCACTGACAGAAGCTGCATATTTCGATCACTGATTCATGAATTATTTAGAGTCATTGGATTGTTTGCCACAGTTTGCATGCACTCTGGGACTATGGGGAGCGAGTCTTGTGCCATCAACCTGTCGTAGCTAGTGATTTCTAATTATGCATTATTGCACATAAGCTTTACATCTGTAAAAAGTTTTATGAAATCTGCTGGAGCAAACTTCATCCATCTGCGTTTCAAACAAGGACACCTGCAGTGAATGTTCTGCAGAGTGTAGACCTGTAGGAATACCAAAATAAAAAAAATTAATACAAAAAATGTCTGTCTGCTGTCACACAGGAGCCACGGGGGTCCCATTCAAATGCCATCTTGTACTTTGCAGAGCTGTTGATATCCTTCTCAAATGTGCCTGACGTAGGCTGTAAGCATGAAGCAATATCTGGAAATCTCAACTTGAAACGGAAGCTGAGAAAAAAAAAATCAAAGCGTTTTAATGTGTTTTTTAAATCCCAAGAATAGTGACTGTGGGATCAATGTGCAAACAAGGCTGCTTAGAAACCCTGTGCCCAGTAAACAGATGATAGATACATGGATAAATAAATCAACATGCTGCAATGTATGTAACCAACACAAATAAACCCACAGGGTGCATGTATGTTGTGTATGCAACAACATGCATCATTGAACTCGTCACAAAATAAGATGTCTGAGCATTCAGTGGAAATTTCTAAAGGCATTCTGAATTTGAGTCTGTTATCTTCCTTCAGCAGACTCGGGTCCCCCTGTGCCACACTCACACTTCACTAAGTGGCTTGTCGGCGTTGTTTGCATTCAAACCAAATTAATATAAAGCTTGTTCATCGGCCTCAATAACAAACATTTGTCTATTGGTTTCAGTGAGAAACATTTTTTTTTGAGCAGATGCACAAATGAAAATTACAGACTCAAATTCTAAATGTCAACTCCCCTAAGTGATTTGCACAGAATCTCTCTGCAAATACACAGTGTTAAATCTGTCAGCCACAACAGGCCCACACAGTAGATTTTAGAATTATTCCTTCTGGAGTCAACTGAGTTGGTGAAAGTACAGGCCATGAAAAATGCAGCTCCAGTGTTTCACTGCAGAGGATATCCACTGAATAAAAACAGATTGTTACTGAAGGTGTTACTGCAGCTTTCCTGGGCTGTTTACTCCAAATATTCAGGACAAGGCAAGTTGCAATTTTTCCCCCAATTAAATTTAAAAATGAAAACTTATTTCTCCATATGAACTGAAAATCAAAAGTGAACTGGACCCTGCATTGTGTGATTTTTGAAACCTTCATCCCAAAACCATTAGTATTAATCATTCTTCCACAAGATCATCACTGAAGATCAGCCTCAAGGGAAACAGCACCACAACAGAGTCATGTATATTTTTGGTGCAATTTAATTTTGAATGAAAAAGATTGTCATTTTTATATTGGGCATCTATGTAATGTGGCTGTGGAGTGGGGACTCGGGAAAAAAATCCTGTTAAAGGTCACTTCTGAATAAACAGCCCGACCAATAGCTACACCTCCTCCACCCTGTCCTCGCCTCACCTGCTCGGACAAGCCCCGTGAAGCCAGTCCTGACGCGGCCGCGCACTCGGGAGCGCGCACTCGGAGCCAGTGAGTGACTCTCCTCCCCATAAGAAGCAGGAGACAGTCCGGATGCTCGGCACATCCCGGGGTGCACGGAGAGCGGACTACAGAGCTGCTGCTGCTGCTGCTGCTGTGTGTCGCTGTGTTTCAGCCTGCAGCCATATGACCGAGCTGCCACTCCAACCTTACACATAAGAGGAAAAAACAACTACAACAACAAACAATCACAAGGTAAGGAATGATCTTTACACAGGAGCTGCATGTCCTCCCAGGGTAAGGGCTGGCTGGAGGGGGGGTTGGTCGGCTTTCACCTTCCTGACGCTTTCATTCTAGTTAATAATGAAAAAAAAAACACCACTGTCGTTCCTTCAGCACCGTGTTTGTTGGTTTTCATGCTGTTTCTGTGACGCTCAGATGAGTTTGCGGCGACTTTTATTGTGATTCATGCCTTTATTTTTATTCATTTTTCCTGATTTAATGTCATTCAAATGACAGATTATCTATAGGATAGTTCCCAGTTCGGACCAAAGTCCTCATCAACACCAGGTTTGTTGCAGTTCTGGGTTAAAACGCATGTCGCAAAAGTTAATAACTTAATATATGCAAAAGGTTTCACTGAAAAAAAAAAAAAAAAAAAAAAAGCCGCGGCCGAGAGAGTATCGCACACATACACCCTCACAAACAGCTAAATTAGATTTGGTTTGACACCGGAAAAACAGATTTAATCCGATGATCACCTCAACTTTTGTGCGCGCGGTGTTTCCTTCTGTCATGCTTTAAAAATCAGATTAACATCAACAGGGGAATTTACTGTATGAATAAGTGAGGAGAATCAGAAGTGAGTGGTGCCATTATCTCTTCTTGACAGCTCATTGTTGCTCACTGCACACCAAAGACTGTGTGTGTGTGTGTGTGTGTGTGTGTGTGTGTGTGTGTGTGTGTGTGTGTGTGTGTGTGTGTGTGTGTGTGTGTGTGTGTGTGTGTTTGTGTGTGAGAGAGAGAGAGAGAGAGAGAGATGAGTGGTGGGGGTAAAGGTAGGCAGGGTGAGGTGAGGAAGAGAGAGATTAAAGTTGGGAGTCTCAGTGTGACACCGTTCAATTAAAAGTGGAACACACTGCAAAGCAGCAATATTTGAGGACTCACATTAATGAGATGCTGTTAATTAATTGCGAGTCAATCAGCAGGGAAGCATCAGAGCCCATCAGAGGGAGTGTGGTGGGATCCCACAGTGAGTCGACCTCGGGCCAAAACAACAGCTCAGATCCACTCATCACTGAATTATGTGGAAATGAGAAGATAACCTAAGGACACGCCGACACCATTTGATGCTGACATGGAGATTCATATACATTAGCGTCCAAGTGTTCATCATTCATCTGCGCAGCAACACTCTGGATCTAATCTGCAGGTGTCAAACATGGATCCAAACACCCTTGTAAAGAATCACACTTTGTTTGTTTCCAATTTGTGCTCTCGGTCTTTACACGAGCAAATCTCCTCATTTCTTTTGTCCCGGCGTTGATCTCCAGCCAGAAGGCTATGTACATCCCTAAACATCCATCCAGGCTCCTCCACCGTGGTGTGAAACTCGCCTTGAACGCCACTGCCAAGCGTGGCCGCATCTGTTTGATCAAGTCTCTCTCTACACTGGCAGCCAGTCAATGCCGCCCGCTTCCAGCAAAGGAAGACGAGGAGGAGGAGGAGGAGGAGGAGGAGGTGTTGGAGAGAAACTTTGGGGGTTCATATAATGCGTTTGCATGCTTCACTTGATCACCTCTAAACAGGAGCGTCTCCCCCCCGCTGAGCGGTCAAACCGTTCCCATGTGGAACGTCCAGATAGGGACCGAGGTGTCCAGATTTCACGGGTTAGCAAAGAACAAGTTTTGTTGTTGGTTTCAGAAGCCAAAGCTTTGTTGTTGTGTTGTGTGTGTGGGATTCAGCTGGTGTCCTTATCTGCCACCAAAATGAAAGATGCCACCGACACTTTGTTCTAATTAAGACAGGATAAATCCTCCCTCTGTCTCCCTCTCTCTCCCGCTTTGATTCCACTCTCCCTCCCTCTCTGTTTCCATCTCACTTCTTTCTTTCATTCTTTCTACCCTCTCCTCCTTTCTCTCTCTCTTTCTCAATGTTACATCTTATTTTCTGCTTTCCTCTCAGCCCCCCTCCCATCCCTCTTCTCCTCCTTCTCCCCCTTTGTCTCTCTCATTCTCTCTCCTCTCTGTGGGACGCCTCTTGCTGTGCTTCTGGTGCTTTATGTGTCTCACAGCATTTTTGGAACATGCCTCTATGTAGGTGTCTGGAGGAGGTTTCCCCGCTGTGAGTGTGTATTTGTGTGCACTGATTGCAATGGAGAGGAAATGTGTGTGTGTGTGTGTTTGTGCATGTGTGTCGGGCCTTGGTGAGATAAGGCTCTCGTTGCAGGATGATGTTACCATGCATCAGTGACAATGTTCCGGTCTCGCCCCACATCTGTTGTACCTGCAACCAAATTAGCAGCGAATCACTCGGCGTCCCAGTTGCTCTCTGCTTTGGCTCACTCTCTGACAGATGGACCTTCCTTATGGCTCTTGTTTTTTATCACCCTGTGTCGCCCGCCTTTACCGTCCAATACACACCTAAAAGCTGCAAAAAGCCTCCTCCCCAGTCAGTCGACGTGTGAATCTCACCAATATTGTTTGCCGAGGAGGATTCTGGGAGACAAAGCACTTTTATGTTGCCGAAGTCACTCATATTGGCCCTTAAGGAAATGAAGTTTTATGGTGTTAACTGCTGCTTTGGCAGAGGTGTTTATTACGCTGAGGCATTAACTAGAGCTGTAATTTGGGCGCCTGTTATGAGCTGATATTGATGATAATTTGGCGGCATAAACGAGATGAGAAATATAAAACAAAGTGTTTATGCATCAGATATTCAGCGGTTGTACTTGGTGACAGACAGGAGTGAAGCTGAACTGTTTTTGTGACACAACAGATGATGCATTTGTTTTTCTGTGCGACAGATATATTTGATCATCTTTTTATTTCTTCTTCTTCCCCTTCTTCTCATTAGTATTATTATCCATCGTGCCTGTTTAAAGCAGATACTTGATGATGCTCAGTGATCCATGAAAGCTGAAAGGAGAGATTTAGCTTGTCCCTGTGCAGCCACACACTCCCACACTGACCCGTAGGTCTCTTTTTGACAGCCTGTAATAAATTTTGAAATTCAGCGTATGTTGAAAACGCCTGATTAATAGGTATCTGTCGACCTTCTGTCCCGGCGCATATGATGTGTACTAATCGACAGTAGATTTGTTTTTCTGATTTAAACCTTTGAGTCTCTGTATGTGGCCAGGAGAAAGAAGACAGCCTCTGCCTGTCATGACAGCTCTGCTTCAGCCGCCTGTTTCTGGAGCCTTTGTTTGCTGGATCCTTATGGCCCTGCTGGTTGCTATGAGAGATAAAACAACAGGAGCAGATGGCTCCTGGAGATTTGGTGTCACAGCAGGTGAAGCTAAAAGATGCGCACATGCAGCAGTTTAGTACCGGGGTTGCCTCCTGCTCTGCCTCGTTGCCTTTCCTGCTTACCTTGCTCACCGCGGCCTCAGGTCTGGGTCCACTCTCTCTCTGTTAAGTAGATTATTATGGCCGCCATGCTTAAGGGACTCACCGATTGATCACAGACTGGAGAGAAGTCTCTGATCTCATCAGAGCTTTATCATCCAGCCCCCAATAGTGCCCCCTTTGCAATTTCTTGCAAGATTACCTATCGCTTCATACGTATCTTACTCTTCTCTGGTGGCTGCCTCTTCCATGTTTCCAAGCCTCTCTCTCTCTCTCTCTCTCTCTCTCTCTCTCTCTCTCTCTCTCTCTCTCTCTCTCTCTCTCTCTCTCTCACTCTCTCTCACACACACACACACACACACACACACGCATTGTGTTTCCTACAAAACGTTAACCATAATAACCCAATATTGGTGTCTCTGCTCTGGCTTCCTCAAAATGTAGAATCAATTTTATTATATTTTATATTACAGTACCTCATCTCCTTCCTTGTATTGCTGAGCTTAGATGTCCATAAACTCAACATTACAGCCTCAAGACCTCAGGTCACGGTGAAATATAGAGTCGCCCAAGAGTTGTGTCCTTTTTAAAAAACCTTATTTGTTGATTTTTACTCAGTTATTTCTTGTGAGCTATAAATTTCCCCTGATATCCTGAGCATCGTCTTCTCTTCATAGAGGACATTCAGGTGTTAGACACAGCTCAACAGCAGTGAACCTCAGAAAGTCTTTGATGAGCACAAACAGACCAAATGTGACAAAATCAAATTTAATTTCATGTTTTGTTGCTTTATTTTTGCTAAACTGCATTATTAAGACTTTTTTATTTATTTATACGTGACTTTATTTTTTGGATTTAAGTACCGTAGTATAATTAGTGCTACTATAACGTTGTCAAAGGCGTTTTCAAAAGTGAACACTGTTTTTTGTTGTTGAAATTTTTAAAGCTGAAGCGATTTCCCCCATGTCGATTTTCTGAACAGATGCCAGTCCCATATTTTGTGACAGCAGCAGCAGTGTTGGACTCATCAACACAAGTTTGTACTTGTATATTTTAAGGCGGTGAAAAATTGGCTGAATTGAAAGGGTTCATCACCTCCTGTTATTCCTCAGGCTGCATCCAGTCAGTCTTTGCAATACTAATAATAAAAACCCTTCTCTGGCAAAGCCCTGCATTGATTTTTGGAGGCAAATAGCTTTGCTTCGACATATCTAATTAAAAGCCTGTTATTTATGTTGTTTAAAACTTCATTACAATTCTTGAGTGGTTTCCTATGGCCATTAATAATCATGACTGAAAAAACAATAATTGAAGCTCATGACAAAAACATCTTGTTATATTAAAAGTCCAACGCTCAAAAGTCTTCAGGACTGTGTGGGTGTGGTTTGATTGACTAATAAGGCAACAAACCATTACTAGGCTTCACATCTTAATTTAAATGTTTCTAAATCCAGATTCTCCTGATATACGTGACAAGAGTTCAAATAAAAACAGCACATGGATCAATAACCAAAACACTAAGAAGCTAAAGCTAAGAAGCTAAATGAGAAAACAGGTTTTCGGGGCCTCTAACGTGTTTTCAGCCCTTTAAAAGGACAATGAGGAGTTTCTATTTGGTCATAAAAAAGTCTCACGTTAATGTGGATGAATCTACGCTACCCACACTTGTTAATGGGCCCATTTTCGATAAAAGATCCTTTTGTCTCTATGGTTATTTTGTTATTATTAGTGGTGGTGGAAATGCTGGTGGAGCCGACCAGCGTTTCTTTACTTTCGGTTTCGTGGCGAGTCATGAGAATAACGCCGCCGAATTATGGTCGGAACTACGACGGTATGTGATCGTCTTCGGACCTCTGACTTTAATTCTTGATGAATGAAAACATGAGTCTGTCTTGCGCCGGTCAAAGAATTTCACGGTGCGCGGAGGCTCATAAATGTAGTGAGAAAACACTTCGCTTTTCCAAAACTCCTCGTTGTCCCTTTAACCAATAAATTAAAGACCAAATGCTTTGCTGCAGTTTTTCCGTCAACCATCAGTCACTGTTTAAATGTTGCAGCTCAAGTGGTGGATTATTTTATTTGGGGATGAAATTCGTTTGGCCTCTCATCGCCTCAGTAGCAGATGCTTGCCCTGCTGTGCTCTACCTACTGCACACAGCCATGTATAACAGGCTCTGGTGGGAGGCTGTGTTGTTCATGGAGGTTGTTTATCGCACACAAGAGACTGTGCTTAAAACCCGGAATCCCACCCAGAGTGCTCCATTATCATCCCCGTCCTGTGTTTCCTCAAAGGACCACCTGTTAGCAGGCACATGAAAGTCTGAGAGAGGAAAACAGGGCACCGCTGTGCTGAGATACTTGGTCCTCTTCCATCACCGCCTGCCTTCCCTTTCACATGACAACTCTATTCAGGCCTGAGGTTTGATGGGCTTGACACACTGTTGCTATGGCGGCATTGCATCTTTGGGAAAATTAATTTCCGAAGGGTCGCATTATTGTTGTAGCGCTGCTTAGCTTCTTGTGTGATAGTCATTATTTCTTGGACTTGGTAAAAGGTCGGGTCATTCCTGAAAGAACTAGTTCATTCAACGTGTTCAACAGCCACATGTAAGAATGTCTATAGCCTACCTACTGAAAAAGAAACCCTTGGGACAAGGAGAGGGAGTGATTGTTGCTGGGATAACGCCACACATCTTCAAACGGTCAGTCCTGAAAAACATCCACAGCCTGCCACTAAATCTAATTCAGAAGCGTGTGTGTGTGTGGGGGGGGGGGATGCTCGATGAACCAACAAGCAGTTTTGACATGTACATTGTCTCTTGAACAAAGCAGGGCTAACAGACAGCACTATAAACAATCACCCCATGTATTGATCCGTAAGATTAGCATTTGTTGACAAATCTGCAGATGTGTTCTGGCTCAAAGCCTCAAGCTACAAACTGCATAAATATTCTGAGCCCTTAAACATCCCCTGCAGAAACACAACTCTGACATTTGATGTTTGGAGAGATACGAGATAGATGGCATGCAGTAAAGGCTGGGTGGACTTTGTTTCCTTCATATAAACGTAAGCTTGCTGCTTCTAGGTTTAACGCTAAGCTAAAATAACTGGCTGCAGGGCCGTTGCTAGGAATTCTGGGGCCCCTGAAAGAATACTAAAGTTCCACTTTTTTTCTTAGACTACATATGTATTATCATTTTTTATTTAGCCTACTTTGTTTTGATGCTAATGCGCATTACTATGAGTATTAGTTGGGGTCTTTTGCAGAATAAATCAGTCATACAAAGATTAGACTACTGTGGTTTTTGTGGGCCCTACTGGGCGCTGGGCCCCTAGAGTTATCATCACCTTTCTCCCCTATACAACGGCCCTGCTGGCTGCTGACTGTAGGTCCATATTTACTGTCTGTGTGATATCAGTCTTCTTGTTTAACTCAAGTGCAGAGAATATCTGAACCACACGTTGGATTAACAGACTTGGAGGACTGTTGAGGTACGATCCCATAGTCAGTCTTGTGTCTCTGCTGCCTCATCCCACAGTATAAGGTTCAGGCCTTTTCTTTGTTTTCTCGTGAGATCGACCTTTTGGCCGCTGTGTACAGACTCTGGGCCACTCCACACCAGCAGCGCCTCGTGTGTCAAACAGACAGAGTGTAATCCCGGTTTCCTGGCTAAACACTTTGTGCCTGACATGGGCGATTGCCCCTCTCCAGCAACCCCCCCCCCCCTCTCCAACACTCTGAGGGCCGGTTTGGAGATAAAGGTCTCACCTCAGCAGCCAGCCTCACACTCTTGTTTGCAAAACTGCACAGCTGGTCGAACTCCCAAAGGCCAGCCGACACAGTCTGCCTCTAAATCCCCTGGGGGGCTGCCTGCACTCACACTGCAAATACCCCCCCCCCCCACACACACACACACACACATACACACACACAACCAGCCACCTCTGTGCTGTTTTTAGAAACACCTAAATAACCCACTGCAAACCCAAGAATGTGCGTTTTCCACCTATGTGTTTGTTTTAGTGTGATGATAGGGCAAAGGTCTTAAAGACTCCACCTCACATATAGATACACACACACACACACACACACACACACACACACACAGCCATGCCATCACCAGCAGCTCAATATTTCTCCCCCATTGATTTTCTGCATGCCCTGCTGTTCATCTTTTAACACAAAGGAGTAGCCATAATGACATCGTACGGGGCTCTGGATATGGATCGTCTCAGCCCATTAAAGTGGAGGATAAAACAAACCACACCACATTAACCATGAACTGTCGTCTTACATAACATACACTAAAATACAAACAAAAGTGGTGTTCAACGTAGTAACATGGTGATCTGTAACTCCAGTGACTGATCGTTGAGCTTCATCAAGAACCAGAAATACCCTCAGGCACCACCTTGATGAACAAGATGACAGAAGCATGTGTGGTTAAATGAATAGAGGGGTGTATGAGTTTTTTTAATATCAACTTGATACTTTTGCTTATGCTTATCATTCTTACACTTATCATTTAACGATACTTGATCTTTTCTTTATTTATCTTCCACTCTTTGGTATTCAAGAGTCTATGAATTGTCAGACAGAATTTGGTGGTTGACTAATTTCTGTATTAATCATTTCTAAATCTAAATTATCTCAAGCTAATCAGTTATTTGGGTTGATTTTCCAATTTCAATTTTTTTAATTTTCTTTTTTATTTATCCTCATCAGTTTTCACAGAGAGGTTCTGAACATTTGACGGGTTGAGTGCATTGCATTAAACATAACTTTGGGGCATCAGACCTTTATATATTGGGAAATATATAATCTTGTCACTTTGGAAATGGTGTATTATGAATTTATCATTACATCTTCACAGTTATGTTGTTTGGTTCTAAAAAATAGGAATAAAAAAACAAAACAAAATTCTTCTACACCAGTGGTTTAATTTTTAGATTGTATACCATAATTTTATTCACATAAGGACTAGGTGCTGGGCTGTTAATACAATGGCATACACAACCTCATATTTCAGTTTAGTCACACCTCAGTTATGTTGACTTTAGTAATGAAAGGTGTTCTTGGAGGGCCCGTAAGACAACCCAACAGTCAGTAATGTAGGTTATGTGCAGTGCGGTATCTTGCACTGAGAAAGGCATGAAGGAATACAGGCATGAAGGCATTTTTAAAAAGAAGTGGCGGCCCATCTCTTTATCACCTCCTTCATCCTACCTAGTCCAGATAATTGGGTACATTCTGGAGGCTGAGGGAAATGGAGTCTGAACTCTGAGAGTAGATGATGGGAGAGTGTGAATGCTGCAGAGGAGAGCACACATCGACAATAGTTACAACACCATCACAGTGTCTCAGTCGTGATAATCAGTGATGTGTGTCAAATTCTAAGGTAACTAGATGACTGATACAGAGCTGTATCAAATGATTATTTCTATTAATGAATCATTAATTACTTTATTTATTATAAGATTTTTCATATCGACAAATACCAGTCACAGTGCCCAAAAGTCGAAATGTCCTCAAATAGTTTTGTTTGTCCAAAAGAAAACGTAAAGCAAAGTAAAGTGGTAACATCTCTTAAAGCAGAAGTAAGCGATCCGGTGGTTTTGGCTAACTTCCTGTCAGCAGATGGAGTTAGCAGTCCCCGCCCTCGTCCCTACGTCACCACATTCACGCGCATCCCTTGGCTGCACACACAGAGAGGACCGCCCCTTTATGCCGTTCTCTCTCCTCATTGGATAAAGGTTGTAGGATACAAGGAAAGTTTTCTCCTCGGCTTACAGCAGAGCAGAGTGACTGACAGACCCGTGTTTCAGACCAAACACTCTATAGAAGTGATTGTTGTCAGAAGATATAACTATTTAAGACTTATATTAACACAAATATTCCGCTTACTTCTGCTTTAAATGACCTTTCATCAAAAATAGCTGTGGATTACTACTTTTTCATGCGACTAAGAAAGATTGTTTTGTACAAGAACTCACAAGTGCAGATTAAATTCAACTTCAACATCAGTGTCAGTTGTTTGAGCCCTGCAGACTCAGACTGTGCAGTATAGTGACATGTTTTCTCTACTACCAGCAGGTGGCGTTGTGCTGCACAGACAATGGCTCTCTCCTGGAGTCTGTTCCTGGCGTTTACCTTTGCCACCCTGGCACTGTCCCACTCTGCAGAGCCCGGAGCTGCTCATGGCAAGAGGAGACAGGCGCAGACCTCAGCAGGGGGCGGCAACGCCCTGCAGCACCCCCCACAAGGTCTACAGGGCCACGGCTACAGCAGGGACCGCGGAGGGCATGGGGGCCAGGGGGGGGCCCGTGTTTCCAAAGGTGGAGCGGGGCTGCTCTCCCACAGGCCCCCCCACCCCCTGGCCAGGCCGGAGGACGATGGGACAGGCCTGGAGGGGCTGAGCCCAGTCAGACTGGAGATGGGCCCAGGCAGGGACAGAGACAGAGACAGAGTCCGTATGAATCTGAGGAATCCATCCCAGGCCCGGGAAAACCAACTAATGGGGTCACGCAAAGGGAGAGGGCACGGACACGGGAATGGACATGGACATGGACACCACTTTGAGCACAGGAGACAAGGAAGTCGGCGTGAAAAGGGACGACATGGAAAAGGTGAGCTCAGGGAAATCTGGAGGGTGAAAATGATTTATACCAAATTACCTTCATCAAGGTCATTGGACAAGTTAAAGGGATAGTTCACCAAAAATTGAAATTTCACTCATTATGTACTCACCCTCATGTGGACTAAGGGCTGGGAGAAGTTTCAGAGTCCTCCATGCCTTCTCTGAGTTACAGGGGGGTCCGCGGCGCGCAGCAGTATTTGTCCATATAATAGTTGTCAATGGATACCAACTTTCTTCGTCCAAAAAGACACACCAAAAAACATCAAAATACCTCCATGCTGCTCGTCTGTAATGTCCCTCTTGTATTGAAGCCCCGACATGAGAAATTGTTCCGAAAAAAAATTAAACAAGTCTATATTTTAAGCTTGTTTGTAGCGGAAGTTCCCAGTGTCTCGGTTCACTGCTCTTCCTGACCGGCGGAACAATTTCTCATGTCGGGGCTTCGGACGGACATTACATACGAGCAGCATGGAGGTATTTGGATGTTTTTTGGTGTGTCTTTTTGTTATGAAGACAGTTGGTATCCATTGACAACCATTATATGGACATGCACTGCTACGCCGAGACCCCCTGTAACTCTGAGACTTCTCCCAGCCCTTAGTCGACATGAGGGTGAGTAGATAATGAGTGAAATTTCAATTTTGGGTGAACTATCCCTTTAAAGTACAAAAACCTGAATTCCTGGCTGAATCCCATTTAGCTGCTTCGGTTTCAAGGTCCAGGTAGTATTGATGATGCTCACTGTCACACTGTCGTGCCTTACAGGGATGTTTCAATACAGATACTGTATTTTATGACTTGTGTTTATTGATATCATTTTGTTTTTATATGGTCATGTTGTTACTGTAGATTTCTGCCTCAATTGTGATACAGCGGCGATAAACTGAATTGTGTTTGTGGTGCTCATGGTATTGAAGTAAACACAGCACAGCAACATCTCTGTCCACAGATAATGAATCATAATAATGAGTTTGAGATAATCCCCAGGCATCAGTGATGAATGGTCTTTAATTGAATTGCTTCAGTAAACATCTGTGTATTAACCAGTAATAACAAGAACACTGTTGCTGTTGAATGTCTTTCTAAGCTTAACTTTTTAATAATGTGAGCACCACAGTGAAATTCTATTCATATCCATTGTACTGCTTTAGAGGTAGAAACTCACAGACAAATAAAACCAGAACCTGAGACTGAAAGTTTAATCTTGATCTCGGGAACAACACATGTAGAATCAGTCCCTCCACATGACATGAAATTGCAAATGAATGAAACTTCAGCTTTGTTGCCCATGTAAGTTTTAAATGGGGCCGTGATGAGGTCCATGATTAAGAAAATCTAATTTGACCTGATGGTGAGATTCTTTATACAGAAAAAAGGGTTTTGTAATTAGTTTTTTCTTAAATATTCAATTGAAGATGAAGATAAATTGGATCCATATTGGGGAAACGTGAAATCTCTCTGTCTCATCCCTGTCCAGGGTTTCTTGCGGATCCTGAGCTAAGGTCTGCGTCTAAGGATAGAGATCTATTTGACGACCCTCCCTCATCCTCCTCTTCCTTCGCTCCCTCCCCCTCCATCAGTGTGACCCCGCCCAGTGAAACCCCCTCCCCCATCGCCGCCGTCTTTGGCTCTGGCTCCTCCATGGTTACCACGGTGATGAACGAGCATCCCCCAACGCTGCCCCCGGCCTCCACCAAACCCCAGGTAACCCCAGCAAAGCCCGAGTGCTTATTAAAGGCAGCGTCTGTTGTGCCTTAGCGTGGTTCCAGTGTGCGGGGGAAGTAGAGCGAAAATGGGCCCCATTACTGCCGTTATGCCGCCCCAAACCTCATAGCTCATCTTGGAAATGACACTCTGTACAGCGTGAACCCAAAACTGCTGCCGGTGAAAAATATCTGCCGGCAGGGCAAACTGGCTGGCTCTTGGTCACATTGTGCTTGATAGATGTGAGCGTGTTCTTTAGAATAATAACTACACCTCTGGGATCAAAATCACATATTTCAGAGCCAACTTCTTTCCTTTTCCTTTATTAGAAACCACGTCAGGGTAAAATCTATGTGACCATGGAGAGTCCTCTTTGTCTCCAACTTTGGGAACGTGTTATGAAAAATCTACAGGAGTGCGTGGGGCGCCACTGACCACCTGTCACATTAACCCAGCATGATGCTTCAGCAGGATGTGTAAACAGGAGAATAACAATCTTCCTGTGCCTCCTTCAGTCAGTTTGAACCATTACAAATTAGACTTTTTAAGACAAAATGGTACCCGAAGTCCATAAACAGTGGACAAGAGACCACGCCATTAAAGCTTTTACATTTGTTACTGATGCTGTTTCAAAAACCAAGCAGCTTGAAGAGCATTCATGGGAAAAGAGTCCAGAGCCACAGTATGACTGACACTGTTTGACAGTTTTTCTTGTTAAAGAAGCTCTGTTTGAGAGAGAGAAAAAACAAAACAGTACGAATGTAATAGATTGTAATCTCATGGGATATCATTAAAATTATATGTACCTTTTTGCTATCATTGCATAGCTGACATTTATATTAACAGCTACCTGTTTACTAGTCTAGACTAGAGAAACGTGGATAAAGCTTCAAACAGTTGAATGAAAGACCAGTGTTAACTCTAGTTTTGCTTCTATTTCTATCATTTCTGCCACTAAAGTTGTCATGCTAACCAGCTAGCCCCAGCTTGTAGCACTGCAGTCACTCTGCTCCCACTGCCCACAGTTTTGCATGAGAGGATGAAGAAGTAGCGCTTTTCAGAGACCATATTGTTACATCTTGTCTCGTAAACTCAATGATGGCTGAAGCTCTTGGCAAGCAACTATCACCGCCACCACCACCATCTGCTCCCAGCAAGGCACCACATTCAGCTGCAGAGAAAATTTACATTTAACATTTTGGAAATGACACATTCTGATACATAGAGCTGAGTTACTAAGGTATACCAGTCAGAAGGACAAAATTGCATTATCTGAAGCTGCACTGACCTTAACCTTCGACCACTGACCTCCAAAATCCAACCAGCTGATCCTTGAGTCCACGTGGACATTTGTGCCGAATTTGACAAGATTCCCTTAAAGATTTGCATTGGCAATGACAAAACTTTTGTCTGGTCACCAGGACATTGACCTGTAAACTTTATAGTCCAAAATCAGTTGTTCCATGAGTCCAGACTGTCCAAGTGAACGTTTGTTCCAAATTTGAAGGAGCTATTTGAAGGATTTATTGGGAAATCAATTGTGGTCACAGAGCCACACCTTGTTTTGTGAGGTCACTGTAACCTTGGCCTTTGACCTTTGTCCACCAAATCAGTTCCTCCTTGAGTCCTGGTGAATGGTACCACATTTGAAGAAGAGGAAGTTCCATCAAGGTGTTACTGAAATACTGTGTCCATGAGAATGAGACAGAGGGATGGGCAACCTGAAACAATGTGCTTCAGGCTCCAGAGGGATGGAAATATACCATTTTTGACGTTAGTTGCTACTGTAGGGTTGTGGTACACAGGCAAGGTGAATACAAACAGAAACAAAGATAGGTTGCAGATGCAGAGTGTCATTACAGGTGAAACTAATGGGGATGGGGACAGGAAGTAAAACAACCAAACAGGGACTAATTGCAAGATTTTTGTATTCAAATTTACAGCCTGAAGTTTGAAAGAAGAAAAGAAGTTGACTCAGACATTTCCCTGGACAGTTCCTACTGTATGGTTTGATGTCTGTCTACTTGGTATTCTGTTTTCAAGACGTCTGAGTCTGAGAACCCCCGGAGACTGTGCACGCCTTTAATGTGAGAGCAGTCAAATATTATTGGACCACAGAAGAAAAAGTGATAGCCTATCCTGATCCCAGGTTCAGTGGCAGAAGCACACAGCAAGGTTTCTTAATTAATGTTCGATCTTCTGCTGATAGTTTAATGAGCAGCAGAGAAGACGTAGCTTGCCCCCTGCAATTAATCTCATTGATATTTCCATATAGGCTTATTTCCTGAGGGTGAAGGGAAACAAGTATGGATCTGTTTACATGAAGCTCTTATTTTTTTGATGGATGGAGTATTCCTCTGGAGACACTTCTTGTTCACTTAATTATCCCATGTAACATTTCTATTTTGTTTCCTTTGTTAGAAGAAAGTTATGGCTTTTATTGCAGGAAGTGATGGCTGAGCAATTCACCAAGGAGTTTTGTTTTACAGTTATATCATAAAATACTAATCTGAATGACAACATTTTATTGAAGAAAGTAGAGTATTGGAGAGTCGAGTATTGGAATTTATGACACTCAGACCTGTGTTGGAATTTATGTTCAGTCCAAATGTATCCAGTTACTGACCTCCACTGTTGAGGAGGCAAGCTGAGAGATTCAAAGTAAATATTTTCTCCAGGAAAGGTCAAGAAGTGTCCAAAATGGAAGGTCATTTTTGTGTGTCAACTTAAGCAAACATGTTTTGAATTCTGTTTGTATGAATGAAAATTTGAGGCCACAGAAGAAAAGTGTAAAAAAGGTCTGCATCCCTCCTCCTTCCTACATTTACCAATGGATTATTTCATATTAAAGGGACAACGAGGAGTTTCTATTCGGTTATAAAAAAGTCTCACGTTAATGTGGATGAATCTCCGCTACCCACACTTGTTAATGGGCCCATTTTCGATAAATATATCGTTCTGTCTCTATCGTTATTTTGTTATTATTAGTGGTGGCGGAGATGCTGGTCGAGCCGACCAGCGTTTTTTACTTTCGGTTTCGCAACGAGTCATGAGAATAACGCAGCTGAATCGCCGTTTATGGTCGGAACTACGACGGTATGTGATCCTCTTTGAACCTCTGACTTTAATTCTTGATGAATGAAAACATGAGTCCGTCTTGCGCCGGTCAAAAGAATTTTACGGTGCACGCGGAGGCTCATACAGTAAATGTAGTGTGAAAACGCTTTGCTTTTCCAAAACTCCTCGTTGTCCCTTTAAGGTATTTTTATTAACCTTAATCAAATATCTTAAATGGCTTAAACAAACTCAACAAATAGGTGTCAGATGTGTAATGCTCAAACCGCAGATTTTGTGTGTTTATATCATTAACAGTCATTAGTCAGTTACAAGGACATTGGTGTAGCAGTTAAATACTGCTTTGCCTAAATAAGTGAATCAAGCAGAAATACTCCCAATGTACTGTCGAATTTACTTAGATGAGCTGGCTAGTTTTCCTACTATGCAATTGCTGCATAGCAAATATTAGCACTCATAGCACATCAGCTGTTTACTTATGTGTTTAGATGAAACTAATGTGAGCTCCTGTCTCTGTCTTTTCTTCTGCTGAAGTCAGCATGCAGCTATAGTCCCAGTCCGTCCCACTGAACCTTAGCCTTACATCTCTTTCACATCACCATCACCTGTCAGCAAGAAACCACCAGAGACAACCTCCTGATACTTACTTTTTAAAACGTCCTTGTAATCCCTTTGACTGACTGAATTTACCAATAGTAATGACAAATAATAAAAAATACTACAGGCTTAACTTACAAATTACATCAATTAAAATATCTTCCAACACTAAAATCACGCAGTGCAGAAATAACAACTCCAATGGGTTTGTTCACCCCTGGATTCTACTAGTTGCCTGCCAGACCAGGTACAAAGCCTGAGGCTGTGTGTAATGAGCCATATGTTTCCATCTATATGTGTGTTTGTTGTGTATGTATTTAATAATACAAATGCTACAAATTTGTATTCCAGGCTGTGGAAAGTCATGTTCTCTGTTATCAGTTGTTATCGATTGGTTTTTAAAGCTCTCCTACTATCTCTGTTTTCCCTGTAAGGAGGATTTATGAATCTATGAAGTGTTGCTGCTCATCAAAACGCCTGTCCTTGCGTTTCATTGAGAACAACCTCATTTTGTTTTGTTTTGTTTTTTTACCTACAAAACAAAGTGAGCTGATCAGACATCTCCTGCCACAGCAGTTGTAATTGAAGCAAGTGAACATTCGTCTGAGGAGACAGAGCTGATCTGTCCGATGTATTCTCTACAACAGCTCATGTGCTGCAGGATAGCGTCAAATGTGGGATTAGTTTTTAATGCACATCTTCATATTCTGATCACAATTGTTTTTGAATACATAGATACAGAATATTTATGAAATATTATAATGTAAGCAGAATTTACACAGCATGGTGAAAATAAATGAAGATGGGATTAGGTGTTTACAGATCTGCATATCAACGTGTTTGAGCTGTCCTGTGTGGATTACACAGAACGTGGGTTAAGCTGTTTTGCAAATGTCCCCAATGATATGTGATACAATAACAGTTCCCATGTACAGTAATAGGATGGAGGGTGTGTGTTGAAATTGTGTTTCCTTTACCAGAGGTCTGGCCGAGGAAAAGGACAGGGAGAGGTGATGCCAACACTGGACATGGCGCTTTTTGACTGGACAGACTACGAGGATATGAAACCCGTGGACACCTGGCCATCATCCAGGAAAAAAGGTTGACTATTAACTGATAAGGGGATGTGTGTTCATTAGTGGTTCTGAAAACAGTCTTGGTGGAAATAAACCTTAAAATAAACAAGAATCAGCAGCTATACGAATCTGTGAGGCTACAGGAACAAAATGTTCACTATCACCATGCTGAGATGCTGACAATGGCAGTAATTAAGTTATTATGTTAACCAATTTCATATAGCATGTTAGAACTGCATGTCAGATTAGTAATGCAACCAAACCAACCTGTTGTTGATATTACTGTAAATGAAAAATCAGGGGATTCAAATTTTTATATTTCATTGTGGATGGTCAGTGACATGTCAATCAATCCAATAATTCAACAGATATTTTAACAGTGTTTCCTGAAATACTGCACCTACAGCACCATACGTAATGGACCTAGATGTTCATGGTTAATACCATAATAATATCAAAATACCAAAATAATAATACATGTGACTTTACCTGCATACCAATTGCCACAGTGGTTACCAGAATGATAGTCATGGCTTCATTAGGTTTAGGTATTTCCTTCAGGAAATGCATTCTCTAGTTATTATTTATCCTAGGGGAACTGTGGCACATTTTACGGCAATTTATCGAATAGTTTTCAAGATACCGTATCAAAAAATACAAAACTACATAGTGGCACCACCAGGAAACATTTTGGTGGAGATTCTATTATTATATTAACAACGTTTTACTCAAACTAATCACAGATGTTGAAGATCTAAACCAAGTAGAAAAGTCTTTGTTCCTGGCTTTGTTTGGCACATAAAGGACCTCACTAGAAAACAACAAGCATAAAAGCATTATTCTGCTACTTAGTGACATCTGTTTGGTTGAAGCTGTGCATTGATCAGAAGCCTTTCAGATCACAGTGATTGTATTGATCTCATTTGCCTGCTGCAGACAAGAGGCGGAGCAAGAACCTCAGCAGTGGGAATGCAACTGTGGATGCTGATGCCATTGAGCCGTGTGACCACCACCTGGACTGTCTGCCAGGTAGGTCTGGGGTTAGGCTTAAATCAAGTTAATTATACATGTCACTCTGCTTCCGATGAAACCAGTGACTGAAATCATGACTGTGTGAAATAACTTTGTTGCAGTTACACTGGGTAATATTGGTGGCTATGAATAGCAGCAAGCTACTTCCACTTGTGACTTCCTGCTTCCAGGAGGCCCTAGATGACTGGATGATGTCACAAGATATCTGTCACATACTCATAGGCTGACCAGAGACCAGTAGACCACCTAAAAACAAAAAGCTGTTCACTTCCTGCAGGCTTGCTATGGTTTAATTTTGGCAGAACATACAGACCTTGCAGGGTGTGTGTGTGTGTGTGTGTGTGTGTGTGTGTGTGTGTGTGTTTTGAAATGATAAGAAGATTTTCCTTTCAAGTAATGCTGTCATCATTTGTTTTTCAGCAGTACACATTACTGTAATCCTTGCCAGGGGAACATCATGTGTGTTTAGTTGTTGCATGTTTTGTGCTCGTTTCATTGAAGGTTCTTGCTGTGACCTGAGACAACACGAGTGTAAACCTCACAACCGAGGCCTCAACAACAAATGCTACGACGACTGCATGTGTGAGGAAGGTGAGTGGAGGATGCTGTGTGATCCTCAGCAGCAGTTCATCTTCTCATGTGCAGCTCATGTGCTCAAGCCCAAAGGTTTGGCCACTCCCACTCATCACCTGCCACTGAATGAATTAAATAATTATAAACAGTGAAACTTTTGGTAACACTTCACAATAAGGGTCCCTCGTTAGTTAGTACATTACTAAGCATTAATATATAAACAGATGTGTTAATTAATGCTGAGTATGCATACATAATGATAACTATTTTACATTATTCAACTTTTATTATTACTTAATAATGTATTAACTAACTTTGAGTATTAAACATGTGTTTCCTAATCCTAAGTAATACATAATAAAATGATTGTTAATATATCTGTAAACAGTTAATTAATGCTTAATAATGTACTAACTAACGTTAATTAAGGGACCCTTATTGTCACTGTTTATAATTATTTAATTCATTCATTCATTAAAAGTCAGTGCCAGGTGATGGGTGGGAGTGGCCAAATTAGTGGCAGACTAATATAGTGGTTAAAGGGATAATAGCATTTTTTTAAAGTGGGGTTGTATGATCTACAAATAGCCCCTAAGTACTTTAATTGCAGTAGAAGACTCTCTGCACTCCTCCCGTTGGCAACGCCAGCCCATAGCCCTGCCCAGAGATTTACAACAGAGTGTTGTGAACAGACCCAAAGAAACTGCCTATTTTCGCAGCCTAAAAGAGGTTTTACCTGAAAAAAAAAAAAAACACAGTTCCATTGTTCGCTATAATATAATTTTTTCCAGCTGCTCAAAGTTCAGGAAAAACGCAGTTTTTATTTGGACCTAACCAACTCACGTATCCCTCCACCCAGGGTTAGCGCCCGCCGATCAGCAGTTGGTTAGGTCCAAATAAAAACGTTTTTCCTGCACTTTGAGGGGCTGGAAAAAATTATATTATAGCGAACAATGGAACTGTGTTTTTTTTTTCCAGGTAAAACCTCTTTTAGACTGCGAAAATAGGCCGTTTCTTTGGGTCTGTTCACAACACTGTATGTTGTAAATCTCTGGGCAGGGCTATGGGCTGGCGTTGCTAACGGGAGGAGTGCAGAGAGTCTTCTACTGCAATAGGGGTTATTTGTAGATCATACAACCCCACTTTAAAAAAAATGCTACTATCCCTTTACCAGAAAAAGCTGATTTCATTCAAAACCGGTTTGAATTTAAAAACATTAAGAGATTGTTTATGTGCAGTTGGGACTGCTCTTGGGTCAATTTTAATAAAAATGTGAAAGTGGTTGCATGCTCCTGATGAATTCAGAGTTGCAAAGCATTGATTTGACATGTTAATTACTAAAGCTCTGGTGGTTTCCACATCCATGTCTCTCTAATCAACTAGACTCAGTTAGGGTTCAATCTTTCTCTGTCTCTGCTCAAGGCTTTCGTTGTTATGCTAAATTCCACCGGAAGCGACGCGTGACCCGGAGGAGGGGCCGCTGCGTGGTGCCAGAGTCAGTCAACAGTGACCAGGGCGGCTTCATCACCATCTGATGGAGAGACGGAGGCAGAGACGAAGGAGCTGAAAGGAGTAGGGACAAGAAGAATGACCCCCATGACCGCTCTCACATACGTAGAAGACAGTGCTGCCAAGACATCACATGACACCGCTGACAGACCAAGGGACAGCTTCAAATCAAACTCCCAAACTGTAACACACCCAAATCCAAAATCTGCTCAGATAAAACAAAACAAGAGACTGAAGGTTGAATGTTGCATCGTGGGGTGAGCCCTCATCCACATCTACCAAATCATCATCTATAATTAAGCATTTGACTGATTTAATTAATAATGGAAATACATTAGTCTTCATTGGGTTTTGCTCACTCCACAGTCACAACAGAGGCAAACAGAAAACACAAAGAGGAACTTTTTCAAAGTTCATTCAGTTCTAGAAAATATGTTTTTAATTGGTTTTCATGGTTTTAAAAACGTGAGAGAGCTGCTGGGCTGGTGACTGAGTGAAGTTTGAAAACTTCTTTGGAAAGTTTTTTTTTTTTTTTTTTTTTTGTAGATCTATGGATTGTCTCTGTCTTGCTGATCAGAATCAAATAGTGTTTACAAACCATTTTTTTTTCACAGAACAGACTGGTTCTTCTACTCCACACCTTATCCAGGTTGTCACTCACAGAAATGACGGTAAAATGACTTTTGACAGCTACTTTTTGCCACTCTGCTCATCTGGTTCTCCAGACAAACACTAAACACTACTCTGTAAATGCTATTTGAAAGCAGTCTGCTTCCCTGTAATGTAAATATGAGTGTGTTTGAATTGAAAACAGATGTTTGTTTCTTTTTTGGTTGGTTGTTTTTTTTGTTTTTGACTTTGTTTTTTGACACCACTACTCTTGAAATGTACTTAACAGTAGAATGATAAACAAAGACGCTTGTTTAACTTCCCTTATCCATGTCTTAATATATGTTTTATTTATAATGTACCTAAAACACATGTTTGTCTATATATTGTGTTTTCCTGCCCTTTTTGTTGCCCATGATTAAACTCTTACTAGGATAAATATTTTGGGCTGTGACTAATATTTGCGTTTGCTACTTTCATCTGTTAGGAATTAGCATGCACACATTTCTATCCTAAAAGGAAATCCTAATCCTCAAAAGAATATCTGTAATGGAAAGTACGTGTAAACACATTGATCCACTATTGTAACATACATCATAACCATACACTTACATGTTTAATGTATGAAGGTGTAGTATTTGGTGAGGAGGTGCATCAGTGTAAATAAGTTTCATTAGATTCAAATTTATTTATGGATAGCTCCTTGAGATGAGCAGCCATCTCATTTTTGTCAAGGTACTGCATCCCAAATTCTACTGAAGTTAGAATACCAAATATTTATCATGAAAATGCACTTAAAGCTAAAGAAAAATGAACTGTTGTACTATAGCTAATCCAAGTGAAGAAAACTGGAAAGGTTGGCCACACTAGCTCATTTTATCTGAAGACATTGATTTTATTGTGAAATATTAGATAATTTTGCCACCTGAGACTTTGAGCTGCTGTTTAAAACTGTCTAAGAAGATTCAAGAGGGAATCACTTTGATGACCCTGCTACAAACTCATGGACATGTCTGATGAATGAAAGTTGAAATCTAAATAACGATAAATGTAAAGTAAAAATTCCTGGAAATATTTTTACCTCTGTAGCAGGAAAAGAGGAGACCGCACACTCACACTTTTCCTTTTTCTTTATGTACATTCATTTTTGAGGCCAGCACCTTTTTATTGGATGTGCGTGACTTTTCTACTTCTTGTAGCAGGTAAATGAGTGTCTATTAGGGTGAGAGCTCTGATAACTTGTTTGACATGTTGATCTTAAACTCACATCAGCTCAAGAAAAGAAAAAAATATGACACCTGTATAAAGGGATTTTTGGGAACATCTTTTCTTGAAACTGTGTGTCAGATTAAAGCTTATAACAGCTTCACATCATCTTTTTTCCGTCAGTGAAACCACCATCCATCTCCATGATAAACTTATCGCCACAGTCTTTGAAGCTCATTATCTCCCAACCACTCCGAACCGTCAAAAGCTTTTAGCTTACGACACATTAGAGCAAGTGCAAGCAATAACACTGAATGTATCTCTGATCAGAACACACAAGGCCTCGGAAAATCTGTCCGTATCAATATTTGATTAGCTGGTGAAAGTAACACTCATTTTTCCTCCCTAAGCAGCAGCTCAGTGTGACTGGTGATTGTGCTGTCCTGATTTACGGCCGCAGAATAAAAGCAGCAGTGATGTATTTTTAATACTTACCCCTGACAGAGTGCCCTGGTGTAGTGCCCTGTTGAAACCTGGCCCACAGCCAGCACAGTGATAGATTACACACAGCCACATCCAGGCAGAG
Source organism: Trachurus trachurus (assembly GCF_905171665.1). Taxonomy (NCBI): domain Eukaryota; kingdom Metazoa; phylum Chordata; class Actinopteri; order Carangiformes; family Carangidae; genus Trachurus; species Trachurus trachurus. The sequence goes on from NC_139896.1 coordinate 35,040,135, forward strand.
CTGCAGCTTCACATCACCCAACACCACAAAGGCACTTCCACCTTTCTTAAGCATTTTCTTGAAGTAATTAATTACCAAAGTCACTATCTTAACCCAACTTTCCAACACTAGCCAAGTGATGAGATTTACATTTGAGGGAACAAAGGTGCAGGAAATGGTGCAATCTCTCATCAGCTCCAGAGACAGTAAAACACACCATGAATCATTCAATGACAAGTAAATACTGATTTAAAAAAATTATATAAATAAATAGGGGAAGACCTTTCTTTAACAGTCTGTGCAGCAAAATGTGCATGCACTTTGTCAAACACTTGTTAAGTTTGTCACAGCACCTAAGTAGGTGAAGGTGCTAATTTGTTTGCAATTGCATGAGTTGTTCAACTGATTAAAGTTGGGGAAATTCGAGGACAGTTGTAACATATTAGACATTTCAGTATTTTGAACTTCTTTTGAGTCATTGTATTCATTTTTTACTAAAAGCTAGTTATATATCTGCTGTTAAAGGGATAGTTCAACATTTTGGCAAATTGGCCCATTGCCATAATACCTATAGTCATAGGGTTGCCAACCGTCCCTGGAAATACGGAATCGTCCCGTATTTGGAGACTAAAAGACGTGTCCCATATTTTTGAAAATCCATGTTGGGTGATTTTTATTACAGTAAAGACCCAGTGCAGTTGTGACTGACTCTGCCTGTCTGCAATGAGCTTCTTATTGACCAATGGGACACCGTTATGTTGCTGGGTCGCTGAAGTGTTGCTCGGATACGCCTGCGAGGCCGCTTTCAGAGATGTGGCTGATGCACTATGCTACCCAGACAAGTGCGGTGGCAAAAAAACAAAAAACAATCCGTCAGTCACAGGGGTCAGGGGTCACCAAGAGGTCAGGGTTCACACAGGGTCAGAATCCTGCGAGGAGCACCTTGTCGTGGCCAGTTTATGGTGAAATAAAGTTATTTTCAGTTCCTGACTAATGGCACTAACAGATAAAGCGGTGTATTCGGACATGCAATCGGTATGTTCTGCATACAGTAAGTTCTGTTTCTGAAGGTCTTGAGAAGCTCTTAGCTTTTACCCATCCTCAGATGCCTCTTGTGTGACACCTTGGTGATGAGAAACCTTTTCATAGATGTCAATTTTGACTAAACCAGCTGATATTACTTTGCACTGATAGGGGACAGGATTACTTTCTAAATACTGACAGACTCCAGCTGCTTTCTTGGCTTTACATACCTTTTGCACCTCCTTTTCTTCATGTGTTCAATACTTATTCCTTGTGTCATTTCACTTTATTACACATCACTTAATTTATGGACATAAATGTTTGGATATGTGCATTACTTGTTAGTCACTTACTTACTGGGTTGTTGCTGACATCTGGTGAAAAATGTATTCCAATAGCTCTATGAGAGCTGAGAGAAATATATTTTCTCAGAAAAATATTGACGCATTCAATACTTATTTTCCTCGCTGTGTATATACTGTACATAATATACAGTGCTGCTTGAAAGCTTGTGAACCACTTGAGTAGTATCGACTCTTCTGTTTTTATACCATGATTTTCTTATTTTATCATCACCAGTTTTGAAATATGAGGTCTATATTTATCAATTCCATATACTTGTTTTGAGATAACTGTGTGACCACATGTGAGACAAATCATTAACAAATGGAGGGAATTCAGCATCAAAACTTTCACCAAGAAGCACGAGAAGAAGAAAAAGGTATCAGGTAAAGGTCAACCTACACATCACCTCTCTGGCAGCCTCTGGGATAAATGTGCATGTGTCTACAATCAGGCAAAAAAAAAAAAAAAAGAATAGACATGCCATTCATTGGAGAGATGGTAGGAGGAAGCCTTTGCTCTCAAGCAAGCAGTGGCGTGCACAGACTTTTTGAAGGGCAGGGGCGAAAAGGAAAAAAAGGGGCACCTAATAGCGCGTCCTCGCCACTGAAGAGGGCACTTTAGCACACGTTTTGGCTTCCCTGAAGGCACTTTAACACGTGTTTTAGCTCCCAAGAGGCCACTTTAGCACATGTTTTGGCTCCTAGTTGTGGCTCCTAGAGGGCACTTTCAGGGCTGCCAAGTTTCAGAAAATGACAAGAGTGAGACTGTAGCGACATGGTGCGTTTGGCCGGCGACCACAGGTCGGCGGCGAAAAAATGTTGGCCTTTTTTAACATCGATTTGGCCTGTTTTAATATCGATACCTTAAGACTAAAAAAATGTCGATTTGGCCTGTTTTAACACGTGTTTTGGCCCCCAAGAGGGCACTTTAGCACACGTTTTGGCTCCTAGAGAGCACTTTAGCACGCATTTTGGCTTCCAAGAGGGCACTTTAACACGTGTTTTAGCTCCCAAGAGGGCACTTTAGCACACATTTTGGTTCCTAGATGTGGCTCCTAGAGGGCACTTTCAGGGCTGTCAAGTTTCAGAAAATGACAAGAGTGAGACTGTAGCGACATGGTGTGTTTGGCCGACGACCACAGGTCGGCGGCGAAAAAAATTTGGCCTTTTTAAACGTTGATTTGGCCTGTTTTATAATATCAATACCTTAAGACTAAAAAACATCTATGTGGCCTGTTTTAACACGTGTTTTGGCTCCCAAGAGGGCACTTTAGCACACGTTTTGGCTTCCAAGGGCACTTTAACATGTGTTTTGGCTTCCAAGAGGGCACTTTGGCACACGTTTTGGCTTCCAAGGGCACTTTAACATGTGTTTTGGCTTCCAAGAGGGCACTTTAAGATGTGTTTTGGCTCCTAGAGGGCATTTTAGCACACGTTTTGGCTACCATGAGGGCACTTTAGCACACGTTTTGGCTCCTAGAGGGCACTTAAGCACGCGTTTCAGCTCCTAGAGGGCGCTTTAGCACGCATTGTGGCTCCTAGAGGGCTCTTTAGCACACGTTTTGGCTCCTAGAGGGCACTTTAGCACACGTTTTGGTTCCTAGAGGGCACTTTAGCACACGTTTTGGCCCCCATGAGGACACTTGAGCACATGTTTTAGCTCCTAGAGGGCACTTTAACACACGTTTTGCCCCCCATGAGGACACTTTAGCACGTGTTTTGGCTTCCAAGAGGGCACTTTAACGCGCGTTTTGGCTCCCAGGGGGCACTTTAGCACGCGTTTTTCAACAATTGGGCCACGAGGGGGGGCGACCGCCCCCCCTGCCCCCCCCCTGTGCACGCCACTGCAAGCAAGAACACAGTTGCCCTTTTTAAACTTTGCCAGAGAGCACTTGCACAAACCAGAGGCCTTCTGGAAGTCCAGTCTCTGGACAGATTATTCTAAAATTGAATAATATGGCCACAAGCATGCAGGCATCATGTTTGTTCACAAACCTTTAAGCAGCACTGTAGCCTATAGGGGGACTGTGACTCCCAAGAGTAAGAAAAAGGGATGTTGTGACTGTCTGTGATGCTGGACAAGAAGTCTGGCCACAAATCAATAGAAGTCCTCTAGGGTTTATAGGAATCCTCAATAAATTTCATGGTGAACTAAGTGGTTGTTGTAAAAATAGATTCAGTATCTCTACAAAACAAAGAGTGTGAAAGGATGAGTGAGCAACAATCGAATGACATTTCCACAAAAGGCCACAAACTATCTGACAAAGTGACTGTAACATGAGTCTGAAAACCCATTTTAATTTGATCAGCTGTGAGCTTTTGCTGACATCAATCTAAACCAACCTCATTGTTGTTCAGAATTCAATTTGTATGGAAACACTGTGGGAGAGGATTTTCATGGTTACAACAACGCCCTGAAGGAGAAGTTGCAGGGAGACAAAGTGCTGCTTGAATCATTCAGAGATGTGTTCATAGTGGTAGTATAGTTCCTTATGGGCCTTTACAGTGGGCTACCAGCCAGAACTGTTGAGGCGGCTTTAGTGAAGAAATGTAGAAATGCAGATTTCCTGTTGAACTGCTGAACACTCTGGTTTTAAGGCCTCACACCAAAAACTGGACATTGATGTTTTCTAGAGATGCCGATGTCTGTCTATGAGTCCATCACTTTGATCCATGTTCAGGACCTGCTGGTTAGATTTCATGAAATTCTATGGAGACATTGAGGAGTCTAAGAGGGCATATTACAGTATGATCACACATACACATCCTCTGGATATATGAGGACATGCATATGAAAAACATGTATCAGACATACTATATCTGTGCTTTTATTTTTACAGGAAACATTCAGATAGATAGATAGATAGATAGATAGATAGATAGATAGATAGATAGATAGATAGATAGATAGATAGATAGATAGATAGATAGATAGATAGATAGACAGACAGACAGACAGACAGACAGACAGACAGACAGACAGACAGACAGACAGACAGACAGACAGACAGACAGACTCTTCTTATCTCTGTGTATATACGTATGTGTTTGAGTATAATGAACACTTCTGATTTTTTCTACGAACTACTTCCAGCATTTCTCCCAAATTTGAAATAAAAAAATATAGTAATTTAGAGCATCAATTTGCAGAAAATGACAACTGGTCTATATATATATATATATATATAATTTATTTAACATGTGCATATACTTGATATCGAACTGCTGCTTGGCATGTTATCTCATTAGTCAGACAAGTAAAGACAGTAAAATATAATTATATTTCTTTTAAAATGTGAATTGTAGAATTGTATATTTTGTATCTGTCGGTTTAGCTGAGCAACTGAGCAGTCAGTCAGATTTTTCTTTTCTTTTTTTTACTTAATGTTCAAATCAGACATGCAACATTCCTGATCATTCATAGTGAACCACTGGTGGGACACCACACTCACATACTGAAAGCTGAGAAGGGGAAGGGAGGGGGGAGGGGGAGGAGGAGGGGAGGGAGAGATGGATGAGGAGGGTGGGAGTCACATGGGAAACAGTCAGGTTGATGTCACATGGTTTGTGTTTGCAGGCTGAGCTGAGGGGAGGAGGAGCCTTGCAGAGAAGTTTGTGTAAGAAGAACAAATCTGCCACTTTTTTTCATGAGGCATCTCAACAAGTTGAAGCACTGAATCGGATCAAGGTAGAGCTGCCTGGACCAAACAGCCTATTATGGAAATCCCTGCCATAAATCTAAAGGTGAGGCTGTTGTTCACTTTCTGGTGTTGTTGTGTTCATGACTGCCTGTCTTTGAAGAGTCTTTAACAAAGACTGGCCTTGGCTTGTTTGTTGATGCCGACATTGTTGCTCAATTCGTAACTGGTAATTCCTCTGTGTGGAAACTACCCATTTCTATTTAAGACTCAGCTGACAGTCAACCAGTGCACTGTGTTTGTGTTGCTGGGATTTTGTTGAGTTGTAATGGAAGGTAAAGTTACTCAGTGGTTGTTGCTTTCAAAAAATAGCTTAGCAGTGTATACACAGTCGCATTTAAAGTGAAGAACAGCGGCCTGTGGAGTAAATGGCATCATGGGAGTTTATATCAGAACTGATGCAGTGAATTTGAAGTTGTCAGGTTATTTATCGCACAAAGTGAATGATATCTTGTCAGTGTGATTTCTCCACTAATCTATCAGGGCTACTGATGTCTCTGTAGGGAACACACATTAAGTGAGGTGGTGTCTGCGTGTCATGCCATAATCTTTAAAAGGAAAACCATTAAACTGAATTATGCCTTTGAGGTTTAAAAGCAGTTTGAGCACCTCTTATTCAGCCTGTCACATGCTTCACATTTAACTCTCAAGTGTCTGTCTGTTTGTGAGGTTTGTGAGCTCATAAAGATTGAACAAAGGCTGCAAGCTAACAATGATTTCCATAATAGCAAAAGAAAATTGGACTAAGTGATTAACTACTCGGTCTTATTGAGAACTAGTGAAATATTGTATCTGTGACAGATTCTTAAAGTCCAAGGTGTTATCTTCAAATGTCTCTGTTTGTCCAACATCTAAAACCCTAAGAGGTTCAGTTTACAATGATATAAAACAGAGCAGCTGGAGCTGTTTGGGCGGTAAATAACTGATCATGTGTCTCCTCGTTGGGGCTTGATTATTATTATTATTATTTTATTTTGTTCCAGCTGTACACTGAAATATCAATATGTCATTTTAACTCTGTCTTTTGCTCTCTATCACAGGCCATAGTACTGGTGCACTGGCTGCTTACAGTATGGTGAGTATGAGCACAGGTTTTCTTTCGCAGACCTGGGGAATTTCTCTCCTCCTCTGGCACACAAACACTCAGAGACTGACTCACACACTTCATCCAGGCGTATTTACCTCCACGTCCAGTGCTTTTGTGTAATCAAGCATCATTCTTGAAGTATGTGTAAGAATCTGTCTGGTCTGACTTGTGTGTGTCTCCTTCAGGGGATGCATGGCATGGCTGCCCTTCTCCTACTCCTGGGGGAACTTCGCTGTTTTAGCCGTCGGGGTCTGGGCCATCGCGCAGAGGGACTCCATTGATGCTGTGCTCATGGTGAGTCTTTGCCTTGATTCCTTCACGCCGGCTGTAACCTTAACATCATGTGACACGTACAGGAGTCTAACTATAGGCGCACCACTGTGTACCCGTGCTAACCTATTTGTCTGTGGAATCTGGGACAATCTGTGAGTGTCCCTTTGAGAGGGAAAGCCCTCCATTCAGCACATAGAACAGAGGCCGAGGCTTTCATGGTTGTCAGTTTACAAAAAAGTGCTGTATAGACTTTGTTGAGCTTTAGTGATGGTTTTAGTTTGTGTTTCGCTGTAGATTTCTGTAATGTACTGAACAGTTTTGGATCAATATTTTAGAGCTAACAACTCTGAACTAAGAGCTATGTTTCCAACAGTCATCTACTGACCAGTAAGCTCAAGCACTGAAGTCCTGCCACACTTTGAGGCACTGTAGCATGTCTGTACTGCTTTAAGATTTTACTGCATGTACATTTCATGGTTGAAATCTGTTGCGTTTAAGATGAAGAAGAAAATGGAAAGCTTTGTGCAACAGAGGAATTTAGATTAAACCTTGGTCGTTGTCAGAACTGACTACAATGGTGTGTTTCTCTCTTTGATGTAGGACATGCATCTGTAGAAAAACCTGCCGTCTACTTTCAATGAGACTTGTGACTGTGACTGATTCATCTGTCTCTGGTTTGAACCTGTGAAAGATGTTTTCATTGAGATGTGACCACAAAGGAGGAATTTTTTGTAGTGAATGTATAAGGTCCCACATTGTTGGCAGTGAAATTCTTTTTAAATGCTGTAAAAGTATTTAATTGGACCCACCTGAAACTACCATTCTAGCCTATTAACTTTATTGACAGCACAGCGCCAACCACATACATGCAGTATGTCTGGCTCATTTCAGCCCTGATTGACCATAGAGTCAACGCTGAGTTTTAATGAGAGAAACCAACACCAAATGCCCCACATTTCTATATTTACATGTTATTTTGTGTGTATTTATATTGTAATGGATATTTTGAACTCTGTTACTGTATTGCTGTATTTACTATAATCTGAAACAAAGTGTGAAAATGCTTTTTCATGCATGGTCCTTGAAAGATAAATGAAATGAACAAAGTAATCTACTGTAATATTTTTAGCATTAACTCAGGGCTTTGCTATTTCTATTTCTTTTTCTTTTCAGGGCTTTGCTTTTTCAACTGTCTAGTATGTTTTCAGGTGACCTTTTAGTCAACTAAATGCATCTGTGATGTTATAGAGGAATTGGATCGTTTTGGTTTTCACGTTTTTATGAATTACAGTAGAACTTGCACGCACCATGTTTTTCTTATACTTTTTTTTAACCCTGTTTTCCCTCAGAAAGACATTTTCTTCTTTACTAGAGGTTTGCACATGCAGGATGTTACAAAGACACTTTCTCTCAGTAATTTCATGGATGTGTACACTTCACATTGATTGTCACAGTCATTCTAAAAGCCTGCCACACTGTGTGTGGACTTCTCTCAAGACTTCTCTCTCTCTCTCTCTCTCTCTCTGTTGTTATTTCCCTGTAGTTTCTAATTGGGATGATTGTGACAATATTGACCGACATCATCCACTTTGGGATCTTTTACCCGCTGAATGACTATGCAGCAGAAGCGCGAAGGGACGTGTTTCGCTTCAGTGCAGGAATGGCCATCCTCAACCTGCTGCTCAAACCTGTGTCCTGCTTCTTTGTTTACCAAATGTACCGCGAGCGTGGAGGAGATTACAACATCAACTTTGGTAAGTGCCACCAGACAGAGGGCGTAGGCTCGAGTACAGTAACTGAAGATGTTTGTCCGTTTTTAAAGGTGCTGTCATGTGTCAGAGGCTAGTTATGAAACACATTTTTAGTTGTGATCTAAACACTGACTATAAAGTAAACTTGATGATATTCAGTAACAGTAACAGTAACAGCAGGGCAATTCAGTTTCTACAATCCACCATACACATACAGTCAGTCACACACAGCCTAACACACATGTCAGAGGTAGCATGATGGAACATAGGAATGTACAAATGTAACTCATATTTAAAAGTATAAATAAAACTCGTAACACACGAGGCAATGACGATCAAGTGCAATCTTATTCAGCAGTTGATTAGAATTTACAGCCAGTAAACCAACTATGATCCGATTCCAGTTTGAGAGGGAAATGACACGGGAAACTAATTCTTTCTAGCCAGTACACGTTGTTGAGAAATTATCTAAGATATGTGAGGTTTTAGGTTCTACTTCCCACAAAAATTGATCCCCAGCCTGGAGTGTGACTAAAGCTTGAGGCACGGTGTGATGCATGTGTCCAGGGGCGCTCTGAGATCCTCCCTGTGTTGTTTTATGCTGTTTGTCATGAAAGGCCTGCCAAGTGCAGCACAAACTGGGAAGTCTCTGTGCTAAACCACTGGCAGATGATTCCACAGTCAAGCAAATTAGTTGCAGTCACAAGACCTTAAATGCAATGAAATATCTTAGCTGCAACTCGGCTGGGGCATGGAAATCATTTCTCCACAAGTTGTTTGTAACGTATGTGTGTCATCCTGGCTACCAGTTACTGCATGGAGAAACTTATTAGACCCATGGAGGCTGAAAAATGTGTGATCTGGTATGATAGAAAAATAGTTCAAGATTGATGCGAAAAGAGGTCGAGATGCATCTGCACTGGACGGCGCACCAGTGACTATGTAGCAAATGATAAGTACCCGTCTTCCACTGACTAGTCAGGAGACACTCAATATATTTTTTGATTAAACATGTGTGGCCATTGATTTGTGGACTTGGACTCGCTCCGCAGAGAGCTTCACCATCAGGAATCCCTCTGAGCTGTGCAGGAGTCTTGAATCCTTAAAATGTTACACATGTATATGAATGAACACCCTTGTGTTTGATTTAATGGTAGTATTCAGAGTGGCTCCATACAGGGATGTTTGCTGTTTCTTGTCCAATTGTGTATCTTTACAAAAAGAAGAATAAGATACAATCTGAAAAAACAAACCAGGATGTGGGAGTGTAACGCTAAACACAAGGTTTTTGTGATCTTGTCAGCTAGAATAGTAACTTATTACACTGCACACAGGGAAATGTAATGGAAATTCTCCTGCATTTCCACCTAATATTGTAGTTGATGAAATGCATGTCTTGATTTGCCTGTTCGGAGGATAATTGAATATTGATGAACCTGTTCTCGCTGTGGTTTTACTTTAGCACCACACACACACAGCAGGCACATCCATTAGACTGATAAATGTAGCTAATGTTAGCTTCAGACAATGTGTGTTTTAATTGCGGCCTGATTGCATAGCTGGCATTAACATGGTCCCCCACTGTTGTGAGCACTGTCGGATGCAGTTAATCAGGGACATGACTGAGTGAATTGTTGATTTCCCATATCCAGCGCTCCTTGAATGTTGATTGGCAGCATTTTTGTCTTTAAATTCTAGGTTTGTGTGTTTTAGTTTTACAAGAAGGGCTTCAAGAACAAGCAATTAACCATTTGCTTTTAATTGAATAGACCAAACAAATCACCCCAAGTTGCTATTGTCCAATTACATCTTAGCAACATAGCATCAGGCCTGTCAACATGCTGAAGCTCTGTAGTGGGGGGCTCTACATTCAAGAGCAATTGTTTTGAGTGTCATTGCTCAAAATCTTGTCATTATACCATTCTAAAACTAACTATACTAAAGGCTACTATGTTGTACTATACCGTCCTATTATTACTTTTTTGTATGGGATTACACATGCTAAAACACCTCTGTTCAATACTAGTACAGCCACTGTGTAGCTACAGTTTCATGCCTTGTGTGTGATCCAAGGTCGTGCCACTAATTAGCATGTAGGCTAATGTTAGCAGCTAATTTTGAATTTGGAAAGGATTATCCTTCAGCGAACCTAACCAGACCTCTTACCTTAGATAGTGCCATGTATTAATAGTGTGTTTATATATTTAGCAATTAGCATCCATACAGGGTTGGCATAGAGTGAAATTACAGTTTTACCTGATCATACTGTACAGTAGTCATTAGCTAAATCCTGCAGTAACAAGGAACTTTAGAGGCATTGTGTCTTTTTTGTCTTCACATATATTAATTTGGCTATGGCTCTGTTAAAAGCCTCGTTCATTTGAGGACCAGCCTTAGTTACATGATAGGTGTCATTTCAGCTGTGTAAACTCTTTTGTTGACCTCTCTCTGACATTGTGGACACATTGTTGCAGAAGTTATTGCTTATATTGGTGGTATTGGTAAAATGAGTTACCATGATGGCAGAGGGACACCAGAACACTTAAAGGCCTACAATGCATTCCTATAGCCTTATACAGTCTTATATTTTCCCAGCTGTGTCATGTAAGAATTTCTCCAAACCCAATTTTCCCTTTTTTCCTGCATGTCATCATTCCTGCTCTGTCAGTCTGTCACACTGCACTGTCATGTTTTCTGTAAGCGAACACTTGTGTTGTCTTGTGGTGTTCTTGTTATGTTTTGACCATTTTACTTCTCCTCTCTTCTCTTCTCCCCTGCTGACCTTCGACCTCTCAGACTTAGAGACCTCTGTGGACAGTCGATGCACTACGGATAGTGCTGACAGTGCCTTTATTGGCCGCCGCTATTGATTCCTGGCTTCCTTTTTACCATTTCTCTCCTCCAGTCATCTTCTCCCATCCCCTTCCATACAGGAAGTAAGATCACAAATCAGGCGGCAGCATAAAAAAAAGAAAAATACCTTTTTTTTTTCTCCATGGTATTTTTCTTACGGATTATTATATTGTCCATGTTAAATTTTCCTTTCTCTTTGGCTTTTCATCTGTATGTTCCCATCTTCATCAGTTCTCTTCCCACTGCTTTCCTGTGTTTGTCAGTATAATATGTTGGTATTCATGGCTACTTTATTGTATGTTTATATGTTTCTGCAACTTTGCATCTATGTTTTATTCATATTTCCACTCTCCAGACGCCTCATTAGTGGCTGTGTTTTCTGTTTGCATATATTTAAAGCAGGGCTGCATGATGGTGCACATTCTCAAATCAGCCTAATTAAAGTCAACATAATGTTGACTCATAATAGACAATGAATGCAACATGTACTGTATGTATGCACACTTGGTAGAAGACCAACATGAAGCAGTTCTTTAAAATCATGACTTTATACTTTTTAGTTGGATATAACAAAAATAAAATCAATTGTTTTTGATTTTGAAATGATCAAAACATTGTTTGATAGCACTGATACATGTTTGCCCCAGAAATGCATCACCAGGCCATCCCAAGACTTGGGCCTTTGAACTTCCACAGCATTGTTATTCTGGCCATGGCTATTTGTAGTGTATCATGGGAAGTCTTGGAAGACGTTTCAGAGAGATTATAACTCCACTGCCTTCATAGAATTCATTATGATTTACAATGTGGCCAAGAACTTGTATGCACAGGTTTCCAGTGTAAACAGTTTCACAGCACCACTCACAGAGATGCGTTGCATGCAATCTGATGTTTTCATGGTGTAGCATTCATCAGCTCCACAGTGTGTGCTTGGCAAAAACAGTTTCCAGCATTATAATCTATATTTATCCAGAGGAGGCCAGATACTCGAGTCAAGATAACAAATCTGCCCAAGTGTATCATGAATCTGTGTGTTAGGAGAAGTAGTGGGTGTGGAAAAAACATTAGAGAAAGTTGTATAGAAGCTTTCTAATGATTCATTCTCTGTGAAAACTGTTTTATTATGCATCAATAATAGTCCATTCTCCAAAACAAGAGCCTTGATTAGACGTGTTTATGAATAAAACAGTACATTTGCTTGGCAGGGATTGTGACTTTGGGCCTGTGTCTGCAGGTTTCCCGTCCGTATCACGGAACAGAGACGCCTACCAGTCCATTGACCAGCAGGATGAGTCTTCTGGCCCGGCCAATCCCTTCAACCAGGCCCAGGACAGCAAAGCGGGAGCCCGCACATACTGAGAGAAGCAGGCAGTGTTTTCCCTCTGACTCTTTTATGCAGCAGTGCGAGTGCTCAGGGACAGTTTTCAGGATCAATTCTAGCTCAGTGCATTTGTTTTGTACAGTCGGCCGGCTGCAGGTTGCAGCACTGAAAACAAAATTGAATACCTTTTATTATGGTAAATCATTATTCTGTTTGGGTTTTAGAGTGAAATGTGGTGTAATTAATCCCTTTTTATTTTTTTCTTCAAAGGTGGGAATGATTTCTGTTTGTTTCTTTTGCTGAGTTGGCACATCACTGCTGAATAAATACAGAGGGAAAAACTGCTCTACCTATCTCATACTGTGTTACTGTTTTTACTGACTACTATTTTTAGCGGAAAAGGTGTTGAACAGAACTGTGTGTGCAGGACCTTTTGTTACTTTTTGTACAAGTTACAGAGATTAACAGTTATTTCTCTTTGTATTCTGTAAATTATGAAATATTCATTGAATGCAGTATGAATTTATTTTCAAGTTAGACTTTGCTTTAACGTACAGTGATGCTTAAAGCTGCCTTGTGCCTTTTGTATTTTTGCAGCTATAATAAGAGCTGTGAAATCCTTCAACTGAGTTGAAGACACAAAGACCAAAACTTGAGTTGCAGTTCATCAACTTGATGCTGATCTATGCTAAATCCAAATCAAGACTAGTGTCATGTAGCTGTGTAATTATGAGAAATACATTTAATAGAGAGAGAGAGATGTGAAGTTTTTTTAATGATCAAGAAACGATCAGTTCTTTGTGTATAAAAAGAACAAAATGTTCTTACTTTAAACAATTTTAATTGTGTCATTTTTTACAATTACTGACACATTAGTGATGGAGACTATGTAGATCCTTCACTAAATCACAGACCACATACTGAACTGAACTGTTGTTCTGTTAGAGGTATGGAGATTTCTTCCACATCACAAATTTTAAGTTTCACACCTTGACACATTCACAGCTGCACTGCCATTAGTGCTCATGGTTAATGAATAATATTCATTGAACACTGCATGAAGAGTGTGCTCTCTCACTGTCAATGAAACAAGAGTTACAGCTGGTGGAGGAAAGGAAATCGGACACTGTGGCTGCAGACTTTACTGGGCTGTTGCATGACGTGGATTTTTTTTTACATTCACTTCTCTATTGAAAGATTTGAACTTCCTGTTTTCAAATCGCAATGAGTTTGTTGGACTGAACAGAGATGTGGTAACTAATCCGGTCACGTTATGGGAATGATCATGGGAAGCACCTTATTTGCTTTCATAGCTCATGTGATTATGCGTTGATCTAATGTAAATAATGACCTTATTCCATACTAAGTCACTGCTGCACCACATCCTGCCACTCGCAGCGCTCTGTGATAACGTGGACACAAGGTCAGAACGTGCAACTTTAGTTTGTCCCACTTTATATTGGTGATAAATGAAAAACAATCATGTTGTTGGCTGTGGATTGAGAGAAACCCGCAGAAACACAGCAACATTTGGTTGGCTTCACTTTTACAGCAGGAGCAGGCAATTCAGAAGAGTCTTTAAAAGTACAGGACAGTCAGAGCTTCATTACATCCTGTTAGAACAAGATCATATTTCACTGTGGTGAAGCAGGCACCATATAGTGTTTAATGAACTCCCATGGTCTTGATACCATGCTGAAAAGCTGTTTTTAGAAGCTGTTAACATCGACTGGCGAATATGAAGATGTTGAAAATGAAAAGATGCATTCCCTTACACTATTTCATTTGTTGAAGGATCCCCCTGAAAAGATGGTCATAATCTCATGCAAGGCAAACGTTGTTATTGACATTTGTTCTGTAAGGCAATGGACTGAAAAGGCACAAAGTAAAAAAAAGAATGTGTAAAGACTGTTACTACTACCAACACTACTGAGATTATAAAAGAGAGATTAAGAAATGTGTGGACTGAATGTTTTCATGCTGCCTTAATCTCTCTCTTTTTTTTTTTTCCACGACTGACCATACAGTATTTGTCACATTCAATTTTGGTTTTCCAACATGAGTGTTTGTTGTTGTTGCCTTTTCATTTCAAGGTCGGCACCTATTTAAGATGTTACGCAGGACAGTGTTACGTTCTTTTTTCTTAGAAATAAAGAAGAACAATGTAGACCATTTGTCAAATAAGCCCTTTTTTTTGCAAGGAACACTGGAGTGAAGAATCATTTATCTGACATTTGCATACTCACTAATTTGATGCATTCTGAGACTGGCTGTACAAGCTCTCACATTTTTCTCTTTCCACTTGTCTCTCAGGGATGTTTTTTTCATTCTTCTCCTCAGTCACACACCTCTGTTTACTTTCACCCTGCCCCTCTAGATCTCTTTATCTCCCTGCTTTTATTTATCCAGCCAGACAAGACATTCATCTTCCTGCATTTCTTGTTTTGTTTACTACCCCATTATTTATTTATTTTGCTCTCCAATGTGCATTTTGTCAGAGACCATATACCACCTTCAGTCTTAACCCATTTTCAGTGAGTACTAAAACTTGCCATCTCAGCCACCAGCTATGAAACACACTACAACAGCACCTGTACACTCAGCTTGAAAAAGACACAGGCCAAAACAGATTTGGGGCTATTTTTCTTCCTTAACATGTATTCTTTCAGAAAAGTCAAAAGAAATGGTAGAACATCCACATTAAGGTGGTTATTTTACTTCATTCTGTCTCTTTTGTTGGTAGATTTTTCCTAAATTCACCAAAACTACTGTGACATACTGTGCTGTGCCTGTTGTCTGACTCATGTCATGTCAGGTATCATTGTAAAGCTCTCTCACTCCTGAACAATGATGTAGGCTCTTTTCTCAAAATGAGTTTTTCCTCAGACTCTGAGCCCGAAATCTCCACTTCAGCAGCACTTAGAGACACCAAACCTTCCAGTTTTATTCCTGTCTATATTCTGAAGGTTTTTTTTTACAGAGGGGATTGTTGATATATCATACAAAGCCTGATTTATACAACATTTTATTCCTAAAAACAAGGCGAAATTAGATTTTTTTTTAGGGCCAGTGACAGTATTTTTTACAAAGTGATAAAAAGAGATATCCAAAATCCCCTCTGTAAAAACTCCTGACTCTAATATGTCAACAAAATAAAACGAGAATTTTGAAAGTGGCTTTATCCATTTTTCAGATTTCGGTTCTGGAAATGTATGCAAATTAGCGCATATTTCATCAGATATTGTCTCATTTTCACATTTAAACATAAAATTTGACAAAACTTGTAATACAAAAAATATTTGTCTTAATGTGAGTGATAATCTTGGGAAGTTTCATGGTGATATCTGTTATTTAGAATGTTTACCCTATTCACCTCTAGTGTCTCCCCCTTAAAATTCTGAAACAGGGCTCATTATAACAAAGATTTATTTTCTGTATGCTGCCTCTTGTATTGAAAATCTAACAAGAGTAATTAGAGTTGCAAAAACACCTGATTTTCATATGTCATCCACACCTACCCCAAGTGCTTCTCAATAAATTACATAAAGCATTGACGTAGTACACAGAATGTGAACTTGCAGTTAAGGTTTGTGTCCCTGACGGCTTTCATTATTGCGAGGTAATAACTCTGGTTAGCCTGAGTGGTCTATTGTCCTCAAGTGTGTAGGCAGTGGAGCTACGAGCCCTTGAGGTAGCAGCCTTGTCATCTGTTTATGTAGAACCTCATGGGCCTCTTAACAAAGCATGAATGGAAATGTTATTACTGCAGCAGCAGCAGTCTTGCACACATGCATCAACACTGATATTCCCCTGACAGCGTCATAAGTGCTGCACGTTCAGCACATCAGAGTGCAGAAGCCCAGTGATTTTAATTGTCCAAATATCAACAGTAAACATCATATTTCCATGTCAGTCTGCACTGGGATCAGCACCAAAAGTGGCCTCATAAAAGGTTACACACCCATCACTTCTGAGAGCAAATGGTGTCGGTGGTGCACTGATGAATGTTAATGTACTTCTTCCTAGAAAAGCAGTTTGGGCGTGGAGGCTGGAGGCTGAGGGGAGAGACTGAGTGAAAAGTTAGTTTGTCCATAAAGGAAAACTGCAAAATTACAAAACTATGACCTAGATCCCAAATTGACCCCAGCATCCTTGCAGTTAGACTTAATGCTGTAATCAGTGTAATTTCGTTCCCTAGTACTATCAATTTCCTAAAAGAATTATGTTATTTGCTAGGCCTACAGGCCTATAGTCCAGGCAAAATAGCATTTTACGACTAATTATAATATAATTTTTTCACCATACATAATTTCTTTGAGGTGTCCAGAACAATATACTAAAAGTCCTAAGAAATCCTAGTTGGGGAAATATGTTTAATTTAATCCAAGATACACTCCAATGGGCCTTTTTTTTTCATTTACTCCTATCACAATGAGACTCCACACAATGAAAGTATCTATAAGTAAAATGTTTTGTATTACAAGTTTCTTTGAAAATGAATTTGAATATGCAAATGAGCTCTAATATCTATATTTTTTTCCTTCACTCCTACTACAATGAAACTTTACACAGACACTGCACACACTGCAAAAACAACAGCAGTGCATGTAAAGAGAGGAAACAAGCTTGTAGTAATTTATTATATGATTCTTAAGCAGGTTTCTCAGAATTAGAATTTAAATTAGATTTAAGTCGATTTCATCCCAGGCGTGTCATTACTCCTGTCCAATCCACCAGCTCACCAGATGTCAACCTGCTCCCAGACCCTCTCATCACCTGTTCCCTACTTCCTACACACCTGTTCCCCATTTCCCTCAATTTGTCTCCATGCTGCGTTAGAAAGTCGGAAGTCGGATCTTTCCTAGTTGAAACCACGCCAGAATAACCAAAAACATGGCGGAGACGGGAGAAACTTTGCATTCAAAGTGCTTCACGTAAGGCATAAAAACATTCCAAAGGTCACAAATTTTAAAAAGAGTGTTTCAATGGTATTTTGGCATTAATGCATTTTAATTTAGGATTTACCGTTGACTGTGTGCCTCCCAGCCCCCCTTCCCTCCAGTCAGTTGCCAGATTGTTTGTCCATGCCAGTTTGTGTCCTCTTGTTCCTGTTACCTTGCTTTGCTTTATTTTCAGTTTCTGCCTGTCTGTCTGCAACAGTGGGTCGTCATCATTAATTCTACCGTAGTAAGTTCATTGCACCGGCCTGGCTGTGCTGCTACCACCAGCTGCGACAGGGTGAGATGTTTTAGTAATGAGGCCAAATTAGCCAAAAGCAGGGTAACAGAATTAGCTGTTAAAATATTCACAATAATCAGTGCATCTCCTTTCTTTTTTCTTCTCTTTTTTTAAATCCTGATTTCCATAGGCTGAATCCTATTGTGCTCTCTTGCTTTCCCTTTGTCAGAGTGTGGGGGAGAGGTCTTAATTAACAGCCAAACTGTGTTAATGATTCATTTGTGCTGAGCTCCAGAGCAGAGTGGCTGTGGCTTCAGTGAAAAAAAAAAAAAACAGGGTGTGGAAGAGAGATGGAGTAGGAGGGTAGTGGGGGTGCAGGTGGAGAAGGTGGGAAGTGAAGGAAGAAGCCAGCCGCCCAACAAGCTGTTGATTAATAAGGAGCCGCTGGGCTAGCTCTCCTGAGTCTTGCATACATGCAGGTTTGACACATCCTCAGACTCACTCATGTGATTCCTGAGAGCCAAGGACACGCTCACTTGCTGCTATTGTTGTTCACTGCAATAAAAGGAACTCAATTTGTCACCTCTGTTATTGCATTAGTGACGATCCCCGGAGAGGAGAGGAGAGGTGGTGAAGGAATGAATTTGTCGGCCTCAGAACTGCAGACTTTCAACACGACTAGAACTGTATCTAGAGGTGACCAATATTTCTCAAATCAAATTGGCCAATTGATTTTTTTTTCTGTTTATTCCTAAGAAAAGCTATGATAGTAAAACTTAAC
The DNA here is from genome assembly GCF_905171665.1 of Trachurus trachurus. Lineage (NCBI taxonomy): Eukaryota > Metazoa > Chordata > Actinopteri > Carangiformes > Carangidae > Trachurus > Trachurus trachurus. The sequence goes on from NC_139896.1 coordinate 35,058,423, forward strand.
AACATTTACACCCTCATGATTATTTCATAGAAAATTAACTGGATATGAGAAATGGTTTGGCCCTATTGCCTTGGAAATAGCAAGTTCAAGTCGTGCTTAGACAAAAGATTCAATGCAATTTTCTCGCCATATTCTGCTTCTTTATTAAAATGATCATGCAGGATCAATACTAGACATTATAATTCAGAATATCATTTAACACAGATTATATTTCCCATATGGAGGTTTTTCTGCACAGCTTCATTTTTGTTTTCTTCTCATTTTCCTGTGTTCATTTAAATTATTTCTGATTTGCACTCCATTCTTTCTTAAAGACAACCTCTGTATAACTCAGGCTTTCAGACCGAGCCCAGACTCTTACTATTACTTTTTTTCCTCTTTTTTACAAAATTAAATAAATAAATGAATGCAAATAGCATGTTTTCCCTTTTACATGTCCAGGAGTAGGCTGAATATGGGAATAAAATATGACCCTGCCAGCTGTTGGGGTCAAATTGAAACCCCTGGCTATGACTCCTGGGTCAATTATACTCGACAGGGGCACTGAGTGATAAAATACATTGACATGCCTTGACCTACATGTCTGTGTTTGAGTTCAGATGCACAGGAGAAAGAATCCCTCATGTGGGCAGGAATACCTTTGTGAAAAAAAGGGATGGAGTAATAGCCTCTCTCTATCTCAGACATCTTAACTTAACCCCTACCTGGTGCTGGAGGCGGCCCAGTGACCAACAGTAAGACAACTACAAGAGGCAGTCATCCTCGAAACCCCTCGGAGATAAAAACCAATGTTCACACATGAAATTGATTCAGCAATGACATTTTTATGCCTCTATAGCATCTCAAGCCCCCTGGGAGGGCTCGCTCAACCTCTGACCTTTTCACACTGTTGCCTAGTGCATCTGTCACTGGTGATAACGGCATCAACATTGATTCCAATTATCTTTCAGTCCACAGCAGCGAGCAGAGAAGGGGTCAGCAGTTCCCTCGCCGTTAAGCAAAGAAGTGATTGGTTTTAGTTTTTGTTAACACTGTAAGAATACTGATTATTGTCTAAAAGCTGGTCTGATTGTGAAAAGTCTGACTAAAGTAAGTTTCAGTTTTAAACTACAAATACATGTCACAACAGTTTACAATGAAGAAGCTGGGGATATAAAGGAGTGTTTAATGGGCATGAAGTAGGGCACCAGATGACTCTGCAGGTGAAGTGTGCATTTTATAATCAGTTGTACGGTGAGTGGTTCAATAGCTGGCCATGGAGCTCCAGTTGAAGCTTGCTGCACTCGGAGAATGAAATCGTAAAACATGACGTGGTGCCAAAACATACGTGGTCTAATATCTGATCTAATACATTTGGCTACCAATAAAGTCTGGCTATGAAAGTTTGAGCTTTTTTCCCCTTCTTTTTCTTGGAAGCGATTAGAATGGCTCACAGGTATGTATTTACAAACAAGATTACATTTATTTAGAAAGCAGGGTTGAAAAACTCAGAATGTTGGAGCCAGTAAAAACTGACCTCAGAGCTAATGCAAATATAGACTAAATAGATTTTGTATTATCTGTCGATAATGTTTGGGGACTTGACAGATACGGATACAGACAGGTTGTGAATCTTAAATCATTATGTGGAGCCCACACAATTTATGAAATGAAAGGTGCTCTATATGTAAAGTTTATGATTATTATTGAAGCGTCTGAAGTTGAGATATTGACTGGATCCTACACTTCTGATAATGCAATGAATTGTGACTTTGATAAAAGCTTTCGTGGTCAAGGTGCAGGTCTTTCAAACTCCACACCCTTCAGTGAGCAGTACTGGCTGACTGTTATAAATCTGTAGCTGACATGACATCAAAGATCCAGATAAATATACTTAGCCCTCCTGTAAATCCGTCTTTCGTCATTATAATCACTGGAGCTCACTGCAGTTCTCTATGATTCATTATCTTGTGAGGCATAGTTAAGACTGCTAACTGTATTTCCATCCTCATTATATAATCATCTGTAGTTTTATCCCAATCTGCTCTATTTGCTCTGATTGTAGTATTTTTAATGTAAAAAATTCATTTTTCAGTGACCCAATTTTACCATGGAGATCATTAAACTTTCATTTCATCTTATCTTTATCATTCTCTTCTATCTTTAATGTTTTCTTTCTCAATTACGCGATGATGAAGACTTAAGAGTTAGGAAATGAAGCCTTGCAGGCAGGGTTCTTCCTCTACTACCTACATCCTCTGAAAGTGTATCCATTGGCAACTGCTGCAAAGTGAATGGAGCAAAAATGTATCATGTCTTAACTGTTAAGAACAATCTCTCCATGAACTTTAGCTTCAAATGTGGCATGAACGACCCTTAAAGACACCTAAAATACTTTTTTCTTGGAGCAAAATAACCTTAAGAATTTTATTCTCTCCCTCAAGCAGTCGGTGAGGGAACCAGACAGAGACTCAGAGAGAGAGAGAGAATAATGAACAGTGAACATGGCCCTGGTAGTTCGATGAGTGCAGATGATGAATGACTGTGGGGAGGGTGTGCAGGACCAGAGCACAGGCACAGCCATTTGTTACTCTGCTGTCACAAATGTATTTTTAATGAATGTGCACCTCTGACTCCTCTGCGGAGCTGGACTGTTCCTTAAGGCCAGCATGACCCCAATATTTCCCGTGAAGCGGTGGCTCTGAACGAGCCCACTTTTAGCTCTGGCAGTGTAATGTAAATAACCTTCTCCTTCTGTTTGCTCGACTCGTCACTCCATAGCTCCTCATTATTATCCTTACCTGTGCCGAGAATAGAGGCCATCCACGTCTCTGAGCTGGAGGCAGGTGGGCAGGTTTCACTTTGGATCGCTGCTGTGTGCTACAGTATGCCCCTTTTGTTTCTTAAGGATGTAGTTTTTCAGACTAGGAAGTCCTTCAAAAAATGAAACCTTTTACACTAGGCAGATCTATCTCCTGAATCATTAAAAATGAATATTTTCCCGATGATATATGACCGCTCGTGTAGATCAGCTCGCCTTTGTGATGTGTGGTTTCTGTCCAATTCTTGTTAGTGTTAAAGGGATACACCAACATTTTTTCGTGTCACTCCCGAGTCCATGACCAGCAGATAGACACCATCCTTTCGACTGTGCGTGCAGTAACAAGGGAGATAGAGCCGTATCACCCGTAATTAGCTTAGCTCAAACGCATAGTGCATAGGTAGTGTTAGCCTGCCTCCTACCTGAGCCGAAATCAGCAGTCAGAAGCTGGTTTCATTTTAGCTCTAAACTCTGTAAATATATCACTTTATCGACATTTCAAACATGTTTAGGTGAGAAAGTAGCCGTTTAGATCAGCAGTGTGTCGTTAATTTGTCTAAATACCAGCTGTTTACAATTTTGTTCAGACGAATTCGGCGCTACTCAAGCTAGCCGTTGTGACCAACGCACTTCCGGTTAGTTTCACAAAATAAAACACCCAATGCCCTTTACATATAGAAAACCATGACGATAGAATTTGTGCTTTTACTTTGAAATAGGAAGCTAACCTACCCTCGATGTAGCTAGCTTGAACCAAAATAAAGCGTCTTTGCTTGAACCCTCCGTTTGACCGATCTCGTCCCGTTATCGGAATTGACCACTCAAGATGCCTTACCGGAGAGTTTTGTCAGCTCAGTCGGCCCGCCGGTTTCCATTTAGAGTTGCTGAAGTGTCTCTGATGACTTTAGGTGGAGGCAGGCTAACACTACCTATACACTTCCAGCGTTTGAGCTAAGCTAATTACAGGCGATACGGCTCTATCTCCCTTGTTACTGCACGCACAGTCGAAAGGATGGTGTCTATCTGCTGGTCATGGACTCAGGAGTGAGGTAAGACACGAAAAAAAATGTTGGCGTATCCCTTTAATATGGGATCTGTTTAAAACACCAACATGATTGATTACGGAGAGTATACATAGGAGGGAGGAGGAGAGGAAAGAAGGTTACCTGCTGATTTCCTGCAGGGTAAATGCTTTAAAGCATGCTGCTGACACTGACGTGATGAAGTCGAGAGGCGAACCAGGAGGAATACTGTATATTTCCTGCAACAGTACACAGTGCAATGGTGGGATGAGATATCGCAGATGAGTGGCAGGTCAAAAAAAAAAACACACACCTCTGTAATTCCATTTCTTTGCGTGTAGACAACATAGGAACTGCAGAGCACACACACACACACACACACACACACACACACACACACACACACACACACACACACACACAACATACTACACACACCATCCTGGAAATGACTGCCTCATTTGGGAGGAGACTGATGCATGAGATGACACATGGCACAAATCAACATGTGACCTTTGCTGACACCCAGAATGACACACACATCATTGCATTTGCCTTGTTCCATCTGTGCTGTCACAGCAGCTCGACAACCTCCTGACCAGCACAGTCATTCATCATCAGTCTCCAGCCTCCAAAAACATGTTGGATGCAAAGAAAAAAGCAATTCTACATGGTAGAAAAAAAAAAAAACACAACAGAGTAATAATAATTCACACTCTGGGAATATTTATCATTTCCAACCAGCTATCTCTGTCCATTGTTTCCTTTGAATGTGTAAGGCTTTCCTGTGGCACCGTGGCTCTGACAGCTGTGAGTCTTTGACCTCCATGTACTGTATGTATGTTCACTTAGTGTGTGTCCAAGGGCTCACCTTGGAGCTGTTGACAGCTCCCTGCTGCTCAGACAATGTTATGTACAGTATCTGGACGGCAGAAGAAGTCACATACCATCCTGGGCTTGTTATAGTCGAATTAGGGGCCCGTTGCTTTGCTCCACAGGGGCATGGAGGGAGGAGAGATGGAGGTTGCAGAAATCAAATGACAGGGTGTTTATGAAGGCATCTCATTGTGGCTGGACGTCTCGGTGCTGGGACCCCTGTGCCTGACTGGACGGCTGGTCTTGACAGAGCTTTCCCCCGATTCGAGGATGAGTGGGCGGTTGTTCTTGTCTCTGTCTTGGTCAGTCACACAGGCCTGACTGTCACTGTCAAAGAAACACATGTTCATTTCCAGCCCAGGTGGATTTATAACGTTCCATATTTATCATTGCAGATGTGAAACAAGGCTTTCAATGATTTGTTTCCTTCTCCTTAGCTGTGCAAATTAAATGCCTAAACAAATCACCATTTTATCATCCTGCAACCAGAGGAAATCTTTTGAGACCAGAGACATTTCCCTAAAAAAGTGCAAGTCATCAATCACGATAGAGGCAACAATAAAATGTAAAATAAACCACTGTACACACTGGTAATGCTCCAAAAACAAACATTCCTGCTCTGCGGTGGCTCTCCAGAGAATCTGGACATTTTTAAAAGCAAACTGAAGACCTACCTTTTTAGCCTTGCTTTTAACTGATTCTTATTGTTTTTATCGTTATAAAACATTCAATTTAATTTATTTTATTTTTTATTTATTATCATCTTTTTTATTCTATTTTAATTCATCAATTTTTATTCTATTTTATCCTACTACACCTGTCTATTTTACTTCATTTTATCTAGTGTTTTCCCCATTGCAAATGATTGAGTGTAAGATAGCGTTTCCCCGATGTCTCTAAAATCCAATGTTCTAAAATGATTGTGTGAATGCGTATGTGTATGTGAATGTATGTGTGTCTCCCTATATGTGTTCCCTATGTTCCATGTTTTTATCATGTGAAGCACTTTGAGCTGCCGTGGGCATGAAAAGTGCTATACAAATAAAGCCTGATTGATTGATTGATTGATTGATTAAACCTACCTGTCTCTGTAGCTGATGGTAACGCAGCAAAGATATCGCAATTTTTTTTAAAATGCACAACAAAGCTTTACATATAGAAAGAAAATACAGTTGTACATAGCATTTGTCAATACCTGTCATGTTTTTCCTTTGATGCTGAGTTGTCCTCGTAGATTTTCAGCATTGTTTCTGTGCGGTCATCATGGTGCTCTTTAGGCTCCTGGAACCTAGAAGATGTTATATAAATATGAAGGGTGATCATTTTCCCTTGTAAATGCTATTAAAAGACAAGGCTGGTGTTAGTGTGTATTTGTGGTATTGTAAAAATCTAAAAGCCTAAAGAAGATCATCACCTTTATATAATTTCATAGTTAAAAAAGGATTACTTTTCAGCGACAGTGTAAAATGAATCTGCTGCAGGAGGAGTATGAACTGCAGCAGAACAATGTGTGGGACTAGTGTTCTCAAAATGCCAAAACGCCAGTACAACAACAGAGTTCATTTTGTTTGGTAACAACTACATGTTCAAAGAATATCCAATAAGAGACTACACACACATATACGCACATGCTTCATGAAGTGGCACTTCATATCGAGAGGAGCCTCCGTTTCCTCTCAATTCAGTCAGACCCCTTTATACATATTTATATATAGCACCTTTCACACCAGTCAACATGCACTGTCTAATGCAGACTAATGCACACCAGCAGAACTGCAATAATAATAAATAATAAAAGACAAAATGAGAGAATATGAAAACTTGATTTAAAAAAAAGATATGAGTAGAAGAAACAAAAAGATAGCGATAGAGAAAATCATTTAACTATCCAAGTTTACATCCAAACATATGGATATCTCCAGCTTGTCTCAGATCCTCTGGCAGGTTGTTCCAGTGTTTTGGGGCATAAAGGGCTGAGAACAACATCAACTTGTATTTTCATTCTGTGGAGCTAAAACCAAAGAGCTGGAGAATCTGAGGGGCTGTCGTCGTTCATAGACTGGAAGCTTTTCTGAAACGTAGACTGATGCAAGGCCATTAAAGGTGTACAGAAAAGAAAATTGAATTTGAGCCCACTCTGGGTCATAAAATTAGTGTAATAACTCATCTTTCAGACGATGTAGACCACACTTTGTGCAAAATTCTATTTTTGTGTAAATCCAGGATGAAAGTGTGGTATTTTTCTTTTGCATTGGATAATGCAGGTGCACGGATTATACGTCAGCCTGTACACGATTCACCAGCCACTGATATTGGATCCGTCATCCGTCAATCAAACGTCTGAGACACACACACACACACACACACACACACACACACACACACACACACACACACACCGAGCTCGGGCTCGCCCCAAGCTTTGAATATCCCGCCAGCTTGATAACGACCAATCAAATTCGTTTTCCTTACTCGGGTAAACTCGTGTTGCAGCTTGTGACAACTCGGCGCGACAAACAGGACAAACGGCCATTTCTGTACACCTTTAAGTGCCTTACATACTAATAAATCTTTTTTAAAACCAAGATAAAACCTAACAGGCAACCAATATTAGGATTTTAAAGTAAAACTAGTATCATTAGTGAAGTGGTGCTGCAGCAGATGCACAAAGTAAATACAACACCTGGGCTCCAGCCTCTCCTTGACCTTGGCGATGGACATGATGTAGGGGCTGATCTGTCTGGCGATGGTGGTCAGGTAGACGTTCTCCTGCTTCAGCTGCATCAGGTCATGAAGCTGGGCTGGAGTCAGTGAACACAGGAAATTAAACCAAATTAGATGAGTCAACAACATGACGGACTCATGTGAATGCTTGTTGTGGCCGATGAAGACGAACCTTCGTAGATCTCCTGCTCGTTAGTAACCCTCTGGAACATCTCCTCCCAGATCTGTGAAGAAGCCAAGCACATAAGTTCATTCGCATGAAATCAAACATCAGACTCACAGGACACCGTAACATTTGTTACTCTGATTTTGGCTCTGCATTCTTAGCAGCCTACGTGTGAGAACTGGCTTGTTAGTATGCAGCGAGATGCACTGAGTGTAGAAACTTTGTAGTCAGTCCTATGTTTTGGAATGGACTTCCTCCTTCGCTAAGATCCATATCTTCCTATTCACTTTTTAAAAAGCAGTTAAAAATACATCTGAGCTTTTCTTGAATTTCCCGCTCTCTCTATATCCCACATCCTTACTCTGTCTTATTTTATGATTTCAATCTATTTTTTGTACCTTATTTCCATTGTCTCTATTTGTTACTGATCACTTTGTTCTCTATCTCCTCATTTTTGCTCATTTTGCTCATATAAAGTTGATTATGTATGCACTTTATCTCCTTTTTTTCTCTATGTTTATTTGTTAGCCATAGAAATTTGTTTTGTTGTAATTAGTGACGACGTGGAACTTATGTACAAGCCAATCGGCTTTGTTCCCTCCTTGCACCATTGAATATAAATGTGTGCTAAATAAATAAACCTAAACCTAAACCTAAACCAGAGGGAACCAAGGCACCACCACCACAGGACACACCTCTTCAAACATGACTCTCATAGTTTCCACAGTGGAGTACTGGGAGGCTATCTGGCTGTCAATGTTCAGTGATCTGTCCAGGATCTCGCCCATTTTGTCCGTGTTGATGATGGAGTGATGCTTGGTCAGGTCCCGGTGCAGCTCCTGGACCTGGTCCTTCAGATTCTGAATCTCTGTCTGAAGAGTCTACGAGCACACACACACACACACAGATCTACAGTTTATGAGATATGACACTAAAGAGGCGTTTCAGTGTCTTTAGAACAGCAGAGTTTTGATGGGTGCACAGATGCTGGGTGAAGAGCATCCAAGCGTGAACATCTTGTAACCCACTAGACAGGTCGGAGAAGAGTTACTGGAGGAAGTCATGCTGCTTCACTTTGAGGATCAAAGGTGGTTCCTTATCTACTATTGTGGATTCCAGAAACAAAAGTTGCTACAGCACTTTTAACATTCGTGCCTCCAAACACAGGAGATTTATGAATGAAAAACAGACATAAAACTCATATTTTAAATATTCTATCAAGTACTTCCAGCCTATCAGTGATAGCCCCTCTCTTCTCCTGACTCTACATGTCAGACCTCTTCATTCAATGGTTTGTTCTGGTTCTATGGTAACAGGGAAATTAACATACTACGATTTATTCCTTGCAAATGTGTGATTCATTAAAGGGATAGTTCAACATTTTGGCAAATTAGCCCATTGCCAAAATCCCTATAGTTTTAGGAGTAGGTTTGTTACCTTTATTTGTTGGTGCAAGCTATTTTTAGAGGTAAATGCAGAGACTGCTTGCCGAAAAACTGCTGCCAACGAGAACGTGCATCAGCGGTTTTGCATGAATTTACCAACTCTGTCTGGTAATGTTGTGTTATTATCTCATAGCGTGGTGAATGTGCAGGTCACAATTTGTCCACCAGAGCGTTGTGGAGTTGTTGGATTGTGTATTTGATGAGTTTGATGAGGGAAACCAAGAAATCCCATGAGCCTCCGTAGCTCTGAGCAGCTCGCGGCTCTGCTCCGCCGTTCTAAAAACAGCTTGCACTGACAATTAAACGTAATGAACCTACTGCTATGACTATAGGGATTATGGCAATGGGCCAATTTGCCAAAATGTTGACTATCCCTTTAACCCTCCTGTTGTCCTTATGGGTCAAATTGACCCAATCTGTTCCCTTCCTTCATCCTTCTTTCCACAATCCTTATTCCCTTCCTTCCTTTCTCCCCTTCGTCCTTACTTCCTTCCTCTTTTGATCCAATTGACCTGATCTGTTCCCTCCCTCCATCTTTCTTTCCTTCATTTTCCCCTCCTTCTTTCCCTTCTTCCTTCCTTGAACAAATCTGCTCCCTCCCTCCATCTTTCTATCCTTCCTTTTCCCCTTCCTTCCTTCCTTCCTTCCTTCCTTCCTTCCTTCCTTCCTTCCTTCCTTCCTTCCTTCCTTCCTTCCCTTTGTCCTTACTTTCTTCCTCTTACGATCCAATTGACCTGATCTGTTCCCTCCCTTCTTTCCCTTCTTCCTTCCTTGAATGAATCTGTTCCCTCCCTCCATCTTTCTTTCCTTCCTGTTTCCCTCCCTTCCTTCCTTCCCTTCGTCCTTACTTCTTCCTTCCTTTTTGACCCAATTAACCCAATCTGTTCCCTCCCTCCTTCTATCTTACCTTCCTTTTTCCCTTCCTTATTTCCTTCCATCTTTCCCTTTGTCCTTCCTTCCATCCTTCCTTCCCTTCGTCCTTCCTTCCATCCTTGACCCAGGAGGACAACTTGAAGTCTCATTCTGGATAAAAGCAAGAGTGTAACTGCCAGAAATGTAAGTGTGCAGCCGCTGTAACTGTGGTCACACACAGCACTCACCCTGTAGGTGTTCTCGTAGTTGCGACAGTGCTCGGTGAAGGGCGTCTCCCTGCCCTCAGCCAGGAGCACCTTGGTGCAGATGTTGCGGTGAGAAGTCGGCCTTCGCCCCAACATGGAGCCCTGGGGCATCTCGCTGAGAGATGGGGAGCGGCAGGACATGGAGAGAGGGGACTGGAGCCTGAGGGGAGGGGAGAAGGGGAAAAAACATAATTGTTTCTTTCTCACATTAATAACTGTGCTTCAACAATTACTGACAGTTTTTCCCATCAGAATTACATTACCTGTGGCCAAGCTCTGCCTCTGAAACCACAGGAGGGTTAAAGCTTCATATTAACTAAATTGAACCCTTTTATTGACCGTATTGGTCAATAACACCATTGCTGGCATCAACCACTACGCTCAGTTGAGTTCAGGCTGTATAGATTTTATATAAACATGCTCCTGGGCAGCTCCTCTCCAGGCACTCTTCAAAACATATAGAGTGCAATATTCAATATATTTTCCCCAGTAACTGGCTTCTAATTCTTCAGAATTATCTGAAATATGAAAAACACATAGCTGGATTTCTATTTTTAAATGACAGGTTTTACTTTTAACTTCATACACTCCATGTACAACTTTCTATCTTCTCTCTATATCACATCTGAACACATTTATTTTTGTATCAGCCCATCAAAGCATTTTTTTGAATGAGATTTCCTCAGTCAACAAAATATCTGAGAGCTTCTCAGTACAGCTATGACTACTGCTGGGGCTAACCTGCTTCTTTCACACACAGCTTGATGGTGATGTCCTTCTCTCTCTTATAAGGTGAATAAGGTGTTTATTTATTGCCTTAGTGGCATGATGATTATTTTTGAAAGGTACATTGTGTAGGAATTTCTCCCATCTAGTGTTGTGGTTGTATATCTCAAGCAACTCAATCATATTTTTCATGCTGCATTCAGGTGAAATTGGGCAGACGGCAGACGGACGACAGCCGCTGCACGTAACGGCATAAACAAGCCTCTATGTAAACAAGTGGTCCGTCAGCACGAGGCAAAACAATACACGTGACAATATGTTGTCATGGCGATGTGGTATTGTTAACCTGACCCACGTTTTACCGTCTTTCTCTGGACTTCTGTGACTAAAATGACATCTGGTTTGTTAGCGACGGCCGTCTGCCCGACTGCAGGTGAATGCAGCATCAGTGTAACGCTCCATTCCTCCTCACTGCGTTACCGCGGTGACTTTTCACAGACGCCACCTCGACCCGAGCCGACAGCTCCGGTGTCTCCGCTGAGTTTCCGTGGTTTCCTACCGTCACGCTGCCACTGAACATAAAAACATGGAGACACCACATGGCAGCAGCACCGAGCTTACCCGCTCCATGGAGATATGAATGATATGAACGGCTCATTCAGAGCTGAAAGAAACACTTCACTTTGTTGATGGGGGGGATTACTGGTTAATGAAAAACAGACTTTTGAACCAAATATAGAATTTTCGTGAATACGGTCGATAACAGGAGAAGTTACACAATGTCCCTTTAAATTTCTTTTTCATTCTAAATAGCTTCATCATAACTCAGCAGAGTGAAGTCTGATGTTTAAAACCACACAACAACAGTCAGTCCTGGAAATTTGTAAATAAGTAACACACTTTCAGAAGGGAGTTTGTTCTGTCAGTCAGAATGTTCTTCTGGCCTCATCATCACCCTCAAGATGAAAGTATGAAAGTGGCACAGCGCCAAGTAGGTTTATGTAAGTTTAACTAGAACTTAGATCCATCTCTGCCCTGAGGTGTGAATGCATCTCTCTCATGTTGCCCCTGTAAATGTTGTCCTGTTGTTGTTGAGCGTCCCTGCACAACCTGTCACAGACTTTACTAAAGGCGAGACACTACAGGCCAAAACACTGTTTTTTCATGCACTGATCAATTTTGAGATTTTGGGTTATTTTTCTTCCTTAACATGTATTCTTTCAGAAAAGTCAAAAGAAATGGTAGAACATCCACATTAAAGCAGAAGTAAGCGATCCGGTCGTTTTGGCTAATGCTGCGTTCCAGGCAGGCTTTTGAAACCGTAAGTTACGGCTTCAAGTCACGACTTACGACTTACGACTTTGTAGCGTTCCAGGCAACCCGTAACTCGCCTGTGAAAGTCAATATAACGGCCACTCGTGACTTCCGACCCGTGAAGTCGTACCAGATCGAACTGGTACGACTTCACAGGTCGGAAAAACACGAGTTACGAGTTGCCTTGAACGCACCATAACTTCTTGTCAGCCGATGGATTTAGCAACCCCCGCCCTCGTCATGGATCTATTGGTCCTCGTCCCTACGTCACCACATTCACGCGCATCCCTTGGCTGCACACACACAGCCCTTTATGCCGTTCTCTCTCCTCATTGGATAAAGGTTGTAGGATACAAGAAAAGTTTTCTCCTCGGCTTACAGCAGAGCAGAGTGACAGACAGACCCGTGTTTCAGACCAAACACTCTATAAGTGATTGCCGTCGGAAGATATAACTATTTAAGACTTATATTAACACAAAAAATTCCGCTTACTTCTCTGCTTTAAGGTGGTTATTTTACTTCATTTTGTCTCTTTTGTCAGTAGATTTCTCCTAAATTCACCAAAAGTTAACAGCTACTGTGACATACTGTGCTGAGCCTGTCTGACCCATATCATGTCAGGTATCATTGTAAAGTTCTCTCTCTCCTGAACAATTATGTAGGCTCCAAAAACTGTCATTTCCTCTGTTTCCGCAACCAATCGTAAACGTATGGTTTACATTAACAATCTATGGAATTTTACAGTACAAGTCTTTAAAGGCTGTTTTCTCAAAATGAGTTTTTCCTCAGACTCTGAGCCTGAAATCTCCACTTCAGCAGCACTTAGAGACACCAAACCTTCCAGTTTTATTCCTGTCTATATTCTGAAGGTTTTTACAGAGGGGATTGTTGATATATCCTTCAAAGCCTGATTTATACAACATTTTATTCCTAAAAACATGGCAAAATTAGATTCTTTAGGGCTTCTGACAGTATTTTCTCATTTACAGAGTGATAAAAAGAGATATCCAAAATCCCCTCTGTAAAAACTTCTGACTCTAATATGTCAACAAAATAAAACAAGAATTTTGAAAGTGGCTTTATCCATTGTTCAGATTTTGGTTCTGGAAATGTATGCAAATGAGCACATATTTAATAAGATATTGCCTCATTTACATATTTGACAAAACTTGTAATACAAAAAATATTTGTCTTAATGTAAGTTTCATGGTGATATCTGTTATTTAAAATGTTTACCCTATTCACCTGTAGTGTCTCCCCTAAAGCAGCATCATCAGCCGCAGGAAAGAGCAGGCCTGTGTGACTTCTGCACAACTTCTACTACAGTAAGTACTATGTGAGATAATGATAAAAATAGGGTCAGTCATCTGGTCCCTGCACAGTTTGCATCCCGCATTAATGGGTGATACTGTATGTGGGGAGGGGGCTCTCAGACAGGAAGATATCAGACACAACAACTCACTCAGTTGCTCTGAGTAACAGGCTGCACCATGTGGGAGGCATTCAGAGCCACCATACGCTGAGGAGAAGCCTGTTTTCTGCCGCGTCTGTCGACTGAAGTGTGGAGTAGACTCAGATTGTGGCATCAAGCAACCTCATGCAACCACTGTCATTTTTTCATCTGACTGTGCCACCAGCATAAACAGATATTTGCCAAAAAAGAGCAGAGAGCCACACGCTGACTCTGCTTCTGATCCCACACTAACAGCTCAACATTCACCATTAATATTTGAAGACATGCAACTGCACACTGCAAGTCACATACTCATGACACCACACGCTGCGCACAAGACACTTGACTGCCAACGACTTCAAAATGATATAATATGAATTTACCTGGAGTGTGGTATGCTCTTACTCCTGCCTTCTTGCTTAGTGTTGATGCAACAGAGGACCTGTCTAAAACATGTATCCCCCTCTCTCTGCCATACACATGCCATCCTCTGCACATCCAGCCTCTGTCTGACGCCAATTAAAGACTTTGCCCGTGCTAAAGCGGTGACATCAGCGCCCTGGAACAAAGCGGTCCGACCGCTCCCGTGTGCCAACTTCCAGATGAATCCTGGAGAGTTCTGTGAAATTACGATAAAAATAGTGCTGCCAGCCAGCCAGGCCGCCAATCCCTGCCCACTTTGCATCTTGTACTGGCAGGACGCAGAACAAGTTGGAGAGGAGAGTTAGAGTCAGTATGCTGGCATTAGTGGGTGGGCTTGAGGACCTGCGAACAGTTGGGAGACACTGATGTGGAAAAAAAAGAAGAATTTGGTGAGGGCAGGGTGTGTGTGTGGAGGGGCGTGAAGTGAAGAAAAGAAAAGAAGATGAAAACCATTTTGTCTGATGGGTGATTAAATAAAGATTAACAAAGGTGTTTTTTTTTCTTTCTCATTAATTTTTTCTTTTTTCTTTTCATTCTTTTTTTTTCATTTTAAGAAAAAATAACAAATAATCAGGTGGCAGTAACATACAACCCATCAACATCACAAACATACGGGAGGACAGAAAAACAGAAAACAAACCAAAAGGACTAAAAAAGCGACAGAAAGTGACAGGAAAGTATCCAACTAAAAATACAACAAAAAAAAACAAAAAAAACATAGGTGTTTAAACAAAGTATTAACCGTTGATTTAACAACAATATAAAATTCTGTATGGCGCTGTTGAAGGGTTTTGTAACACTACAATAAGGGTCCCTTAATTAACGTTAGTTAGTACATTAATGCTGAGTAATGCATACATAATGATAGCTAATTACATTATTTAACTGTTATTATTACTTAATAATTTATTAACTAACTTTGAGTAGTAAACATTAATTAACTGCTTACTAATAGGCTACATTAATGAATGTGTTTCCTAATCCTAAGTAATACATAATAATGATTGTTAATATATCTGTAAACAGTTAATTAATGCTTATTAATGTACTACTACTACTAATGTTAATTAAGGGACCCTTATTGTAAAGTGTTACCAAGGGTTTTTCCTAGATAACAAGACGTCAGTCTGTGATCATCTCTATCCAAGAGCAGTGACCACATACATGCACCATCTCCTGAGTGTTATCTGCTGTTGTTCCTGTCCTGACCACGGCAGGGCCGGAGCTTTTCTAAAACAGGATCCACTGTCTCCTTCTCGCCCCCACCCCCCCACCCCCCACCCCCACACACCCTGCGACAAGGTGACTTACGTAAAACATACCAGTGTACAGAGCTTACAGACTGACAGGATAACTGCCATAGTGGGAGTCAGCGTGGCGCCTCCTTTCCTCTCGCTGCAGTCATGGCTGTCTACCATCTGTACTTGCAAACCATTTGGGGATTTTGAGAGTTTGGATGCTGCACAAGCGCGAAATGTTCGGGCCAGACTTTTTTTTTTTTTTTTTGCTTTCTTGGAAAAATCCAAATGATGCCATGGTGATATTTAGGCGGGTGAAAGCACATTGTAAAACACAACCTCAGAGGAAGGGACCAATTAGTCAGTACATTCGTAATATTTGGCAGCAGTTATATGGTTTTTTACCTTGTTGCCGCACTCGTAGAACCGGCGACAGAGGGAGGACAGCGCTGTCCCAGCAGCAGTAAGGGCTCTAGACAGCGGGCAAACTCACTTCTGTAATCTGTATTGATCTAAAGGAAGACAGACAACAATCAAATCATTAAGAGTTTAAAAATATGCACTTTTATCAGAGATAACTTTCTTTATGGTTTCTATCAACAACAATGGAAATAAGAGAAAGTAAATCCCCAAAGAAATTTAAATCAAACGCAACTGGACTTGGTTATTTGTCCAGTTGCGTTTGACTTAAATTTCTTTGGGGATAACGATGACCTGGACAAATGAGAATATTCACAGGCTTAAGAGAAAGTAAACTGTTAAAGAAGACAGTGTGGGCTTTATACCCATTCTCACATGTGGCATGCTAACATATACAGTAAATTGTAAATACAATATACAAGAAAAAGCACCATGGTTATATTCTGCTTATACGTCAATAGTTCTGTGGAAATGTGTGATGTTTTCACAATAGTGAAGATCTTGTCCTGTGACATGTGTATGTCTTAATTTATGCAGTACGCTTCCAAATGATTTTCCATGTGTTGTTTCTTTTCATATACAATATTAAATATTCTATGTTTTTACTGTTTCTGACAGATTAATAAATGAATAAACATAAACTGTGTCTGGGCTTTTAAGACTCACAGGAACCAGTGAAACAACTGCACTGCAGTAGATTACATTCTCTGTGTAACCTTTTCCAGCCCTGAATCAACATTGTTCCCACTCACTTTGCTGCTCTGCACTGGTCTCAGTCGATGAGGGAGCTTGACAATCCTCTTCAGCCGCTCCATTAGTTGCTGTGTAAGCAAGAACACCCGGGTGTGACTCAGTGACCCGATATCACCTTGCTGAGACATTATGGACAGCCCCCATTTAAACACCAGTTCAGCCCAGTTAATAGTGTAACTTTCTCTCTGGACAGCAAAACGTCTTTAGAACAAACTCAGAGATTTTTGTGATTTGGGATAGCTTTTAAAAGTGTCATTAGTATTGTACAGTCAATTATACCAATTATATGAAAACTGAATTTATTTTTGTTCACAATATTCTTTCTCATTTTTTATGTTTATTCTACTCTTATTTCACACGATTTATGTCTCATACTGCAGAGACTCTGTAATAATAATGATATCACAATCACAATCATAATCATAATAATCATCATAATAATGATTTGTTTATGTTCCTCTTCTAGCTGCTGTACTCACGTAGCCCATGTCCAAAAACTCAAACTTGTTGGCTGAGCTTAGAAAGGCCGAACAGGTGACGAGGTGAACCTAAAAACATCACAGATTAAAGGTTAATGTTCAAACAAGATGGATTGGAAAACGAGAAGGTGAAGGAGTGAAACAGAGGACACTGCTCAGCTCGTTTTTTGTATGGTCATCACCTTCAGTGGGCAGTGGTGGAAAGTAACTAGATAAGTTCATTGAATTACAGTTTGGAGATACTTGCACTTTACTTGAGCACCATTTCATGCAACATTAAACATATAATACGCTTATAAAACACAATGCAGCGTCGAGCTCGGGCCCCTCGAGATGTTTCAGATGTCGGAGTAGCTCACACTTCCAGCAGTGATTTACCCTTTTTACTGCTTAAATAGTTTCATTTACATAACTATTTAAGGCCCCAAAATGTAAGGCTATTTAATATTTAACTAGAATTTAAAGACTAAAGAATAAAAATTGCATGACTTAAGCTGATTTAGGCTGATTTCTTCTCCTCCCAATTCATCAGCTCAACAACCAGATTTGCATCTGTATCTTTACTTAAATGTAATATCTGAGTATTTCTTCCAGGATATTGTGATTGTCTGTGAGCAGCAACATGTTTGCAGCGTTGTGGTTGTGTCTGATTATTATCTCTAAGCCAAGGTCATTATTTCGACTCTACCTGTACGGTTGGTAATAGGGCAGTAAGGTGCGAGAGTTGCTCCTTTAGTGCTCTCTCCTTCTCTTCGTGTTGACTGCAGACACACAAACAAACAAACACATGAACATGTAATCCTACACTCTGACATCCATGCCTGCCGAAATACACGGAGGATCCACAGCTCAGGAGGTGCAACCACAAACAGCACGCTCCATATTTCCAGAAGCTAATCTATCTGTCTTCTCCTGTAACAAACACATAGGAGTAGACACAGGGCCGCACACACAAAGCCCGACATAAATAGCCTTTAAAACCCTTCCGGGAACCCAGCCACTGGAGGGCTTCCAGGCAATGGAGAGAGAGGGAGAGAGAGATGGAGGACACTGGGCACAAAAAATCTCATTAAAGATCACCGCAGAGTGCAACCAGATACACTCACTCACATGCACAAAATTGTTCTCATTCAATCATGGACACGTATACACGGGGCGCACGCTGAAAAACAAAAGTGATTCTTTTTTTACATACGAGATTCTAGTTGTTCAGAAGTGGCAGATTCATGGAGAGTAGAAACCGAGATAAAACACAGTTTTAATATCTGTTTATCTTCAAATCCAAAAATCTTTTAGTGATTACTCATTAATCTTCCATGAAATTTAACTGATGTGCAATAATTTGGTTTCGAGACTAATTAGTTGCAAACCTTGGATGACATTAAATCAAATTTTAATGATTCCTAAAGGGATGCTGTACATTTTTTAATTACTTTACTGGTGGGTTAATGCTAATTTAATGGTTTGGGAGGCTCTCGCTGGCCTGTTATTGCAGGGCAGTTTCTCCATTGTTTATCACAACAATCTTGTGACTGCACAAGTAAACAGCTACAACATTAAAAACATAGAGATACAAGTTGTACATGTGTTAGTACAGTTAATTGTTAAATCTACTGTTTCTACATTTTTCTGCAGCAGTTCTGGTGTTTACACTATAGACTTGAGAAAATCTGTAATTGATATACTGTATAGTTACCAATACTTTATTTTCATTGATCCAGGCACAAACTGCTGCAGCTTGAAGACTGTAGTTGTACTGAAGTATTTGAAACCCAGCACAATGCTTTGTTGAAATGAAAATCACCCAAGGAAACGTGCTTGGTGAAGAGCGAGATTAGTTGAGAGCGCGCAGGGTGCTGCTATTCATCACCCTGAGTACAATGCAGCTTGATACAAAGGAAAACGTATGAAGTGACCCGGTGAGAGCAGGATAATAGTATGCAGTTTAGTAAATATTGAGACATTCAGCTTTGTGGCGATGAAAGAACATTTCCATATTAGAACTATAAAGCATTCTTTATATATTTCATTTTACCTCTGAGCTGCTCTCAGAAGAATCTTCTTCCTCTCTGCTAGTTTTTCCTGTCAGGTGAGAAGAGAGAAAACAGACTCTTTTATTCCTTACACTGCTGTGAAAATGGCCTTGAGCTCTTAATACCAATGATTTTTCAAGATTGTGGGGAAACTAGGTGTAAATTCCACATTGTGCTGTCTCCTCTCTTTGACGATTCATTATGCAAAGGAAAATACACTCTTCTCTTCACAATTAGGTTAACAGAGACATCCAGTGGCCAGGCAGTGATAATGCTGTCAAATAGAGCAGCTCAACTGTGTTGGTCAGGAAAACATGAGAAGCATTGCATGTTGGTGCAAAGTCTACACCGTCTCCAAACCACTCATTTATTTACACAAGAAATGCATTGACTCCAGTTAGATTTTTGTGAAGTTGAAATCTTCACATCAGGCATATTAAATCTGCAGAAGACAGAGAAGGGGATGGGAGACTTTTAATGTATTTACAGTTATAACTGCAAAACTACAATAAGAGTTCAGAATTCAATTAGATGGAAATAGAGAGAATTTAGATATTTAATTTGTGGGTGTAGTTTACGGACTGACATCCATCGTCTCAGTATTAAAGGGATAGTTCACCCAAAATTGAAATTTCACTCATTATCTACTCACCCTCATGTGGACTAAGGGCTGGGAGAAGTTTCAGAGTCCTCCGTGGCTTCTCTGAGTTACAGGGGGTCTCGGCGTAGCAGTGCATGTCAATATAACGGTTGCAAATGGATACCAACTGTCTTCGTAACAAAAAGACACACCAAAAACATCCAAATACCTCCATGCTGCTCGTATGTAATGTCCGTCTTGTATTGAAGCCCCGAAATGCGAAATTGTCCCGAAAAAAATGAAATAAGTCTATATTTCAAGCTTGTTTGTAGCGGAAGCTCCTCTTCCTGCTCCGTCAAATTTGGACGAACCAGGGTCTGTCCTCTTCCCACTGACGAACCGGGAAGAGGAGCTTCGAGAAGCTTCCGCCACAAAACAAGCTTGAAATATAGACTTATTTAATTTTTTTCGGGACAATTTTGCATTTCGGGGCTTCAATACAAGACGGACATTACATACGAGCAGCATGGAGGTATTTGGATGTTTTTTGGTGTGTCTTTTTGTTACGAAGACAGTTGGTATCCATTTGCAACCGTTATATGGACATGCACTGCTACGCCGAGACCCCCTGTAACTCAGAGAAGCCACGGAGGATTTTGAAACTTCTCCCAGCCCTTAGTCCACATGAGGGTGAGTAGATAATGAGTGAAATTTCAATTTTGGGTGAACTATCCCTTTAACTTAAATGTATGTTAGAGTGTATTATCAGAAAACTATGATGCATAAACATGATTTTTTCTAAAACAAGTAAAAGGCACTTTTAATGGTTTAATGCTTTAGTTCTATATATATAGTTTTGATACACTTTATTCAAGATTGTCTCTGTGCCCCAACTCTTAGAGACTGATGCATTTTGATTATTGGGCTGAGGGTATTTAATGAATTATTTCCTGTTCTGAGATGTTTATGGTCCTGAGCAGCCTGATGGCTTGTTCACTAATCAGAAGGTCAGCAGTTCGCTATCGAAGGCAAGCCACACTGCTCCTGATGGTTGATCCATGACTGTGTGTATGGGTGTGGTGTGGCTAACTGGGTGAATGTGGCAAGTACTGAAATAAGTATATTATCTGAGAGGTCAGTAAAGATGAGAGTTTATTGAGGATAACTGAGCTCACCTATCATCACTATCAGCCTGTTGGTATGTACTGTAATGCCATCCATTTAAATAAAGTTGATGTGAATTTAAGGGAGATAATTAAATAACCTGCAAGCTGTTGAACAGACTGCAGATTGCGCTCTCTTCTTCTTCCACGTTTAGACACACTTCTCCTATCATGGCTCTGAGCAGGACGATCGCCTCTCGAGTGGAAGTCTGCAGCTCCTTCACCACCTACAGGGGGACAGAGATGCTCACTGTCAATGACGAGTCATTGTGGCTTTCATTTGTCAGCGGATGCTTTTTAACACAACTTTACGGTTCACATTTTTATCTTGATGGCTATTACTGTTGTGGTTGTTTTTATTGTTATGATTGTCGTTTTGTAATGTTGCCCGATATACTGCAAACCGAATTTTCGACTGACTAACTCATGCTGGCTGACATGTGACATCATTGCTACTTCATGTATACCAGTCAACATTGATTGCGATTTTTGCACAGACACTCATGAGCATGTAATCATTTAGTTACTCTAAAATCACACCCATAATCAGACGCTCTCATTCTATATATTAATATTTGAATATTCATATTTATTTATAAGATCGATAGACTCCATCGCAGCTGTATTGTCTTGTCAGTTTCAATTGTTTTTATTGTTCTGTCAGAGTTACCTTGTCAGTTATTTTACTTGCATGCATCATGCAATATACAGTATTGTGTCATGTCAGTGTGTGTGTTGTCTAGTTGTCAAGTGTGAATGTGTATTCTTTTATTGTCACTATGCAATTTGTTTAGACCCCAGGAAGAATAGTGGATGCCATGCAAAAGCTAGTGGGTATCTTAAAGGTATAATATGTAGGAATTCCCCCCATCTAGCGGTGCGCTTGCATATCTGAACGTATTCTTGATGTTGCATTCAGGTGAAATGGGGCAGACGTCAGACAGACAACAGACGCTGCATGTAACAGGATAAACAAGCTTCTATGTAAACAAGTGGTCCGCCAGCACGAGGCAAAACAATACAGGCCTGACAATATGTTGTCATGGTGATGTGGTATTGTTTACCTGACCCACGTTTTACCGTCTTTCTCTGGTGGAGTAAAATGACATCCGGTTGGTTTTCCCGACGGCCGTCTGCCTGACTGCACCTGAATGCAACATCAGTGCCTCTGTCCTTCCTCACACTACACAGTGGTGACAGTTTTAACAGGCCGAGCCCACAGCTCCGCTGAGTTTCTATGGTTACCTACGGTCACGCTCAACGTAAAAAATGGCGATGCAACATGGCCGCCTCGGTTCGGTGCGTCGCCCACTTATGTATTTGTAACGACTTGTAACAACTCATTCTAAGGTACCAGAAAGCTTTCATTTGTATGCAGGTGTGATTCCACTTCAGGCAAATACGTATTAATGAAATACATATTTGATTTTTGCTGATAAAAAGCCAAATAAGTTACATAATGGGGCTTTAAAGGGATAGTTCACCCAAAATTCAAATTCCACTCATTATCTACTCACCCTCTCATGTCGACTAAGGGCTGGGAGGATTTTCAGAGTCCTCCGTTCCTTCTCGGAGTTACGGGGGGGTCCGCGCAGCAGTATTTGTCCATATAATGGTTGTAAATTCGGCTGACTTTTCTTCGTCCAAAAAGACACACCAAAAAACATCCAAATACCTCCATGCTGCTCGTCTGTAATGTCCCTCTTGTATTGAAGCCCCAACATGAGAAATTATTCAGAGAAAAATTAAATAAGTCTATATTTTAAGCTTGTTTGTAGCGGAAGCTCCCAGTGTCTCAGTTCACTGCTCTTCCTGTGTCAGTGCAAATCTCACGTGATTTACACTGACCGGCGGAACAATTTCTCATGTTGGGGCTTCAATACAAGAGGGACATTACAGACGAGCAGTATGGAGGTATTTGGATGTTTTTTGGTGTGTCTTTTTGGACGAAGAAAAGTGGTATCCATTCACAACCATTATATGGTCAACTACTGCTGCGCGGACCCCCCCGCAACTCCGAGAAGGCACGGAGGACTCTGAAAATTCTCCCAGACCTTAGTCGACATGAGGGTGAGTAGCTAATGAGTGAAATTTGAATTTTGGGTGAACTATCCCTTTAAAACCCTATAATAATATAATAAACAAACAAACAAACCAACTGTAGCTGCCCAGCCTTTCCTGGCTGGACTAAAGATGATAATATGATAAAATATTTTATGCAGTATGTCGATACATTCAAATGGCATGGTGATAAACTAAACTAATTTTAAGTGCACCTGTGCTGCGTACCACATTGTCATTGCCACTGCTGAGTGCCTGAATTATTTATAATGCAATTATTTTTCTTTTTTGCCTTCAGAGTCATACATATGTAGGTGAACAGACAGGACTCGCTCACCAGCACGGCCTGGTCCAACATCTCACACCCCTGCCCGTAAGCCGTTTCAATATCAATGCAGTGAGTCCGACTCTCTCTGTAGTAAACAAACAGAACATAAGACAAGATAATGGGAGAAGAGAAGAGAAGAGAAGAGAAGAGAAGAGAAGAGAAGAGAAGAGAAGAGAAGAGAAGAGAAGAGAAGAGAAGAGAAGAGAAGAGAAGGGTTAACTACTGACAGTCATAGATCTTGTATGTGTGTGGGGGGTGATTGACTCACACTTGCATGTCTCTGAAGCACTTGATACAAAGCATAGACTTATTCTCTGTTGAGAAGAGGATGTAGGGCTCCTCGTGGAGGGCTGTGGAGACACAGATGCAGGTTAGTTGATAAAACTCAGAGACCGCCCACACCAGCAGAAGTTTACCACCATTCATCAAACTTTTATATATTAGCCAGCATGTTGCTTTTGTATGAGTAACAGTAGGGACTGCAGTTCATATGAGCAACATTGTGTAATTAAGTCTTGTTGGCCTGCAATTCATCGGGAATAAATTACAGGTGGCACTCACAGCACTTCCTGTGTTTGGCTTTGCTCCGTTTGGCCAAGGACACAATCTCATGGTGGGAAAACATTCTGGCCTTGTGAGTCACCTCCCTGCAGGCGCCGCACAGTGGCTGGCTGCAAGTGTTGCAGTAGTACATCATCCCTGTGTCCTGTACAGGAAAAAAAGAAATGAAACATGCAATTTACATGAGAAAATTGGAAGAGGCTTTTTCAAACCTACATGGGACAATATAGAATTAAAAAAGATTAAATTTGATATGTATAAAATATATGCTATCCATATAAGATTAGACTTTTCTCTTTTATAGCTTCAGATAGATAGAATGTCCTCTATATTCTACTAATACTATACTTTTCTCAGTTTTTTTGAGAGTCAACAACTTTTCTTGGTTAAGCTTTCATACGACATAAGTGTTCATTTATTTCTGATGTCTGTGCTGTGCCTTCTTACATTCTTTGAGTGACTACAGCCAAGTCATTTAGTACCTTTTTGTTACTTTCCTGGTCACAGTTGGCACACTGGACTGTCTCCTCACTGTCTGCATTGTTATCAACCAGGAACTTCAGCAGTCTGTCTTCTGGTGGGAGCGCGTTACTCCCTTTTACTATGGATGGATATCTGTGGCATAGGGCACAAGTTTAGACATGCTCAAGTGACATTTATAGAAAATAATGACATTTATGTTGAGAAAAAGTAATCCAATACAAGATGAAGACACTGAAGTGGAGTGAAAAAAAGAGAAGAGATTTGTTTCTGCACCAGTGATTTTCCTCGGCTTCAGTCTTAACCATTTTCATCCCTTTATTTCATTTATTTATTTCACCCCTGCATGACAAGATTTTTTTTACAAACAAAACAAAACAAAAAACATCCAGTCCAGTCCATAACTCAATAAGTAATATGAGAGTGAGGGGTGTTCAAAAAAGTGTTCGCACATGGGGCCATCATCTCCACAAAGTTTCAGAGTAAAAATAGAAATGAGATCCTTCCCATACGAAGTTAATTTATTAAAAAATAAACAGAAGTTAAACAGACAAGTGCCTCACTTACAAAAACAATTATGAGTATAATTTTAAAAGAGCCATTTAGGATAGGAAAATTCAATGAAAAAGTTATTTCAATTCAGTATAAGAGAAGAAAGAATAATCCCCCAGATTACTATTGAAATGTAATTAAAAACCCTGTATCCTATCATAATTATGTAAATGTTTGTCTGCTAGTCTGCGCTATATTAACTTATCCTGTTTTAATATATTATTTTTATGCATTGATATACCGTACCTCTTTACCTTAATCTAATTATATACATGTTTGAAGGTATGTGTATACATGAATGTGTAGGATAATGTATAGATGTATGCATGTTTCATTACTTATTTTTATTTTTTATTTATGTAGTTAATCATTTTATTAATCAATTAATTTAATTCATGTCTACTCTATTCATTTTTATAATGTATTTACTTATTTATTTACTCTTATTTTAACTCATTCTACTCTACAGTCTATCACACATTTTCAAAGCCATATGTCACATGTAAAATAAAATGTTTAAAATGTTTAAATAAGAGTTTATTTGCAAAAGCAGATAAGTGCCATTTTGAAAACTAAATTTTTTTGAGATATGTCTGTTTTGTTACATCTCAAAGTCACTCAACTTTGGTTTGACTGATATCACCTTATGTAAATAAGAAATAAAAAATGAAGATTCTAGAATTTTTTTAAAAAACGTTGTTATCTGCAAATGAACTCTTCTAAAAAAAAGTAAAAAAAAAAAAAAAAAAAGGTGCAGTACCGCCACGGAGCGGAGGGGGCAGCAGAGAGGTCCTAGACTCAGCCACGGCCGTAGAAGAAGAAGACGCGGAAGAAGCTGTACAAGCAACACGACGAGCAGCTCCAACGTGTTGCTGTCTGGTTGCAGTAGGCAGGAGGCGGCTCTGACGGCTTGTCATCTGGAAAGTTCCAGCAAGAGACACATCTGGTCGAGCGGCAGAGCGCGTGTCAACAGTTTGTCATCGGAGGAAACATATCTGAGCGTCAACATGTCTGTTATTTCCGAGGAGACCGTGCGAGGCGGCAGCGTTTTCAAGGATATCAACGCTGACGACGACGACTGGCAGCCCACTGAGATCGAGAGTCTGTGTATGAACTGCTACAAGAACGGTACGACCCGTCTGCTCCTGACCAGAATCCCCTTCTTTAAAGAAATCATCGTCAGCTCCTTCAGCTGCGAAAACTGCAGCTGGTCCAACACCGAGATCCAGTCTGCAGGCCGGATACAGGAGCAAGGCGTCTGCTACTCGCTCAAAGTCACATCAAAACAGGACTTGAACCGGGAGGTTGTGAAAGCGGACAGCGCGACCACCAGGATCCCTGAGCTGGATTTCGAAATCCCCCCGTTCACCCAGAAGGGCTCACTGTCCACCGTGGAGGGGCTTCTGGACCGAGCGGTTGCAGGGTTGGAGCAGGACCAGCCTGCCAGACGAGCAGCTCACCCAGAGGTGGCTGACAAGATAGATGAGTTCACCCAGAAGCTGAAGAAGCTAAAAGATGTGGAGAGCGAGTTCACTCTGGTGATTGAGGATCCATCTGGGAACAGTTTTGTGGAGAACCCCCTGGCCCCCCAGAAGGACGAGGCTCTGACCGTGTCCCGGTTCAAGCGGACGGCCCAGCAGGACATGAAGCTGGGACTCAGGGCTGATGATGATGATGGTGATGATGTGGAAGAGGAACCGCCAGCCAACGACCTGGAGGCCATGAGGAACGAGGTTTTGGTTTTCAACACCAACTGCCCAGAATGCAACGCGCCCGCCTCCACCAACATGAAGCTGGTCCAGATCCCTCACTTCAAGGAGGTCATCATCATGGCCACCAACTGTGACGGCTGTGGCCACCGGACCAACGAGGTGAAGTCAGGCGGAGCCACCGAGGAGCTGGGCACCAAGATCTGCCTGAACATCACCGACGCTTCAGACATGACCCGGGACCTGCTCAAGTCTGAGACGTGCTCCGTCCTCATCCCCGAGCTGGAGTTCGAGCTGGGGATGGCGGCTCTGGGGGGGAAGTTCACCACCCTGGAGGGACTGCTCAAAGACATCAAAGACCTGATCGTCTCCAAGAACCCCTTCATCTGCGGGGACAGCGGCGCCTCGGACCGGGTGCAGAAGCTGTACGAGTTTGGGGAGAAGATAGACAAGGTCGTAGCGGGAGAGATGAAGGTCCACATCGTCCTGGACGACCCAGCGGGGAACAGCTATCTGCAGAACGTGTACGCTCCAGAGCCAGATCCGGAGCTGACCGTGGAGAAGTACACACGCTCCTTTGAGCAGAACGAAGACCTCGGTCTGAATGACATGAAGACTGAAGGTTATCAAGAGGATCACTGAACTGTCAGCACCTGCTGAAAGGACTAAAAGAGTTGTCAGTTGACCATGTCTTGACACAAATCCAATGTAATTATATTGCTCTATGATTTCTTTCATGCTCACACATTTTCAGTTAAACACAGGCGGAAAGGTTGTTTCCATCAGTATGTTCATGATGTTCATGATCAGTGTGAGAAATTCTGAGTTATTTAAAAGTACAGTGAAAAAAAAAATTAAAAGTACAAAAAGCTAAGTCACCTGACTTGAATAACAAGGAATGATGCTCTTGCTAAAGATACATGTGCTGTTTACTGCATTCTTATGGCATCCCAGGAGATGGCGCTGTTATCTTTGATTAAAAAGATTTCTTTTCTTTCAGTGGACCTCGCACTGTGTGACCAATTAATCTTTTTATACACCTGCAAGCATGACATCATCTAAATAAAGCGATATCTAAATTGATAGTTAAGCCCCGCTCTTTGATTTGGCAGATGTTGACAGCCAGCACACTGGGGTTGCTTTGTATTTAGATTTAAGTACTATTTTCTTATGCTAATCTGCATAATTAGGCATAATTTATACTTAACCATGAACAGACATTAAATAAATGCTTCTGAATTGTGGATATTCACATATTTACAGGACAGTTTCATACCAAGCACGGTCTGAGTAAAAGGACTGCAACTAAGAATTCTTTCCAATTTTGATGAATATTTTTGATAATGACATACCGGTATAACTGTCCATTATAATTTTTCATATCCCAAGGTGGCAACCTCATATTCCCCTTAGTCAAGAACCTGAATATATCCAGTTTATGAACAAGTGCAATGCATTTCTGTTAGAAAATCTGACACTAAGAAAAAATGATTATTAGATATTAGGGTTGCAAAATTCTGGGAATTTTCAAGGTTGGAAACTTTCCATGGGAATTAACGGGGATATATGGGAAAAAACTGGAATAAATGGGAATAAATCCAAATTTACAAAATTGAATGTTGGCCCTTAACAGGGAACTTAAATATAGTTGGGGAGAATATATTGTAGCATAATCTTGACTAAAACAACCAGATTTAATGCAAGTACACTTGAATATCTATTCCTCAATCACATGCACACGTGATGTTTTTTTTGTTCAGTAAAAGAATTGATTGTTCAAGAATTAAAACTTAAAAGTTCTACTCACAATCTGTTGAAATGTCATGTTATTTAATTATGACAAAACAAAATATTTACATTTATGTTTGGATATGATACAGTTTGTTTAATTGGAAATTGGAAACCATGGAAGGTTTCCAATTTGGAATATTTCCAAAATTCCCCAACTGAACTTCCCATGGAAAGTTTCTGGAAATGTTCTGCCTCTTTGCAACCCTATTAGATATTAAATAGAGGGTTTTTATTGATGAAAACAAGTCATTATTCCACTCATTTCATCTAGCCTATATTAACTATTGGATGTTAGCATAATTCAGATACAGTCTCAGTCCTGTGCACAGAAGGTTTTATCTAGTTTTCATAGCAACAGGACTCTATTGTGTTCTACTAATAGCAGAGTAGTGAATTCCTAGATTACATGGTGTTTGAGTGAGCAGCTGTTAGCAGGCTGTTGCTGCTGCTGCTGCTGCTGCTGCTGCTGCTTATGGAAATAGTAGCTGTCAGGGAGCGGGCCCTGTAGCCTGAGCCCAGACAACACACAGCTCAATGGCTCTGTGCCCACTGGGTTATTTTCATGGAAAAAATGGATGATTTTCTGCTTTCCCCCTCATTTTTCAGTGCCTCAAGCAATTAATCAAATAAATATTGGTATGACTTTTAACTCTGCTGCTGACAAGCACAAACTAAGTACTTCAACATCTAATAGCTCTAAATGTGAAAGGTACGCGGTTTGTTTTGAAAGTGCGAAAAGAATCTGGGTCATTACAGCTTCACACATTAATACATACATACATTGCAGGAGCTTTGAGCAGTTCTTAATATAAAACCATATGTTAGAAAGATTATATGAACAGTTAAGAATATTGTGGGGTTGTCAAAGTTCATCACCAACATTTGATTTGTCTTTGTCCACACACAAGAGAAATCGAATATTTGGGTCAAGTTATATTTGACACAATAAAATCATATCACCCTGCAGTAGAGGTCAGTTTCTATACATCTCATTGTGCCCTGATGGGGTACAGTTAATTCTGCAGACATGAAGGTGACTGTACCACGGGTCATTCCTTAATAGGGGATGAAATGGATTTATATCATGTGACTGCTTTTGATTGCCCTAAGCTGCCGGCGCTGGTGCCAAATGCCAGTATGCTTTGTTTGCTTTATGACTGGTCTTAGTGGAACTTGCTGGCCCTGCTAGGTGTTCCAGCCATGGGCTAAATCAGAGAACAGGGATGACCCTGCAGCTGTCCCAGCCACTCAGCCCTGCCCTATCTACACCAGGCCAGTAATGGAGTGACTCAGAGTGACTTGAAGCTGTCTGAAACCAATGGGATTCTCCTCAAATCTCTGGAATTAACCAAACCAATCTAATAATCAACTTACGTGGAACGGATCCCTTTGAGCGACGCTGCCCAAAACCAGGGCTTGTGGGAAAAATCTGGCTTCTCACACAAAACGTGTGACCCTCCATGGGGTTACGAGGAACAAAATGATATTTTACTAGGAATTTAAAGTGCTTAAACACGTTTGAGCTCACCAGCTCATTAGACAGCATCAGCCAGTTTCAACAGGATGTAAACTCGGCTGTGGGGGATTGTAGCTCAAATTGAGCGTGTCTGTAGTCCACCAAAACAGCCAGCCCTTGACCTTTGGCCTCTATGTGCCAGTTTGTTTGAGGATATCTGGCTTAGTACCAGAGGTGTGATATCCAGACTGATATCAAAACACTGTTCAAATGTAAGACTTTTCCATTGCTCTCAAGAATCTATCTGTATGTAGCCTAAAATGGTCCTGATCAACTGCACAGTGCTATCTCTTACCCACAGAGGGGGCAGGTGAGACGGCTGTCATTGGTCCGGCCTCGTAAGCAGCGCGCACAGAAGATGTGGTAGCAGTCCAACAGACACGGGGACTGGTACTGCTCATGGCACAGGTGACACATCAGGGGGTGGACGTTGGTACAATCCACGTTCCACGTCTTACTCTCCAGATTGGTGAAGATTACACCTGCCATCTGTAAACAGAGAGTGTGTACAAGGACAGAGTGAGTGTATCACATGACTGACAATATTTAAAAGGCCACACCATCACATGAGTAAGCTAAAAAGCTTCAGCATGTTTAACTGTATTGAATAAAAGTCCAAATGATACAGTATAAGAGACTTTAGCCAAATGTGATATGAAACACTTTGATCAAAACAGATATTAACAAACAAAGGACTTTCTTTTTTCATTTACCTTGTCAGTTTTGTAAGAATGTCCAGAGCTTCAGTGACAGCACACGATCCACGGATGGAAGAAAATAAATAACATCAAAGACTTAACCAACACCAAAGTTAGGCTATACCCAGCTAACAAAGCCTACTGTAAATGTAACAGGAAGGTCTGCAGAAAGCACAGAGAGCCACTGTCTTACCTTTCAGCGCTGCTATCAGCTACCCCCTGCAGGAATGACAGCAATGCAGAAACTCTTCAATAGTAGGCTGAAGGGGTCTCTCTGCCAGGCAGCTGACAGCACACACACCTAATGCCAGCCCCCACATGTTGTCAACGTGCAAACGGGACATTTAATATTGGGATCCAATACAGTGTTTCTATTGCTGTAAATACAGTTGTCCTATTTCTAATGTCATACAGTTATCAGGTCTTAGACACCAGAGCGGGGGTGGGGGGAGGGAAGGGGCTGGGAGCAACATGAATACTCTCAGTAAGAAATGGTCTTATTGTTTGATTTAGAAAAGTTCTTCATTAAGAACAGATTAACCTTGGTATTGGTATTGGTATTGTATAAAATAACATAGGCCTACAGGTAGTAGTCCACATGTAGCCTACTAATAATTTTAGCTATGCAGTTTGGTAGAACTACTCTGTTTAACTTACAATAAACAGCTAAATGTATTGTTTGTTTATTACGTAAAACTTATGTCCATAAATGTGAACTTTATGTGAAATAAATTTCATTTAACTGCTGTGCACTGTTCCCCTGGTTTAACCTACCAGTCATTTTTGGTCTTTGTTCCCTCATTAGTTGAAACCTACATAATTCTTATTTTAAAAAATCTATTTAATGAAAAAAAGGAAAATAATCTTCAAGATCCACTAAATAGCTTTTTGTTTTTGTTTTCTTTAACTAATGATATTTGCTCTTGTAGTCATGGAGACAGCTCAGCAGTTTAATATCTAGTAGCCTACCTACATGTTTTGCTGATATTACAGTTGTGATGTTATTACTGAATTAAGCAGAATGCTCTTAGGAATAAATACATACGCAGCTAATTTTTGTACATTTGGCTAAAACTAGCTCACCTACCATTGTTGATAAATTACTGACAGCAGTGGGCAGTGAACATGTCGATAGCTAGCATATGGTATAATTGATAAAATAGGAGATAATAATCATGTTTGTTATTTAAGAAATATATTTAGTTTCTTATATTTAACATACGTAGCTCTAGTGTTAGGCTAATTATAGTACCTCATATCAATTCCTTAATCAATCCCAGATAACTCGATGAGAGCGGAGCGATCGATTGTGCGGCCGGGTATTATACTTCCTGCGCACCCTCTCCCCTTCCTTTTTGCTGAATGTGTCAACCATGGCCCCGATTGTGAGTAGTGAAAAGATCAAATAAACTACACACAGCCCTTATATTCCAGCCTGTGTTTTGCTCCCACGGTAGTGTACGTAGTATGTGATTAGTCTGTGTGTCGTCCGCACTTTAAGACAGTCATGTGGGTTTGTTACGGCTGTGTCGGCGGACACCACGTTGGGCTAACTGTTGGTGCTAATTCTAGCTAGCAGTAGTTAACGTGAAAGATGTGTCGCGAAATGTTGTTGGCTAAAAAAAGATTCAGAGGCAGCTAGCTAGCCGTGCCGGGTATTTGAACGTGGTTTTCAAATGACATAAGTTGTTCCAGAGGCTGTGTTGGAGAGTTATTTGTGTTACATGATATATGTATGTGTGACTAACCTTTATGTATGTTCCAGAAAAAGCAGGTGGTCAAGAAGCAGGGTGGAAAGAGGAAGAAGCAGATCCTGAAGTTCACACTGGACTGCACTCACCCTGTTGAAGATGGCATCATGGATGCTGCCAACTTTGTGAGTAGCAGTTTAGATACAAGTGACATATTGTTAAATAGTACTGCTTACAGCAGCAGCTGTTGGGTTGGATCACTGCTGTCACAGCAGTGGGATCAGTCCACAGTCAGTGGTGATGGGTTTTTTTAACAGTGAGTTCAGTGGCATTAATCTCCTGTGGTTTTGAATGGAAATGAACAAGATATTCACTGCAGCATATCACCTCTCGGGTCTGAGTAGAAACTGGCATCTATGCATAACACCTTTGCTTGGGGATTCTCTATTCTATTGTACTAAATGTGTATAGTATTGGTGAGCAGCTGTCTGACTGGCTGTGTCCTCTGCACCTACAGGAGCAGTTCCTCCAGGAGCGCATCAAGGTGAACGGCAAAGCTGGAAACCTCGGTGGTGGTGTCGTGTCTATTGAGAGGAGCAAGAGCAAAATTGCTGTGAACTCCGAAGTTCCCTTCTCCAAGAGGTATGACATGTTACTGGTTGATGGAAATAATATGTGGCACGTCACAGTCGGATACAAACTGCTAGAGATTGTCAACCACTTCACTGTGCCGTGCCGTGCATCCTACCAGAGACAAACATGGATATGTTTTATTTGAAGAGTTGTTTGGACAAATGTTAGGGCTACTTAGAAATCAAATTTATGTTTGTGTGAGAGAGAAGAGAATGCAACATCCTCCTGAAAAAAATGTAATATCTGTCTGTGTGATTTCTCATTTAATGTTGTCATTTCAATAATAGTTATGTAACGAGCATTTGACAAATTGAGAGAGCACCAAACAAATCCAGCTTTATTTGCTGTATGACACATTGTGGTGATACCAAAATGCCCTTTGAGTGCTCGCCACTGCAGACTTTAAATGAGGATGTAAAAGGTTTGAGGTTAACCACGTAGCCTCTGAAGAAGCAGGCTGACTGCTGATTATTGTTCCTTTAATACGTGGAGCAACTATTCTGTAGGATGAGTTGCAGCATCGGTGTGTGAAATGTGGTTTTGATTACAGCGTTGTTGGTGTTTTTTGAGCTTGTTTTCTATTTAGGGTAAGGGCTGTGAAGTAAGCACACCTCAGTACTGAATCATGCATACGTTAATGGTCTGATGTGGTCAGTCATATGGATATTGGTGGGATTTAATCCTGTAGTGTCTGGATAAGGTCTATTAGCCACTACAGAACTTTTATCAGAGAGCACTAAATCACCAGGTGGAGCTGTACTTCATTATTCTGTTACAAGGTGATAACATAATTACATAAGCAGCACATATTCATAGGAGTTTATCTCTGACATCTGTACAGGCAGCTGTCGTGATCGTGTCGAGATGTATAATGCAGAATTCATAGCCTTGAAAATTGGCATTCCTTCCAACCTGTACACAGTGTCATCTGCACATTCTCTGTGATATGAGAAATTCTCTACAGAAACCCTGGCTGTGTCCGAAATCACTCACTCATCTATTACTCCCTATAGGGAATTCAGTATAGAGGACTATATAGTGGACTCACTGGTCAAATGAAAAAACACTTAATACGGACACTACTCCGCCGCACAGTTAATTATAGATAGATAGATAGATAGATAGATAGATAGATAGATAGAAAGACTTTATTGTCCACCGTAGTGGAAATTTGTCTTCGGCCTCTCCAAGACAACAAAGCATAAAACAATCAAAGCACTCCACAGCATACACATAAAAGACATGGAAACAAGAAACAAACTGAAATGTTGTGCAAAACAGGCATAGACAACAACAACAGCAGATAGAACAGCCAGAGCTTGTATGGCCTGTGGAATAAAGGATTTCTTAAAAATTTCCCGGTTCATCCTGGGAACTCTGAATCTTCGGTCGGATGGGAGCAGTTTGAACTCTGAGTTTAAGGGATGTGTAACATCCTCAGATATCTGTCTGGCCATCCTGACAACTGCGGTGTCGTCGTTGCTTACTGACCAGCTTCCCAGCAATATTTACTATAGAGGAAAGCTTCCTTTTTTTTTTTGCTGCACCTTCAGGTTGCCATACCAGGCAGCTATATTAAACTGCAAAATACTTTCAACAAGGCCTCTGTATGTCATTTCCAGTATATGTCGACTTACACCTCTCATTAGTTTCCTGATTAAAAACAGTGGCTGGTTTGCTCTCTTAAAAACACTTTGAGTTCTCATTGAAGCTCCAGGCGTGATCAATGATTGGGCCCAGATACTTAAATTGATCTCCGACCTCCACAGTCTGGTTGTCGGGAGCAACAGGGATGACATTAGTAACTCCCTTTGTTTGTATTATGAGTTCTTTTGTTTTGGCCACATTAATTTCCAAATAGTTGGACTACGTTGTGTAATTAAAAGGTTCCAGATCAATGCTGACCGCGATCGTAATGGCGATCCATGACCGCAATGCATGATGGGATATCCTGCTTTGGTTAGTGACCATCGGATTGTTACATTTCACGGTGAATTGTGGGATACAATGAGTGCACTATAAAGTGAACATTAATAATCACTTAACTTTCAGACACCACTACAAAATGGCGTAGTCACTATAGTGAGTAGTGAGTGATTTCAGACACAACCGCTGAAATCAGAGTGTCAATGTTGAATCTTTATCTTCATCTTCTCTATCTTAGTTAACTTGTACAGACAGTGTCCTTAAAGTTTCCAATATTTTCTTGTGTCTTGTTGTGTTTCCATATTTAAAGGGTAGTTCAGTCAAATATTCATAGTGGTATCCAGCCACACAGTTTGTTTTGCTCTCCTGCTGCTAAGGTCTGTGCCATTAGCCCAGTGCAAAAGGAGTGGAGTTTTGTTTGTGGTACCTAAAGCTAGGGATACGCCATGACTCTTTTTTGCCACCCATACCGATAACCGATAAATATCTACACCTACACCTGCGTTTAAGAAAGGCTAAGATGTAGTGAGTAAAGATGACTTAGCTGTAAATTTTGCCCGATAATTATCAGCCAATAACGGGCTGATAATGATCTGTAGCGATCCCTACCCAGAGCATCACTTTAAACAGTCCACGCACTGTGTGGCCTCTAAAATCTGTTCCACAATACGATAGCTCTACTATAAATTCAACCATTGCCAAGTGTATAATTTCCAATTTTTGTTCAGTTCTCTGAAATGTGTAATTCAGTCAAAGGTTTATTAGTGAGGTCATAATTAAATGTGATGGTGTACATCATATTTAAATGTGTTTCTGATGTTTTGTCCTCCATATTTATTGTACAGATGAGAGGGGCAGAGTATTAGAAACACTTGTTAGTATAATGCAGTCCAGCACGACACAAATAACCTATGTGCTGAAACAAAGGTTTGAATTAACACCACTGTGACTGTATCAGGAGAAATTAGACATCATGAAAGAAGACTTGATGTCAGGGTTAGGGTTAGGACGGCGAGATACTAGATTGTACAAGCATACCTATAACGTGTGAAGTTTTTTTCAAATGAGTTCAACATAATGTAGGAACGATGGAGGTGGCACGAT
The DNA here is from genome assembly GCF_905171665.1 of Trachurus trachurus. Classification (NCBI taxonomy): domain Eukaryota; kingdom Metazoa; phylum Chordata; class Actinopteri; order Carangiformes; family Carangidae; genus Trachurus; species Trachurus trachurus. The sequence goes on from NC_139896.1 coordinate 35,094,206, forward strand.
AACCTTAATAACCTTAACAATGGCTCTGCTCTTAATAATAGTAACAATGATGATAACACAGCCAATTAACTTAATCTGTATAGAACTCAGAATTTTAGGTTCACAAAGGGGCAGACATGAGTGAGGATAAAAACGAGAAGATGGACATGTTTAGGAGACACTAAAAAGCATTAAGAAAGTAAAAACCAATTAAAAGCTGACCTGCTTATTTATCTTGGGAGGTTGTTCCAAAGTTTTGGGAGAAAAGAGAAATCATGTTTCCTAGTTCTTGTGAGGACCCTACAGTCATTTCTAACAATTTGAAACCATTCAGTGGATTGCTGAGGCAGGTCATAGAATAAGGATTTACAGTGTCCCGACTGACTGTAAACAAATACACTAGTAGGGGTTTTAGATTTTAGTGTCATAGAAGTAAAGAGAAGATGTGAATTCAGCAATACTCCTGAAGTGACTGGAGGCAGGTTGTGGGAATGAAAAAAAATAGGTCAGAATCACCTCTAGATTTATGCATTTGAAATTATTTATTTGCATAAACTCATTTAAAAAAAAAAGAAGAAAATAAGCACAGATACACAGTGAGACTGAGTAAAGGACACCACCAGCAGAGGGTGTCTCGACCATTTTTGTTCTTAAATGGAGCACTACATATGACCAGTGGGAAAGGTAACAACATGATGATGTGTTGGGATTAGTGTATGCAGTTATGTGTGCAATCACACTGTATTGTGATTTGTCATGAAATTAACAGAATTTAGTGACAGACAAGTTGAATAAAAAAAAAAAACATTTAGTGCTTTTAAGGTCAAACTAATTACATTAAATAGTCATATGTTTGATCTTTTAAACACTTGCCTGTTTATTCAGCCATGTTAAAGCAGAAGTAAGCGATATTTTTGTGTTAATATAAGTCTTAAATTGTTATATCTTCCGACAGCAATCACTTACATAGAGTGTTTGGACCGAAACACGGGTCTGTCAGTCACTCTGCTCTGAGCCCAGGAGAAAACTTTTCTCTTATCCTACAATTTTTATCCAATGAGGAGAGAGAACGGCATGCAGGGCTGTGTGTGCAGCCAAGGGATGCGTGTGAATGTGGTGACGTAGGGACGAGGACCAATAGATCCATGACGAGGGCGGGGGCTGCTAACTCCATCAGCTGACAAGACGTTATGGTGCGTTCAAGGCAGCCCGTAACTCGTGTTTTTCCGACCTGTGAAGTCGTACCAGTTCGATCTGGTACGAGTTCACGGGTCGGAAGTTACGAGTGGCCGTTATAGTGACTTTCACAGGTAAAACAGGTCGGAAAAACACGAGTGGGTTGCCTGGAACGCTACAAAGTCGTAAGTTGTGACTTGAAGCTGTAATTTACGGTTTCAAAAGCCTGCCTGGAACGCAGCATTAGCCAAAACGACCGGATCGCTTACTTCTGCTTTTAAGAAACTAAACAAAAACCGAGAAAGCAAGATTGTGCAAAACAGTCCTGAGAGCAGGTTCACAATGAATATGTTAATGGAAATGATTTGCCTATTATACACTAAAAGGTTTATGCCATTTGTCCTCCCTCTCCCCCTCTGTGTTAGGTACCTGAAATATCTCACCAAGAAATATCTGAAAAAGAACAACCTCAGGGACTGGCTGCGGGTTGTGGCCAACACCAAGGAGAGCTATGAGCTGCGCTACTTCCAGATCAACCAGGATGAGGAGGAAGAAGAGGAAGATTAAACCTGACACCACTTTGAATAAAGTTTTCTAAAGAGAAGAAACACAAGTGTCTATCTTTTGTGGTTGTTTTTAACATTTTGGGTTAATTTTGATTTGTGGGCATCCCATACCAGAGCCTTGTAATTGTGTGTTTTTTTTCTTTCTTTCTTCTTTTTTTTTTCCCCAAAATTTAGATGTGTAAAAAGAGTGGTCAAATATTAGTACTTTTAAACTATTCATTTAAAAAATAATCACCTTTTAGAAATTGATTTTCCTTTTGAGCCCTTTGTGCAGAAATTGGCATCAACAAAGCTGATTGCATGAAAATGAAATGAAACTGCAGCCAAGTGCACCATGCTAATAGCTGAAAAAAAAGAGATGAGCAAAACTATTAAAGCTGAATATAAATAATAAATAGGCTATAATTATATAAAATGGTCAGAATGAAGCCTCCTCTGCAGCATGTGCACTTCCAGCCCTCGATTTGTATATTTTAATACCCAGTAAGTGAAGCTGAAAGCCACGCTCTCTGGTGAGCTCTCTGTGGGGCATCCTGTGTTACAGCTGTGGTAACCTTGACAACAGTTGGACCACGGGCAGCCAGGACTCCTCTCAGCATGCAGTCATTACGCTGCACTTGTGTGGGGATTTTATTTATTTATTGTCATGGGTTTTTTTTTTTCTTAAAAAAAGTAAAGGAAAAGCCAAAGTTTGTTTTAAAATTAAGAAACACTTTTATTTGGATGTGTATTTATTTCTGCCTCAGGTCTCAGACGTTAATTAAAAGTGAGAATTAGCCCAGAAAACAATAATTGACATAAATACTATCACTTATTTGAGCACAAAGCCTTGTTTTCATGCCCCCCCACACAGACAAGAGCTGATATGTGGAGTAAAGGTGAGTGGAGAGAGGCAGCTGAGCGGAGAGCAGCAGCAGCAGAAGTTTGTGTCTCTATTCTCTGGACTTCCTAAAGAAAAGGGGCAGCGACAGGCGCGGGAGAGTATCCGCCTATTAGCGGCACATGGCGATGCCGCACGGTGCGTGTCTCCTCGCACACTACTAGTAGAAAGTGGTAACTAGGAGAGCATGACTAACTAGTTGTGGGTGAAATTATGGGATGCATCGTCATGGCAACAGACCAGACGTCACAATCTGGGCATGTGTGTTCCATTTTTGTCTTTCTTATTTTTCAGACTGGAAGACCTGGATAGAGATCAGTGGAAAAAAAAAATGTTTTTAATTTTTTTTTTTTAATTATTATAATCCTGGAGAGAAAGCCCGAGATTCACTGCGAGAAAAAAAAATTAAAAAAAAAAAATTAACTCAGCGACGAATACATTTCTTTTTTGGGTGAAGAAAGAGACTGGGCTGCGGCGTCTGGAGGGTTAACTTTCAGTATTCTCAGCCTAAAAGGGGTTTGGGGGCTATGAGATAAAGATGCCGGGGTCGCTGAGTAATGAAGACGAGGGACAAGACGACATGGATTTTGAAGACGATATGCCAGGTGAGGGAAAGGGGGGAGGCGGGGTGTCCTTCAGATTATTTTTGCGCCGCTACGCCTTGAATGCGGGGAAAAGGGCTTGTCCTGCGTTCCTGAGACCAGAGAGGAGGAGGAGGGGTGGGGTGCAATAAGCACAGTCATGCTATTATGTTTTTTTTTTCCTTGCACGACCTAGTGTCTTTAAGGTGGGAACAGATTTAGTGGATTTGCCTCCGGCTATCCTCTCATCCAGCCTGATTTTGGGGGGGCAAGATGAAAACCCTGCTGCATGGTTTCTGTGGGCTGTTTTGTTTTTTTTAATTTTTTAATTTTTTCCCCTCTCGCCGGCTGCATGCGTGTACAAGTGAAAGGCTTTGATGCAAGTCCAAAGACACAAGTTTTGGGGTCAGGGAGCTGTTTTAAAGCCGTGACAGTTGGATTCGGTGCTGTGTCAGCCCCACTGTGCTCTGATGGCTTTTCCGTGCTTCTCGGTTTAATGCGTGCATATGCTTTTAAGTAGAAATAGGCTACAGTGACAACATCCGTGTTCATTTTGTAGAAGATGCGCTGCTGTTTCCACTCGTGATGTGGAGACTGCTCCAACTTTCCATCTTTTTTTTTTTTCCTATTGCACTGCATGGCCGCAGAGGTGTGAAAGCCACGTGTAAAGGCTACAGTAAACAGTCTTTATCAAGTCAGTCAGTAGAGCCCCTGGTCCTGGTCGCTCGTTTATGGCCATGGTTGGGTTACCACCATCATCCCTTCACCACCGTGCTCCACATGCAGCTCATTGAGTTCACATGGTGGTTTCACACAAGCCAGTTCTGGGTAATATTTCCTCTGGATGGACAATTAATCTGTCTGCCACTCTGGCAATGAACCATCAGTGCATATGTCAATTTCTCTCCTTAGAAATCAAGATTGGTTAATTACTCTGATCTGTAGAGACTGTACAGACCCACTGGCCAAATTGTGCACATTTGTTTTCTCCTGGGTCATAAGTTTGTCAGAGTTTTTTGGCAGGTGTCCTCTGTGTACCTGGGGAGACAGATAACACACCTGAGTTAGGGGAATCCCAGTCGAGTGTCATGTGGTCTAAGTGATGCTTTTCTAACAGTGTGAAGTTAACATATCATGACTGCTGCATGATGGTTCTCTCCTCTGGATAAAGCAGCAGTGGGATTAGCAGTGGGCCACAGCCGTCATGTCTACATGACACATGCTGTAACTGCTAACTGTGATGTCTGTCATGTGCAGCCTGGAGCCAGTTCCATGTTCATCTATAGATCAATCTGTTTCCTGGTCCAAGGTGTTAGGGGTTGATGCTCCCCTCTGTTGCACTTGCACCGGGTGGGAAATACACACAGAAAAGGCAAGGCAGGCACACTGTGTTGTGTGACTTGGTCCAGTGCTGCCAATAGATTGACATATTTACATATTTATTATTATTATTTTTATCTACCCCTGCAGCTCGCTTCGGGCATTGACTTATTTCATGCTTTGATGTCAAGGGCATGACTTGAAAGATGCCGCTCTGTCCTCTATTTCACTTTGGATGTGGAAAAGTTTCTTGGTTATAACAAAATATTTCATGACAAGTTGTGTGGCTGCATGAAAATCCAACGCATGAAGGTCTGTTATATGTTGCAGGCAGCATTACATAGAATACATAGTGAGTGTCCCAGTTCATACTGAAGATAAAGATGCATTCTGGTTTGGGATAGGCTACATAATAAGTCGTAAACGCAGTGCAGTGGATAAATGATGAAGAATCACAGTGGCTTGGTTTAGTAATGTGGTGCCCAGGTGTTAACTGCATTCATGAGTAATTGTCATGGAGTGGAGTTGCCATGGTGCTTTTTTTTCTACAATTTTTTTCCTTCCATTTTTGAAGGTCTTCAACCTTTACAGTCGACGTACTTTCTATAAATCAATTACTGTCGGTTAATATCATCGTTCTTTTCTGTTTCTAAAATGTGATTTTCTACTGAAGGGACAGGTTTTAGAGAAAGCCTGTCACATATAGGCTGCATTATCCGCACGTTATTTGTGACAATGCCATGCATATATTGTTTTCTTTATTTTTTTTTATTATTTTTTTTACAAACAATATTTTTGATAAACCAGATGAACTCTTGTAAGCTTCTGTGTGGAGGTGTGCACCAGGGAGGGAAAAAGACAGACAAAGAGAGGGAAGGGGAGAAAGAGAGAGAAGTGTGGAGCAGTTGAAGCATCATCTGTGACTGCCAGCCATAGCCCAAGGGAGAACACGAGCACTGATGCGTGTCCCCAATAACCCAGGGGGTTGGTTAAACATGTATGAGGAAGGAAGGGTGCAATTGATTATGGCAGGTGAGTGAAAGTATGTGAGTGGTAATCCAGTTTAGTAACTTAAAATTGCAATATGTATGTGGATATGATTTTGTATTATGTTGTTGGCTATAATCCTATTTGTGTAACTATATAACGTGATGATGCAGTGGCAGGTGAATTCAATGAAAATCCGACATAATGATTTATATTTATTACGCCTAAATGACGGCTTTTGTTGATAAACCAAGATATCTTTGCTATTTAGACAATATAACATTGTTAGTTGCTGTGTTTTTATTTGATATCACATCACTCACCGCCATGAAGTGATACAAACCCACCCAAACAAGAAGCACTTTCCACAGCAGTTTACCACCTCCATCATCACACATCAAAGTGACAGACAAGGTCAGGAATCCAGATCAGATTTTGGTCCCGGCATCAAGATGCTTCCATGCAATTAAAACCCAACAATGCAGAAGCACATCCTAGGGGAACTTCAGACCCCTGAATGTTATCCTATCACAGCTTTTATTTGCTGTGGCACATAAAGTGTCCTAATTCCCTTTGTTTCACTCTGGGTGCTTACACTGTCACAGATTGTTCCATTGTGTTTTCTGTTTTAATTGTTTTGTTCTTCCCTAAAATTGAAAGATTATAATGGGCTTTTGTGTGCCTACAAATGTTATCCCCAATTGGAAAGGGGTCTATTTTTGGATCCCTCATTGTGAAAGTTGACACCATTTTTTCCTGCTGCGCGTGCACGCAGCCCAAGCACAAAAGATGCCTTTTCTGTTTTATATCTACTTTATATTGCACACATCCTGATCTTGTGCATATATTGTCTATAACAGATATGATTTTAATGATGCCATTTGGGCTTTATCCTTCAATCACTTTGATGATTACATTTTCTAATAATAGTCTATGGGTATCTTGGTGTGAAGGCGTTTGAGGCCTGAGCTACAAGCACTTAATCAGTGAAGAAAGGAAACCCTTTGGCTCTGTCTTGCCTCCTTTGTGGCAAGCAATGCCGGGCAACATTAAGTGGGTATTTCCACACAGGGGCCAACAGACAAAGGGCTAATGTGCTTTCCAGTAAACTCTAGCTTCCTCACTTGGGAGTCGCTCATGAATCTCCCTTCTAATGGGTCAGTCCGATGGCCAAGCCCTTGCAGGAAGGTCAGAACTGTGTCTGTGCCATCCGTCCACACTTTACAGACGGCCTGTTTGCCAAGCAGAGCTTTGGTCCTCTTTCTAACGGTATCTGGTGCCAGACCTCTCTGTGCCACATGACTGAGCGACCCCCCACCCCCCCTCTCCAACACCTGGCACCGCCTGGTTCACTCACCAAGCAGAAAGATATCTTTCCCCTGATGGCTTTCCCCTTGGGGACTTCACAGGCCATTTACTGGAGGCAAGGTTAGGATTATAAGGCAATGCAGGTTTAAACACCGACCATTTTTTTCAATCAGTTGCATGGCTGTTACACCCTCTTAAAAAATACGACCCATTACCGACTGACCATTTGTTCAATATTTTTGCTTGGATTTTTCTTTTAATTGAGACTAATGTCTCCAAGAGTCTTCCATGCTGGTGGCTCAGTGCACTTTAGGCACAGTGATGCTTTTAACTGAAATGTTAACATCAGCATGCTAACATACTTACAAAGAAAATGCTAACATTTTGTAGATTTGGGAGGATGTTAAAGAAAAATTGTTAACACGACATTTGATAATGAGCACACACCAGAAATTGTACCTAAGGAAGACATTGATAGATTATGTTATAAACAATGATGAATAGGCTTTATGCACAGCTCCACTACTTCCTGAACTTAAACAAGCTCCTTTATTGAGTTCATTTGCAAAAGCAGATAAGTGCCATTTTGAAAAAAATGAGCTGAGGCTTTGTAATTATTCTTTGCATAGTGTTGTTTTCAATAAAACTTTATTTTTTTGAGATATGTCTGTTTTGTTACATCTCAAAGTCACTCAACTTTGGTTTGACTGATATCACCTTATGTAAATAAAAAATGAAAAATGAAGATTCTAGAATTTTTTAAAAACTGAGTTATCTGCTTTTGCAAATGAACTCTTCCCTGTCTTACATTATTGGACAAACTGATTAATCCAGGTGCGTCTGACCAATCAGTTTGTCCAATAATGTAAGTAAGACAGGAAATAAAGGAGCTTGTTTAAGTTCAGGAAGTAGTGGAGCTGTGCATAAAGCCTATATGTAATTTCTGATCAGTCTATCTGGTTATTGGGAACCAATAACTATAGCAGAAGTCAGAGCATCACCATTGTCAGTAGGATAGAACATCTGGGAAAGTCAAAGCATCCAGCCCCAGAGTGGTGAACACAACAACCCTGACAGTCACATACTATCATGGCTAAATATGGCCAAGTCCTGTACGCCTAAAGTGAATTAGATGCATGTAATTGAATTCTTAAACCTTACATCAGTAACATAGCTTCATCACTGTCAAGATGGAGTTATTTATTGTACAGGAAGCAGCACAGAGGACACAGGGTCCAGCGTCATCTGGCCTGTCTAATCAGTGATGTGTGGTCAACCTGTCAGTTCACTCATAGAGAGAAAGGCCGTGCTTTCTCTCTGTAATCCGGAGCTGTCTCCATCCTCCATCCTCTATCTGATCTGTGTCATCATCTGTGCATCTAAAAAGAGATGTAAGGCTTGCTGCGCTGCCATCATAAGTTTCCTGGCAGGCGGCTAACATACATCTGAGACGTGAAAGAGCTCCCTGTTTGAGGCACTGAATACATGTACTCAAGGCTCTATTGAGAAGGAGAGGAGTCTGCCAGAGAAAGAAAGAGCAGGCAAAGCAGCAAGATATAGGATAGATAGATAGATAGATAGATAGATAGATAGATAGATAGATAGATAGATAGATAGATAGATAGATAGATAGATAGATAGACAGACAGATAGATAGATAGATAGATAGATAGATAGATAGATAGATAGATAGATAGATAGATAGATAGATAGATAGATAGATAGATAGATAGATAGATAGATAGATGGTGTCGGTTATAAATGTGAGTCACAGCTCTATTTAAAAAAAATGGGCATAAAAAGCACAAGTTTCCCCCAATTAGCACTGAAGTAGATAGATAGATAGATAGATAGATAGATAGATAGATAGATAGATAGATAGATAGATAGATAGATAGATAGATAGATAGATAGATAGATAGATAGATAGATAGATAGATAGATGGTGTCAGTTATAAATGTGAGTCACAGCTCTATTTAAAAAAAATGGGCATAAAAAGCACAAGTTTCCCCCAATTAGCACTAAAGTAGATAGATAGATAGATAGATAGATAGATAGATAGATAGATAGATAGATAGATAGATAGATAGATAGATAGATAGATAGATAGATAGATAGAGTCACAGCTCTATTTAAAAATGGGCATAAAAAGCACAAGTTTCCCCCAATTAGCACTAAATAGATAGATAGATAGATAGATAGATAGATAGATAGATAGATAGATAGATAGATAGATAGATAGATAGATAGATAGATAGATGGTGTCAGTTATAAATGTGAGTCATACAGTAGCTCTATTAAAAAAAATGGGCATAAAAAGCACAAGTTTCCCCCAATTAGCACTAAAGAAGGCGTGACACATTTCATCTGGTGGACAGAAAAAAACCACAATGAGCCTGCCAGTGCCACTGATTAAAGCTTTGAAGTCACTGATCTGTTCTATACTGTGTGTGTGTGTGTCTGTGTGTGTGCATGGGATACCTCCTGCTAGCTTTGCTAAATAGAGGATAAGTGGTTGGTGAGGCTTGTGTGTCTACTACACAGGAATCCCTCCTCCCCAATCTCTCACTCCAGCTACCCAGGGGAGTGGTAGACTGCAGGGCGAGTGTTGGCTGATTGACTCTGATACATGTGCTGCATATTTCATGCCCTCCAGTCTGTCTGTGTGAGACGCAAGAGCACGAGCGAGACATGCAGATATATAGACTGAATGAAAGAGACACAAAAGACAATCAGAGACTCAGTGGGAAAGTGAGATGGGGTCAAGCTTTTTACGGGGCGGTTGCATCCTGTGTGTAGCTATCCATCCCATCCTCGTTGTCTCTTTATAGTGATGTATTGTTTCGGACCGTCTCTCTCCCCCTTACTTACTCCTCTGTGACCCGCTATGGCATCAGTGGAGTCTGCTGCGCTCAGCATGTCAACACGTTTGTACACAGCAGCTCTGAGACAGTACAGCTGACAAACAGCAGCAGGTCGCTTTAGTCCCAGCAAGCATTAAAGGCAGAAGTTATGCTCAGTATACCTCAGTGGTCCTCCAGGGACTTCCCATTTAGCAGCAGGGCAGGCACTCCATCTATTTGTGCTTTGACGGATAAAGTTGATCCACACTCAATGATGTGTGATTATGAGGTTTATTTTGCCAAGTGCTCCTGTTGGCCTGACACCGATTTATCATCAGCTGCCTCTTCCCTTCACTGTCTTTTTCACTGTGTGCTAGGCTGACAACTGATGACTAAATTCATTATTGTTTCATCTTTTTTTTTTTTTTTTTTAATCCTTTTTGATTTCTTAGATTGTAGAAAAGAAAACTCATCACAATTTTCCAAACCCAAGGTGATGTCTTCTGACTTTCTTTTGTCTGACGAACAGACCTCATTGTGCAATCTTATGAAACCTTCTCATTTTAGCTGCTGGAGGCAACAAATGTTTTTCATGTTTCTTTGATAAATGATGATTAATTAGTTGTCAACATGTTTGTCAATTCATTTCTTGGATGTAATGTTTGCACAGGATCAGACTGATTTGAAGATGTAGCGTCTTGTGCTTTTGGCTCATGTGTTTTTGTCTCTGTTTCCAGATGAGGATGATGAAGGTGAGCGCAACACTGTTCCTCTTACACCACTCGACAGCTTCTTTTCTGACGATGACTCGCTCAAACAACAAAAGAAGAAGAAGCCCAAAAAGATGAAAGAGGGAAAAATGCCCAAAGTTAAGAAGAGGAAAAAGGAGGTAATGTGTAATTCTCACTGTTCACACCATCTGTCATGACCTTGGACACGACAGCTTGTCAGGCCTTTTGGCTCAAGTTGTACTCCACATTCTCTGTTTCTCAACCATTGCTCTTTTGATGTCTCTGCAATTGGATCAGAGGTGTGTTTTGGCTGCTGGATTGCCTTTGTAATCTAAATGAGAGGCAGTGGACTGTCTCAGGCTTAGGGGAGGTTGGCAGCAGCATTGCCGTCATTGCCAGTGTAAGCTGTGGGCACCAAGTGCCAGTTTAGAGTGTAGATTTGTGCCTGTGGTGCTGGTGCTGATGGCAGGGACTGTAGGTCAGAAGTACAGAGTCAGTGCCAAGCTAGCATTGGGAGTCTGAGCTGTGACAGAGCAGTTTTGACATCAGAGATTCTCCAGCCTTTAGTCTCCAAGACCCAGACAACAGGTCAGACGTTTGAACACTAGTGACTTAGCTCAACCAGATTTGTTTTATTTCCATCACTGATTCCAACTAGCAGTTTAAGGTAACCATACTTTTGTTGAACAGCAGCCACTTTGAACACAATTACGACATAATGGTAATGTAGTTTTCAAAGTATTCAAACTAAGTCAGAAATATAATTTCTATGTTCATTAAAGGGACATTGTGCAACTTCTGTTATCTATTCACGAAAATCGATTATTTCGTTCAAGTATGTTTTTCATTATTCAGTAATCAAAGTCAGTTATTGGTCTCCCATGGTAGAGATTTGTCTTGGACAAAGGGCAGTGCTGCTACACAACAAGACAAAACAGTACAAAAAACAGCTGCAAAAAGTACTAAAAACACCAAAAACACTAATCCCCCCCATCAACAAAGTGAAGTGTCCCTTTCAGCTCTGAATGAGCCGTTCATATCATTCATATCTACATGGAGCGGGTAAGCTCGGTGCTGCTGCCATGTGGTGTCTCCATGTTTTTACGTTCAGTGGCAGCGTGACGGTAGGAAACCACGGAAACTCAGCGGAGACACCGGAGCTGTCGGCTCAGGTGGAGGTGGCGTCTGTGAAAAGTCACCGCGGTAACGCAGTGAGGAGGAATGGAGCGTTACACTGATGCTGCATTCACCTGCAGTCAGGCAGACGGCCGTCGCTAACAAACCAGATGTCATTTTAGTCACAGAGTCCAGAGAAAGCCGGTAAAACGTGGGTCAGGTAAACAATACCACATCGCCATGACAACATATTGTCACGTGTATTGTTTTGCCTCGTGCTGACGGACCACTTGTTTACATAGAGGCTTGTTTATGCCGTTACGTGCAGCGGCTGTCGTCCGTCTGCCGTCTGCCCAATTTCATGTGAATGCAGCATGAAAAATACGATTGAGTTGGTTGTAAATCATTATTCTGTCCACCTTGATACCTGGTTATATTTAACATTCACTTTCCTCTCTCTCAGCTCTGTTTTGGTCTCCACCTCCTTCTGATGAAACATCTGGCTCATTAGCTCTTAATTCTCACCATATGTTGTCTGTTTGTCTTGTGGTGCTGGGCAGAAAGTGTGCTGTTGCAATAGCGGTTTCAACAAACCTCTCCATCTCTGCAGCATCCATCTTGGTTGTTAAGAAAACTGCTTTAGTGATGCTGCTCTGTTAGGCATCATATCGAACCCTCCCCATGTTGCATAGTTGTGACTGGTCCAACCTGGATCAGGACCTTGTGTCTGAACGGGAGCGGGGCCAGGACCCATCTGCGAGAGCAAATGAACCCACTGATTGATCTGGCTGCCAGGCGAAGGGAAGCATACTGTAGAGCAGAATATCTTATCAGTACCGAAATTATTGATCAGGTCAGAAAATCAAAACAATCACCTCACAGCTGACCAAAAATGCATCTTTGTTCATAATAGGCTCTATGCCGAGGGTCACATGACCAAACCGGAAACCGGGTAACTCCACTTGGTGAGATTCTGACAAGCACAACGCGCAGTAAAAACGAATCAAACCCACTTCATTTTTCCACGATTTTGTTGTTGCTCTTCCCAGGATGGCACAACAACTTTTTTATTCACGATGCCTGCAGGAATTACCCAATCTGAGCGTGTCCGACGTCCATCGAATCATATCTAAAGCTCCTACCACGAAAATGGACAAGCTTAATGTTAATAGTTGTGCTAATGCTAACTCTCGCTGTCTGTAACTTACTGCCAGGTTATAGACTACTTGTTCCCTGCAAATTCTCACGATTGATTACTGGCTGAGTTAATCTGTTTTTATGAGCCTGTCATCGGTTCACTGCTATTCCAACATGGAAATAAACATTAAGACTTCCACCGCTTATTTTCTTCATATGTAATGTAGCCTATAATGTAAAAAACATCTTGTGGACATGGTAAAAAGGTTAAAAGCTCTAAAAAAAAATGCCTTCTCTATATTTCTGTATACTTTGCAATTACCAGTTTGAAAAAAAGATTACACAAAGGAATGAAATATGAAGTTTATTCAACAATGTCCATTGTTAACATAAAAAACACATTTAATACACAACTTGTAACCTCCTTGTATGACGTCCGTCTGAAGGAAGTGCCGGCTGCAGACGGTGGTGCTCTTTTTTATTATTAAGTTTTTTCTTTTAATATTGTGAATCCACTTCTTTCTTTGGTCCACATAGGGCATTCAGGAACACAGCAAAAGCTGTGGTTGCTAGCACTTCACCTTCTTTTCCCTGTCTTTACTCGACATTTTTCAAACATAAAACATAAAAGCGATAAAAAACATTATACATTACATACAACATAAAAGAGACTATAACGTTATAACTACCTGTAGCAAAAGAACGCGTAGAAGTAGCTGACTGTGGTCTGTTTGATTTGTTTTTACCGCGCGTTGTGCTTGTCAGAATCTAAGCGGAAGTGGAGTTACCCGGTTTCCGGTTTGGTCATGTGACCCTCGGCATAGAGCCTATTATGTGACAACGTTTATTTTGGTTTATTGTTGCTATATAATATTAATTAGTGAAGCTTTAAAGCCCCAGTATGTAACTTATTTGGCTTTTTATTATCAAAAATCAAATATTGCTTTCATAAAGGAAGGACGGAGGCACTGATGTTGCATTCAGGTGCAGTCAGGCAGACGGCTGTCGGCAAACCAACCGGATGTCATTTTACTGGACGAGAGAAAGACGGTAAAACGTGGGTCAGGTAAACAATACAACATCACCATGACAACATATTGTCACGCCTGTATTGTTTTGCCTCGTGCTGGTGGACCACTTGTTTACATAGACGCTTGTTTATCCTGTTACATGCAGCGTCTGTTGTCTGTCTGACGTCTGCCCCATTTCACCTGAATGCAACATCAAGAATACGTTCTGATATGCAACCGCACGGCTAGATGGGGGGTAATCCCTACATATTATATCTTTAAGGCAACTTTGCCAAAAAAAAAGGTGGCATTGAATTAAGATAACTCCCATCCACTCGTATTCCAGAAAATGTGGCCAAACCCAGAAGCTATAATATTTTTTTATTCAGTGATTACAGGAATTCACTGTATTCCCAGTGCGTTTCCAGCCCATGCTGGTGATGGCTTTAACAGTGTCACTGACATAGCCAGGATGTTCCCCTCTGCTGGGTGGAGATGCCAGCAGTGCTGTGAGGAGCTTGGCTGGCCAGGCTGCCACCCGGCCCTTTGGCTGCTTGTGGTAAACACTGAGCTCTGGGTCTCACTGAGCTAATGAGGGGGGGACTCCCTCACACACTCACAGGCTCTGCTCTGTATTCTCCTCCTTCCTCCTCCTGCTCTCATCCCTCACGCATCACCTCACTTCGCCTTGATCGTGATGCTGCTGCTTTTGTTACTGCCACGCCAGCCCTTTTTTTCTCTTTCTTTCTTTCTTTCTTTCTTTCTTTCTTTCTTTCTTTCTTTCTTTCTTTCTTTCTTTCTTTCTTTCTTTCTTTCTTTCTTTCCCTCTCTCCCTGCCTCCCCTCCTATTATTTCTTTCCCTCTTGCCCTCCCACTGAGGAGCCGCCGCTGCTGTAATTCACTTCCAATCACTCCCCATAGGTTGGTGTCAGACAGGGGCCAAAAGTCAATTGGGGTCAGAGACTGTCAGTGGCACATCCCAGTGTCAGGTCAGAGCTACTGGTGGGAGAAATGGTAAACCGCCTTCCTCCTCTATTTGCCAGGGAAAGACAACCACTGTGTAGACAATCTGCCTCCTTTTCAAAAAACCTACCCAAGTGAGAAAGGCTGAGATAACAGGAAGCACCTCATTTTATTTGAAAAAGAAAAGGCTGATGTTTGGCCACAATAAAACCTAAATAGACATTTTGCTGAAATACAGTCACTTTGAGATGAACCTCTGTCATGTTTTTTTTAAGTTCAATATCCCTCAAGGGATTATGAGTCAACAGAGAGCTGTTGCTGGGTTTTTTGGGGGAAGTGGAGGCTGTTGTTTTGGAGCCATGTAGCGTTTTTACAGCTGCATTTTTTTTGTCATTGAACTAGATTTTTATTGAATATCCAGTTCGTGGCTCATTTCGGATTTTCTGTGGCATCCTCTGCAATCTCCCTGAGGCAGAGCCATTATGGGGAAGCGTCTAATTTGATTACTTTATCAGAACTTATCTGATTTTCTTCCCTCTGACAGTAGAGACACCCTCTTTGTTGCTGCCACTGTCCTCGTCGGTCCTATGATGTGTGTCTAACATTGAACTCAGGGCCACAGTGAGGTTGTTGCACAGTTTCACCACCTCTTTGCAGTTGCTCTCAACAGTGGTTCTGCTTCTTTGCTTTTCCCTCCTCCACCTCCACCCCCACTCCCATCCCCCATCCACAATCTTCAATTTACTCTCTCTCTCTCTCTCTCTCTCTCTCTCTCTCTCTCTCTCTCTCTCTCTCTCTCTCTCTCTCTCTCCCTCTCTCTCTCCTTCTTCTTATGCATAAATGAGATTTGTCTAGACGGGTGCTGGAGCACCAGCTCTGCAACCACAGGCCTCTGCATAACAAGCTCGTTATGCAAACGTGTCTGATTGGATGGCACCGTTCCATTGGCTGCCACTGTGATAGAGTATGTGTGTGCGGTATGTGTGGGGTGTGTGGTGGTGGTGGTGGTGGTGGGGTGAGTGGCAGGATAGAAAGAAAGAACAAGAAAGGGGGAGCAGTTAAGAGAGAGAGGGTGAGAGAGAAAATAATGTAATGGGGGGGCGGGATGGGGGGGGGGGGGTTGTGTGTATGAGATGTGAAAGAGAGAAAGTGGGAGAAAAAGAAGGCGAATAGTGTGTGTGGGGGTGAGCTATGGGAAAGGAGAGAGAGAAAACTAGGAGAGAAGAGAGAAAGAGAGCTGGAGCCAGACACTGCTCAAATTTGGTCACCATGGCAACACAGCCAGGCTGCTGGTAGGGTTGGCGGGCGCTGCGGCAACGTGAGCCTTTCCACTGCGCTACAGAGTAAAACGCCTGCAAGTCTCTCTCCGTGAATCCACACAGGCCCGCTGAGCAACAGGCAGCGGCCAGCGCACAAAGCTGTTGTGCACTAATTCACCCTTTTAGCATGTGAACACACATGTGCACACACAGATGCATACATACTGTACATAGACACATAGACACACAGACGCACAAATGCAAAAAAAAAAAAACGTTTGGAAAGGAACACAAAGAGAAATATTCAAGACAAATATTATCTCACTCACGCACACACACACAAATAATAGATGTGCGCATGTACTGTACACACACATGCATTCATGCAAATGTGCAAAGCTCCACCGACAAAAAAATGCGTCTCCACACAGACAAACACACCAGGCCAAAAACATATCTAGATACACAGAAAAATTAACATGCGCACTTGCACACACATGAAAGGTGCATAATGAGAGAAAACACCACATACTTTTCCTTCCCGCTGTCTTACACTCACACACACACACACATACCGAGCACGCACCAGTGAATTTGTTCGTATGCAACACTCTTGATCACATAAACAACACCTGTTAACTGTTAAATCCATATAGCCTTCCAGATGTCTCATTTTAAATGGGTAGGATGCAGCTCAGGCTACACATCAACTCTGAGCTGCTATTGGCTGCATCACCTGAGGTGTTCTGGCTCTCCCTTCAGCATATGATCATATATAATATGTTATATATATTATGTATAGATTGCATCATAAGCAGAGCGTTTATAATATTAGCAAAAGAGTGACTCTTTGGAATGAGGTCATTTTATTTATGCAAATGCCATCAAGTAGAAGCTGTATAGTGTACTGACAACTTATGTTTTTAGTGTGGGTGGTCTCTGTGGGAGCTCTAATCCGTAACCCTGGAAAAATTAATGCTGTGCTTCTTTGCCCTATCATTGAGTTTCATGTTTTAATTATTCCCATTTTTTATCACTAATGTTTGAAATTCACTCTCAGAAGATAGAGCTCTTAACCAGACAGATTTCTGTTGTGTCAACGACGGTAGAATCCAGACTTTAAATTTAGTTATGATCCAGGAATGTGGCTTTGATGTGCGCTTCAGTCAGCTCCAGTCATGTCCTGAGGTAGGTAGCTGAAGCAAGTCCCAACGCCGGATTCTAGCAGTTTACATTTATAAAAATAGCTGTTTGGCAGGAGCTGCTGACGACATCAAAGGGAGACTGCTAGGGTGAAGTTTTCATTCAGTAAAAATGGAGTTGGAGTTCTGAGAAGGTGTATCTGAAACACCCTCTTTGTCTGTTTGAACCACACACCTTCTAATATAGGCTCATATCATGCTGCTGATTAACAGTGGTGTTCTTTTTTTTTGCATGATGTTTGTGTGTCCTTTTGCAAAATGCCCCAGGGAGGAATTCAGCCGAGAGTTGACAGCGACCTGGAGGAGACCTCGGAGGTGGAGGAGGAACGGGAACTTCCTGAAATAGGCTCGGAGAGCGAGAGCAGCATGTACGGCCCCACCAAGAAGAAGAAGAAGAAACCCAAGGAGAAGAAGGAGAAGAAGCCCCGGAAGAAGAAGAGAGATGAGGAGGAGGATGACGACGACGATGATGATGGTAGCATGAAAGTAAGTTAGTCCAGGAGGCGAAGTGCTGACAGAGATCTCAAATAGATCCACTATTGTTCTGTATCTTAAAGGGATAGTAGCATTTTTTTTTAAAGTGGGGTTGTATGATCTACAAATAGCCCCAAAGTACTTTAATTGCAGTAGCAGACTCTCTGCACTCCTCCAGTTAGCAACGACAGCCCATTGCCCTGCCCACAGATTTACAACATACATTGTTGTGAATGGACCCAAAGAATCGGCCTATTTTCATGGCCTAAAAGAGGTTTTACCTGAAAAAAGGAGCTGACCAACTGCTGATCAGCGGGCGCTAACCCTGGGCGGAGGGATACGTGAGTTGGTTAGGTCCAAATAAAAACTGCGTTTTTCCTGCACTTTGAGTGGCTGGAAAAAATTATATTATAGCGAACAATGGAACTGTGTATTTTTTTTCAGGTAAAACCTCTTTTAGACCGTGAACATAGGCCGATTCTTTGGGTCTGTTCACAACACTGTATGTTGTAAATCTCTGGGCAGGGCTATGGGCTGGCGTTGCTAACGGGAGGAGTGCAGAGAGTCTTCTACTGCAATTAAAGTACTTAGGGGCTATTTGTAGATCATACAACCCCACTTAAAAAAAAAGCTACTATCCCTTTAAATGAAGAGGCTAACTTCTCAGCTGGGTCGTGCCGATCATTTTAAACCAATCATCTCATGATATGATAATCTAATAATTACGATGAAGTTCATTCTGTGGTTCACATATCCCAGGGATATTTTACAGAGGGAAAAAGGGCAAAAAAAATCTGATATTAGATTTGTCTAGATTAGATTACCCTAGATCTAAAAATGAATGCTGCATTGCAGGTTTAGGCAATGATGGGCAGCGAGTGACATGTAGTTAATTGACAAACAAATGTCATGAATTTAAACAAGTAAATACATTTGAACCTTTTTACTGTTGACTGTCTACCCTAACTTTGATAAATCCTCAGTAAAGAGAATGTTATTTGTGTATCACCGGACACACAGGTTCAAAGCACAAGAAAGTACAAAGTCAACTAAAAATGTGGTGTTTATCAACTTCCTAAATCGTTTTTCAGTCCGACAATAAAGTAAAGATTTAAAGCCCAAAGTCACCACAACAAAGACCTACAGATCAGAAATAGCCCCATATGTTCTATTTTAAATGGAATCCATCCCTGAAAGTGGTGTGGACGATTTATTTGACATCAATATTTCCATTATTAACCATCATTTAACGTGTAACATGTGTTGATTCCCTCTCATCCGTGTTTCCCCAGGAACCTAAATCATCGGGCCAGTTGATGCAGGAGTGGGGTCTCGAAGACGTTCAGTACGGCTTCACCGAGGACGACTATAAAACCATCACCAACTACAAGGCTTTCAGCCAGTTCCTCAGGCAAGCATCTCATTTTGTGTCTGGATTCTCTTCCTGTGTTAAACTGCTCTGTTCTGTTTCTGTTTTCTGAGGGCTGTCAGAGTCCCTCCCTGAGACACTTCCAACAAAAACTCCACAGTGAGTCTATAGTGTACTGTGACGAGCAAACACTGCTCTTTTTGTTTGAGCTAGAAAGCTCGGCTGTTGATAGAAAGAGTCTGTCTCACCTGGGGCTGTCTGGCTCGGCTAAGCCTCTGCTCCTACAAAGTGGAGCATGAGCTCCTGCAGTGCCCCCTGTGAGTAGTCAGCTGCTTACTGGATGCCTGTGACAGCCGGGAGGCTCTGGGACTCGGCGCTCTGACCCACTATCTTTCACAGGCCAGCGTGCCAAACCTCAAGCTGTTGCCTGACAAATCACAAACATGACATACACACAGCAAAGCAAAGAGAACACAATTTAAGGGGCAGTGGGGTGTCAGCAAATCAAGACCCCGCTCCCTCCAGCACTAAGGGAAGTAGAAATGACATCAACGGGAATGAAGGGTGACACAATAAAACTGCCGTTGTTGTTGTCTCCTCTCCCCCCCCATCCCATCATCCCCCCCCCCGGTCTCACTCAGGCCTCTCATTGCCAAGAAGAACCCGAAGATTCCCATGTCAAAGATGATGACGGTGTTAGGGGCCAAGTGGCGAGAGTTCAGTGCCAACAACCCGTTCAAAGGCGCATCTGCCACCGCTGTGGCCGCCGCTGTGGCCGCCGCTGTGGAAACGGTTACCGTGGCACAGCCAACGTCTGTCAGCAGCAGCCAGCCGAGCTCTCAGCCGGGGCCAATCAAAAAAGCCAAAACCAAAGAGGGGAAGGGTAAGGCCGAGTGAACACTGACAGAACATGGGTTTTTTTGGGGGGGGAACATAATAGAAAGAATAGCACTTGTTTAACGTGTTTGTTGTCTGTGCGCCTCAGGACCTGGAGTTAGAAAGAGAAGCAAGAGTGTAAAGGAGGTGAAGAAGAAACCGAAGCCCAAGAAGACAAAATCAAAGTCTGGTCAAAGTGGGAAGAAGAAGAAAGCATCCTCGGTACGCTTTGTTTTTACTTTCCCTCAGCTCCTCTCCTTGTCTACATCTTATCCGTGACATCAAAGTGACCAGACTTTTGTTTGCGCTTCATGTGAAAGTCGGTTCATGTTCATTCTTAGTGTGGCTCAGCTCATCAGTTTGTGTGTGTGTGTCCTTTCCCAGAGTGAGGAGGACTTCCTGGAGGAGTCCGACTTTGATGACATCAGCATCCACAGTGCCTCGGTGCTTTCTGATACCTCGGGGGCAGCCACCAAGAAAAAGGCCCGGCGTGGGAGGAAAAAAAGGAAAAGTATGTTTGCTGTCTCTGCGGCTGTGGCTCTGTGGTGTGTGGTCGCGTGGTATGTGTGTGTGTGTGTGTGTGTCTGTGTGTGCTTTTTTTTCTCCCTCCAAAATCCCAATGAAACCAGACTGTTTGATTATGGGTCACAAGGACATTGTGATGTATTTTTAAATATCATTTATATTGGGAATCTTTTCTGAAAGCCTTTTCTAAGCAGCTATCTCCTTCACACTTCTGGAGTCTCATTCACATTTAGCAGTAGCTTAGCAGCTGCATTCAAAGACTGTTCAGTGCATAGGAATAACCTATGTTAGGGTGACCAAACTTCTCCTTTTACCCAGACATGTCCACTTTTTACGTCCTGTCCGGGCAGGTTTTATAAATTCATGAAAATGTCCGGTTTTCACTGTTTTTCATGGGACCATTAATCATACTTGACTGGCGCTTTGCACAGAATACTCCGGTATTTTGTTGTGTCTCTGACGTAATTCCCGAGAGGCTGCCTCTGTATGAGCGGCTCTGCGACGCGCTCATACACATCTGTGTGTTCTGGAGAAGAACGGCCGGCGGCTGACACGTAGTCACTGTTTTCCTTTTCTTTTTTCTTTTCTAAATACAGCCATGTTTATCTGTGATCAGGGCCGGCCCAAGCCTCCATGGGGCCTTTGTTGTTGCCAATAATATTATAATAAGATTATTGATCATTTACACACCTAGCTACTACAAACTGATTAAAATTTTTCTAATCTGTCGAATGTTTTTACCCATCTACAGTATGGTTTTTAATCTGAAATGATATTAATTCAGCCAAAAGTGCAGCCTGGGGCTGATTTACACTTAATATTCAAAGTGATATAGGCCTAGAACTAAATGTCATATGGGCCTACTAAAAGTAACAAAATAAACCAATAGCCAATGCATTTGCTGTAAACGTCATAATTTATAATTTCTTCTTTTTGGTTTTAAACAAACTGCGACACCAATGTGAAACAACAACTTAAAGTGCAACCACAACAATTAAGGGTTTTTGTAAATACACAAGATTTCTCAAGGGATCGACAGACGTTACACTAAGCAGGTGCTTAGTTTGCTTCTGCCTTGGGCTGGCTCTGTCTGTCATCTACCTGTTACCTTTAGACAACTCCCCCCCCCAGGTCGACTGTCCTCTTTTTTGGAAATCAAAATACATATGGCCACACTAACCTATGTTAACTTTTTTTTTTGAACCTACTCCAGAGGAAGACGGTGACGGCTATGAGACAGACCACCAGGACTACTGTGAGGTCTGCCAGCAGGGGGGGGAGATCATCCTGTGTGACACCTGTCCCCGGGCGTACCACCTGGTCTGTCTGGACCCTGAGCTGGAGAAGGCCCCCGAGGGCAAATGGAGCTGTCCGCACTGTGTGAGTTGATTAGTGTGAAGTGTAAACATTTTTTTGGGAGTTTTTTTTTAATGTTATGCTAATAAGAGAAATTAACAGGTTCATAACTTCAGGGAGGGAAATATAAACTTATGCTAATCTCATCGTCTTTTTCTTATGCTGATGATAGCTTACAGCCGAAACATGTTCATTGTTTATCACATATTAAATGTTAAGAATATTCAAGTTCAAGTGCCAGCATCGTCTTTATCTTGTTTATTCAGCTTCTTCTGTGAACCCGACACAGTTTCCTACTCAATATTTGGAGTTGTGCACACCGCCACTGCTTTTCTGAGCTATTATCTACAGGAGTGGTGCCCAACCTTTGCAGACTTAAAATGAGGCAACATCTTCTTAAACACCCACATAACAGGCTGCATATACCTGACTGTGAAGGGGTAAAAGTATCCTGTATTTCACAAGTAGCAGGGAAAGATTAGAGAGAAAAGTCTGAAATATTTATCACAGTTTCTTGGAGCAGAGACACTTTTTTCCCCTCAAGACCTCAGTACAGTACGGCAGCAGCAGTTGATACTGAGGGCTAAGAACTCCCTTTGTGTCTTGTTAGTTGTCAGTATTCACTATGTGTGAAGCCAGTCAAGTTATCGCTTCAAGGTTTCTATTTAATACATTTTTATAAATCTACAATCTGCAGTTGGTAAGAAAGCCAAGATGAAGGACAAAAATTTGATCACAAAGTCATTTGGTTAATAAGTTAAAGGGACATTGTGTAACTTCTCCTGTTATCTATTCACGAAAATCGATTATTTCGTTTAAAAGTCTGTTTTTCATTAATCAGTAATAGGGATGTCACGATTACTTGTTTTCATGATTAATTGTGGTATAAAAAGCCACAATTAATTTATCGTAAAGGTTCCTAAATACCGTTACTTTCACAAAAATTTGATGTTGGAACCTTATTGGCAGATGTGCGCAAAAATAAAGGTAAATGCACAGATACTGGTCCATTTAACTAACGTAACATTGAATTGGTAGGAATTTAAACGTTAGCGTGTCATTTCTACTAAAAAAAAAAAAAAAAAAAAACATGAAAATAAACGTAAACATTTGGTATAGATGACAATTTATGACCTGAATATTTGAAACATTTCCCCTGGGGATTAATAATTAGTCATATATTAATAGATACTTTTGTGTAAACAATGAGTAATGTCATTATATTTTGACTATATTTGATTTTACACATTCATAGTGTTGTGAAATTAATTAATCGTGATAATCGTAGTACCGTGGTTATTTCTCTGACAATTATTGCACCAAGAAAATATATAATCGTGACATCCCTAATCAGTAATCCCCCCATCAACAAAGTGAAGTGTTCCTTTCAGCTCTGAATGAGCCGTTCATATCATTCATATCTCCATGGAGCGGGTAAGCTCGGTGCTGGCTGCCATGTGGTGTCTCCATGTTTTACGTTCAGTGGCAGCGTGACGGTAGGAAACCACGGAAACTCAGCGGAGACACCGGAGCTGTCGGCTCAGGTGGAGGTGGCGTCTGTGAAAAGTCACCGCGGTAACGCAGTGAGGAGGAATGGAGCGTTACACTGATGCTGCATTCACCTGCAGTCGGGCAGACGGCCGTCGCTAACAAACCAGATGTCATTTTAATCACAAAAGTCCAGAGAAAGCCGGTAAAACAATACCACATCGCCATGACAACATATTGTCAGGTGTATTGTTTTGCCTCGTGCTGACGGACCACTTGTTTACATAGAGGCTTGTTTATGCCGTTACGTGCAGCGGCTGTCGTCCGTCTGCCGTCTGCCCAATTTCACGTGAATGCAGCATGAAAAATAGGATTGAGTTTCTTGAGATATACAACCACAACATTAGATGGGAGTAAGTCCTACACAATGTACCTTTATTGTGGTCGTTTCCGTAAAAAAACAACAACAAATGACATAAAGATAATCAGTGAATGTCATATAGCTTACACAGTGAGTATGTTTGTAACCTCACTGTGTGTTGATAATGTCCCTCAGGAGAAAGAGGGGATCCAGTGGGAGGCGAAAGATGAAGAGGACGAAGAGGAGGAGCCTGCAGGTGAGGAAGAGGACGACCACATGGAGTTTTGCAGAGTGTGTAAAGATGGAGGAGAGCTGCTGTGTTGCGACACATGCCCATCTTCCTACCACATCCACTGCCTCAACCCGCCTCTGCCGGAGATCCCCAACGGGGAATGGCTGTGTCCCCGATGCATGGTGAGTTCAGGCTGCACACCTCGGCCTGTGCTGTGAAAATAGGGTTCAAATACAAAGTACACGTTCAACCCTACAATCTCAATATGCTTAACCTACTCCAGTGTGTCACCTGAACACCACATAGATTTACAAGAACTTCTCTGGCTGTAATTCTCCTAACTTCACTTATATTTCTACAAGGAACAACGTTTGTCATTTAACAGTGTTGAATTTCTGGTTTCTGCTCTGTGGAAATTGCTATGGAGTTATGGGATCAAACAGAAGCTAAATCTGTACTGTGTACTTCATTTTATAATATTCTAGTGCCGATGGCAACAGAAGTCAGTTGGAGATCGTTTATGAGGTGGTTGGAGAGAGAGAGAGAGCTTGACAAAAGCAGTGTCGGCTTAAATCTTGCAATTACATGTTCAGTTGGCATTTGATTTTCTCACACCAGCTATGTGAGCTGTAGCATTTATCATAAGAATGTGTGTGCACATTACCTCTGTGTTTTTCCTCAGTGCCCTCCCTTGAAAGGTAAAGTACAAAAGATTCTGCACTGGACATGGGGCGAACCCCCATTACCAGCTGAGCTGCCTGCAGGCCCTGATGGCAAGCCAAATGATCCGTTGACCAAGCCCCCACTCAAGGGCCACCCAGAGAGGGAGTTCTTTGTGAAGTGGGCCGGCCTTTCATACTGGCACTGCTCCTGGGTCAGCGAGCTGCAGGTGAGATGCCACAGGAGAACCTCCAATTAACACTTGTGCTGTGTTTGGCCACAGGAGCGACGTGTCCTCTCCGAATGTGGGACACTCAGAGCAGGTTTCCCCTGGACCGTCTTGTGCAGTTTAATATACAAATGATAATGCAGGTTCCTATAACCGTTTAGCTGTCATTAGTGAGCATTTCAGACAGCAACTCAAGCTGACATTTCATTTACTGATGATTGAACAATTGGTTGTTTTCAGATTTGGCTCTCTTAGTGTCCCTTATTTAGCGACAATACAGCTTCCTTAATTTATTTTGTTTCTGTCTTCCCTTCATTAAATCCTTTCTGGAACTTTGAACAGTGAATCAAATTAGTCTCATTGCCATGCAGTGCCACATTAAATATTACATTCTTGTTAAAGCCTCCTTCACCAGAGGTTGTGCTGAACCAAAACATAAGCAGAACTTATTGTCATGCTGTGAATGTGTCTGTGTGTGTGTGTGTGTGTGTGTGTGTGTGTGTGTGTGTGTGTGTGTGTGCAGTTGGAGCTGTATCACACGGTCATGTACCGGAACTACCAGCGAAAGAACGACATGGACGAGCCGCCGCCGTACGACTACGGCTCCGGAGAGGAGGAGCTGAACAGCGAGAAGAGGAAGAGCAAAGACCCCCAGTACGCTGTGATGGAGGAGCGCTTCTACCGCTACGGCATTAAACCAGAGTGGATGGTTATCCACCGGATACTCAACCACAGGTGTCTGTTCTTTCATCCAGATGTTTTACACACTGTCTCCACTTCTTGACGATAAGCTGGAGCTCAGTGTGGTTTATCCCCCCTTTCATCTTGCTTTTATAGATGGAGATTACTCTTCACAGCACATCATATTTCAGTTTAGAGAGGAAAAGTCTATTGTGAGGGATATTTAGAAAGAACAGAACAGCTACATGGTCATTTCCACATGTTTCAGGCCTGTGTTGGAGCTTGTAACTGATCATGTACACACATGTCTTTCTGACATATTCAGTATACAGTATAATCATATGTTTGACTCTACGCATTATGCTTTGGCAGAAATACAATATTCTCGAAATGTGAGTCCTAGGGATGTCATGATTACTTGTCTTCACAATTAATCGCGGTATTAAATGCCACAATTATTTAATCGTAAAGGTTCCTAAATACCGCCACTTTCCAAAAAAGATTATGTCGGAACCATGTAGGCAGATCAGCACAACTCGCACAGAATGTAAACAAAGTTACGCAACATTATGAACCATATGAATCATCACCTGCGAGATAAGTTAACCACCTTGCTTTGTATCCCAGAGTAAAGGTAAATACACAGTAACTGGGTTAAATTATGTTAATGTCAATGTACCTAACGTAACACTGAACTGGTAAGAATTTAGTTAGTGCCTCATTTATAAGAAAAAAAAAGATTTAAAAAAAAAATTTCATCTGAAGGATTATTAATTGGTCCTACTGTATATTAATAGATACTTTAAATAATTTGTTTATATAATTGATAATGCAATGATATTTTGACTATTTGATTTTACACATTCATAGTGTTGTTAATCGTAATCATCGTGATTATCGTGATTATTTATCTGACAATAATCGTACCAAGAAAATCTATAATCGTGACATCTCAACCACCTTATTTGGTTGCTACAGTTGCAGGAAGTGATAAATTACTGTCATTATGTGATTGTATATGTCATTATGTCACACCTCATTAACTAATGTCAAGAGTCTCCTGTCTTTGCTTATGTTTGTTCTTGCCCATAGCTTTGATAAGGACGGTGATGTGCATTATCTGATCAAGTGGAGAGACCTGCCCTATGACCAGTGCACCTGGGAGGTGGACGACTTTGACGTCCCAGAATACGACAACAATAAACCTTTCTACTGGGACCACAGGTGGGTAAACGGCATCTCTGAATGTGCTTAGCCTTATGTCTGAGTGGTGCGGAGACGACAGGAGGGATAACTAGGATAAATCCCCGTCACACGCAGATAAACAAAGGCATATGCCTACATCTGCTGCTCTTCCTGTTCAGTCCTGCCTGATTCCCCAGTTCCACTTGTTTGGCTCATCATGTTGCTGCATTTTTTTTTTTTTTTTTTTACCCAGAGAGCAAATTCTAGGAGAAGATCAACGCCCCCTGGTGGTGAGGAAAGGAAAGAAGCTGAAAGAGGACCATCAGAAGAGGGAGGTCCCTCCTGATGCTCCCATCATAGACGTAAGCTGAATTACTTTGATGCACTTAGGTCACTAATAGTCCAATGAGCTGCCCTAGTTACCTGTGTCTCTGTGGGAATACAGACCTCATTGTTATTAGCTGCAGCTTTCTATAGTAAACACATCTAGAGTGATACTGTGGATGTGAGAAATGTGCTGTAACTTAAAGGGACAACGAGGAGTTTCTATTTGGTTATAAAAAAGTCTCACGTTAATGTGGATGAATCTCTGCTACCCACACTTGTTAATGGGCCCATTTTCGATAAATATATGGTTTTGTCTCTATGGTTATTTTGTTATTATTAGTGGTGGCGGAGATGCTGGTCGAGCCGACCAGCGTTTCTTTACTTTCGGTTTCGTGGCGAGTCATGAGAATAACGCCGCCGAATCTCCGTTTATGGTCAGAACTACGACGGTATGTGATCGTCTTCCAACCTCTGACTTTAATTCTTAATGAATGAAAACATGAGTCTGTCTTGCGCCGGTCAAAGAGTTTCACGGTGCGCGCGGAGGCTCATAAATGTAGTGTGAAAATGCTTCGCTTTTCCAAAACTCCTCGTTGTCCCTTTAATGATGTATTTATTATTATTCATTTACATTATGCCAAATGTTCGACTATAACTTGTGTGATTACTTTACAAAATGCTCAAATCACCAGCCCACCATCAAGTTTGAACATCAGCCGTGGTACATTAACGCCACTGGAGGAACCCTGCACCCGTACCAGCTGGAGGGTCTGAACTGGTTGAGGTTCTCCTGGGCTCAGGGCACAGACACCATCCTGGCTGATGAGATGGGCCTGGGGAAGACGGTGCAAACAATAGTGTTTCTCTACTCACTCTATAAGGAGGTGAGGCCGGGACAATGTCCTCTCTTTATTATCTCCATATTGCATAACATACTGTATATCACATTATGTTATGTTATGTTTATTTATTTGATATGGACATCACAAATACATTGAGACTGTTCCAGTGGACAGAACAGATGCTTTGCTTGGGTGTGTTTAGCACATGTGCTACTTTTCAACACCAGTCCATAGGCAGCTATTCAAAAAGCACAGAACATATTATCAACAGTATAAGATAAAACCAAGTGCATGACACTACATCATGACAGTAGCATACTAAAAAATACAGAGCACAAGATCAACGAGAGGAGATTGAGCAAACAGAAATCATGATCGTAACAGTAAAAATAGTAACAATGAAAAAGTCCATATTTATACATGTGAGCATTGTTGTTTTGCTTTTAACCATGCTTTTAATCCTCTATTAAACAAGTTTGTATCAGTCTCCATTCTGGTTCCTTGAGTGCCATGTACTGTAAAAGGAAAGACTAGTAGGATCAATCCCTGTGATATGAATGGGAGTATAGGCTCAAGATATACACTTAAATAAAATCATAGAGTGAAGTAAATGATTAAACCATATGCCTATGTTCTTTCGGTGATGTGAGAGTTTCTTAGTCGTGTCTTTCCTCTCTCTCTCTGTCTCTCAGGGTCACTCTAAAGGTCCTTTCTTGGTGAGTGCTCCCCTCTCCACTATCATCAACTGGGAAAGGGAATTTGAGATGTGGGCTCCAGACTTCTACGTGGTGACGTACACCGGGGACAAAGACAGCAGAGCCATCATCAGGGAGAACGAGTTCACATTCGAAGACAGCGCAGTGAAATCAGGGCGTAAGGTGTTTCGCATGAAGGTACGTCACGGTCTCACACACACTTGACTATTCAGTACCACACCGAGACGCTTATAAATCACCGCTTCTACCAGCTGACCCTATGGTTCCACATACGAAATCCTCTTTTAGTAGATGGGTTTTTGACATCCCTTCACCTGAGATGGACAACTATGTTTTTTCATATCATTGATATTTCTTTTATATGTAATTTAATTTTCTTATTTCTATTATTTCAGGCATGCATATAAGTATATTTTACATTTTCAAAAATACATTCAGTTTCTGCTTATGTTTTTTTTTTTTTTTTGTCATTCAAATTTTTATTTGTTTTAACATAACTTTACAGACATTTCAAATGTTACAGGTATGACATAAACAAATTAATAGTCTCTTTAAGAAAGTAAAAAGGAGAAATAGATAGATAGGACGAAGATAAACAAAAATAAAATAAAAAAATCTGAAAAAATAAAAAATATAACACTGATAAAAAATAAAACACTCATCTTACAACTTAAAGGCAGCCCCCACCCCTGGCACCCCTCATGCTTCATACACATTCAAAGTAAACAAATACAGTTACATGCAACTATCCTTCCAACCATGCCTTACACCCTTCTATGGCATCACACCCCTTATGTAGTCCACAAAGACTTCCCATACCTGACTCATTTTCATGGCATCTGTTTGTCGTTTTAAAATATAAATATTTTTTAATTATTAATTGCCTGTATCTCTCAAGTGGCTTTGGTCTGAATTTGGTAAGTTTCCGTCCACTATTTCTAGAGATATATGAGAAATTGCAGACACTGCCCCAAAACTTTCTGTATTATTGGTTTTGGGGATGATCCAAATATCATGTACTACTTGGGCAGTAAAATATTTTTATCCAGCCATCCATTTCATTAAATTGAAATATCAAACATGAAAGAATACATTGGTGTGTTGTTTTACCTTGGGTGAAGGTCTCTCAACTTTCCAAGGCTTCAGTTCCTCTACTCTTTGTGTATTCCCTCTGCAGAAAGACACTCCAATCAAGTTCCATGTGCTGCTGACATCCTATGAGCTGATTACTATAGATCAAGCCATTCTGGGCTCAATCACCTGGGCCTGCCTGGTGGTAGATGAGGCCCACAGACTGAAGAACAATCAATCAAAGGTATGACAGCCTTTCTGGCATTGATAGCAGCAGTTAGTGATCCACTCCACTGAAGCAAACCTGCAGAAGCTTTTCAGGAAAGGAGGAGGGACCCTGACAGATATGAGCATGAGATGTTCATGAAAAAGAAATAAATATTCTGGGGAAAAAGTTTACAGGACATGTTTTCTTGCTTTTCTTTGATCATATCCTGTATAAAATCCAGTTTTTCAGAATTCTCAACGGGTATAAGATCTACTACAAGCTGCTGCTGACTGGGACTCCTCTACAGAACAACCTGGAGGAGCTGTTCCACCTGCTTAACTTCCTCACCCCAGATCGCTTCAAGTAAGCCTTTTTTTTCTCATTTTTCCAGTAGCTCCTCACTGGTGCCTCAAATAGATTCCTCTTTATATTAACACCTCGACAAATCTTGTTGTATCGTATAAAGTTGACAAGCAAGAAATAGTCTTTTCTGCACCGTAACCTCGTTTAATTCTTCAATTCTTCCCAACAGCAACCTGGATGGTTTCCTGGAGGAGTTTGCCGACATCTCTAAAGAGGACCAGATCAAGAAGCTCCACGACCTCCTCGGGCCTCACATGCTCAGGAGGCTGAAGGCTGATGTCTTCAAGAACATGCCTGCTAAGACAGAGCTGATCGTCAGAGTGGAGCTCAGCCCCATGCAGAAGTAATAATAGACATATTAAAGGGATATTAAAAGGATGCACTGTTGGTGTCTGTGCCATCTGATAAAACCTAGCTCCTACACACAGGATATTTTAAATGACATGGTAGGGTTCAGTTGTTAAAATGATTATGAAACTGTATAATTGAGTTTCAGTACAAACAAAAAAATGGAGTAAACTTATATTTGTTAACATTTGTTTGCACACACATTCACACATTACAGGATCCCTGGACTCTTGCATACACTTTGACTTTTAATTCTATTTATACGTATGACGTTTTTTAATGTATGATTTGTCTTGACTGGAACGGGAGGAGACTTTTTAAAGTATGATATGTGTTGAGTGGGAATGTGGGGGATTGTGGAGCTGCTGTGTAGCACAAATTTCCGTAAGGACAATAAAGGTCTTTTAAGTTAAGTTTAAGTTTGTTAAGGTTGCTGTAGGTATTGGTTTAACTCCCCAAGACCATGCTCTGAGCATTTTGATTAGATGATGTGTTTTTTCTTTTTTTCATCACTCTCCTGACTCTGATATCTGTTCTCTGACCTTCAGGAAATATTACAAGTTTATTCTGACGCGAAACTTTGAGGCTCTGAACTCCAAAGGCGGAGGGAACCAAGTGTCTCTGCTCAACATTATGATGGACCTGAAGAAGTGCTGCAACCATCCCTACCTGTTCCCTGTGGCTGCTGTGGTGAGGCAGCATATTGAACTGATTATATACTCTATCATAATACTGAGCACAGAATATACTTAAGTAGATGAATGTCTCTGGGACAGTTAGAGTTTCTCTCCAAGGAGACTATGGCTACCTTACCTTATTCTTTACCTGTTATTCTTTAACCCAAGTTGTTCTGCTAGGAAACTGTGTACCTGTTAATCAATAATACTGTTGATTGTGTTCATATATTTCAGCAGTTCATGTCTGGAATTGTTTTGTGTCTCTAACAGGAAGCTCCTGTATTACCCAATGGTTCG
Source organism: Trachurus trachurus (assembly GCF_905171665.1). NCBI lineage: Eukaryota > Metazoa > Chordata > Actinopteri > Carangiformes > Carangidae > Trachurus > Trachurus trachurus. The sequence continues at coordinate 35,125,550 of NC_139896.1, forward strand.
TATGATGGCAACCTACTGGTGAAGTCCTCAGGAAAACTCACGCTGCTTCAGAAAATGCTGAAAAAACTCAAAGATGAAGGACACAGAGTTCTCATTTTCTCTCAGGTAATACTTGAATAAATATTGCATTAAGGCCCGAGGCCACGGCTTTAACTGATCATGGCTATGAAACAGTAAAACATGCAGCCATCCATTTCAGTTATTTGTTTATTTGTACTGGGACTCTGCATATTCATGAACATACAATATGTAAATACACCAGATTTAGCTCTGAGGCTAATTTCCATCTGCAGTCCCCCATGTTTTAGCCTTTCCAATGCCAGTGCCAGTTGTAGGTGATAAATCACCAGATATTCCAAATATCTTTTTATAATTTCAATGAGTTTGATCAGACACATACATTTATTATGGCATCTTTGGTTTACAGATGACCAAGATGTTGGATTTGCTTGAAGATTTTTTGGAGTTTGAAGGTTATAAATATGAACGTATTGATGGAGGAATAACTGGAGGCCTGAGGCAAGAGGCCATAGACCGCTTCAATGGTGAGTCGGACTATCCACTGACTTTTTGGGTGTGTTTTTGAAGATGCATGTTTTCTTCCACCTGCCTTTCACTCGCTCTCTAACCCACACACACGTTCACTCTGTGCTTTGGTTTTTGTCACAGCGCCGGGCGCTCAGCAGTTCTGCTTCTTGCTTTCAACCCGAGCTGGGGGTCTTGGCATCAATCTTGCAAGTGCAGACACTGTCATCATCTACGACTCTGACTGGAACCCTCACAATGACATTCAAGTACTGATTTCACAAAGAATATGTGATGTGCACTTTGGTTTCAGTTTGCTATTTAACCAGCTGTGTTTAATGCCAAGTCATCTCTGTTGTTTTCCCTCTCACTCCATCTCTCCGCTCCCCCAGGCCTTCAGCAGGGCCCACCGTATCGGCCAGAATAGGAAAGTGATGATCTATCGTTTTGTGACGCGAGGCTCGGTGGAGGAACGGATCACTCAGGTGGCCAAGAGGAAGATGATGTTGACCCATCTAGTGGTCCGGCCCGGCCTGGGCTCCAAAACCGGCTCCATGTCAAAACAGGAACTTGATGACATCCTCAAGTTTGGCACAGAGGAGCTTTTCAAAGATGAAATTGAGGCAGCCCGAAACATGGGTACGTACGTCGCCGCTCCAAATGTTTTCTTTAGCTTTGAGGATTTAACAGAGAATCTGGTGTGCTGGCATCCTTTGATATCTTTGGTTTGTTTTATGATAGCCGAACTCAATCCAGAAAAGTTCTAAGTAAACTTCCAAACTTCCACTTGATCTTCAATCTGCTTCGTCATTATTAAACTTCAGAGTTGTTTGATGATAACAAACAAATCACATCTTAGTTGAGCCACTTAAAGGTTTTGCTATTCTGTGCATTTATTCCGATAATAAGCTTCCATTTAGCCTCTTCTTTTCAAACACAGAAATTGTGCTTCTTCTTGCTCTGTTTACAAGTAGCAGCAACCTCCTCTTTACAAACCCTCTCATTTTCTGTAAGTCTTTTCATCAATAGGTGGTGACACCAAAGACGGCGAGGAGGGCAACGTGATCCACTATGACGACGACGCCATCTCAAAGCTGTTGGACCGCAGCCAGGACGCCACCGAAGACACAGAGATTCAGAACATGAATGAGTACCTGAGCTCCTTCAAGGTGGCTCAGTATGTGGTGAAGGAAGAGGATGGAGAGGTGAGAGAAATACCCACAATCATCTGCCATCAGGATGAGTGTTGAGCTTGTGATTTAAATAAATAGATTTTATTTCATAGCTACACTGTGTCTGTTTGGCCTGCTAGTGGTGCTGTATAGCAGCATTGAGCACTGGGCTGAGGGGATGCACATGGTGACTGACAAAAAGCAGTAAAAAACAGTTTGAACAGTTGATAAATATTTACAATAGGTTTTAAATAATGAGGAGAAAATAATTTGATAACCCTTTAATTTACAGGCCGCCAATTACGTGACAATGTCAAGAAATTACAATTAATTGCATCATAATGTCTAGAAATAGCCTGGAAATAACCGTCAATTTCATAGTAATGTCGAGAAATATAAACAAGAAATGACGATTGATCGCATAGAAATGATGCGAAGCCAGTTCAGTTTTTTATACAGTGGTTCAGGCAGACAACTCAAGCCGTGCCAATCAGCTGATCAGTCACATGTAGGGATGTCACAATGACTTGTTTTCACAATTAATCGCGGTTTTAAACGCCACAATCAATTGATCGTAAAGATTCCGTCACTTTGCGAAAAATATTATGTCGGAACCATATCAGCCAAAGTAAAGGAAGATGCACAGATACTGGTCCATTTATCTAACGTAACACTGAATTGGTGGGAATTTAAATATTAGCGTGACATTTGTAATTTTAAAAAATGATTAAAATAAATGTAAACAATTGGTATAGATGACAATTAATGACTTATATATTATATTTCAAACACTTCCCCCGGGAGATTAATAACTGGTCCTATATTTAGAGATTTTTTTATTTTTTTTTACCATATTTGATTTTACACATTCATAGTGTTGGGAAATTTATTGATGCATAATAATCGTGATAATCGTAATACCGTGTTTATTTCTCTGACAATAATCGTATCAAGAACATCTATAATCGTGACATCCTTAGTCACATGCTCTCCTCATATCACCCAAACAGGGCGGGTTATTTAAATCCCCAGTTTACCTGCTCATCCCTGGCTATGCTACTGCTGCTGCTACTCTGCTGCTGCCTTGCTGCCCATGAGGTTTTGCAAACCCACATCCTCCCCAGCATCCACCTGTGGGCTCTGTCTCTTGATTCCCTGTGGGGGGTCGGCTTCATTCCCTGTAATGTCTGGCAAACCAGATCATTCAGGGAAGGAATTTGAGACAGAGCCTGACGCCAAACCTGCTGCAGCCATGCTCAAGGATCTGCTATCCATGCTGTGCTTCAGCTAGCTATGCTTACGCTCAATAAATGAGTTCTTCTCATTCCAGAGTTGTCTGATTGAAATAGCCTAGAAATAACGGTCAGTTGCAAGGACTTGGTGGAAAAAAATTCTGGCCTTTACCAAAAAAATCTAAGCATGAAAAGCATGTTTAATCTTTTGCCTTTATGAAAAACATGACATTACTATGAAATATGAAATTTACTGTTATTTCTAGGCTATTTCTTAACATTACTACGCAATTGAAAGTTTATGCAGTATTGGGGCGACATTTTGGTGAAAGCTGCAAAACCATAGCATGTACAGTGGTTTGGTAGGAATTTTCAAAGTTTTAAAATTTAAACGCTTATTGTGCACCCCCACCCCCAATGAGGAATATTGACATGCGCATGTTGAGTAAATCTGGCATTGGACTGGACTTTTGTGCAAAGTTTGGTGATTTTTAATGTATGGGAAATAGGACAACTGCCTAATGCACTGCACACATACAATGTCAAATAATCAGCTGTATGAGAAACAGTTTTATCAGCATAAAACCGTGCATTATATTGTATACAGTGAGATATCAGCAGCATCTCATGTATGTCTGTTTGTCTTTGTGTTTGTGGGTTCAGGAAGAGGTGGAGCGGGAGATCATCAAGCAGGAAGAGAACGTGGATCCGGACTACTGGGAAAAACTCCTTCGCCACCACTATGAGCAGCAACAGGAGGATCTGGCTCGCAACCTGGGCAAAGGCAAACGCATCCGCAAGCAGGTCAACTACAACGACACCACCCAGGAGGACCAAGGTAGGCGCTGCTGGCAGACACGCTGTGGCTGGGTTTGCTGCTTTACCTCATGCCTTCACCAAGACCAATGTCTGAAGTGTTAATCTTTAAGACTATTGTGTGCTGAATGATTACCTGGCAGGATATTTGGAAGTAACAGCCAGCGTCTTATTATCACTGCTCTTCATTTTCAACCAGGATTTGACACCCATGCTTTTAGTGCTCAGTAGACACCTGTTACCAGCTGTCAGGTGAGCTCAACGCATATTCCTCAGCAAGAGGAGACATCAGTTTCTAAATAAACCACTCACTGGGCTCCTGTTGGAGGTTTATGATATGGATTTCTTTTTTTTTTTTTTTTTTTAATTTTCCTCCAGTGATATTCCTGCAGTCTTATAACAGCTGTGAGATGAATCAGCAACTCCAACAGTCAATATTTAATGTTGTGTTCTGAATTGGCATTCTGGGAGCTGGTGTCCATTGTGAAAAACAACCAAGAGATTAAAGATTAACACTTTTGTTGTTCTGTGTGTGAATGAATCTGAATTGAAGCATGAAATGACACTGTGTTATTTGCAGTAGCTTCTCCACGATGAAAGAGCTCAGGTTTTTTAGTAAATGACGTGGTCACTCAAATGGGCAGCCGATCCGCTGCCATGAGGGAAGCACATTTGCAGCGTCTAATAACCGGGCTTTCATTACAGATAAAGGAGATGTGAGATATATCTCTGCATGGTGACATTGTACAGACCAGTGTTGCTCCCTCTGTGTTGGCTTTAGTGCACCTCAGCAGCTCCTGCTGCAGACTAAACGCTGTGATCGGCTTTGACATCCAGCTAATTCAATAACCGAGCAGCGATACTGCTACCTCCACGTGCTCGACGCTCCATCAGTGAGTTAACGCAGTGACATTATCTTGACACACAATCCTTTTTCTGTGCAATCAGCTCAGTTCAAGCAAGAATGGCACAGAAATTAATCAGCATCTTTATTAAATCCTCTTAAGGCTGCGTGTCTCAACAAGAGCTATTGACCTCCATTAAATCCACCTCAGGGCGTGTTATACTGGTCTAAAGCTCTTCTCAGTGGGTTTTGAAACCCCCCCCCCCCCCCCCTACACCCCCTCTAGTAGTTCAACAGTTTCCATGTGTATTGCAGTTCCACTTCCTACAGTTGTGCTTTTGCAGAGTGGCTTCAGCTTCCTGATTGCCACAGTTCAACAGCAGCAGACTGTGATAGAGTAAAGATTTCACAGCCCATGGCGGCTTGGAGTACACTCCAAGTTGAAAGTGATTGTCTGGCGGAGTAGTACACTCTCACCTCACTTTCAGAGGACACAAAAGTAGTGGAAGTCTGTGCATGCCCAGCTGTAGTGGTCTGTAGTAATCTGCAGTGCCATGGCGCCCTCAGGTGGCCACCAACAGAAGCGAACACAATGTACTGTTTCTCTTTGATGTGTTGCTCAGAATGGCAGGATGATCTTTCAGACAATCAGTCGGAGTACTCTGTGGGGTCCGAGGACGAGGACGAAGATTTCGAGGAGAGGCCGGAAGGTAGGCAGCCCCAAAAAAAAAAAAAAAAAAAAAAAAAAAAAAAATCATACAACCACTTGTGTTGGTTTGGTGTGGCTACACAGTACATCTCTCTCTGAGGAGATATGATAATAACTAAGGTCCCATTCTGCTTTTGATGAGAGTCTGGGAGGATCATCCCTCTAACTGTGGCTTTGGTTCTTTATGTGTTGTAGGCGGGCGCAGACAGTCTCGTCGGCAGCTGAAGAGCGAGAAAGACAAACCCCTGCCACCCCTACTAGCTCGCGTAGGGGGCAGCATCGAGGTGTGTGTAGGCTGCAGCCCTTCACAGGACATCCTGAGCCATTAACCCTCCTGTTGTCCAATCTGTTCACTTCCTTCTTTCCTTCCTTTCTCCCTTCCTTCTTTCCACAATCGTTTTTCCCTTGCTTCTTTCCTTCCTTCCTTCCCTTCATCCTTACTTCTTCTTCCTTCCTCTTTTGATCCAGTTGACCTGGTCTGTTACCTCCCTCCATTTTTCTTTCCTTTCCTTCCCTTTTCCTTTCCTTCTTTCCACAATCCTTTCTGCCTCCCTCCCTCCCTTCCTTCCCTTTGTCCTTACTTCTTCCTTCTTTTTTTGACCCAATCTGTTCCCTCCCTCCCTCCATCTATCTTTCCTTTCTTTTTCTCTTCCTCCTTTCCTCCCATCGTTCCCTTTGTCCTTCCTTCCTTCTTTCCCTTCGTCATCCCTGCCTTCCTTCCTTCTATCCCTTTATCCTTCCTTCCTTCTAATAATAATAATAATTAAAGCCGCAAGCGGCTGTGACGGGCCCTCGTTCCACGCCACTCGGCGTCTCGCTATCCCCGGGCCGCTCTTCGAAACCCCCGTGCGCCACCGGACGCGGGCGGCTGCGTCGAGGGCGGTCCCCTCGTCGAACACGTGAAGTTTCGAGCAAATCGGACAATGTACGATGGAGTTACGGCAAGTTTACGGTTTGTCCACCAGGGGGCGGTAACGGGATGTGGGCCGTTGCGTTCGGGGTCGTTACCTCATCACACATGTGAAGTTTCGAGCTGATCGGACAATGTCGATGCAAAATATGGCATTTCCTGTTACCACCAGGGGGCACTATGAGTGACGAATTAAATTAATATGTCAAATCGTTCAGGGTCACGCCATTATCATATCCAGCAATTTTGAAGCTGCTGCGATCAAATCTGTGGGCGCGATAGCATTTAAACCTTTTTAGCTGAATTCGGGAACTTGGCCGTGCCCTAGCAGCCACGCCCTTTGACCTACACACCTGCGGAGCACAAGCCGTAATCAGCTTAGTCTGGAGATGTTCTGTACCCAATTTGAAGTCGATCGGACGAACTCCATCGGAGGAGTTCGTTTTACGTCAAAAAAATGCTAACCAAAATGGCCGACTTCCTGTTGGGTTTAGGGCGTGGCTCCAATTCAACTTTTTGTATGTTTGGGTATGATACACGTGTGTGCCGAGTTTCGTATGTGTACGACAAAGTAAGCGAAATTTGTCTATGGAGAATTTCGGAAAAACAACAAGGGGGCGCTATTGAGGCATTTAGCCACGCCCATGGGAAACGACTCTATCCGCTGAAAAAGCTCGCCATTCTTGACCTGTGGATGAAATTTCGTGAGGACACGACTTTGTTAAAGCCACGAAAAAGGCAAACGTAATTGTACGATAAAAAATCGTCAGTCGCCGCGGCGGCACACGGACGCCGTTCGTCGTAGGGTCAAATCGTTCATGATGTAGCTTCACCATCCGGGTCTGCATGTATTAGAAGTGGAACGAAGTCGATTTGGTCAACTATGTATTTTTAACGAATTTTTGTATGTTTCCTGTTACCACCGGGGGGCGCTATGAGCGACGTAGGCAAATAATATGTCGGATCGTTCAGGGTCACGCCATAGATTTTTGCACCAAGTTTGAAGTGTCTACGATGAAGTATGTGGGCATGATAGCATTTCAAACTTTTTAGCTGACCCGTTGAACTTGGCCGTGCGCTAGCAGCCAAGCCCTTTGACGTACACACCTGCGGAGCACAAGCCGTAATCAGCTTGGTCTGGAGATGTTCTGTACCCAATTTGAAGTGAATCGGGCGAACTCCCTCGGAGGAGTTCGTTTTACGTCAAAAAAATGCTAACCAAAATGGCCGACTTCCTGTTGGGTTTAGGGCGTGGCTCCAATTCATTTTTTTGTATGTCAGAGTATGATACATATGTGTATCCAATTTGGAATGGCTCCGCCCAAATAAACCAAAAATCCCTATGGGAATTTGGAAACGTGTTTAGGGGGCGCTATTGAGCCATTTTGCCCTGGCGAAAAACGGCGACTGCACTATATCGCAATTTTCGCAGGACTCGACGTGTGTCCCAAATTTGGTGAGTTTTCGAGCGTGGCAAAGGGGTCAAATCGGGGTTCAAAGACGCGGAATAATAATAATAATAAACACTACAATATCTGGGGTTTTTTGCGCCAGGTCTATGCAGTACTTGGTTACTTGCTTGCTTACTTGTTGTTACTCGTCGGCTGGCACGTTGACTAATGTGCATGTCGAATTACAATAGGGTCCTCCCTGGGACGTTGTCACAGGCTCGGGCCCTAATTAAAGCCGCAAGCGGCTATGACGGGCCCTCGTTCCACGCCACTCGGCGTCCCCGCTACCCCCGGGCCGCTCTTCGAAACCCCCGCGCGCAACCGGACGTGGGCGGCTGCGTCGAGGGCGGTCCCCTCGTCGAACACGTGAAGGTTCGAGCAAATCGGACAACGTACGATGGAGTTACGGCAGGTTTACGGTTCGTCCACCAGGGGGCGGTAACGGGATGTGGGCCGTTGTGTTTGGGGTCGTGACCTCATCACACATGTGAAGTTTCGAGCTGATCGGACAATGTCGATGCAATACACGACATTTCCTGTGTCCACAAGGGGGCATCTTGAGCGAGCTAGCGTACGATCAAATGGAGGCGTAGAGGGCGGGCCTCTGATCATGTACTGAAATTTTGAAGTGACTACGATCAAGTATGTGGGCGTGGAAGGCAAACGTAATAGCATGGCGACTAAACGAGCTGTTGGCCAACTTTGTCGCCCCCTAGCAGCCACGCCGTTTGACGTAGAGAAAAGCTTTTAATAGTGTTTGACCAGCTTGGTCTCCTGATGATCTGTAGCGAATATGAAGTCAATCGGGCAAAATCCGTGGGAGGTGGCAGTTCACGATGGAGCGCTATTCCTGTCGCCTCCACAAGGGGGCCATTAGCCGTAGCGTCATAGCGTTCATGAAATACTTTCACCAACTTGTTCGGCATGTTTTAGAAGTGGAATGAAGTTGATGGGGTCAACGATGTATTTTTAATGAATTTTAGCGCACTTCCTGTTACCACCGGGGGGCGCTATGAGTGACGTAGGAAAATAATATGTCGGATCGTTCAGGGTCACGCCCTCATCATGTGCACCAAGTTTGAAGCAGCTGCGATCAAATCTGTGGGCGTGATAGCATTTAAACCTTTTTAGCTGACTCGTGGGACTTGGCCGTGCCCTAGCAGCCACGTCCTTTGAGCTACACACCTGCGGAGCACAAGCCGTAATCAGCTTGGTCTGGAGATGTTCTCTACCCAATTTTAAGTCAATCGGGCGAACTCCCTCGGACGAGTTCGTTTTGCGTCAAAGAAATGCTAACCAAAATGGCCGACTTCCTGTTGGGTTTAGCGCGTGGCTGCAATTCAATTTTTTGTATGTTTGGGTATGATACACGTGTGTGTCGAGTTTCGTATGTGTACGACAAAGTAAGCGAAATTTGTCTATGGAGAATTTCAGAAAAACTTAAAGGGGGCGCTATTGAGGCATTTAGCCACGCCCATGGGAAACGACTCTATCCGCTGAAAGAGCTCGCCATTCTTGACCTGTGGATGAAATTTCGTGAGGACACGACTTCGTTAAAGCCACGAAAAAGGCAAACGTAATTGTACGATAAAAAATCGCCAGTCGCCGCGGCGGCACACGGACGCCGTTCGTCGTATCTTCACAGCGTTCATAATGTAGCTTCAGCAACTGGTTCTGCATGTATTAGAAGTGGAATGAAGTTGATCGGGTGAAGTATGGATTTTAAATGAATTTTTGCGTACTTCCTGTTACCACCAGGGGGCGCTATGAGCCAGGCAGGAAGTCGATATATCAAAACGTTCAGGGAGGAGCCAACGTCATGTCCTTTGAATTTCGAGTGGCTACGACGAAGTATGTGCGCGTGAATGGCAAACGTAATTTAAATTGGGAAGATACACTTTCGCCGCGACGGCACACGGACGCCGTTGCTCGTAGGGTCAAAGTGTTCATGATGTAGCTTCACCATCCGGGTCTGCATGTATTAGAAGTGGAACGAAGTCGATTTGGTCAACGATGGATTTTTAACGAATTTTTGTACGTTTCCTGTTACCACCGGGGGGCGCTATGAGCGACGTAGGCAAATAATATGTCGGATCGTTCAGGGTCTTGCCATAGATTTTTGCACTAAGTTTGAAGCGTCTACGATCAAGTATGTGGGCATGAGAGCCGTTCGTATTTACATGGCGAGCACCGAAACAGTCGCCAAATTTCGGGGCACGCCAGAGGCCAAGCGCTTTGAGCTACAGACCTGCGGAGTACAAGATAAGCTCAGCTAGGACTGACGATGTTCTCTACCCAATTTGGAGCCGATCGGGCGTAACCCCTCGGAGGAGTTCGTTTTGCGTAAACCAAATTTGAAGCAAAATGGCCGACTTCCTGTTGGTTGTCGGGTATGTCCGTAATGAGATTTTTTGAAGATCTCGGGTTGATGAATATGTTTACCAAGTTTCGGACAAATCGGTGTCGCAGACTGTCATTTCCTATGCGCGGTCTAGGGGGCGCTGTGGTGCCATTTCGCCACGCCCACATGCGAGACTACCACAGAATCGCAATTTTTGGGCTTCCCCCCCTGCGTGTTAAATTTCCTCCGTTTCCCGGCTTGGGAAAGGGGTCGAAATCGCGTTCGAACTCGGGGAATAATAATAATAATAATAATAATAATAATAAGAATAAACATTTGCATTTCGGGGAATTTTGCGCCAGGTCAGTGGAGTACTTGATTACTTGCTTGCTTACTTGTTGTTACTCGTCGGCTGGCACGTTGATTTATGTGCATGTCGAATTACAATAGGGTCCTCCCTGTGACGTTGTCACTGGCTCGGGCCCTAATAATACATTTTATTTGTAAAGCACTTTTCATAAAGTAAAGTAAGAAAAATCAGACACGATTAAAATCCTATCCTTCTATCCCTTTATCTTTCCTTCTTTCCCTTTGTCCTTCCTTCCTTCCTTCTTTCCCTTTATGCTTCCTTCCTTCCTTCTATCCCTTTATCCTTCCTTCTTTCCTTCCTTTCGTCCTTCCTTCCTTAACCCAGGAGGACAACAGGAGGGTTAAATAAGGGTTTTACGCTGTGTTTACAGCAACTAATCACATTTCTGGACGCATGGTGTAGTAGGGGGATAATCCTCCATTCTGCAAATTGTGCATAATAGGAGGGAATCTGGGATAAGGGGCCAACCCTGGGCATCATAACAAACTCTGAGAGTTTAAGTCCAATATGTCAGGAAGCTTCACTGCTCTCCAGCTGATCCTGTGTTCTGGCTCACTGCTCCATGGAACGGGGCATGAACAGAACTGGGATCAAGAAATGATTGCATTGTTAAGCAGCAAGCAGTGTTATGTACTGAGCTGTATTAGGCGGTTCTTTAAAGCAGGTTTTATGTGTTTATAAGTCTAATGTTCATAAGAAATCAGTATGAACAGTTGAACAGTTTCTCCTCCTGATATCACTGTGTCATTTTTCTGTCTAAAGCTGTTTCTTCTTCATACCAGGTGTTGGGGTTCAACGCTCGCCAGAGGAAAGCCTTCCTCAATGCCATCATGCGCTGGGGCATGCCCCCCCAGGACGCTTTCAACTCTCACTGGCTGGTCAGGGACCTGAGAGGGAAGAGTGAGCGCGAGTTTAGGTAATGCCTCAGCACGTTTTTTATATATTTAAACTGGGATACAACAAGGATTTTTATTCGATTTATCTGTAATTCCCTTTTCATGCAGTCAAGGGCCAAAAAGTTGAGAGGCAGTTCTGGGTTTTATCAACTTCTCACATTTAATTGGTTGGCCCAGAGCAAAGCTCCACAACTCCCTTATCAGCTTTGCAAAGGTTGGCCTTGCCAGTGTCAGGGTTACCTCACTTTGTAATGCACCAGAGCCAGCCATCACAGAAATACATGTCTAAGTGTAAGTTTCCCTGAGTGGTGTTTGTTACTTCTAAAGTAAAACACTTGCACTCAGCTCCTAGCACTAACCCCACACTTCCTGCAGGTATGTGTCAGGGTAGTGGCTCCTGTGCTTTTCTAAATTACAAATACAAAGACTACAAATGGTAATATATTATCTCTAATCTGGGTATTTGTTCTTAAACATCTAGTTGAGCCTTTATCAGTGTGTGACGCTGTTGTCATGGCCACACATCCGTCTTTGTGGGTGGCACTTCTGGGTGTTTCTTCCATGTTTGAGTTTAAACCTCATCCATCCATGTATTGTCACATCCACGTCTATTGTTTATAATTAATGACAATCTTAATTTTCCACAGATATGGACATTTACATTTGGTTTCACTGGCTTGTTCAAACACATCATTAAAACACACATACAGTAATGACAACAAAAGTAAAATGAGCACAAACAACAATAACAGACATGATTCTGGTTTGAACCACATCTATGAGTTAAAGTCATTACATTTGGTAAATAGGACTTTCATCAAATGTTCTCAGCTGCTCAGTTTTGTTGAGCTTTCTGTTTCACCTGCTCTCTGTATACACACACACTCCAGTTGTTTCTGATCTCTCCCAGTAATTCTACTGGCCGTGTCTGTAATCCTGGTCAGTGTGTTCTTGTTCTTAGACCTCAGGTGCCCACATCATGTGCACATATCACCAGACTTCTGTAAACAGGTTCTACAATGTTCTTTCTAATATCACATGAGTCCACTTTTATGATTAAATACAAGTGCTTCATTGCTTTAAAAAAAAACTCTTCCATGTTGGCTGTAAAATTGGAAAACTTGAAATTAAATTACACTGATGGCAGCTTACAGCTGACACACATTTTCTCTTTTATCTGTGAGTGTGACCTGTTGGTTTTATAACTGTCTTTATTAGTGCTATCCTTCTTCATACTGCATCTAAACCTGATCTCACTGTTGCCTTAGGGAGGATTTTATAACTAGGAAGCTCATCAGTCTCTCAACTGTTCTGTATTCTCCATATTTCATTTGTTCTTTTTTTCAGTGTTAATCATATGATCAAATTTAAACATAATATTGAGTGTAAAAATACTGTCAGCTTACTTCCTTCAGTTGAATAGGGAGAAAACTGAAATTCTGGTTGTGGGTGCTAAAGCCCAGAGACAGAGTCTAGATCACTCACAACCAGTGAACAAATCAAGAACTTACTGTAGGTGCTATCATGGATGGAGATCTCTGTTTTAAAAGCTATATCAGCAACATCACTAGGGCTGTCAGAAATATCTCAAGGATTAGAGGCTTTCTCTCCCAGTCCGATTCAGAAAAACGTATGCATGCTTTTGTCATGAGCCGGCTTGATTACTGTAACTCTCTGTTTATGGGTCTTCCAATCAAAACAATCCACAGATTACATCCAAAATTCAGCTGCATGGGTTCTAACCATAACAAAAAGATCAGACCACATAACTCCAATCCTCTGCAACCTTCACTGGCTACCTGTTGTCTTCAGAATTGGATTTAAAATACTCCTTCTGGTCTACAAAACACAGACTTCACATCTGGCTCCACAGTAGCTATCAGACCTGTTATCAGCTCACAATCCTGGTGGACTGCTCAGGTCACAGAGTAGAGATCTCCTCCATGTGCCCAGAGGCTTTACCAAACCAGGTGACATGGCCTTTAATGTAGCATCTATGCACCTAAAGAGTGGACTAGTCTACCACATGGTCTCAGAAATGCTCCGACGTTGTGCTCCTTCAAAGCCAAACTTAAGACTTTTCTGTTTAGCTGTGCATTTCCTTAAATGTCTTTGTGTGTATGAACTTCTGTGTTTCTTAGTATCTATTGCTGTTTACTTTTTAATATGTTGTCCTATCTCTATTTAAAGCACTCTGAACTGCTTCTGCATGATATGGTGCTATATGAATACATTTGAATTTGAATTTGAATGTATAATATACCAACAATTTTTGACTAAAGATTTGACTGTGGGATGTGTCAGGTCGCTAAAACAACTGACTTCCCTGACTGTTGCTGCCGTCTCTCCTGCTAATAGTACTAATACCTTGCTACTACCTCGGCTTCTTTTACAGAAGAATATTATTTGCTCATTCTACCACTATCCTGTCACTTTCACTGTGTTTTCCCCGGCCGTTAACAGCACTCGTGTCGTGTTGGAGCTGGTAACCTCCCCTGTCGCATTGTGCCATTAAAGCATGTGTGTTATTTTCACCAGGGCCTACGTGTCTCTCTTCATGAGACATCTGTGTGAGCCGGGGGCAGATGGAGCAGAGACCTTCGCTGATGGAGTCCCACGTGAGGGGCTGTCTCGTCAGCATGTCCTCACCAGGATCGGGGTCATGTCCCTTGTCAGGAAGAAGGTACTGGTCCTTCAACATATAAATGCTGGCTTTCAGCTGTCGCACTGTCAGATCAGAGAAAGTAGGTCAAACTATTCAGGAATAGGCAGATGCAGAGAGGAGTGAGTACCTTTTTGGTACAAACTGTTTCATACGTACAAACTACAAATGTTTTGTTAGCTTTGTCTGTCATAATACACCTGGGTAGAAAAAAACAAAGCCTAATGTGCTTTCTGGATCTAGAGGGAATCAGGATTGGTTTGGACCTGTCATTTAAAAAACTAACTGTGTGTATTCAGTCTGTATTAGCTGCTGCAGTTATGGAGAATTTGTGCCATTAAAGAGATGGGATATTAATCAGACTTGAGGGATGTGTACTGTAGCTACATTGGTAACTAGGAATCTTCTGTTGCACAAATAATCAAAAGCAATCTGTTATTTCAACAACCAGTCTCTGCAGGGCCACCAGCTGGAGCATGTTCTCCAAAGGTTATAGTTAAATTACTATAACTACATTACAGCCTGTCAGTACGTAAACAACATAGGCATGGCTTTGTTTCATTAAGGGGAGACACTACAGGTGAATAGGGTAAACATTTTAACTAACAGATATCACCATGAAACTTCCCAAGTGTATCACTTACATTAAGACAAATATTTTTTGGATTACAAGTTTTGTCCATTTTTATGTTTAAATATGTAAATTAGGCAATATCTGATGAAATATGTGCTAATTTGCATACATTTCCAGAACCGAAATCTGAACAATGGATAAAGCCCCTTTCAAAATTCTTGTTTTATTTTGTTGACATATTAGAGTCAGAAGTTTTTACAGAGGGGATTTTGGATATCTCTTTTTATCACTTTGTAAATGAGAAAATACTGTCACCAGCCCTAAAAAATCAAATTTCGCCCTGTTTTTAAGAATAAAATGTTATATAAACAATACCCCTCTGTAAAAACCTTCAGAATATGGACAGGAATGAAACTGGAAGGTTTGGTGTCTCTAAGTGCTGCTGAAGTTGAGATTTCGGGCTCAGAGTCTGAGGAAAAACTAATTTTGAGAAAACGGCCTTTAAAGACTTGTACTGTAAAATTCCATAGATTGTTATGTAAATCGCACGAATTCAGGAAATGATCATTTCTGGAGCCTACATCATTGTTCAGGAGAGAGAGCTTTACAATGATACCTGACATGACATGGGTCAGACAGGCACAGCACAGTTTGTCACAGTAGCTGTTAACTTTTGGTGAATTTAGGAGAAATCTACTGACGAAAGACAAAATGAAGTAAAATAACCACCTTAATGTGGATGTTCTACCATTTCTTTTGACTTTTCTGAAAGAACACATGTTCAGGAAGAAAAATAGCCCAAAATCTCAAAATTGATCAGTGCATGAAAAAACAGTGTTTTTGCCTGTAGTGTCTCACCTGTGTATAAAACATGGAGAAGTGTGTTTCAGAATTAGTAGTGTACTTTCAGAGTAAGGGGGCAGTATTTCCTCAAACAACACAGTTATTATATTAATACATTATTTAGTCATTTAGTCTGAGACACAATGTGCCTTAACATGAAATGCATTTCAATGCTATTTTGATCAAAGACGATTTTTTTATATTACAATATTTACTCTTCACTCTGAATATGTTGCACATTAGCAGACTAACACTTTACTGGTTGTATTAATATTGTAACAACTATTCTCTGAAGTGTAAAGAACAAAAAGTTGTATTATTTGTTGTATTATTAACTTGTATTTGTCTAACTTGTATCTATAGATTTTTGTATGTGGTCCCTGACAACTAAATGGAATACATTTTTAAAAGTCTCAGGTTTAGCAAATGCTCTGGACTGAGCAGCAGGAATCAGACAAAGTTTGGCCCATTAATTGGAAAAATACTTCTGATTGACTTATCAATTTATCAACTAACCCTTTCAGCCTCACTCAGTCATCAAAAGTAGACCAAGTTTGAACTTAAGAAGTATATGTATGAGTAAAAATTCAGCATGCCACTTATAGACCTCCTCTTAATTCCTTATTCCCACAGAAGTTTCATTTTGTTACAACTAAGCCAATCTGTTCGTAGGTGCAAGAGTTCGAGCATGTGAATGGGAAACTGAGTTCTCCAGATCTGATTCCCATTGGGATGGAGCTGAAGAAACTGACTGAGAGTGTTTCCTCTGATCCCAACACCCCGGTGCCAGCCAGTCCTGTCGCTACGCAGCCCAGCACCCCCGTCCCGCAAGGTCAGAACAAAGTGTCTGTGTTCATCGTGTTTTACTTCTCTTTCAATCTAAAGTCTGTGATCAGAAAAAGAAGAGACAGAAACTTTTAAAACTTTTTTTTTTATTGCTGTTTTCTGGACTGTAGAGAAGTCTGAGTCCCTCTTGGGTTCCAGCGAGGACAAGGAGACCACAGAGCAAGATAGCAAGAAGCTGTCAGAGCAGGAAGTGAGTTTTTCTTCCTATATTGTCTTGTCTTGTCTATCTTGTCGTGGTTCATTACACTTTAACCATAACTCCTCTTATCATCCTCAGACGATGTGGTTGTCAAACTTTAAACTTGGTCTCTCGTGCCCTTTACCAACTTTCTCCTTGTTTTCCTGCCGCTGCCCTGTCTGTTCCTCTCTCAGCAGACTTCCAGTGTGGAGCCAACATCTGCACCTGAGAAAGGAGCTGACAGTGAGGAGAGCAAGGCCGGCTCAGAGGACAAACCAGGAGATGAGAGGGACAGGACCGAGTCACCCTCCACAAAGACAGAGAGAGACAGAGAGCCATCTGCCAACACAAAAGACTCAGCTTTCAAACAGACAGAGCTGTCATCCAGTCAGACCTCACCGAGAAGTGAGTGATGCATGGTCCGTGTGCTGCAAATCCTTTTCTTCTGTGAAGTTGTACTTTGGTAAAGTTAATCTTTTTTCTCTCTCTCTGCTATCCTCAGTGGAGCCCTGCAAAGAAACAGAGAAGTCCTCAGACAAAGGAGATAGTGATTCTCCTCAGGCTAAAACTGAAGACAAGGAAAATAAGCCAGGTATACATGCTATAGATTTTTTTGAACACTTTATTTGTAATTTTCAGTTAAACATATAAAACAGTCATATTCTCTGTATTACAAATAACTATAACAAACAGTCCAGAGAATAGACAGAGACAGATCAAACCCCATCAACGTGACAAACTAGTCATAGACAATAGACAGGCAAAGACAAGAGGAAAAAAACAACAACAAGAAGTGCACTTAATACTTCTTATTACAGAATTTGTTCAAGGACAGGTGTAATGATTCAGAGTTCCAGTTCCAGACCAGGTAAATTGTTCACATACTGTAAGTTATTAGAGAGTTTTGTGGAATCTGTTAATGGAACCATTGAGGGTACATCTGATCTTTTCCAGCTTAAGGTTCTGCATAACGTCCCTAATCCAGTGGTGATGAGATGGAGGAGTAGCAGCCTTCCATTTGAATGAAATCAAGCATCTAGCTAATAAGGAGGAGAGATACATGCTATAGATTTTTGGATGAAACAGGTAGAAGTGGTGCAACAACTGTGCTGCTCGCTGAAAGCAAACAGAGATCTGTTTTAAAACCTTTCTGTGTCTCATGTAGCTGTTGCAGATGACCTGAAGAGCGAAGACGTGTTGGAGGGTCGGCTGAATGGAGACAAAGACAATTTGGATGAGATGGACGAGAGCAGGAAGGAAGACAAGAATGGATTCAAAACCAAATTCATGTTTAACATTGCCGACGGAGGTTTCACAGGTGAGAATAAACCTGACTTATAACATAATTCCCACATTGGAGCGATGGGAAGTTTTATTAGTTTGTATTATATTAACACACTGACACAGCAGCACAGTGCTGATTATTCTAAAGATAATACTGTAGGGAAAAAATGAATCTGCTGTATTGTGTTTGTCAGCAGGACCGTCGTTATAAATGACTCATTTCCACAATATTGTCCCGTAATATTGTGCAGTTTAGGTTTAATTGGTGAAGTCTTTTTCTTATGCTGAGCAGATAGAGACAACACAGGTGCAGTCTGTGGTGTGTGCGCGTGTGTGTGTGTGTGTGTTTGTGTTATCTGGAGACAAATGAGTAGACAATGAATAAAGAAACTACTGGCAGCAGGAAAAACAAGCAGCTGATTTTGAAGCCTCTGTGTTGGTGACAGCGTTTGGGTTGTCCATCAGTACAGTATGTAGCTACGTCTCATCCTTATGGATATCTTAGTAATGACTCAATGGAATTGGGCTCATTAGGGCTCGTGGATGAATTTTATTCATTCAAATTTTAGTGGCTAAAGGTCAGAGTTCGGAGGTCATTGTGACCTCACAAAACATGATATTGACTCTGTGAGCTCATCCAGGGAAATCCCTTAACGTTTGGCACAAACATTCACTTGAACTAAGGGATGAACTGATTAGATTTCGAGGGTAAAAAGTTCAAATACACTGTGACACAGTTTGAGCTTGTTTGTGTAATATCCCTATAGTACTGTACCTCAGAAGACTAAAACTAAATATTTGATATAACTTTAGATAAACGGGGATTGAACCTGAAATTAGACTGAGTGGTGGAGGCAAACAAACACAAGGCTGTAATTCTAGTTGCTTTTTATATTCCTACAGCTGGAGGCTGTAAATTAAAAAAAAAAATGATTTCATGAGTTTGCAAAGTCACGGGCTAATTTAATACCAGTGAAAAAAAGTGACATGAATAACTCACCCCCACCAGACTTTAATACCTCCTAAGACTACGCTGCAGGGTCCCACTGGAGGTTGTTTATCTGAGGTGACACAGTGAAGCGGCTTTGTCTTGTTATCAGTCTTGATCATGTCTTTTATTGTACTGTTATTATAATATGCTGTAATAATATGCTGCAAATATCCTGAATATTACCTGGCTCATTAGGTGAACCTGTCTGTCTCTGTGTCTCTATGTCTCTGTCTCTGTGTCTCTGTGTCTCTCTGTCTCTCTGTCTCTGTGTCTCTGCTCTCAGAGCTTCACACCTTGTGGCAAACAGAGGAACGAGCGGCGCTGTCTTCTGGAAAGATGCATGACATCTGGCACCGTCGCCATGACTACTGGCTGTTGGCTGGCATTGTAACGTATCCTTTTTTCCCAGATGTAGGAGCGAGAAGCTCGGCATCTGGTAAAGTAATGTAATTACTTCTGACTGGAGGGGAGCAGCGGCTGAGGAGCTGATATGAAACCGAAGCTGTCTTATTGCTGTTTTATTTGAAGGGTTTTATGAGGTCCTGCACTTCTGTTTGTCTTTTCTTGACCGGGAATGTGTCTCAGACATGGCTATGCTCGCTGGCAGGACATTCAGAATGACCCACGCTATGCTATTCTGAACGAGCCCTTTAAGACTGAGATGCATAAGGGCAACTACCTAGAGATGAAGAACAAGTTCCTGGCACGCCGCTTTAAGGCAATACATCACTCTTTGGAATAAAATCAAATCACTTGTCAAGGAATAAAGGATTTGTTCCATCTGTAGCTGTATCTTTATCTCATCCTGTCTCTTTGTTTCCCCGCCTCCCTGTGTAGCTGTTGGAGCAGGCTCTGGTGATCGAGGAGCAGCTGAGGCGTGCAGCCTACCTGAACATGACCCAGGACCCCAGTCACCCGGCCATGGCCCTCAACACTCGTTTTGCCGAGGTGGAATGTCTGGCAGAATCCCACCAGCACCTGTCTAAAGAGTCCCTGGCTGGGAACAAGCCTGCCAACGCCGTGCTGCACAAAGGTCTCAAACACGGCAACAGATTAGTGTCCTGAGAGTCTGACTGGGGGAAAATAAACCTTGAACAAATAACTTTTACAGGACAAAAGTAATGATCTGAATTTTTCACAAGACGCTTGTCAGCCCACTGGTCCGCTGCGTCGCGAATGAAACATTCATTAAAGAGGCAAGGGCAAAGTTTGAGCTGAAATCTCCCGAAATCCCCCTAGAATCATCAATATTTTACAACGAATATATTCAGAAAACATCTTTTATTAAATACTTGGTCTTAGTTTTGTTGTTTATACCGCTCTGTCAGAATAAAATAAATGTTTAACTTGTAAAAACCAATGCAGCACTGCAAGTGATGCAGCTACACTGAGAAATATCTCTTGTTTATCAAGTCATCTTTGAGACTGACTGTTTCTATCACAGATCAGCTTGTTATTGGAGCAGTTTTTTTTATCTTAAGGCAAATTGACCTGCCTCACTCTGTCTTGCCTCAGGATGCAGACGCTCTGTTTCAGTGGGAAACGGGTTTGTCAGTCCATCCAGACAATAATTGAATTACAAAATGAAGCGCACGCAGACGTTTCCCCACCTCTGCCGCATGCGGAGCGTCTAACAGGCAGTCAGAGAAGATCCTTTTTGACACAGTCGCTTCATTTCATGATCATTTGACTCACCGTCAAAACATGTTTACAGCTATTAGAAGGATGAAAGTTTGGAAATGAGCCAAGACTAAAGAGCATATAAAAACGAGGTGTTAAAATGTTATCGTTTCAAAATGTTGCTGCCCGTGACCCTTATTGATTTATCCGCCAGTGAAAAATTTTATGGCATTTAGCTCTTGGCAGTTGTTAATTTCAGGCCCTAGTTCCCACAATTAATTAGCTTTTCTAATGATTGGAGGTTACTCTTACTCATTTCAAACAGGATCCTTCAAAACATTTTAATGCATTTTCCCTTCCGTTTCCCTTCGCTCATCTTTCTCTCATTAATCATACCACAGATGCAGGCATCATATGACTGTTAACATAAGTGAGACCACTTGTTATATTGTGCTAAGTGTGTATGTGTGTGTCTGCCTGTGGTCTTGTAGTGCTGAACCAGCTGGAGGAACTTCTGAGCGACATGAAAGCAGATGTGACACGACTGCCCAACATGCTGTCCAGGATCCCGCCGGTGTCGGCGCGCCTGCAGATGTCTGAGAGGAGCATCCTGAGCCGCCTCACCAGCCGAGGCAGCGAACCTCCACCACAGCAGGTGAGATGAGAAGCTCCACAGAACACTGTTGTCAGATAATATGATCTGAACATTATGTGAAATATAACTGTGGCACTGTAAGATTTTTATTGCACAATTCAATAATCAGAAATGGATCAGACATAAGTACTGGTAGGATCCTTTTTGCCTTCAGCACTACCTTAAAGGACAATTCTGGGCAAATTCAACTCGGGGCTGTATTTTCCTAACATTTTAGGTCTAAAAGAAGGAATCTGAAGATTTTCAGTTTAATTGCTCCTGTTTTGCGGTAGTTGTGTCTGTCCCCGCATCGCCATGGCAGCAATGAATGGGAGCGGATGGAAGTTCTGCTGCTTAGGCTGTTTACAGCCCTCAAAGCTGTAATTTTTTTTCCACAGACAGCGTCAGATGGCGACTCAGACATGCACCCAGAAGTTTATTTACTTCAAGCAAGCCGACATGTTTGTAAAACTAGATCTAATTCAAAGTCTCCCAGAGTCTCGCGTGAGACCCAAGTTGACGCTCGGTGTGTTCAGGTGCAGTTGGAAGCTCCCGTTTGTGTCATAAACACAGGAATATCAACTCTTGACTTGCGCCGAGAAGTTTTTTTACTTCAAGCAAGTTAAGAGTTGATATTCCTGTGTTTATGACACAAACGGTAGCTTTTCCCACTGCATGTGAACCAAGCGTCAACTTGGGTCTCGTGTGAGACTCTGGGAGACTTTGCATTAGATCTAGTTTTACAAACATGTCGGCTTGCTTGAAGTAAATAAACTTCTGGGTGCATGTTTGAGTCGCCATCTGACGCTGTCTGTGGCTTTGAGGGATGTAAACAGCCTAAGCAGCGGAACTTGCATCCGCTCCCATTCATCGCTGCCGTGGCGATGCGGGGACAGACACAACTACCGCAAAACAGGAGCAATTAAACTGAAAATCTTCAGATTCCTTCTTTTAGACCTAAAATGTTAGGAACATACAGCCCCGAGTTGAATTCGCCTGGAATTGTCCTTTAACTTCTTTATGGAATAGATTCAACAAAGTGCTGGGAATGTTCCTCATAGGGTTTTTGGTCCATGTTGACATGAGAGCATTACCAGGTTCAAACTCTATTCAATCCCACCACTGTGGAGGCTGTTTGGATCTGGTTAACTTAACATTGTCCTGTTCAAGAAATCAGTCTGAGCTTTGTGACGTGGTGCCATGATCCTGCTAGAAGTAGTCATCACATGATGTGTACACAGTGGTCATAAAGGGACGGACACAGTCAGCAACAATACTCAGGTCAACATGGGTGTTTAAGTAATGCTCAGTTTGTACTGAGGGGCAATAAAATACCCCACACCATTACAGCACCAGCACCAGCACCAGCCTGCACTATAGCTGGCTTGTAGATACGTATATATGAACATTTTGAGAAATTACTTCTTTTTTTTTTTACTTTATTGTATTCAGATTTACATACACTCTCAAATAGGAACATATGTTGCATTCTTTTTCCCAGGAGGAGACATTCATTTTCATACAATGAAAATAGAAAAAAAAAACAAATCTACAAGGCTTTTACAGAATAGGAAAATAGCTATTTTAAATATGTGTATGCAGTACATATAGACAAAAATAAAAGGTTTGAAGGCATTGTACCCTTCACAAATAAACATATTACACTGCATTGCAATTTCCACCATACCATTAATTTTTTCATTTCCATCTGCCAGTAAACTTAAGGAACTAAAATATTTGTTTAGCTCTTTTTTGAAACATGCAATTGATGGGGATTTATTTTTCCATTTGCAGGAGTGTATATGATATCTGCCCAAAAGTATTACTATATTTAACAAATTCGACATCGGCATCATCTTTGAATAAAAGGATCATTTCGAGAAATGACATGCAATTATATTGCGTGAAACAACAAAAACAAAAGAGTGACAGAGTTGCAGCGAACAGTAACGTACCTCCTGAATGTCTAGAGGGGATCAGCACCATACAGTTCATTATCCCTCCCTTTTAATAATGATTATTGTTACAATATTCTGCTTTTTTGTTTAATAATCGTTGTAAAGTTAGTATAGTGAAGGAGTGAGTTGACTTCCACAAACATTTCGATGGAGATTTTTATGTTTTACTAGACTCTTTTATGAATGGTTTGGTCTGGGTTGGTGATTACTATGCAGAGGAGGCTGCAGAGAGAAAACAAGGCTCACTATAATGTGTGGTGGGTCTTTGATGATTTCTATACTTACAACTCAGCAACCACATTATTCCTTCAAAAACCTGTAGAGACTCACTTATCCCCCAATGAAACAGTCTCCCCAGGTGCAGTGTGAAAAATGCAGTTGTTTACTGTCGTCTCTCAGCTCCACGTCTCCAAGGACTTAACAGAGACTCTATTGTCTCATTACTTTCATCTCTCCTGCACCTGTTCTCCACAACCCAATGTGTGTGTTTTGTTCTGTCATGTCAGCCAAGCAGAGTGATTGGTCATGTGCTCTGACTGTGCTTTTTTTATGGTTGCTATGCCAACTCTTGTTGTAACCAGGGAAACAATTGGGAGTCTGATTTTCTTTCCCTGGTTTTTTGTTTGGTTTGTTTTTCCACTGCAGGCAAACAAAAAAACTAGTCAGACCTGCTGAATATGTAGAAGCATCTTCAACTATTGTGTCTCTGTAATAGGATTGCTTTATGTCATTATTCCATACATGGGTCCCATGACAACAGATCCTCATGTGTGTTCCTCAGCCTTTCAGCCAAGGTGGGTTTGGCTGCTCCCAGATGTACAGCAGCGGCTTCGGTGGAGGGTTCAGAGGGCCGGGGGGGCAGCCCATGGTCAACTACAGTCAGATGCCTCTGGGACCCTACGTCAGCGGTAAGCATCCACCTTTAGTGTAGGTGGGGAGAAAGTTGGAGGTTGCCCCACGCCATTTAAATCCTTATAATCATTAACTGTGTTTTGCTTAAAGGGATACGCCAACATTGCCAACATTCATTGAACAAAATTGTAAACAGCTGGTTAGACAAATTAAGGACACACTGCTGATCTAAACGGCTACTTTCTCGCCTAAAGATGTTTAAAATGTT
This sequence comes from Trachurus trachurus, assembly GCF_905171665.1. Taxonomy (NCBI): domain Eukaryota; kingdom Metazoa; phylum Chordata; class Actinopteri; order Carangiformes; family Carangidae; genus Trachurus; species Trachurus trachurus. Next base: position 35,149,526 of record NC_139896.1, read on the forward strand.
GATAAAGTGATATATTTACAGAGTTTAGAGCTAAAATGAAATCAGCTTCTGATTGCTGATTTCAGCTTGGGTAGGAGGCAGGCTAACACTACCTATACACTTCCAGCGTTTGAGCTAAGCTAATTAGCTGTGTGCCAGCTCTGCCCGTATCTCCCTTGTTACTGCACGCACAGTCGAAAGGATGGTGTCTATCTGCTGGTCAGTGGGAGTGAGGCAAGACACGGGGAAAAAAATGTTGGCGTATCCCTTTAACGTATTTTAATTAGGCCTTAATACGTACTTAATTTTTTTTTAATCCTTTTGACATATGGGATATTGGATACTTTTAATATGATTGAGAGGATCTTTTCACGAATAGACTATTATTAAATTTAAATTTTACATGAAACTCAGAAGAGAAAATATGCCAGTTTATGCAGTTAATATGGTCGCTCTGCGTAGTTTTTGGATAACTTCAAAACTGGATTGATGTGAGGTGGAATGAAATGAAAGGATTTCTTTTCTTTTTTTACAGTACAACTATTGCTATGAAATGAAATGAGTCCATATAGACATCCATCACTATACGTCCTGATTCAGCTGGGACCTGCTTTACCATACTTGAGGGATTGTTACACATACAGTACCCAGACTTTTAGTTTTGCATTTGAATAAGATGCTGTACTGTGTGTACATCACAGAATTGAAATATTGTATGTCACATTTCTATGCTTTGAACAGACTTTATTCTAATGAACTGTCAATACTCAATCTCTTTCTTGTCTAGTGTCCTCTAACGGCCCCCCACCCCCTACAAGCCATCTGGATAAGAAGTCACTTGACTCCTTGAGAGATGTGGCCACGCCTGACCTCAAGTCCGGCAAACCTAGTGATGTCATCTGCATTGAGGACTAGACGAGTTCTGTAACACTGACCGGAGGTCAGAAACTCCCAGGGATGGAATCTGTATGGATGACAGCCGCCCATCTCTTCCGCCACATTGTCCTCTTTCTCCTGCTCCTTCTACAAAATCAAGCTCTCTGCTGTCTACGGTTAAGGCGATGCAACTTTTTTGATTAATGCAGATGTATCTATCTTAACAATTGCACTTTTATCTTTAGAGGATCATAGATTAGGAGGGAAATCGGAGCAGCTTTTCCTGACAGAGGATTTTTTCTCAGCCTTTCAATACAAGGCGAAACTTGAGCAAGTTGGCAGTAACTGAGTTTCTGATGCTCCAGACTCGGGGCTCATTCTAATCTTGGGATGTGTGTTATTAGTGCCAGCCTCGACCGTTTCATTCTGCGTGCACTCTGCTGCTTTTATCCATCTACCCACTCATTGTACACTGTGACTGTGCCCCACTGGAGCTTTTTCTCTGTGAAGAGGAAGTGAAGTCAAGGATGTCTTCAGTCATGGTTAGATAGGAGATAGCTTTTTTTCTTTTCTTTTTTTTTTTGAGGGCCAATATCGTTACTTTAAATGAATAAGTGTTTTTTGTCATTCATGTAGTAACCAGTGGATGAAGTATTGATTTGAAAGCATCAAAAACTATTATCATGTATGCAGTAGCTGGACACAGTCTGTCTGAATCCTCTAAAGACTGCCACCCGCTGGTCATTTGGAGAAAGTCATTTCTGCCAAACCTGCAGATACACTTGACTGCAGTATAGCTGTGAGGGTTGGCCTCTCTTGTACTGTATATACTCAGAGACTGCTGTTTATTTTACCTCACATAGGTCTAATCATAGTGAAATATGTATACATACATGGATGAAATCAGACGCCTGGCTTGGTATCATATATGAAGATCGGGCAGAGCGGAAGAAACTGTGGAAGAGGCAAAAATGATTTTTAACACATTTCAGAGAAGACTGAGTATTTCTGTGTATGGTACAATATTTGTGATTCTTTCTATATTTGAATGTTAGTAGTGGCTGTAGAGCTTAACCCTGGGGCCATGACCAGTGGGACTGCACTATAAACAGGAACTCATCTGGTCTACATCCACATACAGGGCTTTAATGTTCAGGCCTAACTGAGAACACAGTCCTGAGTGGAGGGTGGCTTTTTTTCCTCTTACATCCCAGGGACTTTCCTGGTTCCCTTTCATTGTTAGAACTGAATAAGAAACATGAAATCCTTATGGCGCAATGTCACCTTATAAGTCTCGTATTTGTCGCAAAATGAGCTTTTGTTTGCTTCTCTTTACGTTAAGGTAAAATTAGATGTATTTGGTGCCATTGAAGAAGATGATCCTGTTATGATTTGTTCTTTGATGCAGTGCATTTCCTCCACAGAGGTGAGGACTTGAATTGGTAGTGTCACAGTCTGAACCTGCATCTGAAGGAATATTTCTCTGTATATCAGCTTTTTAAGGACCAATGTTGCACAACATTACTCTTAGATGATGTCTTCACATCTGGCTTCCTCAGTTAATGTTCTGTTTCTTTCAGATGTGTCTGTCGTCGCCTTTCACTTTACCTGGAAGTGAAGGCACTTTAGCATGGTACCGCTACATATCCAGTCCTTTTCCATCTACTATTAATATGTGCTAAAGTGACCGTCCACTACGCAGAACAGTCTTTTATAAATTCAAGCTTCTACTATATTTCCTTTTCTATGAAGGCATTGTTTGAATGTTTGGACTTAAAGTGCAAATTCTTATTGACATATTTGTCTTTTTTTGTCTTTTTCCAAAGACCAGTGGCATTACCTGTTTGTATTATTGTTATTGCCATTGCCACAGCACTTATCTGACATTGTTGAAATGATGATTGTGGCTGGACTAATCTAAACTGAAGAGGTGGCGTTGTATAGAGTTGGTGAGCGTATTTTCTTACTCTCCTTTTGCCAGTGCAAATGATTGTCCTGAGGTGCTCTCCTGCTTTTCTCTTACTTAGATTGTGTGGCTGCAACCTCCTCGCCAATTCTCAGACGCGCTTTAACTAAGAGCTGAAAATGAGTTACAAAACAAAACATCACCCGACCCGTTTTGAAAGCACCATGAGATGAACCTTGAAGTACATCATATTGGTTTTTTGCGCTTTGTTAGTGTTAATCAGTGCCGTTCCGTTCACTGTGTTTCTGTTCATTTCATCAATTACTTGACCATGACATGTATTAGGTTGCTCGACAGATAGAACCTCAGAAACATGTAAATACTTGAAAGATTTTTGAGAGATAAGTCCATCTCCTATAGATTTATGTATCGAAGTGAAAAAAAGATGAATGTCTGCTGGATGGTGTTGCCATAGAACTGCAGTGTGCACCACATGTGCTCATCAATCAAAACCATGTCTTTTACCCTCTGGAGCGATGACCATGAGATGACATCAAAAACATACTGCAATGAAATGCAATCAAACTGAAGTCAGTATGAATGTAACGTCTGTTAGAAAAAAAGGCTTCAGTCTAATATTATAAATATGTTAACAATGTATGTACATGCTTATTAACATGGCTTCAAAAGCTACCAAAAGACCCTGACAAAAGGCACCTTTGTTGCAGTGAATGCACAGCATGTGAAACGTTTGATATGACGGTTCACTTTGGGGAGATGGTAGTGTATCTAGCATTTACAGACAATGAGCTCCAAGCAGTGTTATGGTTCTGATATTTGTGCTGTATAGCAATTGAATGAAAAAAGTGAATTGTCATCTTTTTATTTGTATTCTGTGTATTTGTTCAATGTGTTTTAATAAATCTTCTGGACAACAGTCTGATTTTATTTATTTATTGTGCAGTCAGTCTTTAGATGAATGAAGACAAGTGCATGTGAGCAACTTCTTTACGCTATTCTTTACGTGACCTCACACATTAGCTCAGGTTGATTGTGCAGCATCTCCCAGTGCAGCATGCTACGAGCTGCCTGAGCCTGCAGTCTGTAAATGTGATTAGAGGCAGAAATAGAAACACTGGTGAGGTTGAAAATAGCAACAACAGCCATACCTGTACAGATAAACCTCCAAATGTATTTGACAGCAGCAGTTATTATGAGATTTTACACACAAAGCATGATCAGTTTTACATAATTATTTATGACATCATGCATTGTTACACATTAAACTGTTAAACTGTATAGAAAGTAACTAAAATAAGTCTACTGCAGTAATTCACTAGTAAGTAAATGGACAAATAATTATACTAGTCATAATATACTAAAATAACATAATATGCAAATATAATACTACATAAAGGCCAATTGTATATTTCTGATGGTTAATTCTGCTGCATAATAATTACACTGCACTACAAGTACATTTTATTTTGTGTTCTTAGCTGTAGACAGGAAGTAAACTGTGTTAAATTAGTGATAACAATCAACTGATGAAACAGCCATTCATTTGGTAAATGAAAAACTAAAGCAGGTAAGAAGTGGCTGAATAAAAACTTAAATCTTGTTGTGATTTATGTGCATATTCTAGATTTACCTTTTAAACAATTATAATAATGATATTTATAATCATAATTTCAGCCATTAATGAGAAACTGCTACACTGACACAAGTGCAGTGTGTGCACACACCTGCAGTCACATACAGGAAGTGCTGTAAAATAGCATTGGCCCTAATTCTTTTTGTCCAGCCCACGTTGCTCTGAATATCTCTCCTGATTGGTGCAAATGCTACCCCTCTGCCTCTCACTGGTCACATGCTTAACTTTGTCACTCTACCATTGGCCAGCTGTGTTTGAGTGCCCTCACCCTGCTTTGTGCTGCTGTCTGGACAGCAGCAGGGGTCTGGAGAGTGGGAGGAGGGAGAAAACCAAAGAAAGGACAGCATGAGACTGAAGGGGCTGAAGGGGGGAATAGACCCCATCTAAAAAACAGAGAGGGACAGAGAGGGGAGACAGAGGGAGGAACGGAAGCAGAGAGCCAAGGGAGGCAGAGAGAAAGGGGAGGGAGCAAAGAGGGTTACCTCATCCAGAGCTGCTAGTGCACACGGTGCAGGAGAGAAGTTGTGGGAAAGTAAACAGCACAGGAGAATTCCAATCTGTGTTGAGCCACTCGCAGCCCTCACAGGACACAAGGAGGATGAGTGTGAGGACTGAGAGTTCATAGGAGGCTAGCAGGACTAAAGGGTCACCAGGGAGTGCCTGAAGCTTCTCGGAGGACACACTACTGAGGACAAGGAGGTGAGAGGCATATATATATACTATTTGTTGTCCTCCAAACACTTTCCCTCTTTCTTCCCTTCATTCCATCTCATCTCTCTCTCTCCCTCCTCCCTGTCGGTTGGTTAGCATGTTGCAAAGACAGCAGCTTTGTGCAAGAGGGCTATTGATGGAGAGGAGCTGGGGGGTGGTGTGTGCTGGTGGTTTTGTGCCTCTCTTGTCTCTCAGTCCAGCAGCTACTAGGGGACAGCTGAGGGGGACAAGGGAAAAGGTGGAGCACGATGGCAGACACCCGTGTGTCCCTTTGGCAGAGTACACACCATCATGGACGATTAAACCTGAGTCTGCCTCACAGAGCCGGCGAGGCTACAGAGCGTGAGGCCTTGCAGTGATAGCAGCAGTCCCTGAGACAGACACCAACCAGGAAGGATGAGCGGGAGACTGCCGGCTCTGAGGCTCATCCCAGACCCACACGCCTCTGGCTGGCTGGTTTTCAGCAGCACTGCAACAGCTCTCCCAAAGCCTCGGGGCTATAAAAAGAGATCCTCTGGCCTGGGCCTGCTCTTACCCATTCCAGTTTGACGGTTTCCCGGAGTACAATAGCCCCTCCCAGGATGGATTTCACGCTGCTGCTACACTCTGAGCAGAATAGAGAGGCAGGGAGGGAGGGAGGGAGGGCTACGGGACCTCTGACCAAGTCATTTGCATTTTTAGCTAGGGCACTGTTTCTGCCTCACTTGCCGGATGTCCAAGAGCCTTTCTTTTAAGAAACTCCAAGGACTCACTGTATCAGATTTTTTTCTCCTTAGTCACAGTCCACCCCATCCAACAGACATTAACAATCCATGCATGCATGGCCTGCAGCTACCACAAAGACTTCACTATCAATGGGAACTCATTCCCCTTTTGCCACACATTCACCCATTAAGACTTGCACCCATGCAATCATATGCACACAGGAAAGGCCTTGGTGCTCAGTATACACAATGACTCATTTGACAGTAGTGATACACCTGTCAAATGTTTACTGGTGTGATGTATTGAACCGTGTACACAGTATTCTGCACTGCAGGTAATTAACTAGTAGAAGGAATTCCGGGATGTCTATTAGCTTATCTTCAGTATGTTGCTGTTACAGTGGTGGCATGTCACCCAAACAGAACTTTAATTTTCCTGTGAACTCTTCCAACAAAAAAAACAAACAAACTCTAGCACACTAGTCTGATATTCATAATAATCTCCTGAGATCAAGGGCAAGTAGGAAGTTAAAACTGACACTTCCTGACACCTCAACACTTTCCCTCAGGGGTACAGTACTGTATGTTTTCACAAGTGATGTCTCATTTGAGTGGCACATCAGAGGGACTGCCACATCTCCTTTGTACTGATTGTGAAAGTTAGCCTTGCTACCTGGAGTTATACAATACTTGAACATATAACAGATACAGTGAGTCGTTAGTGGCAGTTTACAGCTTACATTTTAGATCTACACAAGTGCTTCTCAAACAGCTTGTTATTCAGTTGTCTGTCGTCCCAGTTGCAGTTACTGTAGTGACACTGGTGGGCTTGAGCAGGTCCAGGCCGAATTTTAAGTAGAGGAGGTGGCTGACCCTTATACAGCACTCAGTTAGGACATTTTAGTCCGAATTACGTGTTTATGATAGGAGATAAATTAAGAACACACATCACACAACATCATCACTCAATACCTAATACACTACCTTATATTTGAACTTACAGGTGGTGAAGTTTTACTGAGCAAACACCGGGCTTCCATGAAAGTTTAGCAAAAGGCAAAAAGTAAGACACAAACTTCCCTTTCATGTTAAGTAAGAATGTGCATAATCTTAGAATTGTTGTATATTATCGGAGAATTAAAACAAGTTTTCCCATAAAGGTGACTCATAACTCACAGTGTCTCATGTGGCTGTGGAGGAACTGTGTCATGTCAGACTTACTATGGTGGCATCTTGGTTTGGGCTCAGAACCTGGAAATGTGGAGTTTGAAAGACATGAGCATGTAACAGGCAGGCAGAGGCAGATTGTGGGTGGCATTAGGTCAGGGTTTGTTTTTTTTAAGTTCAAGTGTATTTATGGACATTTATTTGTGAGATAATCATATCCTTGTGAGGCAAGAGTCACAATGTGTCTAAAAACATGTGTCCCGTGTGTTTAGATTTAGCTGAGTTATGACTCTTAGAAGGAGTATGATTTTGCTGCTACCTGCAGCAGTCAGGAGCACCAAGGGCTTTAAAGCACCTTATTTGTCTGTCTTTGCTGTATTGATTAGTGAGCAACAGAGGGCCAAACCGCAACAACTAACTTTCTATTGTTGGCCGGACCACAACACAGTGGCTAGTCTCTTCGTCACAAAATGTCCCTAAATAACTGTCTGACTGTCTTACTGATTGATGGACTGATGGTATTTCTGCCACTGGTCAGCAGAGTGCATAGCCTCAGTCCACCGAGCTGCTGCTTTGGAACTGCAGAGAAGTGCAAGAGGACTCCCGATACTCACACTCACTTCCATTACAATAAATAGAGTACTTTAATTGTATGGTATTATTATTAAAGAAGGAAGAAGAATAATTAAAGAAAAGACACAATGAGCAGGAGAGAAAGAAGTCATCAGTAGTACTGGTACATTGTGTAGGAATTACTCCCATCTAGTGTTGCGTTTGTATATCACAAGCAACTCAATCGTATTTTTCATGCTGCATTCATGTAAAATTGGGCAGACGGCAGACGGACGTCAGCCGCTGCACGTAACGGCATAAACAAGCCTCTATGTAAACAAGTGGTCCGTCAGCACGAGGCAAAACAATACACGTGACAATATGTTGTCATGGTGATGTGGTATTGTTTACCTGACCCACGTTTTACCGGCTTTCTCTGGACTTCTGTGACTAAAATGACATCTGGTTTGTTAGCGACGGCCGTCTGCCCGACTGCAGGTGAATGCAGCATCAGTGTAACGCTCCATTCCTCCTCACTGCGTTACCACGGTGACTTTTCACAGACGCCACCTCCACCTGAGCCGACAGCTCCGGTGTCTCCGCTGAGTTTCCGTGGTTTCCTACCGTCACGCTGCCACTGAACGTAAAAACATGGAGACACCACATGGCAGCAGCACCGAGCTTACCCGCTCCATGGAGATATGAATGATATGAACGGCTAATTCAGAGCTGAAAGGAACACTATTATCTATTCACTTTGTGAATAGATAAAAGGAGAAGTTACACAATGTCCCTTTAAACATAAATATTTGTCTTCAATAAAAGTCTGTCACAATCTGGAATTTGAAATAAATTATTTGTTTATCCCTGTGAGCTACAGGAGAGAGAGAGATGAGACTGCATGACATTTGGGCTTAGTTCTTCCTCTGGCAGCTCAGGTTAGAGAGTACCCGGCAGTGGCCCTTTGCTGCTCACCATCCTCTGTCTGTCTGTCTTTTTGGCCTCCCTGGCTTCAAAAATAAAGAAAGTCTGTCTTTTCCAACTTTCTCTCTGAGTGATAGATAGTGATTCTAGTCAATACAGCTGAAATCACAGCACAGTCTTTGTCTGGCATAGTTTGTTTGCTGATGTTGTCAGATGGCATTTCAGTTATAATCAGGCTTTGACCTGAAGTTGTCCTGCTATACCAGATTTGACCTGGTTTTAAGAACATGAAGTGCACCGTCCCTTTCACCTGTCTTCACCTCACGTCTCTCCTTTCACCTTTCTTTGCCTCATGCTTCTCCCTACCGCGCCCTGGCTTCAACTCTCCTGTGTCGTCCCCAGGGAGGCGGGCCCTGTAGTTTGACAACTTCTGCAATGAGGGGAGTGTAGCATCTGTTGTTGTTTGGAACTTGAGACAAATTGGGAGCTAAAAGTCAGTATATCCTGGCATCTGAGGCTTTGATTTCTTTTTCAGTGCTCACAGGAAGGAGACATCTATTTGAGGTACAGGAAATGAGTTTGGTGGCCGCACTTCTCTAACATCTGAATAGGAACATGACTAACATGACACCAATCAAAGATTCCTCACAGTCTTTTAACTAACTAATGGCTTTCATTAATTTCAAGTGGCCACACTTAGTTTCTTCAGAGCCTCTATCCACTGATGGATGCTTATGTTTACGTTTAGTAATGATGTTGCAAGATGTCTGGAGGGACCATAATAAAATCTAACAGTGTAAAAATCAACATCCGTTTTGCACAATGGTGTAGATGAAAATAAAAGTGAGTGGGAGAAGGGAAGAGACTGAGTGTGACTGGTTGCTGAGGGCCAGAAAATCCGTAAACACTGACAAAGTGTTCGTTAACTGAAGCCTGTGCAGATGTTGTGTTATTTTTAGGGTTGCAAAATTCCGGGAATTTTCAAAGTTGGAAACTTTCCATGGGAATTAACGGGAATATATGGGAATAAACGGGAATAAATCCAACATTTACAAAATTGAAGGTTGGCCCTTAACAGGGAACTCAGTTGGGGAAAATATTTTGTAGCAGTCTTGGCTAAAACAACTAGCCTAGAAATCTAGATGCACCCTAGCGGCAGCAAATATATTTGCTCCGTAGGTGGGTCTAGAAACGAGCCAGAGGAACTTTTTGAGTCTCGAACACCGTTTGTGTTCACCAATCACAGCGCTCTATCTGTTTAGAGAGTCGTTGGGCGGGCTTAACGCCATGACGACATACATTTTAATTGGCTTGTCAGGCTAACGTCATCCTGCTCTTTGCTCTGATTAGTCGTAGCGCTCAAGCGCTACCCTATTATGTGCAGAGGCAGTTTGAAAGACAGCCTTCATCCCGCCCCCTGGATTGAGCCGAGGTCTACCGGTCGTTACAGTCTGGTTTGTCAGGCTATAAAACAACCAGATTTAAGGCTTGTTTTGCCTGGTTTAGTCTGATTTGGCCCGGTTTAATCTGGTTTGGCCTGGTTTAGTTTAGCCTTTAATCTGTATCCTGTATAAACCGGAATAAACCGATCTAGAACGGAATAATCCGGTAAACTGGTATAAACCAGTAAACCGGAATAAAGCAGTATAAACCTGTATAAACCGGAGAAAACCGATCTAACCTGGAATAAACTGGTATAAACCGGAATATGTATAAACCGGAGTAAACCAATCTAAACCGGAATAAACTGGTATAAACCGGTATAAACCAGTATAAACTGGAGTAAACCGATCTAAACTGGTATAAACCAGTATAAACCGCCCACGCCCCCATTACATAATTAGGCCACGCCCCCTTACAAAATTAGGCCACGCCTCCGTCACACAATTAGGCCACGCTAACTATGTAGGGTTTGCAAGTGCAGACTATATTAAATGGTATCAATTTACTGTTTAACTACACGATCATGGATCCACAATGTAAAAAAACAAACCCCATAATGTTGCACTGCTACTGGCTTTGCCTCTGGTACATGAGACATTTATTTTAATCACTTTTAAATGTAATATATTTGTTTTATACACCGTTCTCTGTAGTTTTCTACCTGTTGGAGGGCCGCGTAGCCACGCAACGAGGAAATAAAATAGACCCGGCGCGAAAGAGAAGAGAGACGCCGCGCGACGGCTGCTGGAGTGCGCGTCGCTCACATGGCCGGTGGAGGCCGGTGGAGGAGCTTCCATTGACTGAATGGGCGCGAGCTGCTGTGGGTGTTTACAATAATATCGGCACAGCTTAAATTTCAACAACACCAAAAGAAGTTGCTTGAGGTACACTAGAGTAGGTCTAGACAAAATAGTTTACGTGTTTCAAATGTAGAGGTCTTTAGGCTGACATAAGACAATATTTTTTTCATCTGAAAGTGATGCACAATATAGGTTATCCACATCAACTTATTTCCAGTGTGCACAAGTTGGGTGCCATCGTTCATTTGACAACCAGAGATCGTTTAGGAGACACCTAATGGGGCACAGTTTTGACTTTGATGTTGAATCAGTAGAAGGCGCGACTTTCTGATTGGTCCATATCCCCAGACCCTGAACCCAATGTGTTAGGTGAGGTGGAATGCAGTGAGACTGCAGTGGAGGAATGGGATGAGTTACCAGATGAAAGCATAAAAGACAGAGTTGCACTCTTCTTAGCTAGGTTGAAGGCCAAGTCCTCACATACATTAAGTGGGATCAGGGATGTTGTTGAACACACGTCTTCTAGTCTAATCAGAGATATTGTTGATGGTCTGAAGAGAAGAACAGTTTCTTTTATAAGAGAGATAGGCCACTCTGAGACTCCAAAAGCACAGAAACTGCTAGAGCAGTTTGAAACAGCAGCTGAACCATTTTGTAGCTTTGAGTCAGAATACAGGCAAATGCAGTTTTTCACCCAGTCTGGATAATTTGGAGAAGCAGCCCACAATGGCCGCGTTTCCCAGATTCGTTAAGAAGTGCTAAGATCTTCTTAGGAGCGCTCTTAAGAACGCTGTGAAAGAAGAACGTGTTTCCCAGAGTCGCTCTTAGCTTAAGAAGATCTTTCATTAAGAAGGAAATGTAAGATCGAGCTGACCCACTCTAACTGTGCGTTCACACCAAAAGCTTCCAAAGCGTCAAAAACGCTCGAGGGTGGGCGTCAGACAAGACAGCTCCCAAAAGGGCAAATATTTTCAGCCGCTTTGGCTGCTCGTCAGGTGACTGACGTCAAAGTTCAATCGCGCTGGTCATTGGGGAGCCGAAATACAAAAAAAAGAAAAAAAGGCAGCCGACGGACATCTCTATTCTGACAGGCTGCCGCCGGTTGCCGCTGAACCACGTCATAGCTAATTACCCTAAAGTTAAACCTGGCTCAACTTCTCATCTGGTGTAGCTTTGGACGCTTTGGAAGCGCGGCAACGCCTGTTGACGCTTTGGACGCTCAGTGTCGCCGGGCTCTCATTGAAAATGAATTGTCTTCCGGCGTTTTTGACGCTTTGGAAGCTTTTGGTGTGAACGCACAGTTACGAGTTTTCTTAGCGACCAACGCTCACTTTTTCAAGGCAAATCAATATCACACTAAGCAAGATAGTTAAACAGTGCACATTGTATGTTTAAAACATATTAAATTATGTGCCAAAATAAAAAATAAAGAGATAAAAAATAAAATAAGAACAATAATAAACTAAATATGAGGAATAAAGACTGTCACGCATTAACACTCCACTGCCTAAATATATATGTAGCCTATAGAGAATGTGAAGCTGACGTCACGCCGCTTTGCGTTGGGGAACGACGGCGCCATCTTTGGAGGAACGCAAACGTTAACAGAGAGTGGGGACTGGATTCAAGACCCAGATTTACTCCCTCCACTGACTTATCCAGACATCGTGAACTATCTTGTTTTTGGTATTAGTGCATATACTACTGTGGCATTTTTTTACGCAGCAGTACTGTCCCACCATGATTACTTTTAAGCGACTTTGGGGAACTTTTTTTAGGGAGACGAGCAAGTGTTTACATCCGCGATCCTCCAAAGATGGCGCCCAACGTCCCACGGTGTGACGTAACTTCACATTCTCTATATGTATAGCATTGATCATTGATCATCGTTTTTATTTTTTATTTTCACACACATCAATCACATGGTCACGCAGCCGTCCTGGCCGCATCATTACGCGGCTGTGCCGTGTCATCTACGGCCAGTCTGTCACTGCCCGTGACCAACACGGCAACAACAGCGCAGAAGTTTCTAATCAGGCCCGTGGACACCGGGACCTGTGTTAACCCCATGTTTGGCAAGTGGAAATCCCGTTTTCGGTTTATTCATCGCCCGTCGGTGCAGCTGCGCTTGTCACTGTGTGTGATTTATGCGTGTATTAGGTGGCGTGTGATATAATAATCGATTTGCCTGGCACCGATTGATTCAGTTTCAGTACTGTGGCGGTGGACAGCTCCCGTTAAGAGCTTCTTAAGAAACTTATTTGGCATGATCTTAAGGTTCTCCTAAGAAGGCAGTTAAGAACGCATCTCGGAAACACCCGTGCTCCTTCTTAGCCGAACCCTTCTTAAAGCAGAAGTGAGTGATATATTTGTGTTAATATAAGTCTTAAATAGTTATATCTTCCGACAGCAATCACTTACATAGAGTGTTTGGACTGAAACACGGGTCTCTCAGTCCCTCTGCTCTGCTCTGAGCCGAAGAGAAAACATTTATCGTATCCTACAGTTTTTATCCAATGAGGAGAGAGAACGGCATGCAGGGCTGTGTGTGCAGCCAAGGAACGCCGTGAATGTGGTGACGTAGCGACAAGGACTGTTATGGTGCGTTCAAGGAAACTCGTATTTTTCCGACCGTGAAGTCGTACCAGTTCGATCTGGTACGAGTTCACCGGTCAGAAGTTACGAGTGGCCGTTATAGTGACTTTCACCGGTAAAACAGGTCGGAAAAACACGAGTGGGTTGCCTGGAACGCTACAAAGTCGTAAGTTGTGACTTGAAGCTGTAATTTACGATTTCAAAACGAACGCAGCATTAGCGAAAACGACCGGACCACTCACTTCTGCTTTAAGAGCCTTCTTACGTCCTTAAGAAAGATCGAATCTGGGAAACGTGGCCAATATTATTTGGATGGCGCCATAGTTTAACACACAGCAACAGCAACATTGCACATACCACTTTCTTTTTGTAGTTGGCATCTCCAATCTTTTCACAAGCTTCCTCCAGCTCTTCAGGCGTTGTGAGTTGCCTCGACAGCTCCTCAATTTCAACATCTTGATGTTGCATGTCTTTCATCAAGATTTTTGTTATGTTTGTGAGTGAGGTTTGTGAGTGAGGTTTCTATTCGGTCCAGCCTCATAAATATGGACCTCACATAGTATGGTATGGAGGAATCATCTAAAATATAAATTACACAAAAAAGTCACAAGTCACATTTTGCAGTCTTCCATTCTTTGATTGATTGATCAATCAATCAGGATTTACAGCACTTTTCATGCCAGTGGCAGCTTAAAGTGCTTCACATGATAGAAACAAGGATCATAAGGGACACATAATAGGAGACACATACTTTTACATACACACATTTACATAAGACATAAAACATTGGAATTGGAATTGGAAAATACATTGACGTTACACTATCTTACATGCAATCGTTTGCAGTGGGGAGAACACTAGAGTAGATAAAACTAGAACATTTCCTCTGGGAATTTTTGATAGGACCACGGGGGGCTACTGCCGGGCATACCATCTCTGTCAACATGGGAATCAAACCCACGATCTTCAGGTCAAGACAGAGCTGATCAGACAGACACATGATCATCTTTCACTGAGCTCTGATATGGAGGAGCTGTAACCACATTAAGTCACCTGTGTACTGGTGTGTGTGTGTGTGTGTGTGTATCTCTTTAATCACATGAAGTTACCTGTGTGTGTTTTTGTGTGTGTGGGAGAGGAGTGCGCGCATACGCACGCATGTGTATGTTACCTGTGTGTTTTGGTGTGTGTGTGTGACTGTAATCACATGAAGCTACCTGTATGTGTTGGTGTGTGTGGCTCCAGGTGGATTGTTTAAAAAGTTAACGAGCTCTGGCCTGAGGCTCAGAGGTTACCACGGCAACTTGAGGTGGTTGCCAATGACGATAGAGGCCCCCCAGGCTGAGACAGACAGAAACGTCAAGAAAAAGAGTAGAGATGCACCGATTGCAAAATTCTTGGCCGATACAGATTTCCAGTTTTTAAGGAGGTCTGACCTGCCAAAACCGGTTTTTCCGATACCGATTTTCTATCTAAGGAATATTTATAACAATAGACACCATATTTGTTTGGCTTGAGTAGCCTACCCTTTCCCAAATTGAATATAAGTACCCCTCTCCCAGACAACATTTTGCTTATATAACTGCAATTAAAACCACAACTAGTGGTAGGCTATGATGCTATCATAACTCCCCTTTCCAAGAATAAAACATCACAAATAAGAAATAGAGAAACAAGCACTGCCCCTCAGCTCTGTGTGTGTTCATCTCTCGCGCTCTGTTTAGATGAATAAACACAAATAGGCTACAAACGTAGACACATTGGCCTCACGTATTTGTCAATCGCAGTGTTTTATTTTGAAAATTGACCGGATTCACTTGTGTTTCTTTGTGTGACTTCCTGATTGATTGACGCAATCGCTCGCGGCCCGTGCACAAAATAGACCAGACGGCGAAACGATCGCTGCAGGGCGCGAGCCGGCCGCAGAGGATTTGGACCATGGATGTATTATAAGCCTGGTTTATGCTTCTGCGTTGCGGCGACGGCGTAGCTATTTGTTTTATTTGTTTATTATTAAGATCCCCATTAGCTGCAGCTAAGCCACAGCTCTTCTTCCTGGGGTCCAACAGTATCAAATATACAGTTGAAAACACAAAACATAAACATTTTAAAAATTAAAAACAAAAAAACAAGTGAGCGATATGCTTAACCTAACAAAACAAAAACAAAGTGTTTACATTTCTTAACTGTGCTTCATTCATTCTTCGTTATATTAATTGTTCACACACTAATCCCACATTTCTACATATCATATGCATACTGTACATCATTACACATCACACATCATACTTGTATATACATTCATTCTACAGAATATACATTATAATAACACATATCATATATCCATCGAAATATAGGCTACTCCATATATAAATATACCATGTTGTCTTACTTTGATAAATGCTGTTTTATTAACATTTTGAATTTCTTTGATATTTTTCGGCAGTGAATTCCATTCTTTCATACCTCTATACAAAACCGTACGCTTGATGGCGTTAGATCTTGCTTTAGGTAATGTAAAGTTTCCTACAGCTGCATGTCTGGTGATATATTTATGACTCTCTGCACTAAAAGCGAGGTTTTTAAAGGTGTACAGAAAAGAAAACTGAATTTGAGCCCACTCTGGATCATAAAATTAATGTGATAACTCATCTTTCAGACGATGTAGGCCAAACTTTGTGCAAAATTCTATTTTTGAGTAAATCCGGGATGAAAGTGTGTATTTTTTTTTTCGCATTGGATAATGCAGGCGCACAGATTATACGTCAGCCTGTACACGATTCACCAGCCACTGATATTGGATCCGTAATCCGTCATCAAACGTCTGAGACACGCACACACACACGGAGCTTGGGCTCGCCCCAAGCTTTGAATATCCCGCCCGCTCGATAACGACCAATCAAATTCGTTTTCCTTACTCGGGTAAACTCGTGTTGCAGCTCGTGACAACTCGGCGCGACAAACAGGACAAACGGCCATTTCTGTACACCTTTAAACAAGATAACAGGTGTTTTTAGGACAGATATATTTCTAATAACAACGAACAGTGAGTACAATAGTCTGTCTTTGACCAGTAACCAGTTAAGTTTCTCGTGCATAGAAATTATACTTGTCCTGTACACTTCAGTATTGTGCGGGCAGCTCCATTCTACATTGTAGTTTATTTAACATGTCTCCAGTGGCATTTGACCAAACTATGCCGTTGACGCGGACCCCTACGCCGTAGCCTGACGTGCACCTCCACGACGCTTTGACGCGTACCAACGCGAACCACAAGGACTGTGATTGGTCCGCTCAGAACGTCAGTGTGGTAATTCACCCGTTCAGCCTCGACTGGTCAGACAGACCACCTCCGCAAACGTCTTCTCCGTCACCTGCGCTTCAACATTTGCAATAAAAGCGTTTGTTTTTCAGTTACCATTGTTTACTGTGACCAGAAGCAACGCGTTCCCTCGACGCAGAACTTCGAATGCTCAACGACGACGTCGGGTCTACGCCGTAGGTCCGCCGTCGCTGCGACTCAGAAGCATAAACCAGGCTTAGATCCATGATTTGGACGTCGAAATGAAAATGCCCCCGCTTCTCGGCGCTTCCGCGTCTGGTGTGGCCCCAGCGTCCAGCGTTTGTGTCGAGGAGTCGCGGTGCCACCGAGCTCACCGAGGAGAGCTGTGACACTGCGGGTCAGAGGCTCTGATTGCAGGTTTGGTTTCCAGCCACGATGTGGAAGGAGCCTCCACTCTCCTTGTAACAAGTTACAAGTCGTTTATCTAACATCACAATTAGTCCGAAGCTGTTTAATGATGGTAAAAATTAAACATAAGGTAAATCCTGCAGCAGCACACAGGGAGTTATCGATGAGGCAGCTGCTTTCTGTCTCTCTGGACCATAGACTGTAAAAAGAATGGACGTAGCACCCGTGACGTCACCCATTGGTTTGGGGGGGTCTGTTTTGTGCCGCTCGGTTCTAACTCGATCGGTTGAGACCAAAAAACGTAATGGTACCAGGCTTTGATAATGTTTATTGAGGATGTAAAGTCGGCTATTTTAACATGGGGGTCTGTGGAGAATGCTGCTTTCTGACACCAGCCCCCAGAGGAAGCCGGGGGGATTGCAGTTTTTTGAACGCGGAAGTGAGCTTCACTTCTCATACTGACAACTGCCCCCTTGCTCTGGACGTGCATGTGGGGGAGGAGCCCCGCCCACACACACCGTGACGCGGTATTAAGAAAATGTCTCGGGATGACTTGTAGCGCTGCCCGGGGTGAACATCCTTTGCGCATTTGCGGAGAGTGGGAGATTACAATGGCGCAATGGGGGGCCCCATGGATCGCGGGGCCCTACACACAGCGTGTAGTCTGCGTCTGCTTGTTCTCTCAGGGCCCTATAATTTTGTGGCGCAGTGCTGGTGGCGCAGCCGGTGCAGTACAAGTTTCGACTAGCGCAGCCTGGCGCACGGTCAGTTTGGCAGGTTGGTAGACTGCGGTGCGCCGAGATGGAGAGGTGTCACAGATTCAGCTTGGCGCAGTGGAAGTTTCGTGCGAAAATGCCCCGCAGAGGGTGCGCCGAAAGCTCGCCAGCTTGGTCTACTCTCGGTGCAAGGCGAAGTGCAGCCGGCGCAGTGGTAGATTGGTTCACCGACGCGCAGTGCACACACGTCACCAAGACCTCACAGGCAGGTTTCCACACATTTAGACTACGTTTACATGTGCCCGGCTATTTTCATAAACGGACATTTCACCCTCTCCGTTTACAAAAAAAACTGCGCGCACACCAGTCCGTTTTCAGAAAACGTTTCGTTTACACTAACCCGTGTATATATGCCGTCAAGAGCATGCCAAACCTGTAGGTGGCAGTGTAGCGAGAATTTCAAGCCCACGTTGGCCAATCAGAATCCCGCACATGATCCCGCATAGCAACCTGATAGCAACAGCAACAACAACAACAACAACGTCAAAGCATTTTACTTACTTGAATAGATGAATCCAGTCCAGTAAATTGAAGGGATGTTGCTCGATCAAAAAATTGGAGATTGTGTGACTTCTTGACCTGAGGGCGGGCACTTATACACATTTTGGATCCAAATGCACTGTGAGAACAAACTATAGGACCAAATATCTGGCATTTCACTCAGCACAGCACAAACATTTGAAAATCAACAGCTCCACCTCCCTCACAAGTCCCACCCACCTCTCCCTCCTGCAGCACCTCCACGAGCCCCCTCCCTCCCTGCTGCATGCGTTGGCATGGCAACGGTAAACAGAACAGGAACACGAGTGAAACGGGAACAACACAAACAAACACAACACCGGAGTTTTAAACCGTATAAACGGACTCAGTGATGATGACTGATGAGTTTTATAATAAAAATTGTTAGCCTACTGCTACTGGAGACGCAGGGGAAGTGATTGTTACATATTACAGTTCTCAACCAGCCGGGCTGGCGGCCGGACCAGCGCCACCTGATGCGGTGGTTCAGGCCGAAAATAAATCCAGACCGAGCCGAGTCGAGCCGCGCCGGTCCGGAGTTCAACCGGGTCCGGACCGCTGAGAACTCACAGAGCTAACAGTAGCCTAGCCGTTAGCACAGAGCTAACAGTAGCCTAGCCCCCTAGCCGTTAGCACTGGATGCTTTATAGACACATGTGACGTCCTGTGTTTACGTATCACTCGGGGCTGCTCACTATCAACGTTACAATATCAGACATGAAACTCCGCGACCAGCTGCGGCTGCAGTTATTGGTCTTTTAAAAAACTATTTATTTCCAAAAACCTTCTTTCTTGTGTGTGTTGTGACTCTAGTCTCCTCTGCTCATGTCCTGCTACTGCTCTGTCAATAAGCGTTCTTCCTGGTCGGGAGGGGGGAGAGGAGGAGAGGGGTGCACAAAGTGATTACATATTAAGTAGGTTCGGTCGCTCGTCAAATCTTATTAATCGGACCGAATAATATTATTGGTCAGACTTTTCTCAGAATTATATGAGAATGAAAAAATGATGAGTTTTTAACCCTGTTGGGTTTCTCTTACATTTTAATGTATCATCAGATTATTAATAGCATTTTAACTTAGACAAAGAAATGTGCAAAAGTTCCAGAAAGGTAAGTATTGCTTTAACATGGTTGAACCAAAAAAAAAAAAAAAAAATAGAGTTTTTTTGGGGGATAACCTATTGCTATTCCTCAATCACATGCACACAGCAGCCCTTTCCTGCATGTCATTCCCCCTCTCTGCCGCCCATTTCCTGTCTCTCTCTCCACTGTGATATCAATTAAAGGCAATGGAAAGCCCCCCAAAAATACCCCCAATTTCCAGTTAATTCCCATAAATTCCCAATAATTCCCATGGGAAGTTTCCAATTTGGAATATTTCCAAAACTTCCCATGGAAAATTTCAGGTAATTTTCAGGAAATTTTCCACCCCTTTGCAACCCTAGTTATATTATAGTCTCTGCGTTACAAGATTCGTCGTCATCGACATTTTCTAAAATAAACTGTGTGCAAGAGTTATTCAGAGAACACACTGTCACTCCTCTGACCCAATCTAGTTTTTCACTTTCTAAAGTATTTCTCTGGATAAACAAAACGCTGTCTGGTCAACACATTCAGGGCATTCTTATCTCTGCCCAGTGTTTGTACAGTGCAGCACACACACACACACACACACACACACACACACACACACACACACACACACACACACACACACACACACACACACACACACCCAAACCAGTACACTATTATGCTGTGAGCACAAATGGCAGATGGGAGGTGGAGGTTACTCCCACTGTGTCCTTGACTGTGACACCAGCAGCACATCACTGCTGTTGTGGACAGACATTAGTGGATTTGCTCTACACTGCAGAGGGCATATGAAGGCCAGACTGGCGCCTGAATGAATAATATATCCCCGAACGTCTCAACAGGGGCAACACCACGACAACCAGGAGGAAAGCAGGAATAAACTCAAATCTCAAATATGCATAGATAACCCTCTTATCATGATGCTTTTGTAGTGTGATGTGATATTCTACGTGGCCTTTGGCGCACAGTCTTCAGGAATTAATTTAAAGTTAAATTTAAAATATTCATAACGTTTGTAATATATAATGCAATAGGCTTAGCTTCCTCTGTGTTGAAAAAATCTTTGGTTGGGTTATGCTGTGTTTAAAAGCGCACCCATGAAATCCACAAATGTCTGTGAACAGCTTCCCACTCAAATTGTTATGCCTTTTGACAGCCAAAGAAAGACATATTCCGTCTGTTCTCAAGGAGCTGTTTGCAGTTCCTAAATTGGCCGAGTCGCATTCACATCTCTCGATAGGAAGTCCTCGGGGAAGCTGAAGAAGAAACAAGCGCCAGGAGCAGAATCATCTCTGCCTGGCACAGTTTGTTGTTGTCAATGGTCCACTGCTCTCTCATTGTCTGTTCAATGTTTGTGTGCCGCTTTCTGTTAAGGAAAACCCTAAAGTGGGGGGTGTTCTCAGTGGCTTTCTGTTAAGATTTTGCAGTGCTGTTTATTCAGTCGTCACCAGCTGCTCTTCTCTGCCGTTGTCCATTGATATACCCGACTGCCGCTGACCAGTGGCTGTGAGGTTTGTCTGCAGTTGGTTAAACATAGCTCTGTGTAAATCATTGGCTAGAACTAAATATGCAGCCCGGCAGATTTGCAAAATCCTGACTGAAAGCTTTTGATACAGTTACTGGATAGAAAACCCTTTCTCTCCCCTGATCTTTCTGTTTTTAAACGCTGTAATTTAATTTTGTCCTTTAGAGAAGATTACACATCCTTACTGCATTGTGCAATAAATAAAGTACAATAGGGAGCTGAGATGGAATCTGGCAACATCGGGCAACAAATCAGATGCCACGTACCCATACGATGCGACTGAGTAATCAAAGATTGCAATTGAAAGGAAATGACAGAAAAAAATATACATAATGTAAAAATGCAACTAAATATGCAAATCCAAGAACTACTACATTTAAAGCAAGATGAAACATTTGATGTTGCACATCAGGATGTGCACTGCCAACATGCGACCTGGTTTGCCACGGATCACTCAGGAAAGTGCACAAATACCTCACTTTCCTCTGTACACATTCGACAGACTCATTACCACATTTGGTACAGAGCGGTGGAGTTTCCAGAGCTCTATGTAGGTCAGGGACAGGGTGTGTAGGAGTTGGTTTCATCTCTATTCTGTGATGTATCTTATTTTCCCCTCAAGAATAGCTTTCACAGCACCACTCCTGGGGCTCTTTATTTTTCTAAGATGGAGTCTGTTTGATGACTTGTCCAAACGCCTTACCTCAAAGACATTTGCTCAGAATACCTGTCATTTTGGTTCTGAGGAAGTGAAAAACTTTTTGGGTTCCAGTTTTGGGTGAGTATTAGCTGAACTTTTAGTCAAGGCCCCTGCTGTCTGCTGATTTGTAACAATGTGGAAATATCAATTACATCCTCAAGATGTCAGGGTGATCTAAAGTTTACTCAGTCCCCTTCACGGGAATGATTGTTTCGTCAGCATGGCCTCCACCTGTGGCATTAAAGGTACAATACGTAAGAATATGTAAGAATCAACAAATCTAAAGCAACTGGCCATAAAATCATCCTAATATGTCAACAATGTTCATATAACATGATGAACTCACCAACAACAATAGTACAGCCAGAATATTTGCATCAAAACATTTTTTTGCAGACCGCAAATCATGTTTATGTTTTGACTTTACGTGTTGGCATGCGTTGCCACCCAGCCAGTCACAGTGTCGGTGGCATTTCAGCCTCTGGGTTGCCAGTTAGGCTACCACTGAGCTGCAGCTACCGCTTGGAGATAAAACGAGATCGCGAAAAAAAAGAAGATTGTTTTCTATTATCGGTTATTATGGTCATATTTCCTTGATATCACACAGTAGAAATAAGCAGCTTGTCGCTCTGCCGTTTGATGCACAGCTTGCTGTTGTGAGCAAATAGCCTAGTTAGTTTGAGCAGCTAAAGCTAAAGGGAATAATTACAAAGTGAAAGTTAGAAAAGAGGGAGGAAATGTGGCGAAATGGAGCCGATGGTAAATGAAGTGATGGTGAACGTGAGGAGCGGTTCATGAGATGAGTCCGGCCCGGTCAGGTCGCCTGTCTCTGGTCTGAGTGACGTGAACAATAAAACAGTGAGGTTGTTGATGAATATTTAGTTTTTTACTCTGCTTTGAGACTTTGAGACTGACTGTGAGTGAGCAGAGCAGAGGTTAGCTGTCTGGCAACCTGGAGTCTGGGGGTAGGGGAGGGGAAACAACGCACTGCTGTGTTTTGTATTTGACTGCAGCAACAATTCTTACATACCGCTCCTTTAACTTCCACTTAAACTTAATGCTGTAAGATTTCATTCATCCATGCTTTCTTTGACAAAATAGTCCTTTATTCCACATTAACTTTGTATGATCCATACCATACTGTACAGTGTGCACAGCCGTAGTCCAGACGACCTGTGAGCTAATCAGTATTGCAGTGACGAAATGTAGAAACAATGCCTTCTGAGGCTGGGCAGAAGTTTTCCCTCCACAAAAGAGTCATTGTTGATTTGACCAATGAGTGGGATGACTGAAGAAACTGTGTTTGTGGCACAGAGGAGGTAACCGGGTCCAAAGGCTGCATATTGTTCTTGTAAACAAGCAGAGAACTATTTCCCTCCCTCTTCTTTAAAACTAATCTAAAGAAGTGGGGGCTGTTTTAACTGCAGCGTCACTGTGCTGTGGTGCTGGGAATTCGGGATTCCAAAAGCTTTTGAGAGCCATAACTGACATGATGACACATCTCATATCCAGGTTAAACAGAAAGTGCTGGCGATGAATTTTACAATCCACAAGCAGCATGGTTCAGGGATGTTTTCACAAGCGACCCGTGTTCGGCTGCCTCCGCCCCATGGTGTCATTTTTCCCGAAGGAGCGCGGTAAACTACCTCATCAGGCCGGACAATGTTCCAGCACTGGAAGGAGTTCAGTGCTAATCAAAATGCAAAGCAGATGCCGGGTGTAGACTGACATGTACAGAAACAGAGCCTGTGTGTCATAAAAAAATCCCCACAATGTAAAAATAAAGAAACAATTATAGAAATTTATTAACTTCAGGGTCTGTGTGTGTAATGGAAAAATGTCCATTTTGTGTTGAAATATGCTAACAACAAATCGAACTTCCAGGAATTACAACTGACAGTTTACAGGGATGACCTCATTTGCTGAAGAAATAACATCCCAGAAACACTGTAAAACATGTAGATGCTGATTGCAAAGACTGTATTGATGGATTTCAGTTGTTTTTAAATCAATTCCTAAAAAACACAGAGGCTGCTACCTGTTTTCATTGATAAGACAAGACGGAATTAGCCTCTCGCATAATTGAGGGCACATGTTTTCATCACTGTGTGGATATCTTAATTAATCTGCCACTAAGCCTCCTCAAACTCTTTGATTTAACTAACAGTCTTTCCAACTGCCATATGTTACAGTATGTAGGCTATAGTGCTGGGAGTGTCTCTGTCTGAGCATCTGAGCTAGTTCATGTCAGGCAGGAAAATAAAAAATAAGGTGTTCAACTCAGGGTGTTCTTCATGGACTTTCAAGAAAATGTTCTTGTTGGCACTGAAGAAGACTGCAGATCAGTCTAATGCTTTGCTGTGAACACAGGATGAGGTTAGGAGTTCATTTCAGGCCACTGTTGTTTGGTACAACACAGATTTTTATCTTAAAATGTAGGCTATTTTACATTCTGTTAAGCAGCTTTGCTATGTTGATAAAAAGCAGAGAGAGAACTTCACAGGCCCTCCAGTCTTTTCTTTGTATTCAGTTTTTTTGGTCACACATGTAAATTTTAACTTGCATCATACAAACTAAATACACTTACATTATGTCACCTTTCCAGGAATCATGTCGACTGTGATCTCTCAGCAACCACCAAAAGAGGATGAGGAGGAGGAAGACGAGGAACAAGGTGAAGAGTTTGTGTTTGAGGACAGCGCTGAAGAGGAGAAACTTCAGGCGGACAGTAAAGGGATCAGCTCTGTGCAGGTGGCAACTAAGGAGGACAGTGGGACAGTATCACAAGACACCACCCAGCTTCCCAAAAGCTCACCTCCTGCTGGACAGGAGGACATTCCCAACAAGGATGTAGCATCAAGTTCTACTGAAGGTAACATGTTTTTTCTTAGCTCACAGCCACTGTAGTATCTCCACATATTTAGGCCTCCATAGCCTACTACCAGAGACGTGCTGTCCACCTAAATCTGCATGGGGAAGAGGAGGGATGACCACCACAGTGCAGAATATTTACCATTATATTTACACCACTGACCAACACTAGGTGCCATTCATAATGTCTGTTAAATTCATAATTAGCATCATCTTTTTTTTTTTTTTTTTTAAATGTCACCATATATAAAGAAAAAAAATCACAGATTCCTACAAAGGGTCATTCTGCGAAAAGAGTGCCATTTGCTCAACTCTTAAAAATTAAACTTCATTTTTCATTCCATTTCAGTAGCCTATAGAATTTATTAATATATGCATTTACTCATTCAAAATGAGCTACTGGTCAATCTCAGGCTACTTTATTTAATTTATTACAACTTTTGAAAGTTTATTATTTTTTCTGGGCTGTTACCAAAACTCAAATGCCATTTTAAAACCATGTTATATTCCACATACATACATAGGCTACATACATACATACATATATATACTATAATTTATATTATGTTTTTATACATTTAATATGCTGGGGACAGAAATGGCACTCTTTTGGTGGAATCGGCCAAAAGTCATCAGTCATTTTTTCTAATGATTGCATTGCAGGCTGTGGAAGTGAATGTTCACTGTCTTGTGCAAATATTATTTAAATTCAGGTGATAATTTGTGCACTTATTTGTGGTATGTTACAGCTAATTTATTCATTGCGTTACTGAAAACAAATATAGAACTGGAGGGGACTCACATTATGTTAGCTATAGGGTAGGCTACATTGATCGGCTTCATGTGGTGACGTAGGGACCACGGCGGGGACTGCTAACTCCATCGGCTGACAGAAAGTTAGCCACCACCGGATCGCTTACTTCTGCTTTAACTTAGCTGCTAGCACACCTGAAACTAATCACACAGTAAACAGTTAAACACTCGACACCTCAGAGTTCCTCGACCAGACGTCAGCAGCACAAGCTAGTTTGGACAGCTTGCTAACGGAGCTCAACGTGAGCATTTTCATCCATCACCCGGTGAGACAGCAAACAAGCTGACCTCCACAAATATTTAGAGATATTTAAGAGTTTACTATTGATTTGTAGCCTAACCCTAACCCTTGCTAGTTAACAAGCAACAATCTCTCCACTGACGAGTCTATACTACCTAATCAACATGTAAGGTGCTATTATGTGATTACAAATTATGCTTTATTAATATTGGACAAAAGTTGTTTAAATACATTTCA
Organism: Trachurus trachurus; assembly: GCF_905171665.1. NCBI lineage: Eukaryota > Metazoa > Chordata > Actinopteri > Carangiformes > Carangidae > Trachurus > Trachurus trachurus. The sequence goes on from NC_139896.1 coordinate 35,175,303, forward strand.
CCCCACAAGCAACGTGTTAATGTTGTAGCTGGTGGAGATGTTTTCTAAACTTTTTACTAGTTGCACACTGAATCGTAAGTGAGTCATAGCCTAATTAATAACATGTTTTAGACTTGAATGTTATTTTAGATAGCTAGATAATTGTGACAAATAAAGCTAACTGAATTAGACAAAAGCTGAAAATCTAAAATAGCGTAAATAAGCAATATAATCTAACACAAGATGAGGCCCTAATTAGCACAGTAAGTGAAAAACACCTGTGCCAGAGGACAGTGGGTGTGATGGGACATCAGTGGCCTCTCTACCAGCTAGGCTATTGAGAGTGAGGAGTTGTCGTCACAGCTCAGAGCCCTAATGCACATCCATGTCAGAGCCCCGCCCCCCTTCTCCGCCATGATGGAAGGATTTAGGTGGCAAAGGCCTTACTAGTCTATGGGCAAAACAAAATCGTCTACTCCGTAATTTACTGTTTTACAATGCCGGAAATCACTGCTGTGTTAAAAACTGCTCCAGTGATTTACTTTCTCCTTATTCTTTCTTGTAATTTGTTCATCTGTTGGCGCAAAAAAAGAGCTAGAATTTAGTCCGTCTCTGTGCTGTTCTGATGTGTTGCCCCTGGCAACCGATAGCGTCTCCTTCCATCATGGCCGACTGGCTGCTCAAATCGGCACGTGACTCCTCACTCTCAATAGCCTATAGAATAAAAATAGAATATAATTAACCATAAAAGGGTATAGCTACCAGGTGATAGGCTACAATGTAAAATAAAAAATAAAACAATAAACAAGGGTATCAGAAGAAGAGAATACAACTTTATTTTTCTCCATTTTGAAAACTGTATCATGTGGGAAATTGAATGGAATAACTGTGTGCCTGTGTGAGTGTCTTCAGACAGTTGTATGTGGTTTTAATCTTTACTTACTGTAGCATGATTCACTTGTCACCTCTGGCAGACAGTCATGAGAGAGCAGAGTTAACTTTACTCTTAATTGGATGGAAATGCAGATATGACATACTGTATTTACAACCTGACTAATGTTGCCAAACAGAGAGGGGGAGAGAGGGAGATTTAGGTCTTGGACCAGTCCTTTTGGACAAAGTGAAGTGATTAGTGCTTGATTAAAAAGTGTTTTTACTCTACATGTGGTAATCCATTAAGTGGGCTATGGGATGCATAGGGGAATTCTGGGTGTAGTAGACTGTAGGGGAGGTCTGTTATGTAAGTGAGAGCTGAGAGCAGCTGAGACTCCCTCACCAGATTACATGAGGTTACATGGTGGAATCCATAGGAAATCAATAGTGACATTTATTGAACAGCACCTAAGTTGTACCTGTGCTTTGACAGCACGGCGCCACCATGCAAAATAGTTTTTTTTTCTTGTGATTGTCTAGCTGCTCTATCTGCTGAAGTATCTCAGACTCACTTACACTTGTGCAGTTGTATGTTTTATCCTGACAATCAGATAACATTTGCTCCAAGCAGGTGTGATTCAGTTGTTGAGGCTATAGATTTTAAAAAGTCCTATAGACTAGAAGTAAAAGAGTTTGAACAGAAACTCACTTAAAAAAAATTCTAAAGATGAGTTATATGTGTCCGTCTCTCTCTTTTTTTCTTTCAAATATGTGCTTCCTTTGCTACTGAGTCGTTTTTCATGGTTGCTGTTTTCTTCATTTTGACAGATGTTCCAGTTAGTCACTCACCCAGCTGGTAAGTTGCCTCTGATTCCTATCACAGTATGGGGAAAATTACTAAAGGACGGTGGGGGAAGTAAACTCAACACCACACTACATCATTGTCATGTCATTCCGTCTGAGATAATGTCATGCTTACACTCCATCCAAACACACCACAGTGGGTATGAGATTCTGTGATGTTACGCTGCATCTATTTGTACAACATTTAGATGACAGATGGCATGTCACACCCACAGTGAGTAGTGGTAATGTTAAGTATAAAGTGTTGTTGCTGTTGCAATTCTAGAGGGAAATCACTGGGTTGCCTAATTCATGATGATGCATACAGTATGATTGGATCAGCCTTGTTTACACTTTATTATGCAGTGAGATGAATTTAATTTAAAAAGTCAGTTCCCTCGCATCACAAATGAACATGTTTATTCCATGTAACCCCTGTGGTACACCAATCAGGCATAACATTATGACCACTGACAGGGGAAGTGAATGACAATAATTACACTTCCTCATGGCGCCTGTTAGCGGGTGGGAGATATAAGGCAGCAAGTGAACATTTTGTCCTCAAAGTTGATGTATTAGAAGCAGGAACAAAGGGGAAAGTGTAAGGATTTGAGCCAGTTTGACAAGGACGACTGGGTCAGAGCATCTGAAAAACTGCAGCTCTTGTGGGATGTTCCCGGTCTGCAGTGGTCAGTATCTATCAAAAGTGGTCCAAGGAAGGAGCAGTGGTGAACCGGCCACAGGCTCAGTGATACACTTGGGGAGCGAAGGCTGGCCTGTGTGGTCCCATCCAACAGACAAGCCTCCTTTGCTCAAATTGCTGAATAAGTTCATGTTGGTTCTGATAGAAAGGCGTCAGAATACACAGTGCATCACACTTGTGTGCGTATAAAAGGGGGACCAACACAGTATTAGGCAGCGGTCATAATGTTATACCTGGTCGGTGTAGGCCTACAGTGTAGCCATGCAAAACAACAAGTTTCCTCTGCTTAAAGGACAATTCTGGGCAAATTCAACTCGGGCCATATTTTTCTAAAATTTTAGGTCTAAAAGAAGGAATTTTCAGTTTAATTGCTCTTGTTTTGTGGTAGTTGTGTCTGTCCCCGCATCGCCACGGGAGCGGATAGAAGTTCCGCTGCTGTTTACATCCCTCAAAGCCGCAATTTCCTCCACAGACAGGGTCAGATGGCTACTCAAACATGCACCCAGAAGTTTATTTACTTCAAGCAAGTCAAGAGTTGATATTCCTGTGTTTATGACACAAACGGGAGCTTCCGACTGCACCTGAACACACCGAGCGTCAACTTGGGTCTCGCGCAAGACTTTGAATTAGATCTAGTTTTACAAACATGTTGACTTGCTTGAAGTAAATAAACTTCTGGGTGCATGTTTGAGTCGCCATCTGACGCTGTCTGTGGGGAAAAAAATACGGCTTTGAGGGATGTAAACAGCCTAAACAGCGGAACTTCCATCCTCTCCCATTCATGGCTGCCGTGGCGATGCGGGGACAGACACAACTACCACAAAATAGGAGCAATTAAACTGAAAATCTTCAGATTCCTTCTTTTAGACCTAAAATGTTAGGAAAATACAGAATGAGTTGAATTTGTCCGGAATTGTCCTTTAAGTATTAAGTGTCCATTTCTGCTTCCATGCTCACAGCACTGAAAAAATGTTTGAAATATTTTATAGCATTCCAAAAACTGTAAGATCTTTTTCATGGCAAACATTTAGATTTTTTGTGGCAAGAATACACCAAAAATAACACCAATGGCTTAGTAAGCTGTTAGTAACTAACTCTTGCTGCTGCTACAGCCAACATTAGCATTAACTGCTGTTTAATTAAGAAAACATCTTTGAATTGTGCACCAAGCTTCATTCCTTTACTTGCCAAGAGTCGTCTCCAGCAGTGGAAAGCAACACCAATATTAACTCATGTTTGTGACACTTATTTTCTCTTACTGAATTTTTAACATGTTCCTACTGTACCTCTGTAGTCACCTTCTGATAGCAACTCACTGAAGCTCTGAGGTTGTATTACACTACACCTCTTGTAGTACAATAGAAAGACAATAATGAAACTCTTTATTGCTCCTGGAAAAGAACTCAAATTTAGCAGCAGTGAAAACGTACCATACCAGTGAGCCAGGATCTACAGTATACTGTATGTAATAGGAGGAAATGGGAACTCAGCACCTAACTGAGGTGCAGTGGTGACGAGTGTTACTCTTTACACCTGTGAGGAATGTGTGGACAATCAACTGGTAAATTTGGCCTCATGCAAGAATATTATTGTGTTCTTGTCCTAAAATGATGTTGCTTTTTTCTGTGAGAGTTGTTAAAGCAGATATCAGCTTCACGGCCGTTTCGGCTAATGCTGCGTTCAAGGCAGGCTTTTGAAACCGTAAGTTACAGCTTCAAGTCACAACTACGACTTGGTAGCGTTCCAGGTAACCCGTAGCTCGTGTTTTTACCATCCTGTTGTCTGTGAAAGTTCCCTATAACGGCCACTCGTAACTTCCGACCCGTGAACTCGTACCAGATCGAACTGGTATGACTTCACAGGAAGGAAAAACACAAAGTACGAGTTTCTTTGAACGCACCATGAGTTAGCAGCCCCCGCCCTTGTCAGGCATCAATTGGTCCTCGTGCTACGTCACCACATTCACGCGCATCCCTTGGCTGCACACACAGCCCTTCATGCCGTTCTCTCTCCTCATTGGATAACACTTGTATCCCACAAGGAAAATTTTCTCCTCGGGTTACAGCAGAGCAGAGTGACGGAGAGACTCGTGTTTAGGCTGAAATACTTCATGTAAGTGATTGCTGACGGAAAATAGGACTATTTAGGACTTATATTAACAAAAACATTCCACTGATATCTGCTTTAACATGAATGTTAAAAGTTTGATTCACCAAATTCCCATAACCACATAAAATTGTCATAAATTGCTTGTTTCAGTCCGATGAACCTGTTAATGAGGAGGTGTGCATTTGTGAGATTTGATCATTATTAGCATAATCATTGCCCCTAAAATTACCATATAAGGCTGCCTGTTCTTCTTTGTGGGAAAGGTTCATTCACAGAAATATCAAGCAAGTGTAAAAAGGAGAATTTCACACTGCAGAAGTTTGCTGTCAATATAAATGGTGTCAATAGTCATATCAGAGGACCCAAAACAATTAACCGGTACATTTAACAATACAAAATGTAAATTGCACATCTGTCAATGACGTGTTATATTAATACAAATTAGTTCACTATGATTATTAAGTCAAATTAGGGTGTTTTCCTCCTGTGGAAAAAAGGCTCACACAACAGGAGTGGACCACTCATGAATTTTGTTAATGCCTAAGAATACATTCAAATTACTAGAAAATTGTCAAATACCATAAATTCTCTTAAATTGCTTTGTGTGTCTCAGCAAATATGTTTGTATGAGCCAGACTAATGAGGACCGGTTTGTGTTTCTGTTGAGTGTTTGGTTGTTTTTACTGATTTGAGTGACACAAGTACAATTCAATGAATCTTTATTGTATTCAGATGCGGCTCAAGTTAAAAGAGCTGCACTCAGGTTCATTTCAATGAGTTTGGCTGATAAGACCTGTGAGACTGTGCGGGCATGTAGGATGGTGTTACCGTAGTGACAGCTCACTCACTCTCCTGCTAGCTTTGCTATACGTACTGTACTCGTTGGATATGTCAAAACCTTTCCAAAGCAAACTACGTGGTTCTATGCCACTGGGGATATTTTTTATCTTTTGTGCTTTTGGTGAAACATAAAACATTTATCCACATATGGCAACATTAAAATCCAGCTGATATTCAGAGGCTTTATTGTTGGACTATTAGGTGTATGAGTGAAATGATCCGACACTGACTGGCTGCATCTTTCATAGTCAAGAAGATGGTTTGCTTCAAGGTCGCAGCACAGTAAATGATAAGGTGATAGTTTATTGATTGCTCTCAGGCAGCAGCTGTCTTTTGCCTGCTCCCTGCTAAAGGGAGGGTGACCATCCACTTCTCTGCTTCAGTTCATCAGAATATCATCAATCAGTATGAAAGAAAATTAAATAAACACTGAAATATAATATTAGTAGTTCCTATCTCATACCACTTTCACTTGGGGGACATTAGCGTCTGTATGGAACATTTGCCAGATAATGACAAACATACTAAAGTAGTTTAGTGCTAAAGTTAAAGGAGAATTCCGGTCATTTTTGACCCCTAAATCATTGTCCTGATGGTCACCCAGTGTTGGGGGGAGCAAAAAACGTGACTAAAATTGATGCAGGCAAACCAGAGTTACACAATGGCTAGACGACGCTAGGGATAGCAACAACGCTAAACTATGGGGGCAATTCTGTCTCAAAAAACAATCAAATATCTATGGTACATGACTGGAATCATTATGACACACCACTGAACTCATATAGTGTACAGTATAAACAGTATAAACTTTGTGTTTTTGCATGTAGTCACTCACCTCAGACAGCCCAACTCTGAAACATCCTGGAAAGACATTACTATCCCATCACAGAGCGCCTGCTCTCCCCGCCACAGAAACAAACACTTTTTCCTTGTTGTGATGATTTCTTTACAAAAATAAACGGTGGAGCAGTGCAGTGGTAATGTCCAAAATATCTCTGTGATGGGATAGTAATGTCTTTCCAGGATGTTTCAGAGTTCGGCTGTCTGACTCTGAGGTGAGTGACTACATGCAAAAACACAAAGTTTATACTGTTTATACTCTACACTATATGAGTTCAGTGGTGTGTCATAAGGATTCCAGTCATGTACCATAGATATTTGATTGTTTTTTGAGTGTTTGTTGTGGCTGAAAGAATTGCCCCCATAGTTTAGCGTTGTTGCTATCCCTAGCGCCGTCTAGCCATGGTGTAACTCTGGTTTGTCTGCATCAATTTTAGTCGCGTCGTTTTTTGCTCCCCCCAACACTGGGTGACCATCAGGACAACGATTTAGGGGTCAAAAATGACCAGAATTCTCCTTTAATATACTAGCTTTTGCTTACTTTCTAACTTTATGTGACTGGTTGAACTATTCTAAAGTCTCTTTGTTAGGTCTTCTCACAGTTATCCCTCCCCAGCCTCTCTGGCTGCATCGTGCCGGGGCTGTGAATTCGGTGAAGCCCCCCCACCTGCATCTAGGAAGTGTGCTCAGAAACCTCTGCATGACAGTTGACTTCATGGGGTGGATTCCTGTGGGCTTTCCTGTGCTGAAAAGAGGGGCCTGTATTTGTACACAGGTGTGTGAGTGTGTGTGTGTACATGTCTGCTGTGTGCATGTTGTGAGCACAAACGGCTGTGTATTGTATGTGTGTGTTTGCGCATGTCCCAGTGAGGTCTTGGCAATTTCTCATGCAGGGGGATTTCTGCTGAGTGCACGTTTCCACTTGGGTTTAGTCAATAGCCTGCCTTTTAAAGAAGAGCTATCAATAGCACTTTCCATCATCAAGGTGTTGGGACTGTCAGCACATCCACCACATCTGTCAGCAGTTTTAGAATAATATTGCCAAAATTACTTTGTGATTGTTATTGCAGAAATGTGGGTTTTTCTTAACACTGCAGTGACAGCACATCAGCTTGTTACAGCTATTAGGCTTAAGGCAGCATTCCTCTCCCGTGAGTTCTGTACACGCTCCAGTGTTTGATGCCAACATTTACTCCTGACTTCACTTTTCACCCCCTGACAGATAGTTTTCATTAAACGAGTTGCATGGAACCTCAGCAATGAAAAGATTAACACAAGAGATACCATGACAACGTGGCAAGTATCTGTGTTACTTACACCGAGTCCTAACCTTAGTGAGTATAACCTCACGTGTTCAACAGTATCTTTGTTCGCCTTGACCTCTTTACCCTTTTGCGGTCTTGCAGAAGTTTTTTACATTTGCTTTCGAGAGAAAAGTCATTCGATGTTTCTCACAGAGGACGATGTATTTTTCACAGCTGATCCCTCTGTTTGTTGACCCCTCACCTTGTTGTGTTTGTCTCATTTGGGTGTGCAAGAGAGATGCAGAGATGCAAACATTAAAACTAAACTCGTAAAAATATAATTAGAAGCCACGAACCAAATAGTTTGATTGCCATCTAATCTGAGTCTGTCGCATCTTTGGGCTGTAAAACAGGATGCATTGTAGTTTAATGTGAAGAGTGGGCAGTTGTTCATGGCAAGGCGAGGCAAGGCAATTTTATTTGTATAGCCCATTTTTACAAACAGTTTGTCTGTAAGGGCTTCACATAGCATCATAACAACATCCTCTGGCCTTAGACCCTCACATCCACTGAGGAAAAACTCCTAGAAAACCCTTTTAACAGGGAAAAATCTGAGAAACCTCAGGAAGAGCAACAGAGGAGGGATCCCTCACCCAGGACGGGTAGACGTGCAATAGATGTTGTTACAGACAAGAAAACAGTTTATAACACAGAATGTGGGAAACATAGAAATGTTAACAAGAGCTGAAGGAGGCAGCTTCTGGTGGGAGGAAAGGCAGTGAGAGCAGGCCAGCATGATGGGAGGACTAATGGGGACTGATGACCTCAGGACAAACTAAGAGCCATTAATATGCTCAACACAATGCTGGTGCAGTTATGAAAAAAACAGCTATGCCTGAGACCACAGGGCAAAACAGGTGGCATTGCAGTACTGCCCTGGCACAGTAGCTGAAAGGAATGGAATCAGTGTGAGATTTGCATTCAGGCAGCTTTTACTTTAGGCTGTGCTCTGCCCCAGGCTGTGTCATTTGCATTGAAAAAGGATTCCTGCTTCTCTCCTTGAGCTATATGACTCACCGGGGCTCATAGCCACAGATAAGTTGTGAAGGGATGTGCAAAGATATGCTTGGATCAATAGCTAAGCAGCTCAAATCACTCACACCTGACACGGTCAGGTGGACAAGCTGCATAGCTATTATTGTTCTGGCTCTACTCTTTTCTACACAAGCAAGTTGAATGACAAATGATCAGGTTATTCTAAGAAATGTGTTGACAAATGGCTCTTTATTTTGTTTTCATGTGGGTGCAGATCATTTTTGTTTCTTAGATTGAGATGAATCATCCAGCATCATAGATAATGCTGCAGAATAATACTTGGCAGTCTTTTGCAACTTGACACCACAAATAAGTAGCAGTAGCTGTAAAATGACATGTCGGCACGGCTTTATAGCTACCTCCAGATATGTGCTAAGCATTTATTGTACAATGGGGAGAACAAAGCATAGACACGAATTAGGACCAGATTTATGAATAGTTACATAAACACACAATCCTAAAATTGTGTGTATGTTATACACACATTGTTGTGTGTACATGTTACGTAACCCTCAAATGATCCTTCAATTTGTACCACATCCATGACCCCTGGACAAAATGTAGACATCAGTTACTCCCAAAGTATTTGTCTTAATGTGAGTAATAAACTTGGGAAGTTTCATGGTGATATTTGTTAGTTAAAATTTTTATTTTGAAATACATTAAAAAACCCATAGGCGGAGGTGGACATTTCAGTTGAAGGGTCATGGGTGTTGTAAAAATGCATTACAGGTCCAGAAAATGGACTTTCATTCTGAAATTTGGGACATCCAGAGTTTACCCAACGATACACCTCCTTGCCAAAAATCAGGACCTTTCATTTGACCGTGGGGAGTTGGGAAAGTGTGAGAGGTGGACAAAAATGTCCAGGGGTCATCTGACTTAATAAATAAATTAAAAATAATAACCAAAGTAATAATATAATAAAACATAATGACCTAATGTACAGATTGGGATTTACATATGGATTTATGTGTACATGTAGAGATTCTTCTGACTAACAGTGATTTTATGTGGTGTACCTGTATTCTGTGTATGGTACCCACAAATGCTATAAACTGCCCACTGTTTTTTTATTTTTTTTATTTATCCTTGTCTGCTTCAGGCATGCTTTCCTTTCTTTCTGACAAATAATACACAGCTCACCTGGTGCTGTGCCATACAAGCAAAGATAATGGTTTGCAAGATGGTTGAATACAGATAGTCTTTTTCTATTCCTGCTTTAATGCAAACTAAGTGTTTGCAAGGCTAACATTCTGGCAGTTCAAAATGACTGCATTTTATGCCGTTATCCTTCTGGCAAGTGATGTTGTCTGTGTGTTGCCCATCACTCTGACTGGCTGTTGCTGTTAGTTTGTTACTAAGGTGTTTAGCAGAGGGACAGATTTAATTAGTGTAAATGGGACTCTCCTACACGATGGATCCTGTCATATTATCAGTAATGTGGGGGAGGACAATCCCTCAACACAGGCCATGTGATAGCTGTGTCAACAGTATTTCCCCCTGACAGAGGCTGCTTTTAATAACTGGTTCAGGGCATGTTCTCATTCAAAAAGCCAGTGGTGATTATAGTAAGCCGCAGGCATGACAGATAATGATTTGACAGTGCTCTAGGTGATTCAAGTAACATGCAGTAGGTGTGATTTTATACAGTATATCCCATAAACAGGTGACATAAATCATAACCTTAAAGAGTCTACTTTGTAATACTGAATAATTTGCTATTTTCAATTTCAGTAAAGTTTTAAGAGGAGAGCTTGTGAAGCCAAGCAAACAAAAATGGCACAAAGTTGAAATTTTAAGAAAGTACTCTCTTAAAATGTTTAATCAGTTTCTGTCTGCATCAAAATCAACATAATGGTAAACAGTCATGGACTTTGGGTGCCAAATAATTTCCATTGAACTAAGTGCAGCATCTACTGTCTTTATGTATTAGCAATTATGTGGATGCAAAAGTGGTGCAAGGAAAAGTTAATCATTCAGTATAAAAGATGATCTGAATTATACTTTGTACATTGATCTATTTGGCACCAAAAACTAATCACTTGTGCCTCAGCCCATATTCCCACTTTCCAACAAATTTCACTGATATTTCTTAATTGGTTCTTTGAGATATATCTGCAATCTGTCCAGTAAACAGACTAACAGGAAGATAAAACAAAGCCTCCTCGGAGGGGGTGAAAATGCACATCTGTTAGCACGGAAAACTAGTGCTCCAGAAAAAAGTTTCCTCAAGAACATCACACTAATTTGACAGCCGCAGTATGTGTTCTGTCAGACCGGAGGGAGTGTGTGCTTGCATGTTTTGATAGCAAAGAAGTATTTCGTCCCCCCACCTCTAGCCACTCTGCCTCCCCTTCCTCTCACTGAAATCAACTGGTAATGAGGCACACAGCTCTCAGTGTTAGTTTAACTGTGCTAATGTTTGGGTACCTTCCAGGGCCTCGGCAGCAGACGAGCCCAGTACCTCAGCTCCTTGTGTGGGAGAGAAGCTTCAGGGGCTTCCTGTGGTGCCATCAACTGTGGAGAAGCCGACTGATACAGGAGACCACAGCAAAGAAACCTTCAAGGAAAGCTCTGCCTCGAGGGACACCTCTGAAGGTACAGAACTGAATTATATTGACAAGTAGTGATTTGCCTTATATTGTAGATCAAGGGTTCAATTTCAGACCTGAAAAAAGCTAAGCCTATCTCGGCATTCAGGCTCATTGCACTTCTGTATCATAGTGTTCACACAGCAGACAGATCTGATAGAAAACCAAGTGGGACTCCAGAGTTGCGTAAACAGTCATGGACCACACCATAATGACACTGGCAAAATAAGTTGGTGCTCCAGTCCTCTGTTAAAACTGCACACTGCATCTCTTGAACTTCATGAAAGGTGACAAGAATACTGTGTCACAGACTTACAGCCATCTTATGCCTCATTGATTTCCACAGTGTAAGGAGCCCGATACACATATGTATGGCCACATGAATTTGCAGTGACACACATACTGACACAGTACACAGGGGCTCACGCACACATATTCTCTGCCATGATTTGATTTCCACACAGACATGACATGAATCCAATTAATTCAGGATGAGGATCAATAGAGAACCATTTCCATGAGGGAAAATTGCTTTTGGATTTCGACTCAGTCAGCAGTGCTGCCGTTATTTGAAGGTGGCTCAGAAATGAGAGATATAAAGGAGCCCTGCAATGCTGCATGACATTTTTTATGTCCCACTCTTCTGATGTATTTTCACACACTGCCTCTGCTGTCATTTTGAACGTGTACAGTATACTTAAACTGAATAATAAAACTGTATTAAACTCCCAAATATCCAAAACTATGATGCAGAAAGTAGAAAAAGCAGGTTAACCTAGGATAGATGACTTTTGTTCTGATCTTAATGGGAAATCTATTATAGACTTCATTTGTGCTTTCACATGTGGCTTTTTTGTTTTCCAAATACCAGACTCAAGTAAACATTTTGTATTCATGTTAGCCTGTTGTGGAGAGCAAAGCAGCTCTTTGTGTAGACAGACTGTGTTTCAAAGTTGTTTAAATGGATCATTATGAATAATGAACTATTTCCTGTTTGTAAAAGCATGTTCCGTCTCTTGATTGTGGTCATGGCACATTTTGAAGTGATTATCTGACATTGATTTCCACATGCCTCCCATTTGTGCGTTCTCATTTGCAACAACTAGGACATATTCATAACGGCAGTGTCATTTTGTGATTGCTTGCAGTGTTAGCGTGACCTATGAGTGAGTTCATTAAAGTGTCATTGTGCTGCTGTAGAGAAAAGTTAAATAAAAGTGAGAAAACACATCGGGGAACTTCTGGTTTGCCACTTTTGAAATAACAAGCCGTGTTCCCAAGAGGCCCAGTCACTTTGCAGATATGCTGATAGTCAGGCTGATAGCCCAAATCCAGTTGTTTTATTCTCTGTACTGAATCCTTTCTGAATGCAGTGGAGGAAAGTGAGCAAGATATAAAGAACATTTGTGTAGCTAATCCTCTTTTGAAGAAAAGCAGTTGCTCTTTGTTCATCTCCTGGATTGTGCCCAAGGTTATTTCGAATTTTAGACTGAACGCTGCTGAATAATCCATGACAGAATACACATCTCCAATCAGATTAATTGAAAACAGTGATTGTTGCTGTTCGGGGCTTAGGCGAAAGTGTTGCAGACAAATCACAGTTTAAAACCAAATCAATAAAGCTCACTGAGCTAAATTAGGCTGAAACACTCTCAAAGCAGTTAATGACAAATCCTGTCGAGCGTAGAGATAGGATGGGTCAATAGCTCAAACAAGCTTGATACAATCATGTTGCGTCACGTGGACAAAGCCATTACAGCAACACGCGCAGGAGCTGTGCCAGGTCTGCCTGAGCAAAAAGACCTTCAAATGCAAATGATACAATAAGTATGTAAATATTCAAAGGCTGTGTGAATTCCTAACCAGAGGCTAGAGGATCTGGCATCTTTTATCTATTCTGCTTTGCCAACAGGATTCAGGGAATGTAGTTTGGAGCGCGTATTGTGTGTGCTGCGTGTGTGTTTGTTGTTTTTGAGAGAGAAATTTAAAAGAATGATTTAACAACAGGAGGTGCAACTATCAAACAGAAAGGGAGATAAAAGGTAGAAGACAGACACCACTATTTTTCCATTTAAAACAATGCTTGTTCACTTTGATGTTACTGCTTTTCCCTGCCAGCTGTATGTGTGGCTGAAGCTGAAGCTGGGCCACAAACAGCAGAGGCTTCAGAGGTGATCTATGATGATGTTCCAAGTGAGGACCCGCTCTCCCCTGATGCAGGTTTGTAGCTACAACTGCATTGTGTTTCATAGCATGTTTTGTCCGTCCGTGAATATCAGTGTGAAACTTTTGATGTGTAACATTTGTGAGTGTTTAGCAGATATGATTTATGAAGATGTTCAGAGAGACGCTGGCCCTGGGAACGCAGACAACGGCTGGAGCTCCAGTGAGTTTGAGAGCTATGACGAACAGTCTGATAACGAGGCCAAACAACCAACACGGAGCAAGGTATTATGTGTGTGTGTGTGTGTGTGTGTGTGTGTGTGTGTGTGTGGGGGGGGGGGGGGGGGTGCATTCCTGAAATATGTATTTAGTTAACAAAAATGATCCTCTCTGTTTATTTTAAATGGCGTCACGACTGGCTGGGTTGTTTCGGTTGGTTTTCAGCACTTACAAAATTATCAAGGAGAATATTTCATCATCTGCTCCTCTAGCACAGTTGTTGTTTATTAATGTATAGAACTCGAAGGGAAACATAAAGAACATGAAAAATGGATAACAGGTTGTCTGGGCTTTCTACTTTCATTGTGGAATGAAGGTAAACAAGAGCCGTTTCTGTTTGAAAAGCCTCAGATCTCCTTCTCTTTCCTCTGCCAAAGATACTGTTCATCACTCTGCAGCGCGGCTACAGAGTGTCGGACTTCCACATGATGGCACTGTGTGCACATTCACATCGGGCTGCATTTCCTCTATGCTTCACCAGCCTTTAACATGCATGCTTTGTAGCAGGCATGGGGGGAAATCTGGAGTCATACTAATAAAGTAGTCTTTTGCTGAGTTGAGCCATCATCAATGTATAGACTTACATCTTCTTTTTCACATTTTTACATATCCAGGTTGTTTATTTATGGATGTAACTACGCTGTAAAGCAAGACAATCCAGAGTTAATGCTCTGAGAAAGGAGGGAGACCAAGGGGGAAAAGTGTTTGTTGTAGCGGGACAAAAATGAGTTGCTCCGGTAATTACAGGAGGGTGTGGTGTAAAAGTCCCCCCACAGCTCTGTTGGCATGCTCTTCCCAGGCCACTGAACAAAAGAAGGGATTCAGCTACACTGGTTGAACAATTAATGATGAAACCTTGACTGTGAGGGTCCGACGACAATTTTCAGCCGACATAGCCTTAATCAAAAACACATTGTTTTTAATTAATCCTGCCCGATTCATTTTTCACTAAGTGTACCTGAAGTCCGCCTCCTGTTCAGCTCATTGCTTAATTGGTGCAGCCTGGGAGAGCTGCAACAGAGTTTGCCTCTTTAATATTTGCCCTAAACCGCCTGCAACCCCCACCCGCACCCCCACCCCCCACCCCTCTGTAAATCAGTGGCCATTAGTCTCATAAGCCATAACGCTCTGACCAACGCAGTGCTCCAGGCTTTCACTCTCTGTGCTTGTGATTAATTCCTGATGTGAAGTAGCTTGTTTTGCCTTGATCACTTTGCCTTCCGTTTCCCTTTTCTATTTCCTCTCCCCCTACACTTTTCCTCCACCAACCGCCATTTGTGGCTAAACGCACCCCATGCCCGTCCCTGTCCCACACCTGTAGCTCTCTCCTGAAGTGTGCCGGCTGAGGGAGCGCTGTGCCAGGACCAAACGTGAACTGGCCATGAGGCTGTCTGGCAAGCACAACTATGACATCAAGGTATATCCACAGAAGCCAGCGAACGCAGTGATCGCACTATTTCTTTGCAGAGCTGAAAGCAATCTGCTCGATGTTTGCCAATAGGACAGATGATCACCCATTGCTGAAATATGCTGTGTTGTATGCTTAGCTAACTCAGAGGCTTAACTGTCTGTCTGCACCATCCCTCCCAGCTTTGCTTTGGACTGTGACTTCTCTTTAAGATTCTCTGTTGGCCTCTCTCTCTTTCCCTGCCTGGTTTAATATCAAGACGCATTTATGGGCCACATGAATTATTAAATAATATTCCGTGTATTTACTTCCATAAACACCAGTGCAACTTGCCCCCAATTAATGACCTACTTTCCTGAAGTAGCATCATTTAAAAATACTATTACCCTGGGTGTATTCTGGGTTTGTGGAGTCTGGTTGCAGGTCCTCTGTGAGTCTCAGGGTGGAGTTGGCGGTCAGCTAAATTCTCCCACACTTAGCAAAGTAGCTGTGTTACTCGGATGTGGAGCTCACTCTGTTACCATAATATCTCAATGATATGCTCATAGACTCTCTGATTAGAGGCTGCACAGCGACCACAGGGAGCCGCAGATGGTGAGATTCATGATGAGCCCACTGTGCGCCACTTCTCTCCATCTCTCTCCAGAGGAGCACCGTAGGTTATCAAGTCTCCACAGCATGGCACATTCCTCGTGCTCTAACACTTCTCTCTTGTTTTTGTCTGCTCCTTCCAACCAGGTTCAACAGCTCATGAAGGCGGCGAAAAGTGGAACAAAAGATGGGCTTGAAAAGACCAAAATAGCCGTCATGCGAAAAGTTCCCTTCCTGCAGAGAAAAGATCAATTGGGTAATGCAGGGATGACTGAGCTTTGTAATTGTTGGTCAGCTTTATTTTTTGGATGAATGTTTCTCTTTTTTTAGTAGTGGGTATTGGTTATGAAGTGTGGGTTCGGTTGCTCTTTGCAGTCGGCGAATTAGAGGCAGTTGCTTTTGTATAGCCAAGCCAAAGAAGTGTTGGAGGCAGATAGAGTAGAAAGTCTTACTTTTTCTTTATACAAATCCCTTAAGGGAGAAATGAAAGCACTGTGAAAGAGACAGATCTCACTGATTATAAGTATAATAAATAAAACACCAACTAAAACACTCTTTTTCAGTTTTTGAGACTGGCGATGTGGTCGAGTAAAGCTTTTGATGTGTGATGGAGAGGGAGAGAGAGAGAGAGAGAGGGGGAAGGATGAAGCAACAAAGCCTATACAATATAGGTTGTATTATAGGAGCCCTTGTCTAACAATAGAGGAAGATTAGCATCCATTAGTGAAGTATGAAGGAGTGCCATAAACCACATATAGCAGACCCATTCCTCACAAATCTCCCAACCATCACAAAGAGGTAAAGAGGCCAGTGCTGCTATTTTTAGGTGTTGATCAAGGGAAATCTGCACGGCATTATATTGCTTTTCCACCAATCCTCTGTTATCATTCCAAAGTCTTTAATTGGAATGGTGGAAGCATGGTTACGGAAGTGGAGATTTTTTAGTTTTGAAACTGTCAAACATCTTTGTGCCAATGCAGAGATGAGAATGTGCCGGATCGTGTTTTGCATTATGTGTGCCTGCTTTACTCCTGCAGAGATACAGTATTGTTTCGAATTTCTCCCTTTTTTTCTCTTTTTTTTTGTATTTCTCTGTCTGTGTCTCTCCATCTCTCTGCTGTCTCTCCATCTCTTCTTCAGAGAGCACAGAAATCTCTTCATATTTTAGAGGTAATAAACTTAGTGTGTCGCAGTGTCTCCGGCTGCAGTGAGATCTGAAGGCTGGCTTTCTGTTTCCCCTCTCTGTCTCATTCTCTGTGTCACACACACACACACACACACACACACACACACACACACACACACACACACACACACACACACACACACACACACACACACACACACACACACACACACACACACACACACATGCACACACTGTCTCTTTTTAACCTTCTGGTGTTTTTCTCTTTCATTTCTGATTGTCTGCAGAAGAGGAGGATGATGCAGGATACCTGGATGTGGCTGTGTCAGAAGTGAAGCACCCCCCTCCACAACTGAGCCCCATGCCAGAGGGGCTGACCAGCTACCAGGTACAGTACGCCTGGCACCTTTTGTCCAGATTTCTTTTTCCCCCTACTGCATATGTTCAGCCCACTTTTGTAGCAGAAACATCAAGCATCCGGTATAGTCTTAAGATGAGACCGTAGGCTTGTCATCTTAAAAGCACTGATTTGTTGTTTCAGTATTTTTACATATCTATACAGACAATTCTCTTTTGTCCTGTTTGGGAAGGCAGCATGTTTTACAACAGCTAAAACGCTTTCTGTCACATCTTGGGAATCTGAAGACTCAGACTCTGACGAAGACCTTGTTCAAACACACCTACAGTACTCCTCCTTCGTTTTTTTTTTCCTCCTGTGACGAATGCATGATTATAGTGCAATCCATCAACCTGCGCCATGCTTAACTGAAAGCATAGCGCGCACCGCAGCCCCATCATGTCCTCTTAGCGCTAGATTTCCTGACTGGTCTGTTGTCTCCACAGGTTGTCAGACGCCATATCCTCAGTTCCATCATTCAGAGTGAGCGGAGCTACCTAGAGTCTCTCAGGAGAATCTTGCAGGTGAGTTGTTTAGTCCCTGTTGTCCTCCTCTGCCACTTACAATATCTTCACCATTTAGCCATTATGAATTAAACTGAATAGAGAAGCCGTGACATCCATCAAATTACCGAGGTGTCTCAGTGCAGAAAAAAAATCCTCATCAAACAACCCTCCCCATTTCTGTGCGCTAAGAGACAAAGGGACTGTAGGGCTTGCATAGGATGTAGTGCAGTTTTATCTCTTCTGCACAAAAACTATGACTTGTTATCTCTTCATCACAAAAATGAGAGTAGCACCTACTGAGATGGAATCAGTGGCAATCAGTGACTAAATATTTCATTGTCTAGAACAATGTGTTACCTTTGTTGTCGAGCGACATGATTGTGTGTGCTACTTGGGAAGGCTTCGCTCCTCTGAAATCTCTCTTCTTATTCAGAGAGTCCAGCCAAGTGGTAAATGCAGCGTCTCCAGACAGATAACAAAAAAATAAAAAAGACAAAGAGCCACAAGCACAATTAGACATTGATGGCTGTGACTTTAATTTTTACTGTAAAACAGATTGCACAGTTGTTCATGTTGCGTTGCCTGCCCGTGTTTCTTCTGTTGAGGATTAATTTACTGTTATGGATTTACAGAAATACAACATCAGGCACAACAACAAAAATTAGCTCTGCTCTTGTTCAGATCGATCCTTTTTTCTGTTAAATATTCTTTTCATCTTACTTGTTTTGGCTTTTACATAAAGTCATCTATACTTCAGCATGTTCAGATACAAAGACGTCACGGTCGCTGGCTTGCCATCCACAAAAAGCTCTTGTCAACTTATTTCTGCAGGCGAGGCTAATATTCCCATGAGCACCGACTGAAGAATCAATCACTATCCCTTTCACCATTTTTGTTTTTGCATCTTTTCTTTAACTTTTCTCGGAGCTGCCTCTCGCCATCGTCAACTGGCTTTTATGATTACAAGTCACCTTGAATTCAGAGCATGTTTGCCAGTGGCTAATGCTTTTCTTTGGGTGAATCCTTTGGTTGGATGCGTTTCCAAGCACCATGACTACATTTCCTCATTATCCCAGATTCATAGGATATTTGTCAGCTACCTCTCAGTTGTCTATTTATGCTGTTGAAAAGAAAAAGGAAGGCGGACTGCTGATTCATCTTTAAGCAGCCACCCACACACACACACACACACACACACACACACACACACACACACACACACACACACACACACACACACACACACACACACACACACACACACACACACACACACACACACACACATGCATTATGTACATCTGTGACAATAAAACCCCAATTTTCTCTCATAATCTCATCAGGAATACCACCGACCACTGATGGAGGCTGATCCACGCATCCTGAGTCCACGGAAGATCCGGCCAATATTTTACCGAATCAGGGAGATCACACAATGCCACTCCATGTTTCAGATTGCACTGGCATCTCGTGTGGCTGAGTGGGATACCAGTGAGAAAATTGGAGACTTATTTGTTGCCTCGGTTAGTGTGTATTTGCATGTTTCCTGTATGTATCTTCACATGGGGGAGGCTTTTTTGCTGCATTATTTGTGTGTGTGTTTTGTTTGTATCTATAAAACAGCCAATCAAAGACTCAAATTCTAGGTAGAAGCACTCATATTTTTCTTGGCATTTCTATTGAACTTCATAACACAATCTCTGCTACCAGTGTCATAATGAGCTACAGGTTTTAGAAGGAGCAAATAGGGATAGTTTACCCCAAACATGGAATCAATTACAGTGGTGATGACTATCTCCTCAGCATCCAGTGGGATCTCTGGGATATGCGTTTACACTTTTTCTTTCAGTTTTCTGTTGTGAGTCTCCCCAGTGTGCTCATCCATAAGCACCGCTCATTATTTTCTTTAAAAAAAAGTGCTGATTTGACCCTCTCCTTCTCTGCTGGCCAATACACACTGGTCCTGCCATCAAATGAGGCCACATGGAGAAGGGAAACATTGGGACTGTGTACTCTTTATTTAGCTGCCCCTTTGTCATGTGGCCATGTTTGTGTTCCAGCAGGGCTTGTAGTTACATCTGAGAGGAGGGTGTGAGCAACGCAGGTTAATTCCTTCTTGTGATTCGCTAATTCCCCACCACTCCTTAAACTGCTGCTATCAGCTGCCTGGTGTGGGTTTAATTGAGGAGAGAGAATGAATGTCTACCGCGCCGCAGACACACCCCCCTTTCGCGCACACACTTTCTGTCTCACACTCTGCAACCTCATTCCTCTTTGCCCAACCTCTTAAATGGATCGTGAAGGGTATTGCAGTAACCGAGATGGTAAACAAACCAATTTTTTAAAGTACTATACTTAAAAGGCCCATTTTGAGCCTCTCTTTACATTGAAATTACCGATGGGTCCTGCAAACAAGATGGTTAGACAGACATTCAAGATGTCAGAGGAAATTACATGAGTTTGTGGATGCGGGTGCAAAGACAAAATAATCAAACAGGCAGAGCAGTAGACCCCCCCCCCCCCCCCTCCCCCATTGCTGTCAAATCATTATGCTTGTTTTCTTTGTTTCCACAGTTTTCCAAGTCAATGGTGCTGGATGTATACAGTGAATACGTCAACAACTTCACCAGTGCCATGGCTCTCATTAAAAAGGCCTGCATGTCCAAGCCAGCTTTTCTGGAATTCTTAAAGGTGAGTTGCAAAGCCCATGAGCAAAAATGTTCTTCTTTTTTTTTAACCCAATTTTTTTTTTTTTTTTTTGTCCTTTGCTTCTTCTTTTCTCTGTTGTGTTCCATCAAAGCCCCAAAGCTAAAGGCTTCAATAATGCATGCTTCTCAGGTTTCCACAGAGACAGAACAAGAATTCAGTGCGTTAAAAGTTGGTGTTAACACAGAATACAAAATTGTTATTTACATATAGTTCATGATTCTTGGTGTTAAATAGTATGGATTAGGGCTGAGCAATTAATCATATTCGTGATATGAACATGCGCGATAAACACATCGCAAAAGGTTGCCTGATAGGCAATGAGTAAGGAGAATCGATAATTGATTGATTATTCATGAGCAATTTGTTCAATAAAAGTATGCTCAAAATATTTTTTTCTATTATTCTGTTCAGTGTTGCAGGGTATCTATTAAAGCAGAAAAACATAGGAACTGCATGGTTAATATGCACACTTAAATAATTGTCACATCATCATCGCAATATTGAACAGTGTCAGCAGCGCACATTGCACATTATGCTCATATCGTGCAGGTCAAGTATGGATTATAGGTTATATTGTCCTTAATTTCAGAAATAATGACCTTGTCACCAACATTTCGATTGAAAACTATAATGTCCAGGGTTGTCCTGTTAATGAACATGGCCTGTATTTATGTTGTAAATGCATAATAATTCTCAGAATCTGACACTAATTATTATTTTGTACTGTTCTCGCTGCTCTTGAATTTTTTAATGTATCTCAAAAAGCATGTGATTTTTAGTCTGGGGCCTTTCCGTCAAAATAAAAACACCAAGCTAATAAAATGCAGTGAAACTTTTTAATTTAAGGAATATAATTTACAAGAAAGTCCCAGAGCCATTAAGTTAACCTTTTTTATTTATTGTATTACACATTTTTTGCATTTATTGTATTACAAATTAATGTCTATTTTATAAGTTTTATGTTGGTGAACACTTTTACTTTGGTGAATTTGATGATTTCCGTATCCGCTCTCAGACCAGAACCAGAATGCAGACAACATTGGGAGTTAACAGATACAGGCTCTTCTCCTCTCTGAAGAGCCTGGTGACGCCAGGCTATGTGATTTTTACAATGAGGAAATTGCAAAGTTTCTAGTTGGCCAATATATGAAATGGAAATTGTTTCTGTACTTAAAGCAGAAGTGAGTGATCCGGTCGTTTTCGCTAATGCTGCGTTCCAGGCAGGCTTTTGAAATCGTAAATTACAGCTTCAAGTCACAATTTACGACTTTGTAGCGTTCCAGGCAACCCACTCGTGTTTTTCCGACCTGTTTTACCGGTGAAAGTCACTATAACGGCCACTCGTAACTTCCGACCGGTGAACTCGTACCAGATCGAACTGGTACCACTTCACGGTCGGAAAAATACGAGTTTCCTTGAACGCACCATAACAGTCCTCGTCGCTACGTCACCACATTCACGGCGTTCCTTGGCTGCACACACAGCCCTGCATGCCGTTCTCTCTCCTCATTGGATAAAAACTGTAGGATACGATAAATGTTTTCTCTTCGGCTCAGAGCAGAGCAGAGGGACTGAGAGACCCGTGTTTCAGACCAAACACTCTATGTAAGTGATTGCTGTCGGAAGATATAACTATTTAAGACTTATATTAACACAAATATATCACTCACTTCTGCTTTAATACTTGTACTCTGTTTACTTAATACTTCAGATATTCATTAGGATTTGTGAACAACAAAATATAGTGCCAAGGTGCATAGAGAGTGCCAAGAAATGATTTCAGTGTGCTGAGTTGAACAATTCCCTGTGCACACAGCATTCATGCATGAGTATGACCTGGATCATTGAGTTGTAATGCTGAGTTACAGAACCAGATCACACAGCTGACAGCCCTGCGTGTTTCTCCAGATAACATGAGTCCCTTTCTTTCTGTTGAAAGGTTCCTCTGTCTCTCCCACTGCCTGTTGCAGCTCACACTGGCAACGTGGAGACAAACCAAATAGTAAATTGGAGAGAGACTGAAAACCACAAAATAAATTACTTCATTATCTTGTTTTTATGTTTTGTGGAGGCACATGACCATAAGCATGTAACAAATATTTACAGTGATGGCAATTATTACATTTAGTTTAGTGAGTTTGAATACAGTTTGCAGACGGTACTGTATGATGTAATGTGAGGGCTGCATTTGCAAAGAGGTACATTTGTGAGCTCAGTATAAATTACTTTCCAAAAGCCAGAAGACCACAATGAAAGCATTTTTCTTGTAGGGAAACAGCACATCTCCTTTGACATTCTGATCTGGTCATACTGGAAAGATTTTACTTAGTGCTCATGAAACAGCGTCTTTTGATCACAAGCCCTGCTTTCCTCACCTGTGATTTAATAGTTCAGTGGCTGCTGACCACTGTTGTCGCTCTCTAAGGTGTTATGCTTGTTTAGTGTTGTTGTCCTGGAGTTACCAGGGGGATTCCTCTTAATGCCTGTTCACTTAATGAACAAGAAACAGGGATCTTGTGTCACTGACAGTTTAGTGAGTGAAGGTGGGCTGTGTAGGACCAGAGTCCCACAATTTATGTGTTATGTACACAAAGTTAACTATTACATTAGAATACAAAATGAAATAATACATCTTATTACACTAATATTGGTGTTCTGCTACTCTACTAGTTGCTGACCTCATGAATGATTTATATAGGGCCAGTACAATGAGAGAATATGAGATTATTGCTGACTGGCTAATTAAGTAGCCTACATGTGAGTGAACTCCACAGTAGATGGAGTTCACTTACCCTGACTGAACGGGGGCTGCAGTCTGAAATTTTGCTCTGCGAGTATATGATGTGTTTTTCTAGTGCTATGTTAAGCCTTTAGAGACTAACTGATTGTAAAAATGGGCTATCCAAATAAACATGCCTTGCCTTGCCTATCTTGTTGAGGACATCAATCAATGTCCTAATCCTAACTTCATCATTTGTTGAAGTGTAATAATGATTTTAATAAGATATGAGACACAAACCTTTTTTAAGAGGACATTTTTTGTCAGATTTCAATATCAACAAAATCAGACAACATCAATACTGTGGCGTCGCATAACAAATTGTGTAAAGTTTATTAATTGAAGTTGATCTTATCCAGTATGTAATAATATTGGATGTGACAGTGACTGGTGGTTCAATAATGTGACTATGATGACCAGAAAAATAAAAGGTATTCATAATTCATACAGCTGGTACCATCAGATAAGCTCACATATATTTGTGAATTTTACCAGACGGCATCATAAAGTGCCTGGAAAACACAGGGTTTGGCTCTTTTCATATCAGAACATCAATACCAATCCAATTTATAATATAGTATACATTTATTCACAAATGACTCATCTACGTGCCATCTTAAAAAGAACAAAAGTTTCTGAAGTCTAAGGAAAAAGGTATACTCACTAAAATAAAACTGCATTTAATGGCAGAGTATGTCACAACAGTAATGTTTCTGGAACAAATGTGTGTACATGTATACTGTATATGCATGTGTATCCACACATTACACATTACATTTCCTTTTTGCATTTCTACCTCACAGTTGATCCAATCCAGCCTTTACTACCATACAGTACCATCTTTGAAATGTATCCAGTCTTGACACTGCACTGGAACAATATCTTTTCCTGACCTACACCCACAGTAATACATTAGACGCATACACTCATCAAATCTCCTCTTTCATACTCTCCTAC
Source organism: Trachurus trachurus (assembly GCF_905171665.1). Lineage (NCBI taxonomy): Eukaryota > Metazoa > Chordata > Actinopteri > Carangiformes > Carangidae > Trachurus > Trachurus trachurus. The sequence continues at coordinate 35,199,359 of NC_139896.1, forward strand.
GACTGCTAAACCCTGATTTTCAAATCTTATTCACCCACTCACACTCCTACTCCTGGGCCGGAGACTAGAGCATTATGCTAAGCTCCTCTTGAAGTAGGAATAGTTTAGTTTCCTTCTAATGGTCTTTATAGACTAAAATGTTTTCCCAACTGCATGTTCTGTTTTAATTCTTTTTTTTTTTTTTTTCAGAAAAAGCAGGCAAATAGTGTTGACCGGATCACCCTGTATGGCTTAATGGTGAAACCCATTCAACGATTCCCTCAGTTCATATTGCTCCTGCAGGTAAACAACTGTTGTTTGTACAGGGCTAGTGATTTAATGTGTATTAATTAAAGGAATCTTACTAGTTAAAACACTTCAAATGTGAGAAACTTGACAAAATAATGATTTAGCAGTACATACACTAATAAAGATGCAATGCTGCAAGGCCACAGAATCGATTAGATTTGAACTTATCCAGAGAACAAGAAGTTGTACATTACATACTTTACATCGGGGTTTGCCAGAGCTTGAAAAGTAGCTAGCCCCATCAGTTTTTCATAGTGCTGGCTTTACATCCCAGCTCCTCCACTTTCTATTCTGTGCAAAGATTTGGATTTGAGCTTGACTTGCTGGATCTGCAGCAGCTCATTTCATCCCTCAGTAGGCATTGATTATCCATGAATTCAAAAGATAAGTTATGAATGTGAATCAGGCATTTTCTTCTAGCCTAAACTCAGTACTCCAAAGAGGAAGTGTATGTATTAAATCATACATTATAGCGAACTAGAGCTCAAGGCATTGAGGAACATCTGAGTTGCATATCAAGATAACACCAAGCTTTCAACCAGTCAGAGATGCAGGACAAACAAAGATTTGTTACCCCAACTTTTCTCATATGAACTTTGATCATTTGGAGTTTTTTTTTTTTTTAAATTCTGGATACAATGAGCTTTACAATTTTAAACCATTGTTGACTCAGTATGGTAACCTAAATCCTTGAGAACGTGTGACAAACACACAGCTCAAATTAAACAGACCTATTTGACCCTGATGTGAACTTGAAGGTCAAGACAACAACAACAAAAAACCTATTTTGTTTTAATTCAGCACATTGCAAGATACAGAGAAAGGTATTAAATCACATAGAGGGTGGTGAGTGTTTTCTAACTTCTTTACTTCAAACTCCCCTTGTAACCTTTTCCAGGACATGCTTAAGAACACACCGAAGGGCCACGTGGACCGGCTGCCGCTGCAGCTGGCTCTCACAGAGCTGGAGATGCTGGCTGAGAAGCTGAATGAACAGAAGCGAGTAGCTGACCAGATTACAGAAACTCAACAACTAGCCCGCAGCGTCAGTGATCGCCTGCTCAGTAAGGTGACTGGATATACACACACGCTCTCCCCTCCCTCCCACATGCACATGCACACACACACGCTCCCATGCTCCAATCAAATCAACTGTGAGCCAGGCTCTGAGCCTTTTAACTCCTCTATGTTGTTATCACTGTGAGCCAAACACCTATGAATTAAACTAGTATATAGCGATTGCTTATATCACTTTCTTGCACATTAATCTAGGGAGGCATTTTTATTTAGAGAAATTATCTCCTAGAAATGATGCCCATTATCATCCCTAAACAGTACCAAATGCAATGGCAGAGGCGTTGCCTCTCCATTACCACACTGAAATTACAGTCCTGCCGCTGCAAATCTGAACAAATGCTGCTCTGAATAAGAAGAATTAGGGGGTAAATGAGACATTTAATTGGAAACTGTAAGAGAGCTATCTCTTTCACCCTGTCTCTCTCCCGCTTCCTCTTGCTCTCCACTTTGCCTCCCCTCTATTCTCCACTTGCACTCCCTTGCTTACCTTCCCACTCCACTTATACACTCTTCTTCTCTTTCTCTTGTGTAGCTGCATCTTTGTCTGTCCTCCTCTCTCTCACCCTCCCCCCTTTTTTTTTTTTCCTCTATCAGCCCTTGCTTTCTAGGACTCTGAGATGAGCTGATTCGGCCAATCTCCCCCACTCCACACAGAATTCCATTTGCTGCGGTGACACTGCAGAATTCCAATAGGAAACAGTCTACTCTATTGCCCCCATAACCATCCAATGAAATATTCATTCTTTGTCTCAAAGTGTCTAAGTCGCCAGAATAGGGCAGATAACAATGGGAGTGAGAATGGGCTTTCCACACATGCACACGCACATGTTTGCACTCAGACTCACATGTACATGGTGCAATGCCCTCTGTGCCAATTGATGCTTGAAGACTTTTAAGGATGTATTCTTATTGCGGCCCACCTCGTGAGGGAGCTGTATGGTTTTTGTAGCCATCAAACATCAGTCCTAGTCAGTCTAATGATTCATCCTGTGTGCTATCTGAGCCACAGCCAAAAGCAGCTACAGATTGGCTGCAGATAGGACAGAGACATTACTGCACTGCAGGTTGTAGAATGGACACAGCAGCGTGATTCATTATTCTCTTAAATCTGTGTCTCTTGAACCAACATCAACATCAAATATCAGGATGTGGACTCCTTACTTTGACTTAACCTGCTGCTTGAAGTGTAGTAGCTTCACTTCATTTGTTTAATTTGTTATGACCCTGAATTAAATTGGCACAGTATAAGTCTTGAGTCAGTCATAAACAGGGCTTGACCAAAGTGTTAAAAAAGCTTTCTGTTGCTATTTCCTTTTGCCAAACATAATGGAAGACTGGAAAGCCCAGCATGTGGCAACATACTGTAGCACAAATTGCATCTGTTATCAGATTCTTTAACTCTGTGTGTGTGTAAAGGTATGCATGCTGCAAACTGTTAATGTATTTCCATCCCAATGTGTTTGCTCCAATACAGTGGAAAATATTGTGTCTCCTACTTAAGTGAGTGTAGGTTCTGATGTGGTGGTGTGGTGGATGGCACGACACAGACAAAAAGACTAAGAATGATCTGCAAAAATGTGTTGGATGTATTTATTTAAAACATGCCAATACAAGTTTCTGGCAGCTCCACTGAACTGAAGGTTGCCTCTCTCATCACATGCGTGCACAACAAAGACAGAGAAGGAGCGTGAGCCACCGAATGAACAGTCACGCATGTGCTGTCTCTGTCTTCATGTAACACACATTAAATGACCTTCAACAGCTTGGTTTTATGGGTAATCCCTGATGAGACATGTGATCCTCCAAGCCTGATTTTTCTGTCCTTCAGGCATTGAACTCTGGAGTCCTGGTCCTTTGTGATGCTGTCTCCTGTGCCTCTGATCTGATTTCTGTGTCCCCTATAGCAACTGAACTCGGAGCAGGGGTCACTGGTCCTCTGTGAGACGCTTATTGAGACTGTGTATGGCGACCGGGGACAAGTCCTGAAGTCAAAGGAGAGAAAGGTCTTCCTCTTTGATGATGTACTCATCTGTGCCAATATAAATGTCAAGTAAGTCCCTCTTGTAGAGCTAAGTGAAGCCATATGGCTTTTCATTCAAGAATACTTTGCTAATGCGTAGTGCTAGCATGAAATTGTATGTACGTTTTTTAAGGAAAACTGCACAGTTGGGAGAAATAGCTATTAGGTGACATCGGGCTCTAATGTGATGCCCTGGGTTTTGCAAGGATATTTTGGCAAACTGCATAGCAAAGAGAAATAGCTGCTAGGGCTTTTGGGCGCTATCAGGAGTTGCAGCAGCTTTATCAGCTTTAAACAAATGGTAGAATGCCTAACTACAGCTACAGGAGTCCTAGATTACTGACATAAAACATTTTTTGGTTTCATTCCAATTTATTTTCTGTGACAACAACATTGATCACATCGCTCTCTTTCACTTCCTCTCTCTCTCCTTCGCTCCCTCTCTTGAGAGAAGTAAACAGGAAAGGGATTTCGTCTGTTTTGCAAAGCTCCTGTCATAGATGTGGCTTAAAGCGCTCTTGTTCACCCTTCAAAGTAATTATCGCTCTACGTCTCATTCAACTCAAGTGTCCCGAAGTTGACTTGGTCTGCCCTCCAGGATCTTGACAGACCGATCACAATGTTGATTATCTGTGTGATTACAGGAATACATGAATAGCAATGAACTCATCCCAGCACAGCCAGGGGTACGGTTCTGGTAGGAAACACGTGTGATCATACAGATTCCAGTTCTAACACCTAAATCTTCTTCTTGACAATTCAGAGAGCGTCTCCTCCTATGGAGTGCAGGGTATAGTGCTCTGAGCAGGTTGCCAGTAGGGTGGGGATTTCTCTCAGGTTGTTTTCTTAATAAAATTCCACCTTTAAGTTTCTTTTTTTTCTTATCTCCACCAGGGGGCCGCCGGATATCAGCAGCCTAGTCCCCGTTGGCCCCAGGTACACCATGAAGTGGAGCGCCCCCTTACAACAGGTGCAAGTTGTAGAGGTGGGGCAAGAGGGCGCTCAGAGCAAAGACACCTTCATTCAGCAGAGTGGGACTAAGCGTCCAAGTGCCATCTGCTCTTCAGGTAAAAAAAACAAAACAAAAGTGTACCAGATCTCACTCCTTTCCCCCCATGTCATACAGCTCATCTCATCACTAGGACTAACTTGACTAGCCTCAGCACCTTTCTCTGACTCAGCAAAGCTAATCCAGTTCTGTTTGGTGCTGTATTCCTAAAGATTCTTAGTGCAAAGAGTTGCTCCTAGTGGCCAAATTCTAAGAAAATTCTTAGAATCATGATGTTTTCTTAGAATTTCCCCTAAAAGTGAAGAGTAGATAAAGATAAAAGCTATTCCTAAAGAATCTTAAGAGAGCTCCTAAGGTGAGATCTGTTAAGAGCAGGGAAGAGGACTTAGGAGTTTCCTAAGCAGAGGACAAAATGGCGGACGGAAGAGGCAGGAGAGATATTCTCCAAACACTGGATGACAGTGAATTAATGAAACGCTACAGATTGGATCGTGCAGGAATCATGTTTGTGGCTGATCTCATTAGAGATGCACTTACTTCTCCAACCCAACGCCACAATGCAAATGAAATGAAATGAAAGCCAGCCAACACTGCGTCTTATAGGCCGGTCAGCAGTCACAGACATTGATGAAAGCTGAGCCATTTTACCCTCGTTAATACCAAATTGAGTTGAAATGTTGAAAGTTGAAAGTGCAAAAATGACCAGCATGGCAATTAATATAAGCAAATAAATCTAACTATCACTATGTGAATACTGTGCAAGTGGGTCTATGTTTTCACACATTTTGTAGGATAATTTTAAAGTATAGCTTACTATTCATTTAACAGATATTTTCTTTTATGTGAAATATTATTTATAATTACACAGACTTCATAAGATTAGATTCTATGGTTAAGTTTATCAATTTGAGGGTCCATCCTTTGCCCATTATCACCAAAAGTATATTTCTTATCTAGCTTTTAGGATCAACCAATCACAGCTTTTGAAATGATGACTCATACCTAGCAACAGGGGTCAACCACACCTCCGAAGTTTCTGTCCATTCCTTGCTCAGAGTTCTCTGAGAATATTCTGGAATCACTCCTAGGAATTCTCTGAGGGGATTCTCCAAATCTTTAGGAATACGGGCCGCGGGTCTTGCTGCTTGTCACTCTGATTGAGGATGTGTTTGCGAGGAGGATAGTCATGACGGTCACTTGTTCCCATGTGCCTGGGGTGTTTTATCTTGGAGAGATATGTGGGGGTAGAGGGCCCCCTGCAGCATCGTCCCCACCGTCTCATTTCACTGTCTGATAGACCACAAACACATCCAGAGTGGAGTCATCAATCTGCAGAGATTATTCCCTCCCTTTCCAGGCCCAATTAGAGAGCCAGTAGTAGTAGATAGGAATCAGTGGTTGAAACACTAGTTCTCCCACCACCCCTCACAAAACTCTGGTGTATTCAGAGCTTGACGAGATCCCTGATAAATGTGCCATGGGAAAAGGGAGATACAAAACCTTATCAGGATGTAATGGTACAGGCTTTTTAAAGTTGCAGCTCCATGACTTAAATATTAATGGTGCCTTCTACAGAGCCTCCTGTGTCATGCTCAGCAAGCAGCTACTGCTTTGAGAGCTGGTTTAGATTCTGACTGGATTAACTTTTCACTGTTCTTCAGGTAGTGTATAATACTCGTATAGCTACTCACATACTTTGCTGCAAGGTTTGGGGATCATTTAAGGTTAGCTGTCAATGCACCAGTCTCTCTTCCTTTCCCTGCATATAACTCTGCCAATGTCATGCCTGACTTTCTCATGTTTTTTTTCCCACCCTCTTCACACGGTGCGGTCACCTCAGTCACCTATGTGAACATCTGTTGTTCCCTACATTTTCATTCAGGCAGGCTATCCCATCTATTTATAGTTCCAACCCCTGTGATGTCATTGGGTGGGGTGTGTAGTCTAAATCTTGTGCTTCCTCAGCATGACTCAAAATAGAGTCATTTTTCATCTTCTGCAGGCCGTGCTGTCCTTTACTGAAGAAAACTGTCCTTTAGGGAAATCCAGGCCTGTCTGTCTTTCTCTTCTTTCTGTCCGCCTGTGTCTCTGTCAGGCTGTTGCTCTCGCTGTCTGTACCTACCGCACTTGACAGCCCACCAATGTATGTGCTCTTTTCTTGTGCCAGTTGTTTACTCTTACGCTGTCTTAGAGGGCTGGGCGATATACCGGTTCATACCGAATACCGGTGAATTTTTTTTAAATGATATGCATTTTTCATATACCCCAATACCGGTGAGTGTGTAGCGTACAAAACGTTGGGAACACAGAGCGGCGGAACGTCCTCTGGCTCTCAACCTGTTGTTATGATCTGAAGGCACACCTCTGATTGAGCACAGTCGCCCCATGCCACCGTGTTCTATGACACAGACTGACTTGCAAAGCAGTAGCTAGGCCTACTGTCTGGACTTTTTTGTGTGTGTGAAGAAATGTTTATTTATGTATAAATAATTGATGTCATGAATTCATTTTGAGAACACATTTTGATTAGATAGCATTTTAGATTGATGATTATTCTCATGTGCAAACATTTTTTTAGTCTGTATTATATTAATAAAGGGTTCTGCTTTTTGACTGTAACAGTCATTCATTCTGATTCCTTCACCTCATTCCAGTTATGAGTGCCACTGCCACCTCTTTGTGAACAGCAGCATTTTGTGGGACCATTCAAACCCGTGTTAATACTAGTCTGGATACTAATGTTCTTCCACAATATTCACTCCTCGTGACAGTAAAATAGGTCATTCTCAGCCAATTTACTGCAGTAATTATTCTCTAAATTATTAGAAAATGGGGTTAACAAAAAAAAAATACCGTCAAATACCGTGAAACCGATATAATTATGAAAAATACCGTGATATAAATTTTTGGTCATACCGCCCAGCTCTACTGTCTTACTCTTCTTATGTCCCCATTATACCTGTCTTATTGCTGCTTCTCTTTTGACCTGCTGTCAGGAGCACAGTTTTTTGGACTTTGGCTGTGGATCAGTCAAGGGTTTTTGATACAGGTATGGAGGCTGCATTGTCTTTAAATCCACTGGCACAGCAGCGGAGTGCTAGATGGCTGACTTATTCCAGGGGAAGCGGGGCCGGACCCCTCTGGGCTCTGGCCTTCCTTCCATACCAGTGAGCTCCGTGCCTGGCGGCCGGCGTGGATAGCCATGTCTGAGTGTGAAAACCATATCCTGCCTCACCAACGGGATTACGCTGGATTACAACTCAGCACATTCACCTCTCGGGCTGTAGCCAACAGCAGGCCTCGGAGGACTTGACGAACCTGAACATAGGTCCAAGCAGTCTCCCTGGAGAGGACACGCAGACATTGTTCTTGCAGCTCGCAGCACACCCCTTTATATTCAAATGCCTCACCTATTGATTTCCTTGCTCAGATGACAGATGTCACTGGCTGCCTGGTCAAAGATCCCATTAAACCCCAAAAGCTACAATGGAGCTTTTTAAATGAACAATCTCAGCCCACCCACCCCCTCTTTCTCTCTCCCTTCCCTCTTATGGCTTTACTCGCACTCCATTTATGCACTTGGATAGACAAAAGGTAGCAGGTCCCCTCGGAGGAGCATGCCTCACTAAACCCGCCTACCGGCTCAGCTCCTGTGCTTCTTTTATTATGTGGCAGCACTGACAGTGCAGGACAGCTCTAAAGCAAAATCTACCTGCAGAATTTAATTAGGCAGCTCTCATGGAGGCTGCTGCTGGCTAGATGTGGGCCAGGGGAGGACGGCAGACAGGAGGAGACACAGCTATCGATTGGCGGTAGTAGGAGAGAGAGATTTGAAGGTAGCGGGCCGCAAATCGATGCTGAATTTTGTGTCTAATGAGACACCCGCATTCCTTTTGGCCAGCAAAAGGGCATCATAGCTCCAAATAACAGTTTCTCCACCTAATTTTTTTACTCATAAATTCACTCTGGTGTTGTTCAACAAATAATGAAGATCGATCCACCCACACATCAAACTTCTTTTATTAGTGCCAGAGTTCCAGCTGGCGCTAAAGTTCTCAGGTGCAATGACAAAACTTTAACCTTGAACCTCAGTGTATCTTGTGCAAAGTGTATTACTGTAAATACTTCTGGTTGTGGGACTGTTGCTTCAAACGGGTAACACTTTACAATAAGAGTCCCTTAGTTAATGTTAGTTAGTACATTATTAAGCATTAATTAACTGTTTACAGATATATTAACAATCATTATCATGTATTACTTAGGATTAGGAATCACATTAATTAATGTTGCAGTAAGCAGTTAATTAATGTTTACTACTCAAAGTTAGTTAATAAATTATTAAGTAATAATAAAAGTTGAATAATGTAATTAGTTATAATTATGTATGCATACTCAGCATTAATTAACACATTAGTTTATATATTAATGCTTAATAATGCACTAACTAACGTTAATTAAGGGACCCTCATTGTAAAGTGTTACCGTCAAAAGTTACCGAAACAAGCGGCCACCGGTGAAGACATCCCCATGAGCTCTGTGAAATTGTGATGTCCATTTTAAGTATTGTTTTTTGACAGATTTTTAGCTATTAGTTGAGAAAACAAAAATCCAACTGACTAGTAATTACAAGTGGCTGCATGCCATGTAACCTTGCTGTCTTTGTGCAAGCTTGGTTGATAAAATATGTGTGATTTTCTCTCTTTCTTCTGTATATGGTCTCTTAGGTAAAGCAATACTGGGCCCTCCAAGACTGTACCAAGAGCTGCAGGAGCTGCAACATGACCTTTCTGTGGTGGAGGAGGTCACTCTGCTGGTGGGCACGTTGCAGGGGACATACCAGGTACATGTCGCTTCATGTTACACATTCACTGTGGCCGCACTGTCTCACAGGGAAAATGTGTATCATACAACATATATTGAAACAAAGTAGGCTGAAAGGCATAGGGTTCCTCAGTCCAACTGAGTCTCCAGGCCGAGTTACAAAAGTCATAGTCTGTTACATTCATCACACCCCTACACAGGCCAGCTTGCTTCTCTAAGGGTTTCCTTTAAAAGCCTCGGTTCAAATCGGCCTCTTAAAAAAAAATGCACCCACAGACTGACCTTCAAATATTCTATTCTCTCCTCCTTTCAGCATCACAAATTATTTATAAGGCAGTTATCTCAAGATATTTACTGAAAAAATATCTGTCCTGTTAACTGCAGCTTTACCTTATGATTGCTTCCAAGTTCTGACAGCACACTGCAGAATCACAGAGGCAGCAAAGACAACACTGAAGTATGCACAGTTAATTTAAATTGGTAGATTCAGTGCAAACGTAGAGATCAAGTTTAGATGGTACAAAGATAACTATTGACAAATCTGTGTGCTATTCCTTGTAAAGAAATTGAAAAAGGATTCGAGATGTTTAAAATGTGATCAAAGTGCAGCCTCACATGCTTCTTGAATCATCAATTCCTAAAAGCATGGAGTCTCCGATCCATCTACTCATCAACAGTGCCACAATGGTGGGAATGAGATGTTCCCTCTGATATGCTAGATAAAGGTGTCATTTGCTCCGTTGTAAAAGAAACTAGCATCCTGTAGCATTCAGATCAGGCCGCTTCCCAGCAGCCATCCACTAACACATTAACACTACTATACACTACATAACACAGCCATGAAGGTATACTGCAGCAATCAGCAGCCTCTCAGGCTAATGGCGGCACCTTTGCCTCCCTGCACTTAATGAGCACAATGTCCTCAGGAGGAGTGATATTGGCCTGACACTAAATGACTGATTTTCACTTTCCACCCTGTTATATTATTGTCCACCGAACAAATAGACGGAATAGTTCTGCACAGCTCATTGACTTCTGAAAATTGATTTGATTCTATTTCACTTGAGGGAGTAGGTTTTATTGTAAAACGGATGCCAGTGTCGAAGTGAACTCAGTGTTACATTTGAGGGGATAAAAATGCCACAACCACATAGCTTCGGATGATATACTGCAGTTTTATGTCTGTGGATGTGTTCTTTGTGTGTAAGAATATTAATATGCAAGCACATTTACGGATGGCTCCTGTGCTCAGCATGCATGTAATGTGCTTGTATCTCTGCTAGATGACCCAGCGTAAGCCACAGCTGAGAAACAAGTTTTAACTGTGTGTCTTTTTCCATCAAAGAACCTGAACACCACAGTGGCCCAGGACTGGTGTCTGGCTCTGCAGAGGCTCATTCGCATCAAAGAAGAACAGATCCAGAGTGCTAACAAATGTCGCTTACGCCTGCAGGTGCCTGGCAGGCCAGACAAGTGAGTAGTATTTCATGTTCAGAAGTGAGAAGTAAAATCTGCTATATACTGTATGTTTGGGTGTGGAAACTTAAATGACCATGGCAACAACAGCAAAGATAACTACAACAAAAAATGTATTCTTGTGCTGGTCACTGACTTAAAATGTTCCAGTAAATGGAGGTACACAGTACCATACCTCATGGTTGACTGGAGGGCTATAGGGGCTTACTGTACATGATGAAATAACAAGATTAACATATATGGAACTATTTATAACATTAAACATGCAGAAAATAATTACTATCGTTAGATTTGGAAATGTAGTAGTATGGTATGGTAGTAGTAGTAGTAGTAGTAGTAGTGCAGTATAGTACTGTATCATATCTTATAGTATCTTAATATAGTATCTGAGAGTACAGGTGGACACAGGGGAGGGATGTCTAAAATCCAGGAAGTCATGGTTACAGACAGTGGATGTCCTTAGATCACCTAGCCAACAGGACATCTTGACCTTTAGCAAATTAGAGGCAAAAGCAGCTTATTGGAGTGTGAGTGGGTAATTACCAGAGTCAAATAATTCATTCCCTTCAATACCTGGACAGAATAATGAGGAGTGTTTTACAAAATGTTCCTTCAGCTGGATTTAGGTTCCTATTTTTTATTTAAGCGTTTACCTAACATATGGACCTCTAAGGTTTCTGCATTGCTAACTAAGATCCATATAATTTTATCTTTTCAGTATCTTTGTTGAAAAGCCAAATGTTTAGCATTTGGAAAAGTGCTGTATTTATATACTCCACAGAGCTCTAATTTATCTCCTGGCTCTACAGTTCCCCAGTTTAATTTAATACAGTTTTTTTAATATTAGATTTTCACACACAAGAGTACTGTAAACTGTGATGAGTAATTTTAAAAATCTATACAGTTTATAGTGAAGATTATGTCCTAATAGTCCCCAATTGGTATTTTTATGTATATCCATATCTTCAAACGCAAAAAAAGGGCACTTGTTATGTTTTTATTCCAAAAACAAACAGCTGCAGCTGCAATTTTCCTCAGCTGAGCAGGTTACCTTGTCAGGCTGAGGATTTTCAAGTGGATGTCCCAACATGTTGAAATGAATCCTGGTGGGAAAAGTGACTTCTGCATCACTGAACACCTACTTAGTGAAGAACAAAGATGGAAAGGACAGAGCACACAACTAGCTTAGAGTACTGTACAGTAACAGGGAATAGTAAATAATGGCAGATTATAATGGATCCCAATGTGTTGTTTCTGGTGGGGATAGGATGATAAAGAGACAGGGGAGGACAAAAAGAGAAGGAAAGAGAAGCCAAGGGCCTGCTGAGAGAGCACGTAGGAGTCGGAGAGGAAGAAAGAAAGCGTGAGCACGATGATCAACCTCCCTCATGAAAGAGTTGGCTCAGTGCCGGCAGGGCAGCGGCAGTCAGAAGAGTGGGCCTAATGCTTCAGAGCCACAGAGAATCTAACTGTGCCAAGCCAAGCTAAAGTGACAGCTTGAGCAGCGGAGCTGTGCAGATCAGTTCTCCCACATCTCCCAGCTTCCTCGTCGGCTGTCACACCAGGCCTGCAGGGCCAATCTGCTTACTCAGATGTTTGGTGGAGCCAGATGTCATGCTTACAAGAGAGTCCCCCAATTCCCCTTCAAGGGGTACCCTATTTGCTCAGTTCCTGTGATAATGTCATTAGCAACTGCACTGACAAGGGGATTTCCCACCCCTACATATGTCCAGGCGAAGATTCTTATTTAAAACGTAAATAATACAGAGCAAGACCTGCAGTAAAATCCTGTTTGGAGATGGCCAAAGAGTTGTGTGGAGATGTAAAAAGGTAACAATGTCAGCTGAAAGAAGAAAACCTCCTGTAGGGGGAAGAGCCAGTCCTGGTTGTGTGATAGCAATCTAATTTAGGCCGGGCCTCGGTGTCAGGTGGCTGGACCGGCAGTGAGCCTCGGGGCTGAGGGTGACAGGTGGCTCAGCGGGCGCCGAAACCATTCTGACACTACCCAGGGTGCAGAAGTGGCAGATTGCAGGGGAGATCAGCGGTAGACTGACTCTCTCTCTCTCTCTCTCTCTCTCTCTCTCTCTCTCTCTCTCTCTCTCTCTCTCACTCACACACACACACAATTGCACTCACACATACCTTGGATTTCCCTCGCTATCCTTCTCAGTTTTGTCACTAATCTGAGTAAGGATCTACAGGGAACTAAAGGGCTTCCAGATTCAATATGTCCATGTTACATGTACATGCTTCCGACTGACAAATGCATCTGAACATAAGGGAGCATGCATCTCAGACAATGAGGCACACTTTCCTGGGGTAGAATCACACATACACACACTTGTGTGCGGAGCTGAGCCACTGCTCTGCTGGTGAGAGAGTAGGACCGCAGCAGGGACCCCCTGTACTGAGTTGGTCCCCTCCTGTCTGGCCGCGAGCGACTCTCTGCAGTCAGGCAGCACATCACAGCCTCCACACTGCAAACAGACTGAGTACGTGGAGAGAATCCTGACTGCTGCCTCAAAGGCACCAGCCTACGTGTGACAGCAGTTCATTAACATCCTCTTTTACTGCGTCTGCTGGAGCAACCACAGGCACAGATACATGGGCCATACTGGCAAGTGATACATCCAGAGTTCAAATTTCATAGTTTAGCCAAATGTGTTTGTTGCTTCATCCCCTTCTCACAGCAGCATGGCACACATGAAGGAACAGTATTGTAAGCCCGAAGCTTCTTTTTTTTCACAGTCTCTCTTACGGGAAATGTGCAGGCTACCTTCAAAGCAAATGGCAGAGCTGACAGTCACAGTCAGATGTGTGTTTTGGGCTCCATTTCTAGTTAATTTTGATGGAGAGTCTTTTCTAAATACAGATGTTCCCTAAGAGGCTCTGGAGAGTCCCTGTGACCTTATCTCAGTGTTTGGACTATAGAGGTGTTTCTCCAATATTTACACTACATGGGTATTAAGGGAAGTGTGGACTCCCACTTAAAAGCTTGGTTCAGAAATTAGAGAAAAATATAATTTCACACAATTCTTCCAATGGCATCCAGAATGGTTCTTCAGAAAATAAGTCTTTACTATAGCTACTTTCATAAAAAGTGCCTGGTCAAAAAGAAAAAGTGAATTATTTATGTGAATTCCATGATTTCATTCATTCATTCATTCATTCATTCATTCATTCATTCATTCATTCATTCATTCCAGACATGCAGATAGTGGTTTCCTTTGATTTGTTCAGATTCTGAGATATCCACCTCCTATTTCTTCTTTCATCCTGATACAGTGAATAGTAATGAGTATTAGGTGGTCACTGGCTCACTACACTGACATGTCAAGAATGTTTATCAGCAACACGTCTTTTCAGCGTCTGTGACCTTGTTACACTGAATGCTTTTTTTTTGTGTGTGTGTGTGCCATTGAACGTTTAAAGGAGAAGATGCTGACTGATCTCACAGAGACGGACTGTAGTCTGTCTCTTCATCTGACTCAGTAAAGCAACGTGTACTTCTCAGGATGGCAGTGTTGTTATAACATCTGTCATATTCCCGTGCTTTAGTGTACAGTGATATGTGAATAACATTCCGCCTCTGCACCCACCCCCCACCTTCGTGCCGCTGTCTTCAGCCTTATTTATCCAGGGACAGCTTGCTGTTCTCCATTCCCCCTCTCTTGACATTCCCTCATGTAGACACATTCACACTGGGAAGTGACCAAGAAAAAACACGGTCCTCTACTTTTAGCCAGTTATCAGGTGCAGCGGGGCTGAAGCTAAAGGGAACCTACGACACATTTCCTTTGGTCAACTCAAGTGGAAAAGTTTGTGTTCTTGCTTGAGTAGTCAAAACAAACTGGGGAAATTGGCTCCTTAGCCCTGAGAAGGTATTTCATCCAATATTCACAAGCTGTTTTCCCCTATATTCATTTTCATACAGACAGATTTTTTTTGTAAAAGATGTATCTTGTTATGTGGTTCAGATACAAAGCGGAAACCGCATAAATCCTCATTAGGACTATCCAGTACACCTAATAGCAGAGGGTGGGTCGGTTGGCATTTAGCCCTCATAGTTTTTATGCTGAATCACAAAGATAGGTGATGATCATTAATGTAAGTAGTTGCATTAACTTTTCATGATGTGAGCGTATTATGTCACAAAATCCCTCAGTACAGTAAAACCAGGATAAACACTGCACCAAGCACTTGAAATGAATTTCTACTTAACAACCTTCTTTAGCAAATAGATGTTCACCAGCTCTGGTATAATGATGTGGTATAGCAGGGAGTTCTGGACAGAGGGGCCAAACCTGGGTCCTGCTCAAATGGTGACAACCAGGTATTTACTTGTGATCAGCCGTGTTCAGGGTCAAACTGAATACATGTTCATTATTTTGTATCGCAGACAGTGACTATGTAAATTGCAGTACATGGTTACTTGTCAGAGAGGTGGTGTGTGACTCTATAAAACCATGTCATGCTGGACCCAGACTTATTTTCAAGCACATTTTCTGAAATTTCTGAGGATCCTGTTTTGTGTCCTCCCTTTGATTTTCTATACAGCACTAAATCACACTACAGTACAGCCCAATCCCAATTCTCCTCCCTTAACCTTACCCCTTGGTTTCAAGTGCACTCACTTGATAGATTCCCCTTACTGACGAAGGGATAGTGTTGATGGGTAGGGAATTTTACCTAATTGGGACACCGCTTCATGCAAATTAGTAGGGGTGGGAGAAAAAATCGAATCACATAAATATTGCGATATCTTTTTTGACGATTTTTAAATCGATTTTATTTTCAAAAATCATTTTTTTTTTTTCTTTTTTGAATTTTTTTGAAATATTGTGCAATGTGCATTTGTTAGCCTTTTTTACATACAGAGAGTACAGGTTTTGAAAAGGGTTTAAGTTCACTTTATAATGGAGTATGTTAATTTACAGGCTCCTACAGTATTTGTGTGCAGATAAATGTTAAAAATGCAGACCAAAAATCGAGAGAATCTGCACTATCGTAGAATCACAATTTAAATCGAATCGCCATCCAAAAAATCGTAGAAGAATCGAATCGGGAGAAAAGCATATCGTCCCAGCCCTACAAATTAGCGTAACAGACGTCTTCACCTACGTCATGCGTGTTGTCGACGTACGCTTCTTGCCCTCATTTCAAACATGCCAGCTCCAGTGGTGGCGTTACCCATTTCCTTGGCTCCTTTTATTCTCCTTCGTCTGACAAATCAACGGATGTCGATCAAAAACAAAAATGGTCAGGCAGTGTCATCAGCTGTTGTTGTTGCTGTTGTTACATGCACATGTTTTTATTCCCATTAAGAACTTAAAAATTCCTTGTGGAAATGGCGAAATTTGATTAAATGTCATGAATATAGCAAATGCAGATGGAAACAGTTCTTCTGCCGGATAAATGTGAGTTGCGATCATGTTTAATGTCAGCTCCGCTACGTATTCCAGCTGTTCAAAGACACAGCGGGAGTAAAGGAGTAAAAAAAGAAGATGCAGGTGTACAGGCGATAGACTGTTAATACTCTTTTTTATCTGCATCTACACACCACTGTCTTCTGATGACAGACATGTCGCATTATAACCACCACCATATATAATTGTATAATATTTACCAACTTAACTTGGCTCTCTGCGTATGGCTCAGTGGTTTCCAGGACTCATGTGTGCAGCCCTCAATTTTCTTCCCCTCAATTCATAGTGTGCATCACACGGCCCTTCAAATTAAGTGGGATTTTAGGGCTGAACAGCACTTCCCTTACTTGTCTTGACGTTGGGGACACCCTACCCCTCAGCGGGAACGTGAAAAACCAAGGGCTAGGGCTGATTTTGAGGGGAAGTGTGAGTATTGAGACTCACAAGTCTGTATCAACTTTAGTCCGTCTCTTGTAATATTTTCTATCAAGTCTGTCTTGGACTAGCTCAACAACCTCTCACAGGGACACAGAACTGTCTCCTTTTTTGCAGAGCCAGCTGACTGTTAGTGTGTGGAGGGTGGAGGTGAGCTGAAGGATAGGTGTGTGACAGGCTGCCACTCAGGACTCACTCCTACATCTGTCCTGTCCCGTCCCTGTGTTTTATTGTCATACATGAGCTTCAGCACTGACATGATCCCATAAATTCGTCTCACTTTGCTGCCTCGCCCCGCTCTGTCCCCTCTCCTTCCCTGTTACCCCCGTCCCTTTTAGAGCCTCCTTCCCTCTCTGCTCTCCTCCTGTCCCCTCTGCCAGCGTGCTCCAGTGTAGTTCTCTTCTCTTCTCTTCGTTCTGGCAGTGCAGCACACCTGCACTGCGGCTGTCAATCAGTGGGCAGGAGGGAGGAAACGGAGACTGCTCAGTTTAGCATGTTTGAGACTGTGTGGGCATGAAGTGTTGCCTTAGGAATCTAACCATGTGAGAAGTTGTATTCTCGGCTCCCCCTCTGTCTTCGGCAAATTGCCTCTGCTATATTTAAGCAGCGAATGGTATGAATTACATTTGTGTGAAAGCTCAATTTTTTCGTCAAGGAAGTTTGAGATCTTACTTACTTACTTTATCCTTTTTTTTCATTGCCTTGGAGTCACTGTGGAATGGTTGCACAGGTGACTGAAACAGGGCCATTACTTTGGAAAGCCACTTAGTACTTTAAAAAGACATCTTCTCCTTGGCCAGGCAGCTTACTTGTTCCAATAAAGCCTGATCATTCCAGACAACAGAGTCTAATTTCAGACAGTGCGTCATGATGTTGTTTTATTTTAGTTGACAGGAGATAGCCAAGTATTTCAACACCAGTGGTTTGAAAAAAAAAAAGACTAAACAAAAGCTACAGAAAGCTCAGTGTTTTAAATGTATAACTAGAACACGAGTTGTATGTGTGTTAGCCCACATGACCCACAAAGAAAACATCCACTTCCAAATACTTCAAAATGCTTGTCTCTTGGAGAGACCTTGCATTTCTACACACACATTTTGGTATTGACTTTGGAATTGATGCAAGTGTGTATTGTTGTATTAGCTTGTAAATTCACTTGACTTGCATAAGACTTACCCATGCTATTGTTTGGCTATTTCCATTTATTTTGTATGGAAGAAGGAAGCAGCTATGAGAGCTGGTTTGTCATCGGGGCTATGAGTGGGGCTCTTGCTTTTAGAGAATTGTTTTTTATAATGTGTTTTGAAGTTCTGGTACATTCAACAAGGTGTCTTTCCTCAGATAGTGTTCTTCCCTGCCTGAAATAATAACACAGCAGCTTGAATGAGCTGATGGAAAAGAACAAATCTGGTAAACGTGTGAACCAGGAGACAACCAGCTCTCTGCCAGCAGTTTGGCACTAACCAAGACCCATTCCAAGTTGGCATGGAGTGAGACTTTAATGAAAAACTGTTATTTGTTTGGATCACATTGTCTTTTGCTCTGCACTGGTAGCTCAATACAGTTGGTAACTGTTCCATATTGACCTCTGGAGATAAAAGTGACACAGCACCTGATGGCTTGTGGTAGACGAAATGAGACAGTTAGCAGTTGGCAACCTGAAAAGACTCTGCAGTCCTGTAGTGTACAGACAGTCAAACTGAAGTCCTTTACCCTAAAAATGAGAAATTGAGATAACAAGAAGTGAAACAAATTAGACAGCGGAAATTTAAAATGATTTCCTTCTGAGACCCTGCGTCCTCATACGAGGACATTACATTTTTGCCTCTTAGCACCATGATACTCCATTTTTAAAAACTTTGACCTATTAGCCACATTTAGGGACACTGCCTGTGCTATCTTGTGGTGATATCACAAATTACACCAATTTCTTTGGGGGAAAAAATGGCGGGAATTTCAGCTGGAGCCTTCTATGGCAGTTCCCGGAAGATAAAAGACCAAAGTAAGAATTAAATCCAAATTTTATGAATGAAACCAGTGTATTTATGTACAACAATGTCTCTGTCTTCATATAGCATTAAAATTTGACACATTTTAGTAATATTAGCAGACTAGGACATCAATAAATGTCACGTCCTCGTTTGAGGACATTGGGACTATGTTATGTTATTAAAGTACCATGTTGTTTTCAAAGAAATTGGTGTAATTTGTGATATCACCACAATATGACACAGGCAGTGTCCCTAAATGTGGCTAATAGGTCAAAGTTTTTAAAAATGGAGTATCATGGTGCTAAGAGGCAAAAATAATGTTCCTATGAGGATGCAGGGTCTCAGGAGGATTTCTTAAAAACTACTCGTTATTACTTGACTGTTCCACTTCAGACTTATAGTACTTGACCTCAGGATGACACTCATTTTAGAATAAAACCCCTTTGAACTTCCATATTTCACTGTATTCTATATACAGTAGGATTCATTGTTTTTCGACCCAATGTCCTCGTATGAGGACACTGATTTTTGAGAGAACTACTTATTGTAGAAAGCTGAAATTTTGAATTTACACAAATTGGGCCCTTCTGGTCCCAAACAACATTTTTTTTAATGTTGTGATAATCCCAGTGTCCACTCCTCATATGAGGACATCATCTTTTGCAAAAACTACTTCCTGTACAAAGACAAACTTAAGGTATTGTACTTATTAGGTCCTACTTATCCCAGATAGCAAGGAGAAATAAAAAATGTACACCAGAAAAAAGCTCGGGTCTCAGGAGGTTAATGGTGATTAGCATTAAATTGAATTACTACAAACTGAAAATTTGTATTAGATTGTATAGCATATGAAATAATTTGTTATGCAAAAGAAGTTTACTACCCCAGTGCAAAAACAGGTTTGTATTGCTGTAAAGTTTTACGCACAAAAATGCATTCACTGTATTTAAAGGGATAGTTCACTCAAAATTTAAATTTCACTCATTATCTACTCACCCTCATGTGGACTAAGGACACGGAGAAGTCCTCCGTGTCTTCTCTGAGTTACAGCGGGGCTCCGTGCAGTACTGCATGTCCATATGACGGTTGAGAATGGAGCTCACTTTTCTTCGTCCAAAAAGACACACCAAAAAACATCCAAATACCTCCACACAGCTCGTCTATAATGTCCCTCTTGTATTGAAGCCCCAACATGAGAAATTGTTCCGAAAAAAATTAAATAAGTCTATATTTTAAGCTTGTTCGTAGCGGAAGCTCCCAGTGTCTCAGTTCACTGCTTTGCCTGTGTCAGTGCAAATCTCGTGCGATTTGCACTGACACCCAGTTCACGGCTCCGCAAACCCTAACCCCTCAACAACAAAGAAATATGCATAAATGAAGCACTGAAAACATATTTAACACTTGTCAAAATCACCAAAAATTACCATATAGGGACAGAGGCAAAATGCAAATTACAGCATAGAGATGTGTGATCTAGCATGTTACACAGCCTTAAGCAAACTATATTCACTATTAAGATTATTTATCATTATCATATCATAAGGAAATATATTTTTCAACCCTGTTAAACACTAAATTATGGGACTGTAATGGAAATATATGCAGAGATTATTCAATGTAATGTATGAGATCCAACACACTTTTTGGTAAAGGATGTAGATTTTACTGTATTTTATTTTTGAATACCATTAAATCATAATTTCATATCAGATATTGTATATCAGAGGTTAAAGGAGCAATACATGAAACATCTATGTTTTCAATGTCAAACACGCTCCTCACAGCTTGAAAGGTGCCTCTGTAAATCTGGCATCTTTGCAGAGGATTGCAGGTATAGTCAGTTTGAATTCATGGCTTTTACAGTCGATTGCAGCAACAACAACAGCCTAGTTTCTAGTTCAATAACATTCAGAGAAACTTTTCATGCCTCACCTGCTGTTACACCTCTCTTCTCTCTATATGTATGCAATTGTGTCATTTTCTCCTCCAGTTAATCAAGGAAAAGGCCAGCTGAGATCAAAATCAGAATAAAGTGTTGTGAGAGAGTGTTATCATACGAAAACATAAAGCGTTTCTAATTCATGCATTAATTCAAGTTTGTGTTTCAAGAGCTCTCCCAAACTACTTGAATACACAGCTTGGGTCTGGCATTTGCACAGTTAACTTTTCACACAATCAAGGATCTTTTCAAGTGAGTTAGTCCATAAGTCTGCACCCTGAAGGACAGGCACACAGAGAAGGCTGGTTAAGGACAGCTACAGCCAAAACTTTATTTTAGTTTAGTAGTCTTGTGTTGTGATAAGCATCCCTGTTGCAAAATGAATGTCCTGTTAGTAGCATCTTTATGCCTAAAGCTGACCTTGGTATGATCATTTCCCATCATTAAAGCAGAAGTAAGTGGAATATTTGTGTTAATATAAGACTTAAATAGTTGTATCTTCCAACAGCAATCACTTACATAGAGTGTTTGGTCTGAAACACGGGTCTGTCAGTCACTCTGCTCTGAGCCGAGGAGAAAACGTCTTGTATACTTCCTTGTATCCTACAACCTTTATCCAATGAGGAGAGAGAACGGCATGAAGGGCTGTGTGTGCAGCCAAGGGATGCGCATGAATGTGGTGACGTAGGGACGAGGACCAATAGATCCATGACGAGGGCGGGGGCTGCTAACTCCATTGGCTCACAAGAAGTTAGCCAAAACGACCGGATCGCTTGCTTCTGCTTTAAATCAGTAATGGGAAAAACTGTGATAAGTATGAAGCATGAAAGGTGGGTGGGTCTAAAGCACGGGCAGCACAAGACATTAGTGAACGATCCGGCAGCTGACTTGGTAAAAGAGCTTTTAAAAAATAAATCATTTGGAGAGCAGATGAGGAAAATGAGAAACAGGTGTGTAGGTAGGCTATGGCGGAGAAGTTCAGGTGACTGGAAATGAAAACAGGTGAGCAGGTGGATCTGGGAAAGGGAATAAAGTCAGGAGACATCTGGTGGGTGTGTGGAGTATGACAGGAGGGCAATAAACAAGGCTGAGACAGAAATCCTGACACATTACTGGCATTTTGGGCATTGGAGCCCATCTAGAAGCCATTTACTGTGACCAGACTGTGTGATCATCACAGTCTGCCCTGAATGTTGACGTGCAGGCTGAAATCATAAAGCCGCAGCTTACTGAACTGAACCACTGTAAAACTACAAGCAAGCAAGCAGGTGTTCTCAGACAAAAAAATCTTGCTGTATTAAACCTAAAGTCCCATGAAATGAAAAATGTCTTTCCCCTGTTGCCGCCGTGTTCCTCTGACTGTGGTGTACTGTTTTGTCTTTAGATAGCACATGAAGAGGATGTTAGACATGAACATTTGACCACTTTTCTTTTAATCAAAATCCTAAACATTTCCACCGTGATACCTCAATGAATAAATTCAGTCATGTGAACCACAGTTACAGTCAGCGTTTCCCTTTTTTTTCTCACACCAACATTTGGAACCAGATAAAACCAGTGCAACAAATAATCATCTCAAAGCCATGTCCATTCTTGTGACTAGAATGTGTTAGTCCAGACGCACTTGAAATGTTCACCATAGCTTGAGATTCTAAGTCAATATATATTCTGTCATATTCTTACAACAGTTATCAGTAGGTTGAGATGAGAACACAGGGCCACAGGTTTTCAGTCTTCATATGAAGTCAATACTGCTCATGGTTGTATGGAAGAGAAATGACATGTGGCAGATAGGTAAGGGCTGCCTCTTCTGCAGTTTGCACTGTACATTTCTGATTCCACTTCTTCATCTGTTTCATCTTTCTTATCAAATCCTGTTGCCTTCATAACCCAAATGTAACAGTGCTGCTGCCAGTTTGGTCAGAGGTTCAGATGTGTTGTAGGCCGACCAGTAGCAGCAGTAACCTTGAACTTGGTTTGGTAATCTCACTTCTCTGTGAGAAACTGCAGTTTTTAGTTTCAGCTAATACAGTCCCAAGTGACATCACTGCAGAAACTTTATTTGACATCACACTGTTTCTTCAGGCGCTACGAAAGACAGTGGTCAGTCTGTCGTTACACAATAGTGTATCTGCAATATAATGCAGTTGGAGCTCCTCCATTTCAGACACCAAGATCTCACTTCCTGAGCCTCAGCAAGATAGTCTGTCTGATCGGATGAAGTGATGAAATGAAGAAAAAAAACACAGACTAAATCAGCATTTATGCTTTTATTCTATTCTTTTCAAAGAAGACTTGTGACAAACATTTTAAAAATTCAGTAAGTACATCTGCTGTGTGGATGCCTGTGTATTTATATGTGTGTGCATGTGTGTTTGCTCCAGGTCTGGGCGTCCTGTCAGTTTCATGGTGGTCTTCAACACTCCCAACCCCCTTAGTAAAATCTCCTGGGTCAACCGTCTGCACTTGGCCAAGATCGCACTACGTAAGCACGCACACACACACACACACACACACACACACACACACACACACACACAAACACAGAAAGGATTACTATGTATTTTCTATTTAAACAGGATGATGTAATGCAGGGAAATGCAATAACAATGTTTTAAGTCAGAGGCACAGACGCATCATCAGTGTTTGCTTCACTCTGTATCGGCTAAGTGCACAACTGCTGTTACAACTTATATAATCACAGAAAAACTGAGACTTTCAACTGGGTCATGTGAAGTTTATGTGTGGAGGAAAGAGGCAATCTGTCCAAACAATGTTTTATTAATAGCCTATGTTTTACAATGCCACCTATCTATTGTCAAAGAAAGTATGACCCATCATCTAGGAGAGATGATGTGGCCATTGCAAGTTACATATTAGCTCTTGAAAAAAATGTGATTCTCTGCTTCCATTTGTCATTTGTACAGCGATTTCTCCCCCCTTTTTCAAATTCTGGGTGACTCTTTGATATCAGCATTGATGGGTGGAAAAGAAATGGCCAAACCCTGCCCAGCAGGGAGCAGCACAGTTCTATTTTTTTAATCTTCCTAACCTCTTCCTTCCAAGCCTTGCTTGCTCTGGCCAGGCCTAAGCCGATGCAGTCTGACCATGCTGTAGTACAGGGGGTCTTCCTCCACGGGGCTCATCAATGTGTGCAGTCATCATGTGGTAAAAACAGAGATGGGACTACTGAGGACATTAATCTGCTTATTTGGCCATGATGGCACGCATATTCAACCCACTCACTGGCTCGGTCTCCTCTCCTCATCCTTTGCTACTCCCTGCGTCGCCTTGAGCACTCTTCCTTGTCACACACGCTTTATTCCGGGGTTTGTTGTGCATGCAGTATGTCTCTCAACACACTGCTTGTGTGTAGCTTCAGTTGTATTGTTGTGGCTTCTTTTATCCCTGAGGCCATTGCTGAGGGCATCAGCACAGAAACAGTCAAGGTTTTCGGAGGGCTTTATTGGAGGTAGATCACAGAATTCTCACTTTATTGTCGCACTTAGATGAGTGGCCAGAGATATGCAGTGTGCTCCAAAACTTCGAGACCACTTAGGGAGAGTGGTCTCACACTTTTGAACCCCACTGCCTGTTGTTAATATGCCAGCAGAGCCCCGAGAGCTTCAAGGGAGCTTTTTATGTCCTAGAGAAGTTTTCCTGAGATTTTACTTCCCTGTATCTTGAGACTCTCCATTCCAGCACATTACAATAAGAAAAAAAAAAGATTCTTCCCCCACACTGCTGGCCTTCCTTCACAGTATTGGCACAGAGGTGCATAAAGCATACAGTGCATCTGTAGACTCTCCAGTAGAGCCTACTGTATATGGTTTGTGTCAGAGTGGCATCAAAAACACCAGGCTGAGAGCAGAGGATGCTGAGGCTGCAGCGAAGCGCAGCGCAGCATCCCCAGCCTTTTCCTTGTTGCTCACACCTTTATCAGCATCACAGCAGGCGCACTGATGGGGACAGTGGCATAGTTATAGCATGCTACTCTCCTCCCCTGTGGCTGGTTTGTGGACATGGATGATATTCAAAGCTGAATCATGCACGTTATCCGTAGCTGCATGCCAGGAGGAGTCTCACACTGCAACAATGTTTATGGGGACCACCAGTATGTCATACATCCAGTATAACTCAAGGATGGTTAAAAGTACAGACAAGGGCTGAGCCTTATAGCTCCCTTTTTTTCTAAATAATTAAATAAATTGAATTTATCTAATAGACCTAAAAAAAACAAAAAATAAATGTTTATTGAATTTTCTCACTTCACACCCAGGACAACTGGGGAAAACACTCTACACACCTTGAAGACATGGGACAAAGTGCTATCAACATGTTAATATTGCACATTATTTTCACTCTCATGTTGAGTGACAATTGTACAGCTGTCAGCACCGATCCATCTCTGTCGGGCTATTCTTCTGTCTCGTCGCCTCTAGCACTTGTCAGAGCCATTATCCTCCTGTGGCTTGAGAAAAAGCCTAACATCTTTGCCTTTCTTTGATTCAGAAAAGTTTCGGATCTAACTGTTGAGTGGAAATTGACACACTTAAATTTGTAAGATTTAAGGCCATTAGCCAACACGTCTATATCTGGCAAGTTACCATTAGAACCACAGCTGTGTTTCCTTCAAGGAGAGCAAACTTCTAGGCACAAAGAAAAGCAATAAAATAAGAGGACAACAAAATTAAGAAGACAGAAAACACAGAAGACCAGTTTTAGGTCAAGTGGAGCAAAAGGAAGGGCGGGGGAACAGTCCACAGAAAGCCTCACTGCATTCAAGACATCACACAGCTGGTTAATTTTAATATATCAAGCTCAAGACTCAGAAATATGACAGTGAGGCTGCAGAGATGATAAAGACCATCTACATCTTTCAGCTGGAGAACGTGTTTAACTCGGATATTGATTCACTCATCTCTTGTTAAAATGAGTGACAGGATGTATAATATATTACATTTGAAGATGTTTTCTTTACTCCTGAATTATATGGAAACATCCTCAAACTCCAAATTGTCTTATACTGTAATATGCTGTTGTATAAACAACTGATTTAAATGATTCCTGCTTTAATACACATGAGAAATGAAATAACACAGCTGTTGGTTTTACTTATCTCTCCCTCTAACGACCTCATGTAACATATATCACTGACATTTTAAAATTTAAACAATGCAACTGACTGCGTATCATGCATGAGGTAAGATAGTACTGTTAGCATTCAAGCAGATTCAAACAACTTAAAGACTGCAGACTGAAGAAAAAAAGTAATTTTCATGTTTTTCTAGGCAATCATTGAAGGCTCTCTCACATTTGCCTTCCTCTCAGATGGCTTATATGAATTTAAATATGTATTCATAGTTGACAGCCCACACAGTGTCAGTCCTCTTCACCACCTCCCCCTCTCCTCTAGCCTCACAAGCAGAGGTTAATGGAAATGTTTATCATGATCAGCTATTAGTGGTAAAAATAGCAGCTTGTTACTCAGACTGAGTTTTTATTTTCTAAATGGACAAAGTGAATCCCCTGCCTGTACAAAGTTCATCTACCTCTTCAGTTTTCATAGCCACATGCTCTCTACAGGGACTCAAGGGAACTGGTATCCAGGCCTGCATTAGGCTGTGTGTTTAGACCAGTCACACAGTATGTTATGTTGTGTAACAGGTATAATTAAAGGGACATTGTGTAACTTCTCCTGTTATCTATTCACGAAAATCGATTATTTCATTCAAAAGTCTGTTTTTCATTAATCAGTAATTCCGCCTCATCAACAAACTGAAGTGTTCCTTTCAGCTCTGAATGAGCCGTTCATATCGTTCTTATCTACATGGAGCGGGTAAGCTCGGTGCTGGCTGCCATGTGGTGTCTCCATGTTTTTACGTTCAGTGGCAGCGTGACGGTAGGAAACCACGGAAACTCAGCGGAGACACCGGAGCTGTCGGCTCAGGTGGAGGTGGCGTCTGTGAAAAGTCACCGCGGTAACGCAGTGAGGAGGAATGGAGCGTTACACTGATGCTGCATTCACCTGCAGTCGGGCAGACGGCCGTTGCTAACAAACCAGATGTCATTTTAGAGAAAGCTGATAAAACGTGGGTCAGGTAAACAATACCACATCGCCATGACAACATATTGTCACGTGTATTGTTGTACGTGTTACATTGTTACATAGAGGCTTGTTTATGCCGTTACGTGCAGCGGCTGTTGTCCGTCTGCCGTCTGCCCAATTTCACGTGAATGCAGCATGAAAAATACGACTGAGTTGCTTGCGATATACAACCACAACGCTAGATGGGAGGAATTCCTACACAATGTACCTTTAAGGTTACAAAACTTTAAATTAAAGATGTGAAAGTAATTTATTGCAATATTGAATTTATACTGAACTCAAGTATTTAAAATGTTTAACCTCAAAATAGATAAAACCAGACACTAACATTTCAGAATATGTGAATAACTCAACTGTGATTTTATAAAGTCAAAGTAACTCCCAGCTGATTGTTGCATCATCTAGAATAGATTACCCATAAGGTGTGTCATAGTGCATTACAGCACTATGAGACACTGGTACTTATCTAATCATTCATTTAGAAACAAATGGTACAGATGAGGGCGGGGTGATGGATTTCATTGAATCCCTTGGTGAAATAGATCAGCACCAACCTGGTCAGGATGACAATTACATGTTAATTGTTTTACACCCACACTTTGCCTTCCCATTTAACCAAATGTAATTACAATAAAGGAGTTGTTGATTTAATTTCACGGATGGTGTACTGTCACTGAGGCTTCCTCGTCATTGCAGGCGGAGGCAGGCCTGCCCTGTGCTCAGGGGAGACCTACAGATGAGTCAGCGTTTCAAACGCACCCAACCATGCTCTTGTTTAGTTTCAAATGGGTTCTGTGCTCTGAAATGTCCCGAATGGTGGACAACACAAATAGCTAATGTTCTCATGCATGATTAAGTGAGTGATTAGACATCACAAAACTCATTTACCCAGACTCATCTTCACACCAGTGTGTAATGTATCCTGTTACCTCAGTGAAAGCACAGCCACATCCACTGCCTGGATTTTCTCTGCACCACGTGCGTGAATAGGAGTGGTTTTCGGTGATGGTCCTGCATGTCATGTTTAGGTCCCATCTAGGGCTGCAAAATTTTCAAAGTTGGGAACTTTCCATGGGAATTAACGGGAATATATCACAATAAACTGGAATATATGGGAATAAACGGGAATACATGGGAATAAATCCGAAATTTACAAAATTGAAGGTTGGCCCTTAACAGGGAACTTGGGGGGGGTGTCATGTTTTTTAATTGTATTATTTTGCATGGGTGTCTGCTTATTACAAAACAAAATATTTACATTTATGTTTGGATATGATACAGTTTGTTTAAATGATCCCCAATTTCCAGTTAATTCCCATAAATTACAATTATTCCCATTAATTCCCATGGAAAGTTTCCAAATTCCCCAGCTTAACTTCCCATGGAAAGTTTCTGAAAATTTACCGGAAATTTCCCGCCCCTTTGCAACCCTAGTCCCATCTCTTTACTGTCCATTATCGACAACATGTTCATTTCTTTCAAACGTTGCAGCCTGTGATTGGCAGTGCTTTGCAAGAAATGTTTAACTTCAGCAGGATCTTGAAGCTGCATTGGTATTCAAGCTTTACATGAGCCGAGCCCAGTAAGATGCGTTTCCAGTAAATACCATTTGTCATTTTGTGAGTGCATGTGATAGTTACTGTACGAGGCCTTGAAACAGAAAGTGAGAATTACCCCACAGTGGTGCTTCACCAGGAGCCCTGGGGTCCATTAATAACCTGGTGTGCTAGTGCATCTTTTATGTCTCTCTGAGTGGCCCTACTGTTTCTGAAGGGTCTTCGTGAAATAGCCAGAAGCATTGCCTAATTAATGGGCTTTCTCACTGCAGAATTAATTGCTTCCTACCATGCAGTCCCAGCCCTTTCAGACAGGGTTAAGGCAGCAGACTTTGATGGCCCTCACAAGAAGAACAAGAGGCCGTCAAATCATGAGAGATTGCCGCTGAGACGTTGGAGACAGAAGCAGAGCAATGAATGTGCGCAGGAGGAGGAGAGGTTGAGGGTGTAAGGGAGTATGTGTTAATGTGTGTGTATGTGTGGAGGGGAAGAAAGGATGGTTAGGGGGGTGAAATGATGATTGAGACAAGCAATCAGTCCCACTACAGGGAACAGAGGGCAGGCAGGGGGCTGTTGCCTGCAGTTACACTGCTAAGTGTGCCGGTCTCTCGCTTTTTCTCTCGCACATGGATCAATAGATGAGTGGAGTGCGGCTCGGAGGTTCTGGCACACACTCTGACACGCCTTCTTAATCCACTGTGTGATAACCTGTGCCATGCCGATGTATACCACACAGGAGAGGAGACGAGGAAAACAGGAGAATGCAAAATCCAGCCTGGTGCATGGACCTGAGCTGAGACTGCAAGGGCTTTACTTTCATTAGCCCAGGGATTCAGATTGCTTGGTTGCTATAGTGACTGATTTCTTTGCGTCTGTTCAGATGGCATTGACTATACGTTACTGTATGTGCAAGTGTATTTTTTTGTTTAGTTTTGTGTTGTTAAAGTGTGTCTTGTCAGTGTGGAAGCTGGTAAGACTCCCTTTGAAGACACTTTACTATAAATATTGAACACAACCCCACCCCCCACCCCTCCTCAAAAAAGGCATTCACTCTGTATGTGCTAGAATTATTAGCCCTAAATTAATCTGTCAGACAGCGAAGATTATCTCCCTATCTCGCTGTGCTCAAACATGGGAAATGTTTATGATGAGTAAACATTATCACGGATTTAATTAACAGATCCCACACTTGCATTGATCCATGGGAAATATCAATTGCACTGGTGTATTTAATTAGTCTATATCTTTGCCCTTTGTGTCACTGGGGTTGATAGAGCGCCATGCTCTGCAAATTAATCTTCATCAGCAAAAGACTTGAAACAAAAGCATGATTGGAATAAGGAAACTGAGAAACTAAATCCCCCCTACTTAGTATTCCAACCCTCCCCCTCATAAATGCTGTTACACATGGTTATTGTACAGTATCTGGGATTGGGTTCACAGTACTGTATATAGAGCTGACCTCAACCTTTAACTGCTGGAATCTCATCATTCATGAGGATTGCCTTTAATTAACACTGTAGATAAACAAACTGCACACAGGGGAGCTCACCATTCTGTAATTGGTTTTTCCACACTTTCAAAAGCAAAAAAACATACAACATATAGTAGATTTGACATTTATAAGAAAAGAAAAGTGCGTTCAAATAAATAATTTATAAATAATATAGGTTTTGGCTGTAAGAACACCGTGCTTCTGGAATGAACTATTAAGCAGTGTTTTGAAACACTTGAGGAGGGTAATTTGTGGTAGACATTGGTGTTGAAATGACCATAGCTCTACACTGAGCTACACTGTTTGCATAGTTATTAAGTCTTAAGTTAACTTACTGCTTTAGCATTTTTATTACTACATTTTAGTTCTCTGCATCACTGAGAATTGTACTTTTAACCCTGGTTTCCATCAGTACTGGTTCAGTAATCCAGTGGTGTTTGAACTGACATGAAAGAAATGTTATTCACACAGTTAATTATTAAAGGTCGATCATCATAAAGATCTTATATATATTTGTAGAGGTGCTTTTGCCTCTGTTTCCCTTTCACACAGAATTTGGCAGATTTTTTTTTTTTTTTAACTAAATCATACTTTCTTTTTTTCAAACTAGCTGAGGTACTCCAACAATCTTTACACATTCCCCTTGGCAACTGCAGCGGTATCTCCTGGGATACGAGTGCGTCTGGCTGGGAATCAGTGCACTAATCTACTTGTCAGTCTTCCATGCATTGCATCCATGCATCAACTGCAGATCCTGGGTATCTCTGTTCTTACCATTTTATTAGGCACAGGGAAAACTGAAGAAGTTAAAAGTGGATATAACTTCAGCAAGGCACGGTAATTGACTCTGTTATAGTTTATCCTGAGATGATTAGTGTACTCTCTGCCCAAATGGGTAGTAGCCTGAAGGAGCCCACGGCCCTCCTCCCTTTGAACTTTGCAAATGAAAAGCTAGCTGAGTATGTTTGTAGAGAACATACGAGCAGAGCCGTTACATTTATAGGCAAGTTTAGCTTTAATGTATGCCTCAGCATGCACGTCTTTTCAGTCAGGCTACTAACTGTGTCAATCGCGTCTGTGATGTCATGGTCAAGCCACATGAGTGCTGTGTGTGACAGTTTATCCTTTAACACTGACATGACAGCAACATTTCCACCTCCTTGATTCTTTTCCTGAATCACTCTCATGTTGTTTTGTGGCTGATATTTTCAGATGTATATGCAATCCAGCTGTTTAGAGACTTGTGTCTCTGTAACAGTAATTCACTCTGCTTCCTTTGTAAAGGAAACGTGTTGGAAACATTAGTTTCAAATGTGTATAGAAACATAATAGACCATGGTATTAAAACCATATGACTGTTGGTACCACGTAGTGGTTTGCCTTTTTTGTCATTGATTTCGACACAGTATTATTCCTCAGTGAATTCTACTTTAATTGTGGTACAGTGTAGAAGCAATCATTTGTATTCAGTCACAAGGTCAATATCCATATTCAGCAAACAAAGTAAAAGCAGCATTTTTTTTGTTTGAAGGACAAAGCAAAGAACAACATCTCTTCATTCTTTTATATGAGCAATGACTGAAATAGTGAAATGATACAGTGTGTTTTTCAATTGTTGTATGTCAATGGGCTACTCAACTAATCATTCTGGCTTTAATATAGAGTGTACCTATGGTGTTAATGTAAAGTAGTTCCAGAGTGGACCCTAATTGTTGTCAAATGCTATTTGAATTGAGTTAATTTAGTAGGTTGAATAGCCTGTACGGCTTGTTCTGTTTTCATGAAATTACATTTAACCTTAATATAATGTTGGATAATTATGCAGCAGGTTTCTTTATATTTATATTATTGTAATGAAGTTTCAATCATTTACAAACATTAATTTTTTTAACTTTAAGAAATGATGACATACTGTAGACTGCAGACAATGAATACTACAGTACAGTATTATTATACATTGTATGTGATGGTGCGTTATCGTTGTTAGTAATCACACATGTACATGGACAGAAAAAGGCCACTGTATGTGGAATAAATATCCCAAGCCTTTTTATTAAACTAATTGACCAACCGCATGCAAAATCACCAGCGTATTGTATGAGTAGTAATATAACTGTTTTGATCCTTATTATATCAGACTGCTGGCATTAGAGGCTTGCTGCAGTTTGCTGCCTGTGTCAACACACTTAAGCAATATGACACTAATTGGTATGTATTGGAAGCCACAGTAAGTCACATGTACTTGTAATTACCATTAGGAGACTGACATGAATGCCTTTTTTTTCTTGTCCTATTTCTAGTAAATCCAACTCAATGTGTATCTGGTATGAATCACAGCTCACGTGCAGTGTACTAGGAAAAACACACCGTAAAAAATACTGTTTTCTTTGTAAAATCTTCATTTTCCTTCATTGTACTACACAATCAAAATTAGAGGAAGGTTTTCAGGTAGTAATTTATACTGAATCTTGTACTTAAAGCAGAAGTAAGCGGAATGTTTGTGTTAATATAAGATATATTATTATTATTATATATATATGAATATAGATAGATAGATAGATAGATAGATAGATAGATAGATAGATAGATAGATAGATAGATAGATAGATAGATAGATAGATAGATAGATAGATAGATAGATAGATAGATAGATAGATAGATAATTTATTAGTACAGACTCTGGGTTCAGTTAAAAATACAACAATACTACAACAACAGACAACAACAACATACGGGGTAGCCTAGCAGCCCCTTATTAAAAGACACTTATACCAGTGTTTCCAGAGCAGTGACGTGTAACGCGTGGCACTAAATGCAACATTTGTCAGTTCCATCACAATCTGATTTTCTGAGTTGTTTAGACGACAAATGAACTTATACATAATATTTCTTAAGACAGACTGGAGAGTGTTGACTCGAGCATTCACAAACATTTCAGTGGCGCTGGTCCATCTGGGCTGTTTTAACAAGATTCTCAAAGAGTCATTATATGCCACTTGTAGTCTCCGAAAACTCGTTTTTTTGTAATTTGACCACAGATGTGCAGTGTACAGCGGTGTGCAATAAGCTTTAAACAGAGTCAGCTTCACATCAGAGTGTTTGGTCTGAAACACGGGTCTGTCAGTCACTCTGCTCGGAGGAGAAAACTTTCCTTGTATCCTACAACCTTTATCCAATGAGGAGAGAGAACGGCATGAAGGGGCGGTCCTCTCTGTGTGTGCAGCCAAGGGATGCGCGTGAATGTGGTGACGTAGGGACGAGGGCGGGGACTGCTAACTCCATCGGCTGACAAGAAGTTAGCCAAAACCACCGGATCGCTTACTTCTGCTTTAATATATAGTATAATAATATATCATATATAATATGAGCCTGCATATGCGTAAACAAAAAGAAAGCTATAATATAAAACTAATAATGATAATAGTTTAGTTTTATAGTTTTTTTTGATACATTTGATAAATTACTTTAAACAAGATGTAGACACATACAAAGTATTTTTGTGTAATAGTAGAGGGAGGCAGGCTAAAGCTCATCTTGATCATGTTTTCCTGTGTTTAGGAGTTCAAATCATGCAAACAAATCACTAAGAAGTGTGTGTATGGTTGTGTGCGCGCGTGTGTGTGTGTGTGCGCGCGTGTGCGCGTGTATGAGAAAATGTGTGTTGAGGTGAGTGGCCTTCATGTCCCCACTTGATGCCGTTTTCAATTTAGGCCCGTTGGAATCATTTGTTCGTCGTTATTCATCATCATTACTGTGTGCCAAGGACTGAAGGTTAAGGCTAATTTGTGTCCCTTCATAACCACTTTCTCTGTCTGTCCCAGTCTCTTTCTGTCTCCCTCTTTCTTCTCCTCCATGTGTCTGTCTCTCCTTTAAATTGATAACCACATTAAACTCTGCTTGAGTGAGAGAAGTCAGTACGCCCAAACGAAACATTATTTATGCTAATTTAATGATTAAGTGAAGAAAGTTGACGATTACTCCGAGGCAAAGGAAACCACTGGACCTCCTGCCCCACCTGCAGCAATCTGGCCTCAATTAAAGTCTTTTCATAAGTGACCCCCCGCCCCCCATATCCTTGCACTGGATAGCTGAGGGGATAGTCAGCACATAAGCCAACCCACCCCCACCAAAATGAATTATTAAAGAACACTCCACAACTCCAGATGACTGTAAATATAAATTAATGAATGATTTAAAACTTCCAGTTATCCACCTGATTCCTCACTGTGTCTCTGTTGAACACAGGATCACTATGCAGCGCAAGAGGCGATGAATTCTATTTCTGTACATTGCTCTCTATTTTCAGTGTCATCGCAGTGCGGGGGTGGGACAAAGTAAGATGAAATCTGTACAACTTGTACAATACAATATACACAATTTTAAAGGGATTGAAAAACCCAAAACCCAAGATTGAAATTTCACTCATTATCTACTCACCCTCATGTGGACTAAGGGCTGGGAGAAGTTTCAGAGTCCTCCGTGGCTTCTCTGAGTTACAGGGGGTCTCGGCGTAGCAGTGCATGTCCATATAACGGTTGGAAATGGATACCAACTGTCTTTGTAACAAAAAGACACACCAAAAAACATCCAAATACCTCCATGCTGCTCGTATGTAATATCCGTCTTGTATTGAAGCCCCGAAATGCGAAATTGTCCCGAAAAAAATTTAATAAGTCTATATTTCAAGCTTGTTTTGTAGCGGAAGCTTCTCGAAGCTCCTCTTCCCGGTTCGTCATATTTGGACGAACCAGGGTCTGTCCTCTTCCCAGTTCGTCCAAATTTGACGAAATTTCAATTTTGGGTGAACTATCCCTTTAAATGTCATACACTGTTGTGTTGTGGCCACACAGATAGCCTGATTTCATTCACAGATGTTTTGAGATAGTTGAGGTGAGTGCAAGTTGGCGTGTGTTGCTCAAAAGGTTGAAGGAATTATGAAAGAAACTGTAGAGCAAATAAACACTAGACAAAAAGTCATTGAAAGGTCTGAAAAGACATGAGCCGGATCTACTAAGATCCCAGATAACAGGCGCTAAATTGCGTGCTCCTAGTAAAATGTTGCGTGTTTGGTTAGCGCACGCAAAATAGGTGATCTACTAAGAGTAAGACGCCTAAATGACACGCGCAAACTACAGTATTTAAATGAGTGTTTTACGTGTGGTGATCGTTTCCGCCAGTGTGGACAGAGAGCTGGATGGCTGAACACGCTGAATGAAAATTTGATCCGATGGATTAATACTGTAGAGAGGGGCAAATAAACATATTGTCGAGCTGCAGCAGAAGAAACGAGGGAGTTTACTATGAGAAGGTAAATGTGGTGAGAACAGATATGAAGAGAAGATGAGGAGATAGGCCTATAAGGCAAAGAACAAAAGAAAATTTGGTTTATCATTAAAAAAATGAGTAAGAGCTGCTTTGATCAGTGTTGGGCAACGTGTGTTTGAGCGTGCAATCAAGTTTGCACACGTTTTTACACACACAGGCTACAACGAACAGTAGCCTACTGACTGGATGCTGTTCACTCCTGTCCTTCATCATTCTTATGCGTGTACCATTCAGGAGTAGCACGTTGTATTTCAAATGGCACTAGAGGCTTTCTATCTTTTTTTTTCTGCCTTATTGTAGCTTCTCAATCTGTATCAACATGTTTTATCTTTATTCAGATGTGTTCATGCTTTGAATCTGACAAGAGATTCACTCTGTGATCCCCTGTTTGCAAACTGACAGCTTGGGAGAATGATGACACATTTATGGTAATTCAGTAATTTTAGTCTCAGTTGTTAAACAACAATAAGGTGCAGGTCAATGTCACTATGACTACAAGGTTGCAGGTTGGTATCTGTGTGACAGAAATAGATAAATAAAAACTAATCTTACGACCTTTCATTCATTCTGCCCATAGGCACAGCCCTGTGCCACAGAAAGAGTTGTTCTTATAAAACAAAACTCCACTATAGACGGATGCAAATAGGTTTGATGGTTCTGTGGTGCCTTGGAGTCACACTACAGGTGAGGAGTAGCTTTCTCCATGGTAAGGCATGCAAACAAACCAGGAAGCAAATTTTAGCAAGCTGTTGAATTTCATGCACAATTTAGTTTCTGTAAATTGAAATTGATGATGACAAAATTACATAATGGGAATATTTTGGCAGTTTTGCCTGGTGCCTTGTCAGGGGGTGCACCTGTTGTAAGGCTCAGAGCTCTGAGCTCACACCAGGCAGATCCATTATTATAACTCAAATCCAGTAGTTGCCTTTTTCCTGCAGGGACTGACTCTCACTGTTGATTAAGTGCCGGTTTAATCACTGTTGAGGCCCCGCGTTGGCAGTAGCTGGCCTCGCCTCCTCCACCAGGGAGTAGGCCTCTGGCTGATTATAACATTCACATGCGAATAACACCATTCATATTACATACTGGAAATGTATTTAGGGCTATTTTGCATAGTTTTTTTACATCTTGAAGGAGGCTCAACTGTGAGCATGAGATCCGTGTAAGAAAGTGTCAGTAAAACCAGCAGCAAAACTACAAAAACATTAAGACGTCACTCTCTTCTTCTGTCACAGGAGAGGAGAATTCCCCGGGCTGGTTATGTGGAGAAGACGACGGAAAAACGATGGCCCAGCTTTGGTGGCCGCTGCTTTCATGTCACATGCCAGTCTTTGCTATGAAGTCGCCCGAAAGAAAGGTAAATCCGCCGACACCTAAGAAAGATAAAGATCATTTCTTAAAGAGCACAGGCTTACCATATGTTCTGAGGTTTCAAAAGGTTTAAATCAGATTAACCCCAATGCCAAAAAATAAATAAATATCAATATTCCATATTTATTTGTCAATGAAATATGAAATTTAAAGCATAAATGATAGCATAAGTGACATTTTCAGTTTAATCATCTGGCTGTTGATGTCAGTCTAAAGTTTAAATATACTGCATATTTCTGAGCTTGCTTCTACTTATAGCAAAGAGGACTTCAGAGCCTCTCCTCTTTGGAGGCTATTAGCCTGAAGTCACGTCAGGTTCTGTACATAATATTTTAATAAAGAGTTTGTCGCCAGAGATCATAGTGCCAATTAACACCACCATTTTTCCCATTGAGTGCAATCAAAGTGCACCTGCCTTTGCCCTAAGAGCTAAGAATACACTGTCTCACTGATGATCTCACTCAAAAATACCCAGACTATTGGAGTTACAAGGTGACACGAAAGCATCCCCTCAAGATACAGGCTGAAGAATCTCGATCAATACATGCTGTTAAGACCTAGAAGCCTCCAATAGATCAAATGGTCAGCACAGGTAAGAGATAGACTAAAAGGGTTTAGAAGTCAGAGGAAATGGTTTGAAATCAATTTGCAAGGGCTGAAAGATGATATTTCCAACCACATTGTCTATCGCCATAATGTGGTTACAGGTCTTCCTGAGCAAGGTGGGTGGTGGTGGGAGCCACATTACCATGGCCACCAGGGGAGGATGTTATAAAGTGATCATGCAATTATCTTAATGGCTGTGGGACACCCAAGCATAAATCAATGTTTCAACATTAGATTAAGACCTATAGCCCACTCCATAGTCTGCTAACCGTGTGGACGAGACAGGAAGGGCGGCGAAACGGCAGAAAGTCTGACTCTGACACGGCACGGGGAATTTCCCCAAAGATCTTACTGATGTTTCAAGGTATTCTGCAAAAGTGTGTTACACCTGGCTGGAAGTGGAGCCAAATCAATTAATGTATTCTGAGCCGATGGGATGCCGCAGTCTCACAGGGTTTGCTCATATTCTTCACTTCTCGCGCAAACAAATGAAGCAGCTGAGCATGCCAATGAAGGGCACGGCAACCATGTCAGTCACAGATGTGGTTTAGCATGGAATTGTTTCACATGGCTTTATTTTTTGAGGACTACCAAGTTGAGCATGGATGTTTTTATGAGTTGTGTCCGTGAAGGGCAGTAACGGTCACTCATGTTCAGGTTAATGAAAGGAGAACAGCTCGCCTTGGTGTGCGTTTACTGAAATGCATCATGTGAATGGGTTTGATAGGAATGGGGGGCCTAGGTATCAGAAAGCTGAAGAGGTAAGCAGTAGTATTTCTTTCCCTTTTCTGACTAAAGAGAAGGTAGCATTAAATGGAGTGACTTTAAGTCCTTCATGCAGAGCAGACTGTGATTAGGGGCTTAACTCAGCAGCAGCCCCCCTCTCCCTCTCTGTGTCTCCATCTTTGCCTCAGCCACTGCCTCTGGGACACACACGCCTCTCTGTGCCAAAGCTCCGCAGCATCTCTTTCTCCAGCTCTCGCAGCTTCTCTTGGCAGTCTGAGTTACAGTGAGTAGAAAGGATGAAGAAAAGGAGGCAAAAAAAAAAGAAATCCCAGATTAAAAGAGATGTGGCCGAAGGGGCCGAAGCCTATTTCCTACAGAAAATAAAGTTCTAAAGCAGCGTAGCATGAACAACACGCACAGGTCACCTAAGGGAGCTCAACCCTCTGCCGGCTGTGTGCAGCTCGGTGCGCCCTGGTCCACTCAGTAGGAGCCGGACCGGGCTACTGGGCCAACTCGTTAGGCACCGGAGATAAACCTTATCACAAGTCTACTGAGTGAAAACAGCAGGGGCAGACAGACTCCTCTCAATTTATCTCCTTCATTTTCTCTCTAGCTCTCTCTCTCTCTCTCTCTCTCTCTCTCTCTCTCTCTCTCTCGCTCCCCCTCTCTCTGCCTCTCATACACACACACTCAGAATCAGGAGCTATCTTGGTTAATAGACAAACGACATTCTGATGGTAGTTGTTGTTTAAAGAGTCAGTGCACGCTCGGTTTCACTGCCCTCTCTGCCATTTTGAAAGATGAAACAGAGCAGGTTTGGCAGCTGGCCCACAGGGAGGGTGTGAGGTGGATGGGTTAAGGGATTAATAGGTGATGCTATAGCAGCAAGGCTAACAGCTGAGCCAGGTTTCTATACAGGAGAATCGGCTGTTAAACGGGACAATTAAAGACATTTTTTTAAAGTGCTGTAGCATGTTAGTGGATGTTTACAGATGAAGAGATAAAATATCAGCTCAAATTGACTGAACCCTGTTGAAATCACACTAAATAATAACAGTCACACATTGTTATTATTAATAGCTTTTTTCACTGATGTGATGGGAACATACATCAATGTGGCTAAAAACCAGCGGTGCTGAAACAGAGTCAGGTTTATCAGTTAGACCCACAGCAGTAAATATGTCACCCACCTTTTTAATAGTGGATGAATCATTTCAGTGATTTGCTAAATTTCAGTTTATCTAGTCTTTCAAATGTGACAATTTACTGCCGTGTATAATTTGTCGTTTTGGGTTGTTTACAAGAACCAACAACCTTTGGCTCTGGTATTTGCTGATAGTCAATTTTACATTATATCCTGGCATTTAGGACATAATAGATAGTAATCATAGCTATCATTACTTGGCCTTCCATCCTGTGTCTCAACACAAATTATCATCAAAAACTTAAAGGGATAGTTCACCCAAAATTCAAATTTCACTCATTATCTACTCACCCTCATGTCAACTAAGAGCTGTGAGAATTTTCAGAGTCCTCCGTCCCTTCTCTGAGTTACGGGGGGGGGGGGGGGGGGGGGGTCAATAATAATTGATATTATTATTGATAATTGATGATTGATAATAATGGTTGTCAATGGATACCAACTTTCTTTGTCCAAAAGGACACACCAAAAAAAACATCCAAATACCTCCATACTGCTCGTCTGTAATGTCCCTCTTGTATTGAAGTCTTTTTGGACAAAGAAAGTTGGTATCCATTGACAACCATTAACAAATACAACCATTGACAAATACTGCTGCGCGGGACCCCCCCCCCCCCTCCTCCCGGTGGGTGAACTATCCCTTTAAACAAAGGCTTGTTATTGGCTTGTAATGACATTTTTTGTAGTGGCGTCACATGGTATGTGCTAAGTTTAGAGAACAGCGTCCACTGTGCCCCTTGCCATCCCTGCAGATTGTTATCAACTATTTCTTAAGTTCTGTCCAGCAAGCACTGCTATGCTACTCTGAATCCTGGATACCAGTAATGGATTTTTTTTAATGAAACCCAATAACCTGACAGCTCAGCAAGCTGTACAACAACTGGCATTTGATGGCGTCACATAGTGCATTGGGAACTGAATGGCTTAAATTATGTGCCTGACTATGTAGGACACATTTATTTTCTTGTGCACAGTATTTCTGTATAACCGCTCATTCAGCAAAGCTCGGGAGAAGATCAATGCCCAGTTCCTGTCCTGATCTTACAGTACCGTTCTGAAAGAGGCTCACATGCATACTGTATGTGCAGTATTTTACAGTGAGGGGACAGGAATCCCTTGGCTGCATAATGATTCACAAACGTGGCCTATCTCCTTCAGTAGGAAAGCACCTCTTCCTCTGCAACTCTAAAAGGTTCTTAAAGATCCAAGGCTACAAAGACTTTCGAAATAGTAAAGAGACATGTTTCCAGACTCCATTTATGAGGCATTAGGCTAGGACAGGGTTGAGGATGGCTGCTATGCCAGAGCTCTTATAATACCTTGGGGGATTTCATCATGTATGCTTTGAAGTGTAGAATGACAAACTGGAAAAGGGTTTGGGCTGCATCAGGGTTAGCTTCCCTTCTCTTTCTCTGAGAGGATTAGCTTCTGTGTCTCAGCTCGGAAAACGGCAAAGCTTGCTCACATCTCACCCCCAATATACTCCACTAGTTTACATAGATCATCACAGAGATCACCATTATTATTTATTTACTATTTTATGTCTTTTTGTGATTGGGTCTACTCTACAGTAATTCAGTCTCCTATCAACTTCCAATCCATTAAAGGGATAGTTCAACATTTTGGCAAATTGGCCCATTGCCATAATCGCTATAGTCATAGGAGTAGGTTTGTTACCTTTATTTGTCGGTGTAAGCTATTTTTAGAACGGCGGAGCAGAGCCATGAGCTGCTCAGAGCTACGGGGGCTAATGGGATTTCTTGGTGTCTCTCATCAAACTCATCAAATACACAATCCAACAACTCCAAAACGCTCTGGTGGACAAGTTGTGACCTGCACATTCACCACACTATGAGATAATAATGGAACATTACGAAACGGAGCCGTTTTCGAGGTAAATACAGAGACTGCTTGCTGAAAAACTTTCCCTGAAGGCAACGCGTATCAGCGGTTTTGCATGAATTTCCCTCTAAAACAGCTCAGTCTCGTAACGTTCCGTTATTATCTCATAGCGTGGTGATTGTGCAGCTCACAGCTTGTCCACCAGAGTGTTTTTGAGTTGTTGGGTTGTGTATTTGATGAGTTTGATGAGAGAAACCAAGAAATTCCCTTAGCCTCCATAGCGTAGCCCTGAACAGCCTGCTGCTCTGCTCCACCGTTCTAAAAACAGCTTACACCGACAAATAAAGGTATCAAACCTACTGCTATGACTATAGCGATTATGGCAATGGGCCAATTTGCCAAAATGTTGAACTATCCCTTTAAACATGTTCTAGGTCATTTCTGTCTTTGTCATCCAGTGACAAGAGATCTGTGCCGTGTCACTGGAGTAGCTGGTTCTTCGGGGGCATGTTGTGCATGTCCCTCTCACGTGCTGTGTCATCCATCATGCCTGCTGATCAGCTGATAGGAGATCAGCACTGTGCATTCACCAGGCCACATGAAAGTGACTGCATGTGTGTAAAACGAGCTTGTCGAGTGGCACCCCTGGCAGCGGTAAATACACTGCTACGTTTATAGCATTGTCTGGTGAATGACTGATTTACCAACATAATGACTCAAAGCTCTTAAAGCCAAGATGAAGGAAATGGTTCAGCGTGAAGGCTGTGTGTGGGTGAAGCACCACAGATGAGATGCTATGTTATGAAATATGGATTAAAAAGGAGAAGGACAATGTGAAAAAGGTGGCCTTTCCCTGATGCAACGCCTTTCTGATGATTTATTTCCTCTCCCCCCTCCAGACTGTTTTTTATCCTAATTTTTTTTATAGGTAAAGTCATCAAGTTGACACGTTATGTAATGCTTCTCCCTCTGTTTTTCCTGAAGGTCGTTTGCTACCTTTCAGAGTAGCAGATATCAGCCACCTCTCTGATTTGTTGAGAATGGATGCCACAGCACGGATTAAAAGCTCCTTCTCATCATACATCCACCGGGGCGTATCAGCTCCCTTTCTTGCTCTGCAGTAATATCCTTTGAGCAAACAGAAAAACACAAACAGCAGGATGCACAAGTGCTTGAGACAGGAGAGAGCACACTGTTCTCTCCCAGACCCCATCCTCATCAAGATCCCTTTTCTTTTTTCCCCATGGATTACTTATTGGAGCTTTAGGATAATCTACAGTATACAGGCTTTGCTGTGACCATCATGGGGTCAAATGAATTACGATGATGACCAACAGTACTGACTGTGCCGTGCTCTATTTGGCTGTGTTTGCTTCATTATCATTTCTGCAAATGATGCTTAAAAATGCCATCGGTGGCCAGCCTCTTTATTTACGAGGACATGTTAGAAATAATTCCCACCTCTCTGCAGTTTAGAGCCACAGAGTGATACAGTACGTGTTCATGAACACAACATGGGTATTTATCTGGGTTTATCTCAAGTGATTTTCATTTTAGGACATGTTCATCCAGTAGGTGCTCACCAGACATCCGGCATCATGCTGATGTTTCCAGGACATGAAGCACAACGTGATGTGGCCACCTCCCAAATCCACAGCTGTAATATTGAATGCACAGATATATACTATATACAAATTCCCATTTTCTGTAACTGCTGTGATGGATTTTCGCAAGATTCACTCTACGGAGATGTACTGTATGTCTTATGGAATTCATTCACATCATGCTGAACTGAACTGTGTTTGTTGAAATGCACCGAGAGCTGCATTCAGGGAAAAAAATGACTTACCTCAATTGTAGTTGTAAATTTTTGGAGCCACTCTGAGATTTGGAAGCTTTGTAAACATGTTCCACAGTTCTCTCCACAAAATACAGACCACTGCTGCTCATCCTCTGAGTTCAAAGGGGGGAAGACAGGCTTTTGGCATGCGGAATATGAGAATGCAGGAGGAAGTGTCAATCTAATTTTTCTGTGTGAAGCTGGATCACAGCAGACCTGTCGCTGGAGCTGATACAGCTTGGCCCTTCTGGCCATCGCGGCTCAGCTCAGCAAAAAACCCAACCCCAGACACACCAAACTTGTCACTGTCACAAACACAGGGGCCAGTGACAGCACACAAGCTCTGACTGCTTAACACTCCCGATCAAAGAGGACCTTTCTCAGAGGTCAGGGCAGAAGTCAAACTTTGGCATTCGCAGAGAACAAGTCTGAGGAAGTCGTGACAGTTTCCAACAACTTGGCTAATGGTTCAGGAGTACACAGAGGTCAGGCTTTCTTTTTTTGTATATAGATGTGGATCTCTACACTCACTGCCGGAGCTAAGCAGCATCATCAGTCAAGGTTATTGAATTAAAGCAATAGTTAGAAGGTACTTTGTAGCTGTTATGTCAGCAGCAAACAAAAAGGCAAGAACCACAGAAGCGGAAATGTAGATGTGGTGGGTGTAAGTTTTGACTATTATACACAGGCGATGGCTATGGAGCTGCATTTTTCATAATTTTCATAAGAAGCAACTGTGAAATGTATGTGAAGAGAAGAAAAAATTCGAAGTGCTCAGAGCTTAATAGACATATTTTATTATTTTGTGTTTGTATGATACAGAGTTGGTATTTTTCCAAGCGTCCTGATGAAAGAAGTGTTTTCATAGTAGATGATGTTACTAACAACATGAGAGCAAGTAGGATTTCATTATGAATGGTTGCCATGCTTGCCAACAGTACAGCCTCTTCTTCCTGCCTCTTATTGGCCGGGACAGGAAACTGGTTTATGCTGCCAGAGTCACTGGGGAAGTTGGTACTGTGTGTGCACATAAGAGCCTGGTTTCCATATACTGCACAGTTGATTTTCTCCTCAGTGCTCTCCCTGCCAATAGAGGGCAGTATGGCGCCTGTGTATATACGAAAATGAGAAGACACACCCACTGCTTGACAGCGAGGTCATTTGCGAAGAGCCCGATCAGTTGCTGTGACAGTTAACATACTAATTACAGGGAATCATAGACACTCTAGCAATGCCTCAGACTACAGTCCTTCTCTGGCCTTGGGTCTGAGCTCACTCTGTACTTGTCAAGATAGCATGCAGGAACAAATTATGTACCCAGAAGGAAAATCCTGCAGATCTGCTAAATGTGGTAATTCGGTCACATTCTTCCTCTGTGATTATACATCAATATGGAGAGGACGATAGGCAAAAACTGCATCAATTCAAAAGGAAAGGGAAGAAAGCCCTCTCTCTTCTTTGATTTCCTATTGTGCCAAAGCAATCCTGTCTGTTGCAGTGATATGTCTGCTCTGCTAATTAGTCTTCTTGCTACTTGCTTCCAAGACATGGGCAACTACCACTCTGATTGCTGTTTTGTTTGTTGTTGTTGGCCACTATTAAGAGATTTAAGGACATTTAACCTTATGCTTCAGTGTTCTTTAATTCTCTATGCTGAAATGTGCTCAATGCTTTACTACTTCTTATGTTGATCCGTACAAAAAGGTTATATCGTATCCAGCTAACAACAAATATCAAAATACAGACTTGAGGTGGAACAACCAGATTTGTATTTGTGAACAGTTGTGATTTGTGTTTGTCTCATGTTATGCCAAAGAGGCCACCATAGAATAAGGATCCAAGGATTGCGAGGGGCAGATGCAAATTTGGGAGGTGCTCCTTGATGTGCAAAGCTTCCTTGGCAAAAGTCACTTCAACGGCCACATGGCTGGATCTGAGCTGGCAACACAGCTGCCTTTGTTCTGTGTTTCCTGCCATCTGATATTAAGGATTATAGAAAGCCTTGTCCAATCTTGTGTACAGGGTTTCATCTAGGACCTTGTATTGACAAACTGTTGTGTCAGTTTCCGTCTTTGAGGTGGGTACAGATCCGGGACCTGGTCGGTTGTTTCCTGCGTCTGGCAAAAGGGAATGGAAGATGGAGGAAGTGATGGAGTAGACGGAGAAGTTTGGCCCGTAGTCCTCTTTTGAACCCATTAATGCAGGGGCAGTACACTGCTTTCATCCAGAGCTGGAACTGCCATGGCCGCAGGAGTCAGCAGTGTGTGTGTGCATGTGTGCGTGCGTGTGTGTCTGTGTGTGAGCGTGAATGTGAGGGGGCATAGCGAC
Source organism: Trachurus trachurus (assembly GCF_905171665.1). Lineage (NCBI taxonomy): Eukaryota > Metazoa > Chordata > Actinopteri > Carangiformes > Carangidae > Trachurus > Trachurus trachurus. The sequence goes on from NC_139896.1 coordinate 35,244,243, forward strand.
ACACCGAATTTGCATCACATTTGTTGGGCGTGTTGCAGTCGTTGAGCTAGGAGCGGTGAAGGGCACAAGGAAGAAAATCTCAGTCAAGTCATGAATATGAGTTTGTGATGTCCTACCAATGTCAGGCTGTGGCTCTGAGCAGTGATATGCAAAACCACTCTCCAACTTCATTCCACTTATTGCTGATATGATCTGTGGCATAGCCAAGGGAGACAGGGAATCGTTACTGTACAGACTGTGGTTATTAAATTGAGGGAAATGTCCTGAGCCAGTTTCAATAATAAGCTGATAGCCATATGCTTTTGCCGCAAGTCCTAACCACCTCTAAAGGACCTGATACAGGTCTACCAAGAGTTAAAAATCAGGCTGTCTACTCAGCCCTCTCTCGTGCAGATGGTTTAATCTTATTGTCTTCAAATGACTTTGAATATTCTGTGTGTAATGCAGGCCTGTAAGCACAGCAGGTGGTTGGCCCTTTGATCTCCGCTTGTAGATGCCGGTGGAATTTAAATCACAGGGTGACATCTAGCTCATGAAATCATAACATGAACAGCAAGTTTCAACTTTGATCCTGTTGTCCTTTTGTATTAGGTTCATTAGAGAGGATGATGTACAGTATTGGAAAGCAGATAATGAGCAAACAACATTTTGCTGCCCCCCCCGTATGCTTGCTTTGTGACAGTGTGCATGTCCGCAAACAAAGTGTGTATAAGGGTTTGTGTAGCACACTGTTAACTGTGTAACGTCTTTCTGTTTTGTTTTTTTTAAGTTAGTTTTTGGTATTTTTGCCTTTTGTTATGACATTAGACAGAGGAAAGTCAGGGGGAGAGAGAGTCAAGTCAAGTCAAATGTATTTATATAGCACATTTCATATGGCAAGCGTAAACTCAATGTGCTTCAAAAAATTAAAACAAAGATGTATAACATAAAATAGCATATAGGATAAGAAAATATTACAAATAAACATTTAGGACATTATAAAATCACACAAGAATGTATTATTATCATCATTTAAAGAGGGAGATAATACAAATTCTTAAAGCAAACAAGACAGAAATAAAACACTCTTTAAAGCAGAAGTAAGTGGAATATTTGTGTTAATATAAGTCTTAAATAGTTATATCTTCCAATCACTTACATAGAGTGTTTGGTCTGAAACACGGGTCTGTCAGTCACTCTGCTCTGCTGTAAGCCGAGGAGAAAACTTTCCTCGTATCCTACAACCTTTATCCAATGAGGAGAGAGAACGGCATAAAGGGGCGGTCCTCTCTGTGTGTGCAGCCAAGGGATGCGCGTGAATGTGGTGACGTAGGGACGAGGGCGGGGACTGCTAACTCCATCTGCTGACAAGAAGTTAGCCAAAACCACCGGATCGCTTACTTCTGCTTTAAATATAACTAAAAGCTTGCAAAAAAGATATGTTTTTAGTTTGCTTTTAAAAGAAGACACTGTTGTAGCAGACCATAGTTCATGTGGAAGAGAATTCCAGACAGTAGGACCATAGTGGCTGAAAGCACCATGAGCTGATTTGGAGTTGATTCTGGGTATAGTGTAGTGAGGAGATCTTTATTTGATGATCGAAGGGATCTCTCTGGTGTGTATTGGGTGAGCATGTCAGCAACGTAAGAGGGAGCCGAGCCATGTCAGAGGCACCGCAGCTCAGATCCAAACCCAAGGCCACTGCAGTTAGGACAAAGCCAATGTGGTGTGTGCTCTACCTGGTGAGCCTGCCCTACAACAGAAGAAAGGGGTAACTCCTCAGAGTGCAGTTCTGAGAAAAATGAGTTTAAAGTATTTTTCTTGTCCAGTCAACTGTATTGAACTTAGGATTCTGAAAATTGGTCAAATCCTTGCTTTTGCGAGTAGTATTCTAGCTGTGTAAAAATATGTAAGTCAAACTTAACATTTTACCCTTATTTCAGAGTTACCTCTGTCTTTTTGTGCATTGAGGCAAAATATAAGCTGGCCATACAACGCAAGAAAGGGGTAACTCCCATTGGTTCTAAAATGGTAGCAGCCTGTTGTACAGTAGGGCCTGTTGAACATTCTATACACAGGAAGAAAAGGGTAACTCATGTTACTGTGTTCTCTCGTTGTTTCCCCACAGCTTTGGGTAGTTCTATACACAGGAAGAAAGGGGTAACTCTAGTTACTGTGTTCTCTTGTTGTTTCACCCCAGTTTTTGGGAGTTACTGTGAAAACCACCCGCAAATATATCCCAAATAAGATAACGTTGAGTCAAGATATTTATCCACATGATGTAGCAGACCTTTAATGTCCCAAAAATGACAAAATCTCATTTTTGACAAAAAATGAGTTACCCCTTTCTTGCGTTGTAGGGCAGCACAGGGATGCGCCAAAGTAGTTTTACACCTCAAAATATGCAAAAGTATTTTCAACAAATACAAGAATTTAAAAAATGAATTTTGAAAGCCTAAAAAAATAGCTTGTTAACTCAAAATATGAAATATGTATATGCACTGCTGTAGAGCACAGCTGAATGCTTATTATACAGGGGGTAGCAATTTAGTGAATTAGGACACTGCCAGTTTACCTTGTGCTCTAAATGAGCAAACCGTTGTACTTTCACCCTGTGCAAATGGAATACTGTGTCTTTGGTGCTCCTTCCCTTCCTCAGCTACACTGGTTAGTCCACACTGAACAGTTGCTACAAAACACAATGCTTTTTGTTCAGATCACACCATCTGTTTGCCAGAAAGGTTTCATAGATACTTTCTGGGTGTCTTTTACAGCATCATAACTATCCAATTGTATTTACTTATTTCTGTTTGCTTACAACTGGAGGAGGAATTTCTGACTCATCAGGGAGAGAAATCAAAGAAGCAAAGTGTTCTTTTTTCCTCTTCACATGTCTCGGTGTATTGTCCAAACGCAGCCTTAGAAAACTCTGAAACCAGACGCTCAGCTACACAACGTACTGTACCTCAGTGCACAGTACAACATGCTCCTTGGTAGATGTGGTTGTTAAGAGTTGCCCAATCAAAGGTCAAATCAAAACCAAATATGATCAACACAATTTTTTTTTTATGTTTGAGCATGAAATGCCACTCTTCCTTCTTGTTAACCCAGGCAGCAACTTTACAAAATCTCTCATGTCAGGAGCTTGTTTAGTGTGCATTACCTGTGGCAGTACTCAGGATGTAAGTAATTTCAGGCTGACTGGCGATTCACTCTGCGGCCATCCTGCCTGTAGCCTTAGGCAGTGGGGTTGCAGTGGAGAGGGAGCGCCAGCACCAGTCAATTACCAGTTAATAAACAGTGGAAGTTTTCTATTAGTGCTTGTTAGTGCGTGTAAAAGATTGTTGGTATGTGGAATTGGGGGAAGGCACTGTGACTATGGAATTAAAAAAAGGGCATATTTTCTTTCTCTGGGTCTAACACACAGCACCCGGTTCTCTGTATGCATGCCGTTTATGGAGATAATATTTGTTATTTGATTTCCAGGCAGGCTATACAGTGCAATATATTGTATTTGCAAACTCATTTTTTTCTTTTGAACAGTCCAGAAATGTGTGCTCAGTAGTTTCACCTAATGCAGTATCTCATAAGTGTCTATAGAGCACTCTCTCCAATAAAGAGAATCCATTACATAAGCACAGTTGAGGCCAAACAAAGCGACGCAGGCTGCAGTGTGTCTTGATAACATTACGGGCCCCTGATGAATGTGATGCATGGAGCCTTTTTGGATAGCACTTGTCACAAATCTGATGCGTGGAAGATTCCCCACATTTCCGAGAGCACATTTCACAGTGCTTACAGAGCAATATTGCTGTAAGGAAAAACAGTGCACCTGAGTAGCCTTGGGAGGTAAAACAACATTAATTGGATTTGGGAAAGTCATCCTTACCAGGGGGACACTGCACTGACGGTCTGACAGCCAAGAGCATGAATCATTAAAACTCTACCCTGTCATACTAGACCACTACCAACAACCACCACTGCTTCCATTTGTTGACACACAGAGCCGAGAGCTGTAGCAGTGTCTAACGAGGCAAAAATGTTTACAGTAGATAAAAGACAGTCACAGTAACGGCTCCCATCCATTCTGTCCTGTAGGAATGGGACTAATGCACACATTTTACATTTATCCTCTGGAAAAGCGATGGATGCTCCTCTGCTAACCATTGCCACCTGGCACCAGCATATGGGCTGGCGCCCTCTTGGGGTAATGGGTGGGGCGGACTCTCTGTCGACCATTGGGTCATTGGTAACCAGCAGCTGGGAGGCCGCCCTCTCATCACATCAACAAATCCTGCTTTAATTAGCTCACCTGCCCGTTTCCTCCCCACACTCCCCAAAGTCCTCCATCAAACTTCCCTCCGCCGGCTTCCACACTCACCTCTCTCTCATCCTGCCTCCACACCTGGGAATAGCTTCGGCTTCTCCACTTCACACCTACGGCTCTGCAGACACACATAACGCACACAGACTGTGCTATAAACAAGACTGACAATTGACTTTCAGAAGGCTTGGAGCTCATTGATTTTTAAATGGTGCCTCACTGATACCTAATTAGCATTTGGATCGCCACTGATATGATCATCGTTGAAGGCCCGCATTTCCTTTGTGCCTGTCAATATAATTTGCACATTCACAGGTGTAAATGATCTCATATGCTTTGTTGTGATGCTCATCTGAGCTCTTTCCATTGGCTGTTTAAAGAAGTTCAATAAGTGGACCCGGGGTTTACCGTATTGATCACAGTCACTGTCTGCACTTTAATGGGAACACAATCTATGCTTCCCTCGGTGTCCTAGTGTACTTGAAGCCCAGTGAGCCATTAACACAAAATGCTTCATGTAACAGTCAAAGAATTTTGTTAGACATTGATAATATGAAATATATATTTCATGCTAAGTAGCCTATTAAGTAACATGAATTTGCATCATTGTTATATAGAAAGAAGTGCTTTTTAACATTCTTAAGCATAGTGTGTCGTTGGGAAACAGCTAATTAGTTCAATAGTTCAAAATTAGATTTCCCTTTTATACCTGAAACCATTTTACAAGAGTAGGCATGAGATGTTTCAACGAATGAATACATCCTGGTAAAAATGATTGGCACCCCTGAAGTTCAAGTACATAATTCCAAATACCTTCAGAATTAAATGCAAATGAACCAATTATGTAAAGCCTCCGCCGTTTTTTTACTGTAGGTGTTCTTTTCTTTATAGGCTTCTTTCTTCGCCTGTAAACAAACTGATGCAGTGCATTCCCACAGAGCTCTATTTTGGTTTCATCTGTTCATAAACATTATCCCAGAAGGACTGTGGCTTATCTGTGGAACTTTTTGCACACATTAGTCTTGCCTTTTGAGTCTTTTCTTTTGCAATAGATGTATCCTGCTTGGCCTTTGCCCATGGAGCCTGACATGGTTTATTGTGCAGCGTGTAGCACAAACTCAAACCACCACTCCACAAAGCTCCAGGTCAGCCTGAAGCTCTTTTGACATCTTGTGTGGTGTTTTTCCCACAATCCACAGTAACCTCCATGGAGCTTCTTCTTAAAATCATGTCCTGGAAGCATCCTAATACTTTTATGACTGTGAAATGTCTCCATAACATTATGAACTGTTGGAGCAGGGATTTGAAGATCTTTGCCGACTGCCGTGTAGCCTTGGGAGTTGTTATGTTCTTTGATAACAGTATTTCTGATGCTCTCAGACAGCGCTCTTGTCTTTACCATTGTGAAAAGGAAACTGGAAACAATCAGCCCTTTTGTGTGGTAAAACAAACCCATCATTCATTGGTTAATTCAGGTCATGCAATGGAAAATTAACCACAGGTCTGTTTTATTTGTTTGTTTGCTTTAATTTAAATATGTCAATACACTCTTAGAAATAAGGGTTCAAAAAGGGTTCTTCTAGAAGGTCTGAGGTTCTAGCCAGAACCATTTACCTCTGAAAACCCCTTTTTTGAAGAGAGGGTTTTTCAAGGCTTCTTGGAAAAACTAAGGGTTCCAGGTGAAACCTTTATAAAAGGTTCTACCAGGAACAATAAAGGGTTCTCCTATGAAGACAAGCCGGATAACCTTATATGGTTCTAGTTAGCACTTTTATTTCTAAGAGTGTAGGTATCAGATTTGGTTATTGTAATGTCAGTATAATCAGTTAAAAAAAATGTGTTCACATTTCTGAAGATATTATGAATTATGTACTTGAAATTCAGCATTGTCGATAATTTTAACCCAGACTGTATCTCATTAAGACACAAGCCTCTTCATTTACACATCGGTTCTTTATCTGAATGATCCCGGTGCACATTCCTGCCTTTGAATAACTTATGAAGTTAGAGACTGCTCTGATAGAGGCGATGGATCCCTCTAGAATTGCCGTACTGACTGTGGAGAGTGCTAACATACAAAACAATCTTGGCCCGGGAAGATTGGCCTACAATGCTCTCCAGTCTCAGGTGACTGATAAAATCCAACCACTATTGAACCACCAGCACAGTCTGCTCCAGTCCTCCAGTCCCTCTGTCCCACCGCAGCTCCCTTCACCGTGGGGCTTCCATATGGACACATAATACGGCTGCCACTTAATTACCTATCAAAAACATTTCACTGCACTTGATGAGAGGCTGGCAGAACGGGAGAGGGAGAAAAAAAAGATGGTGGGAAAAGAGCAGACATAAATAAAGTGAAAGATGGGAATGAGAAATGGGAAAGTGGGACTGAGAGGATATATAGAGGACAAGCCATGCATGTATGTAGTGAATATGAATAGATGGAGACAGCCGGGGTGTGGAGGGGTAGGGCAGTGGGTGGGGGCAGATGGTGGGGGCAGTGATGTGGCCAGCATCCTTCTTTTTGTTTAGTGTTTACAAACATACCCAACAAGAGACAAAAGAGGGAGTGTTCTGGTCATGGGAGGCTATAAATTACCTGTGATTGATGCTCACTGCCGTGGAGGACGACAGTTAAAGACACGCAGCGCTCATCACTGACCCTCTCTTCACTCAATACATCCCTCCTAAAGCCCAACAACTCAACAACTCTCCCACTGCCCCCCCACCACCATCCCACCATCCCAGCAACTCACAATTAGCTGTTCTGTCTGTCACATAGCCCACCCTTAGCGGTCACACTCCAAAATAATAATCATTCCCCACCACACAGGCCGCTGGTTAGAAGAGCAGCTTTCACCATGGGGGGTTTGATGCACGCATCAGCCACAGGCTCTGCTGCACTCCTTCACTTATTCTCAGGCAAACTCCGATATGTCTAAGGGATATAAATTATAAAAATATCAATTTATTTTTCTTTTTGATAAGATGTTGGCTCCTTTTATTGATAACAGTCTGACATCTGCCTTAGTTCAAGACACCAACACACCTGTTACGTGTTCCCATGTATGCTCACTTTCAGCTCTAATAGTAAATGTTAAATACCAGTTGTTATACAAACACCATACAGCTTTGTAGTGCATGCTCCGTGCATTTTATGCTTCAAAATTATTATTGCGTGCAAACTGCATTTGCAACTGTTTGCAATGGAAAGGCTTATTGTTGGTCACATCTACCATTTACATGTACAGTAAGTATACTATACTGTATTATTCATTGTGAACAAACCTGTACAGTAAATTCAAATGAGTGGACAGCACCTGTCTAAAACTGGCCCCACACGAAAGACAGGTGTAGTGGAATGATATATATATATATATTTAATACTTAAATCAAAGGGCAGGAACACGTGGAAAAAACTCAGGGACATGGGGTAACAATGCAGACGAACCAACAAACAGGAATAAAACAGGAACTAAACAGGAGAGACAAACCATGACAGCACCATTACTGAAGGAAAGAGATCTGAAAACAAATTAAATGAATCAGAGTTGATGTTAAAATACGTCCAGAATGTGAATGTTTGCCTCAAATTGACTGTTTGGTAGCAAGGGGGGAGTTGTGGGTTCTACAAGTGAAGACCACTTCTGCATTCAAAAAGCTGCAGTTCTCCAGCGGCCTCTGGGGGTTGGGACCTGAAGTGAGCAACTCTCTGTTTTAGTGTTGTTTGGGCTTCAAATATGGAAAGTAGACTCCCACTAAAATCCAAGATGGCGCAGTTCAAATGTCCGTAGTAGGAGCACAAAACAGACTCCCCCAAACTAATGGCTGACATCACGGTGCTACGTCCATTCTTTTTACAGTCTATGGCTGATAGTGATGTCTGTGTGAATGTGTGTAAAGCACTTTGAGTAGTTGATGGGACTAGGAAAGAGCTAAGTGCAGTACAATCATACTAATAAGAACGTTTTGGGAAATGTCTGCCAGTTGTGCTACATTGATTTTAGTGTTCAATGTATGAAATTACTGTGTTTACGTGTGTGTGTCTGTGTGTGTGTGTGTGTGTCAAAACAGGAATTCAATGATATTCTTCAGCACGTAAAGAACTGTCAGGAAGATGTTCTTGAGATAAGCAGTATTTTTGGGACTACATCAAAAGAATAAAAAATAAGTTTGCATCATGGAGCCTTGATGCATTTTAAATCCATATTCATTTTGTCTTTCCTAGCTGGAAGCCGCCCTCCATAATCCTGTTCACTGTGCATTGTTGGGCTTCTCTGCAGCGAGCACCTCCCTACCTCAAGGCTACCTCTGGGTAAGTAATGTCTTGCTTACACACACATATGCATGCATGCATATACAAGAACCCGCACACTCAGTGGTATGCCAAATAATTGAAACCAATGACAAGGTAAAATAATGCATATTTTACAGTTGCTGATAATTTTAGCTTTTAACACAATTACCATGACATTTTTAAAGGTCCTCTATATCCTGCTCTCATTCATTAAAAAAAATGAGTAAATTTTTTTTTCTTAAGGCAAAGAATGGGACACGCACCATTTTTCTCTGTAAAATGTCACAAGGAAACTGCGAATTGACACCTTGTGAAGGCTAGTAGTAGGTAACTGCTGCTGAGTGCTTTGTGATGAGTGGGGCAAATTGCACTGCCAGACTATCACATTACAATCCCCAGACTTGGGGGAATTTAACAGATCTAGAGAGAGAGAAACTCAGGAAAACGAGTGAATCTGCTATTAATCTTTAAGTTTCAATTTTTGCTCCCTCTCCTCTTTGCAGAAGGTGGGCACTTTATCAGGTAATCCCCCTTTGACCTAAAACTGGCTAAATCAAGTGAAGGCCCTCGAAAAACTCACTACTCACAGTTTAGTTTCTCAGACTTAGGCCCCATCCACACGAAAACGCGGCTTCACTGAATCCGATCTTTTTCTTAATCGTTTTGAAAAAAATCTCCGTAAACACGGCATCGTTTTCAGAAATATCTGCGTCCACACTGATCCAGTGAAAACGACCCAAAACGCTGTAGTACCTGCATACTGCAGGCGTGTGTGTGGAGTGTGTGTGTCGCTGCAGCGCGGCCTGCCACACATAAACACTTAAAACAGAGAAGAAGACGGGAAGTCCCCGCTGTAATTCAATAGAAGAAGAAGTTCCCCGCTGTATTCAAACTCAAACATGGATTAAATGTTGACAGGGAGTCGTGTCAGAGTTAATATGATGATCAGTGATGATTAAACAGGCGCGATTCAGCCGCAGCGTCTGAGCGACCTGACGGTAGTTGGCCGTTGTTGTTGTTACGTGCATAGACTGTCAGTGTGCAGCTGCTGCAGCGGTGTGTGTGTGTGTGTGTGTGTGTGTGTGTGTGTGTGTGTGTGTGCCTCTCAGGTTACAGGTAGAGCGGCGGGGGGCATGACATCATCGTTTCTGAAAAAGTCCGTATTGGCCGTCCAGACGGATACGCTGGGGCGGCGTTTTCAAATTTTCCCACTCTGGGACCCGTTTTCAAAAAATACCGTTTTCACCCCCTGAAAACGCCGGATCCGTGTGGACGCGAGGCCAATCCGATAAAGTATTTATCCGGATTCGAAAAAAACGAATTCGTCTGGACGGGGCCTTAATTGCTTTTGTGGTGCTATTTGAAAGGTTTTTAAAGCTGGATGCTCAGTCAGATGGGGAAAAGGGAGATACTGTGTGGCACAACTGGAAGTTAGGGCAATTTGATGTCAGTGTTTGACCTTCAACTTCCTGTAGAGCACATGTGTTACAGATGGCTTAAATGCCCCAGAGCTTGACCCACACCATTCAGAGGAGCAAAGTTAGGTTGCAGGATACAAGTATGTGCTCCACTGGTAGAGAATATGTCCACTAGACTGAAGTATGTGTTTAAAGCTTTCAGTCTGTTTACAGCTGCAACAATCAGCTATTGACTGTTACTGCAGTGTGTACAGAAGATGTTCACTCATACTATACAGCACAGCAGCAAGGCCTAATGCAAAGAGCTGTGTGTTATTGAGGCATGGCCAGGTTAAGCTCGATAAAGAAGCTGTTATGTTTCAGGTCTGTCAGAGCACTCTGTGGTCTTCGACAGCATTATCTGTCTTCAGTCCTTGAGGATGAGAATCAAGTGCTTCAGGTCTTTGAATATTGACCAGCAGAATGATTTACAGTAGCAGTAGAGTTGCATTGGTGTTTTCCACTCACAGTTTGGACCTTGTCCTTTAAAACTGAGAGGTACTCGTAGCACCACACAGCTTTTGTTATGGTATATTGTGCATGTGCAGTGGTTGCCAGGCCAGGGACTTTTCTGTGTAGAGTTTAGTTTACATATTCTCCCTGTGCCTGTGTGGGTTCTCTCCAGGTTCTTCCTCCCACGGTCCAGAGACATGCTCATTAGGTTGATTGCCAACGCTAAATTGCCTGTGAGAGTTTGAGCATTGTTAGTCTCGATGTGTCAGCCCTGTGATAGACCAACGACCCCTCTAGGGTTTACCCTGCCCTCAGACTATACCAGCTAGGATCGCCTAGCCCCCCCCCCCCCGACCCTACAGCCAGTGGATGAATGCATGAAATTGCAGACATTGCAATGTGGACATTGCTTTGGCCATATTGTGATTTTGTCAATATTTTTCATGAATTGTTCATCTCTGTATAAAACTTTCCAGTTTTAAACATCTAATTTTTAAAAGCTTCAAAATAAGTTTAAAATAAATGTCAATGTAATGTAAATGTTAAAAGTAAAGCAGAAGTAAGCAGAATGTTTGTGTTAATATAAGTCTTAAATAGTTGTATCTTCCGACAGCAATCACTTCTATAGAGTGTTTGGTCTGAAACACGGGTCTGTCAGTCACTCTGCTCTGCTGTAAGCCGAGGAGAAAACTTTCCTTGTATCCTACAACCTTTATCCAATGAGGAGAGAGAACAGCATAAAGGGGCGGTCCTCTGTGTGTGCAGCCAAGGGATGCGCGTGAATGTGGTGACGTAGGGACGAGGACCAATAGATCCATGACGAGGGCGGGGACTGCTAACTCCATCGGCTGACGAGAAGTTAGCCAAAACCACCGGATCGCTTACTGATAGCTTTAACAATTTGTGAGAGGATGCAGCTTCTTCTTTCTTATCCTCTACGATTCTGGATCGATTCATAATCTTCCTCCGTCTCAATACGCGCACTCACAGGCTTCCGCACACAGCGCTGCAGCTGCAGCACGCCATGACGCTCATTAACCGCCTATTAACGTTAACGGGTCAGATTTAAATCCTCTATTGGATGTCTGTGACTAGGCCTATGCCCATCAGCAACCCCACCCTCCATCGTCAATTGAGGATAATCGATTTTTAATGGAATCGTGACCCTAAGAATCGGAATCAAGTCGAATTGTGAGACACCCAAAGATTCCCAACCATAGCACTTAAAGGGATAGTAGCATTGTTTTAAAATGGGGTTGTATGATCTACAAATAGCCCCTAAGTACTTTAATTGCTGTAGAAGACTCTCTACACTCCTCCCGTTAGCAACGCCAGCCCATAGCCCTGCCCAGAGATTTACAACATACAGTGTTGTGAACAGACCCAAAGAAACGGCCTACTTTCACGGCCTAAAAGAGGTTTTACCTGAAAAAAAATACATAGTTCCATTGTTCGCTATAATATAATTTTTTCCAGCCCTTCAAAGTGCAGGAAAAACTGTTTTTATTTGGACCTAACCAACTGCTGATCGGCGGGCGCTAACCCTGGGCAGGGGTGGATTGGCCATAGGGAGTACCGGGAGTTTTCCCGGTGGGACGGTCACCAATGGGCCGATAGGCGGCCGTTTTTTATTTATTTATTTAACTTTTTTTTCGCCATGCCTCGCCTTGCGTATTGTAACTCTCCCGGCCCAGAGAGAGAGACATGCATCGGCTCGGCCCACAGTGCTCAGCTGCAGACACAGCAGAGAGGTGACGATTGGCCCAGTGGCTTGTCTACCTGGCCCAATGGCCCTATGAGAGGTTACAGAGGCCCAGGAGTCCCACCCACGCATGTTATAGACCCCCCCCTCGTCCAATCACGGAGTCATGATGAGAGAGAGAGCGAGAGAGAGAAAACAACAACACACTAGCGCACGAAAACGGAAAAGAAAAGTAAACAAACGCAAAGACGGCGCGGAAAAATGGAGGAAAGTAACAGCAGCACAGACTGCTAAAAGTACAACAATTACGCAGATCAGGGGCCGCCTGGCCTGGCCAGGGCTAGAAGCACCGAGGCTGCAGCTTCAGCAGCAGGTCCTTCACGTGAGTCTGACAGTCTGGAGAAGGCTCCAGCCTCCACCAGTGCCCTTATGGTGCAGGAGGAGGCTGAAAAAACAAGTGTTGAGGAAGACTCTCCACCATGTGAAGGAGGTAGTGATACCGTGTTAAGCAGGTATGTGCTTTCCAGAGTGGTGTGGATAAACATTCATTAAAATACTGTAAATGGTCCAGAACGGTTGCTATGAACTTTACTTGACATAATAAATAACTATGATGGTGTGGTGTGTTACAGCTAAATCTAGTTATCTAAAGTTGGAAAACAATAAATTCATATACTATCCTGATTAATTGATTAGTTGCTTTTATTAAAGTGCCCTCACTCAAATTTGGTCATGAAGGACATTGAGCTAACAACTTAACAAATGCTTTCCATATTTTTTTCAGTCAGTGTTTATGGTTTATTGTCCTTTCAACAGTTTAACATTATACAGTTAAAATTAATAAAACACTGATTATACTGTTACAGTAAAACATCATTCTGCATACAGTATTTCTTGTCATGCTTCATTGTCTATACATTATGTTGAGCTGTACTGTCTTTCTAAGATAAAATTAGTGTTTGTCCATTTTTCAGATCATTGTACTATTGTTTTCCATACTTTAGCCAACTAGCCAAAGTTCTGATTGCATGCAGACTCATTATGTGCATGTAATGTTGTCCAAACTTAACTTATTCCACACTATTCCTGTACTTTGTTGTATATTGTATATCGTTTAGTAGTGGTGTTATTAAGAGCTTGTGTGTTTGTATGTACATCAACGGTGCTAGTTGGCAAAATATCCGTGCGCAGAAAGTGGGCCGGTCTGGACCAAAAAGTCCAGGGCCAAATTTTTGTCCCAGTCCACCCCTGACCCTGGGCGGAGGGATACGTGAGTTGGTTAGGTCCAAATAAAAACTGTGTTTTTCCTGCACTTTGAGTGGCTGGAAAAAATTATATTATACTGAACAATGGAACTGTGTATTTTTTTTCTTTGGGTCTGTTCACAACACTGTATGTTGTAAATCTCTGGGCAGGGCTATGGGCTGTCGTTGCTAACGGGAGGAGTGCAGAGAGTCTTCTACTGCAATTAAAGTACTTAGGGGCTATTTGTAGATCATACAACCCCACTTAAAAAAAATGCTACTATCCCTTTAAGCATCTAAATGTTTAACAGACAAATTTTGTTATGAATGTAATTTAAATCTGTTGAGCAAATATACTTAGACATTCATTATTCAAACCAACCTTAAAAACAGGACAAGCAACTCACTGTGTACTAAGCACATCTATCTCCCAGCACAGTGCATGTTACACACTGCAAGGTGCAACACTTAACCACAGTGAAAACATACTGGTATCCACTAAAACACAAAACAGTGAAGGCCTGCAGATCCAGCAAGAATAATTAGTGGCTGAGCGTTCCCGCCCCCAGTTGGTTCTACCTCCCTGGCAGGCTTGTCAAATAAGGGATGACACTAATCATGTTAAAGTGAGATGGGCTATGGGGATTTCTGTGTGCTTTGATCAGAGTAATGACATTGTGTCTAATCAGGCTGATACCCCAGTGTTTCCCTGTTTGCCTTCACCCCACTTGTCCTCCTTTTCCCCCAATATCCTACTTCTCAGTTTTAGATAAAGTCTCCGTTAACTCTGCCCTCACGTTTATCATCAGCATTTATTCAGCGTGTTAGCATTCATAGCAAGCATTAGTGCTGGGGAAGTTGAAATGTATTTTCTTCAGAGTATATCAGCAATCTGGTCATCCGTGGTTTTGGCCTCTTAATGTGGCGAACATTGTTGAGCAGAGTGTGCTATCATGACCATTCTCCCATGCTTCCTCGCTCTGTCCAGAGCAATCTAATTAATGCTGGCAGAGCTTTTACTGTTTGGGAAGTTTTTGTGTCTCCCAAGCCGAGAGGAGGAATCTGTCCACGGCACAACTCCAGAAATCTATTTCCCCAAATAAGTAGTGATGACTTTGTCAGGGCACAGTATTAGCGCTGGCTTTCCAGGTTGTGTAGTGGTGATGGTGGTGTGTGTGTGTGTAAAGGGTTGGAGGTACAGACGGACATGTGAATGATTAAATTGTGTAGGAGTGTGGGTGACAGGGGCCCTGCCTCTGGCGTCGGTTACACAGAGTCACTTGAAGCTGTGTTTTTCTGGGCCCCTTGCTGCAAGATAAGTCCTCCCTATCTTCTTTTCACCCTGTGCAACAGACCATTATTTGTTCTGGCTCATTCTCAAGAGCCCACAGGATCACTCCTGTCCAGATTCTGCACGCTGATACAAATCAAACAAATGATTGCATGCAAATAAGGGTGAGTGTGGAGGAGAAGAGCTAAAGACTATATTTAGCTCATGTCACACTCACACAATGTGATTCATACAGAGAATAAATCTTCACTGTCTAACGCCGAGCAGCCGTGCTTTCTTGTTTCACCTAGAAGGGCTTTGCATTTTGTCTGGACAAGCATCTAGGTCTTACACACAAGTAATGAATGAAATTATATTGAAAACCTACAGTGACACTTTAATTGTTTGGGAATGGGAGCGATGCCACCTTAATTGGAATCAGAGAAAGCTCCTGCTGTCTTTGTTTTCTCAGCATTGGCATTGACAGGCTTACACAAAGGCCAATATAAATGTGATACACAGGAAATCAAGTCTCTATTGAGGCCGACAGTCAGTCTGTAGAGTATGAATCACCTTGGGAAAGCTTATTGAGTTGACTTCTTTTGGTAACATCTAAGTTTGTTGTTGTTCCTGTTTTCAGGGAGGCTCTTTCACAACTTGAGCTCCTTTCAAAATGGGACACAAGGCATTGATTGGAAGAAACGTCTGGCTTTCAGAAGCTTTGTTTGTAGTTTGTACCTCCTGTGTGCTGTGCACTTCTTCATTCACTCAGAAAACAGCTTCCTCAACTGACTGTGACCTTGGACACGCTAAAATCGTCCTTTTCAATTAATTGAAAAAGATTTATTTTCATTTCATCATTAACTGACTCAAGCAATTGATTAGTCACTCGGATCTTATGAACTCAGAAAACGTCATTGTTAAGCAGCTCAGGGCCCTCCAGAAACCTTGGAGAGCTAGCCTCTCCCTCCTGCTCTGATGAAAAGATCTCAGTGTTTTAAGGACTGTTTGATGTTCTCGAGATGACATTGTGAATCCATTACATAATGTGTTTAAAATTCTACGTGATATTCAAAGAAACTGAGGGAGGACTACAAACGATAAAGTCTGACAGGATAATTGATTTGAACTTTTTTTTAATCTAAATTGCTGACAGGTGGAGAATGTTTAAGCACAGACACATTATACCCCGGCTTCCACAGTTCCATCAAGACAGCAAACACACATTGCTACAGTAGCATGATCTAATGGAGCCCAGCCTGGTTCAGCACATTTTCTCCTCCTATATCTTTTTCTCTATTCCAGCAGAATAGTTTATCACCTGCGGCATTACGATTCAGTCCATTGGTACAACTTAACATGGGGTCTCGACCTCTTTCAACCAGGCTCTTTTCTCCCTACAGGTGGCTGGTGGAGGAGAGAGTTCTCAGGGGCAGATAGAGATATTTTCCCTCAACAGGCCCATGCCACGGGCTGTGAAGAGCCTGCAGGTAGGCTCTGCTGTCCGATGTCTGGAGTATGTACCAGAACCATCTCAGGCTGAGGAAGGCGAGGCTGGAGTTCACCGGGCGACCTCTGGGATCGGCGCCAACATTTGTGTCGGGTTAGACGACGGCCGGTGAGGAACAGATGCCTTAGAAAAAAAGAGAAAAACAAGCTTTTGTGTTGATATAGAAAAAAAGGAGAAATTTTTAAATTATATTCATTGGAAATAACTTGTATCTGCTTTTCAGTATGCTCCATGTCTTCTGTTGTAAAATAATATCCTGTATTATCCTTTGTTATGGCCCCTTGAGATTTCCAGCATTATAGATTTGCTTGTCAATATTTCATCAAAGCAAAAAATCAGAGGTGATACCCAACATGGCATCAATCCTGCTACTGCTGCTAAGATCAGTTTCATTTTCTAATCCAATAAACCCTCTGATCCCACCGTGTGTAATAGGGGATGGGTTTAATCAGTCTCCTGCCATAGCTGCAGTGAATACATTGTGTTTTCTTCAAGCAGGGAATGGTCCTGTATCTCAGATTTACCCATTATGTTACAACTTTTCTATAATTGACATTTTGTAGTAGTGTTTAGTCCTTTGCATAAGAATAAGAAATCATATGTCAGCACTTTGTGGATGCTGAATCATTCCCTTTCAATGCGTGTCTGTCCAGGGAAAGAGAAAAAAGACATACAGTAAAAAAAAAAAAAATCAATTTATGCATTTCAGCACACTCAAATAACTGTCATCTCCAATACTACTTCTTCTACTTCTTCCTCTCTGACAGAGAGAAACAAAAAGCAATGTGCATTTGTCATTCTGAAGAAGACAACAAGATGTAGCAAAGTTAAGATGGGATTTCAAACATGAGAAAGACAGAGTGGTTGCACTTACACAATGCTTTGCTCCAGAGTGAACTGTTAAATCAAACTGCATGAAAAAGAGCCACTCTGTCATCTTAAATGACACCCATTTATCATGTTTGCCTGTACTGCTTTTGTTCCTGCAGCATCCTGGTGTATGGCAGCGTGGACACTGCAGCACAGTGCCTATTGACCCTCCGTAACCCAGAGGGCTGCCCTGTGCTCTGCCTCAAGCACTCCTCTCGTTTCCTGTTTGCAGGCCTGAGGAATGGGACTGTGATGGTTTATGGAAGAAATAACAGCGGTAAGGTTTTGGGTTTTTTTTTTTTTAGAAGGATGTTGTTAGGTGTTTTTCTGCTCTCTGTGCATGATGTGTCCTTTTATTTCATATGGCAAATAATAATAATTAAAACAACTATAAACTAACTCAAAATGCAAAGCATATTAGGGAGAGACAAAAATATTTCAATTGACTACATATTCTAAATGCTAATTATGAACTCGTATTTACTACTGTGTGAACTATTTCTTTTCTACTGATGAGTGTTTATGTTCCCTCTATACTGTACCTGTTGTCCCGTATTGCATGACAGTGAGGCAGACTGACTGAATATTTTTCAGATTCTAAATCAGCTTGTTTAGCAACAAAAATATTTTAATAACTGGTACAAATGAGATTCTGTTTTCATGCATTACATATTTATGAAACTGCTCTGTAGTAGTAAACAATTATTGTGTTCAAACATAAATTCTTTATTAACATGACCTAAAAATATTAACGTCGTGCACGATACATTTTTCGGAAAACCCATTTCCACAATGAGAGTATTTGTAAAATGATTTTAATTTTGAACAGTCTATGCTAGGATCCCATTTTGTTTTCCTGGTGAATTTCACACCCGGTATAAGTATGAAAATAACACCTCTCCATGTGGTAGATGGCATGCCATGTTTAGTCAGGCATTGCACAAGGCTAGGGGGGCTTAACACCATCTCAGCAGTGGGTTGTAGTCTTCACAGCCAGCGGGAGCACAATAGCTCTATCACTGGGTTCTTCTTACCTGGCCACAGTATGTCAATGCGCCTGCTTTCCTCCCGTGCTCCTCTCTCCTCCCAAGCAGAAAGGATGATTAATTACACCAAGCTGCTGCATGCCGATTAAATATTACTATTCATGCTTTGTATATAAAAAAAAGGACAGGAGAAAAGCTCTGGAGGGTGCCGGGGAATGTTTGTGGATTCGGCACATCTGTTAAAGATTTATGCCCTTGACTAGCGCGCTACTGTCTAAAAACAAGTCTGCAGCAGCCAGGAAATGCCAAGGTTTCAGTCGAGACTCGTATCAAAAGGCATGTGAATACACACAACACATTGTTGCTTAGTGAATAATGTTTTCTAGCTTCTCTCACCGAGATATGCACATCAGACATTATGTCAGCTTAAAATGAAAACATTTAACAAGCAGAGGGAGAAATGTTTGACTTGACTTGCAACAAGACTGGTCCCCCATTATGTTAAAGTGGGAGAATCATGGGTTTGGTGTTCCTTAGTGCAAGGGGACTGTAGGGACATTTACAAGAGTGAATTTTGAAAAGGTGGAAAAATGACCTTTATAACATGCCAAGCAATTAACCTGTGGAAGTCAAAAGGCATTGTAAAGCCATTCTGCTATGAAAGGCAGAAATAAACAACTCAAAATGTTAATTAAATGGCTGGATGCACTTCCTTCTCTAATTTTGCTTCATTAACGCATAGCAAAGGCAATGCTTATGTAATTCACTTTATAATGTGCTTCTGTGGTAGCTGCAACGTGGGCACTGTGATTAAAACTCAAAGAAAAAAGGTCTGCTTCATTTTCACACTGATGAAGCAAAAAGAGTGAACGACACAGCAAGAGAGGGGGGAGTGATAAAGGAGTTGGAAAGTGGATTAAAGTATACACCAGAGTTATTAGCATGTGGGTGGCAAGGGTGCAAACATTGTGCTGCACAGTATGTGGTGCTTCAAATGGAGGTCTGTAGACTTGTTTAGTCAACCTTTAGTCCACATACGCTCATGTCTGTTGCTTTTTTATTCATTTAAGTAAAATGAGCCTCAACTGGGAGCTCCCTCCACTGACACTTAAGTAATTGCTCCACATTAAATAGCTTTAAGTGTATTTTTTTTTACATAAACACCAAGATAACTTGCTGCGATACAAGAGGCAAGAAATGAATGTAATTGCTTCACTCAATATTATGGTGTTGAAATAGAAGTAGGACCCTCAGAGTTGAAGCTAGCTGTGATAATAGACGGTGATTTTGAGGGTTTGTAGACAGCTATTGGTTTTTTTGTTCACTGTGTGTTTTTCTTTCCCTCAGATGATCTTTGGGAACCTGATTCCTGCAGATGTGTAAACCTGGGCTCAGAACCGGTGCGCACGCTGTTGGTGTTGGACGACTCGGTGTGGGCCAGTTGGGGGAACTCTGTCACAGCCATAGACATCTCCAGCCTCGTCACTCAGGTAAATAAATACATAATGTTGCAGTTTACCATGTTGACAAAAAAAAGATAACATTTCAGAGATTTTTCATCAGACAAAATCTGCTTTCATCTGAGCAGACTCTTAGGATTGTGCATTATTTATCTGGATATTCCGCCTTAAAGGGGAAACCATAGATACAACGAACAAACTTTGAAACATTTTCACAGCTAATAATTGATAAATGTTGAAATATTTTCACTCCATCAATTCAAAGCTGTTGGAATTTTCTAAACTTAAGCCATTTATATTGTTAACCGTATGTGATTGCCTTTCTAGACTGAACATCATCTTTAGACTGATTTGAGTGTAATTTTATTTTCGTTTTGTCCAGGCATCATAATAAGAATTTTTGTGCAAACCTTTACAGAGGTTTTTCTTTCCTTATTTTTTTTTGGTTTTGCCTTTTTCTTTTGCATTGCTTTTCCTTTACTCTGAATACAGTTTTACAGTACAGTACTGATATTAAGATTATTTGACCCATGTGTTTTCTGTACACAAAGCAGCAAGATTACTAGGGCTGAATGGAGGTAAAGCACATTATCATACAAAGAGTTAATTCAGTGTGCAAAACAGGCATTAAAGTAGCATGGAAATAGACATAAAAGGCAACATAAGAAAACTGTATGAGAAAATGGAGTGTGAATCTGTAATTTTCAAAAACATTATGAAGCAGATTCTAAAAAAAATAATATCCATCAAAATCCAAGATTAGAATTGAGATGAAAGCAGAGGACAGTAGAGCACATTTTAGTTTCTATTTGTATACAATACTATTTTAATAAATCTATTTGTTTAGATGTATTTGTTGTTCTTTGTCAATTGTGTTTAGCAACCTATCGAGATTAGAATATTTTGCATTTCAGAAGTTTATGTCAAAATTGATTAACCAGTTAAAAAATGACAATCCAAAAAATGCATGCATGTTTTTTCCATCTCAAGTTGGCAGGTCAATTCCTCCAACCTCTCCCGCTGATAAATATTCACTAGAGCATGTTCTGAGCTCCTAAATGGATGGTTCATATGTGAAACTGCTTGACAAGGTGTTTTTTTGTTTGTTTTTGGTTTTTCGTAGCTTTGAGGAAAATTTCCTCTGCTTTCATTTTCTGAAAAGATTGATGCACACAGCCTCGGAGAGCCTGCGTCCTAATCTGTGATGTCATTGAGATTTACAGCCTGGAGCTGCTGTGTGGACAATGAGTCAAAGCCTTTGTAGATTTGTACCATGTTTGTTGGGGCTTTCACACACAAATAAGCCTCATTTCGCTGTAGCGCTCTGAGATCTGAGTTACGGTACGGGAATGTGCAGTGTTATCTCCAGAATATCACCCTGGGTGTTGTCTCTGTCATGCTTTTGGTTTTTGTGTTGTTGCTCTCCAAGGTGTTCATCTCTGCTGTGTGTCATTAGAGGTGTGCGGGGGGGGGGGGGGGCGACTCTCTCACTGCAGTAGACAATAATGACTGGCAGAAAACAAACTCTTCTGGGTTATGTTAATATGGTATTCAGATGCTGAACTGCAAACCATTACTATTTAATTATAGCTCCCAGATGTGCGTGTGCATAGCTGTACAAATGAGTTGAAGGGCTTTTGTTGAAAACAAGCATGTGTGCCGAGCAGACCCTCCCTGGACAAATACAAGTTAGTGACATATAAAAAAACATGATGGAGGTAGATTTAGAGTTATTTGGGTGAATAGATTGACAATCTGTGTTCAAATTTGTAATCTGTTTATATGAAACACCTTCCACAAATACACAAATTAAAATAGCAAACTCACAGAAATATCTCGCAAATATAAAACTGATCTGCAAATGCACAAACAAATTGAACAAATAAAAACATATCTGTGAATACATTACAATAATTTTCAAATAAATGAAAAACATTTGTGAACATCTACCTAACATTTACACAAACTGTTTGTGGATCTCAATTCTATGCTTGTGGAACAAAAAACAACTTGTATCACACGGCCACTCTGAGACAACACACAGTTGTAAGATATGTGACAGGACCTGATTAAGATGTGTGATAGTAGCCTATCTGTTCACACAAATTACACAAGACAAATCTACTTTCACAGAATCTGAACATCCAAACACAGTGTGTCTCATTGCCCACATCATATAAATTAGGTTTACATCTTCAGAGTAAATGAAAAAAACCGCTTGCGGCTCTGCTCCGCTGTTCAAAAAATAACTTGCACTTAAAGCAGAAGTAAGTGATCCGGAGGTTTTGGCTAACTTCCTGTCAGCTGATGGAGTTAGCAGTCCCCGCCCCCGTCCCTACGTCACCACATTCACGCGCATCCCTTGGCTGCACACACAGAGAGGACCGCCCCTTTATGCCGTTCTCTCTCCTCATTGGATAAAGGTTGTAGGATACAAGGAAAGTTTTCTCCTCGGCTTACAGCAGAGCAGAGTGACTGACAGACCCGTGTTTCAGACCAAACACTCTATAGAAGTGATTGCTGTCGGAAGATACAACTATTTAAGACTTATATTAACACAAACATTCCCCTTACTTCTGCTTTAAAGGTAACGAACCTACTGCTATGACTGTAGGGATTATGGCAATGGGCCAATTTGCCAGAAAATATTGAACTATCCCTTTAACTTACTCCATCTGGAATTACAGATGTTTGGGTTGATCTCATGCCAACTAGAAAAAGATGTAGTAATATACAAGGAGTAAAAATAATGTATTTGATTTTTAAGTTAATATGTGTTTACATTTTTTTCTCTTAAAGGGTTAGGGTTAGGGTTGTTATTTGCAACAAATAAGAAGCAACAGCTGGCAAATGTGGACCATCAGTACAGCTGCTTATTGAGCCGGCCTCAAGGTCCACATAATCAGGAGCGAGGCAAGCCAGGGATGTCTCCTTTTATTCCTTCACCTCTTTTCCCTCCCCCCGTCCTCCAGAGACATGGGCTTAATCAGCTGAATGGCCATGCAACGGAGGCACAGTTCTGGTTCACTGTATCTCCCACAGAGCTTAACCGGTCAGCTCTGGTTACTTCTTTGCTAACCTTGTCTTCCTCACTAATGTGGACTCAAGAGGGCTGACTTCACAGGGGCGTTGGTGCATGTCCAGGATCTGGATAAGCAGTACTTGGCACCTGTAGCGAGACATATGACACAGAGCACGGCTGGAGGGGTCATGGACTCGTATTCACTTAATTTCATTGTTTTCCCCACGGTCACCACTTTGTTAGATTTTCTGCACTTTTGAATCATTTGTCCATGACTTTGGTGGACACTGCACCTCGTCTCGTCTGACAGAGCTGATCCCTGCACCCGCTGCACGGCAAGAGTCTCTTTTAAATCTTTACATCTGTGACTTACATTATTATTCAGCTATAACCTTTTCACTATGTGTCGGGTAAACATGGCTGTCTGCTTACTATGATATTGAAATCGCTTGCATGAGAAACCCAAAGGATCATCACCACTTAAAAATGTGTGTGTGTGTATTATGTAGCTACATTCCACCCCGGTGGGGAAAGATGAAAATTATAGAGCTGACAAAACCTCAGCGATGCAGTGGCTCTGAGACAAGAGAGACAAATGTGGCTGAAGGAAAGTGAGGATTTATGGGCTGTTTCATCTGTCTTAAAATGCAGATATCTTGCTAACAAGCTCACAAAGCCTGGGAACAATACCTTCCATGGTTTTAGCTATTAGATATGACCACAGAGGTTTAAACAATTAAGGAAATGAAGGAGGAACGAGTTCACAGCAGTTCTGTGAGGCCATATTTCAGCACAGTGTTGCGTTTAAAGCAATGTTAGTGTAACACGTCCAGCAGTTTGCTTCACAGTGTTAGATGTGACAGCATTTGATAATCAGAAATAAACACAAACTACAGTTCAGCATCATGGGAGTGTAATTAGTTATAAATGACTTGACACCAAATTTATCCTGGATATCTGTAGAACATTTCATGGCAGTTCATCCATCCAGTAGTTGACAAAGGTAAAAGGTACGTATTTCACTGAAGTGGAATCACACCTGCATACAAATGAAAGCTTTCTCGCACCGAACCGAGGCGGCCATGTTGCATCGCCATTTTTTACGTTGAGTGTCAGCGTGACCGTAGGTAACCATAGAAACTCAGCCGAGCTGTGGGCTCGGCCTGTTAAAACTGTCACCACTGTGTAGTGTGAGGAAGGACGGAGGCACTGGTGTTGCATTCAGGTGCAGTCAGGCAGACGGCCGTCGGCAAACCAACCGGATGTCATTTTACTGGACGAAAGAAAGACGGTAAAACAATACCACATCACCATGACAACATATTGTCACGCCTGTATTGTTTTGCCTCGTGCTGGTGGACCACTTGTTTACATAGAGGCTTGTTTATCCTGTTACATGCAGCGTCTGTTGTCTGTCTGACGTCTGCCCCATTTCACCTGAATGCAACATCAAGAATACGTTCAGATATGCAACCGCACCGCTAGATGGGGGGAATTCCTACACATTATACCTTTCACTAGACATATGAAAAATTCAAAACGGCCATCTCTAGAGACTGGCTGCTACTGTAATATAGCTAACAACTTCATACAGCCGGTCCTGGGGTCCCATTAGCACTGAGACAAGCTGAATGTCCTGCTGATGATACCGCTCAACTGCCCATGAATGTGTTAAGGAAACTGGGCATGGTGTTAGTCTGTCTCAGCAACAAAAAGATCCCCTGCAACCAAAATAAAAGTTCAATCTCCAGCTCCAAGTCCCTCTCACCCCTTTGTCTGCTTACACTTGCATTTATTACAAGAATGCTGTTAAGCTCTCTCTACCACCAGAGGACCCTGTGACATTGTGGTCAGTATAGTGTCTTTGTGCCACAGGCATGATGCTCACATCAATTTATACTTGTTTTCCCCCAACAAAAAACTGTGTGAACATCAGTGAAATTGCAGAATCATAAACGCTACCTACATTTCCCATCAGGGTAACTAGAGGGTCTTGTTCACAGCAGGAATCGTGAAACAACTTAACTAGGGAGAAAATGAGACAAAGTCAGCCAATGAAAAGATTTTCTTTTTTAAAAAAAAATCTCATGGATAGTCACTCAGTAGGAGTACTTTATTACTTTGTTTGATTTTTTACACAAAAGCATTTTACCATCTTGTTCAAACTTCTCAAGGTACAACTGTGTGTTTCTGAGGGCGCGTCACGTCATCCATACAGCGGTCTCAGAGCCTGTGGTGTAACCTTAACAAAGCAGGACATGCATGAACGTACAGGCTTTGATCAATACAGACTGGCCGGCCTTGTTCCTTCCACTTCCCATTACTACTTCTTTTTCTGCCTGCTTTCTCCCATCACTCACGTCTACGACTCCCCGCCATAGCTCGCAGTAGAGTAGAGGCGTGGACGTAGCACTCGACAAAGGACAAAGACACCTCGTCACCTGATGTAATGAAGAACTAATGAGCTGTTCAGATCAGCTGTGGCGTCTGCAGCCCGAGCTCTGCTGTTTCCCCACAGCTGGTAGGGGACTGTAGAGGGATGTTGTTGTTATTGTGACACTGCCGAGTTGAGTGGAAAGGGCACATTACTACTGTCAAGCTTCACTGACCACCTCATCTCTGTAAGCAACGCTGGATTCAGCAAACTAATACCAGGTTGCTGGCTGAGGGCAACAGTTGTGGCTTGTACTTATCCTGTATTTGACATAGCGCAGCAGGCTATTCCAACATGTTGGGTCTATATCCCTGATTATATTTGGAGAATTTTATTTTGCAGCACTATCTTAAAGGGACAACGGGGAGTTTTGGAAAAGCAAAGCGTTTTCACACTACATTTATGAGCCTCCGCGTACACCGTGAAATTCTTCAGACTCAGATTCATCAAGAATTAAAGTCAGAGGTTTGAAGACGATCACATACCGTCGTAGTTCTGACCATAAACGGCGATTCGGCGGCGTTATTCTCATGACTCGCCGCGAAACCGAAAGTAAGGAAACCGACCAGCGTTTCCGCCACCACTAATAATAACAAAATAACGATAGAGACAAAACAATATATTTATCTAAAATGGGCCCATTAACAAGTGGTAACGTAGATTCATCCACATTAATATGAGACTTTTTTTATTTGCCGCGGAATTTTTCGTTCTGCTGACGGGGAAACTCCTCGTTGTCCCTTTAAATATGAATTGATAGTTATGAAAAAACATTCTTCTCTTACAAGCGTTAAATCACTGATCTTAACACATATTCTGGCGCTTTCTGAGATTCCTGGGTACATTAAGGTAACAGAATGCCTTCCAGGTGGTTCCAAACATATGGCAAACAAGATGACATTCAACAATTACAGTCTGACGGCCACTGGTTAGCTGGAAGTCCTCTCAGAGCCGCCACGTTTGATAATGATTAATGAGATAATTATGTAGCATATATACAGTACAGCCGGACTGTTTTCATTGCAACTTGTCAACTTATTTGAATTGCAATGGGTTATTGAAGGTGAAATGTGCCTTTTTATTATGGATATCTAATTTTTTGATGGCTGCACTTGAAAAAACGATGAGCCGTATTGCACATCCCTTCCCGGGCGGAGCAGGCACCCACTGCTGAGGAGTCAATTAAAAGAGAAAACACATCAAAGGCTTCTCTCCTTTTCCCTAATTTCAAACAAAGGAGGACCCACGGGCAAGGGCACACAAACAGGTGGTAATCCCTGTCCGCCGGTGCACTTGGGTTGGGGTAGAGGGGGGTGCATTCTCATCTTCACTCACTTGCTCTCACTGACTAATTGCCCAGCCTCATGCAACTCATGCACTGACAGTGATATGAGTTCTAAGATGATGCCCAAACCAGCCCCTGTCACGCCTTGGACCGCAGGGGCTGCATGTGTTGCTATGATAAGGCTCATTGCATTTATTTCAAGCTACTCATTAAGACTGTGTGCCTGAAACACTCTTTTTCCATTGTGGTCTTAAAAAGATAGAAGCCAGGGGAATGATGCAAAAACATGCCCCGTGTGTCAGGGACTCTCTAAATGACAAAATTAGGAGGCACAGTTAGACTTTATTTACAGAACAGCAAGAGCAGAGCAACAGCTAAACATGAGAGTCAGTGGGGTGGCATCTGACCTCATCATGTCATGATATTATTACAATTGACATTTATCTTGTAATGTTTTAAAAAAGATGAGCACTGCAGTAGCTTCAGCTTTGAACTGACTGTCTGTCACAATAATCTATAATTGGTAAACTAATGGAACAAACAGTTCCTAAGGTGAAGCACAGCACAGTCAAGCACACTCATGCCCTCCCATTGTTGCTTTAATTTGTTTGTTCTGTAATTTATTTATATAAAGTTTATTTCTCCTTTTGTGCCCTTCCCTCTTTTTTTCGCTTTCAATGTCCCACATTCTCATTAATTTTGTTTCTGAGTTTCCTAGTTTGGGAAAACGCCTGCTTCCTTCGTCAGGGTTATACAGGAATCTTGAAGTTAATTTTAATACATTTTTAAGACTTTTTCAAGACCTTCTCAATATTTTTTAATACCTCACCGGCACTTCAAGCTGTAACCATTTACATCAGTGACACTTTTAGATTAACAGTTTTAGTTTGTGATAAAGACTATAGACCACTATGATACAACAGAATTCAAAATAGGCTGGGGGCGTCATGTGACATGGTGCGTTTGTAATATGCACTGGGAGCGCCAGAGTGAACTTTGTGCCTCTGAATTTCTGCCCTAGTGCGCTCTGGCGCTCTCAAAGACAATTTACGAACGCACCCACAATAGCCTAGTTTTTATGTACCGGTTCATCTTTGTTTTTTAATAAAACAAATAAATTCACACACTTTCACAATGTTTTTAGGACTCAAACTCTTGGACAGCTAATTCAGACTTCCCTTTATAAATTTATAAAGTCGTGAAAAGACTTTTTAATACTTTTTAAGGCTCTTAATTTTTCCAAAATTGATTTATCACCTTTTAATACTTTTCAAGACCCTGCAAATACCCTGTTCATGGAATAATAGAGGGTTAGAAACTGAAAAAAACAGGACCAAGACCAAGTTTTCAGCACCTTTATTTTTCAAAATCTTGCAGTCCACAGATTATTTAGAGAAAAAATCCCCCCAAAAGGTCAAATTTGTTCAAAAGACCCGAGTAAGATTCCAGAGAGAGCTAACCTTTCAGCTGTTGAAATGTTTTGTTTTCTCTTTGTCGTGGCACTAATGTCATTTGTTGATGACGTGGGTGATTGCATTTTCTTCTTATGTCGCTGTTATTTTTAACAGTGCTGTTGTTTCCATTACAGAAGTTTGAAGTCCACCCAGATCCCATGGTCAGCGTCTCACACATGGCGTGTGCCGGCGGCGGGGTGTGGATGGCTTTCTCCGAGGGCTCCTCCATCCGTCTCTTTCACACCGAAACACTGGAGCTCCTGCAGGAAATCAACATCTCAACACGGGCGACGCTGCTGAACACTGGTACACACTCACACATCTCACACAACACTCGATGCTGACCCTCCACTCGCAGAGGTCGGCCTCTATCTCGCAGTGCAGCTGAAACACATTTTCTTCTCTGTGCAAAAACCCATAAAATTGATTTTCTCTATGATACTTTATTGTTTCAAAATGTCTGCCTCCAAATTCGTTGATTATATAAGAGCAATGCGAGGGCACTGATTTAACATTGATGACGCTCTCCTCCCTTGAATGATATTCTTGTCTTGTCCAAGTTGCTCCTTGGGTCTTGCACTCCGGGGACTGACCTGAATAAGTATCCATCTCAGGCCTTCACAGAGCCATAATAGAGCCATGGGGTGAGAGATAGGGATTAATAAAAAAGAAATAAAGTCATTGAGGAGCAGTTAACTGGCAGCCTTAAAGATTTCATACTAAGGGTTCCCATGGAAACAATCTTGTCTCTCTTTAAATGTACATGCCTCTGTGATATCATGCCCAGTTTACCTCTTTTTCTCTGCATGTACCTCCCCACTTTTCTCCCCTTTGAGTTAATATTTTGCTTTTCTTTTTTGTCCCACTTTTCTCCCTCTCACTCCCCGTTTCATCTCATCCGCTCTGCTTTAAAATCCACTCACCCCCGTTTCACTTCTCACTGCAGTCCATTTAGTATACTGCAGATAGCGCATTACTTCCTGTGTGACTTCCTTCATGATGGATGAAATATTTATCAGCCAGTGTGGGTGTTTTTCCCTTTTTCCAGGGAAGAACTATGGTAAACAAATTAGATAGCAATGAAGCATACCTAAAACTGTCAAGTAATGATAACAGTACAGTGCATGTGACTCGATGGCTGCGGCACGTGGGCCATCAGCCCGTTCAACACATGTGAAGATCATTTTGAGCTTCAGGGAGTGGTATAAATGCATCTGGATTTAGAAAATGTTGTCCTTTTCATTGAGTCACACCAGAGTGTGATTGATGTATTTAGAGCAATTCTCAAAGCTGTGGTAGCACTCCATCCAATCAGAAAAAAAAGGTTTTCTCTTGTGAGTTGAGGAAAGAATAAAAACAAGCGTGTGTTTCAGACGCCAAACTTTTCTCTCCCAGATCAAAGTAAAGAGGAGACTTTAAGGAGAAGAGACTCCTGTGGCCGTCATATCTGGAGGAAAGCGGTGACCCAGAGGTCATTTTCACCCGGCACCAGTGTCTCCCCTTGAAATATGCAGCAGATTTTGGGCAGGGTGGCAGCCTGGAGGCTCAGCCCTGGGGGGAGCTACAAGGTCAGAGGAAAAAGAGTTGCTCGCCTCATGTCTTCAGGGTCCGCAACGGGAAGAGGATCTTTGACTTTAGTTGTGATTTGTCGAGCTCACAGGAGAAAAGAGCATCCCCTGATACTCTACAAGCACAGATACTGCTCATGAAATACTGATAGTTTCTCTCTGTCAATAGGTCTCTGCTCCCATAGGTTTCTCCTTGACTTATGCTAGGACATGCAGTGATGATATACCCCCTAATCCTCTCCCCTTAATGTGATTTATACTCAATGGGGAATTCCAGTTGCAGTAAACAACAAGAAGTTTCCGAGGCAGAGGAAACTGCTGATCTCTTTGCTACTAATGCCTTTAATAGTTCTGTCCTCAGGGTGAAAAAATAATATTCCAAAATAAAGTCCTCAGTGACACATCTCTGAGTAACATTTATCTTTGGAGACATCTTCTTTTTAAGGCAAATACCAGCTCCCACGATAAACCCACTACACACTGCAGAGTGTGTGCATCGCTGCAGAAATGGAGGTTCAAGATTGCTGGAGGTTAAGCTATACCTCCTTAATCTCAAGTGCCTTTGTCATTATCCCTTTTTATCACTGTTCTTAAAGACAATGCCTGGTGCCCACATCTTCCGACTTAACTCCAGATTTCATGGCAACCCAAAAGTGGGTGTTCACGAGCGCCACTCTCTCACTTAAGCTCTCCAAACCAAAGTACAAATAGACTCTGAGGCGATGTGAGCAGGTAACTGACAGTTTCAAGATGAAAGCCGTTTTTTTTTGCCGGCGCCTAACTTCCTTGCCGTGACCCAGCGAGGTCTCCACCTAAAGGCTTCTGCTCTGTTTGCTGAATGAGCTCCTCTGCTCTGCCTCCACTTCCTCCTGTACACACAGCACCAGGATCCTACTTGGCATGATTCATCTCTGCACAGCAAAATGAATTAATTATTGACACAGTTGAGCCACTCATGCAAATCATCATAATCTGAGCATGACACAGAACAAACATGTAAATACAGCTACACATGTAAATGAGAATTCTCCTAGTCCTGATCACATGAGTGGTGGTGTAATTCAATTATGGGCACCATGGATATTATGGTAAATGGTTCTATAGATAACTAGGCCACGGTGGGAGCCAAGAGCTGAGGGACCACAGAAGGAATGCAGAAATACATCCAAAACAAACAATGTGTTTCACTCCTTTGTTAACTGGAAACAAAGGTTGTGCATGTGCAGTATAATAAGAGCGTGCAATTATCCTTTCCCCGTCACTAATACAAGCTACAAAAACAGGTCAGCAATAAAAAAACACTTCACAGCAGAAAGGATATGTTGCATCATACGCCATCACAGGAAGTAAAACAAGGTAACTTTATCCTAAGAAAATCACTGCTTGATTTCATCCCAAGGATTATCAGCACACACACACACATGAGGGAAAAGAAAATCACCCAGAATTCCTTCATTTGTCACACTAACAGAGAGACTCAGTCGTCTCTAATGCCAACTTGTTATATCTCATCTAGGAATAAAAAAACAACCTAAACCAAAAACGTGATGCAATATTATCTGTAATATCAGCAGGTCAATGTCACGCTCTATGTGAAATACAAAATATATCATTTATTATGTGGTAATATGATAATGTGCACTCTGGGTTCAAGTATTAGTATCTAGGTCTTTAATAGTCTTAATAAGTCTTAATAGTATGCATTGTTTTCTCTGTTATGTCTGTTAAAAGTGGATATTTTGATTTTATTTTTTTATTTTTTGGTTTGGTGGTGTTGATACAGTATTTAAAGGTAGAGGCTGTAGGTTTGTTCATTGCAGTTTGTAAATACAACATTCAATTTGGGTCCCTCCTCTCGAGCTCAACTTTTGTATGACGTCTATATTTAGTTTTGTTTTTTTAGGAAAATTCCACAGACTCTACCTTTAAAGAGTAAATTAACATCATGAACATGTGGTTTTTGCTGACTTTGGTGGTTTACCCTCTCAACTGGCTGTGGTGATACATGTGTATGTTGTTGTTGGGTCTGGTTACTCAGGCAACAAAGCACATTTCTAAGCCTGAACCTGTCTTAACTGTCCTCCTCTGACACGTCTGTAGTGTGTACAGTAACAGTCGTTTTCAATTATTCTGGATGATGTGACCTATTTTCAGTCTGAGAGCGGGTTCGTTTGTTTGGTGTTTGTTTAGGACACTAAACTGGAGCACTTAAAAGACTTGAAGCAAAAGAAAATGTTTTATGTTACGTAGCCAGTGCAGTCGCATCAAACATAACAACAAGGTCAGCAACATGGCATCAGCCCACAATGGAAGAGTCACAATCACCCAGAATGATTGAAAGCACCTGTGCATGCACCATGGGTGTGTAGCGCCTCACTTACTCAGGAAGCCTGTCAGCGTTTGCCGTTTTACCGATAAAAGAAAACTTCCCTGTTTATCAGCTTTGCTACTTACAGCAGGAGGTAAAAACTTGGCAACTCAATATTTCAAAACCACTCGGATTTGAAACAGAAATGTCTAACACTAAGTTCAGTGTTGTGTTGTTGAGAGTTTTTCTTTCAACTGGGTCAGTAGCAACGAGACAAATCCAGTTTTTCATAATCTTATGTAACCCAGAGCCCTGGTTGGCAATGCTGTGTTAAACTCGTACGCCACAGACTGATCACCGAGCTTAAACTTTACCACAACTCACAGCGATAACCGAGGATAAGAGTTCATCATGAACTCAGAATGCAGCATTTGTGAAAAGCCACTGGCAATAACAAAATCAATGGGAGTTCATAATTGACTGTAACAGATAGACCTTTACCGACCGCTTCCAGTCTGTAAAAGTTGTATTGTTGTGTCAACAGGGATTTAACGTGTTGCTCTTTGAAAGGGCATCGTCATCTGTTGTGGTTTTGAGGGCTACCTGTCATTTTGTAACAATAGATGGCAACGTAACTCAATTCAATTTTCTGTCATTCTCAATATTACAGGTCAAAAGAACATGCGAGTCACGAGTCTCCTGATTTGCCAGGGCCTGTTGTGGGTGGGCACAGCCCAAGGCTTAATTATCACCCTCCCCGTTCCCAAACTGGAGGGCATCCCCAAAATAACAGGTATGGATCAGAGGAGGCGGATGACTGTGATTGAACAGCCTCTTGACAGGTCAAAAGAAGAGCGAAGAGGTTTTTTTTTTCATGACAGAAAATTACTCTGCTCTGCCCATTATTGAGGTCACACTTCACATTTTTCTTGTGGCTCTGGGAATCAGTGCAAATATTACCAGGCAGGCAACACACAAATCATATTGTATATATAGTCTTGCAGGGTAATTTAAAAACTGCCTGGCAGCATTGTGTTTATTATACCAAGCAAATGAGGTCATTAGTTTCCCTCTCGCACAAACTTACTTCATGACCATCATACTCTGAGTGAGTTTATTGAATAATATGTAAATACACCACAAACTATAGCTACAGTCATTACTGTACCACCGTGAATTATGATGAATAATTTACAGAAAACTGTTGATGACGTATTTTATGATCCCACATTGGCTTTCAGTTACTCTCACTTGACACAACTGCAACTTAGATCATAAAGTCTTTTAAAGGGATAGTTCACCCAAAATTCAAATTTCACTCATTATCTACTCACCCTCATGTCGACTAAGAGCTGTGAGAGTCCTCCGTCCCTTCTCTGAGTTACGGGGGGGTCCGCGCAGCAGTATTTGTCCATATAATGGTTGTCAATGGATACCAACTTTCTTTGTCCAAAAAGACACACCAAAAAACATCCAAATACCTCCATACTGCTCGTCTGTAATGTCCCTCTTGTATTGAAGCCCCGACATGAGAAATTGTTCCGCCGGTCAGTGCAAATCACGCGAGATTTGCAGTGACACAGGAAGAGCAGTGAACCGAGACACTGGGAGCTTCCGCTACAAACAAGCTTAAAATATAGACTTATTTAATTTTTTTTGGAACAATTTCTCATGTCGGGGCTTCAATACAAGAGGGACATTACAGACGAGTAGCATGGAGGTATTTGGATGTTGGTGTGTCTTTTTGGACGAAGAAAGTTGGTATCCATTGACAACCATTATATGGACAAATACTGCTGCGCGGACCCCCCCGTAACTCAGAGAAGCCACGGAGGACTCTGAAAATTCTCACAGCTCTTAGTTGACATGAGGGTGAGTAGATAATGAGTGAAATTTGAATTTTGGGTGAACTATCCCTTTAACTTCCCAAAGAGGAGCAGTGTGTGTTTTCTCTGTGGGTCTCATATCTATATTCTGTGTGTCTGTCTGCTACAGGGAAGGGCATGGTCTCTCTAAACGCCCACTGTGGGCCTGTGGACTTCCTGGTCGCCACCACCAGCAGCTTGTCTCCTGAACTGCTGAAGAGGGATTCTGTCGGGGACAGCCCAGACTCCGCCTGCGGAGGCGAGGACCGCAGCGACACCTCCTCCCAGGAGTCCCTCCAACAGTCCAGCTCCTACCAGGGAGAGGGACGGGGCAAGAGACGTGGCGTCCTGCTGCAGTACAAGCTGCGCTCCACGTCGGGATTACCCGGGCGGCCGCTCACGGCCCTGGGAGACGAGGCGCTGGACTCGTCCCTGGAGTCTCTGGAGCACAGCGTGGAGGACGGGTCTATCTACGAGCTCAGCGACGACCCGGAAATGTGGGTGAAAGGGCGTCCTTGTGAGAGGGACGGGGGACGCAGAGACAGGGTGATCTCTGCGGCGGTTATCTCCGGAGGAAAGGGCTTCCGCAGGCTGAAGGAAGGAGCTCCAGCAGGTACTAGGACAAGTATGGAGGGCTTAGAGAATATCCTCATGGTGTGGCAGCTCCCACTCACAGTGTGATATGGAAAATGATATATCGTAAGGTGATGTGTATTTATAGATGTCAACTTAAAGCTTGAAGCTCAGCCTTGAATAACCTGCTCCATAAATTCAAGAGATTTGAATACATGATGAGAAGGTGTTGCCACTGTAACAGAGCTTGACACGCTCTGTGGAGTAAAAAAAAAAAACTATAGACACTCTGGTTACTAGAAGTACTGTGAGTCCACAGGACACTTTGAATGTTCACGATTGTGAATCTTCATCATCTTCATCTTCCCAGCGGCGGCGGATGCTGCCACTGATTAGGTCCGTGTGATTGTTTTTGATGTGGTTGCCGTAGTTAGGATTGATATGCTGCAGTTTAACCTCCTCATCGCTGCGCTGCGTCGGCTCTGCCACATTTATTTAGTGTGAAGGACTTCAGTGTGAGCACCCATGGACAACATGTCTTTGAGACGCAGCCTTTGTTGAATCTGCCAGGCTCCACGGAGTTAGAGATGGACGTCTTTTATCTGATCCTGTGGGGAGAGATCCCATCTGTTTGGAGCTGAAAGCTGGGGACTCCCACTGCATCACAAAGTACATTAGCATCACTTTATTAGCTTTGCCAGCCTTTCTCCCGTCCCATACAATGTGAATGTAAGATACCTTCTATTGTGTCTCGAAATTCAATCTGTGCTCTCTTAAAGAAAGAACTTAATTTTTCCTGTTTTTGTTGCAGCTGTTGCAATTTTGTTTTTGGTTCAGAAAATGAGATGCCTCCATGAGATGGCTACAAAAACTTTGTCAAGAACCAACTGACTCGAAGAACAAAAGTTATGAAAGAAAGATGATATTACTCTACATTACAGAGCCATATTTGCACTGAAAGAATGCCACTATTATTACAGGTTTATCTGAGGAAATGAAACTCTATAGTGCCACATTTTAGAGTATTATCTTGCCTGTGTACTGTAAATGGCAGACATCTGTTTCATTATTCACTGTCATCTACCAGATAGATAAAACAAATGCGCACACAGTCTCGTTAATACACAGATGTCATTAGCTGGAAACCCCAGTTACACATCAAAAGCAAATCTCTATTAATGAATGATGAAATAAAAATGCTGCAGTCATCTAAACTGCTATTGGCTATGTATCAACTCTGGGAACTTATGAGATAAAACACCAACACGCATGTTTAATGCACATTCATTTTAAATATACATACAAGATGATTCTGATTGAAGATGGTGTTTTACAATACATAGTCAACAGCAGTCAGTGCTGCAGTTAACATTGATTTATATTATCTGTAAAATTAACCAGGACTCGTCCCATCAACACTTGTTTTCCTTGCTAATATAAATAATGTAAATATTTGTAATTTAATGCAAACATTAATATTTTATGATCAGGATACGAGGACGCACATAAACAGCTTGTCATTCCTGTCTAGTTAAAACCTCACATCTCCATTTGTGGTGGTTATCGTGTCTTCAGATCAGTTGAAGGATTACATGGTCTGTCTTTAATCTGATATGCTTAGAAAACAATTTTAGAACCACATGGAATGATATGAAATGCATTATTGTTAGCCTATGTACAGGTTGTTCTCTTTTTTTTAACTTGTGAAATGAAATAATTTGTAAATACACTGTGTTTATCCTGGAGTATATTGAATCTGAGCTGGTATGAGAAGAACTCAGTGGTACTAAGTGATTATGTGAAGTGTTGTTTTTTTTGTTTTTTGTGTTTTGCTTCATGGCCTCTTAATTCAAAGTCAGAGCAGTGTCGGTAGGTTTGCAAACACGGACTATTGACATTGGCATTTTGTCCTGCAGAGAAATCCAAGAAGTTAATACTTCACAGACCGCATCATTGACGGTGTGTTGACACAGTAGTATCCAACTATGAACATTGCTTTGTGGATTGTCAGCAGACCAAGCAATGGTGAAGGTTATGGTATATCATTTTCCTCCACCTGTCTCTACCTAGCCCTCCCTCCCTCCACACATGGAATCACTGCTTATCCCTCCATCACAGACGAAGCATAAAATTCATGCTTTGTATTTCCCCGAGGCACATCGGGGGCTTATTTTCCCTTTTCTTCTTCTCTTCACAACCGAAACTCAAAAAGCATTTAAACATCCTGCTGTCAGTCAAAATCATTAAAAAATATATAAATAAATAACAAAGATGATGTAAACTGTCCTCAGATGGTGTCATCTAAATGTAAATCTCAATGTCACGTCAGAAACGTACTCTTATTCATGTGCGAGTCAATGCAGCTGGAACTCCAGCCCCCTCATGGTCACCACAGAGGTTGTTTGTTCAACCTTAGCCAGAGGATGAGCGGCGACGGCGTGCTCCTGCCTGACTGGCCTGATGAAATATACATGATTGCTTTGCTGAAGCTGATGTGCAGTCGGCATTGTCGAGCTGTTTTCACTAGCTTATGTGCTAACAACTGAGATTTAATCTCAGCGTGTATGTTGACCTTCGATGGACACTGACTCATTCCTTCCATTTGCTTCTATGTGCGCAGGTATTACCCAGACTCTGAATATTAATGCTCACAAATGAACGTACTGTACTACTAATTAGAACTGTTAACTGTGCTAATTAAACCCTAAAGAGGACTCCAGCAGTGTTGGTATTTTCAAATGAAATTTGTTTTCTTGCAGTATTAAAAGTTATTGCGGTTTATCAAAAAATGGGATCTTATTTTTGTAGATTTGTTGTTGTTGTTTCATCAGTTCTGACAACATGTGCTCCACAAGGTAACAGCTGAGAACTGGGACTTCAAATCAAAACAAAGAGTTAAGGAGAGAAAACTGGTTTAAACAAACACATTGAAATACTGAAAAGAAAATATAGACATAAAATTATTACTCAAATTATGTCCACAATTGACCAACCATCCTCCAAGCTCCACTTTGACCTACTCTACAGTCACACGTGACATAAGGAGGTGTCACTTTAAGTTCTACCCACTGCAAAAGTTTTACAGTGTACGATTATCTGATTACTCGTGTTTCTTCACGATGTAGCTACGTTCCCAGTTCTCAGTCTGGAAAGCACAAGATTGCCAAAACCTGATGGTCAGACCTATGAAAATACTTAACAGAAGTAAAGGCAATAAACCGCACGAGTGTTACTCTTGATGCCATGGCAGGCATGTGGAAACAGTGCTTGTTTCCTTTTGGTACAGTAATTTAATGTTACATGTCTAAACATTGTCTAACAAGCTTATGCTAAAATAAAACATGTTTAAACATGAGAGTGAATTTGATCTTTTTATATGACTGATTAAGGATGAGGATAGAGGCAACTGGCATTAGGGCGCTTTCCGGTTTTGGGGATATATTGTACATGTGCAGCATTATTATGCTAATGAAGTTATACTTTTCCTGTTTCTCTGTGACTCAGCAACAGAAAATCCTGTCTTTGATCATATCATCTGGATTATCTTCTTACTTTTTGGGTGTTTGGTTATTCAAATTACAATGAGCTTACCTCTACATCTACTCAGTGCTTTAAAAAAGAAGGGAAAAAAACAACACAAATCTTGCACTTTTGTGAAGTACAAGTACGAATACAGAGACAGAACAGGGAAAACAGAATCTGATGTAATGCCTTTTAATTTTTCACTCAGATGTGTTTCATCTTCAATACGCTCCCCTCTAGACATCACATCACAGGTCACAGTCCAGTTTATTTGTTTCTTGTTGCTGTCTCAAGAGCTCTGCTGTCTTCAAATGCAAGACACCGTCAGCTTTACAAGTGGGCTTGATGTTACAAAAAAGAAAAAGGGGGGAAAAAACATTGATCAATGCTTTAGTTAGAGGACAGAATATGGGAGTGACTGAATTTACCAAAATTGACAGTTTAAGTAAAACTTCCTTGGTAAAGAATTGCCGTGGAGACTTGGTTTTGTCACATCCTTTATGCCTCTTCACCTTCATCCTATGTGGAGTGCCAGAGGCTTATGTCGTCGCTGGCACACAACACTTCAGGGAGGCAGGAGGATTGTTACAAGCCAGCTCAAACTGCAGGTGAAAACACACAGGGGAGCCCCCTACTATTTCCCATCCTCCTCTCCAACCCCCTCCCCCTCTGGATCCTCCCTGCCTGCCTGCCTGGCTGTGTTTTCTATCCTCCTGTCTCCTGTCTCCCAACAAGTGTCTGAGAAGTCTGCACAGAATACAAGTGTGACAATCCATCATTGTAGGAAATGAGGCGGTGTGCCATTTCCTCATGACCAATCATCAGGTCAACGCGCGCTGTCACCCTTTGACCTCAACGTTACGTTAACAGCCTTCTCTTCCTACTAACTCCACATGAAGCTGTCAGGCCACATGAAAGCCCACCCACCCTGTCCCTCCACATGCTGGGGGGTTGCACAACCACTGACCCTCAGGCCCAGGTCCATTTCTACCCGTCAGCCTTCTTCCTTAACTCTACCACTTAGTTTAGCACACAGCAGGGGAAGGGGTATCACCATTCTCTTTGGGATCAATGGATGGGTGACATCGGCCTTCAAACAAAGATTTTTTTGGACCACACTACAAGCTAGCAACACACTTCCCAGAATGCAGCAACCAAACAGACACATACATTATAGTCCTTAAAGGAAAATTACCATTTTTTACAATCTGGACCTTATTTCTAGCATAAAATATGATAATTTTTTCACCCAGATAACTTTGGTGTCATTACAAGTCGTTCTGACGAAATTAGCTCCAGCCGAGAGCCGCATATATCTGTGAGTCTACAGGGCAACGGAATTGCAGCCTCTAAATAACACATTATCTGCCGCGAAACTCGTTCATTCACCAATATTTTGTTATGATACACTAGTGCTATTCCCCTCTGAGTCCGGGGTTAGCTGTTATCAACATCTGGGGTCTGTAGGTTGACCTATTGACCTCTGACCTGGATGATGTCATCTCTGAGCGCTGCCCGGCTCATTCTGATAATAATCTTTTTGCTTCGTCATCTGGGTCCATTTTTATCTCAACTAGCCGGAGCTTTAGTGAGTCCAGGTTGAGGAGAGGAAGCCTGTGGAAGCTGAACTTCATCCAGCTGCTCATTTGGAAGTCGGAAACACACAGAAACGAACCGTAGCATTAGCGGTAGCAACAAGCCACGATGCGCGGCACTCAGAGACGACATCATCCAGGTCAGAGGTCAGTAGGTCATCCTACAGACCCCGGATGTTGATAACAGCTAACCCCGGACTCAGAGGGGAATAGCACTAACAAAATATCTTTCTCTGCAGATAATGTGTTATTTAGAGGCTGCATTCCGCTGCCCTGTAGACTCACGTTATACAGATATACGCGGCTCTCGGCTGGAGCTAATTTCGTCGGAACGACTTGTAATGACACCAAAGTTATCTGGGTGAGTAAATGATCATATTTTATGCTAGAAATAAGGTCCAGATTGTAAAAAACGTTAATTATCCTTTAATCCTTTTGTCTATATATTCGACCCCCTTCTTCATAGAAACCTTTTCTAAAATCGCCAGCACGCTGTTTGTTTTGCTCACTAATGTAATATCATTATTGCAGATTTGCATGGTGGTCCTACATTTCTGCATATTTTTATGTCTGATTATGCCTGAAATTCAACATTTAACATACATCGTATTCCAGTAAGGTTGCCCCTTACCACTCTGTTGCAGGGGGCAAGGGGTTGAGGGCAGGGGTGGAGGTAGGGTGAAGGGAAGCAAATGACAAATGAGCTTGGGCCTCATTCCCACCACTAGCCCACAGGAAATTATCCAGAAAAGTCAAAGCTAAAACAAACCATGAATTATGGGCTAAACGAAAAGAGTCAGATGGAGATTCAGGTGTGTATAGCAACATTTAGATAATTACAGTACATGACTAAACTGATCACAGCCAGCTGAGTCTTTCAAAACACTGTTACTTTCTGTAAACCAGCTTGAGGCAGAAACTACAAAAATGTTACACAAATACAAACAAGCAGTGATGTTTTGTTTTTTTTCTTATGAAATGTTGAGATGTCTTCCCCAGTCGTGCAGTAAATCAGTTCTATATGCATAACCTGTGTGTCAGAACAAAACAATGCATTCACTGCCATTAATATGCCTCCTCACCCTCTGTGGATGTGTATAATCTAGGCTTTGTTTACTTGTACTCTTTTCATTTTTGCCTCAAGCTCTCATTTACCCAGCGTTTTTTTTTGGCTCGTAGATGTTATCTTGGGAGCGCCCCAATACGCAAACCAGCATCCCAGCATCCCAGCAACACAATGAGGATCACACCACAACAAGGAGTCTCTCTGAAAGGGTTCATAAAACTCCAGTGAGAATTGCGAGTGTAATACTGATCTGATAAAGCAGTGCTGAATTGCACCTTGTACCTGGGTCAGCAGAAGAACACAGCCCTGCCTGGAAGCACAATGACAAAATGAGAGGCCCAACTGCTGCGCAAGCGTTTCACTGTTGAGACTCAAACAGTATGGGGGCGCCGTAAATATGTGTGCTTTTTTTCTGGTGGGACCCCCCCCCCCCGCCTTTTTTTTAAACCTTTTTTTTTAAACCTTTTTTTTAGAAAACCTTTCTATAGATATTTTCTGCCAATTAACCCTGCTCCAGAAGAGATTTGCCTATCTCGAGCCCCAGCTTTGCGCCTGTGCAGCTCACGGCGTCACTCTCCCGACATCTCAGGTATAATTTGCATGCCTCGGTCAAGGCTAAACTGAAGCGGATGAAGCATTGCGGTTTTGAAGGTCTCCCTGCTTTATCTGCAGACTCCTAAAAGCCAGGCATATTTGCATTGCTTTTCATTTCCACAGGCTTGGCAGTGGGAATGATAAAGGAAGAGCAGCACACTGTACAAACCTTTCTTGACAAAGGAGGAAGTAGCTAATGATTTGCATACGGAGAATGCGGGGATGAGGCCCACACAGGGCTGCCTCGGGTGTTATTATCACCCTCCATCAATGCTCGGAGCTGATGGCTGTCAGCGTGCTCGGTGCAGCCCCAACGGAGAGGGGCTGGGTCACATCTTGGGTGTCTCCCCTAGCAAAATCCCTGTCATATGATGAAAAAAAAAACATTTCAATAGTGGGTATTGTTTTCTAGTTCATCAATTTCTGGATCTGAGAACTGAACTCCCCCCTATGCCTGCTCAGCGCTCAGACCCATCAATCTCTCATTGCTTTATGCAGACCTGTCTTTTACAATGCTCTCACCGCTGCTCACACATATATTTTATTTACCACATTTTAATCATGCAAAAGATTGATGAAATTTTGATCACTGTACATTATTCAACTTGTCCCCCAGGAGAGGGGTCTGCTTAATGGCATGACACCAAGCCTGTATTGAATAGTTAACATCTCCAACAATATTTATTTCTTCGTCTATCAATTTGTCCAGAGCTACTGAGAAATAATGCAGCTCCGGCCTCATAACAGTGGGATCTCTGTGATGTTTTCTTGTTGCTGCACCTTATTTTAGTTATGGCGTTATCATGTTTATTTATTTTTATTTATTTTTTGCAGTCTGTAAAATCATAGTAGGTGATGTGCGGCTGAGGAGTTTTATAGGCAATTTCCTGAAAACACATTTATATAATGTCTCAGATCCAATACTCCTAGTTCCACTTCTTATTTACTATCACACGTATAAACATGCCAGTTTTACATGCTCTGCACTTCTCACTGTCCTGCAGTGTTTTATTTTCTGAGACTGTTTGGGCCTTTGAAGGGTGACCTTCAATTCATATATCTATTGCTATAACTCTCTGCTACTATCTCAGTGGGACCTCTGTGGAGAAGATAAAAATTTCTTTTTATGTCTCGCAGTGAATC
This sequence comes from Trachurus trachurus, assembly GCF_905171665.1. Lineage (NCBI taxonomy): Eukaryota > Metazoa > Chordata > Actinopteri > Carangiformes > Carangidae > Trachurus > Trachurus trachurus. The sequence goes on from NC_139896.1 coordinate 35,286,224, forward strand.
AAGTCACTTTTATGCCAACATTCCTCTGACTATTCAAACAAAATGAGAATGTTAGCATTCAAGTCCACTCGTTCTCCTTTTTTGCATCCCTGTTGTATTTGGATGCCAGCCAGAGAGCGTCTGTGAAGTAAATAACGTGTTGAATGTGGCTGTAACCTGGATGCGTTTCACCACAGAGGCAAAAATAAAGACGAATCATTTTCGGCATCAAAAACAACAACATCTTATCCTTGCTCTCACTGTCTGTCTGCGTGACACACCCGTGCAATACTTGCATCACCTGAGTCTGTGCAGCACTTTGGTCAAGTTTAGTGTTTTCCTTGCTCTGACTCTCACTCTGTACCTTTCCAACATGCTCCTCTGTTCTTCAACAACTCCCTCTCTCTCCGTCTCTCTCTCTCTCTCTCTCTCTCTCTCTCTCTCTCTCTCTCTCTCTCTCTCTCTCTCTCTCTCTCTCTCTCTCTCTCTCTCTCCTCCACCTCATTCCTGCTTCTCCTTCTCCCTGGGGGAAGAGATGTACAGTTCCTTTTAGTGCTTTTGTCCTCTGCGTGACAGATGGAGCCTATTAAACACATTTTCGTTTGTATTATGGTAAATAACATGGCCATGTTTGTGTAATAATACTGTCCCCTTGACAGTACCACAATACAAGAGGAAGTCATGTAGCCATCTTGTCATGGGTTTACTATGTACACTCAGTGTGCCACATCTGTGATTTTTGGTATATTGGATTCAGCCAAGCTGCAGTTTCTCAGTTGTTGTTTTGATTGCAGCTCTGCTCATCAAGCCTGATCTCACAGAAGGGGAGTGTGACTGAATAATCAACTTTCTCCACAAGGCATTAGAGCTGACAACCACATGCATGGCACAGTTCAAATTCTTGCTTTTTTTCCCCTCTTCAAAGGTATAGAAAATCAATATCAGCAGTGGCAGGTATGATATTTATTCAAAATGCACTCCCTCTCTTGATAAAAAGAGGAGAGAGGGGGTTAGGCTTTGCAGGAAGCTTGGCAGCTTAGACACTGTCTGTTTTATAGTGTGGACATTCACAGTAACCAGCGATGACAGTTTCTATTTTTAAACCCCTCACTCCTCTGAGAGAGATCCTGAAATCCAACACTGTCACAGCAGTGGGCTGGGACAGTTGGAATTCTGATTTGAAATTATAGGATAGGAAAAATATGTCATTTGGGCGTTAGTAACAAGTCATAATTATCTGTTACTTTACATTGTTACACGACTCCTCCAACTTGAAGAACCCCAGAGTTCTGATACGACCCATGGGAGTGTCTCCTGTGATAGCGCCCCTGCAGGTGCACTGCACATTGGTTTCCATGGTTACAATGATGCACACAGAAAGTGCAAGATCAGTGTACCTACCTTTGTTGCCATGGTTATGTAGCCCCAATGTTTCGCTACATAACCATGGTGTTTAATTAATTGGACAGTATTAATAATCTTTAAGATTCAAGAAGTGAAAATTAAAGTAAAATGTGTTTAATTAAGAGATCTGCAATAGCTTTTAGGTTCAATTAAAAACAGAAAGAAACACATATAACGATAGGGTAATATCTAGGTTGGTGTATTCATTAGATTCACATGACGTCACTGTGTTTCTGCGCCGCCATATTTGTGTCCGAATCAGGGCAATCTGGGCTCAGATCACAGCGTCACGTTACCAGAACAAGTGGAGTAGTAGGAGGAAATCAGCAAGAGACCGAAAATTGACGTTATTTGAAAGATGCCAGGATTATATTGTGCTGTTGACTGTGATAGCAGTCGCCAAAGAAACCCCAGACTGCAGTTTTATTCCATCCCAAAAGACGTAAAGTTATAGGCGGAATAAATAGTTGACTGCAGGCAGTCTATCAGTGGCAGCGTGGGCTGTGACAAGTCTCACAAAAAGAGGGGATTCACTTTTTTTTAATAACATGGATATATTGAATTCTGCATTTTGATTACTTTCTTATTAATTACTCACTGATTCTGCATTTAGGGTCTTTTATTTCTGTATAACAGACCGTTGCTAAGTAAAACGGGCCGTTGCTAGGGACGCTGCTCTGATCAGCGGAGCAGGGCAGAAGAACTAAGGATTTTTACCTTGTGTTTCATTTTTACCAGCTTCAGACTAATTGTGATCAAGGGAGAATACAAATAGTAGCCTAATGTTAGCCGCGGTAGGCGTAGGCGGTGTAGGCTATGTTGTTAATAAGGCACCCGGCCCGGTGTCTCTCTGGTTCTATGTGCTGCCGGTGTGGTGCGGTGGCCTGGCCCTTCACTCCTCAACCCTATTATTCCTTTTCTTTAACATCCCACACTCTCAGACCTCACTACATCTCACACACAACCAACACAGGCACTGATTATGCTGATGCTTACACCTTAGTGTTTTCCAAATGTTTTGGTTGTAATTTCCATTGGGAAATTGATTCTTTTGATGGCCCTTGAACTGTGCCTCCCTCCTTTTGCTCACTGCCACTTTCTATAGCTAAGTCTATGAGCAGCTGCACTAAGCTCAAAAGCTAACGTGTTTACATGGCCTTGTGACCTCTGATGGTTTGACTAAACAAGTGGGTTATTGCAAAACTATAAAGCGGCCACAGAGACATTTTTTTGGACGTTGCATGATAATTTTTTTTCCTTTAGCTTGTTTCAGTCAGAACTGTGGAAATGATCATGTCAGTGCCTAGATACTATATCAGTAATGTTGCTTTTTGTCACCAGTTAAAGTCACCTGCAGATAAAGTGACCACAGTGTGTATTAAGCCATGCCCTTCTTCATTTACTGTACTATGCTGGTGTACTGGACTCACATTTTCAACAACTGTTAAATATAGAATACTGGTAACAACACTCAGTAGCACAGAGCACAGTTAAATGCCACAAAATGGTCATTCATTTTAGCCACATGCAAGGACTGAGACTGGCCTGCATGATCCTGCAGTAAGGCTGAATCAGAGTGTGCAAAAGTATCACCAAGAATAAAAACTGTAGGTGCAACTTGCTCAATTTGCATTTTTCAAGTGACTTACAGGAGAGGGGCAACACTAAAGCTTGAGTTCAGCAGGAGCTTTCCTATGCTAAAAACAAACATACAGTACTGTAAGCAAACATTTGATCACTATAAAGCTTTACCCTTATACGTAAATTTAAAAAAAGATTTGAGAAATGAAAAAAAGCTCAATTATGTGTTAATTATGTGTGTCTTATTTTAGTTGTTGTTTTGGTTTGTTTTGTTTTATGGTGCACAGCTAGCCTGAGTATTCCCATGCTGCCTTGCGTGTGATTTTACTTGCTCTGCAAAGTCAGCCTGGAAACCATGGGCCAATTTTTCCCTGAACGAGGGAGCCAATCACAGAACAGGGGAGGAGGCAGCAAGACGATGACGACACACCAAAGCTACTTTGTTGATAGCTTGTCGATCCAACATGGTGGCAGTCAGACACCTATTTTAAGATCGGGTATGATTGATACGATTGGCTAAGCTACGTACAGACGCATTTGATAGACATTTGTAGCGCCCAATAAACAGCTCTGGGCTTTCGTAAACCATGCCTCAAATATGAAAAAATGAACTGGTGGTTCTCAGACCGAGTCTCAACCTACATTGAGATGAGGTCTGGTGTTATCCAGGCTCCACAGCTGCAATGTGTGAATATCACCCCAGAATCAGTCAAATCTTATGTAATCTCATCTGATTTGTAATTTGAAAGAAAAGGGGGGGGGAAAAGTGGCATCTGTCAGGTCTGCAAGTTTAGCCACATCCAAATTCACCCCCTCTCTGCTTCACTTCTAAAGGATAGTTCTCACCCAATGTGCACTGTGAACACTTGGAGACAGGGTCACACTTGGAATATACAAGCAGGAACTCAGTCAGTGCTGTGAATTCCTGAACAGTCGGCCATACTGTAGTGTTGTTGCCCAAGTACAAACTGATGCCCATAATGTCAGTTTACAGACACAGTCTTCAATTGGACACTTTGCATAATAGGAGCCGTATGAACACAGCGGTAATATCAGACCAGCTGTCAACAAGATACATATAGCCCACTGGTTTCATTTTTGTTTGGAAGACGTGAACACAATAAATGCAGAGAAGCGTTCTTTGATATCCTTGTTTTGAAACAGATGGGTCTGGCTGGTTTTTACTCATTGCTTGAGGAAGTTGTCACAGACTACATCAAAATGGGCCATGCAGAAAAATAAACCAATGGTTATTGAGGCGATTATGTTGCTGCAGTCTGAAGTGTCTCTGTACTTACCAGACTCTGCAGGATATTTATTATTTTACTTTTTTTTTTTTTTTTTGGGGGGGCGGGGGGGGTCCAGTCTCATCATTAATACAGGATTACCCCTTTGGCATATGTTCCCAATTTAATTTAACTGTTTACTATGGTAGTGTTTGAGAATTACGATACAGCCACAGGGATTCCAACTCTTAGTCAAAAAAAATAGGTGGCAAAATAGAATAAATTCCATACCCCCAAGGGGCCTTCATTGTCATATTAACAAACCAGGTGGCACAAGGGTAATTGTACGCAGTATAAATGGATGGAGCAGACAGAATGTGTAATTGGTTGGTGTGTTTAAGGTTTAATGCTCATACAAGATGAAAAGCTCGGTGAGAGGGTGTCAGGGACAGTTAAAGCATTTCAAGAATGTTATTTTGGGCACTGCGTGGAGGATGGTAATAGTGGTGATGGATTGAGAACAATGGTTGAGAACAATATCTACACTGCACTTTTGATCAGCCGATGAGATGATGGTTTTCAGTGAGGGTGAGCTGGAGGATCAGAGCAGCAGCTTATTTATCAGTACTTACAGTTTGTATTAGGGATGGTGTGTGATCACACTTTTTTTTGCTGCTGATACTGATACTGATCATGAGTAAGATTGGCTGGTCAACAGCTGATGTAATCATTTCTGTTGGTTGTCGGCTGTTGGTTGATCACTCAGTTCTGTAGATGCAATTTCATTGGTTAGTGCACTAACCAATGAAATTGCATCTACGCATCTGTGTAAATGTAAATGTAAAAGTTCTGAACACTTATTTTAAACTATAGTCTGTATTTTCTGAGAATGAACCCAACACAACGTGGCTCTGCCCCAGAGGAATGAAAGTGCACAGCTAGCAAATAAACAACATGCAAAACAGCAACATGGAGGATGAAGCAGCGACACCTCTGATGCCAGCGTTCATCATTAAACCTTCAACCCCTTGAATCCACAGGACTGAGAAAAGTGAACAAGGAGATTTGAGCATTTCTAACAATTCATGTACAGTACCCAAACCAAGTAAACATTTGATTTCCGAGGAGAAAAGGCCGATGGCGTTTGACGAGGGCTTGAATTAACCAAGGTGCAGTGCCAGCTTGAACCAACAACAGGGTACAGCAGCCCACTGAAACTGTGGACTTATTCATCACAGGATTTTATGCACTACTGGAGAACTGTGAGTATGGGGAAGTGCACATTGAACTTCTGAGGGACAGACTGGTAGTGGGTCTTAAAGATTCATCACTGTCAGAGAGGATGTAAGTTGACACTCTCACCCTCACAAAAGCTATCACAATGGCTAGACAGTCAGAGGAAATAAAGCGGCAACAGACTGATTTGAGAGAGGAGATGAGTGCCGGTAAAGGAGCCATGGATGCTGTGCGCATCAAGAGAGGGAAAGCGCAAAAATATGAAGCCAAGGAACAGACACAGGGACGACTACAGACCAGAAAAACAGTGCAGAGCAAAGTGCTACACAAAGCATGCCCAAATTGTGGAAATCACCCTTTCAGCCGGTATTTCAATGCTCAACTAAGAGAGCAGAATGACACAACCGTGGAAAAAGAGGACATTATTGGAAAGTCTGCAGGTCAAACTGCACAGTAAATGAGGTTTCTGAGGACGTGGATGGACTGTTTTTAGCTGAGGTGGCTACTGGTTGACATCAGCATAAGAGGCAGTAAGGTAATGTTATATATACCGGGGCTGATGTTCCAGCCAAGTCTAAAGGTGTTTAAAGGAGACATGCACAGAGGCAAAAAGCACAGATGGTTCTGGTGGAGCAAAACTGATACAGCTAAAGTAAGACTGTCAAATAGGTGTCACAGCGATTGAGCAGCTACAGTGAGACTGAGGCTAGTAGCCAGAATTGACACCACAGACCAAATATCCCAAAGTCTTTGATGGACTCACACCATTAATCTCAAACCTAATAGTAGCCTATCCACCAAACTAGACACTTCCGGACATACCCCATCTAAAGAGTTAGTTCCCTATACGTCGTTCATCATGCTGGGCCCTACTACTGCTGTAATGGGCACAGACACTGAGAACTGCTAATTAGTGCTAACAAATAGAATACAGAGGAACAGAAAAGCCAGCCAAAGAAAATGTATTTTTCTCATATTTGCATGGAAAATCTTAAAAAAAAAAAAAAAAAAAGTACACCACAAACACAGTTGGCCACGTATTGCCTTCATTTTTCAGCACCAGATTTTGTCACTTTGTTGGTGCATTATTTTGTTCCAGTCTGAAATTGCAGAGATTTTGTGCAGTTATCCATGGTCCACAAACTATGAATAAGATTTTGGTGAGGTACTGACTTTTTCTTTAATCTAGTTCCAACAGCACAGCCAAGTTTCAGCTCAGCCAGTAAAAAAATCTCTCAAGATTTTCTAAATGAATTTCCACAAAATTTGGTATACAGTACAGTAGATATCCATGGTTTCCAAACAATTGATTCAAATTATCTGCCGACTTTGCTAACCCCCTGACTCAACACAGTGTTGACTGATTGAATGTGGGTCAGGGTGAATAACTAATGTGGGTGGTGGTACCATAATCATTTTTGGTTTCATATTTTTATCATTTTGCATATAAATTTAGTTCAGTAAAATGTATTTGGTAATACTGTCTGAGACATTGCTAATCTGGGTTAGTTTTGGTATTCAGTATAGAGAAATGCATATTTTTGTCAAGGTGTTCAATTATCTCTTGTTTTGGGCAAACCTTGAACTTCTCAGGTTCCATTTTCTGTTTCTGTATTCGATAGGGACAGTGGCTAGGTTTTAGAAATGACCTCCAACAGTGTGCCAACATAAACAGTACCATAGGCTCAGTTTATTTTATTTGGTGTTTTGAATAAATATGGTTCTATTATTCTTTTGATTGGCCATTTATTACTCTTTTGCAGCCATGTAATCCATGTGGTGGTAAATGTTAGTTAAAAATGTGATACACACCAACAGCACAGTTATGTACAGCTCTTTTCTAGTTGTACAGTAACAGTAGGCTACACATATCCTAAAATTATAATTGTGTGTAGCTCTCACCACTTCATCGCCCATGTTAAAAGGTGTTTGGGACATAAAAGTGTGCACTATGAAATCCTTTCTACAAATTAGAGATGAATGAGTGGGCTATGCATCTGCCACCATCATGAGGTCGAAAAAACAGAACCAGACCAGTCACCTGTAAAACTAATGGCAGCATCAGCCTCATCTGTACATTGTTTTTAGTGCTAGCTGGCAAATGTTTGCCTCTAGTCTTCGCTGTCACACATAGTTAAACAGGACAAGCACTTCACACTGAAATGAGATGTGTTTTTCACTGCTCAGTCTGCGCCCACTGAGTGGCAGATGAGTTTTTATACAACAAATCTTTCTATTGGCTGCTCCAAATTTCTCAAACACGTAAACTGTCTCCAAAGTTATTAAACTGTATCTAACCCAACTGTTACCACCAGGTCAGTGCAATTCAGCTGTGTCGTCTGAGTGGGACACACAGATGATTAACTTGTGCATAAGGTTACCTCTTGCCCGAGAAGGAAGAGGCTATTACCCTGCAGGTGGTTCAGAGACCTCTGGTTTACTAGAGGTAATATTTTATGTTAGATATCTTATCCGATACTCATTGTGGTACAAGTGCAGGCTATAGACCTTTAACATGTAATGGCCCCACGAGTGTGAAGTCACCACTTACAGTAAGAGAGGCATTTCCTCTTTGCTCTGTAATTGAAAAAAAGAAACCAAGAAAACACAGACATGTACTTGTACATGTTTTTCTGTGCTAATGTGCCTATTACTTATTGCTTAAATGGTTATTATTACTTTAATATGTTTGACCTTTTATTATACCATAAGAAAAGCAGCAAACATTATATCCACTCTCTGGGTGTAGCTACAGTAGATAGCTGTAAAGGGTGCACATTGTTTGTTGGTAAAAAAAGTTTTAGAGAAGTGAAGAATAATACCATGGTGTTATATCTGTAGCAGTCTGGTTTTTCTTATGCATTTTATTGATAAACCCTTGCTGTGTTTTCATGCTTTGAAATATATTGTATTTGTCTCTCACAGTCAAATTATGACCACATGATAAAGCTGCTGTATACACCTCTGTATGAGCAGAATGATGAAAGAGAAACAGGATTTTCTGTTGAAACCTTTTGCAATAACCAAGTAATAATCTACATCTCAACCCAAAAATTGACAAATTAGAAATTCAGCTTTAAGGATATTACCCAGCAGTACGCTGACACTTATTCCATGCCATCGTACCTCACACCAAAAACAATGATGTAACAATTCACTGTATCCACAAAAACTCACAATACTTTACTATAAAAAGGCTCATTCTCTCACTCCTAGCACACCCACAAACTGTGGCCTCACACCTACCACCTACTGAGCTGTCTGTGGAGCTGCACTCACTCCTCTACCACAAAACCACAATATGCATCACTGGCAAAACATTATTGCACCAGTGAGTGCACTTATCTTACACTGTCTGTCAGCATAGGTTTTAGCATACTCTTACACCTCCCAGTCCTGGCAGCAGCTATGCCTACGTTCAACAATCTTCCTAATCTGTACCTCATTTTGCTGAATTTAACCTCATCAGGGTAAAGTGACTGCTTGACTGTAACACATAACCATACCTTGCTCTTCAACTGGGATGACTCAATCTCAATCTATATCTAATATAAGGGTCTCAGCATTTACAATGACACATACAGTTCTGCCAACTGTATGTGTGTTGATGTAAATGCAAAAGACAGCATGTTGTATAATGTGTTTGCATGTCTTCTTCTGCAGCTGAGCTACCAAGACAACAATATGTAAAGGGCAAATACAAATATTCTTAAGATATAATAAAAACTGCCCCACATGTAAACAGGATGGCAAGGCCTGCAGAAAAAGCTTTTGTCCTTTTAATGACTCACTGTATCCTTGACAGGAACATGTGCATAATGATTAAATGCACTGGAACCTTGTTGTTTTTTTCAATATTAAAGTGCTAAATCACACGACTCTTTATTCTTTGCTCTTTCTGATGTTTTTGAGGTGAGATCAGTCGAGGCCGATGATTTATCCCTTATCTTAATTTTTCCTTCATCTCAAGGTTTAGGCTTAGTACACACTCATAATTCTTCTGTAACCTTACCTTGCACTACTTTTGTTGATCTTATAATGTTTAGTTTCAGGCAACTGTTTGCAAACTTATGGATTTTTACCTGTTTGATGTTAGACAGCCCAAAGAAAGATGCACGTTGCCCCAGGATGTACAGTATCGTGACTGAATGTTCAAAAGACATTAAACTATACGTATAGTTTACCGCGGCGCCAACCATACATTATGTGCTTTGCTTTGTCTCTCTCACTGTCTAAGATGTGTTGTTAGCATCTCTGTTTTCTTGTAACTTGAACCTAACCTCTGTCAGACACCAGCGCGTTAAGCAACAGCTTGACATCAAATTGTTTGTGTGGGTGGAGGGATGATGGACAGGAGGCTTACATCAATAGATTTCTGTGAACCCATGTGTTTTTTTTTTAGAACAGAATATTTACGGGTTAGTCATACAGTTGGCTTAGGCACAGCATACTATAGATTGACAAGTTATTTTTGTCGCTAGCCTGTGTTTTCTTGCATTATTTCACATTGCACTGCCACTTTGGCACATGTTTTGTGCATTTCAAAATGCCACAGCACTCACACTTTCATACCGAAGGGGATTGTCCTGCAGAAAAAAACAACCACCTACACCAATCATCTTAAAGGAGAATTCCAGTCATTTTTGACCCCTAAATCGTTGTCCTGATGGTCACCCGGTGTTGGGGGGAGCAGAAAACGTGACTAAAATTGATGCAGGCAAACCGGAGTTACACCATGGCTAGACGGCGCTAGAGCACTGGAAAAGAGAGTAACGACACCAGCATTGACTCCCGTGGTAAGGGTTTTGCACCCCGAGTGGCAGGATATGGGTATTGCAAAAGCGCCCAGAAAACCCATTCACTCCAATGTATGTGTGTTGCCCACTTGCTTGTAAATTGATGAAAATGGCCGTGTTTTTGTTTTTAGGTGTCTTGGTCATATCAAATTATACTTATAATTTGTTTATTACAAAATGTAGATTGAAACATTAATGTAGACAACTGGTTGGGTTTTTTTTTGGTTGTTTTTTACTCGCCTATGTGTTAATGTTTATCTGTAAAGGGTCCTGAATGATGCTATTAACGTGGGTGATCTATAAATGTCCTTAAATTATTGAAAATACCACACTTGCTCATTCACCAACGATGCAGAGTTGTCAGTTCTTGGGCGCTTTTGCAATACCCATATTCCTCCACCAGGAGGCGCTTCCATTGAACCATTGCGTGTCGTTACTCTCTTTTCCAGTGCTCTAGACGGCGCTAGGGATAGCGACAATGCTAACTTAAAACGCATTACGCTGCACAGTTGTATCTTATTGTTATGCGACCTCCAATGGCCAAACTAATCATGACAGCAGCAACATGGGTCGCATATGGTATATATGGGATTATTTCAAGATGGCGTTGTGTGAGATGATTTTAACCTGCATGAGATTAGATCAACAGCAGCTCCTATTTTTGAGAGGCAGTCAGCAGTACTGAGGCAGAGGCTGAGCCATTCACTGCTGTGGATGATGAGATCAAAGGTCCTCTGACCTTAAGGAGATATATATTTTTATTTTAACAAAACAATCATCTATTGTAGTGAATAACCATTGGCAGTGAGTGAATCAATAACCCTAAGCAGTGGAGCCTAACCGGTGAAACAATGATCTCATGACTAAGGGCTGAAACTGCTCAAGGTCTTTTGCGCTTCCCGTGTTTTATTTCGAAATTCCTTTTGTCTTGTCTTCCTGTGCTCCCCCTCCTGTGATTAGAACCAAGGCTTTATGGTTTGTTTGTTTACTAACGTACACTGTGCAGTGAGCTTGGACACCAAAGCAACTGCTCAGCTCAGACAAAAAGCAAATAAACTGCACACTCAGTGGTCATGGATTGTTGAACCGAGCTGAATAAAACCATTTGAATCAGTATCAATAGTCTCAAATCAGAATCAATAAGGAGTTGAGTAATTTCCTGCATACCTCGAATGAAACAAACAGTCCAGGCAGACGGAAGTTACGTTTGTATTGGCTGATTGGCATTTGTAATATGCTGCAAACGATCAGCCCATTCACGGCTGTGTTTCAAGTAACATCCCATCATATTGATTCAGGTGTAAAAAGTGACACTCCCTCAAATTTATGCTGCTGATTACTGCTCATGCCAACACTGTTTATTGCCACAGCTCCTCAGCCTCCTTCTAAACAATTTTGGTTGAACTGAGGTTTATGTATTTATTATTTTTATTGAGGGAGATTAGGTCTCTCAGGTTCCTCGGTCTTTGAACGGCTCAGCCTCTTCTGCCAAATCAAACTGTTTAACCATTTACTATAAACGGTCAGTTCCTTGATATAAGTGTCTCTGACAGAGCTGGCAGACTTGCAGACTATTTCCTTACTGAGAGAAGGGGCCCTTAGGACACTAAGCCTATACTTCTGAAAATATGGTGAAGGGAATCAGACACTGCACTGACCCTGTTACACTTAGCAAGGGAAGTAATTTAATTAGAATAGGGTGAAAGGGCCTACAGTAAGAACTGTTATTCTTTTATGACTCAAGGAGCCTCTGAAAGGAATAAGATGCACAGCGGCATCTTCACAGCATACTGTAACCTTGTATTCAGTTCATTCAGTTGTTTTCTAGCATCAAAGTGTCTGATGATACATTGCTTTGTTCTTTGCATCTTCTGCTGCTTGTGAGGTGAAACCATTCAAGGTTGCAAGATTTCCCTGTTATCTTAATTTCCCTTCATCTCAAAGTTCAGGCGTAGTACACGCACGTAATTCTTCCCTGACCTTTCCTTGCACTACATTTGTTGATCTTACAATTTTTGATTTGAAGTGATCGCTGGCCAACTCAACGCATGGACCATTTTGGCCTGTTTGATGTTAAGAAATCCCATAAAAGATATCTGCACATGTGGAGAATTGATTTCCATGCCTTGTCACATGACCACATTAAAAATAAAATCAGTCCCTGTACTTGTGCTCACGTCCTTGATGTCATTATCATTTACTGGAATTTATGTTCAGTGATTAAAAACACAGCAGTAGGCCAGTATATTTTACATGGAAATTAAGGGTCACAGCTCTAAGCTCTAAGTATATTGACTGGGGATTATAGCCTTTGCATAATAAGTGAGTAATTAGTAAATATACCTAGTAACTCCGTATTTCATCAGATAAATATAAAAGTGTAGAAAATGTGTAGTTCTGTGCTTCAGCTCCACTTAAATGAAATGGAGTATCATTTATCATTTACCATTTGTTGGTGCCAAAAACAAAAGATGGGGATAGTGTGGTGTTTGGGGAATACAAATGGATACAGACGAGACACTATTGCTCACCATAAAGTCCCAGTTCAAATCTATAGATGAGAATGGGAGAGGGATTGAGGCTGCAGGTGTTGGGTGTGGGGGGCAAACTATTAGACATGTGTTTTGTTTTAGTTTACCCAAAAGGCTGCAGAGGCTTGCCACCACTCAGTCAACAAACAGTGCACTAATATTGTATAGCTACAACCTGAAAAAGTTTGTTGCTATATGTTTTTATTTTCTATGTTTTCCTGACTTGTCTCATTCCTTATGCAGCTCCTACTGAATAATATAACACATCTCATGCTGTCTTTAATGAGATACATTCAGCATAATCAATAACAAGTTTAACATTTAGGCTTGTGATTTTCATGCACACAGAGCTGGAATTGGGTGAATAAGCCACTTAATGAAATGAGATACTAAGACCGCATCGTGGGCACTTTCTTATCTTCGGATAATGGAGCAAATGTTTCTCCTCTGATTTCTGTCAGAAGCTGGAGCTACGTGTTTGTTTCTCTCAACAAGGAGTCAGCTCAACATTGTTCTTACACTACAGTAGATGAGATCCATGATATCAGTAATCTAGTTGACATGCGCCTGCACAGCACTACTGTCATGGCAGATGCGCTTTTATTTGGGCTATAGTGCACTCTAGGCAGTAGTGAACATTTAAAACCTCAGAAATGAACAAAATTCTCAACAAATAGCAGTGGTGTCAGAACATGGCAAAATGTCCCTGACCAGATTGCCAGTCACTTTACTGCAGAATGCCTTTAATTCAAGTTTTATCTGTACACCAACAACAAGCATCATCTCAAGGCAGCGTAGTACAATGTAAGGTCAAGACCTCACAACATGAAACCACAACAGTTTCCACTTGGTGACAGTAACAAGAAGAAAGCTCCAACAGAATTGGAGACAGGGTAGATGGCCCTCTGCTTTCAGTAGTTGGGTTTAGAGGAAAAAAGATGGAAAGGGGAAGATAGAAAGAGGGAGGGAAGAAAGAAAAGTGGGAGAGAGAGCAGGAATGACTGTACTGTATATAATATTATTGATATGTTGGATATTTTGATGAAATTAGTTATTGGGTAATGACATTATAGTATTATCACAGCTATTAATGATAATAATAGTAAAGTAGTCTTTTTGATGCACTGATCATTTTTGAGATTTTGGGCTATTTTGCTTCCTTAACATGTATTCTTTCATAAAAGTCCAAAGAAATGGTAGAACATCCACATTAAGGTGGTTATTTTACTTCATTTTGTCTCTTTCGTCAGTAGATTTCTCCTAAATTCACCAAAAGTTAACAGCTACTGTCTGTGACATACTGTGCTGTGTTTGTTGTCTGACCCATGTCATGTCAGGTATCATTGTAAAGCTCTCTCTCTCCTGAACAATGATGTATGCTCCAGAAATTATCATTTCCTCCGTATCCGCAACCATAAAAGTACGATTGACATTAACAAAAATTGCAAATTAGCGCATACCGAAAACAGACTGAAACACGGGTCTGTCAGTCCCTCTGCTCTGCTCTGAGCCGAAGAGAAAACATTTATCGTATCCTACAGTTTTTATCCAATGAGGAGAGAGAACGGCATGCAGGGCTGTGTGTGCAGCCAAGGAACGCCGTGAATGTGGTGACGTAGGGACGAGGACTGTTACGGTGCGTTCAAGGAAACTCGTATTTTTCCGACCGTGAAGTGGTACCAGTTCGATCTGGTACGAGTTCACCGGTCGGAAGTTACGAGTGGCCGTTATAGTGACTTTCACCGGTAAAACAGGTCGGAAAAACACGAGTGGGTTGCCTGAAACGCTACAAAGTCGTAAGTTGTGACTTGAAGCTGTAATTTACGATTTCAAAAGCCTGCCTGGAACGCAGCATTAGCGAAAACGACCGGACCACTCACTTCTGCTTTAATATTAATGCTGAGTACTGTAGATGCAGATCCAGAGTCAGAGGTACCTGCAGAGTGAGGACACACAGAAGCACAAACAAACGAAGAGAGAAAATACGAGTTAATGACATGAAGTGGTACAATATAGATGCATCATGGGAGTCCTGCCAGCAGTCGAGGCCTAGAGCAGCATAACTAAGAGCTGGTTTAGGTCCCTCCTGAGCCAGCACTAACTATAAGCTTCATGAAAGAGGACAGTTTTAAACCTAATCTAAAATGCAGAGAGGGTGTCAGCCTCAAGAACCCAGACTGTGGAAGAGGAGCCTGATGGCTGAGGACTCTTCCTCTCATTCTGCTCTTTACAAATATACTGCAACTGCTGTTATTAATTTTCAACGAGGCGTCTGGCTTTTTAAGAATAGCTTCACCCTAAAGTTTAGATATAAATGGCGAGCAGCTGACACTCAGTATCCTGATGGCACATTAGACAGTAAGCGGGTTTTCAATTTTATGGCAGATCGTGAGCTTTATGTCTGCACCTGTTCGGAAACTGTGTGAGCAATCAAAGCACATTCAAACATCCTTTTGATTTATGAGAAGGCTCCAAGGACTTGGGAGCTAGTTCCCATAAGCAGAGTGAAGCACCTCTGAGCCCTAATGATGTAAACTGGTGGAACAGCGTACAGTCTGCAGCGGCATCGAGACTTAATTGCTCTTTGAACGAGCCTGGCTGCATGTAAAGCTGTTCTCCTGCTCTCTGACTTAATCAGAGTGCTACCAACATGCAAAGCTCTTCACATGTTATGGTGATCATAATTTGAAATTACTAAGGTGTGTGCTTGTTTTGGTGTCGGCCCAAGTCAAACCAGAGGATTAACGTGTGTGCCAGCGACGTTTGTTGGTGCTGGTTGTAGCAGTGAAGCATGAGCCTGTGGTGAAGGAGGAAAAACATCAATTGCACTTGGCTACTACACGACTGTGCACCTCTGCTGCTCTCTCTGAATCCCCCCCTCTCTCTCTGCCTTGCACACACACCCACACCCACACCCCCCCACACACAATGCACAATATTGATAAGGTGTCAGCCACACTTTACTCCACACTGAGCAAACAGGCTATTACTAGTTGTAACATTTATTTATTCACAGATTCCAGCCAATACAAAAAACACAATACATAATGAATATAGCAAATGAAAATGAAACAGGCCCAAAATATTACCAACCAGAGCAAGCATGTTTGTTAAAGGGACATTGTGTAACTTCTCCTGTTATCTATTCATGAAAATCGATTATTTGGTTCAAAAGTCTGTTCTTCATTAATCAGTAATCCCTCCCATCAACAAAGTGAAGTGTTCCTTTCAGCTCTGAATGAGCCGTTCATATCATTCATATCTCCATGGAGCGGGTAAGCTCGGTGCTGGCTGCCATGTGGTGTCTCCATGTTTTTACGTTCAGTGGCAGCGTGACGGTAGGAAACCACGGAAACTCAGCGGAGACACCGGAGCTGTCGGCTCAGGTGGAGGTGGCGTCTGTGAAAAGTCACCGCGGTAACGCAGTGAGGAGGAATGGAGCGTTACACTGATGCTGCATTCACCTGCAGTCGGGCAGACGGCCGTCGCTAACAAACCAGATGTCATTTTAGTCACAGAAGTCCAGAGAAAGCCGGTAAAACGTGGGTCAGGTTAACAATATCACATCGCCATGACAACATATTGTCACGTGTATTGTTTTGCCTCGTGCTGACGGACCACTTGTTTACATAGAGGCTTGTTTATGTCGTTACGTGCAGCGGCTGTCGTCCGTCTGCCGTCTGCCCAATTTCACGTGAATGCAGCATGAAAAATATGACTGAGTTGCTTGCGATATACAACTGCAACACTAGATGGGAGGAATTCCTACACAATGTAGCCTACCTTTAAAGTGAATGTATTTCAGAAAGCTTTTGAAGCAATGATTGTCTACTGTACATTGTAAAATTGCTCTGGGTCATGAGTTACAGTTTGAAAGCTTGTGGCAGCTGTGAAACATGAAACGGGAAAAAGGTATAGTATGACACTCCAGGCCCATTGGATTTTTTTATTTTTTTTATTCCAGCTTCACCATATTCTATTATAATAACCCACAATTTTTTTTCTTTTCTGTGAATTAAAAAAATAATCAATTATCACCTAACAGAACAGTCGTGATGAGCATTTACTATTATTTTTGTGTTTCCACAACAGCAGGGTGCTGTGGTAATCCAGAAACTGTCAGATAGTGTTCTTCATTAAGAAAAAACAAACAAAAAAAGGCATATTCCTCATTTAAGTAATTATCTGATATTTGCGTTGATCTGATTTGTTTTAGTGTGAGTGTGTGCACTGGTTTCATTTTACACTTGAGAGTGAATAATTTGTGTTCAAAGTACTAAAAGACACATGCTAATTTGAGGAGCAAATCATTTTTGATCTATTTTAATGAATGCGAGAATGGAGGACGTGGAAAAGAGATTTGTGAGGATCTTTGTCCTATGAGCTTAAATAGAAAACTAACATAGAGCTATATTTATAGTACCCTACCTTAATAATAATAATAATAAATACATTTTAAAAAAGAACAGAACATTCAAAACTCTCTGTTGTTCTGAACATGAATCAGGTTGGATCCTTTTTTCAGCAAAAAAGAAAAAGAAAAAAAGAACACATGTTTGAAACAACATGCTACCTGTCTGTAGTTAACAGTCTGAACTCTGAACAACAGCCGTTTGCTTCAGGCTGTGAAGCTCTTGTGTTGTTGAGGGGACAAAATGTGTTACACAATCACACTGTGGTGACAAGATCCGGGTCCCCAGGTAAACCATTCATTTTATCTGAAGACTAGTTTTTCTGGTAAAAGTTAGAAATAAGCTTCATGTTGGAATGTAGCTCATAACTCTTTTTTAATTTCAACAGGGGTGGAAAGAGTACCAACAAAAAATCTACTCAAGTAAAAGTAAAAAGTAGTTTATTTAAAATGTACTCAGAGTAAAAGTTACTTATTTCAATATGTGTTTTTTTTCAGCTTTCAAACAATACCTATTGTATAAATGTGAAGGTCAGGTGAATCAACGATTACAAAGCACCTTTTTTTTAAAGGAATAGTTCACCCAAAATTCAAATTTCACTCATTATCTACTCACCCTCATGTGGACTAAGGGCTGGGAGAAGTTTCAGCCAAACAAGCTTAAAACATAGACTTATTTAATTTTTTTCGGGAACAATTTCTCATGTTGGGGTTTCAATACATGAGGGACATTACAGACGAGCACTATGGAGGTATTTGGATGTTTTTTGGTGTGTCTTTTTGGACGAAGAAAAGTGAGCTCCGTTCGCAACCGTCATATGGACATGCAGTGCTGCGCCGAGCCACCCTGTAACTCAGAGAAGCCACGGAGGACTCTGAAACTTCTCCCAGCCCTTAGTTGACATGAGGGTGAGTAGATAATGAGTGAAATTTGAATTTTGGGTGAACTATCCCTTTAAGTATACTTTTTCGCCTTTAATGGATAGGTCAGTTGTAGTTATGTTTGATTATATATATATTTTTTTCCTTTTTTTTATTTCTGAGGTAGCACTACAGGGCTTACAAAGGAATATCTTACACAAGTCTGTATTGGACAATAGTATAAGGTTTAACTGAGGTTTAATGGAGATAGGCTTTGGACAGATTTTCAGATATGTTTGACTGACAGATAACACACTCATTATCTTTCATTGTGTTCCTTTATCTTGCAGCCATCAGCACCTGAGCGACTCCCTGTGACTTATACATTTGAATTCAGCAGCTGAGATAAGTGGTGAGCTAACTGGTGGTTGGCAGTCCATGATCCAGAGCCACCAGTGCAATTTTCCCCGTCTGGTTGTGATCACATTATCAGTGAATGAAATGTCATTATGTTTTGATCTGATCACTCATAGAAGGAGCAAATTAGAAACAAAGCATCCCCGATCATTTATCCCTCGCAACGTCAAGCCTTTTCAGTGGAGCTGTTAACTGGAGTGTTTTCCTGTCTCGGCTCTCGCAGATTGGTATGAACCCTCTCCATCTGACGATGTACTGTCAAAATACAGTCACTTCACTGACGTGCTTCGTGGATTTACACTCGAGAATTTATCACCTGACTCGCTGGCTTTGCATTATTCATTGAGCAGGGGGGAGAGAAAGACAGAGAGACTGCAATCTGAATGCAGACGGTGTTGTATTCACACTCGGAGCCATATGACAGCAATGTCTTCACAACGCCCTTGTTAAAACTCTGCTTTGGGTAACAGGAGGAAAAGACAACCCATAGCCTCATTACAGTGCTAGCTGCATTTATTGAACACTAACAGTGAAGAAAAATGTGAACTGCCATTTTAATGCCCTTTGCACGAGTTTCTCTTTCCTTTACACCATGTCGAGTCGGCCTCATGAAACTTAACACCCACTGGATCAATCAAAGCATGTTCCACTGCAATAAGTACGTAAACAGTGATATCTATACACTAAACATGCCATATATCCTGTGCACTGAATAAGATACAGCTGATAGGATCATACAGGGAGTTAAATCTCACTATAACATATTATATTTTCAATATAATATTATATCTGATCATAGACACATACAAACAGGCAGGGCTGTTGTATAAGGGAGAAAGGTGATGATAATTCTATGGGCCCAGCACCGGTCCACAAAAAACCCCAGTAGTCTAATCTTTGTATGACTGATTTATTCTGCATAAGACCCTGACTAATACTCATAGTAATGCTGCATTAGCATCAAAACAAAGTAGGCTAAATAAAAAATGATAATACATACGTAGTCTAAGAAAAAAAGTGGAAAAGTCAGAGGGTAGGGGCCCACTTTAGTATTCTTTCAGGGGGCCCAGAATTCCTAGCAACGGCCCTGCAAACAGGTATCTCAACAGACATGAAGAGATACACACATCAGTAAGCAATGCAGCAAGTGTAGCTGGCCACAGGTAATGTTGTTACTTCTTTCATATAAATATATTTGTAGCCTGAGCAAATGTCTAATCAACCAGAACGACTGAAGGCATTTATATTTTTTGCATTACATTTACACACACAGAGACACATTGTCACACAGACACACACAAACCTCTTCACAGGTGTGCTAACGTAGCAGGGAAATGCTGTCTCTCTTTGTGTGTGGTTAATTGCTGCTTGGATGTGTCTGATTGTTTGGTCTTGCGGGCCGGCTGTTCACTTCAGGTAACATGGGAGCACCTGGCTCCGCTGCTCCAGGCAGTCACTGTAAAAGCTGCCACCACAGGCCCTTTAGAGAGACGCATGTGTTTGGTCCCTTTGTTAGTTTTTTGTGTCCTCCCACTTGTATCCAGTTGCCACTTTTCAACTCACATCACTGTTATCACTGTCTTATCTCCTTCTGCAGTTTTAAAACTAATTAATTGAGATTTTTTCTTCTCTTTCTTTATTTGCCTTGGCTGACAAGCTGGACATGCTCATGCATTAATGTATTATAAGTCATTATAGCGCTGGATTAAAAAGCACTCTTTCCATACATTTTAAATCTCCAATGAGTTCATTCATCGTTTCAAGGTTCGCAGGAAATGAATGAGCTCTTCACATACCTTATATCATTTTTTTTTTTTTTACCTCTAACATTTTATTATTCGGTCGTCTGCAGTCTCTGACATGGATACTTGTCAATGCCGTTTGTATAGAAGGTTTTTGTGCCAATAACTTTAAAGAAATTCTACTAATGTCTTTAACTTGCTGCACGGACGGGGTCTGTGAAATACCATCTATTTCATCTATTCAGTCGCTGCAACAACAATCTAAGCTGTCATCGGATCAAACTGCTAACACTGTAAAAACATTTGGAAACTGTGTGAACTCTATGCCAGACAACATGCTATACACTGTAAAAAGCAAGGTCCTAAATATAGCGATCTTGAAAAATCGGCATAGGTAAAGTATGTAGGAATTCCCCCCATCTAGCGGTGCGGTTGCATATCTGAACGTATTCTTGATGTTGCATTCATGTGAAATGGGGCAGATGTCAGACAGACAACAGACGCTGCATGTAACAGGATAAACAAGCGTCTATGTAAACAAGTGGTCCACCAGCACGAGGCAAAACAATACAGGCGTGACAATATGTTGTCATGGTGATGTCGTATTGTTTACCTGTCCCACGTTTTACCGTCTTTCTCTCGTCAACATAAAAAATGGCGATGCAACATGGCCGCCTCGGTTCGGTGCGTCGCCCACTTATGTATTTGTAACGACTTGTAACAACTCATTCTAAGGTACCAGAAAGCTTTCATTTGTATGCGGGTGTGATTCCACTTCAGTGAAATACGTATTTATGAAGACAGATTTGATTTTTGCTAATAAAAAGCCAAATAAGTTACATACTGGGGCTTTAATGAAAATTCACCATCATCAATATTACATGTCTCTGGTTATAATATTTATAGAAAAGATAGAGTAGGTTCAAAGGGTGATGGAGTTTTAATCTTTGTGAAAGAGTGTTTTCATTGTCATGAAATACAGTGGTCTTGCAATGAACTTGAGTTTATTGGTCTTAACGTGACTTTGTCTACATCTATGTCTTTTTCGCTTATTGTATGATAGCTAGGAAACTAACCAAAAGAGGTCTTTGATATGGATTTCCCAATGTTTATTGTGTAGAGTGCACAGGTTCAAAAGCCCTTATCTGCAACATCAACACACTAAGAAACATAATCATTGCATATACAAAGTTGACCGTATCAGAGAAGACAAGTCATCAGGTTTTATCAGCAGTGACAGATTGTGTGTAAAGTGGAGTGGCTTGCAGAGCTTGTCTTGTCTGAATAAGTGGCTTGTTATACCTTTCCAATCTTCCCAAGGGATTCCAGGCTTTAGACCTGTATACATCAATGAAGTATCAGCAGTCTAGTGCAGTCTTGTTAAAATATAATTGGCTATTCTTGTAAGCCCTATTCATACGCTCCCTCATACCACCACAGTATCAAGCCCTCCCAGAATGCCTAACACACTAACCTTTTCATAGTTGGCTCTAAATGGCAAAAGATCAAAAGATAGAAGGAGTCACCAAGCAATCTACCTCTGGGTCTGATTTATATATTCTTGAAGCCAAAAAATGCCTGTGACCAATAGATCCCCCCCTAAACCATGATATACTGTAGGCTATCTACCACAGCAAGACCTGGGGTAAAATATAGTTCTCTAAAACAGAACTGATTGATTAAATGTTGAATTTTATTACAAAGCAGCTACTAAAAACCCATTTAACTGTAACTGAAAATAAAGGCGATAGACCCAGTGGACCAGTATTGTTTGTAATGAATAACTGTCAAGAACACACCTTAGGGAAATAGGTTTGTTAATGGGTTCAACTGTGCGAGTCCTCACTTTAACATAGCAAAGTTTTTGATATTGTTTTGTAAATATTGGAAAAGATGCAGACAGGCAAGACTATACATATGTCCAAGTTAATTCAAGCACCACTGTGAGATGACTTGAGAACTCAAGATGTGGAATGAGAGCTAAGACTGGCCATGAAAAGGTGTTTCTTCTTCTGTTTTACACGTTAGAAACTTGAGCATTGTTGAAAATGTAAATCTATTGTATTTGCAAACACGCTAGTTTATACCCTTGAACAACCAAGTAATCAGTGCTTAGGAGTGAATTAATCAGTGCAGAGTCATTGTCAGGGTTCTGCAGACGCAACCCTTTAAATTGTTTGTTGTCTACTGTTTATCACCAACATCATTATCATGATAAATAGAAGTAAATGAGACTAAACTGGAGGAACAGCACATTCTGTGTCTGGTCTGTATCATCTACAAGAGACAAGCTGACGACTGTTTCAAGAACGCTCTCATTCAGGCTAAGAGAAGATCAGCAGATTGTTCTTTTCTATTGTTGGATCATTATGACAGCTGTGGTCCCAGGCTGTTCGTGGCAAGGCTGACTGACAGGCTGAGTGGCGCCGAGCTGACAGGCTTAGCACATTCATTGGCAGATACAGATGTCACATGCACCACAGGTCCATCTTGCAGCTGGGAATGGAGAGCTGGACGGTCATCACCAGAGGGAGACACAGGGCAGCCTCACAGAGGAGACACGCGCTGACTTTAAAGGCAGAACATGCATCTTTCCATGAGTCGGCCATGCTGTGGGTTGTAACTGAGTCAAAATACACAAAGTTGAAACTATGCCTCTTGAAAGCACGTTTCAAACAATGAACTGAAGGCTACGCCCACACCTGGACATGACGTATCCCACTGTGATACCAGCCATGTGGCAAATGTATAGAGACTTCGATTAAATCCAAGAATGAGCCATGAATGATTGTGCATCTAACGGAGAAGTTGTAAAATCTGTCTCCGTGTAGCTGACTCGTGCGACCTAATTAGATGTGACAAAGTTCAGCATCTCTTGGGGATAGGATTAAGAACACATTGTGGAATTCAGACCGTTTGGACAAAATCGATTATGACACTAATCCTTGATGAATAATGAATATGGTCATTTACCAAAAACGCTGCAGGGGGAAGTTCATTTTATGATGATAAAACGATGCTTGGAGAGGTATGCTGGAACGGTCCATTTAGTAATACATGCTGGTAATGACTGAGACCTTCTCTATGATGATAATGTGTAGGGCCCACAGGCCCCCGCTCAAGACCTTTTCAACCCATGGGTGAAAAGGCTAATCCAGAAAAACCATTAAGCTAATACAGTTGAATGTGTGTGATATACCTGATGTGAAATACTCAGTGACACAGGTAACTTACCTGCTCCTCTGGGAGGATATAAACCCACTTCCCTCAAGCTGCGGTGCTTAAATAATTTAACACATAAAAGACTACGTGAGGGATGTGTTGACTGAAAATCAATTGGATGTCCACAGCCTCATATGTCTCTTTCACAACGTTGGCACCAGCACTTCTTTAAAAGGTGCAATAGGGTTTCCCTGCGGGGGCTCTACTCAGAGGGTACCTGAGGAATCTGCTGCATAACAACAGTACGCTTCCCCACAGAATGGGAAAATATGTCAGAATGCATACATCACACCATCGCTGACACTAGATATGTCTCTCCATAATGTCAGTTATTAAAATGTTATCTTTGACTGTGGAACAAAGATGCTGCTGTGTGCCGAACCATGATCTAGCAGTGAATTTCAAATTTTGCCATGAAAGCCATGAACTTCTGTCTGAAGCAATGTTGGTAATCCTGTAGGCTTGTAATAGTAGAAAAGGAATTTGTTTGAAAACAATAATATCTTGTGACTTCACAATCCCATCATGATCCCAAAAGTCACAGAGGCTTTGCAGTTGATACACAGAACCCCAGGCAAAACAGAAAGAACCAGCCGCACATAAATAACTCTAACAGTGAGGATGCCTATAGATTTTGAATGAAGGCTGTTTGTCTGACCTATGTGGCCTGAGGTGACAGTATTTTCAATATGTTAAATGACCTTCAGTGGGCTCTGTGGTCAGACATCATTTTATAACATCTTACCCTTAGTTTTAATCATTTTATAGATGTTTTTGAAAACATTCTCAAACCAAGATTTTTGTTACTTTGGTTTTATTGCAAAGGTCATGCTTTTATTTTCTAAAGTACGATGACGGTAAGAAAGAAAATGAAAGTAGAGAAGAAAAAAGGAATGTAAACACAGGAAAATTTATATTTTTTGATAGAGGCACGAGGTTGATATGGGTTTGTTGGTATGTTTTTTCGATTGTAGTGTATTTCATCGTTTTTATAAATGTAGCTGTGTCATTTATCTTGAAGCACCTGCATGCTTTGTATACATTAACAGCAGGAAGCAGAAAACATAAACACTGAAATATACAATTACATCAAATTAAATTATTCTGACTACTCTGTCAATTTGTCACTGAGATAAAAACATCAAAACTGTTGTTTCATGAATGATGAATGGTAATTTATTCTCTGGGGCAAATGTTAAATTGTGTTTTATTGTTATCATAACAACAAGGAGATAGTAATGTCAGGGATGGGGATGTTACAATATTGCACACATGAATCTTTTTCTATAGCGCTACACCCAAGCCACTATAACTATAAATAATATTAATCATTATTTTTGTTGTTACGAAATCCACTAAGAAAAAGATTATCTTTAAATTCAAAACAAATATTACACATCTGTTGAAACAGCTTTGAATGTGTGATACATCTGTTGAGTCTTCACAGATTCCATTCAGTGTGCATGTGGTTGTGTACAAAGTATGGACACCTCCTGTCCTAGTTTCAAGCTTCAAGTCTGGTCATTCTTCTTTTGTCACAAATTGTCGCCTACTGAAAACCATTTTGGAGAGCAGCATGTAGGAAACCTGCTCGTGTTTAGACTCAGAATCAGACATGCTAATTCCACGTCTTTATTCCATGGAACTGACACGGAATAATGACATGAAAAAACTGCAGGCTCTCCTGTTTGTGTTTCCCCATCTGCTCCCCTACACTCAGCCCCGAAGATTCATGGATACAGCAGCTTTTGCGAGATCATTCAATTTGTAATAGCGCCAGAGCTGAACTTCTGATTTATGAACAGTCAGGTCTCTACAAGAGGCCATTAACTATAGGGGACATGCAGGAGTGAGATGTATATAAATTAATTTAAAATTCGAGATTAAAACTCTTGTAATTTTTAGCCTCTGTGTCAAGAAGGTTTTGGGGGCATGATAAATATTCAAAACAAGAGAGAAGCTAAAGGAAAGTGCAGGGAAGAGTGCACATGGATATTAAAAGTCATTATTTTGAATTAAATTTATATTGTAACACAGTGATTATATTGCATGTATATTGATGGTCACAACATAAATTAAGGAAATCATTTATACAATAACCCATACATTATTCTACTCTACGTGCACTGTTTATATGCATGTTTCCTTTTGTGTGTGTGTGTGTAATTCCTATGGAAGCAGGCTCATGCTTGTGATTTTGTCAGTGAGTGTTTATAAATTATAGCCAGACTCAACTTTAGTTTGTTGGTTTTGATTCAATCCCATGAGTTTGGACAGAGACATTTCTCAGAGCATAATTCTGTTTTGCAAAGACATCAGAACCCAGCGAGGCATACTTTCAGGGCCTTGGAAGTTCCACAACGTCAAAGCGCTGATCCAAGCATTTCCATCTCAAAAATGGTTGTAGTAATTTAAATGATTTGACAGGTACATCCTCTCTCCTGACAGAGGCAGGCTATTACAAAGACTCTGTGATTCACATATGGGCTGTGTTGGAACAGCTTTACCAGGTACAGAAGCACAGAATCCCTTTCATTCATGTTTATTCCCCTGAATCTGCAACTGAAGCCACATTGAAAACGTGGTGCATGCACAGGGACAAACAGACAGTACAACAGATGCTCCAACAAACACACGGCTTCCTGGTTCAACCAGCTGCTTAATGAAAACACCATGCTGGCTGACCGATTTCAATGCCATATTGCAGTAAGGCGGAAATCTGGAATCTCAAATGATGAGAAAATATTGTAGTTCCTGCAAACACCGCCAGCGTCTTTGTAGTGCTTCCACTGACTGCAGGATTGGGAACAGCAGAGTTCCACTGGGAGCCATTTTCTTTACTGTATCACTGATCACATTGACTGTCACACTGGAACTTGGGGCATGTCTGAAGGTAAATAATATCATAACATAAGATGTGGTTTTTTGCCCAACTCATCAATTGAACACACAGATGCATTGATGGAAACTGCCTGCTGTGGGGAGAGAATGTGTTTGCAGAATAATCTTTTTTTGAAACCTGTTGTACTGTAGGTAATGCAGCAGAGACCCGTAGCCAAACTGACAGCATGGCTCTAGAGGTGGCAGAGTTGGCTCATCCAAACTCTCATTTGCATCAGCAATACTTTCATGTATAGTAACATTGCATGCTAAAACATTAACATTAGCACGAAACCTGCAAACGCTGATATGAGCCCATTAGTCAAACTTCAGAGCATTACAACTACAGGAGCAGCTGCTGTCAGGAGGTAGTGCAGGCACAGTGCCCCAGGGTTTAAGAGCACTGTCTTATTGACTCATGTTAGCTAAAAACACACAAGCTGCTATTATATCTGGTTCATTCTGACATTAGCAGCAATATCATTAATAATATCATTAACATCTGTGTCTTTTGTGCTATGGTAATTTGTAGTGTCTGCTGTGAATAAAGCTATGCAATAAAAACAATGTAGTGTCCATGAACTTGAAATCCACAGTGTACTGGTGTTTTCTAGAGTTCCAGATGTGCAACATAATGTAGGCTAATATTTGTGTTGTGTTGAATTTCCAAATATTTTATCTTTTGAAATGGAAAGCAAGTTTTAAATTAGTTTTTCACCTGCCTGGGGTTTACAGCTGGCTCCTGTAAATTAATCCTCCACTGTTTTCAAACATGGATTATAACAAATTTGCTTTTGTAGTTATGACAGTCCATGGGTTGTGATGTTAAAGTGTGTTTGGCATGAGTGTGTCTTTACCAACCCCACACTGTATTGTCCCCATAAATTCAGACATAGATATATAGTAGAAAAAGAGAATCTGGCTCTGGATACAAGCAGCTGCCTGGTGGTCAGGAGTCTGGGAACAATAGAAACAAAGCAGCCGTTTCCTCCCCTGCTGGGGAGTGTGCCACGCCACTGTCATATTTCACATCGAGAGTTTTATAATAACTTAATCTAAATATTAAAGGTTGAGGCACACTGTTTAAGTCTGGATGTAAATGTCACTGTGAAGATACATTTGCGAGTTAAGAGAGATTCAACTAGATTAAAGTGAAGTAAAGGGTTGGTCTGTAGGCTACATTACCATCAAGGATAGAACCAAGAAAAGCCAATAAATGCAGTAGATCAAATAACACCACAATGATGTAGGATAATTGTAACTGGTAGTGTTTGTGGTTATCCTCTGCCAATTTTGCAGTCAAACAGCTTTTGACAGACAAATGGCCAGAAATAAGCTATAACAAAGAAAAACAGCGGATGAAGCAGTGATTAGCCTACTGATTTAAATAAAGTTGAAGAAGTAGTGAAGTAGCCGAGGCTACTAATACGGTAATTGTTTATTGTTATTATCCATTTAATATTTTGTACATGGAAATAATAGTCTAGGTCAGTCAATATACGTTAGTAAATGTATAATGTAAAAGGTCTTGAAGTTTCCTATGTTTTGAGCAGGCCTTGAATGTCTCAGGTTCTGCTCTGTGTGTTGGCTGGAGACAGGTGTCAGTCATTATCAGCTAATCAGTGTGAATTTCGAAATAAGAGATGTGTTCCGTTTCTTCATTTTGACGAATTAAGACTGTTTTTTGATGTATTGGTGGACGTAGAGGAGAGTGTGTTTGAAGTGGACAGAGTCAGTTCAGCACAACTGTTAGCTAGCTTATTTTCGTGCCTGTTTTTTTTTATTTTTTTTACATCACTCCTCAGAGTGAGTATGGATCCTAAACACTGTAATCACCTGATCATGCAAACAGATGGAATTGAAGTTTATTTGACGTTGTGTTATTGACAGTGTGCTTCTGGCGCTGGCACACACACATGCTGCCACTGTAGAGGAGCTCAGGACTTGCTGCTGATGGAGGAGACAGATTTGTGAGCATAGGTCATGACTCAAGACAAGTTTACAGAGGGTTTACGCTGCTTGTCACTGTAATCATCCTGCTTTTTCCAGTGGTTGGTGAGTAACAACAATGTTCCCTTTGAAATAAGTCCCAGCATTGTGGTAGCCTACCCTAAACTCAAAACTAAAACCCAAATGTAGACATCATTTTATTTTGGGTGGGGGGAAAAATCCTATATTTGCATTTAACCATTGTGTTCATGTTTGTTTATGCTCCAAGGGAAGGTTATGTGATAAAGTGTTTTGAGGTTGTAAGGGCTGTAGTTGGTTTATGATTAGACTAATGTAGGGGTTAATCCTAACAGTAGGCCTACTGTATGTATAGCTTTTAAACAAGCTATGGCCTTTCTGCACCCTGGTCATACACATACTTAAAGTTATAGTGGTATACAAACATTTTACATTTTCATAGCTGCCACCAAATTATCTCCCATGCTTAGAACTGTATAGTGTATTTTGTTAGTATCTGAAAAATTCTGCATTTCAAATTGAATTGAGTGAGTGGGCCAAACAAATTTTTCAAAACTAGTCATTTGATAATTATAATGATGATGTGATAATGTTAATTATACATTTCATTCATAGGCACCTTTCAAAACATCCAAGATAACCTTACAAGGCAGAGTTGGAAAACAATTAAAATGTGTAATATAAATATATATTATAAATAACAATATAAGAACTATTTCCATCCTGTTCTCAGCCAAAGGTGATCTAGGTTCAACCTCAGAAAATTTGAAACACCCCCGTTCCAAGCTAGTAAACTGTGATGATGATGATGATTCTCAGAGACAAATTGTCCAATTTTTGAGCAGTCTACTACTTGTGTGAAAACGATTCTGAGTGACAGGGTTCACTTCTGTAGATAAGTTGGGCTGCTCAGTGCTCAAGAGCAGTCACAGTAAATGGCCCAGTGGAAACCAATGGTTTCACATGATACATTATAGTGTTTTCAATGGTTTTGAAAACAGGGAGCCAAGATAGCGCCATCTCTGACCTACTCCTCTGCAACACCTAGCACAGTGGGACAAAGACATAGCATGTCCAGTGCCTGAATGGGCGCTAGCTACTGGTCTGCCAAGATGCCTGTTGGAGAAAAAGACAATGGTCAATACATTTCACAGGAACAACTGTGTGAACAACTGGATCAACAAAAAGCTTTTTACCAAGAACTAACCCTAACAGCAGGAGAGCAACTTTAAAACAAATTGGCATGCCATGCTCTCAAATACAATACCAGTATCAACAGCATGCACTTAAGTCTACAATGGTTAGAAGTTGAGGACAGAATGAGGCAGAATGCTGCACTTCTGTTTACAAAATGGATGGTTTCCACTCCCAAAGTCGAACACAAATGTTCTGAAACGCACAGTAGAATAGCCTATGGATCAATGAAAACATGGAATCATTTACCACTGGAAATGACTAAATTGACACAGAAATCATTTTTTAAAAAGCAAATAAAGAAGTACCTGGGAAAATCATATTACACCATGCACACGCATGCATGCAACTGCACGCACACACACATACACTTAGGCTACTGGACAGGTTAAGGTGTATTTTAATCAGATTTTCATGGCCTAGAGATGATCTTGTTACTGTGCACTGGAAGGTTTTGTGTATGTTTTTTTGCTTTAGGGTGATGATTTCTGTGTAGCTACTGTAAAGCTCAATGTAAGTTTTTGTTGCTAAGTTGTTGTAAGGTTTTGTCTCGGTGGCCCTCTTTCTCAACCGTTGCCATTGGCCATAACAGCTGGGTATGGTCCAGATGCTCCAGCCCCTCATTTGGACTGTTTTTCCTTTTCTTCGCTGCTAAGTGTGTATCTGCCATTTCTCCCGGCTTGATGGCGTCCAGTCGCTGTGAGAAGGGTTCAATGTGAACAGCAGTAGAACACTGGTCAGTCCTGACAACTGTTGTCAGGGGCAGGGGGCGTGCAGTTGAGGTGGGGCCCAAATTGATTGTTGTGTTTACAAACTGCAACAAACAGACCTACACAATACCTTTAAACGTGTTGTTTTAATGTGGACCCCGGAAGACTAGCAGTGCTTTAGAGCACAGCTAATGGGGATTGTTACAAATAAACAGACAAAGGGGTCAAACTGACAAGATCCAACTCACTGACAAGCCTATATTGAGTTGTTTACTTTGTGCTATAGTGGTTAACAATGTGTAAAGGTAGAGTCTGGAGTTTTGTTCGTTGCAGTTTGTAAACAAAACATTGAAACTGGGCCCCTCCTCTCGGGCTCAACTGTGTAACGTTAGCTTCCTGCCCCTGACAGGATGAGCTCCGTCATTGGCTGGAGAGAAAACACAGACTCTCTCGTTCTCCACCCAGAAACGTCACTGTGCACAACAAAACAAAGCAAAAGACCAAAATACAGGCAGGGGGAGGAGGGGCTGCAGACACAGCACCACCACACAGGACTAGAAGCCCATACAGGTCATGATTAAGACAGATTTCATTTGTATAAGTCTAATGTTTATTTTTGGGCAAAAAACTCCAGACCCAACCTTTAAGTAGGGAGCAGTTAAACGTCTTTTTCAAAGATGACATTATGTACACAAACATTTTTATCATGTGATCAACCACTCACATGTGTATTCTCTTAGTTACAAGTGTAATTTAACACATATGTTGGATGATCGCGCTGTTTTATAACTTTGAACGTATTGACATTTGTCTCAAACGCCCCACCTATGCGGGTGCATAGAGCATATTTTAAACAGAAACTACTGACATTACTCTCGTTTTTATGCAGCATATCGGACAACATACTACTGTACTCGTCATTGCCAAAATGTCACATAATTTCTCACAATATAAATAGGTCAAATAAATATTTTTGTCCCGTGCGTAATTGTCAAGATCCGCATTTCGATTAAACTCACCTTTCTTCTTTTGTACGAGTTGTTGGACGACTGCATTTTAATTTCATTTACTAATTTCCCTGTCCTAAGTCATGTTTATGGATACACAGTTGAACATATTGTCATTTTACCCTCTGCATTTTCCCCTCACTTTGCTGAATATCTGTTGATTCATTTCATAAACACATTTTGTTCATTAAAAATATTTCAGTTGTTGTTCATTGCAAAACAGTTATTAGGCTATTCATTCGGTGATTTATACAGATATTGATCGCGCAATGTGACCACAATTACTACGCACGGTGGCGTGAGGGACATTTTAAACAGCTGTATCAATCGTCCCTGCAGCGACTACTGACACTTCAACCTGTTTTGCCTCTAAACTTCAAAACTATGACATTGCATACATTAGGACCTGTTTATGTACAAATTAATCTGTTGTTGGGTCATATTATTATTGCATGAAATACACAATACAACTTTTGATCTCAAAAAAACTACCGCACGGAACATTTTACTTTCCGTAGTCAAAAACCGGTTCCCGCTAATAACTTTTGAATGGCGTGACGTTTTTCCGGGATTGGTAGGTGTTGAGTGCTGAAGTTAGTGATGAAATCTGATGGCTCAAGCTTGTGTGGTTTTCGAGGAAATCGCTGTCGTCCCGACTCCCGTGTATCAATCGACCCGGCGCCCCCCTATGTATTTTCCATCCAAAGGCAGCCAGAGTCAGGACAGTCCAGGTCAGGCCAGTCTGGGTCAGTCAGTGATTGCTTTGGAGGAGAACTTGCCAAAACAGTAGGTTCTGGAGAATGATAACAGCATAGCAGAACCTACCCCATTGCTCCCAGCATGAATGTTATTAAGAGATGCAGTGGGTTGGCAGTGAACTGCCAGATTTGACACTTGGTGGAGAGCTGCACTCAGCTTGGAGACAAGTTTTTCAGTAAGAGCAAATATGAAGTGGATAAGACCATAAAGTGCATGTGTCATCGGCTTCAGTTGTAGCAGTACAGTATGTGCTTCAGGTCTCAAGAAACTCTCTGGAGATCAGGTTTTGAGGCTGCTATCAAAATGCCATAACCCAGTAGTTTCCTTGTGTCTCCCATCTTTCTGAGCTCTTACCAGCCTGCGTTCACATCGAGTCAAAGTGGTGAATGTTTCACGGCTGAACCTGACTTGCTCTTCTTAGCCAGGTTATTGTGGAGATGATCTTCAAGAACATCACCGCTGAAACCTAACGAGATGTCAGAGAGAGAGACAGAGCTGCTGCAAAGCCTGGTGTTAGAAGCTCAGCAGCGAAATGGGCTGAGTTAGCTGCACTTGTAGCTCATCATGCTGATACATTCACTCTCAAGGATGAGGCTTTCAAATTTATGGCTGACAATCACTGAGGGCCCTAGTTTCCTAGACCGGGCGAAGTCTAAGCTCAGCGCAGCTTCGCCACGCCAACGGGGTGTGTCCAGGTCCATTTCGCAAGTTTGCTGGGCCGCGCAGTCCGACTTACGCCAGCGCAAACCCTCCCCTCGTCCCTCCTACCGGCGCAAACGGCAAAGGGGGAGGAGAGAGGGCGGGAGGGAGACAGGAGGAGGAGAAGTGGGATTAACACAGCCGATTCGGATCTTCACCAATCAAATGAGCTCCTCTCCTCACCTTTAACTGCGCGGAGGGCGATGCGCGGTGCAAGTTTGTCATTTTATACTTGGACATGGACAGAGGAGACAGCGACGCCAGAGGCCGAACCTCTCCCAGGAGGAAACAGCTGTTTTGGTCCGGAGGTCCGAGCTCAGAGTGACCAATAATGAGTTTACTAATATCCTTAATCAGGTTTGATCTGATACACTGAGAACAATACAGCTTCTTACGGCTGCCCAGTGTAAGAAACAACAACTAATAAACTAATGAAGAAACTCACATTTATTCAAACCCTGTGTAAGCAAGATGAGAGGTGTAGGCTACACTAATCACAACATAAACAAACACCATGCGGGATGAAATCAGCGTAAAGGACGCTCTCTCTCTCTCTCTGTCCTCTCTTTTTTCTCTGTGATAGAGATGCTGAGTATATACTGACTATCTGATACCGAGGCTGTTGTGGTGGGCTAAGACAGATGATGATTTGTGTTTTGTTTTTCATTACGGCTGCGTGACGACGCGGTCGCTCGCGCTAATTAATTAATAAGTAAATAAATAAATAAAGGGGATCATCACAACGGCACAGTGCGTATCTCAACACGGCAGCGACATGCAGTCATCCACCCTCAGTCCTGCTTGGGACATCCACAGCTGCTTTTCAGTGCCAGTTCGTCCCTGCTGTGTTAATTCAGGTGGAGTTTCCATTACTAGTGCCGACAGCCTTTGATCTCTGCTTTGATCTGACGTCAGATGTGACGGGACAATCTATATAGATATAAATTCACGTGTTGATTCCGTTCCGTTGCATTAAATAGTGGTTATTGTGGATATTTATTGCATTGAAATGTGCCTGGAACTGTGGAGATCTGCCTGTGAGGTCTTGGTGGCGTGTGTGCACTGCAGGTCAGTCAGCCAAACTTCCACTGCACCTGCTGCGCTCCGCCCTGCGCTGAGAGTAGACCTGGTTTGAGGTGGCGAGCTTTCAGCGCACCTTCGGCGGGACATTTTCGCACGAAACTTCCACTGCACCAAGCTGAATCTGTGACGCCTCCCCCTGCTGCGCGGCCACACCTATCTCAGCGCAGCACAATCTACCAATCTCCCAATCTGACTTTGCGCTAGGCTGCGCTGGTCGAAACTTGCATTAGACCGGCTGCGTTACCTTGCGCCACCTGCGCTGCGCCACCAAACTAGGGCCCTTAGTTTCAATGACCAACACCTCCCAAAAATTACAAAGAGGTTAACACAATATCTCAGGAAGAGCGTCAGCATGACTTGTGAGGAGTTGTAGGCTACTAGAAAGGCAGAGACCTTGTATCCAGGAGCAGTCTTGCAGAGACATGGGAAAACAGTGTTGAAGGTCAAAGTAGAAAAATGTAATTTCCTTCAGTCGATATGTCTCTTTCAACATCAGATCTCAACTGAGGGCGCAGACACAGACTGCGATTGCTGTAGTAAACCAGTGACCATCTCTAGCAACTGTTAAAGACTTAAAGGACAATTCCGGGCAAATTCAACTCCTGGCTGTATTTTCCTAACATTTTAGGTCTAAAACAAGGGGGCAGTTGTCGGTCTGAGAAGTGAAGCTCACTTCAGCGTTCAAAAAACTGCAATCCCCTCGGCTTCCTCTGGGGGCTGGTGTCAGAAAGCAGCATTGTCCATAGACCCCCATGTTAAAATCGCCGACTTTACATCCTCAATAAACATGATCAAAGCCTGGTGTCAGAACGTTTTTTGGTCTCAATCGATAGTTTCTACACCCGCACACACTCTGAGGGGGGTGAATTTTTTTTTTTAACTCTACCGTTTTACTATTATTAGGATAAAATTCTGGCCAATTAGGGTGCTGAAACGTTGAGTGACAGGTCCGGAGCGGTCCGGAGACAGCTGCTTCGAGGCCAGTGGGCGGGTTCAACATGGCGCTGTTCAGGCCGCCATATTTGAGTCACAAAAACGACTCCCCAAAACCAATGGGTGACGTCACGGATACTACGTCCATATTTTTTACAGTCTATGGTCTAAAAGAAGGAATCTGAAGATTTTCTGTTTAATTGCTCCTGTTTAGTGGTAGTTGTGTCTGTCCCCGCATCGCCACGGCAGCGATGAATGGGAGCAGATGGAAGTTCCGCTGCTTAGGCTGTTTACATCTCTCAAAGCTGTAATTTTTTTCCACAGACAGCGTCATACGGCTACTCAAACATGCACCCAGAAGTTTAATTACTTCAAGCAAGTCAAGAGTTGATATTCCTGTGTTTATGACACAAACGGGAGCTTCCGACTGCACGTGAACACACTGGGCTCTATTTTCGTGAACTAGGTGCAGGCGGAGCGGATCAGGCCTGCGCCTCGCCTTCGCTTCGCCAACGGGGAGTGGCCAGGAGCAGATTGCGATTTTGCTTCGAGACGCAGCGGAGCGCATCCCGCCTACTTCCCTCCCACCGGCGCAAATGGCATAGAGGGAGGAGAGAAGGCGCGGAGTGGGTTTGACACAGCCGAGTCAGATCTTCACCAATCAAATGAGCTCCTCTCCTCGCCTTTAAATCCGCCGCGCGCGCAAGGCGGACGTTTGATTTCACCGTGGAAGAGAAGATTTGAATCAGCACCTACAGATTGCAGCATAGACATTCAGCACATCTACAGTATATCGATTGTCCCGTCACACTGATGACAGATCAAAGGCTGCACAGATGAAAGATGAGGATGGATTACTGCTGTGTTGACACTACACGATTATCTGCTATATTTATGTATTTACTTATTGATTTATTGAGCCGCATCGTCACGCGACCATAACAAATAAAACTGAAAACAAATAAACTATCATATCTCACAGCAAACCACAATCAGCCTGGCATAGTGCTCATAGTGAGCAGATATTAACATCTCCCCTCTCAGGTAAATTCTAAAGAAAAAAGAAAAAGAGAGACGCTCCGCGATGCATCCATTACGCACAGCTGTTTGTGCACACGTGTTTAAATATAGGTTACTAAATATGTCTTTATTAATGGAAAAGGGGTGTGAGTCCAAGCTGGCAGTGTCCGGTCACGCGAACAGACCTCACGGGCTGATGGTGCAAAAGTAGTCTGGGAGGGAGGAGGTTATGATGTTTGCTCTGACAGATTGAGAGCTGTTGCCCAGTAAAAAAAAACAAAAAACAAAACACACACACCCCTTTTCCATTAATAAAGACACTCATATTTAGTAACCTATATTTAAACACGTGTGCACAGATCACAACATAACAAACAGCTGTGCGTAACGAGGCATCGCGGAGCGTCTCTCTTTTTCTTTTTTCTTTAGAATTTACCTGAGATGGGAGATGTTAATATCTGCTCACTATGGTGCCGAGGCTGATTGTGGTTTGCTGTGAGAGATGATAGTTTATTTGTTTTCAGTTGTATTTGTTATGGTCGCGTGACGATGCGGCGCTGGCCCCTAATAAATCAATAAGTAAATAAATAAATAAATAGCTGATCATCTGCAACGGCACAGTGTGTAGTGTCAACACCTGCTCTTGGGACATCCACGGCTGTCTCAGTCCCTCCCTGGTTTCATCTGTGTTAATTCAGTCAGGCTGAGTTTCCATTACGCAAGCCTTTGATGGTCATCAGTGTGACGGGACAATCTATATAGATATAGGTGTATGTGCTGATTCAGATACAATAAATAGGGGTTATTGTGATGATGATTATTATTATTATTATTATTATTATTATTAATTGCATTTAAATGTGCCTGGAAGTGTGGAAATCTGCCTGTGAGGTCTTGGTGCCGTGTCTGCACTGCGCGCTGGGCAGTCAAATTGCCACTGCGCTGGCTGCGCTTCGCCTTGCGCTGACATTAGACCAGGTTGGAGCTGGCGAGCTTTCGGCGCACTCTCCGCGCGGTCTATCGGCAACAAATTGTCACTGCGCCACGGCGAATCTGTCGACACCTCCCCCTGCTGCGCCACCACTCCCATCTCAGCGCACAGCAGTCTGCCAATTTACCGAATCCGCTGCGCACCTTGTTGCACTGGAGGAAAATGCCACTGCGCCAGCTGCGTCAGGGCTCGCTTCGCTGCGCCCCCGTGAGTTGCGCCAAGAAATTAGGGCCCACTGAGCGCGTCAACTTGGGTTTCGCGCGAGACTTTGAATTAGATCTAGTTTTACAAACATGTCGGCTTGCTTGAAGTAAATAAACTTCTCGGTGCATGTTTGAGTCGCCATCTGACGCCGTCTGTGGAAAAAAAAATTGCGGCTATGAGGGATGTAAACAGTCTAAGCAGCGGAACTTCCATCCGCTCCCATTCATTGCTGCCGTGGCGATGCGGGGACAGACACAACTACCGCAAAACAGGAGCAATTAAACTGAAAATCTTCAGATTCCTTCTTTTAGACCTAAAATGATAGGAAAATACAGCCAGGAGTTGAATTTGCCTGGAATTGTCCTTTAACTACAGGACATTTTAACAAGGTTTCTCTCAGCTGGTAGTTCTTATACATTATGTCACCAAAACAAAAACAAACAAACGGCTGCTAAATCCAAAGACCTGTTTTTATGGCACTGTGTCATTATACATAGAAGACATTTTATTTCAGGGAACATGAGAGCTGAGGTGTAGGTGATATCCTCTACCACCTGTAAGGAGGCAAGAAACATAGATTACAGTGTTTCAGCAGACTCGGGCTCACGGAGAAAAATGACTGAAATCATATCAGCCTGAAACTGGATCTCTTTCCTCTCAGACGGGCCATCGTAGAAAGATCCAGGGAATTCCTGAACAGGCATAATAAACAACAATCTCTTAACTTGGGCCATTTCAGCATCACTAGCTGCATTTCATTCTGACATGTAGTATTGCCCCGGGCAAAGTAACACTGAGGCTAACACTTTTTCTGAGCAGCTGTTGGCAGGGGGAGGGGGGTGGGGGTGGGGGTAGTAGCCAGATGGGATTCAGCAGGAGTTTGATGGATGTGTATCTGCATCTCAGTCATCAGAAAGGAAGTAGCCATTGGTCCAAGTTTAGTGAGTGCAGGTATTAAGTATTGTAAGGTTAGACAGCACTTAATGGAGTGGCTGAGTAGACTGCTGATGTCAGTGATTCACAATGATTCACAGAAGAACTGACAATCACTGACTGGAGGCTTTTTTGGGATGGGGCAGAAAGGGGAGGGGACAATTTGGGGCAAACCTGTCATCTCTCTACCCAGATAGTGGCCCAGGAAAAGTGATGGATTATTACACCATGTCATTAATTATGTGTATGCATATCATTCTCCATCCCCACTATAGTGAATATTGTTACCATCAGGATGAAGGTACAGAGTACTGCCCTTGAGGATTAGCCTACCTACGATTATGCTGTTCGATGTCAGTCTAAATGTCTTTCGTTGTTAAACGACACAAGACAGGTTTCCATTTCAGTTTTTGCACAACATAGACATTATAGATAAACAATAAGGGTGACCTGGAATAGTCGACTCTTCAATGATTTGATTCAGAGAGGTCTGATTCAACTATCAACCTTGTTGAATCATCGCAAAATGTGGTTATGAAAAAAAGATTGTACCATTCTGAATATATAGGGGTGCTCCATGCTGCTGAACATCTGATTTTACAGAGAATTTCTCTGTTTTCTTACAATATAGGCGAGACTGTTTTGATACAAACACAGTGATGTCGTGCATGCAGCCTAATGAGTGAGATCAGGAAAAAGACAAATGGAGAATATCCTGTTATCTAATGCCAACTGAAGAATTTATTTATTCAAGTTTTTTAAACTCTTTTCTCCGGAGCATAAAAAAAACGATCATGAATGAATGAGGGAAAAAACAACATGATTCGACGATCAATCAATTTTGGGAAACATTTGACAAATCAGATTCGACTATGAAAATCCTTAGTGGCGGACACCACTAATAAACAATAAATCTGTTATTTCCCCGCACAGTTTCAGTTCAATTGAATGTAATGAGGCGTTTCCCGCAGTCTGCCTCTTGGTTTGAACTGGCTCTCTGGGGGACAATATGGCAGGTGACCAGTGACTTAAAAGCCTAAAAAAATATTACTTTTTCAAATAGTCTTAAAAACCACCTCATGCAAGTGCAAGCTTATTACATTTTTTCATGACATTTGAGAAGTTTTTTTGCCCCCAGAATTGCACGTTAGGTTAACAAGCATGTCAATGGAAACGCAAGTAATGATTTCAAATAACTTGAAATGGGATCACCCAGAGCTCCAGGGACAACTTGAGATGTGAACCAGTGGGTTCTCCATCCATAAACATATACGGGTATGAATGAAACAGTTTTTACATGGCCACTTTAAAGCCCCAGTACAGTATGTAACTTATTTGTTTTTTTATTAGCAAAAATCAAATATTGCTTTCATAAATTTCACTGAAGTCAAATCACACCCGCATACAAATGAAAGCTTTCTGGTACCTTAGAATGAGTTGTTACAAGTCGTTACAAATACATAAGTGGGCGACGCACCGAACCGAGGCGGCCATGTTGCATCGCCATTTTTTACGTTGAGTGGCAGCGTGACCGTAGGTAACCATAGAAACTCAGCGGAGCTGTTGACTCGGCCTGTTACAACTGTCACCACTGTGTAGTGTGAGGAAGGTCGGAGGCACTGATGTTGCATTCAGGTGCAGTCAGGCAGACGGCCGTCGGCAAACCAACATCAACGTCATTTTACTGGACGAGAGAAAGACGGTAAAATGTGGGTCAGGTAAACAATACCACATCACCATGACAACATATTGTCACGTCTGTATTGTTTTACCTTGTGCTGGCGGACCACTTGTTTACATAGAGACTTGTTTATCCTGTTACATGCAGCGTCTGTTGTCTGTCTGACGTCTGCCCCATTTCACCTGAATGCAACATCAAGAATACGTTCAGATATGCAACCGCACCACTAGATGGGGGGAATTCCTACATATTATACCTTTAAGTTCTTCACTGTGTTTACAGTTGCATCAGATGTTTTCTTGTGAACACTTGTGTACTTGTGCATTTTGTATTCATAATCCAAAATCTCTGAGGGTCAGTTCATCCAGGGGCTGCTCAAGATCCCTTACAGCCTTGCAAGTGGTGTACAGTATGCTGAACACAAACCATTAGGTATGAACTTGACAATGACAAAGCACACTGTCCCACTGTGGAGGTACGGTCAAGTCGTAACACTGGCCACAGGATAGGAATAAAATCCAAGAGGCTATAGGGGTCCTGCTATTTTCAGGGTTATTTCCAGGACAGCAGACACACAATCGAAGCACATAAAGTTAGTTGTGTTAAGAAGGTCCACAGTTGATCTTAGGGCTTGCATCAGTCCTACTCTTGATCTAAGGAGAGCATCAGAAAGTGCCCCCTAATTACGCCAGTCTCTTCACCCAGAAGTAGATCCAAGGTATGCAGTGCTTGAAGATACACAAGTCTAGACCAGAGAGAGAAGGCAGTAAGAGATGAATACTGTGATCATTAGGGTTTAAATGTGAAGTCCTGATGTACTTTCAGGGCCACGAAATGATTAAGACACACCATGACCCTTTTCATGCCCTCCATTTCTTCTGAAAGCCTGAGTAAGTCTGAGCTGCTACTTTAATTGGAGTTGTTGTCGCTTGTAATTTCTGTTTCCGGTTATATCAACAAAATTCTAAATAATATCACCCACTTGAATTTCTTTCTCATAAAAGTGCTGGCAGAAATTCTCTCATCTTTGGGATAATACACCTTTTTTATAGGGAAATTATAATTTAGTTTAAAAGTTGTTACATTTGCGTCAGGACTGGCAACAAAGGTACTATTATCCTCTTGAAAAAGCTGCGTAGGAGTGGGTTGTGTGATGAGAGGTAGCGTCCCTCTTTTGTTAGGCATTGTTTTGTTTCTTCTCCTAAATGGACGAGAATGTGCTACACATACAACTGCACGACAAAAGACAACCTCGTGGTAGTCATTAATGAGCAGAAAGTACAGCGCCTTGCATGAAAATATACAATGAGGGAGATAACAGAGCTGTTGGAGTGTGAGAGGTGTTTATTGATTCTGCAGTGTAAGTTGAGAGATTATAAACACATCATCATCACCTTAGGCGCAAATTAATATTTTCAGTGTAACTCGAATGAGAAGTCATGCGCAACTCACTTAAAGTATTGCCTGATGTCAATTGCCAACTTAATTGTGTGTTTGTACATCAGCCTGAGCCGAGGATGATTAAAGCTTTTACACAGTATCAATTACCGCTGCGACAATATCAAAAGTTTTGCTGCTGATGCATTGCATTCGCTGAACTGCTTGACCTCACAGAGATGTAAACTGATCTATGAGTGTACCAGCTTAAACAACCTATGAATATTTCAGATATTGTAGCACGTAGAGTCATGGAATGAGGCATATGGTTAAATTATGCATCCTTGAGTGGTGAGCTCATTAGCCCCCAGGAGGTCCCTTGAAATAGACCACAGGCCTCTATCTAGGGCCTCCACTTAGACACTATAGAAAGAAAATAGCTTTGGAACCAAGCTAATGGTTCACAACCTGATGAAAGCAACCTGATAATGGCACAATAGTCACATAATGAAATCAAATTAGGTACCTCCACCTCTTATTGTACTGTCCATTTCTAACTGCAGGCTAAGCATCCGGCTGTAAGTGATTCATAACAGCTCTTGATGAGTCATCCCCTCATAGATTGTGTGTAATAAAGACTGCTGAGGAGAATAAAAGTGTTTGATCACGCGCTGGTCCGGTGGCATGACAGTCTAATCCAATAATGGCTCCTTAAGGAGGTCACGCTAAAAACTTCAGGCTAGTCACAGACAACACAGAGAAATTATGGATGGTTATTTCCCTCATTCACCATTACTGTTATAGTGAGGCAGATGTGTCACTCCATAACTGCTAGGAAATTTCATTTCTAGACACACACAGCATGACCCACCTTTGTGTGTGTGTGTGTGTGTGTGTGCGTGTGGAGGGGGGGGTGGTGACATGAACAATCTGTATGATGTAATAAGCAGCAACAATCCTCAAGTCTACCCCAATAAATACTCATTCCTATTGTAGGTGATGTACAAAAACAGCCCCACTGCTTCTGGTACTGTAGCTACTACCAGTAGAGCCCACGTTCTGCTTCCTAACTGAAGGAGACTGCAGTCAGCGGAGGAGTGGAGTCCCTCTGGGAGCCCCATTACTCGTAACAATGCCACAACCCCTGCATCTCACTACTGGAGA
Organism: Trachurus trachurus; assembly: GCF_905171665.1. Lineage (NCBI taxonomy): Eukaryota > Metazoa > Chordata > Actinopteri > Carangiformes > Carangidae > Trachurus > Trachurus trachurus. The sequence continues at coordinate 35,328,233 of NC_139896.1, forward strand.
GGTCGGACGCCTGGTGTGATATACACCTTCACATTAGCCCCTGACAAGAAAGGGTTGTTTTTGATGAAGTGCAGTGCTTTGCTGACAGCCTCCCCTCTCATGAAGAATATTTACACAGCCACAAGTGGAGGGCTGTAAATAAATTGCCTTGTGGTGAACCACAACCACCAGACCCATTCCTGTGGAAGCGGCAGAGATCAGGAGAGAGAGATCTTACTTCTCCATTTTACAATAATTGACGCCATTGATCAATTATATTCAGTGTCCAGAATAAAAGAAAAAAAATTTAAGCATATTTATGGTTCGCTCAGCTTGTTGCAGAGTCCATTAAACTATCGTAAAAGAGGCTCATGCTGTGCTGCCAAATGCTCTCCACATAAAGTTGCTGTGTTTCTCCAGCTTGTCAGATGTTACATCTAACATACTGTCAAGAAAAGTAATGGGAGTCATTGATAAGTGTGATAAGTTGTAGTTCAGAATGAACAAGAAGTACACATTGCAATGAGCTGTGCCAGATCCTTGCTGACTTGTTGTTGCTGTCAGGGTGCGTTTAAACCTGTAATTATTTGTATGAAGTTTCTGCATTGAGTGTAATACTCAACACTCTCTACTGTGATACTATTTCCTTTTTTGTTCTATACAGTTCATTCCTGCTAGTTCTCATCAGCTGGTTGACAAAACAATTTCAAATCGAGGTCCACTTGCTTAACCTTAAAGCAGAAGTAAGCTGAATGTTTGTGTTAAAGCAGAAGTAAGTGATATATTTGTGTTAATATAAGTCTTAAATAGTTATATCTTCCGACAGCAATCACTTATATAGAGTGTTTGGTCCGAAACACGGGTCTGTCAGTCACTTTCCTTGTATCCTACAACCTTTATCCAATGAGGAGAGAGAACGGCATAAAGGGGCGGTCCTCTCTGTGTGTGCAGCCAAGGGATGCGCGTGAATGTGGTGACGTGGGGACGAGGGCGGGGACTGCTAACTCCATCTGCTGACAGGAAGTTAGCCAAAACCGCCGGATCGCTTACTTCTGCTTTAACCATGGACTTAAAAGTTTGTTTTGCTTTGTGTAATGCTAACCACACTAACCAGGTAAAATAAACATCAAAGATGCTTCGCTACAAGCAGCAACTACAGACTATGTAGTCTGGTTGCTTCCCTAGTCGTGCTCCTTGGCTCGTCTACTTTGTTGGGAACCTTCTGCATCAGCAGGTATCTCAGGGTCACAGGTGTTTCGCCCCTTAACCTCTACACCTCGCCTGAGTGGGGCTGCCAAGACTGGTTAGCCTTCGCCTGCAGAAGGGTTCCAACTTTGAGCCCTCATCAGTAGGGCTGGGTATCATGGCCAATTTCCTAAATGAATTCGATTTCAATTCTTAAGGTTCTAAATCGATTAATTGAGAAAAACTTGAATTAAATTTGACAGTTCATATTGACTTTAAACAAAACTGTCAAGTCTCAAAAGTGCAAGTGACTGTACTTGAACAACAAATTGCATAAAGGCATTGTTTAAAGGTGTACAGAAAAGAAAATTGAATTTGAGCCCACTTTGGGTCATAAAATGAATGTGATAACTCATCTTTCAGACGTTGTAGGCCAAACTTTGTGCAAAATTCTATTTTTGAGTAAATCCGGGATGAAAGTGTGCATTTTTTTTCCCGCATTGGATAATGCAGGCGCACGGATTATACGTCAGCCTGTACACGATTCACCAGCCACTGATATTGGATCCGTCATCCGTCATTCAAACGTCTGAGACACGCACACACACACGGAGCTCGGGCTCGCCCCAAGCTTTGAATATCCCGCTCGCTCGATAACGACCAATCAAATTAGTTTTCCTTACTCGGGTAAACTCGTGTTGCAGCTCGTGACAACTCGGCGCGACAAACAGGACAAACGGCCATTTCTGTACACCTTTAAGTGCAAATAATATCAACATTTTTTGAATTTGACAGTTCACACTTATTACCTGTAAACAAAACTGTCTTACCGTAAATCTCAAAAGTGCAATTGAAAGAGTACTGCAAATTGCATTGTTTGTTGTTGCATTTGACCTCCACCAGGTCAGAGGGCTTTCATTCAGCCCAGCAGGTTGTTCTGCCCTGTATCTTCTGATTTCATCTTCAGCTGGAGATTTCCCTTAATCCAATAGAGAAACTTTTAATTGATTGACAATAATTTATTTATTTATTTGTTTTAAACATCAGGTGCAGCAGTGGCAGCCTCAGCCTGCAGTCTGGAGAAGGAGCCATCTTGCTCTTCAGCAGACAGGGATGGTATAGGGCCTTAAAGCGAGGGTCCAGTGCTGTCGCTGTGTGTTCTTCTGCGCATCATATCTTAAAGACCTTTCACAAATCAAGCGTAGCGTTAGTTCTGGCAGGCCATGACGTCAGCATCAGCGTAGCTGTCAACACCGAGCTGATCAGCTGATGGATCAGCTGACTCCCCGTGGCTGCTTCCTATTGGGGAACTGCATTCAGAGCGCGCTATTTAAACTGCTCTAGCCCGACGTCACCTCCCTTGCTGCTGCTTCCTCTGCCGGCTTTTTTGCAAGACGGGCTCTGCATGAAGGAAGGATCGCTGCTCGTGTTCGTGCTCGCTCTGCTGCTTCTGATGTCGTCGCCCCCGTCCACGATGCGGACCCGTGGCGGCTAGTGGGGTGAAGTGTCATGGGGCCGCAGCAAAGCTCTGGAACGGAGGAAGCCATCTGCGATGGCGGGGGGGGCTCCTTCTCTCCGTCGGGGCTCTCGTCTGGCAGGCTGGGGTGGCGTCACAGATGTTCCATTGATTATTTCTTATTTAAATAGGATACATTTATTTCCAACTCAGATAGCTTCCTGGCATCTCTTGTAGCAGAGGTTCCAGGATTTGCCGCTGTGGTCGTTTTGGGGGGTTTTCTTTGCTGCTGCGCTCCCTGCTTATGTTGTTGATGATGGCTCATGTAGGGCAGGAAGGTGCTCTTCCTGCCTCAGGCTTTCCACGCAAGCGTGTGGAAGAGCAGGGGGTCCCAGAACAGTATCATACTGACAAATTAAACTTGTGCAAGTAAATAAATATTATTTTGACAAAGTGGTCCTGACAGAAATTATTTTTTCCATCACAGTATGAGGATAAACATGGCATTGATACAATATACAATCTCACACACACAAACAAAAAGGATGATAAATTATAACCTGCAACAACTAATCAGTAAAATGAGAAAATGTACAAAATACAAAACTTTGCTATTCTAATGTTTTGATTTGGCCTACCACTGACTATTGCATAGATACACACACCCACACACACACACACGCACATACGCACGCACACACACACACACACACACACCCACACACACACACACACACACACACACACACACACACACACACACACACACACACACACACACACACACACACACACACAGACCTTAGTGTGACAGTTGAGGGTCCTCTCCCTATGCCTTCAATCGATCATGTGTCCTGGCTACTTGGCCACAGGGATGTCCCTTAGCTGGCTGTTGTTCTAAAAAGCGCTCCAGCATGTCCAGTGTGCTATTCCACCTAGTCAACAACGTCTAGTGTTAGCTTATGCGCTTGCAGTTGAAGCAGCTTCTGTTTTTCTTTTAGTATGTGGTTTGCCGTCGTACTCCGGTGAAAGAACGTTGCTATACACCTCACTCGAGCAAGCAGATGTGACATGGCTGGGATTTTTAGATCTGCTTGTGAAGTTCAATGTGTGTGCAGCGCGAAGCACCCGACATGCATTAGCTGCATTATGTCCACTGCACGAACCATATTTGCAGCGTTGTCCGTCACAACTGCTGGGTCTTTGCCGGTCAGCCCCCACTCCTGTATGGCCCTCGTCAACATATCAGCTATATTAACAGCGGTGTGGCTCGTGAGAACATGAGACGTGAGGCACCAGTGAGATGTCACCGTTATGTAGAACTGCGTTGACAGTGATGTCCAGGTGTCACACGTTATATCGACTCTCTCTGCTGACTGCATTTTCATTCGTATGTCGTCTTTCACACATGTATCATGGGGATAACAGTTTCAGTCAGATGTTTACGTTGAACCATAACGTAGTGTGGTTCGAGCACCTGAATGAGCCGCCTGAAGCCTTCATTTTCCACCACCGAGTACGGGCGTAAATCTTTGCAAACAAAAGTTGTGATGGCCTCTGTTATCTTTATGGCCCGCGGAGACTCGGATGGTAATGTTAGTAGGTCCCTCAGTTTCTTTTGTTTTGCCCCGGACAGCTTGTTGTCGGACGTAACGTAACGTTACTTAGCGTAGTGTGGTACCTTGTCAAGTGGCTTCTGAGGTTTGTAGTATTTCTACAATAACTGAGCTCCATTTGGCATATCTTGCAAACCACCTTGGTTTTATCCAGCTCTTTGTCCTTTGTTGTTTTAAATGCAAAATGATTCCAGACCTCAGACTTCAGTTGGGACGGCTTGCTGAGCCGTGTTTTACCTGCCTCGGCCATTTTGTGTATGCGCGCTTGAACGTCAACTGCGCAGCTGCTTCATCACGTACGAGACTACTGGGGGAGGAAAATCAGTCTCATGTGTGCACCATGGATGTATTATAATACCGTGCACCAGCATACTTTGTATTATATTGTATTCATATGCACCTGTATGTGAAGTTTGAAGAAAAATAAAAATCGATCTCATGCCCTGTGAATCGATATTGCAAAATGTAAATGAAATCGATCCAAAATTGATTAAATCAATTTTTTTACCCAGCTCTACTCATCAGCCACAGCCACCTTGAGCTTTACTCAGCCATTGTGGCTATTTCCCTGGTGGCTTTCAGCAGCTGTTTAGGCTCCAGGCCGACTGGAGGAAGTAGCGCACCGATTTTGCTGGGAAACCGCGGCAGCGGAACTCGAAAAATGGTTGCATGCCATCCTTTTAGAGCCACTTGTCCACGATCAGGTCCTGGTACTTGGCTTTTTTCAGATGGTGGGACGTGGCTAGCCTCTCTTCCCAGGGCACGGTGAGTTCTGCCACTAGGATGGTTTTGGTGCTCCTGGATAGGAGGACCATATCTGGTCGGAGGGAGGTTGCCACTATGTTTTGAGGGAAGACGAGCTTCCTCTTCAGGTCCACGCTCAACTCCCAGTCAGAGGCTTGCTGCAGGACGAAAGGTAGGTTCTTGGTCGCTGTCCTGTTCTTATCTCACTCAGGAATACTATAGCGTCAGGCAGTGGGGCGTGGTTGTTGCTGGCTTTGATCCTCTGCTGCTCCACCCACTTGGCGTTCTCCATAAGGACCTTGTCGTGCCTCCACCTGTAGCGTCCTCCCGCTAATGCATAGGCGGCACTATCAATAGGCTAGGGGAAGCTTAGCTTCCCCTATTGTCACAGAAAATAAAATAAAACTGGCCTCCATCATGACACCAGCTGCCTCCCCCCGGATACCAGCCACTGCCCGCGAGTCACCGGTCTACCTCCGGACAGCCCCGACCGCCCGGACACCTGCTGCCTCCCTCCTCCAGTCACCAGCCTATGGACACCTGTGTGAGCGCACATTCTCAGCGATACAGCAGATTATAGGTGCGTTTCCATTACCCCTTGAAATGCGCAAAACCTAAATATCGAAATTAAAAACTGGTAATGGCACCTAGCCTACATTTCGAAAAAACTCTCAAATATCGCAAAAAAGTTTTTACGCTCTCATGAGGTGGTTTTTGAGACGTATCGATACAAACGTGTATCGCAAAAGTGTAATGGAAACACTTTTTCGCTTTTCTACAAGTCACCGGCGTCACTGGAGTTGTGTGTGTCCACGCTGTGTTGGTTTATGTAACTTGAGGGGACAAATGAACCACATTTTTATTGTCATGCATTGCTGACCTGGGCATTGTTTCTCATTAAATTAGAAAAACCTTTCCTATCATTCCCCTTTTCCGTGCATGGTTGAAGGAGATTTGGCTCGCATCCAGGCTCCCACTCCCTCCTGCGCCGAAATGTCACCTTAAGTCACTTAAACCAGTACGGGTGTGTGGACACAACCACCTATATTGTTGACAGCGCCTCATCACCGCTGGTGTTAAAAGGCTCCGTTCTTTCTGCAGTCAGGTTAAAGCGCACATCCGCCGTGTTGGCAAACAAATAATCCCTCTGTATCAACGGAGGCAACCGTGCTTGAGCAGCTTGGGTTGGAGGTGGTGTGAGTGCGGGCCAGCGGGGGACAGAGGAGGGAGCATTCGGGCTTCAGCACGGAACAACTGGCCCGTGTGAGTGCGTCCTTATTTGTGGCCGCTGCAGCGCCATACGGGCTTTGCCTTTCAGTAATCAAGCTCTGTTTCTGTCTTTGTTAATAACAATAACAGCAACAGCTGTAGACTTTCTTTTTTCTTTTTCTTTTTTTTTTTGTCCCGTAGCTTCCCCATTCCTTCTGCCCTAGCGCCGCCTATGCGCTAATGCTTTAGGACAACCGGTCAAAATGTGGTTCAGGGTGCAGTAGGTCGCCCCACACTGTTTGCAAGATTGGTCTTCCTCCGCGCTCCAGATCTTTAAGTTGCTTGGGGTTGGTAACAGATCGGCCACCGCTCGTAGGAGAAAAGACAGTTTACCTTGGTCTGTTTGCCATAGATCCTTCCAGGACAGTGGTCGCTCCAGTGCCTCGTCCCACTGTGTCCCACTGTGTCCACCAGCCTTGGGAGGCTAGCCCTACTGCTTTCACATGGCCATACCATACTACTATCATTTGCCATAACAATGAACCTTTGCATGTACTCCACTCATAAATCAGACCTTGTTGCCGTCGTCATTGATGGGTCTCACAGCAGGCTCTTGGCAATTTCTTTCCTTTTTTATCTCAGAGATTCATGCATAATTTTACCCAGAACCTTCCTCTATATAAGAACATGGGCATACAAATAAGATTTTTATTGACAATCTCTGAGAAAAATAAAGATGAAATTAATTTCTCTTCATGACCTAGCATCTTTCATAGTCCTGGAATTTTTCAATTTTGCTATGACACCGTGCAATTAATATTGTATGACAGCAATTTGAATTCACCCACTTCCGTGACTTTCCAATAAAATAAGCTTCATATTGCCAAAACTGCGGGGATTAAAAACCAGGTGCTGGAGGCATTCAGAGTCGACTGCATTATGTCTGATCGCCACACTGAAAGTGTCTGTGCCAGTTACACATTTTGAAAGCTCCTGGCTCAGAGTGATAAAATATGCAGTAGGCGCATGATACATTATAGTGAATAGCCTAGGTCAGGTACCAGACGGTTAAGTTTTACTAAGTAATCTGAACAAGCCCTGTCTTCTTTTCTGTTTGAAATGACTGTTAAAGCATTTTCAACATTTGTGTGTTCTGTCACAGAACACACAAATGTTGAAAATGCTTTGTGCTTGGTCTAATGTATTTATTCTATGACTGAAATTAAGACTTGAGTAACTCACTGTAGGCCAGAAGAGTCATTTTGATAACCAGAAATTTGACCGTCATTAGAATTAAAATGTGCGTGTGTGTGGTAGTGGATTCCTTATCGTCATCGCTTACTAAATCTTAATTAATCAGACAACATATTTTCCTAGAAGGCTTTTTGTTTATTTGCTAGTTGGCTGTAGGCCCTCTGTATCAGTGGAATAATTTTAATAGACTACACTATCTTACTCATAAATCTTTTAAATGAAAATTCAACCTGAATGGTGTTCATATGAGGAGATGATAAATATAGACTGTTATAAACAACTTTCCTACTCCTCCAAAACATTCTCTGGTTATGAAAGTATCCAAACACAACACTGCACTCGACGAAGGGAACCTTTATTTTGGAAAGTTCAGATAAGAACTGTGAGATAAGCAGAAATTGACTGGTGACTGGGCTGGAGAAGTTTTGCGATTTGATGAGAAACATGCTGTGTCTATTTGGAGTTTGTACTCGCCACAAAACAGGGGTCTGCATTTGCCGCATCTTGACAGAAATATTCTGGCAGTCTCACCCTCAAGCTTCAAGCACATTTTCTTGACAGGTGGTATTTGGTGATATCAAGTGGAAAAAATATAGGATTTCTTAGTTTACTATCAAGGGTACAGAGTTTTAGTGTCTTCAGTTTGCAAATTGAGGGGAATAATTACAGGCACCTGGCATTAACGGAGATTCACTTCACTTTTTCGCTCTCTTTCAGTGGTGCAATGAGTTGTTCCCCCTGCCTGTCAGGGCAGTTGACAGGGGCACTTAGAGTGGTCACCCAGAAAGTACAATCTTAAATGAAACACTCTTCTCTGTCTGCAAAGTGTCTGTGGTAGTGTTGCGGCTTACTTAACAGACTGATGCTGTCTCATGTGAAGCACATCTTCCCAACACAAGTTAGTCAGTCCTTAATTAAGCACAAAGTTACTTCTAGTGGGGGAGGGGGTAGTGGAGTAATGTGCTGACAATCACACATTGTTTACTTCAATCAGCCAGGTTCACTTGTGCTACTGTGCACAGTGTAATTAAACTCTGCCCGGACTCACTGTAGAGTAGATTAGGACATCTGTTCATTTCTTTTCATTTAGAAGTTACTCGTGGTGCAAGAACATATTGTGAAAAATTCACGTGTCGCACAATACTGATTAATACTGAACATACAATACATAATATTTTAGCATGGGCTTGGTAGGGAAAGTTATGCTGCTATTCTGCCATAGCTTTGCCCCAGCTGAATTCCAACATCTCCTTGAGGAAAATAAAATAAAATGAAGAAACATGCAGTTTTATTTTGAAGAAACTGGGAAAAAACGACTGTGCGAGCATTTGCAGCATCCTTCTCCAAAGCAATCACGATGGGCTACGCATTTGCCTGTGTGTGGGCAACCATCTAATCAAATATCAACCGCAAAAATCCATTGTCTCATGTCTCTTCGTGCCTCCTACAGTTCATCTCCTTTACTTCCATGCAGAGCTTTTATCCTGTCTTTCAAATCTGACAGCATTGGATCAAAAATAATGAATACTGTCTACATGATACACAATAAACAATCAATCTTTTCCACTTTAACAGCTAATGATCCTTTTTTTTGTGGTGCAGTAAGTGTTGACGAAATGTGAGAGAAGCTCTTTACATCTGCTGAATAAAAGGCTAACGCCTAATTGAGCAGTAATACCATGATTATTCTATATATCTATTCAAAAGCTACCAGCTGAACACATAACAGTAATCTGGTACTTTCTGGGTATGGAGAGTGGGCTGTTGATGATGATGAGACCACATGGTGAGCTTGTCTTCATCTGGCCCAGCAGGGGTGCCGCTGGTCGTCCTTCCCATTCTCTGAACCTCTTGTCAGAGTACCATTTATCTGTTCACCCAGAATAGTGGCTGGCTTCTGCCTAGGTTCATCCTATTCGTCCCCTCACGCTATCCCGCGGCATTCCTTTTGTGAAGATGAAGGCAGGCTAATACCTGTGCTATTTTCCAATGCTCAGGAGCATCTTATCGCATGCAGGCAAAAATCCCTGGCCTAGGAAGGGAGCAACTAGGCCAGTGTTGTTGTGAAGGGGCTGAGGCTGTGGTAACCAGTAGCAGGGAGGCAGCCTTATCTCAGTGTGAGCAGCCATGGCACCCCTCCCTATCCGTCTAAACTCCACACAAGCCTCTCAGATTAACAACACAGGTCTCCTCCCTGCGCCCCACTACACATGCCCCTTATCCACAACCCCCCCACCACCATGCCCCCCCAGCTCCCCCAGCGCCCTTGAGCAGCCATCATTACTGTGATTATTACTGTTTATCAGGCTGATGAATGCAGAACAAAGCATTGGCCTGTTTTGTTCAGGAATAGCTTTGTTCTGGTTTTTGTGCTTTGTGGAAAAGCTTCTGTTGGACACGGGGTAGGAAGTGGGATACAACACAACAACCTTGATTTAGTGCAGCTTACTGTTTTACCTTTATCCCTACTGTGTGAGTCATCGCTATCCTAATGCCTCCTGCTCCGTGGTTTATCTTGTACTCCTCTGTAGATTGTCCTGGCATTACACACTCACACTCACACGCTCACACGCATACTGTACATCCACTTCTAAATATTCGGAGACGCCTTTTCTCTTTTCTTTTAAAGGGATAGTTCACCCAAAATTCAAATTTCACTCATTATCTATTCACCCTCATGTCGACTAAGAGCTGTGAGAATTTTCAGAGTCCTCCGTTCCTTCTCTGAGTTACGGGGGGGTTCGCGCAGCAGTATTTGTCCATATAATGGTTGTCAATGGATACCAACTTTCTTCGTCCAAAAAGACACATCAAAAAACATCCAAATACCTCCATACTGCTTGTCTGTATTGTCCCTCTGGTATTGAAGCCCCGACATGAGAAATTGTTCCGTACACAAGAAGAGCAGTGAACTGAGACACTGGGAGCTTCCGCTACAAACAAGCTGAAAATATAGACTTATTTAATTTTTTTTCGGAACAATTTCTCATGTCGGGGCTTCAATACAAGAGGGACATTACAGATGAGCAGTATGGAGGTATTTGGATGTTTTTTGGTGTGTCTTTTTGGACGAAGAAAGTTGGTATCCATTGACAACCATTATATGGACAAACCCCCCCCCCCCGTAACTCAGAGAAGGGACGGAGGACTCTGAAAATTCTCACAGCTCTTAGTCGACATGAGGGTGAGTAGATAATGAGTGAAATTTGAATTTTGGGTGAACTATCCCTTTAATGTTTATATTCACATGCTTTGCTGGTCTGTAACAAATTTTGCAGCGACCCTATTTGTTAAAAGCAGCTTATAAATACATTTGGATGGCCTTGAATTGACTTGATATATGCTTACATCGCCAGCAACACTGTACACACACTGAAGAAATCCATTTTTCATTTCTCAGAAATCAGATTTGGGTTTTCATTACTCAATTATTCCCCACTGAAACTTAACCTAAGGGCAGTCTGTCATCAGAATCGGTGCTCCTCTCCCAGCTGCATGCTCCACACAGACATTGGATTTTCCTCAAATGTGCAATTATACATTTACTGCTGAGAAGCAACGTAATGGCAATTTTTATGTCATGTGCCTTCACACCTTCTTAGCCCCAAACTTTGTAATCCCCCAAAAAACAGTTCTTCTTCTCGGCAAAACACACATTTTGAACTCGGGGTATCCAGCTCGATATGTGGGCTTAAACCGGGGCATCTGTTGATTTGGGAAGACAAACAGGCATCTTAATTAAATTCAAAGTGGTTTATGCAAAAGCATTATTCAAATCACACTGTCTGAGAAATTAAGTTGGAATGCATTTGAAATGTGGAGTCAAACGTACTGGAAGGGAAGGAAGATCGTTTAATTAAATCCCCATAGTTGTCATTAACACGCAAGCTTCTAGAGCCTGGGTCACAGATTACATGTGATGGACTAAAAAGCTGACGAGCACTTTTATTCAAAAGTTATTAACTTTTTAAGCACCCAATTACATCTGCTGGATTGCAAGCACACAACTTATAATCTTCTAAGGCAACTTTGGCTTAGGATCATTGTCCCACTGAAGTATGGCCAATTAAGTCCTGTTGAGGCTGACAGAGGAAACACAGACCATGTAATGTCAATACGATGCTATTTTTTCCCTCCAAAGGCAAAAGCATGACCGTTCACACAGGGCAAAGACATACCTTTCTTCAGTATTTAGACAATTAACATGCTCAGTAATGTGGAAGAATCTCGTGGCACCTTCGAGCAATTAGCAAAACTGATTATTCAGCTTTCCTGTCTGCTTCTATGCATGAAGGCACATCATAGTTGAAAGCTGCGGAGGTGATCTCTGCAGACTATCACAGCTTTACTATCACGACACAGTGGTTAGAGCAACAGGAATAAACAGATTCAACTCAAGAGGAAATTGTTTTTTGGGTTTGTTTTTTTTTTCTCACATCCATCTCCGTACTTTTACTCTTTTGACTAAACTTTTCCTACTCACTATGAAAACAAATTAATGTTTGTTTATAATAATAGAGAGCTAACTTATGAGAGACTGATGTTTGACATCAAATTTGTGTCTTTTCATACCCCAGAGAACTCTAAAAAAGGAAGTAATTGTCAAAACATAGACTTCAAAATAATTTTACTTGGCAGCATTAACAAAGAAAAAATCATAACACCAGTGTGATATGAGTGGAATCATGCCGGTATCTGTTTGTATGAGAAGCTCATTGGGATTCTGGGAGCCAGGTAGGAGAGGAAGCTCATGGCGTGAAATTGTCATTGCAGTGACTGCAGGGAACTTGAGGGACGTGGGTCAGTTGTCAACCAAATGACAGGGTAGTCCGATCCCTCGCTGCCTCCCAAGGCGCATGTCTCAGTGGCACGACACTTCCCTGCCAGGAGACAGTGTCGCACAGCCATTCTAAGCTGTTGTGGCTTATGTTGGGATCTATTCAACAGCCTGTTGTGACATCTTTCTCAACTTTTTAACCCGGTCGCCATTTCTTCCCTTTCGAAAAGTCCAAAGCCCTCGACAGTGATAACGCTTTAAGATTGATAAAGACAGCTCTGCAGCAGGCTGAACACATGGGCCCAGCAGACAAGACAGACTGAGACTGAATACACTTCAGACAGTTCACAATGTATTATTGTTATTCAATGAGATAAAAAAATGAAACACTGATCTAGAAAATGCTCCCTCTGATTGTATTCCACTTAAAATCACAGCAAGACAAAAAGAAGTTAGCTTATAAGTGAATATTTAACTTTTCAGACTGAATTATTTAATGGTCCCACATTTTAGCATTTATTTAAAAAAAAAAAAAAAAATGTGTCACCGCTTTCTGTTCTGCTGTAACTGCCCATGATTCAACAGCAACTGTTCTGATTGGCTAGGAGTGCTGCATTTATTTGTACAATGTAGATTATAATATACCTATAAGCTGACTTCACAGTTTATACTGCTCATCCAAGTCTGTGTCAATCAGCAATTCAGCATACATCTGCTCTGCCCAACATACTAACAAAGGCCACACTCTCAATGGCTCTAGTAGTTTTCTGTTAGCCTGCACGCTGCGCCTGAAATACAAGTACTGCCTCACTCTTCAGCTTAACTCTGTTACTAACACAAGTTTGTTCAAGTTTGTGCTATTGGTTGCCCAGTTTTGGCGAAGACATTATCAAATTTTCGATCTCAAAGTTTTTAGGAAAATAAATCTCAAATGAAGCCCATTTTTAACTAGCCTATGTCCACCCTTTTTAGGAAATCTAAAAGTTGCTCTTCTTATTGAAAGCTGGTTAGTCCGGATGAACATGTTTGTGTGGTTTGAACAAAGCTGCGCAAACTATTTCTGATTTCATCGTAAAACACAAATTTTGTGCAATCCTACTTTCCTCATTCCACAACTTAACACTTTAGCGTTGATTAGAAATAACACAGAGCGTTGGTTTGTTAAAAGATCCTGGGCCAAAAAGACACTTAAATCCCCCAATAAGCTACAGTAGCAACGAGGCTTGACAGCAAATCTCCGACTTTAAGCTGACGTGAAAGTGAATAGCTCTCACCCAAGTCCCCGGTTTGACAAAACTATATTTGCTTTTAATCTTCTTATTGAGTCCAATGCTGGCCTTTTAAAGACCAATGGAAAAAATGTAAATCACATACAAATGAGGAGTAATTCTGATTTCCTCAGTCCACATGTCCCTTAGTGACCATATCCAATTTTCAGACTTATATTATCAGGCTTGGTGAAGTGGTCAGCACACTAAAGGAGCTAATATCTGCCAGACCAGCTGCTCTGCTAGGGCGCAGAGAAAGCTTGATTCATACTCTGCTCTGTTACCCCATTTATATGGACAGACTGGAGCTAATTTTAAATAAAGTATAATTACGGACATGCTTTTGAAATGAATAGAAACATAAGCTGGGGCTACCATCTAGTAGCAATTATTGTGTGGCATTTTGTGTCTTAGAAAATGGAGTGAAGCAGACTAAAATACATTAATCTGTCTTTTAACTTTCTCTGGGACATTGGAGTCAAAGTTCACAGGTCGCATAATCATTTTCCCCCTTCGAAATTTTCTTCTTGTACATTGTGCGGCTTTGAAACAATGATTTCAAAGTATGAGCATGTCTTCCATCATAAAACACTGTCAGGGGATAAACCAACCTCCTGCCAAGTACCCCCCAAATTAAATATTGAACCACTGAAATGGGAATAATTCAAATGTATATGATTTATATAATATAATGTGCTCGGTGAATGGGAGTGGAACACGGATGACTGATTAGGCTTTTATCTTCACTAGTTCCCAATATGGTCGTACAGAGGATTTAAAGAGATGAAGGTGGAATAGTAACAATAGATGGAGTGTGTGTGCAGCAGCAACACCACCACCACCACAGCAAAATAATGCATTCTTGGTTATGTCTTGGCATTTGATTGAGAGTTTTCAAAGTTCTTGTTTATTTAAATGTCCCGACCTTCAGCCAAGCAGTTGTTTTCCTGTGGCAGGTCAGTCCGTCAGCTCAGTGAAGCAGGATGTGCGTATGGTTATCCTCTTCCCTCACACAGTGAAATCCCTGCACCTCAAAGGCTTTTCCAATGTTACAGGCGAGTGGAGAAAATCTGTGCTGCCGAAAGTATTGACCACTGATGTAGGACCTGCCACATGATCTTTGCTCAGGAAGTGCTGTAATGTACTTAGAGTAATGGTGTTATGTCTGTAGTTGAGGTGGTTATTAACCACCGGATCAGTCTTCCAGAGTGCTGACTGTCTGATCTTTGGAGCATAAGATTGTGAAGTAGATTGTGCATCATCGCCAGCAAATGTTCTCAATTCTAAAAATATGACTGTCTAGTTTTAAACAATTATTAAACTGACAGTACAAGTGTGAAAATGAAATTATGTTGGGGTTTTTTCAGCAGAAATCATGCTGTATCAATGATTGGAATCTTGACTACACATACTGTCACATATTTATGTGTCACATGTATTTATGTCTTCATTTGTCAAATTTGAAAGTAAATTTAGACAGGCTAACATCACTGTTGATGCAGCTTTCAACTAAAGTGCTGTCCGTCATGCCATGCTGAGTCTGTGAAGCCCAAATAATGGTTGTCTTTGATTATATGTGATTTCTGAACATAACTGGTCATTTCTCCCTTTTGGGGTTTTGAAACATTTCCCACTGTGAGGACGGCCAAGCTGGAGCTGCTTGTATTGAAGCAAATAATAATGATAATAAAAAAAAAACTGTGACCTCTGTCAAAAGGAAAGGTCAGACTCCAAAATGCTCTTTCCCAAAAGGCGTCCTGTCAGCTGCTATCACAAACAGTATTAACCCAGCTTGGTGGCACTCCTGCGGAAATCCCACCAGCAATTTTCACCATCTAAATGAACTGTCATTCTCTTGTCATAGTTAACTCTAACTGATTCTCAGCCACTAATCTCCTTAGCAGATATCCCAAAAGGACACAGAGATAAAAAAAAAAAAAGAAAGAAAGGAAGAAATCTCGAGGAATGATTTCATAAAAAATTCACATTTAGTAATGTTATTCATCAGTCTGCACAGTATTTAATGGACATGTTGACATAATCTGCATTAACCGAGGATTTTAAACGTACTGCAGAGTTAAGTGGTGGACAGTGACGGCCATATTCCTTCGGTTTTCAACTGTCATTCAATTTTAATGCGTTGGTCTGCTCCACTGTGTAGCTTGTTACTAACTTGCTTAACCATTTAAAATGTCCAATTACACAGTTGGGTGACCATTATGACTACATAAGCAAGTGACATGACTGAGGCTTTGAAATGGGTTTTTGCTATGTGAAATAATCTCAAAATTCAAATAGTATTATGCAAATTATGATAAATATAAAGACAAAGAAAGCAATGCTGGTTTGCTTGTAGCTCTGCCACATTTGAGTTCTGCCTTCACTTTGCTAAAAACTGAATATATTAACTGTAAAGCATGTTAGATAAAATTCCACCGAGGAAGTAGGACATTGAGACGGCAGCAGCCGGAAACAAAAACTTTTTTTTTTTTTCATTTTAGCTGTCAGAATAATTCAGCTTCTTTGTCAAGCTTATTTTCATCGCCACATCTTGTCAAGAGTCTATTCATCACAGTCCACATCTGTGCCACGTGTGACTGATGCATGTGTTTGATGGCAGTCAACTGCAAAATACCTACATCAAAAGTGAGGGCCATTCCCACAGATTGTCTTTACTTTGCCGTCCTGTCATGGTTTTGCTTGCACAAGCGGTCTCTCCCTTTCACACATGTATCAGTCATATCAGAGCAGCCATTCTCTGCTGATAGTTGTGCAAATAACAACCATTCACACAGGTAAACAATGCTCCATACCCTGCGCCAACAGTATTATTCCTCTGTAAACTGATTTTTCGTTTTGCATGGCTACTGATGACTGTCTGTTGTCTTCTGGGCGCCTGTCAGGCCTCTGTTGTACATTTTTGAAGCATCATCATCTGCATCCTTGGGGATAACTGAAGTACAAGATGTACACAAGTGTGCAGAAAATACAAGCTATACATAAGCATTTAAATGAGGATTCTTTCCAGCCATATTTTGCCAATGCAAAACAGCTGCTTAGAAACACAATTCACAGGAGATAAGGTTGCCGCCTCTTGTTATGTATTCCAGCTTTCCTTTTTTTTTTACTCCATTTGAACAGATTCATTGGAAGCAAGTTCTTTAAAGCTCAAGGAGCTTTATTCTGTCTTCGGTGGAGAGAGGTCACCCCATCTCCTTGCTCCCAACAACTGTAAAGCACAAATGGATACATAGAATACCTAAATTATAGTCCATTTTATACCGATATCTGGAGATGGTAAAATGAGGTGCATTTGCTGATAAGAAGCTGTAACAGGTGCAGTAAGTGAGGCTTTCACCCCTCCACAGCACAAAGTGATCTTAAAACATCTTTGGTAGATTGATTGGGAGCTGCTGATCAATACCAGTGACACAGTGATTGCTCTGCTGGATGTTGAGGATTTGAAAAACTCACTTTTCAACCCATGCTTTGTTCAAAACTTATCAACTTTTCAGCCTCTTTTGGAACAAAACGTCAATGCAGCCTAACTTGCAGTTGCAGGTGCCTTGACCAGCTGTTTTCTTCCCACTGTAATTACCTCATTTGCTTCGTTTTGATTGAAGAAAATGTAGCTTTTGTTTGTGTCATTTAAGACAGGCAGTGCCTGAGACCTGTAGATATTCTTTATTTTCCTTGTATAGTTTTATAATCTAGGATCACTTATTACCCTTTTAATTATAGCATGTCTATTCTTCCATTTGTTATGCTTTACATGTACCTCCGCTCCAGCCAAGGACGGAGAGAGGTGGATTTATTTCTGCTCTACTTGTGTCTCGTTGCAGCTTGTTTTCAGCCGCTGTGACTCCTCTCACCTATCCTTGCATCAAATGACATTGGAACGCAGACATTTTTGTCCATGTCCTATTAGTGAGTGATACAAGTGTTCCTCAATTAAGGATCTCATTAAAGACATTTGATAAGTCTCTCTCTCCCTCGGGGATATCAAGGAACTCATTAAATCCCAAGCTAGGATAAAGTCCCCAACATCCACTGTCACATTAGTGTGACTGTGTGTCTGACAGATCTAAAGGCTGTTTGTATATCAGGGGAGTGGCAAAACGAGGCAGCGCAGACAAGACACGTGCTGCACCGTGGTAGTGATTAGTCTCTACAGTGCAGGACTTAATCGTGTGCATACAGACTTTGTGCGCAAAGCGTGGTCCGCTCACCCTCCTTGACCTTCTCCAACAGAGACGCTTGACTAAAACAAATGATGAGCATCTGCTTTGGAGTCAGTGTAGGTGGCGGAGAGACACAAACTCATCAGGCATCTTGGATCAGTGGTATATTTCACCCCAGAGTACAATACCCTCCAGACCCATCAGCACCTGCCCTGATCAGGTGGATAGTAAAATAAACTCACCACAAGAATTCTGACCTTGGTCAGATCAGATGATCCCCTGGCTACTGTGAAAATATTTGGTGGCACATGAACCAGGGCGAGGCCAAACCTGGCTATATTTATCCACACTGTTTATCTGCTATTTTTACCAAACAAATAAACAAACAAACCTTCAATTACCGTGTGGATACAGTATGTTGACCTCCATAATATTTCCGCTCTTATTTCTCATAATCCCAGGTGAGTGTGTAATCATGCTCTAGGTGATATTGAAGAAAATATCTCCCTAATTATTATTTTTCCAAAATAAGACTGAAGGCCAGAATATTGCACATGTGGGGATGTGTGAATTCATCCTGAAACAACAGTGTAGATATTAGATACTGTAGTGAAAGAAGGACGCTTACTTTAGGGAGAACTGCTGATTATTCAGCCATCATGAATCATACACAATCAACTACGGTAAATATTTAGTGTTACAATGACATTTCTTTCCTGTTGGTCAGTAGAGTGGCACCAAACATCTACTTTTTCTCAGCATATTTCCCAGATTGTGATTAACGCATGAAAATTGTCCATCCTTTTTTTTTTTTTTTTTTTTATTATTATTTAAACACACAGACATATTCCAAACAATAATAATAGCACTATAAAGAGAAGAGACAAACAAATAAGAAAACAATAACAAAAATAAAACAAAATAAAAACAACACAATAACAACAGAACCAAAATGAAAACAAAACACAAGGGGACGAACAAAGAGCACACTTCCAGTCCCTTCCAAACCCCCACCCCTCCACCCCTTAAATGGTCTCAGGCGCTATAACTTCATAAGTGACCTCAAACGAAATATCAAGAGGACAAAAACATGTACATCACAACGACATCAAATACTTTTCCATTGGAGCCCAAATTTCAACATAACCCACATCATTATTTTCCAAACCAAAGGCGACTTTCTCCAAATTCACTACCTCCATCGCCTCGGAGACCCACTCCCTCTCCGATGGGGTTTTGGAACAAATCCAGTTGTTCATGATCACCTTTTTTGTGATCATGCATAAAGAGAGGAACACTTTCTTGTCCTTTTGTGGAACCTTGGTAAAATTATGTAAATCTCCTAATATACATGATTCTGGTGTTATTGGAATAGTTATGTTAATATAGTTCATAGCGTGTTTTGTTGTACCAAACCAAATTTCTTTTATTTTATGGCAATCCCAAAGTAAATGAAACAAAGTTCCATCAGTATTACCACATTTTAGACATTTACTGTCTTCTTGGAAGCCCATTGTAAATAATTTTGATGGTGTGTAGTATAATCTATTGAGTATTTTGAATTGTCTTAGTTTATTTTTTATACATCGAAATGGTTGTCTTGCATTTTTCCATATATCGTTCCAGGACAGCTCTTCCTCTGGTTTATGCAGATCTCTGGCCCATTTTTTTGCACAAACATCAAATTGATTGCCAATACTATCATTCAAAGTTGAATACCATAATTTAACTGCATTTTTATTTGGCAGGTTATGACTGTAAAGAACTTTTTCAAATGTGTGTACACAAATTCTCAGCTTGTCTCTCGACACACATTTTTCAATAGAGTGCCGCAAGGTAATATAGTTCAAGTACTCACTCTTTGGAATATTATAATCAGTGATTAGCTCATCAAAGCTTTTAAAACAATTACAATTATTATTAGAGAGTATGTGACAAAGCCTAGTTACTCCATTATCTTTCCACTTTTTCCAATTAATAACCTTTTTGTTCACTGTTATATTTGGGTTCTGCCATATTGGCTGATTTATTGAAGTATCTGAATCAATTCTTAAGACCTTTACACATGACTTTAAAATATTAAATGACACTTCAATAGGACTTCCAGTCAATACCTTTGGTAATGTTTTCATGTAATATAGACATCCTGAGTCAATATTTAAGCTTTGTAACATATTCTCCTCAATGGTTTTCCAGTCTTTAGTCACACCGGGATCAAAAAACATGTTTACTTGCTGGCAACCGAATGATAAATAATAATGAAAAAAGTTAGGGAGCTGCAGACCACCTTTTTTGTATGGATTTGACATCCTCAAGTATGAGCATCGCGCCTTTTTACCATGCCAAATAAATGCTAAAATTACTTTATGTAAGTCATCGAACCAGGCTTTTTGTATGATAATGGGAAGCATTCTCAAAATATAGTTGACAGTAGGGAGAATGTTCATTTTTATAATATTTACTTGACCCCACAGAGATATGGGAAGGTTTGACCAGCGGTCAATATTTGCTCTTATTTTATTATAGGTTTGAGTGAGATTAATATCTCTTGTTTGATAGATACTTGATGTAATTTTTAGTCCCAGATATGTTAATTCTGTTTGTTTCCATTTTATTTTAGTATTCCGTATACATGTGATAGTACAGATATTATTTAAGGGCATCAATTCACATTTCTCCCAATTTACCTTATATCCTGACAGGAGGCCATATTGAGTAATGATTTGTGTAAGATGAAGAAGAGAGGATTCTACATCTGTTAAATACAAAATTATGTCATCACAGTACAGTGATATTTTATATGTTTGACTTCCAATATATATTCCTTTAATATTATTTTCAGATCTTATTTTCTCGGCTAAAGGCTCAATAACTAAATTAAAAAGAAGACCTGAAATTGGGCAGCCTTGTTTTGCGCCTCGATGTAAAGTGAAAGGTTTTGAAAGGGAGTCATTCGTTCTTACTGAAGCCATAGGATTGTGGTAGAGCATTTTGATCCACTGTATGAAGTTAGTGCCGAACCCATATTTCTGTAGAGCATTAAACAAGAATGACCATTCAATGCGGTCAAACGCTTTTTCAGCGTCAATAGTACACAGTGCAGCTGACAGAGAGAGCTTTTTTGAATGTTGTATGATATTAAATAATTTCCTTGTATTGTCAGATGAGTATCGTTTCTTCATGAAACCTGTTTGGTCACTATGTATCAGCTTTCCAATTACCTTAAATAATCTTGCTGCAAGAACTTTGGCCAGGATTTTATTATCCAGGTTGGTTAGAGATATTGGACGATAGTTCTTGCACAAAAGAGGGTCTTTACCTTTTTTATGGATTAATGTAATATGTGAATGATTAAATAACGGTGGAAAACTGACATTTTCATATGATGCTTGATACATCTGCAAAAGAAGAGGTGATAGATCCCCACTGAATTCCTGATAGAACTCTGCATTATAACCATCAGGCCCTGGAGATTTATTTTTTGCAAAAGAATTTATGGCTTGATTTATTTCAGATAGAGTTATGGGCTGCTCTAATGTATGTTTTTCCTCTTCTGTTAAGAAGGGAAGCTTTACATTATTAAAAAAACTTTCTAATGACTCAGGGTTATCATCACCTTCAGACTCATAAAGGTTTTTGTAAAATTCAGTAAAAGTTTTGTTTATTTGATCTGGGTCGAAGGATATCGAGTCATTTGGTAATCTAATACTAGAAATTTTATTTTTTGTCATCTGTTTTTTCAGTCTTGAGGCTAGCAGCTTTCCTGCCTTCTCCCCACTTTCATACTCATTCAATTTTGCTCTCTTCAGTTTATATTCAATTTTTCCTCTTATAATGTCATCATATTTCATTTTTAGTTTACACAGTTCTGTCCATATTTCACTCTTGTATTCGTTGGACAATGAACTTTGTAACAGCTTAATTTTGGTTAACAATTTGCTTTCCTCTTGCTGCTGCATCTTCTTCTTGAAGCTACCGATCTTAATTAACTCTCCTCTAAGGCAACATTTTAATGCTTCCCATATCATTGGCAGATCATTTATGGAGTTTTTGTTAATATCCATAAATGTATGAATGTATTCACTTATTTGTTTCTTAATTTCTGGATCTCTGAACAGAGAATCGTTGACCTTCCACTGTTTAAAGCACACTGATGCTGTTTTTAATTCAAGGTCAATCTGAATAGGACTATGATCAGATACCACAATTGGATGTATTAAACTTTGTGTCACATTTTTAACAATATCTTGAGAAATTAGGAACAAATCAATTCTTGAGAAAGTTTGATGTCTGTGGGAGTAAAAAGTATAGTCTCTTACATCACGGTGTAGTGTTCTCCAAATATCAACAAGCCCAACAGCATTCATCAACTTGGATAACGTAAATACAGATTTTTTCGGCTGATTTATCTTCCCACTTTTATCAACGTGTGGATTTAATGTTAAATTTAGATCTCCCCCAAATATAATTGTTGAGTCACCAAAATCTACTAATTTACTCTCAATTGTGCTGAAAAAACCTGGACAGTCTTCATTAGGTGCATATACATTTGCTAGAGTAAAGTTGTTTGACTCCACAGAAACATTAATAAAAATATATCTCCCGAAAGGGTCACTATATACATTGTTAACTGTGAGGTTTAATTTTTTATTAAACAGAACAGCAACACCAGCTCTCTTTGTAGAGTGACCAGCCCCAAGTACCTCACCCACCCATTCTCTTTTTAGATGACTGAGTTTCTCTGTTTTTACATGTGTTTCTTGGAGAAAGGCGATATCTGGGGAGAATCTTTTTAAATGCTTTAATATTTTTCCACGTTTAACCTGATTATTTGCTCCATTCACATTCCAAGAAATAATTCTTAATTTTGTGCTATCCATTAAACCAACCTAAAAATCAAGTGCAAAACAAGATACATATATTTCTTCTTCATTTTCAAATGCATAAGGATACAACAAAAAACAGCCTTCTTAGTTTCCATTTTCCCACCCTTCCCTCCCTCCTCTCTTTTCCCCTCCCGTCCTCCCTCGAGCCACACCCACCCGTACACGTACATAGAAGGTGCCACACATAGAACAAAATAACAAACAAACAACACATAAAAGAAGAAAAACAGAGAGAAAACAAACAAACAAAAAACAAACACAAAAGTGTCCATAAAGATATCGTCCATAATCTGTTCTCCTCGGCTGTCCATGATAAGAGTCGCTATCACCTATTGCTTCCCCCCCCCCCCCCCCCCAAAAAAAAAGCAAAAACAAAAACAAAAAAAATAATAATAGTAATGATAATTAATAGGCTAAAAAATAAAAATCAAATAATAAGGGGGGGGGGAGAAAAAAAAAAATTCCTGACCTTGATTATTGTCTATAGTTATTCCGTTTTATCGTTGTCCACACTTAGTGTGACAAGATTAGGTCAGGTCAATAGTTTAAGCGAGAAGTCCAGCAACAGTCTTACCGCTGCGTCAGGGCGCGCGTCTTCGGTCCCTTTTATCCAGGTTTACTCCACACCAGTTGATCCTTCTGCGGCCTCGGAATCCAGAAACGCTGCGGCTTTGGCAACGTCCTCGAACATGTAACGCTCACCTCCCCGGTTTTTGTCCATCCTGAAAAGCTTGATATTAACATGTGGAAATAAACTGAAAAAAAAAAAAATAATAAAAATGTCTGTATAATTCAAATATTGTTTGGAAACTTGATATTAAATATGCATTTGAGTTTGTTTTTGAGATGGACATACACGCCTGTAAATTGAAATCACAATAGACAAATACAGTATTTAAGACCTTTTTGAGTGTTTTTAATAACACTTACAGTGCAGCGCTAAAATGTACAATTTAAATTCCAGAGAGGACACAGTAGCCTGAAGCTTTTAGCCTCAAAACATCAAGCACATTAAGTTTGAACAAGACATAAAGGGCCCTAGTTTCGTCGACCAGGTGAAGTCTGTGATCAGCGCAGCTTCGCCACGCCAACGGGGTGTGGCCCAGGTCCATTTCGCAAGTCTGGTGGGCCGCGCAGTCAGACTTAGACCGGCGCAACCCCTCCCCTCGTCCCTCCCACCGGCGCAAACGGCGAAGAGGGAGGAGAGAGGGCGGGAGGGAGACAGAAGGAGGAGAGAAAGGCGTGGAGTGGGTTTGACACAGCCGAGTCAGATCTTCACCAATCAAAGGAGCTCCTCTCCTCACCTTTAACTGCGCGGAGGGCGATGCGCGCTGCAAGTTTGTCATTTTATACTTTGACATGGACGGAGGAGACAGCGACGCCAGAGGCCGAACCTCTCCCCGAAGGAAACAGCTGTTTCCCCGGAGGTCCGAGCTCAGAGTGACCAATAATGAGTTTACTAATATACTTAACCAGGATTGATCTGATACACTGAGAACCCCTACGCAATCTAAGAAACAACAACTAATAAACTAATAAAGAAACTCACATTTATTCAAACCCTGTGTATAAGATCAGAGGTGTAGGCTACACTAATCACAACATAAACACACACCATGTGGATGAAATCAGCAAGGACGCGCTCTCTCTCTCTCCCTCTCTCTCTCTCTCTCTCTGTCCTCCTCTCTCTCTCTCTCTGTCCGTCTCTTTTTTTCTCTTTTTTTTTTTTTCTGTGATAGAGATGCTGAGTACTGTAGTAGGCTATATACTGACTATCTGATACCGAGGCTGTTGTGCTGGACTAAGAGAGATGATGATTTGTGTTTTGTTTTTCATTACGGCCGCGTGATGCGGTCGCACGTGCTTATGAATTAATAAGTAAATAAATAAATACAGCGATCATCACAAGGGCAGAGTGGTATCTCAACACGGCAGTGACATGCAGTCATCCACCCTCAGTCCTGCTTTTGGGACATCCACAGCTGCTTTTCAGTGCCAGTTCGTCCCTGCTGTGTTAATTCAGGTGGAGTTTCCATTACGCGCCGACAGCCTTTGATCTCTGCTTTGATCTGACGTAAGATGTGACGGGACAATCTATATAGATATAAATTCACGTGTTGATTCCGTTAGTTGCATTAAATAGTGGTTATTGTGGATATTTATTGCATTGAAATGTGTCTGGAACTGTGGAGATCTGCCTGTGAGGTCTTGGTGACGTGTGTGCACTGCAGGTCAGTCAGCCAAACTTCCACTGCACCTGCTGCGCTCCGCGCTGCGCTGAGACTAGACCTGGTTGGAGGTGGCGAGCTTTCAGCGCAACCTCGGCGGGACATTTTCGGACGAAACTTCCACTGCACCAAGCAGAATCTGTGACGCCTCCCCCTGCTGCGCCGCCACGCCTATCTCAGTGCAGCGCGATCTGCCAATCTTCCAATCTGACTTTGCGCTCGGCTGCGCTGGTCGAAACTTGCATTAGACCGGCTGCGCTACCTTGCGCCACCTGCGCTGCGCCAGCAAACTAGGGCCCAAAAGTCTTAAGCTAATAGAGGCCTCAGTGTTCATTACATCCGATTACATTCTATTTTATAAAAATGTCAAGCAGAATAAACAACACACTTGTAATCTTCTTGCTGCTTTATTGATTGTCTGATTGTTACTCAACTAATCAGGTCATGCTATCACATGAAGGTGCTGCAGCCAGAGCTAATGGACAATTACAAATCTCAGCTTTTCACTAATGGCGGTTTTGTTGTGAAAGTCAGCCAGATAATCAGCAGTGTTCATCCTATAGGGACCAAGAATATCCATAATTCATGTTTTGGCAAGTTCAGCCTTTGGATATTGTGTGTGCACAATTTGGCCTGTGGGTGTTGCAAGAGAGAACTGGTAGAGTGGTCAGTATGGCAACGGTTAATCTCCTGGGGGAGATGGCTGGATGCAGATCAAGATCACACAAACTGGACCATTTTAAACCCCAGCACTAAGACAATGTTTTCAGATTTTAATTTGAGTTGTGTTCCCCCCTCAGGCTCTCTCACATACACCAGGTGTATACAGACCTTTTGTAAATTTATGCCCATAGTTTTTGAATACAAGTGGAAATATTTGCCTACTGCTACAGCCACACTGTAACAAAGGTCAAGAGATCACTAAAAACATCTGGTTTGATTTAAAGTTGGTGCTGAAGTCATGGAGATTTTATAGAGCCGAGGCATGTAGCTGCTGAGGCTATGCTGTTAAGATGCTGTTGCTGAGTCAAACAATGCAGCGTCTCCACTAAGAAATAATATTATCACTCTGGGAGAGCTGTTGTGTCTAACACTGCACAGTTTAATATGAGAAACATCCAAAGTATATTCATTTTAACAGACAAGAACATTACAATGGCCTCCTAGCCCCCACCACATCTGCCACGACGCATTTGCTTTGCACTGTTTGAGGAAGTTGTAATGCAAATATGAATCTAATATGCATCATCACAAAACACCTGCTTCTGAATTTACCTTTTGGAAATGTTTTTCTGGCTTAGTTCAAGTCTATATTGAAAAGAACTCATGGACAGAGACTTTAAGCAAAAGATAATGAGGATTAGACATATGTAATTATAATTGTAATGCCACAGTGAGTGAGCATATTCATGAATATCAAAATGCCTCAACAAAGCAGTTATTCAGCTAGGGCACTGGTACAGAGTAGCTATTGTGTGATTCTTGTGGACTGTTTTAATCTGCAGGAATAGAAGTTTGCCAGTATGACACAAACACAAGCCAGGATGTAGCAGGTGTTTCATACTACATGAAAACAACAATCAGATCCAACTAAAGTTGGATTGCAAACAATTTAAAGGGGCTACTAGTTTCTTATATCCTTTGAAGAATGTTTTTATATAATATTAGCAAGCAGATTAAACACAGGTTAAAATGTATCCAGTGCACTGCAGTTTAAAGGGATAGTTCAACATTTATTTATTATTTTTTTTTTTTGGGGGGGGGGGGCTTTTTTGCCTTTAATGTACAGGAGAGTTGAGAGAGAGACAGGAAATGGGAGGCAGAGAGGGGGGGAATGACACGCAGGATTCGAACCGGGGTCGCCTGCAGTGAGAACTACAGCCATTCGTCGGGCATGTTTGTCCTCTGATCTTCCTTCACGGGACTGCGCTGTGTAAAAGTGTCCAAAGCTTCAAAAACGACAGAAGTCATTCATTTTCAACGAGAGCCCAGCGACCTGAGCGACCAAAGCGTCAACTGCCGTCAGCCGCGCTTCCAAAGCGTCCAAAGCGTCACCAGATGAGAAGTTAGTCTCGGTTAACTTTATGGTAATTAGCTATGACGTGGTTCGGCGGCAATCAGTCAGAATAGAGATGTCCTTCGGCTCCTTTAAATGACCAGCGCGATCGAACTTTGACGTCAGTCGCGTGAAGAGCGAAAAATATTTTGCCTCTTTGGAAGCTTTTGGTGTGAACGGACAGCAACTGGCATATAGGCCCTACTGTAAATCCTCTTGTCAAAGTTATTGTTATCAGTTAACGGTTAGTTTGTGAATGTGTTTGTCCTCGGAGGCCACCGTCACTTTGCCGACTGGAGAAGTGGGCTCAAGCGAGGGAGTGAGGGAGAGGAAGACGGTCACAGAGGAAGATGCAGCTTCCAGCAGCTGCATCAGCAACATTAAACCGATTTATAACTTTAATCGGGCCATTGGCCAGTTCAAGCTACATTGAGACCGACCATGTACCAATGCACTCGCATCTTTTAAATCTAAACCCATTTTCTGATTCAAATCAGTTATTCGTTGCACCACTACTTGGCATGACCTGCAGGCTATTGTTCCATAGGAGTTAAATGGCAGATAATCTGTTTATTTGTATGTTCTGAAATTCATTTTTGGTTTGCATTTGTGTTAACAGAGATGTTCAGTGAATCTAGAGCATGTGCAGTTAGTGCGTGTTTTCTCTTTCTTTTCTGCAATGAGTTGCAGTGAGCTCCCTGAACTACTGTAGTCCTCCACTTAATTTGTGTCTAAAAGTGGGCTGTGCATCTGCTCAACTTTGAGCAAAACACATTGTTAATGTAGATGTTTGCAAGGTCAGGGGCAGGGAGTTAGCTCTAAGTTCACATTTAGAATTCAGGGCTCCTTATAGCTGTCGTCTAAATAAGCCCACATACTTTACAAGCTGGTCAACCCTCAGGCTCAGTGAATCCACAGCAGATTTGGCCAGAAAATAGTATATCATTGCAGAAACTTACAAAATTCGCTCATTTTGTAGAAACAGATGGTAGTTCAGGAGGAACAATTCATACATTTATGTTCAGATCTAATGAATGAATGCATGTTTTAATAAATAAGACAACACAAATGCTGATTTGATCTGGTTTTTACAAATTTTTGCCTAAAAACTCTGAACTATTGTGCTCATAATTCATATCAAAGCTATGTTATTACAATTAATAAATGAAGTAAATGTCAGTAGTACTGTATGCATTCACAATGCCAAATCCACCTTACCTGAGATCCCAGATGTGTGACCAAATGAAATTGTGTTCTGTTTGCCTTTGTTGCTCCACGGTGCCCTATATATACCAAACTGTATCTAGGCTTTTTCTACCACATGACTGTGTAGACCATGACCTTAAACCCTGGAGCAGTTACATAACACACAACAACGTGTTTAATGTTATAATTTGATACAGTGGATATCGCACTATTTTGTTCTGCATTAATATTGTGGCTTGACACTTAATCATGGGCTTTTGTGACTGTAATTTATATTAGTCAAACTGTGCCTCGCACATATGCACATGAAATTAAATGGCACGATTACGAATAGCACCCATTTACAGTATTTAAACTATGCATTGAATGAATTGGAAACTGCTAATACAGCAGGTTTTATCTCTTTATCTCTCAATGCAACTTTAGTTTCAACATATTTTTGCTGCCCCAGAGATATACAGTATTTCACGCACACATGATATGGACTTGGAATCAGACATAAATACATTAAAATGTGGTACCCTGAGGCTAAAAATGTGAGGTTGACTTTCCTGAGATGTACAAGTGACCACCATATATACCAAAATGCTGGTGCAGTTCAGTTAAATATCCTATTTAAATGCATGGGCTGCAGTAGATGGAAACGCTATAGAGTTGAGTTGAGGTATGCAGAAATGAGAGGATCTTGGGTGAGCTGAGAATCTGAATACTGGTTTGACTTACGGATAACTTCATTTTAGATAACTAAATTTTCCTGTAACAATTGCTCCTCCTTTGGCCGCCTGTTAGTGGATTTCAAACGAAACAACCGCTCTGTCCTCTGAGGTCACTCTGCTATGGAGGGAAAATATCCATAAACACTTGTTATTACATATAAGGCTGGAATAGTTAAGGACACCTGAGAAAAAGGAGGATGGTTGCTTGAATATCAAATTTGCGCATAGCTGGAAAAAATGACCAACAAGGTGGTGTTGTATAGTCCCTCTTATTCACCCCCAGGCCAATTCACTGACATTGCTACCCTTAAAGTGTGCAAAGTAGATTGAGTCAACCAAATGGTGTATACATAACAAGCTAATTTCTTATGTAATTTCAGAAGTCACTTCTTTCCCCCTGACCCTAACTAAAACATAATGTGCACAACATGCTAAATGCTCTTATATCCCGCATCCCATGATATCACAGACTTGGCTGTGTCTGTGCAATCCTGTAGCTTTTTTTTTATCACATTGGTTGATGTTAAATGGCTACAGAGCTACATTAGAGAGCAGGTCAATAGCATTAACAACGACTAATTAAACCAATAAAGTCTGGCTGACTTTTTGCACTAAGTGGTTCTCAGCTTGACTTCAGTTTAACACCTTAAAAGATAAAAAGCACAAGCCAGTAAATGCTGCATACAGGACAAGTATGGCTAATAACTTTGATGAATAAGACCTTTCCATTTAGGGCTGTCAAAAAGCTTTACCGGGGTTCTAGCACTGCAACATCTAAATGTACCACAGCAATTATTTTATCTAATCAAAGTGTCATCCACAATAGAAACAAAAAGGTCTGTTGTTAATTTCAGTTCATCACCTATTGATGATGCTCCCGAATGTAGAGTAAGAAAATGACGCTTTGAAATTTCAGTGAGAAAGACTTTTCTCACGTGTTCTGCTTTTAGTCCTCCATGATTACATTTCTGCTGTTCCCTACTGCTCTAATTTTCTCTGTAACCTCAGCTTCCCATGCTGTCACATTCTCTACATTCACATTTCCAATGTCACCATTTCTGACTAATGATGCTTCTACCTGCTGTCCTCTATCCAATCTGTCCTAGGACTTTTTCTTTCTTTCTTTTTTACTTTTCTAAATATCATGTCATTGCTATTCTGTCATTCCATCTTTCAGATTTACTCTTGTGCAACACTTTACCTCCCTGTCATCACCTGGATGTTCATGATGTCCAGGGAAATTCAACTAAAAATTTTCATCGACCATCTGCTGGCTTTACTCCATCACCACCAGCATCTAGACCCCAGAGGATCTTGTCCTCTCCTATAGCTAGCTCTATTAAAATTAAGCTTTGGCAAAAGTTCAGGGAGAAAGATTTGTTGCTATTTTCTGATGTTCTAAAGTCATTTTCTCTTCCCCATGCTGTCAGACCGGATACTTGACTAACGGTCCCTATACCCATTTTCCCAGGCCAGTCAGTCTCTGGTTGCTTCCAGGTGATAACCACCACCACTACCTAGACTCTAGGGAATCCTGTGCGATCTTCACTGGGCCCTGCACATACAGTAATGAAGAGACTTGTCATTATTGCTACCACAATACTGTCTGACACTTCCAATTGATCTCTTCTTGTTGAAATGCCTAGTATAGATTGATATAAGGCAAAGGAAAATAAACAATATGCTGGCTGTGCAAAGCTACAATATACCCAATCATGGTCACATGAATAGTTGAGGCTAGACTGTTGGCAGACATGACATACAGATTCTTTAAAAAGTGCACACTTACAGTATTGTGCACAAATGAGAGAAGCAAACTGGGCCACCCAACATGTGGCAAAATAACCCAAGAAGGTGTGTCTGTGCCCTCACACCGGCCTGTTTAATGGCTAAGCAGCCAACCAGCGCGACAAGACTCAGATAAAACAGACATGTCACCGGTAAAGAGCTGTCTCATCTGTTGTCTGGAAGATTTCCTTTTAAATGTAATAGCTTACAGATAACTAGTTACCCTCTTAACAATTTAATAAATACTGCAGCTGTACACTGTACAAGTGATGTAACACTTACATTTGACTCCATTTTAATGATGACTATATTAAAGGCAATAAAGCCCTAAAACATTCACTTTAAACTGGAAACTTAAACCTCACAACAGCTCTCAACACTGACAACCAGCCACCAGGACAAATCACACATACAGTATGTGCTGAAGATCACAAACAACAAGGAAGGGGAAAATGTAACCATAACCTCAAACCAATTCAGAAGTGAGGTCAGCTCCATGCTGGGTGGTAGAACGGTCAGTTGGACTGGGTGCTGTTGTTCACAGCTTTTTGACACTGGTTCCTGAATGACTCTTTTTCTGTACCTCTTTCATTTACAAAGGTTTCTGAGGTAACTGTACTGTACTGTTGTAAAATAAACAAAATGTCTTTCCATACCTTCTTCAAATATTCATTGAAGGAAAAGAAAATTACATTATCCACTCCTTACATTTTTCAGCAATTAAAAGTGATGAAGTAAATCAGCTGATCCCATGAAAAATAAGAATTGATTCCTGGCCTGAGCTATCAAATCAAATAATTATTGAAGGAAGATGAAGTAGATGGTATATGTGGCATTGGGGGAAGCACTAAGGAGACCAAAATGCTGGATCAAACAAATGTGAATGGCCGTTTGAGGGTTTTGGTCAGGGGTTGTTGGTTGTGATGGTTATAGGACTGGGCAAGCAGTACATCAGTGACAGGACCACACAAAGACACGAGGACGCGTCTGTGTAAAATTGGTCGTTGATGTGAGCTGCTGTACCAAAAATCAAACGGAATCAAAGTGTCCACACACCAAACATCAGTCATACTGAGTGTTGACAGTAGTGCTTTTTGTATGACATGTTCCATGCGGTCATCACTCATTCTTGTCCAGGGATGATGTCGACAGATTTTTTTTTTCCATTTACTGAAAAGACGATTGACAGGAGCACTAGAAGGTACTTGACAAAAGCCTCTTAACTGTAGGAAATGTCCCAAGAGAAGTGTTTTCAGTGTAGTACTTCTTGTTCTGTCGTGCTGTTGGATTTAGGTTTAGCATTAAAGGGACATTGTGTAACTTCTCCTGTTATCTATTCATGAAAATCGATTATTTGGTTCTTCAGTCTGTTTTTCATTCATCAATAATCCCCCCCCATCAACAAAGTGAAGTGTTCCTTTCAGCTCTGAATGAGCCGTTCATATCATTCATATCTACATGGAGCGGGTAAGCTCGGTGCTGCTGCCATGTGGTGTCTCCATGTTTTTACGTTCAGTGGCAGCGTGACGGTAGGAAACCACGGAAACTCAGCGGAGACACCAGAGCTGTTGGCTCAGGTGGAGGTGGCGTCTGTGAAAAGTCACTGCGGTAACGCAGTGAGGAGGAATGGAGCGTTATGCTGCGTTCACACCAAAAGCGTTGGGAGCTTCAGCAGCATGGGCAGCAGACGCTCTCAACGCTCTGTTCACCGGCTGCCAGCTCCAGCGGCCGGTGGCGAAAGGGGCGGGAATTTCAAGCAGCGTGGAAGATGTGTCCACTCAGGCGCTCTCAATTTCTCCTTTTGTGAGACTCCCGGTCTGCAACTGGCTGCTGCGGCGGCGGCTACGCTCCTCATTTGCATAAAGTTGAAATTCTCTCTACTTCTAATTTGACGCTCCGACGCGCGTCGACGCTCCCAACGCCCCTCAACGCCCGTCTCCATTGAAAATGAATGACTTCTGGCCGCCGCGACGCTCCCGATGCTTTTGGTGTGAACGTACAGTTACACTGATGCTGCATTCACCTGCAGTCGGGCAGACGGCCGTCGGTAACAAACCAGATGTTATTTTAGTCACAGAAGTCCAGAGTCAGGTTAACGATACCACATCACCATGACAACATATTGTCACGTGTATTGTTTTGCCTCGTGCTGACGGACCACTTTTTTACATAGAGGCTTGTTTATGCCGTCTGCCCAATTTCATGTGAATGCAGCATGAAAAATACGATAAAATACGAGTTGCTTGCGATATACAACCGCAACGCTAGGTGGGAGTAATTCCTACACAATGTAACTTTAACAAAGACAAAAAAAAAAAAAAAATCTCATCTGCCTCATCACACTTCACTGATGAGTTGCCGTCGGTTATCTCTGTTGGACTGTGTTGTTCCAGTGTGACAGTGTCTTGCTGGAGGGGTCTCATGTCCTCTCTTCTCAGGGCTAAGCCAGTATCAGCAGGCAAGGCTGTGGTTGACTTTTTTGTGTTTTGACCTGCTAACATTGACCCGATTGTCCTCCCATGGCCTAAATGGTAGCAGTGATGTGTGCAGTGTAAACCAAATGAGGTACTGTAGCTTTTCATCAGATATCTTTGACTTGAAATCCATGGTAACACATCTCACCCTGGAGGCTGATGGAAACAGCTGGCTGCTGCTGAGCATCAGCACTTGGAGCTTGTCACCATTCTCTCTCAGCTTCTCTTCTTGTGACCTGCAAGTTTTGTGATAGCCAATAACTCAATTGCATGTTGTCAGTCTCCCACATCACGTCTGAAGATCTGCATGCTTTGTTCCAGATTGATGAGCATTTAGTCATGGTACTGTACTTCCATGCGCCTTACATGACGGCCCATTTGATGCCGCTTTGTGAATTTCATTCAGATTTAATGTATGAGCAGAGCAGCACTGATGTGGCAACACAGTCTCACTCCCAAGGCGTAATAAACGGACGTTTGGTCAGGGCCCTTTCGCGTTGTTTCCAGACGCTCAAGGTACCCCTCAGCGTGGGACCGGAACGCACAGGGATTTCAATTGATTTTAATGCAATCCCCTCCGCGGCGATATGTGACGCTCAGAGCAAGTGCTCCAGCCATCCATTCACTCCTATTCCGATCCGGCCGCGGTGCTGAAAGACGCCGTGAGCTCCCCTCCCATTGGATAACTGATCCTCGTACCATTTGCAGCTGAATTCGTATATTTATACAGCAATTTGGCCGCAAAAATAACATTTCAACATATTTTTATGACATTTCTAACGAGAAATGTGTGTTTTACTTTCAAAATCTATGTTGAACGAATTCAAATTATATTTTGTTTGGCAAATTGAATCTGTTAAAATGTGTACAATATGTTAATTCAGCTTTCTGGCCATAAAAACAACATTTCGGGATATCTGGCATTGTTTGAGGACATTTCTAGCGAGAAATGTATGTTTTACTCTCTAAATATATGTTGAATGAAAGCAGATTGTGTTTTATTTGTCCTGTAACAATATCACAGCTTGTGCTTGTGACTGTAGAGCCGCTTTGGGCGTCATGTTGCCATAACAACGGCCCGCAGAGACTCGTTCCGGTGCAGCTTCCTCATAATCTGATGACAGATTATGAGGAAGCTGCACGCTTTTCAAACCTGCTCAGCAATGTAAACTGCAACGTGACCTCATTTTAACCGACAGTATATTTATACGAAGGATTCAAACGATTTACAGGCCGGACCTATTTCTCCAGCCGACAGCGGCCGACAGGCGGACAGCTTCCGCGTTGTTGCCGAGGATGTGACGTCATTGCAACGGCGCCACCATAGACTGCGACACTGCCATCTACGGTGTCTGGACGGAACTACAACAGTGTGTTTTGTTAGTCAGTTGTGATCATGAGGAGTGGAAATTAAGCCATGTTGATTTAATTCAACAACATGTGAATAAACAGTGAGGAATCAGAACAGTTAGACAGCTCTTTGTCAACAAAGTCCAAATAATTCAAGTAACTCAAGTCATATAGGCCTTTTTTTTTAAAATTCCAGAAAACAACATTTCTCCCCCCTTCTCCCTCCTCCCGCCCAGGAACCTTAGTTTATAATATAGTGTAGAATGAACCCATCCACTGTAGTAATGTTTATGCACAACTGCACCACTTTAGCCAGCTCCTTTATTTCTGGTTTTACATTGGACAAACTGATTAAGGCTCCATTTTCAGGAGACACAGCTATTCTTTAATAACTTCCACATTCGTTGGGTTACGTTCAGAGGTTTATCAGGGCAGGGCCTAGGGTCATCCAGTGTTAGCAATTACAGACCCATCTGACCTTCACAGGGGTCACAGGTCAACTTTTCATGTGAAATTTGACGATATTTGCTATTATTTCAGGCATAAAACACCAATACTTGGAGCCGAGAAGCTGAAATGTTAGCTTCTAGTCCAGACCTTTGAGCAGATTGAGCGTGCCAAATATCAGGGCTGTGTTCCACTCAGAAGTGTCCAAAATGGCCAAAAAGCAGTGTTCATTTCTAATCCTTCATTGTGTACAAGACTAAATTCAACAGATAGTCTTTAATAACTTCCACATGCTTTGAGCTGGAAGTCTGAAAGTTTCAGGGTTTTGTCAGGGGCCTAGGGCCACCCATTATCTGCAATTTCAGACCAATCCCACATTCAGAAGGGGTCAAAGGTCAAGGTTTAGTGTGAAATTTGACGATTTTTGCTATCAATTCAGGCATAAAACACCAATACTTTGAGCTGGGAAGCTGAAATCTTTAGATTCTAGTCCAGACCTTGGAGCAGATTGAAGATCAGAGCTGTGCTCCACTCAGAAGTGTCCAAAATGGCCATGGTAAGTGTCAAAGGTCACAGAGGTCGAACATCAAAGTTAATCCTAACAAAACACACACGCTTTAAGTAATCATCATGAAATTTAGATGAGTTGTATATCAGAGAGTCCTCTATCATTATATTGTATTCCCATTGCTCTGGGGGCCACGGGGGGCCCCTGGGGGCCACTTCGCTTTCCCATGCTCTCACAGATTTGGGTGTCGGGGTGATGGATAAGGGCCTCACAATGAGTCCACCGGCCAAGTTTCAAGTGATTCGGTTGGTTTTTATGGAAACAGCGGCCTCCTGGAGACAGAGGAATGCGGCTGTTTGAAGCCCCGCCTCTCGAAAAGTAATGGCTCAATCAGGACCGAACGCACATCAACGCGTTCGTCTTGGGCCCCCGGAACCACTGATATCAAATTCAGAACTGTACGACTTTTAGAAATATATTTCATCCATTTCAGCTTTTCAGATTCAGAGCCTCTCAGACTTAATGCCTGAGAGACCTTCTGAGTCAGAAAAGCTGAAATGGATGAAATATATTTCTAAAAGTCGTACAGTTCTGAATTTGATATCAGTGGTTCCGGGGGCCCAAGACGAACGCGTTGATGTGCGTTCGGTCCTGATTGAGCCATTACTGTTCGAGAGGCGGGGCTTCAAACAGCCGCATTCCTCTGTCTCCAGGAGGCCGCTGTTCCCATAAAAACCAACCGAATCACTTGAAACTTGGCCGGTGGACTCATTGTGAGGCCCTTATCCATCACCCCGACAACCAAATCTGTGAGAGCATGGGAAAGCGAAGTGGCCCCCAGGGGCCCCCCGTGGCCCCCAGAGCAATGGGAATACAATATAATGATAGAGGACTCTCTGATATACAACTCATCTAAATTTCATGATGATTACTTAAAGCGTGTGTGTTTTGTTAGGATTAACTTTGATGTTCGACCTCTGTGACCTTTGACACTTACCATGGCCATTTTGGACACTTCTGAGTGGAGCACAGCTCTGATCTTCAATCTGCTCCAAGGTCTGGACTAGAATCTAAAGATTTCAGCTTCCCAGCTCAAAGTATTGGTGTTTTATGCCTGAATTGATAGCAAAAATCGTCAAATTTCACACTAAACCTTGACCTTTGACCCCTTCTGAATGTGGGATTGGTCTGAAATTGCAGATAATGGGTGGCCCTAGGCCCCTGACAAAACCCTGAAACTTTCAGACTTCCAGCTCAAAGCATGTGGAAGTTATTAAAGACTATCTGTTGAATTTAGTCTTGTACACAATGAAGGATTAGAAATGAACACTGCTTTTTGGCCATTTTGGACACTTCTGAGTGGAACACAGCCCTGATATTTGGCACGCTCAATCTGCTCAAAGGTCTGGACTAGAAGCTAACATTTCAGCTTCTCGGCTCCAAGTATTGGTGTTTTATGCCTGAAATAATAGCAAATATCGTCAAATTTCACATGAAAAGTTGACCTGTGACCCCTGTGAAGGTCAGATGGGTCTGTAATTGCTAACACTGGATGACCCTAGGCCCTGCCCTGATAAACCTCTGAACGTAACCCAACGAATGTGGAAGTTATTAAAGAATAGCTGTGTCTCCTGAAAATGGAGCCTTAATCAGTTTGTCCAATGTAAAACCAGAAATAAAGGAGCTGGCTAAAGTGGTGCAGTTGTGCATAAACATTACTACAGTGGATGGGTTCATTCTACACTATATTATAAACTAAGGTTCCTGGGCGGGAGGAGGGAGAAGGGGGGAGAAATGTTGTTTTCTGGAATTTAAAAAAAAAGGCCTATATGACTTGAGTTACTTGAATTATTTGGACTTTGTTGAAAAAGAGCTGTCTAACTGTTCTGATTCCTCACTGTTTATTCACATGTTGTTGAATTAAATCAACATGGCTTAATTTCCACTCCTCATGATCACAACTGACTAACAAAACACACTGTTGTAGTTCCGTCCAGACACCGTAGATGGCAGTGTCGCAGTCTATGGTGGCGCCGTTGCAATGACGTCACATCCTCGGCAACAACGCGGAAGCTGTCCGCCTGTCGGCCGCTGTCGGCTGGAGAAATAGGTCCGGCCTGTAAATCGTTTGAATCCTTCGTATAAATATACTGTCGGTTAAAATGAGGTCACGTTGCAGTTTACATTGCTGAGCAGGTTTGAAAAGCGTGCAGCTTCCTCATAATCTGTCATCAGATTATGAGGAAGCTGCACCGGAACGAGTCTCTGCGGGCCGTTGTTATGGCAACATGACGCCCAAAGCGGCTCTACAGTCACAAGCACAAGCTGTGATATTGTTACAGGACAAATAAAACACAATCTGCTTTCATTCAACATATATTTAGAGAGTAAAACATACATTTCTCGCTAGAAATGTCCTCAAACAATGCCAGATATCCCGAAATGTTGTTTTTATGGCCAGAAAGCTGAATTAACATATTGTACACATTTTAACAGATTCAATTTGCCAAACAAAATATAATTTGAATTCGTTCAACATAGATTTTGAAAGTAAAACACACATTTCTCGTTAGAAATGTCATAAAAATATGTTGAAATGTTATTTTTGCGGCCAAATTGCTGTATAAATATACGAATTCAGCTGCAAATGGTACGAGGATCAGTTATCCAATGGGAGGGGAGCTCACGGCGTCTTTCAGCACCGCGGCCGGATCGGAATAGGAGTGAATGGATGGCTGGAGCACTTGCTCTGAGCGTCACATATCGCCGCGGAGGGGATTGCATTAAAATCAATTGAAATCCCTGTGCGTTCCGGTCCCACGCTGAGGGGTACCTTGAGCGTCTGGAAACAACGCGAAAGGGCCCTGACCAAACGTCCGTTTATTACGCCTTGGGAGTGAGACTGTGTTGGATGTGGTGAGATATGAAAAAAAAACTCATCTCCCTCTTTCTGAAGAAGGCCACTTACACTCAAAAAACTCACTTCATCATTATCATCATCTGACTCATGCTCCCTTGCGCTAAATTCACAGTATGACTTTAGCTATGAGATTACTTCTGCTGTCTGTCACTGTCTATCTCATTTTATTTAGCATCTTGCATTCATTGTGGATTTCATTTCATTTTGTTGCAACTGCATCACAGATGTGTTAACCCCTAAGGTGTGTAATTCAGGAACATGTTATTCTAAAAACGATCCAGATTGGTGCAGACACTGCACTTGGTTGGAGGTTATATATTCCTTTACTTAGAGCAAACTCTATATCAGTGTGCTGCATCAGACCTCCCTACATGCCACTTTCTTCCCTCTACTGACTCTCTTGATTAATTTTGGGAGTGATGGCTGGTGTACCCATGAAAAGCATGTGTGATGAACCACTTGATTGAATATTGGTCTCTTGCTGTGATGGGCTGTGATGGCCTTGCCTTTATCAAAGACACTTGGGTCATAGCAATCAAATTAAGTTCTCTTTCACCATAATTGATTGACTGGGTGTTATGTCTTTAGTGAATAGAGTCATTGGATATTGTTTTTAAACAATATAACACCATGATAATAATTAACCAGATAATTAAACATTTAAAATATATTGTATTTGTTTTTTCAAACCTCTAAATGATATTCTTTCCCCAACTGTGTGTTTGAAAATTAGAAATAAATGTGCCACATAATATTGATTTCTCACTAATAAACATTGTAAGAGCAAGAACAGCATGTTCTGGCTTCATACTCACAATCAAAACACAGACAGGCCACACACTGTAGCAGCTACCATTGAATGCCATACAAAACGCACAGTGTGCTGAGCTTAAGCATTAATTTAGTCTGTTGGCGTCTGTAGAAATTTCACAACCTAATGACCTCTCAGAGCTCATATAATGAAAACACAATGCTTCAGCTAGCAAATGTCATTAGCTCTCACATGGGATACCTCCATCACTATTGGATTTTTGGAATACCATTAGCAAAGGGTTTTTATTTTTGTTTTTTATCATAGGGGTTCATAATTGTGATTGTGAAGAAGGTAAGACGTTAGCTAGCTAGCTGTTTAGTTGCCACAAATTGAGATTAATATGTAGCCTACTGGATGGCAGCTAGAGGGTTGATGTGGTTGATGCAGGTTCTAAAAACCCTGACCTGAGCAAGACTAGCATTTATTCAAACATACCTGCACATGTTTCCTCAGGTGAAGTGTTCTAAAGGTTGACAACATTTTCACCAGCAGTAAACCAGCCTTACACAGTTGTTACATTGAAATGAGTAGGCTACTTGACATCCTGTAACCAATCGACCGATGAAATTTTGGTTGACTATTTGGGGGCAGCCCTACAGTACATGAAACTACCACAAACAATATAATCTCTTTGGCAGGTTTTTTTATTTTTATTTATTTTGCACGTTTTCCCTGCAAGGTTGCTAGGCTCAAGCACAATATTCACTATGCTGTTTCTCTTCTAACTTCCCAGTGGGCATGGAGTATCTAATTGCAAGACATTGTTTGATTTCATGCAGATTGGTTGAGTCAGGGAGAAAGTGAGAGGAAGGGAGTGTGAGAAAGAGTGAGAGAATTTTCTTGTAAGCCTTGAGCTTGAGTTGAGCTTGAGGCTTTACACAATGTAATGGATGAATCCAGTGTGTTAGGACCAGTTCTGGTCATGCGTTTGGTTTCTCAACTACTGTAACAACTGCCAAGAACAGCACAGCACAGCTTGGACCATCCTTTACGAAATAAAAAAAAAGGTCTTGCAGGAACAGATCACTGAACATTGACTCTACAGAATCAGCACAGATCCTTTGTACTCGCTCCAGCAGGCGAGTAAACTACTCCCCAAAGAGAAGATGATCAGCCCTCAGGGAGTATTTGGAAGGATAAATTGAAGCGAGAGTATGAGGCACTGGTAACTATGAACTGGCTCAGGCTCACCAGCCATGATCAACACCATTTTCCAAAACTGCACTTTCTCAGTTTCCTGGACTCCGGCCTTCTTCTCCTCTCTCTTGCTCACGCTTCTGCACCACCTTGGCCAGTGCTGGGATTAGTGGGGGTTGGCACAAACAGGGTGAACATGGATGGGAAAAAAAATTTGATCTAATGGATTTGGACCAATGCCATCCACCATAGAAGTGTCTGGTGATCATACACCAGAGCTGTGAGGAAATGCTGAATAAACAGAGATAGGCCTGTTTCATCCACCCTGTAGTTTGTGATAGTCTACTGCTATAAACCCAGAGACAGACACTACAAGGCCATGTCATGTAGCTGGCAAAATCCTAAAAAATCATACAGTAGCAACAAACTTTTGGAAAAAGTCAGACTATCAACTGAGAAACAAGTGATGTGTTGGTTGCAAATGCAAATTGAGGCATAGAACCATGTGGAAATGTCTCATTTCACTTGAGTATTTTTGCTTTGCTCAAAGACATTTTATGCAATTTTCTGATACTTCACACACATATTGCTTTTTTTTTCTCTTAAATGACAGCTTTTTGGCAGATGTGCAGACTTGTTAGTGTTATGGTACAGTATATTCCTGCTTTTTCAGTTCATGTTACTTGGTTTGTTTGTTTCCTCGTGTGAGGACATCTATCAGTGAACGCTATTTTACCTATGTGTTAACAGGTCTGTTTTGTTCAGGCAACAACATTGGGCTCAGAGGAGCAGTCAGCGCTCTCACTCATTTAATTACGCCCATGTGATGTACTGGCTGAGAACTCTTACCTCGCCTGGCTTCCCTAATCTGATGGCAAATAAGGGTGACATCCATCTCACCATGTCAGAAATAGTAATGGCCGCAGTTTCTCTTCTGTCTTTGGTCTACATTGATGCAAGACAGCCATTCAGCCTCCACTCCCCTCTCATCCTTTCTTTGCTCTCACCATTCATCACAGGAAGTCCCAACAGATGAGATCGTTTAACAGTGGGCGAGAATGGTGATGTGCGCTCTCTCCTCCTGTTAAAGAAGAGCCTCTGTGATTTGGAGCTCAGACCCTGGTTTCAAAGGAATTTGTCACTGGGACGGACATTTTAATTGGACCATTAACTTTTGGAAAGTCTCTTCCATATACCTTGATGAGTCGCTTTTTCTTCACTATCCAAAACTCAAACTCAGTGCTATACACACACACCCACACACACACACATACACCACTGACAACATCTTCATATACACTATTTCCACCTCTAGCTGTCTTGAGACTTTTTCTCCAAAGTGCATTACAAGCTGCCCCTGTTTCAGCCCTCATGGCTCTATAAAAGAGATAGCAAGAGATTGTTTAAGATTATTGTGTGAATTGAAAAGAGACTCCCTGTCTTACACCTCCCATTGTATGTCTCATATCTTTAACAGCATCTGCATGAAGCATACAATGTCAGATGAATGTCAGATTTGAAAAAAGAACAACAACAAAAAAACATCCAGATTGTAACAAATGTCCACCATATACCACAATATGAATGTCGTGTCAAATCCGATAAGTTATCAGTTTAATAGCTACCAAAACTCTGTTAAACTCTTGTGGCCTGATTTACTAAAGGTTTGTGTGTGTAAAAACGTGTGCAAACTTGATTGCACTTGATTCACACTTGTTGAAGCTGATCTACTAACCGGGTGCACTGAGGGTTGCATCTGTCGAACGGGCAAAATAACATGCGCAACACATTTAGCGCAAAGGAGTAGATGCAAAGATTTATTTATTGTGATTAACCAAACCTGATGCAGACTGCTGTGGCCATTTTTGCGTCTTTATTTATCACATTTGAAAGGAAAGTCAAAAATGGCTGCCAATCATTGCTGCGAGGAGGTGTAGTCTGTCTGCACTCCTGAATGTGATTGTATAGTATGTGCTGATGTGTGTGTTTTATGTGCTGCTTCTGTATGTTTCCATTATGTGTTGTCTCTGCATGATTGTACTGCATTGTTCTCTCCTATCTTCACTGATTGCAGTGGCTCAGGTGGTAGAGCGGGTCGTCCAATGATCAGAGGGTTGGCGGTTCGAATCCCGCTCTGTCCCGGTTGCTGTCGTAGTGTCCTTGGGCAAGACACCTTACCCACCTTGCTCCTGATGGGTCGTGTTTAGTGCCTTGCATTGCAGCTTCCGCCATCTGTGTGTGAATGGGTGAATGTGATGTACTGTAACGCGCTTTGGGTATTGTTAAGGTATAGTAAAGCGCTATATAACTACAGACCATTTATCTTGTCTCCTAACTCTTTTAATCAATATGCTGTACTATATTGTTTTTGTTTTGCGTTTTAGGGTGCCTATTGTCATCTGGCCGGGGACTGCAGCAGGATATTATAAGCTGCCCTTTTTACTGTTATTGATACAGTTGATTAATTGGGATTGTCTTCGACATAATAAACTAATAAACTAAACTAAACTAAACAATTAAAGGCGACAGAGAGGACAAGTCCTTTCTGCTCGCATCAAGATATTTGAAATGACAAAAAAGAAAATGTAATTCAACATATTGTGCATCCAGTCATGTCAGTTTGGAGCTGTTGGATAAACTAAAGGCTGATTTGGAGCCGCTCACAGGGAGTTGGTTAATAAGGTTGTGGCAAAAGCGTGTGTTTCCTCGCATCTGGTTCATTCTAGCTTCTGTAGAAGTTTTTTCAGGTGTGTTAAAAGTCAGAGTGTGGCCTGAGTATCCCACCTGAGCTCTGTGCCATAGCTCACAGCTCCAGTCCAGTGAATGACAGCTGGTATCCCAGTCACCTGCTCTGCTAGGACAGTGGGCTGCACCTGCCGAGGTTTTATGATAAACCAAGTTTCTTTTGTTCTTTGCCTTATAGGCCCATCTCCTCATCTTCTCTTCACTTCATCTGTCCTCTTCTTGTTCTACCAACCACATTTAGTTTCTCACTGATAATAAAGTTTCTTCTTTGCTGTTGCTCAACAAAATGTTTATTTGACTCTCTCTGTTAATCCAACGGATCACATTCAGTTCTCTGTCCACACTCTCCATGGAAGAAACGATTACCAGACGTCAAACCCTTGTTTCAATACTGCAGCTTGCACATAGTCATTTAGGCAGTTACTCTTAGTAGATCACCTGTCACCAACCAAACAAGCAAGGAGCACGCAATTTAGTGCTCCTTATTTGGGATGTTAGTAGATCCGGCTTTTAGTATGTTGTATGATCAACATCATTCTGAACACGCGGAGGCACTTTTATGTCTCTCTGTGTTTGCTGCAATATTACTCACAAATGCATCAATTGCAAATCAGTCTAAGCAAATACGAGACAGAACACAAATTATGCTCTTGGACTTTTAAAACACTGCTACACAGCAAGCAATAAAAACAAGGAAAGGGAGTAGTAGAGAGAGTGCCAATTCTCAAAACCTATTGAAAATAACTCTCGCCAGACGGATGAGGTGGGAATGAAAATAGAAGCATACAATAGGGGGAAGACTTTCTTTTCTTTCTTTTGCCTGTGATCAGTAATCACTGAGGCAGACAGAAG
The DNA here is from genome assembly GCF_905171665.1 of Trachurus trachurus. Lineage (NCBI taxonomy): Eukaryota > Metazoa > Chordata > Actinopteri > Carangiformes > Carangidae > Trachurus > Trachurus trachurus. The sequence goes on from NC_139896.1 coordinate 35,372,029, forward strand.
AGAGTAATCTCAGAGAGGGTTCAACAATTCTGCCCATCCTGAGATTACATTATTTTCCCAAATTGCAAGTGAAGCCTCTCAATCCACCAGCCAATGAATCACCAGTGTAGGAAGGGAGGAGAGAACAGCATGCTGTCTCATCTAAGGCAAGGCTTGTGTGAGGCATCCCATTAAGGAAAGAAAACAACTGGGAATACTCTGTGTGGGAAATAATGGCAACGCAGTGCGAGTGCAGTAGAAAATTAGTTTAGAGAACCAATTGAGTTTCTGGGCAGGAATTCTCATCTCTTAGAAATAAATACCTGATGCAAGGGTCTTTAAAAACCTTCATCTCATAAATAATCATTACTTTGGAAAATTACTACAAACTGAACTGTGATAACAAACCTTTAAGTGGATTGGTATTAGTATTTTTGTAATTTGTTAATGTACAAAAGTGTAAATAAACACAGAAGATTTGGTGTCCCCTTTTAAGTTTAACGACAAGCATCTCTCTCTCTCTCCAACCTTTAACTAGGATCTTTCACACTGACCCGCCAACCCTACTAACCCCAATTCACTGTGATCATTTGTAAGGTAATACACATAATCATACATATCATCTTGTTACGTTATAATCGAAGTAGTTATGTACACGGGAGCGTGCCCATGTTCCCACAGCCCTATGTTTCCACAGCCTTCTGTTCCCTCAGCCCTATGTTCCCTCATTTCTAAGGTTTTTTTTCCTTTCCAAAATTAGGCCTGATGTTCCCACATTTCCTTTATGATCAATTTGCATCAGATTTTATCCCCATTTCTCCCAATTTGGTAGTCAATTACACCCAACCTATTATCCAGTAGCAGTTGACTAATGTAATGTAGCTTTTAGCTAAATCTGGGAACATAGGGGCCTGGGAACATAGAGCAGACCCCTTCCAACAACTCACCTCCATGAGTTAGTGTAATTTAGACAACAAACTTCTACAGTAGTACAAATAGTGTTAGTAGTATAAAAGCATAGAAGCATTAGAAAGTTTGTACAGTAAGTACACCAGGAAGTCTGGACATTATTAGTGGGGTAATTTAAGATAGCACATTAGCACTATTCGGTTAATAGCGGTAACTCGACCACTGTTTGAGCAAGGGAACACAAGCTTCTGGGGGAGGGCGTTTGGCTCGAGGTCATGGTGCAAAGGACCCTAAGTTGAAATTACTCTGAATTATCCCTTTAAATGCGGTATAAAAATCAAAATGACTTGACTTAGAGAAAATTCTTAGAAATAAGAAAAATCTTAAGAATGAGGCAAAATAGGGCTGAGGGAACATAGGGCTTTGGGAACATAGAGCTGAGGGAACATAGGACTGTAGGAACATAGGACTGTAGGAGCATAGGGCTGAGGGAACATAGGACTGTAGGAACATAGGACTGTAGGAGCATAGGACTGTAGGAGCATAGGGCTGAGGGAACATAGGACTGTAGGAGCATAGGGCTGAGGGAACATAGGACTGTAGGAACATAGGGCTGAGGGAACATAGGGCTGTAGGAACATAGGGCTGAGGGAACATAGGGCTGTAGGAACATAGGGCTGAGGGAACATAGGACTGTAGGAACATAGGGCTGAGGGAACATAGGGCTGACCCCACGTACACAATTCAATAACAGGTATGAAGATGGTTTATTATTGTATTTCAGTGAAACAAAACTGTATGAGAAACACATTCTTGTATTCCAACAAACTGAGCAACAAATTTGCTACAGTCTCATGACCCTATAACTCTGTAACAACAGGTTGGTACGGAAAAACATGGATTAGAATTTAAACTGGAAAATACAAGAGTAAATACAGCAGCAGACTTATTTGAATTTTAGAGGATTTTTTTCCCTTCATCAGATCTTTCTCTAAGAAGTTCTCTGAAGCTAATTATCAGCTAATCAGACAGACTTGTGTTTATACTGGGCTTACTGGGAGGCATACTGGGAGCCGTGGTCTTAAACCCAATCTGCTACTCTGCTCATCATGTCATCATTGTGTTTTTTGAGTGACTGCTGCTAGATTTTCTGGAGTTTTTGGGCCAGAACTTTGTTATCTATGTAAAATGAGTCAGCAACAGTCCACTGCTGCCTCAGTATTTGAATGCTGGTAAAGATACCACCACATGAACCGTGTGGTATGCCGTGGGTAGAGGTGCTGGATTGAACAGAGCGCAGTTTGCTGCAGAGGGAGACGGACGTGAGGGAAATGACGCGCAGCCTGCTCCACTGAGCCGATCACCACAACACATCTATCGCTCTCCCAGCTCGTCTTTTGTCGCTCTTTCTCCGTTTCCCTCTGATGTTTTTTTTTTTCTTATGACACTGAGCCACCAGTCCAATTTGTGCAGCAGCCCATTGGGAAAATTCCTGGTTCTCCCAATGGCTACTCCATCATTGTCTCAAACTTATCAGATAAGCTCAGATCTACAGAGGCTCAACTTTGCAAGTAGTGTACGTGACACTACATTTTCTGTGCTTGGGAAGGTTTAGCTCCATTTCCTCAGCTCAGACTTCCTCGGCCTCGGCTGTATTGTAAATTTATTATCAACTCAAAAACTCAAGTCTTGTGAATGTTGGGCAATGTTTAGTTCCAGGGACAAAGTCTGGTGTTGTCCACGATTTTTGGTAAGGGCAACAAATATAAAAAGCTCAAACCAACAATCAACATTAACAGGCACTCTCTGTGTAGTTAGAGCCTGGTAATGTATGTTGTTGCTCATCCCTCTGTGTAATAGAGCTTCAGTGTTGTTAAAAATCTATTGAAAACATAACATTGCACTGGGTGTCATGTTCCTCCATTAACATTCCTGTTGACTTGCTGCCATACATTTAAAAGCATCAAATCCACAACAAGAAAAAACACTTTTCCTCCAGTTGGAATTTCATTTGTCCAAAACTATAGCATCCAATGTTTCAGGAAATAATTGGGCCTTTATGAGAAATGAAAGCATTTAATTAGTCACCGTCCTCTTTTATGTCTTCAGTAGGAACAAATTGTTTTGGGGCTGAATGCCACAGACTCAGAAAGAAGAAGTCAGGTTTGAGAAGCACACTAACGCATTGTTGGTTTTGGGCCCTTTGATCGGATTTGTTGACATATAAATAAATTAAGAATATGCTCAACCTTGTCCTTAAGGCCAGAGGTCTTATTTATAACAGCTGCGTACGCACAAAATGGGGCCTGAAACTGGCGTCTGTCACTTTCCACGCAAAGGTACAGTAGTGATCTATAAAAAAGAATCTTGACTGGACAATGTGCACAGCCCTAAGCAAACTCTGAGCCATGCGTAAACATAGTTTGGAGGAAAAGGGGAATTGGCGACAGACAGACATTGTGGTGGTGAACTGTAGTCAGATTGAAGAAGTGTAGAGTGAGAAGAATGATTATGTTTTTATTATCGGCTGTCACACATTGAATTTCAACCCGTATCATGCGTTAGATCCAGGTTAATTCGACGGCGTTATTTTGCATTGGACTGAGTAGCTAATTGTTTCAGAAACATCTTCTTAGAATCTAACTGAAAATCCTGAATCAAACTTCCTTCTCTATATTGAGTCAGGTGTGTTTGTTTCTCTGCTCTGTCCTGTATGACAGATGTGAACGGACATACAGAATTCACATTCTTTGACTGGGTTTCATGACATTAGGCGCGTTTCCACTGCAGGAACTTGGGGGTAATTCTACAGGGCCAGCCCCGTTGGTGTGTGTCTCCACTGTGAACCTTCCCCACAGGGCCGTTTACAGGAACCTTTACGGAGCCGAACGGAGTCCCTGTCTGGGGGTAGGTACTCAGATCGGCCCTGAAAGAGTCCTGGTGGGGCTTGAAATTTACTCTGTGCTGATTGGTCAGACTCAAAGCAGGATGTGACGTTAAGAGAAAACCACAAAATAAGAGGCATTTTTAAAACCCAACGTTACTAAAAACGGTCAACAAATTGGGTTGAAGTATTGAAAAGGTGACTGATTTGGTTAGTTTATTTTGAAATGGTGAATAATTGATGTATTGGAAGTTCATGAAAACACTCACAATACACTGTGATGTAAAAAAAAAAAAAAAAAAAAAAAAAAAAGAATACCTGTGTAACACTGCATCTAATGCTGTATCTGATGATTATAAAGATAACTTCTACTTCAAGGAATCCATTTCAGTTTAGTTCCTCTGGGGAACGACAAGCTTAAACCAGCATGTTTGGCAAATCAATGAGTCTGAACCACCAAGGAAAAGTATCTACAGTACTATTGATTGTGAAATTCTGTGACACCTTTCACAATCTCTAGAGAGACCCTTAAGCACATATACAGTGAGACCTGTGAGAGGCTTTCTAAGATACTAATTACACCACAGCAGATCCTACATTTTCTAGTGGAACTTCTCATATCATCGGAGTTATTAACTCAGGTCAGGTTTCGTAGCTACAGTATATATTGTCAAGCAATTAATATCCAAACAGATTAGACTAACACAAATCATGCTGTAAAGCCATAGTGGACATAAGTTGTCTTTGCATAATTGACTTAGTGTCCTTCCATGTCAATCCTGTTTGATATGGAAACACTCCCAGTTTCAAATAGGCCTACATACTGTAGTGTGTGTGCCTGTGCGTGTGTGTGTGTGTGTGTGTGTGTGTGTGTGTGTGTGTGTGTGTGTGTGTGTGTGTGTGTGTGTGTGTGTGTGTGCGCATGCATGTGCAGAGGTACAGTACAGATTGCTCTGTCTCACATTTCTACAGAAAGAAAAATGCTAAACAAACACTGGGTGCAGTGCATCTAGAACCGTAGGCTATTTTCATAAATAAAGTGCAATTTTAATATGTTTGCCATTCTCTCTGTTCATTATTGGTGTTTCTTAGGAATATGAAAATGACTAGCCTAATTCAGTAGAACATGACTGCAGGCAAATTTGGAGGAAAACAAGCAAACATATTACCTAGACGTGATAACACCAATTAACATTTTGCAAAGATTGTAGTCTCTGGGTGAAGGCACGTTTGAGATTCTTGTGACATACAGTGAGAACAAGTGCTGTGAGACTTTGAATTATGCCGCTTATATGGACTGCATTTCCCTGTACATCTCCTCATTCTATCATGAATCATATAGAGGCTGTTTTCGAGGGCCTACTCGATCATAGGAATCTGTTTACTGGCTGACAATAACAGTGGCAAAAAATCCATGGAAAAAAAAAACCTTTTAAGGGATATTTCTGAAATTAAACAGAAATCACTTCAGCAGCTGAGCCTTCGGCCATATTCACTCAGCTCAAACTGTGACCAACACCTGCAGATAGAAGCGTGGCCATCCTCTTGCAGAGCCCTCAGCTTAGCGTGAAGAAATTAGGGATAGCATTACAATCAGTGCCGACTGTCATCTTACTTAAATATGCCTCCTGCTGTGACTGCATTTAATTTTGTGTAAAGGAAGGAAGGAAAGTGTGAAACTGTTGTTGTTGATGAATGGTGCAGGGCTGTTTGAGTCGCAAGTTTTTCACTCTAGTTTATCTGTTTAGGAAAGGTTTAGCTTAATGTTGATTAGCATTGAGTTAGACTAATTTCAGCTATTCATCACTGCCTCATGCAGGTTTGACTGCTGTAGCTACAATTAGTTTAAGTCTAAGTGAAAGCCAGTAGACAAAGAGGATGTCGGTGTTGTACAGGATTGGGGACATTGTGTAACTTCTCCTGTTATCTATTCACGAAAATCGATTATTTGGTGGTTATAAAAGTCTGGTGGTTATAAAAGTCTGTTTTTCATTAATCAGTAATCCCCCCATCAACAAAGTGAAGTGTTCCTTTCAGCTCTGAATGAGCCGTTCATATCATTCATATCTCCATGGAGCGGGTAAGCTCGGTGCTGCTGCCATGTGGTGTCTCCATGTTTTTATCCATGTTCAGTGGCAGCGTGACGGTAGGAAACCACGGAAACTCAGCGGAGACACCGGAGCTGTCGGCTCAGGTGGAGGTGGTGTCTGTGAAAAGTCACCGTGGTAACGCAGTGAGGAGGAATGGAGCGTTACACTGATGCTGCATTCACCTGCAGTCGGGCAGACGGCCGTCGCTAACAAACCAGATGTCATTTTAGTCACAGAAGTGGAGAGAAAGACGTGGGTCAGGTAAACAATACCACATCACCATGACAACATATTGTCACGTGTATTGTTTTGCCTCGTGCTGACGGACCACTTGTTTACATAGAGGCTTGTTTATGCCGTTACATGCAGCGGCTGTCGTCCGTCTGCCGTCTGCCCAATTTCACATGAATGCAGCATGAAAAATACGATTGAGTTGCTTGTGATATACAACCACAACATTAGATGGGAGCAATTCCTACACAATGTACCTTTAACAAATAACTCATATCAAATATTTAACTGTTTTTTATAATTTTGTCTGAACCATTTTGTATGAAGTGAAAGCAACAATTGTAGTATACAATTTTGTATTTTTACATCACAAGAATACACAGATACAAATAATTGAGATAAATTCAACAGAATGGCAAGACAGAATTCTAAATTCTAAAAGTTTGAAAAGCCTTGTTCAAATTGTCAGTATAAAAACCAGTAAATCTGATGTGAGCTATTCTGTTTGGCCACGTCTACAGCAGGTATAGACTTCTGAACGAATGGGCATTTCAATGACCTTCGTTGTAATTGGACTTAAACATCAAGTAAATGGTCTGAAAACTTGGTGGTGATCCTGTCTCAATGCACAACTGACCACAATAAGTCATGCTGATTGCGTTTTAATGCTGTGTGGAAAACACAACAACGGTAATGGTCCAGCATTGGCACAGCGCGCTGAAGGTTGACAGAGACTTATCTCACCCACGGTGGAGACAAGTCAATCAGTGTGAGGGCTCGTGCCAAATGCTTGTTGTCGCTTTGTGTCTCTGCTGGAAGGGTCATACTCCTCATGCTCCCCACTAATACATCCTATTTCTCACATCCCCCTAACACCTCACACCTCGACCATGTCCGGTGCACAGCAGCTGTGGCTCGTCTGCAGCCTGAGTCGCACAAACAGCCGCGGCCTCGTCAGAGTAGAATGGCTGCACTGGGCTACGTAGGTTAGAATAATGAGATATGATCTCTGCCGCCCCGCTGCAAAATGACCTTAATGGATCTACCAGGGATTGATAGGGTTGTTGATCAATACCAATGACTCACTGATGATGACTTTGGCAGCTTCACACACTGCTGGCTTTCAAAACTAATTCTCTAACTCATTTTCTGTAATGGAGGAAACCTGTCTGTCAAAATCGCAGGACACTCCAATCAGAGGCTTATAAGGTAATATAGCATTTCCTTATGATTGCTATAAAATATAAATACAGTGCAGGGATTACTTTACACCCCTTTTGAAAACTTAAATGGGTTTTAGCGTTTGTACTTTGTGAAACTGTGCCCTGTACTGTCGTCCAGCAAGTTTTCGCATTTGTTCATGCCAAGTTTTCCCAGCCCTGAGGTCAAAGTCCAGTACGTGCTTTTCAGCTTGCAGAGGTGAATTTACCAGAGGCGACATAAGGTCACCAAGAACTTTGGTTTCTAATGGTGGTGAGAAGCTATAGCTTTCACTCCTGAGCAGAAAATGACAACACTCTCTTTACTGCGGCGCTCCACGGGTAAGGCTGCACAAGTCATCACTCACATAGGTGCAAAGGGGTAAGGTTGGGCACATCCATACCAGGATTGAGAGCTGACTGATGGGTTATTGCAGTAAAGCTCGGCCACCTAGGCTTGCCATCTGTTAATGTCAGTCCTACTAATTTAGCCCTTGGTGTGGGGGTCCGGGCACTGTTGCCATGGAGCATTTCACGGCACATTGAATGTTTGGATCCAACGTACGTATGAACTGCATTTTCCATTTAAAAGTGCACAAAATGATAGCGGGCATATTGTAATTATGTGGAGAAGAAGAGAGAGAGGGGGAATAATAGAGAGGCAATCCTTTCTTGCAAGACCCAAAAATGATGCTGCCCTCTGCAATTTTAAACGTCAATAACTCTTTCTGCCCGTTTTTGTGCTAGAATCATGCTGATTGCACCCGATGAAAATTGATGTGATTTTCTTTACAAGATTCACTATGTGTGATGACAGCGTGTTCTGAAAAGTGAATCTGATGTTGAATCAGGCTTCACTGGATTGATAGCACCTGACATGTTTTTTTATGCCTCCACATATATCACAGAGCCTTAATTGCTCCTTTGTGCAACATCCAGGGCAGTGGAGTATACTAAACATCATGTTGAGCCTTTTGGAGCAGCAATTTATAGTAGAGATCTTTCAAAAATTATTATACTCTATCCCCAAAAACATTGTTAAAAAATGTTCTATGAAGTAATATACTTGAAATAATGTGTAGACAAAATAATATCATGTTTTAATTTTCATAGATATATTTAACATTAAAGGGACTTTGGACTGGGTCAAGAAATAAGACTCATTAGTGGCTGTATTCGAAACTGCACTGCTAGTACGTACCCTACTGATTTGGCCAAAATTTTGTATGTAGTATTTAGTATGCAAAAAAAAGCAAAATGTGCAGTATGAAAAGAAATTTCTGCTGTCAGCAGGCGGCGGCTGCAACAGGCTCGCGCCTGGGTGAAGTGGGCTCTTTTACTCTGTGGGAGATCTTCCACAACGGAGTGGGGGAGAAAGCAAGTAGGACAGATCTGCCTAGTCCAGCAGCGGCTCACGCGATTCGTATACAAGCCACAATGCAGAGTGCAAACAACGTCACCTGGTTCAGCACCCTGGACAGCTGCAGGGGGGGGGGTTCGGAACAGCGGTGTGTCGGAATGGAGGTGTTTTGGAATGGAGGGCTGTGCCCGGTACGGTCCAACAGCTTCCAGCTGACTCTGATCATGCCAACCTGCTGCAACTTTTTCTTAGCAGCTCTCGAACAGGAACAGAACTAATGCTGCGTTCAAGACAACTCGGAGGTCGGAAATCCCAACTCGAAAATTTCTGACTTCCGACATCATTGCATTCACGCTGCTGGAACTCGGGAGAAAAAAAACATGGATACCTGAAGGAAGTTTGGCGTATTGTGGCTCATAGCTGAATACGAAAAAATAAATACAGCAGTAGGCTATGTTTATTTTGGAGGAGAGGAGACGCTGCAGATGACTGCACATATAATGTTACAGCCTTGATAACAGTTAAACCTTATTTCTGTCACATAAGAGGACCGAAATTTCACACCATACAACAATCACAGCTAAATATAAACGTATTTCATAGGCTACTGCAATAATACACAAAAATATGCATTCAAACCTCAACAAACAAATTAAAATGTCTAAATTCTAACCATTTAAGACGAGGGCCGCCATGTTTTGATGTTGTCGTGACGTCAAGTCTGAAAGTCGGAGCTCTGATATGATACCCGAGTTTCCGACCTGTAATTTCCGAGTTCGACGCCATTCAATTCATTTTTTCCGACTTCTGAGTTGTCTTGAACGCAGCATAAGAGGCTGTGTCTTCAGTGAAACACGATGACATGTCATGTCATGACATCATACTCCAGGTCGTCAGAGTCCAGGATGAGATAATTTGACCACCTGTTGTCCTTTTCTTCCCCCCCTGTACAGATACATGTATGTAGCCTATATACAGTATGTTCATCAATAACTGAATATCAAAATGATTAATCAAAATGAGTTAAATGTAGCCTAAACGTCGTTGCTCTTTATTCAGAAAACCCACCTGTTAGGCTACATCTAAAGTGATCTCAATATGTATCATCACAATAACAATGTTACATACATTGGTAGCTGTAAAAACTGAAAAATAAATGCGTTGGATTGGTGCTTACCTATGTCCTAAAAATACACTATAAGGAGTAAATAATCATCACATTAAAAGTTGCATGCGTTGTTTTTGATGCCTATTTGTTTCCCAAATATATAAGTGTGTGTGTGTGTGTGTGTGTGACGAATGGGTGAATAAAAAGCATTATCTTAAATCACTTTGTAGAACGGTGCTTTATGAAGTTCGGTTCATTTCCTTGCATTGGTTTACGGGGCAGAACTGCCTCGTCCAATATGGCGGACACGCTGATGTATCACAACAACTGGCCAACCTGCTCAGTGATCAATCTACGTATGGACACGCTCTAGCCTACAGTACGCAGCTTCTTGTTATGCGTGACGTTGTTTGCGCACGTCATTTTTGCATGCGTTTGCAAAAATATGCATGAATGTTACGTGTAGTCACTTTGCGTCGTGTGATTACCAGCATGCAGCAGTTATCATGTGTAAACGTGCGGGTGAACGGGGGACCATTATAAGTCAATGGGGAAACTACATGACACGCCATGCACTGCTTTGCTGCACAGTGAGCGATGCCTAAGTAACTATGCACTATTTGGCATTGTGTTAAACTTGTGGATCAAAACTGTTTAGGCATAAATGGAGTAAAGAGGTGGCATCTGAGTGAGGCTGGAAGTTAAGTGAACAAGCAGTTATATTGCTTACAGGGAAATTGCCGGTGGGGGAAAAAAAGCACATACTGTAGAAAAATATTAGACACTATTGGATGAGTTTTTTTCTTTATTTTCCTGAGCCATCCTGCTTTACAAACCCTGGCATTCACATGGTATTGTGGGCGTTTCATTATATATATTTTTTTATTACAGACATTTTTCCCAAGGGACATACTGCAGACGGTTGGGAGGAATGAGAGAAAATGAAAAATGCTAACTTCAAGTTTATGAGATTTTTTATTCAAGGGAAATAGATAAATAAAGGAAACAGTGTCCTCATGAGCTGGGAGTCCAGAATAAAAATGACAGATCAGATATCAGGGCCATACAACTCTAATGTGTGCCTGTTAAAAAACAATAACAGTAATATGTCTATCATAAATTACCAGCAGTAATATATATAATCATTAAGCAACAGATCTCTACTCCACCGCCTCCCTCTCTCTTTTTTCTGCTCTGACTGCTCTGGCCAGGTTCTCCTTTATTCTGTTTTCCTGCAGACTCTCAATCCGTCTCATTGTGAATCTCATAACTCTGGCAAGTATTTGCTCTTTCTTGACTCCATCTCAGTGTGGCCTTTGTTGTCCTGTCAAACACTCTGCACCTAATTGTTTTTGATAAAAGCACTTTCTAATTAAACGTACAGCAACCTCATCTGAGAGACGCATTATGATTATATACCAGCGGCCTGTGTAATACAGGGTCTTCAAAAGGAAATGGATTCTCTCGCCATCTCCTCCAACCTGTTTTATTCAATATATTTCAAGAGAAAAAAAGAGAATGAAAAATAATTCAGAGGGAAAGCACAACCATGATGCCCGGCACACTGATTCATTCTCCCATGCTGTGAATCTGCCTGTATGCTACAGTACTGTATGCTGTAAAGTAAAGTTCGACCTACTGTGTGTCCCAGCTTACTGTGACACCTCTTTATACCCAAGCTAAACCTTCAAGTTAGAGTGAAAAATAACATGTTTTTCTTGGATGTTTGTGGCTCATTACACTTAAGCCTGGGGACAGTAATCTATGAGATTACAAATAAGTGGGCCCCAGCGCTGGAAGGCAGGATCTGTGCATTTTTGCGTGGGGAGAGGGAATTTGGCAGGCTGTTGTCAAGCCAGTGGATCAAAGTCCCTTTCCCACTGCAGTGGCTCATCACAACAACAGAGAGAGAGAGAGGGAGAGAGAGAGAGAGGGGGGAGAGGAGGGGAGAAATAAAGGGAGACAGAGATCTTGGAGGAAGACAGCTTACGCCACTCATGGTTGGCTTACTGTGCACACTTGCTTCACATTTGAGATCCAAAGCCCATACTGAGCATAGCTCAATAAAGCACTCAAGTCAGCAGGGGAGACTAGATGTGCTGTCAGTGTCACTACATCCAAATGGATCGTGACAGTGACACATGAGCACGTACAGAAGAAACGTCTCCATGCAAAAATATGAAAAGGATGTCGACATTTGGAAATGTTATGGTTAAAAAAGCTGTACCAAAACTTTCAGGATTCATTCCGACACTTTGGAATTATTCGATACCGTGCTGTTGTAAACACACTGCTGAGTTGTAAAAAAAAAAAAAAAACATCAGTTTGTACAGTGCAGAGTATCTGTTCTGACCAACTGTAAGATAATGTCATTAATTAGAAAAAGACCCTTACCTACTGCCTCTAATTTCACATTAGTCACAACTTCCCTGAGAGGGAGTACACGTATAATCCATGTACTCTGCATCACACTGCAGCAGCCTCTGTGCTCCGTCTGAATCTTATTTCCCCCCTTGCACCAAGGAGTGCATATAAGCATAAAATTCTGTCTCTGGCTACAGGCATTTTCCATGTGACTTGATATCTGTGGACATTAGAATAATGCCACATCCACGGAAGGAAAACAGATTTGCAGACAAAAACAGAACATCAGTTAAACCGGGCTTTGGGATTACTACCACTACTATCGAGGTGCCCTTGAGCAAGCTCCTTTATCCCCAATTTCTCTACACAGTTGTCAACCACAATGCCCGGCAAACTGCAGCATGAAATCTTCTGCGGATGATTATTCAGCCACAATTTCCTTGATGAAAAGGACAGAGACGGTCTTGGTGAAAACACTGGTCGGTTATAATGCAAGGGAAAAAATGGCCTTGTTACGTATCACAGCAGATTATGCATCTTTAAACAACCCTCTCACACCTATATTTGGACATTTTAATCGAGACGTTAAGTAATATCTGCAGTGCCTGTCACGGTTAGGCAGAGCTCGGCCCCCCTCTCTCCGTCGGTGTCTCTCAGCATTCATTATTAATCAGAGAATGTTCGTTTTGGTTCCACGATCGCTTTGATAATCAAGGTTGCTGATGGGAGAGCACACTTTCGAAATTGATAGTTTGAGCATGGACTACTCAAGGGACAAAAAATGTTAATTAATTAAGCAATAAGGTGAATAGAAAGTACTCAGGATGTGTTCAGAAGTCTGGAGCCTCCTGAAACAGTCATAATGCATTATCAATAAACACCACCAAAAACTATTCATCTGCATTATTATGTTGTCGTTACTAGACCACAGTGATCTCAGCGAATACAAAACCAGGTATGAAGTATCAATTTAGTTAATAACAGCTAAAAATTACACACAATAGGCTTTTTGTTTCCTATTGAAGAAGGATAAAGAAAAAGAATCACTGTTTTTAAAATATTTTACAATAAGTTTGCAAAGACTGTGCTTCAATACGATTTAAGAACAACTTAATTTGTTTACCACAATATTTATATGATTGCAATTTCAGTGATCTAACTTTTTTTTCTTTTGGATTTTGATAAATGAATAAACTTGATAAGTTCCATGTCTATTCCGTTGTAACTCCAAGTGACTGATGTGTAATTACCAGGTGGGACCAGCACGGTTGAGTGTTTACAAAATGCAGAGATCAATCAAAAGTCTCTGTACATTCTGTGCCTTGGGGATGAGATGACGCCATGCCAACACTTCACTGTTATTTCAGGCCATGCCATTGAAACTGTCTTTGCTGCGGGCTGTAGATGTTTGTTTCAAGGCTTTCTTTGTGTGTGTGACATCAATTAGCCTGAACCAAGCAGCGCTTCCCCACCCGGGAGTCTCTCTAACATGCAGTGAATCATATTCATGGACCTGAGTCTGAATCTATGAAGTGAAGGTTTTTGGACGTTTGATGGCAGAATGTTGAACTGTTATTTCCTTGGCCAAGCATATTATTTTTTCACCTGTGTCTGTTTATTTGTCAGCAAGATCACGCAAAAAGTACTGAACCGATTTGCACTGAGCTTGGCGAAAGGATGGGGGATTGGCCAAGACCCCCTGTGGCCCAGTCCACATTGTGGGCTCACAAAACCCTAAGCCACAATGAGCAAAACTGCTGTTATTGCCAGGAAATCTGTCCAATTGTGGTGGAAATATTTCAGTGAAGGAGCCACCGACTGGCAGACATTACTGTATCATCCCTAGAATATATTATATATGAGTTTTAATGCTTGTGGTACAGAAAATCAGGTGAGGGTCAATATCATTAGGTTTTTATCTTCTTAGCCTTATGAATGTCTGCACTAAGTATTGATGGGGAAGATATGCAAACATTCAGCTTTCAACAAGGCCTCAGAAAAAAAAATACATTCATCCTCTGCGACTGCAATCTATGGAAACAATAAAAAACAGAGAAGAAGCACTTTACTTTTTATTTAATCTCTTAGCCACTATGCAGCAAAATCTGAGATCCCACCTCATACTCCACATAAAAGGGGCTCTGTTGAAGTGTGTCTTCTCAGTAAGCACTGGGTGAACTTGTTTTTCCCCACTAAACTCAACGCTAATGACAACTGTGATTTTCTTTGTTTATTTACTTTCGACTTTCACAACTCAAAACTTCAAAGCATGTAAACAAAAAAAAACACAGGCCAAAGAATTTTCCCCTTCCTATACTGTATTCAATCAGTCTTCAGTTTATGGTTAGTTAGAGAAATGATGCTTCTGACCACGCCTCATTAAAAAGTTAACTCAGCTTATTACCTCAAAACAACCACAGCAACATTATTGTACACGGGGGAATTAAAGCAGAAGTAAGCGATCCGGTGGTTTTGGCTAACTTCTTGTCAGCCAATGGAGTTAGCAGTCCCCGCCCTCGTCCCTACGTCACCACATTCACGCGCATCCCTTGGCTGCACACACAGAGAGGACCGCCCCTTTATGCCGTTCTCTCTCCTCATTGGATAAAGGTTGTAGGATACAAGGAAAGTTTTCTCCTTGGTTTACAGCAGAGCAGAGTGACTGACAGACCCATGTTTCAGACCAAACACTCTATAGAAGTAATTGCTGTCGGAAGATAGAACTATTTAAAGGGATAGTAGCATTTTTTTTAAAGTGTGGTTGTATGATCTACAAATAGCCCCTAAGTACTTTAATTGCAGTAGCACTTTGAGTGGCTGGGAAAAAATTATATTATAGTGAACAATGGAACTGTGTTTTTTTTTTTTTCAGGTAAAACCTCTTTTAGGCCGCGAAAATAGGCCATTTCTTTGGGTCTGTTCACAACACTGTATGTTGTAAATCTCTGGGCAGGGCTATGGGCTGGCGTTGCTAACGGGAGGAGTGCAGAGAGTCTTCTACTGCAATTAAAGTACTTTGGGGCTATTTGTAGATCATACAACCCCACTTTAAAAAAAAATGCTACTATCCATTTAACACTTATATTACCACACATATTCTGCTTACTTCTTCTTTAAATACAAAATGTAATTCATCCTATAGTAAAGATGTCAAAATCGAGAACAATACAAACTGGTCTTTAGGAACACCTTTATGTCTGACTACTCCATGGAGTAAAAGGAGCAGAAATTCAAAAAGAATAACACACAAATCATAGCATACACAACAACATCATGCACTCTGCTGGCAAACATACCTCATCTGCTATACTCTGTCCTTAACCGCTCCGCCTAATGTTGTTCTGGCATCGAGGTGTAAATTGCGTTCAGGTAATGGGACATGGCTTCAAATGAAAACTCTTGTGGTGGGCGTCTGCCTAAGAGGATACAGTTTGAGTCAGAACTGAGTGACAATGATGATGTAGCAAGGACAGCAGGGGTGAACTGTTAAAAAGCAGCAAGAGGTCATAACACACAGAGCCTACACAGCAACTGAAAACCAAGTTGATGTATTTCATCAACAGTGGGAGAGACGCCTGTAGGCACAAACAGATAAAGAAAGCTGTGAGATTGCACCAAACGTGTGATCGATGTAAGAGAAGCCAATTTCATGGGTGCCATGAAGTCCTGGCAAATGTGCTGCTGCATGCAGTCGTTTTATGAATAAAAGAAAAAAAAGCTCTGAACACAGTGAGGCATTTTAAAGAGTTAAGTATATAGAGTATGTGCGAGTTCCGGATGGTATGATAATGAAATAAATGTTGCATTTGAGCTGCACGCAGGCCATCGGGTACTGCTAGTTCAGTATGCAGTATATACAGCTGCATCAGAGATGGGCACTTTAAACTGCTCTAAGATTAGACTCCCTGCTTTAAGCAACAGGAGACTGGATGTCCCCGGTCAAGTTGAATGCCAATACACAAATTCAATGAGCCTGCGAGCTCAAGTGCAGGGAGGATGATGTTCCATATACCCTCATGACTCCAGGGAGAATTGTCAGTCCACTGAAAGATGAGATTAAGAAGGAGCGAGACATAAGAGTACAGCACATAGATATTATACAGTCACCGTACCGTTAAATATGTGCAGCCTCGGCAGCATCACTTCTCACACATGATAAATGAGAATAAAAATAATCTTTCTACCCTGCAACTGATAAATTGATAAATCCCACTAGATCAATTCCAGCTGAAATCCTCTCTGCAGATAAATCAGTCTGCCACTTACTTCCAGCGTCAGAAATAATGCTTAAATATCATGTTAAGGTGAGTCTCTTCCATCTGTTCCCTCACATCACTGTACCATCTATACTATAATTTATCCCCTGTTAACTTTAGTCATTTTGAAGAGGTAGTCCTGCAGCTTAAACCTTCCACTTGTTCTCTTGACCCTATTCCAACAAAATACCACGAATACCAACTATAGTCGGGTGATTTCTCTACTTCTTCCAGACATGCTTTCAAATTCATCAAGGCCATCTATTACCAGCAAATACAGACTAATCTCAAACCTTCATGCTATTAGCCAAGTACTTGAAAAGCCCCCAAACAACTGCACAGCTACTCAGCTCTTCACAACCTGTATAATGTGTATCAGGTGGGTTTCAGAGGGACTCACAGCACTGAAACTAAATTTCTTTTATTTTCTGTGGGGTTCCACAGTGCTCAATTCTTGGTCCACCACTATTCAATCTGTACATGCTTCCTCCTGGTACGATCAAATGGCATTGTGCAGCATATGTCTTGCGATTCCTGTAATACACAGCTGTAAATAAGCATGTGAAATGCATTTATGATGTAATCCACTGTATGTCTCAAAACTATAACCTAAAGAAAATACTGTCATTCTAATAGAATGCAAAAAAAGTACAAAGCACAAAGGCAGGATCATGTTAACCTTTTTCTTCAAGCACAGTGAGCCTCAGAGTTATTATTGAACTCTCAGCATCACATCGTGACCATTGCAAAAGTAATTTTCTACTATTTAAAAAATATTTCTAAACTTAATGTGACTCAGAAAAATGGGTCCATTGGTGCGATCATCCTCAGCAGACTACATTAGTGTAAAGCCCATTTTGAAGCACTTCCTCGCCAAAACAAAAGAGTATTAAGTGGGACTATGGGAAAACCCAACACACTGAAAACAATTCACTGGCTGCTGGTATAATACAGAACAGACCTTAAAATACTCTGCACACCGCGACACACATCGTAACATTGTATATGTTATGTAACGTTATCCACCGCTCCATTTATTGATTTTTCGCCAGCTTCGTTGTAAACAGATGCACATGGGCGAGAGGAGCGTAACCAAAACAGCGGAAAAGCGAGCGGACTTGCATAGTTCCCCTTTAAAGTTGTGTTAAACATTTCTTTTCACTCATGCTTTTGGGGAGTTGGAAGTAAAAGTTGAAGTCTGTGTGTGTGTGTGTGTGTGTGTGTGTGTGTGTGTGTGTGTGTGTGTGTGTGCACTGTTGTTCCTATCTAAGAGGGGACATCGGCGTCGTTACACATTCACCAACAGGGGACTAAGCAGCCAACAGGGGACTTTTTTTAGGTCCCCTGTTGGACATGCTTTAAATCAACTTAAAATCATGTGAAAAACCTTCTGGTTAATTTTTTTAACTTTAGCCAAGAGGGGACCTGAGTGTGTGTGTGTGTAAAATACCATATTCAGCAGTGCCCCGGCAGGCTGGAGCAGGGGTTTTAACGACTCATTCACACACGTCGTTTCTTACACTCCTCCATAGTGTGAACGACTTGCAGCCCCGGCAGCCTTTCAGACTGTAGAGAGGCTATCAAACAGGCTCCTTAGTGAACAAACCAGTACCTTGATACATAATTTGTTATTCTTTGTAACAAAATATGAAGGTTCCGTTTTCATGGATGTCTTAAGTTTAAACTCAACACTGTATTAGGTATAATAGACATTTTAAAATATTGAAAAAATTGAACACCCATAACACAATTAGAAATAAAATGGTCATTTAGATAATTTCTGTTGAATTCTGATTAAACATTAAAAATAATTGACCTTGCTATTGATATATTATGTAGAAGTAAACCATCAATAGATAGATAGATAGATAGATAGATAGATAGATAGATAGATAGATAGATAGATAGATAGATAGATAGATAGATAGATAGATAGATAGATTGATTGATTGATTGATTGATTGATTGATTGATTGATTGATTGATTGATTGATTGATTGATTGATTGATTGATTGATTGATTGATTGACTTTATTAATCCCGAAGGAAATTCAGGTAAAGGTAATATGGGAAGAGTAACTGATATTAAAGTATTGGCACGGCAATTTGTTATCTTTGGGGAAAATACAGAGGGTTTGGGAGATCATCAGTTTGTCAGAGATACAAGGGATAATTTGTTGAGAGGATTAATCTCACAAAGTCCCCATGTTAAACTATTGCCAGACACATTTCTACAGTCTATTAATTTTTCACTGTACTGGTGTTTTATACTACTTAACTGCATTGTTGTCATGGGAAAATACTTAAACTACTCACAGTTTGACATGGCCTGATGGCTCAGAGCCACAAAAAGTTACTTTTTGGCCACGTACATCTCATATAGATGAAGCTCTGTTGGGGCCACCTATGGTCAGACTTTTAGTTTTTAAATGCATATGATTTCAATTAATTTTAATGTATTTGCGTCATAAATCTGTATAGGAATTATTTGTTGATTTACTCTGTAGAAAAGGTCCACACTTGGTTTATATGGAATGACAGGGGTCCACTGTTGGTTGGTGCATAATGATACAAGTTCCCACTTAGTTAGCATGGAGTGAAATACACACTCCATCATGTATGAATAAGAAAGAAATAAGCAAAAGTGATCATCCGTAAGAGACATTTTTCATCAAAACTTAACACAAACATTTCTAATAAAGTAGCACCAATAATGTTTTCATTATTTTTAAATGTAGGTTGTACTACTGCAACACACATATCTACAGTCTATTAATTTTTCCCCTACAAGAGTTTTATACTCCTTGACTGCATTGTTGTTATAGGAAAAATATTTGAATTAAAACTCAGGGTTTTAGGTCATTTTAATGTACTTGCATCATGAATCTGTATTTATGAGGATGTATTTTATTTACTGTTTTACATTACAGAAAAAGGTCCACACTTGGTTTATATGGAATGACAGAGGTCCACTGTTGGTTGGTACGGAGTGACACACACACTCCAGCATGGGTGGATAAGCAGAAATGAGATAAATTGCTAAGTTTTAAGATACATTTTTAATCTAAATTTAATACAAACATTTGTAACTATTAATACACACACACACAAACACATCAAACTCACATATTTCAACTTAAGTAGCACTGGTAAAGTTGTAATTGTAGTTTTGTTTTTAAACATGGGGTTAGGGTTAGTTACTGTGAAAACTCAATGGCAACCTATCATGATACTTAAGGGAATATTTCAGTTATTGACATTTATTGATCAACAATAAAACATGTATGGGGAAATAAAAGAGGAGCTGGGGGGTCATCAGTTTGTCTGAGATACAAGGGATAGGCTAATTCTTCTAGAGGATGGATTAACCTCAAAAGCTCAAAACTTTCATCAAAACTTAATACAAACATTTATAATGAAGTAGCAACGGTAATGTTGTGTTTTTTTATGTGGGGTGTACTGTGAAAACTCAATGGCAACCTACGATGATATATTATGTACAAGTAAACCATCAAAGAGGTACTGATATATTTGATATGGGAAAATACAGAGGGAATGGGGGATCATCAGTTTGTCAGAGATACAAGGGATAATTCATTGAGAGGATCTCTATGTTAAACTATTGCCACACACATTCACACAGTCAAAATGTTTTTAAACTGCCACGACCTCGAGAAAGCCATCCATGCGTTGCAGTAATCAGTTCTAGATTGGACTATTGCAATGCACTTTATGTTGGCGTCTCCCAGTCTTTACTCAGTCGCCTCCAACTTGTCCAAAACGCTGCTGCCCGTCTTTTAACTAACACTAATAGACGTGAGCACATTACTCCTGTTCTTAACTCCCTTCACTGGCTCCCTGCCCCTTACAGAATTGATTTTAAACTTTTAATGTTTGTTTTTAAAGCACTTAACGGCCTGGCCCCACTGTATTTATCTTAGCTACTTTATTAGAAATGTTTGTGTTAAGTTTTGATGAAAAATGTATCTTAAGGATGATCACTTTTGCTTATTTCTTTCTTATTCATACATGATGGAGTGTGTATTTCACTCCACTTACTTACATTCAAATCAGACTGACTGAGACATGGGTAAATGCAATATAGAGTCACAGAGCATTTTTATGAGCTACCATTCTCTGCCAGAAATGTTGTCTGGGAACAACAGTTTACTTAACATGGCACAAGAAATTAGGATTCATCAGATTGTCAGAGATACAAGGGATAAGGCATTGTGTGGATGGAATAACCCCAAATAGCTCAATGTTGAACTGCTGCAACACAAATAAAAAAAGTTGACAGTGGTGTGGACCGTGTCTGAGGAATATAGTTCTTGCTGTGTCCTAATTGTCCTTTACAAGGCTTTGTAAGGCTTTGCATGTGTTTTTATATTTATGCGTTCCTTCGTTTCCCTTGATTTTCTAAATACCTTTTAATGAGTAGTTTAACAGGGGGGTTTTGGGGTTATTCCGTCCACACACTGACATATTCCCTGTATCCATGACAATCTGATGAATCCTAATTTCTTATTCCATGTTAATTGTTGTTCTCAGACAGCATTACTACTAGCAGACAATGGTGGCTCATATAAAGGCCCTGTCACAGAACATTATAACACACCTTCACAAAACTCATTAAAGAACTGACAATTCTTTAGACAAAATGGAATATTACTGGTACACCCACTCTTTACAGTTGCCACAGAAGTTGAGTCACCAAAGGCCATAGGTGCGTAGGTAGCACATGGCCAACCTAAGACCTGGGAATACCTGTGTCTCAGTCGGTCTGATTTGGATATAAGATGTTGGCTGAAAGAAGGTAGAAACTCTGAAGCCCAACCTGAAAATGCTTAACGACCATCGTCAGCGACAAACCATCCCCCACACTGCCCACACTCAAGGACTGACACAGGTCATCTGGCACTCACTCCGCTCTCACTCCATTCACTCACTTCTCAGATCCCAGTTCAACAACTCTACCTTAAAGTTAGGATCTGTGAAATACATGAGTGCTGGTGACTTAACTACTTCAATGTCGAGGAATGTTTTGTGCCCACATCATAGACTGAAACCCCATTAAAAATGTTTAACCCTACTTAGAAAACTGTGTGTAAATGTAATGAAGTCACATTGCTTACTACAACATGCACAAGGTTATACCTAGATAATAAGGAATATACACACTTGTGTTTAGCTGGGTACTGAAACAAACGAAAATCATTAGGAAACAACCAAAATAGATAACAAATGAATTACTTAAAATATGAATAAATTAGATAACGTTTTACCATCTTCTGAACACAATTAATTGAATTTGTTTATAATCCACTTCAGATGCTATGAATAAGGTAATATGGGATTGTTGAATGTACAATCCACACATCCTGAAAGCAACCAGACCCATTTCTGCTGAGCACCAGTGTGAACTGAATACAGCTTTTATTGTGTACTTCCCACTTAATGTAAACTCTCTGACCCTGTGCCAATCCTGTACCCTTTGACAACTTTAAATTAGGTTTCAATTCATACACCAATTTCATCTATAGATGTGTATGACTATGTGATACAGTGTGTAATATACAGAAAAAAAACACAAATTTAGCTTTAGTTTTCATTTTTGTTGTGGACCAAAAATATTCAGACAGGTATACATGAACTCCAGTAGAGCTACTAGTTTGGTAAGTAAAAATGTGTGTTGCAGTAGTTCAACAGTGGGTATTCTGGAGTTATTCCATCCACTATAGCTGATTTATCCCCTGTATCTCTGGCAATCTGATTAATCCTAATTTCAGACAACATTTCTACTGGCACACAATGGTAGATCATATAAAGGCTGACAAAATATTATACTGATCACAAGGCATCACACACCTTTACAAAACTCATCAAAGACTTGACAGGGTGGATTATTTCTGGGACACCCACTCTTTACAGTTGTCACAGAAGTCCATAGGTGTGTAGCACATGGCCAACCTAGGACTGGGGAATTCCACTGTCTGTTAGTCTGATTTGGATATAAGATCTTGGCTGAAGGATGTTAGTCTTTTCCAGGTTGCCCTTCAGAGTTGCTAACGACCATCGTCAGCTACAAGAAACCATCCCCCACACTGCCGACAGTCAAGGACTGACACAAGTCGTCTGGCACAGATTTAAAGCCCTCACTCACTTCACTCACTTCTCAGAAGCCAGTTCCACATTTAGAGTGGAGAGTGGAGGTAGAGTTAAGCCTACCACACACATAAAGATAATCGGGCTGATTTTGCCCCGATTTTCCCCCTTCCGACCAAAGACAAAAATCGGCCGATTATCCTAAGGTTTTAAGATTATTTTATGAGATTCTCTTGTAGTGTGTGGTGTGTTAAGAGTCAAAATTCTCACAACAATCGCCTCGGAAAACGTTCGGCGCCAATAATCGTAAATATTAAACATGTTCAATATTTACAAATCAAAAGTCATCTTGCGTGTGGAAAGCTGGTGTTGTGCTGAGAAGTGCCTGCTTGCCAAGCTCTGCATGCTGCTCGCGGCAAGCCACTTCTCGACACAACACCGGCAATCCCACAGAGAGCCACGGTGCAGCCCTGGCATTACTTGAGGTTCACACAGACATTCACGCATACACGGGAGATTTCCTGATAGCCGATAGCAAAGACGGTAGCGATCATAGCCGGCAACAGCCAGCAATAGAGCAGCCATGTTTAAACGATCATGTGACCGCCGCTCACAGCCGCTTTACTGCTCGGCGTCCGAAGCCACAGACACACAGACACACACAGATGGTATCGTTGTAAAGGCTTAAGTGTCCCGCTTTCATTTAAAAAAAATTACATCGCTCTCATTGTCCATTCCGGAAATAGACCCGAAAGAGTAGCTACAACAATACTGATCTCTTTCTGAGTTTTCTGACCAGAGGGTCAAGATTCTGAAAAATCTTAATGTGTGTGGTGAGCTGTGTTTGGAATATCACAGCACACCACACACAATATGATCAAAACTGTTCAATCACAGATTTTTTATCTTCATGTGTGGGGTCTTTCACAGATAAAAAAAATTGGTTGAAATTTAGAGAATCTCTATGTGTGTACCAGGATTTAGGATCTGTGAAATACATGAGTGTTGATGACTTCACTACTTCAATGTAGAGGAATGCTTTTGTGTCCACATCATAGACTGAAGTCTATGGGTGGGAATTGAGAACCGGTTCCTCTTCAGAACTGGTTCCCACGTGACCATTTCCTTGGGATTGTGTGCGCGCCTGCTTAATGATTCCGCTAATCGATTTTGCTTTTTTTCCTTTGCAAATGTGCATGTTTCTAACCCAAACAACACATGCCGTGTTCAGGTCAGAATGAAGGCAAACACGGCGTCGAGACAGAAGCGCTCTAAAGTGTCGGGGTAGATGTAATGTGACAAAAAATATTCAGATTTATAAAACACTGCATACACACACTTGCAAGTAAAGTGCCTACAAGGCACATACATACTGTAGATAGTAAGGAATATACACACTTGTGTTTAGCTGGGTACTAAAACATCAAAAAATCATTAGGAAGCAACCCAAATGTGTAACAAATTAATCACTGAATCAGATTGCCGTTCTACTATTTGTTTTCAAAATAAATTTGATTAGAATTAGATTTATTGTGTACCTCCCACTTAACTCATTGAGTGCCATTGACGTACATATACGTCAAACGCAGTTTTCTGCGGCTGGTAAATGGGGACGCTGTCGCCCACACTGTGAGTAATTTTGGGGCTTCTGGGATGTGTAGAACGAATGAGACTGTAGATCAGAGCAAGAAGTGAAGAAGAAGGAGAAGACGAGTGCGATCGCTACGGAGATAAAAAAAAGTTGGAAAAAGTTTCTATTTCTAGAGAAAAACGACGGGCAGAGCCTGGAACAAGTGTAACGTGGAGCTGTGATGAAAAATTTCTCTTACGGATGATCACTTTTGCTTATTTCTTTCTTATTCATACATGATGGAGTGTGTATTTCACTTCATGCTAACTAAGTGGGCACTTGTATCATTATGCACCAACCAACAGTGGACCCCTGTCATTCCATATAAACCAAGTGTGGACCTTTTTTTTCTGCAATGCAAAACAATAAGTAAAATGCATCCCTATTAATATAGATTTAGAATGCAAGTACATTAAAATTGATTGAAACCATGTGCTGTTAAAAAGTAGAAGAGTGACAATAGGTGGCCACCACAGAGCTTCATCTATATGGGACATTAGGTGACTACAGAATAACACTTTGTGGCTCTGGGCCATCAGACCATGTTGAATCCTGAGTTTAGTTATTTAAAGTAGTTTTCCCATGACAACAATGCAGTCAAGGAGTATGAAACTTCAGTAAGTCAAAAACTTGACAGACTGTAGAAAGGTGTGTTGCAGTGGTATATCATATTACTTAGTGAGGTTAATCGATCCTCTAGAAGAATTATCCCTTGTATCTCAGACAAACTGATGACCCCCCAGCGCCTCCTTTATTTTCCTATACATGTTTTATTGTTGAGCCATAAATGTCAATAACTGAAATATTCCCTTAAGTATCTTGATAGGTTGCCATTGAGTTTTCACAGTACATTCCATGTTTTAAAAAAACTACAATGACAACTTCACCAGTGCTACTTTAGTTTAAATATGTGTGTTTGCATGTGTTTGTGTGTGTGTGTTGTGTGTATTAATAGTTACAAATGTTTGTATTAAATTTAGATTAAAAATGTATCTTAAAACTTAGCAATTTATCTCATTTCTGCTTATCCACCCATGCTGGAGTGTGTGTGTCACTCCGTACCAACCAACAGTGGACCTCTGTCATTCCATATAAACCAAGTGTGGACCTTTTTCTGTAATGTAAAACAGTAAATAAAATACATCCTCATAAATACAGATTCATGATGCAAGTACATTAAAATGACCTAAAACCCTTAGTTTTAATTCAAATATTTTTTCCTATAACAAAAATGCAGTCATGGAGTATAAAACTCTTGTAGGGGAAAAATGAATAGACTGTAGAAATGTGTGTTGCAGTAGTACACCCTACATTTAAAAATAATGAAAACATTATTGGTGCTACTTTATTAGAAATGTTTGTGTTAAGTTTTGATGAAAAAAAAATATCTTAAGAATGATCACTTTTGCTTATTTCTTTCATATTCATACATGATGGAGTGTGTGTGTCACTCCATGCTAACTAAGTGGGAACCTGTGTCATTATGTACCAGCCAACAGTGGACCCCTGTCATTCCATATGAACCAAGTGTGGACCTTTTTTCTGCAATGCAAAACAATAAATAAAATGCATTCCTATTTCCTATTAATTGGTTGAAACCAAATGTCTAGAGCATTTTGACTATTTAAAATTGAGATGATAGTAGATCCCCTCTTGGACTGCTAAGAATGACAGAGGCAACGCATTTATGGATGAGTAAAGACGGACGAGCAAATTATCTTTGTTAAGAAAAAAGAATTAATCTATATTAAAGCCGGTTTAAAGTAAATGTTGTTGCTGATACTGCAGAACTTGATATTAGTGCATGCAGTCATGTTACTTCTGAACTGCATGCAATTCAATAAAAAATATTCACTCTCAAATGTGGCCATGATTATATATTTATATACAATTTGTACTACAGAGACTTTAAAATAAGTAATGATAACTCTAAAGTTATATTATCCATTTTTGAAAGAAACTGAGAAAGTCATTGTTGTGAACAAGGACTCATTAGGTAAATGAATGGGTCGTTAGGTGAATGAATGGGTGCAGACAGCTCCACTGCAGTATGTGGAGGTCCACTCTTTGATAGGTAAATGTCGCTCAGAGATCCAAGTCCCCTCTTGGCAATTTCTTTAAAAATAATTAAAAGTCACATTTTCAGTAATATTATGGTAAAACACCTTAAAAGTAAATGTTATATTCCATGTTTGTTTTTTCAAAATAAGTGTAAACATAAGACCCCTCTTGGCAGCTTGGCCCGACAGGTCCCCTGTTCCCCCTATTGGTATGTATGTGTATGTGTGTGTGTGTGTGTGTGTGTGTGTGTGTGTGTGTGTGTGTGTGTGTGTGTGTGTGTGTGTGTGTGTGTGTGTGTGTGTGTGTGTGTGTGTGTGTGTGTGGGCTTGTATTTATATTCTGGTGCAGCTCTAAACCCGAATACACACTGGCCCATGGGGATTGTGTCACCCTTGGGACAAGAACTGAGCTCCCCAACAGTGGGGACTGCTTTTTGAAGGCGAGCAGGCTTGGTTTTTGGGTTTGGGGTTAGAATTAAGTTTTGCACATGCCTTGCTTTGCTGTACTTGTGTTTCATATGCACAAAATGTTATTTTGGTGTTTTATTTGATTTTATATTTCATTGCAAAACACAAATTTTTCCTATACATTGTGCAATACAGTTATGTGGATTTTACACTGATTTGAGCTGCACACTACTATACACCCGTGATGTCAGAATTGTTGATTTTTGAGAACAGTGTATCTTCACATCTGTGTGTTTGCCATAGGGCATAGCTTGATAGCAAGTTGTAATCATAGACTGGTAGCAGTAATAAGGGTGAGGAAACAAGAAGTGGTGGTGGTTTAAGAAGAAAAGTAGACCGGAAACTTTTAGAAATGATTGCTGGCTTTATGTCTCACACAAACATGGTCAAGGACACTGTGGAACAACTGCAATTTATCAGGCAGTTAAGATGCAGGATACTGACTACAGCACCAGGGTTTGAGGTCTATGAACTCGTGTGCTTTACTTTTGTTTACAGGTTACCTACGCCGAGTTCTTTAAGGGAAGGAAAGCTGTCTAGCTGTGAACAAAATGATGCAGAGGCTCGAGAAGCTTGAAGTGAAGCCACATTCAGTCAGAAGCTGTGAAAAAAAAACCCCAAAAAGATCTGTTTGTAGTAAAGGATAAAAAGATATCAACGTCGTCTTCTTCTTAAAATGTTCAGCGTAAGGGAAAAAACATGTCAATGTTACTGCTCCTCACTACAAACTACTCTTTGTAGTGAATGATAAAAGATAAATAGTACATCTCGCATGCATGTGTTTTAATAATAAAGGATAACAGGTGTTGCTGCTCCTCTGCATCCTATCTCAGTGTGTGAGGCAGCATGAAGTTTTCCATTTGTCCCCCTTAGGTGAACAAAAGAGAGCTCATAAACCAAAGGAAACTCATAACCCCAAGAAAAGAGAGGCAGACAGGCCCTGTTCCCGTATAGGACCAGAGGGGCTGTAGTCACAGTCCTCACAGGCTGCTAGTGCTTCCACTAACCCAAGGGAACAGTTAAATTGATCAACAACTGAATGAAATACTGTTGGTGCAATATTTTCTTCAAATTCAGAGAGATGGACTTGACTTTCAACTGTGACTTCCATGATATAACAGTGGACTGTCATCAATATTTCATCATACTGAGGAATCCAGTGTATACTCTTAACTGATCAGACTGGCTGATTATAAGGCGCCTCTGTGACTGCCATGTGGTTTTGAACTCACACACCATGGGGTGCTTATTTGCATAGGTCTCTGGCAATTGAATATTCCTCCTCTATACACAGCAAAAAAAGAGAGAGAGAGAGAGAGAGAGAGAGAGAGAGAGAGAGAGAGAGAGAGAGAGAGAGAGAGAGAGAGAGAGAGAGAGAGAGAGAGAGAGAATCATGCAGCACTTTTTTGTTTGCCTAAACATTTTAAGTGTTTGCACTGCAGGAAGGTTAAAATGAGGCAATGGATATCTGCAATACTGCCAGGTATTCAAGAGGGAAAACAAAGCATGAATGCCTGAATATTAGTTTTGATTGTCTGAGAATCTGTCGATATTAAGAGTGATACAGAATGAAGCACAGTGACAGATAAACACTGGAATTGAAAGTTATTCACTTTGAGTAGCTGCAGCTGCTTACGTACAGTATATGCTTCCAAGGCTCAGCTTCTAATGCTGGGTATTTAAATCAGTAAGCCAAGGAACAAACAAAGAAGTGACAGGTTCTAGCATGCATAATTAATCAGAGTCGCATTTATTTTCTTTTGTTCCCAACGTCCAATGACTATTCCTGCCCTTTCCAGGCATTTCATATTACAGGCTGACACCTTAGCAAAATAGATGGGCCTAGTAGGC
The DNA here is from genome assembly GCF_905171665.1 of Trachurus trachurus. NCBI lineage: Eukaryota > Metazoa > Chordata > Actinopteri > Carangiformes > Carangidae > Trachurus > Trachurus trachurus. Next base: position 35,400,523 of record NC_139896.1, read on the forward strand.
CCCATGAAACTGAAGAGATTGATAAGGAAGGGATCATGTTGATGTCATATTATATGTACCTATCAAAGTTCAACATTTTCTGGATACATGTCTTTGTAATGGAATTGACAGGAAAATGATGAGGAGTGATATGCAACATGTGTCCTAAAGGTTCACAGTGTAGTTCATGCTCCGAGGCCACCAGGGTGATGGATCTACCATTAATAATACTAACAATGTGTCGAGCCACATTAATAAGGATGAAAAAGCTGAGGGAGGTTGAATACACGAGTTGAACTTTTGAGAATGTTGCCTGACTTTGTAGCTTTGTGAAAGCCAACGTGGGAAATAATAAGTCGTGTGAGAGAGAGCAGAGTGACAGCATCCGGGATGAGAGGGACCACCCACACCAAGAGCTGAGAATCAACATAGAGAAGAAAATTAGAATTGGACAAAACAGGGAGGTGCAGTATTACTCCCATGTTACTGTCTTGTTCTTGACTGTACATTATCAGTGCTGGTTTTCTGGGGAATAGATTAGATTGAATTAGATCAAGTTTATTTGTCCTTTTCAGGAAAATTCTTTTCACATTCCGTACAAACCCAGAGAAACATTCACGGATCACAAAACATAAATACATGGCAGAGTTGGACCATAAACCTAACAAGAGCATGACCTGGGGCCAAATGTATAAACCATGCGTACACATGAAATGTGTGCGTACACGTCCACATACTTTTCCTCATGTATAAAAATCCACAGGTGGTGAGAATGTGCGTACTGGTACACATGCTTCAGACCATGCCTAGCCTCCTGTCTACACAGTCGTTTCAGAATATTGTGATGTTGCGAGTTGGCAAAAAGAATAATAAATGTGTGAATTTGAGAGACATTTCATTTAGATATTTTAGATAAGAGGAAATGAAAAAAAAAAAAAAACTAGTTTATTTCTCATGATGATTCCCGCAGTATCACTTTAAGTTCCCTCACTTCCATCGATACAGTTTATAATAATCTCATTTTGTGATTATAGGACATGGTCAGTAAGGACACGTGTGCCAGTCTGGCCGTGGCGCACTGGCACTGGAGGCACCAAAGTCTTCATCACAATCTGAACATTGTAACAAAGAACAAACTAGTTAATTTTCATTGCATGTCCGATTGCAATAAGATTGAAACTGGGGTAGAGAGAGCGCTGGGGTTCCCTGTCCTCCTCCAGTAGCTTGTGCTTCTTGGCCTCACGTTTTTTAGTCAGACCACTTTTTTTTCTTTTTTAAATCTCCAGTGTCGGTGGCTCAGAACTCACCGTTTACTGCACCCAGCCATTCACCTTGGTTTTATTTGTCATGTCAGAGCTTAAAGCAGAAGTAAGTGATATATTTGTGTTAAGTCTTAAATAGTTATATCTTCCGACAGCAATCACTTACATAGAGTGTTTGGTCTGAAACACGGGTCTGTCAGTCACTCTGCTCTGCTCTGAGCCGAGGAGAAAACATTTATCGTATCCTACAGTTTTTATCCAATGAGGAGAGAGAACGGCATGCAGGGCTGTGTGTGCAGCCAAGGGACGCCGTGAATGTGGTGACGTAGGGACGAGGACTGTTATGGTGCGTTCAAGGAAACTCGTATTTTTCCGACCGTGAAGTCGTATACCAGTTCGATCTGGTACGAGTTCACGGGTCAGAAGTTACGAGTGGCCGTTATAGTGACTTTCACCGGTAAAACAGGTAAAAAAGTGGGTTGCCTGGAACGCTACAAAGTCGTAAGTTGTGACTTGAAGCTGTAATTTACGATTTCAAAAGCCTGCCTGGAACGCAGCATTAACGAAAACGACCGGACCACTTACTTCTGCTTTAAGCTTCCAAATAATATATGTTTTCTTTGATCATTTTCTTCAACCACGACTTCTGTTTCACAATCTGTGAAATGGCGCTTCTTGTTCAACTGTCTCTTTCTTGCTTCCGCTATTTCTCCTCAAATTAAATCCCGGCCTTTTCTATGCAAAACAGGCAACTGGGGGTGTGTCGGAAGCCATCTATGGTGAATCGTGGGCATGGTCAAAGGACTTCAGGATGATTGAGATGTATGAGAAAAAAACACTGGAATATACGTACGTGGGGTTTTATATGACGGAAAGACTGCTGCATGTTTCCTGTTTTGTGCGCACACAGATTTCTACACTTAAATATACAGAGTTTTATTGGCCCAAGGTTTTCCAGAAATGTTTCCTCTGACTCCTCACATGTACTCTGAATAGAGAATATCAACTCCTGCCCTCAAACAGCTAAACACTATAGAGTTATTTCTTTCAAACGTAACATAATTAAAGATTCTTTTGTATATCAGTCCACCTTACTGCTGACGGCTAACATCCAGTGTAATATAAATCCAGGGTCATTAATCTGTACTATTTGTATTATATGAGGTTGTATGAAAGGATGTGTGATCTGTACGTTTGTACAATGTTTGTCATGGGGATCTGTATCTCTGCACTTTTGTACATTGTGATATGTCAATATGGAGTGTTAGGTCTTTGTCATTTCATATTATGTTCATGTAATGTTGGCCTTTTTTTTAATGAAGGCAAGGCAAGGCAAGGCAATTTTATTTGTATAGCCCGTTTTTACAAACAGTTTGTCTCAAAGGGCTTCACATGGCATCGTAGCAACATCCTCTGTCCTTAGACCCTCACATCGACTGAGGAAAAACTCCATGGAAACCCTTTTAACAGGGAAAAACAGGAGAAACCTCAGGGTGAGCAACAGAGGAGGGATCCCTCACCCAGGACGGACAGACGTGCAATAGATGTTGTTACAGACGAACTGTCCAGGGATGCAAAAAGAATTCCGTACAAACCCAGAGAAACTTTCACAGATCACAAAACATAAAAAAATGCAGAGTCAGACCATAAATACAAAACAACACTGTCACAACTTATACCCATAATGTTGCTGTATCGTCAGATTATGTCTTTGTCTTTCAGATAATTATTCTGCTGTTTATCTTATCACTATGGTTGCTTTGCTTTTCTGTGGCCACCAGGGGAGAATGTGGTAATGAGCAGATGGCTGGGTGTGCCCAGGTGATGGCATGACAATAAGATACGTGTATGTCTACATGTTCCTTGAATAAAACTGGCATCCAACTGCTCTGATGTCTTGGGCCTTGTGATTAATTGATGTACAACTAACAAAGCCTTCAGCCTGATGTCCCATGAAAGAGCTCCTGACAGCTCCATGGCACTGTGTTACTGTGTTTGTTGGGATGTTTCTGCTGATCTAATAAACTCAGGCTGTGACAGAGGATTATAGTTGTATGGTAGTAACCATGGGACGGCATGGGAAAAGGGATAGAAGGTAAACAAGAGTACGTAAGGAGATGAATGCATGGTGTAAGCTGCAAACAGCTGAATAGTGTTTCATGTTTAAAGTCAAAGGAGATGAAAATATATAGCTTCAGTAATATCATGAAATTAAAAAAATAGTAGTAAGATCTTTAGTGTGCAAATGTAGACCTTAAGAGCGAGGTTTTCACAGCCTCAAGTGGAAAATAACTGCGGTTTAAATTGTTTGTATTCATGTGTTCATGAAATCATGATTCCCCGACCACACTGTCACAACACATACAAACAAATGGTAGTGTAAAAGCCACGGTCAAATTGCGAAAAACATTACATTTACTCAGTGAGGAAACCAAGAGGAAATTCAATTTATTTAGACAACAGTGATCAGCTCATCTCCAGTATGCACAGTAACTCAGGGCAGCCATTTTTTCCCCCAGCGCAATCAGCTATTCTTATGGTAATGGCTTGTTTATGATATAACAAATCTGTGTATATGGATTTCAGGCTGACAGCATCCTTCTTTACCACGCAGTGCTGATCCACTGACAAGCTGTGCCTCTTACGGTTGCCCTGCTGTATATTGATTTTGCTTCTCCATGTGGTGGTTCTCAGGATCTTTCGTAGTGAAGTTGTTCCAAAAGGTCATACCCTTATAAAGATATATAGAATCCAGACTTCTCACCTCTCAGAAAACAAACAAGTTCACATTCAGCAAAGAAAGTTTCAAACTTTCCATCTGAGTCTCTCCTGCCCAGGCAGGGATTTTATCATCCTGCTTGTTAGCTTTCATTATGTATTTGTGCCTGTGTTTATGACACTATCGACAGTCCGTCTAGCAATGGTGTCACTCAATTGATTGGTTGGTGTATGTACAGTATGTTGCACACACTCACTCATCACCCTCTCTCAGACTTTATTTATTTTTGCACAGGTCATAAGGAATTACATCAAACAGAAATGAGCCGAGCGTGTCTGTGCCATCTGCAGCCCTGAATGACAGAATCTGGGAGTGGGCGAACGAAGACAGTGGGAAGGAGGATTGATTTCATGCATGTGAGACTCCACAGGAAAATCAATATGCTCACCCCAACCCACGATTGACTTAACAGCACATGCCAACCACCTCTGAGCGGGGCTGAGAGCAAATGTCGGCGCAGTTTATTATAGACGCTCTGTACCGATATGATCTTGGATCCCTGTTTTTTAGTTCAGCACATCGCCTGCCTGTAGGACACTCACTCTTCTCCTCCCTAGCGGGGTTTGAATAATATTATTTAGGTAGGTAGCTAACACATTACAGTCCCACACTATTTTATTACTGTTAAAGGAGAATTCCTAAATCGTTGTCCTGATGGTCACCCGGTGTTGGGGGGAGCAAAAAACGCAACTAAAATTGATGCAGGCAAACCATTTTGTTACACCATGGCTAGACGGCGCTAGGGATAGCCACAACGCTAACCTATGTGGGCAATTCTTTCAACCACAACAAACTCAAAAAACAATCAAATATCTATGAAATAAACGGTGGAGCAGTGCAGTGGTAATGTCAAAAAATATCTCTGACCGTTTATTTTTGTAAAGAAATCATCACAACAAGGAAAAAGTGTTTGTTTCTGTGGCGGGGAGAGCAGGCCAGGGGCAGAGCTATGGGTGGGCCTGGATGGGCACGTATATATATATATATATATATATATATATATATATATATATATATATATATATATATATATTATTATTTTATTTTGAAAATTGACCGGATTCTCTCGCCTTTTCTGTGCCCCACCCATAGCTCCGCCCCTGGCCTGCACTCCCTGCCTCAGAAACAAACACTTTTTCCTTGTTGTGATGATTTCTTTACAAAAATAAACGGTCAGAGATATTTTTGACATTACCACTGCACTGCTCCACCGTTTATTTCATAGATATTTGATTGTTTTCTGAGTGTTTGTTGTGGTTGAAAGAATTGCCCCCATAGGTTAGCGTTGTTGCTATCCCTAGCGCCGTCTAGCCATGGTGTAACTCTGGTTTGACTGCATCAATTTTAGTCACGTTTTTTGCTCCCCCAACACTGGGTGACCATCAGGACAACGATTTAGGGGTAAAAAATGACCAGAATTCTCCTTTAAGTTCCAGCGTGTGTCAGACCAGACTCTCTCTGTGGGCATTTGGTGAGTACCAGCTGAGCTTTACTACAGGCCTGAATAATGGTCAGACGGCTTCTCTCAAGCTTGATTGTAATTGTTTTTATACTGTTTTCATGTGGCATGTGTCTTGTTTGTGTCACTGCATGTATTTTGCATATTATTGCAGCATCACAACTTGTGCCACAATAAGCTGTGATAATATTTTTTTTTGGACAGATGCTATTTGCAGGCAGGTGTTAGTAGGTTCTCCAGCACAAAGTCAATGAGTCACATGGGAGAGACTCTGGCAGAAAGGCGTTGGAACACATGCTTAATGTGAACAGTGATCTTTTCCTAAAAATAAACTGACACAACAATTTCTGATTTGACATAGAAGTTTAACTCTGGGGTCACCACGGAAAGTCTGGTGTTTGACTCATTTGTCCGTCACAATGTGCTTTGTCTCTCATCACACTCAGACACCTTTCTTCTACAGTACATTTAATATTGAAAGGCACATTGCAACCTGTTTGTGCAGTGTGTGCTTGTGTGTGTTTGTTTTAACAGTTAAGACGTTCCATTAATGTGTAAACAGCTAATTAGCCAACATGTGAGGATATACACCTGAGCACTAGTAGTCACTTATTTTCCGATTATATTTTTTTTCATTTCTACATTTTAAATTGATTTAATTTGTTTAAGACTTGAATATTTATTTAAACAGCTGAAGCATTACTGCAAATATGCCTGTGTTCTGGCACATTGCCACAGAAGATTTATAATGCACATACATCTATGCAGAATAGATTTTTTTAATGATTTCATTAATTTTCGTGAGGGGAAAGAAGTAATAAACCCACAGCTAGAGTATAGGGAACACTGTCAGACGAGACAAGTCATTCTTGCAAAACTGGGCCCCCGCCTTAATAATTAGAATACGATAAGTATTAAAATAATAGTATAATGTCACTAATACAATGTCAAGTGTGATGGGAGTTTAAAGTGTGTTCGGCCATACATAGTCAGTGAGGCAGAGAGAGACAGACAAACAGACAGGCTCATATATACTATTGTCGGGATTCCCACTGTCACAGAAACAGTTTGACATTTTAAAAAGGGTTTTCCAAGCCTGAGGATGGTACGAGTGGAAAAGGGCATACATGTCCATAGTAGATCAAGTCAGAGTAAGAAAGCAAATTTCAGTTGCAAATGCTTTTTTTTTTTTTTTTGCAAACATAAGTTGAATCCTAAATCACTAGGTGGCTGAATGTTGTGTTTCTTTGCAGAGAAGGCAGAAATCAGTGCATGGAAATTCACCAGAATGTAGGAAATGAGGTGTTTGATGCCCTACACCCCGTTCAGACCCCCTCCTTAATCTGCTCACCCCCAGTTCACGTTTGTTTGACACTGACTATTTTAGCTCATGCCACAGACAGAATGTGAGTCAGCATGATGTGATGGACTCCTCCAGTGTTAAAGGGGAACTATGTCCGGGCACTTTTTTCTCTACGGAGCTCCCCCTACAGTTTCGGAGTGCACATTTTCACTCTCGAGAGGGCGATCTGTGGAGCGTTAACAAGAGATCATGGATTACCAGCCGTGTTTGTGTCATAGTGCCATAAACCAGTCCATGTCTCTTGCGAGACAAGATCTGGGACACCGGGTCGGAGGTGCTGATCATGCGTGGTTGGTTTTTGGCCAAGAGACACTACGGGGAAGGCAGAGAGCCTCCATTCTCCCCATTACATAATCCTTTAATCATCACAACAAGTCTGAAGCTGTTTAATTGAGGTAAAAATCTTGCATAGTTCCCCTTTAAATAGATAGTATTCTTATACTATGACAGTGAAAAGATTTGCTACTTCCCTCCCTGGTGATTAATCCAGACCATATTTCAAAGGGCCCCTGTTTATGTTGGAGGTGAATTGTGACACCATATGACTATTGAGTAAACAACTGGAAGTACCTGTCAATCTTTGCATTTAACTGACAGCACTGTTTATCTGAGCATTCAGCTTCTGTCCTCACTGAAATTAAAACCCCACCAGGACAAAGTGGCTTTATACCAAATGTGAGCTATAATTGCTTTTTAGGGATGAAATGAATGCAACACTTTGTAATAAAACGAATCTTCTTAGTTATGGCAGCACTTTAGAAAATGTTAATGGACAGCACAAACCCCCCGGGATGTAAACTGCAGGCAAGCAACTCGGCAAAGCCACAAAGTAAGAGCAAAAGCAGAACTTCGGTCCATCTAATGGTGAACTTTGAGATCTTTGTAACTTTAGCCATTGTATTATTCATGCAATTACTGGATTTGTACATAACATAAAAGTAAGAACAATGGAAAAGAGCATCCTCTCATTTCACTATAGTTTTCACCCTCCACATTGGTATAAAATGATCACAACTGATAACATTTTGCCATAAACTGAACATATACATTATGAAACCAATCAAAACAAAAATATTCTTCACAGATTGAGGCCTTATGGTCTGATAAAGGTATCAGGAAATACTCTTCATCTCTGAGATAATAAGGTATTTATTTAAGAGTGGACTGACACTGGGGTGCTACGGCTCCTCCTGACAGTAACCTGCACTAACCATGAGAAGCCCTGTCCTTTCATTATCACACTTCTCAAATGCAGCTGTGTTAAGCTTTTATCTGTTTTCATAGCGCACAGTTTGCAGTGTGAAACCGCCTCTTGTATCTCAGAGAGAGGCTACCTCCACTTCCTTCCACCTCTTCCTCCTCATTATCACATCATTTGAACAAATTCTTTGCTCACTTCTCTTTCAATTCATGCATTCATTATCTGTTCTATACTGGCCAAAAACAGCCCATCAACCTTTTAGCAGAATGTAGAATCCCTTGAGCCGCAGCTACATTTACTAATTGCTGAAGATTTAAGGCTAATGATGGGGATTTTAGCTCTGGAGCCCTGTCAGATCTATTTTCTTCACTTGCCAGACGATTCTCAGTTTCTCGTGGTGCCTGTAGCTACTGTCACAGTGCGCGCCGAAACCAGGAGACATACTACAAAAGAGTTCACAAAGCTGTTACAAGATCATGTCGACTTTCTATCGCCAATTTCTAATTCACCTGTGAAACAAAAGAAGAAACAGAATATTAATAGCGTGAGATTTGTGACTAAGCAATTTCTCACGCTTTGAAGTTAATGTTTTGCAAGATAATTCAGCATAAGGTATTATTCTATATTTAAATAACTAAGATTTGACATTTATCTGAAATTAAACCCCATACGGCAAGTGAATACACAAACAAACACAAACAACTTGCATAATCTGTGACGGTGAGGCTGCACAAGGAGGACGCTTCATGTAAGAAATGCATCTTTATACATAATATGCGTATTTTTATATATATAATGCATTTTATAAATGAAATGCATTACATTCAATCTGAATGACAAAAGACCATTCTCACTTAACTCAGATGCAGGGATGGGATTTACAGTGGTCGTGTCACACATTTTGTGGATGTCCTTCAATGCTTTAAACACTCACTGTGCAACAATTTATGTCCACCAAGCATGCCTGCTGCAGTGTAGGCTACATGTTGACAGATGTATTTTGGAGGAATTTCTTGTTTATTTCTGAGTTTTATGTCATTGAATTATTAAGTCCAGATTTGCAAAACGGATGACACAGATTTGCATTCAAATGTAGCGCAGTGTAGTAAAGTTAAGTGCAGCTTGAACTTTGACCTCCATTCATTCTGATGCAAAAATGGTAAATGGACTGCATTTATATTAGCCATATACATTACAGTATATAGCCAGCCAGACACACACCTCAAAACACACCCTGCCTCACGGTTGTGGCTAGATGGCATACATGAGCTGCAGGAAGTGACGTAGAACCTCACCAAAAATCGCTGAGAACTCCCAACTGGTTAGGTTTAGTAAAACCGAATAAATTAAAAATAAAACATTATCAATAAATATTCAAATATATTCAAATGTTAATATTAATAAACAAACGAAGTTCAAATATAATTTTTTGGGCAAATGTCAAAGCCCTAACTCCCAGTTCCCAGTTGTAACCTATGGTTGGAACTCGTAACTTGCCTGGAACGCTACAAAGTCCTAAGTGATGACTTGAAGTTGTGACTTACGAGTTCAGATATTAGAAAGCTGTCAAACTGATAAAAAATGAACATAACAATGACAGTCCCCATTTCATGAGAAATGGACATGAATTCAGAAATTTGTAACAATTTTGTAAATTTTTCTACACACACTGTTCGAAAAATAGCCTCGTTGCCTAGCAACAACTATTGTTATTTTTTGTAAAGTGTGTGTGTGTATGAATGTGAAGCATTACTATAAAGTGTTTTGAGCTGTGTGTCTGGCTGGCTATATAATGTATATGGCTATATAAATGCAGTCCATTTACCATTTTTGCATTAGAATGAATGAAGGTCAAAATGACCTCTTGGCGGTTCTAGGAGTACATGGGATGTTGGCGGTTCTAGTGTTAACACTGCATCTCTTCTCCATGAGTGCTTGACAAACAGGATCTCCATCATAAAGGAGGTGCTTTCACAATGCGACAGCTTGTTACGTGATTCTGAATTGTGAAACTTTGAACATGGAACACTTAAACCTTCAATATTAAAGGAAAATATTTACACTGAAGTGTTGAATGTGCCCTGGCCTCTGCTCTCTCCTTCTATGAGCCACAGATCTGTTGCCAGTGAATAAGTGCATCTCTGCCTTCACTGCCAAGCGATCTAACCCCCAGTGAGCAGCTTGCAGTCTGAGACGATACAGTGGCAAAGGACTGGCAATGGCCTGAGAGAGTGGGATGATGATGATGATTTGCTGATGGGTGTGATACAAGATAAGTAAAGGAGGGTCTGAATTTCCTCAATGCTCTGTCACAATAGCAAATTCCCAAGTATTTCCCTCGTGTTTTTCAGTTCGAGACATTAATTTACTCTTGTTGTATCCACAGTTCCAGAGCAAAGGAGCTGCAGAGCAAAGGAGCATGTCCCTGTTGGTTTGTCTGACAGGGCTGGGAGTGTGCAAGGAAGATTGGAAGAACCTGGCCTGGTGGGTAGAAATATTTTTAGTTTTAACTGTGTGTAATTTCTTATTTGTTTTATTTCATTTGAACCAATGACCAAAATAATACTGCTCTTCCTGCTAAATTGCAGCATGATAAATCCAATACATATACATACACATTAGGTATGATGTACCGACAACATCATTAAACAGCTTCTCGAGCAAACAACCTCACAAATAAACAGAGGTCCAGCTGAAATAGGATGGTAAGAGCCTCGGAGCATGGCTGGCAGTAGGATTTAAATATCAGGGTCAGTCAGGCCGGGACCAATTAGCAACTTGGACACACCTACACAATCACTTCACTTGCTCAGTCACCACTGCAGTTAATGTGTTACTTTCCTCGATGCTGGTCGGTGCAATTCTCTCCATTCTCTCAAAGGTCAGTGCTTTTGAGATAGTTTGCAATTAGTCACCGCTGTGACTGTCACATAACTGCACAAATGAATCCACCCCTGCGACCAAATACTGTGACTGCCATGAAATTCAGTGCAAGTGACAAATTCAGCACATGCCAACATTTGATAGATCAGGTGAATACAATAGAGGAGGCAGGGATCAGGCAGGCTCAGTGGTCGTTTATTCAAAAAGCAGGGTCAAAACCAGGTAATCAGAATCTCACAGGAGAAGGTACAGAGGTCCAGCAGGCAAACCGCAGAGAACATGAAACACAACACGGTCACAACGGGGAAAACACTCAAAGGATGAAAAAGGCTGGAAAGCTTACGAATACTCGACATGACAATCCGGCATGGGAGCAGTGGGAAGCACAGGGAAGCACAGCTCATATAGCCTACTGTACACGAGGGAGACAATGAGACACAGGTGAAACACATTACGGTGGGGAAAACTTGACAGGAAGACAGGAGTAAGACACAGACTTCAAAATAATACAGGAAGTGACGAGAAGAAGACAGAAAGAAATAACAACAGACAACTGACACTATGTGGTACTGACAACTTTATTCTTTATTCATCTTGTTTTAAAGGTTCAGGGTTGTTACAAAAAAAAAACAATCAATGATTCAACAAACAGTAGCCTTGACAAAAACAAAAAACAACAACAAGTATGATAGCAAACAATGGCAAGAAGACTCACTGTATTCAAACATTTGACATTTATGTTTCAAGTGACCTTATTCCTGTCAGAAGCCTTCAACATAACTGTTTTTTTCCCACTTGCTTCTCTGACTATAGTGATGGAGAAAAAGTACTGTGGTACTAATGAACATGATAGCAGAAACTTAAGGCAGATTTGGTAGTATGGGTGGTGATGCAAGTTTATGATGGCTATAAACATTGCAAAACTGAAAGGAGTCACCACCCAGAAATCACATTTTTCCTTGTTAAAACATGTATATTGGTGTTGGACCTCAGTGGAAACTGTTTGAAAGTGGCTGAGTTTTTTGGTTTGGGCTCTTTGTTTAAGCCAGAGTAGCTCATCAGGCTGCACACCGCAAATTACCAGATTTTGACTCTGCTCCTGTGTTGACATCACCACATCAGCCTGCTTTCATAAACCCACCTCTCTTCCACTACCCCGACTTAGTAAGTTTTAATATTTTTTCATGCGAGAAAGTAAGGGTTTAGATTCCCTGTTTAGAAGTTTGCTCCGACGTTGGGAGAAGTGAAGCTCCACCAGAGGAGCGGCTCCTCAGCAACCCGTCTGCAGAGCTCGTTAGCCGGCCAAACTACGTCGTCATGCCGGGGGAGGAAACCATCGCTAATTAACTTACCCGCAGGTTTGTAGAGGTTTACCGCCGCCTGGTTCAATTCTTTTTAGGAGAGAAATGTTGGTCTCATTGATGAAATCTAACAATTGTGGCAGTCGTATTAGTTTGTTTGAGAAAAATGAAGCTTCACACAGAGCAGCAGCTCTGTAGCCTACCTACAGAAATCACCACATTTGCATCAATAAATACATGTTTTACAATGAATCATTTAAATGTTGTTTTATTTTATTAAGTTATAACATGGTAACGGTACACGGCAGAGAGCAGCATAGTAGCCTATGCGGTTTCACCTGCCACCATTCCGGCTCTGTCCTTCTTGCGTCCAATCAATGCGCGCCTCATTACATATTAATACAATGAACATCCTGACCAGTCAAAACCATGCGCTTACTCTCACAAGAGAAAGTTGCCGTATGAAAAAGTGTCAGAACAAGCTCTATGTTTGATTAAAAAAAAAAAAAAAGTTTTAAAGCAGTACTAAAGAACTTTCAGTTTTGGTTGAGTTTGGCGGCGCCTGTGGACCAAAGCGGTAGTGTTTTGCCTGAAGGAAGACTCCATTTCCCATGAACACTAGCGTGAAGCCCTGTAAATATCCTGCATTAAAATTAACAGAAGACATCAAAACTAAGTTTCTGTTTCCAGTGGATCATTTCAAAGTGAAAACACAAACATAATCCATTGCTAAAGTGCAGTTTTGCCTGTTCCCTCCTTGTTGTTGTGTCGCAAAAGTGAAAGTGAAACTTAAGTGAGAGCAGGGTTCCTACCATGCTCCTCAAAGCTGCTTAGTGCCAGAGAAAGAGATACAGACCCCCTCAGACAGAGGTGTCATTCAACTTGTTGTAAGTCGATGTATCACAAAAGTTATGAAAATATTTTATGAAGGTTGAAAAGTTACTTAGTGCTGGTTTAAGAATTGATTCAAAGCAATTCAAGTGGGACTGGATACGTAAAAAACAGGTGATGACTCCTTTAAAGTCACTGAACTGTCACTGTGCGCACTATTGGTTCATTATCTTGGCTGCAATTGGCTAACAGCATCACCATGACACAAAATACACACACATAAAATTTTAAAAAAAAAAACCTAGTTACCTATTCCCTAGAATAGATGAAAGCAATAATGCATCTTGAAGCAGATGAGATTCACATAGCAAAGCTGTGCCTATGCATGATATATTTTAAAATTGAAATGTACTCAGTCAGTGACAGCTGATGCGTTTGCTTTTGGTGTATTATGTGTTAGAGGTGCAAATGCCAGCATGTGTAGGAAGAAGCTGGCGATGCTGAAGAACTAAACTTGAGATTTTGATCGTTTCCCAGCAGTTGTGCGATTTTTTGAAGCGATGCAACACAGCAACCATCTGTCCTGCATACCTTAAGCTTAATTTCTAAGAGGTTTATTTGGATATAAATAGAAAAAGTATATTATGCTGAAACCGTGTGTTCTCTCCCATGCCTTCTGTTTCAGGTTGGTTTCCTGTTTGTCTATCCATGATTAGGCCTTGAATGACTGGATATGCGTTTGATCATAGTGCCAAATGTTTGTCTGTAAGACTGTTTGTTGCAGGGCTTTGTTGTTTGTTCACTGAGACACAAAGAGAGAAAAGCTGTCAAAGAGCAGAGAAAATATTTTCTTCCCACATCCATTCATAGCCACCGGATAAATAATACAAATAAAATGCTGATTTATGTTTTTGTTTTTCCTTTCAGTTTCAGTTTGTGCATTCTGGTTTTCTAAGTGGACCTTGCAGATTTGGAGAAAGACCTTGTGGTAAATATAGCTTGTTCTATGAAAAGTGATCATTGTTTACTGACTCAAGGGTTTATTGGCTTTTATATATTCTGCGCTGCACTGGCTCTGTTTTAAAAATGAAATCACACTAACTTGGGGCTGTGAAAAAGTATAGTTTCATTCTTTGGTTAGAAAAAACATCAGAAAATGTGTTTTTCCAATGGGCTCTATGCACAGCTCCACTACTTCCTGAATTTAAGGCAGCTCTTTTATTCCCTGTCTTACATTATTGGACAAACTGATTAATCCAGGTGTGTCTGAGTAGTCACAATGGTCAGACACACCTGGATTAATCAGTTTGTCCAATAATGTAGAGTAGAGTAGAGTAGAGTAGAGAATACTTTATTCATCCCTAGGAGGGAAATTCAAATTAGTCCAGTAGCTCACACGACAATGACACAAAAAAGAAAGAAAGATGGAGCAGGGCCGCCGGATAGAGCAGGGCCGCCAGGTGGAGCAGGAACCGCCAGGTGGAGCAGGGCCACGGGATGCAGCAGGTACCTCTGGATGGAGCAGGGCCACCGGATGGAGCAGGGCCGCCGGATGGAGCAGTGCCGCCGGATGGAGCAGGACCTCTGGATGGAGCAGGGCCACCGGATGGAGCAGGACCTCTGGATGGAGCAGGGCCGCCGGGTGGAGCAGGGCCACGAGATGCAGCAGGACCGCTGGATGGAGCAGGACCCATGGTGAAGGGGTAGCTGGGTGGATCAGGATCATTGGTGGAGGGGCCAAATCATAATGTAAGACAGGGAATAAAAGAGCTGCCTTAAATTCAGGAAGTAGTGGAGCTGTGCATAGAGCCCAGTGGAATGTGAAAATGTAGTTTAAGTTAAATTGAGGAGGGAGGAGGGGGGGGGGTCCTAAATCCTATGGTGTGGTGTGTGATTCACCCCACACAAACATTCAGTATATTTGCAGAAAACTCCGACCCAGACACTAAATGGATGGCTATCGCTTTGTGTGTCTGTGCTTTTGAGCTTTTAACACCCAAATGAATTTCATTCCATTGTAGCACTAAGAGTGCTGAACCAGAAAATGCAACCATATCCCTGGAAAATCAGCCCCGGTTTCTGGAAAATCAGCCTCAGAGCCTGTTTCTCACTGCAACTGAGGCTCAGAAAAGTGTTGTTTATTGGCATATTGGATCTTTTTCTCCAGCCGTTGTGGAGAAACTCGCACGTACTCCTGGACTAAAGTGTTTGAAATCACAACAGCATCATGGCTCATTTCTGAAATAGAAATGTTTCTTTTAACACCTCAGAGTGCTTTGATCATTATAGGAGTAGTGCATCAGAAAACATTTCCAGAACTCTGCAGGACGCATGGATGCAGCCTGTTCCTACTTCTCTGTTAATTATAGGCACTTCTACAATTGACAAACTTCATCATGGCTCATCCATTTCCCACTTTTCATTGTTGATTGCCAAGAGTCCTCCACAATCTTTTTAATTATGTAAATCATTGGAAATTGCATAATGAATTGATTTTTAAGGTCAGCAATTTGCAGTGATTAAAACTAACTTGACATAACTACATGTCCCCCTTCATTCGAAGATTAAGTAGACTCATGTCTCGGCAACAAGATCAAAGGGTGGTTTGAATGTAGCTTTTTATGAAAGCTGATAAATGGACAGGCCTTAACATACTTTTAGCTCCGACAGGCCAAGAACCCATTAGAAGCTGAGGGATAACGATCAATATAGCAGCATGTATCTAATCTGCAGTTTGCCAAGTGCAGTGGGCTATTAGAAGCATCTGACAGGACAAGACAATGCAGTGATGAGGTGTGAGGACTAAAATCACCAGGATAGTTTCACATAACATTCTCACATTTGCGTGAAATATTGTTATAATTGTATTGAGTAATGGCTAAAGAGTGTTTTCTGAGGTCGCCATGACCTTGACCTTTGACTGTTTGTGCCATTGTACATTTAAAGAAATTCCCTCAAGGTGTGTATTGTATTCACAGGCCAAAACAGCGATTTGTGAGGTCACTTTGACCTTTGATTTTGACCACCAAAATCTAATCAGATCCTTCTTGAGCCCAAATTAATATTCAAGTGTCAAACCTGAGAACGTTTCATCAAGGCCTCACTGAGATATTGTGTTTTTGAGAATGGGACAGATGTATGTACGTACAGATGGACAAAAACAATATGCCTCTGTCTGTGGCTCTCTTCGGTGTGCAGGTATAAAAAGGCACGGTTTGAAGGTTCCATTAAATAACCCACAGATACAGCAGATTGCCTAAATAACAATGTGAAAATCAGATCAGCCGTGTGTGTTAGAATATGCAAATATACCGTAGACTTGACATCACAATTCTAAATCAGTCGGCTTAAGGTATGCAATGAGACTAGAATGTTCCATTAACTTCCTTCCCCCATTCATGTCTTAACATCAGCTGTGGCTATTACATCAGTCAGGACATTACCAGTAAGGTGAGGTGGGGAGAAAAACAGATTTCATATATGACAGGTCTTATCTGTCCTTCACTAAACACATTTGCAGGTAGGGAAGGATACGCTAGATTAGTCAGTGCATCATGTGGAAGATGAGCGACAAGGGCAGGTGCCAATAACCCTATGCTAGATTGAAAATTGAGAATTTCTCTGCAAATGCAGTGGAGCCGCACAGGCCTGTTGGCTGACACCAGTAGACACCCTGTCACCAGCAGAGATTGTCCTGTGAAAAACGACCCCATCGGTCATCCGCTCGAGCAGCTTATTACAACCCAGTTAGCTTTAATTGTCAGGCGCCCTCTAGCAGTTGGAGTAAATATCACGGGAGCAAAAGAGGAAGTCAGGTGACAGAGCAACAAAATCTTTGTCAGGAGAAGGTTAGGATGGATGGATGGATGGATGGATGGATGGCTGACATAGGAGACCACCATTTGTTTCCTGTGTGAAACAAATGCTCCTCTTTATCTATGATCATTTGACAGCCATGACACCATGTTTATTACTGTAACCATGATAACAAATTCCACTAACCTTGTGAAAGTACACATATTTAATTAAAACCAGAAATAGTCTTTAGTTTTTTAGTTGTTATTCTACCGAAATTATGGTAAAATATTCACCTGGACTTGGAAACAAACTGATTTGATTTCAGTGGCTAAAGGTCAATGGTCATGGTCAAGGTCACCTCACAACACATTATTTTGATATTGTGCATGCAATATGTCCAATCCCTGTCAATCTTGTACAGATGTCCACTTGGACTAATTGATTAGACTTTGAAGGTTGGATGTCAAGGTCACAGCAAAACACCCAAGACTTCACACAACTAACGACTAAATCTTAGTGGTGGAGGCTTACACCAATACAGTACTTACTCTAGTTCCTTTATAAAACACAGTTAAATATGCAGTTATTGCCTGTTTCTAGCTGCAGCTGTTAATTCAGTGACATTTTAGAAGAGGAAACAAAAAAAGACACAAACTAACCATCTGCTCATGATCCCACAATGCAAATCATTTTTCTTGTTTGCATTTTAACAGTCATTTTCAATCACATTTGTAATCTTCTACTTCCTATGATATTTTATTCCTATATCAGTTAGAGGAGCAAAATCTTTTAGATAATCCTAACAAAAAAAGAAGCTCTTGGTCTCACAACAACAGATATTGGCCAGTCAATGGTTTTGTCAGAATTCCATTACCCTCCTATTATGAACACCAACATGTACAGGGAAGCTTCATTTTCAAGTTTTAGTTGACTTACCTTAACCATGACAATTATTTATTTATCTGTCAGATTTGGTGAACTGCTTAGTCATAGTTTATTTGCCATGACTGTGATGTTTCTGTGTGGTAAAATATTTTCCTCTGTCATGTCACTGGAATACACCAGATTCACACTCTTCAACTCTTATACTGTATTTTTTATTTTTACTGTCCATGCATGCCTGTGCACACACATGCACGGACACACAATGGCTGTGGACAATGACTATGTCAACATGCGACTCACATCCAGCTAACTGGCCTCTGGTCAGCACATCAGACAGCAGCCTCAGTGTCAAATTTATCAAGTCTAACAAACCACCACAACTATCAAACATCAGAAATAGCTTTAGCCAACCAATGCTAAAAAGAAAAAAGAAAAAAAAGAATCAATACTCACCTTGTGTGTCACTAAGCATTGGGCAAACAGCCATCAAGAAAAGCTCATATGTCCACACAGTAAAGATAAATGGATGATGGCAATTAATCACACAGTCACTTGCATCTCTAGAAATCATCATTCACTATCAAACGCACAGCGGGTCATACAGCAGACTACAGGAGCCTCACATTTAGCAAAATATGAGAGGTAACAATAACATTGCTTGATTGCATGATTTCAATTCCTGATCCCAGTCAATAAAAAGACAAACCTGTCTTCACCCATCTCAGAGTACAGAGGTCATCATCAACAACGCTGCTCAGGACCAAATCCGTTGAAGAAAATCCAGCTCACGTCAGTCCTCAGATGCTTAAACAATGCTAACGTTCAATAGCCCTGAATAGAAAAAGACTTTAAAACCTGTTTAGTCAACGTAGTAGTAAACTTACCTTGTTCTCTTCTTTCGGTGCACTACCTTTTTGTTTGGGTTTGCAAAACAAAACATTTTACTGACTGAATTGTCCATTTGCAGAAGATTAAGTGCTAAGTTTGAGAGACAAATTCATTTAACAAATTAGGATACCCTGGAGTTCTTTTTTCTTCCCATTTGAGAGGAAATTAAACTAGTAGTCGGTAGAAAAAAAAAAAAAAAACTGTTGCATTTATTTTTAACAGAGAAAAAAATTGAAAAGACAATTGTTCAAAACAATAGAGGTGATTAGTACTCTTGCAGCTGATGTACTACACCTAGTTTTTTGGGGAAATCATAATATTATTTTGATTATAGGAGAGGGTGGAGTGAATGCTCCCATACAACATGACGACAACCTCTCATATGGGACTGATAAGAATTACCTCCTGAACTATAGAGACATAATAAACATGATTAAGGCTTGGAGCTGTTCACGCAGTGCATTGTGTGAGGTGGCTATAATATAACATGTACAGCAGTGATCATACTGGCGACCCGCGGGCCGAATCTGGCCGGCCGAACCTTCCAATCCGGCCCGCGACTGACTTCTAATAGTTTACAAGTATTATATTTCTCGGTCTCTGTGTGCACCTGTGAGCCCCTGCACTGGGATTAGGAAACGTCAAGGTACCCAAAGCACCGTGCATGAAAGTTTAGGGAGCTGGCTGGATTGCTGGGTTTTCCCTGTCTGTCTGCAGAGGCTAGCTGGGTGAGTTTGTCCGCCGCCTTGGTTAAACCGGGTGTGCATGGGGGGCCGTTCAGTTGTAGCGTCTTTTGCGCACTCAAACCCATTCAGTGTAGCTGCGCGTCATGCGCGCTCACAAACTAAAAACGATGCTGTGGCGGCGCGTGTTTGATGCCACTGTTATTTTTTTCTGTACGTCCGTGGTGCACAGCTGCATGGACCGGTTTCTCCCTCCGGTGTTGTGTCCCGGTTCCCCCTCGGCCTGTGTCTCTCCTACTGTTTCCCACTGAGCTCTGCCCGTGTGTGGAAAAACGTCACCTCCGAGATGTAGAATGTGTATTATAGAAGAAAAACACACATTTCAGGACCACTGACTTGTATCATCAGAACTGATTGTCAGCCTCCTTTCATATTTAGGCTGGAAATCACAGGGCAAGTCAGCAGAGTAAAGCTCCAGCATGTGGGAGTATCTGAAAGTCCAGCTGTCAAGATGTGAAGATTTTTCAGTTTATATCATACCAAACACCAAAGATGTGTATAAATGAAAATGATGAGCTTACAGGTAAAATAAAATATAAACAACTAAATTATTATGGAAAAAGATTAATTTAATTTCAATCTCGGCCTGTTTGAATGTCCGGCCCCCAAGGTGTCTGTTGAGAAAGATTCTGGCCCTTCAACAAATATAGTTGATGACCCCTGATGTACAGTACAGTATGGGCTTCTTAAGAACTGTTTATACTTTTTTAGTTCAATTTAATTATGTACTGTAAAGCAATAAGCATTGCAGCACAAATTTATACAGGTCATTTCAGCACTGACCCATTTCTGTGCCACACACACACACACACACACACACACACACACACACACACACACACACACACACACACACACACACACACACACACACACACACACACCAGTTAAATACATTGATTGTTCAGACAGTGAGCTAGCTGTCTGTCACATGGTCAACTGTTTGGGATGTGTTAGAGATCGACTGCAGTCACTTTTCTTGGTTGCTGCGAACACTAACTAAACACCACAGACAATGTGTAGAGCTTGTTGCCTTCGCTGAGCACCATGCTGAGAGCACTAGAGCCACTTGGCGTCTTCTTCTACAGCTCTCCTGCTCACAAACATTAGACTATCAGTGGGTCACCCATTACATTGCTTTTGAAAATATGAACTGATGAAGCCTCTTGGATGAGAAGTGAAAACTCTTCCTAGACAAATAACCAAGTCCAGTTGCTTTCCATTTAACCCTTCTCTGGTGTTCGGGTCACCATTGACCCGTTTTCAGGTTTTAAATGCATACAAGTGCCACATAAATTTGTTTATAGCATCAAGGCTTTTTGACTTTGTCAGGAACCTCAACTTAAACAAAATAAAACAAAAACATTTTTTTCACAAAATTCTAAAATGCTCTGGTTAAAATTATGACATTTGTGGTGTTCGGGTCAATTTTGACCCGGTTATAACGATAAGAAAAATAATGAGAGTTCAAACTGAAATCATAAGTGCAAAACCAATCATGGATAAGGAAGCCTTACAATGTAACCAAGAGATGAGAAACAAATGGGATGATAAATAATTGTTTTTAGTGTGTTTTACAGCTGATTTAGGGTCAAAACTGACCCGGACACCATAGATGGTATAGCGGAAAGCTGACAAGAGGAAGGTTCAATTGAAGCCAAGGGGTGTACTGACAAAAAAGGCCCAGGGGTCACACCAAAAAATATTAAAACCAAAATGTTCATGGATAAGGAAGCCTAACAATGTAACCAAGAGAAGAAAAACAGATTAGATGACGGAAAATGTTTTTAGTGGGTTTTTTTTACAGCTGATTTAAAACACGGGTCAAAAATGACCTGAACACCATAGATGGCAGTAAAAAGCTAACACAAGACAAAGGTTAAATTTCTTTGAGATAACTTTGACCTGGATGAATGAGAATATTCACAGGCTTATTACATCAACATGCAGATGTCTGCTCAACTACACTCACATTGCATGTGCACTTATTGTGAATCACAAGTATATCATAGTGTTATATATAGTGTGGAGTGTTACTCCACCTGCTTGATAATAATGCCTCATTTACAATACTAAAATATACATATCTATGTTAAGAATTCATGAGCTTAACACTATTTTTATCAGTGAGAGGAAGTAATGGCCATTACTGGATTTGACAATAACAGCACTCAGACCAAAGTGCAAGCACATTACAGGGAAGTATCTGGAGCTGGACCTGACTGGAATACTTGATACTATTCTTGTCTGTGCTCGGTATAAAACATATTAGAAGCATATTCCAGTTTACCTGCTATAGACAATGATTGAGGCTGTGGGTCTGCTACTGTATATCAAACATCCAGAGCTATTCTGCCTTCTGGCATCTAATTACTGACACAAATCATCCAGAGATAATGCATTCCCGTTTGTCATTAGCATGTAATTGACGATAATGCTATATCTACCATGGGATGCTGCATGAGGCCCTTACAAGATGTCTGCATTCAGCAATGATGACTTAAGAGGGATGTAGACATGAGCAGGAGGCTCAGGTGCTATATATATATAATACGGCTGTTTGCTATGTAACCTCACAAAGCAGCAATGACACGTGAACTCTCCTCTAGTCAAGGTAATGTTGAAATTAGACATTTTGCATTACATTATGTGAAATTATGAAATAATGGAAGGTTAACGTGTGGCCACTCTGCCTTTCATGATGTATGAGAATACAATTTAATTCAGTAAAATATGCAGTCAACATATTTGCTGGAGGCTTTCTCTCCTGTGTATCGACCTCATTTTAAATACTTGTTTCTCATTATGGTGCTTGCTGTATTGTTATATAGCAGTGGCATCAATATTCATTTTCTTCTTACCCCACAAAGTCAACAGCTCAGAGGTTGAGTCACTTTGAGTTCATGTGATGGGAGGGAAAGCACCATAATTTATGTCCTCAGTGGCACCTTCAATTGAAACTATTATTTTCTTGGGCAACTGGAAATGCAAAGTTGTGAACAGCCAATTAAAATTTATTCTAAAGCAACTAGTGGTAGGTTTTCTTATAATGAGTTGAAAAAGAAGAAGTGTACATTAATGTACATTATGCTTTGTTTAGACAGATGAAGAGTACACAGCCACTTCACCGTTGCAGCAGAAAGTACAACACAAACTTCCTCTTGTCAGGATTCAGTGCTGAAGCCTCAACCCAACCATCTGGATGGATGAATTAAACAATATCCTCCGTTTTCTATTGCTGTGTTATTGTGGCTTTATAGTATTTTATTTATTTCCTACTCTCTTGTCAGTGCTTGGAAGAAATGTCAAGCCGACTGAGAGAGCAAGTGGAGGTCAATTGCCATGCTCCAGTTATTTAGGCGAGGACATGTGTTTATTTGTATACTTTAAAAGGCTTCACTTGATAAAATACATTGATAAAAACTAACACAAATTTTAAGTGTTATGTAGAAGAAATAGGGCACATGAAGAGGTTCTCTGTTGCACAAAAGAGGGTTATTGGATAAAGGGATCAGTGAAAATTTGTCAAGATTTAGAGAGAAATCAAATGTGCCGGTGCTGTTTAATTTGAAATTCACAAAAACTCTGTGATTGGCACATTTTATCATGCTCTTTTGAGCAGCTGATTAGCAATCAGAATTTTGTTCCACAATAAATTAGTATTGATCTTTTACCAGGAAAGCAAAAGCACACATAATTGATCTTCTTTCAAAACTTTAAAGAATCACAAATTCCTTCTGCCCCTGGCACGAAATCCTGAAGCCTTCCAATAACTGTGAAGGTCTCTGCAAACTGTCTTTTTGTTGCTGTCTCTTTCTTTCTGCCTCTATCGTGGTGAGCTTTACTAATAATGTCTACAAGTGGATTGAATGCCAGTGTGAATAGGTTCGAGTGACTTCGATGACATTGGTTTTCAAAGGGCTGTTTAGATCCAAAGCCTTATTCAAGATGCACTCACACGTATGTGTTTGCAAGCTGTTTTTAGATGGGCAGGGCAGAGACGCAAGCTGCTCAGCTAACGCAACAGAGGCGCACAGTATTTCCACATTTTCCCTGAAACACTCTCGTGGACAAGTTGTCAGCCGTGTCTGGAGTGTAGTTTAGGCTAAAACAACTCTGTCTCATAACGTTCCATTATTATCTCATAGTGTGGTGAATGTATATTTGATGAGTTTGATGAGGGAAAGAAGAAAATACCGTGCGTCGTGCAGAGCTCACATCTCTGCCCTGTCGATCTAAAAACAGCTTGCACCAACAATTAAAGGTACAGTAGTGAACCTATCTCAAGACTATAGGGATCATGGCAATAGGTGAATTTGCCAAAATGTTGAAATATCCCTTTAATAATAATAATAAATGTATTTATTTGTATAGCACCTTTCAATACAATTTACAAAGTGCTTTAGAAGAGATACAATTCAAAGAGCACTATATAGCACTAAGAAACCCTGTTGGAAAATAATGATTTATCACACACATATCTATGTGTGTGATACTGATTGGTTCAAGGACAGACCTTGTCTCTGTTCAAATGCAAACACTTGCTGAAATGTAGCTGAACAAGAACCTTGTGTAAATGTTCAAATGTCTGTTCAAATGTTTTGTCAGGCCATCATTGCAAATAAGAACTTGTTCTTCATGATTTTTGCCTGGTTAAATAAAGGTTAAAGCAGAAGAAAGCAGAATGTTTGTGTTAATATAAGTCTTAAATAGTTATATCTTCCGACAGCAATCACTTCTATAGAGTGTTTGGTCTGAAACACGGGTCTGTCAGTCACTCTGCTCTGCTGTAAGCCGAGGAGAAAACTTTCCTTGTATCCTACAACCTTTATCCAATGAGGAGAGAGAACGGCATAAAGGGGCGGTCCTCTCTGTGTGTGCAGCCAAGGGATGCGCGTGAATGTGGTGACGTAGGGACGAGGGCGGGGACTGCTAACTCCATTGGCTGACAAGAAGTTAGCCAAAACCACCGGATTGCTTACTTCTGCTTTAAATAAAAAATAATAATAAAAAAAAAATGCATACTATTGCTGCCATGTGTTTCTTTAAAAATAATAGGACTCAGATAGTTCTTTAAGCTCAGGGCTCTTATTCAGGAACACCATACTAATGGCGCATTTCCACTAGCACGGCTCGGCTCGGTACGGCTCGGCACGGCACGGCTCGGCTCGGTTTGGTTGTGTTTCCATTACAACTGAGTATCACTAGTGCCGCCGTGACGTCATTTACACGGCGCCGAGCAACGCTCTAAACTCTGTAAATATATAACTTTAGCAACATTTGAAACATTTTCAGGCGAGAAAGTAGTCGTTTAGATCCCCAACGTGTTGAAAATCTGACAAAATACCAGCTGTTTACAATTTTGTTTCAACGAAGTCGGCGTTACTAAAGCTAGCCGTAGTGAGCAACGCACTTCCGGTTATTTTCACAAAATAAAATACCCGTTGCCTTTTATCATAAGGAAAGCCATTACGATAGAATTGGTGCTTTTACTTTGAAAACAGGAAGTGAACCTACCCTCGCTGTAGCTAGCTTTAAACCGCCGTTTTGACTGCTCTCGTCCCGTTAACGGCATTTAACCGTTCAATATGCCTTACCGGAGAGTCTTGCCAGCTCTGAGATCGGCCTGGTTCATTGTAAAACATTTATTTATTGATGTAAATGTGGTGTTTTCTGTGCGTACAGACCCCAAGGCAGTGCTGCTCTTCTGTCTAACCACAAACAAACTTCTGCTACAGCCACAATTGTTAGATTTCATCATGAGACCAACATTTAAGAGTTTAACCAGCCGGTGGTAAACCTCTAAAAGCCATCGGGGAAGTTAATTAGCGGTCTGTTCTCCTCGGGGTGACGGTGGTAGGCTGGCCGGCGGAGCACGTCAGGAGCCGGGCTGCTGCCTCTGTGATGCCGCGGTCGCTGCTCGGACCTGGAGCTTCACACTCGAAAAACATCGGGGCAAACTTCTAAACAGCCGTCGTTTGGATAAACTAACCGCACATGGGGATCTAAACAGTTACTTTCTCGCATGAAAAAATATTAAAACTTAATAAAGTCACGTAATAACAGAGCCAGTCTCAATATTAGAAATTCTCTGGTAATAACAGGCTTCAGCAGGAACATTTCTGTTGTCGGTCGTCGCTTCCAGTGACGACACTCATCGGCCAATCAGTGGAAGGCAGTCGGCTGACGTCACGTTTTAGTAACGCTTCGGCTCGCTTGGAACCAGGGCTGAGGTGATACCAAAAATGTACCCGGTTGCAGGTACTGCGTGCTAGTGGAAACACGCAATAGCGCGCCGAGCCGTGCCGTACCGAGCCGAACCGTGCTAGTGGAAATGCGCCATAATACAGGTTAAGGCCTCCCCCTTTGCTCTCTCAGGTCATAATGGCATATCTCACATGTTGCATTTTTGGTTTGATACGTTTGTCTTGCATGGATATTAGCTGCTGTGCTGTTTCTAATGTGATGTGTGTTTGTCTGTTTAATAGTTTCTTTGCTTTAATTACTCCAGATTGCTGTGTGTTTTGCATGATTATTAGTTGCTTTTGGGGATTGTTTTGAATCATCTTTTGATGTTACAATTTTTATGTGTTTTGTAGTTTTTCTGGCGCAGTGCACACCCAGTTGAAAGTGCAGTAGATTGTGGACAATTAACCTGATCGGGTACCAGGACTGACAGCGGGAACAACCAATCCTCAGTCAGCAGCAGGAGACCAAGGGGCCAATCAGTGACTGGGAAATGGAGCTGCAGGTAGAACCACAGGTGGGAAACAGTTATGAGGCCAGTTTTGAGAGAGAAGCCAGGCTGACTGTGATGCTGCTGCTGCTGCTTGAATGCTGATTGTAAGCTTCTGCTGAGGGAATCCACCAGACACCAGTCGAAGGAGCCAAGCCGACATTTCTACGGGCCAGATTCTGCATTACCGGTAAGTAGAACATTTGTTGAGGCTCAGAGCGTAGTGGTGACACAGTGTTAGTTCCTGGGCTATTCTTAAAAGTCCAGTCTTGGACAATACAAAGTGTACAAGTATTTGGCAGTGGATTTATTGGCGACACAGAGTCATTGGACTGTGGTGCTGTTTAATTGAGCTTCACCTTTCTGTGTTGTGCTGTCTTCAAGTATCATTGGACATTATCCTTCAGTGTTACCTCTTGTATTGTTAATGCAATGATGGCTGAAGTTCTTGGCAAGATTCGTACTTAACAGCTGTTGGAGCTAACACTGGCTATGCACAATGGCAAGATTTACAAATAACTCCTTTAACCTGAGCTGTGACGGTTTGATGTGGATTTTAACTTATTGTTGTTTTATGCATTGCATGGCTGCCACATGACTGGCTGATTGGATAATTGCATCAATAAGCAGGTGTGCAGGTGTTGCTAATAAAGTACTCTATGTGTGATTGTTCAGTTCAATCATGATACTCTCATCCAATCTGAACAGCTCATTTGTTTATTTTTTATCACTCATTTGATTCAGTCATGAGCACATGCCAGATAACCAGCAAATTATGGTCAAAGTCTACAACCCTACTTCAGCAATTATAGTCAGTTTATTCAGTCCCAAAACAGGTGATGTTCAGTGTGCTTCAGTATGGCAGTCTCTGTTTCTATATGTCCTTTTCTTTACCTTTTATTTCATATTTGCTGGGGAGGTCAGTCGTTCTTCCACTTTCACCTTTACAATCAATGTTTCATGTCTGGTGAAACCATGGTTGAATCCACTATCACTGTCTTCTTGGAGGGTGGTAGAGGAAGTGGCAGTTTTCAAGATGTTCTCCTCTGAAATACACACACACACACACACACAAAATCATGCTTCATTTTGGCCCAGTTCTATCTCATACAGTTTAACACTAGTTGAGAAGAGGGTGAATATAGCCCTGACAGGCCTTTATTTTTTATACCCCATTGCGGCACTAAAGCTGCTAATAGAAATCAAATCAAAATCCCCAAAGGTATTTATTTTCTCTTCATGTATATCAAGTACGTATTTGCATGTAGTTTGTTCCGTCTAATCTGGTGAAGAAAAGTAATTTGTAGCACAAAGAATAATAACATGTAAGATGTTAAGAGCTCTGAGTAATTCTCCAGCTAAAGGCTGTGGTGTTGAGGACGCTGTCTACCAGGAGCTGCAGGAATAGGCAGGGCAGACGGTTAACAACAACGGTGACATGAGAGATCGACACAGTGAGAGTGTGAGCTGTCAGATAATAGAGATCATACCATAGTCTTGTCTTGTCTGTAATTTCTCTGACATATTGTTACAGGTGGAAAGTGGTGGATTGATCATTAGAGGAGCTGATGCATGCTTGAAATATATAAAAGGTGCAGCAGGCCACTAATGAGCTTGCAGTCTATTTGTAAAACATGTGCAGCACTTTGAGACAGTCACATTATTATGTCAAACCAAAGAATCCAGATGTTTTTTTCCTCTTACAACAACCCTGTACTCTGCAGGAACATAGAGTTCATAGTTGACTCTCGGTCTGTGTTACCTTGAGCAAAAATTCAACCTTGGAACAGAGTGTGAAACCAGACTACGAAGTAGCCAAGGGAACTGGCAGCAAGTGAGGAATGAAGTTGCCCCTCAAAGTGTGTTTTGGACTCAGGTAGCTTAACACTGTTTCACACCTCTCAGATTGTCTTTAATTTGTATTAACACATTTGTAATAGCAGTGAAAGGAAAAAAGGGAGTAAGTAGATGACTGGGCTACATATTAAATGGCTCTTCTGCATTTTAAACATTTGCTTACTGAAGTGTTAACAGCCAGAGAGAGAAAGACTGTGGCCTTTATTCACAAAATTACCACCGCCAGTGCTGTAGTAGGAACTTTTGTAACTTTAATTTAGATTGATTTAGTTTGAGTTTGTTTGAGAATATGTGTGAGATAGTCACATGTGTACCTGACATTACTGAAGCCGCAAACCTCATGGCGTGTAATTTGAACATAGCAGCGCACAACACACGTTTTTGTGATGTAATTATCATGGATGAAAAGCACGGCAAAATTAGTGATAGCCTAGGAGACAGCCAATTAAATTCAACAAGTGCTACTCGCTGTCTCCATCTCTCATGGTGACTGTTCACACCTGTGTGTAATTTCAGTGAACCAGCCTCTGTCTGTGTCAGCTTGGCAAAGAAAGGCAAAAAATCTACCCAGCAGAAGAATCCACTTGAAGAGAATACAGGGGGAGAGCAAATGGGTGAGGAGTAGTCATTAAAATCTGGAGCTTGGTTTGCAGGATGCTGCGTATCCACACCTGAAACTGCAGGCATTTTCACACTTTACTCTAAATTCCATTAAAAGATGTTTGTAACAAAACAATCAAAACTGTGGCTTAGGCATGGCTTAATGAGGAATACTGGTCAGCTGTAAATAAATAGTGGTTAAAAAAGTAAAACAAAAATGATATTGAATTAACGGCTGGAGATAAAGTTGAATTTTACTTTTGTATTATTTCATTATCTTTTCTTTGATTGTTTTTTTTACAGGTATGGTGGAAATTGGATTGGCTCTCAGATAAATGTATATCTCCAAAATAAAAGATGCATTTAGTACAGTAACTAAATGAAATATTATGTTTTTAATGGTTAATTTACCACGTGATCAACAAACATCAGTTGCAAATTATTCTATATGATTATGGATGTGATTCTTACAACACACTTGTCAGATAAGTTCTGTGTCTCCTTTGACATTTTGCTAAGAGAAAGAGAGTCAGAGAAAACATGTGAAGTGAGTATAATGAGAAATGTGACATCTGCTCGTCCAGTCGGTTTAATACACTGTAACTAAATCTTTGTGTTTCCATATGTTTCCATATTCTAACGGATCCAGATGTTAACTGTCGTAGTCAGGAGTATTTGACGGACAGCTATGTTGCACTAGAGATGGCAGCCCCGCCTTTCTTTTTTCATAGCAGATCACTGATGGGAACAAATGGCAAGAGTTTTACTTTCTCTGACAGATGTGTCAGACATGAGGGACAGGCTGCTGCGGGAGAGCCATGCGCCTCTTCACGTCACCGACTCATTGATTTCCTTTAGCATTTAACTGTTTCACTTTCGAGCTCCACCAGGATCCGATTGCTTGTCTGGAAGTCCTTCCTGCTCCGTCTTCTCCATCGCTTTCTGTATTTTTGAGTGAGCAGAACCTATATGAGCTCAGTCAGGACACTAGACCTGAGTAATTACTGCCCAGGGCCAGTTTATCCCACTCCTCTACCACTGTACTATCACTTGAGTGATTGGAGCTGCAGGGGGGATCACCAATGTAACAGGTCATTACTCATAAAGGTCTGGACTGGCAATACCGAGTCAAACCTCTACAGAGTGGAAAAAAGCTCTTGCTTCAATAAAAGAACATGGATTGCTTATCTGTGATGGTGGCAAGCCCATGGATCATTCTACTGTAGACTGCGTCAAGCATTTACTCATCTGCAGGTCCAAGGATTTCTTTGTGACACACAGTGCTGCTAAAAATAATACAGATCAGCGGGGCGGTGTTGAGCACCCGCCCCATGTGTTGAGTTCCTCACTGCAAGCGGTCCCGGTTCGAATCCCGTGTTGAGCGGCCATATCCTGCGTGTCATTCCCCTCCCTCTGCCCATTTCCTGTCTCTCTCAACTGTCCTATCAAATAAAGGCATGGAAAGCCAAAAAAATATACTTAAAAAAAAAAAAAATACAGATCAGATAATTTAATATGGAGAGAGAGATTTCCATTTATACATACACACAATACACAACAGTTATATTGTGAATTCACTTGACTAAAGAGCTAATTAAATTAATTGATCCATCTCAGAAAGCTGCACCTCCATGTCTGAGCTAAAGACATTCGGAATGAATACAAATAAGCAAGTTTACAGCCAACAATATGCAACAAAAATAAATACAAACAAATAAATAAATAACATCCAAAACCATTCCTTCAATCACAACATGTTTCTATATAAATTCCACACCTTTTTTTTTATAAACCCTCTTAAACTGAAAAATATTTGAACAACTCTTCTCTTGAATTGTTAGTGAGTTCCAAAGTTTAAAGCAGAAGTGAGTGATCCGGTCGTTTTCGCTAATGCTGCGTTCCAGGCAGGCTTTTGAAATCGTAAATTACAGCTTCAAGTCACAACTTACGACTTTGTAGCGTTCCAGGCGACCCACTGGTGTTTTTCCGACCTGTTTTACCGGTGAAAGTCACTATAACGGCCACTCGTAACTTCCGACCGGTGAACTCGTACCAGATCGAACTGGTACCACTTCACGGTCGGAAAAATACGAGTTTCCTTGAACGCACCATAACAGTCCTCGTCGCTACGTCACCACATTCACGGCGTTCCTTGGCTGCACACACAGCCCTGCATGCCGTTCTCTCTCCTCATTGGATAAAAACTGTAGGATACGATAAATGTTTTCTCTTCGGCTCAGAGCAGAGCAGAGGGACTGACAGACCCGTGTTTCAGTCCAAACACTCTATGTAAGTGATTGCTGTCGGAAGATATAACTATTTAAGACTTATATTAAAGCAGAAGTGAGTGATATATTTGTGTTAATATAAGTCTTAAATAGTTATATCTTCCGACAGCAATCACTTACATAGAGTGTTTGGACTGAAACACGGGTCTCTCAGTCCCTCTGCTCTGCTCTGAGCCGAGGAGAAAACATTTATCGTATCCTACAGTTTTTATCCAATGAGGAGAGAGAACGGCATGCAGGGCTGTGTGTGCAGCTAAGGGACGCCGTGAATGTGGTGACGTAGCGACGAGGACTGTTATGGTGCGTTCAAGGAAACTCGTATTTTTCCGACCGTGAAGTGGTACCAGTTCGATCTGGTACGAGTTCACCGGTCGGAAGTTACGAGTGGCCGTTATAGTGACTTTCACCGGTAAAACAGGTCGGAAAACCACGAGTGGGTTGCCTGGAACGCTACAAAGTCGTAAGTTGTGACTTGAAGCTGTAATTTACGATTTCAAAAGCCTGCCTGGAACGCAGCATTAGCGAAAACGACCGGATCACTCACTTCTGCTTTAACACAAATATATCACTCACTTCTGCTTTAACACCTCGGCCTACGAAATAGGCTAGATATTTATTTTAATTTATTTTGTCCTTGCCATTTGATGTTTGAAATTAAATTTCCCTTTGTGACTGATATCTTGTGAAACTAAAACATAATAACGTTACTTCTGCAAATTTGCAGGTAAAAGTAATTTTTTTGACAGATTTAATTTGTATAAGTCTAATGTTTATTTTTGGGCCCAAAACTCCAGACCCAACCTTTAAATACACTCAGCGTTCCCATTTCAATCAACTCTCTGAGCCTCAACAGCTCTGATTTAACAAATACTGTAATCCATTTGAGTGTATTATTCTCAGTGCCCTTTTCTGTAATAAAAACAATGGTTCTGTGTGACTTACATATTGCCCCATATTTCAATACAGTAGCTCATGTATGCCTATGGCATAACAAGTGAACATTAAAAAATCCTTAGAACATAAACATTTTTCGATAGCCTACCTTGTTTTTTATGTAAGCAGTAGCCTATGTGATTTCCATGTTAGCTTTTCATCCACAACCACACAAAAAACAAATCTCGGACACCCTTTCTATCGTAACTCTGTTGAGTCAGTATAACATATTCATTATTTTTTCTATTTGTGTAGGCTACACCATAAACTTAGTTTTTCTCCAATCTACTGAAAGTTTATTTACATTTTAGCCTACCATTTTTTTTTAGTTTAACAATCTTGTTGCTGTCTGCTAACATTTTTAAATAATCTCCTGAACTAAGAAGATTTGTATAATCTGCAAATAAAATAAACTGCAATATATTTGATACATCACAAATATCATAGCTTTGTGGCACTCCACATTCAATCTTCAAACAATTAGATGTTTTCTCACCAAACATTACATAGGCTACCGTTGCCTGTTGTCCAGATAACTTCTCAACCAAACTCCTCTCACACCAGGATATAATTTTGAAATTAAAATACTGTGATCTAACATATCAAACACTTTCTTTAAATCAATAAACACTTCTATTGTGCACTTCTTATCATCTATTGCTGTTATGATTTATTTTATGTTCATTAATGATAAAGCTGTTGAGCGGTTTCCTTAAAATTAAAGTTATGTTGTTACTCATCAGTCATTGCACTGCTTAATGCAGACTCATGGGCTTAACATTTCCTGACGCTGAACATAGAAACAAGTGATGTCATTTTTGGGTTAGGGTTAGGCTATTCCAGACAATGGGCCACCACATAGGCTTACAATTCTCTCTCGTCTTTGAACGTAGCAAATATGCATCATAACAATTTGAAAAGCATTTATCTGAACACCATCACCTTTTATTCAGGACAGGCATCGTAGGCTCAGATGTATATAATCTCCAATAATAATGAACGTGTCTTGTGGATGATTGCAGAATTTATATGTCTTTCAGTCTCACCTCTACATCTGTGGCCCTCCTCTTCATTGAGAAAATTAGCTTATAATACATTTAAATTGAAGTATATTATAGGATTTTGGTGTCAGTTCACGACCTCTGTCCTGAGTGAACTGTATTGCTTTTTATCAGGCATCTTGTATGTCAAAGATTCCTCTTTCCAACTGTCATTATCTCTCTAAAAATAATGTATAGTGTAAATAGTGTATTTAACTTATAGAGCACATTTAACAACAACTAAGTTGGCCAAAGTGCTTTACACAGACAGAAAAAAACAAAAAAAGACATTAAGTTAAAAATAAGAACACACCAAAGAAAAGCAATTAAAAGAGTAAAACAATAAGAAGCTGAAGTGTTTGGGTCTCAACTTGTATCAAAATCCAAGGAATAAAAGTATGTTTGAAGCTGTGTTTTAAAAACAGGCTGGGGGCTTGATCACATAAAGGGGCGTAGGACCATGTAGATTCTGGTGTAAATATCAGCGTACGCTAAGTGTCACGTGTGATTCACAAAAAGCGATTTTGGTGTAGAACCGGCGTGGTGTTGATAAATCTGCTGGCTGAAAACGATGGTAATTTAAATGTCACGCCCTGATACATTCCTGCTTTAGAGGCCTCGCCCTGCCGCCTTTACGACATGGAGACACGGAAGATGGCTAAGAAGAGAGACTTAAGGCTCGTTTCCACTGCAGGAGTTCCTGGTAAAGGGAGAGGGTAGGAACTTTTGCAGCTTTTTTTAATTAATATTATTTTTTTACTGCTCTTGTTGTTGTTGCTTTCTAATAAAGCTGGGTTTTTAATTGCCGTTTCAATCGCCGCATAATCGTGCCATCGCGTATTTGTCTTTTTTTCTTTTCTTTTTTTTTTTACTACTGCTACTCTCATGTCTTTTACTGACTTATTCTGGGTGACTTTTAACATTCATGTGGTTATGTTGATGATGATTGTCTGACCACTGCGTTCAAGTCGCTTTTAGATTCAATTGGCTTCTCTCAGAAGGTAGACCCACTCACTCTTTTAATCATATCCCTGATCATCCTTGATAGAAAAGAATTAGAACAACCCCAGGTTCCTTAACACTGTGGCCAGGCTGACCAAGAACCATAGTGCCGCTGAGCCATGCATCCCTCCCACTCTCAGCAGTAATGATTTCCTAACTTTCTTTACTGAAAAGATTGTGAATATTAGAACAAGGATCACCAATAATGGACCACAGTATTACAGTATTATGTATTACATATAAGTTAAAAGCTGTTTTAACTGCATTCCATAGAATTAATAATAATTTAAAAAAAACAACAACAACAACAACAACAACATCCACACGTGTGCCTGTATGATCAGCAAATTCAATATTAGGGTGCTTGATTTGAGAAAGATGTGGGACAACTAATTATTTTCCCTGCTCTGATACCTGCACATTACATGGTTAAATAAG
Source organism: Trachurus trachurus (assembly GCF_905171665.1). Classification (NCBI taxonomy): domain Eukaryota; kingdom Metazoa; phylum Chordata; class Actinopteri; order Carangiformes; family Carangidae; genus Trachurus; species Trachurus trachurus. The sequence continues at coordinate 35,434,789 of NC_139896.1, forward strand.
CAAAACATTCTAATGGAGGAAGACAGAGGGGGCATGTAATCAACATGTCAAATTACGACTCACTTTGATAAAATATTTGCATTGTCTAGTTTCATAAATTAAATCACTTGTCATATTTTATCAAGACACAAAGTCACACAGTCCATCAGCCATCTAGGTTACACACTGAACCCCCATCTAGATGATGATGAAAATGCTTGCAAGCATAACAAGTGTAATTCAGTTGCAAGATGCTCATTTTACAAAATGTCAGAACTCTAACCAGTTTCAGGCACTTCATAAATTGAGCACAATGACTTCAACAGTAAATAACAACATGGTCTCTGCATGAAAAGAGCTTCCCTATAGAGAGTAAGATGAATAGTTTTACCCAACAGTTAAATTAGTGTAAAAATAAAAAAAAAATGAGTAAAAGGTTGTTCTACTGTTGTTAAGCTGTTAATTGGTGGTGGAGTTGCACTGTAAAAATAGATGTCATCTTAAATACTGATAAAAGTCAAACTGAGCCTTTGGGCTGATATTATTTTTTAAAGTCTTTGCTTGAATTCATTTCCAACTATTCCCGAGATCCTGACCCATGTTCCAAATGTGATGTGAGAAGACCGTTATCAACCTTATCAGTGGCTGAATTTAGTAAACCCAGAGTTATGAGAGTACATGTTTAGTTGTTTTTTTTCATCACAGAACTCTCTGTCTGACGCATACAGTAGCACAGGAACCAGACTCCATCTTCTCACAAAGGGCATATTTATTTAAATAGTCAGAGACTATTTCTTCAGTAGAAAGTAGTCCAAAGAAAACTGTTCACAGCTAGATCTGTGGATTATAATGAGTAACTGGGGCATTGTCTCTGGAAAGACATGCAGCTGTGGAGTTTTTCAAATATATTTTTTCAATAGTTTGAACATCACAAACGAATTCCATTTGCCTCGTATACAGCTGACTGAATCTCAGAGGTAGATGTCTCAAGAGCCGGACAAATAAAAACAAATATCTACATATGAAAACCGTTTTTTTTTTTTTGCTAGTTTTTTCTTTCTTTCTTTCTTACTCCTGGCTGTCTATGTAAATTAGTTCCGAAAATATCTCTTCAAAATTCACAAATGTAGTCTAAAGATGGCATCATGCTAATTTAAGCCAGGTGAGATGATGATATATACCCAAACATACAGAAAATGAAAATATTGTCATGTTGCAGACACCTACCGGTAAATTCTCATTCTTTTATATTTTCATCCACCACCCACTTTTTTTTTTTTTTGGGGGGGGGGGGGGGGGGTGCAAATCCCTTTCTTTCCTCTTTAGGAATGCAGATTGTTGAACACCACCCTTCATAGCCAACCTGTCTGTGGGCACATTCTGGTCCTCCACTCAACAAATTACACCTACAGTGTGAGTGCAGTGAAGTATGTAAAACAGTGAGGGGTAAGTGTTATTAAATCTTGGCACAAGACTCAGAAAATTAACTTACTGCCCCACAAAGAATCCCATAGCATCAAATCTTGCATATTTTCAACTTTTCAACCTCTGAAGAGAAACATGAATGCATCATTCATCATTCACCCACTGGTGCAAGTTAACTCATTCTTTGAGATTACAGAGTAAATGTGAACAGATATACAAACCGAGCATCTTTTATCTAAAATCAGTGCTCAGACTGAAAGCATGGATCAAACCTAACTTACAGACCTGTAATGAACTATTATAGTATTTGTGTCATTGGATTGGATTGTTCGGTTATCATTTATTATCACAAACAGTTTTGAAATCTCGAAAACCAAGAAGCAAAGACTAATGAAATGTCACCAGGAGACAAAGCCTGCAGGTTTTCCAGAGATGACACAAACCTTGTGGACTTGTGAAATTCCAGTTCAGGCTTTATATAAAAGTAATCTTCAGTTCATTAATTTAAGTTGACATTTAAGAACCTAAAATTGTTCCCATATCACTTCTCAATTGCCAATGAAACTGCCATCATGTCTATAAAGTTAGTTTCATTTTCATTGTTAATAGATCACCCTTCTTTCACCATTGCATCACATGACTGGACTCTTTTTATTTTTTTTGATTATCAGATATGACTGAACCATGCAGCCTGATTATAAAGAAATAGCAAAGGTAAGCTGTGTGAAATGATGTGTTTCTCTCACTTTCATCTGTCTGTGCATTTCCAGCAGTAGTAGCATGAATGCTTTTTTATTTCCACAGGTTAACCATCAGGTGATCTAACAGAAGAGGTGGATGCTCTGATGAATAACTGATTATGCATGCATTTTATATTAAAAATTGCCTAACAATATAATATACTGTATCTCATTATTGAACCCAGCACATTTACTTAATGAGAGAGCAACACAGTGATAGATCTATATTTTAATCTCTGGAGGAGGTTGTTTCATCAAACAGCACTGCAACACTCTCCTCTGGAAATGCTGTTTATTTTCAATGCTCACATTGACATTATAGGGGATCTGTTATTCAGTGTGGCATGCTTGTAAAAATGAAGAAACAAACACATACAGTGCATAAAAGACTGCATTAATAAACAGACACAAAAGGACGCCCAAACAGCAATCCCTCAAAGATTTCATTTCTGGGTTTTGAGTACCGCAACTGTTTTTTTGTTTTGTTTTGTTTTTTTGAGTTGTTTTTGTTGAGAGAGTGTCAGTGGTTTCTCATGAAATTGGGGTTTTTAACATTTTAGAGAAAAGTCATTAGTGTGCTATTGTTACTTTTTGTATATGCACAATGGTGATGCTGGTATGATTAAGAAATATTGGTTGATCCCTGTTGAATAACTGTTTGTGAAGATAGAAACCAGCTCAAATAAAGAATGTGATTAAGGAGGTATTTGCTAAATGCTGCAAGCCAGATCTGATTCCAATTTGTCAGCAAGAACTAATAAACGTGTCACTTGCACTGTTTGAGATGTGGCTCAGCTCCACTAATGACGGTCGCTACCGATTTAGCCTCAGCTAGCTCTGTAATTAACCGCTTGATTTTCAGGTGGTCTGTAGCATCGTCAGTGCAAAGAATGGGGCGATCTTGACACGTGACAGTGTAATGAAGGCGTATCTCTTCAGTCAGCACGAGCAGTAAAAGTGTTTATTATGCACAAATTATCAGCTAGCTCTATAGTCATTAGGCCCTCTTAATGTGCACGTGTCCTGTTTATGATTCTGACTGCAATTAACTCTAATTTAAAGGGCTTGCTGTATGAGTACCAGCAAGTCACAGGAAACATCAGAGAAGATGATAGAGGTTTGCTGACTATGGGGCCGGTCTGTGACTTACAACTGGTTTAAGAGGGTGTAATAATAATGCTTTTCAAAGTTTACTAATCAAACAAGTCAAATAGTTTAGTTTAGTTTAGTTTATTTATTTATTTCATTCATTTATCGAGCATAAAAACAAAATTTAAACTCATAAAAAAATGACAATACTGTAACTCTTGAATGAAAGGGGGCAGAAAGAAGCCAACTTATATTGTCTACCCCTTGTTACAAGAAATTAATTCACAAATTAGATCATATACATCCAAGCAAAGAAGAAATGGAAGTAGAAGAAGAAAAATATCAACAAACGACAACATCTACAACAAAAGTGGCTGCAGCCCACTGCCCAGCCATCTACTCATCATCCTATAGGTATGAAGCGTTGACATGCTACATGCAGTATACACACACACAAATTTACCATCACATGCGCACATATACACATATAAATACATGAACACCTACAGTATATCTGTATATAAACCCATACAAACAGACACATTTTCACACATACATGTACACAGTACGCAGACATTAATCCCTGAGGATGTCTTAAATGTATATTAACAAAATACTGTAACATAACTCTCCTTATTCCAAGTATGCATTAATATATAAGAAACGTTGCATATGGATTCCTAAGAACATTACGTTTAAGGATAAGATAGAATATCAGAAAAGTAGGCTAGGTTTCAGGACAACATCTTATAGTAGGACGTTGTACTTTCCTCTCTACGTGCACAGGGCGGCGCTGTTCAAGCTGGGGAGGCTCAGTCCCATCTCGCCAAGCCCTGATGCCACGTTGTCCCACTTTCATGGATGGCCTTAATCTCTGCCTTTAGCTGAAGCAGATTAATCCCGACAGTGCTGACATTATCTCCTGTTCTACACTGTGACACTGGACACAGGAGGAACTCCCCACCCTAAGCTCAAACATCACCTCTGATGCCACTGATCTCGATCGGGAGTCAACGAATAACTCTTGAGTGTTGATCACACATTGCATCTCTAAACTGTATCTATGCTCTCTACAATAACAATGTTTGAAGGATTGAAAGTATTCAAACATGGCAACATGCATGAATAAATGTAGCCTACCTATAGTATACAGCACACTTGAGTTAAGATGCTAGCAAGTAAACTGTCCATTGCAGGGATCGTGCTGGTGGGCGGATTAAACGTTGTGTGTAACATTCAGAAAAGCCGTTGATATAAATGACGCTGGCTCTAGGTCAGCATGCGTAAGGATCCTGTGTATCAGCCAAAGCACTGACGTGACACATGAGACTGAACATGACAGACTGGCATCATGTCGAGGTAAACCAAAGTTACACTGTTATTATAGCCTGACTATACTGTAAACCACATTTGCTCTAGCACCGGCAGAGTGCTAAAATGAAGTAAGGTATTGAATGGATCTGGCAGCGGGTTGACATGATAAACCTGAACTAATGCCATGTATAAATAAATAATAGCAGTGCTGAATAATGTTAGACTGGTGCACATCAAATCTACACAAACAGACATTTTGTCTCTCCAGTGTTAGACTCCATTTTGAAGCTGACGTCGGCACAGTGGGGGAGTGAAGCAGAGGCATCGGGGTCAGGATCAGGGATGAGCATAAACATCACATCTTTTGGATGTTCCAAGTCCTTTGCATGTTACATTACAAGTCATGTTGTAGTGTGTTAATATACATCGACAATTAAAAATGAATGCTACCGCACATGTCAGTTTCTTCATACTCCTGCACTCTCATACATGTAGTAATTTTAAAACCATTGCATGTCATTGTATCCTTTTAGAGTAATGACACTGCATTTACTCATGTGAAGCACATAAATGTGTCAGATGCATGCCATAAATGGAATTAATGTGGCGCCTGAATTATGCTTCCCCTTCTACTCAGCAGCCTGATTTCTAGGCTGAGTATTCAAACCACAAAGTGCATGTCAAGCTGGCTGATTAAAGGTACTGGGTGGTAAATATTTACCACGTTGCGACTTGCACTATGGCTTTGGCTGTGGCTAAAAAAACTGTGGACAACAGGCTGTTGCTGGTGCACTCTGACAAACATTTTCCATTAATTATCTTTATAATTTATAAGCCAGGAGCTGTTTGATGTAGCGTGACAGATTACCATAATAATGATGGAGTACAGTGGACAGCGGCCCACTGGAAAACAGGTTTTATCATAGGAATGAAAGATCTTCCTCTTTACATGGCAGTAACCTTGATGCAGGCGTTATAGGCGCTCTTCTTGCAGAACTATAGGACCTTTTATAATCTCATATGCAAATGACCAAATCACTGCTGACTTTGCAGTGCCATCGGGAGACATTTCACAGAAATGCAACATATGTGTTGTGCAATAGCAACAATGACTCATGGTTATTGCCAGAGGACAAAGCAAAGCATGAAGGGCCGCACATACATTTTAAACACTCACGTGGATAAACATATTCTTAGACCTGAACGCTCCTTGTTGACCATCTCTATTTGCGTCACTGTTACTCTATCACAGCATTTTGTGGCTAACAGGATCATATTGACTAAAAAGCCTATCTTCATGACAGAGAATGGTCTGCAGCATCTGAAATGACTAGAATTGCTTTCACACCTTCCCACGCTGTAGCATTTGCATTTGCATCATTTTTGGATGAGGCACAAGCAGTGTTTTTGTTTTTTCTTCATCACTCTGTTTTTGATTATGCATGCAGTGCCTGAAGAGCTCGCACTCTGAATATGATGCTTAAGATATTCCAAACATTTGTACGTCTATATGAATATAAAGCTTCATGGCTCTAGTAAACAATGAACAATGTGGTAAGTCACATTATAGAATTTATGATGCATGGATCATGACAAAGAAGCATTACAACAATGGAATAAGTTGTCAAATAACATATGACACAGGGGTCAGGGGTTAGGGTTAAAGGTTTTAGGCCCCATGGGGGAGGGGTCATTTGTGTCCATCATGTTAATCACAGGATATTTAAGGAGATTTCAGGCGAGAAGGGCCAGAACACAAACTCAATAATTAAAACAGGAGCTATAGTCCTTTTCCCTGCTATGGATTTTCACCAGCCACTTGTTATTCACAGCACAACCTCTGGACACCCAGACTCAGGTTATTCCAAAATAAATGAAAAGCCTTTGCCAGAACTTATTTATTAGCAAAAAAAGGTAACAGAAAACATCAAAGATAAAAAGTTTCTCTTTTTTCCAGACCAGAAAGTTTGCATATATTGGATTCAAGTACGGATTTATCATCAAAATAGTAAATTTCATTCCACTTTCAGTTGGTAAATATAGCTTCAATTGTTCAACAAAAAAAAGTTTATAGAGACAGGCCATGAAAAAGTTGATACCACTTATATTGAAGATTGTATTATTTATCTTTTTCTTACAAAAATGTGTGCAGAGAGGCAGTCAGAATATTTATCTAATGTGTGTTTACAAATAAATGAGTAAATTAATACCTTTTTATTTGTTTCAAAGCATCTGAAGTCTGGTATCTCAGATGACCGCATGCCTAACCATGCCACCATGATTCTAAAGACGCATCTGGGCCAAGGATTAGGGCAATATCTGACTTTAATTACATTCATAAAACCACAACGGGGGGAGGGGACATTTGCCCTATTGTGATATCTATCTATTGAGCCATATGGAGAAGATTTTATACCATCCTTCACCAGCAGCAGCCACTGGTAATGAAGACACTCGTCCCCTGAGGAGCTTCCATCTTTGCTGTCCTGCCTGAGATTGAATCACAAACACAGCTGAAGGACGCACCCCCATCTCCTCCCAGCCACAAGACCGTTGCTGTCACTGGACTGAGAGATAACTGGCTTTACCAAGCCTGTCCTTTATGTGAATGTCAAAGTATCCATACAGGGGCCATGACACACCAGCATGAGCCACTGTAGCCTGCTGTCAACCCTCCCTCGGTGGTGAACTGCTTTAAGAGAGGTGACGTTCACGTACCTGGAATCCCTGACTGTTGTATCCAGGCCACATGAAGTGCAGAGGATAAAACACTGGACAGAACCTCAGATCCAAACCTGGTCTGTAGTACAACAATGTTTCCTTTCTGTAACAAGTATGACTGTTCCTGTTCATATTCCCAGACCTTTTAGCGCCTCGTCATCTCCAGACACCCATGTTTCTCATCTTTTCTCAGCTTAAAGGGATAGTTCACCCAAAATTCAAATTTCACTCATGATCTACTCACTCTCATGTCAACTAAGAGCTGTGAGAATTTTCAGAGTCTTCTGTGCCTTCTCTGAGTTACGGGGGGGTCCGCACAGCAGTATTTTTCCATATAATGGTTGTGAATGGATACCAACTTTTCTTCGTCCAAAAAGACACACCAAGAAACATCCAAATACCTCCATACTGCTCGTCTGTAATGTCCCTCTCGTATTGAAGCCACGACATGAGAAATGGACATAATACTGCTGTGCGGACCCCCCCGTAACTAAGAGAAGGCACAAAGGACTCTGAAAATCCTCACAGCTCTTAGTCGACAAGAGGGTGAGTAGATAATGAGTGAAATTTGAATTTTGGGTGAACTATCCCTTTAAGCTCAGGTTGTTGATATTGACTCAGATTTGCTCTGTGAGCAGTGACACTGCATGTGTCGCTTCATCTAAAGTCCTCAGTTCAGCAAAGTCAGTCACCAGAAATGAAGCCAGACTTCAGTGAAAAAAAATAATTGCTTAAAGGTATAATGTGTAGGAATTCCCCCCATAGCGGTGCGGTTGCATATCTGAACGTATTCTTGATGTTGCATTCAGGTGAAATGGGGCAGACGTCAGACAGACAACAGACGCTGCATGTAACAGGATAAACAAGCGTCTATGTAAACAAGTGGTCCGCCAGCACGAGGCAAAACAATACAGGCCTGACAATATGTTGTCATGGTGATGTAGTATTGTTTACCTGACCCACATTTTACCGTCTTTCTCTGGTGGAGTAAAATGACATCCGGTTGGTTTGCCGACGGCCGTCTGCCTGACTGCACCTGAATGCAACACCGGTGCCTCCGTCCTTCCTCACACTACACAGTGGTGACAGTTTTAACAGGCCGAGCCGACAGCTCCGCTGAGTTTCTATGGTTACCTACGGTCACGCTGCCACTCAACGTAAAAAATGTCGATGCAACATGGCCGCCTCGGTTCGGTGCGTCGCCCACTTATGTATTTGTAACGACTTGTAACAACTCATTCTAAGGTACCAGAAAGCTTTCATTTGTATGCGGGTGTGATTGGACTTCAATCAAATACGTATTTATGAAAGACAGATTTGATTTTTGCTGATAAAAAGCCAAATAAATTACATACTGGGGCTTTAATCTCTGCAAAATCGTCTGCCAATAAAGTACGAAATGTCTGATCATATACATCATGTTCACATCACCAGAAGTTTTGTCTGTCACACTGAAGGGAGGAGGGGGGGTGGGGGGTGAAAAGATGAAGCACAACTCTGTGGAAAGAAAATGTAATGCCACTGCAATCAAATGCAGCATGGCTATATCATGCAGCTGTGTGTTCAAGTGCACTATGCCGCAGCTGTAGCACTAATATTAGTCCCCAACAGAGACAACATCCATACAGTGATTGTCTGAAAAACAAAAGACACAATGAAAGTGTTTGCAATTTTCTTCCGAGTAGCTCCGTGGCTGTTCATCCATATTCCGCTATTGTTTCGGTAACGTGAAAAAATGACAGAGGAGAAGACAAACATCGTATTCCACTTTCTTTACTCTCCTTATAAAAGCTATTTCAGCTACGTTCACTTGGTATTGTAAGGAAAGTGTTCAGGCTTCATCTCTGCAGCCCCACCAACTGCACTGCAGAATTAACAATCCATCAAATGACAAAAGTAAAAATAAACACGTCAGGCCAAACCAATACACGTATTCATGCTAACGGCATGCTGTGTGGATGAATGGTGATGTTAATAAGAGCAGTCACACTTGAGTGCAGCTGGTTCACATCATCCCAGTATTGGTTCAGCCTTAGTTCATGTTCCCATTCTCCCATCATCTTGTCAGGTTGGAGGATATCCATGGTTTGAAGAAAGTGAAGTGATGGCTGAGTAAGAGAGAGACACAAAGATTGTAATAATATTCATCTGAGAGTCATTCAGAAGAGGTCGAATATATTCACAGTAAGTGGGGGCTGTAAAATCGTCTGACTTAAGCTGATGGTTCTGTCAGTGTCTTGCAATAAATATTTTTACGAACCCTGCAGGTCAAAGTATCAATTTACATTCCCTGTGACATCGTCATAAGACACCACCAATGAGTTTACATTGAAAACTGATTGACAAGTACTCTTCATTCAGATTCACATTTCAACCTCTAAGCGTGATTACCTACACACATGCAAACACACACACACACACCATTGTTTGCCGCATATAAACAAACATACTGTACAATGTACAAATGCGTTACTTTTAACAGAGGAGCTTATTGAAGGCAACACATCTAGGTAGAAACACAAACGTAAGGTAAATGGCATCTTTCATTTTGAGAGCCCACCTTGAATTAATCCCATTTAAGGGTTTAGCTACAGTGTGCACACCAGTATTCACTCACAGTAATCCATATCACACCCACATACTTTTTGCACATAGGCTTGCGTGCATGCATGCAGATACACACACTCGTGCAAACTGTCACACCCACGTGTACACTTTCATAGAAGCACACACACACACACACACACACACACACACACACACACACACACACACACACACACACACACACACACACACACACACACACACACACACACACACACACACACACACACACACACACACAGGTGCAATTTCTCTTATGTAACCAAGACAGAAAAGCTCTTCCTGCAGATATAAAAAAAATATTTTGCTTTAATAGTTAATCCAGTTTATCTACAAGAAGACAAAAATCTGGACCATCTCTTGTCACTAGCATCTTTATTCTTTGGTGAGACGCGTGTAATGAACGGATCTTCCCTATGTTTCCACGAACACAGTCTCACAGTAGGCTTCTCCTGGACGTTATTGAAAATAATAACAAAGAGGATGCCCGTTCTTTTTTCCTATTTAATTCTCATAAATATTCAGCAGCCAGGTCTTAGATGTGTCTTCTATGAGTGGGAGCACAGGTGGATAAGAATCTGTACATGAAACACAAATGAATGAAAGAGTAGCGTGACTGTCTCCAGGGCTCTATACCCCCACCTTCAGCTTCAACACGGCCTCGGGGCAAAATGAGTGAGAGCTGTAGACTTGAGGAGTGCAAAGGAAGCTAAGAGGCGCTCAGTAAATACTCAAGGTTAGGTTTCATCTCACCTCTTAAACATATATTCCTCTGGCACTTGTGTACCTCTCTGCCTACACCAACATGTATACAGTTGCACTGCAGCTCACTGGCCTTTGACTCAAGCAGTGCAAGGAAAAAGAAATTACCCACAAAAATGCTCTGGGATACAGTGTTTAGTGTTGCTGGGGGGTGCGGTAGTTGTTTATGTTTTTGAACGTGCACTGTAACCAATGTATTTTATGGTTTCCATAATCCTGTATTGAATTGATTCATGGCTTTGTTAGTCCCCACCCTCCCTGGATGACGTTCAAGGACTTACATTCACTAATTTTAATATTAGAAATGTCTACAAGGTGATCCGTGTGGATCTGACAGGTGCTGCTGGTGTGGTGATCTATGCTTCCTCTGATTTTGTACTAGAATTAATCATACCCACAGATGAAACTTCTTTTTCTGACTGTGTTTTTTAGGTAGATTTTTTTATCAACTTAAAAAAAACCTCACAAAGAAAAAAAAGTTACCCAACTACTTAAAGGTGTACAGAAAAGAAAATTGAATTTGAGCCCACTTTGGGTCATAAAATTAATGTGATAACTCATCTTTCAGACGTTGTAGGCCAAACTTTGTGCAAAATTCTATTTTTGAGTAAATCCGGGATGAAAGTGTGTATTTTTTTTTTCGCATTGGATAATGCAGGCGCACGGATTATATGTCAGCCTGTACACGATTCACCAGCCACTGATATTGGATCCGTCATCCGTCATTCAAACGTCTGAGACACGCACACACACACGGAGCTCGGGCTCGCCCCAAACTTTGAATATCCCGCCCGCTCGATAACGACCAATCAAATTCGTTTTCCTTACTCGGGTAAACTCGTGTTGCAGCTCGTGACAACTCGGCGCGACAAACAGGACAAACGGCCATTTCTGTACAACTTTAAAAAGCTGACATGAATCACAATGTGATAGGAAATCAAACTAACTAAAACTGCCACTAAGACTAATCCAAGATAAGACAATGCAATGGATTGAATTTGAATGTATTAATCAATGATTTGATCTCTATTAACTGGGGACAGATACCAATTGAGGCCTTATGTGAAAGAAGGCTGACATTCTCTCTATGCTGAGTTAATTGATGTTGTGGACTAATATGCTTCTTGGAAAATTGCTAGAGTCAAGGGTAAATATCTCCCTTGGATTAGCTGCAAATTTATTAGGTTCTTTAGGCCAAGGGACAAAGCCTGGTCAACATTCTGCCAAGCCAGAGAATTGCTGATCTGGATGTATCGAGGGCAGGCAGCTGAGAAAAGTAAAAGTCATGATGCAAAATCTAACTATCTGAAAGAATGTTTAAGATGGTCTGATACACATGCTTATCAAACCAGACATGCCACAAGAGGTTGTTACCAACTGCCTAAAGCTGAAAAGGAGGCAATGCAAAGTACAGTGTTGTATCGAGCAATGGCATCATGGAATGCACTGCCAGAACACATTACCAAAGAAAAAACTAAACTAGGCTTTAAGAGGCTATTGAAATGTAAGTTCAAGTTCAAGTTCACTTTTATTTGTATAGCACAGTTAAAAAGACCTGTGACAGTCGTCCAAAGTGCTTCACAGAGCAGAGACAGAAACAAAGACAAATGCATGTGCAAGAAACAAAATGACATGCATACTATCACACATTCTCACACACAGATGTATGTACATATACATATACGGACATATGCGCATACATACACATACACATACGCAAATGCAAATGTGCACAGCTACAGTAGTCATAGACAACAGTGCACATAGATATTTAAACAAAAAACTAGCCAGGATCAGAAGTCCTTATGGATCAGAAGGCCAAGGAGAAAAGGTGCGTTTTTAAGGCGCACTTAAATCTCTCCATGGATCCTGCATGTCTAACATGTAATGGGAGGCTGTTCCATAGTCTGGGAGCAGCCTTAGTTTTTAATTTTGACCTCGGTGCATCCAGCAACAACTCACTGGATGACCGTAGATCTCTGGCTGGATTTCGGATTTGTATAAGGTCTGCTAGATATAGAGGAGCCAGACCAGTTAAAATCTTAAAAACAATTAATAACACTTTAAAATCAATCCTAAAGCGGATAGGAAGCCAGTGGAGGGAGGCCAGAACAGGGGTGATGTGTTGATGTTTTTTAGTGCCGGTCAAAAGGCGAGCAGCAGCGTTTTGCACCAGCTGCAGGCGACGGAGTGAGCTCTGGTCTAGACCAACATGAATTACAAAAATCGAGCCTACATGTTACAAAGGCATGGATAACTCTTTCCAAGTCATTAAAACATAAATAAGGCTTGACTTTTGATAAAATACGAATTTGGTGAAAAGACCCTTTTACCACTGAGTTGATTTGCTTCTTAAAATCAAGTTTACTATCAAAAGTTACCCCAAGGCTTTTTATAAAAGGAGTGGTGTTAAAAGCAAGGAGATCCTGACCATCAATTGTTTGTAAGCTGCCTTCTGGAAGGCCAAATACGGTGACCTCGGTTTTATTTTCATTAAGGTTAAGATGACTCAGGCTCATCCAGCTCTTGACGTCAGCTAGACAGGCTAGAAAAGATTTCAGAGGATCCTTAGAGGACAGCTGAAGAGGGAGGTAAATCTGCACATCATCCGCATAACAATGGAAGGAGATGTTGTGCTTACGGAAGATAGATCCCAGAGGCAGCATGTACAATGAAAATAACAGAGGGCCTAGAATTGAACCCTGTGGCACTCCACATGTGAGAGGGGCCATAACAGAAGAGAAATTGCCCAACTGCACAGAAAAACTCCTATCAGTCAAGTATGACCTAATCAGCATGAGGGCTGACCCTTTTATGCCCACATGGCGCTCCAAACGTGACAGCAAGGTCCTATGATCAACAGTGTCAAATGCTGCAGTTAAATTAACTAACAGCCCGAAGGTAGAAAAGGCACATGTTAAAGACACACATAAAGAGTGCATACAGGCATACACATAAATACACACACATACATACTCACAGATGTTGATGATTTAGATTGTTGTTCCTGTTTCTTTTTTTTTTTCAAGTTGATGAATTAGATTATCATTCCTGTTTCATTTTATTTCTACCTGATTTCACTCTATTGTTATCATATCTCTGATTATTGTTGCTGTGGTTGTTATTGTTATCATTAGTGTTAGTTTTTTTTCTATTATTATTATTTTTAATTTAACTTTTTCTTTAATTCTATGTGATTTTATGGGTGGAGCCCAGGAAGATCAGTGGCTGCTGTACAGCTGCTAATGGGGATCCAATTAAAATAAACAATAAACAATGTCTGGAAGAAAATCAAATACATTATCAACACATCAGATAACTGCTATTCATAAAATGAGAGAGTTGCCACTACAATACAATAAATGGGGGCGGGACTAGATAAGCTTTTGCTTCTCCCGCTTTCCCTTTCGGCCATGTGTTGACATGCCCAAAATAAACAAATTGATTGATTGATTGATTGATTGATTGATTGTTGTTTTGTTTTTGTTTTAGACACATTTTACTAACTGAAGGTCAGGGTGCCACGCTGACTGAAATTAGGTTCTCATATTCAATGCATCCGGTTGCAGATTTTTTTTTCAGCCTTTCTTTTTCTACATGTGAGTTAACAACTCTCAAGAAATGTGCATCACTTGACTCCTTAAGGAGATGCACTTGATCTCAGTCTCAGTCTGTATTTCTGTATGTCTAGTCAACTCTCACACTGCATATTTCAGTATTCATGAAATCATATCACCATGTCCCCTACTTTCAAACTACAGACCCATAAGCATCCTCCCTATCATGTCCAAGGTTTTCGAAAAATTAGCAGCAGACCAACTACTCTCTCATCTTAACCTCAGCCAGTTCCTTCATCCCATGCAACATGGCTGTAGAGCCCAACACTCAACAGAGACGGCAATTGTCTATTAAATTGAAAGAGTTAAGTCTCTAATGGACAGAGGGGGTGTGGTTGGCGCAATTTTTTTAGATCTCTGAAAAGCCTTCGATACTGTTAACCATAATATCCTTCAGTCTAAATTTGATCAATTTAATTTTTCTCAGTTTACCTGTTAAAATGTTAAAATACAAAATCTACTTTTAAAGATCTCATCACAGGTGTCCCCCAAGGTTCAATCTTGGGTCCAATTCTTTTTAGTCTTTATATAAATGACCTACCAACTGTTTGCCAAGGCTGCAAGGTTATTATGTATGCAGATGACACCGTGATTTTTGTAAAAGGTAAGGACCACTCTGAGGCTGCTTCACAGCTTACAAAGGTCAAACTGGCTGAACCATTGCCATCTACAACTTAACTCCTCTAAAACTGTTGCTATGTTTTTTGCCAAAACAAAAAAAGCATACACCGACCTGATGTTTTTAAATTGTAAACAAATACAAATATCTAGGTATTATGTTAGACAATAATCTCACTTTTAAACATCATGTAAAAAAAAGTGAGCAAAATTCTCAAAGTCACACTTGGAAATTTCAGGCACCTCAGAAATCATATGTCTACAGAAGCTGCAAAAATGTAGTACATGTTTTCTCTTATAATATCTATTGTCTACCCGCCTGGGCCACTGCAACCCCCACTACTTTAAACCCGTTAATATCATTATACAAGCAAGCACTCAAAATCCTGGATAAAAAATCAAGAACCTTCCATCATTGCACAATCCTCAAAAAATATAGGCTTCTAAGCTGGAACAATCTGGTTCTTTTCAAAAACTGCTGCCTTACATACAAAATCCGTCACAGCTTAGCTCCGCCTCCACTCTGCAGCCTTATACAATTTAGATCACCTGCAACAAGTGGTACTAGAGGGGCGGCTAGAGGAGATTGCGAGATCCCATTTAGAAAAACTTTATTTGGTCAGTCAGTTTTTTCCTGTAGGGCAGGCAAAAAGTGGAATACAATACCACAAAACATAAGAGAGCCAATTTGGTGCATTTAAAGCCAATTTAAAGAAATGGTTAATCGAAAACCAAATTTGCCAACACTAGTCTGAATCCCCTGTAGTACATGGCTTAATTAATTAATTGTAATTTGACATGTACTTGTCGTTCTTGTTGTTGATAGGGGAATACATTACTGTGTGGTTGAGGGGTAAAGGGAGTGGTTGTGGATTGGAGGGTGTTTGTGCATGTGTGCGTATGGGTGGGAGGGGTGGGGGTCAAAGTGTAATGTTGCTGTTGTAAATATTGCACATATATTTGTCTTAATGTAATTTGCTACCTTCAATATAGGTCTCATTGCCATGCTCCATCTGGCAGGGGGACTGCCAACGGAAATTAGCCTTTTGGCTATAATTGGGTGCATTTACATTTTATCTTTTTAAAATGTTCATTAATGTACACTGTCCCTCTCAAACAAATAAAGGAAAAGAAAGAAATCTGGGTTATGGTCTAACCACTCCACAACATGTCCTACTTATATTCACCAACAATGTGTTCTCCACTGCAGATAGTAGTGAACTTACAGGTGCAGTCTTTATTGATTTCACTAAAACTTTTGATTTTATTGATTGCTCACATGGCAACTCCTTGTTTTGTTTGTCATCCTACATTTAGATAAATCAGATTGTCCAACAAAATGGTGTGCAACAGGGTTCAACATTGAGGCCACTACCCTTTTGATTAAACCATTTTACAAAATAATTAAATCTGTTGTGTTCAACTTTATGCCAATGACATTGTCATACCTACATCTAAATCTGATTGACCACAATTTCCACAATTCTAAGCTTCTCTTAACCTCTTAATGCACGCCCCTATTTTTCATGTTTTTTGCCATAACGCCATGCCCAAGTTGTGAGCAGCACAGATCCCACATAGTTTAAGATTCAGAGATGTGCCTGGTATCATTGTTAAGGTAACACTCTCAGGATTACTGTTAAGGCGTTTTTTTGATTCTGTGACTTTACTGACAAAAATGGCAAAGGTTAGAATGATTAAATTGTTTCCCCGCCCATAGGTTTGCCTATAGAATGACATGGGTACAGACATTCAGGGACCTCTCAGCAGGCTATAGACACAATTAGGCCACAGCCACAGGTCTTGGCTTCCTGCAGTCCAAATTTCAAGTCAAAAGACCAAAAGAAACAAAAAAAATACAACCGCTAAACTCCTGGCGCACAGTAGAGGGCGCACCCCTAAAAGCAGTGGATTATAGAACTATACGCCTATCTGCATTGTGTATTTCTATCAAGGGGGCAGTTGTCAGTCTGAGAAGTGAAGCTCACTTCCGCGTTCAAAAAGCTGCAATCCCCTCGGCTGTCGCTGGGGGCTGGCTCCAGAAGGGAGCAACTCCAGTTGAGCCCCATGTTAAAATAGCCGATTTTACAGCTTAAAAAAACATATTTACAGCCTGGTACATTTCATTTTTTTGGTCTCAATCGATAGTTTCTACCCCCGCACACACTCTGAGGGGGGTGAATTTTTTTTAAACTCTACAGTTTTACTGTTATTAGGTTTAAAGTTCTGGCCAATTAGGGAGCAGAACCGTTGAGTGACAGGTCCGGCGACCGCTGCTACGAGGCCAGTGGGCGGGCCCTCGGCCGGCCAACGGCCGCACCGCTCCAAATATGGCAAGTAGAATCCAACATGGCGCGGCTCAAACCCCCGTAGTAGCGGCACAAAACAGACTCCCCAAAACCAATGGGTGACGTCACGGACGCTACGTCCATTCTTTTTACAGTCTATGATTTCTATGCGGTGGAGCGGGTGGCGCGCACGTCGGATACACGGGGGTTTGTTTATCAGCAACCAAACGTGATGGCGTAGTGTCATACACTGTTGAAAACCTCAGACTATTGGCTAAAAGGTTAACGGCTTCATTTCACGGACAATTTCTATTGGCTCAAGCAGCTGTCAATCAAAGTCACGTTGTCAGTCTCATCGTCACGTGTCCTCATTGGCTTTCGAGACATGTCCCGGCTCATCCTCGCCACCGATTGGCTACTGCGTGGTGTCGTTTGAAGCAGGAAGACCTCACGGATGTAAACATTCAGTCACATGTAGTCACAGATCGCCGTGCAACTCGTAAAATGCGGTAACGGGGCCGGTTTTTGTTTTGATCCGCGTGTATTACGTTACGCATTGGACTAAACACATGGACATATTGAGGAAAATACTTCGGTTAGAAGGAAACGGATTTCATATTTCACAAGCATGGGTACTTGGCAAGCTGTACAAACGGTATTGTGTCATAAGATGGTCGCTGTAGATCAGCTGTGGATAAAGGGAAGACTTGAAAGGTATGTACGCATCATACGTTAGCTTAGCGGCTAGCCGACCTAACTGCTAATCCTGTTAGGGCTGTGAGCAACCAAAAAAATCATGGGTGGTCTTGAATTGACCGGGGCGATCTAAGCTTTCTAACAATGTATAACATGAATATATATGCTTAAGGGCTGCTGTTAAAAATGTTCGGGAGTAATTGATGCTAGCGCCACCTTCTGGAGCCGTACCGTGGGCGGTACGGCGTGCGTTAAACTAAATTTTAACACTCTAAAATATTTGCTCTTACATCCTTTGTACCAGACAGAAAGTAAAAATCTAACCAGATTCCTGCACAAGAACATATGTTTGAACTCTCATTCAAACACTGACAATGTTTTACTAAAAGTCAGTTTTGGATATGATGCTCTACACCAATCTCACAATTGTTACACAATTGGTGGTTACATACACATAATTTACAATTACATGCAGTGTTTGTAAGAAATGTCAAACTTACTTCTGTATCTGAATCTTGATGCAGTCTGGCAATTTGTTTTAGGATTAGACTTGATTCTGCTTAACACAGCATATAACAGAATGCACATTTGTCATTTTCTTTACTCATCACTACACAATGATACACTTATATGGTCACACTTATATTCATATTTTGATGTATTTATATCAGTAAGCCTCATTATTTACAACATTATGTTGTACTATTTAATCAGGTAAGGCACTCTGTTCAGATCTATTTTCCTGTCCCTTGTTCTTATATAACAAAAGCAAATTAACTTTAATATTTCAATGGCCAACAGATAGCTCAACATTTTGGCAAATTGGCCCATTGCCATAATCCCTATAGTCATTACAGGCAAATGCAGAGACTGCTTGCCAAAAACACAACTCACAACACATCCTTATTTTGACACATAGTGCACCTGTTATAAATGAACTGCCTCTTTTTATGTCTATCTGTGCGCTTTGATCTACTCATACTCTGTATTATTGTTAAAGGAGAATTCCGGCCATTTTTGACCCCTCAATCATTTTCCTGATGGTCACGCAGTGTAGGGGAGAGCAAATACGTGACTAAAACTGGAAACAGAAACAAACACTTTTTCCTTGTTGTGATGATTTCTTTACAAAAGTAAACGGTGGAGCAGTGCAGTGGTAATGTCCAAAATATCTCTGACCGTTTATTTTTGTAAAGAAATCATCACAACAAGGAAAAAGTGTTAGTTTCTGTGGCGGGGAGAGCAGGCGCTCTGTGATCAGATAGTAATGTCTTTCCAGGATGTTTCAGAGTTCGGCTGTCTGAGGTGAGTGACTACATGCAGAAACACAAAGTTTATACTGTACACTAGTGATGCGCGGGCTGACCCGTAGCCCGCGGGTCCCGCGGTCAACCCGCGGGGCGGGGCGGGGCGGTGCGGGTCAAGAAATCTTTACTTTATTTGCGGTGCGGGTCGGGGCGGGTCATTAAAAAAACTGATGATGAAGTCCAGAGTGTGTTATCAGGGCCGCGCTGATGTTGCGGGAAAGCCGGCGGAGGTGTGAGGGAACCGGATGAGACGGCGGCTGGGCGCATCAGCAGATAGATGCGGTGGTGCGGGGCGGGTCAAAATACTTCATAGATGCGGGACCCGCGGGTTGGAAAAAAACCCGGCCCGCGCTTCACTACTGTACACTATATGAGTTCAGTGGTGTGTCATAAGGATTCCAGTAATGTACCATATATATTTGATTCATTTCTGAATGTTTGTTGTGGTTGAAAGAATTGCCCCCATAGGTTAGCGCTGTCGCTATCCCTAGCACGGTTACATGCTGTCATTCCGACATCCCATCACTCCAACATCCCACCATTCCAACATACCCCTATTCCGACATGCGAAAGTCCCACCATTCCGACATGGCTTTGGAAATGTGCGTTACTCAACATTGACTCTCTTCTTTAAGACATGCTGATAAGGGAATACACACATGGTTGTGTGTAATGACGCAGCAGAGCACAGACAGGGACTAGTCGGCCACCAGGGTCTAGTCTCTACCTGCTCTTTTTACTAAACTTAACCAACTCCTTTCTTCATTGCTTAAGCCCAACGAGTGCAAAATCTTTTTGGGAAAAAAAATCGCTATTAAAGGAATTGTCGGAAAGGCAGGATGTTTAAAAAAAGACAAAAATACCATCATTCCGACCATAGGAGGCAGAAAATGTCGGAATGATGGGACGTTTGATAGTAAATTAAGTCAGACAATTGGAGGCCTATGTCGGACTGGTGGTGTGTCGGAATGGCGGTTGCCCCCCCCCCCCCCCCCCCCCCCATTGCCATGGTGTAACTCTGGTTTGCCTGCATCAATTTTAGTCACGTTTTTTGCTCCCCACAACACTGGGTGACCATCAAGAAAACGATTTAGGGGTCAAAATTGACCGGAATTCTCCTTTAACCTATTATTTGCCACTTTGACCATCAGGTGTTACAGGTTGTCTGCCTGTAAATTGTCATAATTAGTATTTTATTGCAATCTCTTTTGTCATTCCATGGCTGTTGTGTAGTGTTTATGATGTGAGATACATCTCAAGGAGTTCATCCTAAAAAATGTAAATATTATAATATAATTTAAATACACAGGAGCATCATCACACGTTGCACAGTAGGAGTGGATAATTTAGCAGCAAATTATGCTTATTGTTATACTGACACTTTTCAGAGAGGGCTAGTGAATGATACTGAGTACTTGATGACTATTCATTTCTCTGCAATTCCATTACTTTTTTTTTTGCCTTCAATTGAATTCTTGTAATGGCACATTAGATGCCATTGAAAAGACACTAAGTGTGGTGTGAAATGCCTTTAATGTCGAGATGGATCAGCCAATTAGCCATTGTATCTCACAGCTTGTTATTCAAATTCACTAGAGTGAAATCAAAATGGAGTGTGTCAGAAAACACCATCATTTAGTGCTGCAGCCTACCTCACTATTTCACAAAGCGGTAAATCCACTTACAGAGCACGGATCATCACACATCCTCTAATATTTGATGAAGAAAAGAAAAGTGGAGGTTATATGCGGATGTAAGTTATTTACACAAAGAAACAAAATGAAAAACAATGTGACTATTCTTCTAGATTCTTCCAAGCAAGGTTCCTGTTGAGGAAGAAATACACTTTGGTAAGTTGTGCTTTTTAACATTCTGAATCACCTGTGTCTTTCACACTTTGTATGCTTTTATATTCATATCCCCCACCATATATTTTCCTTGAAGAAAAGACATTCTGATTACTCTGACTTGCATTTGACTCCTTGCAAATTTCATGGAATCAAATCCTAAAATTCATATGCTAAAAGCTCACTGAACACTGAACAGTCTGTCCTGTGTAGTGGTTTCACATAATAAAACTAACATCAGGCAGTCTCTTTTGAGTCCAGATCTGTTCATAGTGTTTTCTACATTATGCATCAACTTGAATTTAACTGTCAAAATGCAAGAAATTAAATTGATTTGAGCAACTGAACTCAAAATAGTCAACTCAAATTGCCTCCAAAGAGCTTTCATAATGGACAATTAGCGTTGTGTGTGTATCTGCTGCTTTTGTGAATCCTTCTCTGGCCATCTCCCCTACAGTCATGGAGCTTCAGGACTTGGCATTTGAACACAGGGCCTGGAAGACACTGGCTAATTAGTTCCCGAGGAAGAAGCAATCCATCTTCCTTAGGAAGTTATGTGTCCACTTTTGCAGCTGTGGTCAGTGCACTTTAAATTAGAATGTGTTAAACTGAAGAGAAAATAGAGCAAAGTAAAATAAACAGAAAACTACAGGGAAATAGATTTTTTTTTCTCAGGTTGCATCAAAAACATGTTTTCTTGTTGTACTGATTAAAGACAAACCAACTGACTGCCAAAGTTTCAATACTCACATTTTACACAGGATGACTACTTAATCATTTGCTATATTTCCATTTTCAACATTTTGTAAACCTTTGCAAAAGAGTTGCTTGTCTTTCTGACTGAAATTAAACTCACTGACTAGTAAAAGCCTGACCTGGGGAGGGTTTGCTGTCTTTTGCTTCAGATCCAGTTGTTAAATGTTAACCATTTGCATGGAAAGTGTATGAATTAATTTTACATGCTGTAACCATCTTCTACGACTGGAAAATAACAGGTACAGGGGAGCCTACATGGCAGGTCACGATACTTGTAAACATGGAATTTAAAATAGATCCTTAATTTACATTCTAATGGCTCTAATTATGAGCATGTTTCACCATATTTGCATCGTAGTGGTGTTTAATTAATTCAAGCAATAAGATATATTACACATTTACATTTCTATGTTTAAATTATATGAGTTATTAATTATTAGAATGTGCGATATCAGTGTTTTAATTTGTTCCAAGCAATAGCAGTGCCAGGTATGAAAATCATTGACGCTTAACCTTTCACTATTGAATTTAACATTTTCAACCTTAGGACATAGCAAACAAAATGAGGTGAATACTAAGGATGATGATGACAATTCTGTTACAAGTTATGATGGTGGACAGAAAAGGGATACAGAGAAGTGGAGTGGAGTGTGGCGGTAGAGATTGTTGCCTGCTGTGTCGTCGTTATGCTCTTTGCTGTCCAGACTGTCAGAAAACATTAGTAAAATGCAGATCTGAACTCTAATCCCAATAAATATGATTGGGATTCCAAAGTTGCGGATGAGTCTGGCTCCAGCTGCAGCTCAATATGGTTGTGTTTGTTGTCAGTTTATTAAAAACAATTAAGAAATCCACTGTTTGCAAAATCCTATCATAGACATACTGTGGATTTGCTGATTTTCTTTATGAATATGTGAGGGTATTGGCCATACTGTATTATGCAATTCAAGATACCATTCATCCTTTTCATGCTATTAAAAAGTAATGATACATGTTATGTGATATGAGTTTAATTTTGCAATTGATTTATTCTGCCACAGAATAAGCACAGTAGCCTATGTGTCCATTTAATATGAGCTTATGTAATGTGGCTTAATATTATCTAATTTTGTCTGTGCTCCAAAGTTTTTTTTTTTTTTTAAATAGATGTGTATTTCCAGTATTTTTGCTGTGTTATGAACATGAAGAGCAATAAATTAAGCTTAAAGTGAACTGTGGTCAGGAATGCCACTGCTACATGCAGGGTAAGACGAAGGGGCCCATCTGCAATGAAGATCTGAGATGGAGGCAAGCAATCAAAGCTGACTAAAGGCATTACCAAGTAATGAGTCAGTGGGTGGGGGATCTTCCTCCATCTAGAGTTATTGGATGAGGACTGTTTGTGTAACTTCTAATCCTCAGAGTGGGAGTTTATTGAGGAGAAAATAAGTTTACTGCAGAAAAACTATAAGCGTGTATTTCAAGCATGAACTTGAATGGCTTCTAAATGCAGAGAGGGGACAGCCGTATGCCTTATTCAAATTGCCTTTGTAGCAATGCATAAAAGCCAAGTTGTCCATTAGGCACATAAAATGATGTGTTGTAGTGGTTCACTTCAAACTGGAGAAAAAAAACAAAAACAAAATAAAAGACTTTCCTGACATGACATTTGATAATGTTGTTCTGAAGCAGATATGCTGAATTTGAATGATGGGATTTTTATACACAGAATAGTGAATGGTGTATGAATTTCAAAATGGTAAAGTAGTATTTTGATTTTTGTGTCTATTACAACAGCGGTGACAACAGAAATGAGAACGAGGATAATGATAACAACAAGGACAACAAAAACAGCAACCAAACGTACAAAATGTGCATTTTAAGGGTAAATTAATTGATCAGTGTGAGAACAGAAAAACCCTCGACCATGCACAACTCTGCATTAACCCTGCAAGAATACATTTTTCATATTAGGTTGCAACAACAAATATATTTTGGAGGTAACACAATGCCGTCTGAATTTCACATTTGTTATCAATAATTGATTTGCTACAATCGATAAACTTTTATTTTGTAGGGTTTATTTTGAAACAGGAAATACATGTAGCCTAACAGGTCAGGTGACTCACTTCCTTGCTCATAATCAGGAAGTGAGGAGAAGCTTCAGAGACGCTGGTTTTGCTCTTCTTTTTTTTCTTTTTTTTTTTTTACAGTCTATGGTTTTGCTATGATGCTATTCTGTTGAGTCTGCCTGCATTTTATGCCCTTTGATGGCATCTTTTGTATAGGTAGTCTATCCAGTCATTATAGTTGATGACTACTCCGCTATGACCGTTATTAAAATGCATAAGGGAATAAATGCAAATAAATGTGGATAAATAGTTGATTATACATTAAAATATGTTAAAAGACAGTGTTTACAAGTAAACAGCCTAATAAATACATGAAATGTAGTATACAACTAATGACTTTCAGTCTCTGGCTTTTCTTCTAGTTTTTCTGAGGCTAGTTAAAAACAAGCACTTTAGTTCATTTTAGAATCATTTACATTGTGTGTGTGTGTGTGTGTGTGTGTGTGTGTGTGTGTGTGTGTGTGTGTGTGTGTGTGTGTGTGTGTGTGTGTGTGTGTGTGTGTGTTTAAGTATAAAGAGGAAACAATTTCATTTGTATTCATTATGCCTTTTGTGTGTTTTAGTTTTACTCTTTCTTACGTCAATAAACCTGTGGACAACGGACAACTGTCTTCAGAGTCATGATGTCAGGAAGGAGTTAGTGTATCACAGCACCAGGTTTGGGGAGTAACGGACTACATGTAAAAATCAGATTACCGGTACATTTGATAAAAACGGAGATTACTTGTCTGATTACTTCACATTTTAAAAATCAACCACAGGCTATAGAATGGCCGTAGAAGCCACTCGCCGTCTCGTAGTTTCAGAGGTGAGGCACACAGACAGAGCTGCTCTGCCTCTTCTGCCTGTACGGTGTGTGTGTGTGGCTGAGGCTACGCAGCCTCATTGCGTAACTCTACTATTGTGAGCGGCACGTACATTCACGTTGCTTTCGTGAATTGTAAACAAACAGACGCCCCCTCGGTTTTAGCTTCCAGCAGTTTAGCAGCTAATTCAACTGCAGTGATGGATACCTGTACCGGAGAGGCTCAACAACTTCACGAGCTTCATTTGAGGAATAAACGGCAGCTTTTACCTGACGGAGACCGACACCTGAGCTACGGTAGCTAACAGCTAACAGCTAACAGGTTACAGACTTTCTCTCTCTCCCTCTCTTTCTTACACACACACACACACACACACACACACACACACACACACACACACACACACACACACACACACACACACACACACACACAGCCCAGGTTGTCTGTCACATCTGTTGTAAACCTTGTAATACTAGCTTGTTGAGTACAGTTAACATTATTGTTGCTTCGGTTTGAGTGTGGATTAACTCGTGGTTTGTGCCGGCAGTTGTCACTAATGTTGATAAAGTGATGATTTACAATCGAGAGTTTATCCATTGTGTTTTATTTTGAAATTTAGCGGATGCTCAGTGCGTTTCATTTCCTGTTTCCTCTGCGTGGATTGATGCGTGACTGAATTTGCATGTTTGGTATTAAAGTAATCCAAAAGTAACTAAATGTAATCCGTTACATTACTTTAATTTTGTGGTAATTAGAGTAAGTTACTAATTACATTTTCTAACAGGTAACTTGTAATTGTACTGGAATACATTTTTAAAGTAACCCTCCCAACCCTGCTTATGAGTTGGGTTTTAATCAGCTGTTTGTGTGTTCTGTGTACTGTAAGTTAGATGGCGTGGATTGTGATGGGAAGGTGTTGCAATACACACTTTAAGACTTATCTGTGCAAACCATTGTTTCCCTCAAACCTGTTTGTTGTGACACCCCCCTGCCGGCGGCGGCTGTCACTAATGTTGATAAAGTGATGATTTACAATGGAGAGTTTATCCATTGTGTTTTATTCTGAAATTTAGCGGATGCTCGGTGCGTTTCATTTCCTGTTTCCTCTGCGTGGATTGATGCATGGCTGCGTGACTGAATTTGCACGTTTGGTATTAAAGTAATCCAAAAGTAACTAAATGTAATCCGTTGCATTACTTTAATTTTGTGGTACTTAGAGTAAGTTACTAATTAAATTTTCTAACAGGTAACTTGTAATTGTACTGGAATACATTTTTAAAGTAACCCTCCCAACCCTGCACAGCACACAATAGCTACTGAAGGCAGCATAATAATGAAGACACTTAGTTGATTCTTAAAACTGTACAGCGTTGATACTGAACATACGAATGTAAACTTGGCTAATCAACACTATCAAAAATTGTCAAAAGATTGTAACGAAATAAGACATTTGCAAGATGCTGGATTTTGTTCATTCAACAGCACAAATTCAAACCAACAAAATATCAAGAGAAGCTGCTATGAGTTGTCTGTCAAATCAATGATGGTGTTAACTTGTTGTTCTGACATTGAATTTTGGTCACATGATGTCACAACCTCCTTTAAAGGTACATTGTGTAGGAATTACTCCCATCTAGCGTTGCGGTTGTAGGCTATATCGCAAGCAACTCTTAAGCAAATCGTATTTTTCATGCTGCATTCATGTGAAATTGGGCAGACGACAGCCGCTGCACGTAACGGCATAAACAAGCCTCTATGTAAACAAGTGGTCCGTCAGCACGAGGCAAAACAATACACGTGACAATATGTTGTCATGGCGATGTGGTATTGTTTTACCAGCTTTCTCTGGACTTCTGTGACTAAAATGACATCTGGTTTGTTAGCAACGGCCGTCTGCCCGACTGCAGGTGAATGCAGCATCAGTGTAACGCTCCATTCCTCCTCACTGCGTTACCGCGGTGACTTTTCACGGACGCCACCTCCACCTGAGCCGACAGCTCCGGTGTCTACGCTGAGTTTCCGTGGTTTCCTACCGTCACGCTGCCACTGAACGTAAAAACATGGAGACACCACATGGCAGCCAGCACCGAGCTTACCCGCTCCATGGAGATATGAATGATATGAACGGCTCATTCAGAGCTGAAAGGAACACTTCAGTTTGTTGATGGGGGGGATTACTGATTAACGAAAAACAGACTTTTGAACCAAATAATCGATTTTCGTGAATAGATAACAGGAGAAGTTACACAATGTCCCTTTAACGCAAAAATTACTGACCAATGACAGTGTTTGGCCAGCTGTATATGGGGAACAATATCAAATGTTGAACTACAATAGCAACAAAAGCATTGTCAATGGTCATGTTTAAAGAGGAACTTTGCAGGATGTTTCCCATGGCTATGCTACATTTTTATCATAATTAAAAAGCTTCGGAGTAATTGTGATGGTTAACTACATGACTTGTGACTTGTTACGAGTGAGAATGGAGGCTCTCCGCCTTCCACCTGGCGTCTCATGGCTGAAAACCAACCTTGCAGTACAGTATAGTACTTTGTGTCCCAGCTCTCGTCTCTGCGCACCGTGACATAAACGTGTTCCAAGCCGTAATCTTTAGCAAAACAACAGAAAAGTGACCAGACTTGCATAGTCCCTCTTTAAAATACAACTATATATTATTTTGTATTCTTTATTTACATGTGAGTATAGCCTTTTGTTGCCTATCAAACACAAAAAACAAGTCTCATGACAAAATCTTGTGTGTTGAATATCAACCTCCCCATGACACCATGCTTAGTAAGGGTTGAGGAGGAGAGAGGGGGTTGAGAGCATAATTACATGTTTTCAGGCATAAGCAAGCAAAGTGGTTACCGTATTGCTTTGGAGGAACTGAATTAAAAAAAAAAGTCTTTATTTCTTTACCAGCAACTTGACACAAACAAAATGATATTTTCTTTGGAGATGTGTACTGACCCAGATGCTGTGGCAGTCGTCTTGTCTCTAAAATGATTCCGATGACACTCGGAATTGAAGCCTGTCAGCCTGTCTGATATGGTGAAAATACAGCTACATGTACAGTACTTACATGTATGTCCATCAACAAATTTGGTTGTATTTTCACTTATCTGTTAGCAAGCTATCCCAAAAGTTCATCAGTGGATTTGGATGAAACTTGGTGACAGATGGCCGGATAGACCCAAGGTTCAGTTGATCAGATTTCAGTGGTGTCTGGGTCTGGGATGATTGCCACGGGATAATTATCATTTTCTGGTCATAGCTATTATGCTGTGTTCACATGTCAGCTTGAAGGGTCCTAAGCAGAAGTGCATTTACACCATATATTTCTATTGATGGACTTCTTTTATTGCTGCTGTTTTTCAGCTCAACTTTGAACCAAGTGGTTTAAATCTTCAAGAGTTTCTCTCTTAATGGACGGTTGTCTTCTCTCCGACAGACACAGCACAGCCACTATGTGCCAGAGTTGTTACAGAATGTTTCCCTGTGCAAGTGTTGATATTAAGGCAATTTAACACATGACACAGTTACTCATGATAATCCACAGACCTCACTGGGAACAGTTAGAATTATTCTTCTTCAAAGTGTGCCTGCCAACTGTTTGTCGCTGCACGGAGGGAAATGTGCAACTGCTTGGCGATGGCATGTGTGCAGCTGTGAAAGAACAGCTGTGGATTAAAAGACATGAGCTTATGGAGAATAATTTTCCAAATGTAATAAGATTTGTACCTATCTTTTTACAGGTACATTTGTTACAGCAATTAATATTTTCTTTATATCCATCTATCCATCCATCCATCCATCCATCCATCCATCCATCCATCCATCCATGTGTGCAGGGTCACGGCGGGCTGGAGTTTCGTCTATTCCAGCTGACCTACTGCAGGATGAGCATGGGATACACCTCGGATAGGTTGGCAGTCTGTCACAGGGCTGACATACACAAAAGAACAACACGCACAATTACATCTATGGGCAATTCTTGTTGAGAGGTGAGTGCTAACCTCTGTATAAGTGTACGACTTCTATATATTTTTTTTTCTGGATATACATGTACAGGTTCAATTCGTGAGTGACAGCACTTTGTTAGCTGCAAAAGTAAATGGCTGCAGAGCTTAACCACACAAATCAAGAAAGTCATGCAACAAATTATACAGGACATTCTGTATCTAATAGAGCAGATACCATCATGTATCTTCTGAGCATTTTACAACAACAATCATCTTCAGATGATAAATGTTATTTAGTACAACCAGAGGGCTGTTGTACATCCTCTGCTCTTTTGAGGTTTTGTTTTTGGATAGAACAAGTAAAGACAAAGACAGTAGGAGACATAGGGCAGAGGGTGACAGTAGCAAACTGTCAGACTAGCCAGGAATTGAACCAAGGACTCGCTGCTCAGAGTATATGTGCCAAACACTCAATTACTGTGTCACATCCTTCAGTAAATGCTTTTGATTTTGGCTGAATGTTAAAGCAGGTGAACAAGTGAACATGGCAGCATCACAATGTCCTGTCTTACTGTAAATAGCCTCCTTAGGCTACTATAATGGGTTTTTAGTTAGTTTGTTTTTATTATAGCCTATGTTTGGGAGATTGTCAGAGACTTTTGTGAGTTTTGTGAGTTCCTCTCTGTGTTTGCTACAGTTATTCAGGACCCATCAAACCCACACCTGGGGCTAGCTCATGTTAGTTGCATGTTTTGATGCCACAGGGGAAATAAAACAGAAATAGAGCTACCTGGAAAGCATTCCCCACTGTTTTTTACCACAAATGCTCCAGAGCATGTGGAGTGAGCGCTGTAGTGCAGAGAAAAAATAAATAATACATTAAACATGATTTTTGTTTCTCCAAAATTAGGCTACCACTTCCATGATTTTTGTGAGAGAAGTGTAGGCCTACACACTAATTAGACTTTATTATCTAGGAGGTGTAATATATTACACTAGAATATGTTATCTTTAATATGCCTTCCAGTCCAATCCCTTTATGTCGTGAAATATATCCTTAATCAGTTTGAAGTCATTTTTTGATTGTCAACATGGGGAAATTGTGTTGTTTTTGATGCCTATATTTGGATTGGACCTTGAATGTCTCAGGTCCGTGCTCTCATTATGTGTTGGCCGGAGATAGGTGTCAATCAGTCATTATCAGTGTAAAATTCAGATGAGGGGGGCGGGGCATAGAACTTCCTCAACAGTAGGCTAGCTTTGTTTACGTAGCCTAGTTAATTGACCCTTAGCTAAGCCCCGCCCCCCTTGGTTACTGTTGCTACGCCAGTCAAGCTTTCACTCCCAGCCATGGCATAAGAAATATGGAGCATGTTTGAAATGGCTGGACTGGTAATGTTGCCAAATTAGTAGAAAATATGGAGTTTGGCACGAACACAAACTTTCAACTCTGCTTTAGCATAGCTATTGTTAGCTACATGTAGCTCATTTTAGTGCTTGTTTGAATCAAAGGGAGAAGAGTCTGGAGACTGGAGACGCCTTCTCCATCAAGGCTCAGAGTGAGTATGGATCCTAAACACTGTTCACATTAATGTATAGGAAATAGACTGGAGGTTTATTAGACTTTGTGCTTCTTTATGACAATGTGCTTCAGACACACACATGCTGCCGATGGAGGAGACAGATTGTGAACATGGGTCAAGACGAGTTTTCCTCATTGACCAGCAAACCAGAGGACTTGGGGTTTACACTCGTGGTCACTAAAAGCTTCTAGCTTTTTTCAAAGGCAAGTAAGTGTTTTAGGATTTAATCCTTGTATTTTGATTTAAAGTCATGATAGTTTTGTGATTTTGTGAAATTACATTCCCAATCAAAAATAAGGATCATAGCTGGTTAAATGTTAGGATTGTTCATTTCTACAGCCCTGACCAATTCACCTCCTACAACAAAGAGAGCATCATAAGTACAACTTAATTTGGATTGAGTGTCTGTATTCAATTTTTAATGGCAAATGCATTTCAGGGAGATTTAGCTACCAAACAAGCAGCTCCTCAAACTGTTGTATAATAATATGCGCTTTGGCCTATTCTTGAGGATAAGTGAGGAGTCTCAGGCAAAGATTAGTTCAGTCCTTGTGTGGGCATTTATTGTTTCCACCATGTGCTCACTCAGCCACCCCTTCAAGTAGCTAATGAGAGTGGACTAATCCACCAGTGGGGGGGTTTACTGTGTAAAGCACACACACATAAAAATACATGCTTTGGCCTAATAAAGTAAATGAATATTTACACATTATGTAATTCTACCCACAAATCAATAAGCATTTACAGAACTAATAATCTGTGTAACCATTAGCCCCAGGAAAACACTTTATTGCAGCAGACACTCCCCTAAGTATAAAGATAGTCTTTTACCTGAGAGGCAGGAGGCAGGTGAGTGACAAAGTTGCAACAGACCCTACACATAAAGCTTCTGATGCTTCTTTATGATTTTTTATTTTATTTTTAGGGGCTTTTTCGCCTTTAATTGACAGGATAGTTGAGACAGACAGGAAATGGGAGGCACGCAGGATAGGGCCGCTCGGCGCGGGATATGAACCGGGGCCGCCTGCAGTGAGGACTATAGCCTCAACACATGGGTCGGGTGCTCTACCAACTGACCTAACACTGCCCCATGCTTCTTTATGATTGTCCTGATGTAGTTTATACATCTAAGGGACTTCGCATGGATGTAAGAAGAAGCTAGCCTATAGAAATATAGACGCACCCTAGCGGTAGCAAATCTATTTGCTCCGTAGGTGGGTCTAGAAACGAGCCATAGGAACTTTTTGAGTCTCGAACACCGTTTGTGTTCACCCATCACAGCGCTCTATCTGTTTAGAGAGTCGTTGGGCGGCTTAACGCAATGACAACATATATTTTAATTGGCTTGTCAGGCTAACGTCATCCTTCTCTTTGCTCTGATTGGTCGTAGCGCTACCCTATTGCGTGCAGAGGCAGTTTGAAAGACAGCCTTCATCCCGCCCCCTGGATTGAGCCGAGGTCTACCGGTCGTTTCCAGACTAGACATTTTAATGATACAGTCTGGCTTGTCAGGCTAAGAAGAAGCACATTTTCGGTTTGATTGTCCATCTTGCATGCACAATATCAATTCAACAACATTCATTTGTATGTTGCTGTAATAAAAGCAAACAATATGCCAAATCAAAACTGTTGATGTGTGCCCCATGTGGGCCCGATCCTAGTCACAGAGACCAATTTGAGTCTGGCCCATTGCCCTTTTCTGTATATCATTTGCTCTCTCTCCCTGACTTTACTGTCTCTCTCTCACTGTACTGTCTAAATGAAGGCAATGTTGCCCAGAAGGTTTCTTAAAAAGAAAAAAAAATGTTAGAGGATTTGTGGCATGTACTTAGAAAACATGGACCATTTTTTGATTACATCTATGTTTTCAATTAAGAATTTAGGCTTCAGGTGGTTTTTTTTTTTAGAAGTGCAGACTACTTCTAGAGCCTGGGAAAATATTCTTTCCCATGACTCTAAGGATACCTGTGTGCAAAGATATTGCACAGCCATCTGAAATAATTGGAGATATACTGGCCTGTGAGTCATCCAGTACTTCAGTGGGTCCCCTGGCTTTGCCAAATCTACAGCTTTCATATACCCTACAAACACACTATTTGTTAGAAGTGCTTAAATTAAATATATTTTCATTCAGTAACAGATGATGAATGTCAAATGTACCTCTGGGCTGTGGAGGTGGTGGCACTAGCTGTTAGATTTGGCAGTTGTTGTCAACACTGTGTGGGCACAGGCTCCAGAGATCACCTTCCTGAAGCTGTCCTGAGGTCAGTGGCAGTGCTGGTGATACTCTCTGCAGCGGTGAAGGTGGTTGTTGGTTGGTTTTTCTGTGAACAATTCACACCACAGAGCTCCAGTTCCTTGAACCTGGGCTGTTGAAGTATGGACAAGGACATACTAGTTATTTTCTCATCACAGAGAATTTTCTTCAGCCTTATATTTCCCCATTGGGCTTGTTTGTTTTCAATCGCATTCATGTCCATTAGACACTTTCTGGCTGTATGATGCGTTAACATTTTGACAATAAGTCTACTGTGGCTCGGTGGAAAGGCCCAGACATTTGAAGACACTGGTAATTTACTTCATGTTCCTCAGCAGATAAAGGAATGATGTCACCATTTAAAGCCCCAGTATGTAACTTATTTGGCTTTTTATGTGCAAAAATCAAATATGTCTTTCATAAATACGTATTTCACTGAAGTTGAATCACACCTGCATACAAATGAAAGCTTTCTCGTAGAATGAGTTGTTACAAGTCGTTACAAATACATAAGTGGGCGACGCACCGAACCGAGGCGGCCATGTTGCATCGCCATTTTTTATGTTGAGTGGCAGCGTGACCGTAGGTAACCATAGAAACTCAGCGGAGCTGTCAGCTCGGCCTGTTAAAACTGTCACCACTGTGTAGTGTGAGGAAGGACGGAGGCACTGGTGTTGCATTCAGGTGCAGTCAGGCAGACGGCCGTCGGCAAACCAACCGGATGTCATTTTACTCCACGAGAGAAAGACGGTAAAACGTGGGTCTGGTAAACAATACCACATCACCATGACAACATATTGTCACGCCTGTATTGTTTTGCCTCGTGCTGGTGGACCACTTGTTTACATAGAGGCTTGTTTATCCTGTTACATGCAGCGTCTGTTGTCTGTCTGACGTCTGCCCCATTTCACCTGAATGCAACATCAAGAATACGTTCAGATATGCAACCGCACCGCTAGATGGGGGGAATTCCTACACATTATACCTTTAAAACACCAGTAGCTGCTCCCAGTACCTCCCTCCGGCCGGTGAACCTTTGCAACGTTGCAAGCACAAGGCGCAAGTTTGTTTTCACCGTGGAAGAAGGAAGCAGCAGTGAGACGGGAGGAAACTGATGTTCTGGTCTGGTCCAAGCTCGCAGTGTCTGAATATGGTCGCGAGAACAGACCTCACGGGCTGATGATGCAAAAGTAGTTTGGGAGGAGGTTGCTGATGTTATCCAGGTTTGCTCTGACATACAGTATTGGGAGCCGTTGCTCAGTAAAAAAGACCTGGTTGGAGCTGGCGAGCTTTCGGCACACTCTCGGCCTTTTAGCACAAAATTGTCACTGCGCCAAGCTGAATCTGTCGACACTTCCCCCTGCTGCGCCACCACACCCATCTCGGCGCACCGCATTTTACCAATTTAACAAATCCGCTGCGCACGGTGCTGCCCCAGAGGAAATTACCACTGCGCCGGCCGCGCCAGGCTTCGCCGCGCTGCGCCACCCTGAGTTGCGCCGAGACATTAGAGCCCTAAATGTCAGCTTTTCTTACATGAGCTTATTATATGCACTGTTTAGTTATGGAAGTTTCTTCTGGGCTGTGGTGCTTGACTTTAAATGTCTCATTGTGGCCCGTGCCCAAAAGAAGAGGTCATCAAGCTCTGCTCTTCTGTTTGGCTAAGTGACCTTTTTGCCACTATGGGTTGAGGTAATTTGCGCATGCTGTCATACTTGCTGCATAATCAGTGTTTTTTTTCTTTCCATTATACCTTGTAATAACTTCCCATCAGGGATGCTGTGCTGCACATCATCTCCAGTAAGGCTTCATCCATCTGTTGTTGTTGTTTGGACACTAATGCAGAACATCTATGACTTAGTGCTCGGGCTATTATAGACATTTACATGGGTTTAATGAAAAAATTATATCAATAATAGATTAGGAAAAACATGAGTGATGCTTTGTGAAAGGATGACTTCCAGCATGATCTTGAGTGCACAGCAGACACTGAATGTTACAATAGAAACAAATGATCTCGCTGCATGAAGCATGGCTAAAAATATCACTGCAGAGAAACACAACTTTATTTAGAGGTGGACATTTTTCTATCCATGATATGTTGCCAATCTTGCTGTATGCTTCTCAGGAAACAAAAACTCAACTGGTTTTCAATGTCTCCTTTTCTTTCTTGGGTGTTCTGGGATGGCATCCATTTGATGAACTCAGACTGCTGAGCCCCCATCACTTACACTGAAAGTGCATTAAGAGGAGGTGTTGTAATGGCTGGTAGAAACAGGAAGTATTAGCCTAATTACATTTGGAAAACCTGTATCAGTGTTTGTATACACTTGACTGTTATTTTAAGACAGACTAGTTGTTATGTTTTTGGGTTGGATGCACTTTATTGTTACCAAAATGATTAGTGGTCTATTCTGTAATTGCCCACTACTTTTCATTTGGCTTTCAACCTCTCTTCTCTCTAGAGCAGTTGTTCCCAACCTTTTTTGGCTTGTGACCCCATTTTGACATCACAAATTTCTGTCAAGTTTTTTGTTTTGTTGCTGTTCAGTAGGGCTGACCCGATTATCATATTTTGATAATCGAAGCTTCGCGGTCATAAAATCGACCGTAACGTCTGACCGGTAGGAGGGGGGGGGGGGGGCGCGATCGTAGCGGATGAATGTAATGGCAAACAAACACTGCATATCTCCAAAATCAGGCAGGTTTCCAAGATGCCAAATCGCCTACTCAATTTAGAACCGGTGTCTAAAAGGAAAAAAGGAAGAAAAAAAAACCCAATCGACTTAAAGATCGATTACCATGGCAACGAACGAAGCTTCGAAGCTTAGATTTTTTTGGGTCAGCCCTACTGTTCAGTCACAAATATTGTCCATCTCATTTCATTTCATGTCATTTATTGTTTATTTGTCGAGGACAGTGCACATTGATGAACAATTTCAGTATTTGTTCTTTTTGTATTTGGTGTAGTTGGCGACATTCCCGTGCTGGCTCACAGGAAACGACCGAAACAACGCGTTTTACTCGGTTTTACTTGGGAGAAGGGAGGAGGGAGGAGAGCGCTCCGCTGCTAGAAGCAACACGGCTATGAATCTAATTGTTAGCAGCCTGGTGTTAGCCACATCGTTAGCCTAACAAGCAGTAAGTTACAAGGTGTGTAGCCCGTGTTGCTGTGTGTAACTGCGGGGAGTCTGTGTGCTATGACAAGCTGTGTGCGGTGAGTCGCGAGTGTTACAGTCCGTGAACCGTGGTCCGTGACCAGCAGCATGTGGTGTGTTGCGAGTGTTACTCCGTGTAACGTGACGAGCAGTACGCATTTTGTAGCCAGTGTTACTTTGTCAAACAGTATGCTGTGTCTGGTGAGTGTTACTGTGTGTGATGTGCATTACCGGTACCATGGAGAGCTACAGAGGTAGCAGTGGGGAGGGGAGGGGCGGGTTACACCGGGCCATAGGTGCCGGCCATATTGTTGTAATAACACAGAAATCCTCTAGGGGGCGATAGAAGTTACGCACTGTGTCGCACTATGGCTGTTTTCGAAACTGCATACTACCGTACTGCCTACTACATACTGCGTTATATGTACTGTATACTGCATACTGAATGTGGGATTCAGTATGCTGCTTCAGCAGACCGACACCGTTATCATCGCAGTATGCAGTATACGAGTTTCCCAGAATGCATTTCACGGCAACCGGTAGCAGCAGCTGTAAAACAGGCTAAAAGCTGTTTTATTTCTCGCTCTAGCGCTGTAATTATGTAACTTTTTTAAGTTTTAATATTTTTTCATGCGAGAAAGTAACTGTTAAGACCCCAAATATACGGCCAGTTTATCCAAATGACGGCTGTTTAAAAGTTTGATCCGATGTTTTTCGGAGAAGTGAAGCTCCGCAGCGACCGGGACATCACAGAGGCAGCAGCCCGGCTCCTGACGTGCTCGGCCGGCCAGCACTACGACGTCATTCCGGAGGAGAAAACGGTCGCTAATTAACTTACCCGCAGGTTTTTAAAGGTTTACCACCGGCTGGTTAAATTATTTTTAGGAGAAAAATGTTGGTCTCATTGATGAAATCTCAATTGTGGCAGTAGCATTAGTTTGTTTGAATGTAAAGTGAAGCTTCTTGTGTGTGAGCAGCGCTGCCTCGGGGCTCTGGAGCCTAACGTTACGTACAGAAATCACCACATTTACAAAAAATAAATAAATATTTTACAATGAACCGATCAGTCTGCATTAAGTTTTATTTTATTAAACTATAGTTACGGTACACGGCTACACTACTGTCTTTGGTTACGCTCTGGTTACGTTAGGACGTCAGGGGAGCATTGCATTGTGGGATACAGTAGGCGATGTAGACTGGTCAGATGCATACTGGAGATATTTTCCGAATCAGTACGACATCCGGGAACTTTTCGCATACTACAGATTTTGCTTTTGTTCGCATACTGCATACTACATACTACATTTTGGCCAAATCAGTACGTACTAGCAGTATAGTATGCGGTTTCGAATACAGCCTATGTGTCATTTTTTCCATTGTGTAGATTTCCTCTAGGTGAGTCCATTGGTCCTGTGTAGGGACGTCTTCCCTTCCCCATTTGTGATAGCTTTCTTAGCTACTGTTAGTAATATTTTTTTTTACCAAATACAGTACTGTACAAGACATTGGAATCTTATATCCAAGTATTTTCAACAACTGGAAACACATTTCCAGAAAATATGTGAGTGATCCACATTCATTACTCCACAGCCTCCCCAACAAGGTATATTTTTGTTGAACTCTTTACTCTTGACTTTGGGTGAAATAAAAAAAAAAAACGTCTCAGATTTTTCCAGGAGAACTCCCTCCAGATCCGCAAACTTGTGGATGTGTGGTGTATTTCCACATGTTGAGCCACTCTTCATCTGTGATTTTTATCTTAAATTCTGATTCCCATTTTTCTTTTATGTATTTAGTTGAGTGTTTATTTGATATCAATTTTTTATATAACCCGGATACAATTTTAACTTTGGTTTCTTTGTATGTATTGATTATGAGTTGGATCACACCATTCACTTCTCCAGAGGGGTCCATACTGATCTCTTTCATAAAGTAATCTCTAAATTGTAGGTACCTATAGAATATACTTTATCCAAATCATATTTTTCTTTTATATTTTGGAAACTCTCCAGCTGTCCATTCTTCACTAGCACACCCCATGCTGTGATTCCCTTGGGTGTTCAACTCAGACATTTTTATATGCTGCATTTTATTTTAACTGATTTATATTCAAGAAAGTGAAAATATAGAATACAGTTGTTTAAGATTGTGTGTGGTGTTTTTAATCATAATTCTAAAAATAATAATAATTAGTTAAAAGAATATTTTGATCAGTAATTTTTTTAATCAATTACACAACATTTAAATTTAAATTCCAGGCGACCCCAAGGTTGAAAAACACTGCTCTAGAGCCATTTTCAGAGAGAGCTGCCTTAAAATGGAAACAGTGTGAGTTTAACTTACCGGTAGTTTGCTTTACTTAAATCTAAATTAGTATTAATAACATTATTATTATCATTGTTTTTAGAAGGAAAGAGATTCTGAC
This sequence comes from Trachurus trachurus, assembly GCF_905171665.1. Classification (NCBI taxonomy): domain Eukaryota; kingdom Metazoa; phylum Chordata; class Actinopteri; order Carangiformes; family Carangidae; genus Trachurus; species Trachurus trachurus. The sequence goes on from NC_139896.1 coordinate 35,472,860, forward strand.
GTTCAACATTTTCAGATACAGGTCAAGCTATATTTAGTTTGTAGGTTCAAGTGAGACACTACAACACAAGCTCTTGCTCTCACTGTGAAAATAAGTACATTGAACATATTGTAAATGACCCTTCTCCCTCTTGTGTGTGGTATTACTCTATTAATGGCCACAAGTATTCTGCAAAGCCATTACAGGGTATCACATTCTCAGTGAGTCATATGAGGCTAATCGCTTCAGGAAATACTTGTGGCTGACATGTATGTTTTACTTCTACCTATCTACGTGTGCTGCAAATGAAGTGAAATTGTGCAGCTAAAGCACGTCTACAGCTGGTTTCAACGGGGTCAACCCCGCAAGCCTGGTCGTGTCCCATTTTAAGAAGTCACCCCTAATCTCTGCTGATGGTTGAGGCACACTGCAATGTGTTCCCCACTGGCAGACTTCTGTGTCGTCCCCTATGCATAATATCCATGCAATTCTGCCTCTGACAGATATGTGTTGTAATCTCTTTGAAAATGAGCATTTGCAACATGTAAGAGCCTCAAAGCTGCGGGTCTGAGAAGTGTGAGGGAGAAAATGACATAGAAAAACTGCAATGTAAAAAATCTCTGCCTTGAGTCTGGCCTATTATCCGTGTTTCCGTGCGGAGTTTGATATTTTCTTTGAAAGCGTCTGTCGTTGTTCCCTAATGATAGAAACATTTGTCATGTTAAATGATTATAATGTTCTCATTACCGTGCGGATGACCTCCTGGTTGATTTCAAAGTACAGGAAGTTTTACTTGTTAAAAGAGTGTTTGTGTGTGAAACAGATGTGCGATCACACTTGTAGCATGTGAATGTGCACCATGCTCCTGATGTTGTGGAATGACAACTCTACAGCAGTTTGTGCAATAATAGTCAGTGTTTCTCCTAGTTTTTTTTATCTTGGGGGGTGGGGGGGTTTGGATGAGTCCGGACTACCGGACCACCATAAAAAATAAAACAAGTGCATTAGGAGTGTTATAACACCATTCATTAATTCTAGAGGGGAAAAAAAACTTGCACTTGACAACTGGCAACGGTAACACTTTACAATAAGGGTCCCTTAATTAATATTAGTTAGTACATTATTAAGAATTAATATATAAACGAATGTGTTAAATAATGCTGAGAAATGCATACATAATGATTATTCAACTTTTATTATTACTTAATCATTTATTGACTAACTTTGAGTAGTAAACATTAAAGCAGAAGTAAGTGGTCCGGTCGTTTTCGTTAATGCTGCGTTCCAGGCAGGCTTTTGAAATCGTAAATTACAGCTTCAAGTCACAACTTACGACTTTGTAGCGTTCCAGGCAACCCACTCGTGTTTTTCCGACCTGTTTTACCTGTGAAAGTCACTATAACGGCCACTCGTAACTTCCGACCAGTGAACTCGTACCAGATCGAACTGGTACCACTTCACGGTCGGAAAAATACGAGTTTCCTTGAACGCACCATAACAGTCCTCGTCCCTACATCGCCACATTCACGGCGTCCCTTGGCTGCACACACAGCCCTGCATGCCGTTCTCTCTCCTCATTGGATAAAAACTGTAGGATACGATAAATGTTTTCTCCTCGGCTCAGAGCAGAGCAGAGGGACTGACAGACCCGTGTTTCAGACCAAACACTCTATGTAAGTGATTGCTGTCGGAAGATATAACTATTTAAGACTTATATTAACACAAATATATCACTTACTTCTGCTTTAATTAACTGCTTACTAATAGGCTACATTAATTAATGTGTTTACTAATCCTAAGTAATACATGATAATGATTGTTAATATATCTGTAAACAGTTAATTAATGCTTAATAATGTACTAACTAACATTAATTAAGGGACCCTTATTGTAAAGTGTTACCCTGGCAACTATTATAAAAATTAAAAAAAACAAGAAGCTAACCTCAATGTTGGTTTACACAGTTAATTTGATGCTTTGGTGATGTTTCTGGTCCTGTCTGTGTTCATGTCAAGAGGAATCCGTGAAATATCGCCGATGGTCTTGTCGACCAGTCGCAAGCCGTTGCCGTTGTGTTTCACTGAGAAGCCACACGGTGACAAAGATGAGGCATGGGCGGCCCCTCTTCCTCTAACTTCAAACTCTCATCACTCCTCTTCTCCGTCTGTTAAGACAGTTGCTGGCTCATTACCGCCCCCTAGATTGGAGTGAGGACTTTACTTTTTTATTCGTCATATGACCTGCATCACACTCATGTGATGGGTTTTTGAGGGTGAGTATTTAAAAATCAGATGGCAGAGGGAGAATAGCGCCGTTTGGTTGAGCTGTCTGCTGGCTGCTTCGGGTGGAGGGCTCCAACTGTTTTGGACTAGTCAGACCAACAGGTCTGTTCGGACCGTGACTGGCTCCTAGATTTCCTCATCTTTTCAAGAGGGGCGGGGGTTCATGCTGGCGGGGCGGGCGGTCGGGGAAACACTGATGGTACATCTGTTCCAGAGTACATATTGTACACACGTATCAGTTTGAGAGATTAAATGTCTTCATCTCACCCTTGTGTTTTGGGGATGCAATTGAAGACCACGTTAAATAAACGTATTACTTCAATATTTAATCTCTGACAAATATTGACTACAATTTTTGGTAATGGTTTGGAAAGACATCTTGATCATCTTTTCACTTCCTACTACGCTGTGCTCACAATTCACTAATGGAAATGTTAAATCTTCAGAACCATTTGCATAGAGTGATGGAAATAATTAAAGCCTGTCCTGCTCTGTACCTGAGCAATTAAACTGGTCAAAATTGCGACGTGGCTAATAGCTGACAAGTTTGTATTCAGATCAAGGTTTCAGGTAAGAGGCAATTCCATTGCTACATATTTGGATAGTAATTCACTCTGAGTGATATTGAATTTATTTTTTTTAAATTTTATCGTAATTTGAGTAATTCATAGAGAACATTTAAAGAGACAAGCAGTGTTAAGCCACGATGGCTGATGGTCATCTGTCGCTGTGGGCTGTCACAATCATTACATTTTAGTTGAGAATTAATTGCCATACAAATAGTTGCGATTTAATTATCTTTTTCTGACCATTTTATGACACTATTATAGTATAAACCTAAACATAGTTTAATAATATACACCTTATGAAAAAGAAGAGCCACTGATTGGATTAAACGTTGGAACATAAATAAAAACTACATTTCTGTTTGCCTTAAGGCTTTGCAAATAAATCCATGATGCTAATGTCAATAGATGCTCATCGAAATGCGGTCGTCGAATATTACAAATTAAACGCCTCTAGATAAACAGTTTGTGGCGCTTTACTCATGTGCCATTAAACTATAGCAGAAGAAGGGGGAACAACGTGATGATGCCATTAAAAGAGCACTGGTGAAACCTCAAACTGTGGAAAACGAAGAGAAAATATGATGGAAATATGACATTTCTATTAGTTTCATCCAGCTGTTTTGATACAGATGAATGGAAACAATTTTAACAATTATGCAAAATAATTGAGGTCGGCTCAAATAATTGCAATCAGGCAATTATGTAATGATTGTAACAGGCCTACCTCCCACGCTGGAAGACCTAGATGCCCTGTGAGGGAATGTATCAGAGACGCATTCCAAGTCCATTGCGTAAGAATGAAGCTGTCGGGGGCTCTTAAAGACCAAGCTGACAATCAGCCGTTGGACATCATTTGGCTGTGTGTGGCTGACTCGGGGCTGAGGTTTTAATGGTGTGTCCAGCAACATTATCTCTGGTTGGCCCTTATCAGTGGCTGTTTGGCCAATTCTCAGAGGGTTGGATGAAGTCAGTGAGAGAAAGCCTGCATTCAAGACTGACATTAATTCACCTATGTTAAAATGCTTACTGAGCATTGTGTCACTCAAAATGACCAGAGCAGAGCACCATACATTGAGTATTGATTACCATCCATTTGTTCTACCTCTCCAAGGAACCATGAGTCACAAGGAATACAAAACTGATTTGTATTAGCAAGCACTTGAACACGGAAAATGCTCCAAATGTATTGACATATTATGAATGATTTCAAATCACTGCAGTACATGTGAGACTGTTTTTCAGGTGATATTAGCAAAAAAAAAAGCCATAGTCATTCAGAATGACTGCTAATTCTGCTGGAGGAGGTAGGCATTGTCTCTTGTGGTGCAGGAAGGCAAGGTAATGCTTTGCCATCCTTAAATATCAATTTACATTAGAGATTAGAGAACCACAATAAAAACTGATTTGGGGTCAGCCCCGTGCCCATTTCACTGTTCTCTTAATGCCACAACTGATTTCTTAGCGACCAAGACAAACAGATTTGTTTTCTCGGCTGGTACCACTGCAACTTAAAGACCCACTCCCGTGAAAATCGTGTTTTTTGAGCTTTTCACATGTTCCTGTGGCATTTTTCTTGTGTTAGAGGACATATCAGCAGAAAAGGAAGTGCAAAATTGCATTTCTGAGTTTTTCTGCCTTCAAATTGCTGTGAACCAATGGCAGACGCAAACTGGCAGTTTCAGGGAGACTGGAGCTGACGTGTCACAGCTCCAGGGGAGGGCACTAGTGCTACAAGCTCCCGCCCCGCTCTGCATCTGGCTCAGAGGTGAAAGGCTTGGCAGCTCGGTGTAGCTGTCAAGGTATAACAGGTATAGCTCACCTGGTAGAGCAGCTTGCACCGTGAGCAAGGGCTATGTTCCAGTCTGGAATCGAATCTCAGTGTGGAGTTTTACGCTAAACGCGCTGAATCTGTAATTGTACAATGTCCAGCTGTCAGCGAGTGGGGGGTGGGGTACGAGGAGGTGGCTGGGCGGGTGCAGAGCAGCGCAGTCTCCGCCCACCCTCCAGAGGTGCATTGCTAATGTGCATGGCTAATGAGCTGGTTTTAAAATGGCCGAAAAGGGTCGCGAGAGTGGGACTTTAAGCACCGCTACACATTGCAACATTAGTCAATGTGGACCTCAGTGTCCACTCAGCCAGAGCTGGACAAGATCATTTCTGTCTGCAGTCTCACATCCTCCACAAATGTCTAGCCAGATCTCTCACAGACATCCACTTGGCAGTTCATCCTAACACTCAGAAGCTGGGGAAGTTGTCTTTAGCAACAGTTCTCACATGAATTCCCAGGTGATTGCACTATACTGCTGTTCACAGGTGCCTCAATGAGAAACAAACACAGAGGTCACCTCACTGGTTTCTGCGCAACACAACTCACTCTCACCAATTGATTCATGTCATCTTGGTAGATGGGTCCAGTGACAGAGCCTTTTAAGCCTTGTGTGCTGTTCCACACAACTAGCTTAAAGCCATGCATGTTGTAAATGGCATCTGTCCTTGGGGAGACATTTTTAAGGGTTTGTAGAATCAGGTTGATATTTGGTCTGTTTCTTAAGCCAGCATTACTAATGCTGTTAAACATTTTGTTGTTTTGTTTCATTGCATGTCTAATTTACCATAGACAGTGTTCCCTGAGGAGAGCAAGAAGGAATCCCAGCCATTGTTCAGCAGTTTTGTTTGCTGATATTTATAATCTTTCATTAGGGCATTTCATTCTTCTTAGTTATATTTTCTATGTAAATACATTTTACTTATTCAATCTGACAAACATTTATCAGCTTTTCAGATAAAACATGAGCCCTTTTTTAATGGTGCCCTATTGAACTGAGACACCACAAATGAAGAGCATGGTAGCACATGCTAGCCACTTAAAACACAACGACAATATAATATAAAAGGAATTCCACACTTACCCTCGATAACACTCACTTCTCCTTTAACAGTGCAGCTGTGTGAGCTTTTAAATCTGATGTTGAATTATTTCATGAACAAGAGACACTGGCACACGTTAATCTGACTTTATTGGTGTATAGTTTTTAGGATCACCTAGACTTAACATAAAAATAACAAATTGCTTCAGCTGTTATAAAAGCACAAAGCTATCAACAGGCTGGCATATTGTCACATCCATAAATGCAACAGACTCTGGGTGTGGTTTCTCTTATAGCATTTGAATACTTTCAACTGCACCATTTTCACTTTTACATTTTCATAAATTATGTTTGAATTTGAATTGTGACTTGAATATTGCTTGCACAAATGAACTGCACATGTGTAGCCTAATTGGCTTTGTGAGAATGAAAATGCTAACTGGATTTTTCGTCTTCTTCATTTTCATCTAATTGTTTACTCAAATAACATACATCTGTGCAAAATCATAATTCCCTCATGAATATTGTTGAGTTATATTTCATTTTCAAGTTAAAATTATTATTTTGATATAGTCCCCTGTAGGCTTCCACAGTCAAGGATGGAGAATCTGCCTGGGGTGCTCATGGACGTTAAAGCAAGATTCCCAACTTAATTAAACAGGATTTTCTATTCGAAAAACTGATCTTGGTTTAAACAATCCAGCTGTAAATGTATTCTCTTTTCTGCTATTTCTGATAAGCAGTGAACCAGGAAGCTAAAATATTCCCCCAAAATTCCACATTGGATGAAGGATTTAGAAATAGTCCAAAAATGTATCCAATTAAAGGGCCAAGGTTAAAAACTTTTCATGTCTGACAATTCCGAAAATTCGTCCTCACTCTCCTCAGCTTCAAGTAGAAGCAAAAGAAGGCATTGGAGTGCGAAAGTGTTCTTTTTGAATGACCATCCTTGAGAAAAAATACCTCCTGAATATTTTTGGGTACAAAGGGCCTTAGTTGGCCATAACCCATGCTCTTTGCAGTATTTCACCAGCATGCTTCAAACCTAAAGTGGCTTCTGGCCTATCATGCTATCAGTGACATCAGCTGGGTCAATTCTGCATGCCACAATGTTGTTGTGCGATCAGTGGGTACCACGATTACTGACAGATGCCCCTGCCTGACTCTCCAACAACAGGGATCAGGTGTGGTGGTGGAAGCTTACATTTCTTACATATTTTTCAGCCCATTCGCCTTAAAAGCACAGAGCACACCTAATGGCTCATATTTATTGTTGTTTATCACTGCCACCAGTTTTTCCATCAGTCAAATGACAGTCACAGTAACAATCAGTTTCTCTCTTTTCAATTAGGTTAGAGGTTGGCTACTTTTAACAAATACTAAAGGAATAACTCATCCAAATCCAACAACAATAACAATGGAAACATGAAAAAGAAAGAGAGGGCAAGAAAATCAAATGATTGTCTTCATGCCATTTATGTATATATCTTGAAATAGAGTGTTCACCTGAATAAATAAAGGTAAACTAAGTTTGCAAGATGTTGAATTGAAGTGTTACTTTGGAAGCTACAACATCACACAAAGTAAATAGGTTCAGACCTACAGCTGAAATAAATTATTCAATGTGTAGTAAGGTTGTGCAGGTATTCAAAAATATGTTGAGTTTAAATGTAAGATTTTTTTTAGATTCCTGTATAGAGGAGACACAATATCCATTATTCTCAAAACACAAAGTGAACTGAAGACGCACACCGGACCACAAAGGCTTTGATTTGTCTTTTGCAGCATGTTTCTGCAAAAGAAACTGCTTCATCTTCGATTTGGCTGTAGTATCCTTTTTCGTCCACACATTGTTTTGAATGTAAAGGGATCCAAGGTGAGTGTCTTGTAAGAGTCCATATGCAGCAGCAGCCAGCAATCACATGGCATAAACTATTCCTTCAAAAAACTATTTATTCCATGCACTTAAATCAAACATATGGTGCAGCTCATCTGCATTTATTGGCTGTTTTCAACTGGCTCGCGGAACTTCATTAAAAGAATAGTTCACCCAAAATTCCAATTACACTCATTATCTACTCCCCCTCATGTGGACTAAGGGCTGGGAGAAGTTTCAGAGTCCTCCGTGGCTTCTCTGAGTTACAGGGGGTCTCGGCGTAGCAGTGCATGTCAATATAACGGTTGCAAATGGATACCAACTGTCTTCGTAACAAAAAGACACACCAAAAAACATCCAAATACCTCCATGCTGCTCGTATGTAATGTAACAATTTCACATTTCGGGGCTTTAATACAAGACAGACATTACATACGAGGAGCATGGAGGTATTTGGATGTTTTTTGGTGTGTCTTTTTGTTACGAAGACAGTTGGTATCCATTTGCAACTGTTATATTGACATGCACTGCTACGCCGAGACCCCCTGTAACTCAGAGAAGCCACGGAGGACTCTGAAACTTCTCCCAGCCCTTAGTCCACATGAGGGTGAGATAATGAGTGAAATTTCAATTTTGAGTGAACTATCCCTTTAAGCTCTATTCATATACTATATACACAGTATATATATAAAAACATGAAACTGGACAAGGTGTTTCCAAGGAAAGTAATGTTGCATATTTGTACACAATTAGATAAGATCTGTGTCCATTCAATAGTCATCAGTGAGTGTCTGAGCAAAGCATCTCTCAGTGGCAGTCAGCTACAGTGTATATACTCACAAAATAGTTAATGGCCAAGAGAGAGTGTTAGTGGCATCACAACAAAGTAATTCAAAGGAACAAGTGCTTAATGATAACTGGAAAGACAAGAAGAATGAAAGGAGACAGAGTAATCCTCTTAGATGGAGTCAGTTCTATCTCTGTGTCAGGTTTCCTCTTCCTTGCAATCCCTCAGATCCCAAATAAAAAGCCAAAAAAACAGTTTAAGGCTTAGTGATCTGCGTCTGTAGTACAAAGAGAAAGGTAAGCACATGAAAATCGTATGCAGACTCACACGGCTGGAAACTCCTCTTTGTTAGTGGGTAAGATGCCATATGGATGGCAACACGTTCAGCTCTGTTACCCCAATAAATTACTGTTGACACTGCCCTCTAGAGATGTGTGATAGTGCATTAGTACTGCAGACCTTAACCATGGAAGCATCCAGTCTGTCAGCAGATGGGGAGAGGGGTGTCGGAGAGTCTCTGGCTTTGCATTTACATGTTCATAAAAGTAAGAATTAATATATTTTGTAACCTCTCCTTTTCACGCCGTTGTCTCACAAGGACCGGCTCGTTCCACTCATTGCTCAGTTCAGTGTTGCTGCTCTGCTTGGTAAATGGTCCGATAATGTGTTCAGTCCATGGACCGGCCAATCACTATACCTGCAAGGAAACGGCTTTCCTGGAGTTCCTGTATAAGGTAAAGGTATACTGGGTCACTGCTGCTCGGATCAATACAAGTTTACGGCCTTGATCTATTGAGTTGGCTTCGCAGAAAATGGGAAACCAATGGCTTCATTCGAGTGAATTCATATTTTTTTGGAGAATGGATTTGGCATGCTGGTGGCTGTCTCCCTGAATAACTTATTTCCTGGGCTTTGAAAGAGAACCCTGAGGACCGTCTCACAAAAGACTTATAGTGCTGCAAACATCATTTCAGTGCAAAAGAGAGTAGCAAACCAGGACTAACCTTGCTAAGGTGATGCTGATTAGAATGACATAGCCCGAGGCACCTGTCAAAGTTTGGGGGAGTCTTGACGACACTTGTGGCCCCATCACTCTCAAATACTTCTTGTGATTGTGGAGTCAACCATAAAATACAAAATGTTAACTCCCTGTTATTTAATTCTTTATTCTATTAATCAAATGCTACTGATTCAAAAGACATTCATCTTTGGGGCAGTGGGGACATGCTGATTAGAATTTTTACAGATCGTCATTATTACCCTCAAGAATGCATGGAATAATTTTGAGGAAAGTGACATTTGCAAATCGACCCCCCCCCCCCCCCCCCCCCTGATTTGAGTAGTGTCACAGGATCGTATACAAAGTAAAGCTGGAGCCACTCAAGCTGTGGGAACATACAGGTGTCACTCTCACCGGAAGGCCACTTGGTCTCAGGTGAAATCCTGTCTGACACCTGAATGCACACGGGCCTGCCTGCATGATAGATGCTCTTTAATGAGACAAATGATCACAGCCAATTTGAACCAGAAGAGTGACTTTAACCCGCCCGATTAGGCCCATTACACAGCTAATCATAAAGTCGAAATGAGTGTTTATGGTCTCAATGTTGTTCCAACAAAGTGCATTTAATATGTTTATCTTCTCCACTTTAGCACTGCTGTTTGGATTTTGTACACTAATACTACCTATAACAATATGTGCAATGTGTGACAATGACTTGACAGTTGTGGGGACTTTTTATTCGTATGATAGTGAGTAATAGAGAGTCTATCTTCATTGGCTGCAGTGAATTGAGAGACAAAAGCAAAACATCACAGTCAGTTCTGATGAATGAATAGTTGATTGACGGGTTGATAAAGTTAACACGGTCCTCCAGCTGCTTTATTCATATAGATGTAATAAATTCCGTTGCCTATAGCAAAGGGAACATAAGGATCTTTAAAAAAAAAAACGTGTTTTACAAGAAATAAAAATCCAACAGAAATAAATCGGCTTAATGGACAGAATTAGAGGGGTCTGAATCCAGGGTAGGATTAAGGAAAATTGTGTGAAATAAAAGAGCGACTGCTCAGGAATGACTGTGCGTCTGTCTGGAGGGCGGGAGAGAGAGCGAGGGAGAGAGAGAGGGAGGGAGGGAGAGAGAGAGCGGTGACTGAGGAACACATTTTCATCCAAACCTTTCCGTTTTTTTTCCAGAGCCTGTCTCTGCTCCGCGGCTCAGCGCAGCTCCCTATTGTTTCAACTGGAAGGAGGGAAGAAATAAGAAGAAAAAGAGAAAAACCACCCACAATAAGACTGGGCTTGTGTTGTGTTATCGCAGCCAGTGAGTCATTTTCTTTGATCTGATGCACGGTTTTCGCCGCTCTGAATGCTGTATTCATTGTCAACTTCTCCGATTTCTCCACTTAAGACTTGAGCTGCATCATGAATAGTTTGGGGGCACCTTTCAATCGCATACCTCTGGAATGGTGGGGATTACACGGCCGAAACCCGGAGAGCATGTAAACGCAGATGGAGTTTGGGATTTATTGCAAAATAAGGGAAAGATGACCGTCTTCTCATTGTGCTTGCTCCTGTGCGCAGATCTACTGGATTTAGCCGTCGGTAAGTCTGAACCCTGCCATATTTTCACGTATAGTGTGTGTGCGTGTGTGTGTGTGTGTGTGTGTGTGTGTGGACGGACGCTCTGGAAGCCCCATCCGCGCCGCGCGTGGGGTCTAACAATAGCCTAACTGTCAATGAGTTGAGTGATTCATGCGTGACAGTGAAATACTAAGTAGCCGTTAAAAGGACAGCCGGATGGAGGCGATCGGTGCCATGCTCGCCTCATGCCAACTTTCCCTCTACGCCTGACCAAGTGGTGGAAGAAGCAGTGGATGTATGATGGGATGCAGCGCAGCTCGCACAGTGCGTGGTGTCAATGTGCAATAAAGGAAAGAAGAATAAGAAGGGGGGCAGCAGGAGGCCTGGCTGTGTATTAAGTCTTAATTCATCTGCATTGACTATCACGAGCAGCAGCATGCATGACAGCACCTCCACTTCTGAGCAGCACACAACTACACTATGCTGAAGCGCGCTGCTACAGGCGCTCTGCTCACCGCGGTGTGTTTGCACATGAGGCAGCGAGTGAGCCCAACATACGTTAAAGTTGTTGCTTTGAAAACCGTCATTATTATTATTTTCAATATGTGAGTGTGTGTGTGTGTTCCTGGCTTCCTACGGTCTGCTCTGCACAGCGGTGGCAACAGTGTCGCGTGTATTTCTTTCCCCCATCCTGACGCTGACGTCTTTTTTCTTTTCCTTTCACAGCTGTAACATCTCAACACAACAGCGTTCATCATATTTTTTGTTTCAGGAGGGCGATTGGGTGAATGATGAGGCTTGTCTTCTGTTCTGTGGTTGTCTTTTCCTCTTGTGGCAGGCAGAGCTAACGGGATGGGGTGGTGGTGGTGGTGGTGGTGGTGATAGAGGGGTTGTGCTGCAATTATAGGGAAAAGCCACAATTATTCAAATATTTGCCACAGATAAGGACCTTGTGGCACTGGCAGTGATTTGGACACCGTTCCCTAGCTGCCACGCTCATCCTCACATATGGTCCCCGTGGCGTTCTGCAGGGGCATTTTATTCCCTACATGGTGTCATACATCATAAAGAGCTTTGCTTTACAACACTGCATAGCAAGCACTTCATTCCTTTTCCTGAGAAATGTGTGTGTGTGTGTGGGGGGGAGAAACAAGTCTGTCTGTACAGCTGCTTCTCATTCAGCTGGAGTTAGGCTCATATACTTGCTGCACATGGCAACACAGTGTTTGAAGGACTTAAGATGAGAGTTCACTCCCAGCTACAACATCAGAGCAACGCAACATTGCAAACTAACCTGTTAACTCTTCTCTGCTTGCTGAGGATTTTGTTGTTTTGAAGTGTGTTTGACCCGTGCTGACCCATATAGGAAATCATTATGTCAGCTGGGCTTAACATAAAGTTAAGTTACAAAATGCCTCAGGGATGCTGGACTACACAGCAGCCTTGCCCTACAGTATGTAAAGTATTTAGGAGAGTCACGCTCGTTAGAATTGTTCTCAACAGCTTAGGTTCCTCCGCTTTCATGAGATATTTGCAGCTGAGTGACTTGTGAGATGTGTGCAGTGGTTTGCATTGATCACAGCGTAAAAAAATAATGAAAGGTAGTATTGAGCAAATCAGCTGGCAGGGCGCTTTTTGGTGGCTTTTGTTGTCAGGAAACGGAAATAGATGCGTGCCATGCTGCAGATAGATCTTACGTCTCCTTTATGGTCTGATATTGTATTTTATTTTATTTTTTACCCTAAGCTGTTTTCTTTATATAAACTAACACGTTCTGTCTTCTGGATATCACACTTGATTCAACCCAGTATACAATTTCCCAGTGTATGTGTGTTTTTCAATTTCAGTGTGTCCACCGGTGTGTTATTGAATAGATTTTCCCGAAGTGAGGCTGTGTGGTCAGTGACTCCTCTCTCGTCTTTATCTTAAAATGTCATGCATTCTTATTTTCCCCAACAGTGTCTCTCCTGTCAGCATTTCTTTGGGAGAAATTATGCATACAGTTTCTCATTTTAGACTGAAACTTTTTGTCCTCTCGGTTAACTTGTGGCCCGTGCACCATCGCTGTCAGCCAGATGTGATGTTTCCTTTTTTTTTTGGGGGGGGAAATAAAAAAATCTTTTTAGAAACACAGCCTCCTGCTTAATGCATCTGTGCTTACAAGCTAGCCCCGGCTAGTGAAATACAGTAGTTCAGGATTTATATTTGGCTATTAAGCATGTCACAGCACCAGTATTTCCAGAACAGGCTACATATTCAGCAGCTCAGAACTTATTGTTTTTCCAGGAGTTTTTTTATTTTATTTTTTTAGAAAACAACAACAACAACAACAAATGTTTAATGCACGTTCTTCATGTATTTACTATTTGTGTAGTTCAGTAGAGTGTGGTGACTAAATGTCTTTCCCCAGACATGCAGGTTGGTTGTGCACTGAGGAATTGCAATTATTTCCTCCTTAAGCTACTGGCACAGTTACATGTCCACGTTCACAGCATGTGGCTGTGTCTTTAACCTCTGGTGCACTTGTTACGTCTGATTGACTTTTGCAGCATCAGTGCAGACACACCATTATGAAGATTGATCCCACTGGACTGCTTACCCTGTAGGTCAAACAGTCATACAGAAATCAAATCTGATCCAACAGAGATGGACACCATTGGATGCTGAATTGGCAAGAAAAAAAAAAAAGGCTTTCCATTTAACGTCTTTTTTTGCTTAATTAAAAAAAAAACCAAGGGTAGAAATATTTTACAAGGGGTTATGTGTCAGACCATTTCTTGCACCTCCCTGAAGTATTTACTGGTTGTCTGGCATCTTCACAGTAGCATCAGGACAAGCAAATTAGGCTTGGTTTTAGCCAAGAAACAGTCTGGCACACAAAACCACAACTTAACATTTTATGACTTTGGATTTTCTACAGATTACACTCACAAAATACAAGATCTTGGCCACTGGCTACAGCCTTATACTGCATGAACAAGGCACTGTATCAGATAGCTGTAAAAATCAATGTGGTAATAGCTAACGCATTCATGCGTATTGCTTTCAACGCCACTATCTTTTTCATGCGTGAATAACCCAGGTTTTTGTCATATCGAACTTTGGCCCGACCCACAGTTTGAATCAGTTGCCGCCGGAAATCAGGAATCAGCTTACAGTCTCAAGCTAAACTGTCTCCAATGGTTACCGTTTGGATGGCACCGCGATGGATGATTAAAAAAAAAAAAAAAAATACTGTGAATGGCAAGTTCAGCAATTAAGTCCTGTCAGATAGCTCTGTTGACATTTGTAGTTACTGCCAAAAATATCCTGTTAAGGAACACTTTGAACAAATACGCTATGTGCGATGAATCAGATTATCTATAGGCAGCATGTGATTAATTGCTATCAAGTGTTTTAATCAGTCAAAATCTAATTTATTCATTCATTTATTAACAATGTCCAGGTGTGGAAGTAGTTTGCTGTTGTTGTGGTGGTGGTGGTGGTCAGTTGGTGCAACAACATAACAGTCCACATTTACACTTAAGCTAATAATGTTATCAGGGGACAACTGCAGTGCCCTGATGTCTTGACACTGAAGCAACAACTGTGTGAAGCAGATTATCTGATGGTTCGACTTGATCCAGGTTAAATGACCACAGCTGCTCTGATTCTTGCTGCTGTTCAAGAGACGGTTCACTGTGATGGGCCACATTTTTGACTTCTTGTTGGCTACAAACAAACACCCACTACCACCAGAGAATTGAATTGGACAAATACAGTTGATGGAAGATGCTCTTTCCTTCTTTTGTTCTTTCTTTCTTTTTTGGCCTTACACGCTTCACCTCCACCTTCTTCTAAAAGAACTCTAATAATAATTGGCACATGATAGCATTACCATCTGTATTACTCTGCTATTAAGGGAAGAGCAGACTTGCTCCACAGAGCTTCACAGAGATTTCTTTAAGCGATTAAGAACTATAGATATGGATGTTCAGAAGTTGAATTGAAATTATATTAAATTGCAGCTTTTTGAAGCCTTTTTTTTCTCTGGTAAGAGTAGCTTGCTTGCTTTTTCACTGCTGTGGCCTGGGCTATTTCATAAGATCAGTCTTACCTATTAGAAATCAAAGTATCTCTAATGCTGTATTACATTTCCCTTTCATTTTCCTTTTCCTTTTTTTCCACAGCAAGCTGTGGATGAAGTGTCTTCCACAGTAGCATTAGCCATGTCCTCCTGTATAATTATTACTGGATATGTTTTTCTTGAAAGCTACATGAATAATATTCCTTCTTGTTTACCCTTACAAGTGATAATTTGCTGTCCAGTGCAATCAATTATGCGTCTTTCCTTGGATGCAATTTTTTTTGTAAATCTTGTTTTAATGTTTTCACAGTTAGTGTTACAGTGAATTAACGAATAAAACGTCCTAGGGTAAGTGAATGCCAACGGAAAGTTGGACCTGCTGTAGGTGCAGGTCTGAACAGCTGCCTATGGGTGCAAAAAGCAATGCAGTAACGCTGTGGTTTTTTATTTTTTTTCATGTACATCAGGAAATGGGACAGGCAGACTCTAGTGATTTACCACCAGTAGAATCTGGTAGAAATATTACACGGATAAGGAGTAAAATAATCAACGTTCATGGACTCATGTTCACTGTGTCAGAGGTCAAAGGGATACTGAGCATTATGGGAGCAGACTTATACAGCGCCGTCCAACCCACTGCAGCTGCTGCTGTTGAGTTGTTGCTGCTCCAAATGCAGAATGAGAGAAAATATAGAAACATATACTTGTACAGCTACAGGTGGCTGGTGGTAAAATTATAGTGTGGCACTCAACTAAACATGACATGGCATGCCTGCAAGAGACTTACTATAGGCTTTATTTTGAATCTGCCACAGATTAAAAAAAAAAAAAAAAGTATTTCATGTCATGTATTCCTTGAACGCAAGTTTATTTTAAGCCTCTCTGTTCCACCTGCTGAATAAAGCATCTAAGAAAATGTCTTGCCTCCCACCATGGTGTTGTAGGTTGCCTTGTAGATTGTGGATCATAGCAGTATTGACAGATTTCACAGGCAGTGGATCTGATGTTAGATCTGATGGTTTCCGGTACACTGCGACTGTCTGCTACTGATGGCTGCTCTTCGCTCACAGGAAGTGAGAGGAGATACCGGCTGGAAAATGGGTTGTGGTTATGCCACTATCTAACAATCACCAGGCTTTGCATCAGCACTGCAGCTTTCAGCTGTTATATAAAATGATTATGCGCAGATTAGGAGCTGTCTTCATTGCTTTGTCTTGCTGTTGTTTGCTCGGCCGGCCGTTGTGACTGTTAAAATAAATGTATTTAGGACCACCTTTCAGCATGTACCCCTGTTAGCAGGAGAATAAGGAGAGTGGAATAAGTATAAAGCGCGATCCTGCTGTTTGATTTATTTGCTGATTTATTGCTCAGACTGTTTTTGGTTCACCCAGAATAACCTATGGTTCAATGCTCAATGCAGCACTGTTGAGATAGATTTACCATTTAAAATCACAATATCCTCTGCAGCTGATAGGGTCCCATTTGTCTTAAAACTCTATTATGTATTCTGCTGATATCTCTGATGCGACAGTGGGACCACTATTCTACACAATGAGGTATTTGCAACAGCGTGCAGCTCACTCGGTCCCACTGACATGTAACACAAGACCGCTTTGCATCTCCGGTTGACCTCTTCCACTAGAGGAGGAACACTGTGCAGAAGTGGCTGCACTGCATCTAACAGCCAGAATGCAGGACTTTTGCAGCACAGGTGTACGACTACCAATTGTCTCCTTCAGTGATCACCTTCAATTAAAGTATAACTTTTGTTGTGTTCACCTTTTAGTCTGAATCTTTTGTAACTTGAAATCCCATTTAATATGATGAAAGAGCCATATTAAAACTTGAAACAGGTTAGTGACCCAGAAATTGCACCTTTTGTTGAAGAGCTTCAGCCAGCTTTGTGCATGTAGACCACTGTGCTAAAAAATGAAAAAGCTTTTTTTCCGAGAAATCCAAATGACCTGAAATAGACTTTGTGGCGTAATGCGGTCCCCGCAGAACTCCCAGTGAACATTTGAAGTGTATTATTTGATTATTAAGTAGAGGAGTTTAACTGATTTGAGTCAAGCACATCTTAATGTGACATATTTCTGAGTGAAACGGAATGGGTAAGGGATATAATAACAAGAGGGATTTAGCTAAATCTAGATTTGATTGGATTGCTCACAGGTGGGTGTGGTTTAGCGAGTATAAAGCAACTGTTGGCCCAATGTACCCTCACTTTAGGCGAGGAGGAGGACAGTGAGGGAGAGATACAATGAGTCATAAACATGCTCTTTTGGAAATAGGCCTGTGACGATAACACATTTTGCTGGACGATATATTGTCCCACAAATTATTGCCAATAAACTATATTATTGTCAACATATTTTGAGAACAAAGTAACCACTAATAGGGTTGCACGGTATACCGGTACTAGAGTGGTACCGGGGTACTAACGCATTTAAAACGGTACCATACTGCGCTTAGATGGGACCGGTACTTTCATTCTGCGCCGCCAGCAGCGGTGACGTCGCCGCGTGAAGTCGCCGCATTGTAATTTGAGCCGCGAGGAGCGAGTCACAAACGAAGCAAGGTGCTTTTTATCATTACCGTTACAGCACCACCTGTCCATGTGCCTGTGTCTGTGCGCCGCGCGCGAGAGAGAGACGGCCGCCACAGCCTCGTTAATAAGTTTTGTTTTTACCGCGGATCACCACTGGCTGCATGCTCTCTCTGTCTCTCTCTCTCTCTCTCTCTCTCTCTCTCTCTCTCTCTCTCTCTCTGTCTCTCTCTCTCTCTCTGTGAGTGAGTGAGCACGGCGAAGCAGCGCTACGGAGAGATGAATTAACGGAACGATGATGATGGGGGTGGGGGGGACAGAATCAATTTGGTCTACATATGGGAAACAATAGGTGTATGTTTGAGTAACATGAACATTTGTGTTTCATTCTATAAACTGCTGATAACAATTTCTCCCAAAAATTACAACTGGTCAAAATAACAAAAAAAGATGCAGTGTTTTCAGACCTCAAATAATGCAAAGAAAACAAGTTGATGTTCATTTTTAAACAGACATTTTTTAATTTAGGAAGAGTTTAGATTAATATAGATGGAATGTTAATCCTGCAGCAGCAGTAACTGTTTACTGATTTCCTGTTTTATGGTCCAACATTTTTCTATTAAAATAAAGCCAATAATGACATTTTTTGTGTTCTCTTTTTATGTGGAAAAGTACCGAAAAGTATCGAAAAACATGTTGGTACCGATACCGGTACCAAAATGTTGGTATCGTGACAACACTAACCACTAATATAATAATAATATTTCATAATAATGCAAGTAGACCCTTTCAAATGCAATAATTGCAAATGCAAAAATTGGAATGGCAAAAACTTTTATAGTATACTATCCTAAACAAACAAAAAATAATAAACAGTGCAGTGCAGCTCTTCTGTCCAGTTCACATCTGAAGCTTCACTTTTCATTCAAACAAACTAATGTGACTGCCACAGTTGTTAGATTTCATCAATGAGACCAGCATTTATCTCCTAAAAAGTATTTAACCAGCCGGCGGTAAACCTCTAAAACCCTGCTGGTCACTTAAGTTACTCGGCTCGTTTTCTCCCCCGGGATGACGACGGAGGTTGCCCGGCCCATGAGCTCAGCAGACGGCTGCAGCCTGTGGGAAGCCCCCGTTGCTCCCACAGTGGCTCTGCACAAAAACGTTGGAGGAAATCTCCTAACAGGTGGTGTCCGGATGAACTGACCACAGACTGGGGATCTAAACTGTGACTTTCTCGCATGAAAAAATATTAAAACTTTAAAAAGTGACGTATTAACAGCGCTGCAGCGAGAATCAAAAAAAGCTTTTAGCTGCTTAGCTTTACTGATTCACATATATACATATACAGTATGTATATGACCGCTAGCCTGCATTCTGGGAAACAAAGATCCTGGATGACTGACAAGAGGGTTCACTCCGTTCATTCCGCTATGGAACAAACGGCCCAGGTGCTGAGACCGATGCACAGAGTGAAGCCTCTTGTCATCCAGTCTGTTTGGAGGCCAGAGACCAGGAAAACAAATACATGCGCACAGGGCAATATATCGAGGCCGGAAAAATGATCGAGTTCATTTTCATCTATCGTGCAATTAATTGATTTATTGATTAGTGTCCCAGGCCTATTTGGAGATATAACAAAGGTCCAAACACACTCCTCTGACCCACACACATATATTGACTGTATAGGCTAATGGTCAACAGTTTAAGGTAGTTGTCCCAAATCAATGAATGTACAGTTTCTGAATATATTAATACTGTAGGTCACTGCATCAGATGCTTTAACCATTGTGCCATATCTGTAAGAGGAAGAATGTTCATTTTACAGTATGTATCCTCCTATATGCAGTCATGCTCCAAACCATCAAATGATAAAGCCTGTGATTATTAGAGACAACGACAGTGCAATTCAAAGAGCACACTAACTTTTCTTTCTGCCCCTGAAGTCCTTCACACACAGATGTGGGCAGGCTTGCTGATGTCTTTGGCTTGTGTGGGAGTTTGAAGCAAGTCTGATTCCCTTAGCAGCTGGTGGTTTGCAGAGATAGAGAAAAGAGTAGAGGAGCTTTTGCTCGGAAAGGTCTCCCAAGACGGCCTACTCGGAGAAAGTATACCATCCCTGTCTGTGATCTAAAGTGAGCAATACATTGTTGTCAGCTAGTGTCATATGTTTCCTTGCCAGAGCTGTTATCTGCAAACTGTATTTCATATCATTTAAGTTTCAGAGCCATATTCCTGTGAAATTAGCAGCCAGCATAAGCAGGGATTTCTTGACAGGCTTTATCAGCAGTTTTACCATATTCTCCCCTCACTGTTTTTCTACATGCTAATGTGGATTATGTGATTTTGCTTATCGTGTTCAAACATGGCTGCTGAGTAATAACAATTGCTCTGCCACTGTGTCCTAACATTAGCCTCCTTATTAGAGACTTTGAGAAGTGCCTTGTACACTATACATGACACTTATCTCTGCATTCATGGTTCATCACAGGGGGCTTAAGCTTCCAGGAGTAACACTGCTGTACCGAGATGTGATTTATTATTTTTTTTTTTTTCACGTTCTTTTTGCAGGTTATTTCCTTTTTGCAAGCATTGAGCATTTTTTTGTGGGAGCAGAATTATTCAATGTCATTTTGACCTCAGTTTGAAAAGATAAGACACTGGCTGCCCTTGCGTTTTTCTGTGTTAGCATACACTATGTACAGTGTATCAAGGTTATGTCATAAAGAAACATGGATGGGTCAGCATGACTTGCATTAGCACTAAAATATACCAAGCCTGAGATAAGATTAAAGATAATGTATTGTATGTAATGTCTGTTAAAAGGAAAGGACTAAAACTGTAAGATCAGGAAAACTAACACCTTGCATCTTTTCATTATGAGATTTTAGAGATATTTTATTCTTAATACTAGGGCTAACAAATTAATCTGACTTTCATTGTCATCACGGACAACAACAATGGTGGACTTCCGTCAGGTCCCTCGGATACAGCGCTTGAAACGTGTCCACACAGCATCGATTGGCATATTTGTACTAGCACAAGTTCTCGTGTTTAGTTGACTTACAATGTTTCAGGTTTGTTTATAGTGCGCAAGCTTTCCACTCTTCTCTGTTTTTGGTGTATTGGTGTGGCAGTGTTAAAGTGCCACTACAGGCTTGGCAGAGGTACTACATCTTATTGAGTCTTTTTCAGAAAGACAAAGTAATATTGTCATCGCATTATTGAACAGTTTGCACATCGGACATCTTGCTGATATGGTGCAGGCCAGTTAATACTGTTCAACCCCAATAATTACATGTTTTATTTAAAATAGGCTTTGAGACTCTCTTCTGAACTGGCTGGGGTCAAATAAAAATAAAGTTGATTTCAGCTGAACACTCAGACACCAAATCCCACAAGGTTGGATGCTGTTTCCGTAGTTACAAAAAGTACTGACGGCTCTTTTTCGGAATACCTGCATTGTGCTTTTTGTCAGTGGTTTGTGCACGTTGATGCATTTTTTAAAACATTTTGGGGTTTTCATGCCTTTTTATTATTGGAGAGATAATAAATCAGGTGTAAGAGAGAGAGGGGCAATGACATTGAGCCAACATGACATCGTTGGTTAGGACTTCCTCTATGGGCTGAGCCCACAGATCACATTATTGAAATGTCACCTAATAAGAAGTAATAAAAAAAGGCATTGAAATTTAATTTCATACAATATCTCCTGAATCTCTGTAAATAAAGGTATAAAGAGAAGGTCGACACCTATTTGTAAAGTGCCTTCACAGAAATCATGTTGTGAATTGGTGCTATATAAATGCAATTCACTTCAATATAACATAAGACCACTATCTCCTCCTGTATTCCCTGTTGAGGTTGACATTAAACCATTGTGAAATATGAAACCAACAATGCTTTAAGGCCAGATATCCCAGGCGTTTACTCCTAATTTATATCCCCCTTTTACACTTCCATCCACTCTCACTCTCTAGCAGCTGTAAATATCCCAAATCACTACCTTTTCAGTTTGATTCTTCCATTTCTTATGTCTAGAGCTGTTCAAAGCCATCTTCCAGGCAGTGAATGCAGCATCGCAGAGGTTTCATGAAAAGTCCAGATTAGGCATGAAAAAGGGAAGAGATGGAAAAGAAGGGAAAAAAAAACCCTCTAATCTGCACATTGACGTCACTCTGGATGGGCTGAAGCTGTTCAGATGGGAGTAAGGGAGGATTGTGTGGGCTATGCATCTTATGACAACAGATTATTTCCTTTTTATGCACACTGGCTTCCTACACATGAGCCACAGAGAGACTTTCTTCCCCTCGGGACAACATCCCTACATTTTCTACATCACCAAAATATTTTTTTTTTAAATCATAAAGACATCATTTTCCATCACAGGAGCAGGTTTTAGTGAAGTTTCACAGACAGCCACCCTGTGATAGGACGGGTCTCTCTGTTTATCCTTTAACGTCTGTCATTTACGATAACATTTATCAACAAACCTTTGATCCGCTGCAGAACTTGTCATGCAAGTTCAGAGAATTAATCTCCTGAACACGTGACGAGAATTACACAGTGATAGAAACTACTGTTGCGCATGAATCATGTAGCCGTCTTTAGATATGATTGTTTTACTTGACTGTTTTTTCAAGATGAAGCTTAACAGTATGAAGCTGCTTTATCTTCTAGGGTGATTACACTTAACTTTTTTGCCACTCGCTCTTTCACTCTGATTTCTTGTATGAAGCAAAGATGATCTAATTTATTCTCTCCCAATAAAACTGTCAGCGTTAATTCAACTCGGAAAGTGATTGTGGACCGGGACGTTTTTACCTGCTAGCTCAGTTACGGCGCCATGTTCTCAGGGGAGCTGAATACATTATGTTCCAGTGTAGCGGCTGAAATGACTCCAGTGTGTTTGGTGGCTTGTGTTATTGTTATGCTTGGAGGAATTAACCTGTAGTATGAAAGTACTGCATGCAACGTGGGGTCATGGTGTAATTCTCTCCTCTTCTGACTGCAAGCTCTTAAGGCAATATATTCCCAAAGATGTTTACTTTAACAAACACTAGTACTTAACCTTTACATACTGTGCTGTAGTTGTCTTTGCATAGCTGTGCACTTATTGCACAAGGTTATCTTTTCTTTCCTTCTAGCCATTACACAGTAACTGAAGAGATGATTTCCTTTCAGCTGTCAGTAAGCCTTTCTGGTCATGTCTTTTGTTTTACAGCAATGGCAGCAGAGGGAACAACCCCTCGTGCTCCTTGAACTTGCTGGAACCACCAGCTGGTGCAAGTCTTACAGTTTGTTGCTGTGTTTTATGTTAAATTTTCACAGTGCAAAAATATAGACAACAATCTGCTGCATTGCTTTTAAGTCTCACCCCCTGCAGAGATCTGCAGTCTTGTAAACTGTAACCCCAGAATTACCTCTGAAGCATTAGCATTGTAGCCATGTTGTTGTTGTTGTTTTATAAGACAGGCAGGAAAAATCCAGCAGCATATGAGCAGATGACAACTTTTCTTAAACATATCATGTGGCAAAATGAGGTTGACTGGTGACATGGTGACTGTCCCTGCCACTTAATGTCATGTGTGATATGTCATCAGAGCCTGAGAGGCTGCACAGCTGGAGAGGATCGCCTCAGCATCTTAGCAGTTCTGTCTCCCTTCATGTATCACGTCTCGGAAGAGTTTAATTTTATTTCAGTTCATGAGTAATAAACCCTCCACAGGTGTATCTGACAAATTCTCTGTTGCGATTATATAATTCCTATTCAACTGAATTTCTTTCACTGTGGTTCGTCCACTACAGTAGATGATATTAATTGAAGTTTCTTTATACAGACCAGGTAAGCAAACATTTGCAAGGGAATTAGCTTTTTTCCATTGCAAGGACAACATAGTCTATGAATGTGTCACTGTCACTTCCACAGTCTAGAGTTGTAGTACTCAGGACCGGTCTTCGTCTCAGTTTCATGGTCTTGGTCTTGTCTCGGAACCGACTGAATTTTTTACTCGGTCGAGCTGAACTTTGGATTTTAGGTCAAGACCAGTCAAGACCACAGCTGCTGTGATTTTTTTTAATACCGCAAATGTGTGAAATTCCCAAATTAAAGGTATTTAAAGTATTTTATTTTGAAAGTGTTGACGCTGCCACCCGGCTGCCTATTATGTGCCAAAGAGGAGAAGAAGAGGGACAAGGACCGGCTGTGGCAGAGATGTCGTCGAAGTCATTAATCATTCGATTTTCTTATTCAAACCACAAAGAATTTATTTGTATGTTTTTGTTTAAAATGACGGTAAAGGTTCGACGTCGTCCCAGCTGTCTCGGCAAATGTCACTTTACAAATGTTACACTCGGCGGAGTGTTTTTTTCTTCCCTGTTAACTTAAGCCTGTTACACACATAAACTAGAGAAAATCTTGCTGATTTTGGCCTGATTTTCCTCCTTCCGACCAAGGACAAAAATCGGCCAATTAGATTATCCTGTGGTGTGAGGTGTGTTAAGAGTCAAATACTCCACAATGTAGCCAATTAAGATGCAAGCTGACTGAAGAACAGAGGCATAGCAAACCATGGGTGTATTACATTAACTCACCACTTTTAACAGGAATCATTTTTGAAAAAGTCCAAAAAAATCATGTAGGCTACAGTATATTTGTTTAGTTTTTTCATCAGAGAATCACGTTTCAAGTGTTCTTCATACATTGGTTGTTGACTGATTGCTGCTTTTGAAAGCAACATGTAAAAAGTACTTTCTACTGCAGGCTGGTTGGCCTTACCAACAGTTTGAAATACATGTATTTTTCAATATGAAAAATAGACTAATGCTTCTGTTTATTCTGTTTGGTCTCGGTCTTGGACTTGGTCTCGCCCCTCCTTGGTCTTGGTCTTGACTCAGTCTCGCCCCCTAAAAGTCTTGGTCTTTTCTTGGTCTTGGTCATGACTCGGTCTCGGGTTAGGTGGTCTTGACTACAACACTACCACAGTCACAGTATTTGAAAAAACAAAATAAAACTGTATTCATTATCAGTCTCCTACACCGAGTACAGACATGTTTACCTGCTGGAATGACTCACTATTAGCTTTACTGCTGCTGTTGATACCTGTATATGCACAACCATTCAACATAGTTCAGTCTTTTATTACTGAGAGCATAAACCATACTACCAACGACACTCTCACCTTCTATACTGATGGGTAAAGTTAAGCAGTTTTTTATTTCAAGCTCTATGTCATGAAAATATTTGGTGTACCAATGTGTGGGAGTCGATTCTTCTCTTTGTAGGCGAAAGAAAAAAGGATTTTGATTTCAGAGAATATCACTCTGGAGAAATCTTTCAGAAGTTGTGAAATCCTGGTGTTTTTGTGCTTTTTTTTCCCCCTGTGAAGAAAATAGTTGTGCATCATGTAATATTCCATCCCTTGACAATGGGTGGCCAAGCCTAACAGCCTGAGAAACTCATTTATCCCATGTATTATTAGAGCTCTCACTAGGTTGCAATTCTCCACATCCAGACTGTAATGAAAGTGATGAATATGAAGTGGGAATAGGGAGAAGGAATGCTTGCGCCAAAATCTTTGGCTCTGACGTGGCAGAGTACAGTCAGCCCTCGGCCATGGATCAAGTTTGTGCTGAAACACCCCCAATGGATTGTACTTAATCAGACTTAGAGAGCAGCACGGGGAAGTGATGGTAATAGGGAATGGGAGTAGGAGGAAAACAGCCTGGAGAGCTGTGCACTTTAAGTGTGTAGTAAGTAGATTGGCAGACTGGGAATCTCTCTTTCTGAGCTTTGGTCATGAACTAAAACTAAACTCTTGACTCAGTCAAAGTTGTTGACAAAAAAACGATAGTCTTCCTGATGACGATTGTTGCCGGGGGCTCGCTGAGGTTCTGTAGTGTCTCCTCTGCATCCTGTCGTCATGGGAGTGGAGTGGAGGTCTCAAACTGACGGCATCCACACTGCTGCAGATCAAGCTCTTCTTACCGGATGCAGGCCCTTAAAGCCCAATCAGTTTTGTGCATGAGTGAGCGGTCAGTGTGTATCTTTTGGTCATTGGATTTTCTTTTGATGAATGGGAATTAAAAAACAAAAATCATTGGTTTATTTTTGTTTTGAAATACAAAAAATGTAATTGAAACAAAAAGTGTTCTTGTTTTTGAGTGTCAAAGAACAATTAACTAAAATTTAAAAACAGTTTGATTTTCATGTTCTATCTCACATAACAAAAATAAAATCAGCAGAAGCAACAGAAACAAATAAACAGACAATATTTTTTTTTCATATTTTGACACTGGATGTTGTCATTTTCAAGGCAAGAGCGCCAATGAGCACTATGATACCTGTGTGTCTGTGGTCCTGTAGGCCAAAATCTACTCAGATATGATTTCAGACATACAGAAGAGGATTTTCTGTAGCAAGTTTGCAGCAAAGAGATTTTAAGATGAAAATGGCATAAGCTTGAGACCTCAACATACATCTGGGGTGGCAAAAGTTATAACCAAAGAATGAACCTGCTATATTTCCCCTTTTCCATTCAACTTTGTATGTTGTGAGTGTGCGTGTGAAGACTTTGTCCCCCGCCGATGGAGGGACAAACAGGTCTGTTGGGTAGGAGGGAGCTCAGAACTGGGCCCTCATGAAATTATGGAATACTGTTTCAAAATAGGCCTATTTGTGGAAAATATGTAATATTTAAGTTGGGGTGGGGGTCCTAAGATTATCTCGTCCTATCCCGGGCCCAGACAAGACTGGCCTGATAGACCAGTCCGGCCCGCAGTCTTGCCTTGTAAACAACGACTTCCAGTGTCAGAATATATATATATATATAAAAAAAGTTTTTGTTTCTGTCTTCCAGTGATTTTATTTTTGTTATATGAAATTACTGTTCTTTGATACTCAAAAAGAAGAATGCGTTGTGTTTCAATTTTATTTTGTGCATTTCAAAATGAAAATCCAATAAACCAATAATTTTTTGTTTTTTAATTCCCATTCATCCAAATAAAATCCAATGACCAAAAGATAGACTGACCGTGAACCACACAGCTCAAAACAAATGGATAATAGGCCTAATTTGCTCTTGATTGATACACACTTACAGTGCATAACAGCGAGCAGAACCCTGTTCTGTCACTTATGAGATGCTTCATGCGAGTGAAAAGAGAGGTTGTCCGAACTTTTCTGTCCAACAGTTTGTTTCTATGGAGATCACGTAAAAAGCCACAGGAAAAACTAGTATATTGTGTCAGCATGCAGCCATTATATACTAGAGTGAAAGCTTAACCTTTAACTTAGTATTAGATTTGAATAGATTCAATAGATCCTGAATATCTCATAAGGGTACTGCCTTCACATTAGTGACTAAAGTCATCTCATCAAGGTCGAATAATGTGTGTGTGTGTGTGTGTTTTTTTTTACTCTTTTGTATTAAATTTTGGTTCCACACCTTTTTGGCAAAAGCAATGGCAAAGTTGAACTAGATTGCTTTGCTGTCATTTCAGCAGTTTGATTTACGCAGCCACTCAGCTGCTCCGTTTCCTCCTGTGGCGGCCTCCTCCAACGGGAGCTCAACGTAACAGAAAGCTCACATTAGTCCTTGCCACAGCTGACTGAACATTAGGCTACATTCTGCAGGATAGTGAGACCTCCATCATGTCATAGTAATACTCAGGGATAGAAAACGGGATGCAGTCAGATTGCAGATTCAATAGAGTGTATTATCAGTTTTGTTTTCCATTTTATCTAATCCCCCTCTTTTTTTTTTTTTTCTTTTTCCCAAACCCAATGAATATGTATGCCTGGCCTCAATTTTACACAGTAACAGCACTGGAAATGAGAATATTTCAGTGCTCTTTGACTTCATTAAAATTCAGTGAAATGTCCCTAATATCAGATGTTGGACATCTGATGCCACGGCAACAAAAACAGATGTTATGTAATTGAAAGTAACTCTGCGTTGCCTTTTATTTATTTATTTATTCCCCCATTTAAACACAGGCCAGCGTTGTGTTGGACAGCTGAGCACAACTCGTCGGGAGATTACCGCGTCACACTGACACTCTTTCTGTCATTTGGTTCGAGGGAAAGAACAAAGGTTGTCGGGGTCGCGCTTTAGATTCCTCCAGTCACATCATCATCACAGATAGCATGTAAAAAAAATAAATGTCAAAGCAGTTTATATGTAAATCATCTCCTTCTGGCATGATATATGCTGTGGGATTGGGAGATTTTTTTTTTTTTTTTTCTAGAATGAGAATTTAGAATTAAAGGGTATTGCGAAGCAGACATCTGTCACCCTCCAGAGACAGAGTCTGGCAATGTATGTCTCATCCCCCTCTATCCCTCCTCTCCTCTCCACCCCATCCAGCCGCTCTCCTGGTGGGACCACACTGGCTGCTATCAGTGCTCAGGATAATAATCTCAGAATAAAGAGTAAAACCAATCGTGCCAGTTGTAGGACTGGACTGTTCATAATTCCTGCTCTTTACCATTCCATCCGAGGCTACACACTGGTTAATATTAATCCCATTTTTAAGCCCCACCCATGAGGAAAGACATCAGCTGACGGATTATACCATACTGAGCCAGAAAAAGATCTGGCTGAAACAACACATTTATTCCATTGTTTACGATCCTGTGCTTGTGGGACACACAGTTAAAATAAGTGGAGATGACAATGATACGCCCACTGGAGATTTAAACAACACCTGCTCAGGTTAAATCCACAGCATGCCTCCATTTTAAATCATGGTTGTAAAGATAAACTAAGGCTTTATGACGAAAGCTCCTGTAAACACAGGAAGGAAGAAACACTAATTGTAGTAACGCAACAAACAAATGTGAGGCATATCTCTTATTCCATTCATGGTATACATAATTATACACATATTTACATAATGTACACTAGTCACCATAAATGAAAAGGAGCAGGATGAAGAAAAACATAAAGATGATGAAACATATAATAGTAACAAGAAAACAAACAAGCAAAATAGCAGTGGACACCACTCGTCTATCTATCTTTTCTTTTCTTCCCTTCTATTTCTCTTTCTCCTTCATTTTTGTAGGAGCTTATCTTTTCTTTTTTAAACATTTTCTTTAACTGAGATATACTTATACATCTTTTCAGTTCCTTGCTTTGTGAATGTCATAGTTTTACACCTGCAACAGAAATACACATTTGTTTTAAGCTTAGTCTTGCAAATGTATGTTTAAAATCAAGCTTCAGTCTGTTGTCCTCTTCCTCCAGTTTGAACAAGTTCTGTTATTTTTGAATAGCCCATAATATTTATAGTAGCCATTCTTCAAATGCCGGCATTAAAGAGTAACTAGAAGTCACGACACATTACAGCACAAAGTGGCAGAGATTCACTTCAATTCTTCATTCTGTTGTTGTCATTAGAGCTCTTTTTTTCTTGTCTGATGTGTATGATAAGGACTTAACACAACTTCATATCCCTCAGCTTCCTTCCTTCCCTCTAGGGATGCACTCAGCTCTATTGTTGTATGTTTATTGTTTTTAATTATGCAAACATTTCCTTCCCTTTATATTGGATAGATAGCTGCAAGATAGGCCTGTAGATGGATCAATACAGATACATAAAGCACCTTCCGCCTAGCTGACATCAGTATTTCAGTGCTGATTGCATCATACATGCATATAGCATATAGCATGTAGCATTAAAGATCTATCCAGTGAACAAATGGGCTGTACTTTTTACAGGCTGAACTGTCTCTTCCGCCCAGTCTTGCATTTGCATTTTACTGGTGAATTGGACGCAGCATCTCACAGCTAATGAGTCAAAATGCTGTGGGTCCACAATAACAAATTGCAAAAGTATTCCACCTGCCACATCCCAATGTCATTGTCTGATGTAATTACTGTACAGACTGGCCCACAGAAGGCAGAATGAAATACATTTTCTTTATCTATTAATTCATTTCAACTTTTCCAGTATGTCAGTCTGGACTAATAGCTGGATAGCTGGCCAGAAAGAAATATTCTTATCAATGTGTCCACTTATGCAGAAAGAAAGGAAATGGTGGTGTATTCATGGCAGTTAATGGTTTCTATAATAAGGGAACATCAAGGATATTGTAAGATAAGAGATCATTTGCATCTCCGGTAAGATGTGCACTATATTCCACCTAAGTGTTACCATGAATGCAATATTAATTTGTTCATTAGGCATAGCGATAGAGTTTTATTGGTTTCGTTTACTTGTTAATGGAATTTATTAGCAATTTAGGCACAAAGTCCACAAAGGATATAATGAGTCTGTTCAAGGGTGGAGAAACTCAAATTTTGGCAGTTTTAGTTACATATTGTGCATTCAGCTTCTGTTTCCTTGAAGTTTCTTGGTAATGTCCCGGCAAACCTCATCGATAAAGCCTTCTTTGTATATATTTATTTATAACTTTTATTTATTAAAGCAGAAGTGAGTGATATATTTGTGTTAATATAAGTCTTAAATAGTTATATCTTCCGACAGCAATCACTTACATAGAGTGTTTGGACTGAAACACGGGTCTGTCAGTCACTCTGCTCTGCTCTGAGCCGAAGAGAAAACATTTATCGTATCCTACAGTTTTTATCCAATGAGGAGAGAGAACGGCATGCAGGGCTGTGTGTGCAGCCAAGGAACGCCGTGAATGTGGTGACGTAGCGACGAGGACTGTTATGGTGCGTTCAAGGAAACTCTTTTTTTTCCGACCGTGAAGTGGTACCAGTTCGATCTGGTACGAGTTCACCGGTCGGAAGTTACGAGTGGCCGTTATAGTGACTTTCACCGGTAAAACAGGTCGGAAAAACACGAGTGGGTTGCCTGAAACGCTACAAAGTCGTAAATTGTGACTTGAAGCTGTAATTTACGATTTCAAAAGCCTGCCTGGAACGCAGCATTAGCGAAAACGACCGGACCACTCACTTCTGCTTTAATTTCACAGCAGATGTATTATTTCTTCAAGCTGGATTGGTTCCATCCTTCTGCTAGCTACTGCAAAATGTTTACCAAGTGTAACATGTCAAAGAGACTTAGAGTGACACCCCTAAAAAGATGAGCAAAGTGCAACATTATGGCGGTTAGCACAGCAGTGACAGTATAGAGCAGAGAAGGAAAGATAAGTGGTGGATGGGCAGGATTACATCATGTGACCCAAAGCGTGCATTCACAGCCCAGTAAAGAAGGTTAAATCCTACAGTAGATTAAAAACTGAGAGGTTGTCAAGGACATAAAGTGATGAGATGAAAGAAATAAGTGGGTGTAATTATGAGGAGAGAACATGTTCCATGTTCCATTGAAACAAAGAGAGCCTTCATATGTGATGAGTCTCCTCTCAATTGCCACTTTTGCAGAAGTAAGGTGATTTTGCTTCAAGGTTAATAAGTGGTTATATTGTCCAGAAGCCACCCGCAAAGAATGTCCTGACAAACACCACAGGGACAATGAATTTATGTAAACTCTATTATATCTCTAGCTGAAATATTTTCAATTGCTTAAATTCTATGTTCTCCTGCTAGTCTGTCTTTGCACCTATTCACTTGGTCTCCATATTTGCTTTTTTAAACTTATGACTCATTCAGTTCATTTATTCATCACATGGAAATGGTAAAAGCAAATAGCTGGAGAGCTAATCTAGTGTATTCAACAAATGGAACACAGTGTATAAAGTGTACTTATAGTATGACATGTTTATCATTATGGGCTGCCAGATGTTCTGTTCAAAAGTGTGCACATTATTAATGGTCAGTTATTACTAGGAGTGTAACTGTATTTGTATTCGTCCTGTGCCGTCACGGTACGGAGGTCACAGTTCGGTCATACGACAAATACGTCTGAGTGAATATTAAAAAAAAGAAAGTCGAGTCCTAACTCCAATCCAGGTGGCGGTAATGAGCCTAAAAGCTGCCAGCATAAGAGATGAAGAGGAGAAGTGATGAGAGTGTGGAGTTAGAGGAGCCGCCTGCCTCATCTTTGTCGCCGTGTGGCTTCTCAGTGAAACACAACGGCAACGGCTCGCGACTGGTCGACAGGACAAAGGCTGAGGTGCAAATCACAACAGCAAATCAGAAAACACAACAGCAAAAGAGAAAACACAACGAGAAATGCAAAAACACAACACAAAAAGAGAAAACACGATAACAAAAGAGAAAACACAACGAGAAATGAGAAAACATAACACAAAAAGAGAAAACACAACGGCAAAAGAGAAAACACAACACAAAAAGAGAAAACATAACACAAAAAGAGAAAACACAACGGCTAAGAGAAAACAACAGCAAAACAGGAAATTTTGCCGTTGTGTTTAGTAATTTGTTGTTGTGTTTAGCAATTTGTCGTTGTGTTTTCTCTTTTGTTGTTGTGTTTTCTGATTTGCACCTCAGGGCCACCGTATTTCACAGATGTGCGGTGCATCGCTAGAAACGCATCAAACACATTCACACATTAGACGGCATCACCCTGTTAGTCTCTTGTTTTTTATAATAGTTGCCAGTTGTCAAGTGTAAGTTTTTTTCCTCTAGAATGATTAAATGGTATTATAACACTTCTAATGCACTTGTTTTATTTCTTATTCTATTTTTTTTTTTTTTTACTTTTATAACAGAAGATGGTTTTTAGTTTTACATTCAATTAGTGCATGTTGTACGGAACCTGTACCGAACTGAGGTACGTAGCAAACCGTGACTTGTGTGTACCGTTACACCCCTAGTTTATACTATGATGTCAAAACACAGACCCACAATCACAAATTCTCTGTCAATCTTTGTGCTGACTGTGCCAGCTATTGCACATTCATGTGAAAAACACATCATAATGACAGCAATTACCCCAAATATTGGGGCTGGATTATTATGGAAAAGAAGCTTAGGCATAATTGTTTTTTTTCCTCATTTTTTTTAATGCCTCTTAACAACGTGTTTGGGGAATGAGACGGCCCAGTCGCAGAGGACCTTAACTGAATGGAGTAACATTGGACCAATTATATACTGCAAAATGTCATATTGTGTTAAAAAAAAAGAAAAGAAAAGAAAAAAAAACAGTACACTTTCTATTTTTTTTTTTAATATTTGGAAAAGTTTGTGGTTTATAAGTTTAGTAGAGAAACACACAGACTGCTATTTTACCATTTGCATTTGAATACATCATGCAATATCTTCAGTGTTACAGTAGGACATATACGTAAAACCTGACATTTGGTTGTGCTAGACTCTGTTTGCCCTAGATTTCTTTTACCTATGATTGCAGCTGATCTTTCTTTCACAGAGTGAATCGGTTTTCAAACGGAGATCCCAAAGTATACAATGGTGCTACGGATAAATAAGAAAGCTTCCCCAGACCCCAGACTATCTCAATTTCGTTTGGCCTTCAAGGGACCCGATTCACAGCAATGGGCTAATTTTCTCTGTGCTTGATCAATAAAGTATACAGTGGGTCATTAAGGCATTTGATCTAGTTATATTTATCGAGCTATAACTATAACTGTGAACAGAAGAGACAGAGAGACAGATAGTCCAGCAGCTCAAGAAAAACCTGTGGTTTCCATGACAGCTAAAGTTATAGAGATGGATGTGTTTAATATTAGTGTTTGCCTCCTCAACAATCAAACCAGTACTGTTCATACTGGAAGACATTATTAATATTCATTCATAATATTTAACTATTAACCACGACCTTTGCAGAATCAGCTTTAGAATTGTTGTCATTGTGCTCGACAAACACAAAGGGAAATGAAATGCTGAAATGTCATAGCCAATATGAAAATTCACAATGAAAATACGATAATTAATGCATATCTCTCTGGCATCTTTCCTTCTGCTCAAGTTAGTACGCTAACTAGCTAGCCCTGGCTCGTCTCATCCCTTTCAGATAGCAACTCACTGACGATGTAACACTGCTCAGAGGCTGGTAGATTCAGAGTACATGTTTCAAACAAGGACTTAAAGGGACAACGAGGAGTTTCTATTTGGTTATAAAAAAGTATCACGTTAATGTGGATGAATCTACGTTACCCACACTTGTTAATGGCTCCATTTTAGATAAATATATGGTTTTGTCTCTATCGTTATTTTGTTATTATTAGTGCTGGTGGAAACGCTGGTCGAGCCGACCAGCGTTTCTTTACTTTCGGTTTCGTGGCGAGTCATGAGAATAACGCCGCCAAATCTCCGTTTATGGTGGGAACTACGACGGTATGTGATCGTCTTCAAACCTCTGACTTTAATTCTTGATGAATGAAAACATGAGTCTGTCTTGCGCCGGTCAAAGAATTTTACGGTGCGGGGGCGGTGTGTGGCGCAGTGGTTAAGGCGGCCGCCCCATGTAGAGGCTATAGTCCTCAGCGCAGGCGTCCCCGGTTCGAGTCCCGCATCGGGCAGACCTTTCCTGCATGTCATTCTCCCTCTCTCTGCCTCCCCCATTCCTGTCTATCTCTACTGAACTATCAAATAAAGGCAAAAATAGCAAAAATAAAAAATATATACTAAAGAATTTTACGATGCGCGCGGAGGCTCATAAATGTAGTGTGAAAACGCTTCGCTTTTCCAAAACTCCTCGTTGTCCCTTTAAATGTTCTTATTATCACTGCCCTTGCCCAGCAGAAGTCACCACCACCCCCTCCCAGCAAGAAACAACATTGGGCAGCAGCTCTGCGCTCACAGGTAGTCTGCTACAATAACTACAGCAGTCTTAGCACATGTTATGGAGGTTGTGACCGCTTATGACTGGTTACAACAGTGTTTGGACACAGATCTACTGGATATAAAGACTACAGTCAAACACTAACAGAGAGCAATAGCTTAATGACCATACCAAGACGTTGCATTGTTGCTATGTATCCATGAAAACAAAGTTGAAGCAGTTTTTCATTTCACGGTAGATAGCCCATCATACTCACTGTGGCAATCTCCAATAAATCCTGCCAGGCTGAAGCAGAGTTTCACTGAACAGAATGTGTTATTTTCATTTTATTGTATTTATTTATTTATTTTTTACATCTGTAGACATAAAATGACAGATTTGAAATGTCTGTATTGTGAGAGGTCGCTGTGTCTGCGCAGTGTCATGATGACCAAAAAAACAAAAGACTTCTCTAAACCTATTCAAGTGGTGATGATAGCAAAAGAATAAGTAACCAACACATTTTTTTTGTTAGATGTGTGAACAGAGAAATGAGACACAACATCAAAACTGCGGCACACATTGATGTGTTCGCTGATGGAAGGAGAGAGGAGGAGATGTTATCCCTTTTGAAGAGAAGGCCAGATTCCCAAAGCCTTTGTTACACGTAGAAATAAGCATGTAATTTATCAAACAGCCACATCAACTGGAAGAACAGTGTGCTTGTCATCTGAGACGCTCCTTGGCCTTTCATGTAATTAGTGAAGTGCGCCTCCTTCCTTTTTGCACATGCATTAAAGGAGGGATTGCACGAATGGTGGGATGAGAGGTAATAAATGCGGGTGATTATGTATTCTGCTGGATGTACCAGCGCTGGTAATTTGCTGGGATGAGTTGTGTTTGTGTGGTCCTCTAGTTTTCAGAAGTAGATACACATTTGAACAGCTGTACGTCATTTCTTTTTCTTTTCAATTGTTCTGAACCCTAACTCTACGAGTCTTTGATTCAAATAAATCCCAATGTTTGTCTCTGTGAAGCAGTTAAAAAAATATTATTCCAACAATATTTACATTATAAAATATTAGTCACTAATTCACTTTGTCTCCATATTTGCTTTTTTAAATGTATGACTCATTCAGTTCATTTATTCATCACATGGAAATGGTATAAGCAAATAGCTGGAGAGCTAATCTAATGTATATTCAACAAATGGAACACAGTGTATAACGTGTGTGGTAGAAACTAGTATAACATGTTTATCATTATGGTCTGCCAGATGTTCTGTCCAGAAGTTATTACTAGGAGTGTATCTGTATATCCCAGCATTTTCTAAGATATCAAAAAGTCTCTAATATTATGGATGTGTATTGTTACCATGGGATAATTCTTTTTTTATATACTTTATTGCAGGATTGCACTAGTCGTTAGTTCATGTTCTAGTACACATCTTTTTAGTCATTGGAGCATTCCTACAAAATGTATGCAATCTGTAGTGAAAAACATAAAAAAAAGGTTCATGGTAAAAGGAAAAGGGAGACAGAAAAAAAAGGAATAATAATAAAGGGGGGGGGGGACAAAGACAACAAAAATATATACATACACGTGCGAGCACACATTTATATACAGTTTATTCTCTTCGGAGATCTGGTAAACATTTCTTCAGGGCTGGACTCTTCAGTTTTATTTATTTATATAATCAGTCCACTTATTCCATCTTTTCAGACATTCTGGTTCTTGATTTCTGATTCTATATGTATTTTTTTCCATTTCCAAAATACTATTTACAGTTAATTTCCAGTTATTAAAAGAAGGTGAGATGGATTTTTGCCAATTTCTTGTTATTTGCTTCAGAACTGCTATTCTGATTATTCTGTATAGGTTTGTGAGTTCAGTTGGTGTTATTCCTAAAACAATGCATTGGATAATTATTGAGTGACGTTACATCCACAGAATCAGTTTTATACCAAACCTTTATCCCTTATGTATGTGATTCTATTTGCCTAGAAGAGGATGAACCCCCCACCACCACCACCACCACCCCCCAGCATTAATTTTATGTTCAGCAGATGTCCAGATAAGATTTCTCTGGCAGAGTGGAATTGCAGCCTTGTAGAAAGTTTGTGCAGCTTGTTACTTCACTGATGTATATTTCTATTTCTGTTTTGCTCAACTGATTTCTGATCTTGTTGATGTGTCGACCTTTCGTAAGCCGCCTTCTCATGTGAACACACACGGCTCCTCCAGGTAATGTGGAGATAAGTCCACACCTCTGGTGAGCTGTTTGCCTATAAGGAAGTCTTTTTTCTTGATTTTTTTATGCCACTTAGATGCATTTTTTGGGCTCTAGGCACAAATGCCATGAAGACATTACAGCTCAGTAGCATCTTTAATGTACAATGATCTTGGCCTTTCCAGTATCTGTAGAGGCTTCCCTGGTGCACTTCAGCCACAAAGGTCTGTCTCTGCTCAGGGACAGACCTTTAGATGCTGGGTGTATTTTGGCAACGTTCCTCCATGAAAATATGCACAACGGTGAATTACAGTGAGTGTTGCGAATTACACTCTCAGTGTCATGATTTATGCATGATGATATGTTAGAATTTGCAAATATAATTCAAATATCATTTTTGGCACAAGTGGCGAGTAATTTATGGTACTTGTGAGAACCACCAGTCAAATGCCACTGTGATTTTTGTGATAACAGCCGATCAGAACATGTTGGCAAATCAAACTGATCCTGTAGCAAAGCAAACAAAAGGCAGATAGGTGGATGGGTAACGGGTCACTAAACTTTTAAACAGAATTATTGAGGCTAGTCACCATCTGATAGGACACAGGCAGCTTATGAAAGAACATGTGCTCAAACAGCCTCATTTGAATGAATGACAAACAAACATAGTTTAACTTGCAGTCTCTCTTGATCCATCACCTGCTCTGGATGTTTCTGGATGTATGCTCCCTGCTTCTTACTCTAGTCATTGCGATTGTCACACAGCCAGACTTTGGGCTACCCCTGTGGTCATGGCGAGTTATGCTTATCAAGTAAGCAGAAATAATTAGTCCAAAACCCACTGCTCTTTCATCTTAGCCTCTTCTAAAGCTACTCACACAGTTCTCTCAGTATGATGCAAGCTATAAAGTAGTTAATTCACTGAAAGGCTTCCATACAGAATCGGCAGCACTGAAGGAATCATGATGAGGCTGTATAACACACAGAAAGAATAGAAAGCAATTCTTGATTGCTTTTTTTGTGATTATTACAATATACCACATCTGAAAATGTAGCCTCAATACAATCATTTTCTTTAAAGGGACAACGAGGAGTTTTCTCCTTCGGCAGAACGAAAAATTCCGCGACAATAAAAAAGTCTCATATTAATGTGGATGAATCTACGTTACCACTTGTTAATGGTCCATTTTAGTATATAGTATATTTAATATATGGTTTTGTCTCTATGGTTATTTTTGTTATTATTAGTGGTGGTGGAAATGCTGGGCGAGCCGACCAGCTTTTCTTTACTTTCGGTTTCGTGGCTAGTTAGGAGAATAACGCTGCCGAATCGTCGTTTATGGTCGGAACTACGACGGTATGTGATCGTCTTCCAACCTCTGACTTTAATTATTGATGAATGAAAACATGAGTCTGTCTTGCGCCGGTCAAAGAATTTCACGGTGCGCGGAGGCTCATAAATGTGTGAAAATGCTTCGCTTTTCCAAAACTCCTCGTTGTCCTTTTAAAGAAATGGTTGACTTATGTCATTGGAAAGAATCAGTTGGAAAATCAGTTGTTGCTGCCTTGAACATGTTGTTCCTCTGCTGTCAATTCCATCTGAATGTAGGAATTAGTCTCTTCAGCGCTCACCCTTGCTGACAATACAGTCAGAGCCTGTAAAACTGTAATCTCATATAAATTCCATGTTCCAAGGGCTCTGCCCAGACAACACCGTGATGTATGAAGTCACTGGCAAAGAAAAGGGCAGGTGACGAAGCTGCAGGCTGTTTTATATTCAGACGGGTAGGCTTCAGACTGACCTGAGAGAGTAGTAAACGCCCTTGCAGTTCAGTCAGTAAGGGGACGATACACAAAGAAAGCACTCGCTCTCCTTTATAGTAATGTCTGAATTATCTGATGCTTTATTAAATGCATTTCTCTATTATCTGAAGGTTTTAAATTTTACTAAACCTTCAGTGTTCACAGCACTATTGATGTAAGTGAGTGATGTTAATTCTTTGGAATCTAGATTTTTGTCATTTAAGTGGTTTTTTGTGTGGCTTCATAAACTGGTTAGACACTGACCTTGGCAGGACCTGGCTGCCTCGGAAATGATAATTCCTCATTGTGCCATCCACGTCACTGTGGCCAGACCATAGGAGAGACACTACAGTTATCTGAGAAGTGGGGCCCCTTTGAAATAAGTCCACGTTCCCACTGTTGGATATTCTTTAGGAAATTGCACAGGGGACTAGGACGAGTGTTACTTGGAATGATGTGCTTTGAGTACAGGAAACGCTCTGGTCTGCAGCCAAAAGCTCTCCTGCTCAGCTTTGTAGTCTGTCCTCGCTGGAAAATGCCATCTTACTGTAGGTTTGCACCCCTCCTTTCCTAAAACGCTCCTCCATCACCAGATGTATTTCTGCTTTGAACAGCATCCAGACAAAATCAACCTCTTGCCAAGTGCTTTGCAGCTGAGAGTCAGCAATAGGTAATCAATAGAGATTCACAGGAGAACTTTTCCCAGGCATCAGTGCGTGACATCTTCACTGTCACTTGACCGTCGAAACAGCAAAGTTCAGCTGTGGGGTGACTGTAATTTCTGTGAGTTCAGATGTTTTAACTGGGCCACACAGAGATAGTGCTCTGCTCTCCACCTCTAACTCTCCACAGCAGGTCACTTAACAAGGCTGTGCATAAAAGCAAAGGAAGTTCTTCATGTACCTCACCTGAGGGCCACAGGAAATTATTCATACGGCTTTATTATGTTTTCCTTGTAATTGTGCTGTTCTGTGTTTGTTCTCTTATTATATACTTATAAAGGCTTGTGTGCTGTGAGGTAATTGAATGAATTATGTTTAGTTTTTTTTAAAATGCATGTGATTGTGCGTGCGAGTTAATGTTGAAAGTACATATTGCAGGTATGTTTGCTTTGAAAGGTTGAAGGATCAGGATATTGGTGAGTGGTAACACAGGGTTTCTGCACAGCTGTATGCAGTGAATTGATTAAATGCGTGATTAAACACTAGGCGGAGGAGTCTGGCAGCCTAATTCAAGAGCATATGCAAATAACCTTGTTTGGTAGATTATTGCCTTTTATGCACCCTTTTTCACACATACACACAGACGTACGCCCATGCAATCTGACTGATGCATATTCATAGGCACAAACATTGAACAAACTTAAGTACACATAAACCATATAGTTTAGAAACATCCCGATGCATGAACACACACACACATGCAGACAAAATCACGCAATTCAATTTCAAAGCAGAGATACTATGTATCCACACGTGCAATTTGAGCAAATCGAGTATTCATATTACCCACACAGTCTCACACAGACATTACTTTTCAACAGGCCACAGCATATTTTGTTGAGGATTACAGTTTTCAGAGTTTCAGAAAGTACACAGCCTCAGGCAGCGTTTCCCTACCTTTTTTTTTCCTGCCACACTTTCTTTGTTCAGAAGATAGCAGTGAACGCCGTCATCCTGTCAACACAAAACATAGTATCACACACGTGTGTATGCTGCTTACCTGAGGTAAAAATAAATGTCAGCTTTTTTCTTTGACAAAGAAAATAAAAGATTAATTCTGGAATAATTACACATGTTTATACTTCTAATTATCATATTCATTAAGTTAACAATTAAAAGTTAATGGATCAGAGGTTTTGCATTTGAAAAATTAGCAGCAGCATTGGCTTCTGTCTTTTACTGAAAGTAAAGTGCGAAATAGGGATACAAATGATCGATTAATTCATTAATCGTTAGTTGATAGTTCTTATCGATCGATTAACGATTAACTGATAAGCGGCAATTTCCCTGAGAACCTAATTTTAAAGGGAAAATTTAAGCTGAACATTCCTTATACAGGACTCTACACTAGTATTTGTTATTTGTTTTTAGAGCACAGCACAATGAAAAATGTTTAAGTAACATGTTATTTAACGTTGAGGGTCCAATCTTCCTCTCACTTTAAGTTGAACTTTCTTGACCAACACATTGTTTGATACATACAGATTAAATGGTCTTTCCTGCCACTACACTATGATGACCATCACAATCTGGATCCATCCATTTAGACTTTACCTATTTAAACTTGCACTTGCACTTTAGAAACTGGCACTTTATACCATGCACTTTACAGATCACATGCACTTTATGAATGTGTATGATTGTGAACCACTGTATAATTCTTGTGCATTTCTGTCTGTTTGTGTGTTACCTGCCAAGGGACTACGGATGCAAATTAGCAAGTTGCTAACTCTGACGCATTTACATTTGTGCACACGTACGAATGTTCATTAATGTGTATTGTCCCTTTTAAATAAATAAAAAATAAAATGATTACTGTATTTAACTACTTAAATCACAGCAGCATAAACTGATGCAAACATTAATACAACTCAGAAACCAGTCACACAGGCAGCTCCATGTTGTCTCTGTGTGATGTTCAGGGACAGGTCAGGACAGTCTGAAGACAGAGAGCTCTGAGGTTGAAGTTTATAATAATGAGATGCAGTGACAGTGTGTGTGACAGTGACAGGTCTGTAGGCTACCTACGTCTTGACCACATGTCAGCTGTTCAGCTGCAGCAGAGGAAACTCTGCTGTTCTCAGCTCCACCGTGACCAGAGCAGCGTGGATCTGGTGTGTTTATCAAAGCTTGGTCGCCGTGCTGAGGCACCCGGTCGGTTTGAGCTGCGTTCAGGCTACATTAAAGGATAATTAGCGTTTTTTACAATCTGGACCTTATTTCTAGCATAAAATACGATCATTTACTCACCCAGACAACTTTGGTGTCATTAAAACTCGTTCATTTCGCCAATATTTTGTTATGATACACTAGTGCTTTTCCCCTCCGAGCCCATGGTGGCATGTTATCAACATCCGGGGTCTGTAGGTTGACCTACTGACCTCTGACCTGGATGATGTCATCTCCGACCGCTGCTCGGCTCATTCTGATAATAATCATTCCGCTTCGGCATTCAGGTTTTTTAGCCCAACTAGCCGGAGCTTTAGTGAGTCCAGGTTGAGGAGAGGAAGCCTGTGGAAGCTGAACTTCATCCAGCTGCTCATTTGGTTCTGACAAGTCGGAAACACGCAGAAACGAACCGTAGCATTAGCAGTAGCAACAAGCTGCGCAGCGCTCAGAGATGACATCATCCAGGTCAGAGGTCAGTAGGTCAACCTACAGACCCCGGATGTTGATAACAGCTAACCCCGGACTCAGAGGGGAGTAGCACTAGTGTATCATAACAAAATATTGGTGAAATGAACGAGTTTCGCCGCAGATAATTTATTTATAGGTATAGTTATTTAGAGGCTGCGCTTGGGTGCCCCGAGTACTCGCATTATACGAATATACGCGCCGCTCCACTGGGGCTAATTTCGTCAAAACGACTCCAAATGACACCAAAGTTATCTGGGTGAGTAAATGATCGTATTTTATGCTAGAAATAAGAACCAGGTTGTAAAAAAAACGGAAATGATCCTTTAAACTCCTCAGGCAGCTCAGTGTCTGCGGCTTTTTGACTCGTTACTCACTCGTTTCTGTTTGTTAGCGATGGTACAGTAGGCTATAGCTACAACTAGGTAACAGTGTTGTTGTCTCTTTCCACCTCCTCTCTCCCTTGTGTGCTCAGTGCGCTGCCGCTGCACACACGTTTACACAGAGATCTGCTACATTATGTCGCTTTGCTTGTTTACATTTCACAGAAAAAACTCCCATTGAAAAGGATCAATTAACTGCAATTAATTGAATTTAATCGACTAAATTCTTACCGACAATTAATCAATAGTTGATTAATTGTTTACATCCCTTGTGCGAAAGGTAAAAAAACACGTCTGTAAATGCAGTGTTCAGGCAACCAGTGTAAAATACTATTTTCTTAATGTGAATTGCTGAGCGAGTGCTACATTTTTTATTTATTTATTCGATTTCTAAACACATCTATCAGTCGATCTTACATACAATGGAATGGAAGCAGTGGGACACTACAAAAGCTTGCCTAAGATTCATAAGTGATGATTAGTCATGCTGTGTCACGTATCACATTTGCCACGTCTCTGTCATTATTGTAGGCAGGATTCCATTTTAAGAAATCACTTTGATATACAGTAAATGGGCACGGATTTAAGCG
Source organism: Trachurus trachurus (assembly GCF_905171665.1). Taxonomy (NCBI): domain Eukaryota; kingdom Metazoa; phylum Chordata; class Actinopteri; order Carangiformes; family Carangidae; genus Trachurus; species Trachurus trachurus. Next base: position 35,515,394 of record NC_139896.1, read on the forward strand.
TGTATCTTTGATTCCCATTATTCCTATTTTCACAGTAAGTGGTCTGATTGGCTGTTTCTTGTCAGTGCTTTGCTTTTCCTTTTTCCTTTTAGCTCGCAGCCACCTGCCGTAATGAGCCATACAGCATCACTCGTATGGAGAATCTTTGGAGAGTCATTAGCTTTCATTGTGCCGGCTTAAGCGATTGCATGTAAGGACAAGGAAATGTGATGAGCTCAGCTCCCCCCGGCGCAGCCAAACCAATAGGAAATCCTTTCATTAACTGGATCAATAAGTTCCCCGTGGTCTGTTTGGTCACATATGTTGTTACCCTTGCTTTATTCTGTGTACGAGTTGATGGCAATTGTTACACCCCGTGTGGATATTGTTTTCTTTTCTTTTTTACTGTTGTCATTGTTTGATGAAGGCAGCTTTATCTTTCAGATTACATTTTTTGAAGGTCTTGTTTGAAGATTGCCACCCACAGTTTACATACATTTTGATTCGTTCTAGCCCCTGGGTAACAAATAGCTTGGTGTGCCACTGTCACTCAATTTTGTTATTAGTTTTTCTTAGTTTGTAGCATAAAATTATGCATTGTTTAGATGACATACAAAACGCATTAAGTTATCATTTTTAAATTTTCCAGCAGATGTGGAAAGCACTTTTTTTTCTTCTTCTTACCAAACTAATGACGCATTTAAAGGACACTCTTTTTTCCTGATTGTTTTTTTTTTTTTTACTCATTTCTTTTTGCCTTGTGTCTCATGGCAGGCTGGAGGACAGATAAAGGGATTGTGGAATGTATGGATTATTAGTATAGTGTACTGGCATGCAAAAACGTCACATTTGCAAAGGTGCATGACATGCGTCCCATAGTTTTAATGAATACAAAGCCCCGGCTTGTACACCACAATAGATTTGTAGACATTAGTATTCTCAACAGTTATCCTTCCATAGATCTCTTGAAACAGGATATGTGTGTAAGCTTGCAAGTCAATGTGGAAATAGATGACGACAAACACCACAGAGACTCACGTGAAATAACACGGCGCTCTCTTAATCAGGAAGGATGACTTGACTCACTGCAAAAAATGTGTCCACTGTAGAGGATGATTCAATAAGCTTAGGGGCTGAGCATGAATACTTACCTCCTGATTAACCTTTTAATACATTAGATTTGATGTATTTAATCTTTGTCCATCTTCTTCTGCAGATGTCTTTAAAATTTTTATCTGATGCAATACTTTGGTGGAAAATAAGAGATAATGTGAATAATCTCAGAATATCTTTGGGCCAAGATGGAGATGGATTTCTCTGAAACACAATGTTTAATGACTCATTATTGCGGTCAGCCACTGAAAATAGATGAGATAGACATTTTATCCTGATTAACGCGCCTAATGGGTTTGCCCATAAAACCAAACTGTTCCTTCAGTGATGCATGCTGAGTCTGTCTCTCTGTCATATTTTCAGGTCGATAATGCATACACTAATCCATCAAGATTGACAGTGATCATTAGAATAATAAGGAGAGCAGATCTTTTATATGAACTCTCTTGGTGGCTGTTGCCAGTTGAATAAAATTGTCTGAGACAAGCGGGCAACCTTGACAGCAGAAGCCAATAACTCTGTGAAATTCATCATTCATCCTCAAAAAGTTAATCTGAGATAAACTTTTTCATTTCCAAATAAACAGCTGTGTGTGTGTGTGAGAGTTTTTTTTTTTTTACTCTGACACACACAAGAAGACACTATTTGAGGTCCCTGCCCTTATGTCTCAGTGGAGGCATGAGACCCTGTAATCTACTACCCATGAACAATCTATATTTACTAAAGTGTTATCAGCCCGGTGCTGAAGGCGTAAACATGATTTGTTATGCAGGCAACAAGGGTAAGGTGTGTGTGCTCAACTGTGCATGTACTGTGTTGGAATGTGTTTGACTGTAGGTTTTCAGGTGTGAATGCTTGTAGGAGAGCAAACATGCAGAAGGGTGTGCTTCAGAGTTGTGTGCCAGAGAGCAGCTAGCAAATATTTATATATCCATAAGCAAGTTTCATTCTAGCATCTTATTAAATATGAGGCTGTTCTACGCTCGCAATACAGCTGCAACACTTAGCGCTGTGCTCCTTAACATAATCCAAAATATCACCGTTGATTGTGTAATGAAGTGTGTGTGTGTGTGTGTGTGTGTTATAAACACAACAAACTTAAAAGCTGAGAGGCCGCGCAGAAATGAGGCCACGGGGGAAAGTGGTTTACTAGCCATGTTGCAATAGAGTCATCACATCCGTACATGACTAAGGGCAGTAGAGGTGCTACAAGGGAACTAATGGAACCAGTGGCCATCCATCTCTCAAGCACTTGTACTTGGATCAGCAAATGATGCTTATCGTGATACAGATGTATTAATGAGCTGCGCTTCAGCACAGTGAAATACTTTTCCAATGGGGTGTTGAGAACAGAAAGGTGAAGGACTCACTTTATGCCAGTTACACAGACAGAATAATACTGGAAGTGAGGCATTTCTTCCTCTGAGAGGAAATCATTCATTGTGCTGCCGTGTGTGAGCTGTTGCGCTCGATGAACATGTCACAAATTGCGCTCTTTTCTTGTGACGGCAGTGCTTACAGTGCATTCGTAAGCCTCTCCTCAGTGAACTTTTCTTTTCTGGGGGGAAAAAAGCATTTAAAGGACTCTCAGAGAATCAAGATTCTTTTTGGATGAAACCAGACTTGATCTGGGTTCTGTTATTTGGTAATTACTAGGGATGGGCATTTCAAATAATTTTCTAACCGAGTATCCTAACCTTGTCGTACCCGGGTAACCGAATACTGTAATAAAAAATAAAATGACGTCATGTCTGATGGACAGAGCGCAGCCGGTGCATAAATGCTCTCTGTCCGTCAGACAGTCCACATTACTGACACACAGCGTCGTCAGACTAAATATCAGGTGGATAATAAGAGTAGAGACTGGAGTTTAAGATGCACATATGGGGCATATGTGCATCTTTATGCCGGGGAATAAATGCGCTGCATGCGCTCTGAGCGCTGAGCGCATTTATGCCACGGCTGCCTCGGAGGAGAAAACTTTTTTTCTTTTTTTAAAAAATCATTAGGGGTGCTTATTTATTAGTCCACACTACATTTTGGTGCCTTCGGTCCTCTCTGCCTCGCATCATTTCCGGAAATAACTTGACTTGACTTGATGACACCTGTCGTCTCCCTCCCGATGGTTTACGCCGAGGGAACCAACACAGATTATTGTAAAAGGTTTGAAAGTCCGAGGCTCGATCCAAAAACGCTTGTACACAGCAGAAAATCACGTTGCTTGATCCGAAACTGTTTAACACTACAAAAAGCCGAACCACAGCATGATAATGTAGTTTGATCTGACATTAGACTGCGCTCCAACGTGCCGTTTTTTTAATCCTAGGTTAACCGGATAATAAATTCATAACCGGATAGCAGATTGCCTACTTGGGAACCCGGGTACTCGGGTAACCGTGCACATCCCTAGTAATTACCAGACTTTGACCAGTAAAATCTTAACCTCTGGTTAAAATGGGCAATTTCCACATGTCATTTTATTAAAAAGAAAAACTGAGTCTTATTTTTTATGAATGTGTACGGGTTTTCTTTTTTCACGTGGTAGCCTACTAAACTTGTCGCATTCGTTTCATTTACTCTGACAAAGTATGAGTAGCGGGAGAGGTCGGACATGTCATAACAAGCAGCTGCTTGATACTGTGGTTTCCCTTTTGAAAGGTTTTCACATCTCCACTCAAGATCTCTGGAGCTTGGCCACAGTGACCATCAGGTTCTTGGTCAGTGTCCTTGAGTAAGAGTCTTAGTTTTTCTAAACTTGTTATAAGAAAAGGAGGACACTGTGATACTGAGAAGCTTCAGTTTTTCTTTTTGTAGCTTTGCTCAGATCTGTGCTTCAATATAAATCTGTCTCTTAGCTCTGCAGGTAGTTCCTTCACCTCATAGCTTGGTGTTTGGTTTGATATGTGAGACTTTATATAGACAGGATCAAATCCAAGCTGAATTGACCACAGGTGGGCTCCAATCAAAGTGTAGAAACATCTCAAAGATGATCAAAAGAAGTGGGAGACACCTAAGCTTCAACTTCAAGTGAAAAGTGTCTGAATACTTATGTCGCTGTGTTGAAAACTTTTTCCTTTGTAATGAATTTTCAAAAATCTCTAAAATTCTGTTTTGGTTTTGTTGTGATGGGGTATTGAGTGTAGACTGATGAGGGAAAATATTTTCTCTTTCAAGTCACCAAACTCTGAACCTTAATTATCAAAGCAATGTGGTTCACTCCAGCAAACAGGCCGTGGTTCATGGCACAGACAGGAAAAGCCTGGTGGCTTTATGTAGTTCCCCATATTCCACAATGTATGTACTGTATGTTTGCATGAATACAGTATATCAATACTATCTAGCAAAAACTCATGAAATCGACTATTCCTGGAATTAATCAGTACAATATGCTGAGACTGAAGATAGTATAAAATAAAAATAAAAATATCTTGATGTATTCATGTTTATGACATCATATACACATGCTTATTTCTTTGTGATCAATGGCCAAACAATACCCCTGTAGAACATCAATATCAGTGTGGTGGCTGGAGCTACAAGACATTCATATTGACAGGACTAGTGTGAACTCTACCCAAATCAATCAGAGCTGCTTCTATAGGAGAGGGGGGAATTACTAGATGTTACACAAAGACAGAGAGAGGAACCAAGTCTCTGTCCAGCATTTACACTAAGGCCATTGTTGTAGTGTGATGCTAGAATATGTTGGTATGTCAAAATGAGTGTTGAATTGGCAACATGTAACAGATTATTTAGTTTAGTTTAAACAGACCTTTTTTTCCCTAATATTTCTTCCTTTCACTGCTCATTCATGGTTTTGTGTGTGTGTGTGTGTGTGTGTGTGTGTGTGTGTGTGTGTGTGTGTGTGTGTGTGTGTGTGTGTGTGTGTGTGTGTGTGTGTGTGTGTGTGTGTGTGTGTGTGTGGTGACCCCGGGATGAAAATCCCTTCTCACCATATGGCTTCAGGGCCTGTTGTGCATCATTTAGGGGTTAAGTATTTTGTTCAAGGATACTTCCTCATTTATAGATCCACGGTGGTCCTGTTCAGCCCATTGAGTTGGAATGCGACCTTACCTCACACTCGGCGGCAGAGCTTGAAGAGCTAAATTGGTTGATTCATTATAACCAAGTTAAAGCCTATATATAAGACCAAGCAGGCTGGAGAACCTTTTTACAAGGTTATCCACTTTCACCAGCCATATATGGCTTTTGTAAATGGAAGAATCAGGAAACTGTTTTCTAAAACAACCTTGAAAATTGCAGGTCTGGAAGAGATTTGAAGATATCTCATTCTCTGTGTACATGCTCCCTGCCAATGCACCCCATGTCAGCAAATCATGTATTCATAGTATTTTCTTGTTGCTTTATGTATACGTTCTTCTGAGTAGGTCCTGAATAGGACGATATGGAAATTGAATAAACAGTTTTGTGGCTAAAAGGCATCTCTTCTCTACAGGCGCTCTTAAAATATACAACACAGTTTCATATAGTTTTGCTTTTTGTCCAAATTATCAGCCTTGTTGCTTATTCCCTTGTAATAAATTTACCCTTCATCTGTCTGTATAGTTTTTGAGATTTTTGTATTGCAGCATGTGAATCCTCAGAACAAAGAGAATATGTTACTGTACATCAATGTGGGGGAAAAAAATGCTGCTAGGGAACATGCTATACTTCTCCTCATTGGGTGCTTCCTGGTCTCTTTGTTAACCCTCCTCTTGTCCTCCTGGGTCAGGGAAGGAAGGACAAAGGGAGAGAAAGAAGGAAGGAAGGCGATGGGAGGAAAGAAGGAAGGGAAAAAGGAAGGTAAGATAGATGAAAAGATTGGGTCAATTGGGTCAAAAAGGAAGGAAGACATAAGGATGAAGGGAAAAGGGATTGTGGAAAGAAGGAAGGAAAGGGGAAGGAAAGAAATATGGAGGGAGGGAACAGATTGGGTCAATTAGATCAAAAGAGGAAGGAAGAAGTCAGGACGAAGGGAACAAAGGAAGGAAGGAAAGAAAAATGGAGGGAAGGAACAGATTAGGTCAAGGAAGGAAGCAAGGAGGGAAGGAAGGGGAAAAGGATTGTGGAAAGAAGGAAGGGAGAAAGGAAGGAAGGATGGAGGAAGGGAACAGATTGTGGTGGTATAGGTGGATAATGTTCTAGGTAAAACAGGAGCGGGACAGCAAACTTAGCCGGAGTGTTGTCCCATGAGTACAAATGCCAGCATTCAAATCTTCACACTCCACACACACACACACACACACACACACACACACACACACACACACACACACACACACACACACACACACACACACACACACACACACACACACATTGAAACATCACTGAGATTTCTCTATACACACTTTCCTACAAATCAGTGACAATAACAAATATCAAGCTCTCAAGAATGGCAGAAAAGGCCATGCATTCCTCAGCAGCAAGTGTCACACACACTGTTGTGGTGCACCTCATTAGACCATATAAGCCGAGTGGCTGTCATGGCTGACATACAGTACGCATCAAGTGCACACGTGGGCAGAATTTGTGCTTGCGCTGACATCCCCTTGCCACCGTGACTGTCACCCAGTTGGGATTGCGATGAGGTGCGGCTGGGAAAGTGCCACGCTCACCCTCGGGAATTATGGCATCTTGACCGAGGCTTGTCAGTCACCTCGTCGGCCCCTGTAAGAGGATCCAATGGGATTGATTGGCAGATATTCATGTGTGGTCTTGTATCACTTAACTCCCCAAAGTGTTCCGGCCTATTAGCTTTAGTTATGAGTGATGTCCTCGGAGACATGGCGGAGAAAAAAAGCAGCTTTTTTGGCAAGTGAGCAGTCATGTCAAATGATTCAGTGAATCACTTCTAGTGCCAAATTGACAGTATTTAGAGTATGTTGTTCTATCATGGCTCTCCTGCTGTTTCTCATCACATTTACTTTCACACCTTAAACTGCAACTTCAGTTTCAATTATAGGAAGAAGTAATTCTTTGCATGCACTAAGTGTCCATTACGCTCTGCCAGCAGTTGTCCAGACTTCTCTCAATCCTCACGACGTGTTCTCCGCCATCTTAAACAAGTTATTATAATCAATGTCTTAAATAAAACCATTGTTATTTCCAATGAATTCTGAGCAGCCAGTAATGTATTGCATCATTGTTTCCGGCTGAATGCTCTGCAAACATGGCACTCGCAGATGCTATTTTGGATAGCGGGGCTGTTTGTGAGCTGAGCTTCAATGATCCGCTATCCCCTCGTTCCATTCATTTGTCCGTTTCAATGTAAACCCTGTGCACACAAGGGAAGGCCTGATGGCATTTTAAATGTAATGAGCAAAAATGCAAAATTGTCGCAATTTCAGCCAGTGCCAGGGGTACATGTTTGAAAGCAAAGGCAAAGGCGCTCAGAGAAAATATGGTTTGCAAAGCACATTGTGACATTTGGAACAGGAGACTACAATTGCAGACTGCATTCTGCTGTAATATGTTCAGAGTAAGTGTTTTCAAAATCAGCACATGGGTAATTGAGGAAGGAACACAGCTTCTCTTCTTTGCTATTTCTTTAAGTGTTGTTGCTTAACCCCTAACCCTAAAAAAAAAAACATTTTTCCCTCTAGATTAATGTACTACAGAAACAAAACTTAAGGTGTTTATAGATGAATTCAATAATCTTTTGCTGAATTGGCCCACTGTAGCCTATTAGTAATTTTTCACTGTGCAATTATAATACACTGTACACTCCTGCTCTAAATGATGATTATTCTATATGAGTCATGAGAAGCACCAGACAGCTTAATCCATCAATGAGTTCAAGCAACCCTCTCCCTGCCTGTAGTTTCTTGATGAATCTATACAACCACCTTTTCCTGAAGGCCTCATAACTTACTCCCCATAATGTTCAATTCTCACCTCACTGGCCCTTTTTTATTTTCATAGCCTTTGGTGTAAAAGAATGCAGCCTTAAAGACGGAGCATTCAACGTCAACAGCTGTTCCCCGCAACACAGGATCACGGCTCATGCGAGACAATTGCTTTTAGCACTCCATCATTTTTCATGCCAGAATCCCATCCAATCCGACTGTTATGTAATCTGTAAACTTGTGTAATAATCTTGTTTTAAGATAATCGTTGTCATGTTGGTTTCAGGCCATGGATGGATGGATGGAAAGAAAGGAAGGAAGATAGATAGATAGATAGATAGATAGATAGATAGATAGATAGATAGATAGATAGATAGATAGATAGATAGATAGATAGATAGATAGATAGATAGATAGATAGATAGATAGATAGATAGATAGGATGTGTAGTGGGTAGATCTCAGTCTCAGTCTTTATGAAACACCTTCTATGTGCAGGGTTTGCATGTGTTAATATGAGTTTTCTATCCCCGCGCTCAAATTTGACCTCAAAGTCCCATCATGTTTAGGTTAGGTTGACATGCAGACTCGGTTCAGAAGCTATGGATGTCCTTGTTCCCCCTGCAGCATGCTGGTGAACTGTCCAGAGTGTTTCCCTCATCTTGTGCTCAGTGCTTTGAAAAATGGGCTCTGCCCCTGTTCTATCCCTGCACAGAAAAAAAAATGGTTTCAGAGAGCAGATGGAGGCATTGACATGAAGAAGAGATGGCACCACAGTACCAGATGAAATGTCGTACCACTCGGAAATACTGGTAAAATAAATTCATAATCTTGGCTGGGGCAGCTCTAAATATTTGAACCTGTAATAAGCATTATTATTTGGTAAATGTGTTTGCCTGAAAACGTAGTTTTAAATCCAGATTTGAGGCTCTTTTCAGCCTGTTGAAGTTGTGAAACGCAAGCTCATTAGCATTGATCACCTGTGGCTCCTGTAGTTATGACGTTACCACGTCGTTAGCGCCTTGACGCCTGGCCAGACGGCACGTCTGGGCCGGATTCGCGCTGAGAATAGGATATGGGCTTCCTCTTTTCCTCTCTTTCCCTCTCTCTTTTATTTTTTATTTTTTATAAAACACTCTTGCTGGTTGCGCTGTGTGAAATGCATTGAATCTGTGCTGACGTTGGGTTTTTTTCTTTACTTTGCCGGGTTCAGGCGGCTTCTCTGCTCCACTTGGTGCTGTCTCTACTGTTGTGGAGCATGCGCACACGCATTGTCCAGTTATACTCCGACTAAGGTGTATACATGATGGAGAAAATCTAATTCCAATCGCATAATCTGGGTGTCTTAATCTGAGTTCTCCAACTCCGATTTCAGTCGGACTAAGGTGTTTACATGCACTTCAGTTGTCCAGTTATAGTCGGATTAAGGCAATGATTCGTTTTTTTCAAGTGTCATGTAAACGTACTGAGTGTTAACTCTACATTCATGTAGGAGTGGCGGGCCGGCGGGGGGGTCAAAATATTATCAATACATATTTGAATATATTCGAATATTAATATTAATAAACAAAGTTCAAATATGATTTTTTGGGCAAATGTCAAAGCTCTATGGTGTGTTCAACTTTCTTAAAAGTAAAAACTGAAATGCACCCTTCGATGGCTATGGGTCCTTTTCTTTTATTATTGTGCCAGCCAAAGAGAAAAAAACCTGTCCTGGGTCTCAGGTGTAGTTTTGCAGAGTGACAGGTTTAAATATCACAAGCTGCCACAGGTCTTTTAACCTCTCAATATGATATGCCACTCACAGTGCTCTGGATGAACAATATTGTTCACTGCATTGCACTACAAAGCTTTGCTAAAATATCTCCGAAACAAAAGTCTGTGTGGCACAAAGAGATAAGATCACTGTTTCATCTCAGCGCAGATCTAACCTGTTTGTTCAGCGCGTGCCAATAAATCTGCTCACAGGCTTTTCATTCTAGTCTGGATACCTTTCCTTGAAGTTGCTCCTTTTCTCTCCATTGAGGCTTTCACCCAAACTAAATAGCTGTCCATGACAACAGCTTTGTGGATAATTAGCTGAATGATGTAATTAGGGCCTCTTAGGGTGCTTTTGGTCCTGAAGGACTCACCAGAAGGCTCCCTCCTATGGAGCACACAGATAGAGACACCGCCCAGCGTCAGGCGGAGCGATGTGAAGTAGCCTCTTGCATCCATTCATCTTGCCCACAACAGAGGCTTTTTCCTGCTCATTAGAGCTCTACTTATGCTCTAATGAGGAAGCAGGAGGGGTGTTGGCCATGGGGTGGAGACACACAGCGGTCATTTTATTTTTGTTTGAAGGTGACCATGGTATTTAATGGAGGTGCACCACTCACAGTGTGCAATCTGTCTCCCCTGAGTTGTCCAACTGTTAATTTGCTTTGTCTCTTTAGACTTATTGTCTCCTTGTCTCCGACTCAGTCTTGGCTTCCTCCTCTCCTGTCCTCTCTCCTCTCCGTCTCCCTCTTTCCTTCTGTCATTCACTCACTCACTCACTCTCCTCTTTTGCTCCTGTGTCTCCTTCACCAGAGTTGAAGTGCATGTTGGAGCTCTTCCTGTCGTGAATAATGCGCATCAACTGCAGAGGTCAAATGGAATGGGTTTCGCGAGATAATGACTGGAGTGATGGTACCTGGGCGCCACCAGATTGTGGAGTGTCTGAGCTTGTCATAAAACGACAGGGAGGAGGACGCTGCGTGCTCACTGTGTCCTTTAAGCATTATGAATGTCAGAAAAGGCAATGTCAAAATGGTCCAGTTTTCAGCCCGGCTCTCTACTCTCCTGCTCCCTCTGCCTCTCCATCAGACACCAACAATTCCTTTGTCATTTCCCTCTTCATCCAGGCAGGAAAAAAAAACATCAGTTCATCCTTAGGTCACATGTCCATGTACGGCATTTACAAACTCAATCTGTGACTGAGCGACAGCCATATCGGACAGCTACGTGTCATCAGCCAACATCACATCCTGCTTAAAGCCAATATTTATTGCATCTGTCTTCTTGTCATTGAATGACTTTGACGCCTCTCTCCTGCATTACAAAATCGAGGTTTGCTCCCTCTTTGTGTCAGCCCCCTTGGTATCGTCTTGATATTTACAGCTCCATTGACTGTTTCTCTTTCTCTCCGCCTACTGCCATGTTCAAAAGCCAAGGAAACATCACAAGTGAAGGGAATTGGGGGCATCACTCTGCTGTCTTCCTCCACTTTGCTGCTCTAAACACTGATTTCAGCTCAAATTGCATCCTATTAAAAGTCAATGAGCCATTGTCACATTATTATAGGCCCTGGACTTGACAGCTCACAAAATAATCTATTAAAACCCCTGAGTCACTCTGATGTGTTTGTAGCTAGCGAAAAACATTAAAATTGATATTTGGGACACAGGATATCACCTGTCACTGGGAGAGTGGGGCCATCATTGAATAATAATTAGATGAAAAATTTAATGAACAAGTCAAAAAAGGAACAGACTTGAAAAATGCGACATCATTTTTTATTCCGACAGCTGCGTGTGAACTGTGACTTTGCAGGCAAATAGAACGACTTGGGATAGAAACAGGTTGAGAACAAAGCCGGCGAATGACAGCACCCCGGCAACCGTCACCAGGCTCTCGCGGCTTCATGCTTCTCATAGAGCAATCGCTGTGTTTGTGCAGTGGTCTGTGCCTGTGCCGGGGTTGAAACACGAGGAGGATGTGAAGCCGTAATGTTTGAAGTTTCCATTTCAGTCTAAGGTTAATAATAACATGCAATAATAACGTGTTGAGCGCTGATGTACTCGCATCAGCTTAAACCCAACTGATAGTCAGTTAAACCTGCCATTTGCGGCTCCAAAATGGCAGCCTTTGGTGACTGTTTGAAAACGTCGATACCACAAAATGATTTTACTCTGTGTGATCTCAGAAAATTACACACTCTAAAATGATGTACACCAACTTGGCTAACACAGTGCTGTACTTTTCTTCCAAAATGATCAAGCCTCATCTTTCTCTGTATGACAGCCTCACTCAGATGTTTAGAAGGCAATTTTAATTCACTGTTGGGTTAAAGTTTCCCCCTTTCTTCAGGCAGACAAGTGTACACTGCCTTGCCTCATTTGTGCAAATACTGCATGGTGTACCTTCAGTGACTACAGAGGAATTGGACAGTGCTCTGTTGGAGGTTGTGGTCTGGGCTAGTTGCTGATTTACATAAAAAAAGTCTTGCTTTTTGCAGCCTAGTGGAATGAACCGCTTTAATAATTTATATTGTCAGATCTTTTCCCTGAAAGGATGCATGTGGGTTCTTTTCAGAGGGAAGGTCAATGTTGGATTCACAGAGTTGTGTTTTGAATCAGTTGTAATACATCTGTTCCCTCATTAAGCTCCGGCCCGGCCCCGCTCTGTTCCCTACGCTCCCTCTGCCTCTGCTGCCGGAGCTGTAGAAAAGTGCAGGAGGCCTCCTTAGTGTGTAAGTGTTCACACCTGATTGCGCCAGTTCCCCCCATGACGGTAACCCAGGGCCCCCGCTGGGATGGCCGACCTTGTGGACATAGGTTCAGGGTTCTGCCAAGGATGCCTCCCGTGTTCCTTATTTAGACGGCTTTGCTAAAATGGGAAGCTGAGACAGATGAGCATCCTGCGTGAAAATGCTGCAGGGACCCCGGGTGACAGCAGGGATTTCCATCATTTAGCTTTATGCCTTCACTCCCCATAGTCACCGTCTCCCCATCACCCATTCCACACCACCACCCCTACTGGCTTGTGATTTCAAAAATCACACTTACTGATACTGAATAACATCTACACTCAAAATACATTAACATTAAAATATACAACCATTAATAATGCTAGACCTGAAACCATACTCAATTGGTCTAAAGCTATTGCTGTGGTCCAAGGGCTACTTTGAATTTAGTTTATTTATCATAGGATTCTCTTTTTATCCTGGAATCTGTGTATATCTCTCTATATTTCTGTTTCATTGTGCGATTTGTATTGTGGTATCGTCATCTTTATTGTTGTGGTTGTCCTTTATATTATTCTATTTATGTTATTTGTGTATACACTATATATAATGGCAATGGCAATGGCAATTTTATTTGTATAGCCCGTTTTTACAAACAGTTTGTCTCAAAGGGCTTTACATGGCATCACAACAACATCCTCTGCCCTTAGACCCTCACATCCACTGAGGAAAAACTCCATGGAAAACCCATAATTTGTTTTTTCATATTGTGGCTCCTAATAAGTCATCCACAATGTAAGATGCAAAGAATTAATAAAAGAAAAAATATATATATACAACCATGAAACGCAGCATCCTACAGTTTGTGATACTGTGTTTCCACCAATGAGGCATGAAATGGTTAAAGTGATGCTGAATTATGATGCAGCTGTGTTGTAGAATACCCCAGAGGGAGAAAAAAAACAAAAAAAACATCTGACATGCTGCCTGCTTCTGTCCAGTTACATTTACAGTAGTGTGTCATGAATGAAGTTATACGAATCATGACTTGAGGATGTCGAGGCTGTCGGTGCACATCTGGTGTTCAGGGGCAGCGCGCCTGTCTGTCTGTCACAGCCGTGAGTGACGGGCGCACACACGCCACTAAAAAGGTGGGAAGCTGACATCTTGACCTTCCTAGCAATTAGTATAGTGGCAGAATTCCTTGTGTGTATTTCATGTTTATTTAGATCGACTTGTTTGGGATTTTCTCCGCCCCATGGCAGATATGTACAGTACTTTTTTTTTTTTTTGAAAACAGATTCAATTATTTTTGACACACAAGAGGGGGAAAAAAAAAAAGATAAATAATTGTGTGCACAAACACAAGTCAAATAAAATAGGGGGAGAGTACCCACAAAAAGTATCCAAGCGTTTAGCAGCCGCTATCTGTGTGACACATGTACCTGTCTTCTGTAGCTGAAATTCCCTCATCGCACTCGCTACACACAATTATTGCCTTCTCGGAGGCGTGAAAGGAGCTGTCAGAAATAATATTGTCTTTTGAAGTTGTTGTAAAGAAAACTTTTAAGCTATTTTCTATTGACCATTTTATAGCTATATTCACCCAACTATGGGACAGTTGCAGTTGGAGCTGTCCAGACTGTGATGATTTTCATTTTTATCACACCATCACACAATTATTGGATCCAAATTGCGTTGGCTGGGTCTTGCAGCCAGCAGGCCTTTTTGTGTGTTAAAATTACAGCAATACTAAGTTCAATTAGTCATTGTGAATGTATTGACTGTATGAAAATATATAGGCTACCTACTGTATACATTTTGCACATATAGATCAGGCCTGTTTTGTGATATGTAGATTATAATTATCATGCAGCATATAATACAATTAGCTACATGGCAGCAAATTCAACTCTTTGAGGCCAGAACAGAAAGCATTTCACACCTCACAGTTTGACACTTAGTAGGCAACAGTTTGCTTGTCATTTCTGCTCAGCTCTCGAAGGATAACTTGTTTCTTGTACAACATCACTGTACTCGACATGTGGTGCATTGCAAAGCTCAAACTGTTCGGCGGTGATCTGTATCTTTCAGTTTCAGAGCGAAAGACATGGAGAGAGATGTCCATAGAGAGCTGAAGCACTCATTAAACTGAGATATTACAATTGACCGAATAGTCAATTAATTAATTAATTAATTAATCAATTAAACTGAAATACCATTGACTGTGTCAGGTGAATTGGAGAACGCTGATGAACATGTCAGCCAGCAGTTACTAGTCAGGATCGACGCCACCTCTGTTGTGAGAGTTAACAAAACATTAATTTGATTCTTGCCAATATAAGTCTGAGCTTCAGTGTGTGTGTGTGTGTGTGTGTGTGTGGGAGAAGAACACACAAATAATGGTACTGTAATATTACAGCTGTGTCTGATGGATGCGTGGCTACAGGGAAAGTAAAGATGTCAGGACGGCTTTCATACGCTCTATTGATCCATCTTCTGTCTTCTGTAGTGGTTGACAGAGCAATTTACCTTGATTTTTCTGAGAATCAGTTTCCTGTTCTGCTACATACAGTACAGTATACAATATTGGTATAGATAATATAGACTTTGATTTTTGATGTAAACATGGGTTGGCTGTTTTTGACAAATATTGTTTATTGTTTCAGTGAAGTGCTTTCACTGCTTTAACCCGACCAAGGACTGGGTTTGATGTTAGATTTCCATTATGTGATCATTTTAACTTTTGATGGCAAGCCAAACACAACGCAAATGTTTAGGGATTAGTTACAATTATTGAGCAAAGTGATGTATGGATGGATTATTAAATTAAAAGGCAGAGCTTACTATTTAAACTGCTACAATATGCCACATTCCCCATGTATACATTTATCACACTGATACTCTTGGGACAATCTTCAGGGATTATTTGGAGCTCAGACTCCTTCCTAGTGACACAAACATGCAGTACGGAGGAGCCAGAGAGACAACCTACTCTACCCCCCCCCCCCCCCCCCCCACACACACACACACACACACACACACACACACACACACACTAACTAACTTAAACAATGCAATCTTTTTGTTTATGGTTCCTCGCCACCGATCTTTGTAAATGAAGGATGCGGTTGTGTGGATTACAACCAACAAGACGATGCATTGAAGAAGCCACGTAGATGCTGCTACTTGTGTGTTCTGCAGTATAGATGGTGAATGTAGTGATTTCCATATAGCTGCTTTTCACTAAATAGAGCATGTTGCCCAGTTTAGCGGTTTTAGACGTGCGTAGGAAATAAAAAGCTAGAGACACATACACTGTGCATTTTCTTTGATCTCATAAACCTGACAGATGTGATTCATCCATGCCTGTTTACGGCCATGCATTAATTTCCCCTCCCGTCCCTAACACAGTTTAGCCCAATTAACACAGTAGCTCTTTTACTAACAGTGTGAAGGGGAGATGTGCGTGTGTCAGAGCTGCAGTTGGCTACAGCCAAGTACCGAACGAGATCCAAAATGGAGGGACTGCTGTGAATACCAATGCTTCCTACTTCCCCTCGCTCAAGACGAGTGATAGGTTGTGCTCCCTCTCACTCTGTCTCTCGCTTTCTTCTCCTCACTCTGCCATGTTTCTTTCACATTGCTATATATATATAAATATATATACAACAGCAGAAAGAAAGAGATGAGGAAATGGAATCCATTAGAGAATGCAGGAGTGCACAATTAAAGGAATAATTGAGAGGCATAATGGAGGTAGTGGGAATAGATGAATATGTGTAATTTTAGAAAATCACTGAAAATCTCCCATTCAGTCATGCACACTTCCAGAGAAGTTGTCATGGTAGCCTATTTCTTTTTTTTCTTCCTGTTTGCAAGCTACTCCTCTTCCTCTTAAGGATCATAGCAGTTCTCAGAGTCATTCCAGTTTATTTTTCAGGCATGCACATTTGAAAAGAATTGCTTTTAAGGAAGCAGCAGTGTATTGATTATCAGAGAGGTGTATGCTGTTGGGCCATTCCCAAAACAGCCCTGCTTGTCATTGGAATGAATGGACAGAATCACGCTGATCTTCTGTAACTTTTATCATTTCAACCAGAGCCATGGAAATCCAAAATATGTCTAATCTGATGGGTAGATCCTGACATTCATCTGGCTGCCAGTGCTTTCCCCCGCTGACTCTATGACTCCACATTTCCATCGAGATGTGAAAGTGACTAAAGGGATATAGCCGCAGGATAGACAATGTGTCTCCTTTGACTGTCCTACCTGCCACTAGCGAGCGGTGGGAGGGGACATACAGTATATGCAGGTAAAATGACAGCAGAGTTCTACATGTGGCGCTAGAGTTAATGAAGACTGATTAATGCTAGGTGTGACTGTGGCCACGGGGGAACCATGTTGAAAGATGATCAAACCAGTGTCTGTCTAATTAGTGAAAATGCCCTTGGTTCAGTCAGAGCTGACAGCGAGCAGCCTTGAAGAGCAACTGACATTGACCTACCCCCCCAAAAAACACAGCTTCAAACACAAAGTAAAGTGATCTAGTACAGGAGTGGAGCAGCTCAAGTCATTCGTCAGCCTTATGAAGCTCATCGCAGTCTCATACCTTTGCTGTCTGTGCTTCCTGAGGCTCTGTGGGATTGTTTTATTTTTGTTTTATTCTGTAAAGCACTTTACATTACATTGTTCGCATGAAAAGCTATAAAACTGTTTGATTGATACCTGATATTATGATCTTTTAAACTAAAAGAGAAACAAGACTGAGTCAGGATGCAGTCAAGAGCTGTGTAGCTTGTAGCTAAATGCTAACACATCCCATGACAACATGTCTTTTCTTTTTTTCTTTACCATGTTAACACACTAACTGAAACGTTTGCCTGATGATGAATGTTATGAGTCAGTATCACCAAACAGTTTGGTCTGTTTGAGACATAAATGTGACAAATCATCCAGCAGTTATTCAGCGCTGTCACTCAAAACTCACACACATGTGACATTTGGATGCTTGGTTTAATTAAAAACACAACATAACAACACAAACAAATTAATTGAGGCAGCAGTACACTGTAAAAAAGAAAGAAAGAAAGAAAGAAAGAAAGAAAGAAAAAACAAACTAAATGAGGCAGCAGTACACTGTAAAAAGAAAAGAAAAAAATGTAAAAAAAAAAAAAATAATAATAATAAATAGAGAAAGTATTGGCAGCAAAGTTTCCAGACGAAACTGTAAAATACAGAGTAGATGTTACAGTCAAAAAGCATTAAAATACAGTGTATTATAGTTATAATATAGTTATATATATGGCCCATTATACTGTAAAATGACATACATATTATGTCAAAAAACATTGAAAACCAGCTATACCTTTCAGGACCAGCAGCTCCTTTCTTTTATGCCATACAATTACTATTTTTGTTAAGTCTGCTGTGAGCTATAGAGCTAAATGTCTGATCAAACAAAAAAAAGGCCTACTTCTAGGAATCCATTCCATAATGTTATCAGAATCAATCTGAACCTGTTGGTTGTAAATAACAAGCACCTTTAGTGAATGCACTTCGATTCAGACAAATGCGCCATTAAGATATATTACAGCAGCAGCTGCTGTGTACGTCTTTACTCAATAGCAAAACAAATGAATAAAAGATCTCTATCAATCTTTTATAGAAAACGTTCCAAAATGCAGCCTGGTTTTAAAAATCTCCAATTTATCCTTTAAAGGAAGGAAACTGTAAAGTTTCATATTGGGCAGATATTAGAATATTTTTGTCTGGGCTGACACCTAACCCATGTGTCATTGGCTGAAACCTGCACTCGAGATAGAACGCTTCCAAAGTCAAAGTCATGGGGTTATTTTATTTCAAACCTATTGTGAAGAAGTTCAGTGCAAAAAACTGTGTCAGTGTCCAAGTTGTACATGGAGATGCAGTATTCTTTTTTTTTTGTGTGAAAAAACCCGCGACAGACAACACAGTGAACATGCATTGATGGCTTACATTGATGTGTACATAAAATGTGAAATAAGGTGTGTGTGTGTGTGTGTGTGTGTGTGCGTGCGTGCGTGCGTGCGTGCGTGTGTGTGTGTGTGTGTGTGTGTGCGTGCGTGCGTGCGTGCGTGTGTAGGTCAGTTATATTATATAAATGGTGATCATAATAATGATGAAAAGGAAAATTGGTCACAAAAGAAAACCTTGGTCATTATAACAGTATTGGAAAAATAAAGAATAAAGAGATGCAGTATTCTTATTGAAGGTTTAACACAGTCACCTGTGTGTTGGGCTGCTTGTGTGCTCGTTCTGACCCTTCTCCTTCCAGTGCACTTGTTGGTGACATTTCTGCTGAATCCATACAATGACCTAAATGTGTGCCGTGTACACAGGACAGGAAGTCAGTGTGAAGGTCACCATTTTGGCCAGCAGGACACTCTATTCCCCAGAACAGAGTGGAGAGGAGAGGAGCTGCAGTGGCAGCCTCTAATCCTCTTTAATTTGTTTTCAGATGGGGTTTTGGAATACCAGCCTGCTCCCTAAGCAGAGATCACATAAGAACGTGGGCTGGGACAGCTGTCTCCTCTTCTGGCAGTTTTTAATACAGGTCTGCTCACCACCCTACCCCACCCTGTGATGAATAATTATGGCGCTGTGCTGAGTAGTAACTTTATGTGGATTTTTTTTAGGACACACAAAAAAAAAAAGAAAAAGAAAAAGGGATGCAATTCCACATTGTACAGGAGCATGGTGCGAGCATGGTGGCTGTGTCGAGAAAAAAAGAACAGAAAATGAAAGTGGGTGGCAGTGGAGAGGTGTGTTGTTTTTGTTTTTTGTTTGTTCCTCTATCAGCAGTCATGTGGCCTCCTCCTCCTCGGTCCTCTACACAAAACAACGCTTGTAATTGGGTTTGGGTGTGTCCCCTTTGTCCTTTGTTTGACGGTAAAGGTTGAACTGTAAGGAGGAATAAAAAAAAAGGATGCTTACCTCACATCACCTGCTTGCCTGTGTACCTTCCTAGAGGTGAATAGTATCAGTGGGTAGCTGACTGCATCGTCCTCTGTGCTGCACTTTTTTTTTTCAGCAGCGTTGGTCAGACAAAGGCATGCTTCTATTGAAGTGATGAAGCACATCTTGAGAGACAGAGGGGGTTTAAAAGCTGCTGAAACAAAGCATGCAGGCAGTAGGTTGGCGATGCAGGCAGGGGGCTGGCAGTCCTTTAATCCTCACCGCGGTGCTGATAAATCGGCATGCGAGTTTCATTTTTATCCCCCTTACCAGTTTGCTTGGCTCTTGAGTGATGAACAAACCCCCACCCGCCTCTGAGGCCTTTTGATGTAATATCCAACCATGGATTACGCCCCCTGCACTGGGCCAGATTGGTGCTGAGGCACTGGGCTAACAGGTGGATGGTCATAGAGTCCGGTTAGCTTTCATGCAGACAGACAGAGTAGTCAGATCACAGCGGAGAGGACAGCAGACTAGCCCCAAAGCTTGGCTGCTACTATGTATGGAGGTAATTCTCCACTTGTAATTGGCCTACAGTGAATGAAACACCTACAGTGTAGAACTTGAAACTGAGCTCCATACATGGTAGAAGAAAGTGAAGAAGCTTTACCAGCCCAAGGTTTTTCTTCAGTGATCAGTTTGATTATGCTCTGTATCCCAAGAACATAGTTCCTCACTGTGAATCTCCCAACACTATTATGTACTTTGAACCTCCAGTGATACATACAGTGAAGGATTTCAGCTGTGCTGCTCTTAGATCTTCTCACTGCAGTTTTTTGTCACGGTCACACCTTCTATACTACGAGTATCTCAATAAGTAAGACTTCTTTTTTTAAGAATTATATATATATATTCTTCATATTTTTTCTGAGTGAAGAGGAGAAAGTGAACATAATGATACAATAGTGGGCGAATAGCATGTACCATCTACCCTTAAAGCAGATATCAGCTTCACGGCCGTTTCGGCTAATGCTGCGTTCAAGGCAGGCTTTTGAAACCGTAAGTTACAGCTTCAAGTCACAACTACGACTTGGTAGCGTTCCAGGTAACCCGTAGCTCGTGTTTTTACCATCCTGTTGTCTGTGAAAGTTCCCTATAACGGCCACTCGTAACTTCCGACCCGTGAACTCGTACCAGATCGAACTGGTATGACTTCACAGGAAGGAAAAACACAAAGTACGAGTTTCTTTGAACGCACCGTGAGTTAGCAGCCCCCGCCCTTGTCAGGCATCAATTGGTCCTCGTGCTACGTCACCACATTCACGCGCATCCCTTGGCTGCACACACAGCCCTTCATGCCGTTCTCTCTCCTCATTGGATAACACTTGTATCCCACAAGGAAAATTTTCTCCTCGGGTTACAGCAGAGCAGAGTGACGGAGAGACTCGTGTTTAGGCTGAAATACTTCATGTAAGTGATTGCTGACGGAAAATAGGACTATTTAGGACTTATATTAACAAAAACATTCCACTGATATCTGCTTTAACCTAACCCAGCAAGATGTGTTTTTTTTTTTTTTCAATTCTATTTTTATTGTGATGTTCATGGTTCACATGTTCATTTACATATCAATTCACCATTCACATATAAGACCTGGTACTAGACAAACGTTGGACGAACTGGAGTGACATATTTAATCCATATTTCCCATCTTTTTAAAAACAGACCCTGTTTTAGTCTTAGAGCATAAGTAATTCTTTCCATCTTTAAAATGTTATTAATGATGTCAAACCACTCGTCCACTATAGGGTTTTCTAGTTTTAGCCACTTCCTTGTTATAGCTTTTCTCGAAGCGGCACTTAGAATCTGAAATAAGTATTTGTCATTAGAGGAGACATTCTCTGATGGTAAAACTCCTAAATATAATGATACAAACTCAAGAGTGATGTCTGTCTGAAATAGTTTTTGCAAAATGCTGTAGACCTCCTGCCAGAAAGGCAACAGTACTGAGCAAGATGTAGAAGCAGATGCACCCTGTCATCAATATCTTAAATTAGGTCACTCACTCACTCACTCACTCACTCACTCACTCACTGAAACACAATATCAAACATCAGTAACATCTTTTGGAAATGTATTCATATTTGGCATGAACATTAACTTTGACTCAAGGATGAAGATGAACTGGCAAAGGTCAAAAGTCAAGGTCACTGTGGCCTCCAAAAAAAAAAACACATTTTTGTCACAACTCACAAATCCATTTAGTAATTAGGACAATATGTTGAAATGATGACATTTTATATCCAAATGGCCGGAGGTGAACTTTGTTGTGGCATGTTTATGTTCTGCTATAAATATGATTTAGTACAGTAAGTCAGTAATATGAGACTGTGGTCATATTACTGCAACACAGCTGGTTGGCAGGTGCCGACACCTGCAAGGCAGTAATTATAGTCTTTTGCTGTTTTTTTTTGTTTTTGTTTTTCTCTTTTGGAACTTCAAGGTAAACTGAAAAAAAAAAACACGAGCACATTACTCCTGTCCTTGCATCTTTGCACTGGCTGCCTATTAATTTTAGGATTCAGTTTAAAATTGTATTAATTGCTTTTCAATGTATGGATGGTCTAGCACCACCTTATTTATCGGAGCTTTTAATTTACAGTTGCACACCACTGCTAGGGCACTTAGGTCATCTAACCAGCTGTTCCTGGCAGCACCCAGGTCCATAGTCGCGGCTCCTTAGCTGTGGAACAGCCTACTGTACCTCTCCATGTTAGAGCTGCACAGTCTGTTGAACATTTTAAAACACTCCTAAAAACTTCCAGCTAAGCAAGTAATCTTGGCTCTCTCTCTTTCTGTCCCTCTCTCTCTCTTTTTATTCTTTCTTTTTAATCTAGATTTGTTTTAAAGTGACTACTATCCCTTGTGTTGTTTTAATTGTTTGTTGTAGTGTTTGTGATTAAAGCAGAAGTAAGCGGAATGTTTGTGTTAATATAAGTATTAAATAGTTCTGTCTTCCGACGACAATCACTTACATAGAGTGTTTGGTCTGAAACACGGGTCTGTCAGTCCCTTTGCTCTGCTGTAAGCCGAGGAGAAAACGTCTTGTATACTTCCTTGTATCCTACAAGCTTTATCCAATGAGGAGAGAGAACGGCATGAAGGGCTGTGTGTGCAGCCAAGGGATGCGCGTGAATGTGGTGACGTAGGGACGAGGACCAATAGATCCATGACGAGGGCGGGGGCTGCTAACTAACGAAGTTAGCCAAAACGACCGGATCGCTTACTTCTGCTTTAACTATGTTGTGCTTGCAATTGTACAGCACTTTGGTCAACTGAGGTTGTTTTAAATGTGCTTTATAAATAAATTGTGACTTGACTTGATCTCTTTTCAGGCCTTCACACTAAAATGCTCCGGGCCAAAAGAAACAAAAAACCACAAAAAACAAAATAGGATAAAGAAAACACAACGACCGTAAAAAGTAGGCGGTTTGAGAATGGGTTTGTGGAGTGTTTGAGGCAAAGATGTTGTGAGGAGTCCCTGAAACAACACCAATGGGCTGTCTTGAAACAGAAACAATTCTGCTGTGATAAACTGACTCTGCAGTTTATGTTCCCGCCGCGCTGGATGCGTTCCTCAAGTCTGCCCATTTGACATTCAGGATTGCCATTTCTCCACCGTGCCCCCGTCTCGTCCCTCCTTTCCTGCCATTGCTCATGACCTGTGGTGATGCAGGTCCACAGATTGAATGCACGAGCAGTGATTGATAACCTAGTGAGGCTGTCTCCAGGTTACCAGGACAACTTACTTCCCTGGTAACAGCTTCACGGCTTCTTTGAGACCTTCATTAATATGGCTCCCAGGTCCTGTTTATCTTATTAAAAACAGATTGGAGTAGCTATTCTGAAGGCTCTGTGACATTTCATTCCTCTGAGCACTACATTTGTTTGCTGTATTTATTACTAAGTAATGGAAAAATACAAACAAACTGCTTGGTCGCTTTTTGGAACACTCTCAGATCATTTTGTAGATTGTTTATACAGGCGCTGATGCATTCAATATTACTCTTTTATGATTTTAAATTAACACAAACATCACCCCATTTTCTTTTCCCTTTATGTGATGTCTTTCATATAAGTTGTGATATTAATTTTTGAAAACCAGTGCACATGGCTGCAAAGCATTGTTCTTTTCATAGCCTGTTCATGGTCTTTTTTTAACTGAATTTTCTGCATGAAACTTCACACTGAACAAATATTTAGATTACGTCTTACTTATCCGTCTGCGTACATAGTCATCTATTATCGCCTGTATTTGTGCGTGTGCAAAAGTGTGTGTGCGTGTGTGTCTGTAAAAATTGGACTGTGACTCCCGTTCAGCTGTAAATGTGTTTACTTCATGTAAAACACCCACACTCATTGTACCACAGGCTTTTATGGAAATTGGAATGAAGAACAGTGAATAGAATCATAAAATGCTATTTGAGAAATTACTTCATGGAGAGTTGAGGCTGGATTTGGGAGCATGTTTTCTCTTTCTCCTGCAGGTATCCGCTTCATTTTTCAGGCAAAATAAACACTTGTAAGCAGAGCAGACACTTTGGCCACTTGCCGCCTCACTTCTTGTCTGCAGCTGATTTACTACTTCCAGATACACTGAATGGAACATTACAAGTCATTTTCTCATACCACCTACCTGTTATGTTATGCTCTGTATGATCCAGGGAACAGTTCATGAAAAAAAAAAAAAAACTGTCCAAGGTTTGTTTGAATTCATATAATCCTCCAAACACAGGCAGCGGGGCATCTGTGCAGTTGCTCTTCCACATACAAGCACAGCCTAATAAAACTGTAATACAATTTCATTAAAAGTACAAAATCCAAGTTATCACATTGGCAGGCATGAAGAGGCTTCTGCGAGACAGGGTGTTTTGCCAGAAGGCTAACTGTCAGAGGACCTTTTTCTAATACATTCAATATCAACAAATTTGTGATGTGTCAATGTAAATTAACATCATCTCCCCATTACATTAATAGAAAATGCAATTTTGGTAGTGATTACGTGTTCAACAGTACAAAGGGTATTTGCTGCTGGTCGGTTGTATACAGCAGACAGGTTTGCCCTGCAGCACTGTGATGACTATTCACCACTAAGGTCACTGAGGTCTGGCCTTCTGGATAACTGCTGCAAAGATATGACGACTTTAACCCTCCTGATGACGAAAGGAAGGAAGGGAGGGAGGAAGGAAGGAAGGAAGGAAGGAAGGAAGGACGAAGGGAAAGAAGGAAGGATAAAGGGATAGAAGGAAGCAAGGAAGGACGAAGGGAAGGAAGGAAGGCAGGAAGGATGAAGGGAAAGGAAGGAAGGACAAAGGGAACGATGGGAGGAAAGAAGGAAGGAAGGGAGGAAGGAAGGATAAAGGGATATAAGGAAGCAAGGAAGGACGGAGATAAGAAGGAATGAAGGCTGGAAGGATGAAGGGAAAAAAGGAAGGAAGGAAAAAGGGAACGATGGGAGGAAAGAAGGAAGGAAAGATAGATGGAGGGAGGGAACAGATTGGGTAAAAAAAAAGAAGAAGTAAGGACAAAGGGAAGGAAGGGAGGGAGGCAAAAAGGATTGTGGAAAGAAAGATGGAGGGAGGGAACAGACCAGGTCAACTGGATCAAAAGAGGAAGGAAGAAGAAGTAAGGACGAAGGGAAGGAAGGAAGGAAGGAAAGAAGAAAGGGAAAAGGGATTGTGGAAAGAAGAAAGGGAGAAGGGTAGGAAAGAAGGAAGGATGGAGGAAGTGAACAGATTGACCCAGAAGGACGACATCAACTCTCGTCTGATCACCGGCATCATTGTTGACGTAGTTGTGTGTGTGTGGGAGTGAATGATCTCGTTGTCGCCACAAAATCTTTACTCCAAGCTGAGGTTCTTTGCTTATGTCAACACACACACACACACACAGACACACACACACACACACACACACACACACACACACACACACACACACACACACACACACACACACACACACACACACACACACACACACACACACACACACACACACACACAGACAGGCAGCTGGCTCCACCCAAGCGTGACACAGGCATCTCGAGGATTTCACCAGCAAACTGCCTGTAATTGAACATCTTTGGTTCTCAGACATTATCTTACCAAAAACACCTGTGCGGTCGTGCTACGCTAAACAGTACATCATGCTTCGATCGAATTAAAGTTGCCTAGCTAGTTGACATTAATTCCATACATCCACCGGCTGATATACTCACAGTGGAAGATAAAAACCTGCTTCTGCTCTCAATTCACTTTGTGTGAAGTGCCGCAAATGCACAGCACAGTACACCTACACGTTTCTATTTTAATTTCAAGATCAATTGACCCTGATCTCACCCTGTGTGTACTTTGTTCTCTGACACAGATGGGAGTGAAAAGATTGCATCAATCACAACTCAGTTTTGGAAAGAGAAAAAGAGGAGGTGATGGAGAACACTGTGCCCTGGGATGGAACCATCATTAAGTCCCTGCCCTGTGATCACTTTCAACCAATGCACATGGATATTCCTGATAATTATAGTGGAAGCCATAAACGCATCTTTAACGGCCGCACAAACCTATCCTAATAGAGTCATAAGACTAGTACCATATGCATAAATTGTCATATATAAGACATTTTCCAGTGTTTATGGTCTGTTTGGGACACATTTTCTTAATTTACATCCGCACATCATCCGTTGCAACATTTAACATGATTATCACAGGCTGTTGCTCCATGGGTAATTAATGCTACTGCCCACAGGCATGTTTTAAGTCCAGGTTTTTTTTTGCCCTGTGACATTTACTGTAAAATGTATGTAGATACATAAAGGAAATCTATACATTTACCCAAAACCACTCCCGTGTAAGATGCACCACAGTATCTCTAAAACCCTGCATGCTTGGAGGAAGCACACATTAATCCTTGGACATACAACTTCCCAGTTGGATAATTGACTCCACAGACATGCCTGTGTGTGGCATTTTTCCTGATGGTGTGGCCATGAGAGTTGTGTTGCTCCGACTCCCTCGGGGGGGTTCAGTTGCATGCTACAGCAGTGGTCACCCTCTGTCTTTATCATGCAAACCCGCCGTTGCACTAAAACCTCGCAGCTCACAAAAGTGAGTGTTTATTTTATTTTTTTGCTGGAAGGAGGAAGAAAAAAAGGGCATGTTTCCTTGTCGGCATGTATTTATTTTCTGAAAGTGCACGACAAGTTCTGAACAGGATTCATCGTCTTATGGTCATGGGGTCACGGAACTCACTCAAGCCTCACATACAGTAAGAAAAAAGCACCGATTCATGTTTAGTGGTTGCATTTGGTGGCTGAGGTGTACACAAATGCAGATATACAAAAGAAAAGGGGTGGGAGAAAAAATCGATTCACATAAATATTGCGATATCCTTTTTGACGATTTTTAAATCTTTTTTTTTTATCGTTTTTTTTTTTTTTTTTGAAAAAACTTTTTTTTTAAAAATTTTTTGAAATATTGTGCAATGTGTATTTGTTAGCCTTTTTTACATACAGAGAGTACAGGTTTTGAAAAGGGTTTAAGTTCACTTTATAATGGAGTATGTTCATTTATAGGCTCCTACAGTATTTGTGTGCAGATAAATGTTAAAATGCAGACTAAAAATCGAGAGAATCGGCAATATCGTAGAATCGCAATTTAAATCGAATCGCCATCCAAAAAAATCGTAGAAGAATCGAATCGGGAGAAAAGCGTATCGTCCCAGCCCTAGAAAAGAAGGTGTTGACTATGAAAGGATTAGAAATTCCGAGCTTTCTTTTTGGCCAGCTAACAGAGGCGATGACATACCCACCGCTGCATCTGACTAACTCCATGTGGGAAGGCTGGCTGCATTTTCTGGCTCCAACTCTTCTCACCAATGACATGATAATTCCACATGCCTGAGGCTCTTCACAACGAGGACCCGCTGACAGGGTTCCTCGTGATTGCTATCCACCGTAGCACTACGAGCCCGTGGGAGGGAGGTGGATTACAACGGACGGGTGCTGACACTCTTGAAGCTGAAGCATGTCATTAAACAGTAAATCACTCTGATTGAAAAACGCATCAGCTCCCAGCTCTCTGTTTACAAAAGAAGACCTTCTCCACAGGCACAGATTGTGCTCTCGGCCAGATAAATCAACAAGCAGTCGTCCACATTCTCCTTCCATGTAACGCTTCCTAAGCCCCGACCTGCATGTACAGTTACAAATCACTACCTGCGATGTGTTGATTCTGCTGAACAGTCCTCAGCACAGTGCCCATTCATCCACAGTGACTGTCAGCATGGTTAGTTTGCTGAAGGTGATGCATTGCTTAATTTTTTAACACCTTTAATCCAATTTTCCAAATAGAAAAGCTGAATTTTTTTGAACACCGCAAGTAGCAATTAAGTACGTTGGAAGACATATACAATGTCTGTTAAAGTATTCATAGGAAAAGATCAGATCATTTATTAATTTATGAGAATCTTTTTGATTGATGTGTTAGTTTTTTGTGCATTATTGAATATTTGTGTATACTGTTAGGTTTTCTGCATTTTGCCTCCAGGCAGAAATGATAATGCCGGCTCTTTTCATTCTCGTTTTAGTAGTTGTGGTGGGTCATCATTTTCGGTTCCGACCGTGACATTTGTGAGATGTGAGCACGCAGCAACGCGGGTAAATACGGCTTTACAATAGAGACCAATAATGGCGACGTAAGCTGTCAAACAAATCGCTGAGCACTCTGCTTGTAAACCCTCTGACTGCCACTCTGCGACGTCTCATGGCCACATCTCAGCAATGAAGCAAAGTCCTATCAAAACTAAATGGAATGAAGGCTAAAACAACAAAGAAAAACATTTTTTGTTGGAAAATAGATCAATTTTACTTTAAATCAAAACAACTGTGTTCATGGTGAAAAAGAATAGTTTTAGCTAAAGCCAGTGAACATATTTGATCTTCGGTCACATTCAGCTTTTGCAGGAATCATGATTGTCATTTATGAGGCAACTCATTAAAACATTCACTATTGCTGTGCCTTACTGCTGCACAGTGATAATGATCTTATTTCTCTGCTCTGCTTTCAACCCCGCAGGTAAAGCTGCAAATTTTCTTTAACCATTTAATGAAACCTGGGATTGTAAATTACGAATTTCAGATATTACTTTTTTTCCCTAAAAAGTCCCATTATCTTTACTCACCTTTATTCATTTTCTAAGAAACAAGGCAGTAAAGGTTCTTCTATGATACCTCTCTGTCTTTGCAGGAGCTGTAATAGCCACTAAATTCCTCACTTAGTATTTTTTCCCTCTTTTTTTGTTGAGAATAATGTGAAAAAGATTTATAATATGAACACTTACATACTGTAATCTATACCCCTGCTTGCCGTAGGCTTTTAAACATTTCTCACAGGGGACCTGCAGAACATTGAATAAATGCAAAGATTACAAATGGAGACGTAGTTTGTTGCCAAAAAAAAAGTATAACATTAATTTGTCAGCCATGTTTTTTTCCCTTTCTTTGGCCATAAAAAGGGCAGTTATCCACAGGATTAATTGTGAACTACGTTATGTCCAACCTGCTGGATTTTCAACCACTTGTGGATCAGCCTTTATATCAGGCATGTTTGAATACAGATGTTATATAGGCTACAGTCGTTTTTGGCCAAAAGACAACAGGCAAAACATTGATGCAGCGACAAGATAGCGTCATTATAGTGACAAAGATTCAACACAAGGCTTTACATTTTGCAATCACTCTCTGAAACAAAGCACATTTTTCCTCATGTACTTCTGGAAGTGATAATACTTAAATGCGTTTTAGACACTACAAATCAGCTGTGTTTGTTTACACTGCTTAGAGGCACAGATGAAGAGGAGCGCTGAGAAAAAAACCCGCCATCCATTTTTCTCATGCATTTAGTTGCAGTGACATCTAAGCAAAGGTAGGCCATAGCCATAAATCACACAGCACAATAACGGGCACATTTTGGGCCGGTCCATCATTGGCTGTGTTTTGTTTTCTCATTGCATCTTGGCAAATTGCTGTTATTAATGGGAGAAAGCATAGTTTGCACCCCTCATTAGATGTTGTTCCAACAGCGCCTCTGATGGATTAAGACAAGCTGGAGGCCTTGTCTGCCTCTACAACCAGCTAATATGAGCCAATTAAATGCCATGCACTCTCTGGCCACTCCACACTTGCTTATGTGCTCTTATAATGATGTCCAATATTCGGCTTCATGGCTAAACGAATTTTGGTTTCAAGACAAGTAGATTTATTTGAAGGATTCTCTCAGAACTGTACACTTGCTCTTCCGTTTCATGATAATGAATTATGTCCCTTTTAAAGCAGCTGCTTTCTCAGAGGATGCTCGACATTTTCCTTTGATCAAGTGGGTTTTAAATCTTTACTCACATTTAGAAAATTTCTCCCCTCAGTCATGGCTGCCCTCGATGTGTGAGAGGCACAGCTGTTTTTGTGAGCCTTAGATTTCAAGGTAAGGTCAGCCTAGCAGAATGTCTGATTCATACAGAAGAAGCTTATGGGCAGGTGGCTGTGAGCACTAGGTAAATATACCTGGGGCTTCCTTCAGATGCGGAGCTTATAACACAGGAAGGGTCGATATTGTGCAGCGCTAGCATGAAAACAGAGTGTAAGTCTCTCCTGATTTAAGCTTAGCTAAACTGAAGGTCTTCACAGTGCCACGCGAAACTTGTTAGGCTTATCCATCCAAGTATTCTCAACCCTCAAGTATTATTGCTTCGAAAAGGCTGAAATGTCATCTATTGAAATCAGACACACACAAGCACATGTTCTTGTGATTTTAACAAATAGTTTTGCACCCTTATGTACCACTGAACTAAAAACACTGCTGTGTAATTACAACTGTGTCGATTCAGAGCAGAACCACTCAACCCCTCTCCTTCCTGAGTACAGGGATACTTTGCATAAACATTTTTTTTTAACTGAAGTAAAATAAAAGCTATAAAAGTGAAGCCTGAGGCTTTCCCTCCAATCTGCACAACACAGTAGATTAAAGGTGTCTGTTTAACTCGGAGCTGCTGTTTGATGGTTTTGTTTGTTTCAGTTTCACCGCAGGACTTGGTACAGCTTGCGGCATGAAGCTGCAATGTTGTCCTCTTTAGTTGTGATCAAATTTGAAATATGTCGAGATCATGACATGACGAATCGTCATAAACAGCTGAGAAATGGTGCTGTATGCTTTATATTCAATTAAAGGAGCATCTCTGTTGGCTGAAGAGAATCATAACCCACCAGACTCTTGACATGAAGCTGTGCACTAGATTAAATGTTGATTCTTTTTTGTTGTAGAATACAGAAAACCTGTATTCTACGTTCGCATTTGCCGGTTTGAGTTTCCTGGGCAGCTAGCTCTCTGAACTATCACCAAGTGTTAAACTATCGCAAATGGATGGGGAGTTACATTAACACTTGCACGGATGTTGATTTTTATGCTCTGAGTTGGATTAACGCTGGTGTTCTTGCCGTATGAACATGGCCCATATTAGCCTGTGTTTTAACAAGAGCGTCAAGCATAACGAGAGATATTGCTTCGTTGGAACGCTTTCAACAGGAAATTGGCAAATAAAATGTGTCTAATTTATGAAGTCATTTGGATGGCATTCGATGGATATTGAATTGCGTGGGAATTATGCCCTCATGTCTTGGTATGTGCAGCCTGCGACTGCTCCAGTTTTCTTGTAGGGATTATTTGAAATGTGAACTTCCATGGCACAAGTGTATAACCCATGTAATTTGCTCTTTTAAAAATTCCTCATCCCTCCCCACACGCTCCAGAGCATTTTTCTGTCATTGGCTATGCTACATTTTCCTCTGTGCCACATAGTCACTGAGTTGTGCACAATTAATCCCTGCGACCACAAAAGGAGACCACCTAGATTCTCATGCAGTTTTAAATGCATTGTCTCAATAATGAAGCCTAATTGGCTGTCACATTATTATGATTATTCTTAAGGATATGTAGATTTTGTTAAAGTGGATTGAACATTTAGATCTGAGTGGAACATTTTCTTGGTGACTATGAATATTCACACAGCCAGTCGACCCCCGCCCCCCCCCTGTAATATGCATTTCCCGCACCTCTCTGGAAAACTCACAGAGAGACATTTACAAGGCCATGCTGTTCCTCTTGTGGGTTCATAGTAAGTGGTTAGGATTTTCTCTAAGAGCATCAGCTCTGTGTTAATGACATGCAGTCTCCGGAAAGGTTTATCCATTCAATTTGACTCTAGAGAGAAGATCTCTTCAGCCTGCTGATTAAATTAAGATTCTTTAATAAGCATATCTAGGTGCACTGACACGAGAGACATTCTGATCTGTGTCTACCAGTGCAGATACCCAAGACAATCTGTTTTAAAGTCAAGTAACACAGAATTTCTGCTGCGCAATGTCTTTTCTTCTCTCTCAGTTACACAGCACTTTGCTGGTGATTAGTCACTTATTTTTTCTGTTTGCAATTATGCTGTCTCACACAAATTCACAGCTGTTTTCTGTTGTCACTTTCTAAAATGGAAAAGTTCACTTTGTGCACTTTCTCATTTTTTCTATGTGCAACTTCAATAAAGTCTCATTCTCTTTGACACTGTCCTAAATATTATGTAAACCCAGGTCATTTTGGAAATCTTTGCCTGAGGCAGCTTTTCAGATCCATCATACTTTTAATGGGACAGCAGCAAACAACCTAGACATATAGATTCTTTCATTGAAGGTCTTACTGAGGACACACAGTTTCTTTGTGCACTCCAGCAGTCGAGTGGTAACTGACACAAACAACTAAGCCTGTATTATTATTACATAATTGCCTGATCGCAGTTATTTTGCAAAATTGTTAAAACTGTTACATTCATCTGTATCAAAACAGCTGGATGAAACTAATAGAAATGTCAACTTCCATCACTATTTCCTCTTCATTTTCTACTGTTTGAGGTTTGAATGGTGATTTTTTAATAACATCACTAGTTGCGCCCCCTTTTTTGCTGTGGTTTAATGGCACATGAGTGGAGCACCACAAACTGTTTATCGCGAGATGCTTCATTTCTAAAATTCGAAGACCGCATTTTGATGAGCATCTATTGACATTAGCATCATGGATTTAGTTGCAAAGCATATAGGCAAACAGAAATGTAGTTTTTATTTATGTGGTTCGATGTTCAATCCAATAAGTGGCTATGGTGTATGTGTATTGTTAGGCTTAGACTATAATAGTGCCATGAAATGATCAGAAAAAGACAATTAAATCGTTTATTATTTGCATGGGAATAAATGATCAACTAGAATGTTGTGATTATGACAGGCCTACCAAAGAACCAAACAATAAGTAAGTGTTACTTGGAATAAAGAGTTTTTTTTTCTTTAAGAACATCAGAGAAACTTGAACTCACAGTTGCGTTTCTTTAAGTGCACATACGTGTTTTTCTTCTTGTAGCTACTGCCATGTGGGAGGAGAAGCTCACTAGGTGTTGCATCACTAACAGTCAAAGAGAGCCGAGCCACTTGCAGTTAAGATTTGCATGGATTTACACCACTTCATGATGTGAGCAATTCTGCACTATTTTCTACTCGTGAAGATGAACAGATCCTTTTCAAACTCTTAACAACCCATAGTGCAGCTTGCGTATCATGTAGTTTCCCTTTGATGCAAACCCTGCGAAATATTTCATTCTGATTACCTATGATTTTTATGTTCCAACTGTGAAAATGAATGTGGTTTAACATAATATTCGGTATGCGTTGTGAGATTGTTGAGGCGGCCTGTTCTTTTTCAATAGACAGGCTGGTGGAAAAAAGAGTCTGTGGTCTATAACATGTCCAATAGCTGTGGGTTGAGTGATGTGGCCAAAATATCATTTAACAACCTTTTTTTTTCGTGTTGCTTTTTATTGATGGGATGACCGTGTTAAGTTGATGATGCCATGTCTTTGTGCTGAAGATTTTCAAGAGAAAAACACCACCACTCGAGAACAACCATTTTTCAGATTTTTGGCTGAAAATGGTAAACAAACGTGTTGTCTCCTCAGAGAAGAGTGTGATGGAGGATGCCATATATTCAGTCACTGCATTTCAGCACTTCCAGGACAAGGACATCAGATTCTTCTCTTTAAGAGAGGCACCGTGAACCACATAAAGAGAAATAAAACACAGTAGGTTATGTTGTCAGTGGTGCCTGTCAAACCGAATGATATTGATGTTCCTACAAAGTCTTCCCCGGTTTCCTTCTCTGTAGTCAAATGTCCTCTACAGACATGTTTTATATGTAAAAATACTCTGCTGTCATTAATATTTTATTGAACATCATGTTCCCACAAAAAAAAAAAAAAAGTGAAAAAAAGTGAAAACTGGGTCTTGAGCTTACTTCCTCACTGAGAGATTCTGGATGGCTCTTTGTGTCCCACCCACGCCCGCTGCTTGACTTAGACTGACAGGTGAAAGAGCAGAGAGTATCAAGCTGGTTAGAGATAGAGAACACATCAGAGGAAACCGGCCACGTGCTTGAGCCTTATTCAGACCCAGTTAGACAACTTAGCAGACTGAAGAACAGAATGGTTAGCCCAGGTAGCATCTGTTAATTGCTTGCATCGTTTGTTAGCTTGTACCTGGCTGACACAGCGTTAGTTTCTGCGCAAATGAAAAGACCCAGTCCCTCTACTGACTAGCTTTCAGATTTATTTTTGCCTGCTTCTTGCTCCTCCAAGTCGACAGGATTGGCTCCTTAAGGTTATATGATGTATGAAACTGGGGCTGTCTGAACCCATTTTTTATGAGACTGCCATTGGTTCACTGCAGCTCCAAGGTGGAAATACAGTCATGGTTTTGACTGCTTATTTTGCTCATGGTACAGTATGTCTTGTATTAGAAAAAAATCACCATATGGACATGTTAACAAGGTTAAACAAAGGAAACGGTCTTTAAGCCACACACCGTTCACCCAGTTCTGTGTGCAGCCAACACTCTGTCACCTATACGAAAAAATGAAATGAAAACTTTCTCTGAAATAAATAGAAGCTCAGCAGTCAAACTGATGAGGCACATTGGGTGTCAGTGCATGTATAGAGTCAGAGAAACACATAGTGAGGTTGCCTGCTGAGAGTGAATGTAGTTTTTTTTTTTTAAAGATATACTCTAACACTTTCATGTTGTAATCTTAAGACCCATCTTTCCTCTCTGCTTCATGTGTTTCTGCCTGCTCTTCGATCTCTATAGCGCAGTATTGCAAACAAATGGTGCGCCTCTCTTTGTTGTGGAGCCCAGTGTCCTCGTTCTGCTTTACATTCTTTTATCAACACAATTATTGGTCATAAGGTCCCCTTTTTACTCCCTTTTATATCTTTACTGCGATATCCATCTGTTTTTACAAGATACAGTTCTCTCATTAAATGCTGAATGTGTTGAAACTGCCATTATGCTGGGCAGAGACTTGCTTGCCTTGAGTGGAAGTCAGCCCACGCACCTCACTGCTGGCTCACTCTGCTTTAGCCACATGAAAAGAGATGTCTTGAGTTTATTTTTACCGATATGTTAAGATGTCTTCTAAGTTGATATAATACATCAATACTCTGAGCTCCTTCTCGGGTTTTTTTCTTTATGTTAAATCTTGAAGGTACATCTTGAATGCAGCCGCTGGCCACACAGTGTTTATTCACTTGCCCTCCTCCAGGTCTTGGATGTGTTCACCCTCTCTCAGGTCTTCTCATTAGCACCAGGCAATTACCTTTGTATCCACCAATTGTGATTTGGCAGATAGAATCACAAGTCTAGGCTGATATGCTATACAATTATCACCTTGTTTGTGTGTGTGTAGCATAGTGGGACTACAGGCTGATGATCATACATAATAAAGCAAGGTCAAGAATCCATCTGAGACTGCAGTTTCTCTCTTTGGGAATCCAAAATTCAAATCAGCATCCACCTTCATCACTGGGTGTCCTGCCTCGTCTCTGACACTTTGCTTTGTTTTTGTTGTTTTTATTGATGGGCGGATGTGGGCATGGCTATTTAATCTGTGTAGCTATTGAAAGTCAGCTAAATCTCTCTGAAAACTAGACATATTTCCCACTAGCAGACAATAGAGACGGTCTAGTCTGCATAATGCACAACACAATAGCTTTAATAGATTCTCCAATTTTTGCAAGAAAAACACAATTCACAATGCAACACACCGCAGATGATGACTGGGTCGGCCTTGTAAAACCAACTGTAGTGTTTTCCTTCCAAGATAAATTGTCTTCATAAACCCAGACTTCTATTCTCGAGCCATTGTTGCTTGGAACTCTCTACCAGTTCATATTGCTCATGAAAGTAACAAAGATTGGTTTAAAATAACAGTATCTCTTAGAATTTAAAGCAGAAGTAAGCAATCCGGTCGTTTTGGCTAATGCTGTGTTCCAGGCAGGCTTTTGAAACCGTAAGTTACAGCTTCAAGTCACAACTTACGACTTTGTAGCGTTCCAGGCAACCCGTAACTCGTGTTTTTCCGACCTGTTTTACCTGTGAAAGTCACTATAACGGCCACTCGTAACTTCCGACCCGTGAACTCGTACCAGATCGAACTGGTACGACTTCACAGGTCGGAAAAACACGAGTTACGGGTTGCCTTGAACACACCATAACTTCTTGTCAGCCGATGGATTTAGCAGCCCCCGCCCTCGTCATGGATCTATTGGTCCTCGTCCCTACGTCACCACATTCACGCGCATCCCTTGGCTGCACACACAGCCCTGCATGCCGTTCTCTCTCCTCATTGGATAAAGGTTGTAGGATACAAGGAAGTATAAGTTTTCTCTTCGGCTTACAGCAGAGATTGCTGTCGGAAGATATAACTATTTAAGACTTATATTAACACAAAAATTCTGCGTACTTCTGCTTTAATGAATTATGATTTAACATAAGAGGATAGTTTACAGTTCAAATGGAATTGTGGTTGTACCCTTTTTCTTGGAGTGGATGTGTATGGGTAGTTGAAGTGCATGGTTGCAGTCACTTCAGACAGTTAATGCTTATTAATATGATTTATTTATTCATTTATTTTTATTTTTATTCTTACTTTGTGTGTGTATTATACTAGTTTATTTAAAGAGGAACTAAGCAGGATTTCTCCAGTGGCTATGCTACATTTTTACCTTCATTTAAAAGCTCCGGACTAATTGTGATAGTTAACTACATGACTTGTGACTTGTTACAGTGAGGATGGAGGCTCTCTGTCTTCACCTGGCGTCTCATGGCTGAAAACCAACCTTACAACATCAGTGTAGTACCTGGCCGCCGCCCCGGTGTCCCAGCTCTCATCTCTCTCACAAACGCGCTCTGTAACCTGTAATCTTTTCTGCATGGCGGTTAAGACTACACAAACACATACACAGTAAAAAATGGGGTGTCAATATTTCAGAGTCAACCTATTTTAACCTAGATAGAGTATTTATAACTATATGGAGAGTAAACCCACTCTAGAGTAGTAGTTAAAAGTCAGTGTTAACTCCTGTAGACGTGCGGTGTAACTTTAACTCTACAGAGTGACATCTTTTAACACTCTGGCGGCGCTGCAGCACATTGACGGTTAGTCTGGAGCAGGTCTGGAGTCGTGCCATATGGTCGGGTAAGTAACATCATGAACATGCTGGTGTTCGTAACATCGTTTAATAATTGTTTTCCACTTGAACACAGTTGTATCGGTTTATAAATGTTGATTGAGAACGTGTTGGCGTTGCCCATTCCTCTGTTGTATGGCTGTCATGTCCCATACAACTAACGTTAGCAACTTGCTAACTTAACAGTTCAGAAGTTCGACATTTCTCGTTGAGTTAAGCTGCACCGTTAAATGTGTGTCTTTTCCTCAATGTGGATACACACAAATACACGCTGTCTGTCTTAGAGTAACGTTTTGTGTTATTGTTTACTAGTATGCTAACCGCGAATTAGCTTCAAGCTAATTCGCGGTTAGCTTAGCGATTAGCATACCGCGATACCGCAACAGTATAGCCCCCCTCCCTCTCCCTCCTGTGTGGCCTCAATACTCGACGACTCAAACGGTCAGTTAGCCATTTTCTGAAGTTGCCGAAGTGGTGCCTTAAAAATTACACAAAGACAGCAAAGTTGCATGCCAGTTAGCCTACTGTTGCTAGCTCTCACTGAGGAATGGAGCTAAAATTGTAACTTAAAGTTGTGCATTTCTGGTCGGGTTACATTCACCCTGAGAGTTTATTACAAAACGACCGACTCACTCTGTTACACTTGACAAGAAACATGTTGACCAATCAGAATGCAGCATTCATTCAATACATAATACATATTTTGATTTATTTATCACAACTCAACTACGTCAACTTTGCCTTGTTGTTCACAGTAATCAAGCAGATGTGAGTGTAAAAGGAGGACCGTCGTTGGTAAGTAGGTTATGGAACAATGTAAGCACGTGGGTAACTCTTTGTTCAACTGTTTTTTCTTGGTTGTCATTTTTTTTAACCTTTGTTTATTTAAAAAAAATTTAAGGAGTCAATAAAATTGTTTTTTGTCTCAAGGTGGCGGGCCAGGCCGTGGTCAACTCTGACCCTTCACTGCAAGCCATGGACTTATTGACCCCTTGCAGCTACGTCACAATTAGAACGTGACGCGAGAGGCGACGCCATGACGGACGGCAGAAAGTGCTCAGTGATAATGTACTGTGTATGGGTGCCGTCCAACAATGTGGCTCGATCACTTCACACTACAACCTCACAGCATTATCACTTATTTTAAATAGAATATCTACTCATCCGTTGCAATATATGTTTGTTTTTTTGTTATTCGCCGTAGAATATCTCAGTTTTCTGTGCTTTTTCCACTGCTAATAGTTAGAGCAATTTAGCAGGATACTCTGACCATCTGTGAAAAAATGTATTACCAATAGCTTTCTTTACCATTGTGTTCCTGTAGGTGTCTAGTAAGTAGTATAAGGAGCCATAACGTCAGTCAGTGCCACACTCCCCATACAGCAGCTGCTGCTGTCTTTGCTGCTGCTAACTACAGTTAACGGACCTGGAAAGTAAAACCTGGCCCGACCCGTGGGTGTTGAAGACCTGACCCGACGTCTGTATAATTAGTGATCATTCTCTGATTAAACCCGGCTGAAAAATAAAAGAAAACGGGAAGCCGTCTTCGTTGTAATCGCCGCGATCCGTCCGCCGGCGGCAACTACGTTGTGACGGTGCTATGTTTACTACGAGCGTTAGCTGTTGTTAGCCACAGCATGTAGCTTAGCTAGTTAGCTTCAACTGTGTTTACATCGACTATACTGTAGATAAACTAACTTATAATGGCATCGATAACGTGTCTGTATATCTTCGCACTGGTCCTGTTGCTCATGTAACCCCGCTGCCAGTGGCCAGCCCCCGGTTCTTAGCTCTAGCCCAGCAAGGAGTTGGTGCTTCAGACCAGTTTTAAGAACCAATAACCGGTTTTTAAGCGGTGGAAAAGCAAAGAATCGGTGCTAGTCAGGCTCTGGCTCCGAACCAGCACTGGAACCAGCTCAGTGGAAAAGGAGGGGAAACCCTACAACCACGGTATGTCACAAAACTATAACGCGCCCATTGAATTACATTGACGTTCACTGTTCTTTTGCCGTCCATCATGGCGTCCGGAGCTATCGCGAGTGGAACGTGACGTCACGTGCAAGGGGTCAATACCGAGCACAGGGCTCCTAAATTTGATGAGGAATGCTGAGTCAACTGTTGTGGTTGAGAATGGTAAGACTAGGACTGTTTTTAATTACTATTGTTTGTAATTGTGCCAGTTTAATGTACATGTAGCATAAACAATTCATATTTTATATATTCTTACCACTTACACTGTCTTTTTATTTTATTATTATGTTTGTTGGCATTTAGGCTTGGACAGTGACATGTCTGCCATCTTGCTGCTCCTTCATCTCTTGCCACCATCTGCCCAGGGTAGGAAGAGGCCAGGGAAGATGACTGCAAGTCAGGCTGTGGAACACCTCATCAAATTCATAAAAGTATGCTGGACAGTTGTTTGAAATATGCTTTTCATCACCTCAGTTTCATGTACAGTAATCTATTGCGAGATATTGGTCACTAAATATTGCTGTTTAATGTTTGGTTTTAGGCTGGAACCTGTGTACAGCAGCATCTCAACAACATCAGCCAAAGCAGCCAGCCTTACCTCCTCGCTCAGGGGCCTACGAGAAGCAGCATCCACACCTTCTTTATTGTCATCAACAAGTATGCACTACCATGTAAGGCAACGGGTTCAGTGGGAGCCAATGACGAACTATTTAAGGCCCATTACATCTTTGGTACAGAGTCCTTCCCTTGCCTACTTATTTTTTTGGGCTAAACACAATGGTTTTATTTACCACCAACATCTGGTTATTTATGGTGCAGTTGAATGTGAAATGCCTCTCTTTTACCAGATTGAGTCTGTCCTGATAATACATGAAAAATTGTTGCTGCTCACTCTGCCTTTATTTAGTAAGTTTTCAAGAACATTCCCATGTGTATGAAGTAACAAGGAGAAAGCTAGATTTTGTTGTCTTTCATGTTGACAACCTGCCTTATCCCAGGCTTTTTGACATACAGATGTTCTATGGAGTGAATGACACAGCTCTCTTTGTTGTTCCATATTGCTTCATCTGGTGAGCATTAAAGCAAGTTGTTACTGTAACCTTGTTTGTGTTTTATTTCTATTTGATTAATTATTAATTAATCATCATTTGGATCAAAGCAGTTCAGTAGTATAGTACATATCACCTAGATATAATAAAATATAAAAATAACACTGGGGAGAAATAAAAATGTAATATTATTACACATTAGAGTGTCATTTTAAGAACTAAATTTGGAGTAAAATTAACTCTATAAAGTGTAATCATATTACTCTGAACAGTGTGAACAAACCTCAGTGTTAAATATTTTTACACATGCAATTGTTAATTTTGACACTGAATTGAGTAGAATTAACTCTGAAAAGTTTACACTGGCCATAGAGTACATTTTACTCTATTTTCGAGTGGGACCAAATGTTATCTGAAATGGAGTTAAATTCAACTCTATAAGAGTTGAATTGACACTATGTTTTTTACTGTGTACATTGTAACATCGTATATGTTATGTAACGTTATCCACCGCTCCATTTATTGATTTTTCGCCGGCTTCGTTGTAAACAAATGCACATGGGCGAGAGGAGCGTAACCAAACAGCGGAAAAGCGAGGAGAGTTGCATAGTTCCCCTTTAAGGTACTGAAGTATAGAATGAAATCTGAGTGTAGGGAAATGGTGATGTCTGTGGTTTGTTTATTATTAGGGAGCTGTCGTTTCTTGTTGTGTCCTGTATAAATGTTTCTTATGTGTAAGTGTGAATGTTTATGTGTATGTCGGAGCCCAGGAAGAATAGCCGATGCTGCTGCGGGTGCTAATGGGGATCCTAATAAAGAAAAGAAAAAGAAAAAAGACTTGTATTCTGTTGGTTCTTTCTCGAGGCGATGCTGCGATGGACGGGAGGTTCTGGGTTGGAACCTCGGGCCTGTGTGGCTTCTCCCCAGGTTCTCCTGCTGCCTCCCACGATCTAAATACATTCACATTAGGTCAATTGACTGACATCTGTAAATTGTGAGTTGGTGAGCGTTACTGTAGTTTGCCTCTAAATTGTTGGCCCTTTGATAGTGCTGACCTGTCCAGGGTTTGCCCCACTCTCACCCTATGTCTGGTGGGATTGGCTCCAGCCCCCTCTGACCCTGTGATAATTGGCATCCCTAATGGATGGATGATTCTGTCTCACTATGATGTGCCTATGAATGAGAAATTATTCGCAACAATTGTCAAGTCGTGACGCCGCTCAAAGGCCTTTGCTTTGCTTAGAGGTTTATTGACTGAGCGTGTTTGTTCAAGGCCAAACAGCCTCAGATAAATAACTGATGACTGATAACAGCAAAACATTTCAGGTTGGAAATCGTTTAATGTGCAAAGCAATTATTATGATATGCAACGATGCGGATTTCATACTCGTTTATTTTCTGTTTTAAGTAAGATGAAATTTGAAGTTGAGAAAGTGCAATAAATTCACAGTAATAACAGCTATGTGGTGCGTGTCACACATCTTAACAGAGATTAGAGGAACAGTTGCTCTGTAAAAACAGATGGATAAATTGTGCGGGGTCAATGAAAAATAGATGCTCTTCCCTCCTTAAGTAACTCTTTCTGAAGTGCTGTTTACAAAGATACTGAGGCCACACGTGGGAGAGCGCTGTGTAATTGCATACTGTAAGGATGAATCATGG
Organism: Trachurus trachurus; assembly: GCF_905171665.1. Taxonomy (NCBI): domain Eukaryota; kingdom Metazoa; phylum Chordata; class Actinopteri; order Carangiformes; family Carangidae; genus Trachurus; species Trachurus trachurus. Next base: position 35,557,104 of record NC_139896.1, read on the forward strand.
CATTATTCCAAAAAACAATCCAGACTCGGTCAACCTTCAGCTTTTTAAAAGATTTCATGTGCTGTAAATCTCTTGTTGTTGATGCTTTCTTCTTGTTGATCCACAGCAGCAGTCAACGCACAAACACATGTTTATTCAGGTAGAGTGTTTTTAATAACACAACGCTTCCATCCCTTGCTTTTTCTTTCAGGATATTTGACAGTTACCATAGAGCCGCTGCCTCCTGTCGTCGTGGGAGAGACCGTTACTCTCAAGTGTAACTTCAAGACTGACGGAAGGCTCAGAGAGATCGTTTGGTACAGGGTGAGTAAACCTGTCTGCACTTTCAATGGCATTAGGTCTCGGATGCTCTTCCACACCATCCATTTCTCTCATCTCAGCGTCGGAAGGAGGTCAATGCCACTAGTCATGTCACAGGTTTATGGCTGTGTTAGCGGAATAGCCGTGCGCTGTCAAACCGCAATTGTTAGGAAAGCAGCTAATATTTGGGGCAGCTGTATGGGAGGCGTTTGTAGCTGCTGCTTGGGAATTATATTTCTCAATCTGCTGGTCATCACCATCATTTCTTAATAGTTCACAGCTGGCGACTCAACACTTATCAGTTATTAAAATCCCAGTTGGTGTACTACACTGCGTAAGTGCTGCCAATAATTAAATTGCCGTTGAAGGAGATGAAAAAGGCAGACAAACAAAAGCAAAGGCTTTTTACTGTATTTCTAAGAAGGAGACTTTATAGGGTCCATAAATGTTTTAAAGTTCTGTTTGAAAGTAAAGATCGGTAAAACAAATCTGCAGAATACAGTTCAGAGGAGAAATTTATGCCACTTCAAGAGAGGCTCTGATAAGCACTTGAATTGGAAAGCAGTAGCAGCTGCCACTATCACATCCTTGCCTGACCATTTGTTTTTGCCAAAAACTCTCCAATAATTCTTAGGAGCTGTTCAGATTTGCTTTGTTAAAGCAGCTGACTCTTCACCAAATTGTTACCGAAGTCACTGAGTGGTGATTGCATTTGTATAATGTGGTACGGGCGTGGAGAGCACTGAGACTGAAATGGGATCCATCGCGCCTATGGGTCCTCCATAAAATGCATTCTTGTTCTCCGCTGTGTTGTTGATGTGATGCATCTGACAGGCCGTAATCTCATGAGTAATGGCTTTTCCAAGACAAACAAGTGAGCACCAGTAGGACAAACGCTAGTGCAAGGGTGGCTTTGTCGAAGACAATAAGGCAAAATGTGCAGTTTGGAGTTCTTCCACAGTGGACGTGGATTTAATGAGCACTGCAGCAACTGCACTCGTCCTGAGGAGTACTACAGCCATTTCATGGATGTTTTTGACTGATGGAAATTTTCCAAAGTCAAACAATTGTAAACAAAAGTCAAATGGCCACAAATGCTGTTTGGTTATTGGTCTTACAGGTTAGGCGAGTAGACAACAACGTCCTCGCAATTACATCATGGAGCATCGTCGGCTGATTTTCATGTTGGTGCCGGTCTAGACTGTATATCAGCAGACTTTAAAGTGCCGCGCATATGAATGGCTAAACTGCGGCCATTGAATAATGTATTAACACATACATTTAGCTTAAGACGCTCTGCAATCAGATGTAGAGATGTCGTAATGAGAGCTTAGCACAACTTTTTTTTTCATTAGCCTACAAGCGGCACCAGTGAAGTCAGTGGACAATAATAAGTTCTTAATCACAAACATGTAGCTAAAAATCACTAAGTTGACTCGTCATATCAGCAGCTCTTGTTTACAGATTCCATGCATCTCCCTGAGTGAATGAATGAAATGATGTGTTTCCTGTGATTAGTGCGGATGGGGTTCACACCAGAAATAAACAGCCCTAGAGTTCACATGGTAGCGGACCGAGACCACCTCTATGAGGCTGACCAGAGAGCTGTTGTTTGGTTCGCACCGGCCAGCATTCACACAAACCCAAATGAACCGCACCGAGGGGTGTAAAGGCTCCCGGGTTCGGTTCAGCCGGACTAAACAAGGCTGGTGTGAAGACGACCTAAAATAACTCAGCCAACGCTGCAACACTCTCTCCTCCATCAGCATAGAAGTGCTAAATATTCTCTTAAGAGGGATGATGGCAAGAGAGAGCAATTTCAAAAGTACTGCTAGAGACACATTCACAGCTACATTTTACTATAATGTACTGTATTCAGATAGAAAAAAAGGATCTGTCCCTGTCCTGTTGTGCAGGCGTGTGTTAGATCGCACACAATGTACCTCATAAACTGGTTCCTCAGGGTGTAAATTGGCCTTTGTACAATCTCTTCACGCTTTGGCTCCCCCTCATCTATAACTAAACTAACTCTCAAAATACGCCGTTCTTGCTCTGGGATGTCTGCGTCTTGCTTAATGATTACTTAAACACCATTTGATAATTGTGAATATTCCACTGAACACAGCACTATGGCACCATTCACCTTGGTTTCACCCTCCACCCTGTGCTGGCCTCTGTTCATTAATGAGTAGAGCGGCGGTTTATCGCTCAGACAGGAACTGTGTCTTTTTAGAGCAGCTTCTGCTTTCTCACTTTCATTATTGTGAAATAAAAACTGTGTCTCCGACTAAATTTAGAAAATGCTGACCTTTCCAGGTGGGGCAGAAAGAGATTTATGGCTCTTTAGACACTCTAGGCTCATATATCACTTTCAATGCTGTGACCATTTCATTTAATCAGGCAGGGATTGAGGGGCATTGTTTTGTTAATATTCTGTCAGCTTTTTGTTGGTGTCTATTGATAGCTGTCGTTTGAACAACCACCCTGAGAACAGAGCTGCCCGTAGGAAGTGTTCTCACGAGGAACGCAAAGAGGTTGGAGCAGAAATCAGCCCCATCTCTCTGGTGGCTGCTGCTCAGCACACCCGTTGATAAATTATAAATCAATTACTGACACTTGGCTGCCAAAGTTTCTTTAATCTCTGCCTTTTATTTGACTAAATACTGTTGACTTCTCATTTTACCTCCTGTTCAAATGGAACTGGGGTTGATACTCACCTGGGGAATACTCCTATCTAATCGAAACTTGGCCAATCAGACGGTGGGCTGAATGGACTGAATATTTCAGCGAGTGCTCATTTGTGGTGTTAGATCCTGCCGTATTCTGTTTGAGGATTTTTTAATGCCTAACACACTCAGACCGCTGTCAGAATTAGCACGTCTTAGGATGTATTAAATATAAATCTGATGATTTTAGAGAACCTTTCAAGCCACACTAACTCAAATTCTCCACTGCATTATATTCAAAACCAGAGATAAAACTAATGGATTTGATACGAGTTCCCTTATGGTTTTCGTTATATTATAGACTTATGTATTTTCTTTATCCAACCCTCAGAATTATGAATAAGTTATTTTTTCAGCGACTATACAAGTATGATGGTCACAGAAATGGGTTGAAGGGTGTGTGTGGTTGGGAGGTGGTGGCAGGTTCAGACTGTACCTTCTTCAATCATTCAATCATTGAACTCGTACTAAAAAACAACAGTAGTGAGTTTAAGGAGACAGACCTGCCATTATTCAGCCTGCATTAGCTGTAATCTTTTTTCTTGAATTGTTAATCGCTGCTTAATAAAATAAACTCTTGTGTTTTGTTGACATTAGCTTCATTAGATCTCATTATTCCCCACTGCTGTATGTAAAACAATATTTGTGAATATAGCTATTTGCATTTCCTTAGTTACGCTTCTATTTTTATGGCCATAAAACCAAATGTTGAGAAATGCATGCACCCTATACATTTGCATGAGTAGGAAAATGAGAGAAAAATATTGTTCTAATTAATTAGGCCCTAGGGAGTATTGCATTTTGTTTAGAAACTGTATGGGCCATATAGGATACAGCATTAACAAAAAGCCATTGACGGAATCACATGTTAACCTACCCAGTGATGCCCACACAGAGAGGTGTAAGAGTGGTTCAGCCTCTCCTGAGAAAACTTTTATTAAAGGGATACGCCAACATTTTTGTTGTTAGCTGTATCGCCCGTAATTTGCTTAGCTCAAAAGGAGGTGTATACAGTGCTTAATTTGTAAATCATAAGGTGCCGGAACGCAAAGTACACATGACAGCTCGGGGATGACGAGACGGGCAGAGGTCCCGGAACGTATGCGGCGCACGTCGGGGTGGGGTGGGGGGGTGGGGGGGTGGTTGGCGGACATGCCATGCTGTGGGACACAAGCCTCAATTTCAAATAATAGGCTATCCATGTTATGACGTTTACTTGAAATTATTTTAGGCACAGGAAAATGCCCACATCACCACAGGCGGTGCTTTACAGTCAGGAATTTTCTCAACAGGTCTAACTTGTAAAAAAAAAAAAAAAAAAAAAGAGCTTATAAAAAAATCACACAAATCTTCCTATTATTCAAAGACTGGCACGGCGACCTATTAATAGACAGTATGCTCAGCTCAGTTGTGCAGCAAAACCTCAATTTCCCATAAGAAGCCAGGGGTAATAAGTCTGCTTCACCTTGAACTGAGCTGCTGTCCAAACAGTGCATCCCATCCCTGACCTGTCGCTGGACGTCCCACACTAGGCTACTCTCCGCTCACTGCGCTCTCCTCTTCTTCTGAATCTCCCTGCTGTCAGCGGATTGATGCCAGGGTCCCCGCCTGTTGCTCCGGCCAGTGTTGCCCACAGTTTCAAATAAATTACGTCCGCCACGAATACATTTTTCGGCAATGTCGTTCCGTTCATTCATCTCCGCATAACGCTCTTTCGCCGTTATTGGCATGCACACACGCACGCACACACACACGCGCACACACGCAAGTACACGCACACACACAGAAACAGACAGAGAGGGGGGAGAGAGGAAAGGACGAGTGCAGCAGTGCACAGCGCGGTAAAAGCGAAACTATACGGCCCGGTCAGTGCGTCAACTTCAACAGATCTCCGACTCTTTCAAATGACTTTAAATCTTAATAAACAACATGGATTTATGGGGATTTGTTCTGTAAATTAATATATACATATTATATATATTTTTAAACATTTTTAAAACTTTTTTTTTTATGAGAGGTACCGGATCTGCCCAAATAAGTACCGGAACACAGGGAGGCCAAAATTAAGAGGTGCCGGATCTTGTTCCGGCAGGATCCGGCTCAAATTAACCCCTGGGTGTATAGGAATGGTTAGCCTGCCTGCTACCTGAGCCGATAATCAGCAGTCAGAAGCTGATTTCATTTTAGCTCTAAACTCTGTAAATATGTCACTTTATCAACATTTCAAACATTTTGAGGTGAGAAAGTAGCCGTTTAGATCAGCAGTGTGTCGTTAATTTGTTTACAATTTTGTTCGAATTTGGCGCTACTCAAGCTAGCCGGTTTGACCAACACACTTCCGGTTACTTTCACAAAATAAAACACCCAATGCCCTTTACATACAGAAGTGCTTTTACTTTGAAATAGGGGGCTAACCTACCCTCGATGTAGCTAGCTTGAACCAAAATAAAGCGTCTTTGCTTGAACACTCCGTTTTGACCGATCTCGTCCCGTTACCGGCATTTGACCACTCAAGATGCCTTACTGGAGAGTTTTGTCAGCTCTCAGACGAAGATTGGTCCGTTTAGAGTTGCTGTAGAGTGTCTCTGATGACTTTAGGTGGAGGCAGGCTAACACTACCTATACACTTCCAGCGTTTGAGCTAAGCTAATTACAGGCGATACGACTCTATCTCCCTTGTTACTGCACGCACAGTCGAAAGGATGGTGTCTATCTGCTTGTCATGGACTCGGGAGTGAGGCAAGATATGCAAAAAAAAAAAAAAATGTTGGTGTATCCCTTTAAGTTTCCATTAGAAAAAGATGAATTGACTGATTTGAGCTTTGCAGAGTGTAATTTCTGCGTTTTGCAAGCAATTCACATTCACAAGAATACAGAATAAAAATAGATGCATTATGAAGGTAATAAAAGACTGTTAAGTTTTTCCACCTCTCAGACAAACAGGTCATTAGGTTTAATAGCATCCCAGACAGCAACTGGGAAATGTGGTTGATGTGATGATGCGGGTCATTGTGGCCAGCACGATGAGTCATTCATCAATCATAATGTAACAAAAGTCTTCATCCTGGCTGCATTGTGGCTGAAGTGGTTGTTTTTTGGACGCATGAATCCTTCATAATGCCTCTCTCTTTAGTTTACTCAAGATGACAGCAGATGAGTGGACGCACAGAGAGCTAGAGTGAATGCAAGAGAGTGAGAGCAGTCCACAGTAATGGATGCTGTATAGCCCTGCAGTTAATGCCTCAAGAGTAAATAAATGAAAGGCTCACAAGTGTGTATGATGTTGCATGACAGGCCACATGAATGTTTTTCAGTGAGTGCTGAATACTGGCAGGCCATGGATTAAGCCCTATGGATATGTAATACCATCAAGCTGTCTTCTGTGCCCTAACAGGACGCCACCAAATAGTAATGATGGATCATTTGATGGGGCGATGCTACAGTAATGTGCTGTCTGTCTGTTTGGGGGAAGAATGTCAGCACAGCAGCGCTCAGAGGCTGCCTCCCTCAAACTCACGCACACAAGCTCGTGTCACGCTGTGCTCGTTTTAATTTGTGTCGTTCTAATGAATATGTACATACAGGACGACGTCTCCCAGCGGGACGCCCAGGTAGGCTCTGCACTACACTTAATTTTAATCACTGGATCAACCATCTCTGCTCTCCTGTTCTCCCCCTCACCACCAGCAGCCCCTCCCCCACTCCGCCCATTACTGAATTCCTCCATCCTCCTCCTGACATAACTCTTCTGGGATCCTCTCCCTCTCACCAACACAAGTGTCTTTGCTATAAGACACTTCCCTAATTTACCACCACAAGGCCTGTCTGCTAGCTGAGCCGCTTCGCCTCACACCCTTCCCATCATTCAGCTGTGTCCACCTCGGTCCATTTCATTATTATGACTCCCAATTCACCTGTATTTATAATCCTGCTCTCTGCTGAATTGAATAGTGCTCTCCCCCCCCACTCCATGTGCAGTCGGAGCGTATCCAAGGTAACATGCAATATCAACAGACTGAAGGGAAAGATGTTAAAGAAACTGTGTGTAAGACTGTGGCCAAAACTGTTGCTGCAGTCGAATACAAAACACTGCAGCGCGTTGTTTCCCCTTCCCTCGCCCCCAGACTCAAGGTTGCCAGATAGCTACACGCTAACCTCTGCCCTAGCTGCTCCAGCTTTGTGTCTATGGTACCCTCAGACTCACTCACACAGTCTCTACAGTCTCAAAGTAAAGATGATCATCGTGCCTCTATGTAGGCTTAGTGCATGTTCTTCACGCCGTATATGAGCCGACATATGAGATGTGTTAACGCAGAATAAACAAGCAGCTCAGTGTTTTCAAGGTCGGACTTTTCTCCTCCACTTTCTGACCGTCGGATCATAACACATGACGACCGGAGACAGGCGACCTGACTCATCTCATGAACCACTCCACACATTCACCATCACTTTATTTACCATCGGCTCCATTTCACCACATTTCCTCCCTCTTTTCCAATTTTTACTTTGTGGTTCTGCAGCTCAAACAGACTATGCTCACATCAGGAGTCGCTGTATCAGACAGCAGAGTAACAGGCCACTTATTTCTCCCGTGTGATATCAAGGAAATATGACCATAGCCTGATAATCGGAATCGATAAAAAGTTTTATCGCAATCTCAATTGGAGATCGCTTTGTCTCCCAGCCGTATAGCTGCAGCTCAGTGTTAGCCTGCTGACTAACTGGCAACCCAGAGGTCGAGAGCAGTGGGTGGAGCAACAGGCCAAAACACAAAATCAAAACATAAACATGGCTGCAAATAAAATAAAAATGTCTGGCTGTACTATTGTTGTCAGTTAGATCAGTATTTCAAATTAACATGATTTCTTAGTCTCTGGTGACATAGTGACTGATTTTATGATTAATTGTTGTACATTTCTTACACACAGCTCCTTTAATTATGTTCTAGGGCTTTTTTTTTCCTGCTACCAAATTGCGAAATAGTCTGTATGGGTTATTGTGATAATTAGATCATTACTGGAGTGTATTCTTCCATTTTCATCCTTGGTAGAATAAGTTTCTGTCTGTCTTTGGTTTAGAGCAGTAGAGCAGCGGGTAGAGAACTAGTGGATGTCATACAGTAATACAAATGTTCTAGTCAGGACTGGGCTGAGAGCTGCTCTCTGAATTACTCATATATTCTCCACTTGTCCACACATTCACTTCACTGATGTGCTTTTGGTTGTTTTATAGCAGACTAGGAATCCAGTTAGTATGTGGACAGATTCGGTTTTCAATGACAATAATTTGGAGCAACAAATCACAGAGAGACTGTAGAGCATTATAAACATGTCGTTTTGTTTTATTGTCACTTGGTAGTCAACAGATTGATTGTAAACATTTTAAAGTAGAGCAAAAATGACAAACAAAGTGGTTTCAAGTATAATTAGCTTCAGAAATACTGTAACGCAGCTCCCTGCCTGCCTCTGAATAGCTCACTAACTGCTCCCCGAAAATCATCATTGTGATTCATGTGTTGCACAGTGGCTGAATATGTACTTGTTATTACACTCTTGGTGGAATAAGAAATAATGGTTAACTTGTCATTTAAGGGCTTTTCTATCAAATATGTGGACTTCTGCTCCCCTCCCACGTGGGTGGTGTTGGTGGAGCAGCAACAAATCAATAGTTTGTAATGTTGAGAAAGGACAATAACCAAAGACAGTCGTAAATCTTAATCATCGGCTGAATACCACAGAAAGCTTGTCAAGTTTTAATGAAGCCATCTGCCACCATGGATTCTGTTCTCAACATCACAAGTCAGACTTAGCTGTACAACATAATCGAGACGTGTTGCACAACACTAGTATTTTTCCCTATATTCTATATATTTCCCCTGCAGTAGTACTCTTGTGTCATGTCCATGAGGATGTGGCGCTGGCTTCATGCAAGTCAGAATAGCTTCAAAATAAATGACCTTGGAATCATTTTACATCAGATTATTTGTGTCTTGTCCCAGCTTTGACATTTATCTGTAGAAATTAATATCAACAAATGAAATGACGTCAAACAGAGAATCACTCACCCCATTTATTGAAAATTATGTGTTTACAGTACCGCCTGTATTGGCATAAACATTTCATTATCTCGTTTGCATCCCTAATTTGTTTTACTACCATCCATGCCATCCTCTTTACGCTTCCTAACCAACAAACATAGACTCATGTGGATATTTAAATATACTAAATATAACTTTCAAGATGTCTGAACTGGCTTATTATGCACTGCCCTATTCCCTAAAGGAGCAACTTAACTACAGCGTAGCTCATGACCAAGCAGCGGCGGTGCACTGCTACAATATCAGGCTACAACCTACAGCATCCAACACTTTTCTAACCAAAGTTTCTGCTAGTACAAGAATTATCCAGAGGCAAAACTGCTTCTGATGAGTGACAGCCGAACAAGGCTGCACCACTGTAACTGTTACATGATTAATTTATTCATATTGCATCTTTTCAGACCACAGAGGGACCTTTGCTGTTTCCATTGTTGTAATTGGTAATTACTTTATTTTGATTAATTTTTTCCCCTACCCAACACACTGACCTCTCGGCCCCTTGTCAGACTTTCAGTATGTAGTACAGCTTCACCCTCCAGGATTTGTTGCTGTTGTTTGTGTAGTGCTAAATAGGCGCCAAAAAAGGAATCCCATAGTAAATGAGGCAACGCAAGAACAAAAAGGGTCTTTCAATTAATATAAACTGGTAAACAGTAATATTAGAAAGGTATTTAACCCAGATTTGGCCTGTGCATTGAAGCTGCTCACAGTCTTGGTAGGAGACAGTGGATTAGCCGTTTCCGCCCAGAAGCATTAGCCGACCAGACCATGACGTCAACGTTCTGTATCTAGACATCAACCCGCTGTGTAGTTTCAGTCAAGCAAACGCAGACCGTGTGAGTAATTCTGTAATGCTTTGACCAAATAACATGTTTTAAGGAGGAATATGTGTTGCTATGGTTACGTGGAGTGGCTCCCATGGGTGTGCCAGTGAATAGAGTTTCCTGCTAAAAGTTTTAAAGCAGGTTCTGAAAAACTGGACTATTTATCCATTCCACTCTGCTGTATTCAGCCATGTTCATTGTTTACAGAGAGACAAAGTCAATCTGACTGGTTGCAGAGAATATACACTACAGTGTGATTAAATCTTATGCTCCCAAGTTATGTACCAGTGTACACACCTCCCAAACAGACAGCAGTCCTTAGTGACTTTGTGGGAGTTCTCATATCCAAATGCTGCATGCACACTTCTTCCCTCCCGACATATTGCCATTATCTTAACAGCACAGCAGCGCTGTACACGTGTACTTAAGTGTTTGCCAGCTGTGTTTGGACACAGGCCAGCTGCCTGAGTTGCTTTGAGGAGAACATGATGTTTTTATTTGGAAATATGACAATAGCTCTGCAAATAAACAACTGACCTCACTACAATTGTACAGTCAGCGCAGAGCAACAAAACTTATTCTGGGATAAAAAGTGCCCACACAAACTCTGCTCCTCCATCATTCTAATACCCTTAACTCTTACAATGCCTCTGGTACTGTTTCTCAGATTTACTTGTGGCCCACATTTTGACAAATCCCATTAAAGCTGTTGACAGTGTCAAAGCACAATATAACAGCTATGCAAATGACTTTTCTCTTGTCACAGTCTGCCAAGAAATATAGGAGTGTATTACCTGAGGGCAGTGTGTCACAGGATTTACTGTTGTTGTTTCCTGGCCATATGCTACATCCACATGCAATGGCAAAGATATGTTACCAGATACTCGACGGAAAAAGTGGAGTGTTTTTCCAGCCAGTAATCCTCTTTTTTGACTGTGGAGAGACACAGGAGGCGTCATATGTTAAATCCGAGTTTAAAATCTTCAAGACAGGGTTGCCTGGGCAACTGGAATCTGTGAATACAGAAGAGAGCTCGCTGAGCATGTACACACAGCACACTCCCGTGGGGTTTTTGGGTGTCTAACTTCCTGCTGTTTAATCCACGAATGTAAGTGTGTAGGTTCAAAAACCATCTTTCAAAAAATGATCGTCTCTGTGTGTTGCAGTGTATAGTCATATGACTATACAATGCAACATGTCATGTAAATAATGTGTGCAAGAGAATGCAATAATTACCTGTCTGTCTATCTGCACTGCACATTTTTTGAAAATATTTTTTTCACAATCCTGTCTGTCTGTCTGTCTGTCTGCACTGCACACAGTGATATTTTTCCACAACTGTCAATTGTTCTTTTCACTGTTATCTATATCTTTGAATATAGGCTATGTGTTTTTTTAGCCCCTGTTATTATTTTATCCAAGTGAACAGAGAGCATCTGTGGCCGTATGCGGCTGCCTACATACTGCACCAGCGTCAGGGCATTCTTTTTTTTTTCTTCTGTTTTTGTGTCTTTTTTTATTATTATTGTGTGTGGCTGCTTCAAGCAATTCTTGTTGAAAATTCTGAACTTTTCAAAAAAGTCATCGGTGTTGTTACTGCAGCTGCTTTTCAACCATCAGATGAGGTGGGACTTGTCACCTTGATAACCAAGAAAATGGGGGAAAAGTTTGCTCTGGCCATGTCTGTCTATTCTTAGTGGTATGATAAGTCTGACAGAAAGTGTAATTGGACCAACAACGGCTCCTGGAGTGGATGAGATTCACCATATTATTGTCTCTCCGATGGATGTCATGTCATGAACCCTGTATCTCTCCTGCTTTACTGCTGTCAGGTTGAATGGTGACTAACTCGTCTATACAAAAGTGTGAGTGCAAGCATCCTTCAGTTTGTGCTCATGGTGGAAAAAATTGAAATAAATGGTAATAAAAAGCAAAGGTGCGATGCTAGTCCACCATTCAATGGCAGTGGGTGATATGTTGTCAAGATATTGTTATCATAAAAACACATCTCTCACGCAGGGTTCTTCTGATGTAGCACTCTCCAGCACAACTGCCAGCACTTTTCTGCCAGATAAAAACTCTTAAGTGTAACTTAACTGAACAAACTGTTACTCCGGAGCAGTACATTGTCATCTACCCTGGGTGGATGTGCAAAATTTTGTGTTTATTAGCATAACTCTTATGTCACAGTGAGCTGAGAAACACATAAATCCTTACTTGCATTTCCACATCATTTACAAAGAGTAGTACCATGGACAGATCTCCCTCATAGTGCCGCTAGCCATGGAGCAGCTGTAAAGGGGTTCCCCATCCTCTCAATGCAGCGTAGATTTCAGTTCAAACATGTTTTATGGTTTTGTTAACTTTACTGCAAGGAAATCCCATTTATCTATGGGATAACACAATGGAAGTCCGGACACTGAATTTAGTTAAAATGTTTGTGTTTGTTTTGATATTTTATTTTATACCATAAAGATTCACCTCAGGGTTACTCATCTTTACAACTTTTGTGTAAGCAAAAAGAGAAATGGGTCTACAAATTACATGCAATCACTAATGGATGGTATAATGTCAAGGGTCTGCATAGTCCCCTCAAGAGAATAAAAAATTATAATGAGCTCAAACATCTTAAATGTATGATAGCATTTATACAGGAAAGCCACCTGTCAGACACCGAGCATAAAACACTTAGGACATCTTGGGCAAGACACTACAGCCGCAGGTCGTCCACTAACCGGAAGGTCGGTGGTTCGATCCCAGGCTCCTCCAGTCAACATGTCGAAGTGTCCTTGGGCAAGACACAGTTGCCCCCCAGATGTGTCCATTGGGTGTATGAATGTGTGTGAATGGTTAGTTCCCGCGCTTTGCCAAGCGCTGTATGAATGTGTGTGTGAAAGGGTGAATGTGACCTACTGTGTAAAGCGCTTTGAGTGGTCCAAGAGACTAGAACAGCGCTACATAAGTGCAAGTCCATTTACCATTTACCATGCGTATTACTCATCCCATAGTTCAGGTAGGAGATGTGGGGTAGCCATACTGTTACATAGCTCCCTACAGTTTTCTATGCACTCAAAATGTACTGATAAGGAGGGGAGAATTATACTAGTGAATGGGTCCATCGGGGGAGTAAATGTCTATGCCGGTTTTCTGATTTATTTTTTTACACACGTTTATATATATATAAAAAAAAAAAAGGTGAATGCAGCGTGGATCTGGCTCTGTCTCCGATGCAGGCACATGCACCTGCCCTTTTTGCCTCGTATTAAAAAGTGCCCTTTTATGTGTTTTTGGATAAATAAATAAATTCCTGTTGTGCATGAAGATGTAAAAAAACGGCGGTATAAAAATGCCATGGTTATCTACCGTACGCATTTCATTGTAATACTGTGTCACAGTGTTGGGTGTGTGTGTGTTGAGCCTAAAGCCACTTCTCTGTCCGCTGCTGCTTTGCTCTGTCTCTAAGGCTACGTTCTCACTGCAGGTCTCAATGCACAATTCCGATTTGATTCTCTTCCTGGCTCCCGCCTGTGGCACACTTTCTTTTTTCAATCAACTTTATTTGTCATTAATTTACAAAACAGTGCAGCGCGGGTCAGAATGACGTCAGAGTCGCATTAATGCGACCTGGCTGTTCAGATTGCGGTCGCATTCAAAAAAATCCAATACGTATCTGAATCAGTACCACATTTAAAAGTGGCCTAATTCTGATTCAAAAATGTCAGATTCAAAAATGTCAGATTCAATGCGACTTGCTCTGTTCACACTGGATTCGGATTCGGATTCTGGTCACTTGTAACTGCAGTGTGAACGTAGCCCAACTGAGGGGCGGGGCTGCCCCACTCTGCACGCTCACATGCACGTCCAGAGAGGGAGAGAGGTTCAAGTCGCTGCCTCATCGATAACTCCATGTGTGCTGCACATAGATGAGACGTGACAGTGGAGCGACTTAAACCTTTGCGAGTTATAAATCCATGAACATAATAGTCTAGATGGAAACAGGGGTCTACGAGCACGGACTGATTTTTTTCCCCCACCTGTTTTTTCTTAATCATTAAAGTGTCTATTTTAAGATTCTGACAGGTACCAGGATGAAAAAATGTCCCATGGTGTTTATTTTTAACCCTTTACTGCCCCTATCCCAAATTCGAGGCTGAAAAAACTGAAAATGAAATTGGCATAGCTCTTTAAGTAAACAACTCACAGAGACAAATTAACACGTTTTTCTACACAATTTGGGGCCAAGGAATTCAATAGAATAGTTATTTTTAAGTTTTTAACACATCCTGACTTGATTTTGGGGCAAAAATATCAAAAATTAGCTGAAAATTCTAAAATCGTATGTATATTTTCCCCTATACCAAAATCCTTTGCACTGAATGAAAACATTTAGAGATTTTTCTTAATCTTTAAAGTGTCTACTTTAAGACCCTGACAGGTACCAGGGTGAAAAAATGTCCCATGGTGTTTATTTTTAACCCTTTACTACACCTATCCCAAATTCGAGGCTAAAAAAATTGAAAATGAAATTGGCATAGCTCTTTCAGTAAACAACTCACAGGGACAAATTAACACGTTTTTCTACACAATTTGGGGCCAAGGAATTCAATAGAATAGTTATTTTTAAGTTTTTAACACATCCTGACTTGATTTTGGGGCAAAAATATCAAAAATTAGCTGAAAATTCTAAAATCGTATGTATATTTTCCCCTATACCAAAATCCTTTGCACTGAATGAAAACATTTAGAGATTTTTCTTAATCTTTAAAGTGTCTACTTTAAGACTCTGACAGGTACCAGGATGAAAAGATGTCCCATGGTGTTTATTTTTAACACTTTACTGCCCCTATCCCAAATCAAACCTGAAAACACTGAAAAAGAAATCAGCATATCTCTTGAAGTAAACAGAGAGAGACAAATTAACACATTTTTTTACACAATTTTGAAACAGGGAATTCAACAAAATAGTTATTTTTAAGTTTTTAAACACATCTTGACTTGATTTGAGGACAAAAATATGAATAATTAGCTGAAAATTCTAAAATCGCATGTATATTTTCCACAATACCAAAATCCTTTACACTGGATGAAAACATTGAGATTTTTCTCAATCTTTAAAGTGTCTACTTTAAGATTTTGGTACAAGGATGAAAAAACGTCCTGTGGGGTTTATTTTTAACCCATTACTACACCTATCCCAAATCAAACCTGAAAAAACTGAAAGAAATCACGGTAACATCTTGAAGTTAACAACCCACACAGATGAGTTCTGTTTTAGGACTAGATTAAACTATCCCTAGATTAAGCTTGTCATCCTGAGGTTTGAGTGGTGACGATGTCCCAGGTGTGGCCCCCTCTGCTTTCAACGCTTCTAGGCCACTGGTGTTACTTATGGGTCCAGGAGGTGTCACGCCTCATTGCCCACAGCCATCGGCTTCCATGCTCTGCTGCTCCTGAGAGGGCTTTGATGGTCTGGCATTGGGCTTGGAGTCACATCCCAAGGTCCTTAAGTAGCCTGATGGTTGACTTGCCCACGAAGCCTCTGCAGCCGACTTCCACAGGGCAGCTGAGCCGTTCCACATCGGCTACCAGTTCTGTGTACTTAGGAAGACCAGAGGACGAGATCTAGTCTGTGGTTTGTTGTGACAATCTCAGATGGGAAGCAGAACCTTTGATTTAGATCTGCGACCAACTTCGAGTCTCGTTCACCTTTTTTTGCAGCCAACCAAAATATGCTTAAGGTTTGCAGGGGATGAACAGAGGGGGCAGGTGGGGTCTTCTCTGTACCACTGGTTTTAGGTTAGAGGGGGAAGGAAGGACATCATACGGTCCTCGTAAGATGAAACTGGTGTGAAATGCTTCCGTGCCCAGCAGCTCCCTCCAGGAGAATTTCCTCCTCAACTCAATGTAATGTAATCCCTTATTATTATCTTGACGCCTGCTCTTGTCACCACACCTCCTCAACAACCAGAGCACCGCATTGAGCTGGAGCTGCCTTGTGCCAGGATGGTCTGCTCTGTCCAAGGTCAAGGCCTCCCCTCCCCTGTTGCACAAGGCCAACGATGTGCACTGAGAGCTGTTTGGGCTACGCAAGGGTCACGGGATTCCCTAAGTGTCATTCCAACCTTACTTTGGAGCACTTGAACTCCTCTGCGAGACTGGACACAGGAAGATTGAGTATGCCTCTTCGATACAGCCCAATGATCTTGGGAGTCCCAGCCACTTGAGTGGATGTGACTATAATCAACTAATGAGCTAATCAACCTCTCTAGCTTTTCGACCGCTGAGATTGGGACCTCGTAGATGGTCAGAGGCCACATCAGCCTGGGTAGTAGATCTTCATCCTACCTGGGAGCATGGTCTTGTTGATACGCTCAAGGCCACTTATGGTTTCCTGCCTAAGCTGGTCCACTTGCTCTGTGTCCTTGAGGGTGGCATCATACCAATTACCAACGTCCAAGACTCTTTACTGGCTTCTCTGGCATTGTTGGTTTAGGCTCTTTGTCAACGTAAAACCTGTGTCTGACAGCTTTCCCTTGACAACTGAAATGCTCCTGGACTTGCTCGACTTTATTTCCATCCGGGCCCACTGGATGTTGTCCTGCAGCTTGTTCAGCAACCGTGTGCCTTGGTTGTGGTGAGTATGGTCATATCATCCATATACGCTCTGATCGGAGGGAGATGAAGACCAGTTTTGAGCTTGAGCCCACCTACTACCCACCGGGAGTCTCGAATGATGACCTCCACTGCCATCGTGAAGGCCAGAGGCGAGATGGTGCATTGCCATTAGCCCTCTTTCCAGCCGTTGCCATGCTGTAGTGTACTCGTCTGTTGTAAGCCATATAGCTGCACGTGTTGGAAGTAGGATTTGATGAGGCTGGTGATTGCTTCTGAGACGCTGTAAAAGTGAAATGCTGCCCAGAGGAGACCGTGAGGAACGGATCCAAAGGCAATGGCAAGGTCCAAGAACACAACATTGAGATCTTTTTCATCCTTTCTGACGGCTTGGATTTGGTGCCTCATGTTTGTGTGCTCCAAGCAACCTGAGAAGCCTGGAATGCCTGCCTTCTGCACTGAGGTATTGATGTAGTGGTTCCTGTCCAGGTAGACAGTCAGCCTATGAGCCACTATGCTGAAGAAGATTTTGTCGTGGTCATTGAAGAGGCTGATTTGGCGAAACTGGCTGATATCCGCAGAGTCCTTTTCCTTGGGGATTAGGATGCCTCCTGCCCTCCACCACGCAGTTGTGATAGAAAGTGTAGTACCTCTGGTGCATTCTTATAAAGCCGGTATGGGACTCCATTGGGCCCAGGAGAGGATGCAGCTCTTGCCCAATGTACAATCCTCTCCACTTCCACTTGGGAGGGCTGATGTCCAGCTGATGTTCAGGGGGATGTATTGGTGGCATATCGAGTGGAAGAGTTGTCTGACTAGAGCGCTGGCTGTCCATGTGGTATTTAGGTAAGCTTCGAGATCTTCCATCGCTGTTTTGAGTTTGCCACTTGTGTTCTTTGTGAAAAGACTCTTTACAAACTTGAAGGGGTCCTTGAAGAAGTTTGATCTTCCCTGCTCCTTCGTTTTACACCTCCTTCTCAAGTTCTCAGCTCTCCTCAACGATCGGTTATTGATTTCTGGTTGCAGCAGGTTAATTCCCTCCTTCTCCTCCTCTGGACCCTTCATTGTTTTTTCAGCTGCCTCCTCTCCTTGATAAGCCGTTCAATCTCCTCCTGTCTCCTGGACTTCATCAGGGTGGTTGATGTTTTCTTCTTCTTGTCTGTAGTTCCGAAGCGGTCAGCACCATAGTTGTAAATCAGGTCTCCCATTCTCTACTCTGGGGGTGTTTTCTTCCTTGAATTCTTCGTAGCCAGGGGTGGGCAGGATCTGTACACGAGCAGTGCCAGGTCCCTCCCACTATTGGGAGCTAGCCTATGGCAACCCTGGTTAACCTCAAGAGCTTTGCTACCGTAATTTCTTTTTCAGTTTTTTCAGGTTTGATTTGGGATAGGTGCAGTAAAGTGTTAAGTGTTTCTTCATCCTGGTACCTGTCAGAGTCTTAAAGTAGACACTTTAAAGATTAAGAAAAATCTCTAAATGTTTTCATTCAGTGCAAAGGATTTTGGTATAGGAGAAAATATACATACGATTTTAGAATTTTCAGCTAATTTTTGATATTTTTGCCCCAAAATCAAGTCAGGATGTGTTAAAAACTTAAAAATAACTATTCTATTGAATTCCTTGGCCCCAAATTGTGTAGAAAAATGTGTTAATTTGTCCCTGTGAGTTGTTTACTGAAAGAGCTATGCCAATTTCATTTTCAGTTTTTTCAGCCTCGAATTTGGGATAGGTGTAGTAAAGGGTTAAAAATAAACACCATGGGACATTTTTTCACCCTGGTACCTGTCAGAGTCTTAAAGTAGACACTTTAAAGATTAAGAAAAATCTCTAAATGTTTTCATTCAGTGCAAAGGATTTTGGTATAGGAGAAAATATACATACGATTTTAGAATTTTCAGCTAATTTTTGATATTTTTGCCCCAAAATCAAGTCAGGATGTGTTAAAAACTTAAAAATAACTATTCTATTGAATTCCTTGGCCCCAAATTGTGTAGAAAAATGTGTTAATTTGTCCCTGTGAGTTGTTTACTGAAAGAGCTATGCCAATTTCATTTTCAGTTTTTTCAGCCTCGAATTTGGGATAGGTGTAGTAAAGGGTTAAAAATAAACACCATGGGACATTTTTTCACCCTGGTACCTGTCAGAGTCTTAAAGTAGACACTTTAAAGATTAAGAAAAATCTCTAAATGTTTTCATTCAGTGCAAAGGATTTTGGTATAGGGGAAAATATACATACGATTTTAGAATTTTCAGCTAATTTTTGATATTTTTGCCCCAAAATTAAGTCAGGATGTGTTAAAAACTTAAAAATAACTATTCTATTGAATTCCTTGGCCCCAAATTGTGTAGAAAAACGTGTTAATTTGTCTCTGTGAGTTGTTTACTTAAAGAGCTATGCCAATTTCATTTTCAGTTTTTTCAGCCTCGAATATGGGATAGGGGCAGTAAAGGGTTAAAAATAAACACCATGGGACATTTTTTCATCCTGGTACCTGTCAGAATCTTAAAATAGACACTTTAAAGATTAAGAAAAAACAGGTGGGGGAAAAAAATCTGACCGTGCTCGTAGACCCCTGTTTCCATCTAGACTATAACTTCCTTGTCGGTTCTGACAAGTCGCCTTCCACTTATTCAACAAGCTTAAATACGAGTCATATTTCAGAAAAGCGCCCATCTGTGTTTGTTTATCTAACTACTTGTTAATAAGAGTTAAGAACCCCACTCCTCTGTCTACCGTTAACTAAATTTAGTGAACAACAGCAGCAAGAAGAGGAATCACTCACTCAGCTTGATTTCACTGACTTTGAATTTGTTTCCAAATATTAAATGTATTGTGCTGTTGTAAAGACCTGTAGGTATGCAGGCTTTATCTACAGACTAAACAGTAACTGTGCTGCACATACTGCCCCTATAATCATGTGCACGCCCCTCCTCCATGCTCCACCATCCCCTGAATCTTCCCACAGGATAAGTTAACACCTGTGGGAATTAACTTTCTTGCTAAACAATTTTATGAATTTATGAAGCCAACTTTCAGGCTGTATTGTCTGGACACAGCAAGAGATAGTAATATCCTCTATTTTCAAGTGTGCCTGCTTCAGCTGTTAACATAACTCAAAAAAATAAAGAAAAGATGGAGAACATTTACTATGGTGACTATTTAGTTTTCCTTTCATCTGCTGTAAGGGCCTGTGCTCACTGTGTTATTGAGTTAGTGTGCAGAACTTGGCAATTTGTTTCTGTCCTCTGTTGACTACTTGTTTGACTGCAGCATTATCAAAAAGACAGATTGAGACTCTGCCTCATTGCCACTGCAGTTGGCAACAACCTCTGGTCATAAGCTAATATACATACACAATAACATCACGTTTATGCGCCCTTTGAAAACAACAACCCCTAAACACTTAAGATTGTCCTATAAATTGGGGAAGAAAACTTTGGGTAATTATCCATTCTACACTAGAGATGGTCAAAACAGTTCTTTATAGAGTACTGAATCACTAGAATCAGTTCATTAAAAAGGGTTTGTTCAAAATATTTGTTCACCGAATCGTTCAGTGCTTGGTGGGAGCCCTGACTGCATGGTGCAAGGTCTGACACCGAGGATCCACTGAGAGTTCTTGACAGACGCGGTGCCTCTCCAAAACAGATGTGTTGGTAGGCGGGAACCAAGGGGGGAGTTGTGACTTCTACAAGTCAAGACCACTTCCGCGTTCAAAAAACTGCAGTTCTCCGGCGGCCACTGGGGGCTGGGACCTGGGTCTAAATGGTGGCATGTCGGAGTGGTGCGATGTCGGAGTGGCGGGATATGGGAATGACAGCATGTAACCGTACTACACAGACGTTTTTTTAAGTGACACAACAACACGTTCGCAAACAACACAACTACACATTCGTGAAAGTGTCATTCACTGAATGTACTACTCAAAATAGTGATGTAGTGTTTGTGTCGTTCATGAACGTCTGTGTAGTACGTTCACTGTGTTGAACGGATCACTGAACATGCAGCGTTCCCTCTCATGAGAGGATCTGATCTCTGATCTGGTCTCCGCCACCCGATTTACACGTGATTCATCGTTTGCATGGACCACCCAGCAGTTCCACTCCCGGCCTGCGCACTGACAAATGAATGAATCGGTTCAGGAAGTAATTTAGTTCAGTTCGTTCAGTGCTTTTGAACAAAACATTCACAACAACACAACACAACATTATTCTACACTCTCAATGTCCAGGATGGGCTGTTGGGCTTTTAGGTTCCTGTTGTGGTCATTGTCTTTCCCAGTTTTATGTCTGTTTTAAATCAAAGTCTAGCAAATATAATTTCAAGTTTAACATTTATAATACATAACATGATACATTTAGTCCTTTGAAGCAAAATGTCACCAACATATACAAAGATATTTGCACTCCCTCTTCTAAAGGTTTAAAAAAAAAAAAAAAAGAGGTGGCCTGCCCCTTTAAAGAGTGGCACAAACCTGTCCTCTTTATTAGCCTGCCGCTCCATGCCGAATATGGTGCCCCAAGGGGAATGAGAGATAAGGTGATATGGATCACTGCACTGCAACCTTCCTCTTTGAGGATGTCACTGGGGCAAATACGCAGCCTGTTAAACATGGAATGATAATTACACACTTCATGTCAGCAAACTACTAGATGAGTCCCTTTTTATCCACAAATGCTAATGGAAACAAAGGGACTGATCATTGTTGTGCCTGTCTGAGAGCCTTGGCTGCTAATGGCAGCGACAGTGATGACAATGGGATATTTTGTTTCTGTGCTGCTAAGAATGAATAATGGCTCCTAATTGTAAGTATCTCCCAGAGATCCCCAGGTATCTATCAAAAGCATACTCTGTATCTAATTAATTAGGTAATTCAACAAATGATTATATGGAAAAACTCTCCACGAGATCATTTGCTTTTCCCCGACTGACTAATTTTCTCTCCATGACAGAAGGATTAAATATATCTGAATAGTTGCATAGCACTTCTTCATCTTAACACGTACTGTGAGCATCAGGGTGCAGTATATCACTATAGTGCATCACAGAGGTGTTGTATGGTACATTTATTTTTCAATCTTTTTAGTGTTTTAAACCTGGAATTGGTTAGTCAGCAGTATTAGATGTGATAGCAGAACTTATATTGGCCCAGGTTCTCTAAAATAGTTAAACATCTTTGTTAAATGAAAGATAAGAGTTGATATATATCCCATTAACAATGGCCATCTGGATGAAAAAGATTAAAATTTTGATGGCAAAGTAATTGCTCGTGCTTCACACTTTTCTTCTTTTTTTATGCTATAACTGCAGCTCTTCAAAATTTCACCCTGTCCTGAAAATTGACCATGTCCCCATCAAAATCATACCAGACTTTTGAAATCCATCCTCACTATCACAGAAGGATCAAACAAGAAAGTGATTACTTAGCGATTAGGAGTGGATCAGGGCCTCTCTGTGACATCTGCATCAGAGCAGGAAGTCATTTCCATGCCAGAAGAGTCTTAGCAGTGGCCTCTGCTCTGCCTCAACGCGCCACACAGTCAGCTCCTCCAGGGCCATGAAAGGAGGAAAACAATTACTTATTTAGCTCTTTATATATTTATTTACTTGTTTACTTCCTTGCCTGTTTATTTGGATAGACCGTGATGAGATGCACTTCCAAATGAGGGAAAACCACCCACATACAAACAAATGACATAATGTCAACCCTTCACTGCTTTGCAAAGCTATTCATTAATTCATTTAGCTTGTTTTTATACTGTAGTTGCAAAGTCAGAAACATAAATACGTAGGGCTGTCAGCCTCCCGCTCCTTAGTCCTCTGTGTCACACAGGTCTGTTGCTGTGGAGGTAAACACATCGGTGAGTCATACTCACATATTTCTTCATTACTGCAAACATGACCACCTGTGTTCTTTGATTTAGTCCCACATGCATTTCTTCCTGCTGCTGCAAATACTCACTAGGACACCAAATGCCTTTTAATCCACAGAGGAGGGTCATTTACTGCTACTTCTGTAGAACAATGATGCAAGCGACCTATGTGAAGCTATGTGAAGTGGTAAATACAAAGGCTATAAAACAAAATAACCAGCGCTACAAATAACCTACGTGTGTCTCCATTGTCTAAGTTTAGCGATACTTCTCAGAGTTGCATTTTTACAATCGGGAGTCATGCAAACATGACGTACCACACGTCTGTTCCAGTCAGTCGCTCTGCCAGTGATGCAGTGTTTGGATCAGCGTAAAAACAAACACACCACCAGTATGTGTGACACCCATTAAGCAGTTTTTAAAGGAATTGTTATTTATGCCTAGATTTATGTGTTCTTTTTCAATTGTGTCTGACTGTCAAACTAGACAAAAGTTAACGTCTTTCTTTAGCTGTGTTCATTTATGTTTTACAAAGGGTTTAACCTGAAACAGGCCTTACAACAATAATAATCACGTCATATCCATACAGATGTACACACAGTACAGTATATATTGTATACAATGATTATTCGTTTTACAGTAACACACTGGTATCAGTATCAGTACTCGGTATCGACCGATACCCACAGCTCAAGTATCAGAATTGGATGGGAATAAATGTTATTAGATCAGCTCTAATTTCAAGCCAACCCATTCACATAAGGAACTCCATATTAATAAACCTGATGAGATATGTTTTATAAGTTTTCCTATTAAAACTATAAGAATCCTCTCATCTAGTTATGCTGCACTGAAGTGACCTGAAAGTTGAGAAACTTCAACTGTGAACTGTCTGATATAAGTTGCAAATGTCTTTAGGAAAGAGGTAATTATATTTCCAACTTCTCGCTGCCCACTGCTGCACTCACATATCTCGTGCCTTAGCATAATGCCATGTGACAGCCATTTAAAATGTTCCACATATACAACTAGATGTATGTAATATGTGTTTGCCTGGTCCTTCAGTCTGATCACATTTAAAAAGAGCGTCATGATGCAACATCTATGTGGGAGCAGAAACCATTAAACAAGACTTTGGAGTATATAGAAATGGGTCATTACAGCAATATTTGTCAATGTGAGCAGTGTTGTATGTATCTGTATCAAGGGAACTAAAAAAACACAACAACAAACACATCTAATGCACGACAATGTCCAAATGATTCAGTGCTTGATATTATGTAAGAGGGGAATTCTTTCTATTGATTGCTATCTACAAATTTAGACATCATAACATCCATCCATCCATCCATCCATCCATCCATCCATCCATCCATCCATCCTTCCTTCCTTCCATCCTTGCTGTATCTAATGCTTTCATGGTCGGTTACCTCGACTACCTCAGCACACACTGCACACACTCATCAGGGCACCAGTTGTCAGCACTTAAAGTCCCTGGAAAGTGAAATTGGAGTTTTGTTTCAAAATATATTAAAAGTGTTCGAAATGTATTGATAAAAACATGCAAAAAGACTCATTTCTGTGCAGTGCTTAATTTTAGAGGTTAGGGTTTCACAGTTTCACTCTGCTTCAGTGGTCTTTGTTTTTAAGGGCAGGCTTACAGAGGGGGCGCCGTGACGCACTGGCGTCCCTACTTTCATAACTCCTCCCATGTGCACAGTAATATTATAAATACTTCAAGAATGCCAACGAGCGTCTGCTGCCACTACCTCTGGAGCTACCAGCGCCGCCGGAGCTACCAGTCCTCTAGCTTGGTCTCTGTCTTAATAAAATGTAATGCAGACTTATCAGGTCATTGTAGACAAACATGTATTTATTGTTGTAAATGTGGTGTTATTTGAACATAGTCTATACAGATCCCAGAGGCAGTGCTGCTCTTATGTGAAACATGAAGCTCCACTTTTAATTCAAACAAACTAATGAGACTGCCACCGTGGGACCAGCCGGCGCTCGGTGGCAAAACTCTAAAAGCCCAAACAGCCACAGTCCAGGTGAACCTCTGCAGCGTCCGTCCCACAGCTCACCGACACAGCAACGGCTACACCGGCAACAACACTGAGGGCCGCCGCCGTCAGCAGATGAATCTCTGCTTGCCCTGATAGCATTAGCTCGGCGGCTAGCGCTAGGCCCGTCGTCCTGTGCTGACGGTGGCGGCCCTCATTGTTGTTGTGGTGTAGCCTTCAAGGCTCCCGTTGCTGTGGTGGTGAGCCGTGGGTCCGATGCTGCAGTGGCTCGGGGTGAACGGGACGAACGGGGCTAGCCGCCGAGCTAACGGTTAGCGCAGGGCTAGTCGAGCTAACGCGTTAGCGACGGGCTATTAGCCGCCGAGCTAACGCTATCAGGGTAGCGGAGATTCGTGTGCCCCCAGCATATTTCCCTCACTGCTCAGTGTGTATCCGAGACATTCAGATAAGAGCTGGACTCAGACTCAGGCTCAAGCCCGTAGCTGCTCGGGTACGATGTGACAGTTAGCAGCCAGTGTTGCCAACTCCTCAGTAAGCAAAGTCGCTATTGGCTGTCGTAAAAGTCGCTAAAAGCCGCTAAATGACGTCATTATCTCAGCGGGGGGGGGGGGGGGGGGGGGGGGGGGGTGCGCCGGCGGCCAGCGGCCAGCGGCGCTCTTCATGTCTGTGGCGTGGAGCAGAGCGTCCCTGAATGCAGCGGAGGCAGCTCCGTGACATTACTGTGTGTATGCTGACTACCTGTGAGTGCCCGCGGCAGCGCCGCTGCTCGTTGAAAACAGCTGTGATAACGTGATTTCAGGTCCAGAAATGTTTGTAATATCACGGGAAAAAGTCGCTAGATTTGTCGCTAGTCGCTTTTGACAAAAAAAGTCACCAAGAGGGGTTGGAAAGTCGCCAGATTTAGCGACAAAGTCGCCAAGTTGGCAACACTGTTAGCAGCAGGCCATTTGATTGACAGTTGAAACTTGACGAAGCTCAGCAAGTGGGCGGGGCTTCTGTGCCTGCAGCAGACATCCAGAGCTGCGAGAACTGCCTCATTTAGTCATGATTTTAAAACCTAATTTCACCTACTAAATGCATTTTTCTAGCATCCAAAATTGGCAGGATGGTTAATAGGACATATGTCTGGGATGTGATTAACTCAGAAAACGAATCCAGTGTCACTTTTCAGGGACTTTAATAAAGATCAGGAGTTATTAAATGCTGATTAAGGTCAATTAATGGACACAGTTCGATCAGTGTGCCAGTTTTAGGAGTCTAAAGTCTAAGTTCCCAAAAAAGATGCTTTGAAATCTGCATTAACTTTTTTCAAGAATGAGAAATAAAATAATCGTAAGTGACATCTTGTTATTGAAACATATTTGTCCCAGGTAAATTAATTATTAAATCAATATGTCCAACTATAAAGAAACGTGTTTCTTTGTTGCTTTACAACAACACAACATCTCAATATGAGGCGAACTGCAGGAGGCTTCTTTGCTTTTTTGTGTTCCAACAAATAAACAGATCATTTTTTCAATGATTTTTTTTCCTGTTGTTGTTGTTGATCCCTTCAAACAAGGCTTTGACCTCATTGCAAGGTAGCCTGGGGCCAACCGCCCCTCTCCAAAATCACCCCGTCTGAAAATTGCATTCTCTTTGGCAATTCATAAATTGTTCACATTGTGAACCACTACTCTGCAAGCTTTAGTATTACGAGTTACACAATAATGTTGCAATCTGGGATTGAAATCATACTATATTGCGGAATCCCACTTGTGTGTGTAAATAGATCTAAAGGTTATCTCCTTTGCTGTTGAGAAATGCATTGATAGGTGTAATGATGCAATATAACACATCACAATGGAGGATAAGCTATTTTAAAAGCCCAAAACTAATACACATTTCCGGTTTTTAAATGACCTCGTCCTGAAGTCTGTGTGGATTTTTAGGTGGGTTTTTGGTCAGATGACTGAAACAAGTTCTATGGTTATTGCAATCCCAAGACATCTCTTCAAAAAGGCTGGCTGCTATCGCTCTGACAGCCTTGTTGTGTTTATTCCCTTCCTTTTGTAAACTATTACTAATACTAGGAACGGATTTGTAGATGAGTGAGAGCTAAATCAAACTACAAGTTGGAGGCTTAGTGGTTGTGATATTGAAGGCATCCCATCATGTTGTGGTTTGTTTAGAGTCTAACATTAGCTTTTTACTTCCCCTTTTTTTAGGTTTGTAAAAGGTCATAGTTTGTCATATTGTAATACTGATCATGCTGAACGAATCATGCATGTACTGTATCTGGGCGGCAGTGGCTCAGGCAGCGGGCTGTCCAATAACCAGAGGGTTGGCGGTTCGAATCCCGCTCTCTCCCAGTCTCTGTCGTAGTGTTCTTGGGCAAGACACCTCGTGTGAATGCCGTTTGGCGCACAATGGCCGCCACGCTTCTGTCAGCTTACCACCACCAGTGTGAATGTGGTATGAATGAGAAAAAATGTCAGCACTCATGATAGAAACGTATGACACTTATTAAACGCACAGCAGTGTCAAACGGACGCGTTTCAGCGTTTGGCTTTCCTCAGTGTGAATGAGCTGAATGGGTGTAGCCCATATAACATTCAGGACCTCCCTGAATACCACCAGCTGGCATGAATCAGTCAAACAATTAATCATAAATATTCACAACATGACAAAGATAATACAACAAGTGACTATTCAGAACCTACAATACAATTAATAAGATGACCACCTTCAGTATGTAACAGATATAGTAAAATATGAAGCCACCTACACAACCAAATATATCACATGGTGAACATCACAGGCATCAAACATCATGGACTAAGAATCAGGTTAGAATAATTGCTTAAAAACAGTATAAATAATCAAAAAGAAATTTAAAAAAATTGAAGAAATATCGAGTGTGAATCCTCTCAGCAGGAAAACTCGTGATAACAACTCTGGACTCATCTACTCAAAACAAGGCAGATAAAACTACATACTCACAATGCTCAATGTGTGCATGTAGTACTGTTTGCTGGTCGTATACAGAATATTCACACAATCATTTACATTCTTCATAATTACAAAAACAATCAAAAATACATTCATAAGAAACAAGAAAGTATCAGTTCTTCATTTAAGCCCGTGGGATATTCGGTCTGCAAGTATCCAGCAGGTAGCAGGCTTCCCTCTGTAAAAGTTTCTTCTCTCTATCCCCTCCTCTACCTCAATCCCCATAAAACATAAGCTACAAACTCCATGGCCGGCCTGATTAAAATGCCTGCCAACCAGATATTTTTCATTACCATTTCTAATGTTACTTTTGTGTTCGGATATTCTAATCCTTAGCTCTCTTTTGGTTTTGCCAAAGACCACAAGGGCATTTCAACAGGTAAACCACATGTGTGGACCGACATGTTATTCTGTCCCTGATTTTTTTATTTCTTACCCGTGTGGGGATGTGAGAACTGATCCCCTTTAATGATAGCATTACAGCTTATACAATTTAAACAGGGGAAATTCCAATTGAAATTGGAGAACTCAAAAAGTGACTAGGTTTGACATAAAGATATGTTTTAACGAGTTTGTCGCTTAAGTTGTATGATCGCTTTGTAGCAAAAAATGGATGGTTAACAAACTCGTGGCCCACCACAGGATCATTTGATAAAATGTGCCAGTGTGCCTGTTTTCTGGGAGGAGGGGGACTGGACACTAGCAGACTGTCCCTATCTTTTGATCGGACCCTTGACAGGCTGACATTCAACAGACCCTGGTCGTATCCCTTCTCTTGGAATCGGGTGCACATAACTTCTGCCTGCTTTTCAAATTCTTCATTGGAGCTACAAATCCTCTTTACTCTTAACAGCTGGCTATCTTTTTTAGACTATGTGGATGGTAGCTCGAGAAGTGCAAGTAATTATTCCTGTCAGTCTTCTTTCTAAAAACAGTGGTCTGTAACATTTCAAATGTGTTTACACTCACATCCAAAAACGCCACTGTTTCTCTGTTAGCCTCCAGAGTGGAAGAGATAGTGGGAGCTCGAGAGTCAAGATATGATTTGAACAGTTCTAGTTCTTCTGTTGTGCCAGTGAACACAAAAAAGATATCATCAATATATCTAAACCAGCATTTCACAAGAGCAAAAAATAAAGAAAAAGGTTGTTATTATATACATGGTCCTCTTCAAACTTCCCCATGAATAAGTTTGCGTAATTTGGGCTGAATGGACTGCCCATAGACACACCCTGTTGTTGTAAATAGAAAGTGTTTTCAAACCTGAAGTAATTCTTAGTGACGACCACTTCAGACAGTTCCAACAACAGCTCAGTGGCTGGTATTTGTTGTCCCCTTCAATTTAAATACTAGTGAAGAGCCTCCAGTCCCTCTTTGTGGGGCACATTAGTGTATAAGCTTGCAATGTCTATAGTGCACAGCCAATCGGAGTCAATGATCCCACTTACAGATTTTAACTTCCTCAAAAAATCTGAAGTATCACTTACATAAGAAAGCAAATTCGTTACCAGAGGTTTAATATGAAAATGTACAAATTGGGAAATAGGCTCTGTCAGGGACCCAATACCAGATACGATGGGACGCCCCGGAACAGGTTCCTGACAACTTTTGTGTATTTTAGGTAACGTATAGAAAATAGTACGTACTGTATATAGGATGGTCTTGCATCATAAATTTGTGTTTGTCTTGTGATATAGATTGATTAGTGACTGCCAAATCAAGGATATTTCTGAGAATTTCAATGTGGGATCAAAGCTCAAGGGTGTGTAAAAGTCTGCATTGCTTAATTGATTCATAATCTCAGTACAATACGAGTCTTTGTTTTGTAGCATAATTGCGCCTCCTTTATCTGCCTTACGTATCACAATAGACTCATGCTTAAAAAGGACTTGAAGAGCCCGTCTCTCTTGTGGTGCTCGGTTAGAATGACATTTATTCGCATCAGACAATGAAAATAATAATTTTGTTCTCTGTGGTAATGGTTACTGTACGCGCTTTGGGTATCGGGTAACAATAGAAAAACACTATATAAATGTAATCCATGATTATTATTATTATTGGTGTGGGTGAATGCCTTTTATTGGCTATAGTTTTGCCGGGTTGTATTATCTTATGTTGGTTCCTTCACTCCTCGACCCCTGCTGGGTCATGACAGTATCTTTTTTTGTTTGTTGCAGAGCTCCTTTTCCACGGTAACCCAAAAGCCAGTGTGAATATCCCATTGGCTTATTGTTAGGGAAACCACGGTGAAGCTAACATCCGGGATAGCCTATGAAAATATGTCATCACGGTGGCACTTTATTGTAAATACACATGAATCCTGTGTGGCTCTAACTTGTTTGGTGGTGAAACAGGTCCCACATTTTTTGCATTCAGCAGATTCATTCATGAACTTGTTAGAGAGCAGAGGCACACGGAAAGCAAAAATTCACAAATACCACATATCAGGTTCAAAACTTTCTCCCAGAAATTACGTTTATATAAATCTTACCCAAGAGTGACTAAGGAGGTTGAGGTTGAGGTTGAGTTCAGTGACAAATGGTGCTTTCAGATGAACGTTCCTTCTTGTACTTCAACAATCACAGCAGAATGTTTCTTTATTAAATACTGACCATGATCTTACCTGAACCTGAACCAAATGCTGTACGCTGAAAAAGTGTTCAATTTTGTTTGAGTTTCCCTGTTTTGGAAGGGGACAAACAAAATCCTACGTGAGGGATCATTTTACAGTCTGCAACTTGCCAGGTTCTATTACCCACCAATAAGTAAGTCCACATGCTGATAGAAAAACACAATCCAGACGACTCTACATTTCTAACAAAACACATTTGAGGTTGCAGATTACTTGTGTATGAACAGGGTTAATGGGGTATAACCTGTTGATTAAGGGGGGAAAAAAATCACGACCACCCTTCTGTTGGTAAAATTAATTTGTGTTAATTCTCTGTACTGTGGGATTTCATATTTTGCACATTAACAAACTCTAGATGTTTGCTAATACAAGTTGCAATTGAATGCATCACTGCCAGCAGTCACAGATAGTAGAATAAAACATTAATTATTAGTTGAATTGAGATTCATACAGTATTCTCTGCTTACGAAAAAGCCACCAGTATCTGCTTCTGTTTCTTCATTGCTGACTTGAAGGTGACTTGTAACAGACAGCCTTGATTTCCATCTTAAATGTGTGCACACAGGTGAGTTAAACACTTTGAAGTTGCAACATTGAGCTTCACTTCTTCCTTTGAAATCTTACCTTTGCGTTAAAACTGCTTCTATTCACTCATCCATTAGTTTTTCCTTCAGTATCTTCTTCCCTTTAAGATTTTCACTGAGTGGATGGGTCATCGGGCCATAAGATTAATCATGAAGGGCATACTTTAAATTAGAAGTTAACATGAATATATGAAGTAAATTCTTAGATGTGTAGATTGACCTCAGTGTAAGTGTTTGCTTTGAGGGGCTTTGAAGCCCAATGTGCTCTTTCTTTTGGGTCATTAGGTTTGAAGGGCCCACATTTTTTAAAGTGAGATTGGTCTGATTACAAAGCAGACACAGGTTCTATATTAATGTTGTGAAAGTATCTTGGGTCCACAGAGAAACATACACAGCATGTATTCAGTAATTGAGCCTTATAACCAGCCCTCAGGACTTATGTACCCTTCAATTAAAACAGGACATGTATAAAATATGGTACCTCTTATCATCTTCATCTGAAAAAAATCCCTCTGGAAAAAAAGGGAAAAAAAGTTCCTATACCAGGGTTTACAAAAAATTAGACCTTTTCTGTTTAGATTGTCGAGTATAAGCAATAGAACCATTAAGTTTGATAAAATGTTGCTTCTTAAAAGTCTGTACTTACCTGACAAAAATCCATTGTGCAAAGTATCAGCGACAGTTGTACAGAATTTGCGGTGTGTGTATAAATTTCATTGTCAGATAAAGATACACAGGCACAAAACTCCTACAATGGAAAACTAATGACCAAGAACCTTGGTCTTTGATCACCAACATGTTAAGGTTTCTGTCGAATTTGAAGGGCTTTCTCTTGAGGAAGCAAGATGTTGTGTTCACAAGGTCAAAACCATGCTTTCATCATGAGGTCACTATGAACCTGACCTTTGAACTTTGACCTTTACCCACCAAATTCTAATGGGGTTGTCCTTAGCTGTGTCCCAATTCAGCAGCTGCATCCTTTGGAGACGGCATGTGAAGGCCTATTACGTCCCGGCATCATGACAAGGCCTGTCCCAATTCGAAGGCTCCTCCAAATGTGGCCAGCAAATCCTGCCTTCCTTTCCTTTCCAGGAGGACGCATCACACCTATCCTTTGTGGCTTCCCGCATCCCAAGATTCTTTGTGCACCGTTATTATTAGCCACCTAGCATGTTAGCTAGAATGTCTGCAATGTAGCCGTGGTAGCCCCGCTCTGCAGGCGGCTTGGAGGCATGGTCCCCACTGAGCAGGGGTCTCATTTATAACCGTTGCGTACGCACGAAACGGGGCTGAAAGTGGCGTACGTGACTTTTCACGCCAAGGTTGTGATCTATAAAAAACAAACTTGACGGGAGAATGTGCGCAGCTCTAAGCAAACTCTGAGCCATGCGTACGCATGGTTTGGAGGAAAAGAGGAATTGGCGACACAGACGGTGGTGAACTGAAGTCAGACTCAGGAAATGATGATTGAGAAGAACGATTATGTTTTTATTATCGGCCGTCACACATTTAATTTCAACCCGTATGCGTTAGATCCATGTTGCCACGGTGATTTAATTCAACAGCGTTATTTTGCATCGGACTGATGTTTCAGAAACATCTTCTTAGAATCTAACTTAAAATTCAAAATCAAAATTCCTTCTCTATATTTTATATAAATACATGGTGTAAATAACTATATGTTTCTATGATACTGTGTGAACATATGATCGGGAGTCAATTAAATCTCAAACCCTGGGGAAAAAAATCCAGTAATCGTTCGCACAATTGTTACATTCTGTTTTCTTGTTATCAAGAGAAGTGTCATGTTTGATCATTCCTCAGAATGTAACTGATTCCGCTAATTATTCAAAGTTTTATCGATCAGTCTAATTACTGTAAATATATACAGCGGTGAGCCCCGTGCGTAATTCTGCACCACGGCACCGCTGGAGGAGAAAGGAGGGAGAGGGAGACCATGATGAATGGTTAATAACTTGTTTCAGATTAGAACTGTTGTCATTGTTGTAACTATGTGCCGAACCGGGTCCAGCATTTGAGAGGGCAGCGCACCAAAACAACACCGCGTGCGCTCTGAGCCGCTGACGCCGTTAACAGCTGCAGCAACACGTCACGTCGCCACTTTCACACCTGCAGCTAATTCACAGCACCGACAGAACAACAGCACGTCAGGCTCATTGACATGCAGATCGCATTCATGTGGTGGTTTGCATTGACCATCTACGGTTAAAACAGGGCGTGTACAGGGCGGAACGTGAAGTGGATTCAGCTGCGCACACTTGTAGGAACTCTCTGATTTATAAACTGAAGTTTGCTTGCAAGTGTGCGTACGCAGGGTTTAATAAGTCTGAATATTTACTGGCGCACGCAAAACTTGGCTTTTGGGCGTACGTACACTTTTAGTAACGATCCCACACACAGTTTTATAAATGAGACCCCAGGGCTCTGCTGGCCGCATAGCCCAAGGTCGGTAGCTGTAGGAAGTGTAAAAAATCCGCCCCTTTCAAATGTTTAGTGATAGGAGCTTAATTGCATTCGGACTCGATCAGGAAATGCTCCAAAGGCTAGAACGTCCCATTTACATAGATTACTACGAAGCTGTTGCCTTCTTACACCATGTAGGCTGGGTGCTCCGGTCCAGATGAAAGCTTTACCAAATTCCCTGAAGGTGTTATTGTGTTCCCAAGCCCAAAGTCACCTTTAACCTTTAACAGCTGACATCCAATCGGCTCACCCTCCAGTAGTCCAAGACATTTATGCAAAACCTGAAGAAGTTCTGTCTAGTAAGGGAGAACATACAGATGGATGAACAACCTGAAAACAATATTCCTCTGGCTCTGGCTGTAGCTGACTCAGAGGCAGTAAAAGGCCCTTTGAATAATGCCAAAGTGTGCAAGCGTGAATGATGAGCTTAAATAACCCTTTCACCAATCACAGCCCTAATATGGACTAGGTTCACTCATAACCAGGCCAGCTCTGCAGCCAAGAAAAAACAATTAGGGGAAAGACTCTATTCCCCTGTGGGTTTAATGCAAGTGGAGAGAGATAGGTTTTGAAATAGATTTTTGTCGGTGTAAAATGAGATGCTGACCTCTAGGTCCAAGACACTCAAAGACATCAGAAAGAGCGGGACAGCACACTCCCAGTGGGGCTAAAGGGTATTCATCCAGGACATCATTCTCGCCCGGTGTGAGTCATTCTACCAGCCATGACAACCACTCCTCATGCTAGTTATCGGCAGAGAGCCTGTGAGGGTATTCAAAGTCAAGATTGCATCTTTGCCATCAAGTTCTTTTTTTAAATGCCATGAGACCCAGTTGACACTGGCTGTTTCAGTCTCTGTGGAGCTGTAGAGTTTTTGGTGTTAATCATGTCATCTCGGTGGAGTAATGGAATGGCAGTTTTTAAGGATGGCTGGCCTTGTGTGAAAAGGCAAATAAATATTTCTAGTTATATATGCTATGTCCTTGCCTCTTTTGATTGAATTGGCTTCAGAAGAAATATGTACCTATTCTTCACATTCTGCCATTTTTCAGAATAATTAGAAAACCACTGTAAAGAGCAGGTAGTGCTTTTATCCATCTCTTCATCTATATATTCTCAAATATACACAACTTCCATAATGTTTTGATTAAATCCGGCTTCATTTTTCATCCCTCAGATATATTGGATAGTGATATTTATTATTCGAAATAAGAACAATCAGAAATCTGAACTGCTGTTTGTTAAACTGCTGGAATGTGAAATACTTTCCTTTCATAACAGCTAGCTATGTGCCAGTTTGTGATATTGTTCATTTTAATTTTCTGTCTTCACTTTAACTGCGATCTCTTTGTTCCCTTGAGGCAGTCTCTCACATGGCGTATCTTAATGAACCATTATAATGTTGCCACATGCATATTATGTTGTTGCCAAGTTTATCCTCAAACCCAAATGTAATCAGAAATGCTGTTTTTCATTCCATTTCTTCTTCTGAGCACTTGACTAAAGTTCATTATCGTGACTGTTGCCATCTAGGTAAACAAAGTAAAATAGCACAGTCATGTGGCAGATGTGCAAAGTGTGTTGTGTATCCTTTCCATAGAAATGGAAATTCATTATTAGTAGAAAGGTTTTGCATAACTAGCAAAAGTTGCAGAAAAAAACTACAGTCCATAGACGTTATATTTAGTACCCATCACCCTTAAGCTCTACCTTCCCTTTACATGATCAAAGCCTACATCATGATTGACAAACATGACATTAGCATAATATCCACACACACAAGGAGAAGATGACTGTGTTGTTTACAGCCAATCTTAATGCAAATGTAGAAACATGCAGATGAAATTGATTGATGTGAACATTACATTCATCTGTGACTTATACAAATTTTTT
This sequence comes from Trachurus trachurus, assembly GCF_905171665.1. NCBI lineage: Eukaryota > Metazoa > Chordata > Actinopteri > Carangiformes > Carangidae > Trachurus > Trachurus trachurus. The sequence goes on from NC_139896.1 coordinate 35,592,145, forward strand.
GTGACAAAGTCCCGGGAGTGGGCCGGCTCAATATACTGTAACTCAAAGCAGATTAAAGATATTTTATAACAATGTATGCAGTGACAATATGATGTGATGTGAAAGGGCTTGCTCACAGCAACAAACCCAAAAAGACATGTCATCCATATCTGCAGCTCCCCTTTGCTGGATGGAGTTTATTGTCTGACTGTCTGGGTCGCAACTTTACTATTTTTGGTGCGTCCCCCCCCCCCCCCCCCCCCACTGTCTCCTCCTCAGCTTTGGCAGGAAACTGTTTTCAGTAACCCCACTGTATGCTACCTGCTTGGCAACAAACAGCAGACAGACTTATGTTAGCGACAAGCATTATGGAGCTTTCAGCAGCTAAAGAGATGAAGGTATTTTCCCCGGGAGTTGTTAGAGACATAAAGAGTGATGTGAATGAAGTTACCTATGTGGAGAGTAAAGCTTGAATGACATAATGATGAAGCAATAATCTTTATATTGTCAGTGAATAAGGTGGATTTCTCATGTTGCGTTGTGATGAATGAAAGCATGCACCCGCCCTGCATCCCCTAAGATTTAGATCTTTAATCACAAAATATCATGTGTGACGTCTCGCTGCAATGGTGTTGCACCATGCTCTGTCTCTTCTTTCCGATCAGCTAACCTACATGAACACCAGCACAATCAACCTACTTTCATCTATATTATGCAGAACACAGTTTTTTTCCCCCAAACAAGGTTTCATATAGTTGAAGGTGTGGCAGTTTTGTTGAATTGACCGGTCAGTCTCTCATGACTAAGTAGTTATTCTTATATACTGTATAATCTACAAGAGTTGACTTGTGCAATGATTAATGTCCAGTTCAACACACATTTCTCAGTTGACTCTGTCTGCATTAAAGAACCAAAAGGAACACAACAGTCAGTAATGGATCTTCTGGGATCTGATGCCCATCTCTAAAATGTTCTTTCTTTCATTTAACAGGGTTTTACACTGTCTATACCATAACTGCAAACGGTAAAAAAAAAAAAGCCAGTCGTGTGTTAAGTTGTAATTTGAAAATCAAGTTCAGCATAGTGAACGCTCAGTGTTATTCATGTCTGCGGGGATTTTGTGTTTTAACGGCTGAGGAACACTCCAGTGACTTTAACCCCCCACCTCAGGTTTACACTCACTTTGTGGTCCAATACCCCCTGATTTACCCATTAAACACTTTGTTTAATTCCCTCTTTATCCTGATGTGATCCAACCATTTAGAATCAAAAGCCAACAGAGATGTCTGTGTAATTTAGGTTTTCATAGTCTCTGTCTCCCCTGCTGATGCAGCACATGTAGTAGATCCGATCGATCAGACACACAGGCAAAGTGTTAAGTCATTGGTCCCATTAAACAAACTGATGTATTGACAAAGCTGCTACTCACATATTCTCGCTCTTAAGGTTTATGTTGCTATGGACTGTAACAATGGCGTCTTTAGACTGGATAAACTCAAAGGTACCATAATGTGCACTTTTACAGTATGCTTGATAGCCATAAAAAGATGTATGTGCTTTTAGTACCGAAACAGCCCTCTCAATGTAGTTTTGCATTGCCTCTCTTGTAACAATAAATTGGCAAATTATTTGGTGAAAAAATAGCAGATTTCAAGTAAATGCCTCAAGGAAACAAACCCTGCAATGTTATATGACTGGTTAGGGATGGGGCTTTGTGAGTGGCTGAGGGTGATGACTGCTTGGTTGTGACATCACAAAGTTACAGGAGTCCTGCATTATATAGAACCTGTATAATTAGAAAAGACATAGAAATCTCATTTTTTTCGGGAGCTTTTAAGATGTTTAAGATATGTATATAAGAGTTAATGTGTAGAAGGGTGGATAGAGGAATGACAGGTAGATAGATGGATAATCCCCTCAGGCCATTTTATACCTTCAGGAGAAATTTACAGTTGGCTTAACTGACATGGTAAGACAGTCTAATTAGGTGTTGAAAGAAAAACAAAGGAAAACCTGATCCTGAATAACAATACACCAACCTGTATGAGGAAAGAAAAAAAGAGATCAAAGCATGGCAAACCACCAGGCAGACTGGGAAAAATGTAGTGTTCCATGTGTATTTTACATGACTGCAGATGTAGAACCTTAACCAGCAAACTAAAATGTGTTGTTCTAACAGTGCATCTACCTGAAAGAAAAGATTCTGCTAGTCTGCTAGACATGAAACCGTGCAATGAATATCGACGACAAATCCTGCTGTTCGTATTAAGTAAGGTTCATACCCCATAGAGTGAAACTACTTTAAGGTGTCCTAGTTAAGATAAAAGCTTGTTTCAAAGCCTTAATTTTACATTCACAAAACTGTGGGGAGTTTGTCTTTTCTTTTCTCCTCTTAGCTTCTTTGTTTTCTTTTTTTATACAACCAGCTCAGCTGCAAAAAAAGATCCAAAACCTCTCTGACTTGTGCTGCTTGAGATGCAGGTGACAGGGGCTCAATTCTCTTTTCATGCATACATACTTCAATTTTCTTTTTTAGGCTTGTTTTTACAGGTTACGGGTACCCATGGTTAAAATTCAGTTAAGCCTAAATTACCAACTATGGAATATTGAACCCAGCTGTCGGAGCAGAGTTGAGATTGCGTTTCAGGCAGCACCACACATGTTCAACATAGCCCTTGAGTCTCCTTGGCATTAAAAAAATGCTAGAAATTTGTTTTTTTCAAGTTTGCTAATTCGCTGCAGCAATCATCTGTAAACTACAGTTCCGTAAAATGCCACTACATCCTCTGAGCTTTGGTTTCTTCTAAAGGAGTAAGAAGCTTTAGGACATTGCCAAGTGATGCATTTTATAATGTTAATGAACTTGTCAGAGTGTGGGTGATGCACACGGAAGAAGAAGCCCCTGCGCCCTTTCACTGTCTTTCGTTTCCCCCCTCTACCACATTGCTCTCTGCACAACACTTAAATATTAAGCACACAAGGTGACAAGTGCTACAGAAAAGCGCACATTGAAGAAATAAGATTGGTTATCACAACAAGTGCTTTCATTAATTGTGACACAGATAATTAGCTGGAGGTGCAGCAACAAAAGCTCCTACATTCTTCTTTATCTTTGTTTTGAGCATTGGGCCATTGTCACAGTTTATCCTTAATAGCAGCCAAGCAAAGGCTTATTTTCCTTTAAATTTCAGAGGAACTGCCTTTGAAATATGCTAAGAGTCCAAGAGCTCCCTTTCATCTAGGGTCTTCCTCATAATTATTGAGAAAGCTGTGATATTGGACTGCTTTTGGAGGCCTGCATCTCAGCTGGGATTTTTTGTGGTGTAGGTAAACCGTTTTTCTCACCAAGCTAATGTCTGAAGCGTTCCGAGCCAGGCTACATCATGCACAATTAAATCCTCCATTTTTTCCCATAAAAAAAACAAACATTGGGGGCCAAACATATTTAGATTATTTGCATTATGTTTTAGCATAGCCCTAATTTGTTAACAAAAAAGCTTACTGAAGCTCACCCTTGTTGACCAAGTCACAGCAGAGTGAGCACCGCCAAAACTGCAAAGAGTAGAGAAATCACTGCCAAAAAAAATAATAAAAAAATAAAAACGCTTGGCAGGAAAACAGTCTCACTGACCAGTCCCCATGTGAGCAATCTGTGAATGTTTGCGCTTGTTAAAAAAAAAAAAAAAAAAAAACTGTATCCTGTTCTGTAATCTAGTCATTTTCTGCAGAGCCCAATTTCTAAGTATTCGGATATAAAACAAGATCCACTGATAAGCATGGCATGTCTGATCAACTGCTTTTAGATGCATTTTTTTTTTCTTTTTTTTACCTCACTGAGATAATCACTGGAGACACCATGAAGAGTACGCTAGCTTTATGAAAGCAGCTTCCGTGGCATCTGTGCGAACGCCTTTGCGGGAGTGTTCTCAATTAAAAGCTACATGTTCTAATCTTGTTTGACGCAACCCTGACGTAGCCGACTTGACATGTACACTCGAGCGGTAAATCACTCACAGATAGACTTCCATAGATGGTTGACTCTCTGAACCTCCCTTCAAATTACTTTCGGTACAAGGCAACATACACAGGAAATACAAAGACTAGACCAAATACTTTTACTGCAGTTATGGCCAAACATGTCATGTAGCGAGTGGAAAGAGTGAACAACTTTTTTTTTTGTAGTTTTATTTTCACAGATTGGCAGTCTTTCATCCGCAGTACAGTATGTGAGGAGAAAATAATGTGTGTAAGCACATAAAGCGTGGCGTATATCACACCTTCACTCATTCCAACCAAATAAATGCATCATTTTGATTTAAAATTACCAGGTGACAACTTGATTCACATGCAGTGGAGGGCCGTGCCAGTGCAGATCAGGTATTTAAAATGTCTCCTTGTTTACTGGTTCAATTACACCGTTCAAATGGGCACATAAAAGGCAGGGATACATAAAAACCAGTTACAATTTATGGCATTGATAAATCTGTCGCAGCGTTTCTTTATGCATCTTTTGAAAGCTGTTAAGATATCTCTTAGGCAAGCCATTTTCTCCCAGTATCAGAAACACGCACTGAATGTACGGCTCAAACGAACTCCCTGATAAATCGAGTTGAGAACAGTGACAGAGAGATAAACTGAATTGTAAAGCAGCTGTGATGCATTGATAGAGCGCTCTGATGCTGGCAAACATCTCCACCGGGACAGTTTTTAAAAGATAAAAACATATGATTGGATCCATCAGTGTGGCTGAAATGCAGACTCAACCCCTTGCGAGTCTACTCGCTCGACTTGAAACATTTGTGTACATTATAAATGTGTCGACGTGCCAGTTTCACCCCTGCAGTTGATAACACACATAACGCCGAACACTGCGCTGTATGGAACGAGCTTCTCCATTCAGTGAAAGTAGGTGACTGTGTGGGCCCTTTCATACACACTGATATCCTGCGGCTCTTTCTTTGTTTCGGATTTTCTCATCAAACCTAAATACTTGCATGGCTGGTAAAAGATACAGAAAGCCACAGTATATTGGGCTTTCATAGACATCCTAGCAACACGCCTAAAGATTTCGGTCTCCATCGGCAGAGGTCAGAAATCTTCAATGCCAGGGAAATGCATGACATTGAACATCTTCCCTTCCTGTATTTTTTTTTAACTCAGTATATTCAGGCTGAGAAATGGTGACTATGCCCATTCACGGGACATGAGGCCTCACTAAATGGTTTGATGCATGAGAATGAAAATGTGAGTTCAGAGACTCAGAAAATCTATGAAGCTGCCCTGGTGACTTTTTCTTTTCATAAAACTTTTTTTCATTATTCCAAATGTTCACATTAATTTAATTTTGAGAGTATCAAGAAGAACATTAAAAACCTTCTCACTTTCAAAATATGTTCAGAAACAGTACAGACCTAACATAACTAAATACTTTTAATGTTGCAACATTTTCATTGTTACTGTTTTCTAATTAACACAAGGCCCCTAAAAATCATGTTTCTTACTTAAAACGACCATTCTCTGCTCGCTGAATATCCATATTAGTCGTGCTTTCAACCCTCTGATTGGACCTATAGGAGTGTTACCTCTGTTGACAATAATAATCATTAGCGTACAGTACCTACCTATTTGTCATTTGTTACTATAATAACAGTCTTGGCTTGGTCAGGGTTAGGCACAAAAAATACTTTTTTGGGTTTAGGAAAAGATTACTTCTTTCTAGGCTTTTCACTTAGGAATCGTCCACCACTCTTCGGTGTCATATTCAAGTTTTTATTAACCCATCTATCCACCAAACCTCGTCTAAGCACAGGCTTTGTCAATCTTTATACTAGGTTACCGCACTTTTCCCTTTCCTCATGCCACTAGATGTGACCCATCAACGCAATGAAGTAGTACTGTATGTCATGATAACCTGCTGCTCGAAGGATCCATGTCAGACTTCATTTAAGATATTGCTCTGTTTCCCCAATACTACATTTCCCCTTGTCCCTTTAATTTGTCACCTTTCTAGCCTATCAACAAAATGCCTTATTTTTCCACCAATTCGACAACATGAAAAAGTGGCAAACAAGGCTAGATAGCCATTTTAATTCAATATCCACTTGCATATGTTTCTAATATAGAAATATTTCTATCTTGTGTTCACATATCTGCACAACAATGTTGTAGGCATAGGAAGCAAATATCTTTGGTAACTTGTCTTTTTTTTCCCCTCTACTGAACAACCGAAGGGAATTCTGAGTACTTCTTGCCAGAAGTATTTCAAGTGGCTTAGACTAGATTATTCTAAACAAATAGCTTAGATGCTCCAGACAAGCTTTGTAATAAACAAACTGCATAAGTGACTCGTAGCACTACCCTATCGCACAGTTAGCAGTTAACATGTCAGTTGCACTTGTAGAACCTCAGCTACTAACCCTTGCATGAAAAGAAAGAAAGAAAGAATAAAAATATGACTTTTGTTTTCCCCTCTTGTCGTGTAGATTTTTGCAGCAGCACTCTCTAATTTCACCGTACATTAGAATATTTTCCCAAGGCCTCTCACTGAGGAAACTATGGCTTCTCTCCACACATACATTTGACAGCTCTTGCTTGCAGCACACTTGAAGCGATGTGCACAACACAAGGAAACAAAGTAATGAGAGTAGATTTGTGGAAGGGAGAGAGCGAGAGAAAGAAGAGACAAATTCTTCTCTGCTGCACCACGGCTCCCTCTTTGACGTGTTATTATTGTGTGCTGCTTCATTAGCCTGTGCTGCTTCATCACACAGCCTTGAAATCCCCCAGCCCTCACCGGATGACCAGAACCTCCTTTAAAGATGCTTTGTACTACTGTGGTCCCCAGATGGTAACAAGGTCTCATTGACACTATAGCACTCATCGCCCCCTCACATGGCCAAGCAGTGGTTCTTTTTTTCAAGTAAACATGTATACCTTGACATGCTCACATTGTTTTTCCAAAGCTTCTTTACTCTAATTGGAAACCATTGTCTTTTGCGACTCTAAAGACCTGTTTCCTTTCAGATGAACTGCACTAATGAATGCACCTCCTTGGACTGCAGATTTCAGTGGGCAGCGAGTACAATAGCATGAAGGGAGTGAGCCTGTGAGGGATACTCTACCTTACAAAGTGCTTTGTAGAGCGCTGCTGAGCTGAGATGTATTTGGTGCTCGTCATTAGGCCAGCTGATGGCTCATTGTGAGGAGAATGTGCCCGGGAGGTAAAGGACAGAGATCAAATGGGCAGCTCGTCTCCCAAGTCTTGTCTGATTAGTGGTTCCGTCCAGATGCCTCACACTGAGGGGCACGCTGGGTCCGGATTCCATGTCCATCTCAGCACCCAGAGAATGATGCAAGGCAATGACATACACTTCTGGCACCCAGGGGCATAATTTCCCAAGCTCTTATCGTCCAATGAGTATTCCACATCACGAGCCTGATGATCAAGACAAGAGGTGTGTTTGGCCTCCTGGTCCAATTGGAAGTCAGCAGTAAGGCAGACCCATTTCAGTCCTGTCAGCCTTTGTTGAGTGTTTGATTCATGTCACAATGAAACACAGGCTAGACACAAGCTAACTGGCCCTTCTCTTCTGCTGAACAACTGCAGCAAGCAAATTTAAAAGAGGCTTATGTCCAGCTGCATGTTAAAGTTGTACTTTTTGATGTAGTGGGATAAAAGGCCAGGAGATACGAGGAACATATTATATAGCATGAGTAGCTGGGCAGTTAACTGAAAAATGTGTGGGTGCCATTATGCACTGCAACCTTTAAACAAAAAGTGCTATTTCTTTTTCAGTCACACATGCCTCTGCACTCAGTCTGCATTCACTTACTGTGGATCTGGCCATAACATTTAGTTTATGCCATGGCATCCACATCTAACCTAAACTTTTGAAAAGGCAAGGCAAGTTTATTTGTATTGCCCTTTTTTTTTTTTTTTTTTTTTTTTTTTACAGTTTGTTTTAAAGGGCTTTACATGGCATAATAACATCCTCACATCGACTGAGGACAACTCCAAAGAAAACCCTTAACAGGGAAAAATGGGAGAACCCTCAGGGTGAACAAAAGACAAGAAAGCAGTTTACAACATGGAATATGGGAAAACATGGAAATGCAGTCAACAAGGGCTGATGAAGGCAGCTGACACTGCTGTTTGGACTGGTTAGCGACCAATTTTTATACCACTGACTTTTTGGTGAAGGATAATCACTTGGGGCACACATCATGTTGTCGAGTATAAAAAAAGAGAGAAGCCAGAAACACCAAAGCAGTTATGTATTAATTCTAATCAAGGCCAAAGTTTGAAATAAAATGAATAATTTAAAAAAAAGTCAGGTTGTGCCATCATACTTGTACTGCTTTTATCACTGTAATATCTCTGCTTGTGTAAGGCTGTTGCTTTGTAACAATATTGGATTCAGAGGATCTTTTTCTCACCTATGGTATAATATATTAAATTATTAGCCAAAACCATAATATAAATTCTGAACTTCTGCAATACCTGTATCAGCAAGGTCTATAAATGGACACAAAGAGACAGAAAATGAAACATAATTTCACCTCTTCTAGTCTGTGCCATGTGGTTTTAAGGCAGCATGAGTCACAAAGATCTCCTGCACAAGACACTGAACCTCTGACTACCACACTAGCAAACTGCCCATACTAGCAACCAGCCAAATGAGTTTTTTTTTTTTTTCTGTCTGTCCCAGAGGGTTCTACATCTCACCCTTGAAGCAACTTATAATCAGACCACTACCTCTTTGGTGTTTGACACCACACCAGGGAAATGTGGAACGAATGTGATGCTTCGGAAGGCAAACTGTTATCACATTGGAGACCCTTTTATGTCAACAGAGCCGGTGTCAACATCCCCACAGGGGAATCATTTTATATTATAGTTATTACTGCTAATAATATTTTGATATGAGCAGTAACTTTTAATTTAAATGGCTTGAGAGAGATTTATCTCAGGCTCAAGTGTGCGTGTGTGTGTCACTATGTGTGTGTGTGTGTGTGTGTGTGTGTGTGTGTGTGTGTGTGTGTGTGTGTGTGTCGGAGGCTACATGTTGACATATAGCATAGATTCATTTATGACACTTAATTGGCTTCTGCTGTGAGTGCATGATGCTCCTGCTAACAGACACATTACATTACATTTCCTGCACTACTCTTCCATTTGACCTTTTGTTTACGTTGAGGTAATGTTAAGATTGCATTAATTTTCCTCCCGTCAGCTTTTCATTATTGTCTCATAGCAGGTATGTTGTTTACTTTACATTTGCATTCCTGTGCTTACTTTGGTACAGCTGTATCATATAAAACACACGAGATTCCACTCCAACATAGCTGTAGCCAGTGATATGTGGTGAGCAGTGCATTTTGATAAGAGGAAGAGATGAAACAGAAAAAGAAGAAAATCTTCCCTATTTGGATTTGACTAAGAAATAATTATTTTTTTCCCTGTGCTCCGACTTCTTCTACTCACTGCCAGTGTTGCTAATTAGCACCTGATTTAAGAATCATCAGGTCACCATTTGTGAAGTGGAAGGCTCTTATCTTCAAGTAAAGACACTTGGAGGGGTGGGGGGCTGTTTTGGCGCTTTTCCCCTCTAGTAGAGTGGACATAAGCTGAAAAGATTAAAGGTTACGAGAGTATCACAGAGAGAGTGGTTTTACTTAATTAAAGATTTTTGAAATATCATAAATCAACATGAGTCACTGGAGGCGGTACAGCAGATGTTTGCAAAGAGGTTTTGTACTCATAATGCTTCAATATTAGCAGTGTTTTGGTACTTAATTAACATTGTGTCATCATGGCCCCGAAGTATTATTTTTAAGTTTGGATGTGAATTTAGTGTGTGAGTACAATAAAGGTATCATCCTGCCATCAAATCCTGTCTGCACTGCACACACATCAAGACAAAAAAGATAAAGCAGTGGAACATGAGATTAGTTTTGTGGAGTAATGTAAATGAGGAAAATAAAAGCATCTGAAATTAAATTAGAAATTTTTGTTCCTCAGTACTTAGTGTAGTTGAATGAGGAGACAAAATCACCCTGGAAACAAGCATTAGGAATAAATAATATGAGCCACTGTCGGCTTCCTAAGTTGAACTCGAGCATGTCTTATTAAAATTGGGAAAAAATGGGGCCCATGCCACATTAAGGATTAGAAATTTGTATTTAAGCATGAAATGAGCCCTATGCCACTGTACTGTACAGATAAATGTTTCCAACCAACTTAAACACATAGTCTGTGGATTTGCACACAGTATTCAAAGGATCAGTTCAAAAATATACATAAATCCCTTGTAGCCTGTTTTAACACAAAGATAAACCACCGCTCGACAAAGTTTCTGAAATGCTTTTCCACACAGGCAGCGATGCTGACATTAACTGTGTGGAACCCCCTGTGTGTCGGTAGATGAAATCAATCATTCGGTGAGATGTTGCTTGAACCTTTTAAATTTGTCCTGCGCAGTAATCCCAATGTGTATTTCTGCTTTCAACCAATTTCTGTCAAAGGGCTGCCCTAGTGATACATTTTCTCACAGTATGAAGACAGAAAATGCTTTATCATAATAAACTTGCACATAAAATTTATGAAGAAAACAAAAACCTTTTGTCTATTTTAGCATTCTGCCAAATTCAGCATTCTGTTGTTTGCTCACGACCTGCTTTATGATTTATGTGTTGAATAACACACCCCATATATCCATCAAGCAGCAGATGCAGATGGCGGCTCCAATAAACAGGAGGATAAGGAATTTTAAAAAAAGAAAGAAAAAAAAAGGCAGGAAGAGAACTGTGAAGCTGCAAACATATGCAGACTTGTTATGTCCACTGTGGGCCTAATGTCTTTTAAGACCATCTGTTTTCCAACTTGTGTGTCCTTGTGAGCCGAAACCCATCTGTGATCTATAGAATAAAATGGGAACAAATGCTGTTGGACATAGGGTTGGTGGAGAAAAGTTCATCACTAGTTGGGTATGAAAGGAAAGAGAACATTTCTCTCCATTTCTCTAGACTTTCCTTTAACAAGATGGCAACCAGTCACACTTGTGCTGGCATGTTTGTTGTTTTGCAATTTTAACAGATCACTCACAGTAACAGAGCATCATTCTTACAACCAGCCTGTTGATAACACTGATAACACTGTGCAGATATTGCCTGGGGGAGTTCCACACACACATACTGTGCACACACATGATCCCCATGTATTAGCCGCACACTACTGCTAGAGTTACTGATGCCCACTGACAACTTCCACTCAGCAATTATGTGTTGGTATGAGTAGAAGATGTTAAGACGGAGGACAGTGTTACTCATTCCACTTCTCTAAACCCCCAAATTTACCATCCATAACTCACACATGCAGCCACTTAATTACACACTGCTGCGCAACTTCCCTTTTATGCTTGTAAGTTGTAAAGACTGTGACACAATAGGCCCCCACTGATTTGCATATCAAGCAAACATCCACACACAGTGATGAGGACAAAGTGTCTCGGGGTGAAGCGAGGCCTCGGTAGCCTGGAAGTCAGCCGGGCAAAACAGTGATTCAGACGGTGAAAACAGCAGCTCAGAGAGAGGAAAGGCCCAGAAGTCTAACAAATGCGGCATAGTACACGGAGAACAGAATAGTCTTTATAGTCATAGAGGCACATGTAATTAAATTAGATGCCACAGACTTGCACTGAAATCTCGAGGCCTCATTGGTACACTGTAGGCATTTACTGAGATGTCTGATGAAATGTGATCATGTCTCAGTCAGGACCATCTGAGGCCAAGACAAGTCCCTGTGCATTTGGGAAGAAAATGGACACACCCAGAGAGGTTTGGAGAAAAAAGGCAACTACCAGCTGGCAGGACAAATAACCCTGGAGTTCTGATCAGAACATACAGTAGAGTAGAGAGTGTGAGCTGTGCCATGATATGTTCAATAACTGAGCTTAAAGGGATAGTTCACCCAAAGGTTGCAAATGGATACCAACTGTCTTTGTAACAAAAAGACACACCAAAAAACATCCAAATACCTCCATGCTGCTCGTATGTAATGTACGTCTTGTATTGAAGCCCCAAAATGCGAAATTGTCCAGAAAAAAAAAAGAGTCTATTTTTCAAGCTTGTTTGTATAGGAAGCTCCTCTTCCCGGTTCGTCAAATTTGGACGAACCAGGGTCTGTCCTCTTCCCAGTTCGTCCAAATTTGACGAACCGGGAAGAGGAGCTTCGAGAAGCTTCCACTACAAAACAAGCTTGAAAAATAGACTTATCTAATTTTTTTGGGGACAATTTAGCATTTCGGGGCTTCAATACAATACGGACATTACATACGAGCAGCATGGAGGTATTTGGATGTTTTTTGGTGTGTCTTTTTGTTACGAAGACAGTTGGTATCCATTTGCAACCGTTATATGGACATGCACTGCTACGCCGAGACCCCCTGTAACTCAGAGAAGCCACGGAGGACTCTGAAACTTCTCCCAGCCCTTAGTCCACATGAGGGTGAGTAGATAATGAGAAATTTCAATTTTGGGTGAACTATCCCTTTAAAACTGTTATAGGTCCACTGTAAACAACAACTTTCAATGGAAATATACAGACCATGAAATGGTGACTGAAATGTGCCCCATTAAAACAACAGAGCCAACAGTTACCTCCTAGCCATCTGCTGCTGTGAGAATCCTGATTTTTTTAAAAAGTGACATAATCTAACAGAATCAACAAACACATAAGGCAAAGTCGATGGCTGTGATTTGGATATATTTACAATGACATTTTACATCTATATTTAAATGATGAGACCGAGGCAGACAGATAGACGCTTTCTCATGGCAGTCAGGATAGAAAGGTGTGTCTGTAGAGTGAGGCAGATGTCACATTGAACTTCACACTAAAAATTTAAGCCACGTCCTGAAAAGTCAGTAAATTCAGTGTTATGGGCACTTATGTGTCAACACTGCCTGTAAACTCTCTCCTAATAATGTCATAGAAACCGTTCCGCGTTAATTTCAGAAAGGAACAGCCTTTTATCCAACGCTTACTGTAGCAGGCTGACCAGGGGCGCAACTTAGGTCGGGTTCACACCTAAAGGTCCGTTATCTGATTGGAACCAACCCATATCACAGAAGACAACAGGCAGCAATGAGAGCATTCCCCAACATTTTTGTTTCCTTTTGCCATACGAGGGTTAGGGTTAGGATCACTTCTATGAGCCGCATCAGAGTTGGAGGCCAGCATTCACACCGACCCAAACCAACCGGCACAGAGGAGGTAAACGCTCCAGGGTTCGGTTCAACTGGACTAAACAAGGCTGGTGTGAACGCAACTTGAAAAACTCAGTCAGTCTGTCAGCTTTGCCCCACAACTCAACACCACATACATGACAGAAAAAAACTGTTCAACCTTTCCCTTGTGTTTGGGTCACCAGTGACCTATTTTCAGGTTATGCATAAAAGTACCACAAACATTGGTTTATAGCATCAATGCTTTTTGACTTTATCAGGAACCTCTATTTTCTCTCTCTCATTTTTTTATTTATACATTACATTTAATTCTAAAATGCTCTAATTATTTTTATTGTGTTTTACAACTGATTTAAGAGTCAAAACTGGCCTGAACACCATAGCAGAAAGCTGACAAGAGGAAGGTTCAATTGAAGCCAAGGGGTGCACTGACAAAAAAGGCCCAGGGGCCCACACCAAAAAATATTAAAACCAACATTTTCATGGATAAGGAAGCCAAACAATGTAACCAAGAGAAGAAAAACAGATTGGATGAAAAAAAAAGTTTTTAGTGTGTTTTACAACTGATTTAAAACGGGTCAAAACTGACCTGGACACCATATATGGTAGCAGAAAGCTAACACAAGACGAAGGTTAAATTAAATATATTTATTGTCTATATAATTCAGTGTAAATTGTAAAACCAGTCAGGTTGGAGGTACAGCTTTTCCGTCCTGTTTTAGTCTTGTCATCTTGGCAACTTCAAGTTTCTCTCCATTTCTCCTTCTGTGTCCAACTGCTCAGGTTCTAACAGCTGGCGAGCCGTCTGAATAAAGACACAGTCAAAGGCAGGTGTGAACGTGGACTCACTTAATGCACATTGATCAAACAGATTAAGAACAAGTGCCCACAATGATGTTCTTCCCTCTGCGCTGCATCTCATTACCTGCCTGTCCTTGATGGAACTCTTTGATATGTAGCTGAAGTCACTGTATTACATAATACGCCTCTAATTGCTGAAGTTACGCAATCCTCTGTTGCATTCCTGCCATTTAAACCCTTCAGTGATTGGACGCTTTACTTAGTTTCAGGTTTACAGTAATATCTGCTTTTCTGCAGAGTCATTCTGCTGATTCTTTTTTTTTTTCTTTTCACTTCACTGGTTTGTGTTTGACAAAACCCTGTTCTAATGAGGAGAAATAGCAAAGCAACTTGCACTCTTCACATTACAGTAATGTGGTTGTTATCAGAGTCTTCTGAAGGGGGGCATTTCCTATTTGTGAACTGTATCCGTGGGACTGACAGGGGAAAAGATAGATACTGTAGATAGATAGATAGATAGATAGATTGATAGATAGATCGATCGATAGATAGATAGATAGATAGATAGATAGATAGATAGATAGATAGATAGATAGATAGATAGATAGATAGATAGATAGATAGATAGATAGATAGATACTTTAATAATCCTTCACAGGAAATTGTACACATCCAGAGAGTCTATATTTTAGTAATCTATTTTATACCAAAACACTTGTCCATCTGCTGCCTGGTACTAGGTCTAGATGTGGGCACAGCAGTGACCAGGCCTGCTCACACATGAAGAAGAAGATGAGCAACATTGTGTTGAATGGCATAATGGCTGGGGGTCCATGGGAATTTCATTTTTTCATTATTGTGAAAAACATAAAATGACTAAAACAGCTTCTAACATGTATTACAGACGGCATCTGTCTGCCATCAAATACTGAATTCCACTGAAGAATGTTGCATGCACGTCTAGTCTACACAATATTTTATTTAGTGGTGGGGCCAAGTGAGACATCTTTACAGGCGGCCTTAAATCCCTGACCACTCACATGCTACTTTACAGAGAGATAACCAGATCAACTGCAGTTTTGTATTTTGAGCTAATCAGCTTCACTAAACTATTTAGTTAGAAGTGCTATACTTGAGGGTGGCTCAGTGGTAATTGTTGAGGTAGATGAGTGATCCTCTGCCATGATTTTCTAAGCCCCTTTTGGAGTATGAAAGAGTGCATGCAAGCCTAGAAAAATTTATTTTTCACTGCCATTCAGAAAGATGGAACCTTTCACATTCTTTTTTATATATATATTTTATTTTTATTTTCATTTTGTACTACTCAGTTAAGTGCACTTAACTGTAGCTCAGGAGATGCTATGCTGTATATAGTAACTAACAACCAATGTACTATAGTTCAGCAGTTTCCAACAAGTCTGACCCACTTTGATCTCATCACCTCCTCACTGTCAACCCCCAGACGGCCGGTCTCCCTCAGAATGACAGCCATAATAACCATCTCTGGATGGCCTTGTCTGAGATAGCTTTAGATAACACGCTTGCATAACGCTTAACTGCCTGAGTTTATACCCTGGCTGTGCCTGACCCTCACCCTGCTACCTCCAGGGTGCAGCTGAATGCAGCTGGTCTGTTCCTGTCGGTGGCACCGTTTTCATGAGGCCCGGCTCTAATCCCTGTATGTAATCTGGCAGCTCCAGCAGCAGCCAATCACAACCTGTTTGTACTCGGTAATATTGGAATGAAAATGCCTGACAGCAGAGTGAGAGCATGTGACACCAATAACAGGCCAGAGAAATAAAAAAATACTGTAATGATGCTGCTGCCCTTCTTAGCTTGTGTGTTGCATATAGACAATGGTACTGATTGAGGACAGTTGGAAGACCCCCATACAGACACACAAAACCTCCTGATTGGTAAGCATTACCACTGAAGCTAAAATTGTCATACTGACTGATTCATTTAACATCTCAGAAGCAAATACTGTAAGCATAATAGATGAACTTTATATGTTAGCCACAAATACTGATTGCAGTATTCATTAGATTTGAGCACATTGTTGTGTTGCGTCACTCTAATTAATGTCCCAATGTGTTTTCAGTCTGTCACAAGTTGAACCAACTTTCCTCTAAAGGTATCGCTGAATTAACTTTTCCTGCAAATTCAGCATCCAAGTCAGTCGGAGCATCAAAGTAACCGCAGATGTTTGTATCATCAGTTAGCTACCGGCCTGTATTAGCTGAGGCTCCCCACTGAGACTATAGTGCCAGGCCGAGGGGGGGGAAGGATTCTGTCATTTGAAGCATGAAGTCCCTTTAACCCAGTCTTCTGTCACTCAGCAGTCAGTATAGGAGCACAGCATGCAGAGGCTGTAAATGCACAGGTTAAGAGGCAGCTGGCCGGCAGCGCTGAGCACAGGCTCTGGTTCCTGAATGAAGATCAGACTTACATCAACATTACTACAGATGTGGTCATCATTTCTGTGGCTCCTCAGCCTGCACACCGAGGTATCATACCAACACCTCAGCATTCCACCTAGTTACACTTGGCAGCTCTAAGTGCTGCAGACTAATAAAGTTAATACACGGCCCTCTTTTATCCTGCCGCATCGTATTTTCTTTGTTTATTGCACTTCTTTAGCTACAACACTTTTGCAACTCTTTGGTCTGTATTGTCACTATATCACACTTTGTGATCTATAAAAGCAAAGACAGGGAATTCCACCTTGTGCCTCTCCTGGGCATGGTGTGTTATTGTTTACCTTAGCACGTGGTTGTCTACCTGTTTGTTAGAGGAGCTCAACAGCACAGAGATGGTCTGTGGTGCCTTCAATAGAAGGGCTCTCTGCTTCGCTTTCTAATAACTGTCATCTTTCTATTCATAGGCGTAATATTTTGGTTTTGTATATTCTGTTAGATCATCTATGTATATTAATCAAGATATTAAACTTCATTGTTTACAGGGCCCTTGAGATGCATCATTGGATTTTTCAATATTGCCCCGACAAGACCTTATAATTCTGCACTGTGGAAAAAATGGAGGAAAAGATATTACAAATGATAAATAGTATTATTATGATGAAATCCTAGTTATAATACTATTTCGCACACACAAACTTAGACATTAGAAGTGAAGGAGACTTGGTTTTAAGACACTTTCTCTCCTACTTGGGAATGTACAGATCTGGATTTCTCTCAATTGCCTACATCAATTCTACCACATTTACAAGTGAGACAATGTCTCCCAGTGATTCTGCACTCTTTCAAAAAGACACTTTGTTAAATAATAATATTAGGCAAATTAGCATGGATATGAAGGAACGTGCCAAGCCGGTTTGTGACAATGCTCTGATCATCTCTTTTGTTGCTGCTCGTCTAAGTCTTTCAATGAGCGACTGAATGGGAATTAATCTCATTAAGACATTATTGGAGAGCCACGCTGCTGTCCATCTTATAGACATGACAGACTTGTAGATTTTTATCACAAAGAAATGCAAGTAAAATGTAAATGAACATTATTTGAAAAACCTTCATCATCTACTTATGAGACACCATGAGAGGCAAGGCAAGGCAATGAGAGGAACATATTTCTCAACCATTTATTTGCTTAGCGCTAAACTCCAGGCGGTCCTCCATATCTTGGTACAGGGAGATTAGAGTATATTCAGAAATGACATGTATTTGATATTTCATCTCTCGTCTTAACTAGGGAGATGTTAAAGCACTTTTCTATGACTATATTTATTTTTTGGGATGGTTGTATTGTTCTTCTATTGTGTGAGTTGTCTGTCATGTTGTCTTACGTCTTTTTCTACTGGGATTGCTGAGTTCCCGTCTGCACAACAAATTTACCGTCTGGTACTAATAAAGAAACCTTGAACCTTGAACCTTGAACTAGCCTGAAATGTACCACAAAAAGGATTTCTGTGGGGATTTTCTGACTGATATTATGAAGCACAATTTAGGTTGAATCTATCACAGTTGGCCTGCAGTGTGTTAGCTGAATTTCCTCCAGTGGCTGCTGATGCAGCTGCAGCCTATAAATAGGCCCGGCCCAGACAGGCAGCGGGAGGAGAGCTTTGGTTAACCCCTGAGACCCAGTCCTAATCTGACCCTGAGCATCATTAGAGAGCCAGCTCATCAGACTGGCCAAGAAGGATACAGGGCACCCTCCGTCTGGAGAGAGCTCGGCATTATCGTATCTCACGAGAGGCACAGCACCCTGTTTTGAGCACCCTCAAACTCAGCCTATTGTCAGCAACCTGTCGTGGACGCTTCCTTTGCCTGCTGGCTATTCCCTCAGCCAATATACACTATCTGCCACAATGCAGACAGGGGAGGGGTATCGGACTCTCTACCAACCATGCCTGTCTTTTCATATCTCCAGATGGCCGAGTGTTGGAGAGGTTTGCTGCCTCTTGTAACCGCTGTAGCAAGGCTTTGCCTCCCCAATAGTATACTTTTTACAATCAAAGAGTAGTCGTCTCTCTTGCCCTTACTCTTTTTAACAGCCGTTTTTGCACAGTTTGATTGCCCTTTTCTTTTCACGCTCTCCTCTTCTCACTCTTCTATTCCTTGCATAGTCAGTCATCTATACCACAAACAGATCCCCATGTGGGGATAGTGAGAGTCTTTCAGATTTATTACACAAGGGTTTTACGGGTCAGCCTTAATTAAGAGGTGAAATCATTAAGGAGGGATAGATAAAGAGAGGGTGTCACAGAGATGACCCGTCTGAGGCAGAAATCTCCTCTCTGGTCCTCATGGCTTCCAGACAACCAGGAATCTGACACCTGCATTATCCACCAGGTTTTTCAGAGAGAGGATGGAAGCAATTGTAATGCTTGTTGGATTAGATGGACTGTGAAAGAGGAGATGGCTTGAAAATGTCTCCAGCTCACCTTAGTACTTCAGGGCCAACAGAGAATTCTCCCATCAGCTTACGAAGCCTTGTAACTCTAAAGTCAACTGTCATGTGTTTGGATAGAGGGGAGGTGAACTTTCTTGCAGGGATTTATAAGCCTGTACGTGTGCATGTGTAAATAAGAACTCCTGTGTCTTCTTTTCTTTTTCTCTCTCGTATTCCATAAAATGAATGTGAGTTTCCTCTCAATATCACTCGGCTAGATGAAAAAATAATGATTTTTGAAACTCTGATGATGTGAATAGTCACAGGCAATCTAATCAGTAGTCTAATCAGAAGTAATGATTTGACTAATGGAATTAGAAGAAATACAAATATAAAATGCCCTTTGAAGAGAAATTCACACACACTTGGATCTTTGTTCAGATCATTTTCATTGCTGTGGTGTTTCCCTCTGCACTTCCACTAGACCATTATTGGCAATTAGACACTGATCTATTTTACTCCTGGTTTGTGGGTAATGATGTTTGAGTTGAGGTGCCTGAGTCACTCACAAAGAATACAATGATGTTTTCTCCTGGAAACTATATAGCACCATGTCATTCGGTTGTGTTTTTTTCAAAGAGGTGAAGTGCTGAAGGATTTAAAAGCTAATGAAGGGGTAATTATATATAACAAGTTCAGAAACAAAAACATACAGCAAGTCGATGCCTTGTTAAGAGACACGACTACGCTATAAGGCCGCCATGCTAGTGTAGTGCCACCTCATTAGCTTCAACAGGAGAACTAGCACAGACCTGCAGTGTTGTGTTTGCATACTAAAAGAAATAAGTGGACAGAATGTTTGTGCATTTAATGCCTGAGCATGTTTTTTAGATACACTAACAAGGTGAGGTTACCGTTAGCCGCTAACAAGCTAAAATATTAAGTTGTCAACTCAGAGGTGATTAAACGTGTCAGCGCCATATGTAAAATCACACTCTGAGTCGTTCACAGCCACTTTTGCCTGAGGGTTGAACACTTGGGTGGGTGCTGTAGGTCACTTGAAGGGCTGATGATGAATTGCATCATGTGCATTTCCATGTGTACGGTACATGCAACATCCCATGTTGGTCGTCCTGTAGCCTTTGTGGTGATTTTTCTGTGTGTTTTCCTGACTGTCCTAGTGGGACCTGGTTCTCTCTGTTGTTTGTATTTAATGATTAATACAGCTCCTAAAAGCCTGGTATGCTAATGCAAAAATGTGAAAGTTAAAATTTTAACAGCTGCATACATCTTCATGATGCATAAGCCTAAAACCTAAAAGATTACTTGAGGTGACTGCTCAGAACAAGCAACCAGGGAAATGACGAGCATTAATAAAAAAGATATATATATTTTCTTGTTGTCTGACTCTGCTTGTTTACTTTTAATATTAGGTGATTATTCAGAGACTGACAGGGACATAAGCAAATAAGTTTCACAATTAAAATGAGGAAAATCCTTTTGTAGACTAGAAGTAATTTTAATTTAATTTGGTGTCACAAGTGTTTGCCTGTGCACTATTCCTGTTTGAAACTGACAAAGTCAGAGGCGAGTAACTGGAATTGAACTATTAGGACAGCTTTGCCTCATAATTTGTCTCCAATTCTTTATTAATTGGCAACGTGGATCACTTTGTGTCTCGTGATGTCATTATGAATCCAACCTCCCCATGCAGGAATCATATCATCAAAGAAAGTTAAAGGTGGTATTCTTTTTAAGCTCTGCAAAAGCATTTTCATATTCAGTGTTGTACAGCCATGTCAGACAGAAATGCCTTTTGACTCCCTATGGTGATGTTTTTAAAAGGTCCATTACTGTAACTGCAATAGTGGCACAAGTCTGGGTGGTTGGAAAGCACAATTTTCAAACACAGCTTTGCTTTTAGAGGTTGACCTTTTTCCTGTTGCCTCTCCCTGTCCCGTAGCTCAGAACCAAGCCACATCATCGCTC
Source organism: Trachurus trachurus (assembly GCF_905171665.1). Lineage (NCBI taxonomy): Eukaryota > Metazoa > Chordata > Actinopteri > Carangiformes > Carangidae > Trachurus > Trachurus trachurus. The sequence goes on from NC_139896.1 coordinate 35,613,007, forward strand.
CATGTCTACACCCCTGAACTGATATTAAAAGTGAGCAGATGGCCACAATACTCTTAGGTCCTTGACAAGGGTGCCAAAACTTTTCTTGGCCAAATGTTGTCAAAAAAAAAAAAGTTTCCAATCATATGCTCAAGTGAGAAAGTGCTGGAAAAAAACATCATGCAAAGCAAGCATCTTGACCTTTAATATTTTAGATCTGTAAAAACTCTCCCCCCTTATCACGTGAAGGTGACACATTCACATTTCATTGTTCCAGCATTGTCAAGTCCCTGTGCAGTAGCACTTAGCCATCTCAACCTGGGGCACTGTGCCTTCTCTAGAAGCAAGAGGCCATATGAGTTACCCCACATTCACAGGGAACAACATTGCATCCTCAAGTAAACACAATTGAGCTTTGTCTCTAGTACATAGATGGCAATGTATACATTATATGTTATCTATGCACACTAATCATGAAAAGCGTTGACGTTGTTTACCTCACCGAGGGGCCTGGATTGGATCCGAAAGATAGAATCTTCACTGGCAAACGGAAGAAGGATCCCTGGCCCACCAGCAATTTCCTTCTTCAAAGCAGCATTAGTGGCTCCATTAAAATCCTGTCACCCTTTTTTTTTTCCTTTATGGCTGTCTGTGGCTTCTGAGGAGACGAGAAATCACAGTCACTCAAATGCTAAGTGACTTTAACACTCCTGTGAATATTAGGAAGGAAAGAACTTCAACCATGCCAAGAAAAAAAAATAGATGAGACCAGTGTTTTGAATATCCTATCCCCCTACCTCTGCAGTATCTCGTCACAAGCCATTACCTCTGCAGAAGGCAGACTGCTTGACACATACAGAACACCTTCTTGTGTCAGTCTTCATTAAGACTTAACCATGTGCACGAGCACATACCGGCAGCTGTCTGAAAGACTGTCTCGCTGATGTTATCATGTCAGCAGGTTTTCAATCCCTCGCTTTCAGACATTATAAGGAATGAGCTTATCATGGCTGCAAATGAATCAATGTGGTAATTGCGAGCCGGAGTACTATCTCCACCGAGGGCCGCGAGACAACAGTTTATGCGTAGGAGAAGCTCTAGGGGCAGAAAGATAGGCCCTGTCCCATCCATCATTAAAGGAATCATCTTATTAAGGCTCTCTCTTTTTGCTTCGCAGGTCACAGATGGAGGTACCATCAAGCAGAAAATCTTCACCTATGATGCTATGTTTAATACCAATTACTCTCACATGGAGGATTACCGCAGACGTGAAGACCTTGTGTACCAATCAACTGTCCGGTGAGCCTCAAAAATCAATTAACTTTAATTTCAAATAAGACTACTTCCTTGTTAAACTGTTCTTGCATGCATCACACGTTCTGCCTTTCGCTCCATTCGCTTTGCAGCGTGGGGAATCACAAAACTCTGAACTCACTATATAATCACACTATTTCTTGATGCTTTGATGGTAAATGCACTGAGATGAACTCCCATTCAGGGCTACACAACTTCATTTCCAGCCATCTGTCGTTGGCCAGACCAGGCCAGACTGGAGCGACCGGGCGAAGGGGTCAGTGCGTTATTACATGAGGACAGGAGTCAGTGGCAAACTCTAATCAGCAACTCTGCTCAGGATAAAGAGTTCAGTGTTAAAGATTTAGCTAACATCTGGCCAGGCCTGTCCTTATTCCAGCTGCAGTGGTGCATATATCCCAGGTAGTGTCAACCAACTCACTCATACATTACTGTAGCATGGAGCTGAACATGCAGACGCCTCCCTCACCCATGGTTAGTTAGTTAGTTATTTAGTTAGTTTAAGTTTATTTCAGACATGTTAAAATAAATGAAACGCAATACAGTAATGGACAGACATAACAAATAAATACTTTGCAAAGACAACACATGAACAAAATTAAATCATTGATATATAATTTTCATATCCGAAAAGAAGTGGGAAGAAGTAAAACTTATTTACTCCCACCCCTTATTTATAAATTAGCTATCAAGCTTCCTTGTCATTATAATCTATACAATAAGTTAATTCACAAGTTAGCTGGATTTATTCTAATATATTATCACTAATATTTATCTCCCCAATATATAGATTTATTCTAACATATTATTACTAATATTTATCTCTCTAATATACTGTATAGTCATATACATATAAAGACATATACAAACATAAGACAAACTGAAGGTAACAACCAACATTTGGGTAAATACCCAAATAAATAATAAGAAGCACCTTGTGGTGGTCAAACACCCTCATTCCTGTACATTTTGGAAATCATTTTTTTGTACTTCTTTTTGAACTGGATTATGTGTGGACATTCTTTTAACCCCACATTCAAACTGTTTAACAGATAGGAACACAAAAGCTCCTTCTTGTTGTGTGTGTGTGTTCTGGATTTTGAAATTAAATTTCCCCCTAAGTTGTAACCCCCTTCCCAGGCTTTCAATGAATAATTTTTGAATGTTTCCAGGCAGTGAATTGTTTGTTGCTTTAAATATTATTTGTGGTGTCTGTAGATCAACAAGATCTTTGAATTTTAGTAGTTTTGACTGTAAGAAAAATGGATTTGTGTGATCCCTATCTCCTGTCCTATGAATGACCTTTCTTTTGTGGAGTGCTTATGTAATTATTTCCCCAAACCTCTGCACAGTAAGTTAGATAAGGAAGAACTAGTGAACAGTATAGAACCCAGAGTGTTTTATGATCCAGAACCTGTTTTGCTTTATTTAAAGGGATAGTAGCATTTTTTTTAAAGTGGGGTTGTATGATCTACAAATAGCCCCTAAGTACTTTAATTGCAGTAGAAGACTCTCTGCACTCCTCCCGTTAGCAACGCCAGCCCATAGCCCTGCCCAGAGATTTACAACATACAGTGTTGTGAACAGACCCAATGAAACGGCCTATTTTCGTGGTCTAAAAGAGGTTTTGCCAGAAAAAAAATACACAGTTCCATTGTTCGCTATAATACAATTTTTTTCCAGCCCTTCAAAGTGCAGGAAAAACGCAGTTTTTATTTGGACCTAACCAACTCATGTATCCCTCCGCCCAGGGTTAGGGCCCGCCGATCAGCAGTTGGTTCGGTCCAAATAAAAACTGTGTTTTTCCTGCACTTTGAGGGGCTGGAAAAAATTATATTATAGCGAACAATGGAACTGTGTATTTTTTTTTCAGGTAAAACCTCTTTTAGGCCACGAAAATAGGCCGTTTCTTTGGGTCTGTTCACAACACTGTATGTTGTAAATCTCTGGGCAGGGCTATGGGCTGGCGTTGCTAACGGGAGGAGTGCAGAGAGTCTTCTACTGCAATTAAAGTACTTACAGTAGGAGCTATTTGTAGATCATACAACCCCACTTTAAAAAAATGTTACTATCCCTTTAATACTGCAATGCTTCATGACACTTTGGTTTGAATGGTTCAAGCCTACACATCTGGACAGTGTGTGCATTAACAGGTTTTTACAGAGAGGACAGGAGAATGCGTAGTACTGTAAGAGTGGGGAGTCAGCTGGCTCCGGTTGGCTTGATTACGCTTTTGAGGCGTCCTGGGGGCTGTCTTCTTTTACCCCAGGCCCCACCAAAAAGGCTGGCAGCTGTCTGCCCCTTCTCCTCACTTCTTTCCCCCTCTGCTCTGACTGCCCCCACCACTGCAGATATCCCCCTATGAATGTAAAGTATAACACGCAGGAAGTGCTCGGCCATACAGCGCATTCCACAACTTAATTTAAATCTAAAATGCTTCACACTTTGCATCCTTTTTGCAATGACTCTGCTTTTATCATTCCCTTTCATCTTGTCTTTGTCCTGCTGTTTTTTTCTTTGATTCAGCTCATGTACACTCGTACCACTTTGTATCCCCCCCCCCCCCCCCCCCCCCCTATATTTTTCTCATGTGTGATGTGGCTGCCCAGCTGAGGATGATTTATCTGGACAATCCTACTAACCCTTTGGGGGATTAGGCATCATCACAATGGAATGGTGTACACACTTACATGCTCACAGACATGGAAACATGAATGTACACACAAACAGAAAACATACACTCCCTCACCCCAGCCCCGTCAGGACACACACACATACTATGTATATGGTATACAGGGGAGTAGAGGTGAGAGAAAACACACAAAAGGGAGGGAACATGGGAGGGGGATTTCAAATGAACCGGCATGCCACCTGCACTGACCTGTATCCAGATTCCTATCAGAACGCTTAGCCTGTGTTAGTTAACCAGAGAGGAATGTGGACTCCTGCCACAGTCACACCTTTCCTCTTGCCAAGAAAAAAAAAAATCCCTCTGACTGGTTACGGTCCTGCTTTCATGGTGTAACGGAGAAGCTCAGCACTACTAAGAGATGCAAAAAACCTGAATTTTTACTCGCTATAATCTCCTATTTCCACCTGAGAATGCTAAATCTCCTGCACAAAGCCGTGGCAGTCTCACAAATCCACTTGTACGACCAAAATGAATGCCTCAATATTCTGTATCTTTTATAAACTCAGAGCATTTTGTAGAAAACTGTATCTTTAGCTTTTTCCCTTTTCTTCCTTTTTTTAGAAAACACTTTTCTCTCACAGCAATACGTGGTTATTGTGCTGTAATAGAGTGACAATAATAGAGGTGATTTTGCTCCATAAATGCCATCTTTCAATTATTAGACAGTCCCAGAAGTGACACTGATATTGACTTCGTCTAAGACTTGTCTGGCTTTGACAGCTATTAGTCATAATCTTTCAAAAAAACTGAAGCAGCTATTACTTTTTTCTATATTCATGTGCCAGTGCATAGATTGGCCTTGTGAGACAAATGACAGAACTTGCATGTGGCTGATGACACTTGAAGTTTAAGGACCTTCAGTTTTCAAGATCATATCACAAGAGCCGGAATTTAGCATTTTGCTTCCATCAAATGATCCTGTAATTTGTCACAAAAGAAAAAAAAAACTAGCATATCAAGGTCATACGTACTGCTGGCTTAGTTTTACCAGTGGTATTTATTTTTTGGTGATGTCTTCATGTTAAATTTTTCGCTCTCACATGCACATTCAGACCCAGCCTTGGAGTCAAATGTAAAGTAACCAACATTAGTTGCATTTCCTTAAAAGCAACATGTTGCTGTGCAAATAATGACTAAATGTCCCAAAGAGAGTTCTAGTGGTTTGTGGGGCATAACATATTTCTGCAATGACAATCAGCAGTTAAACATGTCATAGACCCTGCTCCACCTGCCTGCAGATGCTTGTCACTGCAACATTGGCTGATGACATTATTTTTCCTCTCAATAACATTCACAGAATCTGTTTGCTTCTATGGCCAATTATTCATGTTAATGATGTTTTAACCCCCTTATAATGTTGACTGATCTTCATACCTCCTTGCCAGTGAAATTCTTGGTCAGACACATTATGTTTTCAGGTTTTACATGCTATTTGTCATTCTAGTGAACATCTCATATCCTTGAGAGAATTTCTCCAAAATTTGGCACAAATGCTGACTTGAACTCAAAGGTTTTGTTGGTCAAAGGCCAAGGTGAGTGTGAATTCACAAAACAGGGAAGAGGAGGTTGGAGAACGCATTCAATCATGAGTCAGAAATGTATTTATTTTTTCCTTCATATTTTTCTTTGAAATAAGCTTAAAAAAAATCTTAATATGGGAAGATTCTGTCAGAGGCTTCTGTGACCCATGTAGACTCATTGAACCGCCTGGCAGTACCGAGATATTCCCCTCTAAAGTTTCTGAGCAAGCTTCGTCCCTCGAAACAGTCAGAGAAGTCCGAGGTCAGAGATGGAAGCTCTCAGCTGTCCCTCAATATGTGAACGTACGTGTCATCTACTTCTCTGATGAATTTGAATGACGCACTGACAGATTTGCAGCAAGTCCTCGTAGCTTGTTTACAGTGCATTAGTGTATTGTTTTATTTTTCATGAAATTGGTGTCTTTATTCTGTGTTGTGTGTCAAGCAAATTATGTACGCTCTAAACCATGCCAAACATGGAGTTAAACGACCTACTGTATACTGGCTGAGCTTTAGAAGCACAGCTCTGGATGAGCTAAGGGCTAGGTGATGGAGATCTAAGGCTTTTCTCCTGTAGATCCTCACTGAAAATGTCAGCCTCCTGACTAACAAATATGATGAACTGCAGCCACTTGAAGAACCAGTGAGTATATTGTGACTAAGGTCTAATGTGTCAACAACACTCTGGACTGCAGTACGAGTAAATGAGAGATGCCAGAGCAAGTGGGAAGAAGAAAGATGGAGGGCTGGTTCTGCTTGTACCAGTACCACTGGTTTTGCTTGTGCTGCTGGGATATTGTGGCCATAACTGTGCGTTCACACCAAAAGCTTCCAAAGCGACAAAACGCCGGAAGTCAATTCATTTTCAATGAGAGCCCGGCAACACTGAGCGACCAAAGCGTCAACTGGCGTCACCGCGCTTCCAAAGCGTCCAAAGCTTCCAAAGCGTCACCAGATGAGAAGTTGAGCCAGGTTTAACTTTAGGGTAATTAGCTATGACGCGGTTCGGCGGCAACCGGCGGCAGCCTGTCAGAATAGAGATGTCCATCGGCTGCCGTTTTTTTCTTTTTTTTGTATTTCGGCTCCCCAATGACCAGCGCGACGCCAGTCACGTGACGAGCGGCCAAAGCGGCTGAAAATATTTGCCGTTTTGGGAGCTGTCTTGTCTGAAGCCCACCCTCGAGCGTTTTTGACGCTTTGGAAGCTTTTGGTGTGAACGCACAGTAATAAGTAACCCAAGAGTGAAGACATGATGGAGTGATAATGGTACAAATATCAAATGAACATTGGTCTTTTACACAGATGACTGTTGTTCATTTGTTCACAAATGACAAAAAAAAAGTTTTTAAAGTGTGACCACAATAGTTTCTAATTAATAAGCACATGTATAACTCTCACCCTGACAACAAAGCTACAGTTGGCATTTAAACACAAGCTACAGTGTTTCTGTAACCTTTAAGGAGCTTTTTGTAATTTTGCTATCACTGTAGCTCAGCACTAGCCTCGTAAACCAGCCTCTTGCGGAAATGCATTTAATTTAATTTCGACGGAGAGTCTGGCCTCATTCCCCCTGTACTGTAAGCGTTTAGTAGCGTTGACAGACAACCCCATTCAGCCAATCAGCAAGTTGGTGTAGTGACGGGGCTTTGCACCAATCGGTCCCTGATTGGCCAACGTGCTGTATCAATCACAGCGATTGGCTCGGCCTTCTGAGGGTTTCAGGCCAAACGCTTACAGCGGGAATGAGGCCAGACTCTCCGTCGGAATGAAATGAAATGCATTTCCGTGAGAGGCTGGTTTACAGTACAAGGCTAGCTCAGCACATCTATTCTTACTGAAGTATTTGCTGGTAGCATTCTAACCAGCTAGCCCTTGCACGGTGCCATGTCATAATCCTGACATCCCATTATTCCAACATGCCAATTGTCTGAAAATGACCCATTATTCCGAAATCTCAATGTTTGGAACCCTAACCATCAATATCTGACACAAGTGAAAACCTGTGCCCACACACGTCTCTATGACGCCTATTATAATCCACTCCAACCTCCAGTCTGCCCTGTCGACAGCACTGCTAGAGGGCATGTTGTAACCTCTTGTATTACAGATAGCTTTAGTCAAGTGATGATCACTCCCAGCACAAGAGCCACATTGAACCACAAGACACCTTACAAATGATCCATTTAACAAAATATGTAAAATAACCCAGTCTATCTTTGCCTAAACCAAACCATCTCCCTTTTGTACCTAAACTCAATCAAACCTATTCATTATCAACTTCCTTTTATAAAACTGATTTAAAAGAGCTTTTTAGGTTTTTTTTGCGAGGCACTGATAAATGATAGTAACCTGCCAATAGTAGCATCACATCAGAAAACACTATGTCATTCTGGAGGACAGAGACAAACAACATATTAGTCACTGTCTCTCTGTCTCACCTCCATCCTTCAGCTACAAAGAAAACACCCAGAAAACACAAATTAAAATGACACCAGCCATTTCAGATTGAGGTAAAAACACACACACAGATATAACGCTGAGGAAAACTCGGTTGTTTGTTGACACTGGAAAGGACATGTCCCAAACATCCATCTCCTAATTGTTTATTGACTTGTCTGCATTACTGAGGGAGTCCCACTGCTTGAAGGGTGATCAAAAAAAAAAAAAATCATTTCAGTCTAAATATTTCATAAGAGAAACACTCATGGAGCAGTCTTTCACCCTTCACACTCTGTGAAGGACGAGCCTTGTTGTGCTGGTTGCATCAGGAAGCAGCGCAGTCCAAGGGTTTCAGTAGCTGATAAATATTTCCACCAGGAAGTCGTGTCTAGAATCTTCTTTTATCATTACCGTTGCGGATTCATTTGTGATTAAACTCTTAAACTTTAGGTGAATGTTGTTTCCTAGATGAAAAAAAGAGAGAATTGACATAAGTGGGTGGAAGTGCTGCTGCGGTAGGCTATATGGTTGTTTGTGGCAAAATATGGTAGCAAATTGTTTCCAGTGAAACCAAATTCATGTCAAATCACTTTTTTAAGGATTAGTGGAGGATTGTGTCACTGCATTTATTTTGGTGGTGTAAATGAAAAACATATGAGGATGTATTCTAATAAATATTCTTACATGGTGATAAGTAACTTCCCTTTCTCTTCAATTGGTAATGAATAATAAGTAACACATAACGTGTTTAATGCAAATTGAATTAGGCTTTAGAAATACTTTAATCAGAGCAGTCTTTCTTTGTGGGCCCAGTAAAACCTCTCTGCTTTCTGTCTTTTTATGTATTACTGATCTCTCCTTTCTGCATTTGTATGGATCTGAATCCATGACTGCAATACCTCGGATACAGACAACAGTCCCACAGTTTTCTGGATAAAAACAGAGAGATGAGCGATCAGCTCTTACTATAATGTAAGCAGCTAGCACAATGCCAATCACACCTCACTCGGCACCCAGAGAATCACGGCATTATCCTCATCATTTTCTTTCAAGCTCATTCCTTTAGGAAACATGGGTGATTACACACCTCTCTTTGCAATCGCAGCCTCTAGGCAATTTGTCTTTTCTTCCCATTGAGTACTGGTCTACAGTATCCTGACCCATTCACCCATAATGTTTCAGGCTGGAAAAAGTATCTGACAATGCGCTAGTTAATTTGATGCAGAGATTGACTGGATGAGCGATCAGACTCTACTTTGTCAAGACTGCTCTTTTTCACTCTCCATCCTGGCAGTTGCATTTGCTTGCATTTGTAGGCAGGAGGAGTTGTGCAGGACGGCCTACATAACAGGAAAGAGCTTTCAGATGCAACTCCTGGGGGACAATCGATCTCTCTTTGCGGTGTGCTGTTTTCGCTGTTCCTCCACGGGGGCCCATTGCTATCGATCTGCACCGTGTATGTGCAGGTTTTTTCCCCGTTTTTTTTTTTTTTTTTTGGTATACAGGGGGAATTTTGTACTGTGTTCAATGTCTGTCTATTTTATTCACTTAGCTATTCACTCGGTTGCTTATTTAGCATATTCATATTACAGTACATTGTGCTGATATCGGTTAGCTAGGCTGTGCAAAATAAATGTTGTTGTTTGTCGTTTTTTTATTAGTTTTTTAGTTTGTTTGTTGCTGTTTTCTCTCTATGTTTGTCCTATCATCCACTACGGCGTGTGGCATCGCTAATCAGCTTTGTATAACTCACTAATTAATAAGATCTATAATTTCACAAACAAAGTAAGGTACAAAAGCATTCAGAAATGACAGAAAACAAAACAACGACACATAGAAGCTAGACTAAAGGAAAAGGCAAGAGCAGAAGACTAATTAACACAAAGAGGTGGAAGATACAGTGGATATTGTCTTGTAAAATGTGAACTGTGAACAGGAGGCCCTCTTCACAGTCATGCACTCAAGACTGCAGCGATAAATCCAGTGATGCTATACTTTAGTTACAACTGGTAGGACTCAGAACACTCATAAATGTTTGCTAAACCGTTTGTTCAAGTGCTCTCAAAACTGCTATTTACTAAATTAAATTGCAATGCAGAGCTGCTTATAGCTAGATGGCACAGCTGATGTCAGTTCAGACTTAAAGAGGTAATCGGAGCCAAAATAGACAGAAAAAATCTTACAAACCTAAAAAAATGTACTTGTTTAATTAGAGTTTTCATCGTAATTAGGATTTTAAGCATTACAAACAACATAAGCAGTACTCTCTGAGTCACGTGTTCCCTTTTTGTGATCAGATTCTCAATGGACCAGCACCCCGACATCAAAGATTAGAGGCGGTCCTGAAAAATTAATTCCACCGGCCTTAATATTTAACGGAAACCTCAATGTTAAGAGTACAACCTTTCCTCTTTTCCTCCTCCTATAATTCTGATGGACGTGTCTCACTGTCAAACTTGTGGAGGCTTCAGAAGCAGACAGCCACTCAGGAATGCTGTAGTTGGGGGTTTCTTTGTGGCCTCCTCACCCCTTCTTCTTCTGGCAGTACTTCCATGCCTTGAATTATCTTATCTCTGGCTGCTTTTCCCTTGCACTCGTCTTATTGCAAATCCACGAATGCAGCAGTCAGGATTGTGGGTAACAGCACTACGGCTTTGTTTGTAAAAACAAAGCAATGGGCTACATCAGCGTTTACTATAATGTAGCCAGGCAAGACAAAGCCAATTTACCTCCCCGCTACCACCACCACCACAGATAGATTCACAGTGCTGTTCTCATCATTTTACTCTAGCAGGGAAAAAAAAGACTTTACTTGTTTTATGCTTATCCCTCGAGGAAGAGCTTGTGGAGACAAGCCCACTTTATATCTCGAGGTGCTCACTCTTTTTCATATATACTTAGCTTTGTCAAACATTTGTTTATAATTGGTTCATTCAGCAAAACTTCACTTTCTTTCTACAAGTTGAGCATGCTAATTTTCATCTAGAATCCAATCAGGGCAGCGACTCCGGGTCACTTTTCAGTTTGTTTGTTTTCAAATTTGACCATTTGCAAAATGCTTTACATGCATGTCTGTGGTTAACCTTCCCAGCACAAGCAAGGTTCAAAGATGAGACGAACCAAACCAAAAGTACATTAGAGGTGGAAAGTGCATATGTGGATTTAGACTTCTCATAGGCAGTGCTAGGAATAGGAATAAGCCAAATTTACTCCCAACGCTCTCCTTTAAGCTTTTCAGTGGAGGTTAAAGTGCCTTGCTCAAGGGTACCTCAAAGGTAGTTGTTGAGCAGGGAAGGAATATATATATATATATATATATATATATATATATATATATATATATATATATATATATATATATATATATATATTCCTTTCCTGCTCAGTTCCTGCAGAGATTTGACTGCTCTCCAAAAGAGTGATCTCCTCTTCTCTATTTCCTCAACAAACACACACACACACACACACACACACACACACACACACACACACACACACACACACACAGAGAGAGAGAGAGAGAGCTGAACTCATTAAAGCCAGGGTGCTGTGAGCGCCCTGCTGCTGTTCCAACTGAGGTCCCCGTCTGAAACACCCGGGCGGCAAGGACAATTGTTCCTGTTTTGTGAGAATAAATCACAGGGGCTTAATGTGACCAGTAGTGTCTCACTTTGATTATCACTGTTGACATATTAGGCGAGCGCAGAATACAGATTGTGCTCCCAAGCTCTTTAAAAAAAAAAAATCCATCTGTTATCGCTGACTGAATAATTGCTGCCTGCTGTTTCTGTACAGGCAAAAGTTTAAAGAAGAAAAAAAAACATCTAACATTACATCCTTAATGTATTCAGAAGCTCAATAATATACTCAAGTTGTCAAGTTTCAACAACCAGCAATCAAACCAGACATTGGTTTGGTTGTACACCTGTCATATTAAAGTGTTTCATAAACAACTGTCGACTGCAGCAGCAGCTTCTACTTCTCCAGAATATGGAGGTTAGACTTGGTGCTTTGTTATAAATGATTTTTGTCAACAGTGTGCAACCCACTCTTTAATAACTATCATCATTAACAGTGACGTCCAAATTAGGGTGTGATTGCTAAATTATTGATAGTAATGAATTTTTCATAAATTTCACACAAGTTTATAATTAATTCATCATGAACTCATTGTTTCAAGGGGTTTATGAAAATTCAACAGTTTACCAGAGTAGTTAAGCATCATTTGATGCATGGAGTCAAAACATTACATTTTGTTTTTATAATTTATACACAGGCAGGCTAAACAAATGTGTACTATGAAATCTACTGTAGTACATGAGGTGGTTTTAAATGAGATTAGAAAAACTGTAATTATAAGTTTATGAATTATAACTGCATTCTCAAATATACTGCAGTTATGTCCTGTCATATACTAAACCATCACTAAAAACTGCTAGAGTTGGCTGGAATGACCCAAACGCGAGGAAATGCAGAGATAAAAGCTTTTGCCCAGACAGGTATTAAATCAATAATGCAGAAATTTTCACAAAGTTGTGCCAGTTAGACTTGCCTTTCAGATGTGACGCAAAAACAGCCTGTTTCAGGTTTGGTACATCACATTGTGTGAGCTAACTGATTGTGCTGCTATTTTGCCTGTTTGAGAGACACGTCCTTGGTGCACCCGGTTAGTAGATCAGCTTCAACATGTGTTTGCGCATGAAATCAAATCACGCAAACCTTTAGTAAATCAGGCCCTATCGCTTTAACTACTGAAATATCTCACGTTCACTATGCAATTCTACATTACACTAACTTCACATCTATTACAATTTGCTTCTTTCTTAACTTCTCACTCCCTAACCTTATGTTTCCTTTGTGAATCACTGTCAACATGTATAAAAATGTAAAGAGTTGACTGAGCTCTTAGAATAACTCTTCTGTTTTTATTGTTTTCATGGTAATCCAGGCTGCCGGAGGTACGGATCTCAGACAACGGGCCTTATGAATGCCACGTGGGCATCTACGACCGGGCAACGAGGGAGAAGGTTGTCCTGGCTTCAGGGAATGTTTTTCTTACCGTTATGTGTGAGTATCAACTGCACTGCAGCTCTACGTTTTCACACCAAGCAAACCTTTTTTTCTTTTTTTCTTTTCCATCTTACTCACGGTGTTCAATGTATTTGTGGTTGAATCTGGATGCTGGGGTGGGACATGGTTACATGGAGGGGACTGTTCACAGTCAGCAGGTTGGACAGTATGACAAAGATGGAAAAACAGGATGTGGTTCTGGCTGCAGGCAGGAGGCAAAGCCCTCTTGATCACAAGTGTGAGGTTTTAAGTTTTATGTGTGGTGCCTGAGGGGAGATGCTTTAAAACTGGTTCTGTTTGTTGGCCATGCTGTCCTATAGTATGAGTATGTAAAAAGGAATTTTGGTGGAAGGAAATAGTATCATGATAATGTTGTGTATGCAATTCTAATATTATTGTGCTATAGTTTCAATGTTTAGCAACTTAAGATTTTAATTGATGCTCACATCTATAGGGAACAGGTGAGGATTTACAAATCTTGGCATGATTGTTTAGAAGAGGGTCTTTTTTTTTATCTAGAAATTAAATATGCAACATTTGCCCCCACCAATTTTACCTGCACACTCACAATCGTCTATGCTCTGTTCTGGCATCTCTCCCAATTGTTGTATTGAAGTAGGAAAGCCTCTAACACACTTGTGATGGGATGAAAACCATTGTTTAGTTAATACCAATGATCAGCTGTCTCAGATTCACACCGGTCTGGTAGATGAGAGGACGCCTACTTGCTTTGTCCGCCGCGTGTTAGGTTTTTCTGTCAAGAACAATGGGAAAAATGTGGTGCCACTCAGGTGGATGTTGACTCACAAAGGAGAGCAATTGCTCTCGAGGCTACAAGCGGATTCATCATCCTCACCGGTGAATCCCAGATATTTTTACTCTGTGGATTATTTTTCTAATAATAATTATTATTATTTACCCTCTCTACTTTGGATAAATTTTTCTAGCTGCTACTGTGACTGACATCAGAAGTTAATCAACACATCTCCTTAAAATGTTCTAGACAGATATGTAGGCCTTGGGCTATGGGACAATTGATTAAATTTCAGCAGTGATCTGGTTCTAGAATGTCTGCCATTAGAAAGTTATTGCTTCTTCCAACTAATGCTGCGTTTCAGGAAGGCTTTTGAACCCGTAAGTCACGACTTACGACTTTGTAGCGTTCCAGGCAACCTTTAACTCGTGTTTTTCCGACTGGTTACGCGTGAAAATGCACTAGAACGGCAGTCAAACCCGTAACTCCCTACCCGTGAACTCGTACCAGATTGAACTGGTACGAGTTCACGGGTTGCCTGGAACACACCATAAGAACCTGAAAGAAATGGACCTGTTTCAGATTCCTGTCGGTATTTTAACTTGGGCCAAGAAACTGATCTGACTGAAAATTCACATGGATAGAAAAGAAGTGCTGCAGAGTGACCATCACAGATGGAGGTAACACTTCTCTGGGATTTACATTTTTATCCTTTTACATTGTAGTGTCTGTCTTATGCTGGAGATCACATTGATTTAATGCTAATGGACCTTTGCTTCATTTTCATTTGCTTCAGTCTAGGGCTCTGACAAATAGAATTTACAATTGTCAATATGCAATTTTTGTGGCCAAAAGAATTCATAATAATTATAATTACTGATGATTATTGTGACCTCTATGGAAATTTTTAATAATAATAATAATAATTCTATGTGTACAATTTTCATCACCTTTAACTTTGTTTATATTCTCTCTTTTTTGGCAAATTAATTAGACCCAAGAATGAGGGCCCTAGTTTGCTGGCGCAGCGCAGGTGGCGCAAGGTAGCGCAGCCGGTCTAATGCAAGTTTCGACCAGCGCAGCCGAGCGCAAAGTCAGATTGGGAGATTTGTAGATCGCGCTGCGCTGAGATAGGCGTGGCCGCGCAGCAGGGGGAGGCGTCACAGATTCAGCTTGGTGCAGTGGAAGTTTTGTGCGAAAATGTCCCGCCGAGGGTGCGCTGAAAGCTCGCCACCTCCAACCAGGTCTACTCTCAGCGCAGGGCGAAGCGCAGCAGGTGCAGTGGAAGTTTGGCTGACTGACCTGCAGTGCACACACGTCACCAAGACCTCACAGGCAGATCTCCACAGTTCCAGGCACATTTCAATGCAATAAATATCCACAATAACCACTATTTAATGCAACTAATGGAATCAACACGTGAATTTATATCTATATAGATTGTCCCGTCACATCTGACGTCAGATCAAAGCAGAGATCAAAGGCTGTGGCACGCCTAATGGAAACTCCACCTGAATTAACACAGCAGGGACGAACTGGCACTGAAAAGCAGCTGTGGATGTCCCAAAAGCAGGACTGAGGGTGAATGACTGCATGTCGCTGCCGTGTTGAGATACCACTCTGCCCTTGTGATGATCGCTTTATTTATTTATTTATTTATTTATTTACTTATTAATTCATTAACGCCAGCGACCGCATCAGGCAGCCGTAATGAAAAACAAAACACAAATCTTCATCTCTCTTAGTCCACCACCACTGCCTCGGTATCAGATAGTCAGTATATAGCCTACTACAGTATACTCTCCATCACAGAAAAAAAGCGAAAAAAAGAGACGGACAGAGAGAGAGAGAGAGAGAGAGAGAGAGAGGGAGAGAGAGAGCGTCCTTTACGCGGATTTCATCCGTTACGCATGGTGTTTGTTTATCTTTGTCTCATCATCTTGCACAGGGTTTGAATAAATGTGAGTTTCTTTATTAGTTTATTAGTTGTTGTTTCTTATACTATTGGGCAGGGGTTCTCAGTGTATCAGATCAAACCTGATTAAGGATATTTGTATTATTATTAGTAAACTCATTGTTGGTCACTCTGAGCTCGGACCTCCGGGGAAACAGCTGTTTCCTCCGGGGAGAGGTTCGGCCTCTGGCGTCGCTGTTTCCTCCGTCCATGTCCAAGTATAAAATGACAAACTTGCAGCGCGCATCGCCCTCCGCGCAGTTAAAGGTGAGGAGAGGAGCTCATTTGATTGGTGAAGATCTGACTCGGCTGTGTCAAACCCACTCCACGCCTTTCTCTCCTCCTTCTGTCTCCCTCCCGCCCTCTCTCCTCCCTCTTCGCCGTTTGCGCCGGTGGGAGGGACGAGGGGAGGGTTTACGCTGGTCTAAGTCTGACTGCGCGGCCCACGAATCTTGCGAAATGGACCTGGTCCAGCCCCGTTGGCGTGGCGAAGCTGCGCTGCACTTAGACTTCGCTCGGTCAACGAAACTAGGGCCCTGAGTGTAAGGTGATGGAGAGAGTCTGCACAACATCATATAAATGAACAATTACATAAAGTTCCACAATGCCTAACATTTGCCATCACATAATGAGCACCGTATCAATATTTAATTTTTTGGACGCGTCAGCATCATCCTGAATACTGGTGCACTGCAACACCCTTACTTCAAACCTATGTGCCTCTTATAGTTACTCGTGATTGAATGAAATCATAGATCACAGCAGAAGATAATGTGCCTGAGGCCTATAGTCCGTCTGTACTGTAATTATTATATTTTAGTCATCTAACTTTCAGCAGCACAGACAAGTGGCTCTCTGTGTGGTCCTATGGCTAATTAGCAATGGTGACATTTCTCACTGGCGCACCAAAGAGAGACACCACGTGACGATATTGCTCCATTATCATATCCTGTGCCTCTGAGGGCTGCCTTTGGTTTTCCTGTTCCTCTCTGTCTTTCAACATTTCTTGACCATCCGTTCTGTTCTTTTTGACAACCAAAGTAATGCTTCTGTTTGAGCGCTCCCCCACACTGACGTCAGTAGAAGACTTTATCAATGGAAGGGCATTACCCAGTTAACCGTTTCTTGTTTCAGCCCTGGGTGGGAAGAGGTGAATGATGTAGTGGTGGGATAGTTGGAGCACCCTAACTCAGCTGGGTCTTAAATCACCACTCCACAAGAGAGGGAGAAGAATGGCCTCTGGCATTGTGGCTAATTGCCGTCTAAACTGAAACAGAATTATTCATAACCTATTAGTGTGTCAAGTTCAGTGGGAAGTAAAGAAAAAATGTAGAGAGGAGAAAGAAAGAAAATGAGAGGGAAAAAAAGTTAATTAATAGGAAGCAGTACACGGAGAGTATTTTAATTTTTTAAAGGGCTTCATAAATAAGAATTATCATTTTAATGAATCCCCTGCCAAGAAATTCAATCATCCACTTTTAAAAGGCTAAACCCTGAACTCTTGGTACCTCCACTACTGTCCTTCACTGTCTTTAAAGTTTTAAGACTCTTTCTTTTTTTTTTTGCAATGCATATACATATGTTTACTTTATTAAACTTAAAGTCATGAACGATCCCTCACCAAAAGACAGTCATTATCATACTATGATGACAATTTAGCTGGATTTACATCCAGTAATGAATTTGATAAATCATTGTTTGATATCTGGAATACAGTGTTCATGACATTACACGCTTGTTATCACAGTCATAAGGTAATTGGGAGCAATATGTTGTGTTTGTTTAGTCATTTATTTTTATTTCTACCTACACTATACTGTATACTAAATCCCCTGGACTATTGCACCAACAAGCTTTTATCCTGATAATGAGGAACACGAGTAAGACACACAAGCAAGACAATCTAGGGCAATTTATAATGTAGCCTATTGTGTTAGCTAAATCTTGCCCCTTAACCTGAATGAGTGGTTATGGTGCTCTGTGCCTGTAAATGTAATTACTGAGGCATTACCATATCATCATTTATGATAGGGCACTCTGCTGTCAAAGTTCAAAATCAGCATCTGAACTGAAAGGTTAGGGATGACAAGTTCAGTGTGAGGAAAATGCTGAAATAAACCGATGGACAGAATCCTTATTAGGCTATTGAATTTACTGTCAAATAATTCTCAGTCTCAGTCTGCAAAGGGTACATCCAACAAGATGTAAATACACAGTGGGTAGAAAATTGACAGTGTAATAGAGTTTGGTCTTTTGACCTCCATCTGCAGTGTTATGGTTCCATTGAATAGGACTCAACTCAAGAACATCAAAGGACAAAACATTTCAGCTCTTTGATGCAAAGACCGAAAACTTTAATGCAATTCTCATGTTTGTGAAATCATAAAGACCTTGGAGCAGTACTTCATTCAGAAAGCCTTTTCCACACGTCATATTCATCGCAATCATCGCCTCCTGTTGTTGGCTGTGGGGCAGCCTGGACATGAGAAACATAATACAGACACACTGTACACTGTAATATGTATAGAACATTACAAAGCACATGGTTTTTGTATTCTGTACACTTAAAGGTGTTCAGAAACGGCCGTTTGTCCTGTTTGTCGCGCCTCCATCGTCTGATAGATGAGTTATTAGCCTACACTAATGTTGAGGCCCGCAGTGGGCTGATATTCAATTTTCTTTTCGGAATACCTTTTAAGGCAGCTTATGCAGACACACAACTTCATGGCCAAGTTCATACAAATGTATTTTTACATGCAACCTTGCAAACACAATCAGTTTGCTGAGAGCAACATTGGTTCATGGTGGAGAGCTGCAGAGACTGTTACTGTTGTGAAGACGTCCAACAGACTAACTGTGAGACTATGTTGAAGCAGTTTTTCAGTGCATTGCACAGAGCACCGTAGAAATCTGAATATTGAAAAAACTTAAGTGCTCAAATGATTTTCCAACAAAAAGCTTTGTCAAAAATAATATAATAATGACAACTGACCTGTATTCCCACCACACATTTACAACTTTGAGTTCCTTTAACACCTTGATGGACCTTTGAATGAGCTCATATCAGCCAATTACGAAAACAAGAGCTGCATTTAAAATGTCAATCAACATTGTGGGACATTAATATTTAGCCTTTTAAGCCTCACTATTACATGTTTTGTTGAACATTTAATTTGTATGGTAGCTGTGTGTGAAGTAGTGCAATAGTAGACATATTAGCCAGCTGTCATTATAGAACACAAAGTGTATTATTGTATTACAGTATAATACATTCAGTGTATTAGATTTCAACACATTAGGGAATAGACTTCCGACCCATCACCGATCACTAGATATTTCATTTTGCAAACAGTGACATATCCATCCCTGTAAAGCTAAGGTCATAATTTCAGGCTTTGGTGGGTAAAAGAAATCAATACCTCTTTTCCCAATGGTAGAGATAGGGTCATTATTTGTTATTACCCAAAGTGATTCCTACGCGACATTCCAAAGATTACAAGGAAAGGTTATTTGTCTCTTCAGAGCAGAGCCTGACCTTGGGAAGCCAGCCCTTGGTTGATCTGTGCATAGTGTCCGAGACGTCTGAGGTTATTGTGTTGTTGTCGGTATCAGATGACCGTCGGGTTGGCGCTCCTCTGCCAGATGAAGTACATCTTAATAGCCTCGTGTTTGAACGTCACGTCACGTAATTCCAGAAATCCTTTCTTCTAACCTTTGGTAAAGCGTAAGAATATAATTTAAAGGATACCCTTCATGAGGCAGCAGAGCTGGTATTTATAACCCCTAGAAACAGAGATGAGCGCTAAGGTGTAGAGGGACTAATTACCTTCTCATCCCATAAAACTGGGATTCGCTTCAATAATGGATGCCCAACTTTAATTAAGCACTGTGTATATTTAGGCGCTCGTTTATAAATGGGTGGGATTAATGGCGTACAAGTCAAGCCCAAAGACAGCAACGCCTGCAGACACAGCAGTTCTGTATACTAGTGGTAGGAGTTTAGAGATATGTGCGACTGCATGCATGCAAGTTTGAGTGCTTGTGTGTGGAGAGGCTTGTTTGGGTGGCAGGATTTGATAGATTGCGAGGGAGCGGCTGTTCTCGCTATGTCTTGTACTTGTTCAGGAAGTGAAGAGAACGTCTTGGCCAGATTCAACACAGAGTGACTCAAACACAGTGGCCTAGTTCGGAGCTCTCAGAGAGGATGCCAATTTCATCAGATTCATCAGTTGTATTCTGAAGTGTTTGCCATGTCGTCCTTTAGCATGCATCGGGTCACCATGGGGGATTGTTCAAGAGTCCTTGATATGATTTCTCCATTACTCTCTCATTTATCCTCTGTGTCACCTTCATGCTCATCGTACTTATTGCCCTGCAGTCTGCTATAGCGCCATCATAACCTGCTCAATTGATTTCGCACATGCAGAAGGCGACGATATTCTCTTTAGTTTTGTGACATTTTGTGAAGTTAGTGGAATCAACCCTTGCCCACATGGATTAGAGTCATGGACAAAATTATCACAACCCTGAGTTCCAAGTACGTCATTCAGAATGAATGCAAATGAACCAGTTTTGTGAAACCAGAATATTTTAACAAAAAGTTCAAGGCTACAGGAAAAAAAGGAAAAAACTAAGATATAGTTAAAAATCACAAACAAAATGTATTCCAGACACAATAATTAAAACTGAGATTACATTGCAGAGAAACAATGATTCCCTCCAACCTTGAAGTCTCCTGGTATTTTCTCTTCAGTTGTGGTGTTGAAGTGCTTAAGTTTAAAGGTGTTTTTTTTTTTTTTTTGGCAATGGTTCATTACACTTCTCCAAAGGTTTGCAATGGGATTTAGGTCAGGACTCATTGCTGGCCAAAAGCAGCCCATCAACCAGGCTTTTGTCAGTGGATCTGTGCTTTATTGTTCTTCCAAGATCTTCATGGTGTATTTTGGGCAGTCCATACCAACCCTTACAGACTTTCATTGAGTTTCTTTTTAGTCTTACATCCTGGAGGCATATTAATAGTTTTATGAGTATAAAACTTCTTGATAATATTACAAAGTGATGAAACATGGGTTTGAAGATCCTTTAGGGACTGACTTGTGGAATTGTTCTGTTTTTTTGATAACAGCATTTGTGATACTCTACTTGCCTTTGTGAAAATGTAGCTAGAAACAATCATCCCCATCAGTCATTGGTTAGATCATGAAAACTCTGAAAATTAAATACAGGTGAGTCTTCTTTTTTTTTATAGGCTAATTTCAATTCATACAGTGCCAATAACTGTGTCTATTGTGCATTTGTGTTTGTATTATTTCACTATCAACAAGTTTTGTGGGTTTTTTCCCCTGTTGTTTAGTAACCTTGGATATTTTCTTCAAATATTGTGGTTGTACACAATTGGTTCATTTGCATTGCTGAATATATTCTGAAATATATTGTTGAAATTGAGTACTGCCAATAATTTTAACGAGGACTGTATCCTGTTTATAATTAACAGTAGAGTCTTTCCTAATTCTGTATGGAGATGAACAAGTTGCTTTTTTTAAGCGTTTGTGTGACCCCTCCTCCCTTTGTCCCACCACTGCCATTCTGGTTTCCTTATTAGGAGCAGCAGTAACTTGTTGGCTTGGAGCCCATTGAAGGAACAAAAAAATAATAATAATTCAAAGAGCAGATGAATTATTAAATGTCTGTCTTTGAGCTAAGCCCTGGAGTGATAATTGAGGCAAAAATAAACAACCCATGGGCTTCCTCAAGGATTTTTCTACTCAGCATTGAACTGCTGGCCTGTGCATCACTTATGCTAAAGTATTTCTGTCAGTTAGGGTTAGGGGTTCTGACTATCAGTTTTGTCTGAAAAATATTTTCACTTTGATTGATGTAATTTTTTTTTTCTTTTCAAAACCCACTTAAGTGTGGGATCCTTCATTAATTTAGTAGCCAAATTTAAAACCCAAACTGAATATACTGCTGCCATCTTGCTACCAATTAGCCTCGAATGGGTTGCAGCATAAACTTGAATTCATATTTGCATCCATATTGTATCTCATTTGAGGCTGCATTAACGACAAGCCATTTCTACCCTCTAGCTCATTCGGTGCCTCATTCAGTTGACATTCACCAGACGCACATCAGCGGGGCAGTCGATCTGTGCCAAGGCTGTAGCCTCATGAGGAAGCCAGTTCTCATACCCAGAGATTTCACACAACAAACAAAAAAAAAGCAAACAAACAAGCATCTGATCGTTGCATCACATCATCTGCTCATGTTCTATCCACTAAAAGACTCCAGGAGACAACAGTCTGGCCAGAGATATTGTTTACCACCAAAGACCTGGATTCACTGTATGCAGGCTATTTCTGTACACAGATTATTTTGCGTGTGTGCCATTTGCGCGCATGGTGCCACATACAAGTAAAGATTAGTAGCAGCCATCAAGAATCCCCAGTGTTCAGCTTTGGTCCTTGCCAAAGCAGAAACACTGCAACATATCCATTTTCCCTCTCCTTACTACTTCCACTTAATGGCAAGAGACCCTGCAGGCACATTCAAAGTTTTGGCTCCTCATTTTCAATGTAGGCATGTCCTGAGCAGACCCTGCTGCTTCCACCGCCATATGGCACAATTGTTAAAGAGCACAAATTAGGGCTGTGCTGAGTGTACAAGGCTGCTGCGATGAGAAAATACCATTTTGCTCCACATGACATCGAGGGATGTTTATTAAACCCCGGAAGACACGGCATCTCCTGCCTGTCATGCATTAATCATTTAGGAATGCTCCTCCCCCGATAGATAATCCCAGTCATGGAGGAGCAGCGACAGCGCAGGGCATCACGCAGAGATCACTGCGCAGTGCTGTATTTCTCTTCAATATGTACCGTTATGCCTGATGGAGAATAACATATCAGCTCCAGTCAATGAGTCACATCAAATAATGGTATAGAGTCAAGGTTGTTATATGCATAAGCTCAAAGTTGTAGAGTTGTCAGCTGCATGGAGACTGTTTTTGATAAGAGGAAACTTTCAGCAAATCAGCATTTTTTTTTTCAAAGCACCACACTGAAACACAAGTATAAAGTATACATCTTCAAATAGTTCCAAGAGTCTTTAAACCATCACTTTAGAATAACCTTGTGATGTCTTTCATGATGCAGCCCTTTGTTGTTTCCTTGGGTAGCGTTCTTTCCTTCATCCTGAGACGTGCATGTCTGATACTAAACACAGTGCCTTCCCTGATGTCTCACTGTGGTTGTCTGTATATGCTGTGAAGTGTAGGTTGCATTCCTCGTGGCGCAATCTCCCTCATTCCCTTCACTCCCCCTCACTAAGGATGTCTTCATCACTTGCTGCGCTCTGCACTCCACCAAGGTCCCTCCTTTTGAGCGTGGATGACTGAGGAGGCGACAGAGGAGAAACAGCTTTGCTCCCCAGAGACACGCTGCTGATTGTACCAAAGGATGAGAAAACCTCTTTGTCTCTGCCTTTTACCGCAATATCACCTTGCTTGATAAGTCTCCTCTCCTACGAAGTGATCTGCCTAAAAATAGTTTCCAGCTTCACAGGTACTTTTTTTTTTTAAGTAAGTTTAGCAAAAAAACTTTTGAGACAATGTTATCATTTCCCTCTGTAAAGGAATCAATTCATTCACTTAAGATGTGTTAGCTATCCATTATATTTTAACTTTAATTAATTTCTCAAGAGATTAACCCAAGGGCATCTGTACCTTGAAAAAGGTCAACAGTAAGAACCAGACAGGAAGTGAAGAGCTGAAGGCTTCCTCATCTGTAATACAGCCCCAGCCCTGTAAGACCATTCATTTTTAGCTTCCATCAACATGACAGTAACTATTTTTTAACTATAGAGCATATATCACATGTTATTTATAGGCTTTTCTTTTCTTTCCTCTCATAATATTTTTGTTGTGTTTAACTTTCTTGAAGTCTTTGTGCCCACTGTGTTACGGCTGGGTATTGGACCAATGATGAGCAGGAGACCAGGAGGAAACATGGTTCAAAGTCTTTACTCTACAAAACTCCAACTCCAACTAGTGCGGACTAGTGACACTTGTTGCGTACGAACTGATGAAGCCCCTTGGATAAGAGGCGAAACGTCTTCCCAGACAAATACAAGTCCAGTTGCCAACGATTCCATTTGCCCAGAAAAGAACGATGACCTGGATGAATGAGAATATCCAGAGACATTTTACAAAAAACCAAGACAAGAGCCCAGGAGGCCGGCGGGCCACTGCCTCATGGGGAGCAAGAGGCAAGCTGCATGCTCACGGGAAAGGGAATCATCTGACAGAGTTGTGGAGTCATGACCGGGTTATTGCAGGAGTACTGTAAGTTGATTGGTGATGGTGGGCAGGTCAAGGAAACTAGCCACGCCTCCTGCCACAACCTGAAACAAAAGAAAAAGACACAATGAGGAGGGGGAGAGCAGAGAAACAAAATCCCAGACAACACTCTGTCTGTCCCCTTCACGCTCTCTATCAAAATGTTTCACTATGCCGACTCCCTTAACAATGGTTTGATGCATAGCTCACCAGAAGGGACTTTTCATGATAAAAAACCCCCAAAAAACAGAGAAGATAAAGATCAGTTTTTCCTTTTTCTCTTAGACTTTCATAACAACATATTGACAAGAACAGATAATGACATTTTCCTTTCACCAAGGCTACATTCAAGGTGTTTGGAAGACAAATTCAATGCACAATAAGGCTGAAACCTTTCAAAGACAATACCCGTTTTGATGAGTGTAGTGTGACAACGGCTGTGATTTTTCTTCACACATTGTCTTGTCTTGCTATAGCTATGTTTGTGCAGGAGTCAGACTGTATCATCTTTTACGTTTCTCTGAAATACACTGACTTAAATTACTGCCTTTACTTATCATGTTATTTACAGTCAGTTGTATTATTATGTGCACTCTTGTGGTATTAAATATATATTAATCAACTTTTTGCATTAACATACAATGTGATAGCAGCTTCCACATAGATGAGGTTGGTGAATGCAATTTAGTTTAGTTGATCTCGGGTGATGGAAAGGAATTGATATTTGCAAAAAAAGTGGTATGGAGCACCCAACACTGTGGTCTTGGCTCTTTGAGATTTGACACTCATCTT
Source organism: Trachurus trachurus (assembly GCF_905171665.1). Lineage (NCBI taxonomy): Eukaryota > Metazoa > Chordata > Actinopteri > Carangiformes > Carangidae > Trachurus > Trachurus trachurus. The sequence goes on from NC_139896.1 coordinate 35,637,853, forward strand.
TGCTACTGCACAAAGGAGTGTGAGACAGGCGATAAATTCATGGGGAAAGGAGAAATACAGGTTTAGGAGCCCCTGAAAGCAGCCCGTGGGCATGGATCAAATGGATTTCTTCTCAGTGTGCCCATTTTTCTAAACTTGAATAGGAAACAAGAGGAGGGGGAGCAGAAGGGAAAATTGAAATAGGAAATTCATATTATATTGGAACTCTCTTAGTCTGCTCTGTCAAAATCCATCATATTTAGGGTAGGCAGGGTGGCCTACATTGATTGTGTAAATATCTGATGTGAAACAGTGCAGCTGGGGTCCACAGATTTGTAATGACATCTTTTGGAGGAACTCAACAATGTAGCTTTGAGATTTCCATTCCCAATAATAAGTAGAAGAAGCCTGCCTTATTTTGTTGTTTGAAATAATGCTGTTGTTGGCTTAATTACTAATTCACAAAAGCATTCTAAAAATAATTTAATTGAGGTTGAGAAACTTACATATTCAGGTATTTCAAAGGGCAGAATGCAGAACTCAGGCTGATAAATATAGAAATGAAAGTGAATGCTTATGAAAGGTGACAGATGTAGAAGAGCCAAATGTCAGTTCCATGATTTTGCTTATTTTAAGAATCAACTACTAATTGGCACACTCTTGTTAAAGCCACCTTATTGCTTTCCATCTTCTTATACAGTACTTAATCTTATTTTAGTAGCAGTAATTGTACCACTGGGATATGAAATGAAATGAAATGTGAATGTGAACATATTCAAACAAAATCTCAAGACAAAAAAAATTGGTTCATACCGTAGTGCTTTATGATGCTATATTCATCAGAGTTGCTATACATCACTGTGCACAAGTGAATATGAGTTTGAGCTATGGATACGGTATACATCACATACTGCAGCTTGCTGCTTTGTTAAAAAAGGACAGTTAATTGGTATTCTATTAAAACATAATATTTAGTGTATCAATTGACCCTTCGCGTAAGCCCCGCCCCCTTGGTTACTGTTGCTACGGCGGGCAAGCTTTCACTCCCAGCCATGCTCCTGGCAATATTCGGTATCGATTTCAAAGGAAATATCAGCAAATTTCTGGATAAACTGTTCTGAGATAATAGAGAGAAGAAGTGACAAAGATCATTCATAGTTTTCAGTGACGTGACTCGCGCAGGAGGATAGAACATCTGTTCAACGACACAACTGGACAATGTACAGAGCAGCAGTAAGGACCGGTAATTTTACCGTCTATCAACCGACGAAGACTTAGGTCATCTCACTGGTCATGAAACGTTGTCAAACTGCAAGTTTTGGGCGATTGTGAACCACATACAGCTTTCGCTGCTGTTTTTTTTTCTCCCACCGCTGTATCAGTCAGTGAAAGCAGTCCCTGCCTGGAGGATCCCTCGCCTAAAAGCCCAGGTAAAAGCCCTAAAAGTACAGCTGTCATTTCGGAGGTGAACATATGTTATCCCCATGCATATTTACACTTGCTCAAGTCGAAAAAAAAGTCCGCTCGTATCTGAACATCTCTATATTGCTGCTGCCGCCGCCGCCGCCGCCGTAGTAGCAGCAGCAACAACAACATCCTTCTCTACAAACAAATGTTTTTCGTCCTAGTCTCAAAATGCATCCACAAAAGCAAACGTAATGACTCACTGCCGAAAGCTTGCCAGGCCTATAGTTACGGTTGCTAACGTAGGATTGGACAATAGCCGTTTGTGGGAGGAGTTGGCGAAGGGTCAATTATCTAGTACCTACGGTACCAACCTTTACGCAATAAAATATTAATAATAATGTATATAGTATGTTCTCTAGAGGACTTTTGTGATAAAACGCTTCATTTTACAAACTCACCAACAGTTTTTATTTCCACCATAATAAACAACATCAAACACATCTCAACTTTTCTATCCCACTTTATCAGGTTATTTCTCCCCAACTTGAGTTATCATAATAGGCTTTGTAGTGTCACATGACCAGAGCTAAAAAAAAAAACAAATAAAAAAGTTTAAATTTATTGGTTCTGGACATCTTAGTTACCTCTGTATCAAGCAGATGCACTGTGTACCTTAGAATCAAAATGGCTGCTACACTATAGAAGAACTGAACTTTCTTCAACTATATTGGCCGTTTGTCCATTCCCTCTCCAAATAATGCTGCTTAGAGGCATACAGGATCTTACTGGACCTTCGTTTTCATAATTATAAGAATAAACATACAGTTAAGCTTCCTTAGTGGCCACAGTTTGGTAGGTTTTGGCCATAAATACTATTTAGTAAGGTGGTCTCCCATGTCAAAGTCCTGTTGACCCATCCATCCACCCCCAACTTCCTTCTTTGCTCCATTTATAACTGTAAAAGCCATTGGGGGTCACCTAACAATAAAATGCAACTATGGGTCATTTCAAGCTGCTAGCACAGATGACTCATGGGCTCATTTTTTACAGGACAGTCTCTAGTTGACTGCTGTCTCGGCCTATCATGCCCTTACAGTCACAGCACACCAGGGAGGAATGTAATGGAAGCAAATCAATAGTCAATTAAAAAAAATGTATATTTTGTGATATAAGAAAGTGAGCCAGAGGACACAGCAGTCAAAGCCTCAGTGTCAGAGAAGCTTTATGTTCATTCGGAACCAAGATCAAAAAGGCAAACCTGCCAAAGTGGCCGGTAGAAATGACACAGGTCCTGCCAGTTTTCAGGCCATATTTGGCAGGTTGGTGAATGTTAATTTCAGGCCCTTGGTGATACGACATGTGGCACTGGCATAGGCTGTAGTCAGCAGGTGTTGGTCCTGTGTGGGAGCATAATATCTAAAAATATAGACCAAAATACCAAAATTAGATCGTCAACCATTGAGTGATACCTAAATATTGCTCAGATTATGAAAATTACTGAACTTAAGAAAATGGCAGAAGGAAATGAGCAGGGACCTTCTGATGCAGTGCTGATTTGATATGTAGGTGCTTTTTCAGCACTGTGATTCTTCAGAAATCTTACAGTCATTAAATTAACCTATCCACTGTACATGTTATTAATATTTTATTGATGTTACTACCTTCTACTGTATAGTCTGGGGACCTCACTCCGTCTTGTCTGCACGAGTGATACAATCAGGGCTAATCCCTGCTTGGCTTAATGGACAAAAGTATTAATGTTCTTAAAAAATCTATGTTAAGACTAATTGAAAGCAGGAGCAACATGAGCTCTTTCCTTTGTTACACTTAAAACCTTAGCAGCAGCATTAGTATAAATGAGTGGTAATTGTATTACATAAGAAAAAATCAAACCCACTTGAAAGTATTAGTTCACCATGCACCCCGACCTTTGTACCACTTCTAAAATGATAAAACTCATATTCTGAAATGCACCTTCAATCTCAAGTCCAAATCAGTGGTTTGATTCCTCCCCTCCTGTTTCATAGGCCAAGAAGATTTCCAGGCATGAATAATTCATTAAGGGCAGATGTGTATTATACAGTAATATACAGGGGCAATAACCACCGGGATCTACAAATATTTACAGTTGGATGGTGTCGGCATAAACCGAGTGCAGATGATGACCCCCACTCAAATCGATCCTTATTTGTTGTGTTTTCAGCTCAGGTTCTAAATGTCAACTATGATGTTGTTACTGCTGGTGATATCCAATTTGCAGTGTGTAAAGCTGCACACCAGACCAGTATATCTGGTGCGAGGGTCCACAAGCTGACGAGCATACAAGTCTCCATACCTAAATAACAAGACAGGGTGTTTGTTAATGCACTCCAGACAAATGGATAGTTGTTTGCAGGTATAAAAAATGATATACTTTGTCAGGGGAAGGGTTTAGGGTACATACAAAGAGATCAATCCTTGACTTGACTCTGATGAGCTTCATGCAAATAAGAAAGGCCTTCTCTGGAATATTCTATGAGTTTCTTGACTCTTGAGCCTCAGAGGGGAGTGTTTTTTTGTATATTTCAGCCCATGTATTACAACTTCCATATTTTCCAAGGCATATCATGATTCAGTTGGTTTTTTGTTTTGTTTTGTTTGAAGTTGAGTTTCAGATCTTCTCTATTCACTAAGAAAATAGACCTGCAGGAAGTAAAAACCTGATTGGCCTAGGGGAATCCATCACATTGATGGATATCTGTTCATCTTACCTTTTTGTCAGTGTTAAATAAAGTTTGTGTGGTAATGCAATTGAAAATGTAGGTTAAGTTCAAAAAGTATCATGTATTTGAATCTGAGGATAATTTCAAATGTCTATGATTGTCAGTGCACTGAAATGAACTGAAACCAAGTGCTGCCTGAGGGAAATTAATCTGAAAACTTGCTTTGGAAGATGATTAGCAGTAAAGTATGCAGTGTTTGAACGGAAAAGTATTTGACAGTTTTTGAGGAACAGTCTCACCAAACTCTCAGCAAGCTGTTAAACCTTTATTAAACAGTCAATATGAATTCCCAAAGCAGCTTCTACACACTGAGATACAACACACACACAACAGTGACAGGTAGACAATAGACATTTCTTAACATGCTTCTGATCAGGCATCGATGGTCCTTAAAGGGATAGTTCACCCACAATTCAAATTTCACTCATTATCTACTCACCCTCATGTCGACTAAGGGCTGTGAGAATTTTTAGAGTCCTCCGTGCCTTCTCTGATTTACGGGGGGTCCGCGCAGCAGTATTTGTCCATGTAATGGTTGAGAATGGATACCAACTTTCTTCTTCCAAAAAGACACATCAAAAAACATCCAAATACCTCCATACTGCTCGTCTGTAATGTCCCTCTTGTATTGAAGCCCCGACATGAGAAATTGTTCTGAAAAAAATTAAATAAGTCTATGTTTTAAGCTTGTTTGTAGCGGAGACTCCCAGTGTCTCAGTTCACTGCTCTTCCTGTCGGCGGAACAATTTCTCATGTCGGGGCTTCAATACAAGAGGGACATTACAGACGAGCAGTATGGAGGTATTTGGATGTTTTTTGGTGTGTCTTTTTGGATGAACAAAGTTGGTATCCATTGACAACCATTATATGGACAAATACTGCTGCACAGACCCCCCCCCCCCCCCCCCCCCCCCCCGTAACTCAGAGAAGGCACAGAGGACTATGAAAATTCTCACAGCTCTTAGTCGACAATGAGGGTGAGTAGATAATGAGTGAAATTTGAATTTTGGGTGAACTATACCTTTAAATATCAGTTTAATGTGACTTCATGGACATGAAATGTAGGTGATAAGCAGCAGGTGAAATAACAGTGCAAGTGGTTATTAACACACAAGTCATACCTAGCTAACACGTCCACAAGATATAATTATTTCATGGATGCCAACTGTTTGCAAGTTAGCAAGATTTATCTTAACGTCTGTACTGTTGCCACAAGCAAACACAAGGGTGAATAAACAAGGACACTGTCCTGAGTGACTGTTCAATACTTGAGCTTGTCAATGAGAAAAGCTTTGCCATTTTGAATGACTATATTTTCTGTTGCCCAGTGCTCAACTTCAGCCCCACAGGCATGTAGTCATTTCTCACTCACTTTGAATAACTTATAACTCAGAGGCAAATACACTGACAGGTCTACAATAGATTTTAGTTGAACTTTAACTGATTGAGACAGGCTGCCTCAGAAAAGTACATGCATCTGTACATATTTGGAGTTGCTTGGAGTTTGCTTGCTAGACTAGAGCTATGTCTTAACAAATGGGTGCCGTATTATTTTGCAATGGATAGGCTGCATATTGTGAACATCGTTGCCATGGTGGACTCACAGATTGATGGATGTGAGCTGCTTTTGGCTAAGGAATAAGTAGAGATTTAAGATCTTGACGTAGCCTCAATCTCTGTTCTGATCTTGAATAATTCAATCTGTTAGTGGCCATGGGCCAAAGGCAGATTTGAGCTGGAAACTGATATAAAATCTTGATGTGGGTTGGTCGATGGTGGGAAAGCTGTCTTTCAAACCAAACAGACAAACCAGGCAGCTGATATTCCGCTGTAGCTAGACTACCAGCTGAGGCATTTTCTTTGAATAATGTGTTATTGAGGATCTCATTATACGAAGAGTTCGAATTGTCGATGCATAAAAAATAGAAATGTATATTAAAAAATAATTTATATAACATTTGTATGATTCATATCAAGCTGTGTTGTCAAACTTTTTTATGAAGATATAAAGCAAGTCTCCTCTTTAATTGTACCAGATCCAGCACTTTATGATGTGCCAGAACCAAAGTTTGCTACAGAGCTGAAGGGGCTCCAACTAAATCAAATTATGCCATAATGGAAAGTAGGTGCAGAGATATCTGCAACCTCATGTGTGCCAAAGTCAATATGTTTGTCAGATTGCCCCTGAACAGAGCAACAGTTCTCCATAAATGATTCCTTGTTCCATATAATGAAGACTCTTTCAGCTGGCTCTTGCTGCTGGCTGTGACTTTGCCCGAGAGCATATTCTCACTTGTTCTATCCTATTGTGACTGAATGACTGTGGAATAGAAACAGGCTCACAACCTGACTTACAATTATAGCTGGGCTATTTCTGTCAGGACACAAGAGGTTGTCTGTGCCCCCATGTTTCTGCTCTACTGATATAAAGACAAACACAGCCTGCCAGATTTGTTAACTCACTTAAAATGAAGCTTTTTTTCCCTCTTAAATGATAGCATGGGGGTCAGTAAAAAATGCTCTTCTCTTATCTGTTCCAGTGAAGAGTGAGCTTCAATTGTAAATCAACAATGAATCATTTTGGATAGAATACAGCTCTCACACAGCTCAGTGTGGGCTCCATTTTAGGAGGCTATTGAGTGTATGCATTGACGTCACTTTGTGGTACAATCCATTTTAACCAAACAAAAGTCTGCATGACTGCTATGATGAAAAGACCTGTGATGTCATGACACAAACAGATATCCCTGCTTGCCTCGAGAGTAAAGCGGAAAGGAATATGATACGATCTGAATGTATCCAACATACAATGGTGTATCAGTCTGTCACTCTAGCTCCTCTGTGGAGGCAGGTTAGAATAACCCATAGTCACATCTGATTGTTATGCTATCTCTAGCAGCCAGCCATAGTAATAATGAAGGTGCAAAGGACAAAGTTTCATGACACAGTCAGTGCACTGGTTTATGTTAAAGGGATAGTTAACCCAAAATTCAAATTTCACTCATTATCTACTCAACCTCATGTCGACTAAGAGCTGTGAGAATTTTCAGAGTCCTCCGTCCCTTCTCTGAGTTACGGGGGGCAGCAGTATTTGTCCATATAATGATTGTCAATGGATACCAACTTTCTTCGTCCAAAAAGACACACCAAAAAACATCCAAATACCTCCATGCTGCTCGTCTGTAATGTCCCTCTTGTATTGAAGCCCCGACATGAGAAATTGTTCCGCCGGTCAGTGCAAATCACGAAAGATTTGCACTGACACAGGAAGAGCAGTGAACTGAGACACTGGGAGCTTCCGCTACAAACAAGCTTAAAATATGGACGTATTTATTTTTTTTCGGAACAATTTCTCATGTCGGGGCTTCAATACAAGAGGGACATTACAGACGAGCAGCATGGAGGTATTTGGATGTTTTTTGGTGTGTCTTTTTGGACGAAGAAAGTTGGTATCCATTGACAACCATTATATGGACAAATACTGCTGCACGGACCCCCGTAACTCAGAGAAGGAACGGAGGACTCGGAGGAGGATTCTCACAGCTCTTAGTTGACATGAGGGTGAGTAGATAATGAGTGAAATTTGAATTTTGGGTGAACTATCCCTTTAACCTAACCTAACCATCCTTAGCTACATGTGTGTGTTATCGTTACCATGGAAACAATGATCTGTTACGCCTTCAATGGAGGGTAGGGAGAAGCAATCGATATGGTTGTTTAGTTTGGAGACTATGCACTAACATTGGAATTGTGTGTCTTATTTAGGTGCAGCAGAAGTTAGCTGGACCAAGCTACTGTAAAAACCTGTTTGTGTTTTATTTCAGTGGAAACAACAGCAGGATATCCATTGTCTCATCAGATTAGGCCTACACTTAATCCATTTTCTCCTGTTTCTGCTGAGCCTTCAGCAATCTGAAGAAAACTTCTTTCTGAATTCTCTCAGTGTGTCCAGGTAAATGAATCACCTAATGTATCTGAAGACCGTGTGGGCTCTGACTCACTCACTGGGTTGTGGCCACATATGCATCACGTTTGAAGCTTGAAGCGGTTTAATGCCTTATGCGATTCCGTTTCAATGTGCAGTATAATTCCTTGTTTTTAATATCCACACAAAGAACCATGAAACCACTGTCATCATTTTGACAACTAATTATGTAATACATTGCCCTTGAATTTTTCTCAAGAGCCACATTATTAATGCGCAGACTACACTTATACATGTGACACCAACATGATAATACTGTAAGCCAGAAGGAAATCAGAGCTTGCGCAGCACTAATCTCAAACATTCGGGGCTCTAATGAATCAGCGTCAGTCTCTTTATAACATGAGATTTGTTCTTGAAGCAAGCAGCCCATGAAGACATCATTGTTTTATATAGCTGTTTTTGACAATGCCATATTAGGGTGTAAAATATGAAATCCCAGATTACTCAGCAGTCAATAACAGCAGTCAACCGCGTATATTACACTGGGGCAGCCACTGGGGATGTGTTGATGGACTTGTCAGTCTTTCAATCGTCTATCATTGCAAATGCACTCTGTATTCGGAAAGTACTTAATTTGGCAGTTTCCCTCATCAAAGCAGTGTAATGTCGTTCTTTTGAAAAAAGAGATATGGATGGTTGTGCATCACTTTTGTGGTTGAGTGACTTTAGGAAATGTTGTGCCTCCTCAGCACTCAGTAGAATTGCAAATAAATCACCTCAGTATTAACAAAACACTCCTTTTTTTCTACACTGACAGACATAATATGAATGCGAGTGGGTCGACTATGCACATCTGTCAAGCAAATTGTGAATTGTGCTCGAGTTTTTTCCCAGTGAGATATTACATGGTCTATTGTGGTGCTATAGTGGACACCTTTTTTGCATAGATTAGCACATGTCAATGCTGACTCCATAAGCTTCATTTAGGTTTGAACAAAAATCCCCACTAAATCCAACAATTTCTAAATAGCTCATTTAAAAGCCCCTGAAGAGAAATATGGATTAATTTGTCAGTAGCAGAAAGGTTTCCTCATCTGAGCATGATTAAAGAATGGTAGCCCACCAACCATTTGTAATTCTGCCATACTAGAAAGTGCTGCTACCTGCTTTTTATATCCACTGTTGTTTTGAGACAGCGAAACTGTATTCCCAAATGTTACATCTGTGTGTGTCTTGATTTATTGGAGCATCTCCAGTGTGTGATGCTGACCTTGTCCAGTTTCTGTAGGAAACTTTTTTAAAATTACACTCACAAAAACAACATTTCACAAAGGCTTATGGCTTATTTTATTATTCAACTTTTAATCAGAATCCTTGTTAATCCTAAACCATTTTGTCATTATCCAAAACTGAATGTACAATGAACATGCTAAATGCAAAACAATTATAAATAATGACAATGAGATGGAGAGATATTTGTTGACTGTAGTATACAGATCATTGGGCTGATTGTGGCACACTTTCATAAAGTGTGCTGATGAAAATTACATTCTGTACATTTCTCTCCATAACAAGGTCATGATAGTGAATTTGGATGTTCATGTTGCACTCACACTGATGTGCATCGGAGAGCTGGAACACACACGCTTCCATTAATTATGTGTGTACAAAAAAATGATAATTAAAATGATGCTTTTACGAGCATGGCGGTTTTGTCTGGTTCATTAATATAAATTTCCAACTGCAAACTTCTCCTGATTACATTACTTAAATATTTATATTTTTATATTGAGGTTTGGAACCTGAAATAGGAGAGTTTTTAACATTTGTCACTGAACGTCAAAATTATTTGAATGAGAATCGGATGTTTTGGGGACTATACCCTCAGATGGATGTTTTTTTTTTCCTGGCTATGATCAAATGTTTTACCATCCATATTTTTTGGCATGTTGTTTGACTCTGCCCCGCAGTTGTTGGATATGTCTTAGTATTCTCTGAATTTGTTTGAGCAGGAAAAAGAGAGAGGAAAGACATGAGCCTGAAAAGAGGGTAACCACAAGACATGTGCACACACCAACATTCATACACCTTTGCACACAAGAGCATACTGACAGATTTGCGTCTTGAATATTCATGAAAATGCAGGTGTACATACAAAGGCACACATTCATACACACACCACCCACAGCTGCAAACACAGTTGTGCAGCCCAAACTCCAGGGTGAATCAGAGCAATCCGGTCATCTTAATTGCGGTGCGCTGTGTGGGGAACTAGTGAGGTACTCGAGAAAAACTGTAATCAAAACCTCACACGGCAGGGTGCTGTGATGAAGCATACATGTGGAGTTAAATGTGAGAACATACAAACTGCAAATTCATGACCCTTGAAGTTGTGCGCCCACAATGAGGTTAGTGCCAGTCTTATTCTGTGTCTGGCAACTTTGCATATTGTGAGGAACATTGCAGAGGTCTATTCCTGCCAGAGCATATTGGGAAAATGATCATTATACAAAGAATCTGAAACAGCAGGTGTAGCACAGCGTGGCACAGTTGCTTAACCTGCCTTTAACAAGGGCCACAACACATAAATCAAACAGCAGACCATGACTTTATAGTCCACCCCCTTTTTTGGTCCTCATTCTGCTTCTGTTCTGCTACATAATATAAAGCTGAATAGAATAATACATAGAAATACCCTATTGCTACGGATGAACCATGCGGGCACAAAACAGGGCAAGCATCAATTTTTTAACAAGGCTTTTATTTTGTCATTGTCACTTTCACACATTTCTCAGCCTAAACTTATACTGTTTCAGTGCTGGTCAGTTCAATGACTGTCATCACCCTTGGAATGTCAATTAAATTTCTAACTAGTTTAGCAATTAATGGCATCCTTGAAACAAAACCCACCATGTCCTGAAGCAAAAGCTTCAGATTTAATTGAGAATGTTTGCCAATCTGCTGAGTATGAAATAACTCAAGTAGAAAATGGGATTTTTGGCTGCAGTATTATGACAGAATTAGCAGCCAGGGGATGTTATGACAAATTCTCTGAACTGCCATGTTCAAAGATTCAATTGTCAAAATAGAAAATTGGAAATAGAGAGCAGTTCTTCAGCATAGTGAAAAGGGCTATAGTATGGTGTACATGTAGGACATTGGTCATTTTAATTTTACTGTAGATTCAAGTGGTGATCAAAAGTTTTAATGTAAGAAAGTAAAGGCACGGTTTCTTTATGACACAGGGGAGGCCAAGATGTTAGTCATCATTCCCAGTTTGAAAAGACCCGCTCCGCCATGAGAGTTCAATTTATTTTGAAAATGAAAATATGTTTTCAGCCCCAATGTAAATCTAATATTTTTCTGCAGACGAAACCAGCACCATTGCATTTATGAATATTGAGGAATCGGGAGATGTAATATGTCACCGTGAAGTAATCAAATGTCATTTCCATGCTAATGGTGGATTTCCATTTGTGTTGCATGTGGAAACTGCTCAGAGACGTTCAGTGTGTCTTTCATTCAGGCATTTTGACTTCTTCTTCTCTTTTTTTTTCATTCAAAGTTCTTTTTAAATAGCAATCCTGAAATTACTCTTTTGATGACTGGAACTGGGGTTCAGGTTTGAAATGTTTCTGACACATGTGAAAGGAATGCAAACTGTTATTTTCTTTTTATTCAAAGGAAAGAAAAGATTTCAACCAGTTATGCAAACCAATCAATCCTTGTTGTTTGACTTGAGTCATTCTCATCAAACCTTTCCGGAGTTCAATACACTGTGAATAAGGTGCATTTATCTTGAGCTTCCAATTTAATTTGTCTTATTGTGATGTATGTAATCACCCACAAAGCCCCAACAAACAACGACTAGATAAGATAAACAACACTGTTGTATGACAAGACAAAGCTGAGGAAAGTGCTTGGATCAACGGGCTAGGCTGAGTCCTTCGAGAAATTAAATCAACTTTGGTTTGTGGATTTTATCTTTTAGTCAGAAGTGTGAATACCATTCATAATATTTGCTGCGCCCAGTAAATATTGAGAGATGCACCACAGTAATGAAGTCTAGAAAATGCAGGTGCGACATGTACAGGGTAGTCTTCCTCCAGTGTTTGTGAGACAACATTCAGTCTACCCACACAACACTATCTTTAAACAAGCTAAAGAAAATGTTTAAATGAGCTTTTTGAGGGTTTCGTTTTTGCTTTATACCTAAATATTTGCATTGGCAGCTAGTCTAAAAGAGGCGCAGCAAGTTCAACATCAGACTTTTTTTTTAACATGTCAGTGCTGCTGTTTAGTCACTGCTGTGCAGTACAGGTACAGTTTGTACAATGACAATCAAGGTTACTCATTTTTCATTTATTCACCAAGAGATGTCTTGAGCTGTGTAAAGTGACACCAGTGTTGATGCTTGACTTGACTTGACTGTCATGCTTTTTCTAGCACGCTAACCAGCTAGCCCTGCCCCGCCTCATCACTTTGTTGCCCTGGTGACTCCTTGCAACCTCCAATCTGAACTCAGGATGTAACACTGCTCAGTGGGCTTATTGTCAGCTCCTACATTATAAAACGCAGTGATGGCTGAAGGTTTTGTCAAGTGATAATCACCACCACTCACTCCCAGCAAGGGACCACGTTTGGCATTGGAGAAAAACTTACAATTAGGCCCTTTAAATGAGAGGGAGAGATTTTATCAGAATAAAAGTGAAGAATTGTCTAAATAGCTTTTTGACCATAATAAAAGAATCTGGCAATCATGAAAAATTTCTGATTATTTGAAGCTGTTAAAGCTCCTGTGAGCTTCATTCATCAATTTCTCTACTGCCAAGAACAATCAAAGTCAAATTTCACGGGGAAAAAAACCTTAGGTGGCATTCAGTCAAACACTCAAAAACTGAGTTGTGGAGCTGTGTGGGGTGTTTGATCAGATTTGTGCGACAGTGGTCTGGCAAGATGTGCAAGCAACCTCACATCTGTCTTCGCTCTTTGGTTTCAGTGTTGCAAATTATTTAGTAAATATGTGACATCTTTTTGAGTCGGTGTCCTGCTGACTTCAAACCAGCAAAAAGAGACTCCTTGCTGAAAAACGACTAGCCCGACGGGAAAAAGCGCATCGGCTGCTTTGCATTTACCCATGCATTTGCCTCGAAAACAGCTCTGTCTCATAACGTTCCATTATTATTTCATAGCATGGTGGTGAATGTGCAGGTCACAACTTGTCCACAAGAGCGTTTGCGAGTTGTTGGATTGTGTATTTGATGAGTTTTGTGGGAAAGCCTGGAAATACCATGCGCCTCCATGGTGTTAGCTGAGCAGCTCGCATCTCTGCCCGACCGGTCTCAAAATAGCTTGCACCGACAATTAAAGTATGCCTTCCCCTAAGACTATAGGGATTATGGGAACGGGCGAATTTGTCAAAATTTTGAAATAGCCCTTTAATTGAATGGTACCGCTGTGATGAGTATAATATGGGCCCTTTAAAGGGGAGTTGCCTCTTTTTTTTTACAATATGGACCTTATTTCTAGCATAAAATACTCACCCAGATCATTTTGGTGTCATTATGACACACTGGATTAGCTCCAGCCGAGAGCTGCGTATATCCATATAATGCGAGTCTACGGGGCAACGGAATGCAGCCTCTAAATAACACATTATCTGCCACGAAACTCGTTCATTTCACCAATATTTAGTTATGATAAACTAGTGCTATTCCCCTCTGAGACCGGGGTTAGCTGTTATCAACATCCGGCGTCTGTAGGTTGACCTATTGACCTGTGACCTGGATGACCGCTGCCCGGCTCATTCTGATAATAATCATTCCACTTCGGTATTCGGGTCCATTAGCTCAACTAGCCAGAGCTTTAGTGAGTCCAGGTTGAGGAGAGGAAGCCTGTGGAAGCTGAACTTCATCCAGCTGCTCATTTTGTTCTGACAAGTCGGAAACACGCAGAAACGAACCATAGTATTAGCAGTAGCAACAAGCCACGATGCGCGGCGCTCAGAGATGACATCATCCAGGTCAGAGGTCAGTAGGTCATCCTACAGACCCCGGATGTTGATAACAGCTAACCCCGGACTCAGAGGGGAATAGCACTAGTGTATCAGAACAAAATATTGGTGAAATGAACAAGTTTCGCGGCAGATAATGTGTTATTTAGAGGCTGCATTGCGCTGCCCTGTATACGGATATACACGGCTCTCGGCTGGAGCGAATTTCGTCGGAACGACTTGACACCAAATTACACCAAAATTATCTGGGTGAGTAAATAATCATATTTTATGCTAGTATAAGGTCCAGATTAAAAAAAAAAAAAAAAAAAAGGCAATTCCCCTTTAAGTGGAGTTTGACACAATAGAGCAATAGCAGACTATAATGGATTATTTTTCCAGTACAAAGCTACCACATGATTACTGCAGTACTCTATCATTATGTTCTATAATGCTCACTGAACTTAGCATATACTGCAAATGTGCAAGAAAAGTTCAGCCCCATCAATAGCTTTTCATTTTTCTGTACACTGTAATGAACATTGTTGAAACATGCCATCAACTATATGTTCCCTTTCGTTTCAAAGAGGATTAGTCACCATAAAGAACCCATCAATCAAAAAGCAACACAAGGGATATTATTCACACATGATGAACCTTTTTATCTCGGTAATATGTGAAGTTAGACACTTCAGACATCCGCTTCTGTCCACATCCCTTAGGAACCGACTGACACTGGAGAACACTCTGCACTCGGCTACTTTGCATATTTTTTCCTCCTCATCAAATCTTTTTCAGCCAGGGAACTCATTGTTCACCAAGCACTGACCCAGGTTTAACGCCTTTTTTATACTGAGCTGTCTTTCCTTGTGGTCAGCACAGAGAATATGGTGGATATAAAACATACTGCAACAATGGCAGAACAAGAGATTGAGGCTGATGTGGATGTGAATGGTGCGAACAGCTCTGAGGAGTGGAAACCTAGGAGTGAAAACTTGGCATATAGACTAGGCAGGTATGTGCTGGTGTACATGGCACTTCATGGCAATACAAGTGTATTGTTAATTGGCATTTTGACCTGAATTTCTGTAATGTCATTGATTAAAATAGGGTTGTTTCAAACCCAGCTTGAATTTCAGGAACCAAATGATCTCTCTCAAGCTTCTTCTCTTCTTCAAGTTTTTAGAAAGACAAAGACACAGGCAAAGCTGTCCATCACCACAAGTTACTGAACGACTTTGTCACATGTCAGCGCCTCATCCACATTTTTCATGTTACTTCCACCTGCCAACTGTTCAATAGAGGCAAAAATGCCACAAACACTTTGAAAGAATCCCTGGTAGACTGTTCGAAAAGTGCTCATTAAAGCACAGTCAGGTCAAAATTTGGCAGAACCAAAAAAGTGATGGAAAACATGAAGGATACAAAACATGTTATCTTTTAAAGGTGTGATTGCATGGAGTGTCTCTGTAATGATGTGACATGACTCAGTGGGTGATTGGTGCAGTAAGGCTCCTGGGCACTTTTTCAATGAATAGTGCATTTCTTTGGCATATTTTAGTGCCAAGAACAGTAGGGAATGAATGCTCAAGCCCAGATGGAGCATGTTTGAGTTTGTTAAGTTTGTATATTGGCTGTTAAACCAGGGGAAAATAAAACACAGGACATAAGTGAGAAAGTCACAACAGAATACTGATTGGCATTACCAAGAAGTCCACAGTCTAATTTACTCCCTCTCCAAAATCCCTTACAAGGACAGTTTAACATGGCTACCGCTCTTCTCTTTTATGTTTTAAATAAAACATTTGGCAGTCTGCGTACGTGTGATGTGAGACAGAATATGAACATACAAATGCAGCAGGAGCTGCCAAATTAGTTTTTTTGAGTTCTATTTTAACAGTTGTGAAGTAGTGTTTAATTACACAAACACATAATTAATGGGGGAAAATTGTCCCCTGCACCAACAGTTGTCTCAAAGACAGCAGCCTGCTACAGGGAACTTTGACTTTTTAAAACAGAGCTCTTGCTGGACACTGCCCTTTAAGCTTAAAGCCCCTTTGGCTTTTTATTAGCAAAAATAAAATATGTCTTTCATAAATACATATTTCACTGAAGTGGAATCACACCCGCATACAAATGAAAGCTTTCTGGTACCTTAGAATGAGTTGTTACAAGTCGTTACAAATATACAAGGGGCGGCGCACTGAACCGAGGCGGCCATGTTGCATCGGCATTTTTTACGTTGAGTGGCAGCGTGACCGTAGGTAACCATAGAAACTCAGCGGAGCTGTCAGCTCGGCCTGTTAAAACTGTCTCCACTGTGTAGTGTGAGGAAGGACGGAGGCACTGGTGTTGCATTCAGGTGCAGTCAGGCAGACGGCCGTCGGCAGACCAACCGGATGTCATTTTACTCCACCAGAGACGGTAGAGACGGTAAAACGTGGGTCAGGTAAACAATACCACATCACCATGACAACATATTGTCACGTCTGTATTGTTTTGCCTCGTGCTGGTGGACCACTTGTTTACATAGACGCTTGTTTATCCTGTTACATGCAGCGTCTGTTGTCTGTCTGACGTCTGCCCCATTTCACCTGAATGCAACATCAAGAATATGTTCAGATATGCAACCGCACCACTAGATGGGGGGAATTCCTACATATTATACCTTTAAATCAATACGTTTTTTTTTTTGTATATTTTTTTGGCTTTTCAGGCAGAGAGAGGGGATATGACACGCAGGATAGGGCCGCTCGACACGGGATTCGAACTGGAGCTGCCTGCAGTGAGGACTATAGCCTCAACGCATGGGGCGGGTGCTCTATCAACTGAGCTAAACACCACTGAGCTAAATCAATATGTGAAGCTTTCCACTGGGATTCATACACATTCAATCCCCAGGTTACAAACCTTTCATGGAGTATACCTTGGAAATACAACAGTCACACATGCAATAGCTCCATATATTTACTGGCTGCATTTGAGTAAAGTTAATCACATATCAATGTCACTATGAGTGATCAGGATGTGTGATCACCGCCTATAATGAGCACTGTGACCTTCATGGAACTACAGTATAATATGTGTGAAATATAGCATGTTTCTCTCTGGATTGAAATCTGTTGTTTTATTCAGTTATATTTAGTTCTTCTTAGGCATTCACTTCACTTTATTTCAGACAGAAAAAGAGAAAGTCATAAGATAGAGTCTAAAATAGTATCACTTCAATTAATGATGGCTCTCAGATGTGTTTCGTAGATGGGAAAATGATTGGTTTTGTGCCGTGCGTCAGAGTGATGGCAATTTTGTTATTTGTCACAGATTTTCTGAATAGCAAGAAGGTTTAGAAGCATTGCTAAAAATGCAGATGTCGCACTGGATCAAATGTGTTTTCATCCAGACTGGGTCAAAATGCAAGTGGGGTTATTAAATGCACAGATGGCTTTAGAATGATGTCAACGCGTTAGCTCTACAGATATCATATATAATCAGGATAACATATTTCACACCATGATCTGCAAAATAGGTATTATTCATATATTTTATTATTTAGAGCTGAAGCAGTTTGGGTTTTTATTAAAAATAAACCACAGTGTCCAGAACAGGTTGAACTTGATTAATTCAAGTTCAACCTGCTCTGCTGTACTTTTTGCCCACCTTAAAAAGAGAAACCCTCGGTGCATGGTCACCCATTTGTCTTGGTCATAACATCAACATCAACAACCCTTGCATGTCAGCTTGAAATATGAATTCCCCTCCCTGTCCCTGAATGCTGTGTATACTATATCGACATCTGTGGAGCTTGTGGCCATCTTGCCGCGGGCATTTGATGTAGATTTTCTCAAAGACTTCTTTGGGGATTGTTCATATGGTCTAGGGCCAGAACTGAGAATTGAATGATGGATACTTCACTACTTCAAGTGACTCTCTTTGGCCTCGTATATATTGGTCTGTGCCACACTGATCAAGAAATGTGTCTGCAGTGCCCAAGGCACTGGGGACCTTAAAGGTGCGTCCGTGTCAGTGCCTTGTGAATTACCAAGCTGCCAAAAGGGGGGTGGGTGAGGCGGGGGAGGGCTGGAGGTAAAGGGGCCAAATTGTAACAGATTGCCAACCCTAAGCCCCTGCCCTTAAGCAAAAAATGGACTTTAGGGATGAGGGTGCCAGTCACAGCATAATTGATGCTGGGCTGTGTACAGGGTAAGTCCCATCTGCCACTGTCTGCTATTTGGGAGACAAAAAAAAGAGCTTTCCCTTTTGTCCTGTCTCGACTGAGCCTTCAAACTGTGCTGGCAAAATCCTCTCTTCTGTCCCCCTTGTCCTCATTATAAACACAAAGCTGTAAGTCCAAGCCTGGTTTACCCTCAGAGAGCGGCTGCCTGGGGAGAGGCTGCATGGGGAAAGCCATATACGGCTATGACATATCATATTTCCTATCATATGGGAATAGAGCAGCAGGAAAAAAAGCACAACCCTCTCTAAGTTCTCAAATCGGTGTCTTCAGAGGAGTATCTCTGTGTAATTTTCCCTCCTCAGCGAGTGGTGTGTGAGATGATTTTATGTGGATGTTTCTGAACTAGGTTATTATGGGTGGTCCTTATCTTTCACAGGTAGACTGCCGTATTATGTCCACTTTAGAGTAGGCCACTCGCTCGACAGCTGCCATCGCTCAGCCAAGCGTCAGTGAAACCGTCTGTTTTCACAGACAAGAACACGGCAACATGTTTCTCACTCTTCCGCCCAACAACACACACACACACACACACATACACACATGTCCAAGCAGGCAGGCATGTAGCATATGCGCTCTCTGCATTTTCAGCAACATTGCTATGATTAATGCACTTCAGAACTAGGGAACTTGTTCAATGTGACACAAGCTTTTGTCTCTGTGTGTCATCCCCCCTTCCTCTTCCTGACAGCCACCAGTCTCTCTCTCTCTCGCTACCTACCAGCTACCGCTCACTGGTTGGCTCGGGCAGGAGGATGCGATATGAGCTGACAGCACAGTAATAATCCATGCAAATTAACAGGGTGGGGTGTAAATGCAAATGCTAAAAGCACAATAGAAAAGTGATTAAAAAGCATTTCAGTGTCTTTTATCTCGCCGTGCTGCTCGTGCTGGGGAATATGGGCTTTTCAAAAGCAGCAGACGTAGGTATGGGGGACTTTTTCCCAGTGAACATTTCAACATGTCTTTTTTTCTCCCCTCTTCAGAGGACTTAACTTTGATTGTTTTTTTTCCAGCTGTCTTTTATCTACCCCACTGCCACAATCATAGTCCATCCAACTGTGAGACTTCTCAAAATAAGGGATATAAGCTGTTTGGCAGTGTTTTATGTTTCACTCAGCTTAACTTAGTCTGGAATGCATGTATCTCTCTCCCACTCACAGGAGGAAACTACACACACATCCTGCTTCATATGCATATGTGAATATGTGTTTACTCAAATATGAATTTACATATACCTCTGTGAGTAAGAACCTTTGAGCCTTTGAGCACAACAGTGGTTAAGGCATATGTTGTGCATTAGCAAAATGTTTTTTTTTGGGTGGTCAAAATCATATCCTAAAGCCTACGAGCAAAATTGAGATCATAGGATTGACTCAAGAATGAACCTGTAAACTTCCATCTAAGACTCCACTGGGACGTATAATAGATGAACGAGTCAATTACAGTAACATTTTCAATTTCCGGTTGCTGAACTTGCAGTGTTTCTATTTACACTCTTCATGCCTAACCTTTCACTTGTGCGTATTTGGTTGGGGCCAATCACAGTATGGGAGCAGCCAAGCTGTACACAGCCTTATTCTTAAGTTTCCAGTGTCACTCCGGAAGACGTATGTTTTTGCCTTGAGCACATAATTGAGTGGTACACTAAACGCACATGAATTAGTCTTGGTGGCATTGGTGCAGAGCCGTATAGACAAGTGAATGAGTGATGCAAACGGAAAAGGACAACACATATCACATGGTAGTGCTGTGTGCAAGGTGAGCTGACTGAGTGCTGCAGTGAGGATGTTCCTCAGCTAAAGTAAGAGGCTTGAAGCTAATTCGTCAGCTAGCACTGGCTGCTGTTAAAGGGATAGTTCACTCAAAATTGAAATTTCACTCATTATTTACTCACCCTCATGTGGACTAAGGGCTGGGAGAAGTTTCAGAGTCCTCCATGGCTTCTCTGAGTTACAGGGGGTCTCGGCGTAGCAGTGCATGTCCATCAGTGGCGGACTGGCACCAAAAAGAGGCCCTGGCCATTTTGACAGAGAGAGGCCACATTGCCTTCTCAGGTCATGGTGGGGGGGGGGGGTTGCACAATGGTTTGCACAGATAAGTCTTAAAATGTGTGCAACACCTTCTCATCACAATCCACGCGGCATTTGGCTACAGTACAGAGATCAGCTGTTATTAAAATCTCAACTCATCAATAACAGGATCACGATATTAGACCACCACTCACATTACACAACAAACAATTAATCCACACTCAAACCGAAGCAACAATAATGTTAACTGTACTCACACAAGCTATTATTACAAGGTATAGCCTACAACAGATATGACAGGTAACCTCCTGTGTGTGTGTGTGTGTGTGTGTGTGTGTGTGCGTGCGTGCGTGCGTGCGTGCGTGCGTGTGCGTGCGTGCGTGCGTGCGTGCGTGCATGTAAGAAAGAGAGGGGGAGAGAGAGATAAAGTAAAACCTGCTAGCTGTTAGCTACCGTAGCTCAGGCGTTGGTCTCCGTCAGGTAAAAGCTGCCGTTTATTCCTCAAATTAAGTTTAAAAAGTTGTTGAGCCTCTCCGGTAGTGTTATCCATCACTGCAGTTGAAATACCCGCTAAACTGCTGGACTCAAAAACCGAGGGGGCGTCTGTTTGTTTACAATTCAGGAAGGCAACGTGAACGCCGCTCACACTTGGAGTTACGCAATGAGGCAGCGTAGCCTCCCTTATGGTACAGACACACCAACTCCGTCAACCGACGTTCAGTCAACGGATTCCATTCATGTCTATGTGGAGCAGGAGCTCCGGCCGGGCGGGGCAGATGGATACAGCAGGAGGAGTTGACGGCCCCGTCGCCGTATGTGAATTTGCATAAAGTTCGATAGATTGAACTTTATGCAAATGAGGTCCGTCCAACGCAATGCGGCCGGCTCCAGAAACTTCGTTCAAACTATCAAACTAGGCGGTGTTGATCAAATATAAATCCAGATTCTGTTACTGCACTACACATTTCCCGCCTCAAATGTTTTCAGAAACATACTTTAGTGTGTTGTTTACTGTAAAATGAGATCGTTTGTGACCCGGCCGCCATGTTGGAAACGGCAGAGCGAAACTCAAGCTCGGCACTACGTCACATAAACGTCACATAGTCCTGCCCACTCGCCGGAGCGCTCGCCGGTCCGATGTGGCCGGAACCGTCGCCGACGGAGTTGGTGTGTCTGTACCATTAGCGTACAAGTCTGGGGGGGCCAGATACCGTACGGGCAGGAGAGCCAGAGCAGCTCTGTGCCTCTCTGAAATACAACGAGACGGCGAGTGGCTTCTACGGCCGCTGCCTGGCCGGACGTAAACTCATTGAGTCCCCTGACCGCACGTCCCTGCTTAAGAGCAGTGTGTGTGTCTCTGTGTGTGTGTGTGTGTGCGTGCGTGATTGAATGAGTGAGACAACCTACAGTAAGCCCCCTCTCCACCCCTTAGAATAAGTTTTAATGTTGAAACATGTTAAGAGTTAGTTTTGTGTTAGTCCATGACATAATTTGCGGCCGCCTATTAACGCAGCCGCTCCGCTTTATTTATTTAGCCTATTCATTTATTTATTTATTTGCAGCTGCGGCCGCATCACCAGGCAGCCACAGTGGCATTTGCCCACATTGCCCAATGGCCAGTCCGTCCCTGATGTCCATACAATGGTTGCAAATGGATACCAACTGTCTTTGTAACAAAAAGACACACCAAAAATACGTCCATGCTGCTCGTATGTAATGTCCCTCTTGTATTGACGCCACTGACGCCGGCGCAAATCTCGCGAGATTTGGACGGACCAGGAAGAGAAGCTTCCGCTACAAAACAAGCTTGAAATATAGACTTATTTAATTTTTTTCGGGACAATTTCGCATTTCGGGGCTTCAATACAAGACGGACATTACATACGAGCAGCATGGAGGTATTTGGATGTTTTTTGGTGTGTCTTTTTGTTACGAAGACAGTTGGTATCCATTTGCAACCGTTATATGGACATGCACTGCTACGCCGAGACCCCCTGTAACTCAGAGAAGCCACGGAGGACTTCTCCCAGCCCTTAGTCCACATGAGGGGGAGTAGATAATGAGTGCAATTTAAATTTTGGGTGAACTATTCTTTTAACTAGTAGGGCTTTCACACTGGTTCTGGTTCCCAAACCCAATTTTGCGCGTTCAGACCAAAAGAATAACAGGTTCGGTATCTGAAAAGTTGGTTCTCAAGGGAACCAAGAAATAGTTGGTTCTTTCCTGGGAACCATGACATCATCAGTGGGCGTGTCATATTTTAGCCTGTGAAGACGAGCAGGAAGAAGGAGAAGGTAGTGACTGACAACATGGAGAAAAATAATGTGTCGCGGTCTGCTAAGGAAGCTAAATGTTTAGTGGTGATTTGGGCATCGACAGAATTTCAAGAAAAGCTAGAAAGCAGAACAAGAGAGAACAAGTTGCATGAATTTCCCTCTGGGGCTTAAAAGTAAGTAAAGTAATTTTTTTATCTTTGAACTCTGGGAAGAGATGGACCAAGGTTGGGTCCACTCCAACACCAGACCAAATAATGAATAAACTTAAAAAAACTGAAGAAGGATTACAGAGACAGCAAAAAAGCTAAATGCAGGGTAATGCAGGGTAACATACGCCCACTTTGGTTCCACTTAAACTGATGTGAATGCGGGCTGGTTCACCAGAAAGCACCATGGTTCTGAGACTCCAGAACGGAACCAGAGCTAGAACCAGAACCAGAACCAGAACCAGAACCAGAACCAGAACCGTGTCTGTCTGAAAGCAAAGTGTCTCTGTGCAAGTGAGCGTGTCCTGATCCCTGACCTCTGGAGGGGGAATTGAACTAAAAAGTGTCTCTGAGCGTTAACAAAAACATGGAACTTCAAGAGGCGGTGGGTCGAGTCTTACAAAATGTGCTACATCACCTTAACGCATGGTGTTTTCTGTTTTCTGTTTCTCCTCTCCCTACACCATGGCTGTCTCTCCGTTCCAGATGTGTGTGTTTCAGACATGAAAAGAAAGTGATCTTTCATGTGTTGCCAAGTGGAAGGAAATATTTTGTAGATGTTCTTTTGGGTCCACTTGTGTCTTTTCCTGTCTGTAGTATAATTTCAAATTTCAACTCTAAAGAACCTCTTCAAATTCAGACATAAAATTGTTTTGCATATTGATGACACTGTGTCACCTCAAGGTCCTCTAGCCAATATATGATCACATATCCAGGATGCATGGGGGACAAACGAGGACACGACATTTGATTCATTTACTCTACAGTACCTGCCTCAGAGAAGTCAAATCCAATAGTGCATTTTTTAAGTGTGAACATGGATATAAATAAACAGCTATTCTTACAGATGTTAATGAAAATTAGCCTTTGAAAGCTTTATTAGAGACTAATGTCTGCAGTGGAGTGTTCAGAACCAATGTTCTTTTGTGACTAAATGGCACATCCACACAGGACAGTTGGTGACTCAAGCACAAGTCGTCCATAAAAGCTAATATGCAGTAAACAAAGAAGAAGAAAAAGAGCAGTAGCAGGCAGTCGTGAGCTGTCTGAAATTGAAAACTTTGGCTAAATGACTGCGCTAATGTTCCTTTTGTGATTGCTATTTAAATTGACTTCTAGTTTAATTTTCGGGCCAAAGATTAGCTGCTGCTTCCGTAGTCCAGTCTTCACCTGTAGGAATCAGCTCATTTGAAACTAAATCTACAATGTCATTTATGAGATCACTGCAGAACAATGAATCTATATTTTGGTGGTCAACCTTTTTTTTTTTTTACCCACTAATTTTATTGGAGTTACACGGGGGACTGGAGCGTATTCCCCATCATAGAGAGGCAGGGAACCCCACAGGGAAATGGGGAAGTCTTCAGTCAGGAGACGAACACAAACCAAATATCTATCAGCAATTTAAACGTCCAGAATAATGTACGTAGATGATAGCTTCGCTTCTTGTTAAGCACGTGCACTCGTTCAAGACCATTTGTCAAGGAAGTGATCCAACTAATTCAGCAGTTGGATGTGTTAATAGCACACACGTGAAATGCTTTGCTCTATCATGTATCTTGGTGAAAGCGTTCTAAATTCATGCTGATTACTTTGGGACCCAGGGCAAAAAGTACAGCTTCATCAAATACTTACCACTGAATTACTGTCAGTGGAGGTAAGCTGAGGATGACCTTGGTGCCTTCTCGTTGCTGCTCTCCCCACACACGCCACCTTCCCCCACTATAAATAAACCCCCAGAGATGTGGACTCGAGGCCAGGTTGCTTAGTACAAGGGGATGTTGGGAGTGTTTCTTGTGAGTCCAGCTGTCTCCAGAGCTCTAAATCCCTTAATTATGAGGCCTGGGAAAGCAGTCTCTCGGGAGCATTAAACGTGCTCCTGTTCTGCACATTCACCAATCCCATTTGCAGATTTTTCTTCTTTGGAAAGATAGCAGGGTAATGGTGCTTGAGGATATAGAAGAAAAGGGAGGTGGTAAAGGAGATATGGAGAGAGAGAGGGATCATTATTGATGTAACTGGCACAGTAGCGTTACCAGGGACAAGTAAATGCTGCTTTTAATGCCGCGGTGTGCAAGTGTGCTCTGAACATTTGAAATAGAATGAAAGGCTCATGGGACCACTGAGCTCACATTTTTACATATTTGCAGTGTCCTGCTTTTAAAAAATATTATGGAGCATAGCCAGCAGTTCACACTGTACATGTTTGGCAAAGGTATCTGAGGATTTTCATCTTTAGACCAAATTATGGTACTGTCAGGTGAAAACCCAAGAAGAATTAGGAAGTTCTAGCTGGATAAATTGTTGTAAATTGTTGTAACCTTCCAAAAGAGAGCGTGATCCCATGAGGGTTAGAGAATTACTCAAATTAGAGAGGATAAAGATGTAGCCCCTTAAAGAGGAACTACGAAAGATTTGCACCTTAATTAAACAGCTTCTCAGTAATTGTGATGATTAAATGACTTGTTACGGGGAGAATGGAGGCTCTCTGCCTTCCCCCTAGCATCTCTTGGCCCAAAACCAACCTTGCAAGATCAGCGCCTCTGACCCGGTGTCCTAGATTTCGTCTCACGAGAAACATGGACTGATTTACGGCACTACAACACAAAGTTGGTAATCCGTAATCTCTTGCCCCCCTCAGTGGGCATCACTCCATCGGCTTCATTGAAAACAAATGCACATGGGTGAGTTTTTACAACAGTGTAAATATGCACTCTGAAACAAAACAGCAAAAAGGTGGACCTTTCCCCTTTACTGTAAAACATGTAGTGGGATATACAAATGTCTTGTTTCTCTCAGACAGGAAGCAAAGCAAAAAAATATAGTGGCCAAAAGTTTTCAGTCAATTCTGAAGATAGGGGGAAAAAATATGTGCTAATCAGAATGCCAGAGACACAGTGCTGAAAGACATTTGCCTGTAGCTGCACAGTTTTCATTATGTAAAGGAAAGAGAGAGAAGCTGTGGAGAGAATTTGGAATTTTCATATATGTACTTGAATCTTTTGGCTCTTTAAAGGAACTACCAGAGGAATGTCAAAGATATTGACATTTATTTTTTTCTCCCCTAAAAGTCTATTTGCTTTTGATTGTTTTTTCCTTTTTTTATGATTATTTGCATAAGACTTTTACATAATGCTTAGCAAAACTTGACTGTGGTGACATTCATAACTCTTTCTGCTCCTGTTTGGTATAAGCACTGTATCAACATCAACATACAAGACAAGTAACCTTGTCAAGTGAGAAATTTAATTATGTATGTGCTGTTTTCAGATGATTGGTATGCAGGCCTTATAGCAGACGCCCACATTTACACACCCAGCAGACAGCTTTAAAATCACCAACTGCAACCAGCAAAAAGAGAAAGAAAATAAATAAATAAACAAGGGAAACATTTTCAGCTCGACTTTTAACAAGTGGGCGAAGTGAGAGCTGCTATTAAATGAGGTATGAAAGGCTTAGACTCTATCTCCATCATCACAGACAAGCATCTTAATCCAACACAGCTCCGTCGTGTTGCTGCGCACACTGTATGGTTTTAATCATGTCAGATACTTCACCAGGGCTCACTCCTGTTTTGTTTGCCTTTGACTCCTTTTAGGTGCCTCTACCCCCCCACCCCCCTTCACCCCACAGAGTAGAAAACAATAGAGCATCAGAATCAATACGCCGCTCCCCAGAACTAACTTGACTGTGTTGAATTCTTTATCTTTGCATTTACAAGGTTGCGTTAGTGATTTTATTCAAACTAAACAAAGCATCTTGTTACTACCGCTTTGAAGAAGTACTTGTCTGGGGGATTATCAATACTTATCAGTCAAGTGGAAACTTTGCAATTTGACAGTAATTATTTTTAATCTAATGAGATTGGATTTTGTGAGCTTAGCTTTGTCTAAATTGAATGTCTGTGTGTGGCTCGGTGTGTTTAGAAACTGCAGATTGCTGCAGTTGTCCTTTTCTCTCTTTGCTCACGGTTGCTAATGTTGTGAAAATGAATCATAACATTTAACTGCGTTGTATAGCGGGACTCGAAGCACAGGACTTCAGCAAAGCTTTTACAAAGTGCATAATGCTGCTTTATTGAATACAGCAATCAATACCATCCATAAAGTCAGATAGTTTTTTTTTTCATTTATTGTCTCTGATTTTAGAGCAGCTTCACCGCTCCAGAGGTGCCTCACCACTTGACACAACCTCTGTAACGAGCACTCGAGCGTGATTGGTCAGGAACAGGACACCTCTGACAGCTTGTCATATGCCAGGTTGAGACAGGCTTGTCAGTAAGATAATGGAATGTTCTAAGGTTAATTTACAACCATATGAATCCCATCAATAAGCAATTAAGAGGTGTGGAAACACGGAGGCGCCCAGGCCAGCAGCTAAAACCCCCACCAGCCCCCGCCTGCTTTTAATCAATTAATTGCTGTGACATGTCTGTTTAAAAGGGCTTGATGGATTTACACATAAAAGTGAAGCATGGACCTTTCTTATTGCCGTACCTCTCTTACAGCATGGCTTGTGGATTCAGATGAGGAAACGTTGCTTCTCTCTCCTCACGCAGCTTTTGACAGATTTCATAAATGTTCCTTATTCTTATTGTCGGAGGCCTAAAAGGTTCTTTAAAGCCCCATTATGTGACTTATTTGGCTTTTTATTAGCAAAAATCAAAAATGTCTTTCATAAATACGTATTTCACTGAAGTGGAATCACACCTGCATACAAATGAAAGCTTTCTGGTACCTTAGAATGAGTTGTTACAAGTCGTTACAAATACATAAGTGGGCGACGCACCGAACCGAGGCGGCCATGTTGCATCGCCATTTTTTACGTTGAGTGGCAGCGTGACCGTAGGTAACCATAGAAACTCAGCGGAGCTGTCGGCTCGGGGAGAACGTTTTCCAGGTAGCGCCTGTTAAAGGGACAATGAGGAGTTTCTATTTGGTTATAAAAATGTCTCATGTTAATGTGGATGAATCTACGCTACCCACACTTGTTAACTCATTGAGTGCCGCGCTCCTTTCCAAAGTTTGTCAGTGTGTCACAGCCTCTCGCCGCGGATCTGTCGGCCACAGCGGCTCGGGAACACCGGTTGGCTCCATTTTAAATATATTGTTTTGTCTCTATCGTTATTTTGTTATTTTAATTAATGTAGGAAATGCTGGGCGAGCCGACCAGCGTTTCCTTACTTTCGGTTTCGCGGAAGCTGCCCGGTGAGTCATGAGAATAACGCCGCCGAATCGCCGTTTATGGTCGGAACTACGGCGGTATGTGATCGTCTTCGAACCTCTGACTTTAATTCTTAATGAATGAAAACATTCTTGGCAATATGTCCATCTTGCGCCAGTCCAAGAATTTCACCATGCGCGCAGAGGCTCATGGTAAATGTAGTATGAAAAACACTTCACTTTCCAAAACTCCTCATTGTCCCTTTAAAACTGTCACCACTGTGTAGTGTGAGGAAGGATGGAGGCACTGGTGTTGCATTCAGGTGCAGTCAGGCAGACGGCCGTCAGCAAACCAACCGGATGTCATTTTACTCCACGAGAGAAAGACGGTAAAACGTTGGTCAGGTAAACAATACCACATCACCATGACAACATATTGTCACACCTGTATTGTTTTGCCTCGTGCTGGTGGACCACTTGTTTACATAGACGCTTGTTTATCCTGTTACATGCAGCGTCTGTTGTCTGTCTGACGTCTGCCCCATTTCACGTGAATGCAACATCAAGAATACGTTCAGATATGATGGGGGGAATTCCTACATATTATACCTTTAAAACGCTGCACTGCCAAATCTGGAGAGAAATAATACGTCATACAACTGTTCAATGCCTGCGCACGAGGCTGCATGAAAAGCCTGTAGACATGTAGGATGTGAAGAGTACATGTAAAACTCATCTGCATCTTAAACCCTCCTGAGCCGGTATGATGAAAAGGTGCCTCATCTAAATTCAGCTGGTCATCACCTGCTGCAGTGTCGTCGGTTAGAATTTGCTCATTGATATGTTCCTCAGAACCAGGTCTATGAAGTATTCACGTTTATGTTTAAGCCAACCATACAAAGACTAGAGCCACTGCATGTTGAACAGCTGATTTTCCGAGGGATGTTGGGAGATTTCCATTCATCACCTCCTCCTCCTCCTCCTCCTCCTCCTCCTCCTCCTCCTCCTCCTCCTCCTCCTCCTCCCGCTGCTGCTCTATAATGCTGTGAAGTCTCGATCGCATGTTTTCCCTTTACACTACCATGACATACTTGGTGGGATCCCTGGAGAGATTCAGACAGAGGGTTAGTGATAAGATATGTATGAGATTTTCTACCTTATCAGCCTCATCCGACTCACATGAGCCCTGGGGAGTTTGAACACACTGTCCCAACCATTCAGTTACCATTTTAAGTGGAGATTCTCTCAGCGGGTTCTTGCTTTCTTTTGAAAATAGATAATGTGCATAAGACAAAGCAGTTCTGATGATTTGTTTTTAGTCAGTTTTATTTTAAACATCTGTGCACAACAACATTGCTCCCTTGCTTTTTCTCTGCACTTTCTTGGTCTCTGTTGCCAATGCTCCATCTATACTGTAGCCTACGTACAACCTGAAAATGACACTTCATCACAGAATAACTGCACAGAGAAAAGGGAAAGCGGATGTTTTCCAGGGGGCTCGAGGAATATCTGAGGTTGCATTTTGTGTCTATCAAATGTGTAGAGGGATGTTGATTCACAGAGCTTTTGTCCTGTCCTCCACAGCGCCTCCAAACAACATTTCAGTGGTGGCAGAGAACACTCCAGCCCCATTCAGTCGATACCAAGCCCAGAATTTCACTCTGGTCTGCACGGCCAAGGGAGGGAAGCCGGCCCCATCGGTGAGTTGATTCCTAAACCTTGCTGCCTGTTTTTGACATTCCAGTAAAATGCTCTGACAGTGGCACAATAAGCCTCAACCTATTAGGCCTGTAACGATACACGTGTCGAAACTGAAACCGCGACACTCTAAGACACGAAGCTGTGTCGCCAATGAAATGTCAGAACCGCGACACACCCATTCCAACGCTCCGTGTCAGTTTTTTTGTTTTTCCCCCTGGCTTTATGGCACAAACGGCAAGTTTGTTTCCTAAACTTAAATAGTCTCCGCAATGGAGTTAAGTTCTGTTTATTTTTAACTGTATTTTGTTTGAGAAAAGAGAATAGTTTCTCTGTTTTTAATTTATTATTGTTATAATTAGAGCTTTTTTTCCCTGCGACCAATCGACCAATGAGATTTTGGTTGGCTATTTGGGTGAAGTTATAATTGTTATTTTTATATATTGTTGTTATAATAAATAATCCAGTTTTTGCTACCAAAATCTCTTCTTTTTTTAACCTTAAAAAATTAGAATTGAATTGAATCGTGTATCGAACTGTGGGTTAGAAATCGAGATACGAATCGAATCGTGACTTTGGTGTATCGTTACAGGCCTACAACCTATAGGTATCCACTTCAAGTTCCACTCAGATAATGTGTTGCTGCAGTCATTTAGAGTAGCTGTCACCAGTGCGGCTGTTACCTTCATTACAGATTGACCTGTGATTGATTACCAGCACTAATTTAGTCATGCAATGTAGTCATTAAAAAGGTAGATCAGATTTAGGAAACAGACACATTAGCGTTATTGATGGTCACATTCCAGGTGATTAATCTAATCATTGTGACATGACGGTAATGATTTCTCACCAGAGTGTTACTGTACTGTACACCGACATACATGAACATGCAGAGACACACCAACGCGCACGTGCAATCAAGCACACACGTGTGCTGTTCACAACTTTTGGAGGTAAAGGCACATTATCTGCAGCATATGCTCCGTGTGTTCGGTGGCATATGGGCTTATGGACGCTGTTTGAGAGCAGTCACTCGCTGTTTGTTCCCACCGGGTCATTAATCATTGTCCATGGGTGTATGATAATAGACTCTAGACCCCGAGCACACCCATCTCCTGCAATTATGAGCCCAGTGAGAGGTGAAAACAAGGTGAATATGATTTCCGCCTCTCAGGTACTTCCTGGTTGATAGTGTGAAGAGTGAGGTTCCCCCCTGTTGTGATTTCACAGGGAGCCTTAAGCCATTAAAGCTCAGCACTGCTGGATCCTTTTTTCCAAGGCTTAATGGAGGAGGGGAGATCTGAGAGGTTTCAGCTGGTCAGTAAGCCCCGGACCGCCTCCGTGTCACCGGCCAAGTCACATTCCCGATAATTAACTTTTGTCATTGACTCAGCAAGGTAATGATCCAGGACACTAACTTGCCATAATAACAAAAAATGTAGTTGAAGAATCAGAAAAGAACTGCTTTTGGTCAAAGACATATTAATGATTTTAGAGTGCAGAGAAACATTTCTCTGCAAAGACAGTTTAAGGTCATTTCAATCCAGCAGCTTTATCACCCAAGATGGTTGTTTACGCATCGATGCAATCCAAAGAAGCAATCTGTTTTACATACTATACAAGGTCCTTTCATTGTTAAATAGAAAGTATTGTTAAAAAGTTCCAAGGAAATGCATCAACCACAATGTATCATTCAAACCAGGAATACAAAGTAGGATAATGCAGATAATAGTGTTGGTGCGTCAAGGAAATATCAAGTTGAGAAGATATTGCGGGGATTACACATTAAACATTAGCTTTTTAGTATAAAGGTGCCGTGCTGTATATTAAGAGAAAGGAATATAACCGAGAATATGAAAACAGAAAGCTATTACAGCTCCAGGATCGGTGAAAGTGGCAGTAATGGAGTAAAAGCCCAGAATTAATTAAAAATAATGAGCTATGTGGGCTGTCTGTGGATCAGACAGGAGAGTATAGGTATTTTGAACTTGTATCACTGTGATTTTTCACTTCACCGTTGAGGTTCAGCCCTGGGACAAATCCATTTTAAAACAAAATACATTCACAGGAGTTTTCTGGACAGTAATCTTAAGGGAAACACTGAATCCTCTATCTTCCTAAATATAACAAGACATGTCCCCCACATCTTCAGATTGGCTTATTTTGTTACTAGAGTGGTTTTTGGAACCAGTTGTATTTTATCAGAGAAACAGAGACAACACTGTTACACTCACACAGGTGTTCTCAGTTACAGGACTCTGTTTTGGGTGGAGCTCCAGCCAAAGTCAGCTAACTCCAAATTTTGTTTCTGTTTCTGTTTTTTTTTTCCTAAGTTTGTTCTAGCCTGGCAGAATGAAAACTAACAGGAGAGCCAGAAGTTAGTCGAGCACAGTTTGCTCACTCCCACACAGTCCTGAGAAGAGGTTTAATCAGCCAATATAAGAAAACAGCTGCGTGTGAAGGGCCTGTAATGTTCCCAGTGCTCTCACAGCATGGAAATGATTTGAAAAAATTATTTCCATGATTCACTGTGTGAGTGGGAAAACTATTGGAGAAAAATTGACTTCTGCATCTTGCACTTTAGTGGTTGGATAAAAACTAATTTAAGTCTCATGCTGCATCCTATAGGAAAACAGACGGCGTGTTTACACCAAAATGATACAAGATCTAAAGTGGAGTCTGCCGACACAGAAAGTTGAGAAAGAAAGCGTTTCTAACTTGGAATCTGCGGGGAGTTGATCATGGCTTGTCAAATTTGCCTTATACTGTTGGACTGAATCAAAACCCAGTAAACAAACTCTGACAGGTTTCATGGATAGATTTTCAGAAGTATATTCTCACCAGACGCTGCAGTCCTGCAAACTCTCAACTCTTTAATCTCCTTTGAGATCTTACACCGTGGTCCATAGAGTAAGCCGCGGGAAATATTCATTTGTAAATGACAAGGAAAAAAGTTCAGTCCTCAGAGAAGAGATCGAGCTGGCTTTCATATTTTTTGTTTGGTATACAGTTCTCTCCGTGCTCTAAGTTGTTACTCATGTATCAGAGCAGATTATCTCTGTAGCAAACTGTGTTTAGTGGTTAAATGTGGTCAAGTGATTCACAGTGAAGTGCTAGCTTATTTAAAACCGTAGAAGCAAAACTTTTGCTGTTGGAGTCCTAATGGTTTTCAAAAGGGATGACTGCAAATTAAAATAACATACTGCTGTTGTGATGCTATTCTCAATTATTATATAGCCCGCATATTATTACAGCTGAGTTGATCCCCATTCAGTTTTAAAGAGGAGCACAGATATTACATTTAAACTGTGACCATTTGTTCTATTTATGCCGTTGTCCATGGTCACGCTGCATAACAAAACCTCATTATTAGGTTTGTAAGTATTTGCTTGAATGTTGCTGCTTTGGCCCAGTTATGTGACTGCAACTTCAAACAGCTCCCTTTCCTTTTTGATGAAACTCATTTAGTTTTTGTCGGTACTGCTGCCCGGGGGCTTGTTGCAAAATGAGCTGTTGTCAGCTCTATTTTCAATGTCATATCATTGCAAGCCTGCTCTCAATAGTGGCTCACTACTTACAAAGAATTTAGCTGATTTATTGAGCCACCGTTGAACTGCTACTAAATATGGCCATTGTGTGGTATTTCTCACGCTAAATTGTCTTTGTTTCTGGTGTAGTGCAGTAAATATGTCAGTAGACTGAATATAAAGATTACCCTGCATGTAACATGTGTTGAAGATACTCTATAGCTACCTTATTTTGTGTTTCATAGCATCAGCCACTATTTAACAAAATGAGGTTTAAATGAGATGCAGAATAACATTAGGGTGATAAAACTGACATTAGTTTATAGAAAGGTGAAAAAATAAACAGTTATGCTTTATGCAGTTATTGCTTGATTTGGGATATTTTTTATTCCAAGGTCTTCATTTGACAGGGATACTAAAGGAGTTTTAAACCGGTACAAATACGCAGAAACAACCAAACAGTTTAACTTTAATAGATAAATAATATATTTAATAAAATACTAGATAATCATTGCCAGACACAGACACAGGCCCCCTCTGAAAAAATGCCCTCAACTCTTTGTGTTTCAGGTCATTTCATTCAATGTGCTATGATTTTATTTCTATTTCCTGAGAAGCAGCCACGGCCAGCCTTGTCATAGTAAGCTGTGCTGAGAACATGGCTGCTGTTCTAACATAGATAGAGAGCAGAGAAATAGGTAGGGAAGACAAAGAGCTGCTGATTATGCTGCAGATCAGCCAGAAACCCCTGCAAGTAATTAAAACAAAACAGCCGCTGAGGCTAAACAATGTTTGTTCTGTAAATGTTATTTTTATCATCACATTTTCAAATTGTCTTGTATTTTTAATATTTAAAAATAAGTGATGTTAAATTAACGGATAAAAAAATACAAACAAACAAAAAACCTTAAAAAAAAAGATAATAATGAGCCAACATCAAAAAAAGGGGGTGAAGGAGAAAACTCAGCATCAGCATGTAAGACTCTCACAGCTACTTTCCTCTCATTAACTCATCTCTACCTGAGTTTTATGGACAGAACAAATAAGTCTTAGCTCTTCCACTACGCTTTGAGCTCATAAACATGCTCCACACTTACATTCTGGCACAGTGTCAGAGATGACTACAGCCTTGACTTCATCTTTTTGTATGAAGGTGCAATGAGTGCTTTTATACAACATTAAATGTAACATTTCTTTCACCCTAAACAAAGACATAAGCTTTGTGTTTGTTTAGATAAATTTGCTTTGGCCCTCCACAAAGAAAAGATGATGTTGCTATGCAACATCCTTTTGCATCCGTCTGGTTTCCAATGTAATGTCTGACACTTCATTCTGGCTTATGTGGATGTTTGAAAGCATTGAAGTTCATACAACACTGCCGCTGCTGCATGTCTACTTACACTCATTTTAAAAGGACTTTTAGAAGTCTGGTGCTGTGCCTTGTTCAGGCTCATTTTGTTCTTTTTATTGGTTCTTCAAATGTCACAACAGGATTGAATTAAGGAAAATTAACATGTAGGATGCGCCAGGACCGTCAGTGATGTTAAATGGTTTGGATGTTTTTCTTTTATTTCAAACAAAAGAAGACGCTTAAAAAGGTGACAGTGTCTGAAATTTGTTTCAGCATTTAATTAAAAGCAGTAGCCTGAGTCTAGACCTCTGACTCACACACATCTTTTATGTTGTCCATATAGATCTGCTGTTGTCCTCAATGGCACCCAGTAGCCTATTGGAACTAGCCACATAGCTACATAGCTAGCTACCTAGCAACAAATAACAACTTACATAATTAGTATTAAACTATTGGAGATTTATTTTTGATAGCAGCTCCCAGTTCAACATCATTAGGAGTGGCTGCATGATGGGGTGGTTGTGGCAAGACATACAATATGGTATGGTCACAAAGGAGTTCTCATGTAGCATTAAAAAACAACAATGCATATTGTTGCCATGGTTACTCCCTGCCTAATAGACTAGTCTTCCATTCACTTTGATTCAATACGAGGTGTTGTGATGTTGAGAAACGTCATGTGTCATTTCATGTGGCCCAGAATCCTGTCATGCCCCAAATGATCTGTCCTCTGCTCCCGTCAATTAAATATTCCAGCATTCATGCAACATGTGATGTTAGTAGCTACAGTGTCACCGGTTGCACAGCAGCAGAGTAGCATCGCTGCGTACACACTGGATTCACTGTATTCACACATAATCATGCTTTGTGAAGTTTAGGCAGCTTGTATTAGGCTACGTCACTGCACACATTTTGTAAATTCATAAATTCTTCACCAATCTTTGGAGGTGCCAAACGTGCTAAATTCCTTCAGTGCGGCTTTGACAGAGCTGGATATAATGGACTGCATGTGTTAAAAGTGTCTGGTATTATGTTTCAAGATCTGTCAGTATCTGATGCCACTGAAGCAAGCCGGTGACGTATCAATAATAGCTCCCCAGTGCCACTCATTAGAACATCCTCAGAGTACAAGCAAGCACTGATTGAAAAGAGGAAAGATAATGACAGTTAATAATAAGAGGGAAAGCTGATTAAGTCATGGCCAGGATCCTTCTCTCTGCGTCTCTCCTTTTGCTGGCCCCTTTTCTCTTCCTCCTCTATTTTTCTGAATCATTCTGTCACCATGAAAATTACCGCCTTGTCCTTTTGACACCGCCATGATTAATTGCAGCAGCACAAAGGTGTATATGGACCAATGCATGATTGTTGCGTTTTCAAAAAAGGTTTCGGATTTAAGATGTTGGTGAGGTGGGGGAGGCTTGGCAGCGTGCAGAGTGCAGGTGCTTTCATCCCTGTCTATTCACAGGGAAAATGCAAAAACCCTTCTCATGCCATCCCAGCTTAATTTCACCACTGCCGTGGCATTGTGTATGGGCTACTGCTTAGAATTACATCTCTGTCTTTTTTTCTCCGCTAATTCATTTCAGAATGAAGTAAGTGGTTTGTGTCTGGTTTCATTGTCTGCACATATTGGACTATGAAGTATTTGGGGATTTATAACAGAGGCGTGATTGATAATCACTTTATTCCATGCAGTAACACAGTCTGTAAGAGAACAATACAACAGCAATGCCAAAAACACTCAGAAATCCCCTTTTACATGAGAGCGAGCACGACTTTCCAAGTCCGACAGCAGCACGACGTAATACCTCACAAGCCAATTAGTTGATTAAAGACAATAGTCATTTTGAACCTTCCTTTTGCTAAACTACTAATGCTTTGTGAGAAAATTCAACATTCAAACAGGCTATCGCACAAGACGAGGAATCGTGCAATGAGGCTCAATGTACTGTTCAATAATCATTTTTATTTCATTATATTTGATTAAACAAAATTCTGAATTATGAATATGCAGTGGATGCCTGATAATCGAATGAAAGGCAACTCATCTACAGCAGTAGCCAACAAAAGGGCCCATGTCATTTTATGAAATGCAACCATTTATTAGAGACATGTATCATAGTGAGAGACATCCTCAGTGTTATTTTGGCAGCTTTATAATCACTTGTCGAGAAAAAAAAGAAAAAGATTTAGTGTTTGCTACCCCATTTGGACGGAATGAAAGAAGTGATGTTTCCTGTTATCTCTGC
Organism: Trachurus trachurus; assembly: GCF_905171665.1. Lineage (NCBI taxonomy): Eukaryota > Metazoa > Chordata > Actinopteri > Carangiformes > Carangidae > Trachurus > Trachurus trachurus. Next base: position 35,674,654 of record NC_139896.1, read on the forward strand.
CTGTCAAACAAGGGAATGTGGGAAATGAGATTTTAGCAAATTAGTAGGTAGCTTAAAGGAATACAGACCAAGTTTAAAGTGATGACAGATGTCTCCTTAGTTGTGCTTAGATTTTACGATGAATTGCAGATTGGTTCATATTAATATTTACAAAGATACGGGGTCCTGGCAGCTCATTTTGTTGTCACACGCAGCACACAATCTCCCTCTTCCTTCTTACTTGGCTGTCCAGTAAATTCAGAAATGCCACCAAAAAAAAAGATCAAAGCATATTTCAACATTTTAAAAGATGACAGATCGTGGCCTTGTAGAACAGCACGCTACCCACTCCAGAAACATGATTTTTTAGGCAATAATTGAATAATTCATTATTGTTATTTATATATTTAACAGTAAAGTGCTCATTTTTCACACTTGTCTAATTTATTACCATGGTGATTGTGGCTGCTGAATGATGTTCAACGCAATGTGATACACTTGTCTAAAAGTATCATAAAGCAGTTTTTCTGGTGAAACATCCGCCACAAAGCACAGAAACATTACCATAACATACTGTATGTACTAAGAGGAAGAGTCATAATCAACACTGACTGTAACACATGACTCAGTTCACACAAGTCCTGCTCCGAATATATATCTGTCTGTTTATGTCCATGTCTGCTGTGTTTCCACAGCCATTAATTATAAGGGATTGGTTCCTAGTAATGAAAGGGGAAATGAAATAGGAGCAGAACTGCAGGATAATGACATAGAAATAACACTTCACTCTCTCGCCCCGCAGCAACTTATCTGTCATCCCATTCATTCATGTCTTTGATGAAACATTCATTGATTCCTTTTCTTATATATCAAGCAGACAGGTGGCAAAGAAAGATATTTAGTCACGGTGGGATCGCCATGAATAGGTAAACTGATGCTTGATATTTTGCTGGAGGTTACACCTCAATAAGGGATTTATTTCTGACTTCTTCAGAGCACACACACAACATACTGTAGAGCCCCATGCATTACAGTATGTTAAGTCATGGATGTTTAATCAGCATTTCCTTTATGCCTATAAATTAACTTGTCTGATAATGTTTATAGAAACAAATCAGTTATCTCGGCACACTGAATTAATTCCCTATTACAGCAGCCCACAGCCAACACAGGTGTTTTTGTGTACCCGCACCATTTTGTCCAACAAAAGCCACAGAACAGGTGCATGGATCGTTCTAATCCACACTGCTCTCCCTCCACCTGCTGTGATAATTAATGAGGTGTTTTAATACACAGTGAAAAAGCTCCTTCTCTTTGCAAGTTGTCGAGTAGCTGTAGGAATTAGCAGGGGGACGCAACGGGGTCATTGTGCATCTGTTGATGTTTCTACTTCCCATTTCACTATTGGATTTTAAAGTCTGGCCCTACTTGAGTGCATGCAGATAATGGGTGATGGATATTGAACGCTCTCACACGGTGAAATTCAACAGAGTGAGATCTGTTAATCAGTGGAACTTCATTTGCAAATCAGTCCTACGTGCTATGCTGGGCTAAAATAACATTGATTCATACATTTTGAGGACTCTTAATTCCAAAGAATGACTGTAGCTGGCAGTGGTGGAAATAAATCACAGATATGAAGAGCTATTTGTGTTGGTTACCATATGAATACATGATCCAGGCCTCCCTGAGCTAATTTGAAATTAGCATGTGGTACAGTATATAGCTGAATGGTGCATAAGCCCTATACCATTGCACTTCACTGTGTAGCGAACCTTGGCAAGAATAACCTTTTGGACAAGCTGTTGACTTACATTATAGATTTTCCAACAATATCTTGGACTGTATGTGAGTGTGCATTGTACTAATTAAAAACTAAGGTTGTACTTGTAGTCATAGTCATTAGTCATCTTTGAACAATAGATTGCACCAGGGTGAAAGTTCAGAAGTTCTCCAATAAGGGCCATTTATTATCAGACTTGGTTATATAATAACGTGGAATGTGGGAAAAAAAAGTAAAACAAAATGAAAACATGAACTTCAAGTTGTTTCGAGTTTGGTTTTCCTCTAATGAAACATATAATTAAATTTAATGAAAATCTATTGAAATAAACAATAAATGACGATGTGCATCGACCTCGGCAGTTCCTTTCCAAATTGTACAAACAAGAAGCTTTTGATCTGTACTGAAAGAGGACTGCAGGTAGATGGGGCCACAGAGCAGTTCAAGGCTCATAGGTTTTCAACCACGGGACTGACAACAATCAGTCCTGCCTTTGAGCAAGGGTACCAAGCCCCATGTGGATGTGCACCAGCCAGCTCCGATGGCAAGCATTAGAAAGTTTTTAGAGTTGGCTATAAATACTGTGATACAACCCAGCAGCACAACACAGCTTGTAGTATAATGATGTTGCATCTGTCCTGGCAAACATAACCTCAGCAACAAAGGGCCCACACACAGACAGCCTCCATCCATCAAGTAAAGCCACTAAAATAAAGGTTCATTTGAGCAAAAGGAAGAAATATGTCCATTTAAAAGTACATTTCTCCATTCGTAAATAAACATGCGGTGTCCTTTAGAGTTTAATATTTAAGTTTGTTTTATGTCTGTTCATTTGAATTGAACTTGACAGAATTGTCATTTGAAGTATTGAGGAAATAAATACGTATTGTCACACTAAAAGTGAGTAATTTTTCATAGAAAGGGCACTCCATTGTAAAACTGCATTGTGGTCCAGGGATTATAGAATCTATCCGTATTGTGAATGTAAAAATATCATTTGGAGCTATTCCTCAAGAGCTTGGCTTTATCCTCACTTGTTTATACTCATTATTGCTGTTTACCCACTGGAGGCAACAGCCCTAGAGGTGGCATCATATCAAAGCAAGCCCCAACCATCTCCCCACAAAAGCCTCATACAATACAGGCATACACAAGGCAGCGTTTACAATAACGACTCTTTGATCTTTTGGCAAATTGAATTCAAATGACCAAAGGTCGTTGAAGAAGATGCGGATTAAGTGTTCTTTTTTTCAGGAACAAAACAACAACAAAAAAGGAGGCGTATCTGCTCCAAAATATCAACACCACAGGCAGCGACTTCACAACCCGGTTTTAATGCTAATATCTGGAGGTTATATGCTGAAATGGGAGCATGAATTCCCTGTCAGGAGATTAGTCAGCCAAAGTGTTGACAGAGTCATGAAATGGTGAAGAAATTCCTGCAATATTCTGGGGAAACCTTTCATATGGCAGCACCTGACACAGCAGCTGAGCTCACTGAAAATCAGCTCTTGAAGCAGAAATAATCGATACCTTTATGTTCACAATGGGAAAAAGATACAGTAAATGTAATTCAATGCAGACGGTGTTGTTCATGTTGCACAGGATTTTTTTTTTTTTTTTTCAGCTCCGTGTTTTGGTTAAGCAGTTAGTGTTGCTTCATTCTTGCCTCTCTCATCAAGCCCATTTGCAAAATAGGCTTCTATATTCAGAGAGAAAGCTCTGTCAAACCAAATGTTGTGTGCTACTTGCTCGGCAACAAATGGCTGACAGACAAAACTCAGCAACTGGTTGCTGTGCACAGTGGAGCGTTCAGCAGCTAAAGAGCCAGATTTGGTCTTTACGAGTTGGAGACTGAGCTAAAAACAGAGTCAGTCAGTGTTGGATTAAATTTGTCAATGGTGTGTCTGCAGCTTGCTACTGCTGCCCCCTAATGACCACCATGTACTCAACTTTAAAGGGATAGTTCACCCAAAATTCAAATTTCACTCATTATCTACTCACCCTCATGTCGACTAAGAGCTGTGAGAATAGTATTAGCAGTATTTGTCCATATAATGGTTGTCAATGGATACCAACTTTCTTCGTCCAAAAAGACACACCAAAAAACATCCAAATACCTCCATACTGCTCGTCTGTAATGTCCCTCTTGTATTGAAGCCCCGACATGAGAAATTGTTCCGCCGGTCAGTGCAAATCACGAGAGTTTTGCACTGACACAGGAAGAGCAGTGAACCGAGACACTGGGAGCTTCCGCTACAAACAAGCTTAAAATATAGACTTATTTAATTTTTTTTGGAACAATTTCTCATGTCGGGGCTTCAATACAAGAGGGACATTACAGACGAGCAGCATGGAGGTATTTGGATGTTTTCTGGTGTGTCTTTTTGGACAAAGAAAAGTGAGCCCCATTCACAACCATTATATGGACAAATACTGCTGCGCGGACCCCCCCTGTAACTCAGAGAAGGAACGGAGGACTCTGAAAATTCTCACAGCTCTTAGCTGACATGAGGGTGAGTAGATAATGAGTGAAATTTGAATTTTGTGTGAACTATCCCTTTAAGAGTTGTACATTGTTTTTTTGTTTTTTTCTGCCAGCTTTCAGGTAAAATTGTGCTATTTAGTGAGATTTACCTTTCCATTTCTTGTTTCTTCTCCTCCGTCTCCCCATCCATCCGTTTTTCCATTTCATTACTCCTTGTTCTTTCTAAGGTGTACTTCAAGCGTGACGGGGAGCTGATAGAGGTGATCTCCTACACTCAGCCCTCCACCGGTGAGCAGGGAGGGGGCTCAGCGGGAGTCAGGGGAGCTAGGCCGCTCATCAGCAGGGACCTGGATGACACTAAGCTGCAGCGCTCCCTCTCCCTCCTAGACCCCGAGGGCCGGGCAGCCCGTCTGTACACGGAGAGCCCCAAGCGTGTCCACACTCAGGGCCAGCAGGCCGCCGAGCCCAGCCCCGCCACAGAGGTCATCCCAGAGACAGTGGTGAGCCGCGAGTTCCCCCGCTGGGTGCACAGCACGGATCCTCTCTATTACTTCAGCCACAATCACATCCCTCAGAGCGACGGGTCTGTGGTGGTGCAGGCCCGACTCACCTGGACCCTCAACCCTCAGCTGGATAACGATGCCTTGTTCAGCTGCGAGGTCAAGCATCCGGCGCTGTCCATGCCCATGCAGACAGAGGTGACTCTGGGTGAGTATAGGTTCCACACCAGTTCATCGTATTTTTGCATTTTATACTCAGAACCAGGAGAGTGTGTGTGTGTACAGTAAGACAGATCCTGAGTCAAATAATTTAGATCTGCATAACATTAAAGCGCACAAAGAAAAACACGCACTCTCCAAAAAACTTTCAGGAACAAACTGAAGAGGTGCACGGCCAAAAGTTGCACTTAAAGAAAAAGAAGAAAGGCCAGCAGCACTCGTGTCCTTCTCATTGTTTTTATTGCAAACTGCGTCAGCGCTTAAAGCAGAAGAAAGCAGAATGTTTGTGTTAATATAAGTCTTAAATAGTTCTATCTTCCGACAGCAATCACTTCTATAGAGTGTTTGGTCTGAAACACGGGTCTGTCAGTCACTCTGCTCTGCTGTAAGCTGAGGAGAAAACTTTCCTTGTATCCTACAACCTTTATCCAATGAGGAGAGAGAACGGCATAAAGGGGCGGTCCTCTCTGTGTGTGCAGCCAAGGGATGCGCGTGAATGTGGTGACGTAGGGACGAGGACCAACAGATCCATGACGAGGGCGGGGGCTGCTCCATCGGCTGACAAGACATTATGGTGCGTTCAAGGCAACCCGTAACTCGTGTTTTTCCGACCTGTGAAGTCGTACCAGTTCGATCTCGTACGAGTTCACGGGTAGGAAGTTACCAGTGGCCGTTATAGTGACTTTCACAGGCAACAGGTTGGAGAAACGCGAGTTACGGGTTGCCTGGAACGCTACAAAGTTGTAAGTCGTGACTTGAAGCCGTAACTTACGGTTTCAAAAGCCTGCCTGGAACGCAGCATTAGCCAAAACGACCGGATCGCTTACTTCTGCTTTAACACACACATACCGGTTTCTTCCTCAGTGTGCAATATTCAACAGGAAGTGATGTATTTAAATACTCACAGCTGTGGTCAATCACTTGATCGACAAATAACAGTACTCGAGAAGAATAACAACTTCACAATGCAAAAATATTAGAAAAATAGAAACATGTAGAAAAATGTAAAAATGTAACAAATATCCAAAAACCCAGACATCTAAAGGATCATAGGTAAATACATGTAAATAGGTAAATAGAACAATTAAAGTTAAAAAGAATTAAAGTTAAAAAAGTCCTTTACCAACCTTTCTAATCTGTCCTCTGTTCCTCCGAGCACCCCACGCAAAACACTCCACCTAGACGCTCACACACCCTTGTCTCATTTCTTTTCCCTTTTAATCTCCTGCTGTCTCCTTGTATCCCCTTGCCGCACTTGGAAACCGACTGGGCCCGCTTACGTCTCCCTTGCAAATGTACTCAGAACAACACTGATTTTCATTTGATGCCGCTTAATTGTGTTGTAGCGCGGCAGATTGCGAGTTTAGTGGCGAATGCAAAAAACTACGAAGTGACTGACAGGGCAATTCATCGAGCTGTCTGTTGCTAGATTGAGTTAACTCAGTGCTCTTATTGAAAAAGTCAACCTGAATTAGAGAAGTCAAATGAGAATTCAGACACGCTGACCAATGTTATGTCATTGGAAAGACGATCTCAGAGATGCTGGCCTTCTTCTAACTTCAATGAGCAACCTCCCTTAAGCTCTTCAGTCTGGCACCATCGTCTTTGGCAGAGAAATATAGCCTTTATATTTCATCACTTTTATTTCAAGGAGAGAAAGACAATCGTGGTGAGGGTGTTTTTTCTTTTTTCTTTTTTTCGTTCATCAGCAAACTTTTATTAAAGGCGAGGACACAGCGATGCAGGTACTGAATGCAGAAAACAGGAATCCTACTTAGAGGGAAAAGTTAACATCAAGTTTTAATCGGAAAGAGAGACTACACCCTGCAATATATTTTTCTTTTTTTCCCCCCTAAAAACAAAGATGGCTTCCAGCGCATCCAATTAACACTTCAAAGGCAATGAGTTGGCATGGTCCTCCTGGAGACAAGCCACGCAATCCTGACACCATAAACAGAGGCATTATCTTCTATGAGATGCAAGCGATGGTTGAGGCAGGAAGTGACTGAGAGTGAGGAAGCTGTGGCAGGTACATGTTTGCTTGCTGAATTGTGTCTCACGGTAAATATTTTATCGCACATTACCACCTTTCAATTAATTAAAAGACTTCCTCTTACTATGCTGGTGAGCAGCCGTGGTCACTTTGAGGCAACGTATACAAACTGTCTATATTGTCTAGAAGAGGAAAGTCTTGAATGGATTTAAGAGAAATGACAAGTAGGTATTAAAAGGTTCATGCAAACAGGGAACTATAACAGCTTCATCTATTTGAAGATACGTGATGGGTTGACGTACACAATCCAAAATGCATTTCATTTATCAAGTCAATTCTTAACAGGAAACTCTTTTACTTTGTTAGCACCTAGTACTGGAAGTTTTAGAGACTAAAAAAGAACACACTGGACTTTTTGTTACTCTAAGGAATCCATAGATCTGAACCTAAAAAAATCTTTGAAGAACGGTGGCAGAACTTCCTGTGACCAGGCTGACTTATCGATCAGTTCATCTTTCATTTGATGGTGAACTCACAGATTGTTCCCTGAGAAAACTTTTGGTTTTTGGGTTAATTTCAGTTTTTCACTTTCTGTTTGCCAAGACGATTTCCTGCCAGAATCTATATACATATCTGGGTAAATAGGGTGAATCTACAGGGTCTCAATTAGTGAAGAAGGGACACTCCTTTCTGTTGTACCTTTTGAATCAATTGGCTTTCAGCTCGAGCTGACATGAAGAATGTGCTTTTCCTGATAGAAATCTCTCGTGGGATAAAACTCAAAGGACAAGGCTGCCATCATTCTGGATGAAAACGCCTAACCCCCCCCCCACCCCACCCCACCACCCTCTGTGCAGCCTCAAGCCTGATGGTTCCTACTGAAGACATAAAACCTTCAAAAATAGTTCCAAAATATATCTGTACTTTCATTTTTACAGGCTAGTCCATCTTTTTAAAACACCTGCTCACAGTGGTTTTTACCCGTCATTATTAAACAATATAAACATGATAAATAGTAATAATACACATTTGCTCCTCTAGTGGCTATTTATGCCAACAGAAGGGGTTTTGTGGGAGTGACTTAAAATGAATTATGGTGACCATTTTCAAAATTATAATTCTGTGGCTCTTTGATGTGTTTTAATAGTGTCTATTGCAAAGAGTTACTTGAAGTTATTTCATATGACTTGTTCATAGGACCAATTTAGTATTAGGTTTGATCTTTTCATTTAATTAGTTGGAATATAAGCTGGTGCCGGCTATATCCTTTTAGTCATAACTAACTCTTATTTAAAAACCAATTGTTGGTATTGTCACTTCTCTTCTCTAATCAGAATATGCCATGCTGGATAATTGTTCTTCAGTATGTAATAACTATCACTGTCATCTTTACATGGATGTAGATGAGGTGCATCACATGCGAGGCAGAGACTTCCACATCATTTGGAGGTAGAATGGCAGGAGCTGTCTCCTCCAGACAAAGCGTTGCACTGAGGACTGGAGCAGCTCTTTGCGTCTTTCGTATGTTGATGATAAAACAGATGACACACGCTGCAGGGAACGGGTCCTGTGAAACTCTCTGCTAAATGTCAAAGGTGCTAATATTTTGACAAGCCGTCCTCTCTGTGTTTTCAAGTCATTAATTTATCACCATCTTTTTTAAAGAGACGGGAGGAGGCGTCACCCGATTTCTAAAAGAGAGCAGATTGTTTGTTGATTCCAATTAGCGCGTTAATGTTATGCAGATCTAAATGATTTGACTCAGGATCTGTCTTACTGTATACACACACACACACACACACACACACACACACACACACACACACACACACACACACACACACACTCTCCTGGTTCGTTCAGGTGTGTTTGGTCAGGAAATGAAAAGGAGGTCTTTGCAGTGCCCATAAGTAATAAATCTTTCAGAGATTTAATATTGCCACATGAGACAGAGCGACAGTCTGACAATCGACCAATGTTGTATTACACTTCATGAATATTCATGGCGGCTCTGTGCTCCCCATACAAATGAACCCGGCGCCAGACAGACCTTGGGAATGTGAAAAAAAAGAAGAAGTGCTACACCTCGATGAGATCATGAGGCCGGGCTTTTTCTGTACTCCCGGACTATATTCATGAACATAGCACATCTTAATAATTAAAAGAAGTTCTTTGCTCTGGATTCAGATGAGCTAAGGTGTTTATTATTCAGCACTGTTGGACAAGTGGTGGGTTTCTCATTTCATACACTGTACGGCATCGAGAAGAGATCCAGGCTTCCTCACATCTCCCAGACATTGCTTTGCCAGACTGCGATAATCAAAGAGCAGATGCTCCGTTTCAGGAAGACGGCTGTGATCTCCGTGTATGCATGTGTGTGTATTTTAGGGAGGATTTTGTATGCATGCGTATACAGTACGTGTGTATGGTTATTGCCTGTTAACGCCCGTGAGTCTTCAGTTTGCCTGGTGCAAATATGGATTTGTTATGTGTACCTAACCTAGCGTGCCGTTTATATCAGTGTTCACCTGCAGTTCAGCTCCACATTCTCAATCTGTCGCATCTCCCTGCTTCGGGTCACATAGTCCAACGTGTTAGCGCCCGGTTCTCCACTACAAAGCCATCCAGCTGTCAGTCAGGCCTTTTTAGATTCAGTTGCATGCCTGTCTGACTTCTCTGTTTCAACACAAGCAGTCACCCGGCTAACGCGACAGGTTCTCTTCAACTGCTTCGAGTCTGTTGTGGAGCTGTGCAGACCTGTTGATGTCTTGGCTAGGTATGAAAGCACACCTGATGCTGGGCTCACTGTTGTCTTCCTGGAGGGCATGTTTTATTCTCTGACCCCTTCTGAAGTGATAACTGTTCTCTCCTGCAAACTGAAGAAGTTAGGTCTTAGGTGTCGGTCTCACGGGACCATGGCTCATTTCCCCCTGTGAGGCCCTCGTCCTCCTCCTCCTCCTCCTCCTCCTCCTCCTCCTCCTCCTCCTCCTCAGAGAGAGAGAGGCTGTGTCATGTCCATCACGCTGCATGCCGCCCTAATCAAAGGTGGTGACGTAGGACACCAACTGTCACTGTTGGAGCAAATCCCAGAAATCAGCCATCATCTTCCCCAGCCATATGCCTCGCAAGCTCCAATGTGACGCCACGGCACCAGTTTTTAAAAATACCCTTTCCTCAGTGTGTGGGCGGTGGAAAGATGCTTCACACTGCAATGCCAAAACTAGCCTGTGAAATGCCCTCCATCGCCGGCGTGAGATGGAACATTTAGCCATGTCAAACTGCTCACATCATGTCACTGGTTGAGTTGCCAGTATAAATATACGGATGTTTTCCTTTAATCTTAAATAAAGGGCAAAAAAAGAAAAAACTCCAAAATTTTCTCTTGGACTTCGCATCAGTTTCCACTGCTATGCACAGATTTTCTGGACAAATGAACCCGTTTATACAGAGTGAGAAGTCTGTGTAGTGGCGGAGAAGTCTCTTTAAATTTGAATATCTGCTCTTCCCTCCCTTTGTGTCTCTGCATTTCTCTCCAAACAGTTCAAGTCTGTTTTTATATATATAAAGATCCCTAGATGTGATGTACAGTATATGGGCAATTCCACATGCTCAATCCTATTTACAGATGTGACTGTGAAAGTCCTAATCCATTAGTCTGATGCAGACTTGTAGTCAATGTCTGCCTAAGAAAAGGCTGTGCTTCATTAGCCCCCAGTGGACAGTTTGTTGCCAGATTAATAGCTAAAAAACTGAGGTCGTTTGTCTGCGTATTTATTTATCCTTTAGTTTAACTCATCAATGAAAACAAGCACCCAGTGTGATTTATTTATAAATTAACTCCAGAACTCCTGGGGTGGACTTGTAGTGGCGTTATTGATAGGATGCCCTTAGCCACAGTCTCATTGCATGTGCTGCTCGGCCCATTTGTCTAACATATGGAAGTGCGCAGCATGTGAAGCAGCTATCTTTTAGGGGAATTGTTAATCATCTCAAATCGTGCAGAACCGGCTTATATTGGCCCGATGCGGTACACTGTGCTGTTTTGCCACAATGAGATGACTTACCTTTTTATAACATTATGCAAATCACTCATTTTATCTTGACACTACATACACAGGACAATCACCAGCCTCTCACTGTCAGAATATTACAATCTGCCTGCCTGCACCCTCTCCTGCTTGCACCCCATTGTTTTAGAGGGTCCAAATGAAAGCCATCTGGGGGCTGCTGTCCACACCAAGACAAGGGAATTAGCTCTCTGAGTGCCCCTTATCTCACTGCCTCCACACTCCACCCGATGCACTCCCATTCTCCTCTAGTAATGAGTATCTACCCAATTTAGTTCCTTTTCTCTCCAAGGGGGAATAAATCCAGCACGGTGCTTTGGATGAAAGAAGCTGCAGGTCCCTCGCCTCTTGCCCCGTGACCTTAATTGACAGGAAATTGTATTTGTCTCTCTCCCTCTGTGACAAAACAGGTGTCCGGCAGGATTTGTTCTCCATGCTCAGTACAATGACCTTTCTCTCTTTGTCTTTTTCTTCCTCTCTTTTCAGCTGCTCCTAAGGGTCCTAAACTCTTGATGTCCCCCAGTAGGGCAAAGGTAGGGGACACGGTGCGCATCACTGTGCAAGGATTCCAGGTAGGATCACCCGGGGTAAGTGCATGGGGTTTTGAAGAAAACAAAAGGCCTTGTTTGGTCTCGCATAGACTAGTTGTGTAAATGTGTTGCTAAGCCTGTTTGGTTCTGTATTGCATTCCGTGGTGAGCATTCTGATGGGCATGGAGCATTTACATGGGCATACAGCACATTTGGTCAAACTGTAACTTTTTATAGTTATAAAAACTAAACACTGCATCTTTTTGGACTGTTTCTATTTGAACTCACTAAAGACTCAGGCAATAACATTTTAAACAGTCACAAATAAAGTCCAAAAAATCAATTTACCATGCTGACGCCTATCTGATCTGTCTGATCTGATCTGACATCCATGTCCATCAACCCGGTTTATACTTCTTCACTGAATCAATGCTGTAGCTGCGTACCCTTGGCTTCAATCAGTCCAGCAGTCATACAGGCCATCTGCTGAAATGTCTTGTCTCTCTTTTTTGGCTTTGTAGTCATTTCTGTAAAAGGAGCTCTTCCATTCTCCAACATGATCCACTCTGTTTTAGTAGCTATTGTTTGAAGTACACACACAGTGGCATGGGAACCCCACTGCCAACTGTTAGTGTTTTTGGCTGCGTAAAACACAGACACACAAAGACGAAGGTCACTTGCATAGGCTACAGCGTTTGTTCATCGTCGATTCTCAACTGAAGTATAAACCAACAGGCTTGCAACTTTGCTTTTTGGTGTCATTTTTTTTTTGCAGCTTTCAGACTTTTTGCACTATAATCCCAAAGAAAGAGCTAGAGGTAACAGCAAAAAAAGATTGTCTTTATGTCACTGTCATCTCCTGACAAAAACGGAGCATGTCCCCGGAGTGAAGTGCCCGTGGACGCTCCTGATCTCTTTGACAGGGATGACACATTGAAGCCGGGCAGCTGGAGCCAGTCAGGTGAAGAGGATGGAACTAATCCTGATATAGCGACATGCTAATGGCCCTCAGCAGGAATCACCTGTGTTTGTCTTGGTCACTGCTTTAGGAATCTCTGTCATGAGTCAGATTTGCTGTTTAAGTTCATAGCTCTTTCCATGCAAAATGAATGATGTGTATTTATTTTTTTTATTTTGATCTTTTTTTGGAGAGGGTGGGGGGGCGGCATGCACCAAACCTGCATGTGTCCATGTTGTGACCTTGATATATCTTTTAAAACAGTGTTGAGGCTAGTTATCATAAACAGGCCTGGCTGTGGCACGCAGCCGGACGGAGCCTTCGGCAGCACAGGCATCAGTGGAGATTGATCAGAAAGTAAATTTCCCTTATCCTTCACTGGGCATGGGCTTTAGGGTTTCACAAGTAGATAAGATTGTGTGTCAAGACTGATAATTCTGCTTCCCACCTCCCTGATACAATAAGATGCCAGTTTTCCCCCTGGTTCATCGTCTAAGGAATTTATTAAGGACAATCATCCTACAGTTTGGATTTTATTTTGTATTCCCTTTGCTTGTCGCTTTATGTATGAGATTAAATAGGGCAATGATGGTTTCAGCAGCACAGTGCACAGATCTCTTTAATTTGGACTTCAAAGACTCTTGGGGCTGTGTGACAGGAAGGTCTCACTTAAACCCTTTTAGTGTTTGTTTTTTTGTTTTTTTCATCTTAATGTGACCTTTTCCCATGAGCTTTTGCGAATCTGCTAACTCATTTAACCTGAGTCATGATTTAAACACAGAGACCGGAGAACTCGATCAGCAGCGATAACATTTATTTCAAAAGGCTGGGCAATTCACAGCTGCTTCATGACGATTGCGAACCAATACGTTAATGATTTTTCACTTTATCAAACTGTTTCCGTGGGTCACTTCAGGCTGTTCAGGCCACTTTCATGCCAAGCGTGTGTTATCTGACCTCTTAAGTGTTGCACGTGATAATGATATCATTTGAACAAAGTGTGCACTTTTGAGTCATTTGGGAGGGATGTTGACAGTAAGAGGCCCCTTCTGTTTTTCAAAACACAAAGCAAGAGTAAAGAGTGTGGAGTCGTGTTCCTGTTCAGCCCTACCTTCATGCACTATTAACTGTTTTGAACAGTATTTCAGCTCCAGCCGCACCAGGTGAATTCGTTGGCTCTCATTTGATTCACCTCAAATAAACTAACTCTGTCTGAGTTCACTCACCACCAACTAAACCAACCAAACTTTAAAGGTGTTCAGAAACGTCCGTTTGTCCTGTTTGTCACGCCTCCTTCCACGTGTTGCCTCACGAGTGGTTGACGGATTGACGGATGACAGATCCAATATCAGTGGCTGATGAATCGTGAGCAACGGGACACATAATTTGTGCGCCTGCATTATCCAATGCGGAAAAAAACTAAGCCACTTTCATCCCGGATTTACTCAAAAATAGAATTTTGCACAAAGTTTGGGCTCCATCGTCTGATAGATGAGTTATTACACTAATGTTAAGACCCACAGTGGGTTCAAATACAATTTTCGGTAAAACTTTACTTGAATACGTGTTCATAAAACTGACATAACACTGTCATAACCATGACATAACACCTGCCATAATCATCAATGAATACTTATGACAGTCGTTGTTAAGTGTCATTTGGTAAATTATGTCACTTGATGCAAAGTTGACATTGTTTGAGATGTCCTAGTTATGACAACTTGGCATAATTCAAAAATGTTGGCAATCAGGTCTCCTATGACAGTTTAAATTATCTTTATGTCAAGTTGTCATAACAAAAACATCTCAAACAATGTCAACTTTGCATCAAAAGTGAGATAACTTACCGAATGACACTTAACGACGACTGTCATATTGATGGTTATGACAGTGTTATGTCAATCTTATGAATACTTATTCAAGTAAAGTGTTACCTTTTCATTTCTGAACACCTTTAACAATAGCCACAGCAGCACACAGAGGACCTTGATTACACTCTAAATTGAATCGCTGTGTTTGTCTCAGTAGATGAGACCTGCGACCTCAAATGAATCATTTCTCAGGGAATAGATAAGTCCTTCTATCTTGTCATGTGTCAAGAGGCTCTAATGTCCCAGTGACACACTCTCTCCTTTGACATGATACTGACTCCTGCAAACCTCTTATTTTCTGCACTGAAAACCTTGCTCTGCCGAACTGTGTTCCCAGGCTTTTTATTCCAAAAGTATATCAAATGGATGTTAGAGGTGATAACTTTGTGTGTGCACTTGTGTCCTGCATATGTGTTTGTGTTGCAGTGTGTGTTTCAAGGAGGGATCATGGTGTGAGGAAGAAGAAGCTAAATCTTGTAGCTCAGAGGGGAATCATACAAGGGACTTGTCCTTTTATTGTGTCCTTGTGTTATCTATGAGCATGTCAACCCACTGGTATGAATGAAGTGCTGCTTCATGGATGGTTATATTTTTAAATTGGAAATGAGGGGATTGCTCTCTGGAGGGCTCAAAAATTTGAGAGGGGAAAAACTGTTGTAAAGTGAAGTGTTGATTATTAATGCATGTTGTTAACTTGCCGTTGCATTAGGGGAAAAAAATTGGAGCTTGTATTATTCATGTATCCTTTGCTCTTAATCTCTTGGCTGAGGCTCACAGACTTTCTCTGCACCACTCAGTTTCTCACCCCCGCTTTCTCTCTGTCTCTCTCTTTTCTTCCCCTCCTTTCTCGTCATTTCTTTTTTTTTTTTCCCCTCTCCTCTCCATCCCATCTGGCCGCTGGGTGTTGATAGAACGAGGTGTTCCCGGAGCCCCTCTTCACCTGGACACGGGTGGGGGGCCGCCTGCTAGATGGCAGCACCGAGCGGGAGGGAAAGGAGCTGATTCTGGAGAGAGTGCCGGCTGAGCTCAACGGCTCCATGTATCGCTGCACGGCCCAGAATCCTCTGGGCTCCACGGATACGCACACTCGCCTCATAGTCTTTGGTATGTACGCTCAGACACCGACGCACCCAACACGCTCATGGCCCCGGCTCTGTAGTGGCCACTACACTTTCAGTTCAACTGAAATTGGATTCAAGTTTGATTAATTATTCACAAGATGATGAATATGAAACATTCTTTTTTTTTTTTTTTTTTAACTTTTCAACTTGGCTCCAAAAGAATATCTGAAACACTTATACAATTACACAGCTAAATGTCACAGAAAATTATATAATTCTACAAAATTTCATGTATCTACAGTATCTCTGGAATATACTTAAGAGATTTATGTGACCGCTTTTAGGTATGAATGATTAATGCAGCTAAGTGTGTGATTAATAAGAAATTGTATCTCTAATTGGCTCAACAACACATTCCTTTTAAGGCTGCACTTAGTGAAGATAACTACTCGCCAGCAAGGGACTCAGTGACTATTTCATCAATGGCACGTCTTGTGCTCTCTCACTTAAACACCAACTGCCAGCAGAGGCATCAAAGGCCCATGATGGAATCAAAGGACCTTTGTTGTTGACAGTGTAAGAAAGGCACTTTGTTCAATGGCCAGCCCAAGGTAATATGTTCACTGCAACCTGGAAGGTGTTCATTTACTGGTGTTGATGTGGGAGCTGGACGGCCTGCAGGCTCTGTTATGTCTGTGTGTGCTGCTCCTCTGGATCTGTTTACCCTGGCCACTCATGGAGGATGGGGGATCTGCTGTCCTGTGCCTCTTCAGCGATCTCTATCAGTGAAGAAGGGTGTTTTAATTAAATGAGCTGTGCTGCTGCTAAATGGGCGCTGGCTTCCTCAGCCCTTTTCAGACATGCACTTTAACTAAATGTGATGGCGATGTGACATGTTAGTCGAAGCCCCCCCCCCCCCCCCCCCCCCCCCCCCCCCCCCCCCCCCCCGAGTCACTTTTCCATAAAAGTCACAGTGGCAATTACTTTCAATACCATTTCAGTGTGATGTGGAAGACTTCACAGTAACAGAGAGGCTGCAGCACACACACTGTTCAACCTACAGAAATGATATGTGGAGATGTGTTGTCTCTGTCTATGAGATTTAAAGGATAATTACAGTTTTTTTTTACAATCTGGACCTTATTTCTAGCATAAAATACGATCATTTACTCACCCAGATAACTTTGGTGTCATTACAAGTCGTTCCGACGAAATTAGATCCAGCCGAGAGCCGCGTATATCCGTATAATGCAAGAACTAGGGGCAGCGCAATGCAGCCTCTAAATAACACATTATCTGCCACGAAACCTGTTCATTTCACCAATATTTTGTTATGATACGCTAGTGCTGTTCCCCTCTGAGTCCGGGGTGACCTGTTATCAACATCCGGGGTCTGTGGAAAAAGAAAAGAAGGTTCCACCGCACACAATGGGGTACATTCAATTAATTTATTGTTAAAAACAGCAGCAACGCGTTTCGCCCTGTGGGCTTCATCAGGCTTGTGGGTCCTGATCCACAAGCTCTGACCTCTGGAAACACGCAGAAACGAACCTACTGACCTCTGACCTGGATGATGACATCTCTGAGCGCTGACCGGCTCATTCTGATAATAACGATTCTGCTTCGGCATTCAGGTCCATTTTTATCTCAACTATCCAGAGCTTTAGTGAGTCCAGGTTGAGGAGAGGAAGCCTGTGGAAGCTGAACTTCATCCAGCTGCTCTTTTTGTTCTGACAAGTTGGAAACACGCAGAAACGAACCATAGCATTAGCCGTAGCAACAAGCTGCATGGCGCTCAGAGATGACATCATCCAGGTCAGAGGTCAGTAGGTCAACCTACAGACAGATGTTGATATCAGCTAACCCCGGACTCAGAGGGGAATAGCACTAGTGTATCAGAACTAAATATTAGTGAAATGAACGAGTTTCGTGGCAGATAATGTGTTATTTAGAGGCTGCATTCTGCTGCCCTGTAGACTCACATTATATGGATATACTCGGCTCTCTGATGGAGCTCATTTCGTCAGAACAACTTGTAATGACACCAAAGTTATCTGGGTGAGTAAATGATCATATTTTATGCTAGAAATAAGGTCAAGATTGTAAAAAGCGGTAATTATCCTTTAAGTATAGAAGATCAGTGGTTTCCAACCTTATTGACAATCATAAAATTGTTGTTGTTGTTATTTGATGCTGTAACAATACCAAGGCTAAATACTGTAATGCCTTCTCAGAGCACTTTTGATTTAAATGAGGACGGTTGAATTTTCAAGGAAGAACTGTGACCGTGTAAACTCAATCTATTGTGTTTGATGGAGAGAGATTATTTGCCAATTCATCATCTCACTTTCCTTTTACTTCTTCCTCTTGCTGTCCAGATACCTATTTCAATACTGCAGCGTTTGCCATGGATGTCATCTTTAAGCATGCAGTCAGACTGAGATTAAAAAAGCAAGCAGGCTATACATGATGATGTTCTCCAGCAGCAGTAGTTAGTTAAAGAAAAATGGGCTGCGACCCACAGGTTGGGAGCCACTGGTGAAAAGCAGGGGTGAGCCCCCCTTTGCACTCACTGTGATCTTTTGATAGAGTTTTATGGATTTTTTAAATCTGTAATTGATGCAGACTGATGTCATAATTTTCCACCATTGTCCCTCAGCGGCTCTACCATTCCCGCCTGCATAAAGTATAGCAGCTGTATCTATAATGGCTCTGTCATGTTTGAAGAGAGTAATACAAGAACATTCACCTGACAGAGAAGTGTGCCTTAAAGGCCCGGAAGACATTACTATTGATAGACAGAGCTGCCAGAGTTACACATGACTTGTCTAAAGAAAGGTTTTGACACGGAACAGTTAGAAGTCTAGTCACACAGGAGATAAAAATATGTATATTTAAATGCAGAGGTATTTGTGGTATGCCCACGTATGCCTCTCAGCCCTGCAGCGCCCTATTAACGGAAATCAGGTCGACTCCATTTTCATACTTCATCGACTCAATGGATATTGTATCCACCTTTTGTAAAAAAACGAAACACGTCTGTGAACAAGATTTAATAAAGTATGTCACAAATGTACAAAGTACTGGGCGGGTCTAATAAGAAGCCACTTTGAGGGGAAAGTGCCACTTTGGGGAGGCGTTACCTTGGGAGGCGTTTTGCTAGGAAGAGCACTAATGTCTATTTAACACCCTGATGCACCCTCAGGTGTCATCGGCTTGGTGCCTACTATGGCCCATCTGTCTGCTTGTCTCCTTGTAGATTGCTTCCACTCACGCTTAGGGGAAGTAAATGGTGATTAAGTGACCTTGGCACCGTCCCCCGTGGCCTTGAGATGAGACACTTCTCTCTCTGCCGGGGGCGAGGAGATAGAAGTATTTGGGGGCTCTGCTCGCTTGGCAAAGTGTTCAATATACATCATCAGGAATAATAGAGTATAATGACAGCTTGGTATAGAGACACACTGACGACGAGCAGCGCTCACGTCTAGATGATGTACATCTTTAGCCACCCTCAGTGATAATACCCTCTGAGATTATACTGTGAAGTGAGTCAGCACTGAGGAGCTGGGCAGTGTCGCACACACACACACACACACACACAGAGGCAGACGGCCCAAACTGCACACACATGCAGAAACACAAGCGATATGTATGCTTATGCAAATGTCCAGGGGCAGGCAGACACAAGCGTGCATATGCAAAGTGCACATGCTAATTCCTCTGTGTTCTCCGAGGAGCGGCTGTGGTAATGGTTGCAGTGAGACCAGAGGGACCCGTCAGACCAGCAGAGTTTCACACTGCGCTGCATATGTAGCTTCCACCTTCTAATATGTCAAGTCTGCCGTCCAAAAATAGCTCACAAAGTGGAATTCAGGGGTGCTACTAATTCTCTGCAAGCTCTCCTGCCTCTTCCTTTGCAATTACTTTATCCCTCCTGAGAACTGTGGAAATACATTGTCAGAGCGTATTGTGCAGCGTAGACATCAGCGCAACTTATTAAAGGTGGAGTCAATTTCTCTCCAAACCCCTTTTCCCCACCAATGTCTGGCCACTGCTGCAGCTGCCCATGCAGTCTCACTGTTGCTAAAGAAGTGTCCCGGCTGTTCTGGTGCAGCGCTCTGCGTTCCCACTTCCATTAGCAGGCCCACTCTCTCTGTCTCACTGGGGATGTGCCATTTAGCATGTGCTTCAGGAACTTTGGAGTTCAGCTTCATTAGAAAGCCATAACCTCTGTCAGAGATTACAAATTTTCTCTTTCTCTCTGTCTGTCTTTCTTCTTCCCATGCTCTTTTGTCCTCTTATTAATTCCCTCCTTCACTGAGTCATTCACTCTGAGTAACAACTAACGCTGATTGATCGTCTCACTCTTTTTTTTCCAACAGAAAATCCAAGCATGATGAAAAACACACAGAATCAGAATAGTAAGTATTTCCGCCACACAAAAGACCAGTGTTTGTATGTGTGTGTGTGTGTGTGTGTGTGTGTGTGTGTGTGTGTGTGTGTGTGTGTGTGTGTGTGACTATGTTTTCAGAACAATGCATGTCATGGATCCTGCTAGGTCACCTAATCAACATATTTCCATAGACAGTGTGTGTGTGTAGTATGAGAGGAAAATTTGACGCTGCAGTCTGTTCAGTGAGAGAATTGGTGCAGAAACCTGGCACCCATCAGAGAGGCAAATTCTTCTTTATGGATGGGAGGGGGGAGGGGGGGGGGGGGAGGGTTGTGGTTTTAACATTCAACGTATTGACAGGTGGATGTTTCTCATTCTGTCCTGAATGCGTTGCCCCAGATAGACTGCGTGAGAGAGTGCTTCAGTCAGGATTCATCTTTGCCGATGTTCAGTAGCAGCGAGCAACAAGCCTCTGCCGGTGACTAACGGAGCCTGTCACTTTTGGTTGAGAGTGAGATTATTGGTGTTTTATATGTGCCGTGGTGGTTCATTTGCGGCTTCTGAGATTATCATATGTAAAGATGAGGAATTGTCAGGAGAAGCCGCAGGGCTGTGACAACAACCTTTCCATCTCCTCCTTTTTTCTGCCACTCCCTCTCTCTTTCTACTTCAATCTTTCTGTCTATTTACTCTTCCCCTCCTCTCTGACTTTTCATACTTACTTTCCGTCTCCCAGTGCCAGCCTCTCTCTTCCTGTTTCATGCATTTCTGGTAGTTTTTTTTTTTTTTCCCCCACCACCTTATTTCTCTCGCTCTCATTTATTCTGTCTGTCCCCCTTCCATCATATTTATATTTCCTATTTTCCTCTTCAGTCTGGCTCACAATCTCCCAAGCTTTATGATCAGTGTAGATTATTCTGTGCAGAATAAAAAGAAAAGATTCAATTCTGTCTAAACAGCCTGAGTTTGGAATGGTGTTAAATGGGCCTCTGACAGATGAAGTGGTCCAAAGACTCACACAGTCTGAAATCAGAGTGTGTGACCCTTAGAAATAGCCAAGAAAAAGCAGATGAGCCGTAAGACGAGACTCATTAACAGCTCATGTAGATTAGTTTATATAAGCAAGACTGCTTGGCTCCATTTCCTCCAAGCTCTATGAAGTGCTGTAATGTAACAGCATGTTGAGATCAATCCACATAAATGTGCAGTTATTAGTTATTAGTGAAAGAATCCCCAATGTAAGAGATGTGCACTACATGTAGACCGTACCTCCTCTTCCATGAAGCAATAAAACGCCTATATTGTAATAGTTTTTCTGCAAGAGGCTGCTGTTGATGAACTGGAAAATCAATTGGAATGATATAATTGCATGGTGTATGATCGCGAGTGCATATGTGAGTCGCCCATGTTTGTTAAGGCATACAGTGTGAACAGCTTCCCAAGCAGATGGCAAGTGGAGCCGTGTTTAAGCTGAAGTGGCCTATACTCAGAGGAGATTTAAACAGTCTTCTAGTCTGACATGGACATCACTCTCTTTCTCCCACGTCCACATTTTTTTGTCCCTCATCCGCTAAACCTTCTCCGTCTCTCATCCCATTTCCTGCCATGTCTTCCTCTACCGTTCCCATCTCTGCTAGTCGTATCGTAGCGATGCAAAACTGAATATGCAAATGTTATGGTAAGTGCGGGAGCAGGTGTGTCACAGCAAGGACAGAATCAGGTCAGCATGGATGCGCCGACATGCCTTGCATGCAAGTCAAATTGGTGTACAACATGGCCCCAACAGGTCACCACACACACGCGTGGCCCTTCGCTCCACGGCTCAACACCCGACTTCTCATTCAGTGCGAACAGAGAAGACCGCCCCTGTCAGTCAGTCAGTCAGTCAGAAAACTGCGCTTCCCTCTGTGAGGAGTTATCTGTATTCATCTTTGTCAGATTTCCAATCTCACAGACAACTTGTCAAGCTGCACTGTATGGCAATGAACAGAATTTCAGATGAGTGAAATTGAAGACAAAAATGTGACAAGGTTGCTGCCGCATAATACTATACCTGTCGGCCTGAGCTGGTGGAAGTGTCACGAGTTTGGGGTTCATCATCTTGCCTGGGACTCAGTTTTGCGATCACAAAGCAAAATTCATTACAACTTTAAAAAGTCTGGATGGATGGGCTAAGTAAAAAAAATGAAAAAATCATAAGAGCCTGTAATCAAGTAATCTGCATTTTCAACATTTTCCTCTTTTGGCACACACGGTCGATCTGTCACTCTACTCTGGGCTTTGTAGGATTCTCATTTAAATCATCTTTTACAACAGAGGTCAGATCAGCGTCTGGAGCCAGATTGGTAGGAGTACAACAGATGTGTCTACCCACGGTAATAAAAAAATAATAAAGGCAGCAAACTTGACATAAACCTTCCCAGTAGTCATGTAGTCAGATACAAAAAGGAAGCGTTGTGTTTTCATCTGGCATTTTAGATCCAACACACCTGAGGCAGAGTCATCCTTTATTAAAAAGAGCATGTTGCCTCAGAAATCAGTCCCAGTGGTCTAAAAAAAAAAAAAAAAAATCAGGTTGGCAGAAATGCATTGAGGTCTGAGCCAAAAACAGGCAAACAGATGGCTGGGCGACTTGCATCTATGATTGCAGACTGGAAGGGAGCTCAGACGATGGTCTTATGGTTGGATGAGCCCATTACAGAAGGTAATGAAGTACTTATTGAGAAGATCCACTTGTTATCAAGGTTGTCTGACTCGCCCAAACACAATGAAATATGCTAGATGTTAAATAACATGTTTGACTGTATCTTTCCTTGCAGACTTACATTCATGGGAGTCGCCGTGAAACTGTGTTAGTTAAATTTACACAGTCTTGCCAAACATGAAGCTTTTGCTTATGATCCAGTGAAGCAACTTTTCTCAGCCTCCAGGAGACAAGGACTCCATCACCTGACAGCACTAAACACTGCCAGATCAAACTTTCATTATAATGAGTCCAGCCACTCCCGAGTGTGATCAGGCTTAAGTTCTGATTGAGATTGTAGGTGTAGCGACTCCTAGACAAACTGTTGGTTCTGTTAGAGCCACACCCACAGTCAGCCACAGCTTTCCTCCCATTTGCTCCACTTCCACAGTAACACATCCATGGGGGAGCAACAGAAAACAATAGCAGCATAAAGCTGCTGTCTCTGCTGATCTCTCCTCTGTAATCTAGTGTCCCTGCTGTGGGCCTCAGAACAACAAGTTCAAAACATTAAAAAAGATAAAGAAAAAGAAGCAGGGCTTTGCTCCTCATCGCTCCATTTTTATATCTGAAAATTCTCCTAATATCTGAAAAGAAAGAACTACTACTTCACTAAAAGATGTGCTTTTTCCCCGTTGCTGATGTGGTGGGAGCGCTGCTCTGTATCATCATTGTGCACTTCAAAGAAGCCCACAGAGTATATTTCACATTAATTAAATTAATGTACTGTACAAAAGGATCAGTTGCTGTCATCATCCTCTCAGAGCAGAACTGCCATCAAGTCATCACACCTGTGCTTCAAGAGAAAACTGTGACTTTACTGGCACTAGAACAGCTTTCCACAGAGACTGAATAGACACGGTGCATTCCTACACTGAGGTTAATGCACTGACACTGTATTGTCAGTCACTTGAATGTCATGTTATGTGACACATAGCTAAGATCAGCCAAGGACACACATAAAGCTACTGTAGACTTTGTAGTTGACTTTGTCCATGTGATACATCAAGATTCTTTATTTATCACATTTTTTTTTTCTTTCTTTCTTTAACCAGGTTTGTCCCCTTGAGATCCAAGATCTCTTTTGCAAGAGAGACCTGGCCAAGAATGACAGCACATACAGTTTCAACACATCGTCACATTAATCATAGCCAAAGAAGAAACAAACAAATAGAATACAATAGTTAAAAGAATTTACAGGAGTAGTGAAACATTTGCACTCAAATAAAACATTTGCACTCCTGAAGCCTGGATGTAATGAAATTTATCATGGACTTGAACACATTCAGAGATACCAGACTTTGGAGTTTGAGCTCTGACTGCAAAATACATGCATAGACATGGTGTACTTGTACACACAACAAGCAGTGATATGAAGTGCTGACTACTCCCCAACACTGTGCTGTCCCTCAAGTAGTAAATTAAGTTAAAATTAGAAAGTATGAATAATAAGACAACATTTTTTACTGATTGATTTTTTTTTTTAATTAAGCAACGATAATATCATATTAATTTATCAAAACAGCTTCAAATTACGTTTTATTTTGATTTTATTCTAACACATGCTTAGATATGATAACAGCTCATTCTGAAGTGAACAAATGCAGTGTGATTGTGGGTTACATTCAAACAACCAGTGAAATGACGGTTGATGGGTTATTTCACAAAGGTGCATTCAAAGCATTCGAGTTCTGACAAATGGGATTCATGGCTCACAATACTGTTTAATGTTGCTGATATGATGGATGACGGCTCTGTGTGTCTGTGTCTCTGTGTGTCTGTAGATGGGGCCTCTGGCACGGACGTGCTCGGACTGACGTGGATGGCTCTTGTCCTCACAGTGACAGTGGAACTGACGTGAAACTGCTCATCCAAGACACTCTCACACACTTGCCCTTCTAACACAACATCCACATATCCACACACACACACACACACACACACACACACATGAAAACACACACTTTCCGCAATCCTGCAAGCCTTCTCCAGTCATCAACAAGACCCTCCATGCGTCGATCAGGAAACAGCGCCACCACAGGATGGCGCTCCACTGTTTTTTGTAACAAAATAATAACCAAGATAATGATATCAAAAGAACAACATGATGAACATGACAGTTACCACCTCCTATATAGCCCTGCCCACTTACACCTTTTTCTTTTCTTTTTTTCTTTTGTTTCTTGTCCCACGTCTGCCTGTTGATCAATAAAAACCAGTTGATTTGAAACAGAAAAGAAAAAAGCATTTGGATTTTATTTTGATGAGTCAAAATGTCATTGGTGTTGACTGAAATGTGAAAAGTGGAACTGGCTGTGGGTGCACCACCCTATCAACCCGTCTGTTTGGTGTCCTGGGATGTACCTGAATAGCAACATGCTGATAAAAACCACGGGGGGCAAAACACAGATGCTCCAAGAGAACATTCTTTTTTTATTAATATACAGGTTTTCCTTTTTTTTCTGATGGCTTGGAATGTACAAGAGGATTTAAACGCATTGCGAAAACTAGAAAAAAAAATCTCCTTTTTGAGTGTATTTTGTGTACATCAGTGTAAATATTGAAAATAATTAAAAGGTTATATGGGATATGGTGAGGAATGGTTGCTGAGATAGCTGGAGTCTACGCTCATTCACCTTTGTTTGTACTTCATTCAACACTGTTCTCAGAGATAATTTGTGGCTGAAAAGGACAGAAACATTAACAGACTTTCTGTTTCTCATTTGGGCTTTTTCTATCTATATGGCAGGTCTCCAAGGCCAGAGTTAAAAAAAAAAAAAAAAAAAAAAAAAAGATCTAACATATGTCTGCTGTTTTGGGGTTGTGGTGCATGTGACGTTTGAAGATTCTTTCTCCTTTTGGTGTGTTGCAATTGACAGCACTGCAACTCATTGTCACTGGCCTGTAATCCAGTTATTTACTTGTGACATACTATTTTAAGTGACCTACATTGTGTACAATACGTAACTCTTACCCCACACATTTACAGTACTAGTAGGATCATTTTAGCCGCCATTTGCAGCGAGGTGCTCACCTGAGGCAGCGTGTGTAAAACAGGGTTGTTGCATTTGTTTCATTTCACCTGTATTAAAATGGAGAGATGATGAAACTCACAAGCCTTGACTTTACTTCACACACCGTGTTTCAACATGTGCTCAGTCGTAGCTCTGCGTCTTCCATCTGTCTTTTTCCTTTTTACGGCTCATGTGCAGGACCCGACACTGACACACCTGTGTAAACCTAGAGAGACTGTCTGTCATCTCATTGGATGAGAATCCCACTCTAACATCGTCAGATACAGCCAACTTCCAGTAGTTACTCTACTGGTTGTAAATTGTGACCCCATCGTGACTTCTGAAGGACATTCTGACATTGCTGTTAACCCTTTACAGATTGTACTCTCACACACACACACATACACACATGGGGAAGAGTAGCTTAATACAAAGTAATCCTGCATTTTTTGGACTTCACAATAATTGCTATTCAAGCTATTCTAAGGACACAACACGTATTAAGGGATTAAGGTTTAAACCAGGTGGGAGGTAAGAGCAGAGATTTTTGAAAGCTTAGGCGAACAGAAAGGATAGACCTGTTCGTTTGGGATATCGGCTCACCTTGCCAAAGTACAATCTATATTCCAGCATTCCGACGATGAGAGCTGCATAGCACAAACATTATTAACAGACAGTCTTATGTGCTGTGAATTTTTTTTTTTTCCATTTGAAGAAAGCAAAGGGCGTGGATTCCTTTCTACCCACTGTGTACCATTATCTCAGCTATCATTTTAATTTGGATTCAAGAGCTTTTTTTTTTTTTTTTGCTTTTATCACTCACTTTGTATTCAAGAGAGAGGAGCAACGGGCCAATCTGCATTTGTGAAATCATTAGAGAATGTACAGAATTGTCTTTACATGACTTAATCATCATAACATTAGAAGAAGTGTATTTGTGTGTGAGTGTGTGTGTGGGTGTGTGTATGTGTGTGTAATACAAATGCCCATGAGTTAATATGTATGAACACTTTAATGTGACTTCAATTCAACATGAGTTTAAAGCAGCCCTGGATTAAAAAGATCCCAACAAGCATTTTCTGTTTCCTAAAGAGTAATATGTCTGTTTTAGTCATGAATGTGAAACAGTTGTTTACCTCGGTGGTGATTGGACTAAATTATAGGGACACCAGTGTGAAAACAAGGGTTAGCTTTGCTTTCATGCACATGTGAGGACACTGTTCTGTTCGCTGTTTATAAGTCAGTGGAGACTGGATTGAGCCACTGCTGTTTCACTCGGTATATTTGTTATCATTATCATAGAATGAATGTATTATTGTTATTAGTTTTAACAGAATTGATGACTTGAGATGGCACAAACTATTAAGCTTTATTTGTTTAATGTTGAACTGATTCTATCCCTGCTCAGCTGTCACCACAGTTTCTATGGCAAAAGAAAAAAAAAAGCCTGTTGTTCTCTCCTTTCTTGTTCAGTCACAGTTTGCATGCCTACCATGGATGGCAACAAGAAGAGGTGAAAGTGCCTCTCCACAACAGTGCACATGGTCAACAATCATGCTTTTTTTTCTCAGCAGTGTTCTGAATAGTTCACCTGAACTGGGAGCTAACGGAGAGGATAAGAAACAGCTTCTATGGGCCATCTGTGAATTATTCACGAGTCAACCATGCTTGCAGATTCTGGTTTCCTTTATGCCGTCTACGGACTCGGCTATCAGATGACCAAACAGTGCCGCATGTCAACTAGGACACCTGACACAACCTCTGTGTCTCTGTGTGCCTCTCCACATGCTCCACCTCTAAAGTGCTCCGTCCGTAGAGTGCTGTTAAAATAAACACTGGTCTGTTGTTGACCATGGGATGGCTGAAGGGTGTTATCAGCAACACAAATGACAGCCTGACAGTGGCAGCCAAATGACACAGCTCCCATGTGACCACAAGATGTATGTTTACATCCTAGTCTAGTGCATGTTGCAGGTCTTTTCTTTTTTTTTCCTTAAGCCACTCTCTCCATCTGGCACT
Source organism: Trachurus trachurus (assembly GCF_905171665.1). Taxonomy (NCBI): domain Eukaryota; kingdom Metazoa; phylum Chordata; class Actinopteri; order Carangiformes; family Carangidae; genus Trachurus; species Trachurus trachurus. The sequence goes on from NC_139896.1 coordinate 35,702,272, forward strand.
CATCAGAAGATTTATGCTGTTATATGTGTTTACAATACCAAGTGCCATTTAGTTGTCTGAGAACAATCTTCAGGCTCTTTTTATTGAGAGTAATTTAAGCATCTGCACTGTCGCAGAAAAGAGACCTTTGATCTGTGGTATGGTCCTGCAAACAGATGTATCCTGTTTATTAAGGATTTGATAAATGTCATCTATCAACTCTTCCCAACCCTCATTTACACTGTGGTTTTCCTGCTGCAGCTCCAGCTCTGTGTTGGGCAAGTTAAGCAGCAGCGTGTTCTTACTGACATTTACGCAAATTGTAGTAATAAAGTGTTGCTTATAAACATCAAGAAAAAATGATTACTTCCAGAGTTCCTGGATGACATTTTTACAGTGGTGGGAAAAAAAGTGTGGGTGTGTCAGTGAACTGCATAGACAAATATTGATCTATTGAGTATTTACATATTCTGTGTATGGGTATTGAATTTGCAACAGGTGGTGCATGGCCAGTGCCCCGCCTTGTCAGCTAGGGATGCAAATAGTAGTCTACCTTTAGAGGAATCATTTTACACATGATCCCTCGGGTGCAGAGGAGCAGTCATCAGATCACAGCAGCTCTCTTACCGTGAAAAGCTGAGTCGTCAGAGACAATAACATTCAATAGGATCAGTCAACCGATCGACGCCACCTTCGCTGCTCCAGCCATGCCCATTGCAGAGCTTTTGGGCGTTCAGTTCGACATGCAGCTGCTGTTGAAACTCAGCATCTCTGCGGCTGCGGTGCTGCTGGTGTCGTGGGCCTACAGGTACTACGGCTCCAGAGACGAGGCGAGGAAAAAGCAGCTCTGTTGCAAAGACGGCAAAGAGCCACACGATGCGACCTGCCAAAACTGCAAGACTATGCGACAGCATGACACCGATGATGGGGGCGGACGACCCAGATCATCGCACGCAGACTCGGCCGCCGAAGACCTGACGTCTGACATCACCAAGGACACAACAGCAGAAGGCCAAGCTAAAACGGATGCATTCAGTATATCACACAGTGACCGAGATATCAGCATGGTTGGAGAGATACTCACTCATCAGATGCAGCCAGAGGTTGCCACCAGAAATATTTCATTTGGCTCAGCTTTGAACCTTCCGAATCCAACAGAGAGCGGAATGGCCAGTACGACGGGACGCCGCTCCCCTTGCTTTTTACAGAAGCTGGAGGGCTGTGTGGGTGTGGGCAGGGAGTTAAGGCAGGACCGGGAGCACCAGGGAGCCTACTCCAGCTTCCTCTCCAAGGCCGAGATCAAAGTGGAGGATGCTAACGTGGTGCTGGAAGGAACAGGAGACCAGATTGTGCGCTGGAAGATCTATGATTACTATGTTGAATCTTCCTCTCACTCTGTTACAGACTCCAACACTACGCTGGGTCAGTATGAGAGGAACTCTGAGTCACAGCAAGTGGAGTTTGGAAACCATGGCAGCAGGCTGACAGACCCTCCTTCCCCTCCGAGCCCCATCATTATGCGAGATCTGGTTTTACCACAAAGCGCTGCTGAGGATCCCTCCTCGCTAGGAAGTCTCACGCTGCGGCACCCCGCAAGGTCTGTACTCCTACGCAAGGAGAGCTATCTGTCTGCAGCAGAGCAGTCGGAGCTCTTCATCCCCTTTGTAACTCCACCAGCCTCAATTCCAATCACTCACTTGCCTGCCCCGACCAGCAGAGAGTCCACGTCTGTTCGCCCCACGATGAGTCCTTCTACAGAAGGCTGTGATTCGAAGGAGGAGGCTGAGCTAGAGACTGTAGCGGGGGCTCCGTTTTTACACTTCCCAGCAAACACTCTTCACGGTGCGGACGAGGAAACTTTGATGAGTAAGCTGGATCTGGGGAACTGTTTAGAGACGCTGTACCTGGCCAAAAAGTACGGCCAGACCTCTGTGCAGCAAGCGGCCCTCAGGGTCATGTCAGACAACTACCTTCAGGCGCTCCGGGACCCCAACCTTTACGGGCGGCTAATGGCTGGTGAGCGGGAACAGATTCAGAAGCAGAGAACGGGGGGGAGAAGGTTCATCATGGTGGCAGACATGGACCCTCAAGACTGGGCCAGGAGTACAGGACTGCAGACAGCAGAGACGGAGCAGAGGAGGACATCCAGCGCAGTCTACTATTATGATGACTACAAAGACTCCTGGCAGACACTCTGCCTGATCCCACAGGAGGTCATCTCCAAAGCCTGTGCCATGTGCACAATGGATAACTACTTATTTGTGGCTGTGGGCTGCCAAGGCACAGACAGAGAAATGACACCCTCAAAGCAGGTGTTTTGCTACAATCCTCTGACATCAATTTGGAAGGAGATCAGTCCTATGAATGAAGCCAGACCGTGCTGCAAACTGGCTGCTCTGGAGGGCTACGTCTACGCCATCGGAGGGGAGTGCCTCTCCTCGGTGGAGCGCTACGACCCGCGACTGGACAGATGGACGTTCGTGGCTCCGCTGCCTAATGATACGTTTGCCGTGGCGCATCATGTCACCGTGTGCAGTGGAGAGATTTTTGTATCTGGGGGAACTCTAAGATATATGCTGCTGCGCTACAGCCCCAAAACGGACACCTGGAGGCAGAGCGTGTTAGTCAGCAGCAAAGACAGAACGACAGACATGGTGGCCGTGGGGAGGTTCCTCTATCGTTTTGACGTCAACGCGCTGCTGGGCCTCAGCGTGTACCGCTACCATACGGTGGCCCGGCTGTGGTACGAGTGCAGCACCAAACGGCTCCTCCGCCCCCCTGCGTTCCAGTGCGTCACGATGGGCAACACAATATATTGCATCAGCCGGCAGTTCACCATGAGGTTCGAGGCCGATGAGATCTCCCCCGCTTTCGCTGATGAGGATTTGAGTGTCCTCTCTGCGGCGAAGGGCATACTTTTCCCCTTTGTCCTTTCACTCCCTGATAAGAAGCCTCGGCAGACCAGTGTGTAAAGGAGGATTCAGTTTTCCGCTGGAGATAAGATTAGGTGGTGATGGAGTATCCCTACAGAATCCTGCTTTACATCACGTTCCCTGTTGACTGAGTGGGTTTTGCCCCAAATTATATTGTAAAATTGTAACCGTGGTGTTGTCATTTCTGTCGGCCTTTTACAAAGCTTCTGCTTCTGAGGCACATTCATTTTCATGGACTGGGTGTTTGCATAAAGAAATGTGTTTCTTATGTCGGCCCCTGGCAGTACTACATTTAAAGTATTAGACTCTTAATGGTAGTCAAACTACTGTTTGCTTAGATTTACGCTGGATGTGCTGCCATGTAAATTGTTTTCCTCTTTGATTTGCCACTCCTTCCTGCCATTAAGGTAGTTTTATATCATTCCAGATGTTTAACCTCTTTAGCTGTGGTGATAATTCACAACAACGTCTCAGAGTAAATGAGTTCATTCAACTCTAACACATTACATTTGAGCAACACAGTGATAATCTATCACTGTGCTCAACTGTGTAGGGCACAGATATAACTTATACAGTGGCCTGAATACGACGCAATTATCTACGGATGCTCTTTAAACATGACAGGATGCAAATGGGTGTGTCATACAATATAAATATGTGAGCATCCGTGAGGATTCATCACAACTTTTTAAACTTGTGTAGTTGCTCTCCTTCTGGTGGCCGGAAAAAGTGTATTTGTTTTAATCTTGACTGAGCAGATTCTCTGTTTATGGCTTCACCTAAATAAACATCAAAGAAATATATGAATTTGTCATTCATTGCATATTAATCCACAATTAGTGAGTAATGAGATTAAGCCAAGTGTATATTTTTATTTTTGAAGTGTTGAGAAATGACATTAACAGTGGAAATATGCACAAGAAATTATACAAATATTGAATCTCTCATTGTTTGCTCATTTATAACCGAGTCTGTCACTGTACAGACAGTTAAGTTCACGACTACAAAGGCTCACTGACAGGAGAGGCGGCAGAGTGACATGCTGCTACAGCACCATCATGTGGCTCAGGAGGCAAATGCAACAGGGTGAAACATGTTGAGGGCCAGACTTTTGACAGCAAAGAGGCGTCATGTGACACACAGGCATCAGCAGCACAGTATACAGAGGAAGCTAGGAATCGACAGTGGGCTTCAGCTGCACTGCAAGGCAGTGGTAGCAGCAGGCAGGCAGACGCAGATGGTTGACCATCAAACATAAGCATCTTTGATTCTTCCTAATTAAACACCTAATGGAAAGGGAGTTAGACATGTCCCTTCAGACACTGCCTTGGATGACTCATGGCTTCCAGTTTGCCTCAAAACCCAGGTCAGTTCTGGCATAAACATTTGCTTTATTCTTTCTTTCTTTTTTTATTTTACCTCTTTCTTTCCTTTTTTTCCCCCTCCCCTGAGTATTTAGAGTAAAATACTGACAAGCCATTCTGAGTTCCAGATATTAAGCGAGCACAGAGACAGAGAGAGAGAATTTGCATGTAATTATTCTGTGAAGGGGTGGACATGATTTACAACCCCCTCCTTTCTCTTTTTAGTCTTAGCACACACACACACATTCATGTATATAAACACTGGAACTGCTCACGACACAACACACAGTAAATCTACAGTATAGTCCTCCTCACAGAAACATAATGAGAATCATGTTTAATTTTTTAACTTCCTTTTAATTTCCCAAATGGTCTGCTCTGTTAAATTTCTTCATGCTGGTCCACTAATAAAAGAGAGGAGTTTCTAAATTAACAAGCAGCATGTGAGGCTATTCCAGAGCCGCACAAAGTCATTTCTAAGCCTGTTGCTGTGAAAGCGAGGGTAAGCTGGAAGACCGATCAGGGACCAGCGGCAGCGAGCGCCATCTCAGGTCCAGGTCCTTGTTGTTGTGGTTGGCTGCATGGAAGTGGCTGGAGAGCATGTGTGAAGCCCTGGCAAAGCGTCTCTGGCAGAAGGCACTGAGTGGGTGCCTCTGGTATTCTGACCTGTATACAGTCAGCGATGGTAGGTGTGACTGCTGCTCTTCCAAACGGCGCTTTGTGGACTGCAGCAGGCCAACTGAGCTGGTTGGAAGGGCTGCACGGGAGCACAGAGAAGAGAAAGTTAACTGCCATGTTACTGCAGCCATTAATTACACTGGTGACTGACTTGGAACAATAAAAGGCATCTAGGGCCCACACAGATTTAATTGTTCATAAGCACAACTGCTGATGTGTTTTGTCCACGCAGAATGAAATGTGCTGAAGTACTATTTGCTCTGCGGTCAGCAGTGGTGCCTGCTCTAATATATTATTTCTTATTTATAATGTGTAGTTTCAGGCGATGGTGGCGTGCCGGCGGTCTACCAGAAGTTGGCCGGCCGCGCTTCTCGGGCTGCCATGTCAAGCTGTCGGGATGCCAGGGTCGCTGAGTGGGCAAGGCACTGGTGTGCTGATGCCCGTAGCTCTCTTCATAGTGCGTGACCAAGTAATGAGAGGATGGTGGGCCATAATGGGCAAATAGCTGCTTGGATGAAAGCCCCTGGAAGACAATATGCAGTTGTCTCAACATAGCCAGTATGCATTGGCCTTCACAGGATTAAAATATAGAGGGCATGACCTATTCTTTTACAATAATCTTCAAGAGGCTCATCATGTGACAGCAGCAAATTGGTCTAACTAGCCTTTAAGTGCCCTCGAGGAATGATGATTTTACACATTTACATGACTGCTGAGTCCGACCAGAAACTTGCTTTCATAAAGAGTTTTATCGCAGGCCTTTATCTTGGCCCTCAACATTATGCAGAAGTGGCCACAATCTAGAGAAGAAAGCCCTGACTTGCAGGGTTGTGACAGGCATTCAATTGGTGTTAATGCCATGAATGAGCAGTTAAAGGCTGACCTCAGCTCTCAGCAGGGCAGATCCTCTCTCTGAGATGTCTGGCTTCAAGTCCCAGTGGGGCCGGTAGTCTACATGATTGGTGCTGTTGGCTGTCTTTGGCTCCCGAGTGAACTGTGTCGGACAGAGTAAACAGACATTGCAAAGAAGAGTGAGGAGGGGGAATTGGGGGCTGGGGTGGGAGGGGGGTGTACGGGGACTTGAGCAATGAGTCCAGCGTGAGGATCAGCAAAGCTCACACTTCACTATCGATCGGCGCTGTTGTACAGTATTTCTTAAGTCATTTCTCCTCCTGATCCTGAACCAGCAGCCCGTGGCCGAACCTTACGTCAATGCAATTAGTCTGCACCTCCCACCAGGAGGCTGTGCTGATGTAGCTGAACTGAGGCCGCCTAATCACTTTGCTATAGATTTGACTACCGACTGAGGTGTTACAAAACCTTTGGCAGGCTGCCACCGGCGTGGCATTACTGTATGTTTTCAATCTGCAGCATGAAAAGGCACAGACACTCTGTTTTCTCATGTTCAACTGAGGTTGTCTTATTTTGATACAGCCACCATCTAATAGTCTGCCCCATATTTCGACCCACTGTCTGTTGATATTGTTGTTCAGAGGATGAAGGTAAAATAAACAATAAGCACACAGGATGCCTACCTGAAGTCTTTCTTCTGCCCAGTTGCCTACAAGCACTTTGTTTCTGTATCTCTGCTCTATTCTCCATCCGGTCTGGGCCCATTTGTCCTGCACCAGCCCTGTTTGCTTCATACTTAGCCCGGTGTCAAACACACCAAGGCAGGGAAATCTGAAGCCCTGTTATAACACAGTTACCTTGTCAAACACGAAGCATGGAGGAGCATTCACCTGGCCCCACAATGGCTTAGGCAGTGGAGGGGAAATAGAAGAGCTCTGTTGCTATGGATACAGCAAACACTGAAAGGAGAGGCAAGCAGAGGATCCTGGAAGCAAACGGGAGAGGTCTTACATCTGTGCTCAAAAGAAATAAATTCCTTAAGGCTAGGGCATGACATTTACCTTTCAGCAGTATACTCTGTCTATATTGTTAGAATAGTGCCAAAAATTGTTTTCAGACTTTGTGTCCTCAGGCTACTTCTCATTTTTAGAATAAAACAGGTTTTGTTTATTGATTTTTGAGGGTCTTTTTTTTTTTTTGTCTTGTGTGAACAGTATACTTTTAATGAAGAAGAACACTGCGCCACTGGAGGCAAGTTTTGTTTATTAAAATGTAAAACACGATAGAGATACATTCTTAGTGCTATTTACGGTTTTCACAGTGTCTTCACATAGTTAACAACACTATCTACAACCTGTAGGGCCGAGGGAAAGTTGAGCCAGCCCTGGTTGTAGAAGTTAACCATGCCGTGAAAACCATCTGTCACATGTTGCCAGGTCACGTCCTTTTTCAGGTCCAGCAATCGCTTCTTGTAAAGTATCCCATCATCCCTCAAGATGTCATACTCACAGGTGAGAATGAAAGTGGGCGGGGTTTTCTGAATGATAGAGTCATCAGCCAATAAAGGGGAGACCTCAGGTTCCAAACCAGCTCTGAGCGAGTGATACACCTCTCCGTCGTACTCTGGGGCCGGGGGCTCGCTGAAGCCTCGCGCAAGGAACTCTGGAGCTAAGTTGGACGGGGAGAGCCATGTCTCGTAGCGTGGCCTGAGCTCAGTGGGGACATGGTTGCCTTCCAGCACGTCCTGGCACATAGACACGTCCCCGTTGAGGTACTGCAGGAAATAGAACGCCATCCGGCCACGGAACAATATGGGCACAGCATGATTTTGCTGGTATGAGGGCAGGTTGAAATCTGCCATCTGCAGGGCCGGGTAGACCAGGACCTGAGCACGGGGGAATGGCAGATGTCCATCCTCTCTCCTCGCCAGCCTTTGGCACAGCGCTGCTGCCAGGTTAGCCCCGGTGCTGTCCCCTCCGACTGCCACTCTGCGAGAGTCCACGCTGAACTCTGCCTCAGCAACAGACAGGAAGTGACACGTCGCTGTCTCACAATCGTCCAGCTGGACGGGGTACCTGTGCTCAGGGGCTAATCTGTACCTAAGAGGGGTCAGAAGGGAAGATGAGGGGGTCAATATGTTGAATTCTGGCAGCGTGTTAAACAAAATACAGAAGATCTTGGTTATTTCTGTGCTTTGTGGAAAAGTTTCAGTATACCCAACAGACACAACGGTGGTGTCAGACTTGCTGGCGATGTGCCGACAGACTTCATCGACAGAATCTGTTCAGAATTAGCAGAACATCAGGACATCACGGTTAACAATGGTCTTGTTGTGGCAACCGCACAATTATCACAGACAGACATTTGCATTTTTCTTGTCCCTACACTACATACACTCCTCTTTGGTATTCAGACACCATGTTATTTCAGAAATGTATTAGAATCAATAAACATTACCCTGGGTCCAGAGATGGAAAGTGCATTTAAGCAGTGTGTTGTTGTTCATTTCAACATTTTATAGATTGTTATAGTTTATCTTTACTGAGAAATATTGTGTTTTTCTTGTTGCTTGTGGCTTGTAGTTATGGGTCAGTTTACACATACTTGACATTCAAAAATATTCAGAATAAAACTATTAACTGTTTATGGCCAAACTGCCTGAAAGTATGTGAAAGGAATCACATTATGAAAACCATTTGGACACCATACAGCCTAACATCAAATTGCAATACATTAATAGTGAAACACCACACACATAACTCATTTCATTTCAAGAATATTACAGTTTTTCTCCATTGGTTTAGCTCATTTTTCTAAACAGAAATCATATTCTCAAAACAACATGGACAAACCTCCAAACCACTTGGCAAATGTTCACAACAGAATGTATTTCTCATTCATTTCATCAAATTGCAAATGTCTCAGTAAGTTACATCTTTGCAAATGATTAAGTGCAGGTAGCTGCAGTTAGCACAATGTCCAGGTGAATAGATCTTATTGATCTAAACTGATTGTTGATTCTCCTCTCCAAAAAGAACATAAGACCATGAATACCATATATTTTTATTTACAGCATCATTTTCCTTGTTTTTGTGTTTATATCACAGTATATGATGTTGTACATTTTCTTTTTACTCTGATGAATGGAAGTTACTTTACGTGTGAATAAAAATGGCTGCCTTTCCTTGACAGTATAAGTGTAATGTGTGATGTTGAAACCTTATAGGCTACTCTTACCCTAAAATCCTGGGTTTAGTTTTTTTTTTTAATTATCTATTTTCAGTTTAATACACAATGGTATTCTGTAAGCTAGACAAAAAACTAGTACAGTAACTTTTGTCACATGAGGAATATTTCAATGGTCCCCACAGTGACAAAACATCTAAACATTTTGACTTGCAGTGCACGATGCCAAAGGGACGATGCATTTTGGGGGAACTGACTGTTTGTATGAGAAGGAAATTTAGTTTTGACACGAGTGAACTGTTTTGAGAAAGAGATGCGCTTTTGCAAGTGATCTATGGTGTTGTGGTGAACTGTAACACTGTTTTACAAATGATCTTAGAGTTTTGAGAATGTAATTTCTGTTTAGAGAAATGAGCCAAACCAACTGAGAAAAACTGTAATACACTAATAGTTTTAAGGACCAATCTGTGATCCCCAAAAGCTGTACATATCCATCTGACTAACTTCTTGTTTCCCCAATTGACAGGTATGTTTGCATACCTACATGAATTATTGTAAAATCATGTAAAATGTTATGTATGTGATTAATGAGTACATCTCATTAATGTAGTCTAATAATTACTCATTTTAGTTTTGAATGGTGTAATTTTGTGTATTTTATTTAACTCATTTTTAAATATGTTCATTGTGTACCTATACTGCCCAGCACCCATCCTCCTCCATGGAAATACACAAGAGCTCTTCTCAAGCCAGCACAAGCAGTGGTGGGTTCATAGACTCGCACCGGCACCTCCGAAAACTTCAGGTTCTTCACTCTCAGACCCGTGGGAACCGGATTCAAGGAGGTCAGGAAACAGGCCACGAACCATCGGATGAAGCTGACCTGGTGACAGACACCAAGACGGTGCAGGATCCGGCCCTGGTGGGAGAGGAATCACAGACTTACTACTACAGGTTCGGAAAACAAAAGGAAAGAAAAGAAAACCCTGTTCTTGATGGTTAAAGTCAAGGTAAAAGTTATTCTCTCTGAGAGACCATGTTTACTATGACAACATCAAAGAAGGTGAATACATGACCTTCTCTTTCTTGCATCTTTGTTAGACTTGATTTCTTATCTAAAGTTTCTCTGATCTAAGCTTTATCAGCCGCTGGAGGACAAAGGAAGGACGACCAGCTTTTACAAGGGCCTGGAAGACTTTAGTAGTTTTTCTCTTTTTAATCTTGCTCTCGCAGAGACATTTTCCTTCATGCTAAGTAATGAAACAATTCATTAAGTCAAAAAAAAGAAAAATCATAACATATTCAACAACATGCAGGAAACATTTAATAATAAGCGCGAACAGTTCCATAGATGATGTAGTTACTCACCACAATTGCTATGCCAACAAACAAGCCATGAACCATGTGCAGTTTCCCACTATTTGCAACCCCACGAGGAATGTCTGAATTCATCAGCTCAGAGTACACAAGTCCAATTACCAGAAGGAGGAAGGCTGCAACAAGAGCAGCAAAGCCAATTATTAAAATTGCCCAGCCGATGTCCATGGTGTTGCTGGTCTGCTCCGCTGAAGGTAAGTCATTAGGAGTAAATGTTTTATCTACCTGTTTTCAGCCTCTCTCCACCCCTCCCACATCCGCACGCAATGTATTCTGACCTTGGTTTCACTTAATGACATGTTTGGCTGCCTGTTGCCCAGGAAAATAATTATATTTCTCGTCATGTTTTATGCTTGTGTTGTCAAAGTAATTATATGTTCCCCAAAGAAACCAAGTTGTTCCACTGAGGAATATTACACAAAATATGTTTGGAGCAGCACAAGAACTCGCACATTTCTGTAGTGCCTCTCAAACCCAAACAATATTTTTTTTGCAAATATCTGAAACATGTTGTGCTTTTCTTGTTTTCTTCCCTGCTTCATTCGGCTGCACTCTGCACAGTGGCAGTCTGGTGTCTAAGGACAGAAAATGTTGGGAGATGCTGCCAGTGAGGGCCGACTGAGAGCAGCCTTATCTGAACTTTCACTGCTGATCTGTAGATGGCAGTGATAGCATGAGTTTAAATAAACAGTGCCTGCTGGAATATGTTCTTATTTACATTTTTGCATTCTGCGTGCAGCCTGGGGCTCTCTATGTACACCTCACTGCAATGTATGTCTTTAGACTTTTGGCTTGTTTTTGGAAATTCTCTAACTTTTATTTAATTTCACTTCAGCTGGAAATGCTGTGGTATTAAGCTTCAAGACTTTGAGTTCACGTTTTGTAAATCTCAGAAATTTCCAAAATAAAGGCAGCATCTGGAGTCATGCTGTCTTGGAGTTTTTAGCAGCCCCCGAGAGCCTCTCTGCCTTGCCTGAGTAGCTGAGCCCAGCACAAAGCAACCATTGTGAGGCTGCTCTTTAAACACTTCCCAGTGGCTGAAAAAGTCCTGCATTCAGCGATACCCAGTAAAAATCACAGCGCCAAGGCCAAAAATCAAAGAGTGGAATCTTGTCTGAGGCCCATGAATTCGCAGGATTTGTTTAGGAGGCATTCGTGCAGTTTTCTGTTTGTCACCCTGACAAGCTTCTGAGACTGTGCTGACCTATTTCCCAAACTGCACAGAAAGATACAGGCTGCTAAAAAAAAAAAAAAAAAAAAAATACTGTTAACACGACAAATTGGGATCAAACAACTGGTGGCGCTTTGCACATGTGAGGCTAATACAAATGCAGCGACACACATCAGCAAATCAGCAAAAACCAATACGAGCTCAGTGAGACAGAATCTGATCCTTTTCAAAGTATCTGCTGTGATTTACATTGTGAACTTGCATAATTATGCTACAGTGGGGCACCTCGGCTCCACTGTTACTTACATTACAGGGCTACACATTTAGGCTTTTCAGCAGCAGAGTATGTATTGACTCTGGACAAAAACCAAATATCAGTAACTGGCTCAAGGACACATCAGCAGATGTACTTGTCATTATGAGGTTTGAGCCGATTGCCTAATCACTTCACTATGGTGTCTGTTGTGGTTACGATTGTGACAATTGTTTCTCATTTGTGTGTTTATTTAGTGCTTTGCTGATTGTGTGTTTGCTTATTTGCTTTGCGTAATTAATTGGGGGCTGGACTGAGGATTATTTGAGCAGGGCTCTCTCACCATCTGATGCTCTTTAAGAATATTTTTGTTATTGATTTCTCATTGACTTGTAACTGTGATAAACCTGTGATTGCAACATCATTGTTATGTGTTATGTTATGTTATGTTAAGTTATGTAACGAGGTGAAGTTCAAGTCAATGAAATAATGCAGTTAAACTCCCCCCTCTCCTCCTCAAAAAAAAGGAAAAAAGGGGTGGGGGTGGGGGGGCACCCACCTGGGACACAGTGGGGCGACCACTGGGGGGCCCTGGACTACAGATTGAGAACCACCGCTGCTGCTGCTGCGCACACATGAAGGGGGTGGGGGAAGAGGCGAGTACGCAACCACTCAGGGCAGACGGGCAGCAAAGAAAAAAAAATCATCCCCACTTAACATGTCAATCAGAATAAATGCCCTTCCAAACCTCCCCTCTAGGTTCAGCCAGGTCCTTCCACTAGTGGATCAGCCTGAGCCGCCGGGACAGAGGCGGTGATATTTAAGGCAGGACGGGACAGTGCAGCAACACAACCAGCAGAGCTGCGTCTGGAGGAGCGTGTTTCTGCGGCTCTACCAGTGGTTGACAGGCGTAATGACTGCTCACTCACACACTTCCAGATCCTGATGCATGCATGTCGACTTGACATGTCACAGCTCCCCGAGGTCCCCCACGCGTGTTTTTTTTTTTTTTTTTTGTGAACATTTTCTCGGCTGTGGATTACTCGTGTAACGCCGTATGAGACTTCTGATGATACTGTTTGCATGCGGATAAACTTGCAGGAGCTCACAAGTCGGCCGGGGATATATCTGACTGTTGTGCACGTAAACTTGCAACGTAAACTTTGTACTTGTCCGCTGCCCTGTGAGCACTTTTCCCGACATGGAGCTGAAGAGCGCGTGTCGCATGTTTCTTTTCCCGGTTCAGATGTTTTATTACATAGTCAGGGCGAGTTTGTTGTCGCTGTTGCCGAGCAGAAGGAAGGACCTGACCAAGGAGGTGGTATTGATCACCGGTGGGGGACGAGGCATCGGACGTCATCTGGCCAAAGAGTTTGCAAAGCAAGGAGCCAGGAAGGTAATCTCACTTCACTACAACACACCACTTGTTGCGCCCACTTTCTCACTGCCACGCTTTCATGGGAGATTCAAGTCATTTTGGCATGGTATGCTTTTACCACTTTATTGTGTCAGTAGTAGCTGCAGGTGACCCCGGTCAGCCCCGCACACCTTGCCCCCCCCCCTCAACCCCTCCTCCCCTCCCCCCGAGTGTGTTGTTGTTCTCGTGTTCTCTGGAAGCTCTGGTCGTGACCTCGGTGTAGCCCAGTTGGTCCAGAGAGACTGGAGGCACAGCCCTCAATTTTGGTTCAAGTATTGCACAACAGCGTGGGTCAACCAGAGGGCAGGTCTGGGCAGCTCTTATGGCTGATAAATGTGATGAAGAGCAGCAATGGGCTGACTCTGGGTCTGCAGAGATTCCTCTTTGACTGACATGTCTACAAAGTGCATGATGCAAAGATTTTAAAGCTGTGATGAAGACATTGACTACTGTGTGTGCCTGTGTGTAAGAGTTGAGGGTGGCAGGGTGGGTGTGTGGGTGGGGGCTGCTAGCTCTGTCTGCACTGAAACCGATTCAAAGCCATTCACATAATAACAGCCCTGCCATTACCCCCACCCCTCCTCCCCCCTATATTTTCTTGAACTTTCTGAGCAGTCTCTGCACTGTTGTAAAATCTGCCAGCATATCAAAAGGCTCCATGATGCTTTTTAATAAAAGCCAGATTAGGTTTTGTTTTCAACTGTATGAGGACATGAGATGCCTTTTATGGAGTGAATGCAGAAAAAAAACCTAAGTGAACCCAACAAAAAGAGCTGAGGAGGAACAGATTATCTTATCATGGAGGTGTCGGCTCTGAACCTTCACAGAAACTCAAGTCGATGTACTCAGATGACACTCTCGCATGAGGTAATGGATCAAAGGTCAGAGAAGTGATGACAAGTAATTTTTTCCTCATCTATGACACTGATGTTATGAAGCAGCAGTGGTGATTCATAATGATTGATATGCTGTTCCTCATGTTTCAATCATTCAGTCAAAATGGAATCAATCCTGCACCATAGATTTTTTTTAGAAGTAAGAGTAAACAGATTACACCACAGACTCAAACCAAGCCAGTCATGTCAGGTTTGTCAATGCTCAAAATCAAACCCTTATTAAAAGTCGTGTAGGGAGCAGTCAGTTGGACCTGCTGCTCCAGTGGCTGCTCAGACAGCTCCTCGTCACTGCAGGCTGGACAAATCTCTGTTCCCATCATCATCATCATCATCGTCATCGTCATCATCCCCATTCAGCTCCAGTTTGTCTAATCATACAGTGGCTGTAGCATCACCCAGCTGAGAGCCTGATGAGCTACCGTTGTCCCTTTTAGCAGCAACATGTTACATATGGAGCAGTTCTATTTTGGATCACCTCAGATGGGAAGCTTCATTAAACAGAGAAGAAAATGGAAGTCATTTCCCATTGGAAAACACTGCGTCACCCAGCTGAAAGCTGTGGGTTGTAATCATCTGTATATGTGTGACATGCGCTCCACATTTTGTGGATGCTGTCTTAGGACGCAGTTTTTAGCTGCTTGAAAACTTTGCTAAAAGCTCAATGAAACACTAACTGCCTCCCTCCGTCTTTCAATGCCATCTCCTCGGGGGAATGAGCAAGGAGAAACCAGTGGGTTTTAAAAGCTTTACTTTGCAGCTGCACAACAAAGGATGTCACCATGCTTTTCAGCACCCCATTGTTGGGTATTATCAAGGTGTGAAGGCTTTGAAAACAACACCTGTGGTAATGTGTATGACAATTACTCCCTGCCTAAAGAGATGCTAAAAGGAAATAGGGCGGTAATTATGAACAGGGCTAACCTCTATGAACTCGTGCTCACCCCAGTTTAAGCCCCTTTGTGATTTGCAGCGGAATTTCCTTTTCCCTCTATTTGGGCTTTTGGTGTTTTCATGGTAGGTGGAAGACTAACTACAGCATTGATAAAAGAATTTGGCGAGATGCAGAGCCGGGGACTCAGGAGGGAAGCCAGGTCTTCTTGTGTGCCGTTATGGGGGAACTGTTGCGGAACAAAGCTCTCAAACAATAAACCTGAATCAAAGTATTTTCTAACACGGCATCCAAGTTCAGAGCAGTGCGAAAGGGCTTTCACAACAATACCCGGTAAATAGCTGACAACTTTAAACTGCTTTTCTTTTCTTTTTTCAAAGCTCCTTTCCCAAGTAGTTTTCAAGCACCATATAACAGCAACTCCAGAAAACATGGATTTCTATGTGGATGTTAACATTATATTAAGAGATCTCTGCGAGGAAGATGAACCAATCCCAGATACTAACAACAGGTTTGTGTGTGTATGTGTGTGTGTGTGTGTGTGTGTGTGTGTGTGTGTGTGTGTGTTGTGGTGGAGGCGGGAAGCACACTGCTCCCAGCTGGGTATTGCCCTGCAACTGACCTTGCTGTCTCCGCAGTAATTAGACAGCGGCAGGCGACTGCCTCCTGAACTCCTGCTGCCCCCTCTGTGTGCTGCCTCTCCGCTGGCCCTTAGAATGGGTGTGAAAAGGAGGGTCCATACCCACCCATACATTCAGACCTGAGAGATAGAGTATCACTGTAATTCAGCTAGAGCTACTGGGGAGCTACACAGAGACGGAGGCTACACCTCAGCCTGTATTGAGTGGCATCTGCTCTCCCTCTCTCTTTCAGGGTCTTGTTTCAAGCCTGGCAACATTAATTTGTTGTCCGGGGGCTTTTACTTACAACACTGCGTTGACGTCAAGTCTTATTAGGCATGTCTAGTCAGAACCATCATCGGTTTATCAGTGATAGCGAAGGGGAGCTTGTGCAAGGTCAATTAAAAACAGTTTTCTTATACTGTTTCTATCCACATAGCAATTTGGCCAATGCTTGTTTGTTCTGAGGGTCCTGTGTGTTGTGACGGGTGATAAACCTAATGAATTAAATAACATTTTAACAGGAGAGCACAGTTTGAGTGCTGACTTTTAATGAGAGCTGTCAGCTTTGTTTGTAAGGCTCAAATCCTATTAAAAGCTTTCAGTTATTTATCAAGACCTGTCTGCCTTCACTGATTACTTAAACGGGCTTGCAAATGAAGCAAACAAAAAAAAAGGGGGGGGGGGGGGGGGGGGGGGGGACCAATCACAAGCAGCTCAAACAAGGGCCGTTCACAGTGGAAGCCAAACACTTATTGCTCCAGATCTGATAAAGAAATAAAGAACACATTCCAGTCAGTAATCTTTGATGTCCCTCGAGCTTAACACTGTCAATATTTCTCTGTTTGGTTTGCTTTTGCCATTATTACCATTGGATACTTATCGAGCCATGAAAGCCGCTTTAGAACCGATGGCAGCACAGTGATGTGGTCCTGTTTGAGGACTGTGGCTATATGCAAATGAACCGACCACATTTGCCTCCATGTTATGTTTGACTCTAGAAATGTAAAGTACAGTTATAAAACATGGGCGCCGTCTGAAAGTCTTCCATCAGTTTAAGTTGATGGCTCAATTTGTGAAACCGAAACAATGTGTAATCATGATGTTGTTGCAGTGAAAAACGTTTTAAGATCTCAGAATTTGCTGATTCAGTCAACAGAGGAAGGAAAGCCTTAGGGATGTCACGAATCGATTACTTGTTTTCACAATTAATCATGGTATTAAACGCCACAATTAATTAATCGTAAAGGTTCCTAAATACTGTCACTTTCCAAAAAAGATTATTTACAGTAGGAACCATATCTGCAGATGAGCGCCAAAATAAAGGTACATGCACAGATACTGGTCCATTTATCTACCGTAACATTGAATTGGGAGACCTGTCGTTTGTAATTAAAAAAAAAAAGATAAATATAAACGTAATAATTTGGTATAGATGACATTTGATGAATATTTCAAACACTTCCCTTGGGGGATTTATTATATTTTGACTATTTGATTCATTTTAGTGTTGTGAAATCATTAAATGCAAAAATAATCGTGATAATCGTAATACCGTGATTGTTTCTCTGACAATAAACGTACCAAGAAAATCTATAATCATGACATCCCTACCTTATACACTATGCTACATGTTTCTGTGCTTCTCATTCTAACACATCTTTCATTTGAAGACTGATGTATCACTGTAAATCCATCCGGCCCATTCACCGGGTTCATGGTTACACATAAACACTGGTATAAAACAATGGGAATGACTCTGATGATCCACTGGCTAACAGACAGACATGCCTTCTTTTGTGTGTGTGTGTATGTGTGAGTGTGTGTACATACACACTCAGTGTCTCTGTCTGTCAGATACACAAGATCATTTTCCAGAGGACTTTTTGCTCAAATATTAACCTTGGTCACGGGCGACCGGCCAAATCCCACACTGGCGTCCTCAGCACTTCACACACGCACTGTTTTCAGACTCCCTGACCAGAAATGACGGGGCTCATCTGCCCAACAGGCCGTGTAATCTCTTTGAGAATTTGTGTTTGAGAGATGAGGAGGGCTCACCCCCTGATTTCATTACCTTTCCCTGACCCCAGAGACTGACAGATCTAATTGCCCAATCACTAGCCCCACCCCCCTCTGTCCAACCCCATGTTCCCTGCTCAAATGACCAGCCTTCATTTAGACTCCGGGTGGATGAAGAGACAATTCATTCACACAGCAACCCCCCAAGCCTTTAATCTCGCTCGAAAACTATTTGTTGGAGTGAAAATGGCCTCTCTGTTCTCTGAATGAAAAGAGCATTGCTGCACAAAAAAAAGATCTCCAGGTCTCATTGCCAGAAAAATTGCACAGAACACACATAATGTTTTGTTGATGACTGACTGTAAAGAAAAAAAAACAACAAGAAAAAAGCAAAAATGAAAATAAAACAATCCTTTTTGTTTCAGCAACAGTTCACTTAGAGATTCAATTCAGGAGATTATGTGTTTGTCTCTAACCTGTGAAAATGTTGTTTTTGTTGCAGGTGATCTTGTGGGGCCGGACAGAAAAGTGCCTGAAAGAAACAGCTGAAGAGATTTCTCTCTCAGGAACAGAGTGCCATTACTTCCTGTGCGACGTGGCCAATCGGGAGGAAGTTTACAAGCAAGCCAAGGTGGTTAGAGAAAAGGTACGGCAGCTTAATACCCACTGAGATAATTTCTACTCTGACAATGAGAAATGTCTCTTTACACTCAGTGAAACACGTCATAAAATATTTCTCTGGGATGCCTCTGTCTCCTCTCTATGTATATTGGCACTGAACTGCTCTGTCTCCCATCTGGTGTATAGATTACACTTCATCCGAAATATCTGAATAAGAGCGGGGAATATTGCTGCTGACAGCTCTGGTGCAGCAGAACTGTATCATCTTGTGAAAGCAGACAGAAAATGTATATGATGACCCTCCTCCCCTTCCCTCATTGTTGTGCTTTTTAATCTCAGGTGGGAGATGTTACAATACTAGTGAACAACGCAGCTGTAGTCCACGGCAAAAGTCTGATGGACAGCGACGACGACGCCCTTCTGAAATCTCAACATATCAACACCATGGGACAGTTCTGGGTAAGACTTTCAGAGATTTCAAGGCGAGCCAGTTCACATGCAGATGTAGGGGAATTCCTCTCTGCAGATTATCCTTACCATTTTCATATTTTGATTATAGCACGACAGTATACACAGTAGGCCACCCCGGACTTGTCAATCAAGACTGCTATTATGGCAGGTTAAGTAGGGTATTTCCAAACTGCCTCTCAGCCCCCGAGACATCAGAGGGGGTTTGATTCTTTTTTCTTTTTTTTTATTATGAATGGAGATCAAAAGACTGTGTTATAAGCAGACAGAAATGCAATTATCAACTAAATGGAAATGGAAATTTAATCTGGGGTGACTGTGGGCTTGTTTATCTAGTCTGCCCTTCTTTTTACTCTACTGAATGTATTTCACCTTCTATTACCACTCCGCCTGTCACCTTGTCTTTACTCTCCACGTCATTCTAATTTTTTATACTTCCCTCACCTCAGACTACAAAAGCCTTCCTGCCTCGAATGCTGGAGCTGCAGCACGGCCATGTAGTATGCCTAAACTCCATCCTGTCCCAGTCTCCTATCCCCGGGGCCATAGACTACTGCACGTCCAAGGCCTCGTCACTGGCCTTCATGGAAAGCCTGACACTGGGCCTGCTGGACTGTCCAGGCGTTGGCTGCACCACAGTGCTTCCCTTTCACACCAACACAGAGATGTTCCAGGGCATGCGAGTCAGGTGAGAATGAGCTAGTATTGGGCATTCAAAGATGCCATCTGTAATACGCTTTTTTTTTTCAGCCTTTCTAGTTGTATGTCTTAGGGATGTTAAAGGGACAACGAGGAGTTTCTATTTGGTTATAAAACAGTCTCACGTTAATGTGGATGAATCTACGTTACCACTTGTTAATGGGCCCATTTTCGATAAACATATCGTTTTGTCTCTATCGTTATTTTATTATTATTAGTGGTGGTGGAGATGCTGGTCGAGCTGACCAGCGTTTCTTTACTTTCGATTTTGTGGCGAGTCATGAGAATAACGCTGCAGAATCGCCGTTTATGGTCGGAACTACGACGGTATGTGATCGTCTTTGAACCTCTGACTTTAATTCTTGATGAATGAAAACATGAGTCTGTCTTGCGCCGGTCAAAGAATTTCACGGTGCGCAGAGGCTCAAAAATGTAGTGTGAAAACACTTTGCTTTTCCAAAACTCCTTGTTGTCCCTTTAAAGCAGAAGTAAGTGATATATTTGTGTTAATATAAGTCTTAAATAGTTATATCTTCTGACAGCAATCACTTACATAGAGTGTTTGGACCGAAACACGGGTCTCTCAGTCACTCTGCTCTGCTCTGAGCCGAGGAGAAAACATTTATCGTATCCTACAGTTTTTATCCAATGAGGAGAGAGAACGGCATGCAGGGCTGTGTGTGCAGCCAAGGGACGCCGTGAATGTGGCGACGTAGGGACGAGGACTGTTATGGTGCGTTCAAGGAAACTCGTATTTTTCCGACCGTGAAGTCGTCGTACTAGTTCGATCTGGTACGAGTTCACCGGTCGGAAGTTACGAGTGGCCGTTATAGTGACTTTCACCGGTAAAACAGGTCGGAAAAACACGAGTGGGTTGCCTGGAACGCTACAAAGTCGTAAGTTGTGACTTGAAGCTGTAATTTACGATTTCAAAAGCCTGCCTGGAACGCAGCATTAGCGAAAACGACCGGACCACTTACTTCTGCTTTAAATATTAGTTAGTTCACCACTGGTTCAGACCGAAAGAACATGTGGTACCGTATACGCATTCATGGTCCTCACATGATGAATCCTTCTAACTTGGAGCATCATCTGACTTTTCCTTCACTGATGTGTAGTGATATTTGTTTTTAATATTTCACATACACAATTAGAAATAGACTTGAAGTCTACTGGGGGGGTTGGCATCCCCTGACCTTTCTTTCTGCAGTGAGCTTTACCCTTATAGACGATAAAGGTTGATCACAGACCTGACGTTCTCCAAAGTGTGAGCTCATGGCTTGGTGAAACTGCTTAGCTTTTTGCAGATTCTCCCCCACAGTGTAGTGACTAAGACACACCAGTCAAAAACAGTACTCATCAACAACCTAAAAAAGTAAAGCACAGTAATCTGTTGACTTATCGTTAAGCTCTCTGCCCTCTAGTGGCAGTCTTCTGCCTTTATCAGTGACACTGAACCTTGATGCCTCTGATCTTTCCAGTACTGGTCTACCCTCTGCATTGTTGTGCAATAGCCTTTGGACACCTATAGTTTATCAGCTTATCTGTCGACTGTGTTTGTCTACTGTGCAGGTCGTTCACTATGCTTCTATAAAACAGCTGGAGCTCGCTGTGTTTGCACTTAGTCTCTGCACCAAAGGGCCTGTCATGCAATGTTAAAATGCATTCTTAATGTAACCTGACTGGTGGTTTGTCGACAGGTTCCCTCAGCTCTTCCCTCCTCTCAAACCTGAGGTCGTGGCCCAGAGGACTGTGGATGCAGTCAGAACTGACAAGGCCTTCCTCTACCTTCCCTGGACTATGCATGCCCTTGTCATTCTAAAAAGGTGAAGAGTTTACTTTTTCCCATTTTCTTATTCATTTATTTTTTTGGTCTTGTATTCGACACCATTATTTGTACCTCATGCTTAACATTTGTCTTTATTTACTTTTCAGCTTCATGCCACAAGTTGCACTTGAAGAAATCCACAAGTTTTCTGGGAGTTATACCTGCATGAACACATTCAAAGGGAGGACATGAAGTTGGATTTCACAGAATGTGAGAGCGACCTCGACATCTCTGGGGTATGATGAAGGGAATATGGACCTTAAGACATCTGCAAGTGGAGGAGGCCCCATGATAGCGTGAAGAAAAACACTAAGGGGACATTCATAAGGGGTGGGGGGGTTGGGGGGTGGGGTTGGTCCTGCAGGTAGAATTAATCGACAAACTGCAGGATACACCCTGGTCCCATTTGTGTGTGTGAATGCGTATATGTATAGTATGGAGGACTGAATGCCATTCTCACATTGAACAGAAGCCATGCATAGGTCTGTACCAGTAGTTATTCTGGGAGTTTTTTTTTTTGTGACACTTTTAATCTGTTTTTACACTTCTTCTTTTTTTATCTGCCTTTTAATGTGTCTTTGAATCAAAACAAGGTAATAAAATGGAGTTTTAGAGACACACTGTGTTTCTTTGTGCATGACAAGAATGGAAAAAGCAAACACTTGGGAGGTACACATTGTTTTGTGTCTTGGTTTTCACTCCCATGGCAGTGTGATAACACCTTTGATTTATTCCAAGCATGAGATCAGTGACTGTGACAGACGATGTTGTCAAAACATAAAACACATGCTTGGGGGCATGTGTATTCTTGTTTGTTCTCTGCTGTCAGAAGATGGTGCAGGGGGGTCGGGTGGGGGCAATCCACCATAAACATAAAGAACTCAAAATGAGTTGGTCAGGACCTCCAGAGAGACCCAACCCCCACATCCAATGGACATGGACAGGCAGAGACTGTTGTATTTATTGAGTCATTTTAAGGCCTTCATTATGAAAGACAAGAGTTAACTTTTTTTTTATTTTTTATTTTTTTAAAGGAACTATCTATCTGTTGTGAAGATAATATATCAAATTTGATTTGTCAGCTTGGCTCATACAATCTTATCCCTCTAATGTCTGCAACTGCTACACATTTGAGGTAGTGGATCATATAAATGTGATTTGCATTAGTGAAACCCCAGAGGCGCATTCATGGGAAGAAAAAAAGATGGAGACAATATGGAGCCTCTTTCGCCTTATTGCATATGAATCTGAGCATGTTCCAAGGCTCTAGCTCAAAACAGAGGAGAAGAAACTGTGGAAACTCACAGTGGAGTCTCACAATTACCTTTTGACTGAAGACATCATTTAGAAAAAGCCTGCCATGAAACTAGGAAGAGCCAAGAGATGAATGACCAGAGATTGTCTGAACAAAAATAAAATATAAAGCGAAATTAAACAATGGTCTGTACCCATGGGAATTTGAACACATTCATCAAATGTAAACTGAATCAAAACCTGTATGAGTAAACAACATAAATACTATTAAATGCATAGTTTTGGAAAATGTGCTCATGATCTTTAACGGTGAGTTAAGAAAGAATATCAATGCCAGTCTCACACCTCTGCAGTGAATATGGTGGTGCTTTAGCTTAGCTTAGCATAAGACCTTGAAAGCACAGGGAAACAGCTTAGCCTGGCTTCGTTCAAAGGTAACAAATGTGTGCTGCACAGTTAGAGGTGCTGAGAATGGTATTGATCTTCTCAACTTACCCTCAGCAAAATAGGCTGAAGTAAGTGTATTTCCCAAAATATTGATTTCTGTCTGTCAGTGAAATATGCTTGGGGACACAGTAGCACCTTGTGCACTTAACCTTGTGTCTATGGCATGGATATTTAAAGGTAGCTGCTTCTTTCCACTGTATCATTTTTTTTTTGTCCAGTCGTGGCAATATGGATGTGTAGACTGAGATTATGAGAAAGTCATTAATAACGCTGATTAATACTGTAATGGTTAATGGGGAGACTTCACTCCTGCAGCTGTTGTTACTACGTATGCACGACACGTAGTCAGCACTTTGCCCTAAGAACTTCATGTGCCTTTGTTTCACAGAGTTTCAGTGGAGTCAGATCAAATTTTAAAGGTTACTTTATCGATCTGAGCTGCTTAACTCAAACAGGTCAGTGCCTTTTATTCCTAGGTTCAATGGTGTTGGTACTTAATTGTGGTGGCATGCTACAGTGTGTGTTTGTGCTTGACTACTTGAAGGGTTGTGCAATCCCAGACAGTCTTGAGACGCCTAAGCAATAGTTTCTTTCTTTTTTTTCTTCTTTTTGCCCACTTTGGAACCTGAGTTACACAACAGGCCAGATTATTATTAAGCGACTGAAAAACCAGTGTGTGTACCACCCAAAGCCGTCTTAATAGAAATCTGCTGACCTTGAAGTTATGTGTTGACGCCCTCAATTTCTCGATTTGTCAGCTGTCCACCACATGAAGGCCACAAACACACATGAGACCAAACCAAAATGGGAAGAAAATGAAAAGTTCAGGTTAGACGGCTCTGCAGGAACACACAGGGGATCACAAGCTGCAATATAACAAATAATAAGGTTGGGGAGGGTTTGTGCTATTTTTCACATCACAGATGGCAGACAGTGAATGTGAACCCAATAATGGTTAAATCTGACCACAATGAGGTTTATCACTACGAAGGAGGGGGCTCTTGTAAACATGAAAACGCTGCACTTGGCTGCACATTTCCAAAGCTCGTGCAGACACTGCTTTGTTTTTTTAAACAAACGAAACCCCTTTATGACGTCTAGACTGTCCATATTTGAATTAGGAAAATATGCAAATACAAATCAACTGCAAATGTATGGCTTGAGTTGAAAAGCAGCTGCCTTTTACTGCTGTTTCAGATGTTGCACATGGTCACATGATCAACTGTCTCAACTAAAGGTGTTTTTCAGAATACAGAAAAATAACAGTGACAAAAAAACAAACACATCAAATACAGAGTTTGGTTGTCATAACAACGTTCAAGAACCCCTTTTGCGACAGGCCACACTAATTTCACTCATGTTGTTTGCTTACGCAGATATTCAGATTGTTCCCCCAGAGACTGTAACCAGTATATTTAGACCATGAGCAAAGAGCAAGATTCAGTACAAATGCAAACCACTGCAAATCTTCCCTATTTTGCTTTGAGGTTAATCATGAACCCAGCGCTCTGGACTAGAATGTGTGCAGCAATAGATGCAGGTGCAAGTAGCTACTTTATACTGAAGGTTATAAAACCAGGTCACACTGAAAAGAGACACATAAGTAAAATGTGAGTGTTGGCTTCAGAGACGAGTGAAATCTACTTCATGTGGTCTTTGGATTTTGTAAAACAAACACACAGAGAGCAGAAATTTTACCCGAGCTGCCTTGAGAGAACTACTTCAACCTCTGGTAACAAACATACAAGGGGGTTATGGAGATGACGGATCCAGACACACAGAGGGAGAGAGAGTGGGAGAGACACCCCACATCTGAGCACAAGTCTAAAGCAAGCACATGTAAACCAAAGGAGAGCCCATGAGAGTGGCCGTAAAAGCTTGGATAGTGCCTGGCCTTTGGCTGCTAGACAAGCCTCATAAACATTCATTTGAATCCCAGTGAACCAGAAATGCCCTCCTGCGCACTCACGATAGGGCCGCACATCGTGATCAGTAGGTGACCGGCGCTGGGTGGGGAGGGGGACGAGCTCTGCTGACAGAGTGAACCCGAGCCTCCTTCAAGGGCCTGTTTCTCATTCTCTGAGTGGGCTGTTGCGAAAGCAGAGGGAGAAGAAGCATGTTGGGATGGAACTAGGTCGAGGAGGCATGTAGTGCACGTATCCTCCAAGAGGAGGGCTAAAATGGTTGGAAATCTCGTGGGGCAGGTTCAGAGCAAGGTTAGCCAAATACTGAATAAATCAAAGGGGGCTTGGAAAGCCTTTCCCGTGCTGAAGGCGCTGATTTCCAGGGTGACTGACCAGGCGCAGGTGGAAGCAGAGGACTTGGTCACATGGGGAGAAATGGGAGAGTGTAGCTGTCTCAGCTGTGACCATATTCCCAGGTGTCTGTGTTGCACATTTCACTTTTGTTTGGGATCATATTATAGTCTTTAAATGTGTTGTTAGAAGTCAACAAGCATTTTTCTAACCCCAACCCTTTCTTCTACTAGTGTGGCTCATTTGAAAAGACCGTTGATTTCCCATTTGATACTGACAGCAAGCATGTTTCTGTAAGTTTATCTTAGTTTGTCTAGTACTGCACAGCTGTTATTGAATACCACCGAATTTCCACTATACTTTGAACGAGAGCAACAAGCCTGAGTGTATTTTTCCTATATGCAGTCCAAGCATTTGTAATCCCAACACAGGGGCTTGGAAAGTCGGCCTCAAATGATCCATTAAATATATTATAGGCGCCCGGATCTGGAGTCCATTTGGCTTGTTGTGCAGTGATGCTGAACACAAGTAAAACCTCAGCCAGTGCAGGATTCTGTCATTATTCACATCACATACACTTACAGATCCTGTGACTCCCAGTTTCCTGGCAGATGGTGACTTTGAAGCTCTGTACAACTCAGTGATAAATGCGCTCTAAAACAGTTCATATCCATTTTCACTTTATGTTCATTTGATATCTGTAAAATGTAGAAAATGTTTGCTACCGCTTTCCTTTATGAAAATCACCACTTATCATCACTTTTTGTCAATTTAACTAGGCGGACAAAAAGATACATTTGTCACATTTGCACCAATATCCGATATCCTCTGCACTAACACTCTCGTGATGATGACTCTATCAGAAATATGAGCATGCAGAGGACTAATGCCCAAGAGTAGAGTCTGCTCAAAGCAAATAGCCGAGTGAGCTTACAGCCACGGGCAACGGAAAGGTAGTGTAGCGGAGATGGGGCGAGATGCTATTTGTTACAGCGCCTTATCCACTTTCTCTGAACAATGCTGTTAGCCCTCTCACCAGTTTGTTGTTGGCTTCATCCATCACAGGCTAGGTAGTATGATAAAAAGGCTCAGCCCTAACCCACAGCAAGGAGCCAGCCGTGACGCCTCAGTTGACCTGTCAAACGGCAAGAGTTATTATACACTGTGGTGTTAAAGGTCAAAGGGAGCAACAAGCTCAGAGGGTGTCAGTCCTCAAAAACACACTCACGTGGACAAACAGGACTCAGTAGATGAATGAAGGTAATTAATACTGCGGTTATGTTCACACAGGTAGACAAATAATAATTGTAAACAACAACCTTGAGCATTTTTAGCTGGTTTTTAATGCAACCACTATTTAATCACCTTGGCTACTGGCCATTTAAAGGGATAGTTCACCCAAAATTCAAATTTCACTCATTATCTACTCACCCTCATGTCAACTAAGAGCTGTGAGAATTTTCCTCCGTGCCTTCTCTGAGTTACGGGGGGGTCCGTGCAGCAGTATTTGTCCATATAATGGTTGTGAATGGATACCAACTTTCTTTGTCCAAAAAGACACACCAAAAAACATCCAAATACCTCCATACTGCTCGTCTGTAATGTCCCTCTTGTATTGAAGCCCCGACATGAGAAATTGTTCTATATTTTAGCTTGTTTGTAGCGGAAGCTCCCAGTGTCTCAGTTCACTGCTCTTCTTGTGTACGGAACAATTTCTCATGTCGGGGCTTCAATACCAGAGGGACATTACAGACGAGCAGTATGGAGGTATTTGGATGTTTTTTGGTGTGTCTTTTTGGACGAAGAAAGTTGGTATCGATTGACAACCATTATATGGACAAATACTGCTGTGCGGACCCCCCCGTAACTCAGAGAAGGCACGGAGGACATGACATGAGGGTGAGTAGATAATGAGTGAAATTTGAATTTTGGGTGAACTATCCCTTTAAGGAATGCAGTGTTTTAGAGAGAGATACCTCATACATATGCATAGCGTGGATGGAGGTGCAGCTCTACAACACAAGGTCAAACACTTTAGTAGTTGGGGCATAACTCTCTATACATTCTATTCATCACTGGCTGCCAGCCATATCAGCACAGGGTGTGCAGAGGAGAGCAGAATATCTATACGCTGATCTCTGTAGGGAAAAGGTTTTGGAACTACACAGAAAACTTTACCTCTGATATCTCCCTCTGTTCATTAAGGATTGTATAGTGGGAAGGAATATCATATCATGGCACAATGATTAGAAGAACACCAAGATCGGGGCGATGCAGTGGGAGAGCAGCTCACTTGCAATCACGTCTCTTTATGAGTTATGGTTTGCTTTTGTCGTGGCCATTTCCACATTTGAAATGAAAAGTGCCACACATCACTGGTTTAAGTTACAGAGCCCAACCAGAGGTTTCAGAAGGAGAGAAGTCACAATTTCAGTTCTGATCTCCTTGTGTTCCCAATATGACATTAAAAAAAATCCCCCTGGGTCATTCACCTACTCTGTGGAGCCAAGAGAGTTCTGTTTCACATGTGGTTTCCAGTGTTCTGCTTTTGAACACTGACAGTTAACAGGGAGAAAGTGGGAGGTAAGCGCTGAGGGACAAACAAAGCAAAGTAAAGCCTGCTTTTCACTGCGAGCAGAAGGCAAACACTCAAAGGGGAAGGGTGTGGGAGGGTGAAACACAGTTCACATTGCGCGGATGGGCTCAGGATATTTATAAAGCCCACCAGGCATCACGTCAGGAGAGTTCGGCAGAAAAATGTTGTTCCCAGATGGACTGTTTCAGCCAGATTTATTTATTACGGAGCGGCTTCCTCGTAGATTACACAACAGTGTCGCAGCACGAGTGAACTCTGTGGCTCGGCGGCAAACTGTTGCCAGCAGCCTGCCTTGCTCAAGGTGAATCAGATGTGGGTCAGATGGAGGGCACTGTCCTCATCTGAAGAGCAGAGCAGATATCAAAAGGTTATGCAACCTTTCTAAACATGCCATTGCTCTCATCATGACAAAGGGAGACATGCAGCTCACACACCACACAAACACTGATAAGACTGACAGGAGTAAAAATAGATGAAATATCAAGTATGTTTTCTTGGCTTATGTAAAGTAGCTGATGTTTTTTTTTTTTGTTTTTTTTTTGGAGGTTTGCTGTTGGCACAGAAGCTCTCGATCTATCACAGGGCTATATTACACAAACAAAGGCTGCTAAGCCCACAAGCCTGCATGCAAAGTCACGTGAGCAGAGTTGGCGGCCTCTGTGAACTACACCTGAACTTAGCTAAATGGAAACAGACCAAACACACAGTGTGCGTCAGGATGAAAGCATCCCTCTGGAGAGCTGTTACTGAGGGTTTTGTGGAGAGGATGTGGGTTATCAAGCAGAGCAGCAGAACTGAAAAGCACTTCTCTAAACGATTGACTCAGCATGGGGCTCGCTTATACGTCTGTGCAAAAATCACACTAAAAAAAACCCCTCACGTCGCAGGAGTACAATTCTCACCTAATTCTCGGCTTCATTAAAATGGAAGCTACGCTCTTGCCACAGACATATGGGTCCTTCATTACACTGCTTCTCAGATCTTCTCTCCAAGCGCCCTGGTTTCATATCTGCATCACAGGCGAACACCGCACAGAGGAGGTGAGGGGAATAAGAGGGAGCTACCTCCAAGTGAATAAAAAACACATTACTAGGTAAATTGTGTTTCTCTTAAAGGTATAATGTGTACTCCCATCTAGCGGTGCGGTTGCATATCTGAACGTATTCTTGATGTTGCATTCAGGTGAAATGGGGCAGACGTCAGACAGACAACAGACGCTGCATGTAACAGGATAAACAAGCGTCTATGTAAACAAGTGGTCCACCAGCACGAGGCAAAACAATACAGGCCTGACAATATGTTGTCATGGTGATGTGGTATTGTTTTACCGTCTTTCTCTCGTCCAGTAAAATGACATCCGGTTGGTTTGCCGACGGCCGTCTGCCTGACTGCACCTGAATGCAACATCAGTGCCTCCGTCCTTCCTCACACTACACAGTGGTGACAGTTTTAACAGGCCGAGCCCACAGCTCCGCTGAGTTTCTATGGTTACCTACGGTCACGCTGCCACTCAACGTAAAAAATGGCGATGCAACATGGCCGCCTCGGTTCGGTGCGTCGCCCACTTATGTATTTGTAACGACTTGTAACAACTCATTCTAAGGTACCAGAAAGCTTTCATTTGTATGCTGATGTGATTCCACTTCAGTGAAATACGTATTTATGAAAGACAGATTTGATTTTTGATGATAAAAAGTCAAATACACTGGGGCTTTAAGACTGAAATAACTAGAACAAAAACATCCACTCAAAGTTCAGGTAAAAGAGCACATGGAGGATGTGGGAGGCGAAAACCGCACAGGCCGTCCTCCCACGCATGACATGCTACTGAACCTAAAGACGACTGCGTGTGTTTATGTTGCACTCGTACTTTACCCAACTGCTAGGAACACTGCAGCAGGTCGGAGAGAGGAAAATGAGCGATGGGAGAGAGGTAGAGGAATAACCAGTTTGTGTTTGTACCCTTCACACGGAAGCCAAGAAGAGTAATTGCCTGCTCAACACCTCGGAGGTGAAAGGTTGGCTGGGAATGCGGGGGGTGGTCGCACAGCCTGCTGTAATTAGCCTGCAAAAGGACAAATGAGTCTCCCACCACATCACCATGAGCATGTCAGATCTGGACCACTGAAGACCTTACAAGATATTATCATGGCCTCCTGGAGATTCTCCACTCCTGATTACACGATAGGCTGCCCTTGGAATGAGAATGGAAATACTTTGGGGGAAAGAAAATGCTACGCTTGGATATGAGTGGTGTATCTGATCTTCAAACCGCTGGTTTCTGCATAAGAAGTTCTCCAGCTCACACAGGAAAGCAGCTACAGTATTTAATCAGGCAGCTCTGAGTGGCAAAGCAGTTTAAATAGGTTTAGAGCTCTCTTAACTCATTCCATAAAGTATAACTAATCTAGATGAGGGCATCTGGGGGTAATTTGGTTGAAAGGCGGAATTGTACATAAAGTAATGTGCAACACAGCTGCCCTCATGAGACACGACTGGGTTTGGTGCATCAAAATGATGAAAACTTGCATGGCAACCTGTTTTCAATTGTCACAAAGCCCCAAGTAAAAAGCTACAATTTTGCACAATTTTTCAATTAGACAGTTCTACCGTATATGGCAAACGGTCAGGACGGAGTGGACATCTTCTGTTTGATTAGACCGAGTTTCACATAACAGAACGATCAGAACTACCCACCCCCCTTTCCTGCCACTGCTCTGCTGCTGGGCTTGGATGAGCCAGACTGGACTGAGATTGAACTGAGCCGAGGAATTCCAACATCTGGCTTGTATCTACTGCTTACGGTCATTTGGATGCAGTTGATGGTTTCCAGTAGATCCACAAAGAGTGAATTGTTCTGGGTTTGGGCCTTGTCTGCCTTGGACTCGGAGGGCGTGGTGCTCTGGCGCCTGACTGCCACAGCTGGGCCTGTCTGTCAAATCCTCATGTGTCACACAAGACTGACTTATCCCCAGCGTGAGAATTGGGAGAGAGATCGGCGGTCACCACATGAGGGGCTTCGATGACATGTGAGAATTTGTATTAGGCCTAAATCACCACATTCATTTCATTTAATAAAAAGAGGCTTTCAGTGGAAGTACCCCCTTCCGTAGCTTTTTTTTTTTTTTTAAGTTGAGGCATATGAAATGGTTATGCAGAATTCTTTCAGGGACTAAGAGATGACAAACACTTGCCTCAGTCAGCTAAACCACACTCTGGTGCCTCTCCTCCCCCCATCAAGGTCCCACACTACACTGCAAGTTTGACAATTGGGTTCAACACCAGGTCAAGCTCTGGGTTTGACAATGGGCCAACCAGTCTTCAATGGAAGTAAAGCAGACAGCTTTCCCACAAAGAGCTCTGTCACACAGAGGGGATTCTGGCTTAGTGGCCTCTCCTATTTAAACCACACTGACTGGAATTAAAGAAAATCTCAACGTTACTGGTGCTGTTGCTGGTATTGTTGCTGGCTATGGACACTATCAGTTCGTCAGTCAGTGGTTCACTAAATCTCTTTGCTCTGAGAGTGCAGAGAGAGTTTTTTTTCCTTCTGTGTGTTTATTTTGCATAATGTCTCCCCTAGTTGAACTTTGCTTGCACTGATATGAAAACAATATGTCACCATTGCATGTAGAGAAAGTCTGCAAGACTTGCACGAGTGTTGACTCATCTGTGTGAATCCCCAATCAAGTCCCAGCTTCAAAGATTAAAACATCCTGCAAGTTTTGCAAGTGCGTCCGCATAAGTCTGTCGTTGCTTTTTTAGATCTGATCGTGCATGCATATGTGTAAAGATACACGTGAGTTTTTCTGTGTTGCTGTGTATATTCTGGCGTATGGCTGGCGAGCTCTGACTGAGGGACATGGATCTTGCACACTGAGTGTGTGAACTCTGGCTGAACCCCTGGGTGTACTGTTTCAGGCACGCTCTGACAACCTCGCCCCAATGACCCGGCTCGCGACTGCACAGTTCACGGGGAGGTCCTCTACTCACGCACAGCCACCCCCACCCCCTCCACCCCCTCCTCCTCCCACTCCCACCTCTCTCCCTCATCCCCTCTCGGTTCCCCCTGCACCCTCCTTCACCTCTCTGCTCTACCCTACCTCTCCTCTCAACTTCTCTCAATCTCTCCCTTCATGCTGTGTTTTTTCACAACCCCTCCTGCTTTCCCTTCTCTCTCTATTTCTATCACACTGTTGTCAACAAGACAGGAACTGTCTGCTGGCATCTTGGGGAGACAGGTCCTGCAGACCTGCCAATGGAGACAAAATGTCTTTCAATACCATACTCTCTAACATCCTTATCAGGCTTGTGGAATGAGTTCCCTTTGTGGCTAACAGAATGTTCCTTGACACAAAGGTGGCAGTTTTCCCATCAACAAGGTTCATTCAGATGTGATATTGAGGATTTAAATAAACTACAACCCTGCAATCAACAAAAAACGTATATTATCATAGCTTATATAGCTTTCATCTCTGAATTTAGTGATGGAGAGGATCTGAATAGATTTTGAGGTACTTTGTGTGTTTTTCATCGTATGCTCCACATTTATATTACAAGTCATACAAATCTGATGAATTACCCACACACATATAAAACTCTTCATTAGCTCCGCCTTCTCTTGCTTAAATCCTATAATGATCCAGTATCATAACAACACTGACAATGATCCCTCTGCACTTATACTTAAAGTTTTAGATAGTTTGAGATACTTTAATGCACTTTTAATGGCCACACTTTGACTAAAGTAAATTACTGTATATCGAATTACAGCCTATATAGGCTGTGTAGACGCTGATATAGAGCACAGTATAAATTTATTATATATGAAATTCAGTAGATCACATCACACACTGCTGTAGCAGCAGATACGTTCCTGCTCCTGAGTGGGGCAGATGGCCAGGCATAATGTGGCAAGAATGAGGATACAGCAGAGCTGGTATGAAAAGTTCCCTGAGCTGTTTTTGCTACCAAAAAAAAAAATTGCAGGCATGATGCATTATTTATCAGCACTGCTACAGTAACTGAGGTGTAAATTTTCTGGGGGAAAAAAAATTAAATTAGTGCAGTGCGAACTTTCAGTGCTGTGGTACTCATTTGCATTACTGTAAAAGGAGAGGATTGATCAATGTCATGCTGTAAATTAGATGTTTGCATTAAATATTATCAAAGCAAATGCAAATGAAAACACACAAAAAAAAAGTTAGTGTGTGTATTAGTCAGTGGAGGGTGAACCACACTGGTTGTTATACTTCCCTAAGCAACGAACAGAAGTCTTGATGTTGACTTGATCTGCTCTAGATAACATTACGCTGTTTTTTCCTCACTCAGTGAGTCATGGGCAATTTCAACATAATCCTCCGTGATTTTGGTCATGTAGCCCAGGAAATCTGATGATTCAGTGTGTATTTCAGTATTGTGCTCACACTGACCTTTGACCTGCAGTCCTAGGCTTGTAGTTTAAAGCGGCTTGCACTGTAAGAGGAGCAGTGATGTGTCGTAAAAAATCAGTTTGAAAATAAAAGGAGCAAACAGGCTAACTGTGACTATCTGTGTCCGCCTACAGCCTGACTCGTCCGTCCTCGTGACCACCTGATGTGATAGCCAATAAACAAACACTTCATAAATCTGGAAAGTATTCCATCTCTATCAATGTGGGTCTTGTGCCGTGTCATAGGTCTTCAAACCTCTCTTGCTGATCACCCCACCAGTCATCTCATTAACTCCCTGCCAACCTCTCCCTAACCCCTGGTACAGGCTTTACTCTTGACATTATGGGAGGGACCACTTATCCACTCAAAGGACCCATGCTGTGCTGCCTGTGCAAACTGCCTGATTAGTTGGCCACCCCTGACTTGCTGTTTGGTCTGTGAGTGTCGAATGATAGATTGTCTCTCATTTGTCTTTCTCAAAAGCCTTTATACGCCTCTGCGCCATCTGCGTGGTTAGCACATCCACCTGGTATTTGTGTTATTTGAAGTTCACTCATGAGGAGTCATTTCTAAAGTCAAGAGGAGCTGAATGAGCAATAAAGAGCTTTTTTTTTATGGAAAACTCCTGGAACTAGAAAAACAAACTTGCTTGCAGTTTCCTTTATGCTACTCGACTATTTTCTCAGAGTTTGGTTTTCACATTGCAGAGCTGTTTCTGTGTCTAGTGAGAATAGTAACACGAGCCTTTACAAAGACACACGGGGATGAGAGCTTTAAAAACAAACCTTCATCTGACTGTCAGGGAAATATTTATTGGTGAAGGTGGCTATCTTCACCCTCCCACCCCCCAGAATGACCTCCGTTTACCCAGGGCATGCCCCCCGTTCCCCACACACCCAACAGAACTCCTGCTGGAAATGGGTTTGTGTTACAGGGCCCCTGGGAGGCTCGCAGCAGGGGCTGGAGGCCGTCAAGAGCAGGCCCCTTCAGCCATGGACAGCTCCTCCGCTCTCGCAGAGTCAGCGAGGGAAAGACCTGAACTTGGAATGACCCCACCAAGCAAAGTCCCCGATGGGTTCATCCACAGGCCACAGCTCCGGTTCCCCTCACCCCTAAATTTTCCTGCTCTTCTCTTTTTTTTAGGACCTGTTTTTCCAACTAGACCAATACATTTTCCAGAGGAGTATCACCCCCCCCCCCCCCCCCCCCCCCACACACACACACACACACACACGCCCCCCACCACACACACCAACCCCTTCCTGCCTCCCGTCCTCCCTTCCTTCCCCTTCAACACCATCAACCCCCTCCTCCTGTACAGAGTCACCTATAGTTAACTCTTCCTACTCCTTCGCCATGAGGGATAAGCCTTTCAAGTTTATTGCTTCAGATGCTTCCTCCTCCTTTTACCTGTTATCCTGAAGTGTTGGGAGTGTGGAGGGGTGGAGTTTATTGAGCCCTTATCATGTAGGTGTTTGAGCTTGTGAAAGAAAAAAACAGATAGGAAGACGGTCACAGATTTAAAGCAACAAAGTAACTACTCCAAAGCACTGTAGGTACTCAAACTTTACTTTGGTATTTTTATCTTTTGAATATATTTCATTGTTTATCAGGGTTTTTTTTTATTTACTTATTTTTTTACATAGATTCGGCCAGGCCAGAACCAAAACAAAACCAAACAATGAGCTAAATTATGCTAAAAGGCTAACTACAGAGCTGAGGCTAACTGTAGCTGTTAATAAGCCTTTGTAGGTTCCTACAAGTGTGTAACAGAAATGTTTACTTATAATGCAGCAATGGTAGGCTATGTAGATGCCACCACTGGTGTTTGTCCATTATGTAAATGCATGTAAGTTTGACAACATGGACAAATTATGTAACACAGGAGAGAGAGGATAGATGTCATCATTGTTGCATCATCAGCAGATTGTTGCAGGGACTGCAGTAATGCTTACTGAATACACAGTGGATAAGATTCTATCTTTTCTTCAAGATACTATGTCATCACTGGCTGTACCTACTCCTATTGGTAGGTACAAAGCTGCTGCCACTTTGGAGCCTTAGGCGAGACTGGCCTAACATGGTTTCATTTTGATGAATATTAAAATGATCTGATATCTCACCAAAAATTAAAGATTAGAGAAAAAGTCCAAAAACAGACTTGTGATAAGAGCAGATTTCTTCTTTCTTTACTACCTCATGAGATTCGTCACAGTTACTGTGTTACAGAAACATGCTGATGAAGTAATAATCATCTAATAATAATACCCCAATCAGAGGAACCAATCCATGAGTTTTAATACAACTCTTTCCTGCTGTACTTTTACTTAAACGGGAATTGCAGTTTTTTTTTTCAATCTGGACCTAATTTCTAGCACAAAATATGACCATTTAGGCTACTCACCCAGATCACTTTGGTGTCATCACGACACACTGGATTAGATCCAGCCGAGAGCCGCGTATATCCATATAATGTGAGTATACGGGGCAACAGAATGCAGCCTCTAAATAACACATTATCTGCTTCAAAACTCGTTCATTTCACCAATATTTTGTTATGATAGGCTACTGCTATTCCCCTCTGAGTCCGGGGTTAACTGTTATCAACATCCGGGGTCTGTAGGTTGACCTACTGACCTCTGACCTGGATGATTTTTTTATAGTCTTTATATGGCTATATATATATATGTATTGATTTTTTGATATGATTTACCCCTGGCTAAACAGTTTTGTATATATTTGTTAATAAAGTTTGTTAGGGGAAAAAAAACGTTCAGGTAACGCGGGGCACTGCGCCGCACTCAGAGACGACATCATCCAGGTCAGAGGTCAGTAGGTCAACCTACAGACCCCGGATGTTGATAACAGCTAACCCTGGACTCAGAGGGGAATACCACTAGCCCATCAGAACTAAATATTGGTGAAATGAACGAGTTTCGTGGCAGATAATGTTTTATTTAGAGGCTGCATTCTGCTGCCCTGTGAACTCCATTATATGGATATACGCGGCTCTCAGCTGGAGCTCATTTCATCACAACCACTTGTGATGGCACCAAAGTTATCTGGGTGAGTAAATGATTGTATTTTATGCTAGAAATAAGATCCAGGTTGTAAAAAACGGTAATTCCCCTGTTTTTTCATGCAGGCCTTTATTCATATTTGCTGTATTGTGAACATTAATGTCCTTCAGTTTGTGTAGCATATTTATTAGCATTAGCGAGCTACTACTTATTAGCTTAGCTCCCTAACTCCAATAAATGTGTCTACAAAATGGCACTTCCATGTTGACATAATACAACAAACAGTACTGGGCCTTCTGTTCTTCTTTCGTGTCCTTGTTTCCCTGAAACAATTTCAGCTAATAATTATCGGAGCATTCCTCCAGTTGATTCAATCTAGCTTTTGCCATCAGTCACTGTTATGTCCCTGGCTTTGTGCTGAGCGATGCACATT
Source organism: Trachurus trachurus (assembly GCF_905171665.1). Lineage (NCBI taxonomy): Eukaryota > Metazoa > Chordata > Actinopteri > Carangiformes > Carangidae > Trachurus > Trachurus trachurus. Next base: position 35,738,962 of record NC_139896.1, read on the forward strand.
GCACATCAAATCAAACCCATCAACCCCCACTTTCAGTGTGCAGTGCACAGTAGTGCAATTGAAAAACTGTGAGGAGAAGCAGCAGCAGTGACTGACAGCTAAGAGGGTGCAGTATGTTGTTATTTAACAGGTTGTTTTTATTGATAATGTTTCACCTGAAACTATGATAAGTGCATATTCCGCTCTTGGTCCTCCTGACACTGTGCAACTATGTTGCTTATGTACAGTACGGTTTGCAGCAGGAGGTGTTTCTTCTCCATTTAGCCATTTATAGGAATTAAGCAAAACACAAAAGTTACATAGTTTTACACCAAATTAATTTCAATGTAGATATTGCACCCAAGAACTGTAGTCCTTTGCTGCTAACCCTGAACTCTTTGCTGTTGCTCAGGCACTAAAAGCAGTGGACTCTTCCACTCAGCCTGAGCCTCTGTGAGCTCCGAGCTGCCTACTGGCAGAGAACCAGACATCAACACTGGTACTTTAAAGGCTTAAACACAGACAGGGCTCCACAGGCATTGGCAAGCCTTTCCCCCATGAATTTTGCATAATAAAGTCCATAACACTCAATATCCTCACCTTAGTTGTCCACCATTTATTATACCAGTGAGGGGCCCTGATGGATTTATTTCTATTAAAATGTCCCCCTGGAAATTGGATTTCTATTAAATGCTATGGTAAGGAATTTTAACAAGGAAAGCCAATTTGTTGGCTGGGTCTTTTCTCCCACTTGAAAATGCAGGAAAGTGTGGGTGTGAACCTGAAAGTATGTTTGAATCTTGGAATGAGTTCTTTCAAATGATTGATTTGAATGCAAATCAATCTGTGTTCAACAGTCAGGAAGAAAACAAAAGCATCTAAATGACAGCAGCAGCACATTGCTCACAGAGCACAACATAGCAATTGTGCTATGTATTTGAGAAAATTATGCCTTTGCACCCCCATGTGGCACATTTGAATTGTTACATCCACTAAGGATTGATTTTTTTTAAAGAGCTACCCTCTGTGATGAAAAAATGTTGGCTATTTTAATTTTATCATATTTTCTTTTTATTATTTTATGAAGCCCAGTGGGAACATTCACATTAACTTCACTTGTCTCCGCAGCTACTGATGGGAGCTATGAGAGGAAAACATGATTTAGTTTGAAGAGCCATCATATATCACTGTTTGGTGTCAAACCAATCCATCTAAGAAGCAACTCTTATTCAAAGACAGAAACCAGAAAGTAAAAAAAAAAACATGGGCCAGTGATTGAGCTGTCATAGAGATGTAAAATATAGCACTGCTCCATTAACAATGGCTTGGAGACAGTTTTTATGGACTCACAGCATATTTGAGCTTTTAAATCAAAATGAATTTTATTCTACAATTCTTCGCACCACTGAGCAGGAAAATGTGTCCTTATAGACCGCCTTAAAAACCTTTTACTATAGTTGCACACTCTCACTGATACTTCTCTCCAATCTTCTTTCCAATTTATTCTTTATGGAAGAGCTCAGCTTTTATCCCTCTGGCTTCTTACTTTAAGAACCAGTTTGTTTGTAATAATAAATATTTACGCAGCTGCTCATAAGAGGATAAAATTTAATGTTACATCAAGATTAAATGATTCTTCTTTTTTGTTTAATTTTTCTATGTATATCCTCCTGAGAACCAGAGAAAAAAAGTGTCTTACAATTTCTTTTTTTTTTTGATTTCCTATCTGTTTGGGCCTAAAAAAACACCTTACAATTTTATTTTATTTTAATATATTTTTAATTTTAATTTTACAGCATGTCCACTGTAGAGGACAACAGGACGATTTCCGTGTGAAAATACAACTAAATTGAGATAATTATAGTAATATAGTTATAGCAGTGTAATAGTGATATTAACCCAAGAATACATTTAATTAGATAAAAAATACTAACCCACACACCTCCAGTCGCTTCTTGCTAATGCAGAAGCCCTAACAAGTCGATTACCGAATGCAGTTGAAAAGTGAGAAGTCACAATTAGTTCCAAAATACACGCACACTTTGCTGACTGTGACAGTATTAGCAACTCAACCTATTAATTTCCCTGTCAATACCTGCTAGTGTTATGTTAAGAAAACAGAGGACACACTGGTTTAGTGTTAGGCAAATGTGGCCATGTTTAGTTTTTTCTTGAGCTAACCACAACCTGGTAGGCCTGCTATGGCAGCCTCGCCAAAAGTCAAAGTAAAAACAACAGGGTCCATACTATAACCAAGTGAACTAACTAATTAACTAACCCAAATACTAACTGAGAAGCATATCTAACTTAAACACTTAAACTACTTACTTAAACACAACAACAGCTAGTTATTGTTAGAAACAGATACAGTAGGGAAGACAGATAGGAACATTGATGCATTCGGTAATCGACTTGTCAGGGATTCTGCATCAGTAGGAAGAAGCTGGAGGAGAGTGGATGAGTTGTGTTTTTGTTTATTTTCAATAGAAATCAATCAAAGCTAGCAGGTGTTTGATGCCTTGTATGGGATGGAACCCTGTTTGCACTGCTGATGAAGTTTGGTGCTGTTCTGAGCATTATTTGTCGCTATCAGTGGCTTTTTCGATGACGTTGGCTCGTGGCTCCATAGACAGCAGTGTTTTTCTATCTGGCTGTCTATGCTGAAGTCACTACAACTAGAGAAGTTTGCAGTCTAAAAACTTGATCTCTGGAGGGGGAGTTCTACTGGGTCTGATGGTGCATTAGACCATGGGTTAAACTTGTGCCGGAATATCCCTTAATGCTGTGTTTTAATTCCAGTGTCATGGATGTGATCTGACTCCCTACTGACCAAACTCATAAGCATATTTTTGGCAATTTGCAAATATTCAACAATAGTGACACATAGTACAGCAATAATCTAACAGATTTAAATACATTAACCTGAAACAAAGCAAAAAAAACATAGCCTACAAGTTAGTCTGGCCAACAGAGCATGACGACTTTCCTTCTCCCTCTCTGGCTCTTAGTCCGTCTCATCAGATTCTCCTACATCTTCTTCCTCTCCTTCTTCATCACCACCTTTCCCTATCATAGGCTGATTCTCATCCTCATCCCTTTCCTCATCTGACAGCTCCAAATCTGAATCTCTCTCTATTATCTACTAGAATCCCCTCTGCTTCACTTCTTTCTCCTACAACGATGTGCAGTCATTAAATACATTAAAATGGTCCTGGTGTCCACTACAGTTGACATTCATAAGAGGACTGTTTTTTCAAAACAGAAATTATGAAACTGTTTTCAGATGTAATAATATTGTTATTGACATGTTAATAAACAAGAATATATATAATTATCCTGGTAAAAATAGCAATAGATAACAAATATTTGTGTTACCCCTCCTCTCTCCATGAAATGTGTGTTTTGGTATGGCGGCCATCTTGATAGAGAAAAAAAGTAAAGTTCCCACCATGCAAACCCATCACATGACACATCAATGGAAAGCCCAGGATGTCCTCTACAGAATACTATAGGGCTTGATAGGGTAACTCCAAATACTTAAGGAAGATACAGGTGAACAAAGTGTCCACTACAGAGGACACACATGCATGGGCCGGGTCTCAGGAGGACATAATCTTTAAGAAAATGCCATCAGTTTATTTATACTTTTGATAAAATACTTATGAAAACAGAAAGAAACATATAATGATAAGCAAATTATTATCTTACAGTGTAATAAAATTGTGCAGAACTTTTTTAATTCATGATGAAAACACTGGTAAGAAAAATGTCAGACAATGTAAAATAATGTTATATTATCAATAATATACTATACAACAATAGGTTCAAATGTGTCATGTTTTTGTGAATTATGTAATTAATAAAACCTCAACAGCTCTGTCCTCACATGAGGAAACAGGTCACAGATGTGAGTTGATGGAAACAGATGAAACTTTAATCTCAGATAGATACGAACAAAGTTAAAAATGAAGAAAAGAAATGTGGATTGTGGTTTTCTCTGACAAATGATTCCATTCCATTTAGTTTAGTTTTTTTAATGTTCTAAATGGAAAAATTAAATTTAGGGGTTAAAAAAACTGGTCGGATCTGAGTAGATATCTAAATCAGAAGGAGCTCAGATTAACAGAACCACAGGTCTCACACATATTTCACATTTATCATAAGAATTTAAATTTTAAAAATAAAATGTATTTTCATACATTTATGTTAGTACTTGCCGTTGCCACTAGAATAAGCTGTGTCACTGTAATTTAGCATCTGCATGTAAATTAATACAAGTAACTTAATGACACTTTCACATCATCAATATTAAATAATAAAACATATAAAAGCATGAACTAAAAACATTTATAATTGTCATGCATGTTGCTTGCACTATGCTGGGTTTTGACTAATCTGGTCTCTAAAACCTTTACTGGAGACTGGTATGGATTTGCAGCAACTGTCAAAGAACAACAATAACTTCTCTTATACAAGTCCCCAGTGTCTGGCCTAACACCCCCTCTTCCTTAATCCACTTGAACTACAGTAACCTCTCACTTACATAAACACTAAAATAATATTTTCTTTGCTAAGCAGAGCAGAGGCCCAGCCAGAAATGTCTCTTGGAGAATTAATGTCACCATGAGGAAAATTACCTCACTTATTAGATTTCTTTCATTTTTGCTCGAGCAGCATGTTTCATTCAGTTTCCCACAAAATAATCATTAAGATTAAAAACAATATATGATCAACATGATCAGCATAATGTTAAACAGGTATCACTTGAGACACCATGTTTTTAGATTACTACGTTGCAGACTATAGAATGGGAGACAAATTAATAATCTAACACGTACAGAGCTGCTGAACAGAGCTGTAAATGTGTTTTTCATTTATTTCAAATCACACTTCAGGTTATTCTCTTTGTTTGAGATGTAGAAGATCAATGACATGATACTTTTGCAGTGACTGGATGCAGTGACCCTGACCTGTCACTAGATGGCAATGCTTGACTGACTCACTTCTTAGTCCACTAATCTTAGTGGAACATTGTTAATTAAGAACAAATATATATTTTTTGATTATTAAACAAATGAGGTGATATCAGTGTGGCAGGTGGACAGTGTTAAAAAGTTGTTAAAATTCAATGCAATTAAAATGTTCAAACATGAATTAATTTTAACTGTAATGTTGACAGACATCAGGTTCATTGGCAAATGTGTATTTCAGATAAAAGTCCCCCAAACTGAGGTCAAGTCATACAATCCACTAAAATAAACTTATTTGTCCTTTTTTTTTTTTTTTTATAAATTGCCTTTCAATTTTTCATTTTTTAATGACATTTTTTCCTTGTATATCACCAAGTACAAGGTATTTCTAAAGTCTCCTACAGACAAAGTTACAATCCTGAAGTAAAGCATTTATCAGCCTGATTACACGTTATGTATGTAATGTTAAATGAGTGAATGTGTGATTCATTATTTATTGCAAACTAACTGTAGTATCATATTTGCAGGCTGTGTTACATAAAACAGACCCAGCCTGTTACCTATTCATGTAATACATTGACCATGAAATTTTAATTTACCAATGGCATATTCCTGACACAATCACAAAGGAGATGAAGAAACATTTTAAACATCGGGCATGAGGACTTTCTTAAATGAAAGAAGCTATGAAGTTATGAAGTTATGGCACATGTAGCCTACTGTATGCTTAACCCTGCTGTTACAGGTGGTGACTAATTCATTTCACTATTATGAATGTGCTTTTGCAGGTTATCACAGAACCGGTGAATGTTTTTCTATAGCTGAATCATGTAAGCCTAAGCTGTGAGTTTAACCTTTCAGGACTGTTGTCTGTCATTTGAGGTGCAATAAGCAATCTGACCTGTAACCTTTCAGCCAATCAGAAGCTGTATCACTCCACTGTGTGAGTGGATGATGCCCCATTATCTTGTCTCGGATGACTCACCTTTGAACAGAGCTTTCGTCACAGTCTCTTCAACTGCGAGGTGTTTGTGCTGTTATTGATGTGTTTGACTGAGAAGACGTGTGTTGAGATGTTGAAAACAACAAACCTCCATTAGTTTAAAGAGTTTGTACAATTGGACTCATTTGGAAACAAAACCACGGCCGAACAAATTGCCTTTGCTCTGCTGGTGGTGAATGTAGTTTTGTAGTTTGTCAGATAATTATGATGTGTTTTGACAACCACTTCAGTTGAGTCAGAGGCTGGCCTCGGCACTGTACACAGTTCAGCACACAGGCTTTAGATTTAACAACTTCTGACAAAGAGTCTTCCCTCTTGATCGAGCCCCACAGAAGTCATTGCTCCACGAAAAAAAACAGAAAAAATTCTCTTGCCCTCCCAGACACAACAACGTTTACTGTAGCACTCTGCTGCTGAGAGCCACTGTTTGATTTGTTTTGTTCGCCAAGGTCGGGTGTACACATTTCATCAGTTAAGTGAATCTGAGTAACTAAGTAAATCACAGGGTCACGATCCTCCATCACAGCATGCATATTAGCTTCTGCACAAGATGAAACCATTAGCATATCCTCTCAGGTGACTATTTTATTGTTTTTTTTTTTTTGTTGCCTCATTATTTGAGTCCCATTTAATGCTGCACAGCTGAATATCTAGTATCTGGATGACACTCTGTTAGTCTCTGACTGTCATTGTATTCTAATGAAGCCTGTGCACCTCACCTCGGATATTCAGATTCATTCTCTAATTAGGAGAGATGAGTTGGGATTAAAGGCAAGCGAGGCCGAGGGCTAGGTCTACACTGTGCACTTATGCATGCACACCACACAACACATGAATAAATGATGGACTAAAAATGCACCACATCATCGTCAGAATATAATGAAATGTTGGAGGAACAAGTCCAGACAGACTGATGAGAATGACAGCGAGCTGCAAAAGTGTTTAGCATAAAGATACGCTTTATGTCTGATTTCCACATCCTCCATACTAAATAGACAATATTTAAATGTACAATATAATCTTTTACACTTGTCTTTGAAATAGAATGAATCACCCCCGTGGTTTTCAAAGTCTTTGACAAGTGAAGTGTTTGAAATATTTTGTGGTTGCAACAGCGGAAACTGTGAACAATGTCAATTCCATTCTCATTACCAGTCACAAACAGTAGCCTTTGTGCGTAGTGACAACCTGTCTGCTCCTGCAGGACATCACGTCGTCCCCGCTTTAGGATAACTGGCAGTGATCGCTGAGCAAGCACGCACTGTCTCATATTAACTGGTCACAATTAGCTGAACAATCGCCCCCAAGCTGAAGTCATCGCCGCAAATAGAAGTGTTGAAGGGGAAAGGATAGAAACCTGGAAGTTAACATTTGACACTGCTTCTTTCTCTTTATTTTGGGCAAATGAGTCAGCATGAGTCACACAGGTTCTGCTATCTTTGGCTTTGTTTGCAGTCTTATTACCCATGGACTCTCTTAACAAGTCCTGTATTGTATATCACTGCTTTGACCACAACAGTGGCTGTGATTCAAGACAGAAACAAAACAAAATGCCAGTTCACCGGCTAAATTCTCTTGAGATTAATATTAAATGTTAGCTGCAGTTCATTTGTGTGTGTATATGATCAGATCAAAATTATTGAAGCTGTCTTTATGCCAGTCTTGGTGATATTATTTATAGGAATGCTGCCCCTTCAACTCTTTCACCTCTAGACGTGGTCTATCACTCTGCTCTTAGATTCATTACCAGCGATAGTTATAGCACTCATCATTGTAATCTGTACACAAAAGTAGGTTGGTCTTCCCTAGAAAGACGCAACAATCACTGGCATCTCTTCATCTTTAAAGCCATTACTGAAAAACTCCCACCATACATTACAACACTGTTAGATTTAAATCAAGGTTCATATTCAACTCGCTCCAATGACTGGCTTACTTTTAAAGTCCCCCGGGTACAAACTGAATTTGGTAAATCTGCATTTTGCTATGATGCCCTGCCTCCTGGAACGATCTTCAACTCACACTTAAAATCAATGCTCCTCCATCCTATCAACATTATAAAAATATAATCTCAAACCTCTTTACCACAGTTTGTAACTGTTTTTAAATTTTGAAATGAATCAGATGTATTTAACTTTTGTAACTGTGTTTTATCCTAAACTATATGTGACTTGTGCCGTGCATTGTGTTTCGCTTTGAATATTGCTGTGATCTCGACGACATTGCAAATGAGGGTAAAACCTCAATGTCCTTTCGAGAATAAATAAAGGTTTGAATGAATGAATGAATTCTTGTCAGCCCTCTGCTGTGAGAGATGTATGGTCTCCCCCCGCGGTGCTCCCTGCTTGGATAATCCAAACAGATGTGGACTTCCCTCAACGCCCCCCCCCCCCCCCCCCCCTCCATCAGTCCTGTGCCCCTTCTCACAGCAACTAATCTCAGCCATGCCTGTGATAGCAGAGAGTGCCATCTGCTCTGCTGCAGCCCTCTCTGAGATGGTCAGACCTCCACATCTGGACCTCTGTCTGCCCCCCCTCCCACCCCTCTCCCTCATATTCCTCCCTTTTATCCCCTCTGAATACTGTCTCTATCAGTGGAACAGAGTGTAGCAAGGATTTAACAGCCCGTCAAGCTTTATAGTCTTAATATATCAGTGTCGTAATCATGGGTGTGGTGGAGGTTAAACTAATCTAAAGTCAAGTGTTGTGCTACTTTTTATATGTGAAACACTTTAGTGAATTGAAAGGATCTTAAGTCTCTGTTATTTATAAAATGAAGGCTCAGACAGATGAAAGTTATATAAAAATAGCAGTTCAGGAAAAACTCATCTTTTTTCTTTTCTTTTCTTTTTTGTTTTTTAAAGAAGATGGTTGATTTGTTTTATGGAGTCTGGTATAACTTTAAAATATTTCACCCATTAACCTACTCAGTAAGTTCAGTGTTGTGAAGAGGAAACTGTGTTGTCATTTAATTAATTGACAAGAGGCTCTTGTGCAATGATTATAATTAATAGTTGAAAAGTAGATGTATAATTATGCACACTGTACATTTCACTTCAACATCCTTATAATTCACCCTGCTGGATGGCTGTACAGTCAGTCAACACAGCCGGGACTGTACTCAAGTGATTCATGTGTCTGATGTATAAACTGCAGACTAATATGACACTGTCAACAACATATAGAGAGATATTGTTGAGCCACTTATTGATTAAGCCATTTTTCTGGATAATCGCCTCCAATTGAACAACCATGGCTTAAACAGGCAGTGCAGAAACATTTGGAGATGCTAATAGGGTCCTTGGGTTTACTGCTGTATCTGTCAGCCCACCACCCACACCCCCTCCCTTTGCCTGTGTTAATTGTTCCAGACACAAGGACGTACAGTAGTAAAGGAGAACAAACAAGGCTGTATTTTTATTTTTTTTATAGATCTGTCCTTTGTGGCAGGATTGTGACTAAGCTCCCTGGCCAGTAGGACATTTTGACATGTGAGAATGAGGCTTCATCATTTTATCCATCAGCAACAGTTCATCCGGCTGTAAATGATTTAACGTGGTGGACAGCTCTGTCATCAAGATATAAAAAACACTGTGGACTGTATGTTTGAGTTCTGGGAAAGCTGAGACTTTACCTTGACAGTGATGATGTCGTGAAAGGGAAGTGTAAACAGTGAGGATGTTCCACTGACTAGAACAAATGCGACCTGTCTCCAATCTTCTTTTGTTCCATTTACTTTCCAGCACTTTGTTGCTGCCTCATCCCAATCCATCTTCAAAGTTTAAGTAGGACATGGAAGCCTATATTTATTCACATAATGCCACCAAAATAAGATGTTCTCTCCTTGACTTATATATAGTTTCTTAATACCTTTCTTTCTTCTTTCTCCAGCTGTCCTAATCTGTATTCAGTGCATGTTCCACCAGTTGCTGGCATATTAACTGAAAGAGCAGGTGTGAGCTGAGCAAGTAAGACATCACTATCACTCTTTTTTTCCTCCTTCAGATTCAGTTCTCTCAGATGTGTATGGTTAGAAAGTGTCCTAAGAGCAGAGGTAAAGAAGATAAAGGTATGACTGCTTCATTACCATTTTTGTATTAAAGCAGAAGTAAGTGGTCCGGTCGTTTTCGCTAATGCTGCGTTCCAGGCAGGCTTTTGAAATCGTAAATTACAGCTTCAAGTCACAACTTACGACTTTGTAGCGTTCCAGGCAACCCACTCGTGTTTTTCCGACCTGTTTTACCGGTGAAAGTCACTATAACGGCCACTCGTAACTTCCGACCGGTGAACTCGTACCAGATCGAACTGGTACGACTTCACGGTCGGAAAAATACGAGTTTCCTTGAACGCACCATAACAGTCCTCGTCCCTACGTCGCCACATTCACGGCGTCCCTTGGCTGCACACACAGCCCTGCATGCCGTTCTCTCTCCTCATTGGATAAAAACTGTAGGATACGATAAATGTTTTCTCCTCGACTCAGAGCAGAGCAGAGGGACTGAGAGACCCGTGTTTCAGTCCAAACACTCTATGTAAGTGATTGCTGTCGGAAGATATAACTATTTAAGACTTATATTAACACAAATATATCACTTACTTCTGCTTTAAGGTTGATAAAATGGTGTGATTTTATGCAATATTGCATTTTATATTAAAACATTATGTAATATACCTCTGACATGTACAGAAAATGGTATACATGCAGGGTAATTACTGTAACACAAACATTAAAAAAAATGAGTGGATGATGATGTTTTCAGATGTGGCCAAACAATTACTGAACTCCCCTGGTTCCTCCACTCATTCCCCACACCAATCATAAACTGATGATGCTTCATGCCAACGTAGGTTTTGCTGGGAATTTGCTGAATGTACAGTAGTGTATATTGACCTCATTAGGCCTCGAGTGAGTCAGTGTGAGTAGCCTGGTGTCACCAAGAGCCTGGTGTCTTTAACTCCCAATTCTGTCTGCATTCTGGTTCTGGTCTGAGAGCGGATACGGAAATCACCAAATTCACCAAAGTAAAAGTGTTCACCAACATAAAACTAATAAAATAGACATTAAAGGTGTACAGAAATGGCCGTTTGTCCTGTTTGTCGCGCCGAGTTGTCCCGAGCTGCAACACGAGTTTACCCGAGTAAGGAATACGAATTTGATTGGTCGTTATCCAGCGGGCGGGATATTCAAAGCTTCGGGCGAGACCGAGCTCCGTGTGTGTGTGCGTGTCTCAGACGTTTGAATGACGGATGACGGATCCAATATCAGTAGCTGATGAATCGTGTACAGGCTGACGTATAATCTGTGCGCCTGCATTATCCAATGCGAAAAAAAAAAACACACTTTCATCCCGGATTTACTCAAAAATAGAATTTTGCACAAAGTTTGACCTACATTGTCTGAAAGATGAGTTATCACATTAATTTTATGATCCAGAGTGGGCTCAAATTCAGTTTTCTTTTCTGTACACCTTTAAAGCAGAAGTAAGTGATATTTTTGTGTTAATATAAGTCTTAAAGCAGATATCAGCTTCACGGCCGTTTCGGCTAATGCTGCGTTCAAGGCAGGCTTTTGAAACCGTAAGTTACAGCTTCAAGTCACAACTACGACTTGGTAGCGTTCCAGGTAACCCGTAGCTCGTGTTTTTACCATCCTGTTGTCTGTGAAAGTTCCCTATAACGGCCACTCGTAACTTCGGACCCGTGAACTCGTACCAGATCGAACTGGTATGACTTCACAGGAAGGAAAAACACAAAGTACGAGTTTCTTTGAACGCACCATGAGTTAGCAGCCCCCGCCCTTGTCAGGCATCAATTGGTCCTCGTGCTACGTCACCACATTCACGCGCATCCCTTGGCTGCACACACAGCCCTTCATGCCGTTCTCTCTCCTCATTGGATAACACTTGTATCCCACAAGGAAAATTTTCTCCTCGGGTTACAGCAGAGCAGAGTGACGGAGAGACTCGTGTTTAGGCTGAAATACTTCATGTAAGTGATTGCTGACGGAAAATAGGACTATTTAGGACTTATATTAACAAAAACATTCCACTGATATCTGCTTTAAATAGTTATATCTTCCGACAGCAATCACTTACATAGAGTGTTTGGACCGAAACACGGGTCTGTCAGTCACTCTGCTCTGCTCTGCTCTGAGTCGAGGAGAAAACATTTCTCGTATCCTACAGTTTTTATCCAATGAGGAGAGAGAACGGCATGCAGGGCTGTGTGTGCAGCCAAGGGACGCCGTGAATGTGGTGACGTAGGGACGAGGACTGTTATGGTGCGTTCAAGGGCCCGTAACTCGTGTTTTTCCGACCTGTGAAGTTGTACCAGTTCGATCTGGTACGAGTTCACGGGTCGGAAGTTACGAGTGGCCGTTATAGTGACTTTCACCGGTAAAACAGGTCGGAAAAACACGAGTGGGTTGCCTGGAACGCTACAAAGTCGTAAGTTGTGACTTGAAGCTGTAATTTACGGTTTCAAAAGCCTGCCTGGAACGCAGCATTAGCCAAAACGACCGGATCGCTTACTTCTGCTTTAACTTGTAATACAATAAAAGCAAAAGGTTAACTTAATGGCTCTGGGACTTTCTTGTAAATGATATTCCTTAAATTAAAAAGTTTCACTGCATTTTATTAGCTTGGTGTTTTTATTTTGATGGAAAGGCCTGCCTCTCTCGCCCTGGATCCGGTTGCTTAGCAAAACAGTGAGTCAACGGCCCCAGACTACAGTTGAGTGATGCTCAGATCCATCCCATCCTGCCACTTCATCTTTAATGTGTTTGCCGTGCTGGATTAATTTCACCAGTTCAACACACATCAATCACAGGGTGATACATACGACTCTCCACTGGGTGATAGCAGCAAACAACTTTTTTTTCAATTTTTCCTCACTTATGTAGAAAAGCAGAGCTTCTTACAGAGCTATTATGGGTTTAGTTGGGTTTTTAACATTGTTGGATTAATCTCTCAAGACTGACGAATAGCGGTATATGAACAACTTTCCATCTCTCTTCTGGGGAGGGATCGAGTGGTATTATTCAACATGGGAAAGATTTCTACTCCACATTAACAATCTGAAAGCTTATAGCTCCCCATCATGTACTGTACATTTCATCCACTCATGTGCTCTCTGTGCATTCCAGGTGGATTCATTGTACAATAGGCAAATATTATTCTGAAAATCAAACTTAAAGGGATAGTTCAACATTTTGGCAAATTGGCCCATTGCCATAATCGCTATAGTCATAGCAGTAGGTTCGTTACCTTTATTTGTCGGTGTAAGCTATTTTTAGAACGGAGGAGCGGAGCGGCAGGCTGTTCAGAGCTACACTATGGAGGCTAATGGAATTTCTTGGTTTCCCTCATCAAACTCATCAAATACAAAATCCCAAAACTCCAAAACGCTTTCGTGGACAAGTTGTGAGCTGCACAATCACCACGCTATGAGATAATAATAGAACGTTACGAGACAGAGTTGTTTTAGAGGGAAATTCATGCAAAACCGCTGATGCGCGTTGCGTTCAGGGACAGTTTTTCAGCAAGCAGACTCTGTATTTACCTCGAAAACGGCTCCGTTTCGTAACGTTCCGTTATTATCTCATGGCGTGGTGATTGTGCAGGTCACAACTTGTCCACGAAAGCGTTTTGGAGTTTTGGGATTTTGTATTTGATGAGTTTGATGAGGGAAACCAAGAAATTCCTTTAGCCTCCATAGTGTAGCCCTGAGCAACCTGCCGCTCCGCTCCTCCGTTCTAAAAATAGCTTACACCGACAAATAAAGGTAACGAACCTACTGCTATGACTATGATGACGATTATGGCAATGGGCCAATTTGCCAAAATGTTGAACTATCCCTTTAATTAATCACCTGATTGCTAATGTTGGGTTTGCAAGAGAGAGTTTTACAGTGTGCATTATCCTCTTCCCTTTATTCCCCTTACTGTTAATTCCCATCAATGCATAAAGCAATTCAAAAAATAAATAATTAATCTATAGGCAAAATGAAATACACAAGTAGTACTTTATGTTATCGCTCAACAGATGTCCTCTGTGTGAAAGGGATTGGCTGAACTGGAAACTACAGCATTTGATTATTTTTGACACTGCAACATCCGTTTCTTATTGATTGTGATGATTGACATCCGTCTCTGCTGACTATAAGGGCAGTAACTGGATACTAATGCCTTTTTTTTTTTTACCCCTCAGCATAAATCATTGTAAATATCTAATCAGATAGAGCTGTGATCTGAATCAGGCAGTGTGAAGGAGCCGTGCTGTGCTGATGATGACCCAGGCAGATTTGGTGGCTTTCATTACTCATTTCATCACGTGAAATGAGTAATGAAAGTCCATCATCAGACGAAGGCTTTATGGTTTTTTCCTGTACATGAAAAATACAATTTGAGGGTAATTGACTCCGCCAGCCTGCCAGCCTGTGTTTTGATGCAGCGCGTGAGCCGTTTGCCACAAGCATGCATTGATGCTCGTCCCTGATTCACCTCTTGTCCTCCCTGCTTTGAATGATATTTCAATGTTGTTGCCTAAAAGATGTGATCAGGCAATTGCAAATGTGTTTCTTCAGTCCTCTTTGGAGTTTTCTGGTACACTCTCAGGTACACAGATAAAGAAGAAACAGCAGTGGTAAATTCTGCAGAGCTTGATGAGCGATGTTTACATTTGTACATCTGGCGAGAGTGACAGTATTTGAAGGCAAATGACAAAGATCAATTGTAATGAAGTAGCTAAAATTAGTGGCGATGTTTTGGTTTCTTTTCTACTACCACTGGGGGGCAGCAAAGTCAGAAATGTTCATTCATATCATTCATACTCATTTATTTAATGGAGCAGGATGTTAAAGGGCAGGCTTCACCAATTTTACAAATAAACTTCAGCTCACTCATCAAGTGCACTACTACTCAGTCTGTTGTATAATATCATCTGTTGCTCTGGAGGGAGCTTTCTAAAGTTTGAAAAAAAAAAGCCCAAATGACATCATCAGAGGATTAAAGGATATTTCAGCCCCTGCTGCCTTGATTTTGACCATTCTTTCTTTTTTAATCTGCCTCTCTTTTGTGAGTCCATGAATTAAAGCCAAATTAAATCCCTTTCACATCAGACAACCAGCAATTGCTAATGCACTAAGAGCCAGAAAAACATCATCATGGGTCAGTATTTTATGACAACAAACAGAAGAAATTCACCTCATGAGAAAAGAAGCATCTGCCAAGCGGTCACACCTCGTGATAATAGAATTTCAAATGGGGGAAAAAAACCCAACCAGTGAAAACAGCTTTAACCCCAGTCATCTCATCAACACAAAATCCCCACTCCTCTGATCTGGGTAATGATTCTGGCCGTCACACACTGACACAGACAGAGAGAAGCATCAGGTGTGGCTCCTTTTGAACTTTGCAACTTGACCCCTCTGCTACCCACTCCTCCACAAACCCTAATCCCTCTGTAAACCACCAGGCCATTATTCATTCAAAGCTTCCTCTCTGAGGGTCGGCTTTCTTTCCTCTCCGTCCTGCTGGCTTCCTGTTGGTGTAGGTCAGGAACAGACAGTAATCAGAGATACTTGGTAAACAAATAAATAAATAAATGCTTATTTTACAACACATAATTCACCTATTGTTTACATCGAATTATTTCATTTTTTACCTTTAATGTCAAAGGAAATGTACTATAATATCTGAACCGATAGACTGTTAATCAATGGACTATAATGCTTTTGTTTTTGAGAATCACAAATCCTGTGCTGTAAGTCATTTCATGGAATTCTTTTTACAAAGAAAACAGAAGTGTTAAGAGTTGCTTACACTTAATATCCATAGGAAGGTAGAGAAAAATCAACCTCAGTATCACATATCTTCTCTCTGGAGCTCCAGTAACAACAGGTCAGTCAGCCAATCAGAAGAGAGCCTCTGATTGGCTGACTGTTGTCTGGGTGATTAGACAAAGGTAAACACAGAGACCAAATCCTGCAAAATTTGTGCATCCAGGTGAGCTTGGGCGAGAGTGAAGACTGTCTCCTTGTGACATCACAAAGACGTGGGGCAACCGCCATTCCGACTCCCCACCAGTCCGACATAGGCCTCCACTTCATTTTCTATCAAATGTCCCATCATTCCGACAATTTTTGCCTCCTATCGTCTGAATGACGGTATTTTTTTCTTTTTTAAACATCCTGCCTTTCCGACAATTCCTATAGCGTTTTTTTTCCCCAAAAAGAGTTTGCACTGGTTGGGCTCAGGCAATGAAGAAAGAAGTTGGTTAAGTTTAGTAAAAAGAGCAGGTAGAGGCTAGACAGGCAGACTAGTCCCTGTCTGCGCTCTGCTGAGTAATTCAGCATGTCTTAAACAAGGGAGTCACCTGTTGAGTAACACACATTTCCTTATAGAAAGCCTTGTCGGAATGGTGGGACGTTCACATGTCGGAATAGCGGTGTGTCAGAATGGTGGGATGTCGGAATGACAGCATGTAACCCACAAAGATACAGATAACAAAACACAACTCCGCCCACACCAGTACATCTTTCCCAGAATGAGGGAATAAATTAGCTCCATAAAATGCTTCTTTATAAAAGAAAAATAGATATTTATATAACTTTTATAAGCCACGGTATCTGAAAACAAGCCATGTGTGTTTCTCCTTAGACCAGGTGCTGGGATATTGTCATGGTATCAGTACAGAACATACTAGACATGCTGTATAATCAAATGAGATCTAACATGGGCATAGGCGCCGATTTATGTTTTTGCCCGTGGGTGCTCAATTATTATTATTTTTTTTTTTTGGTGCTCAAATTAAATGAAGGCCACCAAGGTAATGATTGTCTCAAACTGACTTTTATTGCATAGATAGTCACCAACCACAACTAAATACGACACAGTCGACAGTATTATGCACACTGGCCACAATGTAACACTTTTTTTTTCACAACGTAACACTAATTATGTCGCTTGCACGTATAATTAAAGGTAACCTATAGCAACACATAGCCTAAGCAAAAAACACAGTAGCCTATTAATTTACTCTCGGCACATTTACAATATCACAGTGTGTATTTTTCAGTACAACCAAGGAAACAATGAAGCTATGTTCATTACATTAATTCGCAAAACACACTTTTGACACAAGACATCTTCAGCTTACTGTTAAGGAAAGGAAAGACATTTTTGAGTCAGTCACTCACCACTGTCTGCTATTGTCTATTTCCTAAGGAGGAACGTGCTCCTCCTGGCAGCTGTGCGAGTGATAAACTCATCGGCTATAGCATCCAGATTGCGGCTCCTTGTAATGTTTTTGTGACAGTTCAACACCGCAAGGTGATTGAGTCTTCCCTGTCCCATCGTGGCGCGTAGATACGTTTTGAGTCTCCGCAGGCCTGAGAATGACCTCTCTGATGTGCAAGAGGTCATGGGAACAGTGAGTCCAAGTCCAAGAGTTCAGTTTGGTGAGTTCTGGCAGCAGGGTCCGCAGCGGCTCGCCATGCTCTCCTTTCAGGAAATCCACAGCATCTCGAAATGTTTTTATGCAAACACCCCTCTGTTTGGTTATGTCAATGAACATGTCACGGTGAAGTGTCAGCCTGCCTTCATCCAGATCATCTCCATGAAACTCTGTGATGCTCCCACAGTCACCTTTTCCCGTCACAAAATCCTCAATACTGCACATGTGTTTGAATGCAGCTTGACTGAACCTGCAATCCAAAGATGAAGTTGCAGTGTCCATCACCTGGTAAAACTGCTGTCTGTACATGGCCTCTGGCGACTGGAAACTGTGTGATGGTGCGCCTCCGTCATCCAGTCGACGTGGGGTTTTTCTTGGCCTTGGCAGGGCTGGGCTTTCAACGTTAAGGCTATCAGCAGCTGCAGTTGTGTTTTGCCAAAAATCTTCATATCCGTTTTCACGAAGATGCTTGATGTCCTGTCGGAGCATTTCAATGAGTTGGAGAGCTTTCTGTGAATGCAGCTGGCTGTGTTGCAGTGCGCGATTGGCTGTTTCTGCGCGCAGAAAAAACATCAACATCAGCTTCAGTGAAAAAAATGTACTGAACTTCTGCAGGTGCTGAAGTAAACCATTTGCTTTGCCGCCTGCGTCACCTTTATCTTCTGAAGACAAGTTGTCAAGAAACTCCAGTAGTGCGCTGTAATTTGAATAAATTGACTGCAGCGAAGCAGCTTTTACTGTCCAGCGCGTTGGGCACAAAGGGCGCAGAGACGGCCCGTCTGCGCTTTGGAAATGCTGAAACCAAGCCAGTCGTTTTGGGGAGTTGCGTATCAGCGTTATGAGGTCACGAATGAGTGACATGAAGTTCCGACACTCGGGAATGTTATGGGCAACATCCTGCACCACCAAGTTCATCACATGTCCCATACAGTGGACGTAAAGTGCTCGAGGCTCCAGTTCTTTTACGCGTGCCTGCAGACCATTTCGAATCCCTGACATATTCGATGCGCCGTCGTAACACTGACCTCTACAGTTTTTGACAGGCAGGGAGAGTCTCAGCAGTACATCCTTAAACAGGTTGAAAAGTGCATCCCCTGTTGTGCTAGCTGTCTGGTAAAATCCTATGAAAAGTTCCTCTATTTCCAGACATTCAGTAACAACACGGAAGCACACAGACACCTGTTCCTTGACTGTGATGTCCGCGGTCTCATCCATGATTATGGAGAAAAACTCCGCACGCTTTATCTCCTCTTTAAGTGTTCGTAGGACATCATGTGCAAATAGTTCAGTCATTTGTAACAGTTCGTGAGTGAGACTCGGTCGTGTGAGCAGGAAAAACAGTAATGTCCACAAAAATAGTTCACTTGGGACTTCACTCTTGCCCTTTTATTGAGCCGAACACTTCATACTATCATACATGACAAAGAAGCGGTCTCACTTTACTCACTGTTAGCTGAGTTAAGAAGAGGAAAAAGGAGAAACCATAGGGAGAAATCAGCTCAGTAAGCTAATGGCGTCCACTCATCGGGTAGCCTTCTTCTCAACTGAAAACAAAACAACGCGGCGCGACGCTCAATGACGTCCCGGCGCCTTCACGCTTACGTTCTTAAAGGAACATTTACAACTGTTACATATTCCCCCCAGTAAGACAAAGGCTGTCCCCAGCCGCATGCATCCGAGAAACAGGCTATACTTAATATACTCTCATACATGAAAAGCATTTAAGCTGTCATAACTAAACAGGGCAAAAATATACAGTTTATCATGCAGGCAGCTGGCATACATGTCAGTACCAAGCAAAAGTAAAGTCCTCCATCACATATTGAAATGAAAAACACAACACATTCTACCGTAGCAAATATGAAGTCCCACGTTATGAACAATATTCTCACTCGTCTGTTATGAGAACATCTTGAAATAGTTATCAATACTTAAACAGTTTTCAATGGAAAAACACTCTCCCTACCACTCAGGTAGGCTGGATAGAAAACTTAAACCACAGGTATAGAACACACAGTACCCATTAATACACATTTACATGAACCAAAACATTCACCTCAAGTCAAGTCTGTCAGTGTGATATGGATTAGTCCACCTACTGTCAGTCCATCCAGAGGTCACTCTGGGGTTCAGTCTGGGTCTCAGGCTGTAGGGCCTAACAGGGTCAGTGGACAGAGGTGAGTCAGACATGTCAACGTCATGAGTCCCTTCATCAGTCTCCTGAACTGCGGTCTGGGAAGGGAGGAAGGGGACAGAGTCAGAGTGAAGGTCGTCAGCAGGCACAACATCGTTCTCAGGTAAGTCAGGGGTCTGAGTCTGAGGGGCTTGTCTCTTCCTCTTGCTGGATGATGCTGTGGCCCATGTATGGAACGGCTGCAGGTTTGCCACATGAAAAACTCCAGCCTCTTCCCCAGTGTCGACTCTAGTTAGGCTGTAGTTCACATCAGACAGTCTCCGGGAAATGTGATAAGGGCCAGTGTACAGTGGAGCCAGCTTGGCTGTGAAGTTGGTCAGAGCGTCTGACCGTGGGTGAGTCTTGACCCTGACTAGATCTCCAATCCCATAGGAGACTTGGCGCCGTCGCAGGTCATAATAACGTTTCTGGCGATCATGACTCTCAGAAAGCACTGCACGGGCATGATCATGCGCTTCTCGAAGTGAGGCTCTCAAGCACTCGGGGTAGGGGATTCCCGGCTCATCTACTCCATCACATGTGGGCTGGGTGACAAGGTCAAGCGGGGTATCCATTTCCCGCCCATACAACATCATAGACGGGCTAAGACCCGTGCTCTCGTGAGTTGCCGTTCGCAAAGCAAAACAGATTTGTGGGATGAACTTGTCCCAAGACGTGTGTTTGTCTCCCACATATGCACGAATGGCTGTCTTGAGGGTGCGATTGACACGCTCTGTGGCGTTTGTCTGTGGGTGGTAAGCTGTAGTGAGTCTGTGTTCAGTCCCGAGTGTTGACACAACATGTTCGAAGAGGTCACTCACAAATGGTGTCCCCCTGTCTGATATGAGGTAAGTAGGAGCACCATGACGGGCAAAAATATCACTAATGAACTTGTTAGCTGCAACTTGAGCCGTCGCCTCTCTCACTGCACTCACTTCAATCCATTTTGAAAAGTAGTCCACAAAGACCAGGATGTAAGCATTTCCGTTTTGTGTGCGAGGCAGAGGGCCAACATAGTCAACACCGGTATATTCCCAGGGCTTCTGTGGGTGAATGGGGACCATAAGTCCAGCTGGCTTTCTTTGGCTTGGCTTAGTGGTTTGACACACCGCACAAGAAACCACATAGTTCTTTACATCAGATGCCATGTTCGGCCAAAAGAACCTGAGGCGCAGGCGTGCCAGTGTCTTTGCAGTGCCCAGGTGACCAGCTGTGGGGTGATCGTGATAGTACCTGAGCAAACACCCGCGAATGGCAGTGGGGGCATAGAGTTTCATTTGTTTTAGTGGGTGTAAACCACATTTTGTTTTTGGGTCCTGAAAGTAGAGGAGACCATCTAGCACTGCATAGTGTGGGGGGTCATGACCGTTTTGACTGTCATTATGTTGGCCATCCTCCAACTGACGGAGCAATTCGCCAGTGACTTGGTCCTCCAGCTGCAACTGCCGCAGATGTGAGCGGTCTGCCAGCATCACTGGGGGCAGTGCACGGAGATCAAGACCCCCTATCACAGCATATGGGGGCAAGAGGTCCATGGGGGAGTCTTGTGCAGGGAGCGGGTTTCGGGACAGGGCGTCTGGCACTTTGTTTCGTACACCAGGCTTATGGACTATGCTGAAGTCGAAGTCCTGCAGACGGAGGGACCAACGGGCTAGCCTGCCAGAGGGGTTGGGACGGGACATTAACCACTTGAGGCTACTGTGATCAGAAAATACAGTCACATGGAGGCCTTCTATGTACGGCCTGAAATGCTCCAACGCCCATATGACGGCCAAACACTCCTTCTCCGGAGTTGAAAATGGTTTCTCAGCCTTATGCAGAGCACGGCTAGCGTATGCCACTGCAACATCTCTGCCCTCATCATCTCTCTGCATTAGCGCTGCTCCAAGGCCCGCATCACAAGCATCTGCATGGACAAAAAAAGGACGTGAAAAATCAGGAAATCTCAGGACAGGCGCTGTCGTTACGCTGCTCTTCAAAAGATCCATGGCAGTTTGGCATTTACTGTCCCAATTGAACGGGACATCTTTTTTGGTCAGTGCAAAGAGAGGCTCAGCGTGTTTAGCATAATCTTGCACGAAGCGACGGTAATAACCCGTCAGGCCAAGAAACTGGCGCACGTGTTTCACCGTGGATGGCACTTTGAAATCAGTCACTGCCCTCACTTTGTCAGGGTCGGGGTGTACGCCAGATGGTGAGACACGGTAGCCAAGAAAGGCCAAGTCACTGAGGCAGAACTGACATTTACTTAGTTTCAAGGACAGGCCGGCTGATTTCAACCTGGCTAGGACCTCCTCCAGATCCGCCAGATGTTGTTCAAAGGTTGGTGAGGCTACAACTATGTCGTCAAGGTACACTGCACACGACTTGTATATGAGACCAGCGAGGACTGAGTTCATGAGCCTCTGAAAAGTCGCTGGCGCATTACAAAGGCCAAACGGGAGGACTCTGAACTGGAACAGGCCACAGTGCGAGACGAAAGCAGTTTTTTGTCTGGACTCCTCAGCGACAGCCACTTGCCAATAACCCCGAGCGAGGTCAAGAGTGGTGAGAAACTTCCCCCTTGCCAGGAAATCAAGGGACTCATCCACTCGCGGCAAGGGATAGGAGTCTTTTACGGTCAGCTGATTGAGACCCCGATAGTCAACACAGAACCGTGGCTCACGAGGGGGCTTGTTTACGATGACGACAGGTGCGGCCCAGGGACCTGATGCTGGCTCGATGATGCCATCCTGAAGCATTTTTTTTACTTGGTCTTCAATGACCTTTTTCTTGACAGGAGAGGTGCGATATGGGGGGAGGTTGACAGGTTTCGCATCTCCAACGACAATAGCATGTTCAGCAAGGGAGGTGCGGCCAAGGTGGCCATCAAACAAATCACCGTAACTTTCAAGCAGCTCTAACAGCCTTGTTTTTTCCTCCCCTGCCAGATTAGCTTGCTCTGCCTTATCATAAAGAGAAGGTGGTGAAGTGTCGAGGAACATCATGCTTTCACTTGCCAAGTAAGAAGCATCGAGGCTGTCAGCAGGCTCATCAAGGTAGGTTGGGTCGTCACCCAAGAGCACAGTTCTGGTGGGTACATGTATTGTGAGTGAAGCACGTTTCATAAAGTCCATCCCCAGAACTATAGGAGTGGAGAGGTCAGGGATTACAACAAACCTATGATAGAAACGTTCGCCCATAAACCCAATGGTTAACCACGTGACCCCTAATGGGTTGCAGGGTGCATTATTTGCCAGCCGGATTGGGGGACCTGACCACGATTTAGCTGACGATCTACTCTGGATATCTGCTCTCACAGCTGAGATTGAGGCACCTGTGTCAAGTGTGGCGTCCAGTGCAGTCCCTTCAAAGTTCACTTTTGCTGTAAGTGGTGTATTCCAAAAAGAATCTGACGACTTATCTTCAACATGGCCGAGCACGGGCTGCTCGGCTAGGGTGGAAGAGAGTGAGGGAGGCGGAGTCAGTGTCTGGGGGGAGGGTCGCCTCTCCGAAATTTTCTCCCCCCCTGGAAGTTTCCCGGCCTCCTACTGAACAGCCGTGGGTCTGCCGCTGCATTGTCGTCCCCAGTTCTTTGGGGGTCTGGACCGCTGTCCGGGGGTGGGGCTCGTTGTGACTCAGCAGTGGGCTCGGGTGGATGTGGGAGTACCCGGGGGGCTGCAGAACAGTTGGGGCACGTACGGGATGTGAACCCAGGCATGGAGCACCTGAAACAGTAAGTCTCTCTCTCATGTTTACTTTTTAACTGTACATGAGGTGGCTGTGGGGTGTTGGGGCCAAGGACAGAGTGAAGCTCATGTGCTCTAAGTACTAGGTCAATGACTGATCTGACTGGTGTGCCATAAAGAGCAACTCTGTATTTTTCAAGAGCGTGCTTACAGATGAGCTCTATTTGCTCCTGGTCTGATGGTGGGCTTCTCAGCTTTTTGAATTCACTGAGCATGTGGGCAACAAAAGTGGGCAGGGGCTCCTCTGGCCTCTGGATGCGGTCAAGGATGCCTCTCATCACACGCTCCTGATTGTCAGCAGGGAGGAAGACCATTTTAAATAATTCACAAAAGTCAGCCCAAGAAACAACATGAGTGTCGAGCACGCTGAACCATTTTTTGGGTTCTTTAGCTAGGAAGCGAGGGAGCTCTCTAAGGACCTGAGCATCTGAAAGGTTAAGGGAGGACCTATAGGTATTTACAGACTGTAACCACTCTTCTGGATGAATCCCACTGTCACCAGTGAACACGGGGGGCTCAAGTTTAGCTTGGTGCAGTGCAGCTGCGAGAACTCTGCTCGTATTGCTCAGTTCACGAGGATCTGGCTGAAGGTGGGAAGCAGGTGGGGGTGGCGTGTAACCTAGTGTCACTGTGTTGGGTTCATGAGGTCTCCAATTGGAAGGGTGAGGTGCATAGGGTGTTGACGTGGCCACCGGGGCAGGATTATTGGGTCTGGCAGGGGGGGTTTTAGAGCCTACCTTATTGTTAAGGTCCCAGTGCTGTAGTATACTTCTCTGCAGGTCGAGGGAGTCATGCAGACATAGCTGAAGCATCTCCACTTCAGCTTGCAAACTCTTCACCTTCGACTCAAGCTCAGCATTAGGTCGACATGGGACAGCTCGGGGTGGGAGGGGTATGAAGTCAGATTCAATGTCAGAGTCTGTAACATCAGGATTAGTTGCCATATTTTTTTTTTTTTTTCAAGGGTTAAATAGTTAGTCTTAAGTATGATGCAACTATCAATCACTGCACTTAAAATTCACAATACCCCATACCACACAGCATAGAAGTGATAAATGAAAAGGCAAAAACTTTTTTTTTTTTTTTTTTTTTAACACCACAGCGCTCCTTTAAATCACCCTAATGAGGGAAAAACTGAAAACGCTCACTAGGAAATGCAAAAAGAGAATGAAAGACAGTATTAAACATCAACCCTTCACTGTATGAATGAGAACACTATTAAGTGTAGATTATGATTAAAGCAAGGTGAGTTTTCTTCACAAATCACTCTGTTTACAGTCTTTTATGCAGTAGCAGTTATGGTGGTAGTCACAGCTCACATTAATCCTCGTTCCTCCGTTCTTTAATTTCAGCTCGCTCAGAATGTTTCACAGTTCGTGTACTTTACCGGTTCAAACCTGTGGCTTCAACCGAAGAGTCCGTGGGGTCGGGTGACCGGCTGTCTAACAGGCAGCAGGGAAAGGACGAGAAGAGAATCTCCCGGAGCTCCGCGAAGCCGTACCGCGCCGTCCAACGGGAGCCACTCGCCAGCCGCCGACAGGAACCTCCGCAGCGCGCCGCTGCCCGCACCAACAGGTCCGGAGATGGTGGAGCATGAAGAAGAAGCCTCTCCGCCGGAGTTAGCACCGCCGCTACACCCGCCAGTTGCCTGTGATGATGCCGCCGCCGCACGCGGTGAAGCACAACTCAGTCCAAAACGATGAGAAAACGATGAAGAAAAAACAACAACCTCCAGCTCGGTCTCGGAGAGTAAACCGCTTGTTGAGGAAAGGTCCAAGGAAAAAGAAAAAATGTTCGGGCGCCACTTGTAACAGTTCGTGAGTGAGACTCGGTCGTGTGAGCAGGAAAAACAGTAATGTCCACAAAAATAGTTCACTTGGGACTTCACTCTTGCCCTTTTATTGAGCCGAACACTTCATACTATCATACATGACAAAGAAGCGGTCTCACTTTACTCACTGTTAGCTGAGTTAAGAAGAGGAAAAAGGAGAAACCATAGGGAGAAATCAGCTCAGTAAGCTAATGGCGTCCACTCATCGGGTAGCCTTCTTCTCAACTGAAAACAAAACAACGCGGCGCGACGCTCAATGACGTCCCGGCGCCTTCACGCTTACGTTCTTAAAGGAACATTTACAACTGTTACACATTTCATTGAGAATGTCATGAGAAAGCCACTTAGACTCATTACGAGCGAGCCAGGACTGTAGTTCTGGGATGTCTTGTGCACGCAAGTTGAGCAGCTGTCTCAAGTTTGACTCTGTGTCCACATGACCCCTAAGGGCTAGTCCTTGACATGCCAAATATTGGACAGAAGAAAAAATACTTAACAACGCAGTTCGTGCTTCAGCCATTTGCTTTTGCTTGGCGGCAGAGAGAGCATTTGCAACATTAACTCCGGCATTAGCAGCACTTGTGATGCTAGCAGCAGCTCGATGGACATTTGACTTCTCGTGGCAGCGAAATCTTTCTATTGCTTTGCTCCAGCTGCAAAAGCCATCTTTCACAAAAGCCTTGTAAGAATCCATATCATGTCCTCCTGTACATGGTAACGGGGCATGCATTTTGTCGGCAGCAGAGCACACTTCACAGAACACTTTGTTATTTAATGCGTCATATGTAATCCACGGGAATTTTGTTTTCCAGCTGGCCTGGTACTTTCGTCCCTGCTGACACTTGCTGCTGTCCCTTTCACCACCGCTGATGCTGCTACCGTCGCCCCCGCCGCCGGCGACGCTGCTACCGCCGCCGCCGCCGCCACTGCCGCTGCTGCTGCCGCTGCTGCTGCTGCTGCTACCGCCGCCGCCGCCGCTGCTACCGCCGCCGCCGCCGCCGCTGCTGCTGCTGCTGCTGTTACCGCCACCGCCGCTGCTGGGGGCATTGGTGGTTGTAGACGCTTTTCTTATAACAAACTTGTCCATTTTTACCCGCCGATACGCAGCCAACCTTCACATTTTGCTGTGCGTGTGTGTACGTGAAGGCCTCTTGTTTAGCCGCAGCCAAATCCGATCATCCGATTGGTAACGTGACTACGCTAACGTGTAAACGCACAGAGCTGCAATGATTTTAATTGGATAATACGATTTAAGTAAATGCAGTTCATTTTAAAGATACAGTTTCACCACAAGTTTCAATCATTCACTCTTTTTATTTTATTATTTTTATTTTTTTTGATCGACCATCCCGATTGGCCAGTGGGTGCTCAGCGTTGCCAGTGGGTGCTCGAGCCCCGGAGCACCCACGGGATCGGCGCCTATGAACATGGGATAGGTGTGAATATTTTCAGTGCATACTCTCTTATTCTTGGCTGAAGACGCTGCTACAATGAATCACTCCTCTGTCAGTGGTAGTATAATGATTTTCAGTCACAGAAAAAAAGACCTTCCTCTGTTTAAAGGCTTTACACTCTGCTAACATGGATGTCATGAAGGATATCCTTATCTGACCTATCACAATCTTTTGCAGACGAATCAAAGAGGGAGGAGGGATGCGAAAGTCACAGATTGGTTCACAGTGCTATGGACATTTTTTTTTAAATGCCAGGTCCAGTTAGTTGATGCATGGGAAGAGAGACGAGGCAGCCACACTGAGGGCCATGCTTCCCAGCATCCCTCCCTCTCCCTGCTCCCGCCTCGGCGTCCAAGAGCTCGGGCCTCCGGCTGTGTAGCCATGACAACCAAATGAGGTAAATGGTTGCAGGAGAATCCTCATCATGACCACCACCCTCACAGGCCTCTTTTCACTGGTGCACGATTGTAGTAATGTGCAAGTCTCTCTCCAACCAATGTGGCAATGCCTATTTTATATTGCAAATATCTCCATAAATGATCCCATACTCACACTGTGCACATATATGTGCTCTGCTTTCTCTCCAGCCAACATTACATGCCCTGAGCGTGACTTGTTTTCATATCCTCATCACATTAGACCACCTTTTTTATTCTCACAAGAGACTCTAACAAAGGAGCACGCTGAGAATTACGTAGAGAAATTAATTTCAAGTATGAGGGATGGAAAAAGAAACACAGACCTGTGTCAACCAAGAAGTAACTTCTCCATGCAGTGGCACGAGGTTAAGAACTTGATACTGAAAAAAAGACACTGGAGACAAGCAGGACAAATGCCTTGCTCAGATGGGATTGCATTGCATGTCAATTTGTTTTTGTCCGACTTAGTTATCCTTTCATCATGCTGCACACAGATTGTCCAAATGCTCACGGCTTTAAAGGAAAGAAATTGTCCACCAGCAGGCTGGATATTTGTTATGCAAGTGGATGGTATTTGATTTTTTATTTATTTATTTTTTCTAAATCCCTAATTTCTCTAACACCCTTTCCAAAAATAGTGCAGCCATTTGCATACCTGCAGTGTGATAACAGTGCTGTGTGAAATAACACGCTGTGCCATGTTTACAGATGAGCCTCTCTCATTTGCTGCTGTTGACGAGACTAAAAATCTGTCAACTTCAGGAAACGAGGGGAAGAGATTCACAGTTACCACTGAGTCATTATTAACACATTGCAGATACTGCTTTGCTAAGAATGGCTCTGTTATTGTTGCCACATTGTCTGCATGCAAGACTGTGTTTGGAATGGATAAAGCAAAAATCACTGAGTCTAAACCTTGCATACTGTATTTTTACTTGCCATGTGCAGGCTGTGTCTGTGCCACTGGTACTGTACAGAATGTGATTTAAATAATACATGATCATCTTGCTGTATCGCCATGTACTGCTATACAAATTCTGAACAAATATAGACCAGAGGACAGAGGAAAATGATTTTATTTTGTTTACCAAACATCAATTTACAGCTACACATATGGTCTGTTTGACATTTGGAAATGCATTTAGCTGCAGCAACAACCTCATACTCTCCTCTGTCACCTCATTTAGAATTGAGCCATTCTGACATTTATCTGACAAAACAATAACATGGATTTTGGTATTTGAAGCAATGTCAAAACAAACTGTAGGACGGCAGCCCCACTAGTGCCTCTGCTTTCGAGGGTGTGCAATGCCAAAAACGGAAGAAAAAAAATCAATTAAAAAAAACAAAAAACTTTGGGGACCGACAGAGTAAATAAATGTTTCATTCTGAAAGGTTTAATAGAAAAATAGACATGAATCTGAACTTTGTACCATAGGTAACTCAACAGTGCATGCTCTAATGTGCTGCTATTTACTTAATAAAATGAGTAAGAGAAAGGAAAATGACATGCTAACATATGCATCAAGCTAATAGCTAAGCTAACATGATAATTTGTTAATATACAGTAACTACACAGTAGTTGGAAATGATAATGATATGTATCAAAACTCTCCCTCTGATTCCTCGATCCAGGTCTGCAGCTCCAGATTGCGGTTAAGAAAGAAAAGAGTTTCTCCAATGAATCCACTTTAGCTATTTGTCTGAACAGGAACCTGCTCTCCTCAAGCCAATAACTTGACATTTGCTCATGCTAAATCCAAATGGTTTCAAACTTTTCATTGGGAGTTGAGTTCCTAAATATCTGTACCCCCATTCCCTCATCCATGGGCATCTTTACTCTGGCAATACGTCATTAAGTATTAAGTGTAAGTTCAGTATCATTGACCAAAGTGTCATAAGAAGCAGGAATTGCTTAGGTTAGATCCCCTTTAGGACTGTACTGTTATTGTTGTTGTGGTTCTGATGGTAGAAGGTAAATGTAGAAATCTAAGGCGTATGCCTAGTTAC
This sequence comes from Trachurus trachurus, assembly GCF_905171665.1. Taxonomy (NCBI): domain Eukaryota; kingdom Metazoa; phylum Chordata; class Actinopteri; order Carangiformes; family Carangidae; genus Trachurus; species Trachurus trachurus. Next base: position 35,767,981 of record NC_139896.1, read on the forward strand.
GTTTATGATTGGGTGATTGCTGTTGAGGGGAAGGGATTTAGAGGAAGGTCAGATGGCTGTTATACAGTAAATGGATATGAATTCCAAGAGGGTGTGTGTCTTCAGTGTGTCTTATGTATTTGAATTCTGGCAAATACACAACATCTATACAGTACAAATCTGGATGTGGCACTTTCAGCACAACATGTGACAACACACATTAATGAAAACATACTGTGACAATGCAGGCTAACAGGCCAACATATGTTCTGGTGTATCATTTAAAGTTGTTTTAGGAGTAGCTTCAGGTGAAATATTTGTGCTTTTATTGATGCTGATACTAATGAAAAATAATGCAAAGTAAATAAGGCCACATTTATTTATTGTCATCTCTGCAAAATGTGCTTCAGAACAGCACATTCAGGGCTCTGACTTGTTCTAAAGGGACATTTTGAATTCCTTTTTATCTTTTGTCAAGCGCGCAGAAACGATGGCTCTATTTGTTCATGGCTCTTCTTCTGTCCTCTGCTTGTTTACGTTTAGAGGCCTGACATTCCTTCTGCTTCATCTCTCAATTTCGCTGAATTATTCATGCCTTACAAAAATGTGAGAAGTGATGCAACATACCTTAGCTTTGGGGAAAAGGAAATATAAAGAGTCCGGCTTTGTGCATTCCAAATCCTAATCATGGAGGATTTTAATATACAGGATGCAAATAAGAAACGGAAACCCCATGAAATTCAGGGCACTGCCTTATTTACAGTAAGGTACTGTCCTGTCACTCTTGTGAACACAGATGGTCATACAGATATGAGACTTCCCCTGGGAATTAGATCAGCAGCTTTACTACAAGATACTGGAGTCCATGACATATATATTCTGGAAATCCTAAACACAACAATAGACATCTATTTATTCCTCATGACATTAACCTCTTGCTTGCCACCCTCAGTTCAACCTGTTCTGAAATTACCTTCCTGTTAAAATTGAGGTTAAAGACTGCCTTGTATGAAGCCAAGTAAGACATGTGGTTCATCCGTAGACAGACCAGAAGAAAATGTAAAGCTTTGGAGACCATAACTGCTTGACTGAGTACAATGTGTATACAGAGATTTGGCTATAGTGCTGCCTTCTATTAAGAGCTACCACTACCTCACTAAATAAAACTTTATCCACATCAAAGTCCTTAAATGCAATCTCTTCCTCGCCCTAACCTATAATCTTTGGCAGATGATGACAAAACCAGTCTACATGGTGCAATTAGGGGCTTGCCGAAATCAGGTTCACATTTAAAGTGCGTTGTTTGACACAGGTTCTACATAGATTCTAGTATAATACCATATTTGTCATAATTCTTGAGGTTATATTGGAGATAATTTATTTCTACACTGTTTACAGTTATCAATCTAAGGAACATACAGTATATCCTCTTGATTTATATATATTGTACAATGTTTTCCTTTGTACATGTTTGTGATTATATAATGAATATACTGCTAAAAGAATGTGTAGACCTAACTCAACCTGCCTCAGGTACATCACCTATCGTCTCATCATTGACCAAATCCTTCCAATTTGACAGACAACAGTGTTTTCTGTTTTCCTTCTCTGGTGCTTGTGAACCACTCTGAATGTTGGTGAGTGAGGCTGTCCAAAAAGAGACATTGAATATGGCAGGATACGCCAGCATATCATGTTATAGGCAGTTAATTACTGAGGTCACTGGTCGGTATGACATCCTTTTATTTATTTTTTCTTTTTCTTTTCTTAAGTGGGATCCAGATCAATCATTCTGCCCTACACAGGTAAAACCCCAATGAAAATCATCTCAACGGTTGCACTAACTTTGATGTCACTTTACAGGATTCAGACTCCACATTTGGACATCCATGTGATTGGACTTTGTTGAAGTAATTGGCTTGTCTAAGACTATTACGACAGCACTGTGAGCACTGCAGCAACACTTCTTCATTTCAGACCTATTTCGCATTTGTGTAGGCTTGTAACAATGGCCACACGCTCTCACACCTAAAAATGTGTACTCTATGATATCATTTTGCAAGTGGAACTGGGCACTCGCTAATCTTTACTGGGACTTTGGCTCATTCCTTGGGAATGTCCTTTGTTACCAAATTGTCCGTGTGCAAACACAACAACTGCAACCGTAGCAGGCTAAGATCCTACCGTTAACAGTCCTGCATATTCGCTGGGCACAGCATGAAACTTGTCACATGTAGCACACACAGTCTGTGGTGTCCCCTCATTGGTTGAGGTGCCCATTCAATTTGGGCGCTTGATAAGTAAAATCCTGTTCACTCTTCACTTTCCTCCTCATCCCCTTTGGTGCCTTTACTCCAGCGCTGGAAGCAATGAACAGTTGACGCCAGGAAGAAGCTGGTCATGATGGCCACCACAGACACTGAGATGCCAGAGAAAATGATGATGAGCAGGTCTGTTAGAGTCAGAGTAGCCTGGCACTCGCGGAAGCTGTCCTTTGAGAGCTGGGACAGGGACACACGTCTGCCGTCCATAGGGAGGGAACACTCCATCCCTTCCACTCCTGCATCCAAACACAAAACAAGATTACACAGATTTACTGACTCAACGTTGCAGTTAATTATGTAACATGTATGGACTTTTAAACAAATTAATTCACCTGGCAGCAAACCAGAAATGACATAATGTAGAAGCAGCTGTGTCTTAATACAGAGCAACATACAACCACAAGACCTCAGCTGCTGCTTCACTAATTCTTAAAATCCTTAGAATTAAAAGTGATACATGTTTTTCCATTGAGGGACCTGTATACGTGACATGCATTTCACGTGTACACATACTAACACAAAACACAGACCACATCTTTTCTAGAATAACCCAATAATCTACATGCATATTGGAAACCAGCCTTTAAAATCCTTTATAGCTCACCAAGGCCACACGTGTTCAGAGAATGAGGCGCCTTGTTTGTTTTGTTGTAAAACCTCTGAATTCAACAGTGTGCAGTGTGAGCTGATTTAATAAGTGTAGGGTTGATCAGAAGTCGTCACTCATAAGATGAAGTTGCACTGTGTATAGAGCACACCCACCCACGGCGTGACTGTAGATTCACTGTGGGAATATAGTCCAAGTACTAAGAAGCTGAGGCAGAGCAATACTGTAAATGTACAGTCTACTATGTGCTGTGCAGAGCTTTTCAAATTATTCATATGCTTTGGAAGAGAGGCTTTATTTTTGTCTTAAGGTAATGTAATAGTGTAGAGCAGTGCAGTGTGGTCTATCTCTGTGCCTCTGATAACAAGACCGGAAAATGAAATAAACATCCGCTTAAATCATTTTCATCTTGGCTGCCAGCTACAAAAGGCAAAGAATACCCTTCCTCATTAAATATGACTCCCAGTTCCATCCCAAACATTTACTGATGCATCAGTGGAGGACACCGTCTGGGACGAGGGCACCTTGACCAAACTCATCTCAGGATGAAAGCGTGATAAATCAGCGAGTGCTGCTTGTCTCCGTCACTTCTAGTTTATTGTTCAGACATCATTTTAGCTGAAAAGGACATTGGCTGTGGCCTGTTGGATTTCAGGGGTACAAGTCTCCTTTGAGCTCAACATTGGATCACTGGGATTAGTTTTTAACATGTTTATGTTTAAAGGTACATTGTGTAGGAATTCCTCCCATCTAGCGGTGCGGTTGTATATCGCAAGCAACTCAATCGTATTTTTCATGCTGCATTCACGTGAAATTGGGCAGACGGCAGACGGACGACAGCCGCTGCACGTAACGGCATAAACAAGCCTCTATGTAAACAAGTGGTCCGTCAGCACAAGGCTAAACAATACACATGACAATATGTTGTCATGGCGATGTGGTATTGTTTACCTGTCATATCCCTGACACTGAAACCACTTTAGCACTGAATACAGTTAGCTCCCTTCATGTTGGCCATGCTTTAGGGAAAAACTAGACATATTGATGTGGATGTTAGCTTATAGGTGGGAAGAAATGAAGCCTTGCAATGTGGGTGGCTATTTTCCACTGTTACTGCACATGCAAATACAGATACTTGGCAGTACATCAATTCTGAGTCTTAGCTCAACAGTCAGCATAATTTCTAGCATGCTCTTCTATAATACAACTGAATAGCCTCTCTTGTGGCTGGCTACAATTACATTCATTCATCAAACTACCTTATTTCAGACATACATCTGTCTGTGGGTATTCCATTAAATGCCGTGACTATTAAAGCAAAGTGAATATAAACTGAATGGCAAGACTAAACTTAAAATAAAATAATAATATGTGCTTATATTGGTTGATATGTAAAACATTGCTTTATATAACTGTAAAGAAGATATCCTATAATCTGCTTCAAAAGTGTTAAGTGACGATGGAAAAAAGAAATAATGGAAATTAGTGATGGCATGGAATTGGTTTCCATGCTCCTCTGATTGACTCTCTGCAGTATTAATTAGGGTGGTAACTGAACTCTTTAAGAGCTTGATAAAACTTAGTGACACTAATCCCTCATTACAAGATCCTGATTCTCGCATTTCTTTTAACATTCAATTAGTGGAGGACACGAGACGTTAACGCATACATCCAAAATTACAGGATAGAAAGAAAGCATTTATGAACTATAGGTTAAATTTGAATTTTATATTACACTCATGGGTTTCTAATCTTGTCATTTTAAGACATACAATCTGTCACATAGATTATTCTCTGGATTTACATTTCTAATGAAGATCTCTGTAAACAACAAACTGACTGTTTCCACTGATGAGTTTAAAGTGACGATGTTTTGATCTATTTGCCTCCAGCGACCTCTTGACTTGTGTTATAGCTCTGAAGATCTTGAAAGTCCACTTACAACAGTTATGACGCAGTAGCATCATAAAACAATGGTGACGAATGGCCTCCTGTTGAGCTTGAACTTGTGAAAAACTTGTAATATAAAACAGAAGAGGTTCATTACAAGAAATAGGATTTTACTAACAGCATTAATCAGCCTTTAGAAACAGGGACAGGTATGATCTTTGTAGAGAATAAATATCTGCTGAATTCCTGGAGTCATCTTATTTTTTAAAGTTAAGATTTAATTTTCAAATAAAAGCAAATAATAATAATAATAATAATAATAATAATAATAATAATAATAATAATAATAATAATAATAATAATAATAATAATAATAATAATAAAAATCCCAAATATTAGGGCAACCAGTAAATAGTGAAATTGTTGGGGTCTATTTTCAACTTCCTACATGTGTTGCCATATAGACACTAGAATAACATATGTGAAATTAGGTTGCTTACCACTTGACAATAAGAAAAACAGAGGATATGAAAATGTCACACCCAAATCCTGCTTTTAGTCATCTTGTGTATGGAGGACGATTTACACCTCAGTGTTTGTCATTTGTGGAGCATAATTAGCTTTCCCTCTATTGCCTCTAATGTGTCAGACATGCAGACCATAACTGGCACTACCACAACTGGCATCCAAGTGCCTCCTGGACAAGCTCCTCAGAAATCTCAAGAAGCCCTGGATCTGCATCAGATCAAGTGAGTCAGAAGCAGCTTCAGCTTCCAGCTTCAAGAGAGAGGCTCCAAACTGACGAGGCGCCAACACCAACAGTGTTGGTGCAGCCAGAGAATAGCAGAATGGCTACTGGCAGGATGATGCCAAGGCATGTCTACCTTATGTCAGGAGAATAAGAGATCAAATCATATTCATAGCCTCAACTGTGTGAGAGGAAACTGCTCAGAGTCTGAGTCTGCTGTTGTTATAATCTAGTGCACAGCACATTTACAGATGGTTCATCAAGTCTCTCTGTGACAATAATGAGCTAATGTTTTTGTTTTGTTTTTTTAAACAAGCGGCTTGACCTTGGATTATATAATCTTGCATAATAATACAGTCATACAATAGTGAAGGTTTTTTAAAGGGACTTCACACCAGGTAATCCCTGCTATTTGTTTGAGCTTTGTAATGACGTGCGTGCAATAGAGAAACAAAATATTGTAAATGTGCAAACAGAGGATTGAGAGAGTGTCCGACAAAGACAGAGAACACTGGCCTTCAGTATCGCTGCCACACACATGAGGAAAGACAAAGACTCTGAGAAGCCTACATCTGAAAATCCAGTAAGTCCAATATAATTAGGAGAGCCAGTCTTGTCTGTTTGTGGCTGACATAAATGCATCATAGTCATATTCACAGTGCACTTATTGCTCGGCAAAGGAACCCATCACCTCAGAGAGTTAGCCTTTGCCTTTGAGACTGCTCTGTCTGGTCTTGCCTGTCCTAGATGCTTGATTAATAACAGCTGAGACTGAAATTATCCTGGTGAACGCTGCAGGAGCTGCAGCATTATCACACATCTATCATGATCAAAACAGAGTTAGTGAACATGCAAATGGTGATTATTTGTTAAAATGCCCACATTTCCCTTCTTTTTCTTCTAGTTTGGGGCCACATTTTGACAGAAACCTCTTTGATTGAGTTTCCTTCAGCTGCCTATTCAAAGCATGAGATCTTATAATTAAACACTGATGTGTTACGATACCTTCATTTTGAGAGGCAATGATGCTACGAAAGAGTAATCTACAAAGAAAGAGGGACGAGGAACAAAAGATGACCGTAGTGTGTGGCAGAGAATTTTTGTCTACTCTATTCACATGCTTGGAAACACAGGTGCAGAGTAGACTAGAGTCTCTGGGATTGAATGGGTTAAATGCAGGTTGAACATCTGCTCTTGTACGTCTAGTAGGTTTTCTGTGTCACTGCACTAAACTGTATAATAAAAAGCAGTGGAAACCTTAAAGGTATAATGTGTAGGAATTCCCCCCATCTATATCTGAGCGTATTCTTGATGTTGCATTCACGTGAATTCGGGCAGACGTCAGACAGACAACAGACGCTGCATGTAACAGGATAAACAAGTGGTCCACCAGCACGAGGCAAAACAATACAGGCGTGACAATATGTTGTCATGGTGATGTCATATTGTTTACCTGACCCACGTTTTACCGTCTTTCTCTGGTGGAGTAAAATGACATCCGGTTGGTTTGCCGACGGCCGTCTGCCTGACTGCACCTGAATGCAACACCAGTGCCTCCGTCCTTCCTCACACTACACAGTGGTGACAGTTTTAACAGGCCGAGCCCACAGCTCCGCTGAGTTTCTATGGTTACCTACGGTCACGCTGCCACTCAACGTAAAAAATGGCGATGCAACATGGCCGCCTCGGTTCGGTGGGTCGCCCACTTATGTATTTGTAACGACTTGTAACAACTCATTCTAAGGTACAAGAAAGCTTTCATTTGTATGCGGGTGTGATTCGGCTTCAGTGAAATACGTATTTATGAAAGACATTTTTGCCAATAAAAAGCCAAATAAGTTACATACTGGGGCTTTAAACAGTCACAACACAAACATGTAATCAGTAAGGAGTGAGAATCAATATTTTTACATGACTAACACTAACCTGAAACCATTGGCAATAAAACCAACAGTCAGGCCTTGTAAATTGGTAAGAAGATTGGGTTAATAAATGATCCCATATACCACCATGACCCCTAAGATGTCTGGGGCAGGTTACTGGGCAATAATGTAACAAGAATTATGCCCTTACACTATCAGGTATGTCGGCCGCCACAGCTATGTTACATTCCTGGTGCGGACAGTTGATGGATTACATTTAGGATTACAGCCAAACCAAGGGGATTGGCTATGTGCTGTCTGCGCTGTGATTGATCTGCCTAGCTGTGACAGACTGATATCGGAGGCTTGTTTCTCCTCCCTCCCCGGACACCACGCTGTCGGTCCAGATTGATCTCTGCACCAATAGCAAAGGCAAAAAATCTCCACAATCTCACATCTGCAGACTCCTGCAGGAGTTGGCGTTCATGCTCAAGTGCCAAGTCGCCAGCGTCTATACACTCCACTGCCAAATAATCCATTTGTGATAATGACTTACAAAACTGTCCCTTCCCTACTTTATTAAGTGAGACCAACGTGCCAGTCAAGTCCAATACTCAGCCAGACATAATTACGCAGACTGAAGAATTATTCAGTTGCAATCACAGAAAGAGAATGTGAGGAAAAATGGCCGGAGATTTGTGCAAGAAAAGCACAAGAGCAGGAGCAGAGTGGAGAATGTGTGAAATGACTGCACTAAATGACAAGCATTCATGTGACAGTGGGGCGAGGGTGAATCATTCAAGAGGGGATTCCTTTTGCATGGAGACTCAGTGACATCACTGCACCGTGGGCATATTCAAAATGTCTCAACACAACTGCACAAATGCACACGCAGAATATGGGATGTTAGAGGGTGAACGCTATCAGATTCACCACTTGTCTGTGGTCATAATTCATTGTGATAAAACAGCTAAATACGCAGTTCTTAGCAGTTTCTGCTTCACACTCGACCACACACAGGCACAAAGGGAAGAATCCATCATGTATAGTGCTGCACACTGCCAGTGAAATAAAGCTTTTGGCTTTTCACCTTTTATTTCTGACTCTGGAAGATTATCCTCTCTGCTTCTGTACTGTACATGCAGCAGCTGATGCTGTCACACTGTGTAATTCTGTCCACCTTTTCACACTCTGCTCTCCCTTGCCAGCGCTGTCTCTCTCACATCCCAACTTTAAATAAACATCAAATTAGGCCAAGATAAAAGAAGCTGTCAGCCTGTGTTAATGGGATAGATATTTTCTCATCACATACCCATGAGTGGTAAAATATAGCAAGTAATGTCATGTGGGGCATCAAGTGTGTGTGTGTGTGTGTGTGTGTGTGTGTGTGTGTGTGTGTGTGTGTGTGTGTGTGTGTGTGTGTGTGTATGAGGTGAAATCAAAGTCAAAACAACTGGAAAGACGCACAGCGACGTGTGTGTGCACGCATGGTTACTTTGTTACGCGTGCGTGCGTGCGTGCGTTGTTACGCGCAGGTTGTATTTCACGCGTGACAAAAGCGGCGTACGTATGAAGCAGCGTGTGCACGTCTGTCAGTCACTGTTTGACAAATTATGTTACGCGTTCACACGTACGTGCGTTCGCAGATGTTGTTGCTGCGCAGCAGGAAGTTGATCTGCACCGTGCGCACCACTCCGCGTAACTTGACGTGTAATGTAGTTGGCCTTTTCATTTTAGTCAACCAGGGGAGGCAGCAGTGAGCCAGACTTTGCCTGCCGGACGAGAAGAAGAAGCAGCAGAAGGAGGAGAAAAAGGAGAAGGAAAAGGAGAAAGGAAAAGACCAATACATCCATGCATGCTGTGGGTGCTGGAGGTTCCCGAAAGTGCGAATGAAATGGATATTCAGAAGAGAAAAAAAACAGATTTTTAGCTATAACTTTGTAACCATTCAAGGCAGCTGACGACCTATGGGCTTATACTTTTTTCGTTTTGACGAAGATTTTTTCAGCTTGTAGTTGCTGTCGTGGTTGTTGTTTTTTTTCATTATTGTGGTAACGTTTGCTGCATTATTTTAATCATTAACGTTATATTTATTCGGTTAATGTGTATTTCGTTTGTTAGTTATTACGAAGATTGCTCAGAGTTCCATCGTTGCTATGGTTACAGTGAACGATCAGCTGATTTCATTGTGACTGACGTAGCTTCCGGCAAGTCCGACATCGTCTCACCGACAGGCAGCCCCCGTTCAGGTAAACAAACAACATGGAAAAGTGTGATTAAATAATTAACAGTTAAAGCTATTTTACCTCCAAAAACAGCCAGTGTCGTCAACCACTAACTGTTTGTGGTTGATCAAAGTTGTTAAACTGGCTGACTTTACTAGCTGCACTGTTTGATGTAGATTTTAATGATTAGGCTAACGTTAACATAGCTAGGCTAACATTAATGCTACATGCCAGCCCTCACTGTACTTTTCTCACTGTTTTACAGGTTACAGATAATACAGTGGCTACAGCTGAAGTTGAGTTCGATGAGACGCTCAGTAAAACGAAGAGCCTGACACAAAGGTAATTTAAATATCTTATTCCATGCATGGGGATCAGATATTATGATGCATTTGTGCAGGAAGTCTGTGTGGTTAACTGCATTACTTTGATTATATTGTGTGTTTTTTTTTTAGGTCAAAAAAGAGGACAAAGGCATCAGACCTGCCACGATGGCGAAAACGTGATGATCATCTCTGTGTCCTTGAGGAGAACGGTGTGGAGATGCTTGATGAACAAGAGCCAGGATTTGGTATGTAATTGTGCATCATTATTCTAATTTTGGTAGAAAAACATCATGTTAGGATTTCTATGCGGATGTACCAGTCCAAGAAGCTTTCTGAAGTCTGTAGTAGTTGTAGTCGTAGGCCTGCACACCTCAACATCACCATAATACTTCATTTAGAATGTGATTTTCACAGGGCCTGATTTAAGCCACAGTACCACCTTAAATTAGCTCAGTGCAGCATCACACCGGTGCTCTTACCAATCATATTTCCAACACACGCAACATAACACCACCTGAGAACTCTCTCCTAAACTTCATATGGATGCTGGCAGAAAATGGAGTATGCCAGGGTGGGCTGGCTTATGCAATATTTACAATTACCACCTTTTAATTCTACATATAAGTGTATTTTCAATTATTCTGTCAACAGACTGGCAATGTGTGTTTGAACACCGTTTTACCAGAGTTTTATGGAGTGGGTGGGTGATAAGCTCCTTCAAGGTGGACAAGTTGTGCGCAGAATAGAGGATGATACATGTTGGAAATTCCCACGGGTCACGTGATTCCCGCGTCATCTTTCAGTGAGCCAAAACTATTTTGGCTTGCGTTAGTTAGTTAAATGGGGAGTGGGTGCAGGAGACACACAATAACAACAAAATGCAACATTTTTGCAACATGTTTGGGTTCATTCAACTGAGATGGACATAAATGGACATGGTGTGACCAGTGTACTGTTTTTATTTTTTATTTTCTCCAGCTCTGAGGAAGGGGGCTACTTTGACGGGTGCTTCTCTGCAATGATGATGACTTCCAAATGAGGGCCAAGCATGTGCAGTAAGTGTTTTTGTGTATTTTCCACATAGATTCTCATTGAACTTCTTGTACTACTTGAAAGTTTATTTTTAAAATAACATTAGAAACTTTTTGTCTATGTAGGCACCAGGAAAGGGCATCTGTGGTCGGTCTCAGCTGAATGCAGCAAAGGTGAGGACAACGAGGAGGAGTCGCTCCAGCCTTGATGAGCAGGTGTGTATCATATAAGAGTTATGCCATCATGGCATTATTCTTTGTGCTCTAAATATGTACAGGCAAGTACCGTATAATAACATTCTTATTCTTGTTGATAGTCCTCAACTACATTCTCCTAAATCTATGCAACCAACATGTTTCACTGTTTAAGCTGACACACTATACTCTTCTCTACAAGTTATTTTGCACTTCATCTATTCACAACTGTACTACACTTGAATGGAAATCAGTGTAATTGATTAAGGTTTCACTAACTCACTTTCACAGACTAACAAAAACCCAGTTGAATTAACCTATCTATTGGGCTCTTTTGGTTTTGTTCTGTTTGTTTGTTTTTTGAAAGAAGACAATAAGAGTTTAACTGCAATTTTACTTACTACTTTTTGTGTGACTGTTAATATATTTTCACCATCAGTCCAACAATTACTGTTATTAATGCTGTATGCAATCCTACAGGGGAGAGATCTTCGCATATCCCATGTTCTCAAGTCCTCCAGTCTTCTGTATGGACGTAGTTGGCAAGTACTGGTCCTAATACAGCCTGAATACAGCCACCTGACCACCATGACGTCCTTGTTGTCTGTGCTTTATGCCAAGGCATATGGCATCAAGTGAGAGGTAACTGTAACTGTTTCAGCACTTGCAGCTGACTGACACTATACTCTTCTCTCCAAGTTATTTAGTACTTTATCTGTTAACAACAAGATCTTGTATACAGGGATGCACATGTACAGGCAGGCAGGTGTATATGCATTCACACACATCCATTATGTAGATAGCATCACTAACATTAAGAATTGCTCAAAAATTATTAGTATAAGTCTTTTCTAAGTATTAATATTTGTATTCACGTCATTCATGGATGTCTCTATCAAAACAAGTGTTTTAGTCATTTCAGTAATTTAGCTTTTTGTGCTTTTATGCTAAACTTACAAACTTTCACTCATTTCCAGACTGTGACGTCCACATAAACCTGTAGAGCTTCCCTTATTCCAAGATTGTGGGGCAAAGGATTATTAAAGTAAGTTGTCCTTGTGGTGGTTGTTGTTTCTGTTGTTTTTAGTGGAATACTGTTTACTAGTGTGCAGATATTACAAGGGCTTCTACCAACACTTCTCATCTTTTCAGGGTTTTATATAGGCTACATGAACCATTTAATATACACATTCACCAGAGGAGAATTGGGCAAGTTGAGCATAGGAGCATCTAAGTTGATGCCGACCCCCACCAGCTCCCACCTCCCCCTTTACTTCATATTCCACCTGTCCAGGTGGCAGGTGAACACAAACTGCAGGGACCTGCTGACCAACTCACTGAGCTTCGGGGAGTTTTGTGATTACATTGCATCTTGGGAAGAATCCTTCATCTTTCTCTTTTAAAGTAATACATGGCTCACCATAAACAGCAGCTTGTTTTCAGCAGTGTACTTATTGTAATCATAAACATCCAGAATCCTGATTCAGTAATCAGGACAAGTAAAGACAAAATACATTCATTTAGGAGCGTCAAGTGAACAGATGCCCCATATGTAGAGGCTACAGTCCTCACTGCAGGCGGCCCCGGTTCGAATCCCGCATCGGGCAGTCCTTTCCTGCATGTCATTCCCCCTCTCTCTCCCCATTTCCTGTCTCTCTCAACTGAACTAAAAAAAGGAAAAATATAAAAATACATTGATGTAGTGTATGGGGCAGGTGGCACAATGTACCCCACAGTTACCATATTGACTTTATTACTTCCCATATGCAAAAAGGTTCAACTGATGCATACTACACATTTATAATCATCTCTTTTGGTCTAAACACAATTCTCATGAAACTTGTGATTGACAAAAATTCACTTTCGAGAGTAAAAATGGTTTTTCGGACCAGGGGCAACCTGTAAAGCTCTAGTGAACTCCATGTCCAAGACAGTTGAGGCTGTGATGAAAAATGACATTTTGGGCACAATTTGGACATTTTCACCAGTGGTTCAGACATGAATAGCTGTATCAAAAACAGAAAAAAGTGCAGGCACTCAAAATAAAGGGTTTTTAACTTTTTCAAACCAACCGGAGTGCCTGCACTTTTTTCTGTTTTTGATCTGTTACCCTTTGCAAGAGCACCGGTGGTTTGAGGGACACCAGCAGCGCTCCTGTGATCCTGTTATTAATAGCTGTATGTTGAGTTATTTTGAGGGGACAGCAAATTTACACTGTTATACAAGCTGTACACTGACTACTTTACATTGTATGAAAGTGTCATGTCTACAGTGTTGTCCCATTAAAAGATACAATAAATATTTACAAAAATGTGAGGGGTGTACTCAATCTGTGAGATACTGTATGCGATCCTTAAACCCAAATCATGATTGGGAACTTTTACATTATAGTTTAACAGCAGATCCACTCAGACACATGTCACACTGGTGAAAAGCACCTGTAGAACTGAGTTTTGAGAGCCTACAAAACTAGTGTTGCCTGTAACGTTGTGTCTGGTTTTCACCATTTTATATACACTAAGCTTGTCCTTTTTCACGTCAGGTGTGTTGTTGAGACAGGGCTAAACCAGAGTTCGACAAGAGTTGCCAGTTTCTGATTCTACACCAGAACACAGCAGAGTGGTCAAGGCCTGAAGACCGACCCAGTTACACCTGCAGCGAGCAGACAGAGGAAGAGGAGTGTGAGATCCACGGGGAAAGGAGAAAAAAGAGAGCGACAGCTGTCGTCAACAGACGGGCATTGACTGTCGGACTAAGTGAAATGTGAGTTTATACTCTGCCCTAGGGATGTAATGGTATTAAAATCTACAGTATTTGCGTCATTTCATTCTCTACATGTCCACAATAATATTGAGACACTATTGTTATTGTGATATTGCGGTATTACCATTACCGTTACATCCCTACTCTGCCCCCGTTGTGGGAGTAGTGATCCCTGGCCGTGGAAAGTTATTGTGAATGTGTGTAAAAAGTACAGTGACTGAAGTCTCTCCCCCCACATAACAGCGTACAAGGCCGACGCCCGAGGATGGTGTGACAGCAGTGGTGCCAAGCGACGAGAGTGGTGTTGGCCCGAGGTGACGGTGAACAGTTGATACTCTGCCCCATCATGTGAGTAACAATCTTAGGACGTAAATGAAGTGGCGTGTTGGGTGTAAATGCAGTGACTGCCATCTTGTTTCCCTCACAGCTTCCGAGTCTGCGCCCGGCAGAGGACAGTGTGCAAGTGGAAGACCAGCGGTGGACGTGGAGGATCGGTGTTGCCAAGCTACCACAATTACGGACTCCTTCCCCCCACACCCCATTTTATAATTTCTGTGAATAAATATTGTTTTAAATGCTCTTTACAGTCTCCAAGCACTTTCTTGGTTTTAAACAGCCCCTCGCACTTACAGAGCTTGTTTTGATTGAAAACATATTTTAAATTACACATAACTTTTGCTAGCTGGGTCTATATAGACATGTTATATAGTTTTATTATTAGATTTAGGCTAAATGAAAACGCAGACACAAATTTAGTAGCTTAGATACAGTAAGTGTGAGCATTAATATGAATATTAATAAATTGCAACACACATTTGTATCAACAGATATTTCCTTAATTGTTATTTTGATGGTGGAGAGTCTTGTCTAGTGTGTAACATGTCCAAAACAACCCATTGGTCTTCTACCAATCACCATGAAGGCTATAGAATATAAGTTACACCTCATTCCCTTGTGGATTGGGTCAGCTGGAAGAAAGCACTCCCATCAGGATCAAATCTTGTTTTTTATTATAGGATACAGTTGATCAGTCACAACAGCATAATTGATAAGTGAATCCTCTAAGCCAGGCCAGGCCACAAAAACCATGAGGTCATTTAAATGCCATGCCACCACTAACGTCTACTCTTTATTAAGTGTGAGTTATGCTTACCAAGATTAAGTACACTTTGTTTAGTTGTTAATTGATCTGAATATTTGAGTTGTGTGGGTTGTGGACTAATATTTTGCTGTTCTTTCCTTTTCCTTTTCATCAGAAACCAACCAGCTAAACAATAAATACGATGAACTGGATCCCCTGTGTTTGTGGCATTGTTTTAAACAACCCATTGCGTTGATCCACCATAATCCCTCACACACCCAGTCAATATTTTACAACATGCTTTGAGTCAACTGATTAAGGTTACTGCTACGATTTGGACAAATTCAGTTAATTTTGAGGCCATACAGGCATTGATTTCAGAAGTCCCTCTGTAACCTTTCACACAATTCCCAATGTTAAGTTATAGAAAAGGTGCATCAATCAAGAAATAAACTTGCTAGATGAAATGTCAAGCGTGTGATCTGCTGCAACTCAATTTCCCTACGGGGACAAATAAATTACTACTACTAGTACTACTGCTTAGCCTTACATAGAACAGCAGTCCTGCCTATGAGCACAGTCAGATTGTTTGAAACGGCCCTGTACGGCCTCTGCCTAAAGAGTTGTGTGATGGAAAATTCTGGTATTTAAACAGAACTTCTCCTCACCTTGTGATATGTGTTGCTCAGCTGTGAGCCAGGCTCATTCCTTACTGAATGGATAGAAAACTTTTTGCCACCACAAAAGACCCATGAGATAATTATATTAGGACAGGAGGAGGCTCAGTGATGTCATGTCTTTTTATGCTCCATGGTTGACACTGATTCTGCATATTTCAATTTCAACCTTCCTGATGGCTCGACAGTTTTGTTACAGTACCTATATAATTATTAATAAAGTGTAAAAAAAAAAAAAAAAAAAAATCGGCCGGGACAGTGTTGCAGCCTCTGTGCAGCTATTCAGGTGCACAAACCTAACGCACATCTCCAGCTGGGTCCGTGTACGTTTCGTTAGTTTGATTTTTCCTTAAACCAAACTGTCAGAAAACGAAAGTCAGCTGGTAATTTGGTTTTCCGTTTCAAATCAAAAACCAAAAAAACCACAATTCAGGCTGTTTTTTTTGTTTTTTTGTTTTTTGTTTTTACAACGAAAAATTTTTGATTGCCTTTTCGATTTTGATCTTAAACAACACATTAACGCCGATGACAGACCGGAAGTGTCGGAACTTCAAAATAAAATCCCAGTGAATTGCGTTATAGCCACAGACTGTTGATTAATGGCCTATAAAATCTTTTTTTCTTTCTTTGTAAATGTTGTGTTTTGAGCACATGGATACATTTTCACAGCTGTGTTTATTTTTACATATGAGTGACAAGCTGATCGTTAATTAGTTAATCTTCCTCATCTCCTCGCTGCCTGGCTCTCTGTCTCCGCTGCTGTAGCGCTTCGCTTGCTTCCATTCAGTCAGATCATGTTCACAGCGTGTTCTGCGGCCCGTCTCCGGTCCCAACCGGGCTCCGGACAGGCTGTCCCTCTCTGAAGCAGAGGGTGAGGTGGTCAGCTTCACTCCTGCATTAACGCCGATGACAGCCTGGAAGTGTCTGAACTTCAAAATAAAAGCCCAGTGAATTGAGTTATAGCCACTGTACTGTAGCCTATATTAATAGCCTATGAAATAGATAGTTTTTAATTTAATTTTATATGGCTTGAACGCCATTATATGAGACCAGGCTATTAATTGAATACTGACTGATTGTTTTATTTGAGGAATATAGCTATATTACGATCTGCTGCAGTAACGTTCGCCACCCTATGGAATAATGCTGCATGGGGCTGGGTGATAGACCAGCTCTTCTCAGAGACTCAACCCGACCCTGAGGTCTCCAACCCCGGGCATATTTGGCAGGTGGCAGCGGCCCCTTTATGGTTCTTTTCTACTCTTTTCAGTCACATGGGATCCAGTCCCAGACCTCGGCTACAGTCCGGGATTTCATCAGGCTCCCTTCCCGGCACAGGGCACTCTAATCGGCAGCTTAGATGAGGGGAATCGCCGTGCGTAATGGTCGCGCGTAATGACAGCTCCTCGCCGGTGAAACACAATAAACTGCGCTACGTTTGTCTCATGGCACGGTGGAGCCTACACAGAGGTACACAAACAGGTGGATCAGGAGAACGAGCGAGGAGAACAGTACATGAGGAAGATTAGTTAACGATCAGCTTGTGTGAAAAAATAAACACAGCTGTGAAAATGTACAACAAAAAACAACTTTGTTTTTCTGTTATTCTGTTTTAAAACAAAAACAGAATAACGTGGAAAATTAAGTATTTGACTTTTCTATTGTCTTGTTATTATGATATTTGGAAACTTCGCTCCACAGCGGCCAGGTCCCGGAGCAACTCTCTCCACACCCCCCGCTTGCGTCCGCCCCCCCCCCGGCCGGAGCTCCGTGGTCCATATGCCATCCCTGCAGTGCACCAGAGTTCCCCGGGTCACGCTGCTGATCCGCCCCGCGGAGCAGGCAGCTCGCAGCGGCCTCTTCCTACAGCGGATCGCTCCGTCCCGGACCGGGGAGCGACGTCGCCGCAGCCGCCACTGCCGCTGTGAGCTGCCTGGTCAGCGGGGCGGAGCAGCAGCTTGACCCGGGGATGGCGACCACGGTCCACAGCGGCTCAGACGCAAGGTGTGGAGAGAGTGGCTCCGGCCGGCCGCTGTGGCCAGCTGGGACACAGATTATTCTCTCTGTCTTCATTGAACAAATAAATCATGTCATGCAACAGCCTATAGGCTATATCTGTATCTCGTATTGGATCGATTGCACCATCTACTGGATGAAAATGAAAATGCAACACAGAACAACTAAGTTACACTACGCGTCACGTTACGCGTAGTGGTGCACACCGGGCAGATCAACTTCCGGCTGCGCAGCAATAGAGTCTGCGACCGCACGCACGTGTGAACGCGTAACAACATTAGTCAAACAGTGACAGACAGACGTGCACAATCTGCTTCATACGAACGCAGCTTCTTGTCACGCGTGACACAGTTTGCGCACGTCGTTTCCGCGTACGCGTGAGCGCCTGACAAAAATGTTCAATCAGCTTCACGCGAGCGTTAATGCGTGCGTTTGCTGAAAAACGCATGAATGTTACACGTGGTCACTACGCGTAGTGTGATTACCGGCGTGCAGCAGCCATCACGCGTGAACGTGCGCGTGAACGGGGGGCCATTATAAGTCAATGAGGAAACTACATTACACGTCAGGCGCTGTCTGCTGCACAGGCGTCAAAGCACGCGGGTGTGACACGTCCAGTTGATAGCTGCGCACGTAATATGACACGATTGTACCGGCATAGTGTGTGTGTGTGTGTGTGTGTGTGTGTGTGTGTGTGTGTGTGTGTGTGTGTGTGTGTGTGTGTGTGCTATAGTACGTACAGCGCCGGTCAACGGCATCATATTTTCAGAGCTGATTGTGCACAGTGTGCTAACAGGTCTCTGGGGAGCAACTTGATAGGCTGTGAAGGAAAATTCAGACTCTGACCCTGTCACATGAACTGCTACTTTGTAGTGAAACTCTTCAGGTCATGACTAGTGTTGATAGCAATGCCACAATGAGCCCCAGCCTCAGTCTCATGGGAGTCGGCCTGCCCTGCCCTGTGGGCAGTTCTGGCTCCAATTACCCTGGCCAATGTGCCGTGGAACTGTGTCAGTCTGAATTATACATGGCCTTTGTTCATCCTTAACCCAAGAGCACTGGAGACAGCAGTGGATCATGTTTACACTCATCCCTCCTTTTAAACATTTATGAACCTAATTGGTGTCTTAAAAAACAGAGAAACGGACAAAAAAAAGAAGGATGGAGATTGTTATATATGCGTGTGTCTAAATACTTTGCAGCTCTACATCACCGCTTCCCTGCATATTCTGTCTACGAAAGAATTACATCTTGTGGTGCACTTAGGAGACAAAACAGTGCCACGAGGAAAGGGATCTGTTTTTCTATCCAAAAAAAAAAAGTCCAGAATTTGCTGCATCTTCCACCCACTCATCATCCTGACCTGCAGTAATCAAAGTTATGCAAACAGAAAAGTGTGCTGCTTTGTGAACTCAAGAAAATCACAGGGGAAATCAAGATGTGAAAAATGGAAAGGGAATTGGGTTTACACATGGCCACCACAGAGGGAACCATAGAGATCTCAGAGAGACTCAATTTTAATAGAAGTGAATATTCTTAATGATCCATCCACCTTTCTTTTTTTTTTAATCATATTAAAATTCTGCTCAGCTATGCTTCTGCTGCCACATTTTACACTTGGCTGAGTATTGCTGTTTTTAAATTCAATCAGAATGACACCATATTATAGGGCAGCCTCCTTCTGATCATAGTTAAAAAGTAAAACCAATCTGTAATGCACTATATGCTTTTGTTGGAGTGAATATAAAAGAATTAATTTATCATTTTGTACTAATAAAAATACACAGTATGGGCTGACATTGTGCAAGGGACAATAAACACTACTCACAGAAAGCAGATTCAGACTGACATCTTTGAGTATACACAAACTTTGTCATTATGTCAGTTTGCACATAGTGTTACAATAATTGTGTAGTGTGGAGGTCTCTTTAACATCTGTTGTATGATGAACAGACATACTGTAAGGATGCAACACCCACACACATGCAGCTGAAACAGTGATTTGTGTCACTCTAATTGGTTTTCTCCACGATGAATGAGATATTAAGTTGAAACTCCCACACTGATGACGGCTGTTAAAGATGATACATATTGAAAAGCTTATCAAGTCAACCTCATTCATTAATGAGTGTCCATCTGTTATTGTGTAATACGACGTTGCACAGAATAGGTCATTGCATTTTTTCCCCCCGTGATCGAGAGCTCAGTCATTATGTTAATTAGGTCTGGCAGTGCGATGCCTGCATGTGAGAACTGGCCTTGTTTGTAAATCCAACACGCTACACGCCTCCCTGCTAGCTTGTGTTTGCTCAACTGTAGAAATGCGATCCACAGAGAGTCGGTGTGACACAACTGTACTCACAGCAAGTCCATGACGGCAAACGATGGTCAAATGTCAAAACCAGGGGCTCTAAGTGGCGAGTGTTAAGCACCTCTTATCTTGACTATGTGATTGATTAACATAGCATAACAGTGGTGCTGAGAGTAGGATTTTCCCTTTAAGCTCTCTCTCTCACAAACACACACACGTTGCCACAAAGAATGTAATTCTTAGCTGTGTGTTCTTCTATCAGTAGACTCTGCTAGCCGTGCGTCACACTGCATTTTAAAGTACTGTAGTAAGAAAAACAAAAACTATATTATACAAGGAGTGGGACAAAGATTTGTTTTGGACATTATTAGTTATAGGAAACTAGTTTATCTCCTCACTAAACTGTTACAAAACTCATTTGGGTAACACTTTACCTGTGTTTATGGTTCACAATTATAATATTTGGTGTCGCTAAATCTAAACTGTGTTCAGTGTCTCACTCTCCACTCTTTCTTTTGAACCTAGCCCAAATAATAACTGTGTAGCTAACTGTTAGTACCTAAACTGTACCTAAATAGGGTAGTTAGTTAAATTAGTTAGTACATTATTAAGCATTAAGCATTAATTAACTGTTTACAGATATATTAACAATCGTTATTATGTATTACTTAGGATTAGGAAACACATTAATGAATGTAGCCTATTAGTAAGCAGTTAATTAATGTTTACTACTCAAAGTTAGTTAATAAATGTTGGGACCCCCTCGAAAATGAGATGTTGCATCTCAAGGGGCTATCCCTCAATAAATTCAATTCAATAAATTAAGTAATAATAACAGTTGAATAATGTAATTAGTTATCATCATGTATGCATTACTCAGCATTAATTAACACATTAGTTTATATATTAATGCTTAATGTACTAACTAACGTTAATTAAGGGACCCTTATTGTAAAGTGTTACCCTCATTTGTATTGCCGGAGAAAAGAGAAGCCCAAGACCCAAAATAATCATTATTCCTTTTGCTAAAATCAGTCTTGGAGCATTATTAGCATTACAAAAAAAGTACATTCCATACACCTTGTGGCAAAAGAAAAGATAAAAAATTATACAAAAGACCAAATGCAGACCACTGGAGATGCTCCATACAAATGAGCACGTATGTGTGTGTGTGGGGGTGTGTGGGTGTGTGTGCGTACGTGTGTGTGTCCGCTGTTCAAGCCAGTGGACTTTTCTCTGGGGTCATGAGCAAACACCCACTGATGGGTCTGTAAGAGCTGCATATGAGGTGAGATATGCATTACTAACTCAGTCTGGGAGTGTGTATACTCTGGGGCCAGTTGGCAGCCATGCTGGGAGCTTGGCTCGGCCCTTGGCGTCTCCTTTGTTGTTGATGTCTGCCTGGCCAGCACTGCTGATGCAATTCATTATGCCTCGCAGATGACAACACTTAGACCCCCGTGATTAATGCATGTGCAGCCTGCATTAGGTATTCTTGCCATTTTTATCAACATGGCTTTCTCACGGGGCTTTTACTTGTCTGTTTTTTGGGGCAAATGTAAAAAAAAGACCAGAGGGAATGTAAAAGCGGTATCAATAGCCTGGTACACTGTGGCCTAAATGTATATTGGGAGTTTTTGTGAGGAGTCAGCAGTTTGCAACAGTCAGCTAGTTATACTAGAGCATCCTGAAGTTAAGTTTCTTCTCCAGTTGGATCACAATAAGGATCCAGCTTCGACTGTATGTTTCCACTATGTGTTTTAATTACAGGATATCCATATGAGTAGCTTTGACGTCTGATTAGTTGTGTTGCATTGGTTTCCATCTTCTCTTATAATCCCTTCTCACATCTGAAAAGAAGATCATACCTTGAGTGAGAAGAACATTTGGGCCACTGCTTTGATTCACGCCCAGAACAACCTTGGAACAGTGACAGATATGAATGTTCCCCGTCCTTATCTGTGCTCCTTTATACATCACCCTGCACCTGAACATAATGTACTGCAGATATAAACAGAATTATGTTTTTAAAATATACCTTGTTCATGACACAAATCTGAGAGGCACATTCATATTAAATTCTCAGATTAAGCCAAAAATCGTGTAATACGTCAAATCCACACTCTGATCTAAAAATGATAACAGCACGACTTACTAGTCATGTGTGGCTGAACTGTCAGATCTGTTTATTTTTGCCTCCCCGGCTCCCACGTGCTGGCTTGCACTCATGAGATAACTGCTGTCTGTGTCCTTTTGTAAGGACATTAATAAACATATGACTGACCTTCAGTAAAACATTTCTGGCTCCCTCTGAACAAAACATAATTATGATGATTTGTCTTGAAATAAACGGCTTCTGACAGTTGTTTTAGATATTGTCTGCTGAAAACTGGAAGATATCAACAGAGATTTGGACAATTGTACATTGTGTTTCATGCAGGAATTTTTGCAACCCCTGTCAGAAGACAGTAGCTCTGGTTGCAGGGCCAATCAAGTCCACGTAACCGGATCTTACCCACAGTATAATTATTCTACAGGGACGTGGCGATCCCCTTCACCTCCTGGTGTTTGTCAAATCTGCATGCACACACAGAGATTGCCTCACACACACTCAAACACGCCAAAACTTCAGCCCTGTTATCTAACTCAACCCTCCAGGCTGAATCACAGTGGTAGACTGTCCATAGTATATGGGCCTAAAAATTCACATGGACAGAGTGTACAACACAGATGTGAAAGGGTTTGACTTCCATCGGTGTAGAAAACAAAATCCTTAAAAAAAATATTGTTGAATTACACTGTTCACCAAATGGCAAGTATTACATAAATATTATATAAATAAAAGCTGCAAATTGATCGATCTGACTACCACGCAAGAAACAGGTCAAGGCTTGGTTTATAAGCATGCTGAAATGTGGAAACAGAAAAACTGCAGGCTGAAATTCTTAATGTGAATTGATTCTTTATTCATTTTATCATTTTCTATAATACTGCATTTTGAGTTGGTGCCTAATTCTGAGTTTTGAGATTTAATCAAATGTGTAAACAAAACATCCTTGTAGTTTTCACTTTCAAACAACAGCTATTGTCTCATATTACACACGCTGTCTCACACATTATAAGCTATGGGGGTGGAGAATGAAACAGATAAAATTAGAACAAGGGAGAGGGAGGGGGGTTCCCTCTCCTACAGGGAAAACATAAATAGACCAGAGAAGTGTTATGGAAATGGATTTGCTATAACGCTGTTGTATGTTGTGCTCTGATAGGCTTTATTTGGGTCAGCCATATGGAAAACAAATGTCTCTTCAATGCTCGCTACTTACCATTCGGCAGCTTGTGACTGTTCTCCATTAGCCATGTGAACAGGTTGGCAAAGTTGCAATTGCACACCCAGGGGTTGCCCTCTAGCCTCACCAGTCGCAGGGAGGGCAACTGACTCAGTGCCCCCACCTTTAGGGTAGACAGTGCATTACGCTCCAGTTCCAGTTCTCTCAGAGAGGTGAGACCCAGGAAAGCATCCTCGCTCACCATGCTCAGATATGGGTTGTTGCCCAGTCGTAGTTTAATCAAGCTACGGGACTCCCCGAACGTTCCCTTGGGGATTTCAGTCAGATTGTTGCTGCCCAGGTCCAGGAACACCAGCCTGGATGAGGTGCTGAGTGTCCCCGGCTCGATGTGGGAGAGGGAGTTGTTCCGCAGGTCCAGGTAGACCAAGTCACTGTACAGAACCAGGAAGTCCGAGGGGATGCGGGGTATCCAGTTGTCGGCCAGCAAAAGCCTGCGCACGTCCAAGGGGATGTCATCGGGTAGACGGGTCAGCCCGCGGCCGCTGCAGTCCACGGTGTGAGGGTCTGGGCACAGGCAGGTTGCTGGGCAGTTTTCCCCCCGGGTCCATGAGACAGAGGACAGCAAGATGAGGATAGGTTGGAGCCAGAAGACACATGGCAACATGGTCAAGGGGGTGAAATGAATTAGGAGGAAAAGAGGCTCGGGGTCAGGGTGAGTAGGATAGGGCGGGCGGGGGTAGAGAACAAGAGGGTGAGGGTCACAGGGCAGGAGATCAGGAGGACAAGGGAAGGGAAGGGGAAAGTGAAAGGGGGTGGAAGGGGATCAATCCTCGTGAAGGGACATCCTGCTGTCGCGGCTCAGGAACTGTGGGGCGGCAGAGCAGCAGCGGAGAGAAGTGTTTTCCAGGAGAACATGTAGCAAGCTGCTGGGATAGAGAAGCAGACTGGCTGCTTTGAAAGAAAGAGCAGAGAGAGGTAGTAGAGATAGTAAGCAGCGGGGAGCGGGAGAGCAAGAAAGACGGAGCTTAACAGAGAGGGGAGGGTGGCTTAAGAGAGGTAAATAGACACGAGCGAGCCGGGAGTGATGAGAAGCTGGGGGCACAGACAGGGGGGAGGGGGGTTGAGGAGGGGGCTCGGTCCGCCACGCTACCCCACAGTAGATCTGGCAGCAGTGACAGACAAAGGCAATAAGGTCTCTGACACAAAAGGATATACGAAGCAGTGGCTCAAGCATGGCAAGCAGAGAGTATCATCGTTGCATCCCTCCATTAGTCCCAGGTCTCAGCGGAGAAAAAGCTGGCGCTCTGAAACGAGAGAGGGAGAAGCTCGCAGACCATCACTGAAGTGTGTGTGGTATTAGTCCTCCTCTATCTCCCAGTGCCCTGCAACCTGCTGTGAGAGACACAGCACAGCTGAGTGGTAAAAGCTCTCTCCTCCAGCACCGTATATCAAGCCTCAGTGGCTGTGGAGGGGGGGGGGAGAATCCAAATGTCCAGAGAGGAGATTCATGGACGTGGATCGTAGCGCTGGGCTGCACACAGCCATGCCAAGCCAATGTCTGCCTCTGCATCTACCATGGTTTATCTCATGCCTCTCCCCTCTCCTTATTTCCAAGGGAGGCGTGTCTGAACCACGCTGTCAACATGTGATGTCACTTCCTATAGTGTGAAGAAATGACAGTCAGTTGGAATCTGAAACGTTATTCACAATACAGCAATGGTGATTTATTTTTACATGTATTCAGCTGAGAATCCTTAAACAAAATATTAACAAAAAAATGAGGCCAATTATATTGAGACATTATAAGTTCTACTTGCCCTTCATACATTTTTAATTAGTCCTTTCTCTTGCTTTGTAAGCCTTTGACAATAACATGTCATTGCTTTGTCAGTGAGTCTCGGTGGTTTGATGATTTTAGAGAATATCTCGTTCAAACACAACCTGTCCTTTGGAGAAACTTCATTAATTGTGTATACAAATGGAAAGCTGTGACCTTTCAAATTATACAGCATTAGCCTTTACTCGATTATTCTGTTATTCCCACAAAGACAGCAGTAGCAAACCGTGCTTTGGTGTGGAATAAAAAAGTCCCACAGCAGATCACCTGTCCACTTGAAAAATGTGTGTTATATTGATTCTGTCGCCTTTTCAATTGAATTTTTCAATGACCACAATATTCTGGACTGTGCGGAGGCGTCATGTGTCTCAAACTTTAATGGAGAGCAGACCATTAATTCAGAAAGTGTACTGAAGGCAATTAGACCCAGGTAAATGCAATTAGACCAAGGTTGTTGCAGGAGGAGGGTGAATTAGACCTGGTGGGATGAGGTTGGCATGAAATTTCAAAGGAAATACCACTGTCATGGATAGTTAATCGTGTATTTCCAAGAAGATAACAGATTGGCAGTGCAAATTTAATACATTAATACATTTACTCAGGTATTCACAGGGATGAAATTGCACATACAAACACCACCTAATGATAACCCAGCACTTGGCAATAGCATCTAACTCACTTCATCACAGGTAATCTAATAATACCACTCCTCGCTCGAGGCGTTCACTGAAGTCAGATGAATCTGCAGCATCACCCGTGATGTTGACTTGGTGCCATGGGGAAGGGAAGCAGCTCTTTCATCCAAAAAAGAAAAAAAAACTAGGAGACTTTGATCACAGTCAGCGTTTATCAGCTGGAGAGCATTAAAAGCTGAGGCAGCTTCAGTTGGTTCCAAGGATACACATTTCAACTTTACATGATCCAGTGATAATTCAGTTAAGTGCAGCTGCTGTATACATAATACTTATTTGCTGTCTCAGGGATGTTTAATAAAAGAGCCTCTGCAATATAAAGCAAAGCAAATTCACAAAAGCTGTTATTGCCTATTCAATTCCCTACTTACAGTGAATCTAAAAAGAAAACCACACACACAGCTTTATTTTCTCTTATTGATTTTGGTTTTATTGTTGTTGTACAGTAACACTTGACTTTAACAACCATTTAGCTTTTAGAAGTAGTACACAAACTTAAATGTTTAAAACAGACTCTAATGTCAGAACTACATCCTATATCTACACAGCACAGCTAGCTACTTGCAGCTATAGCAAGTTATAAATGGACAATTAATTAAATATGGACCATATATTCTGTAATAAGCTACTAAATTCTAAAGAATGGTGGTAAAAGTGAGCTATTACCATCTGATAATGTCATACTTTATTATTTTGCTTATTTATTCTTGTCTTTATGTCATGTGATAGGCAAAAAAGTTACAACAATTTCACATATCTGAATTGCTATCAGCATAGCACAGACCAGACAGAACATGCTGTGTGCTGCCTATGATATGAGCCTTACCCCCCCCCCCCCCCCCCCCCCCCTATTTTGCCTTTTAATTGTTTTTTTTGTTTGTTTTTTACTCAGTTTGATGCTTTCTCGTAGCTTGCTGCTGCCTCGTTGACCAGGCAAAGATTGTTTAATGACACCTGTTCAAATTGTTCAGTCTCTTGTGAGTGGTATTTTGGTAGGTTAGATTATGCATTCAACACCTGGTAGTGATTAGAATTGAATTGCTGATCTTTTCTCCTGCAAAGCTTAAGCATAAGTGAAACACATTCAGACTGCATAACAATGCAAATTATTGTTTTCATATTTGCTGAAGAGATGTTGTCATTTAGCTGTAGTGGTGATTTTATATTTTCTTTTCTGTTGTAGCTATTTACCATTGCAGCCACAAGGATGTAGCTACAGAAAACATTTTCTTGGATTAAAAAAAACAGGTGCATGTTTAACAAGATAACACATTTCCTCTGCCTCGTTTCTGTCGGCTGATTAATTGCTTAGCGGCTCAGATGAAATGGACTTAGAGATACTTAAAATGGAGATGGCTCTCATTGAAATGCAACTAGAGCACTGTCACAGATATAATGGCCACTCTGTTGCTGAGGGTAGTCATGCAGATGTCCAATCCCCAAATGTGATCCCAATAGACGCTTGACAACAATTTGTCAGTGTAAAAAGCCCTGAGTGTGTTTGTATGGGGGGTAGAAGTCCTATTTGTATGCTGACTGGTTTGTCATCGAGGCATGTCAGACCTCCATTTACAATCACTTAAGGGGCTTTTTGCTGCCTTTGAATGTGTTTTCTTTCTGAGAGTGCGTAGTGGTGAAAAGTGTCAGCCATCATTGAGTTTATAAAGACAGGGAAATATTATATGCCCTTGTTTCAGTTATGTGTCTAGCTTAGAGGCTACAGTGGCTCTCTATTGGAAAGTGTCTAGCCAGGGCTAGCTGGTTCGCATGATAACTTTAGTGGAAAAAAGGCATGTTAGAGACAAAGGTAACATTTCCATCGGTGGAGACAGCATGTGGTAAATAAAGCATGCTAAATTCACAGCAGTTCTTCTAAACTGGTAGAGCTGTAGCCTAATCTTATTTTCATCTTCACCGCAATGTCAACATGCAAGAACACATCGCAATAGGCTGCCTGAAATGCGATGACTAAGTTTTATTTACAGGCGCCATGCCTTCACATTCACTTCATACTCATTCATACCTCATAACTGTAACCTGAGCTACACCACTAGACATAATGTAACAACAACAGCAGACTTTTGTCAGGTCCCTCAGATACTGCGTCTGAAACGTGTCTATGTGGCATCATTTGGCATATTTATACTGGCATGACTTCTTGTGTTTAGTCCACTTATTAGTTTAGAGTTTATTTACAGTGCAAAAGCTTTCACTCTTCTATGTTTTTTGGTGTATTTGTGTGGCAGTGTTACAGTGCTACTACAGGACTGGCATATAGCTACTACACAGCGTATGGAGTCATTTTCAGAAAGACACAGGATTATTTATTGGAAGTCATTTCGTCATCGCAATATTGAACATACCAGTAGCTGATATCATGCAGACCTACTAGCACTGTAAGTAGGCTAAGCAATTGTTGCTAATGTCAGCTATGTAGCAGTAGCAAAACTTACAATTTGCTCATTGGTCAGAGAAGCCTTGTTGTTGTGGTTAGATGGCCGACATGATGAAAGTAAACCAACACTACCTGTTGGTAAGACATTAGATCCCAAACTACAGTCTCAGAATCAGATACTTGATATACCAACCATTCACCCCACACTCCCATGACTTCTCTAAGCACTATAGAAATCTCTGATCATTCATCATCTGTCTGTCCAACAGCCAGTGTCGTAATTTGTCATTTTCCTCAGAGAATATCACAGAGAATAGGTATAGTACACGATATAGACAGACACATACAGTCTACAATGACATATTTTGAATGTAGTTTTTTTTCTTTCCTGACTAGTCTTTTCAACTGCATGCCTCATTAAAGTTGATTTTCACTATCTTTCATCGAGGACACAGCTGACAGTAAAAGCAACAGCAATTTGATTCTGCTACACTAAACTTTATGAATCTATTTTAATTACTCTGGCTCAAATTCACAGGAGTATGACCCACTGTGTTGTTGTGTCACTACATTGTTATTCTGATGCTACAACACACTCAGTGTTTGTTTTTGTTATCTGGTTTCACTCAGCCTAACGCATCTTATCAACTCGTACAACATGGTAAGTGAACCCAGGCTTTTTCCAAGCATGTTCACATAAACAGAGCAGTGTTTATAGTGTATGTCCAAACACACACTCTACTGGCAGCAGAGTGGTAGCCTATAATTTACAAATGAAGCGTAAACTATTGTATACTATTTAGAAGAAGTGACAGTGTGAAGGTTAATAGTCTCATAAGTCACTATACAAGTATTTACCACATTATATTATGATGTTACTGTATTTTAATGGCTGGAATGATGATTTAAATCTTATTTAACAAGGTCTGAGATCTCAAAATGATAAAACAATGGAAAGTCCCCATGAACGTATATGAATCACAGTATGATTTTTTTTTTACTATTAGACAAGCTTGAAGTCATGCTGGCTGTTATGAAAAAGAGGTCAGCTTGCATCCATGTACACACAGATTATGTTCTACACTGTACATGAACTGACGTGAGTCCAGGTTGTATAAGTACAAGGACGAAGCTTTAACGCTTCAATCAGCACAGTGAAAAGGCTCTGACATTGCTTGCAGCCAAGAAGAGAAGTACTTCTACGAGACAGGAGGGGCCCTCCTACACAGGAGTACCCCCCCACACACACGCAATAATGAGGATCGCTCATATAGAAAATCATCATGGAAAGCTAAAGGGGATTTCTGGTCTCTGAACTATTTCCTTCTTAAGAAAGCCCCTCTACACTGAGCTCCATGGGATTCACTACAAATGGTAATGACATTTTCCAAGGAAAGTGATTGGTCATTTGGCTTTGTAGCCCAATAAGGTTGAACATGAACCAACATAACCCCGAAAAGCTTGAGTTAAAATGACCTCCTTTAACCCCAAATCCAGCCTCTGGCTGTGTATGTTGTATGTCCACATTAACCTGCCCAAGGACAGCAGAAAAAATTGATTGACCTCCCAGCTAACATATAATGTTCCGGTTACTTTCCCAAAACATTCCATACGTTTTCTACTTAACGTTCCCTAAATAACATTTTAAGAACGTTGTGTAAATGTTTGTGTTTAATGTAACATTCCCAAAACATTCTAATACATTTTAAAACCTTTCCACAACGTTCTAGGTTCTACAAATAAAGTAACATTAATGTTCTAATAACCAGATGCTTGTAACTAAACGTTCAATTTACCTTCCCAAAACATTCAGGGAACATCAAAATAACCTTCTGGTTACATCAGGAAAACTTGCTGTTTTAACATGCAGGGAACGTTTCACGGACAACATTCTGGTAACCTTCGTAAAACGTTCAATTAACCTTCCATCCTTCTTACCTGTCTGACTTAATTCAGCTGTACACCCCCACCCGCAGTCTGAGGTCCTCTGACCAACGGCTAGTTGTTCCCCACACGCACTTTAAAACCAGAAGTGACCGATCATGTCCTGCCGTAGCTCCCAGGCTGTGGAATGCTTTACCTCTTTCAATAAGTTGTTTGGACTGTGTTAATACCTTCAAAAATCACTTAAAGACTCTTTAAACAAGCATTTGGTTAGTGTGTGGGTTTTGCCCAATTCCATGTGCCTTTGTATACTTTTCTTGTGTGTTTTTGTTTAGTTTAGTTTAGTTCTGTTTCTTTGCCATTGTTTTACTGTAGTAACATTGTGAAGCACACTTTCTGGTTTCTTCCTGTGAAAGGTGCAATACAATCAAGTTTGTTCTTCTTCTTCCTGAAACGTTCAGGGAACATCAAAATAACCTTCTGGTTACGTCAGGAAAACTTGCCGTTTTAACATGCAGGGAAGTTTCACGGAGAACATTCTGGTAACATTCTTAAAACGTTCAATTAACCTTCCAAGAACGTTCAGGGAACATCAACATAACCTTCTGGTTACATCAGGAAAACTTGCTGTTTTAACATGCAGGTCTCATGCCCTTTGTTCAGCAGCCAATAATGTCTGACTTTACAAGACAAACCCTCCTGTTACCCCTGGACATTTTTGTCCACCTCTCACGCTTTCCCAACTCCCCACGGTCAAATGAAAGGTCACTGGGCCTGATTTTTCAAAAAAGTCAATTTTTTGGAGCTGCAACAAGACTGAACTCATCATGAAAGCGAAGGACAAAGAGTTCTCCAGTTTTATACGTGAAAACATTGAACTTGCAATAAGGCAAGAGAGCAGGCTGGAACTGATGGACATGAGGACCATGTTTACTGTAAGAAATGCGAGGCCAGAGTCAACGACCTGCAGGAAACACTTGCACAGGAGACGACAGAGAAAGAGGAGCTGCACAGAAAGACAATAGACATTGAGGAGAGTTGGCTAAAAAAGGAGAGAGACTGGTTGTTATGGACCAGACGAATGACAGACAGAGTTTCAGGAACTGGCCCGCAAAACCGATGAGGAGAAAGCAAAAATTAAGAAAGATGAGGAAAAGAGACTCAAAGAGGAGTTGAAGGAGCAGAAGAAGCAGGAGAAGAAAGAAAGGGAAGAGAGAGAGAAAAATGAGAAGAGGGAGAGGAGAGAAAGAGAAGAGCAAGACAGGAAAGAAAGAAAAGAGAGAAAGGAAATTGAGAAGAGGGAAAAGAAAGAAAGAAAAGAAGAGGAAAATAGAAAGAGAGGAGAGAGAACAGAAAGAGGGAGAGGAGAGACAGAGGAGAGGAAGAGAAATGACAGTGGAGGAATAGAAACCCCTCCCCTCAACTCTCCCCTCCATATACTTTCTACCCCTACCCTCCTCCCTTTACCCTCCATCTCCTGCCACCTCAACAACTCCTCCTAGCATGATGCTCTCGTACTAAATGAATGGATTCAGTGTCAAGATTGGGTTTTCTCCAGGAAGTCTGGTTTCTCTCCCACCTATTTTGTTTAAAAAAAAACAACAACAAAAAATCAGTTCTGTTCATTTTGTTGTTCTTGATAACATACATAAAATAATAATGTATGTTAAATGAGCAACAATTGAATGATGGCACAATTCCACAAATACTTGAAAAAAGCAGTGAAGATACTGCAGCAAAAGCAGTGAAGATCTACCACCGACCATCTATGAACTCACTCTCTCTCTCTCTCAAAATGGCAAGAAGTTCCTAGAATTTCAGTAGGGTCCTCCATCCGACTTCATCGTCACTTCTCTCTCTCTCTCTCTCTCTCTCTCTCTCTCTCTCTCTCTCTCATATTAAATATTAAATCACATGATTGTTCAATGCATGTAATTGTATTTTTTTGTATTTCTTTGTTATTTAGTTTAATTTATGAGTTTATTTGTATCAGAGAAAATGGAACGTTACAAGTCGGAGTTGTTTTCAAGGTAAATTCATGCAAAACAGCAGATGTGCGTTGCCTATAGGGGCAGTTTTTCAGCAAGCAGTCTCTGCATTTGCCCCGAAAACAACTCCATCTCATAACATTCCATTACTATCTCATAGCGTGGTGAATATTCAGGTCAGAACCTGTCCACCAGAGCGTTTTAGGGTTGTTGGATTGTGTATTTGATGAGTTTGATGAGGAAAACCAAGTAACCCCATTAGCCTCCATAGCATAGCTCTGAGCAGCTCGCTGCTCTGCTCCACCATTCTAAAAATAGCTTGCACCGACAATTAAAGGTAGCGAACCTACTGGTATGACTATATTTTAACACCCATGACCTAACTAACAGTTATCACCATGAAAGTTCCCAAGTTTATTACTCACATTAAGACAAATATTTTTTGTATTACAAGTTTTGTCAAATTTTATGTTTAAAGCCCCAGTAGCCTATGTAACTTTTTTTATTATCAAAAATCAAATATGTCTTTCATAAATACGTATTTCACTGAAGTGGAATCACACCCGCATACAAATGAAAGCTTTCTCTTACCTTAGAATACATAAGTGGGCGGCGCACCGAACCGAGGCGGCCATGTTGCATCGCCATTTTTTACGTTGAGTGGCAGCGTGACCGTAGGTAACCATAGAAACTCAGCGGAGCTGTGGGCTCGGCCTGTTAAAACTGTCACCACTGTGTAGTGTGAGGAAGGACGGAGGCACTGATGTTGCATTCAGGTGCAGTCAGGCAGACGGCCGTCAGCAAACCAACCGGATGTCATTTTACTCGATGAGAGAAAGACGGTAAAACGTGGGTCAGGTAAACAATACCACATCACCATGACAACATATTGTCACGCCTGTGTTGTTTTGCCTCGTGCTGGCGGACCACTTGTTTATCCTGTTACATGCAGCGTCTGTTGTCTGTCTGACGTCTGCCCAATTTCACGTGAATGCAACATCAAGAATACGTTCAGATATGCAACCAGACCGCTAGATAGGGGGAATTCCTACATATTATACCTGTAGTTTTAGTTTTTATATTGGTTTACTTTTTAGCTGGGACCTGGGTACAAATGTCGTTCTGTCATGTCTAACATGTGGAATGACAAAAAGACTTTGACTTTGACTTTACATATGTAAATGAGGCAATATCTAATTAAATATGCGTTAATTTCCAGAACCAAAATATCTGAACAATGGATAAAGCCCCTTTCAAAATTCTTGTTTTATTTTGTTGACATATTAGAGTCAGAAGTTTTCACAGAGGGGATTTTGGATATCTCTTTTTATCACTTTGAAACCCATGTCAAAAGTGATTTTCATGTTTTATCAAGACCAAGCCTTATATGCATCACAAATATGTGGGGAGTAACTGACAAATTAAAGGATCATCCGAGGGTAAAAAGGGGTCGCTGTTTGTTTTGGTTCAGAGCTTTAACCCTTACATACTGTTCGGGTCAAATTTGACCCGTTTTGACATTTGACAGCAGAAAAAATACCCTAAACATCATTCTTTTAGGCTGAAATTTTATGACTTTTCCTAAAGTGACCCAAAATACACAAAAATGAAAATATTTTTAAATTGTATACTTTTGAACAGGTGCTACAAATTTTTTAACACTGAGGCTGTTTCGGGTCAAATTTGACCCGTATCTGTTTAGATGGATTTTAGATCCACCAGTGTGGGTCAAATCAAGGAAAATTGTGGTTTTAGGGAATCTTGAAACTGTGGAACTGTACAGGCCATGTTTGTGTGTATAATTTATGGGACAGTGGTCACAGAAACAGAGTTCAAGGGGGACTTCGACACTGTCACGAGAACTGCCTGTGTTCCCACCACATTTGCCCAGGTTCCCACAGAGACAGACACCTGCTGGTCTTTGAGGGGGCATGGGGAAACCTCGAAACAGTGAAATAGTAAAACAGCATACAGTAGTAGTGATCATACAGTATGGTGCACAAGTGGAACAGAGGTCATCTGAGGTCAAGGGGTGCCTTGACACAGACACGAGATCTGCACCTGCAAGCACCTGCACCTGCAATGTAATAAAGTCATCTATAAAGTAACAAATTTGAATCAATTTGCGTTGGGAGGGTGGTGGTGGGGGGTCATGACATAGAGGTTCCTGAGCTGTCATTTCAGTGACTGACATCATGGCAACAAGACTTGGTACAGTACAACAGGCCCTTTATCTGATCTTCCAAAAGGAGGAGGTTGATAGTGATTTGGTGGAGGATGTGTCAGAGCAGGAAGACAATGCCAAAGAAAACCATATTATATATAAAGCAGGGAGAGTGCATTTTTTTTTTATAATAAGCATTTTATTATTTAATGTTTTGTGTTCTAAGTGGTAAATGTTGAATTAATATTGATAATTATGATTTCTTATGATATAGCATTTAGCTTATAACATATAGCACCTAATGGTTGCAATGGTTAAACATGGTCATATTATGAATTCCAACAGTTCCACAATGTTCATGCCATTTTAAAATTCAATGAAATATATTTAAATCATTGTGGCTTTTATGTGTTTATGTCTTATGTAGAACAGGATGTAATACTGTGTAATAGTAGAAGTTTTTCTCCAAAAACGAGTGTTGTAAAACTTAAAAAATGCACTCTCCCTGCTCTCTGAATTTTTTTTTTAACACTTAATCATACATTAATTTATGTGTCATAGGCTATTTAAACATTCTAAATAGATCTGTAGTTTAAAATTAAATATAGACACTTACTATGAGGGAATTCTTGGTCCGGGTCAAAATTGACCCGAACCATACTGTGAAGGTATCAAATTTAAACAGTATGTAAGGGTTAAAAGTGTGTACAGAGTTTCTTAAGCCTATACTTACTAGGAGGATGTAATTCAATCTTGCATTGAAGGATGTGTGAGTCACATACAGTATGTTGCACACTATGTAGCTGAGGTACAGTAAAGCAAACAAATTTTAAACCTATAGCTTTAATCACTTCGCCCAGAGGTATAGTTTACAGGTTCTCTGCTACAGAGCTTCAGAGCAAAAAAAAAAAAACGGTTTGACAGCGATGTTTATTTATTTCAGCAGTGAGTGACAAATATGTTTTACAAATAATGTGTCTCTCCAGAGGTGAGAAGACTGAGGAATCCTTTTTTTCCCATCACTTTGTTCGGTCGTAACCTTGAAGGCCTCAGTAAAACAATGTTAAATCAGGTGGCCGAAAGAGGAGTGGATGGAGTATTGCTTTCTCAACAGCTGCTTGCACACATCGATTTTCATGTCATTGCAGCAATGACACGTAACTGAAGTGTTAAAGCCTGTGTGCATGTAACATGGGGGGAGGGGGAGGGGTGACCTTGTCAGTGGAGACACAGCATCAGTTCAGGTTTATCTTTCCACCGTGTCCTCAGGTTATCGTGCGAGTTAAAGCAGGACTGAGGAGCAAGACAATGATGCATGATTTATGACTTCAACTTGCAAAGCACGGTTTATACAGTAATTAGATTTGAAAAATAGAAGAAAAAAGTCTTAATTTGATAAATACTAAACATGAGTTGTTAAAAATATATTCTATGCCTCAGTAGGCTGATGGTAGGTTTTATTTTAGATAGAGAGGGACATCACTCACACTCACCAATTCACTAATGTGATGTTTGCTGCTATTGGATGGTTACTTTATGATACCTCAGCATCTGGTTGACTTTGATCTTTATCTGTATTGATCTCGATCTGTATACAGAAATACTGTAGCATCTGAACCGGCAAATATTTGTTTTGCTTTCTAGTTTCAATATCCACATTGTTCGAATATCACATTCAGCTGCTCTCTCCAGAACTGATATATTTTAATCTAATCATTCAGAGAAGTTTCACTGTGTCTCTGTGGTTTCCAAACCCCACTCACACTGTCAGACACATTAACTGCAGTCTCAATGCTGCCTTGTCCAACCACAGTCTGATCTGTTGGCTACTGAGCAGTTCAGTTCCCCCGGGAGCAGTTGAGGTTAAGGGCTTTGCTCAAGGGCCCCACTACTGTGGTAATGAAGGACGAGTTAGTGTTATTTCACTTTGTTCTGTCGGACTAGTGATCAAACTGCTGCTCTAACCTCGAGCCATCACTGACAGTTGGCCAAAGCTGCAGAAAACCAATTCAAACCTGTGGCATGCAGTAAAGCTTTAATATGCAGATTTACAAGGGAGACGGCATCATGATAAAACTCATACTTATGGATTAATGTATTAGATCCAACACTGCTAGAGATCACATGTTGTTGTATAGATGAGCGCACCATACAAATACGTCCTTTGACATGTGCATGCCATTTGTTACCACTGGAGTGAAACTATAGTATATTTTATAAAGGGTTGTAGCTGTCACAGTCGA
Source organism: Trachurus trachurus (assembly GCF_905171665.1). Lineage (NCBI taxonomy): Eukaryota > Metazoa > Chordata > Actinopteri > Carangiformes > Carangidae > Trachurus > Trachurus trachurus. The sequence goes on from NC_139896.1 coordinate 35,804,509, forward strand.
ACCTGCAGCTAAAATTAACCAACGGTCCAACTGGAGCAGTATATGGAGAGAAAGTAATCCCATACTAGATGCAGATTAGAGGAGAAAGAGAGTTTGTTGTTGTTAACGAAAGAAAGAGAGGCAGTGGGGGGAAAAAATCTTGCTTTCGTGGTGTGCAGTGTTTTACCCTGCAGCCAGGGGGGGATTAGTTTAGGTTTACAAGGCAGGACTCAGAAAACTAATCTTCACAGGATTTAACCACCACAGACTGCGGTTATCTTAAGGAATTAAGCAATTCTATCCCTTCCCGTTACACATTGGCATAGTTGATAACTCGTAGACATCTGTATGTCCTCGTTGGTCCTCGTCAAGAGGCCCTCGTTGAGCCTCACATGCCAATCAAAGCCCTCTTTGACTCTCATTCCTCTCACTGGTTGTAATTCCATTTCTGACCTCTCCCCACCTATGGTCTCAGCTCAACACAAGGACAGGAGATGTGTAAACAGAGAGTGAAATGCTAACACAATGGAAAGAAGGGAAAAAAACAACCCTGCAGGTTATTTTTTGTGTGTCACAACCATTATAAGTCAACAGTGGTGCTCCCAGTGTGCAGAGTAAATGTGGGCCCTCAGTAGGAGGGCCTTCCCCATGGATCAGCCAGTGTGAGAGCAGAGAAGCTAAGCATTCTCCTGCTGCAATTAAAGAAGAGTCCATCAATAAATGATGAATGCCAAACACAGCATGATGTTTGGCCTGGTAAGCAGACTAGTACCCTATGTAGATCCATGGTCACAGCAGGGCAGGAAACAAGGAGTGGCATGGTGGAAACATAGAGAGAGGAGACAAGAGGATGTGAAGAGGACGCTGCTGCAAATGTCACTTCATCCCTTTCAACACTTCTTGGAATGTGGTGGTGGACATTCAAGATGCAGCAGCAGCTGTCATTTCCTAAGCCTTCCGCTGACATTTGGGATTTTGGGCAGCCTGCCCTACTCCAGCACAGGAAGTGCGATGAGGGACAGCGGTGTTCTCTATCAGCCAAGGGCACAGAGGGAATGGGACGACCACTGGCATCTTCACAGTGGCACCGGAGAGCATTACTGTAACTGAACACAGTGTTTTCCACTGTAGGGTAGGAGCTGAACTCTGGCAACCCTCTCATGGCATGACTTTCCAAAGGTTAAAGGAAAGGCCAGAACACCTGAGGACAAAGTAACACCTAATATTTCATGTCCTCAGAAGACATCTGTCACCGTGTCACCAACATAACTACGTTTTAGCTCTGTTTACATTGTTGATAGCTGCCAAAAGCAACACTGGTGCTGCTATTGCTATTGCATGACAAGCAGGCCTCCTCACAGCTGCGGGTAGGGTTCCTCCTTTTGCCTTTTACCAGCTGGAGGTGAGTGAGATGAGTCAGAGTTTTGGAGAGTGTTTCTTTGTGTGCAGTCGAAGCCCACTGCTCCATACTGGGTAGTGTGACTTCCAGCTCTGTCCAGCGAAAAGAAGAAAAAAAACACACACACACACATTCTGTCCACTTAGATTACACAATCACGGGGCAAATCACTGCTGACACGCAGTCTTTAATATCAGCTTTGTAAAATTAAATGACCTTCTAACCACAAAGTGATGTCAGGGTATCTAAGTTCATTATGGGTACATTTTCCATGCTTTTGGTAAGAGCTTGCAGAGTGGGACTTTCATATATTAATGTTGTATTTCAAACCTCTCAGTATTTAAAGATTTTGTAATGTCAATTCTTTGTATGTCAAGGACATACAGAAGAAACAAAAAGTAATTTCCCTCTCACCTAAAATAAATATCATAGATATAAACTAAATGCTGTAGAAAATAAAATATACTATATAAAATCACCTATGTACAAGGCTGTAGCACGAAGTATAGTGCATATGGTAGCTAATATTAAAGTTCAGGGACAGGGGGCAGAGGGGGGAGGTAGAGGGCAGAGTTCGACATCCTGAATACCAAATACCAGCATTTTAAATCCTGTGTCTCCACGCTGGTATAGCCTACCATTAGTAATGGGTTTTACTTCAGCCATTGATAATCAGTTTGCCAAAGCAGGCTACAGCAGCTAGAAGGGATAGTGGAGTCTGTGGTGGAAAAAAACCATGAGGCCTCCAAGAAACATTTCTTAAGGATTACTGTTTGAAAAAGAAAGCTATCAAAGGTGAGGACAAACATGGATTACAGCTGGTGGAACTTTTCCTTGTTGTAAATTACAGTGTGTGTTTTATAAACCAAGCTTCAACACACTGCTAAACTAAAAAAAGCAGCCTTTAAAGCACCAGTATGTAACTTATTTGGCTTTTTATTAGCAAAAATCAAATATTGCTTTCATAAATACGTATTTCACTGAAGTGGAATCACACCCGCATACAAATGAAAGCTTTCTGGTACCTTAGAATGAGTTGTTACAAGTTGTTACAAATACATAAGTGGGCGACACACCGAACCGAGGCGGCCATGTTGCATCGACATTTTTTATGTTCAGTGGCAGCGTGACCATAGGTCAGAGTCCTGCACAGGTCCAATTTTGGAAACCCGTGCCCGCCCCACCCGTAGGTTTTTAAGCCCGTGTCCCGACCCGTCACCTGTGATTATTTCTGACTACAACCCGGATCCGACCCGCCCGTCAATATTAAGACCCGCTGCCCGACCCGCTGCCCGTGAGATCGCCGTCATCAAGAGAGAGAGAGGGGGAAAAAAAGCCGTACTCTTTCGCGGCTATTTCCGGAACGGAGAATGATAGCGACGTAATTCTTTTTTTAATGAAAGCAGGACACTTCAGCCTTTACATTGATCCCATCAGTGTGTTTGTAGCTTACCCAGAAGCCGAGCAGTCAAGCCATGACAGGCTAAACTCCAATGGGAAAGCTGTGAGCGGTCACACGAGCGGCCAAAGATTGTTTATTTACATCAAGATGCTGCTCTGTTGTTGCCGTGTGTGATAAAAAATGATTTGCTACGCTGGTTCGTGCAGCTGCGCGTGAGTTTTTCTCTGTAGGCCTACACACATTCACCCGCGTACCCACCCACGTTCATTTGAGTTCCGCCCTTGCCCGACCCGTGAATTTTCACAAGACAGTTGCGGGGTACCCGTCGGATACCCGCGGGGATCTATGTTTACATAGACGCTTGTTTATCCTGTTACATGCAGCGTCTGTTGTCTGTCTGACGTCTGCCCCATTTCACCTGAATGCAACATCAAGAATACGTTCAGATGCAACCGCACCGCTAGATGGTCGGAATTCCTACACATTATACCTTTAATTCCAGAAAATATGACATTTTAAAAGGTATGCCCAACAGGGAAACAATAATTTTGTGTGTTTCACACAAAATTACATCTAACAATATTTTTTATGAGAATATCTTCATGTTTTTGGGATAATTTCAATAATAAATGAATAATTCAATAATAAAATCACAGCCAGGACGGTTAAGAGACAGTTGTGATTAAAACTAAGTCCGCATTAAGAATGTGGACATGTTTTCCACTCTAGATGCACATGGAGTACATTTAACGAGTGTATGTACAGAAATGCCCACCATCTGGTTCATCTCTTCACTACCCACTTTAAAGTTGGAACATCATCAGGCGATTACTGCAAATGACCATCTGACATTCCTGCTCTCTGATCTGATCGTCTCTGTCATGTTTAAGATGTTTCAGAGTGACATGATCCCATTCCCTCTCAGGAAAGCCATTAGGTGTGAGTTTGTGCTGTGCCGCTGTATATGAGTGAAATCCATCACAGCCACATGTCAGTTCCCTTACCCACAGTTATCTGCAGAAACATGGTGGTGGAGCAGCAGATGCCATTAATGTCCCAAAGACTAAAACTATTTTCTCTAAAGCTATGCCCCTGGTGCTTGTTGAATCCATGTTTCAGTAGATTGTTATTAGGCAAAGTGAGTTATGGTTCAGCTGATAAAGCACACCACTAAGTCCTTACCACAGCAGCCATTTACTGTACATCACCCCAAATTTCATTTTAGACTTGTTTTCTACACGTATCTATTAATGTATTCATATCCTATTTCAAGCACCAAACACAGTTCATTCTCATGCATTCTCATGACTGAAGGTGTGTTTTCACAAGGGATTTGAAATTTTTCAAAAAGCAGACCTCAAATTTCCAGCATTTGGCCTAAATTATTTCTTTATACAGTGTTCTAGGGCAAATTGGCCTCAGTGTGCTTACAGCGGAGGTTCTAATATTTAGACATAAAACACTTGAGTATTGTTATATCTGCAAGTATCTTAAAAAGATCAATTTAAGAAAATATGTTAAATTCGAGAAAATGGCCTCAAACCTCAGAGGGGATAAACATGTCTGTATTCAGTTTTAACCAGTGATTTGGTGTTTGCGCTAAGAGTGCAGGGCCACAAACAAAAATCTTGTTTAGGGCCACCAAAATCCTAGGGCCGGCCCTGCACACACACACACACACACCCCACCCCACCCCCTCGCCCTGTCCTGTCTTTCCTGGCTCTCTACACTGTCACTATCAATAATAGCTGAAATGCCCCAAAATATAAAAAAGAACATTTTTAGACCTAAGAAAAGAAAAACTTTGAGCAGTCACTCACACATTGACAAACAGCTGTAGTTGAGGGGCCAAAGGTACAAAAACAAAGTTCCCTTCTCCTGACATCATGTCTGATGTCATTCAGCGTTTGTCTCAAAGTCGAAAGCACAAAACATCAACATCCACGGTGTGAAAGGTCCAGAAGAATTCAAGAGACCAGCTGTAAACTATAAGCATTAGCAAGACTATGACAAACAGCATGTTTGTATTTAAAGGAGATATTTGACGCAGAAAATTGCAAAAACATCTCCACACAGCTGTAAAAAGGGCAAAGTTAAAGCAGATATCAGCTTCACGGCCGTTTCGGCTAATGCTGCGTTCAAGGCAGGCTTTTGAAACCGTAAGTTACAGCTTCAAGTCACAACCTACGACTTGGTAGCGTTCCAGGTAACCCGTAGCTCGTGTTTTTACCATCCTGTTGTCTGTGAAAGTTCCCTATAACGGCCACTCGTAACTTCCGACCCGTGAACTCGTACCAGATCGAACTGGTATGACTTCACAGGAAGGAAAAACACAAAGTACGAGTTTCTTTGAACACACCATGAGTTAGCAGCCCCCGCCCTTGTCAGGCATCAATTGGTCCTCGTGCTACGTCACCACATTCACGCGCATCCCTTGGCTGCACACACAGCCCTTCATGCCGTTCTCTCTCCTCATTGGATAACACTTGTATCCCACAAGGAAAATTTTCTCCTCGGGTTACAGCAGAGCAGAGTGACGGAGAGACTCGTGTTTAGGCTGAAATACTTCATGTAAGTGATTGCTGACGGAATATAGGACTATTTAGGACTTATATTAACAAAAACATTCCACTGATATCTGCTTTAAGAAAACTTCACAACTTCACAAAAATTAAGTGAAAATGTGGTTGTTGTTTTTTTACTTGAATTCAATTCATCCAATTTAGGTTATTTAATCTAGGTTGTTTTAATTCTATTAACTTGTGTTATTATGTGTTTGTTTTTTTTTAATTCTGCCAACTAATTACATTAGTTTACATTATCACAATTCAGAATATTTACCTTTGTGATTGTAATTTCACAATGTACAGTATGTACGCTGCACCCACTTTTTGTTTGTTTTTCTCAGTTCATAAATGAGCAGTGGATTGTCTGTTTTTTTTCTTCTCAGATTTGATGTTGATCCATGGTGACAGCTATTGCTGTACTGCTTACAGTCACAGTGAGTCTGCAGGAAGTATCTGTATAGTAAATATAATTAATCTTCATCTCAGATTATTGTTTTGATTTTAACCAGAGAAAAGATGATCTTGTATATCAAATAATACAAAGACAGATAACTGCTTCCATCAGGAAAAAATAAGGAAGGATTTCTTGGAAATGTACAGTGCTGTACAGGATGACAGCATAATACATCCTACTGAAGTTTGATATCATATCAATCTTGGGCTCTACATGCTTTTCCCAAGCCAAATCTCATCATACGAGATGCAGTGGCACCAGGTAAGAAATTGATCTGAGGTCCGGTACAAAGGGTTTGTCTTCAATGCTGTAGAGAATGAGGCAGAATCCGGCCTGAAGTCCAGCTAGAAAGTCAGGGTTCTCATGAATAGTTTGAGAAGCTATTACTTATTATTTTAATGTTGAACATATTAAGCACATTGTCTTTTACTAGTGTTGCAACCCTGCCACAAGAGATATATAATTAAAGGGGGTCCAAAGAGGCTGATTCGGACCAGGCAGAATCAGGGTCATCTATGACCCATTCCAAAAGAAACTGTGCAGCCCATGGGTAAAATAAGTGCTGCTAAACCACAATTTTTAACAGGTAGACAGAGAAATTTGGTCGGGTTTCACAGTTATTACAGGCAGGCAGTATGCCCGTTTATTGCCAATAAACAGAGTACAAGGTTCCTACGCAAGTATGGAAAGTATGGAAAAGTATAGAATTTGATTTGATACATTTACAGGTCTGGAAAAGTATGGAAAATGGAAACTATTGTATGGACATATATCCATCTTAACTCATTGAGTGCCAACCACGTAATTTCTCGTTTTTCGTCCCATGCGTTGAGTGCCAAAAACGAGATTTTTCGTTTTTTGCTTTTTTTTTTAATTATGAAAATAGACACTTTAATACACATTATATGTAAATTTGGGGACTCTACGACGAGGAGAGCTGAAATAAATGACGATCAAAGTCACATGACAGCTCATGATCTGGAAGTTTTTATCATAACTCGGCTTTTGCAAACGGAGTTCTGCATGCAGATGCAGCGCAGATGCAGCGCAGCTGCTCTGCTCTCACCCGCGAGGCTGCAGCAGCTCGGAGCAGAAACAGGAAGCTCTCAGCCGACGGTCCCGCCCGGTCTTCATCTGGAGCAACACCGTGTCCTCCCCAAAGTCCCCCGCGGTAAAATGTGATGGTCTCTGGGCCAAAGCAGACCGGCATCACCGACCCGTACCACAGAAGTACCGCGACCACCGGCGGGACCGGTCTTCCGGAGCCGCTGTGGCCGACAGACCCTCATGCTCCGCGGCGAGAGGCTGTGACACGGCACGGTGCGTCTGTGTTATTGTTGTTTAGTGGCGCCCCCCCCCCCCCCCCCCCCGCCCCCGATGGTTTTGTGAATAGAACAACAATTGTTGTGTATATTTATCTTATACGAGCCCTTTGATCCAGAAATGCGAGTGTCAGAAGAGCGACAGGCACAAACAGAGCACCTTTCATAAAAGACGCTCTATCTCCTTTTCTAGAAAAAAAGGAGGGATTTTGGTAAAACCCAGCCATGTTTAGCTTGACTTTTCTCAGGAACGGAGGCACGTAGAAACAAACGGTTTGTGGTCATTTGAAGCATAAAGTTTCACCTTTCAATTGAGCTACAGTATGTGTTGGTGGCAATAATATAGAATACACTATGGCTCTACATAAAAAGTCAAAAATGGTCTAAATTGCCGGTACACTTGACTAAAACTTTGGAAAGGAGCGCGGCACTCAATGAGTTAATTCTTATCTGGGTCTTATCTTAAAGCAGAAGTAAGCGATCCAGTCGTTTTGGCCAACTTCTTGTCAGCCGATGGAGTTAGCAGCCCCCGCCCTCGTCATGGATCTATTGGTCCTCGTCTCTACGTCACCACATTCACGTGCATCGATGGCTGCACACACAGCCCTTCATGCCGTTCTCTCTCCTCATTGGATAAAGGTTGTAGGCAGTAGCGTGCGGTGGCCTTTCAGTCAGGGCCAGCAGTAACACCCTCAACCCCCCCCCCCCCCCCCCCCCCAAAAAAAAAAAAAAAATTAAATGTAAAAAATGCAAGGCCACTATTTTACAACAGTACTTAATCAACACCAACGACCGCTGAACAACCACAACGCATCGATACACCACTGTGCAGCATCGCCATCTGATCATCTTCCCTTAGATCACTCACCACTTTACAATGCACCATGACACACAACATCAAAAACAGCACCTACTGTCCGACTTCTTAATCACTTCAAAAATGAAATCAATTTCTGTAACAGAAAAATTAACAATCTCTTAATGGTTGAGACACACACACACACACAGAGAGAGAGAGACAGAGAGTTTTTGACCCAGAAGCAACACCAAAATACAGTAGCCTATTAGCCCAACAGTATGCAGCGCCAACCTGAGAAAAAAAAACTAGCACTCACCCATCACCACGGCTTGTAGCTACTGAAGAGTGGACATGTCCATCAGAACAGCTTGTTGTGCTCCGAGCTAGCTGTCAACCAGTCGTACCATAGTTTCCCACCTTATGCCACACAAAGCTTGTTGGTTTGAGTTAGCATCCCTTTTAGGCGTCTGTCTTGCAAAAAATCATTTTTTTTCTGAAAAGGTCCGCAGTCATATCACAAAATCTTGCTGTTAAATCACCCGCCATCACCTTTCCAGAATAACAGACTACGTGCGTCATCACGCAGCTGCCCATGGGCCAATCAGTCAGGCTAACTTCAATGACAACACCAAGGCCAGCACTAGAAACTCTGCTGGCCCTAGGGCGTTCTGTCAATAACACATCAAAATCTGATTGGCTGATGATACTGTCACTCAACGTTTTAACCCAATAGCAGCGTCCAGCTTCGACCAAAGGCTAGCAATGCAACTACTGCTTACCCCAGCCGAGGAACGAAGCTGTGATGCGTTCATAGGACATAGGAAATTTGAGTTCCACAAAACCAATCATTTTCTGGATAAAGTTGCATACTGAACAAGTAATTGACTCCAGACACATTTCAGAATCACTTTTTAATTATGAAAAAAAATAATTATTTCATTTTTGACAGGGCTAGCAGTGCTGGCCCTGCTACCCCTGACTGCACACCACTGGTTGTAGGATACAAGGAAGTATACAAGAAGTTTTCTCCTCGGCTCAGAGCAGAGCAGAGTGACTGACAGACCCGTGTTTCGGACAAACACTCTATGTAAGTGATTGCTGTCGGAAGATATAACTATTTAACTATTTAATTATACTTATATTAACACAAATATTCCGCTTACTTCTGCTTTAAGTTATTTGGGTTAATTATCTTGTATGCGCTATTATACCTACAGCTACAATCTCCTGGAAATTATTTGGTGACATAATGGCATAGCCTACAAATTCAGAATAATGAAATTTAATGAATAAAATAAAATAAATGTCAAAATTTCGAGCCTGTTTCTCAGCTTCACTTGGACAGCTGGGAAAAATCAGTTTCAGATCCGTGGGTTCTGTCCACTGTGGGGACAGGTTACAGGATCCAGTTTTGACGGCCACCCCCTCCCTTTACCGGGGTCCAGTCCAGGCACAGGTGTTGGCTGCGAAGGTCGCGACCCTCCTTCAGAAGGAGGCGATCGTCAGGGTAGACTCCAGCGCACAGAACGCTGGGTTCCACTCCAAATACTTTTTAATTCCGAAAAAAGATGGCAGCCTGCGACCAATTTTAGACTTAAGGCACCTAAGCAAATTTATAAAGGTCCTTCCATTCAAGATGTTGACGACGAGGCAGATTCTGCACACCATCGAGAAGGGGGAGTGGTTCACGTCTCTCGACCTGAAGGACGCCTATTTCCACGTCCCCATCTGCAAAGACCACTGGCCGTTCCTCCGGTTTGCATTCCAGGGGCAGGCCTATCAGTTCAGGGTCCTCCCCTTCGGCCTGTCACTGTCCCCCAGGGTGTTCACCAGGGTGGTGGAAGCGCCACTGTCTCCTTTGCAGGCAAATGGTCTGAAAATATTGCTGTACCTGGACGACTGGTTGATCTGTGCCCCCAGTCACAGTCACTCCAGTGCTCCAGGACACGAAGTTGGTTATGGACCACGTTCAGGAGCTGGGCTTCAAGGTAAATCTGACAAAAAGCAATCTCGAACCTACACAACAGGCGGTGTTTGTGGGGCTACTTCTCGACTCTCTCACTATGACGGCCTCCCTCACTCCTCGGAGGGTGGGAAATCTGGTGGCCTTAGCAGCAGTAGTGTCCACAGATGCCTCCCTGAATGGCTGGGGTGCAGTCTGGGAAGGCAGGACGGTGAGGGGTGTATGAGGCCCACATTGGACGGGCCAACACATCAATTTGCTGGAGTTGAGGGCGGTCCACCTAGCAGAGGCAGGCATGTTTTGGTGAGGTCAGACAACTCCTCCACGGTTTACCACATAAAGACCCTACTTGGCGCGGCTCTGGTCCCAATTCGGCAGAGCGCAGGTCGATCTCTTTGCGTCCGCAAGGACGGCCCACTGCGACCAATGGTTCTCCCTGGAGTCTCAAGGGGCTCCCCTGGGAATAGATGCACTGTCTCACGAGTGGCCAACAGGCTTGTTGTATGCTTTTCCCCCGTTTCCTCTGATCCCCCATGTCCTCCACAGAGTGGCTGCAGGACATTACAGGGTTTTGTTGATAGCTCCCAGGTGGCCCGGGAGGCCTTGGTTTCCGGCTCTCCTCCGGCTGGTCCACGGCCAACCATGGCCCTTGCCAATCAGGGTGGATCTGCTGTCCCAGGCAGATGGCACCCCAAACCGGCGGTGCTGCAGTTGTGGGCTTGGCCGCTTGGCAGCCCCAGGCTGAGGAGTTAGACGAGGCAGTGTTGCAAACTCTAAGGAGCGCTAGAGCTCCTTCCACACGGGCCAGTTACAGTCAGAAATGGAAAGTGTTCTCTGACTGGTGTCGCCAGCGGCAGGTGAACCCCTCCGCTTGCTCAGTGCACCTCGTCCTGCACTTCCTGCAGTCCCTTTTGGATTCTGGGAAACCTTCCAGCACTGTTAGGTTGTATTCAGTGGCAATTTCTGCCTTTCACGAGCTAGTCGGGGGCGTCTCGGTGGGGAGGCACCCCTTGGTCTTGCAGTTTGTTAGAGGAGCGCACCGTTTGCGTCCGGGCAGGGCGCTTAGGGCTCCATCATGGGATCTCTCCCAGGTCTTGAGGTCACTGACTCAAGCCCCTTACGAACCGGTGGCGCAGGCAGATTTGAAATCCCTGTCGCATAAGACCTTGTTCCTGCTGGCGATCTGTTCTGCCAAGAGAGTCAGTGAGTTGCATGCTTTGTCCACCAGTGAGCAGTGTTTAAGATGGAAGGCTGGCGACTCGGGGGTTTCATTGTGGCCTAATCCTGCGTTCCTGCCTAAGGTGGTAAACCCTCAGACGGTGAACCAGGTAATCGAAATCAGCTCATTTCAACCAGACCCGACTTCGGGGGAGGGGGACTTGGCCATGCACACACTTTGCCCAGTGAGGGCATTGAGGGCCTACCTGGCACACACCCACCCTCTGAGACACTCACATTCACAACTGTTTGTCTGCTATGGGGGAAACAAACGGGGGGCTGCTGTGTCTAAACTCACACTGGGTGGTAGACACCATCTCACAGGCATATGAGGGGCTGGGTCTTCCAATACCCGGTAATCTGGTGGCACACTCGGTGAGGAGTATGGCAACCTCCTGGGCTGCCCTGCAAGGTGTGCCCATGACAGAGATTTGTGCTGCAGCATCCTGGACCACCCCATGTACTTTCGCTCGATTTTACAGGGTCAACGTGGCGGCCCTGGCTCCTTTGGGCATGGCGGTGCTTTCTGCTGCTGGACGGAGCCAGGACGGGGTGGAGTCCTCAGTTCTGCACGACTTTGATGGTATGAGTCATCCAAGGTGAAGACCGTGGTGACGGTCTGAGTGAGGTCGAAAAAGATCGTAAGTTATGCCTAAAACTATGGATCTATGAGACCGAACGATGACCGTCACCATTCTCTGTCATTCAGAACCAGCTAATAGACTCGGGGCCGTGCCTCCTAAGGTCAGTCACATGACATTGTTGTCATAAGGTCTCGAGGATAGGTAGTAGGATGGGCATCATTCAAGGTGAAGACGGTGGTGACGGTCTGAGTGAGGTCGAAACAGATCTGCTGTGCCGAGTAAAACAACAACAACAAAAAAACTGATAGCGAGTTAGTGTCACGACTTCTTGTATCTGGCCCTTCAAATTGAAAGCCCTATAGCCTTTCATATACAGTTCAGGCATATTGATTTTGACTTAGCCTAATTTTGACAAGACACGGCTTCCTGCGACCAAATAAATTTTGGTCGGATAATGTTTTTTTGGTCAACCAGTGCTCGGTCGATTATTTGGGGGCAGCCCTAACTCATAAGTTAAGTTAACCACCCAGCTGATATTTGGTCAAGCGCATGATGATAAGTGACAACCCAATTTAAGCTCTATAATGAAACAACAGTTAAAACGTGTGAGAAGATTTTACAGTGCAGTGGATAATTTAAAAAACATGGGGTGACAGCTGATTTCCTGCATTCACTAGTTGTATGAGGATAAAGTAGCAGAACATTTTTTTTGTTGTTGTCTTACAGTGAATCACTGTTTAGGTTATCTGGCTCAGTAGCTTCACTTCTATCTGGTCAACTGACAACCTATAGTTGACAATAATGAGATTTCACAGACAGGTCCTTTAAGTTCTGGCCTACGGTAAATTGTTGTATTTTTGATCTTTCAGAGTACCTTACAACTCCTGCACTGCCCCTGCTATGACCTCTGTTAGTCTTTAGCCCACAACTTGAGAACCAGCTGTTTTCACATGTGCCCGTGGGCCTGTTCACAGAGATGTAATGAAATGGAACTGTAAGATTGAAGCTGTCACTGGTCATTGTTGCTCCGGCCACTGTTTCCCTGTCAGCTATGGGTGGTTTCTGTGTGTCAGGGGGAACAGAACCATGACTGAAGCCTCACAAACTCAATCACAGCTCTGTGCACTGGATTGACAGATGTTAATACCCGCAAGCCACGGCGCTGGGGATTGATGTTCATACATGGGAGGACCAACAAAAAAGACACAAACTGACAAACCACTGTCAGTTATCAAGGCAATGCAGTTATAGGAATACAGGAAGACAAAATCGCAGGCTGCTTTCATTATGATATCAGTGTTAAGTTAAGTGAACTCAGCTCTGGCAGCACATATGACGCCTTATTATTCTCCATCCAATTATATGAGATCAGTTGGCTGTTTTAAGATGAAGCTAGAGCTGCAGAAATCAAGATGGTGTGAGGAGAAACATCCTTCCGCCCTAAGGATGAGCTCTGATTAAGCATGGCATCCTAACTGTGTCATCTCCCAGCATGGGAAAAAGCAGGTGAGAAAAAGAGGAAACAAGGCAGAAAGAGACAGAGAGAGTGAAAAGGCCTAAATGTAAAAAAAAAAGAAAAAGAGGATTAAGCCTCAGAAAGAGAGATGGAAAACTAAATATAGCTGTAGCAGCATAGAATGGGAATCAGACCAGAGATAGCCTACACAAATCTGTGACAACATCGCTTGCTTCTTTTTTTTTTTCCACTCACGTTGTTCATCACTTGACGAGGAGTGTGCCCTGTCAAGCCAGGACTCTCCCCTGACTTGTCAACCACCAACACACACCTCCCTAGCTCTCCGTGCCAACTGCCAGGGCAAATGAGATGGTCGGCTGATCTCGCGGAGGGTTTGTATTACCCTCGTGCAACCGAGAAGCTCTGCTGCTCTCGCTCAGATGCGCTATTGAGGGAAGTGTTTATGTGGTGATTAGAGTTTAACTATGCCCTCGGATGCCAGGATTTGCGTAACTCTCTCGCCACCAGACTCAGCTGTCATCGCCACGGTGTCACATCACAACGGGTTCTGCCATGGCACTGTAAACACTTAACAGGTTCAAGTCTTGGACTTGAACTGGAAAATGTGTTTTGGCCACAGTGTGATTTGTATCCTTACTCACTTAAATAAACTAAAACACATTTTGATACGTGTCTGGGATCCTACCCCAAATTGGATGCACAACAGTAATATGCAACACTGTCATTTGTGATATTACCACCGCAGGGACCAGAGTTCAAATTCAGATCCTACATATAGTGGCTTTAAATCCTTTAAGCTGTACTGATCCAGATTTTTCTATCAACAATGCATCAAATGACGACATGTTACAGTGGCAAACATGAAGAATTATCACCACTCCCACTTACAAAGCATTTTTGCAACTTAAAAGCAGGAAAGCGTGAGAAAAAATTCAAGTTTTCAACCTTGCTGACATGTCCATATTGTGTTTTACATAATCAGGAGCAAAACAAACCATGACTGCATATTTCCTTCTTCAGGCTATGGGGATAATCTCATAAAAACAGATTCAGCCAGGGATTCATATGTCATATGCCAGAGGAGACCATTCAAATAAACCTGAAACCTGAGAAGGTTTTCCACTAGCACAGGCACCAACACTGTGTCAGCCACTGCCAGTTACAAGCTAACAAACAATGTAAGATGTCAACTGTGATAGTCAGTCTCCAATCCTGGTGCACAACACTGTACCTGTTAGTCTGAATATGATTGAGGCTCAGACACGTTTGGTCGACTCTCTGACCTTAGCTAGCTCTCACGCTAACCATCTTGACACTGAAACCTTGTCAGTACAGAGAGCATGGCTGCAAAACCCAGTGTCAGCCACTGCCAGTTACAAGTTTGTCAACAACATGAGAATCTACATCTAGCATTCTGATATGTCTCAGTTTGTAAATTCACCTGTTTCACCAGTCAGTGAGTCTTGCTGAAGCAGCGATGAGGGGCCTGACCCAGGATCATTCATCAAGGAAGTAAGAATAGATGTGCTTCCAGCCCAGTCTTCTTTTTTCATTTAAAGGTCACATGTCCAGATATTTCCCCAGCAGTTGGTAGAGACCAAAACAAAGGCAAAAGGAGAATGATAGATAGAAAAGACTAAGACATTAACTACAAATAAATTATTCTTTTGGATGCATAAATTGACAACCTTGTGTTCGTTCCATATATCAACTTTATAAGAAGGTAGAAACCCAGCCCCACTGGCAAAGAGAAAATCAATTAATACCATTTTGAAATGGCTCACAACACTCTGTCGCAAACAGGTATCACATTTGTTAAATTACTTCCACAGAGCCTTGGTGCCTTCTAAAGCAACCAGGGGGAAAGATAAACAACATTTTTGATCACATTAACATATCGTACATTTCAAACTGATGAGAGTCATGAATCTTCATCACACTGAAAATTACATTGATCAAAATCCGTGTTCGGTAACCCTCCACCCACGCACCCTTTTCCCCAGACTCATCTAATCGTATTTAACTCTGGCGCAATCCTTTTGATTTTGGGACACAAAGATGAGTGACCATGCTACAGTGTCACAACATCATCAGTCAGTCACTGTCTCTGCCTCTCTGTCTCTCCACACACATACACTCTCTCTATCACACACACACAGAGACACACACACATAATAGATTTGCAGAGGAACAGAAACCAAGGGCAGCCTCTTACACCCAGCAGCCCTCAGGCTCTGTGGAACAGTGCTAGTGGAAAGGGCAATGTGACTGGCTTTCCAAGTGAAGTCTCTGCCTTTGCTCTCAGTCTGGCTACTGTGAGCACGTTAGAGACAAAAAAGGAAATATAAGTGCTGCTCATGACGGCAGACAATAGTACAGGAGGCACAGATGGACCCGTGAGGCTAAGATTAAGAGAACATCTGTTTTTCATATAACACTCTGGCTAGAAACAAGAAGACCACTGAATTGCTATCACAGCATGGCCCAGGCCTGACATAGACTGTGGATATTTATGTATTTGTACATGAAGACAAACAAGAAAAAATGAATAAACACATGATAATATAGATCGTTTTCTGATTAGTTTAACTGTGACAAAGAAATGCATTTCAGTTTTGAACTAAACATTTCCTCTTCGTTAAATGTCAGCAGTTTGGCTACTTAAGCATTAATACTGCAACACATGTCACTCTCTCCGTCACACATTCATTCATACTCAGGTTGTTTTACATGCATTCATTATGACAGCAGTCAAATTAAATCAAGATAAATAAAGATGCTAGACACAGCCAGTGCCACTGTGCTATAGAGATAATGTTTTGACACTGCTAGGCTAGTCGCTAAGCAAGGCCAATGGGCATTGTAATCATGTGGCTGACCCACCGTGTTTTCTGAAGGATAGTGGCATGCTTTTAGATTTGTCAACATTATTTAGAGGGAAAAGAATACATAAGCAGCAGCTTTTATAATAGTAGTCCCTGTGACAAATTAATGTATGTTTCCTATTTAATTACAAAATACTCTCAGAGGCTCAGCTCAAGAGTGAAGAGAGAATTGTGTGTTTGGGGTTTAATATACAGTTATTTATTATTGAAAACAATGGGGAAAAAAGAGATTTGTTTTGGAGGGTAAGACATCTCATTAATAATCTACCAGTCTTATTTCTTATGCACATGAAACGCATGACTACCCCCTCTTTCAATAGCTGAGCAGTAGTTTTTAGTAAATATTACTTAAACTGCCATGAGTACAGCATTCGTTAACATTTATTCAGACTCGGTTCTCTGCAGCAGGAAAACCTACAGTGTTTGTGTTAATTGCAACTGACTAATTTTGAATGGTTTTTGGACAACAATAGAGGCCTATGGCACAGAGGAATAGCTATATTACAATGATTGATTTGCAACAATAGCGATAATTGTTTCCAGGAACATTCATTGTTAGTTTTGGTGTTTTCATTAGTGGCCAATATTGCTGCAATGTTTTATTACAGCTGCATTCAGCACAGCAAAACACTCATTTGAGATGCTTGCATAAACAACCAACTTTTTCATTAAGTATGTATATTTGTTGTTTCTTTTGCTTTCCCAGCAGAGACTTTTCTTGTGTGCATTGCAGTATGGAAATAGCCAAGAGGGCACAATCTGACCTGAGGTCTGACATGCATTTTGAAAATAATCCACCTGTTTGATTATTTGAAAGCACATTATATTGCAATAGTGAATAATGCAGTAACCTTTCACATCAGTGCATACAGGATGCTCTAGCGCAGGGTTCATCTGTTTTACTCTAACTGAGGATCTGCTGGGAAAGTGGGTCTTAAATCCTCCACGGATTGGCCACAAAACACTGCAGAGCGCCCATTGTGAAGATGTCACACATTTGGAGCACTCAGTGACGACTTAAGTCCCCTAGGGTCAGGCACATGCAAAAATAGATCCACTTTGATTGACGGGCTGAAATACAACCAGGGATTTTCATTGAGAGCTGTGATTCATACATTCAAAAAAAGAGCTCATGCTGTGCAAGTGTCTGAATATTCATATTCACACACAGCACATGCAGTGCACTGTGGTATAGACAGTTTATAGAGAGAAACATGAGAGATAAGTTATCACATATGGCTTCTTTTACGAGGACACATGCCAAATGAATTGTAATATGCTGATGCAGGGACACCGAAGTCACATGATGCCTAATGACCTTGTAATCTGCCAGAAGGATGGGTTGATTGACAGGCCTTTCTCTGTGACAGCTGCCTCCCAGACCCCAGCAGCTGACGCAAAAATAATGGCTCTCCCCAATTGAAACAAGAAATGTCCCAGTGTCATCAGGGCCGGTTCTAGGCAGGCATATATGAAGGGGCAGTCAGAAATGTGAAGGGGGCATCATGTGATCATGCTCCAGCACATTTCATTATAATGGGTTGTTGGCTATGTGTCCAACCCCAACCTGGAGAAGTGGACCAGGGTCCCAATTTTTTTACTGTCGTAATGCAAAGAGCCACAGTATATGGGGGGTTAGGGGTGCATATACCTGAAGATGCATTGCAAACCCAGAGGGGGTGAAAAAGGTGAGTAGCTAAAACCCTGTAGGGGGGTCTGGGGGCCCCCCCAGAGAATTTTTGTGATTTTAAAATGTGAGTGAAGCATTCTGGTGTACTCTGAGAGGGGGGGGGGGGGGTCTACTATGGTCAAGATTTACAAAACTGAAAGGTAGTCTTATGAATACTAAACAAAAAAAAGAACAGAACATTTTAGAAAAGAACAGTGTCCCTTTTTCAGCGGATTTTTGGCATGGCATCCTAGAGATAATTTCGTCAACTTGTAATATACACATTTTTTGAGTATATCCCTCTATTGCATAGTGTTGCCATATGGCAACAATTACTTTATCTTCATTTTTCTAAAAAGCTATGATATTTTTTTTTGTTTTTACAGTTAGGTGTGAAAAGGGGGCTCTTACTTTGAAGGACATACAATTTATGAGGTCAAATGATCAAGATATCCTGTTTGCCAGTCCCTTTTGCTCATGGACATGTGCCATGTAAACATGTGCGGGGCTCCCGAAGACTGTCTTTTATTCAGAATTTTGGAAAATTTTCATCAAATAAAAAATTGAAATCACTATCTGGGGAAAGTAAACTTTATTTTTTTTTAATTTAATTCAGTTTTGATGTAATAGTATTTTTGTAATATACCAAAATACAATTGTTGCCATATGGCAACAGTATGCAAATATGGAAAATTCCTGGTGCATTCAACGCAGTGGAGTCCCATTGACTTACATAGCATGAACCTATGTTTACAACCTTTTCTTATATTTTAAAAGGTAAAAACATTATATTTTTTCATATTTTGTGATTAAAGGTATTTTGTAACATATTATCTAAATGGACTTGCACTTATATCTTCTAGATAACTGAATGAAATGACATAAAATGAGTGATTCAATGTACTTCATTGAGACGGGTTCCAGGTTCCATGTTCTCAGACATTTTAGATAACTGTTGAAATTATACAATGTTTTTATTGTATAAATGTTTGTTTGTTGGTTTTGGTTGAGTATGAGATGGATTTGTTGAGTGTTGCTTTAAAGCAGAAGTGAGTGATCCGGTCTTTTCGCTAATGCTGCGTTCCAGGCAGGCTTTTGAAATCGTAAATTACAGCTTCAAGTCACAACTTACGACTTTGTAGCGTTCCAGGCAACCCACTCGTGTTTTTCCGACCTGTTTTACCGGTGAAAGTCACTATAACGGCCACTCGTAACTTCCGACCGGTGAACTCGTACCAGATCGAACTGGTACCACTTCACGGTCGAAAAAAAAACGAGTTTCCTTGAACGCACCATAACAGTCCTCGTCGCTACGTCACCACATTCACGGCGTTCCTTGGCTGCACACACAGCCCTGCATGCCGTTCTCTCTCCTCATTGGATAAAAACTGTAGGATACGATAAATGTTTTCTCTTCGGCTCAGAGTAGAGCAGAGGGACTGAGAGACCCGTGTTTCAGTCCAAACACTCTATGTAAGTGATTGCTGTCGGAAGATATAACTATTTAAGACTTATATTAACACAAATATATCACTTACTTCTGCTTTAAATAAAATTAGTTTTTGGTCAAAAATGTTGATTTTATGGGACTTTCCACGATTGCATATTGTTGCCATATGGCAACAATTTACCAACGATCCCCCCTTTACAAAAAATTTAAGATTTTTTTTTATATTTCTGTTATTTAGACAATTTTAAGTAATAAAAACATGCAAAACATTTTCTACCATGCCTTAATAATATTTCATGCAATAGAGGGATATTAAAATGTGCTTTCTCAACTTCTAAAATTTGGATTTGAGGGGGCAAGACATTTATTTGAGGGGGTGCTGCCCCCTCTTGCCCCTGCGTAGAGCCGGCCCTGAGTGTCATTCATTGTCATGGAGGGAGTTCTGAGCATGTGAGAACAGTCGACAAGTTGTCGGTGTGGACCAGTCACCGCCCACCTCACAGGAAAGCCATCACACGTTTGTGTTGTGACAGGCCGAAGACAAATCAAAGCCATTACATCGGCCAGAGGTCGGCTCCTCCTTGACACATCTGCTTAGTCATGAGGCCAGGGTGTAAGTTAGGTTTAAACCCAGCCATAAGTCATCAGCTGTGTTTTGATTTCTCTCTCCAGCTGCGAGTGTGAAGCCATTTTCCTTGAGCTGAGGGCGGGCCAGTCCCTCAATGTTTCAGGTTTTTTGCCACACAAAACGAGCACAAACTGCGGGAAAACTGCAGTCCTTTCAAACAGTTCCAACATCAGTCGTGAAGATTTCTATAACGGTACGTTTGCAGCACTGAGGCGCTCTCAAACATCTTAGCATGAGGTTGTTTTGTCATGTCCACAGCTGCACACCACACATCAGCACTAATGTGTGTCCGGCACAAGCTCAGAGGTCAAGAGGTCCAGCTGGGAGATGGCTCAAAATGATGACATCATTAGTTCAGTGCCACTGGGCAGCGTGATGACAGGCAGAGGGCATGCAGGGTGGCACTGCAGGGTGGAGGGACAAAAATAACACGCGTATAAATTTCTGCCTCTTCCTATTGACCAACAGAAACACACTAGCATTCTCCATCTGACACAGCGCTATCACATCGTGTCTGGCAGTGGACACATGTCTGATCTCACCATATACGGTCAGCTGTGTCCAAGAGGGCAGTAAAAATCCAAGGTTAACAAGCGTTTGTGTTGGCAGCTTAATGAAATATGTGCATCTGTTTCAAGTCTGTCCAGAGGAAGATGAAATTAGACAGGGCAGTATGCGCACGGGCACTGAGAAAGAATTCATAATTTTACTCAAAGGCACATTAACTTTGAGGCAGCTAATGAAAGAGATGGAAACACAGAGACAGAGACCATTTCAATTGGTTCGAGTTGAGACGGGCGGAGATAGTTGCCAAGGAGATAAGTCCTGTGAGCGTGAGGTGTGACTTCTGCGTCACTGATCTTTCTTTTTTTTCTCTCTCCTCTAGAATGCCTTCCTCCACTCGTCAGTGTATCTCAGTCCTTTCCCTCTGCTACGTCAGACATCGCGTCTCAGCAGCACCCCCCCCCCCCCCCCCCCCCCCCCCCCCACACACACACACACACACACACACACACACCATCACTGGGGAGATGTGGGTGGGTGGAGGCTTGCCTGTTTTCCTTTTTTCCAAGATCACCATCAAAGTCATGACTTCACATGTGATGAGAGGGGCAAAATATCTCCGACTGTCACCAAAGACATCTCAGTCTCACATCTAGTCAGCAAGTGTGAGGATGTGTCCAGTCAGCACATGCCATCCTGAGCGCACACACACACACACAAACCTGTAACCTATAACAATTGTGCACCGTCAGACTAGTCATTTTGAAAAGACAAAAATATTCAATTTCAACATTATGTATCTTAAAGTGCCATCTCTGTAACTCTATATCACACTAGAGCAGGGGTGTCAAATGTGCGGCCTGCGGGCCAAAACCGACCCGGCAGAGGGTCCAATCTGGCCCCTCAGGATGAATTTGCCAAGTGTGAAAATTACATAGAAGACAGAGGGGGCATAATATTGTTGAAATTGCACATATTTTTATCAAGACATTTCAGGTTGCTCATCAGATGTTTTGTAAAAGGATAGTTCATTAACTGTAAACATGTAATGTACTAAACAAAGGGAACAATTCAAAGTTCTCCTTATTTATAGTGTGGCAAGGTGAAGAGGGCCCGGGCAGGGATTGAACCCACACCTCCCGGGTATGAGTCACACGCGCTTGCCAGTCACCCAAAGGGACATCCCCTTGGCCAAGTAGCCAGGGCACATGATCATTTGGAGGCATAGTGACAGGAACCTCAACTGTCACATCTCTCCCCCTCTTTTCACAAGCACGTCCACGTGCTTCCGCGCAGGCTGCCACACATTAGCAATCCATGGACCCACCCCTAGTGCTACATGGATCCTGCCAACAACGCCAGAATGTGGCAAGGTGAAGAGGGCCCGGGCGGGGATTGAACCCACACCTCCCGGGTAAGAGTCACGCGCGCTTGCCAGTCACCCAAAGGGACATCCCCTTGGCCAAGTAGCCAGGGCACATGATCAATTGGAGGCATAGTGACAGGAACCTCAACTGTCACAATAGGTTATGCTATAACTTCATTGTTCGGGCAGCCCACTTGAGATCAAATTACACTGTTTGTGGCCCCTGAACTAAAATGAATTTGATACCCCTGCACTGGACCATTATTACAGTATGTCAGACCAAAAACAAGGTTACAAGGCAAGTGGAGTCCAAACCTGCATGGTTTTTGGTTATTTTTTATTTTTTGGTTATAATTAACGGCTGGTAACTGTCTGTGAACCTGTCACTCAACATAACCACGCCCCCATTTATGAAGCCTAAACAACACTAAAACGGTTGTGGTACAAAAACACCCCCCCCCCCACAATATTCACGGAGGTGGAAACTATCGGTAGAGACCATAAAAATAAAATGTACCAGGCTGTAAATATGTTGTTTTAAAGTCGGCTATTTTAACATGGGGGTCAATGGAGAGTTGCTCCCTTCAGGTCCCAGCCCCCAGAGGCCGCCGGGGTACTGCAGCTTTTTGAACTTGGAAGTGGTCTTCACTTGTAGAACCCACAACTCCCCCCTTGGTTTCGAAGCATTTGATACAATTAAACATGGCGACATCTGCTGGTCAATCTTTAACATAGCATTTGCACGAAACAATAAAGGGCAAGGTGTCATGAACTGTGGTGTATGTTCAACAATTAGGGTTCTATGTGCATCTCGAGATTTTGGATTGTTCTGTTACACTTGGGTTATAATGTTATTGTGTCTTCATAACATGCTGTATGTATGCTAATAAAGATATGCAACATTGATAGAAATAATTTAAAAAAAATTATATTTACAAAATACAAAAATGTGGAAGAAAATTGGGAAATGCTTGTGCTACTACTAGGGACTGTTATGACAATGCTGGCGAGAGTGGGAAGGGGTTTGGATTTTCATTTAATAACAAGACCATTTGAGTTGAGCTTTGCTTCAGTCTGTTTCCCATGTGAGTGACTGTGGCTGTCTTTTGTACTAATCTTTCCTATACGCACTCTCTCTGGTTGTTAATCAATGAAACTACCACAACAACGCACGCAAAAACTCTCCTCCTGTCAAATGATTAAGTGTAGAGTGATTTTGAAAACTCTGCCCTAAATTCAAATCCGCCTGAGGGATACGTGAGTTGGTTAGGTCCAAATAAAAACGGTGTTTTTCCTGCACTTTGAAGGACTGGAAAAAATTATATTATAGCGAACAATGGAACTGTGTATTTTTTTTTTTTAGGTAAAACCTCTTTTAGGCCGAGAAAATAGGCCGTTTCTTTGGGTCTGTTCACAACACTGTAGCCTATGTTGTAAATCTCTGGGCAGGGCTATGGGCTGGCGTTGCTAACGGGAGGAGTGCAGAGAGTCTTCTACTGCAATTAAAGTACTTAGGGGCTATTTGTAGATCATACAACCACACTTTTAAAAAAAAATGCTACTATCCCTTTAAAGGTGGCCACTATGTGTGACCACCACAATAGCCTACAGCTAACATTGAGTTAGCTAACTTTCCATGTCTCCTGTAGGCAGTCACTAATGCCAACAGACATGTAACACTATGTATGATTTACTTACACATGAAGGAGAGGACAAGTCTGCTCTGAGTGAAGTAGGCACATGGACTGTCCTCCATCTTGGTTTTCACAGTCACCAGGACTTTTAGTAGTCCACAGAGTCAGTCTTCCTGGAATCTTTCCTCTTTCTTTATGGGAGGACATTTCAGATGAAAATCATGGTTTATTCAGAGGAGGTAAGATTGGAAGGTCACTTTCAGCTGAAGCTGCTACTGCACAGTGGTGTCCTGTGTGTGGGCAGTGCCTGTGTTTATGCTGCTAATAAATGTGCCTGTGTATAAATGTGGGGAGCACCAGCAGGTCATCAGGAGGCTCTGCCTCACATGCACTAAGAATGGAGAACTCCGTCCTCTGCATAGGCTGCCGTCTTTACATAGGAAATAGTTGTGTAATCATTGTTTAAAATATCTAAAAATAATTGATTTGATTTTTAATTTTTTTTTTTTAATTGTTTAATATTGGAATTTGGAGATGTTGATGAAATGTTTGCACAGTTACATTATAGCGTTCTGTTAGTTCATTAATGCTCTCTTCATTATGGTTATTATATTACTCACTTACCACTTACTTGGAGTAGTGCTCTCCCAGGAGTCATGGATGTGCCTGTTAAAACTAAATAAAACACAGTGGCTCCATTGGTTTGTAAGGAAAAGATTAAGCCACACATAAAGTGATATGGTAAAGAGAGATTCAGGGAGTAATTACACCCAGTGTTGGACAAATTGAATGTGAGGGTGTTTCTATCATTATGAGGGTGATGCAGTGTTACAAAGTAATTTTACAAGCAATCTAATCAATGTAATCTAAATTTGCCCAAGCTCAAGGAGGAGGTGTGAGGTGTGAAGTGTCGACTTTAAGACACAGAGGAATAATCACAGAAGAAAAACTTAGAGAAGTAATTTTATGTTTTGGAGAAGAAAAAAATGGATTGGTTCTTGGTATTGACTAACATTCTTTTCTTTTTTATATATATATACATTTTATACACAGCAATAACAAATAAAACACAGACAAGACTCACATACACAAAAATTAAGACAACCACAGACAAGGCGAGCAGGACAGACAGGGCCTGTAGGGTTAGACAACCCTAGAATTTAGTGAAAAAAAAGATTAAGAATAAATAAATAAATAATACTAACAGTAATAATAATTATCATAGAAGCTATGACGCGTTCATTTCTTGAATATGCTCGATGGCCTTAGACCAGAAGGGAGTCAAATTTAGCACCATTGATTCTGGCGGTAGATCTTTCCAGTGAACAAATATCAAAAAATAAATGAATCCAAAGTTTCCTTAGAGAGATAGCGGGTCGACTAGCGTTGACTAACATTCTTGACTTGGGTCTTGGACAATGACGTCATCCTTGATCTGTGGATCTGAGGGGCATATATCTGTGTGGTCAGGGTGATGCAATGCAGGGCTCTTACATAACAATTTTCTGAGGAATTATGAATGGAAATGTATAAAAATTTGAAAGGTTGTCTTTTTTCATGCTATTCTGGCTGCTGCATTCATGTTAAACAGTGGCTTGATTAAGACCAAAATATAGCAAATGCAGGGCAGGCACATTTGAAAACACAGTCAAGTCAGTTTCAGAAGCTATACCTTTTCCCACCAAAATGTGTAAAACAAGGATGACCATCCACAAAACATGTGCTGATTATGAAAGCAGCATGACGGAAAATGTCAAGACACACAGTGCAAGGACAAGACGAGAAACACAGGAGACAGGACAGGGAGGGACGAGCCTCATTAGGAGGCAGGTCAGTGAACTGCACAGGCTGAGACGTTGCATACGACAGGACACGAAATGTCTCACCCCTGCTGCTCCTTCCTCTAAAAGTCCCCATGATTTGAGCTCCAATGAAGAAAAAAAAACTCAAACGTCTCCAAGGAGTTTGGCAATCGCTCATGCCCCCCTCCCCCTTATCATTCACAACACCTTCCTGCCTGAGAAATGTCAGCATGTCACTGCCTAACCAGACTCTGCAGTGTACGTGCGCTATGTGTGTTGGCCGTGCATGTGAGTGAGTTGGGGGCATTGAGACATCTGAGTGTGAGATGGATTGAAGCGGTGATGTGGAGGCAGCAGGAGAGCGAGGCTAGAGAGGACAGCTACCGTGCAGCATCTCCCTCTGCCCATATTAGTCAAAGCAATTCAATCTATCATCCTCCTCCCTACTCCTCGCCCCCTCGGCTCAGTCACTCTGAGTGTGATGGATGGACTCCACTTGCTTTTATTCCAACGCCACGAAAGAAGCAGTCCTGGTTGGAAACACCAGATGAATATTGGAATTGTATGTTTTGATATACTAGGCAGGCGGAGTTAAGCACAGCAGCACATCTCAGAAAACTACATCTAAAAAGTTATTATTCCTGGTTTTTATACATTCAGGCAGAAAGATGAGTGTGTTTCGCAAGTACATCGAGCAACTGTTGGAGGGATGAGTCAATAGTCATTGACATGGAGACTTAACTTCCAATTTCCCCTTTAAGTATCTTTAGGACTTGAAATGATTTCATCCACACAAAACACATTTAAAATCATTGGAAACATTGGGATTTCCTCTTGCATTTAAAATAAAGCAATGGAGGTATGAACGGCCTTAATACATTTCTAGGAACTGGCCTATCACTGTAATCTGGTTTCATTCCTCTAAATGATAAAACTGCAATCCAGTCTGAATCCAGTCTTATTGTTTTATCTAACTGAGATTCGTTTTTTTTTTTTTTTTTTTTTTTTTAAACCTGATCTCCATTTAACTTGGGAGTCCAGATGGGTTTTTGATCAGTCAATTACCAAATTGGTTCTAACAGAAGGGTCTGAGATTTGGATGAAAACAGAACTAATACCAAGAAATGTCTGCTCACTTTCATCTGATTGTACATGTGCGAGTCTGGCATCATCTACTGTAATCAAATTGATGTATATGCATGTCTCCTGCAATTTTTCACATTAACGTGAAAGCATCTGTCTTTTTTCCCAACTCTTGCTCTTGCAATGTGAGCTCATCATTGTGGCTGAGACGCTGAAAAATTTGAACAATTTATTCTGCTCACACCTCAGAGCCAAGGCCTTCCAGACAGACAGTCAGTAAATAATATCCTGGACATCCTCACATGATTCCACTCATCTGTAGTCAATCATGAACAGATGGGACAGTGTGACTGCCATGTTAATAATGTCCTCAGATCAATCATTAGAGGAACTGTAGTGGTAACTGCTCATGTAGCGTCACATGGGAGGAGATTAAAGGTGGGCTTTGACCTTTCCTGGGTTATAGGAGGACCCAGTAATCTGCTGTAACTGGGGGACACACCTCACTGCATCTTAACATACTCCCTCAGTGTCTTTGCCTGACCGAGGACTCGGAGAGAGGGCAGGGAATATATTACTGTGCATCAGCCCACTCTGAATGATGTCCTATATGTCTCTTGTTTCTCCTTGAAGCCCAATTTTGGTTTCATTTTGTTTGTTGACAAATTTCATCAGCTCAGACAAGACAGCAGTGGATAAGCTGTGAAGTTGTCCGTTTAAACCATTCAGGTAGAAATGTTCACACTCTCACAAAATAGAGGAGAATTGCAAGTTGTCTAGACAAGCAGAGACCTTGGAGGGGGAGTTTGTCCTCTGAAGCGTGACATGGGCCGACCTGCTGTCAAACACTGCCTCCCAGTGGTGATGCACCGCAAATGTGCAGCAGAATTTTCTATTCAATGTTTACGTGTCCTCACTTTTACCATCTCAGTAGCTTGAATGTGATAAAAGTGATCCACTGTCAAAGGGTGAGTGGCAGTATCATGCATCATTACAAATACTACAGTATATTCTGTTTTCTGTGATGGTAAATGGACTTGCACTTATATAGTGCTTTAGTCTCTTGGACCACTCAAAGCGCTTTACACTGTAGGTCACATTCACCCTTTCACACACATTCATACAGCGCTTGGCAGTGCAGGAATCTAACCATTCACACACATTCGTACACCCAAAAAAACTTTGGAGAGCCACAGACACCCATGTGGCTCTTCAAGGTTTTTTTTATATATTTTAATGTAAAATATCAAACTCAGGATGTTGGGCATCATTTCCATCAAATTACTCTAAATTCAATTCATTCTTCAAGACAAACTTGGTTTCCTTGGAAATATGTGATCTCCACAAGATCTGAAATGATGTTTGGTGGGTTTGAAGTTTGAACCATGTTTGGCTGAACAGCATGAGTGTATGATGACTGACTTCATAGCAAACACACTGATATTAACAATTGCTCCACAATAAAACAAACCTTTGATCCATCCAACGAAAATGAAATCTTGTTTCATACTTGCAGAATAGTGAAACTATTTCCTTGGGACAATGATTATCCCAACCCAGGTGTCTTCAACTGTTTGTGACCTGAAGTGTGTCGTGCTTTCAGCTGATGGAAAGCACAGCAACAATGATTTATATTCAATTAATTTGCAGTGTGCATTGTTTAATACTGGATGAGGTCCGATCTCCCCGAGGGCTATCTAGATCTCTGATGAAATCAAGCCACATGGAAAAGAATGACCTGGTCTTTTCGTCAGTCTCACGGGTTTCAGCGATGAATGAAAACAAGTGTTACTGTAAAAGGCTGAGGGACAGATGTATCTTTGTTTTCCATTAGCATGGCGAGTGTCCACCGAAGACAGATTTGATGATTTCCAACTTTTACTATTTTTTTTCTGTTTTTCCAGGAAAGAAGAAGAGAAGACGAGTGAAGGGAAAAGCCTCGAGGCACTTGTGTAAATTATCCACCCTGCTGGATTTCCTTCAACAAGACATGAGCCGCATCTGAGGGGGGATTTCCCAGAATGCCTGATGGAAGAAAGCAGCCAAATAAAATTTGGTTCCAGTTTATATGAATCAGGGGCAGAAATATCCCCACAGTCTTTCTCTCTGAAAACAAAGGTACAGAATACTCCCAGCATTCATTGTTCTCTAAAATAAATCGTATGTTGTTTGGTTTGCCTATTTCTACTGTATTGAGTTAAAGATTTAGCTTTACAGTACAGTAAAGCTAATGAGATGTTTAGATTTAAATGTATGTGTTGCCTCTTTTTCTTCATTTGATTTCAGTCAATTTTAAATGTCTTCTAATCTCTGCTAATGTCATTTGGTGTGCCATGTTCTGCTACCATTTGTTTTTACTACAGATTTAAGTTTTAAAGTGTGTGTGATGTGATTCTTTTACAGTAACTGTTTGTACTTTTTACATTTATGTTAATGAATTATTAATCAAATCTGCTTAAACTGGTTTCATCATTTTCTTATTGTTCCTTAATGTGCAATGTGTGTTTTCACAAATCATTTCATGTCTCTTCCAAACTTCAGATTGTAAATTTTGACTGAAGATTTATTTTAATGCTTCATTTTATAACCTTAACCTTAAACACTTAACAAGGAGGTGGTGAGGCTGTATTGGCAGCAAGGACAAGGACTGGCCAGGGCCATCATCCTGCTGTCAGTCACATGTTCACAGACTGACAGCTGACCTTCACTTTATGGATTGCCTCTTTCAATCCACCGTGGGCCAAAAAATATCCTCATTATTAACTATGATGTTCTCTGACTGCTAAACATGAAGGATCTAATTGGATCTCTGTACTTAAATCAATTCATAAGTCACAAAAAAAATTACCAGTGAAAAAATCCATCAAGTCAAACCTGTGCCAAAGCCTTTTTGCTGATTTCATTTCGTCTTTCACTTCCCATCAACTGTTGAGGCCTGGGAGCCCTGCTGCTCTTCATTCAAGCAGCTGATTTCACATGCACACATTCAGCCACGGAGGGAAGTGTAATCACTGGAATCAGGTGCTGTGGTGATTGGATGGAAGGGAAACCTGTTGATCGTCAGGTTTCAGCAGCACATAATGATAAACAACTGCATTAACCTGGCATAGAGATGAAAGAAAACTGCCCGTGCAGTTCTACTGCTGGATGTTTGCAGTAAACCTTATAGGATTTTATATGCAGAACATTAGTGGAATATAAATAAATTGAGTTTGACGTAGAGTTGAATGAGGGAGCCTGCAAATCTGTCAATCTGGCAGTGATGGAGGGGGGTGCTGTTTCAAAAATGTGATGAGAAATTCTCATCTTTACTCCCCAAAGTCCATGTTTGTCTTGTTTAGCAGGCCGACACACTGACATGTTGAGTTAGAAAAGTAGAAAACCAAACACAGGTTCACATTTGAAAAGCTATTAATAGGGATACCCCCCCCCCCCCCCCCCTTAGCTTTGGTTTGAATACAGTAGCTATTGCTAGTGCTGGGAGGTTCCTGCTGGGTACCTGAAGATAAAGGAAAGTACAGTACAGTGGATGAGGGGCCCACTATGATGTGGCTTGACATCTCCCATACATCGTATGTCTGTTTACTCAGTATTGCCATTTTTATTCACCACTACAACTTATTCACATTTTGGGAATGACTGGACCCAAATAAAGAAAGGGGCAAATGCAAGGGGCTCTGAACCAGGAGCATTGCTAGTCATTAAAGCTGTACAGAAAAGAAAATTGAATTTGAGCCCACTCTGAGTCATAAAATTTGTGTAATAACTCATCTATCAGACGATGTAGGCCAAACTTTGTGCAAAATTTTATTTTTGAGTAAATCCGGGAAGAAAGTGTGGTATTTTGTTTTCGCATTGGATAATGCAGGCGCACGGATTATACATCAGCCTGCGCACGATTCACCAGCCACTGATATTGGATCATGGAATATGATACATCCATGTATTGGATCCGTCATTCAAACGTCTGAGACAACACACACACACTGAGCTCGGGCTCCCGCCCCCTCGATAACGACCAATCAAATTCGTTTTCCTCACTCAGGTAAACTCGTGTTGCAGCTTGTGACAACTCGGCGCGAAAAACAGGACAAATGGCCATTTCTGAACACCTTTAAGCTCTACTGGAGGACAACTCAGTCTAAACTGACTTTGCATTTTCCTTAATGACAATACTGTAATGCCCCTGTAAAAGGGGTCTGGTGATGCCCCTGCCCTGAACAGAAAAAAAGCACCAACAAAAAGGTCTACGGGTCTAAGTCCCAGACGTCACGAAAAAGGAAGAAATAAGAGCCTTCAACCAAAAGTACAAAACAACTAAGAGAACTCCAAAAAACCTAAGGAACACAAAAGATGAAAAGACTGATGACTCACAAGGAAGGGTCACACCCTCGAGTACAAGACATTTCAGGTCGACGAGGTTGACGAGACAGACTGGCCAAGACAAGAAGGAACACACAGACTTAAGACACAGGTGTGGAAGACAGATACAAATCTAGGCAGGAAAAAGACAACATGATTGTGTCAAAATACTAAACAGGAAACCCCAAACTGAACAGGGGGACACACAAAGGACATGGCAAGCTATTTGTTGTATCTGAATCAAAGGTCTGGGAATAGAGAACACTGTGTGCTGTTCACAATATAAAGCTTGTTAAAACTAATGACTAACTTTGGTAGTCATTAGTCATTTGGTAATTGATATTGTGAGCAATAATCAAGCTGAATAGAAGAGCTACAAGATGAGGTGGAATTTGGCTCCTGTTTACAGTATATGAATTCATTGCAGAAAGCTCTCCACATTGTCTTTCTCTCTCAGAACAACAGTACAAAACATTTGCAGCTGCATTGTTCTCCAAAATACATTGTATGCTGTGTGGTTTTCCTCTTTTTTACCATTTGAGTTATCATTTAGTGTTAGGTGAGTTAGTTCATAACAACCTTGGACTAACTGCTCATACTGTAATGTAAGTGGATGTTTAGATAAAGTTTCCTTTCTTGTCAGCATGTGAAAAAACGACTTGTGTTGATAAAGCAAGCACCAAGAGCCAGAAACATAATGCAATGCTGCATGTTGACCACTAGATGGTGTGCAAGAGCTGTTCTTTTAAAAAGCCTCTAAAACTTCATCTAAAACTCTGATCAAAATATGAACAGTATGGTCATGAATCTTAACCAAGTGTTTGAAGAGTATTCTTTTAGATTAGATTTGTGCTCAGATATTATTATTATTTTTTCAAATAAAACGAAAATTACACACGGATAAAACAATATAATATAAATTGTTGAGAATACGGAGGAACAGTGTGTTTCGGTGGCCTCCTGCTGCTGGAGGCTGAGCTGGAGCTCTACCTAAAACCCGCAGTGAGCATTTGTGGTGCAAGAGGGGGAAAGATATCCCCTTTGGTTCTGTCCAACACGATGTGGCATCTGTGGGTTGTGTAACTCAAGTGGAAGGGAATTAAGAAGAAAAGCACTTCAATGACTCTAAAAGCAGCCACAGAGAGTTCACATGTCTCTCTGCAGCGTTGGGAAAATGTTCAATCTTCACTTTGATGTGCTCTACAGCCAGTTTGGCCTGAGTGCAATGTATTATCAGGAAGATGGACATGTGTTGCACAAATGTTGTCATGCCGTAGCTATGTTTTTATAGATGTGAAAATTAGGAACTATCATTTTTACACATGAATATTCATATTGATCAGAGGATAAAATCAGGTTGTTTGTAATTAGCTCTGTGGTCATTACCTGCAGTACAATACCAAGGAATCAGGACATTTCTCAGGAAGTTTCTGAGTAAAGAAGTTCATTAACACCAGTAACAAAGAGACCGCCTGTCCTTGAAAGACTGCTTCCGTTTTAAAGTTGCCCGGAGTTTCCTGCCAAGCCCCAACAGTGTGCAACGTGGATCAAACATGGCTTTTATTTACAGCCAAGGTCCCAGCGAGGTCCACATTAACCTCTCAGTCTTATTTACTGTACGTACCTGCTGGCCCGTATTAAGCAGAGCCTGAGTCCAGTTAAAGTTGGATGTAATTCTCCAAACCCCTTGCCCAGATGTCCAGATTTCTTGGATGCATTAATTCATCAATCCAGGCAAACAGTCTTTTAGCAGTCTGTGCTGCATTAGCCACTGTCTCGTAACTCTCTTAAAATCTGGCTCCCGGGGTCAAACTTTTGAGCTTCTTGCCAATTAAGGGCAGTTGTATGGTAAGCAGATCCATTACTGCTATGCCCCGAGGAATCACTATGTCTTATTTCATTCTAATTCCACTTTCCATCATGTTTCGGGAACGGGACATGATGAAAATGGCTTGTGACAGTTCTGACCCATTTGGAGGTTTTGCTACACAACATGAGCCGGTGAACTCTTCATACTTCACTCACGTTGGACCTAATGTCCTCGTGGCCACATAGAGTTTTTAATCTCACGGTCAACATAAAGGAAAATGTGCAGTCGGCCCCTGCTGCCCAGTCTGCAAAGTGAACTGGGACATTTGCAGGCGACCTGATGGACGGTTGAGAGGCTGGAACAACATGTCTTGCTGTGTGCCAAACATGCCACCTAAGTTGGTACAGGCATCTTTGATTAAAGATATAGAGATGTTCATTCATAAGTTTATTTTATTTTTGTTTTATAAGCCAGTTTTACTTCCGAAGTCTTAAAAGATTTGTAACATTTGTTTGTTTCTAAAACTGCTTTTTTATTTTGATAGAAAAAGAAGAAAAAAAAACTCCCATAAAACGTATCCTTCCAACACTCGACTTCTGGAAAATGTCTGCAGAGCATCTGGACCAAACTCCATTTATTAACAACTAATTAACATTTCCAAATGCCGACTTGATTCTTTATTAGAAAGTGAAAAACCCATAATTCTTCATTATTATCGAATTACTCATTTTGGGTTTGTTTGCTCCAGATGCTCTGCATCTGTTTTCAGAGGTAATAAAAGTGGTTGTAAATGAGTAACTGGTTTACCATTAATTGCTGCTATTTCACTTCAAACAGTGCTTTGATTATGTTGCTAAAACATTTCTAAATAGTCAGTGCACACAAGTGGTGATTTTCAACTTTAATTTGCTGAAAAGGATTACGTCGTTATTTATAGGTGGATAGGAAGGAATTCTTTGAGTCTTGGGGCTTGTAAAACACTTTCAGAAATCTCACTGGATTAATTTAAAAATACAAAACAGATTTTGGAAATATCACAGCGTGCATATGGCTGTCAGTTATACATATAACTGCAAACTGTAAAGTCTCATTGATGTTAAACTTTAGTATATTAAAATGAAGTAAATCATTAAAATGTCAAGTATTGAGTATTAGCTGGCATCAGTGCAACAACATGATGAAGTTTCTTTCACAACAACACTGTCCTGCATGGATACAATTACATTTAGTCTCATAGTGCACCATGGAACATGCATTCATGCCTATGACATGAGTCATTGTTTTGCCATCAATATCAATATAAGATAATCTGACTAATCTGCTTTACCAATGGAAAAAAAAAACATTTGTTTTTAGGCATTTTTAAAAGCCCAGAGCCTAACATTGACCCTAACCATAATTATTGACTTCTGAAAACGACCTTATCTTTGACCATAGATTGCCATCAATTTTGTCTCTACTTGCTGCAGCGTACTTTAAGAACAAAACAGACTCAGGGCCCTATGGCTATGAATTATGGTCCATATGCAGAGCAGGCACCTCACTGGACTGTCGTTCAGGGCAAAGGTTTCTGTCTACCTGCCTGCAGCTCAAACACACCTTTCATCTCTTACATTCCTGAATATAAATAATGGCTTTCAGGCTCTGGTAGCTGCACAAACTCCACCTGAAATGATTGCTACTGTTTGACGTGTATTCAATCACATACTAACACTCTGTAATCTCCCTTGGTTGTACATTATAACCCACAGAGCTCAGATGACAAGCCTTTGTTCCCATGCTCAGCCCGTGAGTCCTCAAGGTGCAAGAAGGTGAGGAGACTTATGGGTGGTCGAGACCAGAGCAGTAGAAAGCGTTAGGCGTACCAGCGGGGTCCCCCCTCCACTGAACTCCTGAACCCCTTCTCTTCTGTTCACGGGCTAAACCTTTTAACACACGCGCCATTCTCCGCCAGGTCAGTCCGAGGTCTCCAGCCTTTCACACGTCGGCTGTTAATGAGGTTTCAGAATCTCAGGGCAAGGTGAAGGGAGTCTGACCTCCACTCAAGAAACAGAGTTGAGGAGAGTTGGTCAAATCACTTCTGACATAAAACCACAGAACAATGTGCAGTAGTCTGGCTCTGGGGATACACTGAGAGAAGTGGTGCTAGTTCACTGTTTAATTTGACCTCAAAAGCAGCCTACACAGGGATTTGCAGCTGCTCTTTGGTAAGTCCAATATGATGTGCATGGTTTGTAATGTGGCATTTGTGGATTCTGAGAAACTTCTCCATGGTCTTCATTAAATTACTCCGAAAATTTGTAAACTGTAGCCTGGTATTTAGCATTGGTCCACTGCAGGGGGAACCTACATTTTAACCCTGGTTGTTTTGGCTTCAAATACAGCGAGCCGTGTGTGTTGTTTAGTTTGAACTGCTCCTTAAGTCATTATACTCTTTCTTTACAGTCTTTAAATGTAATAACCCATTTAACTTGATTTTAGGTTGGACATTTTTAAATGCTTATGTTGTAGCATGTTATTTCCTATTATTCTAATTATAATTATGATCTCCCATAAACTGTAAAAAACCTAGATAATAATATCTAATACCTAGAAGATTATAATATAATAATAGATATTTTAAACATGTATTTCAACACATTTACTTGTTTGATGTTTAGTTTATTGGAGTCTTCCAAATCTGTATATTTATTTACAATTTCATCCATTTAAATGGACAAAATAATAATTTTAGCCACATTCAGTTTTAGCTTTAAGGCCGGCAGTGGCTATCTAGCAGCTAGCTGTAGGTTTCCTGTTTGCTGTAAGAATCCAGTCTGAATCTATTAACAAATCAAAATGTTGTGGTTTAGTTTTTAGTTTTTAATTACTGGAATTGTTTTAAAAGATTTTTGCATTTCATTAGAGAGATTTTAAACTAATCATAGTCTAACTAGTACAATTTCCCCTTAAATAATTACAATTTTACACAGTTCCTGTAATTATCAAGACAATTTCCCATTTACCAGCAGCACTAGTAATGCCATTTAATTTAGAATTCAATATTAACATGAGTTACATAAGCTTCCAGGGGACATTCACACAAGGAAATAACTGGTTTAAGAGAAAACTGAATATTTGCAGGGTGTTAATCGTTATTATTATTATTATTATTATTATTAGATTAATTGTCCTAATTATTATTATGATTATGGACTCCATGAAGACTAGGTGGTTGTCTAGACATGTCGATCCATGTAGCAAATAAACAAATAAATAAGTAATGAAATTCAGTCATATTTGACTCATTGCTTTTCGCACCATATTCAATTATCAGGCCCAATGTAACTACCAAAATCCTAAAGTAAAAATGAGAAACAGATACATTTGCAATTACCACAATGTTTGTGTTTCCACTGGACAAACTCTTCACGATACACAGTGTCAGTTCCTAGAACAACATTGACTGACACCGACTGAAACTGATTTTAGGTCTGACAATAATTAAAAAATAATACATCTCCCCACACTTTTTCTTTTTTATAACAGATCTTATTTTTATTGAGGAGAGTCAAGTTGGGCTTTCCATTTTTAGAAAATAAACCAATGACAATATAACAAATAATGAAATTGTTACATCATTCACAGGGTTACAGTCAATATACATTTATACAGAAATACAGGATCTCCCACATCAGTCACAGTGGTCTGAACCGGCACTGGTCTATAATGTGGGTTATGACAAACCAGAGGAACTTAGAGCTCCCCTGCCTGCACTAACCACCAGCCAGAGCAGTAGCGTGGGGAGGGGAGGGGGGCCGGGGGGGGCTCCAGAGGCAGGGACGGGTTAACAAAGGGAACACTGGGTCATATAGGGGAACACAAGTGGCGGGGTGCCGCAGTGGTATGAAAGTTTGTCCAACAGACGGAAAGACGCAGCAGCCAGCGTCTGTCCATCAGCAGCCTGCGGAAGTGTCCTGAACACTAGAGCTCTGCCCGCTGCAGCATTCACACACTATCTGGACCTGAAAACGTCATTCCAACATGCTACATTTAACCACCACCACAGCAGTAGAGGGCGCTCTGGTGCTTCGTGCTGCCACCGTTACAAAGGAGCCATTTTCTGTCTGCCACGACGGGAGGCAGACCTCTCGCTCTGACCGAACTGGAAGTTGGGCGGCGTTCAAACGCAGCCCAGTGGGTACAACCTGGCACAGTTCCTGTTTATGCACACTATCATATAACTGTAACACTGAGACTTAACGGTTTTCCTCCGTCCTTCAAATATTGGCACATGGCGAGGGCAGGGCTGACTGGTTTTTACTTTGCTTCACAGATGGAAGAGGAGAAAGTACAGCATGTTTTGCTGAAAGTTGCAGTAGGCAAACCGTGTGTGAGACCGTCATGAGAGTCAGAACCACACTGCATCTACTTCAGTTTCAGGAGGAAAACTGAAAGAAAACGTTTTTAAACCAGAGAAGCTGAAGTCTGTAAGCGTATTGGGTGCTGTAAAACTACGAAATTTTGCAATTAAACTACAAAATTTTGCAATAAAACTACGCCCGTAGAGTTAAATAAAACATGTTTCTGGGAACTGAAGCGGAAAACTAGAGACAAGCCACTGAGTAAAAGGTTGCCAACACCTTTCTGTGCACACAAACCTTGTACCAACATACAGCTTATCTTAAATCTCCCTGTGATTCTAAACTCAGACATATCTAAGTGCAAAGTAAAAACCATTTACATTAATGGACAATAATTTAGCTAAAATGAAATCTTCAGTCTGATTTCAGAGGAGTGATAAAAGAATAATCACATCAAGTACAAATTCTTCTGAAAGTTCATCCACCATATAGAGGCCGTACCAGATGGATTAGTAACTGGGGTTTGTATACATTTTTCAATAGTCTAAAAGTGGACGAAGGGGCTCAGGCTTCGGTGTAAACCTTGTTGCCTGGCTGCTGTTGAACAGGAAGCAAGAAAACACACGGCACCAGTGTGGAGATTTCTGCTCCCACTGATCGTTGCTTGGCCCCAAACTTGCACCAACAATGTCTTTTTTGTGTCATCAAAATAATAGGACATATAAATACTTCATGCAGTGCTTTCAGACACTCCACATTCGATCAAAAACGTTGTGTGACTCCTTCAGATGAACAAACGAACCCTTCAGAAGGAACACAAAGTATTCTCTCTCTCTCTCTCTCTTATGCAGCAAAAAAAGAAAAGAAAAAAGATCTACTTCAGCATTATTTTATGTCTGCCCACCCTGTTTAAGGTAGTTCCTTCAAGCAAGGTTCAAGGATAATTGCTTGATTAATAACTCAAAGTCTTGGCAGCGTCCATGGGCAAGCATCTGAATGAGCTTTAATGGGGCTGAAGCAAAAAAAAAAAAACCTGCCAGCCTTGTGTAGACTGTAGATTAATTTCTTCAACAACGTTAAGTGTTTTTCCTGACGACGGAATATTTACCGTACTACGAGAAGACTTACAGCCTCACTAAATAAAACTGATGAGCTGTTAAGTGTTGAGAAATGGAAAAGGAAGACGGTCTGGGACTCAGTTAAAAAAAAAAGAAGAAGAAGAGGAAGAAGCAAACTGCATGTTAGCATAAGTGGCATTTAGGTCACAGCTTCACTTTTCAGTCACTCCTCAGCTCATGATTCTCCTCCCTCCTCCAGGTTCATGTGTTATATAAAAGCTTCCAGGGAAATATTGGTTGTGATGTGATGCACTGCAGATGAAAATAACAAAAGAGAGAGAGTTAAAAAAAAAAAAAAAAAAAAAAAAAAAACCTCCACCTTTCCCCTTGAAGTGTCTGGGCAGTCAGGGATAATGACAGGTAGGATGACCAGGGTGCAGTAGCTGAGGTTTCCCCACTTTCTTTAACAAGGGCTTTGGTGCTAAAGCTGTCTGTAGTGACACCAGAAAGACTCAAGGTCAAGATCAGAGGATTTTGGTAGACGCCAACATGGAAGCATCGTCCGGACTGGAGGAATCTCTTTGTCTTCTCTTCACATAAGTGGCATGCAGCATCAGGACGAGACGAGACCAGACACAACTGCACTCGCCGATGATGAGCGTCAGTCCGCCTGCTGCTGTTGATGCTTTTAAACTCGCCAAGACGAAAGCGGACAACTGCTGAAAGCCGATTGTGAGGAGATCAGTGGGAGCGGCAGACAGGTGGCCGACAGGCATGTGTGTGTGTGTGTGTGATCAAGGGGAGAGAGGAGGGAGAATCAGTGCCTGGACAGAGCGGCTGTGATCGGGGTGGGACCGCCCCCGCTGTGGCCGGACACATCTGACCGATGGCTCACAGCTGGACGTCCATGTCTGGCTGTCAGGTCTCCGAGCGGAGCCCAGTAGGCGCTACGCCACGCTGATATCATGTGCTGGCTGTATACGTACATGGTTCCACATCTCAGGGGGAATCACTGCATTGCTACGAACTCTCCACCTCCACCTCCCCTCCGTATCCCTTACACCAGGTTGGCGACGACAATACAAACAATAATTGCTCTTAACTCATAAGACAGTATTGTTCACAGGAAACCATACAATAAATGCATATACTGTCTAGAAAGTGAAATCAAAACCTGGCACAGGGAGAAGCTGTTTATCTACATGGGGTTTGTGCACCAACATGAATCATGTTCCAAAAATAAATTCAAAGGATTCATGGAGGATCCAGAGTTGGAGTCAAACAGGAGACTCAGTGCAGCAAAAAAAAATAAATCTAAAAGTAATAATAATAACAATTCAATAATATCCATACAGAAATTGCAACAATATAACACATTGCATTTTTTGTTTTTAATTCCACAAACGCCTGATTGTAAAATCTATTCGTGACTGTGTGTATTTGTGTATGTGTGTGTGAAATAACCATGTGTGGTATCAAAACTTTAATCCTTTAAACATAAGAATTGTCTTTTCAAAAGGAAAACTGGAAGAAGAAGAAGCGCCGAGTATAATGCAGCCACATTATACTCTGTAAAGTGTGTCAAATCCAAAGCTCTTACCAAACAGAGTTCTAGTAATTGCAGCAAATCAAAGCACTGTGAAATTAACCACTCACTCAGCATGCTATCAAACACAGAGTCCCCAGTGCTCGGGGAGCGGCGTGGTGTCCACGTGTCCACAGACGGCGCTGGAGATGAGCAACATGAGGGAGGATACTAGAACGGGACACGGTGTATGGAAGTGCACTGGATGTAAACCAGCGTTGCTTTGTGTGTGTGTGAGTGTGTGTTTATTTGGATCTATGTAGGAGGTTTGCTGTTTTCTTTTTTTTTCTCAAAAAGAGAGGACAGAAACTGATGGCGGACAACAAAATAAATCCTCCCTGTGGTCAGTTCCTCTGCTCCCCAACTGACCCATTACAACGTCTCTGAGTCGTCACGGTAATGGCAGGTCAAGTGCATCTGATATGTACAGTACAGGATCATGATCGGGATGCAAAGAGGGAAGAGTTCTATTTGGCAGGCTGTGAATAGTTCACTGTGAAAGGAAAAAACAAACTTGTTATTTTTGTCTATAGTGAGAGGAAGCATGGCGTGAGGGAATCTTCATCACAAAAATTCACACAATATAGAAAATTACTTGCAATGAGAATTTTTTTTTTTTTTTTTTTTTTTTCCTTTTTCTTGAGTGTTGGTTCCACTGTGTGAATTGTCAGTCTGAATGAATCAGTCTATGCCGAACGTCCGTTTCTTGATTCTTTTTTTTTTTCTCCTGTGGAAACAGCTGGAAGTGCGTGACGGTCCCTCAGTCTCCTCGGCAGTTCAGACAGCTCTGTTTCCTCATGTTGTCCAAAAAATTGAAACGACAAAGACGATATCCACACCGCGTTGGGGACGTCCTCGCCTCCTCAACCCTTCCTTCTTTTCTTTTTTTTTTGTTTTGTGTTTTTTTTTTGCCCTTTTAAAGGGTAGCTTTCCTACTCAGTTCTTCTAGTGTACAACCTTATATCATCTATAAATTTAGATAAACTCCTTGCCTTTTCTCAGTTTTTCTCTTTTTTTTCTTTAAAAAAATCTTTACAAAATTATCAGAACAAACAAACCAAAACAATAAAATGTTCAACATCAAATGAAAATTGGTGGAAGATTGAAAAAATGTGTTGCTGGTCACTTCTAACCTCCCATGTTTCTGGCTCCAGAGAGGTGGGTTGGCTGTCGGCCCCTCCGATGCCTCATCACACGGATTCTTGTTTTCCACATCTCTCCACGGCGAACCCCAAGGATGGAGAGAGACTCGGGGTGAGGGGGTGAGAGGAGGAGAGAGGGAAGTGGAGAGGGGAATGGGGGATGAATGGTTGTCTGGTGGGAAGACCAGACACACTGTCACTCGAAAAAAAAAAAAAAAAAGAAGAAACTTCCACTCCATCCTCCGCAGCCAGAGCACCCGCATCCCAACCACCTCCCCCCCCCCCCCCCCCCCCCCCCCCCCCCCTGCTCCACTGGAAGGGTCAAACCTCCACCGACTGGATCTGGTTCATTTGTGCCCGCATCATCTGGACGCTGTTGAGGATCTTCTTTTGATGGCCTGCTAACGTCACACCAACCCTCAGGATGTCGCTGTTGATGAGAGACAGAAGCACCAGTCAGACTGATGTTACCACACACTGTAAACAGCCTTCCATCCATCCTTCCCTTTATCTATCTGTTTTTTCTATCAGAGTCCCGGAGAAAAACAACTTTGCACAACATAACCAAAACAAAACAGAAACTAAGGACATAACAGCTTGAGGACTGACGGGGAGGCAGAGCAGCGGAGAACAGCAGAAAAAATACATTTGCTGAGAAACAGCTGTGCGATCATCCATCTTTGAGCCCGGGAAGCTCATATAATCACAAAAAAATGTTCAAATGCCATTTGAGTGCATTTTCTGTGACTGAACATTTCTGACTGATGTGGTGTAAACCCGAGCCGTCTAATGCCCGCCAAAACAAACGCTACAAAAGACAAATTCACAGCATCCCTTTGACCCAAGTCAGTCACAGACACAACACTGATTGCAGCGGTCATGTGTCATATAAAAAAACACCAGAATAAATGAAAAGTTTCACTTTGTTTCTCATCCCGTGATGATGAAATGCCTGATGTTGGATTTCAACTGTGATCACTCTTATTGGATCACACTTAACCATCTGTTTTCGGACAAAGAATCTCTGCGGGCTAAACTCTGGCCTGAGACAGGGTCATCTGTAGACAGGAAATAGCTTTTACATGTTTCTCCACAGGTGGCATTCTCAACCCGATTGCATCTTGTTTGTTTGTGATGATTTCTCTCCCTGTACCTTGGCTAAACAACAACATATTCCCATGTTTCCTCTCCATACTTTAAGTGAGGTCAAAGTGAGGCCTGCTGAACACATGGCGGAGAACAAAGGGCATCGTTTATGGCTTGGAGCTATTGTGCCCACTGTTCAGCCTCGCAACTGCAATATTACGATCTGCTAATTACATGCAGAGCAGTTAATGTCTTTTATAACGGGGCCAGAGGCAGAGTCTGCTGCTCGTTCAGGTTTCAGGAATAGAAGAGACGCAGCAAATCTGCCCTCCACATTCGTTTTTTTTTTTTTTCCCCTCGCGCTTATCTGACCCGCAACAGCAGGGGATCGTCAGCACTTACTCCATGGTCATCTGGGACACCACATCAAATGTAGAGAAGTCAGCATTGGCAAAGTTGTCTTTGTATTGGCCCATCTTTATGGCATCCAGCCACTCGTCCACGGTGCTGAAGCTGGAGAAGTCAGGGATGCTGCGGTCCAGGAGAGGGAGATGAACACTGAGGCGAGCACAGAAAGAAGCCATTAGGAATAATGATAAGTGGCAGGGCTAACATCATGGTAAA
This sequence comes from Trachurus trachurus, assembly GCF_905171665.1. Classification (NCBI taxonomy): domain Eukaryota; kingdom Metazoa; phylum Chordata; class Actinopteri; order Carangiformes; family Carangidae; genus Trachurus; species Trachurus trachurus. The sequence goes on from NC_139896.1 coordinate 35,846,704, forward strand.
TCCAGACCACCTGCATCTGATTCAAACATTAATTATTACATTATATTTTCAAAAGACGAGACAGTACGTTGAGAATCCCACCATGAACCACTATTTTCCAATCTGATTTCTCGGAGAGTGTATTTTCCAAATGAAGTGATAGGTTTCAGGGAGCCAATACATCCACTCAGCGTCTGTGGAAAATCTGGCCCTGGGTCCTGCACCCCACCACAAATGAAAGTATAGACGGGGATAATGGAAATCAGCAAACCCTGGCTCTCAAAGGAAACTAACACCCAGAGCAGAAATGCTTCAAAATGTTTTGTTTTGAAAATTGCACAACGGCTTCAATCCAGGATTCGCCCGAAGCCTTCGTGGGAAGGATTTGATCTATCGAACCAAAAGGCTTTAATTTACATAACCGCTCGGCGCCAGGAGAAACAGGAGACACCGAGTTCGGCAAAAGTGAACTGTGCCACGGATGGCACTGTCGTAGGAGCAGGGCTTTGCTGTTAGGAGGGGTGGGGGGGGGGCTTTACATTTGGATGCATTATATTGTTCTAGATGTTCTCCACATCAATGTGAATTGTGAAATGATGCTAAAACCAACAGGCCTGTCTTGTGGGAAGCCCACAGTGACACATATGCAGACACCACACAGAGAGAGAAGGACCGAGCAGAGAAAAGAAGAAAGAAAGAAAACACATTCAACACACGTGTTACTGACAAGAAGAGAACAGGAAACTGGTAGAAATCTAACTTAGTAGTAGAGTAGAGTAGAGTACTCCACCCCAGTACTTGAGTAAGAGTACAAATACTACTGGTCAAAATTTACTCCGTTACAAGTAAAAGTAGCTCAGTCGACATGTTACTCCAGTAAGAGTCAAAAAGTACTTGCTTTTAAAGGTACTTAAGTATCCAAAAGTACATGCTTTTAAATTTACTTTAAGTAAAAGTAAGAGTAAGAGTACATTTCTTATTTTTCACATCAATGAATTACTATAATGTTTTCTAAATGAATTTAAGGAGCTTTTAACTCTTGTTTGTGAGAATGAACTCTTTGAAAGCAGCTGCACTGATGTGCTGCTTTTAGAACCACAATGTTCTATAAAGCTGCAGAAACACCTAGATTCTAGAAAAACAAATAAAGTGAATGGGATCATAAGAGGACAGCAACTGTCATTTTCACATTTTACACCCCCCAGCTCCCCTACACACATCAGGCAAGGCATTTTCTACCATACCCCCCCCCCCCCCCCCCCCCCTCACTGAGGGGACATGACTTTGTCCACAATTCAGTGCTGTATTACCGCGGTATAGTTTTGAGTTGACAAACGCAGTGGAGAGCGTGGCTACTTTGGCGGTATCCTGATGGGGAGGGATGACGTAGATCTCAGTGGAGAGCTGCACTGTGATAGGTTTCCTTCTTTGACAAACACAGCTTGTGTCCAATAGTATTTTAGAAAAATGACTTGTACTTTTTAGCCTTCCTAGAAATTAACTCCAGTAAAAGTAAAAATATTTGTCTTGGAAATGTATTCAAGTAAGAGTAATAAGTACCTAAGAAATATAATACTCAAGTAAAGTACAAATCCTCTGGATATGTACTTAAGTACAGTACTCAAGTAAATGTACTGTGTTACTGTCCACCACTGGATGCTGCCACTCACCCTGAAGACAGCGGGGTCATGGCCTTCAGCGTGTTGGGGTTGCGGATCATCTTGTCCAGGTTGTTGACAATCTGGCTGAACTTGGGCCGGTTGTTGCGGTCTTTCTGCCAGCAGTCCAACATGAGCTGGTGGAGCGCGCTGGGACAGTCCATGGGCGGGGGCAGCCGGTAGTCCTGCTCTATGGCGTTGATGACCTGCAGGGGGAGACAGAGATCTCTAAGGGTTGCTACAAGGCTCTACAAACAGGAGGTGCAATTATATGACAAGAGGAGTGTACAATCCAGTGCTGGAAGAAGTACTTAGACCAGAGTTCATTCAGGAAAATATAGTTCAAATAATTACTACAATATCAAGTAGAAATCCGAAAGTATTTGTAACAAACTATAAAATTATTGTTGTTATTGTTATTATTGTTTATCACATTATTTATAGTGATGTGTCATTGTATTTTTTTATTGCTGGTTGAGCTGGGACAAGTTTTAGTTCCCTCCAAAGGATCACAAATAAATCTGAGGGGTCAGAAGGAAGTTGACATGGTAACTTATTTGTACTTTTCACTATTGGTTTTGTCAAACATTAACTGTTCTTGAAGGGTTAAATGAATAACCTTTAGGCATTAGAGACTTCACAAGAGTCTTGACTGCTGCTTTGTAACAGGGAACTAGGGATTTAATCTTGAAATTCACAATGTAGCGTTGTAAAAAGTTCATCACATTTTTAATGTAAAATTTGAACCTGAAAAGGGAAGAATTTCTGTTTCTCTTGTATTGGAGATGCAGTGCAAAGTAGCCTCAAAATGAAAATACTGAGATACCACAAAACTCGACTTGAGTGCGATGCTTGATTAAATGTGCTGAGTAACTTTCCACCAGTGATGTGATCCAACTGGAGCCATCACCTCACACTATATAAATGTCATGAGTACATAAAATATATCTGCTATGAGCTGTTGAATAGTTGATGTGACATTCACAACAGTCTTGTCTAAAGCGAAGTAAATATTGAGCCAATGCGCTCTCTTCCCCTGATGAAGATGTAACGACACCATCTGCGCTTCTCATCACAGAGAAAACAACTGTTAAATAGTTATTACATGAATACCTACGGATGTAGAAATACACATATTTGTGCACATCACATCACCACATTGCTTCTGGATGTGATGAGTTGTTAAACACCGGCCGGGTCATTATGAACATCAACCTTATTCCACTAAGTTCACATTTCCACTTGCGCTCTGCCAGCGGTGACCTCATCTCTGGCTTTTACAAAGTGTTTAATGCTCGCTCTCCAGAAAGCCACCTTAAAGATATGTCTGACTTGGGCCCGTGATGTTGTTGGTCGGGGGGCAAACAGAGGTGGTGCACAGTTAACAGAGTGGAACAACCCGGAGGACACTTGTGACGAGGACGCACAATCCCCTGCTCATTACCAGGGCCATTAAAGGAGCTCCATTCAGACCCAGATTAATCTCATTCATGAGACCTCCAAACGAGGACCCCGATGGAGCAGAAACACTATCTGAAGCTGCTAATAAGATAACCGTTAAGGTCCTCAGTCCCTCTTAGCACATTAGTGTTCTCACTTTCAATTTGAAACTATTTTCATTATCTCTCTCCATATAATTTGCTCTCTCTCCTGCTACCCAGAGGGAGATAGGAAATGGAGGCTCCAGTCAAGAGCAGAAATTGTCCATTGAGCACTGCCGTGCATTTCAAATGATCTGATTATGTCTCTGTGGTGAGAGTGGGGGAATTTTCATATAAAGCCCATGTGTGAAACCCGCTGTTTAGCCAAGGGAACACAGATACAATCACTAATGGTGTTTGAGTTGTGTGACGCTTTAATGAAACTCAGGGAGTAAGAAATACATGTGATGAGAAGAACTGTCTAAAGAAGTGTTTTGAAATTTGACTCAATAATCAACAGCAACTTTTAAAATGACCCCAGGCAAATGAAATACATACGTCTTGATTGGTCATGTCCCAGTAAGGTCTCTCTCCATAAGACATGACTTCCCACATGACGATCCCGTAGCTCCACACATCACTAGCAGAGGTGAACTTCCTGTACTGGATAGCTTCGGGCGCAGTCCATCGGATAGGAATCTTCCCACCCTGCAAACACAAAGGGCACAACCTCAGCGAGGGAAGCAAGACCGGAACATGACCGTCACAGTGTCCTGGCTCCGGAGAGAGACACTGTTCAGGGCAGCTATGCCGACGGTAATCCAAACTAGGAGGTGGATAAAACAAAACCCCTGGGACTGAGGTATGGTACATGGACTACAGGAGCTGGAGGAAGAGGAGAACAGGTGAAAGGGCAGTGTTTGTCTCCATAGGGACAACAACGAGGGGATTAAATAAAACCCTCTGGCAGCACCACACTGAATGGGATTATCAACCTGAGCATTTCACACACACACACACACACACACATATATATATATATACTGTATAGTATATACTGTATATATATATATACACAGCTCTGGAAAAAATTAAGAGACCACTCCCAAAATGATCAGTTTCTCTGGTTTTACTATTTAAAGGTATGTTGGCTAATGAAGGACAGAGGATGGACAGAGGATGTTGTTACGATGCCATAAAGCCCTTTGAGACAAACTGTAAAAAACGGGCTATACAAATAAAATTGCCTTGCCTTGCCTAATGACTAAACTAGTCTAAATAACAAAAATTCAAGTCTTTTCAGACCTTGAATAATAATAATAATGCAAATAAAACATGTTGATATTTATTCCTAAACAACACAGCAAGAATATTTGAACTCAGGAAGAGTTTATAAATCAGTTTTTGTGGGATAATGTCAATGTTTAATCCAGCAGTGGTTTTTATAATCTTCCTATAAAACCAGATGTGGTTCAGGTGATGACCTCATCATTGTCATTAAGGAGAATGAGTTGTGTTTATGTTGGTATTTAAAAAAGAAAAGAAAAGAATGACTGTCATGTAGCGATGCTTTTAAGAAACATTTGTGAAAGTGGTCTCTTGTTTTTTTCCAGAGCTGTATATATATAAATAATATTATACATTTTAAAATTCATAAACTTTTTTTTATTTTACATAGTGAGTGACTTGAACATGTCTTACCAAAGCACTAGTGTAGGTTGGGTCTGAGGTATCGTCCTCCAGGAAGCGTGAGAGGCCGAAGTCTGACACCTTGCACACCAGGTTGCTGTTGACCAGGATGTTTCGGGCAGCGAGGTCACGGTGCACGTAGTTCATGTCAGCAAGGTACTTCATGCCTGAGGCGATGCCGCGCAGCATACCAACCAGCTGGATCACAGTAAACTGCCCATCGTTTTGCTGTAAAAATGACATAGTGTTAGAATACATTATTGCCTGGAGTGGTAATTCTGGGCCACCTCACAATATGGGGGATATAGTCAGGCTGTCAGTAGGTATTTAAATATTCTACTAGCTGTGATGGTGAACCCAAGTTCCCTGTCAGAGGCAGTTTTAACTTGTTTTTTCCTTCTTTGTTTAGTAGCATCCTCGCCTTGACATGCATTGACCCTCTTCTTTCTGACAGTACTCCAATACATCTTAGGCAGTTCACTGCATTATGTCAAGAAGCAAGAAAGACTGGTGCTGAAGTGAAGTGCTGGAAGCCAGGGGGATTTATATAATATCAAAAAGCTGCTTCTTGTTTCACGCAATAAAACTTTATGAAACGAATCTTTTAGAACTCATCATCCATGTGAATTAACAAACTGTTAGTTCTCAATATGCTAATCTTTATTTTCACAGATCTGTTTGGAATCCATCCCCGAAAAAAAAATAAAATAAAAAAGTTATGCTGAAGTATTGGTTTCTCTGAAGACGCCCTGCAGCCAGGATACAGGCAGCAAGGTTTGGGTTGGGCTCAACTGGCCTTGTCCAGGCTGGGCAGGGCTAAGCTGTCTACAGCTGTTCCCCTCCACGGTTTGGTGAGGGCTTTACCCCGTGCATGGGGAGCGTCTGGAGCAGTGGTGCAGCTGTGCCTCCAACTGCGCACACCTGCACTCTCCCCCACCACCCACCACGACGCCTGCAGAACAGAAAGATTCCAGAGAACGGATCATGGGAGCTCGGGGCTCGGCGTGGACAGACGGAGAGGCTGAGAGAGAGGGGATTGGAAGGGGCAGCGCCAGAAGAGAAGGGCCCAGAGCACGGCCATATTAACAGTCTGCGTGACCGCTCCGGCTCCGCTATAGCCTATTTCTCTTTCAAACATTTTGCTGCTCATTAGCTGAGCGCATGCTTATCCTCACGTCAAGCTGCTCCTCCTCGTGTACCACAGCAATTAAGCAGAATGCATTATTCATGAAACCTTTCTCACAAATACACATTGCCACCTAATCTGAGTGCTGTGTTTGCATATACTTTAATTGGAAAGATTCCTCTAAAGTCTTTGGGGTCAGGTTAGCTGAAAGAAATAACTGCAAATTTTGTATGAACCGCGTGAATCGAGGTCTGCTGTGATTTATATTTATATGTTTTCTGTCAAAAAAATCTCATTCTTTTCTTCCTTCACTTCTTCCCTCGACTTTTCCTCTGCTCATGTTTGGCTGCTGATAAGAAGCCAGCTCTGATCAATCTCTCCTCCCTGTTCCTGCTCGCTCTACCCTGCAGGTTTTTCCTGCGGGAGGCAGCAGGGGAGACAATCCTTCAGCAGGCAGCTCACTATAGACTGCAGAGACCATTTTTAACCAGCCACCCACCAATCACCTCAGAGAAGACACAATCCATGTTCAGAGTCTTTGACACTGTTGTCATAAACTGTCACAGTGAGCTGCTGCAGAGGTTCCCTGTTGTTTTTGAATACAATGTTCTGTCAAATATGTTTAGTAAACCATCTACATATACACAAACAGCCTTCACTGTGAGATCAAATTCCAAAAAGAGCTGATGCTTTGTGTCTCTGAGGTCGGAGGCAGAATGCGAATACTGTAAAGACTGTGGAGTCTGGGGAGAGGAAGGTTTTAATGCAATAGGAGGCTTAAAGTGACTGCCAGGGAGGCTCTGAACCCATGGAAACGCTTAAAAGAGGCAGTGTGTGTTTTCAATTTAATAATGCCACTGAATCCTTCAAACACAGTGATTCACATGGAATTAAACGGGCCTTGTTAATTGCACACACAATTTACTGCGTAAGCTACACATCTGCTTCCACAAAACAACATAATAACATGTTTTTTTACTTCAGGAAAGGATAGGGCTCAAGTGATTTAAAATGTAGCATTCCTACTGTACTTACTTACATTGGCATACTCTGTGTTGCACTACATAGAGATTTCTCATCACATCATTAGTTTAACTAAAAATTAGGGCTATCTTTAAAAAATAATAATCAGTGAGATCAGCCACAATTTCAGTCGGACTGCTAATTTTTGCATTTTATTTGCATTGGAAAAATTAATAATGATGTACTTTTTGTTTGGTTGATTTTTGTTTTCTTACATTTAGAGAATATTATTTATAGGTTGGGGCATCTGTGTAGCACAATGATGCTTCATATGGTTCTTAAAGATTTTACTTCTATCAAAGAAAATGGCAGTTTTTGTGATTGGGATGTTGCATTTGGCCATACTGCAATTTTGATAATATTTCAATTAATTACTTAGCCTTTATACAGCTTTTCAGACATCTGCAATTTCCATAAATTACAGTCCCTTTTGTGCTTGATCAAAAAATGCAGCTAGTTTGGATGAGATCATACAAAAAAGCCCAATTTTTTGTTTTTATTCCGCTAACATCCCAAGACAGATGGTAAAGGGCTGATGTGACATTTCATCTCATAACCAGCTTCATTTTTAAATTCTGACATCTCATTTTAAGTCTTGCAAAGTATTTGAATTATGTATGCGGGTTGTAAATGGGAGTAGCATGGCCGGTTCTCTGTAATATCCTCCTCTGGTTAGATTATGAAAATTAAAAATCCCATGAACTTGTGAGCGATGCATATTTCTTGTCAGGGAGTCGAAGGGAAAAAAAAGTAAGTGTGCTATTTCCACATTCACCCACAGTCTGTAGCTTCTGCATAAGGAGCAGTGGAGCAAGTGTGGACTGAATGCAAAACAAAACCCAGGGAAACATCAGAGACATGGACTCTGGCTTTGCAAGACTCTGGCATGTGTTGCCTCATTGTAAATACTCACAGAAAAAATATTTAAAAATAAAACACAACGCATCATAGATACAGTAGATGGAGTTAGCAGATGTTCTGTAGATGTTAATTTTGAGGCATATCTACACAGAGATGAGGGAGCCCTAACTAAAAACTGATGATTGACATCATCCTAACAGGACAGAATCTGGGACTAATAATATTTACTAGACGATTACAGCGCATGAGCGAATAAACCATGTCAAATTATTGGACTAATATGTGTGTACATGCATGGGAGTGTGGCTGTGTGCAACAAGGATTTGAATCCTAGCTTGTAAGGTGTCTGAATAAACCATCCTTGGGTTGAATGATTAATCATGCTTATGTAAATATTTGTCAGAGTGCGACTGTCAAATAGTACTGTAAGAACTAGAATTCCAAGTATAACCCCACATAATTAGCAGCATTATAACATCATTTGTAGGAGGTGAAAGTTTAAACTGGCAGCTGTTTATTTCACTTGGTATAATGACAAAACTTGCTGCTGGCAGTGAATGTAGTTAATTAATGTTAATTCTGTGAGTTAGTGGAACAGCTAAAAAAGAACAACGGTGCTCTCTTTGTGGGGCAGGGGTGACTGCATCGCATCAGTGTTTGACAGGTAGCTGGCAGGTAGCTCAGCAGCAGTAGAACGTAACAGACGCTGGTGGATGAAGACGTCACAAACTCCTCTTTAAGCTTTTATCTTCTTCATACTATTTTTTTAGGCTTGTCACAATAAAAAGCCTGAATTGAGACCTGGAGGATTCAAAGCAGCCGAGCTGCTCTGCTGTCAGTCTGTGAAACTAACATTAACAGTAGCTCAGGAAGTCGCGCTGCAGAGCTGTCGGCGGTATCGTTAGGTGCCGTCTGCCGTCTGGTTGACTTTTCATTATTACCATATGGCCAACGGTTATCCTTGAATAGAACTCCACTTTGGCATTTCCATGATTATTTCTCATTATATCTCATTCTATGTCTTACTCTGAGGAAGGAGTCCAGAGATCCGTTCTCCATGAACTCGGTGATGATCATGACGGGGCTGCTCTTGGTGACCACGCCCTCCAGGTGGATGACGTTAGGATGGTCGAACTGCCCCATTATGCTGGCCTCGCTCAGAAAGTCCCGCCTCTGCTTCTCCGTGTAGCCGGACTTGAGAGTCTTTATGGCCACAAACATTTCCCTTTTACCTGGAAGCTTTAGGTTCCCACTGCAAACCTCCCCAAACTCTCCTGTGAAAAAAAAAGGAAAAGTAAACTAAAAGTAAGCAGCTTTCCTGCACACATTTGTATTTAGAAATCAAGTAACAGTCAAGCTATTTAACAGCGTGGTATTCCATCCACGTTCCAGTCAGATTTTTCCATTACCTGCACCAATGACCTGTTCAATCTTCACGCAGGATATATCAATCTCCTTGGCAAACTCCCTCACAGCCTCATTGGGGTCCTCATATGTGAACGGATCAATATATATCTTCATTCCTGGAGTCACTTGGAAAAAAGGAAGGAACAGCTATAATATTTGATTCTTGTGGTCATGCTTACACTCCTACAGGCTTTGACAGTTCAAATGCATTCAGGCACATTAACAATCAATTCACCTTGCATTCACACATTCCAGAGCAATTATGCGATTTTGTGTTTGACATCCGGTCGATGAAGGTTAGAAAAATGGAGGAGGCATTGTGGTTACAAATGATGGTTATGACTAGTGCCTCATGGCTATGTGTATGGCTATTCAGCCAGCAAGGACACAGTACTAGCAGTCTTCTTAGCTGTGATAAGGTTGGGTTAATATATATATATATATCATCTCCTGTGAGTCACAGTGCCATTAACACTCGGGAGAGAAACCCGGGCCCTATATCAGCATCGCTCAGCTCCACTCCAAGAAATAAATTGGCTCTCCTAAGCCCTGATGCCAGGTAAATTGGCTTAAGGTGGCCTTTAAGTGTTCAGGGACTTAAGTGTCCCGAGTTTTAAATCCGATTATTCGGCTCTCACCTCCACATCAGGCCTGAGGCTATTTGAATGGATACTGAACTCATGCCTAGCCCGTTTCAGAGCTAGAAGAACATGCACACCGCCCCAAAACCTGGCACACCACTACTGAAGAAACGTGCCGCAGAGATGAACAGATGGTGAGGATCTTACCAGGCAAACCTCCCCCCCACCCCTTTACTAAAACCCTACAATCTCTCCCCAAGCCAAAGCACTGTTCAACAGACCACCCTCCCACCATGGCAAGGACCACCAAAACACAGGGGCAGAAGCCTGAACTGTGACTGGGGAGAGGACAGGATGCACACAGGACACGTTGGCCTCTGCTGTTAATAGCTCCACTCCATTATGAACTGGACTTCTTTTCACAGCGTGATCGGATTTAATCGAGAAACCATTTATAGTTATTGATATGAAAGAGGAGGGAGCAGTGCGGTAATTACAGAATTAAATAAACACATTAAGATGGGGGTCATAAACTTGAGATAGAAAGAGATCTGTGGTTTTCCAATCAAGCAGGAGAATGATGGATTAGCCGTGGTGAAATGACTCCCGAAACCGTTCTTTCTCACCAAATCTGTTCCTATGTTATTGTCATTGAAGCTATATGGTTCTGTACGATATGAAGAAAGAAGATCATTGAGAACTTCCATTCATTCACCAAGTCTTTTGAATTTTTTAACAATGGCAAATGAGTCATGTGGCATTAGCATGCTAATGTGAGTAAGGACTGACCTATTTCCACCACAATGGATTTAGTTAACAATGAAATGTAATGATGCACACAACGCACACACGAACACTGGTTTTGATGTGGTTAAATCCAGGCTCCAAGTGAGCAGAGTCAAACAACGGGCAGGATTACTCCGAAGTGGGGGACGGGCAAATGAAGCTGTGCTGTGCTGTGCTGGTCCGTAGCCAAGGACACCAGCATGCAAGGTGGTAGCCATGGAGACAGGTGTGTGAGGCAGCGGAGAGGCTGAATGATAGCCATGGAGATGACTGTGTAAGACGGTAGTCATGGAGACAGGTGTGCTGCTTGGAGGCAGTGGTAAAGGGAGGAGTGGTGGGTTTACTCACTGTGGCCGCTGGTGTAGTGCTGCAGTTTGTCTGTGTACTCTGAGTCAGCCCTGTCGAAGCCACGCCTGCTGGGGGAAAGACAAAGAACTCTAGCTCTGGTTCAAAGACAGGGAGCAGGGAGAGGCAGAGATACAGATCAAACAGCCCCAGGTTTACCTACACCCAAGATACCACCAACCAAGTTCACATGGGGAGAGCCATTACGTTGTAGGTAGAGAAGCGTTTGACTTTTTTTGCTACACTGGGCGAGGTAGCGAGCCGTGCAGTCATAATATGTTTTCCTTTGTGGTGCACTTCAGCGTGGCAGCTAGGAACTGTTTCAAAATCATGAGTCTATCTACGATAAGGAGGACTAAGTGCAAATGTAAGTGAGGGAGGGAGGGAGGGCTTCGAACTGGGCAGCAGAATAATTAATAACACACTTCTCTATTCTATCTTCATGATAGATACAAAACAGTGTCAAGCATCTGATCCATCAAATCAATATCCAGCTCATAGTGGATATCAGCCAGATGTAGCTGATCCACATTAAGTGCAGCTTCTTTGTCAATGTCAGTATGAAATTCAGTTTGTGCTGCTGAGCCACAGCAGTGCCTGACCTCAAGTAAACTTACATTATATTTAGAATAAAGAGTTTCATCAAGTGACTTATTCAGATTTTAAACATCAGAAAAAGAGAACACTGATATCTGATCAGGTATCGGTATCAGTTGAGGTATCGTAATATTGATCGTGAGAAAAATATGTATTGGTACATCCCAAATGTTATGTAAACTGCCCTTTGTTTTCATACAACTAACCAGATTCATAAATGGCATGTGTGAAATTCATTGCAATATAAACAGAGAGGAACCCACTTTAAAACTTGTATCTCAAAACTAATTTCTATGACTGCATGAGGCAAGGCAAATCAAATTTTCATGCATGCAAATGAGTTTTTATTCCACACTATACTGCATGTTTTCTGACTACATTGCTGTTTCATCTGGCCAGTAGCGTGGCACAGACTCATCTTTGTACCTTTTTGAGTTGGGTGATACAGCCACCGCAGTGTATTAAAACTTTTTACTTCTTTGACTGTCGGACCGTTCTCAGAAATCTCAATAACACAACCTCTCCCCCATCCCACCATTATACAAGATGGCTATATGCTGTATTGAAAATAGTCTGTCCAAGACTTCTGGGGTTTCTCAAAACAACAAACCACTATGTGGGCTACACTTTTAAAATCCATGGTCCTAGCAGGAACGGAAATGACAATATTGTGATTTATTTATTAGTTCTGCAGTTGAAATGGAATTTATTAAGAATTAATATCTTTGAACTCAGATGGTTTTATCTCTCCAACTAATATTAGTCAACAGACCCGATTCATCCGACTGCACAGACAGAAAAATGACTAAAAAAAGAAAAGTGGCCACTTTGTGAGTTTGTGCAGAAGTTGTACTGGTTCTGAACTGACAGGCAGTTTTGTAAGGACTGCGACAGGACTGACTCACCGATTACAGACGATGATGATGACGACCACAGCAATGAGGAAGACCAAGCCGGCCGCTGCTGACCCAATGATGAGAGGGAGCTTCTCCTGAATGCTGGTGTTGTACTCCGCTATAGAAAGAAGGAATAAGCACATAAACATAGTGCTATGCACACACACACACACACAAACCCACACACACAGAGTCACATGCTGAAACATATGGAGGAGCATCTGAGCCGCTGCATATGGAGGAAGCAATGGGTGACAGACAGACATACGGCTGGGTGAACCAATGAGCATCTTGGCATCTTGACTGGCTGCATGGACCATTTTCCAAAGCGCAGTGAATGTGCCGCGGATATGGACAAATCATCTGGCAGAAAGTGTGTGAAGTGAGGAGAGAGAGCATGTTTGGGTGAGACCCAGACTGATCAGGCAGCCAAGAGCAGGAATGCAGCTACTGAATGGGCACACAGAGGCAGAGCCAGATCCTTCTATTGAGAAGTGCAAATGACACGCAACCTCACATTTTTAGCCTGATGCAGGGTTAGTGAGTTCTAACTGCATCTGTGGGAAGCATTCATATTGTATGATAAGGGGTTAGGCTAAAACCCTTCTAAATAACACTTCATCATAACCTCACCTACAGTATAACAGTTATAAATACTGTGTAAATATTTAATAAATAGTTTATAATACACAGGAAAGCGGGACTGTTCATCAGTCTCCACTAATGGGTGAGCATAGGACGAGTTAAAGGCTTATACATGAACTGCATTATAGTATTACCAGTCTTTCAGACTAATGGGCCTTGATGTCAATCTGCTGAGAACTGCTGGTTTGTTATGCTCCTTTACTGCATGTTGTACTTTGAATAACCCCAAAGTGTGCATTCCCGGTGAGAGCTTGTTTCACTTTCTGCTCATTTTTTTCCAGAAGCCTTTTCAGAGCTGTGCCCATCACACACTGTAGATACACTGTCAGCTTTATACGCGATGGTAATCAGTGTCTCCTTGCAGCAGAAAACAGAACTATTGAGTGTATGGGGACATCAAATATGGGTGAGAATCACTTTGAACAGTTCTTCCTTCTTTTATTTATTTATTTCATAAAAAGGATATTTATGGTGAAAAAAAAGAAAGGATAGTAACACTGAGCCTTATATATCCTCCAGGTTACTCAGTGTTTACAGTTATGAGTCAGTTGGATGAAGCCATACTGCTGGGATCTGTGCGTGTGGCAGCATCAGGGATGTTTGTGCGAGAGTTCGGGCTAATGATGGCCCTGGGCACAGCAGGCTGAAGGAAATGAGATGTTCAGAGGGGAAAACCCAGGCCTTGGCTCTAACATTAACCTACATGACTGATGTTTACTGAATGTTCCTTCTCCTCTGAGTTGTGTCATTGTCCAAAGATAAGACAGCTTCGGCCTCATCCAACTTAAAGGCTTATGGTGGCAAATGGCAAAAACATACCTTTGGTCTAAAAGGTGATTTCCGTACTATTGAAGAGGGTAATATGAAACTTAATACATTTTGTTTTTCAAAAAGAAATCTGACTTTAATACTTTCCCACTGTGTACCACATAGAAGAAAGCATTGTTATATGTCTAAATAAGAATAATGGAGTAATTAGAGCAGTATTCTTTGAAGGATGTTTCCAAGTACTGACAGAGACATGAAAATAAAGATTGACTAGCGTAAGTTATCTTATTGTTTACTCCACAACATGATTCCCTTTCATTGCCACAGCTGTCTGTCTGAATCCATACCATACTACATGGTGTGTGGATAGGCCACGCATGAGAGGTGATAACAGCATATGCGTGCTTTGGTGAACATTGGCTGAATTCTCACCCTCCGTCATGGTCTGGAAGTAGAGTTTGCCACTGTAGCGTCCAAACCCGGCCACGGTGCGCGCCCGGACCTGGAACACGTAGATGCTTCCTGACTTGAGGCCACGGACGACCACTGTGTTGGTCTGGCTCCTGATCGTGGTGGAGTTGTATTCTGATTGGTCCTAAGAGAGGAAAAACAACATGTTCGATTTGTGAACATAAGTAATTACAGTCCGATTGCAAAGACTAACAATTATGAATGCCACATGAATAAATTACATACTAGGTTAAGATCTAGGACAAATGATACGACCTTGTCAGCACAGTGCTGACTCTTAGTACAGTAGTTTGAGACCAAAAATGAATTCAACACAAGCTCAGAATTCTGACTTCGACAATGGGATGTGGTTTGTTTTCTACTTTTATGCTATTAAAATGATAAACTGAGTATGACTAAGAACTATTTAGAGATGAATACAATAATAATATTGTGCCAAACAGAATATACAGTTTAGTTACACTGAAAGCTTGTTCTTCTTTTAACATACTGTATCAAGAGCAGAAAAACATCGATCCTATACTGATTTGAACAGACATCTACAGTAACCACAATAGAGCTAATCTGAATAACGTGATACCACAAAAAGCATAATGTTTGATAAAGCAGCAGAACTTAGAGAGGCAGACATCCACCAGTAAGGAAGGTACATTTGGTGGCAGTTTCAGGTCAGGCAGCTTTTTCTGAGCCGTGCCTTCTGATGATCAGAGCCGTGCCTCTCTGCCATACTCCTCTCCAGAACGCTGACAGGTCTGAGAACAGAGACTGAGACTCTTTTAGCTGCTCCCTTCAACCCAGCGCTCAGCCAACACTTCTGAGCCACAGCAGGGGCCGGGACAATTGTTTTGACAGCTCTCTCCAACAGTGTCAGTAAAGGGAATTATATTCAACGGCTGAGTGTGCGGATGAAAGCTCAACAAATGCAGCGTATGCGCGCGAGAGTATACACACGTGTACTATACATGCGTGTGATCGGGTCCAGTCTCTCGACGGTTGTACGCGTTTAAGCGATCGGTTTTGAATGGTCTGAATCGATGCGCATGTACGACTGCAGAGTTTTCTTGTGAGAAAGTATGCTGATTCGGAGGAGCTTGCCCCCTTGACTACTATTTTTACAGCCGTCAGTGCAGCATTGTTTCAACCGCAAGTCTCTGTGCATCAATCCCCAGTGGCCCTACTGCAGAGCTGAGCGTGGTTTCCTTTCCCAGTGACTGACCGTGATTGTAATTGAAAGAGAACACGCATAAGTTCTAAGCAATGTTCAGAAGCTCCGTCAACATGCCTCCTAGGATGTGCTGTTATGCAAACGAGCGTGAGGAGATAGTATGGTGCGACTAAACAAAAGAGTTGTTTTTTACCTGCAGCTCATGGTTTATTTAGCTGCTACAGGAGGAAAGGAAATGGAACTGACGTTGATATGGATTACTGAAGGCTTCGATGGTACCTTTTCATAATACTGTAGTTCATAGTCCAGAATGACTCCATTAGGCTGGTCGGGCTGGGACCAGGAGAGAGTGATGCTGTCCACAGAGCGGCTGACCTGGTGCATTATGGACACAGTGGATGGAGCTGTGAAGAGACAAAGACAGTGTGTTAAGGATGAGGCTGCAAATAACTCACCAGCACCTTCGCAGTCACGTACTGAGAAATTTATAGCATCTTTAATCCCACGGCCAAACGCCGGGTTCCACAAAGGTGTAAGACGTAACGCTATAAAATTTATGTAATATACTGCAGTCTCCTTTTAGAGAGTCTCACGGCTCTACGTGCTGCAGGTTGGCAAGTCACAACAGAGACTCAACCACATCAGCGGCCTGGCGGGGACTTCCCAAAACTCTACTGTGATTTGCATGGAACTAACTTTGTGCTTGTCACACTGCAGATACCTGCTCCTGCAGATAAATCACTTAAACATAACAGCAGAGCATTATGTATTACACGAACCAATCGCATCTCTTGGCCACATAAACTAAAGTAAACAAAAAGCGTGACTCACAAGAGCCACACACACAAGCTTCTTTGTCCTGTATTTTCTAATTCAATTTAGCTCCAACAGTATGTCCTTGTTGATAACAGCTTAGAGGAACAGAGCATGGGTTTTCATTCTTCACTTTGCATGTTAACCCTATTTTTGTAGACCAGTTGCTCTACAAAACAATTACTTCATGGCTCTCACTCTTTTCCCCGAAGTAACAGTGTCAATGTCATCGACTTTTTCTTTTGTTTGGAAAACTCTGTTCATCTTTTAAGGTTGAAGAGGACGACTGGAAAACAGCTGCTAATGAACAGCCATCTTTTTAGATTAATTAACAGACAAATTAACTGATGACTTTTTCCAGCCTGTTTGCCTTGTAAATTGGACTTAATCAGCGAGTAAGCAGTGGCAGAATGATGCATGGATAATACAACTTCACCACAAACGCTTTCTCAAAGACAAATGATCAACTACAAATAAATACAATGCATTGGAGACTTTGTTGGCTGTGATGTGAAGTGTCCATCATTTGTAAAATTACAGTATATTCCTTCAACTGATTCATCTTACAAAGCCATTTAGTTGCAAAAAATGACTGTTTTCCGTTAGTTTTGCTGAAACCTTTTTGCAATTATTATTGCATTGTTTTTTACTGGTGATGCAGTTGGTTAAAACAAGGTCCTTGTAATTGAGTTTTCAAACTGCGTCACATTATTGAAATAATGAGTTCAAACTCAGTTGTAGACTTGTTACATCATGGGTGGCCTCTTGTACAACCCAGTGACCTACAACTCTCTACGCTCTGTTTTAGCACAACCAGAAGGTCAGGGGAGGAGGGGAGAGGAGGGGGGGGCGTGATCACCTCAAGTCCTCCAACAACCATTAAGATTAGTTCAGGGTGCTGCTGGGTGAGTGTAAAGCTAAGAGAAGCCTCTGTGTGTTTGAAAGGGTCGGGGTGGGTTGGAGAGTCAGAGAAGGAGGGGTGCTGGCCAAGATTTATGGACACCAAGCCCCACGCTCATCCCCTACAGGCCCGTGCTGCACACATACACACACACACACACGCAGCCACGCAGCCCTCAGCCGGCAGCTCAGTGGCTCCCTGGAGTCCCGGCAATAAAGACACAAGTCTCTCCACCGGCACGCGTTCTCTAAGGAAAATCCACTGACTGGAAAACTACAAGTGCCACGCCTCTATAATCTACGAGGCTGCATGTGTGTGGTTTCTACGTCTCCTACGTGATTTATCTGTTGATCCACACTTCACGTAAGGCCAGACACTACAGGCAAAAACAGTGTTTTTTTCATGCACTGATGAATTTTGAGATTTTGGGCTATTTTTCTTCCTTGGCATGTATTCTTTCAGAAAAGTTGGTGGTAGAACATCCACATTAAGGTGGTTATTTTACTTCATTTTGTCTCTTTCGTCAATAGATTTCTCCTAAATTCACCAAAAGTTAGTCTGACCCATGTCATGTCAGGTATCATTGTAAACCAATCGTAAAAGTACAATTTACATTAACAATCTATGGAATTTTAAAGTACAAGTCTTTCACGGCCGTTTTCTCTAAATGAGTTTTTCCTCAGACTCTGAACCTGAAATCTCCACTTCAGCAGCACCTACAGACACCAAACCTTCCAGTTTAATTCCTGTCTATATTCTGAAGGTTTTTACAGAGGGGATTGTTGATATATCATTCAAAGCCTGATTTATACAACATTTTATTCCTAAAAACATGGCAAAATTAGATTTTTTAGGGCTGGTGACAGTATTTTCTCATTTGCAAAGTGATAAAAATAGATATCCAAAAACCCCTCTGTAAACACTTCTGACTCTAATATGTCAACAAAATAAAACAAGAATTTTGAAAGTGGCTTCATCCATGTTTCAGATTTCGGTTCTAGCGCATATTTCATTAGATATTGCCTAATTTACATATTTAAACATACAATTGGACAAAACTTGTAATACAAAAAATATTTGTCTTAATGTAAGTGATGAACTTGGTAAGTTTCATGGTGATCTCTTATCTGTTATTTAGAATTTTTACCCTATTCACCTGCAGTGTCTAAAGAAACTCTTCCAAGTGATTATCAGGTAAGCACATCTTTGTCGATACTGGAGAGGAAATATACGTAGTGTGGAAGTGACCACTGTGACTTCCAGCCTATGATAAAAAGTCTCTTTTATAACCTCACTCGTTCTCATCAGCTAATCAGCTAAGCCTCGCGTGTCCTTTGACCTGAACAGAAGCGTCCATCTGAGGCTACAAATTATGATGTCTCATATAAGCTGTGATGGTCAAGGGGCTGAGTGTGTCCTCATGTGCTGCTGCCAGCCCATAATAAATAGATGTTCTGTATTTCATCTCAGCAAAGCACTTACACCGCGATGGCCCGTGACTCTGCAGCGCACATACATCATGCCTCTTTCCTGGAGCCGGAGGTGGGATCCCATAATATATACAGTACCCAGTCAGGACACCGGTCCAAGGAATCTCCTCCTCCATCTCACTGTACTCACTAGTTTGTTTGCAGTCACAAGACGACAGCCTAATAAGGCAAACAGTTACTCTAAGGGGAACTCACGAGTATCCCATTACGGATGTACATATATTCAAGACTGCCACATGGCCTTTTCCTGCATAGCATTTCCATTAAACACACAGCACAGCCATGCCTAGTAACCTGATCCAGGCCCAGAGAAACAAAGGCAGCTCATGTATTCATGTACAGGGGATGGACACATGCCAACATGAAAAAGCTGTTAGAGGAGAACACTGTGGTTTTCTTGCTGCTAAAGGACAACTTCCAGACAGCGGGGTGGCAGCCGCCATGTCTGAGGATCCACAAGAAGCTGATAAGGGAGCGGTGCCACCGAAAACAAACAGAGATTGAATTAAAAGAAGACGCCACTTTTACAGAGCAAGGTAAAAATAAACAAAAAAAAGTGTTGAAACATTCAGCTAGTAGAGAAAATAGCAATCCAGCTGTGTTGTGAATTTCAAGTTAATTCAGTGCACGCATTTCGAACTAAGCTGACGTTCCACCAATTGACTGTGGAATGTGGTGGTATGCCAAGTCAACGTTTCATTGCAGCGAGGCCTACAGCACTGGTCCACATATGAAAACCATTTTCGTACATCTAATTTATGTACTCCAAAATCTACAAGTCTCCATTGTGCTCCAAATCTTCAAGTGTACCTAGGTTTTTTTCCCCTCTTCCAACTTAATCTGTAATTTAAAAGGTTGAGTAAATATTTGGTTTTCATTGTGTCAACATCATTCACTTTAGTTACGCCACTAAATACATGTTTTAGTTTTTTCAAGACATTTTCTTTGTTGTTACAATAATTATTTCTAAATCATGTGGATTGCACCCCATTTAAGACGATTAGAAATTAAAAACAAAGATGTAAGAGAGTTTCCCAGTCTTCCGCACACACTGCAAAGCCAACTCATCGCAAACCATGTCAAGTCAGATCAATTTCTTCAAAGTGGGTGAGCTCCACTTTCACTGGATGCTTTATTTATAGGTTTTTCTTCAATGAATGCTCTATTCATGTTCTTAAAACTAATGAAGCGGATATAATGACAAAGACAGGGATTGTAAGTTTATGTAATTAAATTAGATGGATGAATTGGAAAGATAAATGGCCTTGATGAATAAGTCTCTCACAGGAGTATTTTATGAGTTTCTCATGGACCACAGACGGAGTGAGAGAGCAGACAGTGGAGTCTCGGCCGCCAGTGGAGCTGATGATAATCCCAGAAGATAAAATATCTTTCATTCCTCGTGTCAAAACCTAAGAAAGCTTGAAGTGCGTCAGTAATGATGATCATTACGGTTAATGTGTTAAATTTCACTGATGCAGTTTATCATGTCGGAGCTTCCTTTTTTTGCACCACTTCAGTTAACAACAGATCAATCATGAATGTGTTCACTCAAAGAATTCCTACAAATCTCTCAGAGTGACAAACAAATCGAACTGTGAGTTTTCTAGGCCTGTGGGAGGAGGCTGATTGGAACATTCAACGTTGTATATCCCATAATTGAAAGAGGATGGGAGGCCCCAGCTGTTGTTAAAGAATTAGGTTTCAGACCCCACATTATTACTCAGCCTGGGAGCTGATATTAAAGACAGCGCTTTGGAGTCTATTCTAGCATGAGGCCTTGGCCTGGGCCCAACCACACAGAATACAAAGGCTCTGTTTTGCTCAGTATCTCTAATAGATGCTTTGCTGTTATGTGTGAACACCTAGTGGCTCCTCTAATCAATTAAAGATGGAGTTTACTGGGGAAATTTCCACTCATTTAAATCCAAGCCGATTTTATGGGCCATGCTTTTAGTAACACACACACACACACACACACACACACACACACACACACACACACACACACACACACACACACACACACACACAAAGGAGGCTTTGCTTTCATTCAGTCTCATTAATTTATATCTCTGGTATCTTTTATTATACTGCACTCTTTTGGGGGGCTTTTCCACTCTCTCTTTAAGTGTGTCCTTGCTTTTAATGCATGATTCCTAATGTTTGCCCCCCATTATGGTTGGGCATTTTTTTATTTAAGCAAGGCTGGTGAAGAAAGACCACTGTGGACTGAAGGCAGCAGCGAGGGCTTTAGGTACTTCAGGAGCTGATAGCACCCATAGTAACGTTATAGAGATGTGTCAGGGAGTGGGAAAATAAAAGCAATCAAAATAATGGCTTTTAGTTCCTGCAGCTGACTTGTTTTATTGACAGCGGGAGACAACGCCACTTCATGATTTGATACTTTTTTGCTATGGTTCTGTCTTTACAAGCAACATAATGTGGAAAATAGGAAAAGAAATCTCTAACATGCGCTGTCACATGACTCATGCTTCTGAGAAAGTAAATGTTTAGGGTCTTTTATCTGCATCTTTCTAACATCCAAATGTGTCTACAACCATGTGGCTCTGATTTGATTAAATGTTCTGGTGCAGAGAGCAGTGCTATGATTTGGGGATGATGGGGGAGGCAGCGAGAACAGGTCAGGGCTCGTAAATCCCTTTTCCTTTTCATTGTAAAAATCAGTTTCCCCACAGCGCAATCTCTCCCAGAGGACCTAAAACAGCTGGTCCTCTACCAGGAAGCCTCCCAAACAGGCTGCCACTGCTGCACTCTCTGCCGACTGCCGTCCATTTATGAGCGACGCATCGAGCCGTCTTAAAGGGAGAGGCCCGTATTTGCATGTACTTTTAGCACACTGGCAGCCTGCCCTGTTTCCCCAGCTGCAAAGGATTGTGGGTTTTACATCTATAAAGACTTTCCAGTGTAGTAAAGCTACAAAAGTGAGATTTCAGTTCATCAAGCTTTAAACCATCTGTACTGGAAAAGATTGGGGACTATAATACACACATATACACACACACCATAAGCTAATTCTAAAATAGGTACTTCACGGGCTTGAAGAGTTCTCAGATGCTTGCAGGGGTTAGGGTTTAAATCTAAGCCAGCCTGGCAAATCTGCAGATGGAGGAGATGCAACCCAGATAAGTATGTGAGGAGACAATGCGGCGGAGGAAATGAGAGACAATTCCTCGGACAACTACAGAAAAGTACAGTTCTTTAGAGATTCTCTCTTGGTGGGTGGTGCTGACGACGATCCTCGGTACAGGATTTTGAATGCACTTTGAATCATTCTTGCACAGTTGTCAGAACAGAGAGTGAAAGTGATATAAGGACAAATTGTTCTTCTGTTGTTTCAGTGATATTCTTTTGTCAGCTGGTTCTTTTTATGAAAACACACCAACAATGATGGAAATAGGTAAACAAAAACAAAAAAACAAAAAAAAAATCTATACAACATCTGATATTAAGCATAACTATGTATTAGTATCATTTTGATGAACCAAACTACAAACTATTTTAACACAAAATATGCTTAAGAAACAATCAAATCAAAAAATAATAATTGCACCTTAAAAGCATGTATACAGTATGTAATATCTGCAATGTACACAAACATCTATACATTTCTGTTGCTATATGGTACACATTTTGTAAATAATTGAACAATTTAGTTAGATTTCAAAACTTTATTCTACAGAAAAACCCAGATCCACTGAAGTCATTTAGTCCCACAAGGCCAATTTGGACTAAACAGAAGCAATGTCTGAGCTGTCGGCCGCAGGGATGTGGAATGAGGGTTTCGACTCACGCGGCTCTGGGGGAAACTGAACTTTGTTTAATCAGCAAGCTGCTTTTCTGCATTTAAACAACTTCCAAACTGGCATCTGCTGGGAGAAAAACTCACAAACCACAGAATGCATGTCAATATCCGACAATGCTGGAGAGGCAAATGTGGGCTGCAGCTTTCTTTTTCTCCGATTCGGTCAAATACGCAAAAATATTTTTGTTTTATCGAGTTGATAGGTTCGCTGCTAGTGCAAACAGAGTACACTGCTGACCTGAGCAGAACTGAGCGGAATTGCTGTTTCAAAAAGAAGTTGCGTGGGTCAACATGGCCTAATTAACAAAAATATGTGCAACTACAAAATACATTTGCAAGGCACAGTTCATGTGTGTTCTGTACATTCTGGACCTCCTGAGAAATGTGGGACCACATGCCCATTATTTCACTGTTATTTTAAGCAATGCTTCGATTCATGCTGATTTACATTCAACAAAAAAAAGCCTTCTCAGAGAAACCCTGCCAGTGCAGTTTTACAACATGGACAATGTGGAAATTGCATGTAGCACATCTGCTCCAGTTCTGTTTCAATACACAGCAACGACTTCTGGCTTAACACTGAAATCATGCTTATCTACACAGTATGAGGTTGCTGCATCGAGTGACACACACAATAGCAAGGATTATAAAAGATCATCTCCGCTTATAAAGTTCCTGACCCCAATTTACACATAAAACCTTGGAGAGGATGATGGAGGATGCAGATCGCATGAGCAGTATGCGGATGAATTGAGGCTACATTAAAAATGAGAGGTATTAGTGACATCTGAGTAGGAGCAGGGAGGTGGAAGGGGGAGAAGCGGCACGTCGGGTTCAAACCAGAAACTCCAGACAGTGGCAAGACAGTCGCTCAGACAATGACATCTCTGTTTTTCAACTGCCTTAAAAGGAATACTAAGTCTATATGTCACCACAGGAATTTGAACTACAGAGTGGTGTTTGGTTGGGTGTTTGGCAAAGAAAAAGGAGAGAAAAGAGGCAGCTAAAAGAGGCAGAGAGGGGAGTGCCATTGTGTTTATCACAAATCCATTTCCTTAATTAGTGAAGTTAACTCCATAAGTTTTATAGAAAAACGAATAAATTCAAAACCCCATTGCTTATTGGGCTGTGACCCCTTTTTGCAATATCACCTTTATTTATTATCTCTCTTTTTAATTATCATCATCATCATCATCATCATGCTCTTGGATGGTAAAGAGTAAATAAATGGCTGCATTAAAACATGGTCAATTATTCAGACATTTCAGTATACAGCTAATGCACTCAACAATAATTAATTGTATATTCACATTATGCTCCATTTTTACAGCCCACTGAGCCAAGAGATCATGGCCTTTTAACCTAGATTTATATGCAGGCGATGTGCATACTCTATTACTCTCTCCCCTGTACAGACTTCAACCTGAACACCACGTCCTTAAAGGAGAATTCCGGTCATTTTTGACCTCTAAATCATTGTCCTGATGGTCACCCAGTGTTGGGGGGAGCAAAAAACGTGACTAAAATTGATGCAGGCAAACCAGAGTTACACCATGGCTAGACGGCGCTAGGGATAGCAACAACGCTAACCTATGGGGGCAATTCTTTCAACCACAACAAATACTCAGAAAACAATCACATATCTATGGTACATGACTGGAATCCTTATGACACACCACTGAACTCATATAGTGTACAGTATAAACAGTATAAACTTTGTGTTTTTGCATGTAGTCACTCACCTCAGAGTCAGAACTCTGAAACATCCTGGAAAGACATTACTATCCAATCACAGAGCGCCTGCTCTCCCCGCCACAGAAACAAACACTTTTTCCTTGTTGTGATGATTTCTTTACAAAAATAAACGGTCAGAGATATTATGGACATTACCACTGCACTGCTCCACCGTTTATTTCATAGATATTTGATTGTTTTCTGAGTGTTTGTTGTGGTTGACAGAATTGTCCCTGGTTACATGCTGCTATTCCGACATGCCGCTATTTCGACATTGACTTCTAATTGTCGGAATAGCGGCATTAACATTATTTTTCAAGCGTCCCACTATTCCGACTTTTTTTTTTTCATTGTCGGAGTAGCGGCACTTTACTATTTTTCAAACATTCCGCTTTTCCGACATTGACTGATTACGTTATAGTCAGACGTGCTTCTGATTTTTCATCTGAGACACTGTTTCTCATACACAAATACTGTACATAGGCCTATAAGAGAGAAGAAAAAAAAAACCCACCAAGTTTAAAAACACACCGGCAGCAGCGCACACTGATCTGCAGCTACTGAGACTGTTATTATTCTGTCACCTGAGTTAACCAGGTGCACGTGTGTTTGGAGCTGACGAGAGAATAAAGAGTGAGACAACGCGGCCCTGAGGAGGAACTGTGAAGGACAAAATGACCTAAACCGAGTCCAGTAGAGCTGTAACTGTGTAGTGGAAAGGCGTTCAAAGTAATGGTAACTATCGTCCTGCTTTACATTGTTTTAACATAGGTAAAAGAAAAAAAAAAGATTTTCTGGGATAAAGGGGCAGATTACATAAGACTATTCTTCTTTCTGCTCCCTTTTGTTGAGATTTGGGAGGTTTTTGTTTTTATTGTAGCTTATTAAAATGCAAGATCATTTTTCTGACTGATTTATTGCCCGATGCCTCCTTGTATCTCGCTTTCTTTCCCCTGCCCTCGCCCGTTGTCTTCCTTATCACTTTGTTGTCACTTTGTAGCCGCTCCACAGAGCGCACATGGCTAATTAATATGCAAGTGCTGACCATATATGGTTGTCTAGGCATTCCTGGGGCGGAATGCACCATTCTTGGATCCAGTTTGATTTATCAAAGAGAAATTGCGGAGAGTTGTGCACGCACAGTTTGATAGATCTGAAAAAGGTGTAAATATTTTGGGTGTCTTTTCGCCGTAGGCCTAAGCAAAACATTTAGTAGCAGCAGTTTTACACTGCTTACTTACAGTTTTGATAAATGAGGCCCCAGGCCCTAAGCCCAGAGTCCAGAGACGCTCACAGCTTCTCCGCGGCTCATCCGCCACGCTGTCCGTGGTGCTGAAGGTGACAGGTTAACTTGACAAACAAACTGCAGCATAGCTCTGTTTGTTTATCATGTGTGTCAGTTTTGTTTGTGACTTGATAGTTTAGTTGTTGAGATTAAGAACATCACTCCCTCATCAAACCGGTGATAGGCATGCTGAAAATAAAATAAAAGAGAGAGACGCGCCTGGGTATCGCAGCTGTAAAAAAAAAAAAAAAAGATGACGTGTCGGACTAGCGATACCAAAAAGTGTCGGACTACCGGCATGTCTAGATAGAGGGATGTCGTAATAGCGGGATGTCTAAATAGAGACATGTCGGAATAGCGGGATGTCTGAATAGCGGGCGGACCCCATTGTCCCTATAGGTTAGCGTTGTCGCTATCCCTAGCGCCGCGTAGCCATGGTGTAACTCTGGTTTGCCTGCATCACTTTTAGTCGCGTTTTTTGCTCCCCCCAACACTGGGTGACCATCAGGACAACGATTTAGGGGTCAAAAATGACTGGAATTCTCCTTTAAGAGGATCCACAAAATGTACAGGAGAAGAAGAAGAAAAAAAAAAAAACACTACTACTGAATGATTTATGAACAAAGATCAATTAGTTAACTAATTTTGACAATCCGTGTGCTAATTCTTCTCTGGGGAGTTCTAATTCAATTCATATTGCATACACAGGTTATTTAAAGTCATCTGATAAACCCTGACTGTCAACCCTCCAAGCTACTTACCACACACTTTATCGCTGAGCTTATCGCACTCTCTCTGCAATATTGCTTATCTGGAGGCTTCTTTGTAAGCAGGTTGCGCCGTATCAGCAGTAGCATGGATGTGGTTCTGTGTGTGGTTGTCTGGCTGACTACCAGAGCAGCTCTCTCTCAGGACTCTGTCAGTGCTGAGCTCCAGGTGCACGCTGAGGCCTCCTGTCTGTCTGCCTGGCTGACCTACACTGGCACCCACCATATGTGCCCTTCTTAACACCTTCTGTCACTGTCACACCGCTCATGTACTGGTGGTCCCTGTCTGACTTTCTGTCCGTCAGCCTATTTATCTCCCGGTCCACATCTCCATCCCTCGTGTATTTTTTTTCAACAGCCTCAATTAGTGATTGTGCACTACAGGTACAAATTATATTTAGCTATAATCATCTTTAACTTGCTAATGACTCAAACATTACTCATTGTAAGTGGATTTCTTGGTCACAGCTGCACCTGCATAAAGAAGTGTAACAGATACTATTTAATAAACTATAAGGAAAAAAACTCCCGCAGTGCAGTAAAGCACATAAGGACAGCTTTGTGTGAGAGCCAGCTCTGCACTAGCTCTTTTACATAGAGGGTCACATCGATATAAAATGGCTCTCTATGAGATGAAGGCATACTCAACCAGACAGCCATGTGGTCGCCATGAATGAGCCACTGAATCTGCACCTATTTTAACTGGTGTCATTGTCCTAAAGTCAACAGTGGAGTAGTGGCTGGCTTGTGCATGGACACATCCTGGCAGTCCCACCTGGCTCAGCACCAGTGCTTTTCACACCACGGCCCAGTGGAGCAACAGTCTTCTGGTCGCCTGGTTACAGTAGACCTGGGCAATTTGGACATTAATTAAGTCATAAATCTTGCCCAGACCGTATGAATAGGCTGCGCCCGATTACACCCTCTCCTTCTGCGTGATGTGCTTCACTTCCACAATCAGCCAGCACACCTGATAAGAAACCAATTCAGTCCCTCTCCTTCTCCATAGCATTAGCAGCAGACGCCACGGCTCACCTTGAGTTAATGAAATGCCTAAACAAATATGTCCTCTGGAATCTAATATATCCAGCCACTATAGAAGAACCCAATATGGGTACGTACGAACTGGGTATATGGGGATCTCATTTATCTGTTGTGCATTGCTGAATGCTGATAGTTTGCATTCAGGTAGGAGATAATCTGTCTTCTATGCAGCGAATGTGATGATACAGCACAGCGGCTCTACAGTAAGCTAGCAAATAACTGGCAGTCACATTATTGGTTAGCTATTACTTGATTGTGTCGTCATAATTTAAAGCGGCAGCTTCATCTGTAAACAATGAGGAGACATTGGTTAGTTTGTGAGATATAAAAGACTCCACTGGCTTCATACACACACATGAAGAACATGTGGCGATGACTATAATTTCCACCCCAGCCTCGCTTTAATCAGAACCATGCCATTCAAATGTTACTGACAGCTTAAACACAGGCTTGTATGGACTCACCTGAAGTCAAACACATGCTGACGTGTGCGCATACATACATATATACATCTACTATATACTGTGTGTGTTCCCGGCCTGTCTATCCAGACATGTGAAGACAGAATGACAGGATGTAGTGCTGTGAAGTCTATTAAGTCTAAATGACGTACTGCCTCTCAGCTGTCAGTAACATTTGATCAAAATTCACGGTGGAAATGTGGCTTCAGCAACAATTTTCACGTCACACAGTAATGACGGCGGGGCAACTGAGGTAAGGGGATAGAGAGAAAGAGGGGAAGGAGGTGGAAAAATAAGTGTCTGTCTAAATGGTAAATGTGCATAACGACGATGATGCAATACTTAAGTGTCTTCTTCGAGCATGTCTCACAGTGAGGGGTAAAACCACTACTTCACTCTAGTTATTTCTAAACCGAAAAATACTGCAAGGCTGCTCCATCATAAAAATGGTAAGAAAACAGGGATTGAAAACATGCAAAAAAGGTCCAGTTTATTTACAAAAACATTAATAACAGAGAGGCAAAAACCCCAAACCAGGGAAACGTAAATTAAAATGAGAGAAAAATATGTTAAGAGCTAAACCTTCATAGCTCACTGCCTTCTACTCTCCAGCTACTATAAAGCATGATTGATCAGTTTACCACAGGGTGAGCCAACTAAAACCCACATGCACTCTCAGGAGGGCACTAACTTTAAACAAATGATGCAGACCTGTTTTAAATCTCACTGACTGGGCAGATGATCTGCACCAAAAAACATGAAGCCGTAGTCACACTAAAATCTGCCTGGAGGAATCCATTTGTGGTGAGTGGAAGGAAATAGTATAGGTAAACTAAGTTGTGAACATAAAGTACAGGAGCCAGCATGACAAGCAGAAGTCAACAAAATGACAAATTACGAGGTGCTTTATCAGACATTTTAACCTTCAGTATACTGACTGGATCGTAACTCTGTGAAACACCATACACTGGATTCTGTATCTGTATAATCTGATTGAAATTAACTGGTTGACTGAAACTCTGAACTGACACAGTTGATGCAAAAGAGATAGAAGCAACCTTTTCTCAGAAGAACCTACATAAACATTTTTAAAATGCAGCCAATAAGTCCATTACAAGGCTAAAGTTTCAGTATCAAAACCATAGGGTTGCCTGTCTATCACCCCGTCAGTGGCACTGAGCCTGAGGCTCATTCAGTCCTACTTAAGATGTAAATCTTTAAAAGCAGACCACAGAAACATAGAGCTCTTATGTTAGTCCTCTCTTATTTCAGTTGGACATTGTATCTTTTTGCATATGTTAGCAGAACCCAATTTATTTGGGAGCATTTTCAGCGGCAGGATGATGTATGCGGAAATGACTGAAAATATACTACATTATCCATTTTAGTGGGTGTCAAAGTGAGACAAGACATCAATACAGTACATTTATATCAGCCCTCACTCTAGCTGTGGTGTGACTGCAGGCCTTCTATGTGTGAGACTGGTCTGGTTACCACTCTCTCACCTGTTCCATCCTGTTAAATCACCGTATCACACAAACCCTGTGGTTTTCACCCTCGGCCCCGGACGGACGGCAACTCTGTCTCACGTCCTCCGCTCAGTTAATGTCACGCAAAGAGCATCATGTTATAGACAAAGTAGAACCCCAAGTAAATGGCTTACTTGTGACTCATTATTATCAAAAAGGCTTGGAGGTGCATTTGAAGGCGTTTGTGTATTACACAATGCAAGTTTGGGGGAATTAGTCATATGCTTATAAAATGAGCTCAAATGCCATTCAGCACAGCATCTTCTTTTGTCAGGCATTACAGTGTGTAATCAAGCGCCGCATTTTCCAGGGCAATCACGTCCTTTATCACAGAGGAACTGTCGCCAGCCACCTACAGAGTGGGAGGTTAAGCCCTGTGGGTAATAGAGTGTGGTGGGTGCTTGATTGGGTATGGAGAGTGAGAAGTTTTGCTCCCATCTCACACCACTACCACCCCCCATCCCATCCAACCCCCACCTCCACGCTGCCCTTCACACCAACAAGTCGTACTGCAGCTGAGCAGAGCGACCCACCGCTCACTTCCACTTTACTTGTTTATTTGCTGTTTTCATTGAGCGTCTCTGAGACAACACAAGTTGACATGTATCTGTACACAACATTTCAAACTGGTTTTTGTTTTTCTTCATCTTAGGCTCTTACTCTCAGTGTAAGAGGCAAGGAGGGGGGGGGGGGGGGGGGGGGGGGGGGTGCGGAGTTGCCTGAGGTAATTAAGGGTGACATGATGTTTATGTAACCTCCAAGCCTCACAAACCAGATGCAATTATGGGCTCCTGGTCCCTGTGACCCCAGCCCTTTAGCATAGCACCGCAAAACTGCAATCCTGTGTCCCAGGAGCGAGCCTGGTTTTGCAGGGTGATGGAAGAAAGTGGGAGGGTGGAGTGGGGGCAAGCCAGAGTTGAGTTCTTTTCACAGCTCCATCTGACGGGAGCTCTCGCTGCCTAATCCAAAGTGACTGGCACTTCATTCGAGAGGGCGCGGAGCCCCCCAATTTCCGCCAGGACCCCTCGGCAGGGGAAGCAGAGTAGCCAAGGGTTGGGGTGGAAGACTATTGTGGCCCAGTGAGACGGCATAGGGCAGGGGCCTCATTACAACGCTTAACTGCACTCACAGGCCCTCATTAACCCACCACACCAGTGACTCAAATCAAAACAGACAATAAAAAGGGGTAGCCGTTTCAATAAAGGCCTCCATTTTAGTGTGACTTGGAGTTTCAGCGCTATAACTGAGCGCTTTATGGAACTTTTACACAAATAGATTTCAGTAAACATTGAAGTTTGTTACAGAGGATCAATTTAGCAAAAGGGATTTCCTTTTAAAAGTGTTCATACATCTTGTATACACATCCCATTAAACTGCCTCCGTGTAGGCATCCGGACATCTGGGAATTCCAGAGGAAAGTAATGAGAGAGTGAGAGTGCAGTTAAACAAAACCCAATATGTCCGCTGTAATAAACGCACAGTGCTTTAGGTAGCACAGCAGACTTGCCCTCAGGTGAAGTGGACTACTTGTAGAGTTTTCAGGCTCACAGTCATTTCAGGGAAGACGGATGATGAGAGATGACAGACACTTACAATGTTGCAATGGGATGCAAAGGCAGTGCAAAGATAAAACCATGGCCTGGGGGGCGGGGCGGGGGTGGGGGTGGGGGGCCTGGCACGCCAACTGATGCGTTTCATGGAGACAATTAAAGGGCAGATCAATGGGGCTGACTGCAACAGAGATCACACAGTGGAGAGCATGCAAAGCTCCAACAGCTTCAGAGGAGCTCTGGGAGATTTACAGGTATACGTGTAGAAAATCCTCAAAGTAAAACAGGCGACCTCAGTCACCTACAGGAGCATACAGGAATACTGGCCTCTAATCTCACTCTCAACGTATCTCATATTTACCATTTACTATGCAAACTATATGCACGCACTCTGTTTTTAACTTTTTAAATCTAACACTACAACCAAGTGGGTGGATGAGAATAGAGCTGTAATCACTGAGCAGTAGATGAAGTGGAGAGACAGCAGCGAGGCCTGCTCTCATCCTCGCAGCCTGAAAAACATGATGATGAGGTCACACTGTAAAGACCAGCAGGCCATCACATTCTGTCTGTCACATCATCAACGGCACTCTCCTTCCCATTTCAGAGCCCTTAATCTGCATACATCACCATACAGGAGAGGAAAGAAACGGACTCAGCGGAGGTCTTTGCACTGTGCATTATGTGCTTGTAGAGGAATGATTGTGATGAAGAGGTACTGTACGGGGCATAAGCGCCAAAAGGAGGAGCACAGAAATAGCCATGGTGAAAAGAGAAGAGAAGAGAAGAGAAGAGAAGAGAAGAGAAGAGAAGAGAAGAGAAGAGAAGAGAAGAGAAGAGAAGAGAAGAGAAGAGAAGAGAAGAGAAGAGAAGAGAAGAGAAGAAGAGCACATTGGTATTATAACGTGTAGAAAAAGACAGATGGGCCCACTTACCCGCCTGGTTAGTGGTGATGTTGACTGAGGCGTACTGAGGGGAGTAGGGGCTCTGGTCTGACACCCCGTTGACAGCCTGCACCTCAAACGTGTACTGTGTGTGGGCTAGCAGGTCACTGATGTAGACCCGGGGTTCTGTCAGGCCCAGCTGACGGGGCAAAAACTGAACGTTGTCCCCGCAGCGGGTGCAGCCTCCCCGGCCTCCGCCGCAGCTCTTGCAGATGATGTTGAAAACCACATCCTCGCGGCCCCCCGAATCCCGAGGAGGCAACCACTCCAGCATCACAGAGGTTTCGTTCACGCTGGAGATGACGGTCTGTGGAGCTGACGGGACAGCTGGAAAACACAAACGAGATTCCAGAGCAAACACTTGAGTGAATAATTCAACGCAAAATGAAGACAACTCTTTGATCAATGTGTGTTACTGTCAGAAGATAGGCCAAGTTTATTTTAAAGTTACTGAAATACATACTGTATATTCATATGAAACTTGGAATGACACAATAAATTATATAGCATTGGCATCTGGCAAACTAGCATTGCCATTTCATGGTTGTTGTATGCCTCTGCCAACCAATCAAATTGCACCTCATATCTACCTCAGAACTATCTATGTAGTGAAGACTTCAATAAAAGGCATTTAGTGTATTTGTTCTTAGTGTATAGATTCTTCAGTTGTGTGATTTGTTGTGAGGTGATGAATGAAACTTAAACAGTTGATCCTGTGAACATAATACCTCATAATACCATGATGTCATGTCCATGATTCATAAAATTCATCAGTCCAGGACCATTTGTCCCCCCAAAAAGCATACGGAAGGTTAGAAACAAGTATTAAGTCAACTGGCTCAATTGTTGTCACTAGTCCTTGATGGTTTCTCTGGTGGAGGTAACAAAGTTGTACTTGGACAATGGAATATATCAATTTCATTCTCTCATTTTTCAAGCCTCTTATCAATGTGGTTGATAAGAGGCTTGGTTGAAAATAATTTGTGGAGTACGAACACACGCTGTACTTTTTGCATCAACTCACTCTGTTACACTAATCTAACTTTGTGACGGAGGTTGTGTCCTTGATGACAAAGAGGGCATAA
Organism: Trachurus trachurus; assembly: GCF_905171665.1. Classification (NCBI taxonomy): domain Eukaryota; kingdom Metazoa; phylum Chordata; class Actinopteri; order Carangiformes; family Carangidae; genus Trachurus; species Trachurus trachurus. The sequence goes on from NC_139896.1 coordinate 35,879,551, forward strand.
TAACTAACTCTACTTAAATAACCCCAACAAAAGGAGAGGAAACTCTTGAGCTCACTAAGACACCGTAGACTCAGTGAGATCTGAGCTGACTCTGTTCCAAGCTGGCAGTGCCTCCTCCCTCGGGATGCCCATTTACACTCTCTCATTTTCCAAGCTGGTGTCCACTTTGTCAAGTGTTTTCTTAACATCTATTCCTGACAATTTTCTCATGGAGCATCGTATAGAGTTACTGCCGTGGAGAGAAACCTACTGTTCCTCTCAATTGGGACACATTCTTAGCAGCTCGGCATTACGCGGTGGAAACTTTCCACATGCTGCTGCATGGTGAGTGACGGGCCAAACAAACAAACAATGAGAAGTGTTTATCTTTTACAATCATGTGCACCTAATTATGGAAGACGTACCCTCCAGGACTAATGAGATAAACTGCTCCACTCCGCCCACAACATCCTAAATCTGAATCGATCACTTCGTATTTAACCTCCTTTTAATTGGCAGCAATTAACACATCTCCGGCTCTGGAAAGACGCCCATCGGAGTGCCCTCCTTGGTGTCTCCATACATGGAAACATAACTCCTCCTTGGCATCTCCTTCCTGGGGAGGAGCCCCTCCATTAGCTGCTGGGCTGCTCTGATGGGCCCATTCGCCTGCTTTAATCAGGCCGGGCCCTGCTACGCTTAATAAGGGTGACGTGACGCTGCTGCTTTCTCATTCACAACAGCTGCTCCACTCCCAGAGCCAGGCTTATGCAAATCTCTTTTGTTGGAAACCATCAAATCTTTTCCCTCCTCTCTCCCTTTCAACACGTAGAGAGGGAGAGAGAGGGGAAAACTCTACCAGAACGTTGAAAGGAGCTCTTTTTTTTTTTTTTTCCCCGCTCGGCCCAGTTTTGTTTTAGTTAGACCACACTCTATGCCCTGACTCCCTGTCTCTCTCACATACAGTACACACAACCCCTACTCTCTCAAATTCCCTCTACTTCATCTCCATCTACATGTCTTTCCCTCATGCTTCGCCCCCGCCCTTACTCACTGTTGCTTCGGTCTGTCCTTCCATCTCCCCGTCTCCTTCTCCCTCTCTCCCTCTCTCAACCTCGGTGTCAGCCTCAAATTCAAATTCAAATTCAAACAGCTTCATTGGCATGACAAGAGAGAGTCTGGTCTGGGCTCATTCTCCGTGCCTGGCCCTCCACAAAGCTCCGCGCCCCGGCCCAGTAACCTCTGCACTGGCTCGGAGTATACGGGCTGTGTGATGTTGAGGAGGCGCAGGCCGCGCGGCCCAGCCTTGTATGTGGGGTCAGACCCGTGGACAGACACACTATGAGCATGTCAGCGTGGTTTTAGCGCGAGGGACAGCTCTGACAGAGTTGCTCTGTTTGCAGCTACACAGGCTACCACTGTCCTTTGATCCCAGGGCTTTATGCCTGTGGGTTTGTAGTAGTGACTATGTGTCCTAGAGTCAAAATTTACTCCGTTACAAGTAAAAGTAGCTCAGTCGACATGTTACTCCAGTAAGAGTAAAAAAGTACTTGCTTTTAAAGGTACTTAAGTACACAAAAGTACATGCTTTTAAATGTACTTTAAGTAAAAGTAAGAGTAAGAGTAAATTTCTTATTTTCCACATCAATGAATTACTATAATTATTTCTAAATGAATGTAAGGAGCTTTTAACTCTTGTTAGTGAGAATGAACTCTTTGAAAGCAGCTGCACTGATGTGCTGCTTTTAGGGGTTAGGGTTTCCTGCTTTGACAAACACAGCTTGTGTCCAATAGGATTTTAGAAAAAGACCTGAAAGTAACCAGTACTTTTCAGCCTTCCTAGAAATTAACTCAAGTAAAAGTAAAAATATTTGTCTTGGAAATGTATTCAAGTAAGAGTAATAAGTACCAAAGAAATCTAATACTCAAGTAAAGTACAAATCCTCTGGATATGTACTTAAGTACAGTACTCCAGTAAATGTACTCCGTTACTGTCCACCACTGCCAAGAGTTCACATTTGAAATCAAAGGACTGAGTTTGTGTTCATGTCTCTGTGTAGAGAGGTAAGTTATGTTCACACATGACAACGTCAGCACTACACATACTTGTGCAGGGCATCTGGAGGGGGTCCGAGTCAGTGCGATAGTATCCGTTGCGGCAAACACAGTTGATGGCGCCTTCACTGGTGGTGCGGCTGTTGATGGGACACTGCATACAGGCCTCGTCTCCCTGAGTCGGTTTGAAAAAGCCTGATGGACAAGCTGAAAGACAGAAAAGGAAAAGGATCAGGATGTGAAAAGGAGCTGTAATGTAATGACTGTATTACTTTGTATTTCCACCGTTTGACTGGGGAGAAATTTTAAGATTCAAGATTCAGTACTAAGGGAAAAGATAAGGCTTCTGACAATTATTTTTAGATTAATTGTTTAATGACTTAGTCCATTAAATGACAGTATACTAGTATATTTTTTTTCAAATTGTAAAAGCCCAAAGATATGTTCACTGCAAAACTAAAAAGAACTGATTTTATAAAAATAGAAAAATAATTTAATAAAAAATAAATAAATAAATAAAAAATCAACACTACTATCTCATTCTTGACACTTCCGTATTTCAGTTATTTGCTTTGACATATTAGGTGACATTGTGTGATACAAGATGATACAAGAAAGGTTGTCAAGGGACTAGAATTGAAAACAACTCTGAAAACACATATACACACACACACAAGAGCCAACATAGGAATATATATCAGTGCAACCTGCCATACAAATACACACCAGTCAAGCCTTGCATGTGAGGCAACTCTCTGGGGAAATGGCAACATGGCAACATGTTGTAAGTTTGCTTTGAATTATTCACCATGCTCTAGTTGCCTGAGAAATCTCTGAAGTGCCCTGCTTTCTGTTAAGAGCCCTTTAAAAGGGCCTCTCTCTGGAAACCTGGGAGGGAAAGTTACATTCATGATAAAGACAAAGATGAATACACACCGCAGCTGCCATTAAAGTCTGCGTATGTGCCTGTGTTTGGTTGAATCACATGGCTGTATAAGGGCTAAAGCTGTTTGTGTCATAGCTGTGATAAACAACCTAACTTAGCTGTCTGTGAAATCCCCTTATCCTCTCCTGAGTCACATTCCACCTAAACCTTCACAGCTAAATAAATAAATAAAATAAAATAAAATAAAAACCCTCTTCCAGCATTTGCTCCTGCACCATGTCAAGAGAGTTTTTTTTTCTATTTTGGGCCAAAGCATCTACAGCTTTTGCTTCAGGTAATCCAGCTCCACCTGCTTCACCGATAAAGGAGAAAATACAGAGGTGCTGCGAGTACAGTAACATGAAGAATTCACACACGGGACATAGTGCATATCTGAAGTTCAAAAGCCTCAGGTCTACCACTGCTGTTTTGTTATTTTTATAGTAGCAGTGTAAAAGGCCCACAATTCTATTGACAGATAAAATAGAACAAAAAAGGAGCTTTTCTGTAAATTTCTGTTTTGTTTTTTTCTTATACAGTTTCATTATTTTTAAATTATAAGTGAAATGTTCATCTGAGTATTTTTAATTCTAGTACCAAAGTCGATTTTGACAATTTGTCTCACTCATTATGGTAACAGTTTTCCCATTCTCTATACAGTATGTTTCTAAAAACTTTACTTTAACACTGTTGCAGTCCTCTACACTGCAAAGCAATAAAAAAAAATACAGCCATTATTTCATTCTAAGGCTGTTTCAGTAATTACGGCTCCACTGTAGCATCTGGAATATGGAAACATCTGCAGCTGAAACTCCCATTTAGAAAAAAAAAAAAAAAGAGAGAGAGAGAGAGAGAGAGAGAGAGAGAGAGAGAGAGAGAGAGAGGGCAAATCATACTGTAGAGCAGAATTAGTCCGAGTCCAATCTCACTGTTTATATTAGTCAGACAGATCACTGTGCTGAGAGACCCTACAGGCCAGGAATTAATGCTCTTTTTCCCCTTGTAACTCAAAGTGCATTACTCAGAGTCGTCACCTTCTAAATCTGCCCACTGTATAATGATCCCTGCAATTCTGAGGGCACACACACACACACACACACACACACACACACACACACACACACACACACACACACACACACACACACACACACACACACACACACACACACACACACACACACACACACACACACACACACACTTAATAAAACAAAATAAAAGGCAACGGGCAGAAGAATGGACATGTGCTGTAAAATGCATTTTTCTAATAAATATAATTTAGTGATGGCATTACTACGATAACTGTGGGGAAAGATAGATTTAACAACAGATTTACTGAAACTTACTGAATCCCCATTCAAGAAAAGAGTTTAAGTTGAATAAGAGCAGAAAAAGCACAAGATGACATGGAAGTAAATGTACTCTTTGAAATGGGAGCACATTTTTGTTTTCTTTTATAAATGTCAAAGTGTGCCAGACATCAGGACTTCACTGTGGTTTCTTTTTTTGTAATCAGACATATCTGTGGCAATGAGAGTTACTCCAAAGTAAAAGTCTTAACCTTAAATATCTCTTCACCAAGTATTAGCTTTGACATGTTTTTCTTTGCCAATGATTGATGGGGGAAAAGGTTTTGGGTACAGAGCGAAACATGAGGCCTGGACATTCACACTGCCAGTCAACAGACTCTGTGAATGAGGCCCAGGCAACAGCTATGTGGGGAATTGGGACTGAACCTCGGCGGCACAGTGAGGTCTATGGGAGCGCAGCGCTCCGAGGAGCAATACTAAAGGAAATGGCATAAAGAGGTAGTGGAGGGGGGAAAGGAGAGAGCAGTGTAAAGATGGAAACAAAGAGACAAGAGGGGAGTAGGTGGGGAATGGCTGTGTTTGGGGAGTTTTTCAGCCTGGTAATTCAGCGTGTTACTGTGCCCACAGTGAATGTATGTGCTGCAACAGTATGCAGACTGAGAATAATAATTGGAACAATGACTTTTAAAAATCTGCACAGGCGGAGGAGAGTGAAAACAGTGAATGTTGCGATGTTGGATGGCACACTGGTGGGTAATGGAATTTTTCCCACCAACACCACAAACGTCCACAGACACAGTTCTCTCAGCTACTGCACGTCTGTTCAATTTAGTGTGAAAATCACTGAAGGAAAAATGTATGTGCTTTTACATTCTACACGTCTGTGTCACTCACTCACAATTTAAATAGTTCAGACAACCATAACTTTAACAATCCTTTAATACTATCAACGTCATATGTGATTTACCCACTGTCTCTATTCTACATTTTTGAACATGTTTGAAAAGTTATCGTTTTTATGCACAACAGCTTGGTGGTGTTTGTTTTGTCATACAGTAACGTAGAGCACCAGGTGGGTGGGGTTTCCATCATCATGATAATTCAAACAGTAAAAGATGCAACATTCATTACAAAAAAAAAAAGAGCAGGCTTAAGTATTTACCAAAAACTGTTGAAATACATTTCAAACATCCCACAATTCATTGCATTTTCCGATGTGACAAAGCTTTTTCATCTGGCACCTCATAAACTTAAAGGATCCAGTTCAGGAGGACACAGTATTATATGTCTTGGCATGCCTCTCTGCCCTGCCACGGTCATTATTTTGGGGAAATATTTGGGGAATTTCCACTTTATATCCAGATGACAGATTTTAAGAATTGCAAAGTTGTCTGGTGTCAGATGTAGAGAAGCAAAGATGTGGAGAGCAGTGATTAAAAAACAGATCAGAGCTTTAATTCCCTACCTCCCTGCCTGCCCAGATTGCTGCTGTTGAGCTGTTTGATCACCATCCTGGCAGTCTCACTCGACATGCGGAAGCTAAAGGCTGTTTTTTTGGATCTTTCTCCCTAACTTCAGATATCCTTCTGGCAAGAAGAGTTAATTACTGTCAGAATATTCATTGACAACAGTTCCTCTGTTGTTCCTACTTCCTCCACCTTTACCAGTTAAAAAAAGAAAACACACTGCTAATAATATCATTAATATCATCAAGCAAGGAAGTGTGCCACGCGACGCCATCGGATCTCTGGGGACTGGGAATGTGGTTTCTGGAAGTGGGACAAACAATGAAATGTTTGTCGGGAACAAAATCTACACAGAAAAGCTTTATGGGAATTTATAAACACTTCAAATTCAATTTAGTGGTAGCTGTGTCAAAAGGTCCAGATCACCTCAAATTGCTTCCAGAGACACAGCGGGATTATTCACTCTTAAATCTTCCATTTGAAAAACAAGTGAAAACTACGGTGGCCCTGAGGTGCAAAACACAACAGCAAATCAGAAAACACAACGACAAATTACTAAACACAACACAAAAACAGAAAACACAACAGCAAAAGAGAAAACAAAACGACAAATTACAGTGGCGAAACACTGTTGTGTTTGCTGTTTTGTTGTTGTGTTTAGACTTTAGACATGTATTGTCCCTCTAGGGAAATTCTTTTTCACATGAACATTTACATTTCGTTTCACCAGACACATACAAACACACACAAATTACAATTTGCCGTTGTGTTTTCTGATTTGCTGTTGTGTTTTCTGTTTTTGTGTTGTGTTTTCTGATTTGCTTTGTGTTTTCTGTTTTGTTGTTGTGTTTTCTGATTTGCTGTTGTGATTTGCACCACAGGGCCACCGTAGAAACTTCTGCCAGCGAGCGGTAAGTTTACAATGTTGCGTGATCATTTGAAGTCGGAGTATTACACTACTTTTATCAAACACGGAGCCTTAAAACCGAATCACACGCACACACACACGCATTCCAAACCTCCGGCTGCATGCGTCTGTCTTGTTTACGACTTTTAATAACATATAGTGACATAAAGGCTTTAATTATGGGTTTTCTGCTAGACGTACTGAATAAAAATAGGACTGTGTGAGATGTGAGAAGTAAGTCAGGACCAGGGTGCTAGTCAGGTTTTTACAGCAGGTAATTTGCTGGTTGTTTCAAAGGTTTCCTGAATATTACTGCTGGAGAGATTTATAGCACACTGAAGATGAGACCTGCAGCTAAAACCATCTCAATCCTACAAAGTCTGTGCATCTGTGCCTGGGTCTTTGCGCATGTGTGTGTGTGTGTGTGTGTGTGTGCGAGAGAGAGAGAGAAGACGACACAGTAAAAGAGAAAGACAGAGAAAGAGAGAGAAGCAGGGAGTGTTGTTTTCAGCAGCAATGCCGACGTGACCAGCCATACTCCCTGTGAATCTGGCTCCACCGACCGAATCAGCCGTCATGCACACACACACACACACACACACCTACACACACACACACACACACACGGTACAGCACAGCACATAGAGAGTGGCCAAACAAAGACTGGGCATTTGACATTTCCATCATGGCTGCCTGGGTAGTGTTGTGTGCTGTACGATCACAACCAGACAATCATCTGGATGATAGCAGGTAATCCAGCCTAAGGCCGCACCTATTGAGGGGGGGGAGAAAAAAAAACAAAAAAACAAAAAACCAACCCCAGCACCCCTCTAGTCTTTTTCACCCACCACCATCTCTCGTGTCCACCAGCAGCCGACAGAGAGACTCTTTGTCCAGCAGTCTGGGGCATCGCAGCAACAACAGAACAGCGTACCCCCTCTGGACCCCCCCTCCACCCCCCCTTTTCACGATCCGGTCCCCCCTCCCCCTCCCCTCTCCCCGAAAAACTGCTTTATTTAATGAACACACCATTAAAGAAGAGACAACGGAGACAAAGACAGGAAAGGTGTGTGTGTGTGTATGTGTGTGGTGTCCGGGGTGTGAAAGAGAAAAAGGCTGGAGAGGTACAAAAAAAAAAAAAAAAAATCAGAGGTGCAAGGTTTTGTGAGCACAGCAGGAAAAAGTGCTGAAAGCAGTGAAAATGGCCAGCGTCAGAGGGATTGTGTGTGTGTGTGCGCTGGGTATTTCCCTGTATTCCATTGTGACCAATGAGGCTGCTGCAGAGAGCCACGTACAAGTTTGGATCTCTATTTGCTTTGGTGCTGCCTGTAAAAACTATTTATATGAATCACTGCAGGGACAGATCAGAGGCTATCGTAAAGAGATAGGTTTCTTTTACACGGTAAACTGCTGGTTCTCATGGGGAGGGGGGGGGGGGGGGGGGGGGAATTAGATTAAGACAACCTGTTAGCTTTCACAGCAGCTTTCTCATTACCTCTACCATCCTACAACCACAACTACAGACCGTCAGGCTTTGAACTGGTCACATCTAAGCAGAGCGTAACGTTGTGAAACGACAGTCATGGCCGCAGAGCCAGGGCTGTTGCTAGGAATTCTGGGTCCCCTTAAAGAATACTAAAGTGGGCCCCTACCCCCTAACTTTTCCAGTTTTTTTATTTCTTTGATACGTATGTACTATCATTTTTTATTTAGCCTACTTTTATTTAATGCTAATGCAGCATTACTATCTGTCAGAACAATTCAGTCATACAAAGATCAGACTACTGGGGTTTTTTGTGGGCCCTACTAGGCTCTGGGCCCCTAGAATTATCATCACCTTTCTCCCTTATACAACGGCCCTGCGCAGAGCAACCAGAGGAGAGCAGCCACGAGTTGTCTGTCTGTCTGTCTCGCTCCTGGGAGCGAGGACGAGGCAGCCTGTCCACCGTCTGCCTCGGCACTTCCACGGGGAACACTAGCTTGCACTGTTTTGCAACACAGGGTCTCCGCAATTCAATTAGGAGCGAAGTCCTACTCGCCGTCTAATTCAATCAGGCTTGTGTGAAAGCTATTAGACAACTGGCATTCGCTTCACCCCACACACACACTGGCACACAAATGAGATATTCATTTCTCCCTCTGGGTTTCCATGTCTGGTGCAATTAACAGGTCTGGGACTCTGCGTGGCTTCTCACACTGTAAGCCGGGACAATGCCAGTGTGTGAGGGCACCACTTATGACCTACAAGGTGTAAATCAGGTTATACTCCGCGACTCAAGGAGAGCACAGGGTCATTTACATTGGGTTCAGTTTGTGAGAAACAAACAGTTAGAACCAAGTTCAACTTTGTGAGCAAACTGGGCAGTGCCACTGCATTTCCAAACCACTAAAAATAACTGAAAACAGGACGTAGCCACTTTCATGGGCTTACCCAATGAAAAAAAAAAACACACACATTGCAGCCACTTATTTTAATGATTACTTGCCTTTTTTTTTTGAAACTCTATTAACTTTAGTAGTAAATCCCACCCTTAAGGCTCCGGAAAAATGCTTCAGATCAGAGCTGACGACACAGAGACTCAACCAGAAGTCGACATGTTCACAAGCCTGTGATCTGTGTAAGTGTCTTAAACACCTCAAACTCCTGATTGTTGATCCAGACACCTCATATACACATGTGTAGTTGAGTGTGTGCCTGGGTATGTGATAGGAAACTGACTTTTCCCTCCGTATCCCTCAGCATTTTGCTCTAAGCTGCATCTCGTCTGCAGTTGTCACAGAGATCACAACCCTCCACCCCCTAAAACCCCTCCACCCCCCTCACCCCCAGCGTGCTCCTCTGAGACAGATTAGGAGCCAAAGTGAGCAGCAGATTAGTTGGAAATGTGGGACACCTGGGAAATGAGCTGTGAGGGTGCAGGCTCAAAGAACACACACATACAACACATGTACTGTACACACTCCCAGGAAACTTAAAATCACACAGGACGCTGCGCCACATGCTTCACACATTACACACACACACACACCCATAGCTCATTTAATTCCATCTTCTTCCGATACAAATACATCAACGCATAAATAAGCAAAGGCCGTAAAGAGGGAAGCTGCTAATAAAGCCTACTGGCCACTGCCCAGAGGACAATTTCAGCTCATACTGCAGAGGCTTAACCTCATATATGTGGCACATATACAAGGCTCACCATCACAAGGTTTGGTATTTACAAGGACAAAAAGAAGCGTTGAACACTGTTCAGAATGTCAGCGGCAGCTAAAAATACTCCATAAGGGAAATATTAGTCATGTAACAACTGGTGTAAACTAATTTCCCACTAACTGACCTTATTTCTTATTATCTCCTTAACTTTGTCCATAAATAACACATAGCACATGCGAGTGACATGGCATAGATATACTGTGAAGACTGCGTGTGCCCGTTGGACTGATCAGAATGTAGCTCTATAGGATTACTGTAAAATAATTATAGGCAATGTTTGTTTTTCTATTATCAATTAATCTGATCATTATTTTTTAATTAATCTATTTACCTTTAGTCTATGAAGACGTCAGAAGTGAAATTTCAAAATGATTTGGTCAAAAAGCTGGCTGAGAAAAAATACAAAACATGTTGAATTTAAAACATTAAAAAAAAGAAAAAAAAATCAGACGAAGGATGAATCAGTAAATTAATGTAGTGTTGATCGGCCGGTCTCTTCAGCTATATATCAAACTGCGGTTGTGTTACAGCACACTCAAGGGCACACACACACATTGCACCACTTGGCTCGTCAAAACTCGAAGCCTTTCTGGAGATGTGCGTCATCCCCATGTGGCAAATGTTAGTTTCTTGATTCAAACAACGCTGGCAGAGTGGCTCTCTGTTCAAGACCACAAACGCTCTCATGATGATCATCAGGTCATAAATACCAAAGGGGAAAAAAAATCAGTGAAAACTATCTTAACCACAGTATTTCCATACTGTCTGATAACTACCATCTGTCAATAGAGGAGGAAACGGAGATGAAAGGGGAGTATCACTGGAGCCATGCAGGCAGCACAGTAATAATGTCTGGAATTTTCACTGCGCTCCATTTTTTTTTTCCCTTCTTCTTCTTCTTTTCCCATTTTTTTCAGCAAAAAAAAAAAAAGAGGCACAAATGTGGAATGGTGAAATTACAGGCATCTAAGCCAACACATATACACACAGGGTAGGAATATGAACAAGGCTAGAGGGTGGGCGGTTGTGGGGAATAAAGCGGAAAGGGTCATTTCATGCAGGCAGATCACTTGACAGCTTGCTCTCCAGAGGATGGAGGGGTCCAATCAGGTTGCCGTGGAGCCCTTCGGTACACTGGTCTGCAGATGGCCGGGGTGTGGCAGGAGGCAGGCCCCTTTGTCGGCATTAATCTCCATTTAGGATGGCTTGTCAACCTCCAGGATCCACATCATAGTGGAACCAGCTACCTGGTGTTCCATTATTTGTAATGACAGATCATTACCAGTGCTGGGGGGGGGGGGGGGGGGGGTCACTTAATGCAGATAATAGTAGATAAATTGAAATTATGGTGCAGTCGTCCCTAATCTGGCCACCGATTGAGCCTCTGTGCTCAGATGGGCGAATTCATTCTGTGTCTTATTGCATATGGGTGGGAATTAGCAGATGAGCGTGTGGTGCTCGGTGGTTACAAAATAGTCTAATTCAAATTCATTCAGCTCAATAATTGTGTACAGCGATTAAGAATTAATTGCTTTGGATATAAACTATATCAAGAAACATCTGTGTTTTACATTTTTGTAATCTGTTTACAGAACAACTGCCTCATCTTCTGCCCCACCCCCAGCTCAGTGACGCCTCTTGTCACACTGTTGCATAAAAAAAGTTTGTCTCCTGTCAAACAATGGCAGCCTCGGCCTTACTTAACATCGAATGCGAGCTGAACTTTCACTGTCATGTGACACTAGGAGTTGGTGATTGTGCCTCTGGTGCTGCTGCGTTCTCCGTTCTCTGGTGGAGGGGTGGGGAGGGAGGAAGGGAGGGGGGGCAACTACACCTGTCTTTTCATGTACAGCACTGCCTGCGTGGGTGGAGGCTACACTGTTGCAAATCTGAGCCAGGTAGGAAATGAAGAGACTTAGGAGAGATCGGATGACGGACTGTTAAGCTGTCATTGTTGAGGCAAACAAAAGAATGTGGGCAGCCTCATGGGAACAGATCACCTGCTGCACCACAGCCGCCTCCCTGGAAACACCCACTCACCACTAGGTGCAAATGTTAAGTTCCTCCACTTGCTTAAACAGATTCCAGACCATTCATGCTTCGTCTGAGCCGATGATTCATCACTTTATTGTTAGGGTGTTTGTGCACGGGGCTGTGTTCACAGATTGCGCTCTCTCAGACACACAGATCGATGCGTCTGAAGTCCGCGTGAGTTTTGACTGGGACTTGTCAGTCCCCCGGCCTACTCAATCCCCAAATGTGCCCTTTGCTCAAGGACAGCTAGTTGCTAGGGCAACAGGAGCCATTGCCATGTAAGGCAGCTTCTCCTCCGTTCCACAGGCTGCACCCAGACCTTACAGCCCCGATCACAGCCTCAGACTGCTGATGACAGTGGGACTATGGAGGAAACAGAATGAGAGGAGGTGGAGGTAGAGGAAGGAGAGAGGCAGGATGAATGGAAGATAAATAATCTCAGCGACCTGCACAAGTCATACAATTGGTTGGTCTAGAGCTCACATTATTGGCTTGGCAGGGGTAAGAAGCAACGCACAATGAATGTCCCCACCCAGGCCATGAAATAAACAACCTGTTAAAGGTCCCATATTATGAAAAACAGTTTTTTCTGGTCTCTACATACATAAACTGATCCTCCCTGAGCCTACCAACTCCTAGAATGAGGAAAGCAAAAGGGTCCTGCATCGACTCTGCAGCCCACCCACTGGTGAAACGCTGCTAAAACAGGCTGGTCAGACTCAGCTCCTGTGGTGACGTAATGACGGGAGTGAGGCCGGCCCCTCAGCACCATAAAACGCCTAACACGTCTATTTCTATGGCTGCAGTGCACAGCGAGAAACTCCTGAGCTAAATTGATGAAATACCAACCAATTTTAAAGGGATAGTTCAACATTTTGGCAAATTGGCCCATTGCCATAATTGCTGTAGTCATAGCAGTAGGTTCGTTACCTTTAATTGTAGGTGTAAGCTATTTTTAGTACAGCGGAGCGCAGCAGCAGGCTGCTCAGAGCTACGCTATGGAGGCTAAGGGAATTTCTTGGTTTCCCTTATCAAACTCATCAAATACAAAATCCCAAAACTCCACAGCGCTTTTGTAGACAAGTTGTGAGCTGCACAACCACCACGCTATGAGATAATGACGGAACGATACGAAACGGAGCCGTTTTCGAGGTAAATTCATACAAAACCGCTGATGCGCGTTGCGTTCAGGGACAGTTTTTCAGCAAGCAGTCTCCGTATTTACCCTGTGTTTACCTCGAAAACGGCTCCGTTTCGTATCGTTCCGTCATTATCTCATAGCGTGGTGGTTGTGCAGGTCACAACTTGTCTACAAAAGCGCTGTGGAGTTTTGGGATGTTGAATTTGATGAGTTTAATGAGGGAAACCAAGAAATTCCATTAGCCTCCATAGCGTAGCTCTGAGCAGCCAGCTGCTGCGCTCCGCCGTACTGAAAATAGCTTACACCTACAATTAAAGGTAATGAACCTACTGCTATGACTATAGCGATTATGGCAATGGGCCAATTTGCCAAAATGTTGAACTATCCCTTTAAGTCATAAAGTGGTAATAATCTTTGCCGTGTACAGTAACCATGTTACTTAAAGGTGCAGGCACAGAAACAGCTTGTTCTCAGTAGAGCTCATATGAGCGACTTTTAGACAGCCGACATTCAGGACCAAGTATCAGTTTGGGGCAATACATTTCGAATACAGTTTAGTTGGACGTCTGACAGCTGAGTGAAATTGAGTAAAAATAGTATAATATGGGATCTTTAAAAGTGTTGAAGCTTGACGGAATTCAAATCTATTCTAGTTCAACAGCCAGTCTTTTATGCCCAACACAACATCCCTCAGATCTGGTATCCTGGCTAATATACAGGTGAGAGGCAAGCAGAGATGGGTGGTGGCGGTGGAGGCAGCAGCAGCAGCAGCAGCAGCAGCAGCGGTGGTGGTGGTGGTGGTGGGGGTGGGGGGGTCCTTTGTGCCTGGAGGCAGATGTAGGAAATAGCTGACAGAGGCAATCACTGCTCTGTATGTGTGTGCCTCTCTGTGTGTCTGTGTTTGTAAAGGACAGCACAGAGAGCAAAAGAGAGCAAGAGAGAGAGTGAGTGAGAGAGAGAGAAAGAGAGGAGTGAGTGGGGGGGGGGGGGGGGGGGGAGGGTGTGGTGGGGTGGGGGGAGTGGACTTTAACAGAATCCAAACAAAGGCAGCGAGCAGCAGCTCCGAGCTCGGTGACAGAGGCTCCCCAAGGTGCAGTCTAGCTGATGGACAGGTGGCATAAAGGAGGCTGCATGTTGTCCAGTCAGGAGGGACAAGAGGGGTGTCACAAGGAAGGAGGAGGGAGAGGGTGTGTGTGTGGGGGTGGGGGGTGGCATTGCAAGGAGCAGCTGGTGCTGAATCCTGTCACTGTCCCTGTGTAACCCTCTAGTGCACACATACAAACACACAGAGGACGCACACACTTACATACACACACACACACACACCTCAAACAAAGCACAAAAGATAAACAGTGCCCTAAGCCGGTCCGTGAGTATCATGTTCGTGGGCTGGATTTTATATCTCCAGCCATCTCTCCCCGGAGTGTATTTATTAAAGATTATATCAATTCTTCTGACCACAAGCATTTAATGAGGCAGCAGGGAGTCTGAGTGAATTCTATTATCCATCTAATCTACAAGAGGAAAAGAAAAACAACAGCTGTAATGCGCCCATTTCGCACGCACACAAGCATCCAAGGAGCGCGCGTGCACACAGACACACACACACTCACACACACACACACACACACACACACACACACACACACACACACACACACACACACACACACACACACACACACACACACACACGTTTCACAAGAGAATTGCATTACCTAAGTATGAAACAAAGAGGGAACTTACAGTATCTCTCAACAACATATTTTATTGTGTCATTTTCCTTCAATATAGCCAGTAGGAGGGATATGAATTATCCGTTCATATCATTCATATCTCCATGGAGCGGGTAAGCTCGGTGCTGCTGCCATGTGGTGTCTCCATGTTTTTACGTTCAGTGGCAGCGTGACGGTAGGAAACCACGGAAACTCAGCGGAGACACCGGAGCTGTCGGCTCAGGTGGAGGTGGCGTCTGTGAAAAGTCACCGCGGTAACGCAGTGAGGAGGAATGGAGCGTTACACTGATGCTGCATTCACCTGCAGTCAGGCAGACGGCCGTCGGTAACAAACCAGATGTCATTTTAGTGACAGAAGTCCAGAGAAAGCCGGTAAAACGTGGGTCAGGTAAACAATACCACATCGCCATGACAACATATTGTCACGTGTATTGTTTTGCCTCGTGCTGACGGACCACTTGTTTACATAGAGGCTTGTTTATGGCTGTCGTCCGTCTGCCGTCTGCCCAATTTCACCTGAATGCAACATGAAAAATATGACTGAGTTGCTTGAGATATACAACTGCAACGCTAGATGGGAGTAATTCCTACACAATGTCCCTTTAATATCTTCTCTGACAGCAGTCTTTTTGTAAAGAAAAAAATAAATGAATGAGATGAATAATATGAATTAAATGGAAATTTCATTAATTGTCCAATGACTGCAACATTTTTTTTAAGGACCTACAAATGGCTCAGAATAAAACATGTGCCACTCAGTCAGCAGTAAACTCCCTGATCATGTGCCCCGAGTCAGGCTCGCTTGTCAAATGGATAATCAGCTCATGAAAATTCAACGGCATGCCACAGAAGACAAACCACCAAACCCAGATTTCCCCTGCTATCAAGACTCAAAAGATACACCCTGAAGGAGTGACATCACACAGACACACACACACACACACACACACCACACCAAACACAAACCGTCACACCTGTGCCTGAAAAGCCTGGCATTGTTGGGAGGAGATTCATTTGAAGACTTTAATAGCTGCTACTTTGAGGTAGAATACATTAAATAGCCCAATCATGGCCGCAGAGTGAGGTGGTGGCCTGAGCAATTTTATAAAGAGTGAATAGATCGACTAATTAGCCTTTAAATATGTCATTGATTCATCTAAAACAAGGGATCCCTGAGCTATTCATCCGTCTGCTCTGCGTCTTCTCCCCCTCTATGACTACATCCTTAACCCTGATAAAGGAGGGGCTTGGCTGGCTGCTCTCGCTTCCATTTGTCCTAATCAATGGAGGCTGTTCAGCCCAGACCCAGGGGGTCAGTGAAATTAAGTACCCAGTTCACACAGAGAGGGATCGGGCCAGTGTTGGGCAGGAGGGGGAGATATGCAAGCCCTCTGTTACCTTGGCAACTCCAGTGCTGCCGAGTTAACCCCATATTCCTCCAGTCGAACTCTTCTCCTCTTGTTTGCACCAAAATGGCTGCTCTCTAAGAGTCGTCATGTGGAGTGACAGTAGTTCAATGAATGTACTTTGAAATATGTGGAAAAAAGAATGTGTTGTTGTGTCTGTTAACTTCCAGACCCTTTGGATTTAGAGAAATATCTTTATACGTACCGGTATGTTTATGGTCAATAAATTGACACAAATAAACACAACCAGGTAGAATATAAAAAACAATGTGAACCCATCAGCAGTGTTCATTTCTCAGCACTACACCCCTGGCCAACACGTTCCAAGTATTGATTTTGATATAACAACAGTGGTACATTATTCTATACTGCTGCAGATTCTTCATCACCGTAGTAAGGTTTCAAATGAACCACAAATAAATGGTATTATTCAGTTTCTAACTTGTGTTGTACTTTGCAGGCTAACAAATCCAGTGAGGCAAGAGGGGGAGAGGGAGAGGAGGGGGGAGGGGGAGAGGGAGGGGGGTATGTGTTTACCACAGTACAACGCTGTTTCCTCATCTCCCAACACAATATCTACCCAAGAAAAACATCATGCAATCATTATTTTTGTCATCTTGCATGTCTTTTGGTTATGTAATATGAACTTCCCTACTGAATTTTAGATCTGCTAGAAATTAAAAATGTATATGTGTAGACAGAATTTGTGGTTTTCTGTGTAATTCTCATTTATTCAAGGTCCACTCTCTGGGTTAGGGTCAAACGTTCCTTCACCTAACCAAGTGTCACAATCTGAACCCCACAAAGTGGGATTTTTGTTTTGTTTGTCTTGTCACATTCTAACTACGAAGCTTCACATGGCTTTACCTTAGACCTGGTGCAGGGTCTCCGCTGAGGCCTGTACTGTCTGTCAGTCATTCTCAGTGTGCCAGCATCAGTCGTATGACTTACAATTCACAATTCCTCTATGTCACACACACACACACATACTGTATGCTTATAACCTGAATGTAACCCACCTATAGCCTGAAGGTACAGCTTTCCCTTTGGCACGTCTCAGCACATTCCAGTTCCAGAGTCATACAGGCCAGCACATATCATCTTTGACGTTAATGCTAAGGCGCTGAAAAGGTCATTGTAAAAATATAATGGTGGAGTAGATCCCTCTACCTAGTGGGGGACAGCTACTGTGCTTACTGGTAAGATGACAGCCATGTGAGTCATCCACAACTAGAACTGTTTGTACCCTGCACACACCTGCAGGTTACAGGAGGGAGGGAGGCAGCAGAGACGGACAGAGTACTCCACCCCAGTACTTGAGTAAGAGTACAAATACTACGGGTCAAAATTTACTCCGTTACAAGTAAAAGTAGCTCAGTCCACATGTTACTCCAGTAAGAGTAAAAAAGTACTTGCTTTTAAAGGTACTTAAGTACCTTCAAAACTCTTTGAAAGCAGCTGCACTGATGTGCTGCTTTTAGAACCACAATGTTCTATAAAGCTGCAGAAACACCTAGAAAAACAAATAAAATGAATGGTATCATAAGAGGACAGCAATTGTCAAGTAAGAGTAATAAGTACCAAAGAAATATAATACTCAAGTAAAGTACAAATCCTCTGGATATGTACTTAAGTACAGTACTCAAGTAAATGTACTCTGTTACTGTCCACCACTGGGAGGCAGCTATTCAATCTATGCAGATTTACCCATACTGTCAACACATACACATGGGTCAGGCTCAAAATCTTTTTTTTTCTTTCTTTTTTTTTTCGCCACGATGGTTGCCAAATGTTAGTGAAGGTGTTAGAGAAGTTTGAAATGAGTGAGGGCCTGCAAAGAGGGAGACAGACAGATTAGTCTTGGGTTCCTGGAGGCAGCAGGATTATCCCAGTGGGGCTAGTGGGGGTCATGTCAGTTGCACTCAAGACTAAAATCCCCTTCCACAGCAGACCTGGATGAAATGCCATGTGCAAAAAATTCTTTACACATGTTTTAACCTGGCTAGAGTGCCAGATAGGCTTGGTTTTCAAAAACGCGCCAGCAAAGAACTGAAGTAAATTTGTGGAACATGTGTGTGTGTTAATGGTTCGGGTTTCCTAAGCTCTAAACTCTTGGTCCAAATGCTTTAAAACAAATGGGGGAAAATTATGTGCAAAAACTATTTTAGCAGGTCTGGCGAGGACAGTGAGAGAAGAGGTGAGGTGGGGCTCAGATGCAAGTTAGTCTTGCTTTGCGGCATGAAAGTTTGATGAGGAAATGGGAAGGGCTTCCATCCAAGACATTCGATTTTTTTGGAAGCTCAGTCAAGGCCCTATAACCAGACACAGAAGCAATTGATTCAAGAAAAAGAAAAGTCCTACTTGCTGTTCTGGGTGGTGTTTTTATGAGCTCTTTCCTTGGACTGTATCTGCACACTTTGATAAGTGCATCAGACATTGAATGTGTGATCACACTGATGCGATAATCTGTTACACTTCACTTCTCACTCTCACGTCTTATCCCCATTGCTACTGGACAGAGATACTTTTTTTTAGCAACTATCCTTTGACTGCTATGTTTTTGTGTTTTTTTTTTTTTCTGTATAGAAGATCTATTATCTAGAAGATCTGGAATCTATTCCACTGGGCACCGCCAGGGCCCCACTAAGAGGTCAAATACCTCCTTATCAGCACAGTAACAGGTTCTGGCTCGACAAGCTCAATTAGCCAGCACTTAGTGGAGTGTATGAGGAGACCACGCTCTCAGCACGAGGCCCATATCAACAGAACCAGGGAGATGATAGACAAGCCGGGCCCACAAAAGCCTGATTGTCGAGGTGCTTGGAAAGTGGGTGAATGGGTAAAGAGGTAAAGACTTGTATTCTCAGGGGAATTTGTGATGCAGGCTGATAAGAATCTTCCTCCTGAATGACAATGACACTGTAGAAAGTCTTCAGTACAAACCACTTCCCGTTAAATGAGCAAAACAGAAGATAAACAGAAGATAAATGAGTTTTGAGAGGAAGGTTGCTCGATTGTAAATGAGACTACAGTGTCTCTAATCCATTGTTTTCTTATGCATACTTAAGCATTGAGTTACAAGGCCAGACAACTTGCAACACGCCTTGAACGGAGAGGCTGTGTTATTTAGAAGGGCAAAAAGATAAATAGTGGGGTGTTTAGGCATGTCACCCGACTGTTTTGATTAAATAATGACAGTATTTCTGGATCTCAGCTGCCATTAATAGCATAACAGTGAACCTGTTGATGCCCATCCCCGTTGCAACACTATACTGACAGATAACGAAGCACGTCACAGCCACGATTTCAATCATAGCCAGTCATTCAGTTATGGGAAGCCTGCCCGCTGGCATGGCGTACACACAGATGGAATTTAAGCTATCTTTTGCCAGGCTTTCATTGGCCCCTTTCCCCACATTGCCACACTTTAAACACTGTGAATGATCCATACTTAATCATGCTGCTTGCAGGCCCGGCAGATTCTCATAATCTCACAACTTTGCACCGTGTCGTGATAAAACCGCTCCTGACAGCCTTGAGAGCCACGCTGTGATAAAGATTTCATAAAATAAATGCTTTAATATGCGCTCGCACAGCGTGCCTACACAGAAGATACACATGTACTCATCTTTCCAAGAGGCCAGCATGAATACATGATGATACCGTACCTCGGCCTTAGCGACAGAACCGAGGTAAGTCGCATCTACATCTGCTCAGAACATGTGGCTGTGTCGTCTTCCTCCTGCAGCCGCCAGACAAAGAGCGCACGGAAGGAAAAAAAAAAACGTAACTACAAGCAATCTGTTGAAATAGGTCATAATGGTGGAGGCATGCTGTGAATGCACCATGTCCCCAAATCAATACGTGAACTGCTATATTTAGTAAGAAGGTCGCAAGGAGGAGTTATCAAGGCTCTGCAAGGAATGAGTGACATCAGTGTATCAGCGCTGCGCTTCAGTCGAGCCTGCTTATTTTAGATGCAGATGGCTTCAAAATGTCTTCTCCACTGAGAGGTTTGTCTCCGTGGAGAGTTGGGATGTCCCTCATGGTGGCTGAAAATGTCACATGCTGCTCTGTGTCAATGTCACAACTCTAACCTTCAAGGCGCCAACTTAAGATTCTCTGTAATGAAATATCGGTTTTGCTCGGTGTTATTCTAACCCATTCAATGGCATGGTTGAACGTATTGACACGCTGAAGAAAAAAATCCTTATCCTTCTGAAATATCTATTAAAAATAGTTATTGGAGACAAACTGTACTTCAGCACTGAGAAATGAAATCCATTATGTGAAGTAATACATGCCATTGACGTCCCAAAACTGTGCCAGTTCATATCTTACTGGAAGGGGAGAGGACTCCATTCGCCTGCCAAGTGCATAACATCATGTAGTGTGGTTAAGAGAGACATAGTGTGGGTCTACACTCTACCATGATCTTTTCCTCCAAGATGCTTTCTCTTCTTTCCATCTCACCAGCTCTCTGTCTGGTTTTAACTCCGTCCCCCTGCGAGCTGACAAGGTCTGTCTTTTTTGTTTCAGCCAAAATCCTCAGCATCGTTCTGACTTTGCACGGAGGACAAGAGGCTAAGACAAGGGGGAGAGCAGAATCAAAACCTCATTAATAACTGTGACTAATGTATTCCAGACGGTTCTTTAAGCCCGATACTTCACAGAGAGGAGATGCCTGTATTGCGAGGGGAGGCAGCGGTGGCCCTGGTGTGTGTCGAGACGGTGCCACACTGAGTCGTTTGGCAGGATGGAATGAAAACACCCCGCACATGAAAATGCACTGATCTCGCCCCCACCTAAACCGCCCGAATAACTCTGTAGAGACCACACAGCCTTGAGATGGCCACAATAAACCAGAACACTGGTCCCAGCACGAAGTGAGCATTTCCCAGGCATCAATACACTCCGAGGCCAATCAGGCCTTTGTCGTAAACACTGGCGGGTGGTTGATGTCCGGTCCAGAGGAGTTGGGTACGTGAGCCTGTTGACTGTGTCTCTGTTTTAGTGCCCGCCTTTCTCTACTCACTTTCTCTTTGACTAATAAACATTTAATGCGCGGAGCTTTGCAGTGCAGCGAGTCGGTGTTTTCAGTAAATAGGAAATCAAAGCCTAACCTAAAGTACCTCATATTTCTTTCTTTTTTCATGTCAATACTAAAAATCCAATAGAGGTAATGGATCCTCAACAAGCTACGTAATCAGTTTTGCCTTGGGGGGGGAATTACTGTATTATTTGAGATACTGAACTTGAATAAAGAACTGTGTTCAATAGGCAGAGCAATTTACCAATAATGAAGATATTGATTTATTCCGTTGGTAAAGTTAAGTGTATAGGTGGAGTGCTTTATTTTGCTCACAGCCAATTAAATGCTCATTTTATACACAAAGTAAATGTTATGGTGTCTATATGACCAGAAACGTGTGGCGTATTGAATAACACAGAACTGAAAGGCTATAAAGAAATTAAACTGTAATTACTGTCTAATTTTCAAACATGATGGGAACATTCAGATATCCCAGCTCTGTACTTTAACTCATGCTGTGAGGGGCACAGGAAGCAATTGTTATTTTTCCACACAAGGCAAAACAGAGCAGCCTTCTCATTAGCTTGTTGTTTACAGTCTCACCTCCTCCTTCTCCACATCAGTTCAGTATAAACAGTGAATCCCTAAAGGCTTTACAGTATAAACTGTGGGAAAATAACACTAATCACAACGCAAAGACCACAGTGGAGAGGAAGGACAGCGAGGAGAGAGGGAACATGGTGATAATATCCTCACCCACAAACCACTGATATGTTACAGTATAATGCATTAGTATGAATATTCTGACTAGATAGGGATTATCCTGGCAGATCGTGCTATGCCTTTCATCTCCCAGAGTGAAAAGAAGAAAAAGACACAAAACAAACAAAAAACCCCACATACTGTATCCTTTAGATGAACCCAGTTCTCTACAAGACTTATGAGAATGAGAGAAAGCGTGTCGAACCGCACCTTTCTGCCGAAAGCTTGGGAATTCCACAGGAGAGTGGAACAGCTCATTATATTGAGTAATTTATTTGCTTAGCAGCTGCCCAAGGGGATGTAAAAAAAGTTTTAACATCCAGAAAATTCTGTAAGTAGTCAATTTACAAAGCCGAGCTGTCCCCCACAGCAACGGAACCCCGTTCCCCTCAACAAGGCTTCAGCAATTAAACAAGACCACTGGAGCCAAGGCTGTTTTCCTGCCCAGCATCAAGTACGCTCCTCCTGCACAATTAAAGTCTTAATTGACAACTGTGATAAACAAGCAAAAGTAGGGACCGTGAATATTAAATACCACAAACAAAATGACTGTGTGACAACTGAGAAAGAACACATCTTAGAAAAATGTGGGCACCATATGGAATCTGGAGCCAGTCAACACGCAGTCTTTTCTGTCTTTCTTTTGTAATAGCTGTGATTTTGTTAGAGAAGGCTTTTAGCCATATCGGGACAAAGTTTTACAGACACTGATGGTTTCAAAATTGATGAATCCTACTGCATCCTCAAAGATCTTAGTAAGGATATCAGACAGCTGAAGCTCATCCAGGATGCTGCTGCCAGAGTCTGTCAGTGGAGAGCTGTCCTTCAATCACAGCGGCTTCCTGTGTGTCACAGCACACACGTCAAAATCCTGTAACTTGTCTGTAAAGCACTACCGGTAAATGATGTTCGGCCAAAACGCATCTCTGATTCACTTGTAGACTACAAAGCATCCCGACCCACGTGTTTACTCAGTGTTCCCAGAATCAAAACCAAGCGAGATGAAACAGCTTTTGTTCCTCTGCTCCACACCTGGAACCAGCTTCCTGAAGCTCATTTTAGTCTGAGCCTAAAATATTGTTTGCTGCTGCTTACCAATGAATTGCACACATATAACTTCTTTTAATCTTTTAACAGTTTAGTTTTAAGTTTTTTTCTTTAGTTTGTCTTGATTGTCTGCTTAATATAATTTTAATGTTTTCTTAATGTCTTTTTAATGTCTTATTTTAAATGTTTTTAATTAATGGAATTGCCTTGTTTTTTTTTATTATTATCTTTTAAATGCTATTTTAATGTAATCTTAATGTCTTATTTTTAATGTAATTCCATGCCTCTGTAAAGCTCTTTCAATTGCCTGAGTCCAATCGCTGTGCTATGAATAATCCTAAATTAGCCTTCGCTTGTTGGCCTTCTTTTAAAGGGACAACAAGGAGTTTCTATTTGGTTATAAAAAAGTCTCATATTAATGTGGATGAATCTACGCTATCCACACTTGTTAATGGGCCCATTTTTGATAAATATATCGTTTTGTCTCTATCGTTATTTTGTTATTATTAGTGGTGGCGGAAATGCTGGGCGAGCTGACCAGCGTTTCTTTACTTTAGGTTTCGCGGCGAGTCATGAGAATAACGCCGCCGAATCGCCGGCACTACGACGGTATGTGATCGTCTTCGAACCTCTGACTTTAATTCTTGATGAATGAAAACATGAGTCTGTCTTGCGCCGGTCAAAGAGTTTCACGGTGCGCGGAGGCTCATAAATGTAGTGTGAAAACACTTCGCTTTTCCAAAACTCCTCGTTGTCCCTTTAACCTGAGAAAACTCTGTCATATACATTTATAACAGGCAACTTTTAAGTTTTAACTTAACATACTGGGGTGAATGTTGATTGGGAATGAAACTGCTAATGCTATATAGCAGACTGGTTCATATTGATTTATGGCACAGGGGAAGTGTGTTGTCCACTGCCTAACCAAACCAGAGAGAGGATTGCTTTTGTTTTCCCCTAAGGCTTTCCCCAGATAGTGGTAATGGTGGTTGGTGGAACAAATGGACTAATTGTGGAAACTACCTGGCCAAAGAGAAGGAGCCCAGTTGCCAGAGAAGGCAAAGTGGGACACTGACAGAAGTGGAGGTAAAAAAACAAAACAAAACAAAAAAAACAACATTGTACCTTTACAGGCAGATGGAAAGAGCCATGGTCAGACTGGGAGGAAATCCAGCCCTGGATTTGTCTACTGGGACCGACTTTATGGATTTTTTTTCTTTAATGTCCACTAGCACAGCAATGCAGCAGCTAACAGACTTTGTCCTGGAAGTCCCTTTAGCCAGTCTGACTATATATTCCAAACAGACAATCAGCTTGTATAATTTATACTAGTCAGTAAAGAATATGAAATTCAGTATGGAATAAAACCTGCCTACACATTCTCACAACGTGGTGTTTGACTCTACCTTTACCATAGCGCTGAGCTCAGGTTTCTAGAGGTAGCCATGTTGCAACACCTCCACTAGCAGCCAGAAACAAATGATTCATTGTCCATCGTATAATCTAAACAAATAACATGTTTCCTGGCAGTGAACTTTCTAAAATGTTGCGGTGAAACGTATTATGTTCTCGTGCCAACATTAATACCACTTGGAAATGCTAGGGGGGAAATTTTGTATTGCCATTATTTTGTGGTTTGAAGTCAATGTGCAGGTGTTGCTGTTCTATCAATATCTCTTGGGTCTTGACATTGGATATAGGGGATGACACGAGATGTATTATTCACCTGGATGTACTCAGCAGTCAGAGACACACATGTAGCAGCCTGGCAAAGAAAACACAGTGGAATCCTGCAGCGATGCCACTTGACAGGGGAGAGCTTCGTTTAACATTGACAGGGCTTTAGAGGCATGTGTTCAATTTCAAACTCAAACACCTCTCGCAAAACCTCCTGGGACAATGATGACGGTGGAAAACTTTGCCACACTGCTCCAACATCTCAGTTGACATTTCATTTTAACATTTTGGAATTAAATCCCAAAGCAAAATAAACCTCAGTGTAAACGTCTTGATTTGATTGTTGATTTTGCGCAAACACTGAAGAGGCCCCCGGGTAGCTAGATAAGACTTGTATGGACAGAACCACCTCGCAGGATTCTCTGAGTTTAACAGAGATGTTTGAATCAACGTTTGGATTCCTGTTGGTTTTTCTCACTTTGTCTCGCTGGAAATGTCGGTTAATTGAACTCAGCTTTTTTTGTTTTCCTTTGAGAGCAGCAGGGTTTATTTTCCGTAATCTGAATCACTCTGATGACCAAGTAATTAAATGGCCAGGAATTTATCTTAATGATGCTGCAAGAGAGATTTATCGACAACTCAAGAGATTTACAGTGCATCCTGACTCATGGTGCAAAGTGAAATGGACCTCACAGGACTCTCAGAGACTTTGAATGTACACATCTTAACTTTATCTACCCAAGTACCTACAGTATACACCTACCTACCCAGTGACAGTGCTGCATGCCACTGTTTATACAGACAGAAGAACGGAATTTAGTCAAAATATGCAGGAAAATGGTTGGAAGAGCTGGGGAGAGAAGCTTTATTTGAAATGTTGAATCACATAATGATTTTTCGAAAGCTGCTGTATCAGGAAAAGCTTCTCCATGTAGACGACCGAGTAATCCTTTCGCAGAAGTCAAAACATCAGAATTACAAAAATACTTGAGAAGGAGAGTTTATAGTATTAATATTTCCTCCCTGTGAAGTCTTGGTTTTAGGCTGCTGAAGAACAGAACCATCTCTGGTGGCTATCAGCGCAGGATGTTGAAGTGTGTCGAAGCATACAGCGAAGATAACGGAGCGGCACAAGATAAAGAAACTCCAGCTCTCCGTGTGTCCTTGCTAATACACCCTCCCCCTCCCCCTCCCCCTCCGTTCCATTATGATCTATCTCTACCCTCCCATCTCTCGGCCTCACCCGTGCAGACGTTTAATCTTTAATCACCTGAAGTTTAACCGTGGAGAGAGATCTTTGTTGGTGGGTGATGTTACTTATTTTAGAATCCATTACAGCACTGGAGTGTCTTTTTCCATATGGGATGAAATGCCTCTTCTCTGTTTTACTGTACTGGTAATGAGTGGAAGTCAAAGCAGCGAGGGCCATTAACGACAGCAGTCATGTAGTTGCATAAGTCGCTGTCATCAAGGTTCATCTCCAAGGAATCACCTGTCCAATAATACAAATGAACTGAATAGCACATCATTGAATAACCAGTCAATTATATAACTAACAGATGTTTTTGTAATTCTACTCAATGTTAAAGGGATAGTTCACCCAAAATTGAAATTTGAATTTTCTTCTCTGAGTTACAGGGGGTCTCGGCGTAGCAGTGCATGTCCATATAACGGTTGCAAATGGATACCAACTGTCTTCGTAACAAAGCTCCTCTTCCCAGTTCGTCAAATTTGGACGAACCAGGGTCTGTCCTCATCCCAGTTCGTCCAAATTTGATGAACCGGGAAGAGGAGCTTCGAGAAGCTTCCGCTACAGAACAAGCTTGAAATATAGACTTATTTAATTTTTTTCGGGACAATTTCGCATTTCGGGGCTTCAATACAAGACGGACATTACATACGAGCAGCATGGAGGTATTTGGATGTTTTTTGGTGTGTCTTTTTGTTACGAAGACAGTTGGTATCCATTTGCAACCGTTATATGGTCATGCACTGCTACGTCGAGACCCCCTGTAACTCAGAGAAGCCACGGAGGACTCTGAAACTTCTCCCAGCCCTTAGTCCACATGAGGGTGAGTAGATAATGAGTGAAATTTCAATTTTGGGTGAACTATCCCTTTAAGGGCCACATATTTATGTTGAGTAACCGCCATGACAGTGCAGAGCTTTGTGTGTGGAGTAACACTATCTGATGTTAGAGCACTGTGATGTTCTGTGAGATTGAATGACCATCCTGTGTGAAGCAGAATATAGACCCAGGCCATCGTGTGTGAGTAAAGGGGTTAACTGTGTGTGAACAACTGTGCTCATCCCTTGGTTACTACAAAATACACACAGGCACACAGATGCCAGGAATGGACAAGCTTTCTCTCCCTTCTCACTTTTTTTTTTTTTTTTAAATAGATCTGATGTAGGTCAGCGGCATACAACACAAGACGCCACAATTTTCTCTCAATGTTGACCGAGTTCTAATACATCATTGGAAAACAAGGTCACTGATACTCAAGAGGGATTCCTGTCTTTAAGAGTGAGCCCGATTGTTTCTCCTGTTTTAGCCAGACAGATGCTTGATCCATCAGCCCAGAAAGACTTGAATCCTCTAACAGGACACGAGCCGAGGACATCTGAGAGAGAGAGGGAGAGCACATGGGGATGTTTTGACAAAGCCTCGGCCTTGTCCCTGATGAGAAACGAGAGGCGCATATGGAAGGATCTCTATAGTGCACAGCTCTCATTTCCTCAGTGTCAGGACGCTCTGTTCATGGTGAATTTATCATGAATGAAACCATAAGGTCTCGGGATTGTCACCCAAAGTTCCACTCTCATGGACAAACACCAGAAAACCGTCTGTGGCCATCGGGATCTCTGGTATCTGCTGGCTCAGAGCGAGACAGGTCTAGGTGTGATCAACAAGAACCAGACCTGCAGGGAGCCTCTGCAGGCAGAGAGATGACCAATGATCTAAAAAACCAAAAAAAAAAAAGAAGAGGTACTGGGACTACAGTATAAAAGGTCGTTCTGTCTGAATTTGAGATGCAAAAGATGGTGTGGGATAATGAGCGGTATGACAGAGAGACATCTGGAGCAGAGCCTGACATGTGCAAAAAACATGTGGAAAAGGTTTACCGGCTTAACAGGCCGTGATCTTTGAGTTCAGGGAGATTCGCGGGGATCGCAGGTCACGTTATCACATCCGCATATGATGAATGTGCTGTGAAAAGAAGGATGATGAAGTGTGTGTGTGTGGGGTATGCACACATGAATGCCTACTGTAATGTGATTTGTGCACTCACTAGGCTGTAATGCATAGTGGAAGTAGAAGAGCTGTGTGTGTGTTTGATTTTGAGCTTTTCTCTCATTAAGACTCTCTCCTTCCTCTCATTAGAGGCTTGCCAAGACTTTTTCCTCCTGTTTTCTCCCTTTCTCTCTCTGTCTCTCGCTCTCCTGCTGCATGGGTGTGTAAAGGCTGAGGAACAGACAGAGAAAAAAAGTACAAAAAAAAACAGAAGACTGGCAGACAGGAGTAAAAACACCTGGCCATACTGAAATCCCATCCCAGTGGGGAAGGGGGAATAAAGGCTGCTGAAGGTTCCCTGGGGCTTCTGTGGACAGAATGACATGTCTTAGAGCTCGCACCGTTTGCTTCCCGCTGCTCCAACATCCTGCGCTACGCACAGACCAAACAGGCAACCTCTATCTGATATACATCACAGGCCCGTTATTGGGTCTAAATCAAACAATCAGTGATGGAAATTAAGTTGCGCTTTCTACGACGCCGTTTAACAGGCGAATGCTGCAGTAATGAACATCTGTTGTGGCGCTGATTTGTATTCCTTGTGCTTTACTCTACGGCTCATAACAGCAGCCATCAATCTGAGAGAATAAACATGGTTTTTTACTTTAACATAATATTGTGTAAATGCCTATTGTGTGTAGGCAGACTGTTGACATTCTGCTCCCTCTCTCTCTCTCATTCCCTTGCTTTCTCTCTCCTTTACTGCAGCCCAATGCAAACCTTCCTTCATCTTTGTTTGCTCAATACACAATGCAGCAAAAGCCTTGAGGGGGTGTGTTTGTTTTGTTTTGCTTTGTGTCTTGTTGCAGCGCAGAGGACAGTCATCCAGTCATCAGCGTGGCTCTTCCCCCACGTGTGCTGTTAGTCAATTAGAGCTGCCATTAAAGACAGGGGCACCCAGGGAAATAAAGGCGGCAGCGTGGATTTGTCTGTGCTACGCTGATTTCCACACTTAAACCCTCTCCAGACGAGGAGACTGCAATAATTGGGATTCTGACAGTGGGTTAGGGGGACTCATTTCCTGCTTTCGCCCCCCCACCACCCCCCACCCCCCACCTCCTCCTCCCCTCTGCTTTTCCATGCAATCATGTCTATCCAATCATGTCTTGCCCGGCACCTACCTCTGCACTCGATCCCCCTAACTCTCTTTATCTACAACCACATTTAGCTGAAGAATTACTGAAGCCTTACCTCCTTAATCTAATTGCTCTGGTGCAACTGGAGGAACCACGCTTGTGAGCAGCTACTACCTCGCTGCTGCAGACCGCACGGAGACACCCGACGTTCAGAAAGCTCCTAGTGTTGCTTCAGATTCACCGTACACTGACCTCTACATGCTTATCATTCATGTGACTCGCTGGCTCGCTGTGTCGTGCGTGTCCAGTGGAGTTTGCCATGTCGGTCGTACAGTGCACCTGAATCTCGGAATAATGTTTATTTTACTTGTGAACATAGATGGAAAAATTGTTTATAGAAAATGCTGCATTAAAGGGATAGTAGCATATTTTTAAAGTGGGGTTGTATGATCTACAAATAGCCCCTAAGTACTTTAATTGCAGTAGAAGACTCTCTGCACTCCTCCCGTTAGCAACGCCAGCCCATAGCCCTGCCCAGAGATTTACAACATACAGTGTTGTGAACAGACCCAAAGAAACGGCCTAAAAGAGGTTTTACCTGAAAAAAAATACACAGTTCCATTGTTCGCTATAATATAATTTTTTCCAGCCCTTCAAAGTGCAGGAAAAACACAGTTTTTATTTGGACCTAACCAACTCACGTATCCCTCCGCCCAGGGTTAGCGCCCGCCGATCAGCAGTTGGTTAGGTCCAAATAAAAACTGTGTTTTTCCTGCACTTTGAAGGGCTGGAAAAAATTATATTATAGTGAACAATGGAACTGTGTATTTTTTTTCAGGTAAAACCTCTTTTAGGCCGCGAATATAGGCCGTTTCTTTGGGTCTGTTCACAACACTGTATGTTGTAAATCTCTGGGCAGGGCTATGGGCTGGCGTTGCTAACGGGAGGAGTGCAGAGAGTCTTCTACTGCAATTAAAGTACTTACAGTAGGGGCTATTTGTAGATCATACAACCACACTTTAAAAAAATGCTACTACCCCTTTAATGTAATTTGTAATAACACCGCTAATAATTTCCTACTATAAAGAACTCTAAGAATGCTTCTTTCTCAGGAAATGCACTTTGGTTTCGCCATCAAAACAATTTCTCACACCATTATTTCCACTACACAAATGGAAGAGCATGCAGAATATCTAACAGTCGCACTTCTTTTTTTTTCATCCTCTGTCACGCTGCTTGATGTTATGTGTTGACTCTTCTCCCACAGGGCTACACAAACTACACTGCTTGTTTTTATGACACTTTTTTTTTCTCTCTCCCTCCGCCAAAAACACAGTCATTAACAAAAACGCAACCGAGTCATGAATCAAGCTGTTGTTATCGCTGTGACGGATCGTCTCCATCTGAATCTTCGCTGCGCTGTGACATGAGCCACGCTCCCACAGTCCAGACCCTTGAACTCACCATGGCGCGGGGTTAGATGATCAAATTACAGTGAAAAAAAAAACACACACACACATGGGCATTGTTGTGGGACATGGCTCTCCTTGTGCCCCACTGAAGAGAATGCTTTTACTGCAAGGGCAAACAGGACCTCATGTGTGTGACTGCTGCACCATCTCCTCCAGGCTCGGAGGGGAAACCAGATCTCTCTTTTCAGGGCCGTTTTCAGCTGAAAGGAACCTGGTGTGGTTCCTTCACTCCCAGCACCTCTTAGAAAGGAAACTTAATCTCACTTGTAAGACAATCACAGAGAGAAAGGCCTCGGCAGTGTGATGTAAGCACCCCCATCTACTGTCAATATTTTGACAGATTTCATGACAGCGTAATTATTTGCTCGGGATCCCAGCCAAGGATTTAATTGTTACATGTGTAATTACACGTTTAGTTGCAGAGATGGTGGAACAAAGTGTTTGGTAGTGTTATTAATATTCCAGTACAAATAGTCTCTTTCATCTTGGCTGCTTCTGCGCCGTCTCGGTGGCTCCATAATCCGGCTATGAAAGGGGATATCTCACAGACCCTCGGAGGGTACCTCTCACAAATCAATTCATTACCCCATAATATCGGCAGGCAAGGCGCATCTTTCTTAGATCAATTCATTACCCAACTTCTGGCAGTTGAAATGCGGCGGCTGACCGTAGTTTCAAGCACATATATATCAGCTTTCACTGTTTAGGAAGACGGCTACAGAGCAACTGGTGGCAGATTTCCATCAAAAAAGGGTTTTTTTGCACAACAGAAGGACCACAGAATAATAATATCCTTTTTAACTGTAATGGTTTTATTCTTTCTCCTTGGTAAAATAAACAAATCCCAGTTGTTTTGCACTGAGGCTCATAACTATTGTATGGAGCCATAAAACGCTCAGATAATGCATCTTTCTCATAAAGCTTTAATATGCAGTAAGTCCATCAAATGATCAGGCAGTGACACAGAAGGATCACTGCAGTGCTCCAGTGCTGAAGAAGAGGTGTGTGTATGTGGTCACTGAAGCTTTGTTTGCATTGGACCTTGAGTAACAAAAGCCGGGGCTCTGACTGCAGGTAAGGAGGAATAAACAGGAGCGTGGGCAGAGATGCTGCTTTTTTCTTTTTTTTCCCAGACACAAGGTCTCATGCCCGGTGCAGCATGGATATGAAATGGATCATCTTGCTTCGCCCCCCCGTCAAGCGGACAGTATTTAATTGTATAATCCTGTTAAGCACAAAAAAAACCCCTCCATGACTGAAGACGCCCCTGAGATGCTTCAATCCACCGCATGTTGAGAATTACACGTATACAGAAAACATGCAGATTAGGGATGTCACGATTACTTGTTCTCACAATTAATGGCGGTATTAAACGCCACAATTATTTAATCGTAAAGGTTCCAAAAAAGATTATGTCGGAACCATGTCGGCAGATCAGCGCAACTCGCACAGAATGTAAAAATAGTTATGCAACATTATGAACGATATGCATTGCTTTGTACCCCAGAGTAAAGGTATAATAGCAGCCTAAAGAACAGATAGGCAACAATGGGTTGTGCAATCCCCAGCGGGCAACATGCAATATCCTTTTTGTAGACTAATGTTTCCATATGCTTTTATACTTATATCTCATGTGATGTTTTTATAGGTTTTATGTTTTGTATTTATTCTGTCTTGTGTGTGTTGTGTGGTATCACAGCGGAGAAGCAACGTGAATTCCGTTTAATTCTTTTTTCAATGACAATAAAGGCAATCTAATCTAATCTAAATACACAGTAACTCGGTTAAATTATGTTAATGTCAACATTACAACGTAACATTGAACTGGTAGGAATTTATTTAATGTTACTGCCTCATTTATAAGATAAAGGATTAATAATTGGTCCTATATTAATAGATACTTTAAATAATTTGTTTATATAATTAGAAATGCAATCATATTTTGACTGTATTTGATTTTACACATTCATAGTGTTGTTAATCGTAATAATTGTGATTATTTCTCTGACAATAATTGTACCAAGAAAATCTATAATGGTGACATCCCTAATGCAGATTTGTGTAACTATGTGTTGTTGCGGTGTCGGAGTGGCTCACTATACAGCACGGAAGCAAACTTGTCACGTGCTTCTTATTGGAGTGTATTCCTACAGGAGCCGGTGCCTTTCCTCATTAGTAGTCACAGAACGGGCCTGGCAGTGTTTGTGAGGCAGCACCCATCCAGGATCCAGACACGGGGGGGGGGGCTAGAGAAGGGTGTGTGTGTGTGTTGTAATTACAGGCGCACATAAGAGAGGCAGCAACACACGGATCTGAAGCGCAGGTGGGTGGTTTGTTGTGCTGGTCCTGGAGCAGCACGGCTCCACTCTGCAGGCTCCACTCTGATGCTGTTTCAAGTGATCAAGATCTCTGAGCACGTTGACCAAATACCACCTGCCAGAGTGCGGATAGGGCATGGCACAGGTAAATGTTGGGTACATTGATGTTTTGAAAAGCCAGATCAATTTTCCAGTGAGGGATTCCAATTGATAGGAAAATGCGGGCAATTTTGAAAAATATCCTCTTTGTCCTCATAGATGGAAGGAGGCACTCCACCAACAAAAGATTAGCTGTCAGGGTTTTTTTTTCCTTTTCTCCCTGACAGACTGTCTTGGAGCCGTGTGCTTCAGCTTTGTAGCGTTGTTTTCTTTGCCTGCCTGTTCGATCCTGATCAGATTTTTGACCTTGCCTGTGTGTGTGTTTTTTTTTTCTTCTTTTTTGGGGGGAGTGGGGGGAAGGGAGTGGTTTGCCACTACCTGACCCATTGTACGTTTTTTGCCTGCATAGATTTTTGTATCTTGGCTCCTGCTAAACCTTTTTTTTTTTCTAACTAAAGATTTTGTGTTGTGCTCCTGGGTGCCTTTTCTGAGAACCTTGACTTTTGCGGTGAAATGTTACAGATTCAAAATAGCACTGGTTATTTTCTTTGAATTTCTGTCAGGGACGATTTCTGTTAATATGCACAGAGAGATGCTTCTCTGTGGGGAGTGTCTTATAAATTCAAATGCAAAAGAAAGACCCTACACACTCTGTAATGGCAAATTCGCATACCATAAGTGCATTTAATGCAATTCTTTAAATCCAGATAAAGGGATTACACTTTAATCTTTTTATAATAGACTTGAGGTTCACTTGTAGATGTGCTACACGGTCCACAGGAGGAAATGTAATAAATTATTTGTCCTCCTGCAGGCCGCTGTGATTTGCGACTGCGTGCCTGCGATGAGGTGCTGCGATCAGAAGAGTCAAACTAAACACGCTCTGTACCAACTTCAAAAGGCAGCAGTGTGTTTTCAGATTAAACTCCAGCCAGAATTAACATGTGAATGTTTCATATTTCACTGTGTAGTTGAGAAATAATAAAAAAAAGGAGATGTGAAGATCATTTCTATGGAAATACGAGGAAAGCTTCAGCTGAATAATCTATGGACTGGATTTATACCTTCCTTCATGTTTTCCATTACATGACCATTATTCATCATCAAGTGAAGGGGAATGGAGCACTCACAGTGGAGGGTGCACAGCAGATATAAATATTGTGTGAATAGTGTCCCTGAGGGGTGGGATTACTCTCTGATGATGACAGAACAGACTGATTCATTAGGCTTAGCAGATAGGATGAAAACATTAGAGCGCCACATACCTCGACAAACAGTCCCGTTCTCCACAGCCTCGTTCCCCGCCTTGCACATGCAGCGGCCGATGGGAACCATCCATTCTCCGTCTCCGTTGCAGTAGAGTTTGATGGGCACGTCCACCTCCTCTGCGTTGGGGATGCAGACGCCTCTGGCAGCAACCAGAGAGGTGCTCTCCGCCCCGGACAGCGTCTCCGGGAACAGGGCTCCGTTAGTGATGATGCGAGGACACTTCCGGTAGAAGACTCGGACGGCGATGAGCGACATGCAGCCGCCGTAGTCCTGGAAGGCCAGGTAGAAGCCGTTCCGCGACACGGGGCCGAAGCTGCGGACCTCGGTGTTGATCTTCATCACCCGGCCTCCCAGGTCCACCTGGGAGAAGCTCTCGTCCGCCGCGATGGTGTCCACCTTGATCCAGGGGTTCTCCATCCAGGCCGGAGAGGTCCTGGTGGCCGTGTCGGCGTCGGATTCGTAGTAATACAGGTTGAACGTCTCTTTGCAGGAGCCCGGCACGTTGGGGATGCTGCTGCAGTCCCTCACCGAGAACTTCATCTCCACGTGGATCCGCTGCGCTCCGCGGCGCCGGATGTACTTCGTCCGTACCCAGTTGTTCTGGTTGTTGTCGAACACATTGCAGACCTGGTACGTCCGGATGGTGTTCATGTTTTCATCGTAACCACTCACCTCCTCCCACTGTCGGTCAAGAACAGACACAAACATCCAGTTAACATTTTCTATTAAATAAAGAATTTTATGAAGAAGAAAAAACACAGCTGTAATTGAAGCGTGCAGTTACATTGATTCATTCAATTAAGTGCAATTCAGCTGTAAAGCAGTAAACGCTGTTTCTGATTAATATAAACTATAAAGTCCATAACAAGAATGTTTTCGTGAGCATTTTATGATACTTTGATTGCTGTCTGAGCTTAGGGCAATGTTTTGATTAAATTGATTACATGGTGCAAAGAAACATAATATCTCTAATGAGTGCTAAATGGATGCATTAGATGAGTCTAAAGGAGCAGATGAGAGGCAGCCTCTACTGCATGTCCTCCCATTTGTTGAGGTAATGCTGGGATGTTAACAAGGTTACTCTCTGAACTCCACTGCAAGGAATTAAGCAAAGATGAAGTTGTTCTACAGAACAATCCGTAGTTACTTATTTTAAAAATAATACATCAGGGTTGATTGTTTATGGTTAATGACGTTCAGATATCCAAGAGGTGCAATTTTTAATCCGTGGGAAGAGCTGTTGATGAGCTAGATGTCATCAGCTACCTGGTACTTTGTGCATGGCTTATTCTGACAAGTAAATCCAACGAAGGGAGGTGGGCATTTTGAAGCTGTCAGTTAAGACCCTGCATTGCTCATACCATCAATTTCCCTTTTTTTCTCCCCTCCCCTAATCATGTTATAATATGAAGCTGCAAATTAAAGGTTAAATGTAGTTCACTTGAGTGTCTATCCTCAAAAAAAGTAATTTAGGAAGAATTCTTTTCATTTTGGGGATGTTAAAAAACATAAATCCTGCTTTGCAGAGTCAGGCCGCTTTGATGTTTACTCTCTTGTTTCCTGTTCTCTCATTGAAATACCCATTCACATGCTGTAATGCTTTAAAAGAAACCCAAGACCTGACATTAAGTCACTTGAACAAAGCAGAGAGGCTCTGGTTTATGTGATAGCGTGTCCCATTTTTTTTTTTTTACAGTGTCTTAATAGGACACATTCATAGCACATACTCTAATGGGTTATTGGCATTGTAGTGAAAGCTCCTTTATCAGCAGCTATGAAGTGAGAAGACATGACATGAATTTTCCACTATCAAAGTCACACTACACTTGCATAATCACATTACACAGGTAATCATGTAAAGAATAATCAAGAGGGCAAATTTCTCTCCAGGTTTTCTGGGTATGCTGCTGCTCCACTTCAAAGTTCACACAACTCCACACCAATCTGAGTCCTGGTTCTGGACTGTACAGACTCCAGATGTAACCTCTCCAGCTCCCTGCCCCCTGGCCACGGATCAAACCTGCTTTAAACACCATGCGCTCCGACCGCTGAGCGGGTCGCGACCTTGACCCCGCCGTCTCAGCCAAAGAAAAATCCCGTTCTCAACCCCCATGAGCCACTTTGCTTCAGCTGCACCCTGTGTCTTCTGTACGGCTCCAGCTCCCTCCCCCTTCACTCTTCACTTCACAGCTGATATAATTTCTCAAATTAGTGCCCACTTAGTGAGGATTCTGACAGATTTTGACGGGTTGGGAGAAGAAAGTCACCCCTCTTGTTGCAAAACAGCATTCTATCAAACACCCTCTGACTAATTAGAGCAGCTTTAGTTTTTAATTCCCATGTCCTAATTAATCCCTGCTAGTGCGCTGCTTGGCTTGACCCAAACTGCAAACCATCACAAGAGCCAGTCGAAACAGAAAAGACTGATGTGCAGCCAAAAATAATAATGATTATTATTATTATTATTATTATTATTATTATTATTATTATTATTATTATTATTATTATTATTATTATTATTATTATTATTATTATAATGAGGGGGGAAAGGATGCAATTCTCCAAAAAGCCAATATAGGACTTTGTTTATCTGTCTCTTAGATTCTGTTTCTTTTCAAAACAGGCTTAATGAGTAATGTTATTCCCATAAATAACATCTGATGAGATTCAATTGTGAATAAAAAAAACTATCAATGAAAAACAGATTTTTCTCCTAAAATTTCTGAATCATTGATCTGTGACAGCTTTGACCCATCTACTCTTCACTATGTAAATGTTAGAGTTATTATAATTGAAATGGGCTCCCAAAAACGCAGTTATTCACATTTAATCAGCTACATCATTTCATGCTGGTTTTGTCAACATGCAATACACAATACAAAAGTATGTGATGCAGTGCGGTCGGGTTTTTTTTTTTGTTTAATAGCTTAAATAAAGCAATTGTGGCTGCGTGTTTACACAACCTACTGGTTCTGGTGGTGTGGTTTCAGGGTACGCCTGTCTTAAGCCCGGCAGTGACAGACTTCATCATCTCAGGTCATGAGCAGCCATTGACCTTCCCACTTGTTGAGGGGGCGGTGGGGGCGGTGGGGGAGGCTGTGGGCCAATTAAACAAGAGCAAGAACGGCTTCAGCTGCGTACAGAGCGCCGGACAATCGCAAGTTTAATAAAATGGATGTGGAGACAGGTGGGGGTTGCTGCTAATGAGGGATGCAGACAGGGGGAAACTGCAGGGGAAAGTGTTGGCAGTGATGTGGGGGTGGAGGGAGGGTTGAGAGGCAGCGCTAAAAAAGACCCCAAACAAAATGTGTTTTGATGGAGGGCCCCTTTTTGTCCTGTCATGGCCTCTTTGGCCTGCTTTCATCACAGTCAGTGGAGGGAAGTAAATGGGGCATAATAAGAGCCTAACGATCAAGCACAGAGTGTGAAATTAGAAGAAACGTCTTCATTTTCACAGCTTTTTTCCCCGGGATCCGTACTGAGAGTGTTGTAAAATGGTGGTCATGTGTTTTAGGTGCAGAAGGTGGAGGTAACGCTGGCGGTGGATGTCAGAATGGATTAACTGGAGGGGATGAGCTGCCCTCAGATGATGGAAACAAAAACTCCAGCTTTTATTCTTCTGAGATCCTATTACGCTTGGCAAAATGTTGTTCTGGTTCTCTGAGTGTGCGAGTCAAGTGCCATAGGGGGCCGTGTGCATTCAACGGTGCATTAATAGAACATTAAATAAATAGATGTTTAGGATCCGAATGATCAAAGACATTTTCTTCATAACCACAGGCACAGCAAACATTATCAAGAGCTCATTTGCATTTGTGAAATATTTTTACCAAAATTATAAGCGGCGGGACTATAAGACTTGAAGGTAAACAACACACAACAAGCACAATATTTTCCATGGTACACTGGCTGTGCCTCCTTCCTCTGAGAAACAGCAAACACGCCCTGTACCATGTAAAAGCAACAGTGTGAAGTAGAACGCACGGCTGGCTCCAAACAAAAGCTACTGTTTTATGTTTTAATTGCTCTCGTCTGGGGCCTGAATCTAATAACACTGGGTCGAAACCGTGTTGGTAAATAACTGGCGGTGTTTGGTCTATAACCTGCTGGGTGCTGCCAATCCATTATTCCAAGCAGACTAGACCAACACTAGGAAACCTGCATGTGATAATTGATGCTCCGAGTATATATAAGTCCCTTTCAATGAGCTGTCAACAGACCTGCAGCGATTCTGTTGTGTTCGAAAACACAAGTGTTGAATAAAAAAAAGATACTGAAAGGTCACTTTTAAAGGGATAGTTCACCCAAAATTTAAATTTCATGTCAACTAAGAGCTGTGAGAGTTTTCAGAGTCCTCCGTTCCTTCTCTGAGTTACGGGGGGGTCCATGCAGCAGTATTTGTCCATATAATGGTTGTCAATGGATACCAACTTTCTTCGTCCAAAAAGACACACCAAAAAACATCCAAATACCTCCATAGTGCTCGTCTGTAATGTCCCTCTTGTATTGAAGCCCCGACATGAGAAATTCGCTCCGAAAAAAATTAAATAAGTCTATATTTTAAGCTTGTTTGTTGCGGAAGCTCCCAGTGTCTCAGTTCACTGCGTGATTTGCACTGACCGGCGGAACAATTTCTCATGTTGG
Source organism: Trachurus trachurus (assembly GCF_905171665.1). Classification (NCBI taxonomy): domain Eukaryota; kingdom Metazoa; phylum Chordata; class Actinopteri; order Carangiformes; family Carangidae; genus Trachurus; species Trachurus trachurus. The sequence goes on from NC_139896.1 coordinate 35,918,421, forward strand.
GGCTTCAATACAAAATTTGAATTTTGGGTGAACTATCCCTTTAAATTGTATGAGTATGGCTGTCATTCTCAGTCAGAGGGGAAATATGGATCACTGTTTAATTTCTTTTCACACCGTCTCTGTCTGTTGATAAAAACAACTCTCCTACAGCCTTTAGGTCCACCCACTGGTGAAGCTATGGATCCTGTAATTCATCCAGCATAATGCTTGAGCAGTGATACTGAGAGACACATGCTGTGCACAGAAAAGCTGCCTGAAGTCAATCTCCTGTAGACTGTGTGGAGGTTAGACCGAGGCAGGCCTAGAGACTGCTATGTGTCAGCTGCTCCTCTCCTCCTCCGGAGTTATGAGGTGTTACAGTTCAGTGACGTTCAGCGAGAACGAGGCCTGAGAATCAATATCTCCTCTGCCACTCGAGGAGGGAGAGAGAGGGAGAGACAGAAAAGTTCAGCTGACCTGCGCTCCATACGTCTCTGTGACAGTAGGTCCCTGCTTTATCTGTAGAGCCGAGCGGAACGCGCTGTCAGGGCTGAATTATAGACTGGAGTTACTGCTACAGCTGAGAGCGTTCAACAAAGAGAGCTCTTTGCTTCATTCACCGATCCCAACGATAACATCAGTCCGGGGTCTCGTATCTCTTTGGACCTCTTTGTATCTACTAATTAACCAAACGCCCCCCTCCCCGCCGTAAGCACACATTACGCAGGAGCTGCTGCACACTACACTGCTATTTCATATTTACATCTTGTCCATTTACCTGACATTTTAATCCAAATGAGTTTACCCTTACAGCGAGCGCAGAGAGGTTCGGTGTGGCGCTCAAGGACAAACACGTCAGTTGTTTGCACTGAGTATAATTACAGTTATAGCCTTAAAGGGATTAACAACAACCACATTGCCTCAAAAGATAAAACAAACAACTCCCGACTGTTAATCCTAAATGCAAAACAGAGGGAGAAACCTTGAGCGCGGCCTCGCGGTGAAGGATGCACTTTCTAAACGGGACAGTCAGCGGTCGGTCTGTTGATGTGTCGCCCGTTATTCTACTGCTCCGCTGGGACCGCCGCGCTCTTATGCATTCACGATCATGTTGTCAGAATTCTCCATTTCCTGCACATCTGCGCAACAAGGAAGCTCAGCCAGCACACAGACGGTCAACAAGTTTGTTGGCTGCAACAAGTCGACCACAGTTGCAGTCCTCATGGACACTAGTTGTCAACAACCAGTCAGAATCCTGATAAATAGATGTGTCTGGCAGGCGGGCGCGAGCGAACAAGTTATTGATGTCGTTACACTTATTCAAAGCTGTTTGAAAGACCGTAAAACTGTTATTTGGAAGAGCAGAGGAAGAGTCGACCCCCAAAAACAAAGAATTGTATCTATTACAACACCAGTCAGTGAGCCCAACCATGATTTAAGATGTCATTTTATAGCTTTGATATGTAATTACCGCCTTTCCGTTGACCAAAAGTAGGTTTCCTCATGATAAACTCTGACGAAGCAACATTTAACTCCACTTCTATACATTACATAGAGACAGAGCTGCAGCGGAGCGGTAAAGAGCCGGTTATACAACCTTCAGCTAGTCAGAATAAAGTGATGCATCAGTCAAGCCGCAGAGTGAACGCACTGTCAGAGCACTCCCGGATTTAACGCTTTCATTGTTTTGACATAACATGAACTGTGTATTTGTCACATCTTGTCATTACAGTGTTTGAATTAACCTGAACTAGCTTCCCACCGATCCACGGCCGCACTGCACATGAGCGCTCTATCACTGACAGAAGTAAATAAATTATTCACACAAAAGCGAGGGGGAGAGAGATCCAGCGGAAAACTCCCGGGGCGCAGTCGCCCCATTTGCAGTGGTGGGAAATCTGTCAGAGCAGGAGTGCCTTCCCTGGAGGGACAGAGGACAAATGACACCCACTCTCTGCATTCAATTACTACAAGAGAGGCCATGGGAGCCAAATCCTGCAGGAGACCAGGCTTCATAGTGGAGAGGCTCAAACACACACAGACCTAAGTAGAACTGTCTGCTGCAGTCAACTCCAATTACCACTGTCCATTGCTAATGTACAACATGTGAAACTGGAAGAACAATTCCATCTTTTTTACCCCCCAAATTCCACAAAGTTACATGTGGATTTTGTTTGCATATTTCTCTCGCATAATTCCCCCAAACAGAATTTCACAGACTCTAATTGTGAATCACAGCAAATTAGTGGTCACTTTAAATTCCTGTGAGCCCATACAATGAAATAAATTCAGCAAATTACTTGTAAAGCAAAAAGAAGGGCTATGTGGAAAAAAGTGTGCCATGTTGGTCTGCCGCACAAGCCCACAATTATATGTAAACAACCTCAATCTTATTCCAAAGGAATTCTAATACAATATGAGAAATCATAAGGAACTGATTTGTTTCACAAACATTTTCCAGCGTGCCTTCCTGCAAGACTCTGCTGCTGCGGTGTGTCCCCAAGTGACACTGGATGTGTCCTCATGCAGCACATTATGACACATCCATAATGATAACCTGACCGACACACACCACCTCATTATGTCCTCCGCCTTTGCAGGAGACCGAAATTTCACTTCAGCAGTAGCCAGACGTCTGTTTGTAAACGGCTGCTGCTGGTTTCGGTCGTTCAGCAGCATAGCAGGGGAGTGGGTCAGGATGTCTGACCTGATGTGTGCACGTCTCTCAGCTCCACTTTGAGGAGGAAACACTGACCACTTAACCTCGCTCCGCTGGCCCACTGTAGCAGCCGCACGTCACAAAGCAGATTCCTAAGATGGGTCAAGATCTTAATGTTTACATAGGCTGAGGCTGAAGGAGCTACACCAGTCTCTGTGAAGTACACGTTTGAATAACAAGCATTAGTGGATTCTGCCTCTTGAATTCTGTTTTACCAATTATGCTTTTACATATACAGTATGTAAAAGCAGAAGGAAAAAGTTATTCTTAAAGGGACATTGTGTAACTTCTCCTGTTATCTATTCACGAAAATCGATTATTTGGTTCAAAAGTCTGTTCTTCATTAACCAGTAATCCCCCCATCAACAAAGTGAAGTGTTCCTTTCAGCTCTGAATGAGCCGTTCATATCATTCATATCTCCATGGAGCGGGTAAGCTCGGTGCTGCTGCCATGTGGTGTCTCCATGTTTTTACCTTCAGTGGCAGCGTGACGGTAGGAAACCACGGAAACTCAGCGGAGACACCGGAGCTGTCGGCTCAGGTCGAGGTGGCGTCTGTGAAAAGTCACCGTGGTAACGCAGTGAGGAGGAATGGAGCGTTACACTGATGCTGCATTCACCTGCAGTCGGGCAGACGGCCGTCGCTAACAAACCAGATGTCATTTTAGTCACAGAAGTCCAGAGAAAGCCGGTAAAACGTGGGTCAGGTAAACAATACCACATCACCATGACAACATATTGTCAGGTGTATTGTTTTGCCTCGTGCTGACGGACCACTTGTTTACATAGAGGCTTGTTTATGCCGTTACGTGCAGCGGCTGTCGTCCGTCTGCCGTCTGCCCAATTTCACATGAATTCAGCATGAAAAATACGACTGAGTTGCTTGAGATATACAACCACAACGCTAGATGGGAGGAATTCCTACACAATGTCCCTTATAATGTTTACATAGGCTGAGGCTAAAGGAGCTGCACGAGTTTCTCTTAAGTACAAGTTTGAATAACAAGCATTAGTGGATTCTTCCTCTTGAATTCTGTTTTATCATTTATGCTTTTAAATATATGTAAAAGCAGAAGGTAAAAGTTATTCTTAAAGTTGTGCTCTGTGAAGGTGCTCACTCCAACACTCCAACAACCTCAGATACGTCTGCGTGCCGTCCAGATGTCCGTGGGCTGACTGAGACATACTGTGCGTGTGTGTTCTTGCCAGGATCTTTGGGCATTATAGTCAAAAGTCAGTAAAACTTCCTGAAGTGCTGCGCAGGGGATAAAAAACAACTGGTTTTGTAAATATTGCACTAGTTTTGAATGTTTTCTGATTCGCTGTCAAGAGTAATGAAGATGTCTTGCTTGTCTGGCTCAGGGACAACATAGGTTTGGCTGTCACTTTATATAATTAAAAAGGAGGGACTGCCAAGCTTTGCACAGAAAGGGTAATACATTTTAGTTTACACAAGCTAGCGTGTGATATCGGTCACTTTCAAAACCCTACCAGAGGAAGTAGATTTTTTTTTATGGTCGCATTCACTTCTTATACTAATAATCTCATAGGCATTATTCAAATATCCTGTAAAATTAAAGGGTGAAATAACACCAACTGCCATAACATTTCTGACTTAATGTCACACTGTTAATTGTTTGCGTTTCCATTGTGCCGCAAAGTATCACATGTCGAGTTAGGATATATTTCATGAAGCCGTACAGAGTAGTGAAAGCCAACTGCTGGTGCGGCGCTCTGCTGGATGTTACTGATCCACCAGCTAAGCCCATGAAGCCATGCATATATGTGTGTAAGACAATAGCTTCTGTAAAGCACCTCTTGCTGTTATACTGAGCGGGACAGCGAGCTCTGTTTCCACACCTGTTGCCCTGGGCCATAAGGGACAAGCTATCTTCATCGCTCTCACTCTTCACTTTCCAGCGGACTGTGCTCTTGACAAGTTCAGCCATACTGTCATAAAACTGCAGTGCCCACGCTGATAAGGCCAACCTATACCTGACTAAACCCAGGGGCTTAGGGACTTGTTCGCATTTCACTGCAGAGGGATACATCATAACTGCATGTGGAGGTTTTTATTTAATTTTTTTTTTTGTAGAAAGGAGCATGGAATTTTCTGAAGTCCAAAGCAGAAAATAAGAGCACGCATTCAAAAGTCGTCATAGATAATCCCTTCAGGAAGACTGAATGTGGAGCTATTTGATTTGGAAGAGAAAACGACCACAGAATCAGACAGTAACCCACATGTTACTGGAACAGAGATGGTTCTTGAAGAGCTTAGTGGTCTTTATTTTGATGTTTGGACCCTAATTTCACCTCACTTGGCCAGTGTGGGTGTTTCTACAACACAAACTAGTTTGCAACAGTGTTTTTTTTTCCTTTTTAAATCTCTGAGTCTGAAGTTTCCATCTGATTACGAAATATGGGTTGAGTGAATGTTTTGCTGAATCTAGCATTTTGCAAAGATGAAAGAAAGATGTGATGTAAACTGTCTTTGGAGTCGATATGTGTGTGTGTGCGTAAGCTGGGTGTGTGTAGATTGGATCCAGAGCTGGCGGGAGGGGAGGAAACCAGGCGTCTTCAGGCTCGCTATTGATTGTAGGAATTAGCAGGGAGGAGACCACGTGCCCTCAGGTTGGGACAGATGAAGTTGTCCTGAATTATCGCTGAGAAACTTTGAAGTTGTATATCATGGAACTGTTAAAGGCCAGGTTTCTATGCTGCAACCCCCTCCCCATTCATTTTTACTGCCACAAGACACAGCATGATGGAGTATAATTCAAACCATCTTTAATACAAACCACAGAAGCATAAATAATTGAATAAAATCGGCAGTGGTTTTTTGAAATGCACCAGCAAATAAGTCTACAACATTTTTTCTCTCTTTTGGACCGAGGCTAAGAAGTCTAAATCTTATGGTGGGGAGAGAAGTGAAGGAGACTGAGCCTCTGGTTTTGGCTGGCTCTTAGTGGGCCTGGCTTGCATGTGGTTAAGAGGAACCAATGCCCTGGCAAACCATGTGGAAATACTGTGCATCAAACACCAACAGGGCCCGTCGAACACATAGCTTCTGGCCTGACCTATGAGCACACATATTTAGCTCCAAGTATGTATGATTGTTCATTCATACGGTGCTTGTCATGAATAAGAAAGTTCAGACTGGGCTCAAATGTACAAAACATGGGTCACTTGCTGTATACAGGGAGAGCTCAATGGAAAATGGAGATGTGGAACTGGTACTAATAAAAAAAGTACATGTGGTATCTTTCCCTGAATTCTAAGTTCTTCAAATATATCTATACTGTGGAGTTTATTGGGAAAATGTTATAATATCATCCTACAGAACATTACTAACCTTTTAAAAATTCAAATTCCCTCTGTTTATATCTGCTATGTGTAGTTGGCTTGTTTTCCTCAAGTTTTGGAGGAAATCATTTAGCTCACTCTGGGGGGTGGGCGGGCTCATTCACTGATCTTTGACCTTAGAGTGAGAAACCCAAACTCTGGCCAACAGAAGTACCAACAGAAATAAAGTTATCAAGGGCGGCTGAGCAAATTTACACATTAGCCTCTCTCTGAACAAAGAGGAAGGCAGCCGCACACCTCTCCTTTGTCACGAGAAAAATGCCCTCAAATGACTTGCAATTATGTTCTTGCTAAAGTAATAACTTAATTAAAGCTTTTATTATCAGGAGCAGAGCTGAAAGTGGAGCATGTCACTCACGCTGTTGTCGCTCGACCCTGACACAGGGTAGACGGTCCAGCCCAGCTCGGCCGTGGCTGTGGTGGAGTCCATGAGTGTCTCTGTGGAGAGAATGAGAAACAGAAGGTTGGTCAGATCATCTCCTCCCTACATGTTGAAACACAGTTGACTATTAGAAACATTTTGAGAGGAAGAGTATAGGTTTACATCCCCCCAAAAATAATAATAATAGTGAAACCAGAGCCAACATGGTGACACCCTCAGCACTAGGAAACTATAATTTCACATTTTGAATTATATAAAACAGCAATATAGAAACAAAAATGAATAAAAAATAATTTAACAATGTATATTTTGAGAAGCTGAAAAATGTAGACAATATAAAAAGACAATTTATATACAGTATCCAGGCTTATGGCATATTGTCTATCTGTTAAAGGGACACCGAGGAGTTTCTATTTGGTTATAAAAAAGTCTCACGTTAATGTGGATGAATCTACGCTACCCACACTTGTTAATGAGCCCATTTTCGTTAAATATATGGCTTTGTCTCTATCGTTATTTTGTTATTATTAGTGGTGGTGGAAATGCTGGTCGAGCCGACCAGCGTTTCTTTACTTTCGGTTTCGTGGCGAGTGTAGTATGAGAATAACGCCGCCGAATCGCTGTTTATGGTGGGAACTACGACGGTATCTGATCGTCTTCCAACCTCTGACTTTAATTCTTGATGAATGAAAACATGAGTCTGTCTTGCGCCGGTCAAAGAATTTCACGGTGCACGGAGGCTCATAAATGTAGTGTGAAAACGCTTCGCTTTTCCAAAACTCCTCGTTGTCCCTTTAACTGCTTTAAAACTTTTTGTTGGATCAGCAGAAAATTAAATCAGTATTTTTTGGCAAACAATAAAACACTTCAGTAATTTATTTTTTTCTTCCTTTATTCCATAAACTATTCTCCATCATAAAAAATGAAAATAATAATAAGCTGCCAACGTTAAGGCAGCATACAGTAGGCATAGTTTAGGTACAGGCAGAGTTTGATGGCAAATAGTTTGAAAGCAGGTCAGGCCCGTCCTGATCAGCAGCTCTGCTCCGTCTCCGGGTGGAAAACAAATCCCCATGGACCAGAGAAGGGGCCACCCGACATGCCACGCAAAGAAACACCTCTGGTAATTGGGGTCAAAGACAATGTGCCTCTTGTCAGTCATGAGGTCCTCGGCGGCGCACACTCCGCCATGCAGCCCGACCCAAGTGTCTGTCACTGGCTTACTGAACCACTGCTGGTGTCACCTCTTTTCCCTCTTTTTTATTCCGTACCCTCTGCGCCCGACGCCCTCGCGCCCTCTCCTCCGTCCCTGACAGCTCTAATGAATTTCTCCTGATGATTGGGCCTGCATGCATCACTCCTGTGCTGCAGTGTTGAGCTGCAGCAGATGGAGAGAGCATTCATCAGGTCTGAGGCGTCAGCTGCAACCCCCAAAATGCCACAGAGGGATTTAGAAAGCCCCCCCGCCCCCTCCTCCCTTTCCTCTTGGAGAACACGGCTACTAAGCCTAGCGTAAGTCACAGCCTGCGATTGTAGCACAGGTTCGGTAAACAACTGCAACTGCTGTGGCCGCTCATCAATATTGTGGTATAGAGCTGTTTAAATCAGTGCTAAAGTGGACCCTGGTGAAGAAATAGTAGAGAACTCAATGGACTACAACTGAAGACAGCAAATGTGCTGCTTATTCAGAAAACATCTTGATCAATTCAACAACACATGCAGCAAAGTCACATGAAACAGAAGTGACGTTCAGGGACTGATTACCAACAACGTCAGTTCCTCTGATACTGCCAAATACGCCAGATGGGGCATCGGCAAGTACGTGAATCCATGCACTGAACGAAAACCACATCTTTAAAGTATATTAGTTTCACACAGATACAGTACAACTGCAATTTTCATACTGTTTTATACCAATACTGTTACCAAAGATACAGACTTAAGATGTTTTATTTATTTAACTGAGGCTGCGCTCAGCTTTTGTAGGATATCTTATTTATTACTGGATTTATTTCAATTTCGAAGTTATTGTTACTGCAGTTTTATATTGTGATGTTTAAAACTTTCATTTGTACACTGAGGCAGCTCTTAAAGCTATTTAAAGAAAGGAATTATTTAAATACTTGTTATCAATATATACTGTATTTATGTTCTCTTTCAGTTATGATGACTGTCAAAATAGATAATAAAAGAAGTTCAGATTCATTCCTCGGGTATCACAGCTGGTATCAGGAAGAAAAAAGTCCCAGTTGTGATTTTTGAGAGTGAAAGGATGCTATAGCACGATGGGGCCACGGGCTGAACTCCAACCGGGTGACTGCGGTTAGCATCACGCCCTTCATGGTGCAGCCCACCCCTACACTTGTGTGCATTGTAAACACTTGTACTGTTGTAGCACTGACTCTGCAGCGTTTTTTGTGTTTTCTTAAAGTCGGAGCATCGTAAAAATAGAACAGAGGACATGAAATCAGATAACATGCAAATGTGTTACTACAGGTAATGAGTGGAGGAAATCAAAGACAGGGGATCAGACGTTACATCTCGCTTGATTTCATTCTGTGCTCGCCGCATGCTCAGCTCCGCGCCAGGTTGCAGGATATTTCACAGACTTCCAGTTGTTTCATAACCCTGGATTTCCTCTGATTTATATTCCAGCGAAAAGCCACAGCTTTTAATTAACAGGCTCCACACGCATTGCTTTATTTCAAGGCCTTCTGCTGACTTTCAGCATCTCGCCCTGCACTTGCAAGGCATAATACTAGATTTCACATCCTATTCAGTTATCACAAAGCCCAAATCGTATAATTAGGCAGATGAGACTGCAATTGAGCAGCTATTGATAACCTTGTGTATGACTCAGAGCCGAGCGGCCTACATGGGTGTTCGGCAGTGAAATGGTAATTATCCCCCATAATGATAACGATAATTAGTGGAGGAGTACAGTGAGAATAATGAATCTCCTCTGTGGTGGTTTGGGGAGTGTTGTGGGGGGAACACAGAGAGAATTTCCCCATGTTAAAACAGACTGGGTAACTCCCCTCCTCTCCTCTTGTTTTCACCCACTCTCTCCTGCTATCCACCACTTTCTCTTTTCTCTCAGTCGTTCTCCCTCCACTGTTTTGTCCTTCTCACCTCGTTCTCTTCCGTCTCTCTTCTTTTCCTCTCCTGCTATCAGTGTCCTACACGCTGGACAAGTAGCGCCGGCCTCACCATGAAAGACTGATCACTTTTCTTCCTCCTGCTGTCTACACTTCAAGTCCTGGCAGCCACACCGATTCATTACCTCCCAGAGAGCCGGGGCAGCACATAGCTCAGCGCTGTCAGCCGCGGCCTCGTTCTCAGTGTGAACCTCCAGCCGCGGCGGAGCATGGCTGCTCAGCAAGACCCCGTTGGCTATAAATCAGGTAGCGGGACAGGATGCAGAGAGGAGAACCTCTGAATCCGGTTGTTTTGTTTTATTTCTCTTGGGTGCGCTTGTTTATGATGAGACTGTTCAAATTTTTTCCCCCACTCGTGGGATTGGAGCTAATGTCCTCGGAGAATAAAGGTCTGAAAGTACAGACAAGCTGTCCCGCAGCTCACACATCTACTGTCAACACCACAATCAACACTATGTGGGAAAGAAGAGATGCCTTAGAGAACTCAACAGACCAATAAGGTCACAGTCAGAAAAGCAAACACTGTTAAGGCGCACTCAGGAAGAGGGAGAAGAAGAGTTATATAAAAGCCTTTAATAGGTTGGGTAATATAGTCGTTTAAAGACTTGGACCTCACAGGATCTCCATCAGGCAAACAGCAGAAACTGATTCATTACACCTGGCACTCTTAACAGACAATATAGCAGTAGTTAAAGCAGAACGCCAGGTGGAATCAGTCTGTCAACTCTATCAATTAAGGAGGATTAATCAAGGTGTATCAATTTGCAGCTCCTGAGGGTGGATTTAAGTACAATTGAAACTAATTTGGAGTCCATATTATTCTAAGTGTTGAATAAAAACAAGATTTTACTGCAATAGTTCATTTGTGTATGCTGGTGAATTGGTTCACTCACACAGATATAGGCTATAGTATACTGTATGTATGTTATTTTCATTATGAGCTGGTTTCAATGCAGGACAACCTTGTTCCTCATGCTGCAGTGTTTAGTTTGTTCCTCAGACAATCCTTTATACCTATTTTTAATTTATTAAAAACAGATTAAATTTTAATGAATGCAGTTTTCTCACGCTCAGCACAGACCATAATGCCTGATGCCTGTGAAACGCTGTTTGCACTGTAATGGATTTTCACACCATCAGCACGTGACGCTCAGAAGGACACATCGAGTGCTCTAAGATCTGATGACAAATTGCAGTCTCTCATCTCCCCACTCACGCCGATGAGTGTCTTTGCATTATTTGTGCGGAAATGGAGAGTGATGCATAAAAGTGTTTTCACTGTTTAATTGAGCTCATGGGAAAATGACCTCCACGGTGGCAGACAGTCACAGTACGTCGCAGACAAAACCATTTTAAAAGCTGATCCATATACATACAAAGCTATTTTTTCTCACTCTCTTTCTTTTTTTAACCATTACAGCAAACATTAACAATAAATAATTAAAGCCTGGATGTCTTTACTTTTTTTTCTCCTTTCTTTAAACTTGATACCCTCAACTGTGGTGGGGGCTATGAATATGCAATGAGGCCTAGGAGTCTAAGAAAAGCCTGCTAGGCTGAAGAGTGCTTCCTCCAACACTTCCTGAGACTAAGGAGAGAGTTTAGTGCTGATCTGAGAGAGAGCTCTTCAGTGAGAGGCTGTCTGAAGTGACAGGCGGGGAGGAGGGGGGGTGGGGGGTAGGGGTGGGGTGGGGTGGGGGTTGCCTTAACACTACAACAACACTCTCCCTCTCTAGCAGGGGTCAATGCTGCATCTCTGCTTTCTAAAGAAAGCAACAGCGTTATTCAATGAGGGACACAAAGAGGAGCTGTTCACAGAAAAGACAGTTGAGCTCAAACAAACCGCAGCGAATGAGAGAATATACGACATCTTCTACATGCAAATGCAACGACTTCAGGTTCAAAGTTATCTACAAGCTATTGTGTTTTCCAGTATTAATAAATGAAAGGATATTGAGGGGTATCTCTACACAGCATTACCACGCTGTGTATTCACATCATTCGCTGTGTGTGAAATGTATTCATCCATTTACTCTCTCTGCAGCAGGCAGCGTTTCCTCTTGGCTATTTTTTTTCTTCTGTTTTTTTTTCCCCCAGTCCTTTTTTTTTCTCAACACTTGCAGTGAGTTTATGGTAGTTTGGTGACTGACCGTTCATGGTTTGTCAAAAGGGCAAGGAAATCAGGATTTGACAGATTGATGGGCAATTAGTTAGAGCTAACAGACAGATTTCTGCCGTCTGAGTGATGGATGGAAACTTTCTCTACTGCTGTGACGAAACCCTCGGCTAACCCACACCTTCCTGCTCTGCACCTTTTCCAATCACATTGACATTTCGTGACTTTCTATCACCAGCACACACACACATTAGTTTCATTCTCTAACGTAATCGTGTTGTTAAATGGCAGACCTGACTCCAGATATTTCTCCTCGGCTCCCTTTCTCTCAGGGTGAAGAACCCAATCTGACAAATTGCTTTGCAACTTCTTGCATCACCGCTGACGAAAAACTGCGCAAATAAATGACTCTGACGTGGTGGTTCGCACCAGAATCAAAGAGAATACACCAATTTCCGAACAAAGTAGCCTATATTTAGGGCCCAGGGTTTAATGAGGGTATTTTGAAGAAGCAATTGACCTCCAAAGCAGCGTGAAGCAGCTCGGAGGCATGACTTCTTTTTATCTTTCTAGCCAGCGGAACTGTAGCCTCTCCTCTCCACGGAACAAATCCCTCAACATTCAATTTAACATCGACATAAACCACATATGGTGTTTTCCATTGCTTTGATAATGTCAGGGGCTAAAAAGCAACTAAACATTCTCCCCATAAAAGCCAAGCTGTGTAAAGTTCACTTTAACCACTGCTGAAGGGCGCATGTGCATTTACTTGTGTTTCACTAAACACCTGAAACCACACTGTGCGACGGCGAATGTGGGAAGATTGTGGTATGCGCTGCAGTCGCAGAGTAACATGAGCAAGCTGTTCATTGTGCTAAAAACAGAACCCTATACTGTACGGTGGACCCGGCGCGGAAATCTGCCCAGATTAAGGGGCAAAGCAATGATATACCCCTGAGGGAGCCAGAGCAAGTGCAGAGACATGATTCATAGCTTTAATGATGGACAGGGCTACTGTATGGCCCGTTGGAAAGAATAACAGTCTGTTTCATTTAGAGCTAAGAAGTGGATGGAGCCCCTGGTCCAGAACAGCTCAGCTCAACTTATCTGTCAGCACAAGCTGGGCCCATTAAGGTACAGTGGAGCTCCCACCACTGTCACATAACAGTATATCCCTGTGTGTTAAATGAATTCTTAATCCCACTTTTACAATGAAACAGGGGCTTTGTGGACCATGTGGCATTGGCCCAAACCCCAGAAATACAGCTTTTTTTCTTTCTTTCTTTCTTTCTTTCTTCTTCATCTTCAGGACTCATAGGCAGACTGGCACGCAGCCCTGGGTATCCAGGGAGCGATCCGCCGCGTCACCGGTGAGACATCACTCTGTCAGGGAGATTTACATGGTGTGGAGGATATTGTTGGGCACTGAGGAGACAGGTTCAGAGTTGTGAGGATGATGTAGGTGTTTCTGGGGGAACGATGAGGTATAGGGCCTCACAGTTCAGCTCCACCTCATCAAGACTGCAGAGTGGCGTGTTTTCCAAAAAGGCAAAAGGAGAGATGGGAAGGGAAGGGAGGGAGCTGGGTAGTTGATTTTGGCAGAGGACGGTGCAGTCTGACATATGGTACCACACACACAAACACGAATGCACAGAAAGTAGAGCACTCTCGGAGCGCTAACTGTTGACAGAATGATACAGCATGGCATTCTCAGGGGCCTCAAGCAGGATGTACGACAGTAATCCCTACACAGCCGAGCTGCGTTATCAGTCAGTGTAACTTAACTTGTCAGCGAGGCCAAGGGGCAATCGCCAAAAACAAATATAAGAGAAACAAAAACTACTCTTTGACATATGACTGCCAGAACTGTCAGGACTCAAAGTGCTTTAGACTGCGGATCATGGGGAGCCTTTATTTGATTTTCATAATGAACCAATACAGTTTTAAATCATCTGTTTTCCAAAACTTCAATAAGCAGGTACTATTGGCTGCTACATGTTGGACCCTATGCTGTCTCTATATATATACTCTTTGTGAATGCTGGTGTAGCATATAGGCACCTACACAGAGAGAGAGCTGTATAGTGGGTTTTTATTGCCTTAATGTTGCTGGGCCGGCCAGTTTCTTCAAGTCGTTTTATAATGTGTCGTTCAGAGTGAGTCAGGCCTATTACTTTTTAGTTAGCATGAAGTTGAAGTAGCCTGTAATTATTCTCCATCTTCAAAAAATCATTTTCTAAAAGTGAGGGAGTGTCAAATGTTTGGAGTGAGATACACATCAATGATGAACATCACCCTTTTCTGATCAGAATGCTATGAAACAATAATATTCAGGCTGCACTATTATAATCCACTATTCTATTTACGACTCAAAATTATTCGTTTTTTCTTCTCCCAGAGACTGCCGCTGTCTTATCTCACCTCAAATTACAATACACCATTGTAATGTCATTCAATGTATAGGCTAGCCTTTCTGTCCACGCATCAAGATGTGTTTTTGCTATTAGCCAGGTGTATCATTAGTGCAGTCTCACCATTAAAATGTAGTTAGTTCGGACTGACACCATATTTCATGGCGGAGAGACATCAGTCTGAGCAATAAATTGTGTGAGTGGGAACAGTCACCTGGCCAATCATACGCTGTGTGAAAGAAACCTGGCTAATAACACAGGCTGGAGGATTTATAAGTATGCTTTCCATATTTCCCCAATCCCTGACAACCCACCGAGACCTGTTTAACAGATCAGTACATTAGAAATTTTGCGGTGGAAAATTCTGTAAAAAGTGGGTCCCACATTTTTATAAGCAGCAGCTGAAGAGAGAATGCATATGATTCAAAAAGAGGAGAAGAAAAAAAAAAAGAAAGAGGCCGTACGAGTGACATTCATCTATCCATCCAATCAGTTTAAGTGCTTTATGAGCACTGTGGAAATACCTGCAGCAAAGTTAAGACAGCAGTGTGGAAATCACTTTTCATCAAAGTGACAGCTTTTCAGATGCTGCTGCTAATTGACTTGATAGAAATAATCATCACAACCCTCCCACGCCTTGCCTACAAGCCATTAGTTAAAAGTGGATGATTAAAAAATGTACATAGCTCATGTAAGAGCATGAAGGAATCCTTTATTTCACGGATGTGTGGTCCCTGGATCCACACGAGGGATTTCATTCTCTCCCTCTCTCCCTCTCTTGTGTAACTTACTCGTGTTCTTCGACTTTCCAGGTGCTTCATTAGGCCTGGTAATAACAACGCCCCGTATGAGAAGAGCCACCATGATATGAGCCTGTATTAGTCTAAAAGACAAGATGTTCCCCCTAGCTTATAAATACTCTCAACTGGAAGTTTGGGAGCAAAGGGACCCATTTCCCCACCTAATCTGTCCTACATGAGATGATGCCTGCAGTAGTCAAGGGAGAAGCTACGGTATCTCCATGCCAACAGTTTTGATTGGCAGCTCTGGCAAACTGTGGGTTAGCAGAGGAGGTGGGTGACATGTTGAAATAGCAAAAAGGGAGTGATGATGAAAAGGTGCTTTGGATAAGAGATGGATGGCTACCACCCCCAAAGTCTGAGGCTGGTTGAAAAGGAGGAGTGGTGTGAGAGATAGACATCTCCTTTTATTGCCATGGCCTATCCTTGTTTGGCTGATTCACCCTGTTTGATATCTAGTTGTAATGTGTGCCAAAGAAAGTCATTAAAGTCTGATAAACAAATCCATTTATGACCCTTTCTATATCCCTTTAAAGAGCCTTTTCTTTGCCTTTAAAACCTGCTGTAAATTCCTCCCAGAGGCTCTGGGTCCTTATCATCTGAAGTTTGATGATAGGCTTGAACTGTTGACCTGTGCACAGTGCTGCCTCATGGCAGACCTGCCTTTATATCAGAGCCTTTAAAACAAGCATCAATAAACAACAAGTCAGTCAGTGTTTAAGCCAGACAGTCAATCCCTACCTGTTCACTTAATCACAGCAAGGCAGTAAACTGTAATCACACAGGACAAGGCTGTGTGGCGTACTGTTGGAGACAGTATCTACATGTATGTGAAACCTCTCACTATGTAACTATCAAGTGTGTTTATCAATGTGGTTTCCAGGAAAAATCACAAATATTAACTGGAGGTATTCACCACCACGAACACCACAAATATACAGAGATTGTTTTCTTATCAAGGCTCTTTTTTATTTATTGAAACATGCAGTGTGGACAGTTAGCACAAGCCTTGAAGGAGACATTCACCAAAGCTTACTATGCACAGACAAATTGGTGATCTAATAAACTGAACATGCTGGATTTGAATGGAGAAACGTTGAAAAGAAAAGAAGCCTGAAGAAGGCTGTAGCTGTAGCTGTGAGAAGAGAAGAATATTCGCAAAATGGAAATGACAGGAGAGCTCTTTCCACTTTCCTTTTCACGTTAATTACAGGGAAATATTCTCTCTCCATTACCTATCCAATTTCTCCTAAATGTAGTGTATCAAATAAAAGATGACCAACTAACTATATAATATCAATGATGTGTTTTTTTTGGACCAAAGATGAAGAGCAATATAAGTCTGTGTGACCTTCAATGACTTCTGTGATATCAAACCATCACACTGGAAAAACTTCTTATGGTATTTCTGCATTTGACATACTGGAACCGTCTTACAAATTTAGCTAATTTAAACCCTTAAAAGCTCAATGTTGGGTTGCTCTATTGGAACCGGACTCGTGCATTTAGCCACATTAAGCCTTTTAAAGCTTGAGTTTCAGTTGCTCTATTTGAGAGATATCAACGCTCCTCGGAGATTTTCCAACACCCCGCTGACACAAATGACAACTGAAGACCGCAGCATGAGCTTGACAAATTAGTTTCGCATGTCATCATATATCAAACAGATCTGTCCAAAAGACAGATTTGATTTACACAACGAATTTTGTTTTTCTTCTGGGTCAGGCACTAGGGGAGAGAGTGGAAAGATCCTTTGCCTTCCTCGTGTTTAAAGATAAATGTGACTCATCTGGAGCTGTAAATGTTTCACAATGTCAACAACAAATGAGTAGCACGGCTCCTTGCTAAAAGAAAAAATTGTATTTGTCTCAGGAAGAGATGAAACAAGGAACCCTGCCCATGATTACATTTTTTGTGGGGAAGCAATCAGCTTTCAGAAAAATCAAGGCTTTATTTACAACAACACCACTGATGCAGTCGGGGAAAAACAGCAAAAACTTTAATTACATCATACATCAGATTTGTTGTGCCTCTCTTTTGATAGCTCATGTGTATATTCTACTGAATGAACAAAGATCAACTGTTCCTTAACACGCACGCACACACACACACACACACACACACACACACACACACACACACACTCTTTATCATGCTCTGACACATCCCTATTCATACACACCTCTGTGTATTGGCAGAGCTTGGTGGAGTGCATGCATTGTTGATTGTGTGACTGTGTGTTACCTAGCTGAGCTTAGTTTACTCACTACTTCACTGGGTATTAATATATTAGAGTACTGTAACTGCCACAGCCGCACAATTGTTTTCCCAGCAGTGAAAAGACGGACTACAGAGCAGTAATACTTTATTTTGGGCGAGATTAAAATGGATGAGTAATAAAGAAGAGTGAACGCTGTGATGTGTTAGAAGCAAGTTGTTGTGCCTGGTTGCACCAGTTCTGTCAACACCACAAGCGGAGGAAGATTTCAAACCGTCACTGGCTCACTGTAAAACCTATGTGTTGCCTATGTGTTGCTATGTGTTGCTATGTGTTTTCAGGCTGTTGCTCTGATTGTGTGAATTAGCACTGGACGGTTGCACGCGCAGGATAAATGTAAAAGTTGGAATGCTGCTATTAAGAATCCCACATGTCTGAGCACATCTGACTGTCAGTAATTGTGCGCATCTTTTTTTCACCAGCGCTGTCATCATGTGAGCGAAGGAAAACAAGCCTGGAGTGCATTCTTTTCAATTAAAACTGCAATGTGTTTGATTGGCAGTGACTCCGCTAAAAAACCAGACTCGCACATAAATCAAACGTCCTCTGAGTTTAGAAACCGGAATTCCACAGTAAATTAGTCATTCAACCGTAGCTGTCTATGAAACACTTTTGTTTGATTTTTTTTTCCTTCCGCTAATGACCACTTTTCTCTTCTGTTTCCAGGTATAACACTTCCTGACTGTTTGTCATGTGGAGGAATTGCGAACAGCGTTATTGATGTGTGAGAGCATCACAGGGTCAGACCGGGGGAGCTGATCTCCTGCCAGTCGATACAGCCTGTCTGCCAAGAAAGTCATCAGATATCAGAGTTGTTTCTCTGTCTGGGCACATATCACAGCCTCTAACCCCCCCCCCACACACACACACACACACACACACACACTCTCTCCTCACACACACCAACACCATCCTCCTCCCAGTCCTCCTGCTAGTTAATCAATGGCGTGGTGTACTTAGCTACAGCATGCTCTCTCGCTTCTCCGCTGCTTGATGTTGGGGGCAGAATAATACTTAAGACAAGAGGCATTAAATTATGTATGCGCATTAAAAAGCGATGAGGTAGGCACGGAAAAAAGGGGAAGATGCTCTATGCGGTTGAGTTGCAGTGAAATAGTGCCGTTACGGATGATTGGGTATTATCATGTGAAGAGAGGGAGGTGAGATGTAAGGGTGTAATAATGTGTATTTATGGGTATCTTTACCTGTGTTTTACGGCGCCTGCAGTCATGTAGGAATGGTAAAAGAGAAGTAATGATTTATTCTCACTTAACAGTACACCGTAGACTCCGTGTCTGGACTTCTTTTCTCTTAATTTATCTCCCTCTCTCTTCCTCTCTTCACTCCCCAGCCTTTTCCCTCCCTCTATCTCTCTCTCCTGCCCTCCTCTTTGCTCCTCCCCTCCTCCTCTCACCTCCATTGTGCCATCTCCGCTGCAGCTGATCTCGGCTCAGCTCTACCTGAGAGGACAGGTGTAGCAACCTGTCAACAGCCGGGACCGTTAACCCTCCTGTTGTCCTTCTGTTCCCTCCCTCCATCCTTCTTTCCTTCCTTTCTCCCTTTGTCCTTACTTCTTCTTCCTTCCTCTTTTGATCCAATTGGGTCTGTTCCCTCCCTCCATCTTTCTTCCCTTCCTTTTCCCTTCCTTCTTTCCACAATCCTTTTTGCCTCCCTCCCTCCCTCCCTCCCTTCCCTTCATCCTTACTTCTTCCTTCTTCTTTCCCTCTTTTGGCCCAATCTGTTTCCTCCCTCCATCTATCTTTCCTTCCTTTTTCCCTTCCTTCTTTCCTCCCATCGTTCCCTTTGTCCTTCCTTCTTTCCCTTTGTCCTTCCTTTCATCCTTCCTTCCTTCCTTCTCCTTCCTTGACCCAGGAGGACAACAGGAGGGTTCATCACCACCCTTCATCCCAACCCTTGTTTCTCCTATTGGGGACCACACCACAGTACAACAAGGTAGGGCGGTGTTGTATAGGGAGGGAGTGTGTGTGTGTGTGTGGGGATTCCAGGCCTGTGAGCTAGCTCCTCTCCCTCTGACTTTGGAAGAGTTACGGTAGGGTCGGGACCCCCCTGGAGGTCCATAAAGCAGAGGATGGGAGGCAGTGGAAGGGAGTACCTCGGCCACATGCCTGCCTGCCTGCTGGCTCGTTGCACTTCTGGGCCCATTACTGCATCCAATCACACAAGAAACAGAGCAACAACAGGCCCCAGAATAACCCAAATATCACTTACAGTACAGGCACCCCTAAAGCCCCTGCAATCAACATCCTCTTAATCACCGACTGCACGGCACAATGGAAATTGTGTTAGCCGACCATTAAGGCACCTTAAGGACCTTGTGTTAGTCAAACTAACACACACTGGGAGATATTGGATACCGGCGGAGCACAAACAGAGAGCTAATGGTTTCATGGTGGTCAACTGAGAGCGAGTGCAGGACAGAAACCAAATGAGAGAAGGAAGAGAAAAAGAGAGAGGGAGAGAGAAGACACTTACTGTAAGAAAAACAGGACAGCCCCACCACACAGACTCTGTTTATGTGAGGAGAGAAAAAGAACTCCACTCTCGTTTCCATGACCTGTGTCTGTCCTCACGGCGTCATAGACTGCAACCTTCGTCTCAAATCGGCACAAGTGGATTCAATTGTTCAAAGTGTACTTTTAAAGAGATTTAAAGTCTCCGTGGACCAAATGAGCTCATTTGCTAAAAAAAAAAGTGACAGCAAGAGCATAGTCACACTTTTTATGAATCATTTCAAATTATAATAATTAACTTGAGTACTTGTTTAACAAAATCATAACACCTCTACAAGCAGACTCATCTATATTTTATGGATAGGGCAAAAGCAGAATCGTATTGTGTCACTGAGCATAAGTCATGTCCACACAAATCTGGAGAGAAATACGCACTTGTCTGGGATCAGCGGCAGCAATCAAAAAAGTGTTAATGGGGTTTGGAGTATTTTCAAGGGGACTCGAGTATTTGTGAAAATATGAGGTCAACATAGACACAGAAATCGAAAGAGGCACTGGGAGGAGAGTGAACGACGGGAACAGTACAAACTGAGTAACTCTTGGCTCGCTCTGTTAGTTTCTGAAATCAAAATGTAATCTTAAAAAAACAAAGACCAGCCCTGACTAGAATAAAGATTCTTAGCTTTTTGAAAGTAGGACTTTCCCATCAGGATGCTGCCCTGCGGTGAGACGCAGAGCAAGTTGCCCTGGTTCATCTGTCATGTGGCATTATGTCTGCAACAGGAAGGTGTAGACCAGACTCAGTCCTCCTCCCCGTAAACTCAAATAAATGTTTGCCTTACAACCTGCAAGGTAAACAAACAGTGTCTGGCTCAAGTTAAGTCCAGAGAGATGCTTTGTGTTTCTCTGTGGAATGCAAAAGTCCGTCTTTGCTCTGAAACAGCGAGCCCTGGCTGTGTTTGTTTTGTAGCCATTACAGCCACTTAGACTGACAGAGCACTTTGTTTCCCTTATCTCCCACACAGCTAAAAACGTATAAGTGTTTTCAGCGTCTGTTCGACCTTGGGTTTAACTCCTATCGCTGTGTTTACTTGTGACACAGATCAAAGACAGATTGCTTTCGAGCGAGCAGTTGTAAAAGGGACGGCAAACTTCTGTCTGTGAGTGACTTTATGGTTTCATTCCATCAGGGGGGGAAGAAGACAAAAGGCATATTTCAGCACTGAGGGTCTGTGTCTGACAGGTGAGCACAGGAGGAAGACGTCCAAACAGAGCAGGAAGAGACTAATAGCTGCAGATAGTGCTGCTGAGGGGAGGGGAGGGGTGTGTGTGTGTGTGTGTGTGTGTGGGTGGGTGGGGGGGGTTGCCTGTTTGAGGGATTTGCCTGGTGTGGATCAAAATCAAGGACGCAAACGCTTTTTTTCTGCAGCTGCTTGCTGCCATGGCAACTGGTCAGCAGGGTGCTGAGGTGTGATGGGCAGCATGGCATTAACAGGAAAAGATGACGCCTATCCTGGTTGTCATGATACCATTAGTCTGAGGGAGCTGGTTACTATGGGATGGAGATGAACCTACATGGTCACAGATGTTGCAGACTCACCGTCCAGGTAGAAAAAACCTCAGAAAAGTTGGATTTCCTTTCTAAAACAATGCCATCTGGGCTGCGTGGCATTCAACAGCCAGGGCTGAGGCCGAGGTTGTCCCAACTGGTTTCGCTTTGGCTGCAGTGTTAAAACTAAAATCGAATTTAAGTCTGAAGTTCAAAACAAAAAACAAATCCCAACACTGGCTCTATTCTTCTCCTCAAAGAAGAGAACGCTTATTAAACCTAACAAGACAAACTTGTTTTGCTCTCGGTCACCGGCGACAAATTGCTTCTGAAGGCTCCTTACTTCATAAAGCTATTCCATTACAGCTCAACTCCAAAATATGCTAAACATTAGGAGGTTGTTTTTACCTCTGTGCTATGAAGTATATGTTTACTTGTTTAAGTGCTGAATATTGGCATTGTATTATGGTGTGTTAGGCAGCGTCAAGGGTATTATAAACTAGATGTTTAGTCCTTTCATTAGAAACTCCACAGTGACAGGAGAATGTGCTGATGGTGAGTTTTTAACAGGGACCAGAAATATTACAATTTAAACCCGACTACAAACAAAATCTGTTTGAGCATTTGGGTGCAGAGACATTTACATTGTGGATCTTGAGCTGGGCTTTAAAAACCATTTGTGTGTGTGAAAGAGCAGGAGACAGGATGTGTGTATGCACCATGTCTTTTCACTTGGAAAACTTTTTTAATGGGACCTGACAAAGCTGGCCGATAGAAAGGCATCAACAGGTGGCAGAGAGGAACACTGAAGACAGCCACAAAAGTGAAACAACAATGCTGCCAGGAGAGTCTTAAAAAACCTACAGAACAAGTACGGACATGGGAACTGAGAGGGGGGTGGGGAGGGGGGTGATAAACAGATAGACAGATAGATAGGGTGAAGGATGGAGCCAGCTGAAGCACAGAGGGAATGATTCACAGGCGTTGTGAACGCTTGGCATGCTAATCAAGCCTGTATGTTGTTGCAGCAGGGTGAGAAGCGGGTGCATGAAGGGGCTTCACAGGCAGTCATTTGCCAGCATTCAGCTCCCATCAATATCAGGACCGATTAATGAGGGAGTAGAGGGGAGAGCAGGGAGAGGGCAGAGAGGACTTGGGGAGAAAGGGGAGGAGGGGGGGGGGCAATGGCCAGGTGTCGGAGGAGGCACAGAATGGGAATAAAGAGGGCGCGGGCAGTGATCCGCGAGGAATTCCAGCCGAGCGGCAACAAGAGTGGTGGGGGGTGGCTGCTAGTTGTGCACTGCAAAAAATGATCATTACAAGGCTGTGATTGGGTCGAATTTTTTTTTTTTTTTCAATCTTTATCTTATCTACTCAAATGATAAAAGCATACCATAGCAGCACAGATATAAGCACAACAAGCCATAATTGAGAAAACAGAGACTTGTCTTTCTTCAGTGAGATGTTGTATTAGGGATCTTCCATCTTCTTAACAGCGCTGCTGACTGAGGACTCGGAGTCATTTGGTAAAAATGATCACAGACCAGCCGGGTTGGCAAAAGTACTGAACTATGACATCATGTTACATGATATCTGGGGATTGAAGTTGAAATTTTGGAAGAGCACGAACCTTTGAAATTGCCAGGTGCAGTTTTAAAAAGTCAGTCAATCAAGTGCTTTTACACACAAGATCAAGAACAAAATGTAAATCTTTAAGCCTACTTTAATGTTGATTTAAAGAAGTTTTACTTGCTCCTTTTGTATTTCCTCCTAATTTAATTTAATCAGATCAGCAGATTTTTTTTTTATTTTGCACAAACATATCATTTAAAACAGTATGAACAATCATCATGACTGGGATGTGCAAAGGGGAGGTATGAAACCCAAAAGGGCTTCTATGAAAACCTCACCCACATGTTCAAAAAACAAATTTGTTACAAGTTAAAAACAAGAAGATAGGGAATAATTAAACAATGACGAAAAATAAGTAGAAAAGTAAGTGACTGTTTCTTCCAAGAAAATGTAATTGAAGCAAAGTGATGGATGGAATGAAAACTTGTTCACACCACAAGATAACGTTACTGATGAAGTATTTTGTGTGGGAGATAGAGAGGCATAAAGAAGATAAAAGGAGGGGAAGTGAGGCTTAATGTGTGTGTGTGTGTGTGTGTGTGTGTGTGTGTGTGTGTGTGTGTGTGTGTGTGTGTGTGTGTGTGTGGGTCTGTCTGTCTGTGTGTGTGTGTGTGTGTGTGTGTCTGTGTGAGGCCTCTTTAATGTTTTGGGAGAGAGGTTTAAAGGCTAACATGGTGTTTGGACCTTGAATAGCGCTCCTCCCCTGGAGGAAAAGGTCCCGGTATGGATGACAAAGGGTCGTGTTCTTTTAGGCATCTGCAAGCCCAAGGTTGTGTTTTATTGTCGGTCACGCCTGTTGTGCACGTGGGTGGCCGCGCATGCAAGTGTGCGCTTGGAGTTATGGCTATATGGAGTGTGTGTGCATGCCGTGTTTACACATAGGTGTATGCATGAGTGAGTGTGTGTGGGGAGGTTTAGCGCATGTGTCTGTGTGTCAACTTGATGTTTGTGTGTGCGTGTGTGTGTCTGACTAGACCTGTATGTGTGTTGGCACAACAGTGAGGCTTTAGCACAAAGTGGTTTAGCATGTGTGTGTGAGAGAGAGAGAGCTGTGGGCCAAGGAGAGCAGGGATTTCAGGGGAAAGGGGGGGGGGGGGGGGGGGGGGGGGGGGGTCATGTGACCATTGGTTCTCACAGGGGCAGCGGGCAGTCGGAAACAAGAGGGCAGCGTGTTAGGGCCGCATGCCTGTTTCATTGTTTGTGTGTGTGTGGATGCGGGGGGGGGCTCACTACTGAATGCAGTCGAATCAATCCTGAAACATCAGCATCAACACACAAGCACAGACGGACGTGGACGAGGACGAGGCAGGACAGAGGCAGCACTGTCTCTGGGAAGTGACTCAACAGCAGCAGCAGAGTATTTCCTCCTCATTTATCTGTCTGTGTCTCCTCTGTCTCTGTCTCTGTCTCTGTCTCTTCATTTGTCTGGATCTGTTGTCAGACAAGAGAAAGGAAAGTATGTCTCCCTTGTTCCTTCTTTTTGTCTTTCTCGACACTTTCTGCTTTTCGCTCAGAGCAGGTTGTAAATACAACAACAACTAGATACTCCTATATGTATGAAAGCTGAACCGGGGGTGTAGAAATACAAAGTGCTAATTTGATATCCTACAGTTATGTCTCTGGTCTGATGCCCGGCGCTCGCATTCCTTCCCTGACAAAGTGCAAAAAAAAAAAAAAAGGGAGAGAGCAGTATATCAAAACATGCAGTATTACCCAGGGTGGAATAAAAACCTCTGTGATATGTTATTAAAAGTGAATGTTAACCAAGCAGACAGACGGGGAAAGCACTGTGATTTAAAAGCCACCGGCCACGAGAGCAGTTGTGGAGGGGAGACGTCCACGATATAGTCCACTGGAACCGCTGGGACGGAGCCTGCTGCTCCGGGGCGATGAGGTGCTGGCTGTTGGGGAATAATGTCACTCACTTTCAAAGCCACACGGCCGTCAGGGAAGCAGACGGACTGAGGCATTCTGTGGCTCTCACTATGTTGGAGACTCCGCAGAATAATCTGAAACCTTTTTGCTATTGAGAGGCACTCAGCTCGCCCGGCCAAACCCAACGACAGCAAAGACGTTCATATTTTTTAAATACCGCAAGTTGAAAAGATGTGTCAGATCGGGGCCTAGATTGGCCCTTCCCTTCCGAGTCCCCGACGCTGGCTTCTGAGTTCTCCAAAGAGAGTTGCCAGGTTGTGTCGGTGGTTATAGCGAGGTCAGCTTTAGTGTTGTTTAGTTTATTTGTTTATTTCATTAAAGCAGAAGTAAGCAGAATGTTTGTGTTAATATAAGTCTTAAATAGTTGTATCTTCCGACAGCAATCACTTATGGTGTTTGGTCTGAAACACGGGTCTGTCAGTCACTCTGCTCTGCTGTAACCAATGAGGAGAGAGAACGGCATAAAGGGGCGGTCCTCTCTGTGTGTGCAGCCAAGGGATGCGCGTGAATGTGGTGACGTAGGGACGAGGGCGGGGACTGCTAACTCCATCTGCTGACAGGAAGTTAGACAAAACTTCTGCTTTAATTTATCGAGCATAAAAACAAAAAAATATAACTCATAAAAAAACGACAATACTGTAACTCTTGAATGAAAGGGGGCAGAAAGAGGCAAACTTATATTGTCTACCCCTTGGTACAAGAAATTAATTCACAAATTAGATCATATACATCCAAGCAAAGAAGAAATGGAAGTAGATGAAGAAAAACATCAACAAACAACAACGCCATCAGCTAAATTAAAATAAATAAATAGGGGGGATTCTGGCACAACTTTTTTTTTTTTTTTTTTTTTTTTTGGGGGGGGGGGGGTGAATGCCTCCACAGCTGTGAGAAAAACCACAGGACACAAAGGTTGCCTTGATTTCCAGACCGCTCGCTGATCCCCAGGGTGTGGACTGGTCCTGGTGAGGACAGTGTCGGGGACGGGGAGGGGGACGGAGCAAAGGGACGGACCTACTGCGCGCCGTCTACGACATGTCCTCCGTCTCCACGGTGACCCAGGAGAGTGTCAGGGCCCTTCGCTGAATAACCAACCACATTCAGACGAAGGGCTAAGAGGTTAATTGAACCTCTGTGCTGCGCCTTCCTCTGTGTAATTTACTGTGATTAATGCATGGAGGTTACTGTCAGACTCATTTACTAATTGTCCAAAGCAGTACATAATTAACCACATCTGCAAAACTGTGTCTGGGACTGTACAGGCCTCGGCAGAACACTAGGACTGTGTCTCTTGGTCAGAACGCAGCTATTTCAAAACATCAGCTCTCCTCTTACATGGTACACAGCCTGGCTGGAAAGACTAATGCACTACAATAGCTGACGAGCTCCTCTGGAAAAAAAGAGAAAGAAATCCATCTTTGTTAAACCTGCCATTGCTTATTTAATTTTTTTCAGGACAAATGCTCTCCTCCAGCAGCGAGAATCTGGGTTACTCAGTGTGAGGAAAACTTCAGAGAATTAACACCTCATCACTCCGAGAGGCCCTTCACACAAGTTCCCCTCCCCAAAACCAGCGCCTGGTCTGACAAGCAAAACTTTTCATCAAGAGAAAAACCCAAGTCAAAGAGATCACAGTGTACTCTTTCATAATGCGCTCCTGACTAACAATGTGATATCCTGAGTAAACTTTATAAGTTCTCAAGTTTTTCTGTGTTTTTTTTTCTTCTTCCCCGTCTGTCAAACTCAGCCTGTCTTGCTCTGTTCCCTGTGTCAATTATTTCTGGGGATCCTTTTAGCCAAACTGTCAGACAGCTCTCTAAACTCAGGCTGCCATGTAGGTAGCTCCAGCTCTGCTTGTGTTAACTTTCTTTTGCAATAGCGTCAGTTATTTGAATGCTGGAAAAACTTACAGGGAAGGTTTTTTATTTATTTATTTTTTATTTTTGGATTGCGCTCCTTGAGATAGTTGCAAATAAATACCAGAAATTACATAGGCTATATAATGTTGTAGTCTATAATCTGCAGCTCTTGAGGAGCTTAAAAATTTAATGGAGCCGTCTTTTTTTGATGATATGGATGGCCAAATTCCCCTGGCGACGTGCTGCCAAAGCTTATCTGTGAGAGAGAGTGTGTGTGCGCATTAATTTTCCTGTGTGTTCTCTCTGCTGGAGTATGTGCCTGCATACGTTGAGCACATTCTGCCAGCCCAGTGCCGTGACCTTGTGTCCCCGCTGTTGCGACTGTGTGTGTATACTCAGCGCTCAGGGTGCCTGGCCTATTCTCTTGCTCTTTCTTGATAATGGGTGTATACATTTTAATCGTGGATTACTTGTCCAGCTCAGAGGAGGTTCTGTCTGTCAGTGTGGTGCGTGCAGACAGCTGCTACAGGAGCCCTGAAACTGAGGAAAAGTTAAATAAAAGCAACAAATACTGTTTTGATTTTTTTTCCATTTTAGCACTGCTGACTTAAGGCATCAGCACACACAAAACCACGAGGACAGTGCTAATATAAATCTGGGGAATGTTTCAGATTTATTCCATGAATTCTGTGCCCAAAATGTTAAAGGTAAAATATGTAGGAATTCCCCCCATCTAGCGGTGCGGTTGCATATCTGAACGTATTCTTGATGTTGCATTCACGTGAAATTGGGCAGACGTCAGACAGACAACAGACGCTGCATGTAACAGGATAAACAAGCGTCTATGTAAACAAGTGGTCCACCAGCACGAGGCAAAACAATACAGGCGTGACATGTTGTCATGGTGATGTGGTATTGTTTACCTGACCCACGTTTTACCGTCTTTCTCTCGTCCAGTAAAATGACATCCGGTTGGTTTGCTGACGGACGTCTGCCTGACTGCACCTGAATGCAACACCGGTGCCTCCGTCCTTCCTCACACTACACAGTGGTGACAGTTTTAACAGGCCGAGCCCACAGCTCCGCTGAGTTTCTATGGTTACCTACGGTCACGCTGCCATTGAACGTAAAAAATGGCGATCCTCGGTTCGGTGCGTCGCCCACTTATGTATTTGTAACGACTTGTAACAACTCATTCTAAGGTACCAGAAAGCTTTCATTTGTATGCGGCTGTGATTCCACTTCAGTGAAATACGTATTTATGAAAGACAGATTTGATTTTTGATGATAAAAAGCCAAATAAGTTACATACTGGGGCTTTAAAGAAAATAACAATTCCAACTGAACTCAACACTGTTCCTTTGAGCAGTGAAGGACAGTGCAGGCTCTCGTTCCCTCAGACCCTCAAATCCAAATTTTGATGAATATACAAACTGACAATGATTAGATTTACATCAATTAAAAACCACTTGCACCCTTAAGCTTTAATACAATTTCCAATGTCATGCTTAAACAACAGTCTATATTTTCTAAGGGCATCGTTTAGGACTAATTACAGCAAAGTCAAACTTCCCTGCCATTAATTGTTATTTATGAGGGTGAATTAATTTTCAGAAAGTTGTGGGCTACTTTGAAATGTACACTGACCTTGGCAATAGGACACCAACACGGTAATGCATTCACACCTTTGGCAGATTTTATGCAAACGAACCGCAAACTGAATATTTGATCAGGTTTTTTCCTCACCAAGGTCACATGGTTGGAGCTTTTCCCACTGACTCTTATTCTGTATTCTCTGTAGACGTTTCTATTATACAGTACGACCACTCTAAACCACTATATAGCCGAAAGGTACTATATAAGACTTTAACATGCTCAGAAACCTGACCAGAGTCTTAAATTTGAGGCTGTCTTCCATGTTCATGGTTGTCACTGACATGCAGCCTGCTTGAATGACTGAGAGTGCAAATGTGGTCAACTCCTGGGGGAGTACAGAGGGGAGTGAGGGATTGTGGGTTGTAATTAATTTACTGCAAGATTACACTGGATAATGCCCGTATCATTACAAAATTAGGCTGACAGTGGTCTTGGTGTAGATAGTGTCAGGCACATGTCAATACACACAAGAATGAGCATTTGTGTATTTGCATGTTTGTGGAGGCTATTATAGCCCTTGAGACATCCCTAAGTGGGAAATGGTGTTTAATTATACACAAGCAGATGTACACGCGGGCAAATAGCCTGCATAACTCACTGAAACAAAACAGCTCCAGCCTGATATGACTGAATGTGCGCGAGTCTTGCACTTAAAATGAGAAATAGACAGGAAGAGGAAGAGGAAGATCCGCTCCTTTAAGTAGTGAAATAAAGCTCATTAGGGATTTTTTTCCAAAATATTACCCTACATTGCCCAAGCATCACAATATTTGTATCACCCCCTTAACATTGAATGCTGCACAAATATCTGGGGTTGGTATCCCTTTACAGAGAAGGAAGAGTCAAGAAATGGTAAGGGAGATGACTAAAGACCTAATTTGGCAGAGAAAAACTTGGCCCGACCACTAGTGTAATATAATTATGATTACACAGTAGATTAGCAACTGAAAGATTGTTATATCAGATTATTGCTGAAATATTACTGAATAAAGCAAATGATGAAATCCTTTCGTGCAGCTTTGTTGCTTCTACCGCTGAACATCACCGCAGACTTTGAGATGGATCAAAGCATCTTTGGAAATAAAATATTCTGTATTTATCTTCTCTGAATTTAAAAATCCATTTGTTTTAACTTCTGAAAGTTTGCAGCTGTGTGTGGAAACAATAACCAGGCTCTCTCTGTCATTATGCCAGTCTCAACTGTTTCTCCCCTTTTTAAGCACAATGAAGCGGAAACCTGCTCTAAAGGATTCATCCTTCATGAAAATTTGCACTTTTGCTTGGTCTGCAGCGTCACAGCCTCTCCCTGCTGCTCCAACATGCACAAAATGTTTTCAAGAGGAGCCCTCCGGAAAACTTGAAAGCATCCCTGCATTCTGTCCTTTCTCTCACTCTTTCCCTCTCCCTCTTTTGATTTGCACTCACACAAAGGCAGTCAAAATGCAAAAATGCTTGACCATTCCACAGGCGTTCTCCCTCTGCATAAACTTCTCGGTTGCCCCTTTGTCCGATTAATACCTTCATGTCTTTCAGGCTCGCCTCCACCACGCACACCCCCCCCCCCAGCCCAAGCCCCAACCCCACATCGCCATCCCAGACAAGCCTTAGTCCTCATTATACACAGCTTCCACTCTAGTTCCCAAGATTAGGCAAATGAGCTCCCAAGCACAGTCTATAGACAGCACCGGACCCCACTCCCTTTTCAAAATCAATTCCGACATTCAACGCAAAATAAAACGCCGTTTTTAAGCATTATGTTACTTTCTCATACTTGTGCAACCTAGGATTGTGGTTTCGACCACAAATGAGCCACAAGCGCATCAAGTGGCTATTAAATATGTTATATCAAATTTCAAATTCACAATGATTCATTCAGAGTGAGCATTCCTATCAATAACAATAGTGCATTCTTGAGCAGTGGGGCAAATCTCTTTACAGAGCACCGAATGAGCCCTCTTGAACAAAACACATCACATGCAATGCAAACATAATTCAGCATCAATTGAATCACTTCCTGTCACTTCAAAAAAAAAAAAGCAGCATGCACTAATGTATTACTGCTCACTTATTTTTCAATGACCTGCAGCGCTTACTGTAGAAAAATAGCTGTAGTTTGCAAGACGACTATACACACAGAGACTGTTGACCTATTAACAATTTCATGCTATGGAGAATGCTGTGCTTAATGTGAGCGTACCTCATGCATAAAATTCTCTGAATCATTAGAGTCACTAAATTACCACGGGTCATAATGAAATAAGATCCAGTTTCAGTGGCCCTTCTTTGAGGAGCTTATAACCCATAATGATCAATAAAAATATGATATATTCCCTGACAGAATGTAGTTGAAAAAACACTTTTTTAAGAAAAATAAAAATAAAGAAAGAGAGGAGCCTGTTTTGAGTGGCAGCGGTCAAGAGAAGAAAAAAAATAGGTGATATGATTGACCATATTGTAAGTCATGAGTTCATTTACTGTGGTGTAGGTTGTAAGCATACCATTTTCAATTTACTTCCTGGGCACAATAAATATATTTGCCGGGAAAAGTACAATCTTTCCTTATCAGATAATGAAATCTCATATTTGGGAGTCCCATATCCCAGCTTGGACTCTATCCCAGCTATGTGTATTTTTTTTCCATCAAACATCTTCACAACACGGTTACAGGAGGACACAGTGTGGTATTGAGCCTCAGAGTGATGTGAAGCTAATAACAGCATCCCACTGCCTTAACCCTCTCCCACCTTTCATTCCCACCGGTCAGGACCAGAGGGACTGAGGTCAGTTGAGATAGGGTCAAAGGTCAGAACCCACCCAGGGCACCTCACATTGTCCAATCTGATTCGGATTGTCTGGGGTCACGCTTTGATTAAAAATCAGCTATTCAAAACTGATTTGAGATTTCCTTAATAAGGTTCAACAACAATGTCCCTAAATGCTAAATATTCATGTGTTGTCTCAGATTTCTTGAATGCTTACCTTCATTTAAGATTGGATATCATCATTGTCCCCATAGAATAGTATTATACTACCCATCACTGAATAGTTCCAGATAGTGTCAAGTGAGGTTTCATTTCTTTTTTTGATTATGAAGCAGGTTCGATATTAATGTTGTAAAAGTATTAAAGTATTCAGCCCACAGAGAAATCCACACAGTGCATGTCCTGAAACTGAGCCAAATGGGCAGTCAGGAGTCCTGTCATGTTGTGATATCACCACAAAGCGGTTGTTGCCATGCCCACATCCAACTTCACAGGATCTGAGTCTGATATCTGCTTTATTTCCACGAGTGAGCCAATCAGAATCGTCTCAGCATCATAGACCTGTTGCACCAGAGAGATGTAAATCTACACCGAGATGTTTTTGGAACTTAAAATGACAAATATATCTTCTTATGGATAGCAACACAACATCTGCTGTCTTCCTCAGAGTACTGTCACAGCTTAGCAGAGAAACTACATCGTTTTGAACTTAGAAGAGTTGACTTTCGGGATTTATGAATGCATTCAGAGTCAAGGTCGTTTTCCTCTCCCAGCCACATGTACTGTATCATGTACAGGGGTTGTAATGTTGCCTCCCATTGGATACAAAGAACTTAAAACATTACATCCCTCACGTTCCTTCTGTCCGTCCCGCAGGAAACATTGGCCATCTGATCAAATAAGTTTTC
Organism: Trachurus trachurus; assembly: GCF_905171665.1. Taxonomy (NCBI): domain Eukaryota; kingdom Metazoa; phylum Chordata; class Actinopteri; order Carangiformes; family Carangidae; genus Trachurus; species Trachurus trachurus. The sequence continues at coordinate 35,950,397 of NC_139896.1, forward strand.
ACTGCCAATGACTTAGATCTAGAGGACAATACGATAGATCACTAGCTGACAGCTATGAACTCAGAGAACGTCAAAGTCAGCAGTAAATGCCGAAAAACGCAGTGCTGAAGTTGATAAAACAACTCCCTCCATCTTCTTGGCGTTAACCTTGATGTATATTCCTTCTCTCTCTCCTCCACACCACGACGACCAGAGAGAATTGTTGTTAACCCAGACAGCACTCGCTCCTTGACACTTGCTCTCAATTTATTCTGCTTGTGTGAGCTAATCTTTAGAAGAAGAAAAAGAAGAGGAAAAAAGCTCACAGTGTAATGGCTACATGAACATTACTTTCCTAGATGCATATGAAATGGAGAAATACATAGGTAGTAAGGATGGGAAGTGTGCAAGTTGTCCAATAAATTCCAAAGTCTGGCTGCATTTGTTTGCTTTATATTTGTCTGGTTTCATCCTTGTGGACCAAGACGTGACATATAGTTGGCAGGTAAACCTTTGCTTGAATCCGCTTCACAACTGCTTAATGCAGGAAGATATTGCAGGCCTTTCAAACTTGGAGAGAAGTGTGAATCCTAAGCAGGCAGCCAAGATAATAACAATTCATCATACATAGCTATTGGTCCGATCTGAGCTGGATGACGGCCAAAACAGCACTTTCCAGAGAGAAAAGACACCTTTGCCTTTTAAAGCAGCCATAAATCCCATTGATTGGAGTTAAATGCTTTCATTCTGTGGATACTGGCTATTACACCGGGCAGCGTGTAAAAGGGGGGGAGAGATCATTCAGAAACAGCAAGGTACTCAACTAATGTTCATTTTAGATGAAGTCAATATTAGACCAAATGTGTAGAACAGTACTGCAGGTCAGATGTTTTAGAAACCTCTGGAAACATGACTGTGCATATTCTCAGTGAGCTGCAGGTATCTTAGAAACTGAAGCCCAAACTGTGCCGTCACCTTTGCTCTTGCAGGTCATCCTTGTGTTATGCTTTAGTCCAATATCACTATCCAGTATATCTGATGTGTACTGCACAAGACACTAATCCCAACCCCAACTGCTTCGAGTGACTTACAGAGTACACTTTGTATCAGGAGAGACAGCACAACTTTGTGGCTGGCAAACGTCAGCATGTTGCGCCTTCAGCTTCAGCGCCATCCCATTCTCACATCTGCTCCCTGCTCTGTGTTCAAGGCAGAACAAAGAAAGAGACGCAGCGCAGAGACCAGGGTTTGTTCACTGCAGGGAAACACAGATTTCTTGGCTGGACCACTGAGGTTATTTTTAGCACTGGCTCATTGCGAGGTCTAAACCACAGCTCCAACCTGAAATATGTCTTTTTTCCAAAACTTTGACACCGAGACTCATCAAATCCTTGATTGCAATGGTATGTTAGAAAACAATGAGAGCCAGAGTCCCTGATAACAGAGACATGTGGCATATAAGCTCCGAGCCCATCCATAGCACCTGGATGAGGAAAATAATTAACTCACTACTACCATCAAACTTTTAATTAGAATCACTTTAACTGTTAAAGGGATAGTTCACCCAAAATTGAAATTTCACTCATTATCTACTCCCCCTCATGTGGACTAAGGGCTGGGAGAAGTTTCAGAGTCATCCGTGGCTTCTCTGAGTTACAGGGGGTCTCGGCGTAGCAGTGCATGTCCATGTAACAGTTCGTCAAATTTGGACGAACCGGGAAGAGGAGCTTCGAGAAGCTTCTGCTACAAAACAAGCTTGAACTATAGACTTATTTAGTTTTTTTCGGGACAATTTCGCATTTCGGGGCTTCAATACAAGAGGGACATTACATACGAGCAGCATGGAGGTATCTGGATGTTTTTTGGTGTGTCTTTTTGTTATGAAGACAGTTGGTATCCATTTGCAACCGTCATATGGACATGCACTGCTACGCCGAGACCCCCTGTAACTCAGAGAAGCCACGGAGGACTCTGAAACTTCTCCCAGCCCTTAGTCCACATGAGGGTGAGTAGATAATGAGTGAAATTTCAATTGTGTGTGAACTATCCCTTTAAGAGCAGAAACTGTGCAGGAATATTGTGATGCAGATCCCAACACTGTCGGCTCCATTCTACTCCCTCTTAAGCTCACCACGAAGAGAAGGAGACAATATACACTACTAGTCACAACTCCACTGACAAACATTGTGTTGATGCCAGAAGCTCTGCTGCCAGGCATTGATTGATGCTTCTATCAATGTGCTATCTTAACAGACTGGAGTAAATGTGTCTTTGGTTCAAGCTGAATTAGTGCAGATTCCGAGGCTGGAAGTCCTCCAGAGTGTAGGTTGCTGTTGCCGTGGGCAGCCTGTTTCTCTGCCTTTGAGCCAGATCAGCAGCACCATGTACTAAATCATACCTATTTATTTGCTGGTTAGACTGTAACGTTTATTTAACAATCAGAATTGAGTGGGGTCAGGACTCTGCTTCCCACAGGCCTCTCTCTGGCTCTCTGTTTATTTCATGATAAAGACACAAAATGAAATCAAGGACCTTGAATTTTTCAGTTGCTGAAACCAGGTTGAATGGGCAATTATTCTATAAAAGCGTGATTGCCCTCAATTGTTAAATGGATAACACAGCAATCCACATTCATTTCAGTCAGACAGTTTATTGCTAAATAAAAGGAGTGTTTTAGCAGAGTTGTTACAGGAGAGGGTAACGTTAACAGTGCTGCAGTCTGGAGGTAATGTCCATGACATTTATTTTGATGGCATTTCTGGTTCTAATTGCTACAGTATATAAAATTGTTTGTTACACAATTAGATCTTTTCATTTATGAATATTAAATACATTTTTGCAGAACTATAACAGTAAAAAGCAGTCACTGAGCTCATCATTCATATTTTGAAGACAGGTATGGTCTGCCTGGTGGCTGGTGGCCTGTTTTCTTAGCTAGGTAGCTGAACTGCTGTTTATCTGGCTGAATGACTTGTTGATGAGCTGTCTGGAACAACAACAGTCTCCTGAGAGAGAGAGCAGCCACTACAGTTGATCTGGCCCAGCCCTGAACAGCATGGAAATCAGCACAAAGCCGCCTTCTCTGTTTTCAGTTGCAAGAAAACAATACTTGCCCTCTCTCTGGATACTTTGGCTTACAGGTTCAAATCTCTGCAGTAATCTATACATTTCTTTCACAGAATCATAAACGTGTCAGTCTAGGTGTGGATATCTGTTCCAGGAAGTGCATGATGTGAGGCAATGATTAAGCAGAGCTGGCCCAAATCCCCTGCCGATCTTCTTGTAGCTGACATGAAAGCAGCTCTGCACTGGAAAACAAGGGCAGAGTTCCTTATGTTAGCCCAGGCAGACGTGTCACTTACTGTATTAAAAAAAGAAAGAAGAACAAAAGGAGAAGAGAACAAAGAAAAGAGGTGAAATTATAGAGCTCTATCTTCCCTTGTGGTTTCTCTGTTTTTGCCGAGGGATATTGCAACCATCTGAATGCTAATCTACCCCTTTTGTCTTTCTCCCCCACCATCCATCCATCCATCCATCCATCCATCCATCCATCCATCCATCTATCCCGTGTAAAGCAACAAAAAGTGGAGCAATTATAAAACAACTCTTGCACATACTGTTACAGGCCAGCTCCTCCTCAAGGACTCAAAGACGAAGCTATACCACGAAGTCCCTTGTTCCCCCTCTGGCCGAGCATATAGTTACCCCCCACACTTACTTTACAGAGGCAAATAAAAATGCACAGCACCGCTATACTTAAATATTCTCCACTGAGGGTGCTGAATGTTTTAAACTTGCTCAGCTGTGTAATACATGGAGATAATCCGCTTACGTCTCCAAACTAATTGTAGAGAGAGGGAGATCTGAAGTGTGATGAACCTACATGTATGCAATACACACCCACATCTGCTCCTGCTAGTGTCCAAAAGGGATGTGTGGCCTCACCCAGCTGAAGCTTCATCTCCTGAGGCAGGCTGCTGCCATTAAGTAATAAAGGAAGCACATGGCTAACGACAGAAATTAACATGCCGACTTCTGCAATCTTAATGAGGAGATTAGGTATGATTTTCCTTGCTCCAGCTCTTGTACCAAACTTCATCATGTCTGTGTTGTTGGGACTCCATCCCGCCAAGTCTGGCTTCAATAATCAGCACATTAAAAACTGCTGCTGACAAGGAAAAGGCAGTCGGTTACAGTCAATTCTGGACCTTGCAGTCCAACAAAAATATGTGATTATTGTTTGCAGTAAGTCCCTCAGCAATCCCAGACCTGAGTCAAGTATATGCAATCTGCCTGAGTCTACTGGCCAGGGAGCTAAAAGGAACTAATGACTCATGTTCTACTGATAGATCGGCTCCGTGTGTGTTTTAAGGAGGACAGGGGAGGGCTTGGAGAGTTAACCCTTCACTGTCACTGGATAGAAACAACCAAGATGGAGGACAACGGGGAGCGTGTCACGGCAGGTTAATTCGTTCAGGGAACAAGCGTGTTTACCAGCCTGGTTATCTACATACTGAAGCATATGCTGCTCTCACGAGCGAGAGATCCTCTGTGCAGATGGCCTTCGCTGAAAATCACATCCGACTCTTACTCAGCCGTGTAAACCGGTTGGCATTGGCTGAGGGGCTGTAAAGCCACACATAAGTAGGAGGCAGAAATGAGCAGCAACATCACTGCTACTTGCATCGAGTAAATTAAAGGGGGGGGGGGGGGGGGGGTCAGCGAAAGAGGACTAAATTCTATGGTTCATGCAGGTTTGGTAATGAAATGAAAGAATGGTAAATTTAAGAATGATACATTTATAACATAATTGGGTAACATTTTACAATACGGGCCCCTTAATTAATATTAGTTATTATTATTAAGCATTAATATATAAACTAATGTGTTAATTAATATTGAGTAATGCATACATAATGATAACTAATTACATTATTCAACATTTTAACTTTGAGTAGTAAACATAAATTAACTGCAAGTAATAGATAATAATGATTGTTAATAGTTAATTAATGCTTAATAATGTACTAACTAATGTTAATTATGGGACCCTTATTGTGAAGTGTTACCCATAATTGTCAAATGATATTTCACTTCACACTTCTAAATTGAAATGTTTTCAGCATATTCTACTTATCATTTTAAATTATTGACATTGCCAAATGCAGTTATTCAGCTTTTGCTTTGAAAGCGAGCAACCAGCCAACTACAAAATGACTGATTCTGATTGGTCTATAATTCAGTAAAATACATTATAGCATGGAGGACTACACATGGGAAGCTGATGACAACTGGAACTTCAACTGAATCTGTCAATCAGTATGAAGGAGATGAAAAGTGAGGGTGTGGAAGATTGGGAAAGAAACATGGTGGGGGTGTTATTTTCTGACTGAATGGTGATCACAGCATATGAGCCTCGCTATATGTTGAATGCCATGAATGGCAAGAAGTCACTTCCTTCACTGCACCTTCTCCTGAGTGATAACAGCCTGCCTGGCAATGGGGGGAAATAATGCTAAAGAAAATACAAAATAACCTTGGCTGCAAGAGCATGAGATTGACTGTTTGCTGTGTGCGATTTGATTTCAATAGATAAACATGAAGCCTGTTTTTAAAGCACAGAGACAAATCTTCTGCATACTGCTCGGACAATTTCAGATAATTATTCAAATTGAAAGTATAGGGATGATAAATTCAAACAGGCATAGTCATATGTAGCTAAGATTGTATGAATGAACTCCCACTGACTATTCATCCACTTCGCAAGAGGCTTTTTGGCTGAATCAAACTGCCGCCATAAGAAGTCTGCCAAAGGCCCAGCTCTCATTTGAAACTGATTATAGAGCGAAAAAACGAAGGAAAAAAAACCCTGTTATCTTTAAGTGTTCTCCAGAAACGAGAGCTCATATCCTCCACAGCAACGTCTGAGAGCTGGACGCTGAGGTTCAAACACTGTAAAGCCGGAGAGTTACGAGTTTTAATTGCAACTGGGTGATTGGGGCTCAATGCAAAACTTGATTAATGTCATCTACACTCGTCTAGTGTTTAATCATCATTTGCTTTCCCCACCTACTGCGCATGGTGTCTGTGAAAAGGTTCTTGTGACATTTTAGAGAGAGGTGCTTCAAGGGCAGTGACAACTATCAATTTCTCAAGAATTTTACAGAGTCTAGTGCCGTCTCTCTTTCCAAAAGGCACCGGTGGAGTTTTTAACACTTGACATGAGTTATTTTGTATCGTATCGAGTTGTAGACGTCTTGTGTAAATGACTTACTCTCTCTTCTTCTACCAAACAAAACAAACTCGACCGTTCCACAGCAGTGTCATTCAGGCATCATGTATTTTGGCCATGTTTGCAAAGAGTAAATTCCCCAATGGTCCCCTATAAAGGTTTCATGTTTTTTGGGAAATATGTGATGCATTGCAGCTGCAAAGACTGGATATAATGGATATCTGTTCACTACACCCAAAACACTTTGCTCCAGTCCTGACACAACCTTGCACCTTCTACAGACTACATCCCAAAGGAGCAATTCACTGTGTCAGAGATGTTGACTACCTCCACCACCCACACACCCACCGACTCTCGCATTCACACTGCTGAACTCAAACAAGTCGGTGGTAAACACTTCACTTGAAAAACCAGTTGGGTTCAATGAACAAAGAATGTTTCTTCTCTCCTATCTCCGTCGAGATGCCCTTGAGCCAAACACATCCCCAACTGTTCCAGGAGGAGTGGCGCATCTCCATCGACTCAAGTTCCTATGAAAAGAACATGAAATGCCGCAATATACGCAGTGCATAAAGTCTACGCATCAAGTATGATTTTGGTTGGAGCTGAGAGCGGAGCAGGGATCTGGGCTGTGGCTGCAGAGGGAGGAACAGAGATAGAGCTGAGGAGGAAGGTCGGGACAACACCGGGACTAGAGCCAGGCAGAGAGGAATGGGGCTTGGGAGGGATGTGGTCAGGACAGAGCTGAGGCCAACTACGCCTGGGGAAGCAGCAAAAAAATATATATTCTTAAATAATTTATCCGTGTCTTTAGCACTTTTTAGTGAAAACACATGTTATAATTACTTTTTCAATGTAGTTTCCAGTTCCTTTTGGGAATTTCCCCTGGAAAACACAGCACTAAAAGAGATGGCTCCGTTTTATTTAACACCACTCGATTACATAAAGAATAAATATGACTTTAATGGGAGCTAATTCAATTATGTCAAAGCTGTGTTTCCAAGAGGAACACCCAATCTTTAAGATGAAATGTCTAACTATAATAATGGATATAGAAAGTTGCCTTGAGATGATGAAAAGCAAAAATAAAAAGTTTTGTGCTGAGGAGATTCTTGAGAAGGGAGATAAAACAAAGACGGACAGCTGCAGCTTCCACTGAGAGCCCCATAAATAATCCACATCTGCAGCCAAATACTCAAGTGTGACATTATTCATCGAGTAATTTTTGCATCTTTAAAATCCCCCGTCTCTGCCAATAAGGTGCCTTTAAATAAGAGCCGTTTTATCAGATTGGGCTCAATGATAAAGAGCTTCTCCACATGGTATGCTGAGTAGAATGATGGTTTCAGACAGCCCATTAACCACTTCAATTAGACCTGCTGGTTCTCACCTCCTCCTCACTCCATGTGAAACAGACTTAACCCTTCCTCTGTGCAGCTGTACACGCCGTCTGACACACGCTCAAGTGAGGAAAAAAAACAACAACACTGAGCACCATTCACCGCACACATCTGGTGCTGCCCGCCTGACGCCTGAAAAAAAAAACAGCACATATGTTTCTTTATGGCCACAAGCACAATCATGTCTCTCCTGACAACCTAGCAAAAGGCTCTTAAATCATTTGGCACCAGTGAAGTCCTAAACCAGAGACAGAGTGACAGGTAATGTATTTCTACGAAGTGGTGCGTTTCTATGCAGGCTCCTATAGGCTGTTAATGTTTCACATTAGCACGGGGATGACAGGTGGCGGATGGTCAGAGGGAGAAAGAGTGAGGGTAAAGCTGTTTCTACAGATCCAGCCTGCAGCAGGACAAAGGAGGTAAAGATGGCAGCAAATGCTGTGTTTTGAAATGGGGCATGCAAGGCTGTAAGAGTGAGCTGTTGAGAAGTGCCCTCCAGCTACCCAACATGAGTGTAAGCGACAATGAGTGAGAGTTTAGCACACTTCTTTTGTCAGCTGAAGGATTAGGTGCTGTGAATTGCTAGTCCCTGCTTCGCCCCGATTGAAAGGCAAAAAACCATGAGATTTACCGGCTCCTTTCTCCCTGTTAGTGCTTTACTAATCATTTTCTGAAATGCACAGACTGATCTCAACAAGCTTCAATGACCGTCGGTTGATGGACGACTTAAACTAACTGGACCACTCGGAGGGGCCGTGCATACGACACAACAAATACTTCACAACGAAATCGAAGCCAAATTCTGGAAATGTGTAATTGTGTTTTCTGTTTTTCTTCTAGGGCAGAATAATAACTCTGTAAGCGTTCAACTTTGACATCAAACTGGAAGAGCATAAGAGGCCACGCACAGTGAAAAACAACAACCCGAGGAATGGTGGCAGTACAGTCAGTGTAGACACAGCAACAGGTGGTAGGGAAAAAATACAACAACAAAAAAAAAAAAAGACTTGTGTGTGGAGATATTTTGGAATAGACACGGATCATCAAGGACAGTTCATAAACAACCAAAAGCCAGTATGCAAATGATGTCATGTCAATTGTATACATGAAACACAGTCTGGATGTCAACGTTTGTGTTCTTATGTGTGATAGTGTGTGCACAGCAGCTTATGTAGTTTTTTATTGTGGTATTTAATTTAATATGGACATTTGTAGTCTGAGACCAAATCTCAGTATCTTCACTAATTACAAATGAATGTTATCACTCATTATTATTCATACAATTCCTCTGTATTTTGGTTGGAGTAAAGCATTAAAAGAGTAAATATACAGCAACTTTACTGTAGTTAGAGGTGTTAGTCATTTGGAAAATGTTTATTGGGTTTGTCAGGTCACACCTGCCAGGTTTACAATTTAAATAATTTCATCTCTTCAGTAAATACTGTTTTTGCATCCGTGCTGCATGGTCCATCATTGACATTTTAAACCTTGCAAATATGCTAGGTTTTGTCATCGTTTCAGTGGTTTGCATGTGCTGGAAGCTATGGATTTCACATTGGAAAGCTAGCAATTATAAAATGTTTGTCATTCACTGACAGCTTGTAGTTCTAATCTTTGACAGTCAAAGCAGATCCACCCCGTGCGGTGGAGAGCTATTCCAGCCAACTTTAGGAATTATGCTAAGAGAAATGTCAAAGTGGTTTCCAGATAGTTAAAAAGCTGCCAGGTGCAATCATATTTACTCAACAAAAGGGAAACTTCAGGCTTCTCAAAACACCTGCCTCAGGCCATAATATGCACAAGAAAAAGACATGTAAATCTGTCAGAATCAAACGCGCAGACAGGAAAAAACCACAGGCACAAAGGTGAAGAGAAAGATGAACATGTTTTTTTTATTTTTTTTATTGTGACAGCATGTTTGGCTGTCAGTATGTACCAATACTGCGGTAAGACAAACAGGGCTTTAAAGTATAACGACAAAAATATTAGCTGAAAGGCCATCTTTGCCCTGACCTTGTGTTCACACCTCCTCACAACTAATCCAGCTTCAGGCCTCTGGTTTCCATGTTAATGCCATAATTCCAAAAAAGCCTGTTGGCCCGACCCTGCAGGTGTTGAGTTTGAAGTAATGTGGACAGAAGTGCTCCAACATTTGTGTGAGTGTAAGAGAGAGAGAGAGAAAGAGTGTCTACGACTACACAAAAAAGAATTGGAGAGACAGAAAATGAGTAGCTATGCTGGTATCTGTGAAATAAAGATTAGTGCATGTTCATGCCAAAAATCTGTCTGTAAGGAGGAAAACCACTAAACACTATTATGGCTCTCAATTTCTATTTCTCCAAAATAGGACATATTACTGTAGGCACTAAGATCAAAGGGAAATCATTTTTTGCGTAATATGCTGTTTTACCGGTTCTCATGCTGAGAAGAAAAGTTAAGTCACATAGCAAAATGACCCAAAGCCTTCCCATTCTGCTCAGTGTGGCAAAATGAGGCTAAGTCAAAACAACAATTGCCTTTCTCTTTGTGTTAAAAGCATTGAATCCAGCGTGCCCAGGGGATTTCTGGAGCATGGTTTTTAAATTATCCGTCTCCGTGTATTCCTATTAACTGGCAGCATGAATATATTGAGCCACGGAGTGTGTGTGCGTGTGTGAGCAGAGCCAGGAGAGCTGAGGTCCAGCTCCATCACTCGGCGGCGCCGTGGCAGGGCCAGAGAGGCCGGATACACACACACACACACACACACACACACACACACACCCTGCCAGAACGTCATACGGATGAGGACAGACGGCTGATCCCAAACATGCTTTTTCAATAAGTTTGACAGGCAGGCCTCTTGACAGCAGCCCCCATCAACTGGCCCAGGCGCTACATGTATGTAGTGTGTCTCCCCGACCACTACAAAGTGTCAAACCATTTTCTAAGGGGAAGCAGATTGCAGAGTGCTCAGACGAGGTGTAATCAGGCTGGGGCGGTGCCACATGCAGCACAGCGTGTCAGTAACTCTACCTGCTTTTGGGGTTCCTACCCTGCTGGGGCCACCCATGCCACAAATACATGTGTTCCTTTACTGCATGGTACTGACGGCACTTTGGCCACGCCACAAAGTAGCATGTGTTTGATATGTTCATTGAAAGCTGTGTTTTTGCACATGTAGCAGCTTAAAGGTTTTGCTCAGTTAAATGATCTTGTATAGAGCAGCAACAGAACAGCAGAATACTGTAGGAATCAGATTTCCATGCAGATGAGCTAAAAACGGAGGAATTTCTAAAACATTCATTTAAATTTAATGGAATTTAATTATTCAACTTACGTCCTTGACTTGAAGCAATTAGTCAAGCAACAAAAAATACTGTAGCTATTTTGATCATTAATTAATCATTAAAGAAATCCCAGATTTTTTTTTTTTTTTGCTATTCTCTGATTTTATTTTTCTAATAATAGTAGGGAAAAAAGAGTGATTCAAAGATTGCACCAATACATAAGCCGTGGCAGTTCGTTTTATCCGAGAGTGCTTACAGTCTGACTGCTGCTACTTCTTGGTAATAAACTACAATGAAACAAAAAAAAAAGTAAAGCCTCAATTTATTTAACTTCCTCTGTTGGACACTTGGAAATGCTAAGGCTAAAAATAGGTTAGAGACATGATGGATTGCTTGTATATATAGTGGGAGTGTGAAACACAAGACAATCTTGTGGTGCATTTATTGACATTCGTGCCTACTTGTATTATCTGCAGATGAAAAACCAATTTGGACTGTATGAATAATAATATTCTACATGTTTAACCCTATCATATGACATTCATTTCATTTAATGGTCTCAGCTGGATCTCTGTATTGATTTCACAGGCACAGCAGGTCTCTGGAGATTCTCTATGGATTTTCCAGCTGCCCTTAAATGATCCATTGTGATTTCTACCCGAAAGGCCCAGCCAGAGGAAAGCATGGAAAACAGTCATCATTTCGGCCTCTTCTTATATACCTGGCTCCCGTTTTGTAAGCCACGTTACCTCATGGCTGTATGGTGATTCCAGACATTGTTTTATTGACCCCACAGGACATGTATTGGTCTTTCTTTGGCAGCTGTATATCTGTGGGCATGTGTTTTAGAGATAGTATTTCCTGCTGGAAATCTTTAACGGGTTTGAAATTAGAATAAAATAACAATGAATTGTTAGTTGGAACAAGAGGGGGACAAGATGTTGCTGCATTAACAGGAGCTCTTACAAGTGTGAGTGTGGCAGAAAATGCTGCTGATTGCTCCCTACACTGGATCCACTTTCAGACAAGTGATTATGTAAATTCATGTAAGCCTTCTCTGCCCAAATGGAGCGTTTATCATGGGCTTTGCTGCATATGAAACGACTGCAATGAAGTGTCAATTGATAGGGCTCCATAAACACAATCAGAAGGGTCTGATCTTTGCTGAGTCTAGATTATTGATTTCAGAGCTGTAAACCGAGGTAGACTGATGAGTGTGGTATGAGGTCAGAGAACACACACACACACACCAAGTCCTGCCTTTTCTTAACCACTATTATGACTCTGTTTAAAATGACACATTCTCACAATAAAGCCAAAGTAAGGTCACCGTGTCCTCCACCTGCCACACTCTGGTCGGCAGAAAACTCTTACTGCTCATCTCCTTCGGTCACACAGACACATATACCTCATCTAATTTTACATGGGTATGTTTTTGACATAAACATTACACTTCAAATATGCTCCTCTTCATGAGTTGGTCCGATTAGAGACAGTCCTACATGCAGCGCTGCATGGCATTGTTATCTGTTGTCTTATTTCTTATCCTGTACTGATATAAATGCTGCTAGTCTCTGTCCTCTCTTATATGTATGCAGGTTGCTGTCTGTTTTCTTATTGTTGTAACTGCTGCTAATACTATGTTTTTTCATACTTACGCAGGTAGCTTCCTACTGTTATCCTTTTCTATGGTATGTCTGTCCGTCTTTAAATGTGAGGACTACGGATGGAAATTAGCTTTGAGCTAAATCCGGCACATTTACATGACATGATGTGCACGTCACAAATTGTTCATTAATGTGCACTGTCCTTGTCAAATAAACAATAAAATGAAATGAAATGAAAAATGAGATTTGAATTCACAAGACCCATCTGAGGATCTATTTTAAGAAGGAAATAGATTATGACTACTTGTGTTAAAAAAAAAACATATACATGAAGATCCCATTAAGAACACACCACACCCTGGGAAGATTATAATTGTAATATCTTTAGCAGCTCCCAGCAGATCCCTCCCCCACAGTTGAAATGAAATTACAGCCTTGTTGTTGACAATTAACCATTGTGGCCTTGCAGTCCTCTGTAATTGGACTACAGACGATTAAGCAGTAAGAAGTGTGTTTACCCTGCTGCTGTGACGACCCTTGCCTTTGAGATCCTTCACCTTTGAACCCTCCATCCTACACTTCCTGTCTTTTTGACCAGATATCAGACATCCTGCAGCTTCATCACAACACAAACCATGCAGCAACGGAAAGCGTTTAATTTATTCACGTATTTTAATGAGTTTTTCTATAAGGTCTTGCACTGTAGGATTTACAAGGTCTTGACTGAATGTGATTTCTAAATTAATCTATGAAAACACACAATGAGCTTCAGCTCTCTGAAACAAGACAAATCGCAGCCAAAGGCCAAATCACTTAATTGCCTTGTGAGAATTCCCTATTCTCTAAGCTAATGCAATCACTTGTGAATAGACACCAACTATCACACTTTAGGACACAAAAAGTCATTCTCTCCCTTTCCGCCCCTCCCTCTGCTTTTTAAATGTCATACCCAGTTTAATCTATTGAATTAATTCATAAAGCCCTTTAAATGGGAGATGAAAAAAAGTGCATCCTTCAACTTCAGTTATCACGCCCGACACAGTTCTAACATCTTTGTTTCTCCCCAAAAATGAAACTTTTACCTCACAGGATAATGAATAGTGCATGATCAGATAATGAAATAAGAAAAAAGTCAAATGGGGACTAAAAAAGTCATTTCTCTGATGATGATTATAATGATGACGACAATGAGGTACTGTAAAGCCAACATAAGGCTTATCGTACACTCGCCTGTACATAAGCGTAAGAAGATAATCCAAAGAGAGAGGCTTGATCCATCTCTGTTATGGCTGCTGAACCTGGCTGGGTCACCAACACAAGACAACAGTCATCAGTCACAGAGGAGCAGAGCCTGCCTGTGCACAACACTAATCAGATAAAACACGTCTGCTTGCTGGCAGCACCTCGGCTGCTGTGCTCTCTCTGTCCGAGTGAGACCGATAGACCTGTTAGGCTGTGACAGCGGGAGACTGGGCTTTATGTCCGATGCGTCTGCGCGGTGGCTGAGCTGGGATGCGGCTAGCCAGCGAGAGCCAGAGGGGGAAGAGAGGGAAGACAGCGAATGTGTTAGTGGCTCTTTGTAGCGAGAGATGATGATGCACACCGCACTGAGCACATAACTACCGGCAAAAACAGATATCGGCCAGTGCTGGCGCAGGCTAAGAAGGTATAGTTTCCACTGAGGAGGGAGGGAGGGAGGGAGGGAGGGAGGAGGGGGACCATGGTGGACACACGGCGTGGGCCAAAAAGAGAGAGAGAATAGGAGTGGTGGAGACAGAGATGGACAAAAAGAAAAAGGCAGATGTCACGTGGGTGCAGAGTCGCTGATAGATGTGATGTGCAGCGTGGCGCAAAGGCAGCGGTTCAGGTAGAAAAGGCTTCCCTTTGTGATGCAGATGACAACGCAATCAGCCCCGCTTTGTTTCGGCCGATGGGCTCTGCTCCCGGGGACATTGAAAGCCAGACACTAATCCGCTGGGTTTGTGTTCTCCGGGCGCGCTCATAAAGGCAGTGTCACAGTACCTGGGGTGTGTGTGGATGGGGCTCTCTGAAACGAGGTCTGACCTCTCTCAGGGTACACTCTCCCTCCTCCTCCTCCTCCTCCTGCTCCTTGTTCCGTCTCTCTTTCTCCCTGCGTCCTAGCTGAGTAGCGGGCTTTGCTGGGTTGAATATTATAAGCGCCATATTGTTCATGTGTGTGTGTGACTCAACGCTCGTATGAAGGATGTGACAGGAGATGGGGTCACATTGATCAGTTTATCTACGCTCTTTGAGCAAACTCAGTTATCGTTATGAGCAACAGTTTGAATGCCTGGAGAAAAAGAGGAAAACATACAGTGACAAAGACATAAAATACACTGATTCCACATAATGGTTGAGACACTGTCAAATTAAGCAAACTGCGCAAAGAATTCATCCTGCAAATTAGGCCTCGCTGTTGCAGGGGACATTTTGATTGTGAGTGCTCACACGTTTCCTGTTATGAATAATGTCTGGAAATACATTCCACTGTCCCCTAATGATTTCTATTCCCAGTGGGTTGGGATGAATCAGGCTCTCCCTAATAAATATGACTTACCAAGAGACTGCACATTGCCAATTAACATGTGCTAATTAAGATAGCAGGATATAAGAACATCCTTGATCTAGATTCCTGTGTGAAATATCAGAGAGGTTACATGGAGGTAAAGCAAGTTTCTTCCAGCACTATGCAGCAATCCAAACTAGTCTCTTCTCCACGCGGGAAAACACATCATGCAAAGTATACTGAAGCAAATATTATTTGTATTCAGAGTTAAACTCCCTGAATTAATTTATAGTCCCCGTGTGCAACTTTCTGTAATAATATGAAGAAGAGAACACCAACCCACTGTACGATGCCCACTTCAATCTTTGTGCCCTCTTATGTGAGGATTAGCAGCTCTATATTTAGCTCTGTATCACTGGTATAATTGCCTTAGTCATACTCTTTCACTTTCTGACCACATTGTTTTCCCAACAACATTCTGAAACAATTATAGCCCTCCAATCAAAGGGCACACCTATCCTTAAAGCACTGCAAGAAAAACAAATCTCAAGACCCATAATTCACCTGATCCTCACTGAATAATGCATCTCTCCACATAATGCATCTTTTTACCATTCAGAGCACATAGCACCGATAGCATTATATAAGAACCAACATCAATAGACATTCTCCACAAAGCAGCATGGTGTGAAAATGATTAAACTATATTCTGAACAGAGATTGGGTTGTGCTTGAGAAAACCTCAAAGGATTTGGAATGGATAACTGATTGATAAACTTTTGCCACAGGGTAGAAAATATTAATTCCAGCTACCTTATTTAGAAGTCAATTGGTGTATTTCTCTGGCACTAGTTCTTAACTTAGAAATTTAAAACGACGTAGGCCTATTTGATGCTTTAAGGATATATCAAATCCTAAGAGTTGTGTGCTACCTACGCATGCCTTAATTTGGTGTTTGCAAGCCTAGTATTAAGTGAAAGTGGGTGGGTGCAGCTATCTTATCTTATTTATCTCATGTGATTAAGATCCAAAGATATTGTAGATTAACATCTCCTGCCAGACTCAGACATGTACGCACTTGACAGACTTCTGTATCGTTGTGAACCCATAATCATTTCTGTGCCCATGCAAGCGTAAACTGTGTCTCGATAAACTTCCTATCACAATTGTTGTTGTATCTTTTATATAATGAATTAATTAGCTATGGGCTTTGTTTGATCAACCTGACTGACTGAAACAAATAAATTAGACACAATTACACCCTTTTGGCACCAAGCTACGATGTGATTCATGCCATGTGCATTTTCTTTACTACATATTCCCAAAAGCTATGAACTTTTATAGCACAACATCTAAGAGTAAGAAACACATTCCAGCCCATACTGTACGAGTGTGCAAAGCTTCACAGTGAAATAATGAGGGTTAATTTAAGACACAGTGTGCTTTAAATCAAAACCATGCAAGCGTCTAACTCATTAGGATTGTGTGATACAAGGAATGCATCAGGAATCACAGCGCTGTGGTTGTTTTTCATTTCTTCTTTTCCCCCTTGAAGGTTAAAATGAACCAGGGAGGGAGTATAATGCACAATATGACACACAACGCTACATATTGAAAGACCTGAAACACCTGTTGGCTTGAAAATATTTTCTTTTCTTTTTTTTCAGCAGTGAGTAGCAGTCATATCTGAACAGTACAGATGGTACAGGCCTAATTACAACACACAGACAATAAATCACCTGCTCTTTTTAATGGAGATAAAAATACAAAAGGGAGGGAAAGGGGAAATACTGTAGGTCAATGAAACGAGTACAGCAACCACACTATATACACATCTCTATAGTAATATAAAGTATGTTGCCACTATATGTACAGTCTGTAGGAGTTGTGCAGTATGATTTAGTTTTGGATAGAGTTTTGGCTTGGCCTCCGAAGTTGTAATTTGGTAGGCCATATTGTGTTTTCAAAATGTACAATGTAGTACTAGCCAGTGTAGTAGTTAAACTCAGAGCTCAAGTAAGCCGATCCTTAGACGCTTCCACTCTAAAGCCTGTGGTACAGTCATGGCAGTGGATGCATGCAAACCTGAGTCTGATACGCTTCACAATCTCAACTTGTACTATAATACATGGGAGTGGGAGTTGTGTCGCAGCCACAACCAGAACCAAAGTCACGCCGGTAGATTTGAAATATTCTCAGGTGTACAATGGGACACTGTAATAATCTCCCATCAGTCTTCTACAGCAGCCTACGCAGTAAACAAACTGCTCGGGTTGCCATTCACAAGATTTCCAGTTTGGTCAGTGTGTTATTGTTTGCACCTTCCTCTGTTTCAGTGACACGTAAGGATGTCAAGAGTAAAAAGCAGTTACTGTACACTCTTAAAACACCAACATTGCCCATTATTGATTTCCTAACTTTCCTAACCACAACTGAATTTTATGAACGTCAGTTAGTTCACCAAATATGTTCCGCAAACAAAAATGCCATCTGAGCATGATGTCTAGAGGGCAAATATTTGTAGATTGGAGCCCTTCATGCCAGGAGAGGATAAAGAGCTAGCTCGTGACAGTGTCTGAACCACAGCAGTCAGAGTTAAACAGCTGAAAGTACGGAAACAGTGTCAAACAATCCTGCATGTCTTGAACTGAATCCTTAGTTAAATTAGTTGAACCAACTGCGGCCAGGAGAAACATGCGCAACTATTTTGCTTGGAGAGCCGGCTGGGACAAATACCTACAACATCCAAATCCCATGAGTGAAGGTTTTGACAAAGCCGCCTTAAAGGAAACATCCTCCAGTATTTTTCTTCCTGTTTAACTTTGACATAATAAACTGTATAAGTAAACTGTATAAACTGTGCTACAGTAGACTTCCAACCACTGGCAATGTGACCTCGGTTTAGGGCTGATACTGTACAACAGCCATAAGGAAGCAAAGCGGCGCAGTGCCAGCGTCAGTAACTTTATGCCGTGCAGAGAGCACTAAATTTTCTTAAGCAAAACAGTGATACTCCTGCCTTGATCTCACCCTAAAGGTAGCCATAGATGTCTCTGAAATGTGACACCCCCCCCCCCCTTCAAGTGAAACAACTGGTACCAGCACTAATTGAAATTTTGCATGCAAAGTGACAATGCCTGGGCCCTCGGCAGCATGGATTAGGGCTTGAATAGAGACAGATTCTTTGTGAAAGCCTACTGTGGCGGTTGGCGTGCAGGCCAGCTCCCTGCATCTGCTCATTGGGTGGACTGAGAAAACACTGGATTGTATACGGTCGCTCATTTTACCTTTATCTAATCCCATTTCTGAGCCCGCCTCCGACTGTCTTTTGTTACTCTTCCACAAAACACAATGCTTCCATGTTACACTCACATGTCTGTGCTTTACAAAACAATTCCGGTCAAAAACAGCCAATGAATTTACATATGAAAGCATTTTAACAAACTTGGCAGGATTTTATAAACATTATCATACAGGGCCTTCAACTGTCAGGCCGCCTTAAATTGTGCAAGGAAACGGTAAAGAAAAGGATGACACTAAATACAAATGTGATTTAGGAATTTAAAACAAAACAAACTACTCAAAACATTTGAAACATCAATTTGGTCAGTGTTTGCCAACTCTTAAATGAGTGGGCTCTGGTGCTCAACAGAGCGCTGAAGGAATGCAGCGCATATTGAAATGCAATCAAATCTGCAAGACATTTTTTAAAGACTCCATGCTGTGATCTCATTCTACCCCACTTCACCATCCTCGGCTGTGGTTTCTGTCCTATTATGTTGCCTTCAAAGACAAAAGAGGGAGAAAACGTCGTATCGAAGTGATCTATCATCCTGCTGACCCCAACAACAACTTACATACAAGTCTGGAGGAGGCTACTGTTGCATCATAGCAACACCAATCATCCCAGAAAACATGTGCTGTGTTTGCACTGTAATATCACAACAGAAGAGGAAGGATGGGGGGGGGGGGGGGGGGGGGGGGGGGGTCCGTCTAGTAAATTTCATCTCCTCAGAACAATACAGGCTACTGCAATTTTATAGCCGAGGATGAATCTGAGAATTTCCACTCAACAAAATTATAACAGTGCTATTGTTAGTATGGCTGTCATCTGAGCACTGATGACAATGAATGGCTAAACTAATGAAGGGATAAATCCACACGGTGTTTTCATAGACATGTTTGACATAGCTAAGCTAATTTCCTTGGCAGTAGTACCTCCATTAATTTTCAAAAAGAGCCTGTCTGTTCCTGTTAACCGAACTAATAAGACGTGGCATCAATGGCAGCTTACATTAACACTAATCAACAATTTAGAGTTGTTTCACATTCCACAGGGTAAATGAAATGCCTCTGAGAAAAAAAGACGCAAGCCACTAATGAATGGATGCCATTTATACATGTCTAGCATGGCAATACCAACAGCAGAGAGACACAGTGGAGAAATCTAAAAAGAGATAATATGCAGAGGAAAAGGTCACAGGCTAAAGTCAAATATTAGCATTAGCCCAATTTACAGAACTTCCGTGTTTACATGGTTTTCAGTGTTCACACCCCTCACCAAATGGTTGCTCGGGCACAGCCACGACTTTAAGTTTGGCCCCTGTTTTAATCCTCTAATCTTCTCCTGTTTGGCCCTTGCCTGATTCATTGATTAGTTGTATAATAAGTAGCCTTTTCATTCGTTTGCTTTACAGAAAACAGGTTCAGAAACTCCCGGGAAAAGGAAAAGGGTGATATAATGAACACGCCCAATCTAAAAACAATGTTTTTAAATTATCGCAGTATATTAAAGTATTTTTGCGGATCAACGAGTTTTTAAATTGAATGGCTACTATTTACCACACATTTAGTAATAACACTCATCAGCTAGAACCAGTAGGCTATGTACTCTTAAATATGCGAGAATGTCATTTTCTATTAAACAAAAACAACAATCGAAGCAATGTAGTGTCCCGGCACTAAATGTGTCAAAACGATCCACTGGAGGGTTCATTTCTGATGCATGCTGGGATGTGGGTGTTTTTTCTTTCTTTTTTTTTTACAGATTAGAGCTGCAGTGACCTCTTTCTCAACTCTTCATTTCTCATACGTAAACCATCCTTGCAACTTCATTGGACAGTGAGCTAGGGTGATTCACAGGGTAAAATGGAGGGGGGTTGGCGACGGGACTAGCTTGGTTTCCGAATCAAAAAGTGAAGCATCGCAGGCCAGATAGGTACTGTGGCGTATACGCGTGTCATGCATCGTTTTCCCGGTGTGACATTTAAATATCGACAGCATCTTTCTTTTTCAACCGATTGGTTTATTTCAATGCAACTGCATTAACTATGTGAGGAGCTGTGCCAAGCTGGTGTTTGAGGCACCGTGTGCTCTCAGCTTACAGATATGCTCCACAGAAGATTTTACAGTACAGTAGTAGACAAACTGTAACCATGGCCATGTTTGCTTTTTAGAGAGAAGGAGACGACAAGGGGAAGTGGAATAATATGTAGTGTGAATCTCTTGTTATTTTTGGCATTCAGCACATCCCGTGGTTCCCCTGCTTTTGGACCGAACACCCAAGATAAAAATCAAAAAATAAATAACCAATAACAGCAATCATGACTTAATTAATTAAAAGAAAACAAATCGCATTATATGGGAGGGCAATATGCAGTGGCACTTGGCACTTTAAGCTAAAATAATTTATAAATCATCCATACTTTCATTGTGTAGGCTATATTAATACTAATCATACTACTCAACAAAAGAGGTACGACAAAACAGCAAAATTATATTCAAATAAAAAATAGAATTGAAAATGAAATGCACGTTATAAATGGCTCCATTTACTTGTATGGTGTGATTTTACTGCAAAGAACGTCTGCAGATACAATTTCAAAATATAAAAATGTTTTCGGGGAACTATGTCTCATGATTACACCATAAATTAAATAAACTACGACATAAATTTCAAAGCTACAGCATAAAGACATAAATGTTAAAGCTGCCATGAGCAATGTAATGTAGGCCTTGAAGACTTGATTTTTTTTTTTTTTTGGCATTTCTCTATAACAAGTTGGATATGTTGAAACTATAAACAAAAGCAGTCAGCAGTAGTCTGCATAAATACACATGACATTTGTCAGAGTCTCTGCCAGTCCTACATATGCACTGACAGGTCCTTTAACAGATATAAATTCAGTATGTTATTTTGCATGTAGACTACAAATGGTTTTACTTCAAACAGGCAACTAAGTGTTTATTCTTGTGTTTCTTTTTGTTGTTGTTATTTCATCCTGTGGTTACATTGGGTTGAGTTTTTCCGTAGTTTCTGGGCTGCACCTGTAATTATGAGGTTTAGTGAAACTGACCAGAGGAAGAGGACATGTTTGTTTTCTGACAGCATCCTCAAAATAGCCTTGAATAAATGTATGACTGGGCTGACACATTCTTCCATGTGGCGGATGTCTCCTGTCCTATCAGAGAGACATCTGACAGCCACACAAAATCACCTGCAAATTATACTATAAAGTACAGACTGAACACCTCTGGAATAAAACCAACCCTGAACAACTGCTTTTATAATTTATGATGGAAGATAAAAGGCCAAACGTCACAATAATAATAGTAGAATAGAAGCTTACTGTACCAGGGATCTTATTGGATTAAAAAAAAATATATAGCAACAAGTATAGTAAGACGGAACACTAGGCTATACAGTTACTTTTCAGTATGACTGAGATGCTACTGTAAACCATCATTATAGACATTATTTTCTCCATTCAACCTGTTTGACTGTGCGTTGAGCCACGGTGCCGCTCAGCCAAGCTCTGCGTCCTCAGGACCGCATAACGACCAGGAAGAGCCCTCTCTAAGTTAACAACAGCATGTAGGCCTAGTTGGACATACATTTGCATATTCATATTTAACCTCTGACACGGGTTTGAGGAAGAAAAAAAGGTCCCCTGTTTATGACACGTTTTTTTTTAATTTTTTTTTAATCACCAACTGTTTGACAACTGTGACACACCTCCACTCGGGATGCGACCTGAGACTGAGATTTGACATTTTCAGCCCTGATGTAGCTTAACCGAGTCACACAAAAGCCCCTTGAATTAATCTGCAATTAAACGCTATTAACAGCATCCGTGTACCTGCTGAGATGCGGGAGCATGTTTTTGTGTCCCACCATCAACGCTCGCATGCTGTTTTTTTACGCTAACTCTACGCTATATTTAAGCAGCGGAAACGCCACGGTGTAAAACGGTGGGACACATATTGAAGAAGAAATGATTTATTTCACTGTTAGTCTGTCAATTAGAAAGCGTAAACGTCCATGCAAGCGCTTTGTCTCAAACTCAGAGCCCGGCAGGAGGATGCGGCTGTAACCGTTGGGATGAAAACATTAGCTTACCTTCAACTGCTATTACGGCCGGTATGGTCCATAATATCCATAGAATATCCATTATTGGTCACTTAAAGGGCCCAGACATTCAAATAAAATACGTCCCGAAAGCCATTGACAGCCAAGGCAGAGAGGGGACAGACGGTCCTTTACCTCCAGTAGAGCGATCCCAGACAGGAGAGAAAACCAACTCAAATCTGAACCAAGTTTGGGCGATACCAAAAAAACCACAGACGGAGGGGAGCACCGAACACCACAGTACCACAGCCACGCATCTCCGTGTCACATCAATTCAACCAGCCTCACACTGGACAGAAAGTATTATTTTAAGAATTTTGTTAAGGTTATAAGGGTTATAACAGTTGCATTATCGATGCAGCCGTGATTCAAGCGGACCCTTTATCCCCTTCAAAGCCACTTCAATTTACCCCGCTGTCAATCACAGGGAGAGGGACAGTCCGCACTGCCTTACCTAGCGATAATTAAGTGTTTTGGGACCATGTAGGGCATTTATAAAAGATGGAGCAACTTATTCTCACTGCCACATCGCTCGGAGGGGAATTACTAGCTATTCTTCTGTCAGACCACGTTCAAAGTGTGTATGTGTGTGTGTGTGTGGGTGGGGGGGTTGGGGTGGGGGGTTCACCATGGAGCTTCTGTGGGTCATTAATGGACTTTTGGCGCTGTAACAGGTGACGAACACTGGAGAATAATCAAAGTAAGTTCAGCATTTTCCTTTCCATTTTATTTCCAGTTATTTTTAGCTTAATTTGTTCCCACTTCATACTTTGCTACTAACATTTCCACCGGTCCCTCTACATAATAGTTATTATTAATAGCCTAGTAGGCTAATAATATCTGGGTGAAATAATAACAATTGTTATGTTCTCTCCAAATTCATTCACAATACAATTGTTGCTATTTTGCTGCTATACCTATATTTTAAATTATTGATTGATTGATTGATTGATTGATTGAATGAATGATTGATTGATTGAGTCCTGCTATAGTAGGCCAATTTGTTTACATTGGTACAATCTTATTCAGGCTAATTTGTTTGTAGCTGAAGCCACACTAGCACCAACATATTATTATATATAAATCAGATACTTGTGCACAATGGGTTAAACAAAGCATACACAAAATATCAATAGCCTATATTCAAAATATTCAATGTTTGATTGATTTTATAGCTTTTTTATATAAATTGTTACCTTTTCTCTCTGTCACAAGTTTTGCAACGATTACGTTTTAGAGCTAGAACCAAGTGTCCTGATCCAAGGTCCTGAACCAATAAACAGCAGAGCATGAAACTGCATTTAGTCTGCGTTTCCCTCAGCTTTCACAAGACTGCAAGACATTATGACAAACTATGGGAACGGGTCATAGCACTCTACTCCTGCTGTTAAATACAGTCCCATATAAAGAAATAGTCTGAAAAGAAGCAGTTACATTATGAATGAATAGTAGGCTATAGTATAACTGTTAAGTTTACAACAAGTTACTTCCAAATTTGTGTTTCCAAGGAATCTGTTCATAATATAAATATACGCTCAAATCTCAAAGTCAGTGTGTATTGGCTCCATAAGTTCTCCTTTGTGCAGTCAACAATGTTATGATGATATGTAAGAGGGCAACATCATACTATTGTGATCAATGCAGTAGGAGGTACTTTTAGAATCTATTCAGAAGTCAGATATGTAAGTTATTCAGCTTGGTGTTGAAGGCAGACATGCACCACATGGAAGGCATCATGTGATTTAAGTGTTGTCAATTATGTAGACCTGAACAGCAGTTATTTTCCAATAACAGAGCCAAAGAAGCAAAGCCCAAGTGAAATGTAACTTCCTCCTGAATTCAAAACTTTCCTTCCTCTGCATGAATCATCATAAAACCATAATCAGTTGATGTGATGTTGGCTCAAGTTCGTCGAACCTTCAAAACATGTCACAATTAATCTTCCTAAATTATTAAACTAGAGCTGTGTCTGCACTAAGGTGAATTTTGCTGGCACGATGGAGTTACTGGCGATCATTTTCCAACGATAAATAAAAATTCTATATGTAAAATAAATATGCATATTAATAATCATAACACATTCATCTTTTATGAGTTTTCTGCTATTGTAATGGGATTACTCTCTTTCCTCAAGTTGACAGTGTTATTTGGCCTAAAATGACATCTGAATTTATGGTGCGACTTGCCAGCCTTCGTCATATTTTTGAAATTTCCTGAGAGGAGCATAAAACCTATTTCCTGTGCCAGAAGCTGGTTGTAAAAATTCCAGTATCTTTATACAAGTTGGGTAAAGAATAAAACACAGACTGGTTTTTATATGGCACGACAACAGGCATGGAGACAGATGCCATAGGGATACACTGTAACAGCAACAGGAATTGCAAATATGACAAAATATTGCTCCTTTGTTTTAAATATAAAGAGACGAGATAGACGGAAAGATACCCAGAAAGAAAATATGATTTTAAAAAGTAAGTAATCCAATAGAGACAAACAATATCAAAGTGCCTTTTGTACAAAAAAGTGACATTGAAAGACAGAAAAAAAACTTTGCTTTGCAGATGTGCTCATGAGGATTACCATGAGTAACATACAGTACGTAGAGGGGGTTGCCTCATATAAAGCTGCCTGAGAAACAAGATAGAATAAATTATTTGTCATCGAACATTTCTTCCCTAATACGTGCTGCACCACTGTGGCCATGCAGCGGCACTCTCATGGGTTAAATGAGCCAGGCTGATTTATTTGCCTCCACTGAGTTTGACTGTATTGATTCCAGGTCACTTGACTGGCTGACTTCAGATCATGTTCAGGTGACTACAACACAGATGGAACAAAACGGCAAGGCACTGAGAAGGCAGCTTTAGCTCATTATAATGAGTTCCATACAAGCTCAATATTGACTAAAGCCAGAAGAGAAGTGAAAGATGTTGAAAAAAATGATATTAATACTCCTCTAATATTGCCCACAGAGATCTTTCTGTCACGCTATGTTATAATGGCTGCATAGTAATAAAACATATGTAATGCAAAGCAGAGATGTCTGAATGTGGCATCAATCTTCTCATGCTCTTCAGCGACTCTTGGTTCCAAGAAAAGCACAGCACACACAGTACTGTCGCTGTGACGTTCCCTTACACAGCACAATCTACACAACACAGCTTTAGAGTAATGCTAGCTGCAGCAGTTCCCCGTAAACACAAGACATAGCTCATAATACATGCGGCAAATTACTTGTTAAATTACTCCCTAATAATGCACACAAGGTGTACCAAGGAGAAATTGATTTTAGCTCAGACATGCTTGAGAAACTACAGCATGCAGCTCAGTAGTATAATCACTGAATTCATGAAGTGAGGGCATTCTACTGGCCAGCTACATGCTGGGAAGAAAAGCTGCATAACAGCAGCAATGCCGAGCTATTTGTTTGCTCGGAATTATTTTAACAAGTTAGCATGCTTAAAAATGCCATATCATCATTTTTTAGTTTCATGGTTCAAATTAATCTGAATTTTATTTATGTCGATGTGAATGTGAGACATAGTTTAGTTTAATAGTTGCACATAATACGGAATTTTCAGCGTTAATTCAACATCATAACTATAATTAATTCATCCTTATATAAACATGTGTATTATTATTCAGATTTTCTTCAAATTCATCTCAAAATAGATGTATTTTATTTTGCTTGCTATCTTTTTGGATGCATTTTTTATGCAGGCACATAAACCAATAAAAAGAAATTTCGCTATGGCGGTGTAATACATTTTTATTTATTTTAATTTACTTTTAGTAATGATAATCAAACACACGCCTTGTATGAATGGCTCAAATTTGATAGAGCTCATCAAAACTGCAAGTATTATCAACAGTATGCCTTTGATGACATAGATTTTATTACTGTTATTATTATTACAAATATATAATTAACACAGATTCCAGTTTGGCTCTTTGTTTGTTTTATAAATACCAAAAAATAATTCCCATTATTTTAGCAGTTTTTAATTTTTTTGTGTTTTGGCAATGTCTACATTACTGTGATATATCATATTTTTATTTATTTATTTTAATAATTGTTAAATTGACAATGAAAATAAATGGAATGTATGAACATACACTTATATTGATAAAGAATACCTTTATCATTATATTAATGTGAATATTTGTATAAAAGATGTGATAAGTGATGGATGGGAAGCTGTTTGGACAAAAACCTTTAGACATTCACTATACAGGGATTTAATATTTGATGCCTAGACCTCAACTAGGCAAAGCAAATCATTTGTACCTTATTTTTTAAAGAATGAATGTTAATATTTTGAAAAAAAATCATAATGTAGCAAAAGTCAGTGATGTACAGCACCTCCTATAAAACAAAAAAAATAATATGAAAATGAAATATTTTGCTTAGCAGGGGTGGATTTCCTTTCCAAAGCTGTGTAATGTGTCGTTGCATCAACAGTGCCACCCAGAGTCTGAAGGATGAACAATCGTAGTTAATTCATTCTCACATGAACGTTTTCAACAAAGATTATTCAGAGCAGTTCTTTGCCTGAATGTAGCTCAGGGTCACCCGTTTTTATTAACAGTCAGTTCCAAGTGCAGATTTTCTTTATACTTGCAGGCAATATTAGTTTGGTATCTTGCAAATTGAAAATAATCAGTGCGAAATTAGTTTTAGGAATTTCATCTTTTAAAGAATGGTTGAATGCTTTGGCCAAACTAATTTGTTTTTTCGTCAAATAAAAAGTTAGAAATGCATTTTCATAAAGAGTTATTAAATTCTGATTAACCTTGGAAGAAGAATTGTATTTTTTCAATTCTTACTAAGATGATTAGTTGCACAGAAGATATTCCTTAGAAAAGTCGTATTTAAATTAATATTAATGATTTACCTGCAGTGTCATATGCGACATTAGTATTTATTTTTTTCCTGTTACTTATTATCTATTGGTAGCTATTCACCTAAACGAACTTCAGCTCAAAAAAAAAAAAAAAATTCTGAACACTGAGCTCCATTATCTTTTAAAGACATGTCATTATTGGTCAAGTGGGATGAGACCAAATTGATGAGGGTTAGAGGGAGTTCCTGCAGTTCATAAGCTATTACTTATCCTCTGGAATATTTAGTTGGAACTTAAACCCATTCAAAACGACCACACTGGGCTGGAATCAATTTCACCTTGAGCCATGGAGGGCTTACGGTGAAGTATTGTACTCGGTCGGCATCGGCAGCTGGATAAAGAGCAGGGGAATAAAACGACCTGCTCTCCATAAAAGTTGGTGTGTGCTCCCTGACCCTGAGCTGAGAAGGAGCTATGGAGCCCTCTAATCTAGAGAGACCTTTAGCACATGGATTAACCTTAGCTCAGACCAGAGGAGAGCTGGCTGATTGAACCCTGACAAGCACAGGGACCAAACCTCGGTGGATTATCCATTATTATTATTTTTTAATTTATTTGTTTGTTTGTTTGCCTTAGATAAGGCAAACCTTGTCCCTTCCTGCCACTTTCTATTCTGAAGACACAAAAGGCATTCTTGGTTATTTCAATTTCTTGAATAGAGCTGAAAAAAAAAGATGGGCTCACTGCTTATCTTTCATGAAAAGTCCCCCCCCCCCCCCACTGCACTCCAACCATCCTCCACCACCACCACCTTCCCAGCGTATTGGTTTACTCCTGCCAAAAATTTAATTCAATCCCACTAAGTTGCTCCAGCTTTAATTAAATAGACCAAAAGCCTTGGCAGGATTTCATTTACTTTCTTGTTAAGTGAACTTTACAGAACTTCCACTAGTGTACTGCTGAGACCCGAGAGGAGACACAGGCGCTCTGGGCTCCTTCCGTTTCACTTCATTAGAATTAATTGATACAATTTTCACAAACTTCACGGACAAATGAGTTGAGGTGAGGGCTGGGATCGACATCTTCTCTAGTTGATGGTGATCTACGGGCTTTCCAGAAACGTGTTTAAACAGTGCATGCCTGTCGGGGGGCAGACAACACTTTTTACCATCATAATAAATCCAAGCAGTATCGCCATAAACCATCGGCCCAGTAAAACGTGATTCAGCTGACAGTCATGATGAAATGAATGCCTTGATAAAATGGCAGTCATCAATCATGACTTTGGTTTTGGATGCTAACATCCCGTCTAAGCTCTCTACTAATTGATATGAACCGTTCACATAAATCAGCAGCCATGTGTCGATGCAGCGCGCTGTTGTCGCTGTGGTTTGTATTTCAGAACCACAGATAAATTTTCCCATAACACATACTGAGCAGTCGTCTACATGTGTTAATCTCATTCTCCCACAATGTGGATAGTTTTGTCATGTTCTAACAGGACTAGACTAGAATATGGTTTTGAACTGTTCAGATTGATCTCTCTCATAAATGCTGAGTGACACCCACTCCCATCCTCGCTGGCTGAGAATCTGCACTGCTCCAGGGATCACTCCCAAACACTTGAGTTGTGGTCTCAGATAAGCACAAAGTTCAAACACTGTGTGAAATGATCCTCGGCCTGTGTTGAACTGTAGAAGCAGCTTTAGATTCACAAAGATCTAGGCAGACAGATAAACTGTGAACTATTTAATTGGCACCAAAAACTACCACTGCATTGTCTGAGAAAGACTTTAGGGAGGGAGATGAATAAATCTCCCTGCTGCTCGTATCATGACTGGTTTCCTTTGTACACCACAGTATCTACGCTATACTCTTACTCTTACTTGCTCCAAGTGTCTGAGAGTTTTATTCTTTTGGGTTCCGTCGGGCAAGAAAGAGAACAATTACCTTATTTTGTTTTTATTCATCACTCCTTTTGGTACTTTTTTTCCCTATGATTTGACATATCAACAAAAACAATGTTCCCTGTTAAAATATGCTGTCAATAATAGAACAGAAATTTCAAGTATTTAACAATTTTTCTGTCAATCAACATAAATACACTTGGCAAATTTAATCATTTGTTTCATTGTTATTCAAATAATTACTGTTCGCAGACTCACAATTTTCATTTGTCCTCCTATTTAAAAAAAAAAAAAAAAAGATAGGCTATTATTTCTCTTAATAATTTATTTAATCATTTTAGTTTTCGTGTTTTTTCTGTAGCTCTTAGTGCTTGTTATGGGAATGTGTCTTGTAGATTAGATAGCGAATTGATAACTTGAGTTAAAGGGATAGTTCACCCAAAATTCAAATATCTACTCCCCCTCATGTCGACTAAGGGCTGGGAGAATTTTCAGAGTCCTCCGTGCCTTCTCTGAGTTACAGGGGGTCCGTGCAGCAGTATTTGTCCATATAATGGTTGTGAATGGGCCTCACTTTTCTTCGTAACAAAAAGACACACCAAAAAACATCCAAATACCTCCATGCTGCTCGTCTGTAATGTCCCTCTTGTATTGAAGCCCCGACATGAGAAATTGTTCCAAAAAAATTAAATAAGTCTATATTTTAAGCTTGTTTGTAGCGGAAGCTCCCAGTGTCTCGGTTCATTGCTCCAACAATTTCTCATGTTGGGGCTTCAATACAAGAGGGACATTACAGACGAGCAGTATGGAGGTATTTTGCTGTTTTTTGGTGTGTCTTTTTGGACGAAGAAAAGTGAGCTCCGTTCTCAACCATTATATGGACAAATACTGCTGCGCGGAGCCCCGCTGTAACTCCGAGAAGGCACGGAGGACTCCGAAACTTCTCCCAGACCTTAGTCCACATGAGGGTGAGTAGATAATGAGAGAAATTTGAATTTTGGGTGAACTATCCCTTTAATAACCATCAGTCACAATCCAGATCAATGAATTATCTTTTATTAAACATATCTCATCTCATGTTGGTGCCATAAGTACAACTGTGTGCTTTTGGAACAAGTGTCTAAAAGTTACCAAGCCGACCTTATCTCTTATACAGAAAATGTACACAAATGTTGCATTGATCCGAAATGTTGTAAATAAATCCCTTTACTTTTAAGGAATTCCACAACACTGTTGATGATGCTCCTCCTCATCTATCTCCTTCTTCTCCCCTCTCCATCTAGCCTGCCGGCCATCGCAGAGCAACAGATGGAGGTGCACAACAGGATATTACCACTAAGAGGATTCCTCTTTCCTTGCCTGTCACTCTGGACTTTTTTTTGCGGAGACAGAGTCTTTCATCATGACCCAGCTCGACTGGCTTACTGGAACTGGTGTCGAGTTTGTCGGTTAAGCCCTCTGAAACCCGCCACTACTCATGTTGACCTGCTTGGCAAACAGAAATCCCCAGTCGGGTCTGCTGTGAATAACATTAAAATAAGTAACCAGGTGGGATTAGAAAGTACTCATAGCATCTTGAGTCCCTGAACTCTAACCTTTCGCTCAGAACTCTGAGGTATGTGCCAGCTCTCTCTCACTCTGTGTGTGTGTGTGTGTGTGTGTGTGTGAATGGCCCAGTGTCAAGTTTACTCACCTGTAGTACTAGAGTGACACTGTCACAGGAGGAGGTGTGAGCTTCCCATCAGCAGGTAGCTGCATGGATTTGATTTGCAGGCATTAGATGATGATGATGTTTTGAAAACGCAAATTCAGATAGACATGTTGAAATGTGATCGGTGCTGATGCATTCTGTTAGCATCACAACATACATACAACACTTCCGGGCTCATATCTGGTGATGAGAGGTGGGATGTTTGAGGAAGCATCTGAATGTATGTGGTGCATAATTAATTAAAATGTAGTTTGCAGCTGCTCTGTGTTGCGCTTTGTGCATACGTTTCCTGAAGAGTTATTATTTTCTAACTGTAAAGCTTTTACTGGATGGAATTCTTTTTTTTTTATGTGTCAAAGATCTTGGTGACAGTCTGTGAAAGCATTCAGGCACTTCAATTGTACACAGGATTTTCATTTTTACAGCCTCCTGAAGGCGTCCTCCGACCTTGGAAATACGAGATTGCACAGAAAGGAAAAGGTATTCAGGGCTGCAACTTTATTGTGCCAACGCAGTTTCAGAGAGCTGCCTCCTTCCTCAGGCGCACTAAGCATGCCGACCCCTCCACTCCACACAGCCTCCCCCCTCCCCTCACCCCTCACCCCTCCACACAAACACAAGTGGAAGTGTTTGTATGATAACACTGGGCTACAGTGTACAAAGGAATAGTGAGTCTGGTTCATTGATGTTTTGTGCGCACAGAAACTGTTCCCCACAATGCTTTGGCACAGCATAAGAAATGTTATTGAAAGGCCCGAGTCACCGTCCTTCGTGCTTTTTACTCTCCGTGCAGTCTTTTACATGCTACTGTGTACTATGACTGCATTGTGGTGATAGTGTTTTAAGCCTTTGTTTCATCCACACACCTTTCAGCTTGGTCTGTACAGCAGTGTGGGTCTAGGAAATGCATTTTGTTTCCTTTATGATGTGTTTTTTTTTTTAATAATCTCTTTTAAATTGCACAGAGTTTTTCAGTTGCACTGATTTTCTATTGAGTTTGGTGAATGTTATTTTGAGTAGACCCTCTGTGGGTGAGTGTACTACTCACACATATTTGCATCAGTATTTCTCAAGTCATGTTACTTGAGCGATTTTACAAAAGAACCAACTTTCAAAGGTACAAACTACTGCAAAGGTATTTCACACGTGCACAGTTCAATAGAGATCTAATAAAAATCCTGCAGTCGTTTAATGACTTCATGGGATCTGGGTGTAGATACCTTTGCTGTGCGAAAGCATAAAAATGGTTAATTTAACTTGGTTGCTGCTCTGAGGGATATTACCTCTTTATTGTATTTCCTTTGTATTTAACCTCAACCCCTGAGAGGAAGGAGGGAGAGGAATTGGAGATCTCCAGAGGGATTCAATTATATTTTCTCCCGTGTTCACAGAAATATAATGACTTTGCAAAAAAAAAAAAGCCCTTTTTTGCTCTCTGTGGTTTTTTTTTCAGATTTCAGATTGTATCTCAATAGACTCAGGAAAATAAGTTAATATTCCTTTAGGATCCTTTATCTGACCTCTACATTTGTTATCCAGTGACCATCTCACAATTTTACCCTAATTATCAGTATGGCAGACAAGAACTACTTATATGTGGCACAAGCTCAGCACTTACACTAAATCAAACCCTTTAATTAAAAGCCACTTCAGAAACAGCTGGTTAAGATTCACAGATGCACGTTTTCTCTGCAAATCACAGATCTTGTGGAATTCAGCCATGAAGCTTCACCATGAGCAGACGTTGTAACTTTTCTGAGTCCTGTAGCTTCTGGCTTGAATTTTTTCTCTGCAGCCGGCTTCCACCAATCTGTCACCACCAACTAGAGTTTGTCTGGACGCTTAAATATCTTCAGGTGATATTCAGCTGACAGGATGACGATGGGGATGACAAAACAAGTGTGTAACCTGGTTATAAAGCAGCCAAACAGTGATCAGACAGGCACACAGGATCCTTAATGATCCAACAAACATCCTGTCACAATATCAACTCCTTCCTTCGGGAAGACGTTTCAGGGCCAGTAAAGTAAGATTTTCGTTCATTCCTACCTCCATAACACTTCTTAACAAAAAACCGGCCCTGCCTCCTCCATAGTAGAGTAGAAGCAGGTGTTACGGACGTTTGAGTCTTATTCTTATTTTTGACTTTATTTTAATTTTCTTTTTTCTATTATTTGAATCTAAATAATGGTGGTTGTCTATGTGCTCCTCGCGCACCATACTATCTGCGGCTCTCTGGTTGTTGCATAGTTGTATGTGTACACCATGGGTAATATGTTCTGTGTAATATGCTCTGTGTGTATATGGACATGTATGTGTACACCATGTTTAATTATGCTCTCTGCGTGTATGTGGATGTGTGCGTACTATGTGTACATGTGAATGTGCAGGTGTATGAGTACCATGTGCTCGCTATATGCATGTGTGGTCTTAGATGCAGCTGTGTCAGCACTTGTGCCCAAGACAAGTTTCCTGTCAAGGACTAATAAAGTATATCTTATCTTATCTTATCTTATCAAACAGCATGAAAAGATAACATGCAAGCTGACTTCGCTGTACTCAAAGATTTCTAATTCTACAGGAAATGTGACATTTGCCTGATTTAACAAGCAAGTGCGTGCCTATTAGAAATGTCCTTGGGCTGAACATTGCCCTTTGACTGGCAGTTCAAAGAGTTACGTGTGTTTACAGTACCATATATGTGCGAGTGTGCAGGGGTGGGGGTGTTGTCCTGTGTGTTTGGGGCCATGCATGAACATATATCTGTCAGCGTGCATGCAAGTGTCCAAATGCCAGTGCATGTAAATGTCTGTGTGTGTGAGTGGAGAGGAAACAGAGGGAGCTAAAACTGCACAGAGGAGAGTGAGGAAATAGAGCAGAAGAAAACGGGCCTGACATAAAGAAATCCTGGATAATTCTGCCCTAAGATGTGTGAGGGCTGCAAAGAACAGAGCGGAGCATCCAGAGGTCGTTCCCATGGCAACCTTTGCCCAGGGAGATCACTGACCCCCCCCCCGCCCTGTAGTGCAAGCGGAGCACAGATTGTAGGTCACATATGGCACCAGCGATCCAATCAGGCCTAATCTGGCTTGACTTGTGGGTCATAAATTATACTGGAAAGCTGGTTTACACTGTGGCTTATCTCGTCGGCGGGCTAACCTATATGATAATGGTCGTGTTTATAGTAACATGATGAACTGACCCATTAAATGTATATGTCAACAAATTTATGTTGTGTCTATTGGCACAGAGCAACACTAGCTGCCGAGTGAATGATATCCTGCTGAGTGTAAAGCCGCCATGAGGACGTGTAGAGGTATCACGTACAGTATATGTTCTAGTTAGAAATATCACTCATCTCATTTATTTTAATTATGTCATCTAAATGTTTCATGTTAAATCTAAATTTTCTCCTCAATTATTCAATCTATTAAACATTTGCTATATTTGGAATATAACAAATATATAATTTCACTAATGAGAGAAACTTCTCCCGATCCACATTGCAGTAAAAATAAAGTTCATAAATATTTTTTATGATTCAATTTTATTTATATGGCAGAAAATCATAATATAAGTTCAATGTAAGTTTTACCTTTATCAATCACCTTAATTTTATGTTATACAGTAGTAGTTAATTATTAAAGAAAAAAAAAAGTTACAAAATGACAAATTATTGCCTCAATAATTTGAAATACTTAACAGATCTTCATTGTTCTCCTCTTATTAAATCATATCATGAAGTATATATTTTCTTAAGATTGGCTACCTTATAATTTGAAGTCCTATACTGTAGATCCACCTGTTGTATTTGAAAAAAAAAAGTGAATAGCAACTATTATTTTGTTTTCAAGTATTTTACAAATCAAGATTTTTAAAACCCAGAATATACAGTGTAAATATACAAATTATCATGAAGCATTTCCATGAAAGAAATGTTTGTGTGTTGCATGACAAAGAAGTATGTTGCCAAAAACATATATTCATAGACATTGAAATGCACAGTATCCTCTGTATTAATATGACTAATGTTTGGGTTAGTTAGCCTATATTTCTGGCAGATTTTAAACCTCTACTTATAATTATAAAAACGAATAATAACAAAAAAGAAATCAGAAATATCTGGGATTTGGTAAGGTAAAGCAGTGTACTGCAAAAGTACAAACCAACTTCGCATTATGAAAATGTATTTAACTTTATAGCAAACAGGGGTTTGCGGATGCATTATCTTCTGTCAAACTTTTAAACCCATCGTCAGTTCAAACTCATGTCTATGAGCAATTCTTATAAAATTAGGAAAAGTCCCAAAGTACGAAGCTAAAACAAAGTGAAGTATGTTTAGTGAGCTGTTAAAGAGGCCGCTGGGTCTTCAAGAGCCCAAACACAACACTAAGAGTAAAGGAGGCCCAAATGTACCAGATACAGACTGTTCCTGCTCTGTGTGTTTTATCTGGCCACTAAGTGAAAGAGAACTTTGATATTTCAAAATGTACCTCTGTTCGTGCTGAACATCTTTGTACAGAGATGTAACTTGATAAATCCAACCTCACACAAAGTCACCAGTGCGAGAAACTCTGGGAAGCACTCTATCCAGGATGTGAGCTACAGAAGCCTGCGGCCATGCAGCAAAAACACAGATATGATTTGAATGATTTATACGCTATGTTTCTAGAGTATTGGGATAGTGCGGATAGCCAGCCTCAGAGGGGTCTTATAGTTTTATGTGCCTTTGGTAAAGGGTTTCCAGATACATTCTCATACAGCAATGCGGGAGCTTAATACAAACTCTCATTTTCTGTGGTTCAGAGAGCTGTTAAATCGTATTTTAGGTCAAGTCAGCTTCATGGTCTGGATCATCTAAATTCTTAACACTCACTTATGCATTAATAAAATTTGATTTGTATATGGGAAGACATTAATTTTCTGCAGACATAGCTGCAGAGGGTTTCTTCACTTGCTTGTGGTTCTGAGAAACGCTCATGATTCAGCTTGGTGTAGCCCTAAAGACTGCTGCACGCTGATAAAACACTGAATCTAATCTGGACATAATGAACACAATGCTGAAGGAAATGGAAAAGCTTTGCTGCGGAATATAAATGTTTCATCCGTGTGAATTTGAAATAATAAAGAATTGGTTGTGGAGGACAGGAATTACTGTGGTAGCCGACATTTGAATGCATATTTTCTGTTCAAATTGTAGATGATATTTTATTTCCCTGGTATTTGTCAGGTGGTGTGGCTAAACAAGGAAACACACTGTGGACAAGTTCAGGCTCAAACTGATCTCTGACTGCCTCTCCCTGCTCCATCACTGCCCGGTGGTTGGCAATTTCATGAGTGAGCTGGTAATAATCACGGGTGACTGCATTCTCACCTTCTTTTTTTTCTTTTTTTTGTTGAGATCTATAAGAGGTGGCGCAGCTACACTTGTGAGACCTTCGGTGGCCATATGGGAATGCTTGAGGTCTGAAGTCAGAGCAATCTTTACATCTGCTTCTCGTTACTTTATCTGCTTTTTATATGCTTCCAAGTTTAGGAAATAGCAGATTACATATTACAGAATTGCGGCAATTATTAAAGAAAAAAATAACAACTTATTTTTGCAGCAGTATTTGCACATTGTTGATTATTGACGTTTGTTGAATCTCATGGGGACATGTTGGAAGCAAATAAGCACTGAAATGGGGAGGCCATATCTGCAAATATAATCTTACCTTACACATCTTGAAATATTCAAGAAAAGTAGGTGCAGGTGTTAAAAAAATTATTCAGTGTCTGCAGTTTGCAAAGAAACATTCCTTCACTTGCATATTTTCTCTCCTGGAGGCAAAATATTCCATATTCCATAAGCAACAGAAAACATATTGCGGTAAAAATTTGCATGACTTAATTAATACAGGTATGGTATATTCTGAGAGTAATTCCACACACTGAGTGGCTTATTAGTGCATGCAGCTCCTCTGGGAATTAAATAGATCATTTTCGGAGTGGATGCCTGTACCGCAGCATGCGTGGCCAAAGATATACAGTGCAGTAACTTTGATACAACTATCCTCACTGGTGTTCACATCTGCCTGCATGAGAATAACTGAGCCTATAAAAACAAGGAAAGGAACTGCTCTATCTCACTGTCTTTATTCTTGGCAGATACACTTAAATTTATTAAAATATAATTAAATAACTATGAGTGGTCACTATCAGATGTACTGTAAACACATGCCAAATAGTCTCCTAGTGTCTTTCAAATTTAGAACACAGCTGTTGTAAGTTATAAAGTTATATATAATCTGAATATATATATATATATATATATATATATATATATATATATATATATATATATATATATATATATATATATATATATATATATATATATATATATATATAAAGTTAATAATGTAATAGAAATATAAATGAATGAATGAAAATGTAATAATGTAATAAAGTTATTGGTCATAAGGAATTAATAGCAAACCTATCCAGGCACAGTGTGGTGATAAATAAAATTGTAATAATTTTTCTGCAGCAGACCGTTTCATTAACACTTATCTAAGAATTTGATCTATAATATTATTGGGCTTTTTCAATGAGCTCTTCAAATATGATATATAACATTTATAAACACCGTTTGTCATTTAAAAATGTACATTTCAATCATAATCATTATTCTTTAAATTCAAAGTAGCGATTACCAGATCATGGCTTACATAACACTGATTTGTCTGTGGTGCACAGTGCCTGGCACGATGTATAAATTTAACTTAATTGTTCTGTTTCAGAATGAATTATATTTTGAGTCAGAGTTAAAAGCTGATATTCATAATGCGGCATACCCAGGAGCCATCAGGTTCAGTCTTAGCACGTCAGTCTAGACAGTTTCTAACTCTCATGTTGCCCTTCTGAACTCTGCGGCTGTATCTTTAAAATGTCTTCAAGGTTCACCGAGCTTGATGGAACTTTCTGGTACAGTCAAGTGCACACAGCGTGAGTGATCAGGCTTCTTCTTGTTACTGAATCATGCAATGTTCAACCTCTCAGACTGCTTGTTTTAGGACGGGAGTCCTCCCCGTCTGAATGCAAGGAAGAAAGGTAACGACGGCAAGGAAGAGGAAAAAGGTGACAAGAGCAGAACTCTGACGCTAATGCAATCTGAAATGGCCTGTAATGCCCCATTTCTAAATTGGAAAAATTGACCTTCCTCGGAGAGGTGACACAAGCCTGCACTCGGAGACGTTTCAGGGGCTAAGTGGAGGTTTTGGAGCAAGCTGCAGCAGAGCCTGGAGGCCAAGCAAATATTTTATGAGTAATTTAATATCTAGAACATGAGAGCGCGCTCCACTCAGGATGCTGGCCCGGATATAGACAGTGATCTGGGAGGAAGGAGGGAGAGACAGGCAAAAGGGCACACCAATGAGTAGTTAATGCTGTGCATCAACTTTCCTCCAAGGCTGATCAAGGGATAAAGCACTATACCACCACCTTCTTTCACTCTGCCCCTCTGCACTAACACTTCTGCAAAACCCCTGTCCACAGGGGAATTCTACCGTTAGTTTATATGGGGGGAAAAGTCAGTACCATTATCACCAGTGCTTCACAATCTAAAATAAAACACTAGTTTGCATTATGCACCACTATTGTGTTGTTAATATTCAGTCCTGTTTGTATGTTTTGACATTTATTGAAACAATTCAAATGTTAATTTACTATCACAGCTACAAGGGAATACACCAAAGACACATAGCTGTGCATCGATACGATACGATGCGGTAAGTACTGTACGGTACGGTGCAGTACAATACCATATGAATTACTTTATTATCCCCAGGGGAAATTCATTTGTCTGGCAGCTCATCTGCCGTTTGGTAGATGGCTAGCTGGCAGCACTGCTAGCTAGCCAGTTAGCATTTGGCAATTATTTTTCTTCTATTAAATGCAGCTTCAACAAAATCTATGGCTTCATTAATAAGACTGATGACAGTGACTCCATTGCTGGAACTGGCCCAACTAAAAGGAATACAGTCGTTATCATTGTTATGTAATTAGGATATACACCTACAGTATGCTAGTTTAACTGCTGAAGTTTATAGACAAGATTGAATCTGTACAGGGATTCTTTTTTTTAATTATTTGTTTTTACATCCAGACACATTTAAAAATTGACTTCATATACAAGCAAATATGCACTTAAAGGGACAACAAGGAGTTTCTATTTGGTTATAAACAAGTCTCACGTTATTGTGGATGAATCTACGCTACCCACACTTGTTAATGGGCCCATTTTAGATAAATATATCGTTTTGTCTCTATCGTTATTTTGTTATTATTAGTGGTGGCGGACCAGTGTTTCTTTACTTTCGGTTTTGTGGCGAGTCATGAGGATAACGCTGCTGAATCGCCGTTTATGGTGGGAACTACGACGGTATGTGATCGTCTTCCAACCTCTGACTTTAATTCTTGATGAATGAAAACATGAGTCTGTCTTGCGCCGGTCAAAGAATTTCACGGTGCGGAGGCTCATAAATGTAGTGTGAAAACACTTCGCTTTTCCAAAACTCCTCGTTGTCCCTTTAAGATATCTATGTTGCAAGGCCCAGTAGGCCGTACTTTCATGCAATGCCATGCCTAGACTTGGGCTAAACCTTCTTCTACTTTAAGACTTTGCAAAAACTTCACTGTTTACAGTTATCTGGATGTCAGAATACATTATATGTGAGTAGTAGAGGTTAAAATAGTTCAGCCTTCCAGCCTCTAACTTGTAGGTTTTACAGCATTAAATTTGCAAAGGCTTTTACAATGCCTAAAGATCATTTTGTGGATGCTTTAAACATTTATACGAAGGTCAATGACATGCTTCCGTTTGTGGGTGCTACTGTATAAAAACTAGTAGCCTAACGTTCATGGCATGAGGGCCGGGGTAGAGTTGGAGAGACGGCTCTGCTGGGTCTGGTGTAGTATCTCCTTTTGAAGAGAAACCGTGATGGGAGGGCAAGGTAAGTTTAGGAGGTTCACACGCTGATTACAGTCAAATGGGATAAAAACCAGGGGCATCATCTGTTTCTGCTGGCACACGTACTGTAGTCAAACTCATGCATTATTGAAAGTAACAGAGCTCCCAGGACACAGCAACGGAACATGTTGATGCCTTGTTGAGAACAGAGATGTGTGCTGCCAAACAGGCCGTGTGTGACACAATGGTGAGCCCAGATGAAATAGAGAATCTAGACCATAGATTTTATATTAATGCTTCAGCTACAAAAGCTGAGCTCCTTGCTCAAGAGTTTTTTTTTTTTTTGATGTTTTCTCCATCTACCATATATTGTTTTTTAAAAAGATTTTACTATTTCTTTTAAGTGCAAACACAGAATAAACTGTGTGTTGCTGACATTTTTCTTTTTTTTCCTTGCTGGAAGTGTAGTTCTCCAGTACTTTTTCCTTTTTTTATTTTGAAGGCTGTGCTGTGTAATATGAATTATGAAACAAGTTTTTCTTCAGTCGTGTTTCCAATTCAATACTAATATCAATGACCTGAATCAACAAGAGCAAAATCTTAGCTAATAGATATATGTGTATCTGCTCTAACGTAAGCTGCATACGTCAACAAGCCCATAAACTATGTCATGCACTGGCATGAGTCACCTTGCATTATTTCCAATGGCAGGTTCATTGTGTTCATATTATGCTTTGTTCCTCAGTGCGTCACACAGACATAAAAACATCTCACAGTCTCAAGGCTAAGAATTAGCATTCTTGCATCAGCAGCAACAACTTGGATAAGATCCATTAAACTGTATTGTTTTCTTCCTGTAACAAATTCTGGTGGAATTTCGGCAAAGCAGTCTTTAAATTTGTATGACTGAAGTCACCAGTGGCAATGAAAGATTAACCGAGGTGCTCTGTGTGATGATCACTGATGCTGCTGCATGGCTCTTGCAAATTAGACTGCCACAGTATCAGCAGTGGTGAAGCCCCTTCATGTTACTTTAGTTTAAATGTTTGAACCCCAACAGCAGAGATCCGTCTAGACATAACAATAAAAAGCAATTCAGTCCAACTGAATGGTCTTTGCCTAAAATCATCTTCATGTCATTCATGTTACAGTTCTTTATTCTTTATTCTAGGTTACGTGAGGAGAAGTTCCATCCTGTGACCATTAGGATGAGTTTAGAGTAACAAATTGTTATTTTCTACCCTTGGTTTGGTTTGGGGAAGTTTACATCCTATGTCTATAAGGATGAATTACACTATGCCAATCTGTCTCTACACTAGGACATGTTGCATTAATTAACAATTGTTTCAGGGTGTTTTGCAGGCATCTCCCCCATTAACCCCCTTAGGCCTGCAGGATATAAACTTCCAAATTTAGCATATTCAAGGTGTCATTATTTTTGCAACTGTTTGACATGTCAGTGGTAGAAATCTGTGGGGTTTTCCCCCTCCTTATAGAGAATCAACATGACAAGCCCCTGTTCATCTGTGAGAGTCAGACTTCAATCCACAGTAACATGGCTTGCCTTGCCTGTATAGCTAAACTAAATGGGAGCAGACATAAATGCCCATACTTCCCCAAAGAACGAGCATAACTCATGAACAGATAAAGATAAAAATAAAAAAATATTTTTTTTAATGAATCTATATGTAACATTTACAAAGTTAGGAAACATTGGCCCTAAAAAGGGTTAATATGCGTTTAAAAGTTAACAGTTCTGTTCAACCAGTTTTTAGCATTAGCATGATGTTTTAGCCAATAGATGCAAAAAAAAAAGCAGCTCTAAGGTTACTACTTTAGTTATGCATTGCATTACATGTATAGATTGCTTTAAAGTTTACCAGTAAATTAATTAAACCAGGCTTGTAAATGGCTGGTTTTATTTTGATTTAATGTTGATGGCCCTATTATCAAGTTAGTCTTATTTTTATTACATTTTTTGTAAACTGAAATTTGTCTTTGTCTGCATATAATAAAATATTCAAATACATCCAGTCTAATAGAATAGAAAAGAATAGAATAGAATAAAAGATAATCATATAATCATGGTGGCATAAATAAGAAATGATTTACATTACTTTTTGTCGAGTGAGCATCATGGACTCTGTTGAACGAGCTCTATTGTCACCGAGATTAGAGCTCTTCTGTCTTCACTAAGTGGCACCTCAGTCGCTGACTCTCCACCAATGATGTCTTTTTCTTCCTCAGGACGACGCCGTGAAGCTGCTGACATTAGAATCGATCCCTGTCAACACGCTGCCATTGTTGATACCACGAGAGACATTGACAACTGTGGCTGGTGTGAAGACAAGGACACACGTCTCTGGTGAGAGAAGACAGGAGGTGAGGAAGGTGTAAGAGAATTTGCAGGTCTTTGTGCATTTACCAGTCACACTCAGGAGCTTCCTGCTGTGACTTCAGGGAGACGGTGGGTTTACAGTATGAGTTCATAAGAGTTTCAAGAGTTTGGGTAGTATTCCTTTATCTTTGCAAATCTGCTGTTGAAATAGAAGTTTAACACCTTTACAATTACACTTTGTTTAAAAGGGGCATAATGAAAGAATTATCTCATATTCACCATTAAAATTATTCAGTTACAGAGAGAAAAATCATTTGTCATAAAGATGCTATTTTTATATTTGACATTTTGTCTTGATTCCACGGGGTATAGAACATGGTTTGTCTTCACATGGATGAAATATAGTTAGTTGATTATGTAACACTTTACTTGAATAGGTATTCATAAGATTGACATAAAACTGTCATAACCATGACATAACAGCTGTCATAAACATCAATGAATACTTATGACAGCTGTCGTTAAGTGTCATTCGGTAAGTTATGTCACTTTTAATGTCAAGTTGACATTGTTTGAGATGTTTTTGTTCTGACAACTTGACATAAAGACAATTTAAACTGTC
Source organism: Trachurus trachurus (assembly GCF_905171665.1). NCBI lineage: Eukaryota > Metazoa > Chordata > Actinopteri > Carangiformes > Carangidae > Trachurus > Trachurus trachurus. The sequence continues at coordinate 35,993,191 of NC_139896.1, forward strand.
ATAGCAGACCTAATTGCCAAACTTTAAAAGATTATGTCAAGTTCTCATAACTAGGACATCTCAAACAATGTCAACTTTGCATCAAAAGTGACATAACTTACCGAATGACACTTAACGACAGCTGTCATAAGTATTCATTGATGTTTATGACAGCTGTTATGTCATGGTTATGACAGTTTTATGTCAATCTTATGAATACCAATTCAAGTAAAGTGTTACCGTTGATTATTATTATTTAGACAAAGAATTATAATGTATTGCAAGGTGCAGGGTCTTGTTTTCAAAATTAGATGTCATATCAAATGTTTACATATGTAATTATTTCAAATGTAGCTCACAACCATGTGTGATCTTAAACTTCCAAAACTGGGTTGTGATTATTTACTGCTCCTCAAACTGGTCAGATGTGTGTGTTGCCAGGCAGCGCTGGATGGTACGGTACTTGTACTTCCCCGGCTTCAAGCCTCACCATAAGCCATGGCTGGCTGGATCAGGGGTGTCACACAAAGGTCATGAAGAGTTTGTTTCTGTGAACTCTCCGATGTTAGCTGAAGCATGGACTCATCAATGCTCGCTCCCCTCCAGGCGCTGCTGCCTGCTGAATCTGTGTCAAACTACACAAACCCGATACATCTCCTCTGCAGAGCGAAATCATGAGAGACATCCGTTGTTTGTTGGCTGATGTTGATCAATGAGCCACCCACAGTGTAAAATTAAGTGTGAATGACAATCGGCAGAGTTCAGTGGGGTAGTAAGTTCAGCTGGGATGGAACAGGCACACACATATACACTGAATTACCTCTTTTATAAGCCAGATGAACTTTCCTGTCTAAACACTGCCGTCTGCAGCCTGTGAAAACAAACCTGCATGGTGCATTGCGGTCGATCATGTGCTCACTTTGTATTTGTTTCTGTTAGTCTACCTCCTTCTGTACCTGTGTTGATGTAAATGCCACGTGCTTGTCAGACACAGTTAGGATGCACAGTCTTTACCCAGACAGGCATCCTGTCCCTGTGATCAGCTTGTGACCAGTTTCTGTCCTCCTGTATTTGCCATAAAGGATGGTATTCATGTTGAACTTCTGACTTGTGTACAACTGTACAGGGTGACTGTCTTGTTTAAGCAACAGAGGGTTAATCTTCAGTGATTTATGTTTACCGATACTGTAAATGCTAAATTCTTTTTCTGTTTCAGTCTGTTCTAATCCTCAGCCCGTCAGTGTTTTCTGTGTTTATTATACATTTTGTTTACAGGCAATTTCAGCCACAAACTCTATGTAAACTTTGTTCACTTTAGAATTACTGACAATATCCATTTTCTGGAAAGGAAAAATTGTGATTTTATATGAATGATGTTTTTGCCGCTGCATCAGCAACTTGCACAGCTGCTGGTATTATGTGTATCTGTCCATCCGCCTGCCTTGTTCTTCCTTCATCCTTTTTATTTGTAATTTATCTTATATATCTATTTGTACAGTACTTTGGTCATCCTTATTGTTTTTACATGTGCTCTATAAATAAAGTTGGATTGGATTATTCTCATAAATGCAATATGTCAGTAATGCGTTCAAGGAATTTCTTCAAATTTGGTAAAAACATTTACTTAAACTCAATGAGTTGATCAAATTATGGTGGTAGAAGCTCAATTTTTTTTTTTTTTTTTTTGGGGGGGGGGGGGGGGTATTACACTTAATATGACACAACTTAACATAACAGCCTCATACTTATCTTATTCTGTCCATAGCCCTGCGATGAAGTGGTGACATTTTATATCCAATGGGGAAATCATGACCACATTTCCTGCAATTTTGATTCGTTGGTGGTAATTTAGACTGCTTAATTTGTTTTTCCTCATTAATGTTTAGCTAAAGGACAGGAGGACAAAGGTGATGGGAAGTTGGCATATTGAAGATCATGTCAAGAAATCATGAGCGTTGATGATCTGACACACAACATCACACCATGAGATGTCACATGTGGAAATGAAAACAGGAGCTCATGCAATAAACCAGAGATAAAACAAGTGAGTGCTGGATATAACTTAAAATGGAATTTAATAAGATGCCCAAGAGTTCAGTTTAAAATGTGAGTTTATTTTGGGTTCATCGTGCCTCCTACTGGTAAATGTAGTTTTAACCTAAATGCAGCTCCAACACATCACTGTTTCTAAAATGTTTTTTTGCTTCATCAAATATTTCCACGTTTCGTGCTCTAGACACACAAGTATTAGCAGAATGGCTTTAAGCAGCATCCAGTAAACGTAAAGCCTTTATTAGCATGAACATCATGTAATGCATGTCAAAAACAAATAATTATACAGACCATATGAATGGCCAAACAAGCGTGAAGCATGAAGAAGCATTGGCAACAGATGGACTTTTCCCCCCAATGCGGTGACATCCTGTGAAATGCACATCAACCCTGCAATTAGTTAGTTGAACTCTTACCACACACACACACAGACACGAACGCACACACTCTCATGCATTCTTGATCTGTTTATGGTTTGCAAGTGACACTGAGGGCCATTCGCTGACCTACATAGAGCTCAGTGTTTGAGTTGCTCTTAGTGGGAACGCTGCGTCCAGATGCCCTTCTCTCTGCTCAGGAGTGAAAATAGGTCGGAGGTCAGGAGAAAACCAATGAAAGGGGGAGGACACACAATCAGCAACAGGCTCAATGGAGAAGAACAAAAAGCCTGGGCCGCTTGTTTGTGCCATGTTTGCAGCGGGCTCAGCTTGTCTGTGGGCACACTTTAGACACTGCAGGCGTCAACCTTCAGATTCACACACTGACACTGTGTGTGTGTGTGTGTGGTGGGTGAGTGTTCGCTCACAGCGGCCATAAGCCTCTGAAACGTTCATTAGTGAGTCATTTGAAGGTCTGACATTGAGTGCTTTCTAAAGGTATTATGATGCCTGCTGCTGGCTGAAGACTAAAGAGTGTGTCCCAGTTTCACACTACAGGCTAACTCCATGCAGGTTTTACAGTACGTTCACACCAGAAAAGTGACATAATGAAGTGCACTGAGAGATGTCAGTGTGTGCATACTAAATGTATCCAGTTTACCAACGCTGGTCCACAATGTCATTCACAAAAGAACTGAAAAACTCCCCACAGCTGCATGAAGTTAAACCAAACGAGCCGTTGTTTTATGCACGTCCACGTCACATCGTTAACCACCTAATTAGGAGCAGATGAGTTCACAATGATCATATCCGCCTCCAAATTGTAACTTTGGAAAATTTTGGAAATTCTGACAGCTACAAAATCCTGTCAGTAAACGTGCTTGTGGAAACATGGGCACAAACTTTGGCGGTCACATCTAAAATTCAATGTTAACACTGATATGATCAATTTAGCTAATTAAAAAAGGGACAAGCCATACTGAAAATGCGACATGGCTAATTTAGGTAGCTAATTTAATATTTAATAAAGTGGCTAAATTAGCCTAATAAATGGTTCGACAACAAGGATAACAATAGAGTAGCTACACAAGAATGTTTCCAAGTAGGAGTAACAGGAGGTTTGAGCTCTGTTCTGCCGATATTGAATGCAGCATTAAGCCACTGGAGAAAAACCATAAAAAATGACGGGCGGCAAATCATTTTGTTGAAATGATCTCAAACTCACAATAGCAATGCATCCATCGGCAAATGAAATGAAAACTACACAGATACTACAACACTAATGCTATTACGTATGATAACTCTACATCTGCATAGTTAGGAAGTTGGACACAAAACCAAGACCAAAGCAAATCAAGACCCAAACAGGCAGCAAGTGGTTTTATGGGGACTTTCCCTGAAGACGTTTGTCACAGATCAAAAGAAATGGGGATGAATCTGCAGAAGCTATACTGTTCAGTGTGAAGACGACAAGAACACAGTCAGTGCTTGTGTCCAAACATTTATTTTTATTTTTATTTAACCTTTATTTATTCAGGAATGATCCATTGAGATTAAAATCTCTTTTTCGAGGATGTCCTGAGGAAATACAGATACAAGCAAACATACACAACAAGATCAAGGTAACAAGAGACATCAGACATCAAAAACAAGCAGCACAATTACAGAATTAAGTTAATTGTCACAGGTGCAGCTGGTGACTAAAAGTTCTGAGATTGAGCATTTGAAGCAAGAAAGAGGGATGAGAGAGCTCAATCTCAGCCTGGCTTGTAGGTCATTCCACGACCATGGCCCAAAATGGGAGAGGGTCTTCATCCCTAACTCGGTCCTCATATGGGGGACCTTAAATCGCAGCCAACTGTTGGCTCTAAGATTGTGTGTCAACTGGACAGCAATAAACTTAGAGCAGATGTAATGCGGCAGCTTGCCTAAAATAGCTTTGTAAATGAAGGTGTACCAGTGCAATACCCTTCGAGTATTAAGGGAAGAAAATCCTGTAAGTGTGTATAAAGTGCAATGGTGGGTTCTAACATAAAACAGTTTAAATGTTCATGGAATAAATAAAAATCAATCATGATCGATCATGAGTCAAACCAATACTACTACTGATACTGCAACAAATACTCTGATACTTGTCAGCCGTCATTAAGCCATAATAAACACAAAAACTATTGAAAAGCTATTATAATGTTAAGTTTTCATTCCTTGGATCATATTGTGAGGTTTTTATGCAGGTGTGATGACAGAGACAGATCATCAGGAACATCTCTGAGGACTCTGTTGACCTGCTGGTTGAATCCAGTTGAATGGAGGGCAGCACCACATGGTTGTAGATACTTGTCGGTTATGCAGGCTAAATGCCCTGACTCTTCTCAGCACTCACTCAGAGCTGAAGAAGCCTCTTGGATGAGAAGTGAAGAGTCTTGAATGATCGAAGCCATACTCCAGTTGCCCTCTGCTCTGCTTTTCTTAGGGGATTTTAGTTCACCTGGTCTGACTGCTCCGGCTCTTTTAACTAAATATAGAGGTTGATTTGCTGTAGCTACTTGGCTTCTTTTTTGCCTTTCGTTTACTCTATGTAAAATAATAGTAACTTACAAGTTATTTATGGTCACCCTCTCGTCCATCCTTAAAGCGACAGCAAAAGTGATTGAAAGGAAAGATCAGGATTGTGTTTTTTAACTGAAAGAGAGAAGAGAGAGAATCCACAAAGCTACACTACATTTGGTCTAATGGGGCGACTGCTGTTAGTAGAATTGGTTATCTCTGGCTCCTCGTCAGAGAATTTCTCTCAGTCTGATTACTGATCATTTGCCTCTAAAGAAAGTCTGTGCTTTGTGAAACTGACTTCTTCAAACGATTGTTAGGGTGAAATACCCCTCCCTGTCTTAATAACAGCCCCGAGACTCACTGTAATTGTTTTATCATCGTATCTGATCTTTAGTGGGCCAAGCGGATTTTTTTACATAGTTTGCAAGGTTCCAAAAAAGTAAAGAGGACAAACATTGAGGGCCTGTGTGATGCTGTAATTGAGTGTCACATGTCAGAGCGTTTGCTGGAATGTTTCTCATGCATTAGCGTCCTTACCAGTGCTTCCCATGTGTCACAGTCACGTGAGCGTCTTGGCAAGTGGCACCAGTTAATTTTCCACTTTTCCCTCTCTAATGCTCCTGGCTTGACGCGCTGGCAGGCAGCACAACAGTTTGTTGCCATCCGCAGAACATCACAAACCGAGACACTGAATCCCAACTTTTCCCCTGGGACTTGACTTGATTGCAATTTTGTATCAAGGATGGAAAGTCCTGTGGGTTTAGTGTTGGTGGCAACAGTTGGCAAGACTGTCGAGACTTGGCACACGAATATCAAATAAAGAAAAAAGAAAGAAATAAACGAGGGTTGGAGGCCAAGATGCAACACAAGCCACCAATGCTATTTACTTTAATAGCGTTTCCCTCTCTGCTGGAAAACAGATGACAGTTTACAGCTCACAGCAGGAGATCACCAGAGCATTTATAAAACAGTCTCATAATTCATCATGCAACTTTTACTTCACAACATACATTGCTATGTTCTCTTGTATTTGCCAAAAGCACGTTGATATACAGTACATCAGTCCACTTCAAGTTATTCAGTCACATCTCTTCACATGTGATTCAGGCTTCTGCTGAGTGAGAAGCTGGGTAGCTTCAAAACCTGGGTGGAACACCACTGCCATCTAGTGGTTAGGACCTGTCACCACATCTCTTAGGATTTAGCAGAGAGCAAGAAAGCTCCAGTTCATGCACAGACCCTTTCCAATGACATTGCAATATCTCGCCTTGTTTCATCATCATTTTTCACTTAGTTATTGGGCTGAATTCTGGACATTTTGGTGTTCTTAATCACACTGATGACGACTCCAATCAATCAATTAAGTCTGAAATCACTCACTACTGTGACTGTCTATATAGTCCAGTATATACTCCAATCAATCAGTGCTGAAATCACTCACTACTCATAGTTCACTATAATGAATTTCCCACTTTACTACTGTATGCCATCAATCATTATAATCTAAACCAGTGAGTCATAAGATGTGGGCTGCTGCCCCCTGGTGGGGGAAGACGTTGCAACAATAACTAGGGTATAGGTTTTCAGTAACTGATTTCAAAATTACTCACAAATATGTTGTCATATATTAAGTAAAACATATAACTCAAAAAAAGAGAAAACTGCTTAGATGTCCAGCGTATGACCCTGCTTCACACCAGCATCACAAGACATTCATTGATACAGACAATGGGCATACTACTATATCCAAAACTGACAAAAATGGGAGCTTATAGCTTCAATAATTTTCAATTTTCAACTTTCAACTTTCATCAACTTTTCTCCTCCACTTTCTGACCGTCAACACATGACGACCGGAGAGAGGCGACCTGACCGGGCCAGACTCGTCTCATGAACCGCTCCACACATTCACCATCACTTTATTTACAGTACCATCGGCTCCATTTCACCACATTTCCTCCCTCTTTTCTAACTTTCACTTTGTAATCCTTCCCATTAGCTCTAGCTGCTGTAGCTCACGAGGTGGAGCAGATGGCAGATGGACAGGCTGCTTATTTCTCCTGTGTGATATCAAGGAAATATGACCATAGCCATTGTTAGAAATCAATCAAAATTTTTGTCACAATCTCAAATGGAGGTCGTTTTCCCTCCCAACCGCAGCTGCAGCTCAGTGGTAGCTTAACTGGCAACCCAGAGGCCCAAATGCCACAGACTCTGTTTGGGAGAGAGCAGTGGGTGGAGCAACAGGCCAAAACACAACATCAAAACATAAACATGATTTGCTGGCTGCAAATAAAATTTTTAAACACAAATATTCTGGCTGTACTATTGTTGTCAATTAGATCAGTATTTCAAATTAACATGATTCCTAAGTCTCTGGTGACTAGTGATTTTATGATTAATTGTGTAAATCATGATTCTGTATTTTTATGATTACTGTAGTAGGCTATAGTAAGTATGTCCCTGAGAACAGGCAAGGCTGTTTGTGGCAAGCCATTACTTTCAAAATGATGAGAAAGACGAGTTATTCTTCCCAAGATGCAATGTTATTGCAAAACTCTCCAAACCTCAGTAAGTTATTGGCTCAGCGAGGAGCTCCCAGCAGCTTGTGTTCCCTGCAACGTGGACAGGTGGAATACTGGGTAAAGGGGGAGGTGGCTCAATTTACCCTGCCCCTACAGGTATGCTCAATTTACCCCACAGGAGTAAGTTGTGCCACAAGACCACTTTTTTTGAACATGCTATATTATCAAAACAGTTATGTTTTACACTCATTCTGTTTATTTGTATGGATGCACAACATCCTGAGATATTATGCAGATATATTAGTTAGCAACAAAATTATAATTGTCTTGATGTAGTGATCCAGACTATGAAAAGTGGCTCATCACTCTCCCCTACCTTGAAATATGCCGGACAGATTGTGTAAAACTATCTTCTGGTGTTACCGGTCGCCAATAAAAAGGCCATTACAAAATACTGGCATGAGAAAAAAGGCATATGAGGGAGACTGTTAAGGATTATTGTATGGTATTTTGTCTTGTAAACTTACAGATCACCCCTGGACCTCAAATTTCTTTATTTGTTCATTGTTTTTGGTATTTGACTTTTGTTTCAGTTGAGTTTCTGTACTAAAATGTGAATATTAGCTATAAATAAAACTAGGCTATACATAAAAAAGAACTGACATAACTGTATACATATCATCAGGGAGCTCACTTTCGTGTCTTTCTTTATTAATGTTGATACTGAGTCAGATAGTAAATTAACAGGCAGACATGCAGGACAACTATTCACTATTTGCACTAAAGTTCTTACATTTATCATTTTAAAAATAGTTTCCTGTAGTCATATATGAATGACAAGGACATCTAGTTTGCACTTGTGACAGTAAGCGTGTTTTATGTTGTGAAGGTTTACAGATATTACATTCAAGATGTGGAAAGTCTGCGTGGGCCCCAGAAGACTTTCTGATTGTTATGAGGGCCGAGGCGCTCTTCACTTTTGGAAGACAAAAGTTAAAAAAAGAGAAAATCAAAATCAACTGTGTAGTGTGCAAAAGTGTTTCATTATTACTGATGAGCTCACTATATACATATAGTGATGAGCTCACTTACATATAGTGAGCTCATATATACATACTGTATAGTGATGAGCTCACTATATACATACTATATAGTGAGCTCATCAGGGAGCTCACTATACATGAACTGTATTGGAAGAAGGGAGTTTGATGTGAAGGACTGTACGTACAGTTCTTCACATCAAACTCCCTGGGTAGCGATGTGCTGTTAAACTGAAGCAGTTTAGTGCAGTTACTGTAATTGAGGCAGGGGATGTTTTTTTTTCTTCCTGTTTTCTGTGAAAAGCACATGGGAGAATATCAGGGTCTTTCTGCTGCTGCTTTCCTGTTGTTGATGTCTTAATATAACAGCAGATGGCCTTTTGATGTCATCTCTGATTAATTTTAAAAGCATGTATCAAAACATGTCAGTCATCTGTCTGTAGCTCATTGTATCTGACCTTGACTTGACAAAGATTGCAAAATGGCACCAAATTAGCTCTGAAAGAATCAATCTAAGAGCATAATATGTATACATACAGTGATGTACTTTTTATTCATTACAATAATTCATGATGAAAATGTGAAACAAAGAAACACTGGAACACAGTATCATTAAGCTTGAAACTTTGTTTCCTGCTATCATGGGAGTAAACAAACTATAATGGAAATGATTACCTTTTTTTTTTACATCAGAAAATAAAGCAATGTTTATTTTTAAAGTTAAAATTGTGTCTCTGTTTTTCAAGGAATAATACAAGACAGATATTACATTCAATTAATATCTGACACTTTTCTGTTTAACAGAAATCTCTACTTATTGTATTTTTCTGACCACTGTTTTTCTCACTCTGAATGTATTTGTTTATTGTGAAGATGAATTTTTATAAAGAATTATTAAAAAAGAGCATGTATTGGATTGGTTTTGAGTTTCCTTTGGTTGTAGTGTGGGGGTTGTGTTGTGTATTGTGAGTTTCATTGTGATACACGTTGTCTTCTGGTTTCAAGTCTTCAAACCAGAGTGACTCATTCATCTTTTTAGCCACCAGTGAGATGCACATTTCCCATATTTTCAAACTATTACCTACTTGGATACATACAGAATAAAAACGATTATTTAAGATAAAGTAGCTAAAAAGAGAGGTAACTACACAGTGCTCTGATTTGCAGGCGTGTGGAGTTCAATCAAAGTAGCAGACAAGGGCAAGCAGCTATTGAACTATAGATGAAATTGATACTTTCTTTAACACTTGCGTCCAATGTTTAAATTATATTCAGTCTGATGACACTGAATTCATTTAGTTTTGGAACTTAGATTTTACATTTAGTAATTACATTTTGTGGCTCCACTGGTTCAAGGTCAGGCTGAAAATGAGAATTTCACTACATGTAAAACCTTGTGGTATTAATCTGTGTGCATGGACCTCAGAGAGACAAGGCCTTGACAACCAAGTACAAAGAACAGCCAAGCCAATCAGTTCCTGCGAAGCATGAGCAATTTCAAAGAGATTAATCCTCACCAGTTCTGACATTAGCTTTGAAGTTCATCAAAGGTAGCACTGCGACCAGATCATTAAAGCATCCTCACCTCAGTCATCTTTTCAAACCTTTCAGGCCAGCGAGGTAAAATGAATCCTGTGATATCAGCCCAGGCTTTTGTTTGTACATATAGTATTTCAGACTCCAATTTTAGGATCCCACATAGAAGCAGTTGTAGTATGCACATTGTCCACTAGAGGCCACTGTCAATCCTAGCAACAACCAGGCTTCTCTTCCATAACCACAACACTATTCTTCAGATCTAATACTGTAGGTACAACAAACTAAGCGGTGAGCTAAACATACTTCTAAGGTTGAAGAATGACCTTTTTTAAAGATAATTGTTTGTTTTAAATGTGAATTATCAATTTGATACTCAATGGTATGATGCTCATAAGGCAAAAAAAAGGTGCCATGCTAAGAACAACATGAGCAAAGGCTATTTACTGTAAACAGAAGAATGCATGTATAACATAATCGAAAAGATGAGATCTAAGCCATCAAGAAGAAAAAGGTTAGAATTAGGACAGCCTATTATGACAGCTGGTGTAACAGCTAGCTTTGTTTGCAATTAAAAATCCATTTACATCCCAAATTACAGACAGCAAACAGAATCAGCTATTGAGTGTTGACATACAATGCTCAAACACGAGCTTTTAAAGAGGACAAAGAGAGGGTGGAAGACGGCTGCCAGTGTTTGATTATAGATCTCACAAGTTGGTATCATTGCACACACACAGACAAGAGGCAGAAGTTCTTATGTTACAGAGTAAAAATGTGCCACATTTTTGCTCAACTGGTTTGATAGACAACTTCCTGTGGATGTCACATCCTGCTCACTTGTACCACTACCACTCTATACATGTAATTAGCTCCAAAACCACTAATTATCTCCATTGGTATGAGAAGCTGCCGTTTAATTATCACTCCAGTCCTGACCTGTTTTCTTTTCTGGTAAAGGAGCATGGTACTGTATGGTAAACAGCAGCCTCTGATGTGGGCTCTCTGAATGGATTACATTCATAAATCCATGGGTTTTTCATTCACGTGGAAACACAGTGTCCTGAAGACTTCATTCTGTCTGAACATATCTGAAGACAGCTAATGGACAGCGTCGTTAGCATTGAAATTATTGCTGAAAACCTAATTCAACATCTTAAAAGTCACGAAATTGGATGGTAATGTTCCAACAAGGCCAATTAGAGGATGGATAAGTGGTTGCACATTGGATGTACCAGAAAAATTCAAACAGTTTCAGGACCGGGCCACGTGTAAGTTGCCACTAGCAACAGAACATTTAAAAGGGAGCATTTAATGTATTAACATAGCCTATGTTAGATATATTTTTTATTGTTGTAAAGATTAAATGTAGAGTACTGTGCAAAAGTCTCAGACCACCACTAAGTTTTACCCTCCATATTTATTTTCTAGTCTCTTTATTAAGATACAAACAAAAAATACATTACATATAACATGGAAATAATCTGAACAAAATGATACAGTAGGTCTGTACTTAGTGTCACCTAAGCACTAAGCACATCTTTTGATGAGACTGTGCTGAAGTTTTCTGGTGTCTTTCAGCACTTCCTCTTCAGATTTCATTATATTTTACAATACGTGCCATAAAATAAAGATGTGTTCTTTTTAAAAAATAAATAAATCACTAGTACTGTACTGTACAATAACAGCTTGTACAGAAGCATAAAAATGTCCAAAAACTAGAAACCAAGCATATTCCCAGCAGCAAATTTTGGGTGGAGTTACTGTGAATATAATACCGAGACCCATCTGGCAGGTATCTTATTGTAAATGTTGTATACTACTGGAAAAAAAGGTCAAATAAAGTAGAAAGCATTTTATTAATGCACATGAGAACTGTCTCTGATTGTTAATGGAAAATAAAGGATTTGGATTTTCCATTTCTAGTAGCTTTACTCTGTTAATGCTGAAGTGCTAGAGATTACTGATGTTAGCTTCAGTAAAGATGGTGAGGGCGGATGTTAAACATACAACATATATAAAATTGAATGAATATAGAATTAATTAAATGGAGTAGAGAGATCAGGATCAGATCAGAATACACATGCAAAGAAGAGTGAGACAGGAGTGAGTGAGACGGTGTTTGACCTTTAATGTGAGAATTATTTGTTGTGTGTCCCTTTCAAAAGGGCCAAAAATGTAAATTTAGATTAAACACATCATTACTGAGAATTTTGCTGAGATTGGAAACCTTTAACATCAGTTCATTATTTGTGATCCATGCCTAGCTTGTCTTTTCTCCCTACTCTTGCAGTTCAAAATGTGCAAACGATATTTTACTTCATTAAATCCTGTTCCAAATATTCCAGTTATAAAACCTACCCTCAAGACGGCATTTGTGTAACATGGGGATGACACAACGCTCCTCTTATAGTGAACCTTTAATACAGCCACCTCTCTCATATCACCAGTGATCTTGTGAATAATCAAAATGCCAGTGAACGCAGCAGCAGCTTGCAATCTATACAATAACCCGCGTGCACTAAAGAGACAGTTGCCTTCTGCTCGTAGACCCCTGAGGACATTTCATAATGTTTTAAAATGACCAAATGCAGTGTCATACTCCCTGAAGCTCGTTGACGTAAAAGACAGAAACTGTGCACCTGTGTTACAGCGTGTCATCCATTTTTGCGTTTTGAGTTTCATCCATCTACTCAATACCGTTGTTAGGGACAACAGGCCTGTCTGATCAAGCTCTTATCTGTGTTCATCAGATCGTATTAAACATGCATCTGACCTACAAGGACATGTTTACCACATTCCTATTCAACATTAAATGAGAACATTGCAGATAATTAGGTCAGATCAGACATCTTCTATAAATCCACAACAGAACTGGAGGAGGGGGAAATCTGTTTTGTGCATGTTCCAAAAAATGGCTCCAAATTCATAAAGAAAACCAGTGCTCTTCAGCTGTGCCAGGAAGTTAACAGAGCAACATAAGGGCTTGGTGAACTAGTTTGGTGACGACACCACAAAAGGTATTTTGAGGCAGCCGGGACAAAAGACTGTACTATACTGTATATAAAACCTATAACCTCATTAATGAGCTGTGTAATCTCTCCCCGCCTGTAAAAACTGTTTTCAGCCCAGTGAATAGCACCAGTTGGTGAACTTGTCCTCCAAAAACCACATGCCATGCAAATGCAAAAAAAAAAGTAAATAAATAAATACGCATACCACCCACACTGAAAGGGCACCAATTTTTTTTGCCATGACAGATGTGGCCATTGGTTGTGCTGGTTAATCCAGAATGCTGGGTCTGCTACAAGCAGGATTTAGCCATGACCATGATACTAACATCTGTCAGGATCCAGTTTCAAGCTCCCAAACCCTGATGCGGGAAAGCGGAATATTTTTGTCTTACTTTGACAAAGAGGAGTGAAAAGCAGTTAATAGATTCAGAAGGTAAGTGTATAAGGAATTAATACATGCAGAGCATTTCATGGCCTAGAAAAGAGGTGTTTGATTACAGCTTATGTAACATGTTTTTCCACAGTCTGGATTCTACATGCTTTATACATGTGGCGCATCTTTCCATTTGAGGACGTTCTACATTTCAGAAAACCTTTTAAATATAATTCATGTTCTTTATGAGTCAACATAATAGACCTGTTTGCATTTTCAAACCTAAATCAATCAGGAGCAATTATGCAATGTATGACAGTAGATTGTTCGTAGCTAGGCTCATGAACACAACCAGTTGATTTGCAGATATAGTATATCACAAGAAAGTAGAGTTTGATTGCTCAAAATATAATTATGCAGAATTAAAAGTAGGATACGTGCTTTTATCCTGCTGTCGACATCAATGCGAGGATCACATGGACTGTCATTGCTAATGCTATAATTTTATGATCTCTTTTCATTTAGATGTTATTTATTGACGAGAGGTTGTTTGAGGTGATGTCCAAATCAGGTGACTTGTTTTAAAGCTCATTTCTTCTCAGTCAATGTCTTCATGATAACTATACTGAATACATACGTACATGCTTTCACCTCTGAGGTGAACTCATGTCAGTTCAGAATTTCAACTGCATAATTAAATACATGTTTTTGAGCATGAAAGCTTACCTTAGTCTGTATATTTTAAGATAATATAAATATATGTTTTACTATACATACACAAATTATGCTGTGCACAACACCTCTATAAACCTTCAGATAAACATTCTATGACATTAATCAATGTTACACTACACAACCACCAGTTTAACATAATTACACCCTCATTGCCTGCAGAACATGTTGTCAAAATATGACAAGTTGCTTTGTGAATATGACAGAGTGATAATGACAGTGGACAGCATGGTTTTAACCTGGTGAAATCAGATCAATTTCAATGATCCTTCAACAAATTAGATCAGTTTAAGCAACAGAGAGCAAAGAGGACTCATTAAGCAAACATTAAAGAATTACTTAATATATCCAATAAGTCTATTTAATTTACAACTAAATACATGCTGACTTTTTGATCTCATCACCCTCTACTGTATGTTTCGTAATGATAAACAACTGCTTGCATGCTAAGATGAGATGAGGTTAACATTGTTCAGTGTGTGTGCTACAGTATGTTAGCATTGTTGTTGCTAGCAGGAGACCAGTGTCTAAATGGCTGCAGACACAGCATTCATTCTTTTTAAACCTTTTTTTTTTGTTGTATGTCATGTTTTATGCATTTATTTGATGTATTAAAATCAAGCCCATCACTCCCAACAACAAGCTACACACTGGGAAAGATGCAGCCTGGTCAGCATAGAGGCTGCTCTGTGAGCAGAGACTCATTTTGACTCATTACCCCTGGCCACTGAATAACTACCAAAATGCCAGGTCAGGTTTTAGCTCGATGCTGAATATCTGATGGAATTTTAATTAGTTGGAGGCCAAGAAATGCAGGACACAAACCTATTTTTATTTGCATTAGGATTAAATGTAAACACACACTGCATGCATAGTTTGATCATCCTCAGTCACAAACCTTTACTTGTTTTCTGTTCTGAAAAGCAAAAAAAAAGAAAAACCTACATCCAAAGAATAACTATTTTGTGATCCAAGTTGAGGATTTTCACGCTGCAGATGCCTGAATTTCATCATCAGAGTAGCTAATGTTGTCCTTAACAAAAGGGGGTAACCCCATTATTTCATTGTTCACATTTTAATGACTACACCTTCATGACTGACTGATTTGCTGCTTTGAACAAAAGCAGAAAATCCTTAGCTGTCACTGCCCCTCTTAGGAGATTAAATGTCCATCAAATTAATTTATTCTAGTTCCAAGACTGTATAGCCTCATCAGACAAGCCATTAGGAAATATGAACAGGGGAACGACATTTTCTAAATTGGGCCCCTCATCCAGAATCACACGCACACCAGCACCGTCATGACTACTGTACCTTCCCACCTCCTGGCTCTAATACCAGCAGCGTCAGTACATTATTACAGGAACAAATTCAGGCAGAAATTGTGCAAATTTTAGGGTAGCACAGTAGTGTTTTCTAATAAGCTATGGTCAGAAATGCAGCATTGCCTCCTTGCTCCTTTCTTTTTTCTCTCCCTTTTTTACTCTTGGTTTGCTTTTTGAGGCCCTGATTGTTAGTGACTCATTTTGACTTTCAGGTGTGTTCTGCACATCTGACTGACCATTGTTGCCATACGGTTGGACGTACAGTAAGCGCTGTTGGAGCAACAATTTTTTTTCTATAAGAAAAGAAATAGAGAATCTTCAGTTTTGCACGATCAGGTTGAAATCACTGACTGTCTGAAGGCTGAACCACATTTAGTACATTGAAGATACAGTCGTCACTGCATCATGCCAGAAGGCCAGTAGCCTAGTAATAAAAGGAATAGTCACAATTGTAATATTGGTTATATTATCATAGCCCCCCCCCCCCCCCCCCCCCCCCCCACACACACACACACACACACTCACTCCGAAACACAGTTATTCCGAACGTCCCCCTGAAACACCGCTGACAGACTAGTCTGCCTGTCTAGCCTCTACCAGGTCTTTTTACTTAACTTAAAGGGATAGTTCAACATTTTGGCAAATTGGCCCATTGCCATAATCGCTATAGTCATAGCAGTAGGTTCGTTACCTTTATTTGTCGGTGTAAGCTATTTTTAGAACGGAGGAGTGGAGCGGCAGGCTGCTCAGAGCTACGCTACGGAGGCTAAAGGAATTTCTTGGTTTCCCTCTTCAACCTCATCAAATACACAATCCAACAACTCCACAACGCTCTGGTGGACAAGTTGTGACGTGCACATTCACCACGCTATGAGATAATAACAGAACGTTACGAAACGGAGCCGTTTTCGAGGTAAATACAGGGTAAATACAGAGTCTGCTTGCTGAAAAACTGTCCCTGAATGCAACGCGCATCAGCGGTTTTGCATGAATTTACCTCTAAAACAACTCTGTCTGGTAACGTTCTGTTATTATCTCATAGCGTGGTGATTGTGCAGCTCACAACTTGTCCACGACAGCCTTTTGGAGTTGTTGGGTTGTGTATTTGATGAGTTTGATGAGGAAAACCAAGAAATTCCCTTAGTTTCCATAGCATAGCTCTGAGCAGCCTGCCGCTCCGCTCCTCCGTTCTAAAAAAAGCTTACACTGACAATTAAAGATAACGAACCTACTGCTATGACTATAGCGATTATGGCAATGGGCCAATTTGCCAAAATGTTGAACTATCCCTTTAAAGCAGAAGTAAGTGGAATGTTTGTGTTAATATAAGTCTTAAATAGTTATATCTTCCGACAGGCGACAGCAATCACTTAGAGCAGTGATTCTCAAACTGTGGTACGCGTACCACTAGTGGTACGTGGGCTCCCTCTAGGTGGTACGCAAAAGACTCACCGAATTAAACATAAATAAAATGAAATAAATTTCAGATGCATCAAAAAATCAGGCAACCGCATATTTTCGGCCGAAAATGACCAAAAATGCATTTGCAGGATGTTGTGATGATACCATAGAATAGAGACTGTATAAATACAAGCAAAAACCTGCCGAAAATGCCGACATCATTATCAGCAAACAAGTCCAGGCACCGCTCCGACCACACGTGTATCTGTTTACCTGTTAGCGCCGTAGCTCCGTTAGCTCCGTTAGCTCTGTTAGCTCCGTTAGCTCCGTTAGCTCGGCTACAGTCCAACTGGAGCGGCTCGTTGAGCAGCGCTTCAAATAACCTGCGTACTTGTGCACTGCGTACGTGTGTCTTTGATGTTAAAGTTTAGTGTTACTTCTCAGAGTTTTATTTTTACGATCGGGGGTCATATAAACATGAGGCACTGCTAATCTTTTCCGGCCAGTCGTCATGGAAACATGACGCTCTGTCAGTGCTGTGGCTTTTGGACCCGAGTGAAAACAAACGTGTATGAGCTGAAAAATGAAACGACGTATCATTGTATACCGCCATTATAATTAGTAATTAGTAGGCTAATTATTATTATTATTAGGGAAGACTGGGGATGGTTGTAACAGCATCACTTTCACCAATAAGGGATAACAGTGTGTAAATTTGCTCAATACCCACTCCCTCCCTGACATTGCATGTGAATTTACATGGCTGTGTCAGTGTGTAGGTTTTACAGCTCAAAAACATTTTTTTTAGGTCAGAAACTAATATATTTTTTTCAAGCCTAAATTTTGACTAGTATTGATACCGTTTAAGTTTAAATTAAGTAACTTGTATAAGATGAAAGAGCAGCAGGTTTTTGGGTGAAAGATGAGTCATTTCTTACATATGAATATATGAATATGATCTTTAAGACAGCTTTCTAATGTTAGGATACACACCACACCTCCCCCCCCCCCCCCCCCCCCCCCCCCCCCACTTGGTGGTACTTGGAGAGGCAAGTATTTTCTGGGGTGGTACTTGGTGTAAAAAGTTTGAGAACCACTGACTTAGAGTGTTTGGTCTGAAACACGGGTCTGTCAGTCACTCTGCTCGGAGGAGAAAACTTTCCTTGTATCCTACAACCTTTATCCAATGAGGAGAGAGAACGGCATAAAGGGGCGGTCCTCTCTGTGTGTGCAGCCAAGGGATGCGCGTGAATGTGGTGACGTAGGGACGAGGGCGGGGACTGCTAACTCCATCTGCTGACAGGAAGTTAGCCAAAACCACCGGATCGCTTACTTCTGCTTTAACCAACTCCTTTCATCATTGCCTAAGCCCAACCAGTGCAACATCTTTTATATGCTATTAAAGGAACTGTCGGAAAGGCAGGATGTTTAAAACATTTTTTTGAAATACCGTCATTCCGACCATAGGAGGCAAAAATTGTCGGAATGATGGATAGAAAATTAAGTGTTGACATTTAGACAATTACAGTGCGTTCACACCGGGCGCGAGGTGAATTTTTCGCACAATAAGATTACATACAAAGTCAATGTACAGATGCAAATGGACGCAAATTTGTGCCAGCGACGCGAATGAAGCAAAGACACAAAATATGCCTCTTCGCGCAAGTTCAAAATATTGAACTCAAGCGAAATATAAGTAAGTAAGTGAGTAAAAACAAATATTCCAGCGGCCAAACTTGAGCGAGTAGAGCGAGGCATGCCTGGTGTGAACGCACTGTTAGAGGCCTATGTCTGACTGGTGGGAAGTCGGGTTGTTAACCAGAGTGTTACCTCCGGATTTCAGATTTCAGATTTATTTTTTATTTTTTAAATGGGAACAGTACATATTGATGGACATTGACATGTACTGTAAATATGTGTGCAGGGTTGGGAGGGTTACTTTAAAAATGTATTCCAGTACAATTACAAGTTACCTGTAAAATGTAATTAGTAACTTACTCTAAGTGCCACAAAATTAAAGTAATGCAACGGATTACATTTAGTTACTTTTGGATTACTTTAATACCAAACATGCAAATTCAGTCACGCATCAATCCACGCAGAGGAAACAGGAAATGAAACGCACCGAGCATCCGCTAAATTTCAAAATAAAACACGATTGTAAATCATCACTTTATCTACATTAGTGACAGCCGCCGCCGGCATAAACCACGAGTTTGGGGGGTCACAACAAACAGGTTTGAGGGAAACAATGGATTACACTTTGCACAGATAAGTCTTAAAATGTGTGCATTGCAACACCTTCTCATCACAATCCACGCCATCTACAGTACACCGATCAGCTGTTAAAACCCAACTCATAAGTAACAGGATCGTGGTATTGGGCCACCGCTCACATTAGCTACACAACAAACCGTTAACAATTAACCCACACTCAAACCAAAGCAACAATAATGTTAACTGTACTCAACAAGCTAGTATTACAATGTTTACAACAGATATGACAGACAACCTGGGCTGTGTGTGTGTGTGTGTGTGTGTGTGTGTGTGTGTGTGTGTGTGTGTGTGTGTGTGTGTGTGTGTGTGTGTGTGTGTGTGCGTGCGTGTGCGTGTGCGTGTGCGTGTGTAAACAAGAGAGGGAGAGAGAGAAAGTCTGTAACCTGCTAGCTGTTAGCTGCTAGCTGTTAGCTACCGTAGCTCAGGCGTCGGTCTCCGTCAGGTAAAAGCTGTCGTTTATTCCTCAAATGAAGCTCGTGAAGTTGTTGAGCGTCTCCGGTACAGGTATCCATAGTGATGGGCAATCGAGGCTTTGTTGAGGCTTCAACACCTTTTTCGAGTAATGATTCATTACTCGCGAGGCTTCACTGACACAGTGCTCCAGTACGACATCTAGTGTTCAATAAAATGAAGTGCAATTGAGACGTGTCATTCATTGGTTCATTGATTGTTTGAGATTTGATTTGCCATGCACACTCCTGTTCAACAAACGTTACATGGTTGTATGGTTTCAAGCTGACACAATAAAAATAAAAATATAAAATAAACATGAAGTTTCTCATTTGGCATATGATTGTGATAGGCTTTCGGTATTGACTTAGCCTGATAGCCTGATTCTCCTCTGAAACAAGTCTAAACAGTCTATGGCTTTATACGATGTGAAATGGTGTAGATGGCAAATGTGATCTCATTTCAAAATAGAAAAGAAATATGGCAAGTTCGGCAAAGGATTCGAACTCACGTCTGTAGGGTGAGAGCCCGATGTAATCACAGTGCACCACCGTCAGTTTCACGATGTGTTGTACGGGACGTATTAAATATTTCTGAAGCCCATACGGTCGTTGACGCTTCAATCGTTACAAATATGCGTGTTACAACGCTTAAATAAATTATTTTTCCTCTGCTCCACATATCATGTTATAGAATTCCTGGTACTGAATGCTACACTTTCCAACCAAATCTCTGCCGCCTCAGTTTCTATGTGCTCCGAAGGCTCAGCTCAGCTCTCACAGAGAGCCGAGACAACCAAAACATTGACGGTGCTTCATGAATGACTGAACCACTCAACTGCTTCAAACGTCATCCAAGTGGTTCATACGTCACAAGTCACGTGACCAAACCACGCCTCGGCACAGTGGTTCGATACAAATGCTTCATGAGCTACCGCGCATGTGTCGGAGCCTCGGGTGTCAGAGACCCATCACTAGGTATCCATCACTGCAGTTGAATTAGCCGCTAAACTGCTGGAAGCTAAAACCGAGGGGGCGTCTGTTTGTTTACAATTCACGAAAGCAACTGAATTTACGTGCCGCTCACACTAGTAGAGTTACACAATGAGGCTGCGGAGCCTCAGCCACACACACACCGTACAGGCAGAAGTAAAGAGGCAGAGCAGCTCTGTGCCTCTCCTCTGAAATACAACTTCTACGGCCGCTTTATAGCCTGTGGTTGATTTTAAAAATGTGAAGTAATCAGCCAAGTAATCTCCGTTTTTATCAAATGTAGCCTACCGGTAATCTGATTACGGGTTTTTTATCTGTAGCCTACTTGTACGGACTACCCTTTTTTTGTATCCTGATACGTAACGCCGTTAGGCTACATGTAGTCCGTTACTCCCCAAGCCTGTATCCCCAGTCCCATTGGCAGGTTGAAAACAATGACATAACAAGTACTACTACAAGAGGCAGGACTAGGACAATAAAACACCTTGACATCTTACACAAAACATATATGAACGACATACATAAATCACCAGTTAGGCTAACTGACTAAAGACGGTTAAAAGAGTGGGTAAGGGGACCAAAAGATTACTGAGAAGTTATAAAGTGCTACAGTGCTAGTTAAAGTGCTGTTTGCTAAAGTGACAATTGTGCATAAGTGTAAGATTGAATTTAATTTGATTGCACAATGCCCCAATAAAGTGCAGGATCGACTATAATTGCACTATCCCATAGCACACGATTGCACATGCAGATGTGTGTTCAATATTGCACAAAGTTTGTATACATAAATGTATTATGTACACACCATTGTATGAATTGAGATATAGCCTATGTATACACAATACAGAAAAGGAAGGAAAAAAGAATACAGAATGGTGCCCCATACAATCAACCAATCAGGTGAACATACAAATCTAGACTTCATGATCACAGGTCTGATTTTGTAATGCCTTAGGAGCTGGAAGTCCACGTATAGTGCTAGGCAGAGCGATAGATATAACAGAGTGGCGACACTCCCATAGGACTCCGTTGTAAAAAATGGCGGGCCGACTTCCGGGTCATGGAGCCCTCAATAGTTCCAAACATTCCTCCCGCGGCGCTGGACCACGTCTGTTTCTATGGCCGCACAGCAAGAAACTAGGCTACTGAGCTACGTTGATGAAATACCGACCAATTTTAAGTCATAAAGTGGTAATAATCTTTCCCAAGTACAGTAACCATGTTGACTTAACAAAATAAAAATTATTAGACGGATCGGTTCATTGAAAAACATTTATTTATTTACGTAACTGTGGTGATTTCAGTCCGTAGCCCAGAAGCAGTCCTGCTCACTTCACATTCAAACAAACTAATGCCACTGCCACAGTTGTTAATTTTCATCAATAAGACCAACATTAATCTCTTAAAAATAATTTAACCAGCCAGCAGTGGCTGGCTCGCCACTCTGTTATATCTATCGCTCTGGTGCTAGGTATTTGGTTCCAGGTCTGGGATGCACGGAAAAAAATACAGCTTGACCAAAAGCACTTTTCCTGAGTGGTACAACACAGTCGCCTCTAGAGCTCGCTCTGGTTGATCTATTTGATTGTTTTTTAACAAATTCATGAAGTGGAGGTGGGGCTTGACCTCCGGTCTTGATGATGGAGCTCATCAAAATTAATTACAACATGCATGTTGTAATGGTTGGAACAGAATCGTGCTCATGAAGCAGGTCCAGAGGGCGGGGCTCCTTCAGGTAGCGCTTGCCCCACCTGTTGGATCATTGCACGGTCACTCGACCATTAAAACCGCCACAGGTATGAGCCCAGTTGAACGATATTCACCACAGTTTTACACTTTAGTTAGTAAACTGGCTCTATATGTTAGCTAGTCTCTGGTGGAGGCAGAAACAACACCACAGGCTCTCTCCTTCCTTGTGGCTGTTTAGAGGATTTCAGTGTTTTAACTTGATGGCCTGTGCTGTTCAACAACGTCACTGAGGAGTTAGTTAAAGCTGGCTTTGTTTCAGATGGTTGGTCCTCTCAGATTGTGTTTTGTAGCCTACCTAGATTAATCCCCTAGCCTGAGCTGTTAGGCTATAGTTTTATATGCCCAATATTTCTCAACTTTTACATCACAAGTCTGACCGTCCCTATATTTTGGTGCTGTAGGGTCTGAATTGCAGTCATATGTGTGATGTGGTGGTTTATTTCTGGCCATTATTGTTTTGTCTATGTCTTGGCATTTATTTCCCACCCATTTGGCAGGTTACCCTAACCCATCTCCCCACGTCACCTGTATGCTACTGACTTCACGTCTTTCTTCTGGAATAGCCTACTGAGTTTCTAGTTCTCTGGAAATGTATAGACACAATGTGATCAATCAATCTCTTTAATTCATGTCACATAGAGAGAGACTTGTTGTGTGGAATGACCTGCTCTGCTTTACATACAAAAGGAGCAACAGCTGCTGACTCATGACAGGGCTGATTGAAACACACACATTTACCTGTTGATAAATAACCATGAGCTTGATTATGATCAGAAATAGGCCAACAATTACTTGGCACCCCATCCCTCGTACTCGAGTTATGATTATGTATGGTGGGATACGAATCAGATTTGTCTGAAGCATTGCATCATTTAGACCATGTCAGTACTGTATCACTAAGTATCACTAAACAGGCTATTTCAAGTTTTTATAAATTGATCACGTTATTTTCATACATAGGAGAGCACCACTTGCTCTGCACTATTACTGGGGTTTAAAGAGTCACTCTAATTCACTCTCTGAAAACACTAAACTCACAGTGGAGTTAGGTGGCAGTATGACAAGTTTACAGTATGATGGGAAAAGATCCATGTCTGAGATAGGCTATAAAAACCTTGTAATTTGGTATGAAGCAGTTGTAATGCAGAGTTGTTAACTGTGGGTTATTATCAACCATTCCATCTTAAGGTTTTTCAGTAAGGAATTATTGAATTATTCCATTCATTTTAATTAATCTAAATAGATAGGTAAAGGAAACACAGTTATCATTCAAGCAAAATTGCGAGCACATATATTGTAAAACATTTCTCCCTTTAGTTTGAAAAGAAGTTTTGACTGAGGAGTATGTGACTCATTCAGTTTAGGTTCAATACTGTGTAACTGAACACAATAATTGCAGTGGTGAAGGTTAGAGTCTAACTAACTAACTTCCTATATAGTGCCTAGTCTGTACATCAGTAGGCAGACTGTGAGAAAACTCTCAATTGCCTCCCTCTTCCACGGTGAAATCAAACGTGCGCCTCGCGCGCACGGCGGATTTAAAGGCGAGGAGAGGAGCTCATTTGATTGGTGAAGATCTGACTTGGCTGTGTCAAACCCACTCCACGCCTTCTCTCCTCCCTCTATGCCATTTGCGCCGGTGGGAGGGAAGTAGGCGGGATGCGCCCTGCTGCGCTTCGAAGGAAAATTGCAAACTGCTCCTGGACACGCCTCGTTGGCGAAGCGAACGCGAAGCGCAGGCCTGATCCGCTGCGCCTGCGCTAGTTTACGAAAATAGAGCCCTTTGTCTTATGCTGTTGTCTTCAAAGAATAATCAGTACGAGACTGAATCAAATGGAATTAAGTTAAATATTGACCCTGAAACATAGGACTGAATATGCTTTATAAAATGTTATGATCTTAACTGAGGAATCTTCGTATTGCAGCCACTGATTAGTGAACATAGTTTTCTGTACCAGCTCTTTTAGCTGTCATTTTTTCAAACAGCACTTTTATTCAGTCTTTCATGCTTTTGTTTGTAAATGTGATGTGACTGATAGTGAGTGTGTTGTCATCCCCATTTTTACAATGATGTCTCGCTCCACTGTGACCCTACTTTTAGTGTGGTCCCTCTGTGCAAGTACAAACATTTTAACCTTTAGAAATGGTCTGACAGTATTTTGTTCATAAGGTCAAGCTTCCCTAAAATGAGGTCAAAGATGACGCATGGCTGGCCACTCAGTGCACCAAGCAGACTCTGAGACGTTTTGAAAGGTGAAACAGAGCAGACATTACATGGCTAAATTTGTGGGATGTATATCTACAACCTCTCAAAGCATTCAGAAACACGCACACAGAGCCCTGCACTGAACATTGCGATGATTAATTAATTAAAACGGCCCATTAAAATATAGTATTTGCTTGAGAAAACACTGTACGCTCTGGACAGGTCGGCAGTATCACCGGTCATTCTCGCCTACGATTAAGAGTTGCCAGTAAACCCGTTGTGCATGTATTCTGAGTGTGGGGCAAAGCTGGAGAAGCTGGAGGCGCAGGGGTAGAACATGCAAATGTTGATGTCGACATATTATCAAATCTGAGCTGCATGGGCATGCACTGATCACAGCACAAGATGACGTCCAATCAAAAACTCTCCAGCTGTACTCTTGATTCCTGCAGAGCCTATAAAAGCATACAGCATCTCTGGATTCTCTGGGTTGTGGCTCACTGACCTGTAATTCAACAGTCTCCTTGGTCTTGTCAAACAAGAACTCTGACAAAATGTTCAGAGTTGGCGAGGGATCAGCAGCTGTATTTTTGTCCCAGGGGCACTCGTCTGTGAGTAGCTGTGCAGGTACTGGAAGTGAGCAGGTCCTTGTCTCTTTTTCCACAACTGTCACTTTCTATCACTCTGACCCACACTGCATGATGCAGACTGGGAGATTGTACATCCTTACTGCTTTTAGTAGCTTGGAAATATCTATGAATGGCAGCCAATCCTTCAAAAGTTGGCACTCCATTAGAGCTTTTGGTTACGTATAACCAGTGAGTCATATGTTGATGCAATACAAGCTTCTCCAGCAGTAAGACTGTGGCTGCTCTCGCCTCTTCTTGCTCTAATTCATCTCTGGCTATTTAGTATAGAGATACATTTTACACAATACACGGTGGACTCTTTGTATGACCATAAACCTGTCAACCTTGTTTTGTATATCTTTTTTGTTTTTCAGTTGGTGCGGAGGAGCCATGGGCAAGGCGGGGAGTAAAGTCCTGAGAGAGACCTCAGTGGACGGGGTTCAAGCACAGGTAAAAGGGAACAAGCTGTGCCAAACTCCTTCCTGCACAAAATTATTCTGCTCAGTCGGTAAAGGCACACAGGAAGAAAGTGCATTCAACCTAAACACTAGAACCGTCGTGAGGTCATTTTGACCTCTCTCACTTCTTAAAATGCATGTAACTCTGTTTGCATAAAACCCTATGTCTCCCAGTCGATGACTTTTCCTAAAAGTGTGTTCTACATCATCTTATGCGTTTTCACGATTCTAGTATAAAAGAGAACGAAAAAAAGTGTGATTTTACCTAGAACATTTTGAGCTCCATTCATTCTGTGGTAAACGGACTGCATTTATATAGCCATATATATTATATAACCAGCCAGACACACAGCTCAAAACACACCCTGCCTCACATACACACACACACACACACACACATACACACTTTACAAAAAACAACAATAGACATTGATAGGCAACCAAGGTGTAAAGCTTTTGGTTGGTTTATTTTTTGAATAGTGTGTGTATATAAAAATGTATCAAATTGATTTTCCAATCATTGCAATCTGGGCTAAAGAATGTCCATTTAATCACTCAGTTTGTCAGTTAGTTAGTTAGATAGTTAGTTATTTTAGTTTGCCATTTTGACCTCACCCACAACAGGCCCTATAATTACAAGACTGTCACTCTGAATTTTTCAAAATAGCATGTGAAAATGAATGAAATAACATAACCCCAACCCTGATTTTATGAATTTTGCCACCATAGGATAATTTTGTTTTAGCGATGTAATACTGTAATACAAATTCTATTCAGTTGAACTAACAATGGAATATTACATTGTTATAATGGTGCATTCCAGGCAACCTGTAACTCGTGTTTTTCCGACCTGTACCTATGGTTACCTGTTGGAACGTACAGTCAAACTTGTAACTTCCCACCTGTGAACTCGTACTAGATCGATGTACTCCAGTTCCCAGTTGTAACCTATGGTTGGAACTCGTAACTTGCCTGGAACGCTACAAAGTCCTAAGTGGTGACTTGAAGTTGTGACTTACAAGTTCAGATATTAGAATGCTGTCAAACAGATAAAAAATGAACATTACTCATAAACATTGAACATAACAATGGCATGTAACAATTCTCTCATGAGAAATGGACATGAATTCAGAAATTTGTAACAATTTTGTAAATCTTTATACACACACTGTTCGAAAAATAGAAAAATAATTTATAATAATACTATGAAGTGTTCTGTGTGTCTGGCTGGCTATATAATATATATGGCTATATAAATGCAGTCCATTTACCATTTTTGCATTAGAATGAATGGAGGTCAAAATGACCTCTTGGTAGGAGTAGCCTACTTGGAATGCTGGCAGTTCTAGTGTAGACTACATTAAACTGCCATGACAGCTTTTGAGACTAGTGGCTAAGCTAAGCTAGGCTAGGCTAGGCTAGGCTAGGTGGTTTTGAAACGAGACCTTGTTTGTGCAAAAAGGACTTGCTGCTGTACTCTACAGCTGTTACAGGTTATGTAACCAGGATCAGCCGCAGTTTTAGTTACTTTCACACTTATCTTTCCCACATCGCTTCATCTTGCTGTACCTTCAGTCATAAAAATACATCACTCAGCTTTGCACAAACCATTTATGTCTTGTGATTAAGATGAGTAAAGGAATAAGAGTCACTGAATGTACCCCATGACGGATAAAGAGCCTATTTATTGCCAAGACTGGTTTTCTTTATATAAGATAGAAAACAAAACAAAAAATTTTGAAGATGTGAAGTGGCATGGGATCATGGTTGTTGTCTTCAATGGCCATTGGTAGATATTAAAAGGATAAGTACTTTAGCATGAGCAGATCTCATCATATCACGGTATATATATATCATCATATCATCCAACCATAGAGGCCACTGTTATATAAGAAGATAAGATGAGCATGGCTTAGTAACCATAGGTATTACCCCTGAATATAAAAGTCAGATGAGATGATGTTTTTCAACAAACTAAGAAAGGAAGAAAGAATTTAGAATATCTTTAAATATTTCTTTACTCATATATATAATAATATATGGCTTAGACTTTCTGTCTATATTTATCTTCATTTTTATCATTATGTTAATTACCCACTTCATATTCTCTATTCTTTACTGAGGTAGCATCTGTAATCAAACCTGAACCTGATTATGATTTTAGGCATCAAAATATCAAAATGAAAAAATAAGAAATTACATTAAATGAATTCCATTATTAAGATCAGTTTATTTTTTAAAGGTTAACGGTCTCTCTATGTACAAAGAGGTCCAAAAAAATCTATTGATATTTTACCATTCACTATACCACTATACCCTAACCCTACCATTACACTAAAGAAAACCATGGATTGGTCAAAATATGAGATAGTTGAAACTCTCAGATCTCGTAGTGGCCCGACAAATCCAGCATGAGTCAGGCAGAGCGGTCTGTGTGTCAGCTGGCAGTGGATTGCGTGAACAAGTCAGAGTGCATCTTATCCTTAGCCATTATCTGAATTCCCCTCGACATTCCAAATTGTCTGTCATCCCCTGGCCCAGTTCATCCAAACTCGCTGCACCCAAGTGATTGTACTTTTCAGCTCATGCTCCAGCTAAAAAAAGCAACACACTATCACCCCATCTCAACTTGTTTTGGCTGAGTGGGCACCATCTTTGTCAGCTCGTGCGGCTCGGTGGTGGGCTCGACAAGGCGAAGCCGGACTGGAGTGAATTGATTCACTGGGATTAAGGATTAAGATTTCCCCCGGCCGCTTTGGTGGAGTAAATCTGGGGATTATGATGTCAACAGCCTGTGGCTGCAGCAGAGGAAATTGAATTGTGAGGGACGAGAGCATCGATGGCCCAGAATTACGGCACAGTCGGTGAGAAGTCCGAGCTAGAAGTCCATGTCTGTGCCTTTCTCCTTCTCAGGAAAACTCCATAGGACACCATTCACTGCCTTTGGGTTACAGGAATCACTAACAGTGAAGAACTAACTCAGAGCAAATGTCTCGGATGTTGATTGAGTGATAAGAGGATTTCTGTGTCACTGGTAATCCACCCCGCTCTGGCCCGTGAAGCATCAGGTGGTGAGTACCGTTAAGTGCAACAGGGATCACTTGTAGGCTATGTGAGCAAGGTGACAGGGTTTTCTGGTGTCTTCTCTTTTAACTGTGCTCAGCTGATGATATGGAGGAGAATATGTCCGCTCAGATGCTGTGAATATGGGAATCCTCCTGAGGTGTTTGAGTCCAACAGCTGGGAGCTAACTGCTGTGTGTTGTTGCATGTCTGTGTGTACTTTAAGCCAACCCCTGCTGTGGCCGCTCCCGCCGCTACCGTTAAATTTGAAGGACTGACCAAGGTTGGCAAGATGAAGGTGAAGTGGACCCAGCTGGGTTTGGTCTTCTTCCTCATTCTGTCCCTGGTGATGACCGGATGCTTCTTCTGGCAGTATCAGCTGCCAAAGGTTCAGCTAGGTAAGGCCCAGCACAGGTGCTGATGGGTAATGCACCATGGTGGATTACCTGTTGAACCTGTGTAACCGTTACCATATCTTTTCTTGATATCTGAGGTGTTTAGGATTTTATTTTCAAACCACATCCTGCCATGTAGATTAAAAAAAAAAGAAAGAAATTATATCATGTCATTTTTTTTTGATTTAGCGCAACTGAAGTTTGTTCACAAACTGAAATTTAAATTTAGATTTAAACTTAATTTTGACCTGCGATTTCATTGTGACGTGACCGCTGTCAGATTTGGCCATTCATGAGACTTACAGTAATATATAAATCCTTTAAAAAGGATGGTGCATGATACAAACTTTTGCCAACTGCAGTAGTTTGTTGTTGTTTCAACTCTGAGTTTGTAATTTCTAGTTTTGCATTTGTTAATTATTGTTTTAGTTTTTTTAAGTATCAAACAACTTTCTGTTTTGTTTTAATCTGATCAACATCTCCTTAGTTCCTGCTGCAGTGCTGATTACCTGTAGTCATTTTTCCTTATTAAGAGATACAGATCTTGTGATTGACAGATAAAAAACACATTTCTTATTATGTGTGTGAAGTAAATTGTTAGCCCCCAGTTGTTGTGTTCACTTGGGGTTTGTATAATTAGCAGCATCATAACACGTTTAAGTTCTCAGAAGGCAGTGTCAGCTAAAACTGGGAAAACAATTGGTGCTAAACAATAAGTTGATCATTTTTCCTTTACTCAAGTCAATACAAGTTGGATTTAAAAAAAAAAAAAAAAAAAGGAAATTTGCCAACTTACAAGACTGACACACAAAATAAAATGGTTTTAATTTATGGTGCATTTATTCTTGGAAAATCAGTGCAAATGTCAAACTCTAGCTGCACAAAAGGAGCTTCACATCTTAAGTTTGGTTTGAAGTGACAAGGCTTTCAGCCTCAGTCCATTAATTTCACACCCTCCTCCTCCTCCTCCTCATTCACCTGCTCACCTGTTCCCCGGTTCCTCACTAACTCCCTCATCTGTATGCAGGTCTGTTTCCACTTACTCTGTGCCAGACTGTCTTTGTGCCATGTGCCTTATCTCTCCAGCACCCAGTCCCCTGCCCACCTGTTTGATCCTGCTTGTGTTTTGGACCTTGTCAATGTTTTTTGGGATTTAATCCAAACCTTTGTACTGATGTTTTTAAAAGACTCTTTTCCTCTACATCAGACTCCTTTGCCATGCTCTCAGGTCGATTTTCTGAGAAACATGTCGACAGTAAATAATAGAGATAACATCTCATCTGGCTCCTAAATGACATCTCACCAAGAAAATACTGTACTTGCTTAGGTGATGTCTACTTTTGTGACCCCTCTCTGTATGATTTTGTATGAGTTAAAGAGAAATCAGGATTAGCATTAATAGGAAATCGCAGCTCCCTGCTGGCAGCTCTGATTCATATTTTTTATGCACTAATGCATCTCTTTGTATCCCAAAAAAATAAATTTTCATTTATAGTAATCCTTTGTAATGAAAATGCAAGTGTGGCCGGAAGCTCCTGTGAAACGTACTGTTCATCCACAGTTCACAGTGGGATCGGGCTGCTTCTCTTTTGATCAGTGATTTGTACTTCGCACATCTTGCCAAATTGTATCGCATAAGATCAGCAGGGTTCATGAGGAGACGCCGAGCGTTAATGAAGCCATAAGCCAGACTGATTACTGCATTATACCAGCTTTTGTGCCATCAATATCCTAACAAACATCAAGTGGGACCGACTTACAAAAGCTCACTCCCCTTTTACTTTTCCCACTTTCTCTTTCTTTTCCTTCCTTCCTCTTCTCATTTTCATTTTCTTGACGGCCAGATGACGGGATGGGTCGCAACGCCAAATTGGAGATGACTTGTCCCCGCTTCCCTGAGCCCCTCCCACTGGAGCATCCTATTCCCAGTCTGAAGGAGGCCCTGGAAAAGGTGAGGAGTCATCCATCATGCAAATCTGCGGTCGCATTTCCATCATGCACTCACTCTGAGGAAATTTACAGGCCAGCCGTGGTAATCCTTCACACCAAATGCTGCTGCAGTTGACAGAAGGAGATTAAAGATATAGTGGATGAAATACTGAGTGTCCGACCGAGTGAGAGGTTGGGTTTAAGTACGCAGGGCGCAACAGTGTTCCCAGCTGATGGACTAACAACTCATCAACACTTCAGCACCCTGGAAGAGCCTGAGGCTGCTGAGGTGTGGGTGCTCATTAGTGCTGACCACATGTAATGAAGTTGAGCAGTGGGTTTGCCAGTTATATATCAGTTTGCCTGCGCAGAGAAGAACTTCTTTCATCTTTGCGTCAACCACACAATTTTATAACCCAACTGATAATGAAAGAAAACATATGAACCTTTTGATATTCATTAAGCTGTTTGCTGATCAACTGAAGATTTAAATATATTATGCAAAACTCACTTTTTCATTGCTTTAGTATGTGTATTTGCGTATCCGGAGTGCCTCCTCACCCCTTAAACGTAAGTTTTGACAACTACGTCAACATTTTGTAAACTGCCATAGTCAGAAACTTTGTCTTAACGAGCCGTTTTAATTTCACCCAGTTTATTACATCACAAGCCGGGTGATGTGAATATTCAAGCCCTCGCTCCCATGGTTACCTCAGCTACCAGAGCGAAGATTCTAAACCGACCGTTTAGAGCAGGGCTGTGAAACTGGTGTGCAGAGAACCCAGCCTTGCTCAATCTTTTGGTTTTTCTGACCAAAGCGTGTTACTAACATTACTTTTAGACATCAAGGTACCATGTCAAGAAGCAGAAATGAGTATAATATGTCCCCTTTAATTCAATCTTTGATCAATCAATTTCAATGAAGAATATTTTCTACAGAACCACATGCTTTTGAGTTACAGTTACCTCACTTTGTTCTGCAGTGGTGGACGAGGTATTCAGATCAGATCCTTCAGTCGGTGAGGAGAAGCAGAGAGATGTGAGTGACTTGCTGCTGTGTGAGGCAGCAGGAAGAATGTTGTAATCTCTTTAAAATGAGTCTACTCAAACAGCCTAATGTATGTTGAAGTGTAGGCTACACTTTATTCTTCAATGCTTTATCTTCTTCGCAGCATTGCGCTGTATTACGCCAGATCTGCTGAGTGAATCATGAAAGAGATGTATTTTTTTGAGGCTGGCGCGTGTTTGTGCTTTTCCGTGCTGCTCAAACAAAGCAGTGTCCTCCAAGCATACTATGCACTGTGTGGGCTCTGCGTCTTTCTGTTTCAGCTCATTCATTCTGAATTTGCAAAAGTTCTCCTTCAGTGTACAGTGTTTCATTTTCTTTTATTTTCTGTGTCTTCTACAAACCACTCAAACATGTAGTAATGCATAGGTGTGGTGTACAGTAGTTCAGTTGTTAAGAAAGTACAATTTCAAAGGAAAGTTCTGTTTAGAGAGGGAAAATAAGTGTTTCAAAACTTATTTCCCGCTGGTCCCATCCACAGTAGTGCATCACTAATGCTTCCAGGCTCCCTGCTGCCTCCTGACTACTATGTGCTGCTGAGCTAAATGTGCTGTAGGAAACAGACTGATTACCTCAAACAACCCCACAAAAATATTCCAAACTACTATTTTCAGTTCACTGTAACTATAGAAGCACTTGCTCTGCAGTAATAGTGCTCCTGTGAGTTAAAGGGATAGTTCACCCAAAATTCAAATTTCACTCATTATCTGCTCACCCTCATGTCAACTAAGAGCTGGGAGAATTTTCAGAGTCCTCCGTTCCTTCTCTGAGTTACGGGGGGGTCCGCGCAGCAGTATTTGTCCATATAATGGTTGTGAAAGGATACCACTTTTTGTCGTCCAAAAAGACACACCAAAAAACATCCAAATACCTCCATACTGCTCGTCTGTAATGTCCCTCTTGTATTGAAGCCCCAACATGAGAAATTGTTACGCCGGTTTGCACTGACACAGGACGAGCAGTGAACCGAGACACTGGGAGCTTCCGCTACAAACAAGCTGAAAATATAGACTTATTTAATTTTTTTAATAATTAATTTAATAATTTCTCATGTTGAGGCTTCAATACAGAGGGACATTACAGACGAGCAGCATGGAGGTATTTGGATGTTTTTTGGTGTGTCTTTTTGGACGAAGAAAGTTGTTATCCATCCATTCATATATGGACAAATACTGCTGCATGGACCCCCCCCGTAACTCAGAGAAGGCACAGAGGACTCCGAAAATTCTCACAGCTCTTAGTCGACATGAGGGTGAGTAGATAATGAGTAAAGTTTGAATTTTGGGTGAACTATTCCTTTAAGTATTGTTATTTAGGCTATGACGTTATTGAATTCCTAATACTGATGCATCCAAGCAGCATTTCATTGCAGTAGCTGGTCAGTGTGTTTACAGTTTGGACCGGCGACAGTTCCCTAGCTACAGTACAAAGAGTTACCAGAATAATCTGAGGATTGCGGGATACAGTAATTAATGGGCTAGGGAGAAAGAAAACAAAGTTCTGCCTCAAATGTGTACTTATGAATTCATCTATTCTTTCAACTTCCCATTTTTTGCTAAATGTTGCATATTTTTACTTCTTTGGGCCTCAGATTAAAAAAAAAAAAAAAAAAAATTAAACTAGCTGAGGAATTTAGAAGGGAAATATCTCTCTGCTGGAGCCGCTAACAAGTCTCTAACATCTGAAACACAATAAGAAGCCCCAATTAGACACAACGGTTTTCTAAGGGATTGGGAACTAAAGCACTGGTTTTAACAATATATTATAGTTTATGAAATTGTGTTTTTCCGTGCAACTAGTCAATATTTGCTGGACAAATGTTGTGGTGTGAAACATAGAATCTCTCTTTCTTAGATCTAGTGGATGGTCACATTTAATCCCTGAGTGGTTTAATAATAACCCATTTGCAGACCAAATGAGGGGCATTCAGCTGCCTCCTGTGGTTTCTTCAAGGAGATAATCATTAATTAGTACAATTAGATGACGGTTGTATTGTATTAGTAATCCTTGTGGTCATGCTGAGGAGGTTAATAATTGAAGAGTTCATTTGCAAAAGCATCTTTGCATAGTGTTGTTTTCAATGATAAAGCTTTATTTTATTTTTTTAGCTACGTCTGTTTTGTTACGTCTCAAAGCCACTCAACTTCAACAGGTGGCATGCTGCTGTGTGTTGGTTCTTTGGATTAGCTTGATGCCTGATTTATCTACATGTCTCCTCTAGGTGGATCTTTTGCTACGTCAGAACGTCAACCCCATCGGCCTTCCTGCTCTCTCGGCCATTGTGATTTTGAACGATACTGTTCTGTGGACGGGTAACTTTGGAAAGAGGAATGCCAGTGACCCTCTCTCAGGACCTCCCAATGAGTACACCATCTACAGGTGGGTAGATAGATCACAGGACTGTAAGGTGATGCTAGATTTAGATTATGGTGACTAATCACAGCCACCCTGGACCTCCGTGTCTTCAACAAGAGCTGATGATCACTCATCAAACATCTGACGCCGTCTTTTGGGGGTTTGGTTTCCTTCTCTTTTCATGCTCTGCTCAACCACAGTGTTGTGTGCTGCCGGTGCTGCAGAGGAAGCAATGTGTTTTCATTATGGGATGAGCATTGTTATCATTCTGAGTCAGTGTAATGGGTCCTTGAGCTCTGGATATAAATATCATTCAGAATGTGCACATCCGCCCAGGAGCTCCTGACTTAGATGAAGCTGCACAATGCTCCTGCTGAAATTCAGGGAAGTGGTCTAGCAAAGGTCAGGGGTGGTTCAGGGACAGGGGTCTGGGATCCATACAGTAAAATTAGCTAATATCAGCATGTTATATTTGCTTGATAACCCTAACGCCCAGACAGCAGACACAGTATTTACCATGGTAACCATCTTAGTTTAGCAGCAGCATGCTAACCTTAACCCATTGCAATTGTAGTGGGCAAGGCAAGGCAAGGCAATTTTATTTGTATAGCCCGTTTTTACAAACAGTTTGTCTCAAAGGGCTTTACATGGCATCATAACAACATCCTCTGTCCTTAGACCCTCACATCCACTGAGGAAAAACTCCATAGAAAACCCTTTTAACAGGGAAAAATCTGAGAAACCTCAGGGTGAGCCCAGGACGGGCAGAGGTGCAATAGATGAGAATTAAATTAAACTAAAGTTTGATCAGTTTTTTAGATCCTGCAGTTGCATTAACGCATCATGGTAGCATCTTTAGCTGGGTTCTCTCTGATCAATGTCAACATCCCAAACTCCTTTAGATTCACTGTTGAACATGTGAAGTCTCCAAGAGCCCACTCAAGAAAAATCCTGATGATGGTCCAAAACTGTTTTCACACAGCCACTGCAACCGCAAACTTACCCACACATTACCCAGAGGATGCGAATATCTAAATTATTAAATAGACTTCAGCCAACCAGCTCATGTGATTGAGCTGATGTGTGAGTTTGAGCAAGTCAATGTCTGGAGAATTCAGAGTGAATGGGCATGTTGTTGATGGCACTATTCAGTGTTTTTACAACTTTATCCAGGCGTCACTCAAACCAAAAATGAGTGGTGGCATCTGAAATACACCATCTCTGGTTTTCTGCTGCGTGTGTGTGAAAGACATTATGCAGCCATGTTCATGGACCCAGCACTACATCTCAGCCTGTGATGTTTATGTGTAAGATTGGAGGAATGCTCCCAACGCTTGATGACTGGGTTAGTAAAGGAGCAGTCCCACAGAAGTTGAAAATCAATTTCTGTTCTTGCTAAATTGTCCTTAGTCCTAACTTTGAACAGAAATGCCAACCGTACGTAGAATAAAGACCGTATTGTAGAACACACATCCACAGCATTATGTAACATGCAGTAGGTATAGCTCTAAGCAGCCATAACAGCTGTGTCTTTAGCACACGTCTTATTCTGAAGAGGTGACATTTAAAGGTGGATCCATACAGATTTACTGGCATCCTGGTGCTGTGAGGCATTCACAGCTCCTTCTGAAAGGACACAAGCACCATTTTAGTAATTTTTCATAATAATTTTTTTTTTGCTACAGCTGTAAGTTTTTCTCTGTGCAGTTGGTCACAGTTTATGTTACATCCATGAGCTTTCATTGTGACAAGGAATTATGGCAGCAGTGCTCTGAGCCCAGAAACGATCTGAAAAATTCAGATGTTTAGCAGATTTACTTAACCTCAACAGCAATCTCATGGTACAACACTAACTTTAGCTTTATAATCCTAAACCAAATGTTAATTAAATAATATTGGACTTTAATGATTTTGATTTTTGAGATGATGCAGTATCATTATTAATGTTTCAGTCTTTTTTTTTTCCATTTCAGGCCAGGCAGACAAACACACAATACAACGTTCAGGCACTTAAAAAACATGAGCACCAATCATTGAACACAAAGCACTGCTCACTGTCAAGGTTAAGTAACGAATCTCTGAGAAGTGGAATAGGTTTCTAAATGCTGGGGTGTTTGTTTGTTTGTTTGTTCTGTTGCATTTTCTTCAGCAATTGATTTTCCAGAGACAGTTTTAAAATTGAATTATCAGTTTGTTTTGCTGTCAGACTCCACGCACTCATGTGCATTATTTTGGAAAATCTGTCTTTCTGTTATCTAAAAGCTGTTTATCTAAATCCCTGTCTTGTTTTGCAAGTGCTTGTGGCAGTGTAGGCATTTCTAGATGTCTGGAAACAGGGTAGAGTTTTAAAGTGAAGGAACTGTCAGCGTGTACAGAGACATAGTATACAAACTGATGTCAGTTCACAAACTTAACACATGAAAAAGTCTTCACATAAAAAACTGGAAATGGTTCAATAACAAATCCTTTGTCTTAGGTATATGTTTTTAAACTGACTGTTGGAGTTTCAGTTTCTCTAACCAATAAAGCACCTATTGCACAACAGTGGTGTATAAGTTTAAGGATATTCACCCAAATAGTTGAACTATTCCTTTGTCAGAGCACATACAGTATATATATAGGTTGTACAACAATTCCTATGTATGAATCAGTTTACTTCTGATAAATAAACGTTCAGCTTTCTGAACAAATCATCAGTGTACAGGGACATAGACGCTCTTGTTGTTTCCTTTTATTACATGTCAGACTTTGCTCTGTTACCTGTCTTTCAGAATTGCCAGCCTTTCCAAAATCTTCCCCACCCTGATGCTGTACAGACTATGGGAGGACGGGAAGATCACCTCCTTGGATGACCCTCTGGAGAAATATGTGGAGAACTTCACCATCAAAAATCCTCTAGGGAAGACGCGAGACTCGGAGCTGAAGTATGTGACAGATGGTCTGATATTTCTGGACAGCGGGGAGGTTCAGATCCGCTCCTCTTCAGTCACCCTGCGCAGGATGGCCAGCCAGCTCTCTGGTATGTGGAATTATAATGAAAAATTAAACTTGAGAACTATGTGAACTGTGGTAATGACTGAAGTAATTCTGGTTTCCGTAATCATCAAAATCTTCTCAAATATGATTTTTGTCTTGCATTACTTTGACATATATAATGTTAAATCTCTTGAAAACTACAGTTTCTACAAAAGCATCGTAGAGCCATGGTGGGTTACTGTAAAAAAAATGTCTATAATTTAGTATTTTCAAATTTAAAGTTGCTAATCTATGAGTAAAAACTCATGACATCAAGTCATACATTTGCAAGAATAATCACACAACTTGCAAAGAGTGTGTCTTATTAAAGATGAAAAAACTCACTGAGCATTTTTGAACATTTCACATGAAATTTCTCATGGAAGATAGATAGATAGATAGATAGATAGATAGATAGATAGATAGATAGATAGATAGATAGATAGATAGATAGATAGATAGATAGATAGATAGATAGATAGATAGATAGATAGATAGATAGATAGATAGATAGATAGATAGATAGATAGATAGATAGATAGATAGTGTCACAGTTGGACCGACTTGAACCCACAGAGCAGAACGGAGGCAAATGGATCCAATAGACGGTGTTTACAGTATTAACAGGCCAGAGTCGGTACACGGGGGGTCAATCAGAGAAAGCAACAGTACAAGAACACTAGGCAGAGGAAGGTCAAAAACAGGCAAGTGTCGGAACCATAGGTAAAAAACGCCAGACAGGAAAATTGAAGAAGAGGGAATAAAGACGCAGACAAACTAACAAAGACACACACATCAAACTTTACGGGCCATGACAAGAAGAACCATAAATCAGCATCAACGCCAAACATAGTGACTGTGTTTTGAGATGAATGGTGACAAGTTCAACAAAAAAAACCATCAGACTGCGACGAAAAGTGAAGAGGGTGGAGAAGAGAGGGAAATGTCTGCTGCACACAAACACACTTCAGCTGTAGGTGGTCCATGTTTTTATTTGCTGATTTCTTTCATTGTGTTTTGTCCATTTAACATTGTTTTCCTGGGGATGGTTCCAGGTCTGCCCAGGAGACTGAGGGCCACAAATCTGCTTTGGAAAGGAAAAACACAATCTGCAATCAATCTGCTACAAGATGACGTCCTTGTTGCAGACCCAGGCACCAAGTATGATTTGTTTAGCTGTGTCATTTCGTCAATATGTCGGTACACAATCATCCTGTGCAAATCAGAATAGGCAATTGTGTGAAAGCGCATGCATTCCTTTCTTCATAACTGTTATTTTAACGTATTTCGTTACATTTTTTTCAGTGTTGCACTGTTAAAAATATTAACACTATCATAAATTCACACGTTTATTTCAAATATTGTCTCTAAATAATGTGACAAGCTGACAGGATTTGAGGTGTCTTTTAAAGGGACAACGAGGAAAAGTCTCACGTTAATGTGGATGAATCTCCGCTACCCACACTTGTTAATGGGCCCATTTTCGATAAATATATTGTTTTGTCTCTATTGTTATTTTGTTATTATTAGTGGTGGTGGAAATGCTGGTCGAGCCGACCAGTGTTTCTTTACTTTCGGTTTCGTGGCGAGTCATGAGAATAACGCCGCCGAATCACCGTTTATGGTGGGAACTACGACGGTATGTGATCGTCTTCCAACCTCTGACTTTAATTCTTGATGAATGAAAACATGAGTCTGTCTTGCACCGATCATAAATGAAGTGTGAAAACACTTCGCTTTTCCAAAACTCCTCGTTGTCCCTTTAACTGAATGCTAAATTATTATATCTTGCCCTCATGACAGAAATATGATTAAATAGTTCAAAGTGTCTGCTCGCTGTAACTTCATTCAGTTTGGAAAATAATTAACTAGCTTTCCGTTGATGTTCTCCATCTCCGTGACTTCCTTCCCTCCAGATGTCACTACAGCAACCTGGCCTTCTCCCTGCTCGCTCATGTGTTGGCCGAGCGGGTGGCTGGCGTCGACTACCAGCGCTGGATCACAGACAACATCCTGGACCGGCTGGGGATGGAGGACACGGGCTTCGACATCACCCCGGGGCTGCAGGGTCAAATGGCTGTGGGGGTGTACTCCAACGGGAAGGCGGCCCCGCTCTACGACCTGGGCTGGTACCGGCCTTCAGGCCAGATGTTCTCCACGGCGGCAGATCTGGCCAAGCTCGCTATGATGCTGCTGGGCGCTTATCACCGGAAGCTGCTGGAGCCAGACTCACTGAAGATCATGCTGACTCCACTCTTCAGGTGCGATAAGGACTACTTTGCCAACCGGACCGGGACGCCGTGGGAGGTGAATGAGCTGCTGGGCTACGAGATGGTGAGGAAAGACGGAGATCTGGACGGGTACTCGGCCACGTTCTCTCTGGTACCCAGACTGAAGCTGGGCCTGGTGGTGCTCATGGCCGGCAGCAGGTCTCAGAACCAGGATGTGGTCACCAAGGCCTACAACTACATTATCCCAGCTGTAGAGAAAGCCTTCAGGGAGGCCAAGAAGATCCTCTCTCCTCCCCCAAACCCAGAACCTTACATTGGTTTCTTCACTTACGGCAACATCACCTTCTATGAAATCAAAGCTGGTTCAGATGGAGTTCTGGTCATGCAGCAGTTTGGGCCTCAGATTGAAGAGCTGATCCCAGAGAAGTACAGGACAATAAAGCTCAACTACCTGGTGGACCGGGTGTTCAGAGTGGTGTTTGAAAAAGAGTACCCATGTGTTTTGCAGGTCGGCACAGCGTCTGTGTCCCTGGAGGCCCAAGATGGCCAATTATTTAACTTCTACATATTTGACAAGCGTGGTTTGTCCCCTGGCTTTGATGCTCCAGGTCTGAATACGTACAACGTGGTCAGAATAGCCCGCAGGCCAACCTTCTCAAGCTGAACAGCTGCGATGCTGCGGTCTAAAGACAAATGCTATGCCCTTGGGATGTGTGAATGACTGTAAATAAGGGAGGCTGTGAATATTGAAAGGCCACATGGAAAAGTTGGAGTAACAGATTTATAAAGAGCACAGATGCTTGATGCTTGACACAGAAAGTGAATTAATTTCTCTTCTGTAAGATGTATATGAGCGTCCTCCTCGCACTCGTCCTTCGTTATGCCTCCTGACTTAAAGCAGAAGTAAGTGATATATTTGTGTTAATATAAGTCTTAAATAGTTATATCTTCCGACAGCAATCACTTACATAGAGTGTTTG
Source organism: Trachurus trachurus (assembly GCF_905171665.1). NCBI lineage: Eukaryota > Metazoa > Chordata > Actinopteri > Carangiformes > Carangidae > Trachurus > Trachurus trachurus. Next base: position 36,033,889 of record NC_139896.1, read on the forward strand.
GACCGAAACACGGGTCTGTCAGTCACTCTGCTCTGCTCTGAGTCGAGGAGAAAACTTTTATCATATCCTACAGTTTTTATCCAATGAGGAGAGAGAACGGCATGCAGTGCTGTGTGTGCAGCCAAGGAACGCCGTGAATGTGGCGATGTAGGGACGAGGACTGTTATGGTGCGTTCAAGGCAACTCATAACTCCTGTTTTTCCGACCGTGAAGTTGTACCAGTTCGATCTGGTACGACTTCACGGGTCAGAAGTTACGAGTGGCCGTTATAGTGACTTTCACCGGTAAAACAGGTCGGAAAAACACGAGTGGGTTGCCTGGAACGCTACAAAGTCGTAAGTCGTGACTTGAAGCTGTAATTTACGATTTCAAAAGCCTGCCTGGAACGCAGCATTAGCGAAAACGACCGGATCGCTTACTTCTGCTTTAACGTTCACATTATGGTGCTTGTGTTTCTCCTGCCTTCATCAAAACAGTTGTTGTGTTGTCCTGGTCTGCTCTGTCCTTGAGTTTTTCATGAGTGCGAACAGCTGAACAATGGCTCACGACAAACACTTGCTGTGGTCACATTCATGAATATTTGCATACATTTCTTTTCAAATTCTTGGGCCAAGATTGCAGTTCCATGAAATCATCACCTCATGCATATGTATCCTTCCATCAGTGAAGAAAAGATTTAATATCTTTGTGTTATTATTGTGGCAGGTGAACTCAGAACATGTCCATGGCCAAATGTGAATATGAATCACTTTTATTACACAGTAAGAAGGATGTATCCATGATTTAATACCAACAATGATGCACTTACATGTGAATAAAATGCAAAATATTTTTTGGCTCACCAATAAGCGGCGATTAAGGACAGAGAGGCTTTTGGATGCCCGTGTGACACTTTCCTGTGTAATCCCTGAAAATGGACTCCAATTCATACCAGCCCCCGAACACCAATATGAGTAATACACTGCCCCCGACTGCTGCAGGATAATGACAGACTCAAGTGTACAGAAATAACCCTCCTGAGGGTAAAGGCTGATGTTTTACCTTTTTTTTAATAATAGGTTGATCTTCTGGGGATGTGATGGGAATGGAACAGAAATTGAAAATGTTGCTCACTCTTGAAGCATCAGTTGCGACAAGTGGAATCGAGGGGCATGTGAATGGATGCCAAGAAAATAAATTTGCTTTATCCCTCTTTGGGTGAAATACTGACACTGACATTCAACAATACAATCAAACGTTATCACAGCCCACAGAATAAATCTTGTTCTGATAAATTGTGGGAAGGAACAAAAAACAAATGATCTCTTGGGTCAGTATTGTAAAAGCCAGACTGGAACAACTCCACCAACATGCAAATTATACCATGTGTTGATTCTTTACCTTTGAATGTTGTTATTTTAAGTAAGCTGTAACATGAGGTTTACAAAGCCTTATAAAAGCAGTAATCACACAACGCAATCAGCACAATGAGTGACACAACATCAGAAGTAACCAGATTTTAACAGAAGTAAAAAAAAATATAAGTGGATATCTTAGACATTTATTTGTATAGCTTTTAAATTAGGCGTTGCACAAGAGCCATAATCACTTTTTCATATCTGCAATCACAGTGAACAACAGCTTACCAATCAATCACATCATGTACATGATGCCTGGATATTCAACAAGAGGCAAAACAAGATTAGTGAAAAGCTCGCAGCTCAGCATTACCAGTTTCAACAAAACACTAGAAACAAAACCTGTTTTCCCTGCCCAGCAACACATCTCTTTTCCCCCCGATGAATAATCAAGTTTGACATCTTTTTGTATCAATCAGATTACATTTGATTGTCTCACTGGGTTCACTCTATAACGCAAAACAGCACTTATGGTATAAGACAGCGGGTGGGGTGTACAGGCACTGTTGTCCATAGTAACAAAGAAACCAAGTCAGCTCAAAGTATATGTACAGGCGCTATAATGACATGTTACAGCTTTAAAGGAATAGTTCACTTGAGCACTTTCTTGGTGAGTTAGATGAAAACCACTGTCACATCTGTAAAGTAAACATGACCTCACTTAGCTTAGTAGAAAGACTAAACCAGACTCTGTTCAAGACTAAAAAACAATGTACCAACTCTACTTTTAAAATGTATTTACATTCTTGAGTTTCTTGGGTTTTACACAAATTGAACTTGTGAGATGTGCAGATATTAATTACCTTGCCAGCTGTTTCCCCTGTATTTCCAGTCGTTATGCATCTGTAAATTGCTGGCTCCAGCCTGGGTGCTGATTGGACAAATATGAGAGTGGTATCTATCTTCTCTTCTAACCCTCAGCAAGAAAGTAAATCAGCTTATTTGACAAAACATTAGAGTACTCCTCTGAAGTTCAGCTGCTTGTGAGCTCTCCCTTATCAAATCTCATTAGAACACAGAGGTCTTGCGGGTCGTCTCTTTACATGCACATGTGAGAACTGCAGTGTCCATGGTGAGTGTAATAGCAGGAGACAGCAAAGGGATGAAAGCATTAGAGTCATTGGCCTTAGCCTGGACTCTGGAACCTGAAGCAGAGGGATGCAGTAAGATTTTAGGGAAGGGAGGTGAGTCTCTGACCGAGCTGTTGTCCTCCGTATGGGAACACACAAGTTCTCGGAAAGACTCCCTGAACCGTGTGGAGAGCAGGCTGTAAATGATGGGATTAACCGCAGAGCTGAGGTAGAAGAGGACGCCCGACAGGATGTGGACATACTGATAAATATTGTGCATCAAGTCGGTCCACTGGCTGATGGAACTCCACAGGAGCCGCTCGATGTGGAAGGGCGCCCAGCAGACTCCGAACACAGCCACCACAACCGCTAGAGGATCAGACCAGAGAGAAAGCAGGCTGTTAAAACAGGTACCATAGTTAATACAGGGCCGTTCTTACTGCTCTCTCCCATGTTATTTATAAGATATTGTTGATTACATGTTTCCATTCACTAGGAAGATCAAAGGAGATGTCATCAGAAAAGCTGTTTAAATGGAAAGACAAGGTGAAACATGCTCATAACACCAGCCCCTACGAAGGATTTGTACATAGACCAGTGGATGAAAGGACATTTATTCAAGTACTGCACTAAAGCAGTCTAAGGGCCCCTTGACAAATTTAGGGCCTTCTCAGACCTGGTATTTACACGTGTCTCAGGTGGACAGATCGTCACTTCACATCTGGCATTTCTCCTGTGACCACTTGTGATCAGATCTACTGTACTGTACTATATGCAAATAAACACATGCCTTGTGTCAGTGGGTTCGTTGGAGAAAGAGGCAAGGAGAGGGCTGAGCCAATCAGCTCTACAATGATATTAGGTTTTAGTCATTTGAAATGGTAATATATTTCATTATTTCATTCCATTATGAAACTCTAGTAGCACTAATTAGACCTGTAAGTAACAAGGGAGAATGAAAAGTCCTCATGCTGTGGTAATGGCTCCTTTTCATAAATTAGCAATATTTCACACACAGGTGACTGTGCTCCTTCTCAATGGGCTTCAATAGTTTTTTTTAAGAGCTTATTTGACTCATTAATTATATCCGACCGGCTTTCTGAAGACATGTACTTAATGTATGCAGCCTTTGTATGAGCTTGAAGTCTGATAGTGTCTAGCTGTAGTGGACTTTCCCCTGGACAATCTGAGCTTCAGTCAGGAAGATGACTATCACCTGTACAGTATGTCACGTTGCCTGCTCTGAGACTGCAGACCCTGTTGACGATCCTCTCAAGCTTAAATTTAATTAAAATTGTGGGAGCTGTTGCCACAGTGTGCTGAATGATCTTTTCCCCCATTCTTGTTTGTAGTTGAACATATTTGATCTACACATGTCACTAATTAGAATGTGGCAGACCACCAGAATCACCTCACCTCTCAAAAGCATCGTTGGTGCATCTTGAGTCTGTTTACATCTGACCTTAGATCTCACATACGACCACATCAAAAATATGTGGAACCTTTGTTTTGTTTTCCTGCCCAATTAATCATCTCACACTAAAATCTAAAAACTAACTCATGTCACTTAATGATGATGTTTTCAAAGAAAATGTCTTCAGAATCTTGAAAAGGAAGCAGTGTGCCATTTCCATGTAATAACCAGTCTTGCTCAGGAAATTTGCATACTATCACAATTTACTCTAAATCTAATCTTCTCTAAATCTAAAAAAAAAAAAAAAAAAAAATCGTACAATATACCTATCCCCCTCTACCATCCCCAAACACCACATTAAACTGGAAAGCTGTGCAATTCTTAAGCATCATAAAACACTGGGTAATATCATCTGCATTGATTTCCACCTTGGTCCTAAAATATAAATCTGAACACAAAATCCTGCAGGTGTAAAAAGTATTTTTCACTTATTTCAATCATAACTATTTCTAAATGCTACACTGCTGAGTAAAGGAGGACGAGCAGCATCAAGAGAGTTGGTGAGATTTGCCAGTCTAATCCCTGTGAATAATGTTTTTTCTTTTTTTTCATTTTGCCCCCTTAAGTATTACTGAAAGGTTGGAAAAAACAACTTTTTTCCACATTTATATTCTCTATCATCTTGTTCCAACTCCATCTCATTGAAGCTATGTAATGTTTACACTGAGTGAAATATTCACCCCCAAGTCCAAGTCTGCTCTATAAATCCAGCATGCATCACATATTCTAGATTTATTTTTTATTTTTTTTGCAAGCTTGAATTTGAATTTGGGTAAATTATCACCCAACCTTAGCTCCCCATACCCCCATACAGAATTTTCAAGTCATTTCAACATATTGTTTTGGGTCTTTTTTTCACTCTAACTGCCTTCAAGATAAAGCAGCCATCTGTTTACAGCAAATCAAGCTCTAAAAAGCCCACTGCCTACTGGGTGAAAGACAAATACAGTCATGACTATATCTGCAAACACAGTAGAGCATTTATCAGAAAGGCCAATGTTAGGAGATACTGGAGAGAAGAAGAAGGAATCCTGGATTCACAGTCATCACACACACACACAACACCATCTGAATGACTGGTAACCTAGGCCCAGCTCAGACCTGGTATTAGCATTCATCTTGCGTGATCATATCACAAGCGGAGAGCTCTGAGGTCAGATGAGGTGAACACATTAGAGATGTGATCACTGACTACAGGTGGTCTGGGCTGCACGTGTCTACATTTCTTTTAGCAGTGTGAACCCAAATGCATCCTGGGAAAGTGGCAAGCTCTGTGGCTGAGACATGAAGCCAACCCAAAAGTATAAATAACTGTTCTTCCTCTAATTGCAATTAGTATGTGATTGAAACTACGAGTTAATCCCCAGACTCTCATTTAAAAAATTGTAAAATTTTAAAATTTTCATCAGAATTAAATAAGCCTGGTACAAAAACTGCTTTGGTCTCCATGGCAGATCTCATCCTTCAGGAGGACTAACTGTGTACTGTGAGGGTGAATTTAATTTATACAACTCCACTTTTACATTTTATTAGGGTTCAAAGTTGCAGGCGTGGCCACTTTGAGTGACAGGTAGGTGAGCATATGCCTGCAACAAACCAGCAAGGATTTAAGTCTCAGCTCCAAACATGGTAAAAGTAAAGTGGTCGCTATGGGTCATCATCATCATGCAGCTCATGTCCAGTGTTATTTACAGTCTGTGGTCCAGGGCCACCTCAACTCAACTCAGCTTACCCCTCTCTGCCACAGTTTCATAGGAAACGGAAAATATATTTTGATATTTCAAAAGGATAACACATTATTTCTCTGTTCAGCTGTGCTCAATGCAATAATGACTGAAATAATTATCTAACCCACCCCCTCTCTCTCCTCATCCTCCTTTCTCGCACACAACATGACTCTCCATCTGTCATCGTCAGACCGGCTTTAAACAACAACACATGTGTTTGTTTGCATATAAATCGGTGAAATGAGATCCCATCACAAGTGGTCACTCAAGACGTGTGGAGACTCATTCTAGCACCATGTGTGGACAGACGCTCTTAGAATCAACCACTTGTGATCAAATCTCTGTGGGCCGCATGTTAATTCCCCATCAGAGCAGAGCAGGGCCATGGTCGGCATGTCATTAACTTTATAGGTTGAATGGAAGTGGAGGGCCAAGTCAAGAGGACAAAATGTCTGTTAATCCAGGTGGAAGAATTGTTCTACAATATAAAATGATCACTAACGCTGAGGTAGTGCATTATCTATCAAACCGACCTTCAAATCAGCTTCATCAAGGCTGTCCAGTGTGTGGGAGTGAGAGCAGCATGTAAACAAAATCAAACAACCCAGTACTGTTTGCACTGTTTGATGAAGAAATACCTGGCCTCATCTTTTTTTCCTACGGCTCACTTCAAGCCAGAGAGGCAAGCACAGGCAGAAATCCTTGAATGTATGAGGGATTACTTTATGATATTGTGCGGGTGGTGGATTCCATCACTTGATGTGCGTAGCCGCTTGACTAAACACGACCTTCATGATGGATCAAAGCAGAATTCAATTCAGTACCAGCTATTTTTGTTCCCTGTTGCAGGAAGCATTATCAGATGATTGATCTATTACTTTAGAGCAACAAATCAATTATCTATAAAATGGTTTTTACTGTGTGGTGGACTGTAAGAACTGTGCTAACATTGTATCAAATCTCATAAAGTTGCAGAGCTTAGAAGATGAGAAATAATGGTAAGTCCCTACAGAATACAAATTATCCAAAGAATGGACAATCCTCTGTCATTACATGCTCGGTGTTTGCCTCTTTGGAAACATGTCTTCGCATTGATGCCACAGATTAAATGGGATCTGCTTTCACATCCTTGCAGCCTGTCATGGCAATGCACGTTTTCTGTATAGCAGGAGAGAAAAAAAAACTCACCGAGCATCTTGGTCACCTGTTTCCTGCGCCCACTCTCCAAACTGATCTTCCTGCGAGTGTTGCTGCTGCAGTTCTTTCCCAGGTTCTTGCTGGGCTGCCGTGTCTCTCTGCCCAGGTGAAGACCCATCACCAGGTACAGCATGCTAATCACCATCATGGGTACAAAATAGAAGCACACGGTGGTGATCTGCATGACCATGTTGTAGATCCACAGGGGCTTCAGCACAGTGCATATGGCCGACTCCTCCATTTGCTCTGGCAGGTAGAAGATGCCGTGAAGCGAGGTGTTGGGGATGGCACAGATCATGGATACCACCCACACCACGGTGATGACCTGCTTGGCGTGCTGGTTCGTCGACAGGTAGCGCGTTTTGAGCGGATGCACCACAGCTATGTACCTCTCCACGCTCAGAGCCGTCACGTTGAGGATGGAGGCGAAGCAGACCGTCTCGAAGAGGAAGGTCTTGAAGTAGCAGCCGCCCTCGCCGAAGGGGAACGGGTAGTTCTGCCACAGGTCGTAAATCTCCAAGGGCATCCCGAACAAAAGCACGAGGAGGTCGGACACGGCGAGGCTCACCAGGTAGAGGTTGGTGGGGTTACGCATCTTCTTGTGCTTTGCTATCACCGCACATGTGAGAAGATTTCCAGACAAGCCGGTGAGGAAGATGAGAAGGTAAACACTGGTCACCGGGAGAAAGAAGGGAGATCGTTTTGGACCCAGGATGTCAAACAGGTTGACTTCAGTAAACTGGTCGTTGGTGGTGTAATTCCCAGTGCTGTTAAGTGGCATGCTGGTGTTGAGGAACAGTCTGGATGAGTCTGAGGTGGAGCCCTGTGAAGAGACATTCATTTCAGGAGAGAAGAGCTGGAGCGACGACAGACGTCAACACATCCTGTACTGAGTTGTGGGTTGGTTCAGCACCAGAGACCTGCTATAAAGAGACAAACAGAGAGAAGACAATCATAGTGAAATTACTTTATTTCATTAACAACCCTTTGATCAAGCTTTTTTTTTTAACTTTCATAATTTTTCCATTGAAACTCAGTGACTCACATATTCTTTTTATTTCAACCAAAGAACTCTGACTAGCCTAGACATCTAGCTGCCCCCTAGCGGCAGCAAATCTATTTGCTCCGTAGGTGGGTCTAGAAACGAGCCATAGGAACTTTTTGAGTCTCGAACACCGATTGTGTTCACCAATCACAGCGCTCTATCTGTTTAGAGAGTCGTTGGGCGGCTTAACGCCATGACGACATACATTTTAATTGGCTTGTCAGGCTAACGTCATCCTGCTCTTTGCTCTGATTAGTCGTAGCGCTACCCTATTGGTGCAGAGGCAGTTTGAAAGACAGCCTTCATCCCGCCCCCTGGATTGAGCCGAGGTCTACCGGTCGTATACAGTGATTAATGATATAGTCTGGCTTGTCAGGCTACTCTGACTAGCAATTCATCTGCAGATTATGAATATTCAAATGGAGTAAAAATGTCCATTATAATTTCACAGAGCCTAAAACGGTGTCTTTAAATTCTTTCACCATCACTAAAAACCCTTGGTGTTTAGTTTCAAATCTATAAAACCAAGCAAAAAGTAGCAAATCTTCAAATCTGAGGAGAAAAAAGGATTTTTTTTGTTTTTTGTTTTTTGACTTGAATTGATTTTAATATCCATCTACTCCACCATCAATTCACTAATAGTTTCCACTGCAGATTATCACTCAGATAACAAATTAAATCTGGCATTCTGTCCAATTAAAACAACAACAGATGTTTCTTCTATTTTTTTTCAAGGGACGAATGCCAGAAAGTGAAATGGAGGCCAGACATTTTTAGGGCAATATCATATTAACAGCCAGCTGTTACAGACTGTCCCCAAAATAATTAAAACACACTTTGAATCTGTTTTGCATGTGCATGTGAGGCACACATGGATTTATTTATTCCTATCTGGGTTAAAAGAGAATAATTTTCAGCTCTGTTGTTTGAGAAACAAACTTTTGACTGTGAACGTACGTTGTTCACAGCACATAAGAGCCTATAAGTGTCTGTTTTCACCAAATTGAGTCATTTTAGCAGTAGAACATCCAGCACTTGATGATGAAAACGTTTTTGTTGGTCATGAACAACAAAGAAGCAATTTAGTGAACAATAGTTTTTCCCCCTGTGGTTTGGGAAATACTGCTTTTACTGTCACAGTAATATGGCTCATATCATTCTCATTAAGTAGGGACTGTGGATAATTGCTGTTATATTATTACACACACTGTACTAATTATGTTGCAACATTTCATGCAAAGACCCAAGGTTATGTGACTAACACTGTAAGACAGTGTGATCTGCAAAGGAATCAAGAATGCCTGTCCAATATAATGTTACCTTAGCCTGTTTGAGGCAACTTATATATTTTATCTTCTTCTAATTATGAGGTCGAATGGCAGCCCATAACTTTAAAAATCGTGTGTTAACTTAAATGTTATTACTTATAGGCTACAACTTAATACTAAGGTACAGACACCAGTCACAAACAAATACACAGAATGAGCAGGATTTGCTATGACATCAGAAAACAATAACTTTGTTGACAATATTTCTAATAAAAGTGAAATCCTCACCTTGATGCTGCTGTGCCAGCCCTCTGTGCGCGCTCTCTGGGCTCATGGTTGTAAACGCAGAAACAAACGGCGCCAGTGAGCCAAATAAAAACTGATTAGCGGAGGCAAAAGTTGATGTTTTAGGGCGCTGCAGAGATTAGAAGCAGGTGGAGGGAGCACACAGAAGGATCCTGACTGAGCTGCAGCCAGAGATTAAAGTGGTGAGATGTGTGAGAGAGAGAGAGAGAGAGAGAGAGAGAGAGAGAGAGAGAGAGAGAGAGAGAGAGAGAGAGAGAGAGAGGTAAAGGGAGAGAGTGAGAGCTCATGAGATCACGTATCTGTGTCATTTGTTGTACTGTAGGATGACGAGAACGAGCGTTCTTTCACAAAAAGACACAAAAAAAGGTAAATTAAAAATGCATTAAATCTTGCAGTTAAATCAATTGTGATTAGATAAATATGTGTGTGCGCGCGTGCGTGCGTGCGTGTGTGTGTGTCTATAGCCCAGCAAACATTTCCTCGACCTGGGTCGAGATGGAGACGTCCAATCTACGTCGCGTCACGTCGTGACCTTAATTCGACAGTTTTTCAACATGATAAAATAACATCTGAGTAAATATGACATACATAATGAGTCATTTTAGATCGGATTAATTGGTTAAATACTGCCAGCAAACATTTTCTCAATCCGCGTCCAGATGACGACGTCCATCAGACGTTGCGTCACGACGTGACTTTATTTAGACTTTTTTTCGACATGATAACATTAGGGGGGATACGATCTCACATAACACATATTTAACTAAAAAAAACACTGCCAAGAATGATTTCCTCTATCTACTGCTGTCTAGTGCTGTGTGGAGATGAAGACATCCAGTCAACGTCCAGTCATGTCAGGACGTAGATTCAACCTCTGATTAACGTTGGGCAGGCGGGTTGATATGACGTCTATCTGAGGGGTGAGATGACCGGCGGATGACGACGTCATTTCAACGGCGTTTAGACGGCATCGGTTTACGTTGTTAAAAACTATTCAAAATGATGGAAATATGTTTGTGAATGGGAGAAAACAATGTAGTACCATCAAGTGTATTGGCGGGGTGGGCTTAAATGTTTGTTATTCTAGCATCCATCAAGGAACTATTTTCCTCGCGTAGTGAACGCACCTGGTTTCAGCTGCGGTGCGGCGGCGGCGGCAGAAGAAGTTTTGAGTCGGCGAGGAGAAGACACAGACGCGTGTGAAAGGTGAGCTTCGAAAAATAGTGTAATTTAAAATGAAAATGTGCTTGGTAAGACATTATACGTTCATGAGTTACATGTTAAAGTTCTGATTTTGTTGCTGCATCGTGTAATGTTACAGATATCTGCTGCATGTTATTCGTAACCGAGCGGCAGCTAACAGTAAGCTAGCAGGCGAAATAGCAAGGCCTACCCTGATACATCGAGTGTAGCATCGATGTTAAACCGAGTATATGTTCACAAAATGTACATTTTAAATTCAAATTCATACCAAGGAAACAGAGTAACCTCTTAGAAAAAGAAAAGTTTGCTGCTGTGAAAAGTGTATCACTGCATTATATTTTTTATCATAAGCAACATGCATGGCTACCTGACCTAACAGTATGACAAACATTTTAAGATCATGACACACTAACGTTACTGAGCTTGATGATGTCATATTTAGCTATCTCTACCTGAAACAGGACTATATTTTTGTGTCTCTGTCTCTCCCATAGGCCTGTATTGATAACTATCTTTTCAATATCTCACTTTACAGGTGTATTGCTGTGATAAAGAGACGCATACCAGGTAAGATACACACACTAAGGGTGATGGGGGCTTGAATGATTGTGAAGATTTTACCATCATTGCTCTTGTTATACACAGGGCCTACAGTAGTAGCGGTTCAAAAGTTCCCCTCCAGGCTGAAAGTCAGATGAATGGCCTAGGTTTTCCCTATGTTTTCCCTTCAAATCCCAGCCGCAGGAGTGGCCCCCCTCTTTCTCATGGGAGTGTCCATGTTTTGCTGTAACTCCACCCATTCACTGAAATACAGGGTATGACCCTCACAAATTCTCATCGCCAAAAGTCATTCTGATGTCATCTGAATGTCCACTGACCGCCAGAGGCAGCACTTAAAGCACCTCTGGTCATAATCATCATTTGATTTGATTTGTGATGTGAAATGATAACAGGCCTATGCGCTGGCCACTGTTTTATTCAGAAATGAAGGCTAGTAATACCTCCTGTCAAATATTGGATCACAATGTAATCGTTGTGAATCTCCATTTAAAGATTCCTCTTTTAATTTTAATTTCAGGCGATTTAAATAATTTTGGAAGATGTTTGCAGCTGTGCAGGTATTCAGTGCATGCCTTATGTCTTAGGTCAGGGAATTAGCCTTATCATTAGGGATGTTGCTGATGCTCATGTGTTTATCTACTAAACAGGATTTTATGTGTGTTAGGATGTGTGATGTGTGGTGTCATGTACTAGTAAATAGTAAGCAGCTGAATTAGCATTATAAACCCATCAACCTTTTGTCTGCATTAAGTGGGCAATTGGTCTTCCATTGTCACACAAATCAGAGAGGCAACATGCAGCTGGCTGTGAGGGGGAGGTTACTGGACGGCTGTGGGCCTGAACTTCTCCTGAGCTCGGCTATCTCCTGTTACCATTTCATCAGCAGCCACAGTGTTGGCAGATTACTCTGGAAATGTGATTCTAACCCTGGAAGACCCACTGTTGCAAAAATAATAAGTCAAACAATTTTCGGTCCTGCAACATTACTTGGATTTAGTGATCTAATCTGTCAATCAATATGTCAGATTGAAGTACTTAAAATACCCTCCATATTTTTTACTACATTCTCTAGAACATGTATATTACTGTGCAAGATATTCCCTAGACTTTTTGAAATAACTTTTTTTTTTTTATCATTGTTGCAATATTACAATGTTGGGTAAGAGTAGTAGTCAAACAGCCCTGTTGCAGTTTTTAGCTTCCTTCAGTTCTGTGAGAAGTTTCCTCTTGTCACAGAAAGCAGGACCTTCAAGACACTCCTGCTCATGTTCTTATTGTAGCTCCGAGAGCATGGAGTGGCAGACTTACTTTTAGCCTAGCAGGCATAAACAACTGAACCCAAACATCCACAAATACACACAGGCGGTGCGACCCCTACTGGGCACAACAGGGATCATCATGAATGATCTACATTTTCCCTTTGTACTTCCTTCCTTGACCCAGGTGGACAACAGGATGGTTAAAGAGGAACTCTTAAGGATTCCATCCTCAAACCTGCTCCATGTGTCCCTTAGCTCCAGAGTCCTAATGCTGGTTAAATCAATGACTTGTAACTAATGCCTATAGGCTTTATAAGGAACCATCAGAAGATTCAGGCTACTGTGTGGGTCTAAGAAGTGGTTATGTCATTACTCTTTCAAATCCCAGGACAAAGTCTTACTGTAATTTATAAAGTGCATTTTACATCTGAATAGGTGCTCTATAATTTTTTTTCTTCTTGTGTCCTCTCTCCAGCTGCTGTGAAAAGATGGAGCATTAAGGCCACAGATGTGGAAATAGAGAATGCAATGATGAATCATCTAAAGCATGCGCCAGCCAGAAGCGGGGGGAAGGAGCAGATCCTCGTCGCTGACTGTTAAGCCTCCTTGGCTATGACCTGACTTTACAAAAAAAAAATTGTTCTCTAATAAATATATTTGTTTTACTTGTTTATATGTTTTCAATACAACCAGTTGAATAGATCTTGTCCTGAATGCTTTCCTTTTATTATTCTACCTATTAGTCCATGCACCACTTGTATTTTACAGTATAGCCTAGGTGAACATCACAAGGATATTTTAAACCTTCAGGTTTATTTGCTATCAAAGTTTCCGTCAGGTTCACTTTTCCAAAAATGCTGATGTGATCTGATGTCTTTGACTTTTTGAAGTCAATGCAGCTTGAGATTTTTTTTTTTGCTAAAATTGAGAAGTTTGTTCAAGTATGTGTAGATTAGAGCATTGAGAATTACACATAGGATATGCAGCACAAGATCTGTGCTTTTCATAGAATTTCTAGATATGATAATGCCAGTTATAGACACCTTTTGAAATGCAATACATTACATGTGTAGAAAAAAAGGTTGAAATGTAAGCTATATTGCAATTCGAAACGACAAAAGTTGAAATGTTGATGTAAAAATTATGCCGTCTAATAGCCGTCGAAAAGACGTCGGTCATGGCACCGACGTCAGGAAAACTTTCATTTAAGCACCTCAAATAGACGTAGAATCAACCTGTTAGATCGACGTTAATTAGACGTGAGATAGACGTCATGAAGTAGCCTGCTCTGTGAGACGTTGATAAGTCGTCTAAACGACGTTGAAACAACGTAAAATGATGCCGTCTATTAGCCGTCGAAATGACGTCGGTCATAACACCGACGTCAGAAAAACTTTCATTTGAGCACCTCAGATCGACGTCGAATCAACCTGCCTGACCGACGTTAATTAGACGTGAAATAGACGTCAAAATGTTTGCTGGGAGGATAGGCCTGCACAGCATTAGGATTAGGTTTTTTTTTTTTTTAATAGGGTTTGCTAGCTTCAGGGGCTATTTGTAAGTTATGTTACATTTAACAATGCTACCAGTGAATAGGAAACTTGAGCCCAGCCTCAAACACACCATGAACTGTCTCCAGCAGTGGAAAGAAATTACATGTTTAAGAAAAAGTATTTTCTGAGCTATAACCCCGTAAACTACAGAAGCTGAGAACTGCCATGTAGCCTACTGTGTTTTTTTTTTTTTACTGCCGGTTTTCTCATGATAACAAATTTTTATTCTGTTATCTTGATATAACAGAGTCAGTTTTCCCTTATTAAAGTAGGTTCTGACAGCAGCAGAACAGGACTGCTAACTCATCGGCTGAGAAAAAGTTAGCCAAAACGACCGGATCGCTTACTTCTGCTTTAAAAAAATGTTCTTGAATTTTTTTTCCCTCCTCCGCTGTAAGGAGCTAATTCTAACACTTAGCCTATAGTGTGCAAGCATGTATTAAGTGGCCAAGCAGGCATTGTCAAGTGTAGCCTTGTGTATGAGTGCCATTTTCACACTGGAGCGCAACTCCAACAGGTCTCCTCCAAACGCGAAAATATAATTTTCATAGTTTGCAAAATCTATTGAATGTTAGAATGTTAGAGTGAGGATTTGCTAAATGACGTATGTGGCGTGTTTGAGGGTCAGGCATCTTCTTGTCAACAGAGCTGAACAGCTCTGCATGCACAAGTGGTTACAGTACATGGGGAAGTCTATAGATATTTTCATTCTCATACAGCAAAAGTATACCTTTGCGCAAGATTCACATCATTAATGTGAAGTCCCAACTCAGCAAGTAGGCTACAAAACAACAACACAGGATTAAACAGAGCTTGATGAAAAATATTCAAGTCATAGAGAGAAAAAAAAGAATTATTTGATAAAAGGTCAAAATTAGCCATAAAGACAACAATATGAGATTTAAACATCATAATCATGAAATAGAAAGTCCAATTTATTTGATTGAAATGTATTTGGTTTGGCTCCCGATGACAGCAGACTTTCATGGCCAAATACTGATCTGGTGCAGTCTTACCATAAGTGTGGGTAAAGTGTAAATCAAGTGTACTCCACTTTTGGTTGTTAGAGAACACATTTTCGCACAACACTAAGCACATGAACGCACACACCAAGTGCCCAAGCATTAAAGTGTAATCAAGTGGGTAGAGTAGGGGTTTTCAAACTGTGAGGCGCGCCTCCCTTGGGGGGCGCCAGAGAGTTTGAGGGGGGGCGCGACATGAGAAAAAGAAAAAAGAAAAACTGAAAACATTCAAACAAAAGATGAGTTACATGTCACTTGCATATAGGGCTAAATGATTCATGTTTTTGCAGTAGCTTATAGTTTGCAATACTGCGATATGATAAAACACGATCTACACACAGGCTGCGATTATGCTCGACTGATGTGTCAGGGAGCAACACACTCACTCCTGACGCGTCATAAACTGACGCTTGGTCAGGGCCCTTTGCGCACAGCTGTTTATTTTTCATTAAGGGGGGCTCACTCTCTCACACTTTGAAAACCCCTGGGGTAGAGTATCTTTAATAGCACACAGCCACTTTAGGAAGACTTTTCTTCCACTGAAGTTAGCACGCTAACAGCTAGCCCTGGCTCAGCTATAGCTACAGTACAGTTTCTGATAGTGAATCACTGTGTAGGTGTTCCAATATACCCTGAGGGGTCACATGTTCAAAACCCTTTTGTATTATACAGTAAGGTTATGGCCATTTTACACAGAAATAGTGTTTGAAATTTGTTGCAAACCCTCCCCTTTTCATATAACAATGCAGCACTGCGTGTGTCACAAATGTATCATTTTTTAGTCAGTTTCACAACAAACTAAGGCTAAAAAAGGGAAAACATGGGCTGGCTTCGACTAAGCCACGATGATACCACTGGTCATGGTAAATTTAATTTCTGAAAATCAAGGTTAACACCAGTATTCTTTTTTAACATGCTGTTTTATATCTCCTAGGAGGAGACACCTCCACCAAGCCTATTAGCTTAACACATCATTTGTTCAGAAATGTTTTCCTGGAGTGGATGAGCCCTGCTGCTCTGTCTGACAGCATGGATGTTGTGGGCACACACAAATAGTGTTTGTGAGTGTTAAATGAGTGTGTGCATTATTGTGGATTGGTGCATTCTTGTGGGAAATTACTTTTCAGCAATCAACATAATTTGTTCAAATTGAATCTTCATATATTTGAAAATCATGAGCCATTCATGTTATAAAGACAACAATGCCCCAAAGCTTTTGGCGTGCAACAGTCACTTCAGAGATTGAGAAAATGTTTAATTTGAGTTTTTACTTTTTCCAAGTTTATTCACAGCAAGAACAAACAACACAGAGTCACAGTAAAAATCTACTTTTTCATTGGGTAAAAAAATGCAGTATTATAATTGTCAACCTGTGTGTAACTCAAAAAGTAAAGAATCTCCTCAATCCACTATCATATAAGACACTCTCTCTGGCTGCAATTTATTGACACTGAACCCTTGACTGATCTTGGATCCTTTGTTCTCTGCAGGTTACACACACATACAGCTGCTATCAATGCAGAGGTCAACGTAACACGCTAACCTGTTCTGTCATTGGGAATAAAAATGAGAATGTGCACTCGTCTGCGCAGACAATCAATTCCTGAAGTGTTACACAAAAAGATGTGTCGTCCACTTAGTATTCAGCCTTGTTTTTACAAAGCACACACTACAAAAACTGCTTGTCTCTGCCCTTTTATAAATCCCCATTATAAACTGTGTTTTTCTTCCTAGAAATATAGAAGCGAAGGTGCTAGAAAGAGAAGAAAGAGGAATGACAACACTCAAGGTATTGATTCTGTATTGGACCTCAGGAAGCTGTGTAGAGGGAGCGAGAGGATCGATGTGGGAACATTTGAGCTGGTGTCTGCTGCATGTCGTCCCACCACCTGCATTTTCATTCCAGCAAGGTAATACCAATCAGTGTTCCTGACAACTTTTTTGAAACTAAGACAGCATGCTCTATCACTGACAAATACCTACAACTTGAAATGCCATATAAGGTCTTTACTGAAACCAGCTTTAAACGCAACACCACCACATCATCACCTTTTAAATCACAGCAGATCAATCTGATCCTTATTCGAGCTGCTGTATACCTAAACACTAAGGCGCATATCTGACTCTTCAGCTGCTAAACACTCACAGACCATACTAAAGAGCGACTGTAAATTGTGCTATAAAGTTCCAGAGCTGAGGAGAAATATACTGCAACAGATGGGCCATGACTGCAAAGCACAGCTTGTTTGTGCTTTCTCATTACTGTACAACTCAGAAAACGACGCCATCTCACACTTTTTTTTATGTCTGAGGTGATCACTGTATCTTTGTCAAACTCTGCCGCTGATGCAAAGGATAAACCTGCACTAACAAGCCACTGTTGTCTTTAGTTTTTTTGTAACACAGAATTACAAATAACCACCATTATATTATACTACATGGCTCTCAGCTGGCTGCCACTATGTATCCAAAAGTGTTAATTTGACTCTAGTACAACTGAAAAACTGGAGCAGAACAACTAACTAACAAGGCAACTTTTAGACCCCCCACCTGGCCAAGCCAATGTTCACCACGGGTTGGAGAGATCTCAGCCAGGGACAGCCACGGCCCAAGCCAGCGCAAACTAAAATAATAATAAAAGAGCTAAAATGAAAAGTAAAAAGAATAAGAATGGTGGTCTGTATTTATATAGCGCTTTACTATACCTGCAACGATACCCAAAGCGCTTTACATCATACAGTACATCGCATTCACCCATTCACACACACTGATGGCGGAAGCTGCAATGCAAGGCGCTAACCACGACCCATCAGGAGCAAGGTGCATAACTGCCGAATAACAAATAAAGAGAGGGCTGAACTATATATTGAATAAAACATATAAAATAAAAATAAGAATAAGACATTACTTAAAAGCCAAATTAAATAGGTGGGTCTTCAACAATTAACATACTCGGGGGCCATAGTGCTGGAAAGATGCCTCACTGTAAGTTTGTGTTCTAGCTTTGGGGATTATTAAAAGGCCAGTGCCGGAGGATCTCAGGGTCCACAAGGATTCATATGGTAAAAGCAGTTCTGAAAGATAAGAAGGTCCAAGAGCCCTAAGACATTTGAAAACCATTAAAAGGACCTTAAAATCAGTCCTAAAACACACAGGGAGCCAATGCAGTGATTTTACCTATTACTATTTACAAAACCTGTGCATAGCAGCTCAACATTAGAATAAATAAAAAGTAATTAATGTTGTCAAAACTGCTACAAGTACAAATTCGGTTACTCCCCATGAGATAACATCACATCTGTACCTGTGTAGGACTCCTGCTGTGTTCCTACCTTCTTACTTGACCTGCTCAGCGTGCTTTTTAATTGCCCCTTGAATTGAATAATCTGGAACATGTCGACATACAGTATGTCCTTTTCAGGAAATATGTGTGTAACTAATGGGCCTGGGGCACGTTACGGTTAATGGTGTAATACCTATTCGGCAGAGACTCTATCTTGTCCTGTCTCTGAGGGTCTGTACTCAACCTTGGTTGCTATGGTTGTTTCCAGTGGTGAGTGGGCACAATTAGCCACACTAGAAATAAAGGGATGCAAGGCCAACTACTGCACACAAACCTAAACATTAATCAAACATGAATATCCCTTCACAGTGGAAAGACAAGAGGCAGAGGCAGTCACATACAGTCAAACGCTGAGTCATTACCTTGAAAAAGAACAAAATAAACCAGACATTTACGTCAATTTTTACTTTCAACAATGTACTGTAGCCTACTGCATGGATCAACACTTTTCAGTGTCATGAAAGATACAGTAATGGAGAATAAACATTGCTTGCAGACAGAGCAAGGTCAAAAAAAAATCTTTATTTGCCATTTGTGCATACACACATAGGAATTTTTGTACAGTTGTTCCAGGTCAGGTGGAGAAACAAAAAAGAACACACAAGGACATACAAGACACAACGAAAAACACTTTAAAAAGGCTCAAGCCTGGACCACCATTGTACAATAAGATCTCACATACAAAACAATCTCTTTTATCAGCTTGCTCAAAGCCAGAGTTCTAGTTCACACATGCCACATGAAACAGTCACTGAACAGGTAACAGCTCGCCAACAGAGGGCACAGTAGGTTCAGCTTCATGGCACAACAAGGGACACAAAGTCACGTGTTCTACGTGCATAACATGACTGCTCTGCATAATTTACTAGGATGCAGCACCTCCCATTGGTCAGGTGAAGTATCAACAGTACCAAGTTGTCCTGCACATCCAACACTGTAGCTTAGATAAGTGCAAGTGAAATGTCGCCTTGACTCTGACATCAATTTAATGAACAGTAAAACACTATATTACCAAGAGGTATATGAACATGCAGTCTTGCATCCATGCAGTAAGGCAAGGCAATTTTAGTTTATCTCAAAGGGCTTCACATGGCATCATAACAACATCCTCTGTCCTTAGACCCTCACATCCACTGAGGAAAAACTCCATGGAAAACCCTTTTAACAGGGAAAACCAGGAGAAAGCTCAGGGTGAGCAACAGAGGAGGGATCCCTCACCCAGGGCGGACAGACGTGACATAGATGTTGTTACAGACAAGAAAACAGTTTATAACAGAATGTGGGAAACAGTAGGGGAGTAGGCAAGTTCCAGTTTCCAAAGACTCTAAGTAAAAGCTAATCCATCCATCCATTAGTTACAAAGCTTATTCGTTCAGGGTCACATGGGAGTTGGAGCCAATCCCAGATGGCACAGGGTGAGGGTAGGGTACAACCTGGACAGGTCCAACACATACACATACTCACATTTACACCTACACATCATTTTGAGTCGCACACACCAAAAGGCACACAAGGCCTAGGGAAAGCTGCGAGGCCAACCACTGCCCCACCAGTCCACACACCGGGGGTTAACATTGCTCTGTATCAGTTTAATATGTGCCACAACTTGTTACTGTAACATGTTGGTTGTCTTTCCTCCATGATGCAACTTGTGCAGCAAGTGATGAGCCCTGACCTCAAGCCAGTCCATCACACCTGATATTAAATCAAACCCCCAATGTGAATATTGTCTTCTCACCTATCAACATCCGTGACTGACTGCATCTCATCACAGTCTCTTGTGACTGAGTAGAACCAAATCCCAGGGCTGCAGAGAGGTGTGTTGGCGCCCATAGTTTTGGAATGAGTTTTTTAACAATCACAATCAGGTTTGTTTTTATGCTTGTTTGCCTGTGAAGGTTCTCAGTCATCCAGGTCATCAAGTTGTCTGAGGGAGTTGAATCTAGGTCAACTGGACTTGGACTTGATGGCATTTCCTCTCTCATCTAAAAGTTTTTTCAGTTCTTTGTTTGTCCGCAAAGACGTGAACACATACTGTTACACAAAAGTGGATGCACTTTGTGTCCTTGTTTAAATGAGCAAACCTGTGTTTGAAAACTACTTTCACTGCAACCAGATGAATGTAGCTGCTTCCCATATTGAAGCTCAGGAGGCCTTAAATTCACAACCCTTTCTCAGTGAAAGGTGGTTCTGAATATACAAAATTGTATAATTGGATTATCTGATGCTTTTCTTTTGGTCAGTGTTAAGTACAGTTGTGCATAATGTTGTAAAATGCAATGCAACATCAAGTTCCAATTGTCCTTCTATTCTCTATGCACTAATTTCATGAACTGGTGTGTTGTCTTGTTGAATGATGATGTTTTTGTGCAGCTGAGAAACTGAATTTCCCTCGGGATAAATAAAGTATTTATCTATCTATCTACCTTACAATTTATTTCAATGTGTAATAAATATAAAAGGCCTCATTCAATATGGTGAGGTGGAAACATAGTAGGGTTATTTATTGCTTTCATAGTGTCTTTCACCTAGCCCTTTGTAGTAGTTCCTCTTATCTTTATCTTTATTTATCATTTGAACATGTTTGGCCTTTCACTACACCACTGTTTTCATAGGCGTCCTTGAAAAGAGTCTGAAATTTACACCAGAGACATAAATCAAACAGGCTGTGCTCTTTGCTCTGAGGTGATGATTTACAGAGAAACAGTCAGCATTGTCTGACTGAAAATGAAGTAGGATGAATGAAAAGACCTACACGGCATAAAGCATGTTGTATCCCTTCAATAAAACTGCTCTGGCGATGATGGTATCATTATGAGAGCGGGTCACAGGGAGCAGAGTGCTGTCGCCAACTTTGGCCTTGATGTTCAAGGCTGTGTCATTTCATTTTTAAAAGGCAACAATCTGAAATAAACTTTTGTCTGTGTAGCTGTTATTTTGTTTGTGTGTGGTCAGTTACCAGGGCAACGCTGGTCACAGTGCTTGACTGATTGAATGGAATTGCTTATGTATTAATCTGGCTTTTTAAAAGGTCGACATAATAATCACATAAACAAGACTAGGTCAGGTACAGTAGGGGCACCTAGTGGCGCAGTGGGTTTAGCAGGCGTCCCATGTATTGAGCCTATAGTCCTTGTGCAGGCGGCCCCGGTATAAATCCCGCATCGGGTGGCCCTTTCCTGCGTGTCATTCCCTCTCTCTCTGCCTCCCCATTTCCTGTCTCTCTCGACTGCACTGTCAAATAAAGGCATGAAAAAGCCCCAAAAATATATACTTAAAAAAAAAAAACTAAGTATGTGCCTGCTGCCTGTGGTGAAATCCTGATTTTCTAACTGTGTTTGATGTTGCCTGATTAAAGCAGAAGTAAGCAGAATATTTGTGTTAATATAAGTCTTAAATAGTTGTATCTTCCGACAGCAATCACTTCTATAGAGTGTTTGGTCTGAAACACGGGTCTGTCAGTCACTCTGCTCTGCTGTAAGCCCAGGAGAAAACTTTCCTTGTATCCTACAACCTTTATCCAATGAGGAGAGAGAACGGCATAAAGGGGCGGTCCTCTCTGTGTGTGCAGCCAAGGGATGCGCGTGAATGTGGTGACGTAGGGACGAGGGCGGGGACTGCTAACTCCATCTGCTGACAAGAAGTTAGCCAAAACCACCGGATCGCTTACTTCTGCTTTAAATCATCAAACACATACATTAAAGAAAGAAGCTGTGAACTGTAGTTACAGACTGTGCTTAAGTTGTCTTTTGGCCTTGGGGTGAGAGAGAAATACTGTAGGCGTATTGTATATTACTTACAAGTCCAGAACAGGAGTGTTGCTGGCCATTACAGCTCTAAAACTCAGCCTGTCTCAGAATCTCAAAAAGGTTCAACTGAGTGATGCGTGACTATCGGTCGAGCAGTACCTCTACCGATAGTCATGATGCGCACATCATGCCCACACAACGATGGGACCCATCGCTCTTAATCAATTACACTGCACAACAGAAAATAGCAATTAAAAAAACATGTGCTTACCTTTGAGAACCGCCCACAAACCATCTAATTCCTATTGTATATTCTTACTCTACTAGCGTTTCTATGTCCCAGAATTGTCCTTTTGTTTTCTTTTTTTCCTGTTTTCCTCCCTATTTGCGCCAAAAAAAAAACTCACTGGTTTGCAACATCGCGTAACCTAATGATTGACACCTGTCAATTTCTCCTCTCTTCTTTTTTCTCGGATTAGAATGCATCCAAAACAGGTGATCTATGAGTAACTTCAAAGAGAAATAAAACACAGAGCACAAATAAAATTGTATAATTTACAGATTTTGATTGACAGAAGGAGGAGATCCCGGATCATACTGGGACTCGTGCCCCAGTAAAAGGGCTCTGGCGTAGCCCCTGCTCCAGAACAAGATAGACTTTTATTTTAATCAGAGGCTTCATGTTCAACCTCCCTCTGTTTTGTCAGAGCCTCATTACCAATGACTCCCCCCACCCCACCCCACCCCACCCCTCTCTCTGTGGCATTTAATTTTGTTTAGTAATTATTCTATAAGTACTCGTGATACATAAAACTACTGTAATGGGTAATGTTTTTGCTGCTATGGAGGCAAGGCTGAGTGTATTGGAAGTGCTCTTCCTCTTCGCTACACTTCCCAAGCAGTTGGGAAATCACAGCAGCTCATTAGATTTCGGCTCTGCTCTTTGCTGAGCAGTGGTCAAAGTAGCATCACTGGTCAGTCAGAGATTATTGTGTAGACTTGCTACTGTGATCCAGCTAATCTATGGCTGCAGTAGACATTATTGTGTATGGTATCATTATCATTTTTGTTGTTTTACAACTTGATTGAGTTAGTCAGCTGGACTAATATCGACTTTGTACCGTCTGATAATTTGAGCAATACATTCTAATACAGTTTATCTCTCTCCTTCATCCCATGTTTTTCATTTCCTAACATCTTCACAAGTCAACAGAGGGACACACAGTACAAATACTTTTATTAGGCTTACATAACCCAACCAGGTGGTTGAGATAAACTAAATCCTATCCAAAGACCCAAACCTGCTAAACCCTCTCCTGATGATCAGTTCTTATCACACCCAAATTGTACTTGACATGTATGTCATCATACGTTAATTTAAATAAATAAATAAATAAAAATAAATAAGCCACTCAATGCCATCCCATGATGAATATAGTGCTGCAGTCATGGGTATGTCTAATCAATACTGCTGGATAATAAGTTACTTAGGTTGATCAGATAAACACTGTTGTGATTGTTTTCTGCCAGGCAGATACTAGCACAACATTAATAAAATAATCGTAATAGATAAGATAACACTGATTAAGATGATATCATTGCTCACTTAAATAGCAACTGGAGGATGTTGTTTATGCACTAATCAAAGTGAAAGTAACTCTAATTGACAGAGATAAAGTCTGCAGCAATTTCCCTTAAACCAAACACTCACCAAAGCCTTTTGTTTACTTTGAGGATGTGGTGTGATAACTGGTTGAAAAATGTATAATATGCTTTTGAATATTTTCTGTATTTAATTTTTATCGGGCAGACACTCCCAATCCAACATATTTTAAAATCCCCTTAGAAACCAATTTTCCCCATTGTTTTTTGGAGGCCTGAAAATCCACCAAGAAAGAAAAACTCATCCAGTTATTCACAATAAAATATATAAGATTAGAGGGAGGATGGAAGAAGAAGAATGTATAAAAAGTTGACCTCAGTCTCTCTCTGCTTTTTTGCTGATGTAGTAGATCAGCAAATGTAGTTTCTAGGGATTTACAAGTGGACAACAAAGTGATGGGAACAGTGGCAGTAGGCTACATACAACAGAGTGCTGCCCAATCTGCAAGTTCAATAAAAAAGGCTGATTTATTTGTGAGAATGAAATCAGCCAACCATAAATCTGACACTTGCGATAAATCTATACAAGTTTAGTCTTCAGGAGCTGGACAAGTCAACTGTCAATTTATGGCTTTGTAGTAACGCCACCACTGTTGCCCCTAGTCAAAAGGTGTAATTTAAAGCCCTCCAAGCGTGGGACTTGATTAGCAAAGAGACTCTAACAATCTCTTTATTACGTAATCTATTGTGGATATAACTGGCTGTGAAAACAAATCAAATCCATAGGCATTTTTACAAGAACAAAGTTTTTCTAAATTCCATACTTTATGTAAGTTTGTATTTCTTTAGGTACGTGTCCAAAAGTTCACCTCACCTCACCGGTCCAATACACTGTTATTCAATTAAACAACAAATATATCACATTAATTTACAGTTTTTCCTCAGTCGCTTTGGTGCTTTTCTCAGATCAGAATGAAAATTACTCATAACTATTAGTTCAACCTCCACAACATGTATTCATTTGTCCACATTAGTAACAGTTTCTCCTTCCTTTGAACAAATTGCAAATGCTTTTGGACATGTATCAGTTGCTCTCATACAATTCTCTGCTGCTTTATAACATCATTCGCTTATGTTATGTCAGCCAAAATGTACTTATGAATGCTGAATGGTCTTTTGTTCCCTATAAAACTAATAATAGTCCTCATTTCATTGCTTGAGTCATTACATACAAAATTGTTGAACTAGTCAAAATCTGTCAAACTAATGTTAATGTTGGGAGAAGCACTGTGAATTCAATTATTCAAACATTTCAGGGAGAACAGGTATGTGTAGTATTGCAAACATTTTACATTTAGACTCACAGCTTTACTACAGTACAGATTTACTGTATTGTAGTATTACAGCAACCTACTTACAGTAAATATTTGACATATTTACAGTATGGTACTGTACTACAGCATTTTACAAGTGGGAAGCACTTTTACAGTATTGTACACTACAGTAATATGGGTTGATGCAGTAGCCTATATGTACTGTACCACATAGGATTAAAGACCACCTCCCAGAGCTGGAAGAGGGTGGAAGAGGTGCAGTGGTGACTGCAAACAATGACATAAGGTTGAGAGAGATACAAAGCGATGATGACAAGATCCTTGGGAATATTGAATCTGTTTCAATCGTTACACTTGACAGAGTGATGTAGATGAAGACATGTGGCCAGACAGACAGGAATGGTTTAGTACTCTGTAGGTTCAGTTACAATACTGCAATATTGTTTACAGTTGTGCACAGCTCTACCCAAAGTGTGTTTCTTATGTTTGTTGTAAATAGATGACTGTAGTGTATTTTTCTTTTGCACAATGCTGTGAACAAATTAGAATTGCAAAGAGCATAGTCAAAATGTGAAACATACATATTCAGAATCAGTTACTCCACTAAATACAGCAATGTGTAACTTTGCTGTAGTTTTCACATGGCTGTACAAGTACGATGTCTGGAGCATTTTCAGGTAGTGTCACCAAGACCTGACTTTTTTGCATTAGAAAACACATAGAGAATAAACTGTCATAATGAAAACATGACAAAGCCATTTGACTATCTTGTTCATAAACGATGGTGTCAGGACTTCTCATTTTGATGACACTGACAGTTTCATTAAAAACAGAGTGGACACGCACATCACACCAGTGAGGGCAGGTGCAGAGTGCAAACAATAAGCAAAATAGAAAAAACAAGAGCACTCGCAACTCTGCAGGACTCAGTGTCAGTTTATTGTAGTGACGTACGTTTTGAGCAATGTAGCTCTTCGTCAGTCCTGTCTGACGAAGAGCTACATTGCTCGAAACGTACGTCACTACAATAAACTGACACTGACAGTTTCATTGACATGAACACTTGCTTTTGAGGAATGAACTACAGTATCCATTTTGAGCAAGTGACGCACTTTTGCAGGTTATCCAGTTTTGCAGTTTGCACTAATTGTTTTGAGAAATGCATTGTTTTGCAAATGTTAGTAATAGTGGTGTGAGAAAACCATCATTCATTGTCAAGTGTTTTTAATATGTTTTTTTTTATTTACTTAAAGGGATAGTTCCACATTTTGGCAAATTCGCCCATTGCCATAATCCCTATAGTCATAGGGTTAGGTTAATTACCTTTAATTGTTGGTGCATGTTTAGAGACCGGGGGGAAGAGATGTGAGCTACAGTACAGTAGTCCCCTCCCCTGCCCTGTCCTTCATCAAACTCATCAAATACACAATCCAACAACTCCAAAACGCTCTGGTGGAGAAGTTGTGACCTGCACATTCACCACGCTAATATGGAATGGAATAATGGAATGTTGATGAAGTATGAGATAAAGTCAGGGTCAGACAGATAAAGTCAGGGTCAGACAGATAGATAGATAGATAGATAGATAGATAGATAGATAGATAGATAGATAGATAGATAGATAGATAGATAGATAGATAGATAGATAGATAGATAGATAGATAGATAGATAGATAGATAGATAGATAGATAGATAGATAGATAGATAGATAGAAAAAACTTACCAGATAATAATTTTAAACAGAGTGATCACTTAATTTACTGACAAACACCTCTGCATCAAATACTGTAGGCCCAGCTAAACCAAGAGTATTGTTCCTTTTTCCCATACTGTATATGACTCCAACTTTCTTGTAACATTTTGTAAATAATGTTGATTGAATGTGGTTTTCTCTGTGGTCAGTGTGTCACACACATACATTTTCAGTAGTTAACCTTGGATTAACCAACTGTACACTCCCTGCCTCGCAGACACACAACAGCACACACAAAATTTGCTACATGTTTATATTTTATTGAGTAAAGTTTTTTTCATTAGACTATTTGAGCAAGCAAAACACACTAGACACTAACATAGTAAGAGAGTTGTATTTACCATTTGGCACAGCACAACACATCTTTGGTGGGCATGTGCCCTTTGTCACCCCCCTCTCTCCCCTCTTTTCCTGTCTCATGTAGTGACCGCTGCAACAGCTTGGTCACATGTTCAAGAAATGCTAATACACTAAGGTTTGTAGCTTACTTATGATGCCCCCAAATAGCCAAAATAAATACATATTTGCAGATTTACAGAGCTATAGAAACACTGCTTACTGACCTACTTGACTTGGAAATGTGTGGTAATTGGGGCCAGACAAATACTCAAACATATTCCATTCATACTCAGGCTGATGATTTACCTCCCGCCAGACAATAATGGTTGTCATCAGTCTTACCTGTCTGGGTACTTGCCCTTTCCCATGACTTAGAGACTGGTTTTCACTCCTCGGCTCAACAGAGAGCCATTTGGCCAAATAGTAAAGTATGACAGGAAATTGATTCTAAAAGAAACTGACTTAAAATCAATAACCCAGATTTATTATTACTTTGTTAATCACCAATATATAAGCAGCTTTTAAGAGCAGCACACTAGTTGAACAGGGTTCACTGAGTGTGCTGAAATGTCAGACTGAGCCAAATCAACCATCTGTCACATCACTTCACATCAGACATACAACTAAAAATAAGATTATTATAAGCTAGCATCTATTCATCCTATTTTTCTTTATCTGTTTTCTGTTTCTTTCTGTGTCACGTCATAGCGAAACGCCCACACATTTCCGCCAGCCTTCCTGTCGGCCTGATTTCAAAATACCCAACTGTGTAAAAACCTTACCTGTCTAGAATGAAGATTATTGATTAACAATGCTAACTTAGTCCCATATACTACTCCCACCTGACTGCGTGGACTGATGATGCAGACAGTCTGACAAATGATGACTAATACACGTGTTAAAGGATCATTCAGACATGGTATCAGCTTTCCATCAATCCATTATCTGCAACTACTTATCCTGTCAGTGGGGGCAGGAGTTTAACCCATAATGCATCTGAGAAAGAGATACATTCAGAAAGACCAGAATAGAAACCAATATAAACACACACTTGCAAGCCTAAATTAAATCCCAATGGGCTCCAAATCTTAGCCTCTTTTAACCCTCTTTCAATCAGTTTGTAATTTGCCAGTATTGTTGTTTTTTGTAGTAATTAAATAGCCAGAAAAATGTTAATAGA
Organism: Trachurus trachurus; assembly: GCF_905171665.1. Lineage (NCBI taxonomy): Eukaryota > Metazoa > Chordata > Actinopteri > Carangiformes > Carangidae > Trachurus > Trachurus trachurus. Next base: position 36,062,272 of record NC_139896.1, read on the forward strand.
TATACACTGCTGTGAAATAATAAAAAGTTGTTTTACCGGGGGTCCCTCAGTGGGACCTCAAGTGCGAATGAATGTTGAAGGTTCGGTTTCAGACACAGAGCCCTCTCATCAGGAAAGTGTATATGGAAGATCCAACGCTATTCAACAAATAGTTCTGCTGGAATAATTGAACTCTTTCGCTTTAAAGGATACTTACCGTTATTTACAATCTGGACCTTATTTCTAGCATAAAATACGATCATTTACTCACCCAGATAACTTTGGTGTCATTACAAGTCGTTCCAACAAAATTAGCTCCAGCCGAGAGCCGCGTATATCCGTATAATGTGAGTGCACGAGGCAGCGCAATGCAGCCTCTAAATAACACATTATCTGCAGAGAAACTCGTTCATTTCACCAATATTTTGTTATGATATGCTAGTGCTATTCCCCTCTGAGTCCGGGGTTAGCTGTTATCAACATCCGGGGTCTGTAGGTTGACCTACTGACCTCTGACCTGGATGATGTCATCTCTGAGCGCTGACCGGCTTATTCTGATAATAATCATTCCACTTCAGCATTCGGGTCCATTTTTAGCTCAACTAGTCAGAGCTTTAGTGAGTCCAGGTTGAGGAGAGGAAGCCTGTGGAAGCTGAACTTCATCCAGCTGCTCATTTTGTTCTGACAAGTCGGAAACGAACCGTAGCATTAGCGGTAGCAACAAGCCACGATGCGCGGCGCTCAGAGATGACATCATCCAGGTCAGAGGTTAAACGTCAACCTACACACACCGGATGTTGATAACAGCTAACCCCGGACTCAGAGGGGAATAGCACTAGCCTATAATAACAAAATATTAGTGAAATGAACGAGTTTCGTGGCAGATAATGTGTTATTTAGAGGCTGCATTCTGCTGCCTTGTAGACTCACATTATATGGCTGGAGCTAATTTCGTCGGAATGACTTGTAATGACACCAAAGTTATCTGGGTGAGTAAATGATCGTATTTTATGCCAGAAATAAGGTCCAGATTGTAAAAAACGGTAATTATCCTTTAAGTTTATTTATACATTTCCGTCCAGTGATAGACTTGTGGCCCATCTAGAGTGTGCCCAGCCCTCGTCCTATGTCAGCTGTGATTGTGAAACGAAACCAATGTTAAAGTCCAGTATAACAACGTGCTCAGCAACACACTGACAAACTTGTCTGTTTACAGTGTTAGAATTTAAAATTGTTTGCACCCCCTAGCAAAAAAACAACCCAAAAAAACAATGAGATCATAAAAATTGGTCTGAATATGTAAAAAGGTAAATGTTTATTTATAAAAATCAATAAAATAAACCATCCTTATCATTATCTGCTAAAACCACCTCAGAAAACTCGACTTTTTCTTCATCGGGTTTGATTTATGTCTCGACAGAAGTTAAAGTAAGATGATGACAACAGTGATGAGATCCACTGTGCAGCTGTGTCTGCTAGATAGATGGGCCTTTCATGCTCAGCGTAAAGAATTATGTTTAATGAGTTCATTAACGACCACACAGATGTCTCACTGGCTTGCCACACCCTTACACGCCTGGTGCCACTCACAAGCCAAATCAACTGATTTGTTCATGGCCTCTGCCTGTCTTTGACAGACAAAGTGATTAGATAGTTGCCCCATTACAGGTCACAGGTTTGATTCATGCAGCTGCTGATGTTTGTCACCAAACCTCCATCTACCAAACAGCTTTGAAGGAAATGATGCTAGAGATGCTCATGTTGTTTCTGATCTTTTTTATGCAACACTCACCTGCACCAAAAGTTGTTACAGCTGTTTCTCTGCACCGATCCAGTGTCTGTTTGGCCTAAAAGTCTTTTAGGAGGTATCCACCTGTCTTACATTTGTTACCAACAATTAATTCAGATCTAGACGCACTCAAGGGCTTAATAAATAAAGTGAACTTGATGTGTTACGCTGAAGAGGCAGAAAACAGCAGTTTTAAGTAAATTATGATTTTTATGTGATTATTCCACACCACAGTCTAATGAGAACTCTGCAGGCATCTCACATCATTGAAATTGAATTTAATAGCATTGTCTTTTTCTCTGAAACAAACAGTAAGCTTGTATAATGTGGTGAAACTACAGCAACATATGATTCCTTGTAAGTACTGTAAGTTCAATTCAGGTCTGATCGATCCAATAGGTGTGAGTAACAGGATTTTCTAACAATGGGCTGGTGTGGCTTCATCATTATCAATGGTCATCGTGGTAACTCTTTAACTCACTAGAGGTGTGGTTGATTCTGCAAAACAGAGCAGACGAGTGAGCCAGAGATCCATAAAAATAATCAGACAGATGATGAGGTCAAAGTGGGATTTATGAATTTCCCTTTACAGCGCTGTAAAACATATCGGTACTCATTAACCCGTGAGAAAAGCACCTGTGGTCACATGACCGCTGGGCTGCGGGGGCCAAACTGGTTAAAAGGAGGCCTGTGGCTGGAGGGAGAGGCACACACTGAGCTGAGCACCTGCTGAGCACATCCACGGCCAAGACACAAAGACAAAGCTCTAAGGCAAACAGCTGACACCATGAAGGCCACACTCATCGCCACGGTGACCCTCCTGGTCCTGGCTCTTGGCTGGACAACCGAGTCTGTGCAAGTCGAAGTAAGTGCATCAATTAGCAGTTATGTTAACTGATGTCTTTATGATGGGATGCCAGGGGCTGGACAATGAGTGTTTCTGCTAAAGGGAACCTGACAGTGTGTTTTTTCATATACCTACACATTACAGTGCAGAAATAACTGTACTGCAGAATTAGAAAAGAACTCCGGGCCACATACTTTGGTCTGGTCTCGGCATTTGAGCCAATGCTATACTAACAAACTGAGCCTTTATTTAGGTTTCACCTCTCTAATACAAACATCTGCCTCTTCTTCCAGGAAAATGGATTGTCTTTCTCTCTGGAGGCCGTCAAGAGGCTTCAGGCGCTGACAGAGAGCAGGTTCGCAAAAGGACAACAAAACCCACGATTCAGGGCGAGCAGCGGGTCCTTCTGCACCGACCCCATGCTCCCTCAGGAGTTCATGCCACTCTGTAGGCAGAGGGGAGCATCGGCATCTCTTGTCAGACTAGGTGAGACCATTAAACTGAACAGCCCTCTCTTTGTGATTGATTTTCAAGTGGACACGAGGTTATGAATATTTAAGTGCAGGTGATTTGACAGTGTCAGTGGCTCTGTTGCAGTGGTTAAGTGTCTGTTTATCTTTCAGCTGCGGTTCCCCTGGACGTATGTGAGATCTGTGCCTTCGCTGCCTGCACTGGCTGCTAAACCGACCCACCAAGCCTGAAGCATCTTGCCAAACTTAAGACATGTCATTTCTTTGTTTTTTTTTCTCCCTTTCAAACTAATGACTAGGAATTTCTCCAAAGATTTCCTGGAAATGATGAGACAGTGACTTTATGCCCCCTGAATACCGAGGTTCTGACTCGAATTTTTTGAGTTGTTGTTTGTTTGCAAACTGTTACTTTGTAGCATATTTGGTACTTCTGCTGAACATTATTCCTCATATATTTTATTTTTGAAATGACATCGTTTGTTACAATTCTATCTCACCGAGCTTTGTATTTGTATTTAAAGGAGCATACTCTGTTTTCCCTTTTCTCTTTTTTATTATTATTGTTTTGAATAAAAAGCTTTTACTCATATATTAACTTTGTACTCTTTTTGTGCTCTGGTACCATTAGTTACATTAGCTGACTTTTAGCCAGAAGGCGGGGGAGGAGGAGGAGGACGAGGACAAACAAACCATATTCAATGGTTTTCAACATAATACTACAGTATTGATGTGTTCACACAAAAACGTGTTTATTCCTTCCCCCTTTCAGCTGTGTTTTGGTCTCCTCCTGGGAAACCTGATGACGTCTTTTAATAACAGATGCTCAACTTTTTCATTAGCTTTGTGTTTGTTTGTGTGGTGCTCAGCAGGTGGCATACAGGGGGTTATTAACATTGTTTGACAGTAATAACAGGGGCTGATAAGAGAGGTAAATAAAGATACAGTAAATGCAAGTACGTTAATTGGTGAGCTGATGTTGGGTGAGACACCTCGTAGAGCTGCTCTGACACCACCAGTGGCATTTATTAGTTTACTTTCACTGTGATATACAAGATCACTTCAAACTCTAAGGCAGCGTCTTTAAATAGTGCAAAGAGGCCACAGCTATAAATATTCAATTACAGGTGTGTTAACTTCTACGTGCAACTGTGTGAATAGGCCGTTATTCTTATCACTACTACGATTAGTCCCCTTATCTTAACCCTTAGCTCACCCAGGGAAGGTTCTGGACCTTGTATGCATTTGCTCATCCACAGGTAAGGCCCAGTCTGTTGACGACTGGCCCGGTCTTCCCCATTCTATCATTAATACAACTTATAGCATCACCTCAAGCCTCATTTACCCTCATTGCAGCCTCAAAAATAGGTCCATGTTTTTTGACATTGCAAATATTTTTATGTGTTTTATATAGATAATATCTGACTCAGCTCGTATCTCATTATGCAGATATTCTGTCAGCCGAGGCCCCTAGTGGACTTTACTGGCCACGACACGTGCAATATATCTACAATGTTAATGTCTAATTATTAATAAAATGATGAATGTAGTCTAAAGGGATCTGAATGAATATGTAATAATAAATTTAATAATACATTTATTTGTATAGCACCTTTCACAGAAATAAAATTCACAAAGTACAGTACACACTGTATGGTATTGTCTGTATCCTTCATTTTGTTATTGCTCAATGTTTTTCTTGCTTCATGGGAAGAAAACATCACTTAAGTTTTTTTCACTTGTTTCTAGCAGGACGGTGCCGCACTTTTCACATTCTTTGTTTTTTAAGGATTGGAAACTAATTAGACTGATTAGACATGTAGGGAATAAAAGAATTATCTGAGTAAGTGAGTTGAAGAGGAAAATAAATTATATAAGAGATAGAGATAGATAGATAAAGAGATAGAGAAAGAGATAGAGATAGAGATAGAGAAAGAGATAGAGATAGAGATAGAGATAGAGATAGAGATAGAGAGAAAGAGAGAGAGAGAGAGAGAGAGAGAGAGAGAGAGAGAGAGAGAGAGAGAGAGAGAGAGAGAGAGAGAGAGAGAGAGAGAGATTTTAGTGGTGGCTACTCCATAATGTGTTTGACAGGTTATATAACAGGTGCAGCTGTAAACAGAGAAGATGGAGATGTCATTCCCTCACATGCTGCTAACTTCACTACAGACTCCTGCAGACTCCATTACTGCTTTCCGCTTCATTACGAGTGGTGATCACAACAATCAGCACACACCATTTAATAACATGCTTTTGGCTGTTCACAGGAAATCTCAGTGTTGTGCAAAGGTTACGTATGTTTAGCCAACTGAGTCCAAAAAAAAAATCGTTAAAGGAAAATTCCGGTTGTTGTGCACCTTTATTAAACCTCTGCATTATATCGAGTGTTCCAGTTGTTTCTTTTGGGTTTAGTCCTCTGTGAAGTGACCCAATTGCACCTTTCTATTACCGGTCCTGTCTGAGAGCACCGATTCACCGGCTGAAGCGCAAGAGCACCCCTCCTTTTGGACAAAGTTTATACTGTTTATATTGTACACTATATGAGTTCAGTGGTGTGTCATAAGGATTCCAGTCATGTACCATAGATATTTAATTGTTTTCTGAGTGTTTGTTGTGGTTGAAAGAATTGCCCCCATACTGTAGGTTAGCGTTGTTGCTGTCCCTGGCTAGCGCCGTCTAGCTATAGTGGAACTCTGGTTTGCCTGCATCAATTTTAGTCACGTTTTTTGCTCCCCCCAACACTGTGACCATCAGGACAACGATTTAGGGGTAAAAAATGACCGGAATTCTCCTTTAAGTTATATTACATTGCTTTGTGCTTTAATAAATGTTTTCTTCCGGGGTAAATATAACAATTATTGTAATCATTATGTGTTTAAATGTATTCCACATCTTTAGGACTGCAACCGCCCGCAGTCACCAAAACTCATTCAGGAAAATCAGTTGAGCTGTGCTGAAATACTATTACCAGCCCTATTTGAAAACTGTAGTAATCTATATCAGAGCAAGAAACTCTCAACCAGGTAAAGGGAAATGGCAGTTGGTCATTACTTGAATGTGAAGGTCATCAGTCTGGGGATGATGGGTACAAATCTGAGATTTTTTTTGTTCTTTGTGAGAAATATACCGGTACATTTATGTTTTTTTAAGGCAAACTTGACTAGTATGATTAACTGAGAGAATACGGCACAGATGATATGTTTTCTCTGAGAGCAAATCACCTCATACTTTGTACATGAACTTAAAGCTGTGCTACAATTATGTTCATCATGACCTGTGAGGGCTTACTGAGTTATATAATGCACATTCAAGTAAAAGTCAATGAATACTCCTTATTGATTTTTAAACAATACCCCTATCTGGCAACTCCAAAGTTTTTCATTAACGGTGATGTGTGATTTATAAGAACAGCCGACTAGAGAGGTGTCTCTGTATAGCACATAAAGCCTCTATAAGTATTCGAAAGTTAAAGGTCACGTATGTCAAAATGTCATGATGCTTGTTTCTCATAACATGACACTTGATGCTTGGGCCCAATGTGCAAACAATGTATGTCTCAAAGTTATAAAGAAGAGATTAACCAAAAGATCAAATCTGAAGCTTACATTTCATCTTTTTAACTCAGCAGGATAAAAATACTGGCACAATAGGTTGATTTGGAGATCAATATTACTTATGAAACAAAAGTCTTCTTAGTTCACACAGTCAGACCATAATCCATTGTTGGTGTAGGAGCACACTGTGACTTTTAATGACATCATAGATTTGACCCTTATCTATTGCTGACCATTGAGAAAGATTTTCCTTGTTGCTTTTCCAATGAAGACATGTATATTTTCAAGGAAGTAAAATATCCTTTGAATTAAGTGTTAATCTAACTATGTTCCTTGCATTTTAAATGTATCATAACTTTAGTTTTAAGTGCATTTTTTTAGGTGTGAAAGCAAACAAAAGAGTTTCCATATGCCTCTTGATATCGTCACCAATTGCAAATATCACTACTGTTCAAACAAGTGACCTACATGTACGTAGGTGTTTAGCCTGCTCCTTATCAGACAGCTATGTGATGAATATCTGTGGGAGAAAGACAAGAGATTAGATTTATTGGATGGCACTAAGGGGTCGTGTACGTTAGTATAAAACCCAAAGTCAACAATTAAACATGGGGATGACGGGGGCCACAACAGAGATAGGGGTTATAAACAAATTTAGAGTATAGGGGTTATAAACTAAAAAAGAGGATCCAAAGCATTGGCAGTGCAGCAGCCTGGGGTTATCTTTGACTAACCTGTGTTCCCCTACCTTTACTCTTCAACCTGCCAGTTGCCTTTGTTAATAAATCACTCACTAATCTGTCCAGACGCTTTATAAGAGGCGGCACAGGTATTCAGCGACCACAGAAGAAACCCTCCTCTAAGCTGAGAGAAGTCTTGCATCACGTGAAAATGAGATCGCTCAGCGTCGTCGTTGTTTTGGTGCTGTGTGTGTGCAGTGGAGCTCTGGGTGTGCAGGTTAAGGTCAGTATCTCTTTTTCTTGGGCACACTGTTGACTTTCTTTATCCTTTCAAACTATGTGTTTGGCGTCTTTCTTTTCAGGCTGTCTTTACTCTGTTATTTATTGTCTAAAAGTTGCTTAGGAATAGTCTTTGACACCAAAGATTCATTATTTTGTGTTGTGTGCCTGTTTTCTAAGGCATTAAAAATGCATTTCTCAACAGTTATTCAGTCTAGTCACGTTCACTCTTCAGTGCTGCAAAGCCACGACTTAAAAAGCAATCCAGTCCACTCTTACAATTCAAGCTTGAGTATTCATCCAGCTAATTTCAGCCTTTGCACCTCTTATCATTCCCATTACAAGACACATGCATGCAGAGGCGGTCCTGGCTAGTTTTACGCCCTGGGCGAAACCATCCCTTGGTGCCCCCCCCCCCCCCCCCCCCCCCCCTCAAAAACCCCACCAACGAACAAACACAAGAAAATATTATAATCAGTGTTGGGGGGGTTTCTTTTAAAATGTATTCCCCCACAGATTACTGATTACATGTCCCAAAATCTGTAATCTGTAATGCATTTCGATTACTCAAGTAAAGTAAGTACTTTCTGGATGACTTTTAGCCTATTTCAAAATCACCTGCCTGAGCGCCTTTAACACTGAATTTGATCTTACACATGATCTTGTAGGCTACCGTGGTTCCTTTAAATTAAATCATCAATGAATGTGTTTGAATTTGTCAAACCACAGTTTAATTTGTTATTGATCATCCAGCCATATTTAAATGATTTTTTAAAATAGCCAATCACATAAAATTATAGGCTTAGGCTATATTAAAACTGAGCAGCTTGACTACAGCCTCTGAACCTCTAAAAAAATACACAATTTAAAAGTTTTTGTTTGTGAGTGTAGGGCCAGCAACATGATGATATTTTGAATATAAAGTAATGACAGGAACCACTGTTCCATCTGTGTAGGCTAAACTAAAAATGTGCTTAAACTCACTTCTCTGCTGAAGTCGGTGTGGTTTTGGAAACAGCGTGACGTTGCTCATTATAAACATCATGACAGTCCAGGATCCTTTTTAACACATGATCCTGTCGCAGTTCATTCATGTTGTTTACCAGAGACCGGACATTGAAGAGGAAGAAGAGTAATATTGCTGCTGGGCATCTCGATAGCAACATTACCAAAATGAAGCCAACTTCAGGGCGAGGAGTTTAGCGCTTAACCCTCCTTTCTTTCCCCGCATGAGAGCACTCTGGGCCGGCGGAGCATCCGACGTGAGACCTCAGCAGTCGCAAGTTGATCCCCCCTCGCCCCTCACCTCTCCTGACACACACACAACCTGTAGTAGACCCAGTATATGTAGTAGACCTATGACTCTCAGCAGCAAGTTGACGTGACATAGGGGCGCCCCAGCGACCACTCCACTGACTAACTTGACTGCGAGTTTTGTTTTGTCTTTTTTTTTTTTTTTTTTTTTTGGAGAGCGCTCGTGCGCCCTCACAAAGATTGCGCCCTGGGCGGTCGCCCATATTGCCCATAGCTAAAACCGGCCCTGCATGCATGCACACTCAAATTAAAGCAATTAAATTGTACTGCAGATTTTGCTCCTTTTCTCAAAGCACCTCTTGTTTCTTCCCCTCCAGGTTGGAGACAGGAGCTTCCCCTTGGAGGCAGTGAAGCAGCTGAAGGAGCTGATGGACGTTGGTGATAATGCGAGCCCTCACCTCGCCGAGACAAGCGTTGTAGCCGTTTGTGACGACCCTCTCCTGCCACAAGTGTTTCACCCAGTTTGCAAAGCAAGAGGAGCAGGCTTGGTGTTCTCCACACTCGGTAAGACAGAGCCTAGGATAAATCAAGAAATAATGATGAATAATGTGGACACAAACCCATTCATGTTATATTATTAGTGTATCCCTCTCAATTTGCTTTCTAATATGTTTTCTGACAAATGTGCAGAACTGCAATGGCCATTGTTTGGGTGAAAAGTTATGCCAGTGGGTGTTTATCACAACGAGCCAATAGGCTTTATGCACAGCTCCACTACTTCCTGAACTTAAACAAGCTCCTTTACTGTATTTCCTGTCTTACATTATTGGACAAACTGATGAATCCAGGTGTGTCTGACTCTGACCTCAGTGGTCACAACAATGGTCAGACACACCTGGATTCATCAGTTTGTCCAATAATGTCAGACAGGAAATAAAGGAGCTTATTTAAGTTCAGGAAGTAGTGGAGCTGTGCATAGCTAAAGCCTATAACACATGTATTTGTTGTATCTACCCTCCTGTCTGTGGCACTCAGCCATAGTGGAAATGTAACAGCTGGGCTCTGTAGTTATTTGGCAAACATTACTCAAACTGTTGGGTGTTATTTTCTGTCAAAGATTAATAGTTGACCACGTGTTTGTATGTGTGATTTATTCCAAATGAATAATAACCACTTACATTGTAGAATATCCCAAAAAGTGCCACTCAACTAGGCTAAGAGGCTGATGAGCATCAAGAGCAGCGGCTGCTTAGCCTTGTTCTGTGGAAAGGTGATAACATCGGCTTCTCAGCGCCTCTAAAGTTTTGCCAGCCAGTGACTTATATCTTGTTTGTTTAATCTGCACACCAGCCCCGACATGAGAGTCAGCTCACTCCAACTGTGTTTCTCTCAGCAAGAAATGGAATTGGCATATTAAGCATCAAACCACTGCCCCGCTCTACCACCCAAGCTACAACTGCTCAACTGCCTGTTAAATGAGTAGCCTATCTACGTCAACATTAATTTTCGCTTTAGGCAAATTCTTGTAGGAAACAATCACACGCAGATGCTGTTTAATCTACAGTTTTATTACTCAGGCACGTGTTCTCTCTTAGACTCAGGATTAAAGACACTATATTCCTCGAGATCTCTGTTTACACATTGTATTATGCACATCCTGGAACAACTGCCCCATAAAGTGGCTCTGGAATGATAATACCAGAGAGGGCATATGAAAAGCTGTGCAAATAGTCTTTCAGGGCCATTAAAGCTCATTGGACACAGATGGCACCCTTGTTGATCCCATTATGTATAAGAGAGGCATTTCAGAAGTGGAAAGTTGGCCCTTGGGTGGCACAAACACATATTTTGGGTCATATGAATATTATATTGAGTTTAATTTTTTTCTTTTTTCTTTCCAGCGTATATCATCACGCCTTCAGATCCCTGTGAAATATGTGCCAACCCCTCCTGCTATGGGTGTCTGAACTGAGACTGCCATCTGCTCAATACAGAAACACATCGGCAGAGAGCGTCTGGGGATTGTCACTTCCATAGGTCTTTTACATTTCTACATTTCTGTCTTTAAGACATCCAGCCAAGCCGAATGGGTCTCAAGGCTGTAGCCATGTTTTGTTTGTTTGTTTTTTTTACATAGAAGTTACATAGAAACCCCTGACTTATTTACCATTTTTATATGTTTTTGATTGTGCTTATACATATATATCCACTTGCAAATAAAGAGTCAAAACAGCTGTCCTGTAGTCTTTGATTACTTTAATGTCTGCCTCTTGCTTTCATATTGAACTTTTAATTTATTGAGTTTGATGCACACTATATAAAAATATAAAATGTGTATTCTTGGAGTTTTTTGTTTTTTTTTGAGTATTTGTAGTACAGACAACGCTACTGAATGGACAAAAAAATAAATAAATAAAGGTCACTATTCAAAGTCAAATGAAAGCAAATTGCAAAAATAGTTTCACAACTCATCTCTTTTGGAGATGAATCATTTGGAAAAAAGCTTTACAACAATTGCCAAATTAAAATCAATCCATCGAATTAACAATAACAATGGACAATGGATTTTGTCAATAATTAGCCTACTTATAGCCAATTAGAGCAGCTAAGTGTGCAAGAGGATGCATTACTGACAAAATGCATCAATACACATGGGGTCAGTGTGCTGTTTCTCCTACCACAGCACTTCATGTTCATCAGTACTTACACATGGAGTCATTAAGGGAATTTCTATTAACAGTCATTTAAAGCTGCTGTCGACATAGTGTTTAATTTGCATCCACTGATCCATAAACCCTGCAATAATGTGAGTGTAAGGGATAAGATAATGGACTGGTCAAATTAAAGCGATCAGTCTCAACAATCACTGTGTTTAATCCTTAATGGCTGATGAGTGTTTCCATCCCTAGTGTGCATTTAACTAATTAGAAACAAAGCCAACGCTGTTCTGCTCTTTTCAACTCGTCAATGCATCCTTTGACAGGCACGTCCTTTTTTGCGTGTCATCCTGTTTCATTAAACAAATGTATTCAGCCTTTGGGAAATGGACTGTTTGTTAAACACACAATTTCAAAACAGGTCAAGAGTAGAGCAATTTTGCTCTTTTTTTCACTTTAAACACTAATGATGGACTGATAATAGTGAATGTCATGGTTTAGGCCCAAGTAGCCTATTGAGATACATTCACACAGGGGACAGGCTGCTGCTTTACTGGATTTAAGATCTGAATATTTTCACAGTTACATAACCTACACATTTTTTAAAACATGATACCTCTGACAGAAATCTATAGGCTACATATCTAAGATAATATAGGGTGAATATGGGTAAACTGGGACACTTTCTGAAAATTAACCTTCAACATAATTTTTGATTATGAACCAAATGTCTTAGCCCATCATATGATACCATTCTAAACAGCTTAAGATATCTACTACTGTATACTATGTAGAAGAAAAAAACAAAGAAACATTAAACACTGGATGGATGACCCTTCACCAAAAACACAAAACACAAACACCAAAATTCCCTGGCACTATTTGCAAAGTGGGACACTTGCAACACATTCAATTTTTATTTAAACACAATAATAAGCACAACTATTAATTTCTGTTTTGAAATATTTGTAATAATTTTCAAAAAACAGAGGTCCAATACAATTAACTTTTGATTCACCTTTTGTCACGCCCCCGGGAGTGATGTCATCAACACAGAACCAATCTTTTTTAATGTCATACTTGATGAACTCAATGATGATTTTTAGAAGGCCTAATTGAAGTATAGAAAAACATCATTAAGCTTAACTGTCCCAGTTTACCCATATTCACCCATAACAAGCTGATACAAATCTATCTCAATCATACTGATAGGCCTACTTTTCTTCAGTCTAGCCATTTCCATTCATTAACCACTTAGCCTATCAAATTACATTAAAAATAGAAATAGAGAGCCTAAGCGGAAGCAGGAAGTAACGGTCACCATGGGACCTCAACTCTGAAAAACTCGCCATTCAAATGAATGAGACTGAAAATTTTATTTCGTGATCCGTTTGAATTGCGCCATGAGAAAAAATTTTGTCCTCTACCTGTTTAAAACATCACGTTTCATCCCGAGAAATCAGCAGTTTGTTGTAAAGCTATTGTAGAATAAAATTCAGAAGAATCTGTAAGCAGAAAGACTACAAGTCGCGTAGGTGACGTCACACACCAAATGCCGCCCTTTCCCGTGTCAGTTGGTGACGTATTTTCTGTGGGACACAGATCTGTAGTCCGTAGAGCGGTCTTTACACAAAATACATTCTTCTGTTGCCGTTTTACGATAAACTGCTGATTTCTCTTCATGAAACGTGATGTTTTAAACAGGTAGAGGACATATTTTTTTCTCATGGCGCAATTCAATCGGATCACGAAATAAAATTTTCAGTCTCATTCATTTGAATGGCGAGTTTTTCAGAGTTGAGGTCCCATGGCGCCGTTACTTCCTGCTTCCGCTTAGGCTCTCTATACAATGTATCATAAACACATAGCTTAAAAAAAAAAATAGACCACTGGATCCGGAAGTCTGCTGCCCAACGGGGTGTAAGGTGCGACGCGGAGTGAGACCTCACCTCCTTCTGTGTCCACGCTGCTTATGTATGTATGTCGACATCTGGCGGTTATTGGACGACATAACACCAATATCTAATGGACATTACCAGAGCGATAGATAAAACGACCGCTCTGGACATTAACCAAAGTCAGAATGTCTCTGATAACAACATAGGCCTACATTTGCACCTATAGCTACCGTCCGTAAAACATCTGTCGTCGAACCAGCCTACTGATGCAAGTCGGCCATGTTTGGACTTTTGACCTCTTTTTATGCTTTTGACATAGCCTAAACATTTTTGTGTTTAGGGAGGGAAACATCACGTCTTCCGCCACAATGTCGGCCAGCCTAAAAAGCGGACACTTAATTTACAAAATAACGTTTTGGTGCATAATGAACAGTAATTTCTGCTCTGGCATATCTCCATGTTTATTTTGGTGTCTAGTTTTGAAGCTACGGTTTCCATTCACTCCGCGGTGCCCCTTCTACAATGAAGATGACAAAATGAAGAGTTAAGAGACAGATGCATTTTAACACGTTAGACGCGGACGGACACCGTTCCCATTCATCCCACTCATGTAGCCTAAACAGCAATATGACAAAGCTAACCAGGATCTGAACTGTATTAACTCCTGCTACTTTCTTTGGTTGTGTGTGCAAATTTGATCCCGGCCAGTCACGCGGCTCGTTGGTCTAGGGGTATGATTCTCGCTTAGGGTGCGAGAGGTCCCGGGTTCAAATCCCGGACGAGCCCTTGCTTTTTAAAAGGATCCGTCTTAATATTCTACTAGTAACTTTGAGTGAACAGAAATGTATTGCCAATGAAGATAGAATTAGTAAGAAAAGGGTAGGTATGTAGGCTATTGAATAAAAGTTAAAAAGACAACTTAAAAAACTTTCATCAGTAGCCTATCCAGAAGTGACCTGAAATAAGCTGTAGCCTACACGGACACAACCAGTGAGTAGCCTGAGTGAGACTGGCTCTGAAGTGATTAGTTGATTAATTCAATTTTCAATCAATTGCAAATTGCAAACAACACTTCCAAGAATTAACTGATAATTGGATGGTTTATCAATCACACATATCAAACATTCAGATCTTTTGATCTTTCTCAGATTTGTTTCAGCTATTATAGGTAGGCTACTTTATGGATGAACACTCTACCTCTTTCCACATCCACAGATGGTATGCCTGAAAATATGATGCATCATTACAGATTTCAAACAACGATAGCCTATATAAAGTGATTGGAATTAAGTATAGTTAAATTAAATGCTAGTTTTATTATTACATTTTATTGACCTATTCCAGTTTAATCTGTAATGAATGTTACTTTAATATCTCAGAATGTGAAGTTGCTTGTTCCTATATGTCATTGCTGTGATAGACTGTCAGCTGGGGACAGCTCCAGCCCCCCTCTGAGCAATATAATATTGTGTGTGTTCATTCCTCCTAATACCCACCAGAGGGCACAATCACCTCAATTATTTTATTACATCCTGCAGCATTTAGAGCAAGGACATGGCATCTGGATGGATGGAGAATAGATTTTTCTAAGGTATAGTCTTTCATTTACATTTTGTGTCACTAAGATTTCTGCAATATTCACTTCACTTGCCAATTTCTTTTCATTTTAATTCAAAGTGGGAAACAACTGAGTTGCATGCTACATGAGAACAAAATTGGAAAATAAAGTCACAATAGTTGACTGTGGCACAGAGGGCGTGGCACAGCTCAACGAAAACAAACTAAAAGGCATCATAAAGAAAATAAACTAAACATGTCCTGTTTACATCAAACATAGTTTTTCTTAACTTCACAAGGACAAACTACAGCTTGACACCACATCCTTGTGAAGTTTATGTCCTGTACCTGTCTTATTGAACCATGAGAAACAGAGAGATTCACACAAGTTACTTCACAATTTTCCGGAAAGGGAGGGTTCCATGTTCATAGCTTGATTCATATGGATATCAGAAACTGTAAGTCCATTCCTCTTTCAGTTCCACTTCTTATTCTGTTCAGGGTTGAGCTCCCGGAGCCTTGTACACTTAGAGATAAGCATGTTGAATGCAGGGCCATCACACATTCACACATTAGTTTTAAAGTTACAATTTAATGTCCATATCTCCAGACTGAGGGCAAACATGTAAAGGTCCCATCGGTATGTCGCAATGTCGCATTTAAACCCAGTGACTTTGATTATGAAGTGTTTTAGGGTGAGTCAGCCCCTTTCCCAAACCAATTCTCATACATTTCAAGTGGTTACTGGTTGGACCAGTAGTTGTGTAATTTGCTATAACCTCACCCTTTCACCTTCTCAGGAAACTTAAATTCTTCATTGAGGTTTACAGTGCCCGTGATAGATCTGCTAGCATGAATTTCTAAAGAAAAAAATATCAGAATTTCTGAGATAAAAACTTTCAGACTTTTTATCTAAGAAGTTTTTTCTCAGAAATTCTGACTTTTTATCTCAGAATCTTGAAAAACAAATCTCTGTTGGCCCTAATTTATGTAACTGTGATGTAACAGTTACTTATTTTTCTGACCAAAACATCAGTAAATAAAAGAAGAGTGCTATGCTATTAAAACACTGTTTAATCCATTTCCTACAAGTTTTTTTGTTTTTACAAAGACAAAAGAAAGAGCCAAACTTCAAGCACATGCACTGCCTCATTGTGTTGACAAATTGAAAGTCTGACAGGCCCGCTCAGCCGTGCTATGTTTTGATTGGACACTCACTGTCTGGAGGTGGGATTTGGCAAATGATCAATATCCTGTTCCCTCGTGCATCTGTCTCCTACTCTGGCAAATAATAAGCTGTACTTTACCTGTGAGCGTGCACCATGGTCTTTCATGACTCCCTAATGCGAAGGGATCGTGCATTTCATCAGAATCGCTCAATATTCCAGGCACAGCTGCTGTAGATTTCCTCTCACCTTGGAGGGACACAAATGTGTTTGGCAAATTAAAGCTTCAATTGACCTGGTTGCCTCTCTGCCTCATCCCTCTCCAGTCTCTCTTATCTTGTCACAACCATCCCACCACACTTATTGTGGCCATGAATGAATTAACTTGACCTGCTGCTTAATTTTAAGTAGGGTGTGAGGGTGAGATAATTGCAGATGCCAACTTCTCTGCTTCACTCATACTGTAGTATATCAGTGTAAATCTAAACTTGACAGGATGGGTGCACATTTAACTGAGCTTCCAATGGTTTCTGGATTCCAAATTTAAAGTTTAAAAACCTTTGGGTAGTTCTCACAATTTATGATTGAGCCATCCTTCTCTTTATAACCTATAATATATTAGCACATTTTAGGGTGTTGAGACACATAATCATCACAATGCCCAACACATGGCTTACAGCATGGTATCTGGCCGAGCTTAATTCATTTGGTGGATGTTCTCCATCTTAAAAGCTTTGTATCAAAAATATTTTTATAAGTATATTTTTGGGTCTTTTTATTGCCTTTAATTTAAGCACAGTCAAGAGAGAGACAGGAAATGGGGCAGGGGAGAGGGGGAATGATGCGCAGGAAAGGGCTACCCGATGCAGGATTCGAACTGGGGCCGCCTGCAGTGAGGACTGTAGCCTCAATTTGGGCCGGCAGTTCTACCAAGTGAGCTGAACACCGCCGCAGTGCAAGCTATTTTTAGAACAACCGAGCCAAGGCGCGAGCTGCTCAGAGCTACGCTACGGAGGCTAATGGGATTTCTTGGTTTCCCTCATCAAACTCATCAAATACACAATCCAACAACTCCACAACGCTCTGGTGGACAAGTTGTGACCTGCACATTCACCACGCTATACGAGATAACGGAACGTTATGAGCCAGAGTTGTTTTCGAGGTAAATGCAGAGACTGCTTGATGAAATGATCTTTCATGGAAACTATTTGATGGGAAGTCTGTTTCCTTTTCTCTATCTATTTTTTTGAAGCTGTAAAAACATGAAGTGTTTCACTACACGGATCAAAAAACCCTTAAATAGGTCACCTGCCATCACTTGTTCTCACTGTTAACCTCTGGGAGGCACTACAAAACACTCGAAGCCCCCTCAAAGCTTGTCTATGTCGAAACATAATACTTTTTTTCCCTTTTTTGTGAATACTAAAACTGCAGAAGCTGCCCAATTGGCTGATCAGCTGTATTTTCTTCTCCAAAGGAAAGATTTGTAGCAGAACCACCACCCGGTATGAATGATGGTTGTCTCCTGAATAACCATCTAACCTGCATGTGCAAAAAAAGAAACCTATCAGACCCATGTTTAGCTGTGTTGAAATTGTGCAGTGGCATAACAGTTGTTTATTTCTCAAGAAGCAGCAAATCCTTACAAAAGCCATTTGTTTTTAAAGGTTTAACTTTGTCCATCTATAGCCAAGGTACAACAAAACACAATGCTGAGATCTCTAAAGTCTGTCCTTAAAAGCAACAGTAGAAATAGAAGTTGTAGAGAAAAGTGCAGTTTAAGATAACACAGCTCGATAAAAATGTGATGTCACCTGACATCTGATACAGCTTTTCTTTTGCACCAAAAGTCTTGGAGGATATTTGTCTCTAAATGTATTGTAGTAGAAGTAGTTTTTGTTTAGTCATAGATGCACTTATCATCATCATTATTACTATTATTTAATCGTCATGGCACAGATAGTTGTCATGAATCAGAGGCTTGAGAAATCTTTGAGAGCACACTAATGTTTTAGTGTAGCAGGGCTGAATACAAACAAAATCCTCTTTGTGGGTTTATTCCATTTAAACCCACTGAAGTGAAGAAAAAAAAATCATATAAAAGTGTTATTATTCTATAAAAGTGTTATTATTCTTTTAAGATGACTGGCTCCAGAAAATCAAAAATCAAAAATCTAAATAATGTGTAACATGGCTGTTACACATTATTTAGATGATGTGATTTTAACTGAGGAATGACCAACTTCTGCACTGATTTTTGTTTGAGACAGCAAATAAAGTTGGACATTGTACTCCTCAGTAAAATTCACAACAAATCTATGTTATCATTGTTTGACTGGTTGAGATGTCCTGTTACACCAGGCTTCAACATCCGAAAAAGAAACATAACCATCTGAACTTATTTTGAAATCTCCCATCGCAAACTGTTCTATCTCTACTATCAGATTTTTACCCAGAGCACTGATCCTCATGAGTGTTTTGAAGTTTTTAGCGTTGCAGCTGCATATGTCAGAGCACCAAGCTTTGAAAAGCCAAGTCAATCTGAACTGAGTTGAAACATTCCTCACAGTTTTTAAAAAATCAATAAAAGATTTCTGCAGTACACCACAAACACATACAAAAAAAGAACAGTTCTGTCAACAAGCAGTACAGTTTGATCTGCAGATATGTTTATGGTATAGGCTAATATATGTCAGCTTCGATTGGCTGCAGAAGCCGAACAGGAGAACACAGTGTGAGTGCTGGGACGGTTTAATTAATTATGAATGAGTTCAAAGTAGAAAATAAAATGTGCATAAACATTATTTTGCTCTGTATTGGAGCTATATCCAATTGATGATTAAATTAAATAATACAACTTAAATAATTGCCTCTTTGGTCTTTGCTTGGGATGTGACAGTATCATATTTTCACTATGTTATATCATCACTATTATTGTGATCAAAAGAATTTGTGATACCGATATTCATAAAATATCTACAGAAAATTTGAAAACATAAGTCTTTAACCGATACAAAAGCAACTAAATGGGTACAAAAAGAACTATGTACAATATATGAATAACATTAACAATATAGATTTTTTGGGGGGGCTTTTTCATACCTTTATTTGACAGTACAGTCGAGAGGATATGAGGGAGGCAGAGAGGGGGGGAATGACATGCAGGAATGGGCCATCCGATGCGGGATTCGAACCGGGGCCATGGGGCACTTGCTTAACCCACTGCGCCACTCTGCGCCCGTAACACAATATAAATTTGATATAAACACAGCCATGATTGGTGACTGGCTGATAAGTCTCAGATATCCTTTTCTGTGCCTGTCAAATTTACACACAGTATGGTCATGCACACAAGAGCACAGACAGTTACAACACATACACAACGTGCTAGAAAGTAAAACCTGAAAAGCAAAGGTGAGCCATGGTTCTTTATGATTCCTTAATCAGCGCACCGCTGAATGTGTCCACTCCTGTGCATGACACTTTGTTGAACTGCTGGTCAAGTCAAATCAAGTCAGCATTTATTTGTATAGCACATTTAAAATGACAGCGGTCGACCAAAGTGCTGCACATAGGAGGGTAGACAGTTAAAGGGATAGTTCACCCAAAATTCAAATTTATTTTCGGAGTTACAGGGGGTCTTGGTGTAGCACTGCATGTCCATATGACGGTTGCGAATGGGCCTCACTTTTCTTCGTCCAAAAAGACACACCAAAAAAACATCCAAATACCTCCATAGTGCTCGTCTGTAATGTCCCTCTTGTATTGAAGCCCCGACATGAGAAATTGTTCCGAAAAAAATTAAATAAGTCTATGTTTTAAGGTTGTTTGTAGCAGAAGCTCCCAGTGTCTCAGTTCACTGCTTTGCCTGTGTCTGTGCAAATCTCGCACGATTTGCATTGACACCTAGTTCACGGCTAACTATCCCTTTAAATAAAACAATGATAATAAGAATAAGTTAGTACAGCAGCAGCAATAGTAGGTTGATAAAACATCAGTAGTAAGTAATATAAAATAGATGTAAAATAAAGATAAGACAGGGCAAACAGTGCAAGTAATCATGAAACAGTAAAAAAGTTAAAAGGGAGAGAGAAACCCACGGGGTCAACATAAAATCAGGCTGAATGATAGGCCAGGTGGAAGAGGTGGGTTTTTGGGGACGATTTAAAAGTCTACAGGGACTGAGAGGACCAAATGTGGAGGGGGAGGCTACTCCAGAGCCTGGGGGCGGCTGCTGCAAAGGCTCGGATAATGGCCATCAATTACAATCACCATCAATCATTGATAAGTTGTTGAAACCATTTGTGAAAATGCTACAAAACGTTTGTTAACCTGTCGATTATTGTTCATATTCAGGAAAAGAAAATTGAAACACCCCTACATGTAGTTCTGATATATATAGATGATAAAAAACAGAAATAGCTAGGATTACTTATTTCTTAGCAGTCCCTCATCTTTTTTTCCCTTGTACTGTACTTGCACTGTCATCGCCCCCATTTTTCAGTGTAATCAGTGGTTAATCCCATTCTACAGCCAGATGGACATATTGATGGTCTGAGTTTCAGAGGCATGAAGAGGGTTGTTCATCTCAAAGAGCTATCCATAAATACATTTCAAATTTATGAAGATGTCCTTTGTGATGACCTTTTACTTTAAAACACACTTATGCTCACATGAGTTAGATAAGATAAAGAGCTTTTTTTTTCTCTTTTCTTTTTTTTTTTTTTTTTTAGAAAATGGGGATTAGTATAACAAAGAGCTCAGGAAGGATGTGATACCGTAATCGTGCAGTGTCCACAAAAATGATATCTTCATCAGCTGAGGGGTAAAATACAAGCTGAGGTCTGCTGGAGCTTATAGTGTTTACTCAACAGAAAAACTGTAAGTTTGCTTTCACTGATGGATCCAGTTGGTTGAGTGTTTATATAATGATTTACTCTAACGGTTTGTTCAGGAATCAGTGCATCTGAGAAGTCACCTATTACCACACATCAAAGAGCTCTCTCTTTCAGCAGGATTTCAAGTAGCCATTCATATGCTGCCATCTTGAATGAGCAAATAGAAGCTGTCCTTCCGTTATGAAGACTTGGATGTTCTGTTAATTGCCATATAACAAGCCAAAGGCCCCAAATATTGTGATTTAATTGGGGGCATTATCAACAGTAGCAGCCTGTGGGAGCAGCGATTTGGGTTCACCAATCAGGTTAATTGGATATTAACTGCACTTTGGCAAGTTGTTCTCTTCTGTGATCAGATGAATACGACAGTTTTGGGACATCGGCCAAAGTACAATGCTCAGCCAAAGCTGGCTCCGCCGCAAAAGAAATCTAGAAACTAGCAATCCGGATTGTGACGTGTGATTACTCAAGAGGAAAACAAAGATGCTGAGGGAGTGCTGGATGATTGGTTTCCTAGCCCTGCCGCCAGTCTCTTGGGTCTCTCGCTGTGTTTTATCAGTTCATAGAACAGATCAATGTCAAGTCATGATGAAAAATACTGATTACATCACGGGTGAAACACACGACACAAAATGTCATGTGCAAGATTAAAAAGATGTTTTGTTTTAGTTGATCCTCTGCAGAAACCCCCTAGAGGATTGTTACAGTAAAGCTGGATGAAGCCAAAAGGTCATTTCATTTACACGGGATAAAAACCACTAAGCCACAACCTTTGGTATGTCCATGCGATTGTTTTTCAGTTGCACAGGAGCTGAAGAAGAAACATGAGGTCTGCATTGCCAGCAGGCACTGACTTACCCACTGCTTGTGCTAGGTGCATTGAAAAAGCTGAAGAAGACTTCGCTTCACCAGATATGGTTGTTGTTATCTGTGTGGAATGTTGCACTGACGTTGTTTGCAGCAGAATGTCTAATAATATAAATTATCTTAGTGAATTTTTAGAATTTATTATCGCAACGCATTAGATTTATATCTGCCCCAGTTAATATATTGCACTCACTGCTTTCTGGCCTAAAAAAGCTCATTAAAGGTTAACTTGGCGTTGTCTCCCCCACTGGGTTTTTCAAGGTAACGGGAGGTGGGGTGTGTGTGTGTGTGTGTGGGGGGGGGGGTTGGGGGTAGTGCCATGAGGATCAGCTTATGCATGCAGCTGTGGAATACAGTGGAGATGCCACGTGGGGGGAGGTGAGCAGGGCCCAACATGAGAGGGCAGAGGGCTTATGTGAGAACCAGGAGACTAGAAAAGAGATCAGCTCGTCTTCCTTTCAAGGGTGTCAGAGGAAGGAAAACCGGCGTGGAGGTGAAGCATGCACCAAAAAAAAACAAAAAACAGCAGTTTTATGAACAAATCATGATTTAAAATGGATCAGGAGGACAGAAAAGTCTTATTTTCACAAGTTTTCAACATGAGTTCAAATCACATTGGTGAATGTTTAAGGAGCAAGATGTACCTTGGACACTTATTATTGTCCTTTTGTATAATATACTGTAAATCTTTCATTTTGGGTTGATCTGATCCTGGTGCTGAGAGAGACACATTACAGACAGTAATGGGTCAAAGATGGACATTTTTGTCGTTAAATGAAAACAGTTGGCTGCAGCCTGACTTTTTTTAGCGAACTGTTTTTGATTATGCACCAGATTAACTCTGTATTGGTCTTGTTGAATCTTTAATATTCCCATAGATCCGGTTTTTATTGGAATATGGGCATCCTGAGCAGTGCACCTGATAATGCATCCTATGGAAAATAGTGTTGTACCTGTACTGCATATTATTCTGTAGTCAGGGCAGGCCTCTATACAGTATCCTGCACAACAGTCAGTATTTAAAGCAGAAGTAATATTTGTGTTAATATAAGTCTTAAATAGTTATATCTTCCGAAAGCAATCACTTAGGTACATAGAGTGTTTGGTCTGAAACA
The DNA here is from genome assembly GCF_905171665.1 of Trachurus trachurus. Taxonomy (NCBI): domain Eukaryota; kingdom Metazoa; phylum Chordata; class Actinopteri; order Carangiformes; family Carangidae; genus Trachurus; species Trachurus trachurus. Next base: position 36,085,279 of record NC_139896.1, read on the forward strand.
CGGGTCTGTCAGTCACTCTGCTCTGCTGTAAGCCGAGGAGAAAACTTTCCTTGTATCCTACAACCTTTATCCAATGAGGAGAGAGAACGGCATGAAGGGCTGTGTGTGCAGCCAAGGGATGCGCGTTAATGTGGTGACGTAGGGACGAGGACCAATAGATCCATGACGAGGGCGGGGACTGCTAACTCCATCTGCTGACAGGAAGTTAGTAGTAGCATCAAGGGCGCCGCTAGGGATTTTGGGCCCCATGAAAAGAATCTTTACAGGGCCCCCAACACAGCCGCAACATTTTTTTGATGCTATTTTACATACAATTATGCATTTTAATGGTATTTTTGACAATTGTTTTGAGACTGTAGTAAATGTAGTATTATTATTATTATTATTATTATTATTATTATTATTATTTCAACACACACAGCTGCTCATCTCCTTCCTCATGTGGGGGCACTGGGGCTGGTTCAGGGGCAGGGGAAGTTGGGGGCTGACAGAGAGCTGTTGCAGCAGCTGCTGGTGCACTTGACTCTGTTCAGAATGAGGCATCATTTTGACAGAGGGGAGGTCAACTAATTGAATAAGAACAGCTTGATAAATGTTTGACTGGATTGATTATTTAAAATAACAGTGAAATGTAAAAATCCAGAGTTTTCTTGAGCTAACATGGTGAGAAAAGTGAGCTAGCTTATAGACCACAGACAGGGACAGTTTCCACCACAACTAACAAACCCACCTTTTTTTCTGAAATACTGGGTGACATATTGTCGACCCTTCAACTCCTTCTCCTCTCTTAATTTCTTTTCTTTTCGTTTTGGGCTGCCTGCTATTTGAGGCATACTGCCTTCTCCGCCTCCTTGCCCGCTGTGGCGCTCTGTGACAAACCGCAGGTGCGCTACCTGCAGCGGATCCAGTTGGACTGAACCATTTACATAAATAGAGGGGGGGAAGGGGGGGCCCTGCAGGCATTGATGTGTCCAAAACAAATAAAGTTATTGTTACCAGGACATTGAAAATAAAACATTTGTGAATATATGTTAGTTAATGACTTAGTGTCATTATTTTGTTTCCGTATTATCATTTCATCATCATTAGGGGCCTCTCTGGGCCCCCCTCAATCATGGGCCCCTAGAATCCGTCTCCTTTACCCCCCCTTTTCGGCGCCCCAGAGTAGCATCAAGTAGCCTAAATGTTTTAACACATACGTAATGGAGGCTTTAATACATTTGCTAATTTTCTCTTGCAAAAATGAACACAGTATAAATATCACACTTGAAATAAATTATGTGAGGCAGGAGACAGCACCAGTGCAATTAAATATTGTGTTTAAGGATGAATGCATTGATTCAGGTAAGCAATGCAGCCGTAGAAATGCCACAAACCTGAGGATACACATTGAAGGACAGCACTTTATCACTGGCCCTGAAAAAGGCCAAATACAAGGAGACATGTAAACCATTCACATTCTCTAAGTATCAGTCTTCAGTCATGGCACAGCTACAAAGTTATCATGTTCTACAAATTTCCAGTGTTTTATTTGAAATGTTGATACACATAAGAGGATGTGTCTGCAGGCTTATCATAACATTTACAGGTCCCCCTCTTCCCCTGGATTTTCTCTGCAGCTCTAAGCCTCAATGCGGCTCTGGCAGCTACTGCTACTGCTGTGTAGTGATGTTGCAAAGTTACAGATGTCCTGATGGCTTTTCTTTTAATATACTGTTTAAATGTTTTCTGTGGACTTGCGTTTTCACTTTACATAGCACATAGACCTGCTTTACAATCTAAAAGCTCCAAAGAAAAGGGGTTAGAATAATGTAAAATAGTAAGTGGCTAAAACATGTTTTCTACTGCTGAATCTGTTCTCAGTGGGGTACATTGCCCAGCCTCTGTGCCGGTGCTCATGTCTACGTTTCCAAACTGGAAGTCCACCAACAGAAATCTGCTGCAGGTAATACACTGAATCATACAACCACACATCAGATAACCCCAGTGGTGGACAGTAACGGAGTAAATTTACTTGAGTACTGTACTTAAGTACATATCCAGAGGATTTGTACTTTACTTGAGTATTAGATTTCTTTGGTACTTATTACTCTTACTTGAATACATTTCCAAGACAAATATTTTTTACTTTTACTGGAGTTAATTTCTAGGAAGGCTGAAAAGTACTGGTTACTTTCAGGTCTTTTTCTAAAATCCTATTGGACACAAGCTGTGTTTGTCAGAGAAGGAAACCCTAACCCCTAAAAGCAGCACATCAGTGCAGCTGAGCAGCAAAGAGTTCATTCTCACTAACAAGAGTTAAAAGCTCCTTACATTCATTTAGAAAACATTATAGTAATTCATTGATGTGAAAAATAAGAAATGTACTCTTACTCTTACTTTTACTTAAAGTAAATTTAAAAGCATGTACTTTTGTGTACTTAAGTACCTTTAAAAGCAAGTACTTTTTTACTCTTACTGGAGTAACATGTGGACTGAGCTACTTCTACTTGTAACGGAGTAAATTTTGACCAGTAGTATTTGTACTCTTACTCAAGTACTGGGGTGGAGTACTCTGTCTATCTCTGGTTAACCCAAACTATCACTTTATCTACTGTAGGATTGTTTTTGACCCAGCCCAACCCCAGTCAGTTGTGAGGAGAATGGTCCCGACTGAACCTGTCTTTAAGTGAAAGTCACACCTAATTGTTTTTGCTGACCTGACTGCTATGCTCAGCACTGTGCATCACAGTGGTAAAATGGGAAAATTAATTATTGAAGAAGCAGAGTGAGATACAGTTTTTTTCCAGCAGCAGCATCTGGAAACCACAATGCAGAGGAAGAGTAAAGTTCTGAATGACAGCAACTTTTTATTCATGTCACGTCTGAGTTGCAACAATTACCAGCTCCCTGCATGTAAATAGAAATGGGGAAAGTTCTTTTGAAAAGCTCAGATAGACAGTATAGAGCATTTAAGGCTGATGTGAACTGAAAAGGCCAAACAATATGAATGCTTAGCAACAGCCAAAGTCCATCACTCAAGGTTATGAAGATGTGAAGCATCAATAATGTTGGAGGTATAGCTTATTGTCAAGTACATCAGTCAGGATGAACAGGAGGCAAGCGTAGGGGCACATTCATGGCGCAAGACTTTCTCATGTAACTTTAGTATTTCGGCTGTTGGTTTCGCTAATGAAGTGATGAAATTCTGGAGATCTTCCAAATGGGATGACTTTGCAGAGTTGACAAATCTTATCTGTGAGTATGACAAACTATTACAAAACCTGTTTGTCACCCTGTAAGCCTCTGAACATTGCATTAGCATTGTATTTTCCTCCCTCACTGATACAGTAGATCCCTCCATGCCACTCCGAGCCTGTGAATTTACAAAGTGTAACAATAAAACAACAAGATATTGTGCGCACTATCCAGAATTCACTGACTGGCACAACAGGAAAACGTTTTTAGCTCTACAAAACAAACCGAATACCAGTATGTGTACACAAACTCCATCTGCAGTGAATGTGTGAAAGAAATAAATGCGCATTCAGATCAAAGCCAGAAAAAACACACACTCAACATCCACAGTTGTTAGGGTCAGGGTTAGAAGGGTTTAGGGTCACTGTTTGTTTCCTTACCCTTGAGGAAATTGAACAAGCACATAAAAGACACACTTGAGTGTATTCTGTGTCTGTATGCACAAGCCTATCCCACAGTACTGTTCTCACACAGTAATCTGTGATGCCATCGATCAGCTCTCTCTGAAGCTGCTCCATTGTTGAGTGAATGGAAAACTGACTTTGTGCGCGTCCTGTGACAGTATGATAAGAGACAACAGAGCAGGGGGGGGGGAAAGTGTTAGCTTATCAATGGCTAACAGTTGGTAAATGCAGCTGGTGAAATGAGTTGCAGCTGACACAGGAGGGGTCTCAGGCAGAAGTCAACTCCTAGCATTTACAGAGTGGAAATCCACTGCATAATCACACACACGGCAACATCTCTGATTACATGCTCCCCAGCATGCCGACAAGCCAGAGGACTGTGGCTTTGTTTGACAAAAGGCAAGTACAAAACAACTATGTCTGTCATTTTGGACGGTGGTAATCACTCTGGCGGTTATGCCACTTTTCTTTTCTTTTTTTACATTTGCATTTTTCTTTTGCTGTGAGTTCAGGTAATTGAGGATAATATGGGATCTTTTGAGTGAAGGTAAAAGCTTGGATTTCGTGTGCTTCTAATTATTATGTAAATTTTCTGGGCAAATTCCTCCCACCCTGACCTTATTAGACATTTGTCCTTCCATATAATTGACCACCCCAGCTGGTGTCACTCTCCGCTTCATTCATCTCCTACATAGTCCTCAGTCTGCGCTCATTCTGTGGGCATTTTTGGCCATTATCCTCATGACCATGAGGCTGTATGGAGACTCAAATAGAAATATGTGCAGGAGGCGCGGACAAGTCCTAATTTTTTTTTCTCTGCCCTCATTAGCTGCACAGGAATCAGGCCTCATGCTGGGTGCCGTCGAGGGGGGGTCGATTGGAGCTGGAGGGTGAGGGTGCATGAGGACATGTTCACCTCTCAGTTGGTAATGATAAGAGACTGTGTGAGATTATAATCAAGTTCAGAAACATGAAAAGGGAATGGCAGAAACTCTCAACATGGCATCCAAAGAATGACCAAGTCTTGTAGAGGTAACCTTGGTAGAAATCCTTATGAGTATAAAACATTATAGCAAAAGGAAGAGTGAGGGTTATTTTGAGTTATAACTCAGTGTTTTGTGCAGTGAATCATGGATCCTTGTTGATTTTATTAGATACACTCAGCTGAGCTTCATCACCCAAGAGAAGGGGGTCAACAACTTCATTTTTGCCAAAAAAGGATCTCTGATTTGAAAAGGGGAGAATTAGCATCTTCTTGCAGCCTCACTGCTCCTTTTATACAGCAAGCCCGTAGCTGTCAGCCTCGCCTTGCTTTCTTAGTTTGATCTGTCTGTGGCTCTGAATCCCAACCCTCTCGTTTTCTTTTTCTCTTTTTTTTTTCAATTATTCAACCATGCCCACAGTGAATCAAAGGGGTGGAGATCATGACACAGATTGAAGAGAGAGTCCCTGATATAGACTCGGATAGATTGATAAATATAAAACATCACTCAAAGTAAAAGTGGCCAAATCAAAGGGGAGAGGGAGATAGACAGAGCAGAAAGGCTGGAGAGGAAAGTATCTCACAGCATGCCGCTCAGCGAGATTGAGGTGATGTGTTTGATGAGCGACTGGATGTCAGTCGTGTCAGGGCTTGAGACACTTTGATGACACAGTCAGAACTTTTCGGGGTCAATCAAGATCTACAGTATATCTACAGCAGAACAGTTACAGTTTTTTACATTACACCCAAGACATCAAAGCTCTGACTGAGACTGATGTACACTGAGAAGGAGGCACTTCTACACACAATGTGCACATGACTATATATGTATATAATATATATCACACAAAGGTTGAAAAACTCCTTGCAAAAACAGATACATATCAATGTCTTCCACATTTTAATTGAAGCTACATTTGTTCATTACGAAGACTGACCCATGTGTCATTGAGCTTTAAAATACTGCACTGAAATTATTATTTTTTTATTACTGTAATATCTTCACAGACCTGATGCTATTTTGTAGCTTTAAACTGTGAAAATCTGCATCACTTATGGCCAGCGTTAGATTATGTTAAGAGATCTTACAATAGCACACTCTCAGACATCACTGTTGTCTGCTGATACAGACACGTTTTAAAAATCTCCAGTGGATGACTTGTCAATAATGGAACTTTAATGGAGTCTTTAATGCCAACAGTGATGAATTGCCCATCTTAAGTAGGTTTTGACTCATTTGTTTTATCACTTCATGAGAAGGAATTCATTTTCACATCAGGGGGAAACACAGAAACCAAATTCGGTCTTGTTAATCAAACATAAATTCTTAGAAGACTTTATTTTCAGTTGATGTGGAGGCTGTGGAATTTGTTATAAACATAATGTAAGATTTTTCCCACATTATCACTGTGTCACAGGCTGACAATTCCTCTAGCTGAGAGGGTAAGTAAATATAGGAGAAGGACTTGGATGCTAGTGTCGACTTGATTCAGCTCAGTGGTACAAAAGGGAAAATGAAAAAAACAACGTTTTCACATTGTCAGTGTTTCCATGGAAAATAACGCCCAAACCCCAACCAGAGCAATATCAGACAATCTCATAGTCACTTGAATTACAGAGTGCCATGAAGAAAACTCCCAGGAAACGCTTCAATTATTCTGAGAAGAACAACTTCACATGCTGGTAGAAATAATAATCACATCTGCTATGTAAAGCATTCTGCCTGGGGCTATAAAGGTCCTACAGAGACACTGCCCACTCCACCACAAAACCTACCTGACCTTGACCCATCATTGCAAGGTTTGAATATTTTAAACAGTGTGAATTCATTGAATGCTTCATAATAGGCTAAAACACACACACACACACACACACACACACACACACACACACACACACACACACACACACACACACACACACACACACACACACACACACACACACACACACACACACTTTGGCATAAATCAGTGATTACCTCCTGCTATCATGGATGGACAAAGACATCTCCTCTCCTCCCTATCTCCCAGGTCATCAGGTCAAAGAAGAACCAGGTTGGTCTCAACTTTGACAAACTCTACATCAGCAGTACATATTCCTCCTTCGTTACACAACTCCCACACATGCTGAATCTCAATGAATCACTAGTGACGGTTAAAGGGCTTGAAGTATTGTGACTCCTGATCATTATCATTATCATTTGCTATGATGTCAAGACTTGTGACTAATGACATGCTCCCAGTAAGCTACCTCACCAACACTATCTGAATTCCCTCATGATGAAAATAGCACTAAACACCATGGTAGAAATAGATGATGATGACAATGATAATTACATCCCTGTCTCCATTAATAACCCCACCTACAAATAAAAAGTTGATCCAGCTGCCAGGTTTGCTTTGGTGTTGGGTGTTGCGTGGTCACTGCACATATTACATAATCTGAACATTATACAAGATTAAACTGTTGTCTTATCACTTGTAACATCAAAGTGTGGGAGTAAAGTCATTGATCACAGTCATGCATTCATTCATGCATTATGATATTGATAGTGTGATTAGACATGTTTATGCTGCTGTACTTTATGCATCTTGAGGTTTCTTAGCTTGACATGTAGCAGACACAATAATAACTGTCTGATTCTTTGTCTCTTTCTTCTTTGCTTAACTTGGCCTGCCTCTGTATTGCTGGCAATGATTTTGCTTGACAGCGCTGTGTGAGCCCTGTCGTTTTATCAAAGTTAATCTTTTCATTAATCATTGGGTCAATTAGTGTCTCTAAACCGGAAATCCATGACAATGTGACACATAAACAACCTTTTGTAGACTTTCTAAAACGTTTTTTTACTAATATAAAACCTTCATGATAGACTAAAATTCATAATTGAGGTTTAGGAGGACAAGGAGAAACTTTGAACAGCTTTTAACAACAACGCAAAATACCACATTTAAGAAGCTGAACGTTTTATGTTCTCAACAATGGCTAATGACTCTAGAGATGGTGGATAAAATCCTAATTTCAAAGAAGCACAGTTGAAAAGATTTCCACTATGATGTGAAATAGACAACTGTAGTATATGTGGGCTTTATGTGGGTACTTGTTGAACTGTGTATAAAAAAAACCAAGGTCTCAGAACCGTGAGACAGAAAATTACAATGTTTCTGGTATGCAGAGCTATATAAGGCTTTGTGATATAGAGTATGGCTCACATGAGATAATTGTATGTCTTGTGAGGCCAACTGTAACGGTCTCTAGACCAGATGTGCTGCAATAAATGCAAGAGGACTTCGTCAGCGATGCCTTGTTAAAGCCTTTGAAACACAACTAGTTTAAGTACCAGTACTGATGGTGAGACATTTTACTGGTTTCATCACCTGTTTCATCATTTTAAGAAATAAAGGGTTTCATTATTCTGGAAATCTAAGAGGCACAGTGAGTCATGCACAAATGTATTTGAGAGCTAGATCAAGTTGGGGGTTGAAAGCCCATTTGAATATTCATGTCATACCATCTGATACCCATCATCATCTATCTCTAAATATAGAATAGGAAAGATGAAGCAGGATTACAGGACAACGATTTGTAGCTGCCAAGAGGCATAGACATAAAATCATAATCATTAAAGCAAGTGTACATGAAAGCATAAAGCGTGGCCCCCAAGGCCTTCGGCCATTGTGTGAACTGATATTGAGAATGTGCTGGTGACAGCATGAAGACTTAATTTCATACGCGTTTAAGCTAAAGCTCCCCTTTTCATGCTTCATGGGTCCTGTTTTCCCAGTGAAGATGTGATGCCAAGGAATGAGTGGCTTCAGCCCATTCACATTCCTCACTAGCCACAGCAAAGCAGATGGAAAAGTACAACATATATGACATATATGACATGCCACATGCTGCTACATGCTGGTGTTGTGTGACAAAATATAAATATGTGCGACTTTACATGGAGAAGTGTAAACTACATGTTATGAAAATGGCATTAGCTGGCTTTCAGCCTTCAGTTGGTCTCAAAGTTGGTCTCCGTAAAAAAAGAGTTTTGTCCTCGAGAAACAATATCTGAAAAAGTTTTATATATAAAAAAAAAAAAGTTTGGCTAGATACATTTTGGAAATCAATATAAGTCAGATTTAAAAGAAAACAACATGTCAGATAAGTTAAAACCATTGATGTTACAACAAAACTGACAACAAGTTGTTTATCAGAAAACAAACACATTTTCTTTATTGGTTAAGAGATTTTACAACTTCTGTTATTGGACACAACAATGGCAGGTGGGCTTTTTGCAAGTATGCACAAGGTGTATGACAAAAAATCCATTTTATCTTCTCTTTTGTTTAGTTTACATTCAGTTTCCTCTAGTTTTGGTGGGAAATGTATCCTTCGAAATGTGTTGTAAATACACCATAATTACATGAGAGATCTTTATGAGGTAGATTCTGTTAACTGCACATTTAAAATATGAAACATATTCTAATGTTTGAAAAGCCAATCAATCAATTCAAACCTAAAGAGTTTACATCAAACAAAGAGGTTCTAAAATCCTTAATAAAAACTATTGGAGAGACAAATCACAACTGAGATCTCTGTGACACCATTTTTCATTTCAGTGCATCGGGGGTGAATGATTTTTGTAATATTCTACATATTTGCCTTAATAGACTAAACTGACAACCTTATGCCTTTGTCCATTAATCATCACAACATGACAGTGTCTTTATAGTGGTCCCATGAACAATATACTGTTGCATGAAATTTAAAAAAAAAATTTAAAACAAAGAAAAATTTGATTTTGTAAAATGTATGAAATGTTTAAACAGGGATACTAACAGGACTACAGTGGTCTGGGATAGGTCAGCAGAGAAGTCGGGTGACTGTCAGAAGAGCTGCTATGCTGGACAGGACGGGACGTAAACCGCCAGTCCCACTGCTTAACTTACAGTGTTCCTTATTCTGGCCGATGCAGGCTGCATAAGCCATAACGTGGGGGATATAGTTCTGCTCATGGACCCCGTGAAGCAGGTGAGCCAAAGGACCTTTAGCAAATACAGCAACATCCTCTCCTCCATGAGTCTCCGAGCTCAAAGGTACAGCTGCCTGGGCCTGGTAGTTGTTTTCCTCTGAAAGGAAGGAAAGGAGAGGAGAAAGAAATGTAAAAAGAAAAAGGAAAAAAAGAAAAAAGAAAATGGTAATAATGAGAAATGGAGAGAAAAATCACTATCCTTAATTAAAGTTTCCCTGTGGAGTTCTAAGTTGTTTTTCTATGAATGGACCCCCATCTTGTTTATCTTGTGCGCACGCACAGGGATGCAGACAGGTAAACATGCATACACATGTCTGTCAATGGCAGATAAACATTTATGCGTGAACAAAGACAGGAAAGAAGGATGACATTTAAACAAAACCTTGTGTTGTCTACAGAGCACCTGTCTTAGCTACGCAGATGTAGCCTGAGTTTACTTAATAACCACTCAGAGCTACATAATTCCTCTAATAAGTCATTTTGTGATATCTTACTGTAATTTGCCATTAATCGTCCCTTAGCTAGTCCCTGAAAGTCTACTTTAAATGCCAGCAGCACACAGCAAACCCCAACTAAAGCATGCTCTTAGCTAAAACTGTGTTATCACTCATAGCACATACCAGTGGAGTGGTCAAATTAATATTGTGTTCTTTCCTGCAATATTTCCTTGTATGACTAAATTTGCTTCAATATGATGATACCTACCTATTTTGGGGCATAATAAAACTCACCACCAACTGCACAATTTTCTGAAATTAAGTTATAGTCCAGGCAATCTAGCTAATTTTGGACGCAAAAATAGAACTAATTGTAACAGAATGTTTTTCACCATACATAATTTCTTTGAGGTGTCCAGAACAACATAATTAAAGTGTCAATGGAAGTGTTGTCAAAATGTCAATGTTTTATTTCGTTAAAGTTGTGTGTTGTTGTCTGCATTACGTTTTTTATAATACTATGTTGTTGTTGTTGTTCTGACAATGTATACTGTTTTTATGTTTTGGGACTCCGGATGGAAACTAGCACTAGCTGCTACAATCCGGCACATTTACACGTTTTTATATGTCCATTAATGTGCATTGTCCCATCCAAATAAACCAATAAAAAAAAAAAAAAAAAGTCCTAAGAAATCCTACTTGGGGAAATATGTTTAATTCTCATTAATCCAAGATTGATTTACTGTATATAAAGTGTATGGTGCCAAGAAGGCCAGAAAACAACACCCTTTACTTTACTTTACAACACTTTACTGCTATCACAATGAAACTTTACACAATGAAAGTATCCATGAAATGTACTTTTTTTTTTTGTTTTTTTAGTTTCTTTGAAAATGAATTTGAATATGCAAATGAGCCATACACTAATGAAATATGCCCAAAATACACCCGAATAGGCTTTTTTTTTTTTTTCCTTTACTCCTACCACAATGAAGCTTTACACACAATGAAGTGTGTGGCTCATTTGCATATTCAAATTCATTTTCAAAGAAACTTGTAATACAAAAAATGTTACATTTTATGGAGGAAAAAAAATAGCCCCACTGGGGTGTATTATTGTCTGGCCTTATTGGCACCATAGTCTTTATACAGTAAATCAATCTTGGATTGATGAGAATTAAACATATTTCCCCAACTAGGATTTCTTAGGACTTTTAGTATCTTGTTCTGGACACCTCATAGAAATGATATATGGTGAAAAACATTCTGTTACAATTAGTCTGTTGGAAAACGCTATTTTGCCTTGACTATTAAATTTGATCTTTCTTTAAAATTTATTTTGGTTTATAAAACACACACCAACCTGGTGGCTACACTACTTTACTTACGGTAGTTAACGGTGGACACATTCTCCCTTTCACCACTGACGACTTTGTAACCCGGTCCGTTCCCATATAGAATTGAGGTGAATGGCTTCTGATCAACGTCACTAAACTTGGGCGCCAGACCTGTGGATAGAAACATTCAGCATTTTAACTAGGCTATTCTCATGAGTTATTGCTACAACACAACAATAATAAATATGTGCATCATAATAACAATTTACCAAATATTGTGTTTCCTCTGAGCGTGTAGCCTCCGAAGTTGAACATATGGGAATGGTCAGCAGTAACTACGGTCATGGTATCATGGATGCTGGTCATGAGATCTGCACGGCCGATGGCCCTGTCCATTTCCACAGCTTCATGCAGAGCTTGCTTGGCCTTACCCTCGTGGTGTCCATGATCAATACGTCCCCCTGTAGCACATAAAAACAACATAAAACACATCAGATGACTGTGTTTTACGCATGACATGCTGTTTGACCATGACTGACGATGTTCACACAAGAGAGACACTGTCTAAAAATGGCTCTAGAGAGAGGAAAACTTTCAGATAGTCAGACAGCATGCCAAAGTATCTGAAGAGAATGAAAACAGAATTGAAACCCTGTTCACGTTCTCACCTTCACAAACCTGTCCAATCACTGTGTGAAGTAGGCATTAATGTCAGACAGATGCTTTCGTAAAGTTACAAAAATCACTCAGATGCATCATCCAATATTCCACCATGAAAAAGGTGTGAGGCCTGGAGATTCAGACGTGATTAGACGAGCCAAGAAGCACTCAGTCTGAGACACGCTGACCTCTCTACTCCTCCTCAGTCTGGCTCAACAATAACTGTCATATTTGCAGGTGCTTGCCAACATGATTATCAACACTGAAATTCCTCTTCCTCCTCTATGTAATATCAGTTTGACACTTTCTGCTGAAACTGACTTGAATGCCTGTCTCAGTGTCTCTGCTTGTTAGGATGACAATTATGATGAAACCAGAACAATACAAACCATTCCTGGAGTGATTCGCGTATTTTTTTCATAGATAGGTGGCCTTTTATATCACACACATTTCCCTGATTGCCTGGTTGATAGATGTATTTATTTAGTACCATTGTGCACCTCTCATCTAACTTTGAGTCACTGGATCCTATGTCTCAGTTGTTTACAGGCATTTATATATTCTGCATCTGTTCAGTGTTAATATTACTGAATGTTGTAAGCTTCTTGCTGTTTAGTAAAAGACTTTAAGTTGTATTGAAAACTAAGTGAACCACTAATGTTTCCCACTGGTTTGCAAAAGATTTCTTTTCGATATTTACCCAATTTAAAAAAGCCAGAACTTCACAAAGTGTCACTAATCTAATTTGTTAGTTCCTGGAACAATCACAATAAATATCATAGTTTATCATTTTCACACAAACTTTCAAAGTTTTCCTTTAAAGCAGAAGTAAGCGATCCGGTCGTTTTGGCTAATGCTGCATTCCAGGCAGGCTTTTGAAACCGTAAGTTACAGCTTCATGTCACAACTTACGATTTTGTAGCGTTCCAGGCAACCCACTCGTGTTTTTCCGACCTGTGGAAGTGCATTATAACGGCCACTCGTAACTTCCGACCTGTAAACTCGTACCAGATCGAACTGGTACGACTTCACAGGTCGGAAAAACACGAGTTACGAGTTGCCTTGAACGCACCATAACGTCTTGTAAGTCGACGGAGTTAGCAGCCCCCGCCCTCGTCATGGATCTATTGGTCCTCGTCCCTACGTCACCACATTCAGGCGCATCCCTTGGCTGCACACAGCCCTGCATGCCGTTCTCTCTCCTCATTGGATAAAACTTATAGGATACGAGAAAAGTTTTCTCCTCGGCTCAGAGCAGAGCAGAGTGACTGACAGACCCGTGTTTCGGTCCAAACACTCTATGTAAGTGATTGCTGTCGGAAGATATAACTATTTAAGACTTATATTAACACAAAAATATTGCTTACTTCTGCTTTAAATAAAAGTTGCATTGGTTTAGGGCAATCATATTTTTAGCATACAGTTCATTTTAATCTGAAAAAGTGCTGTGTTAAATTTGTATTAAAGAGGAACTAGGCAGGATGTCTCCCGTGGCTATGCTACATTTTTACCTTAAAGCAGAAGTAAATGGTCCGGTCGTTTTCGCTAATGCTGCGTTCCAGGCAGGCTTTTGAAATCGTAAATTACAGCTTCAAGTCACAACTTACGACTTTGTAGCGTTCCAGGCAACCCACTCGTGTTTTTCCGACCTGTTTTACCGGTGAAAGTCACTATAACGGCCACTCGTAACTTCCGACCGGTGAACTCGTACCAGATCGAACTGGTACGACTTTACGGTCGGAAAAATACGAGTTTCCTTGAACGCACCATAACAGTCCTCGTCGCTACGTCACCACATTCACGGCGTTCCTTGGCTGCACACACAGCCCTGCATGCCGTTCTCTCTCCTCATTGGATAAAAACTGCAGGATACGATAAATGTTTTCTCCTCGGCTCAGAGCAGAGCAGAGGGACTGACAGACCCGTGTTTCAGTCCAAACACTCTATGTAAGTGATTGCTGTCGGAAGATATAACTATTTAAGACTTATATTAACACAAATATATCACTTACTTCTGCTTTAATTAAAAAGCTCTGGACTAATTGTGATAGTTGTGATAGTTAACTCCATGACTTGTGATTTGTTATGAGTGAGAACGGAGGCTCTCTGCCTTCCACCTGGCGTCTCATGGCTGAAAACCAACATTGCAACATCAGTGTAGTTACTCGGTCGCGCCCCGGTGTCCCAGCTCTCATCTCTGCACACTGCGACACAAACGAGCTCTGTAACCGGCAATCTTTTGTTTATAATGGTTAAGACTACACCGCTCCATGTATTGATTTTTTGCCGGCTTCATTATAAACAAATGGACAAGAGGAGCGTTACCAAAATAGTGGAGAAGCGATCGGACTTGCATAGTTCCCCTTTTACATGTGATGTCGTTGTGGTTCAGCCAAAAAGTCTCTAAATCTAAAGACACAGCCAACTGAGAAACTCCACCCCAGTCACATTTGCTGTTATTCAACTTGGCAATGCAAAGACTGGCTGACCTAAATGCTTAGCCTTTGCAGGAAAACTCTAATTCAAGTGAGTTCATGAACCCACTGTTGTTTGCACAAACCACAAAATGAGTCATGTTTTCCTCTCTGTTGTCAGTCAACAAATGTCATCCATAAATGCACTTTATTTTGATGGAAGTCATATCCAACCTGTATGAGAGAACAAGTGAAAGCATGCTCAGTTCTTCCAGATCATCAAGTCATTCAGTTGATCGGCTTCACCACACAGTGTTGTGATTTCCTTGTGCCTCAAGGTGTTTCTCTCTTTCTTATAGACGGTAACCAGAGGGCATGCTTGTCGAAGCAAATACAACTACTAATGCATGTTAAGTGTTAACAATAATTGTTCAAAAATAATGTGTGGTTTAGTCTTTATGCTAAGCTAGGCTGCTACAGACATATAACATGTTAAAGGTACAGTGTGCAACTTATTTGGCTTTTTGTTAGCAAAAATCAAACATTGCTTTCATAAATACATATAAGTCTAATCACAATTGCATACAAATGAAAGCTGTCTCGTAGCTTAGAATGAGTTGTTTACAAATACATAGGTGGCGGTGCACCCAACCGAAGCTGCCATGTTGCGTCGCCATCTTTGAATATGCTAGCTGAAAGGGGACAAACTCGCGTTTCACATTTAAATCCCCGTGTGTTGTCGGGGGCGGGTGAGAGAGGCACAACTGAAAAATAACATATAAATCTAGGAATAAATAATTGATTTAAAAACTGCCTAAGTGCAGCCACAGTGTGTGTTTTCACAAATACTGTTAGTATTATACATAGTTTCGTTTCTCAGCTCGTACACATATTTGTTCTCGCCGCACAGCTGGCAGAACTTCATGTTTCCATGTTCCGATCCATGTTTACATGACTCCAGATTGTAAAAATTAGTCTCTAAAGTATTGATAAACTTTTACAACCATTCATTTCGTTTAATAAATGGACCGCTCCAGATGTCACGGTTCCCTTCCCATTTCACACACTGGACCTTTAGAGTAAAAACCTGGCAAATGATAATGTCCCCTTTTACAGAGCATGAGGGTCACTGACTGATTTGATGACTCTTCAAATGTGAATCACATCATATGGCCCTCACAATCACCAGACCTCAACCTAGGGGACATTTTAGATGAGCTCACACCAAATTAAGGAATATCCTCCAGAAGAATATTGCTCATCAATCAATGATGAGAACTGACGCCACTCAGTGACATGTAATGGCCAAATCTGTGTCTCCACTTTTGAGACAAAGATGTGAACCAGCTCTCTATCTTTTCACTGACAGGCAGAACACAAATAGGATGATCTGTTCATTCAATAACAACAATGCAGTTTCCTCAGAATGCCACCAATCCTAATCATTCAACACACCCCACTGTATTGTGTAATGTCCTAACTGACAATCCCAGCATGTCCTGACTGGGAAAGGCACATTTGTTCAACTTAGTTCAAATCATCTGTTTGTGCCTTTGTGGAAATTTACTGTGATAACTAATCAAGCCTCCATGGTTCGAGAAACACTAGTCAGACTTAGCGCTTATATGATACAGTCCCCCCTCCCAGTGCATCTGACAATCTAACACATCTGTCTACATTATGTTGCAAGTAGCCAGATGTGTCATGGTGTGACATAACTACTTCTGACTGTCCACCTTTTTCCGAACGTCAAAAATGTCAGCCGGTTTTGCTCTTCCGGTGGAATTGTATGTTTACATTTCCATGGTTTCAGTCATCGCTTTTAACAATGGATACCACATAAATGGACATCCATGTAAAAAGCCGGCGTTAATAGAGCCATGCATTTACTGCAACTATGACAACGACTGAAACCATGAAAATGTAAACATAGGGCGTATTCACACCAGGCTCGTTTGGTCCGCTTGAAACAGACTTTTCCTCTGGTGTGGACTTTTTGGGGAGGTGTGAATACAAACTACCGGACTCTGGTGCGGATCAAACAAGTGAACCGAGACCACCTCTGCAGCTGGGACTCGGTTCACTTGTTTGGTCCGGACCAGAGTCCCAAACGAACCCTGGTGCGATTCACGTCCGGTGTGAATGCAAACCGAACCTTTCCCGAACCAAATGCAAAATCCAAGCGCCTTTTTGGATTCAACAGGCTTCCGTTGTTGTCAGTAAATGTGAAAATGATCAACAATGAGCCGTGGGTCAACATGGAGCACAGATAGACACGCTGCCTCCTTGATATTTGGTCAGTGGAAAACATTTATGGTGAGGGAGAGGACGCACCCGTCACAGTTAAGGATGCACATTCTCTCTCCTGTCTGCTGGAGGAACTGTGGAAATCAAAGTGCAAACCACTACCATATTTTTTGGGACTGCTCTGTCTTGAGGGACTACTGGAGAGAAATACACAACGCCCTACAGGATATCTTCAAATATGAAATACTCCTTGAGAGTAAGACTATGTTTTTTGGACACATACCTCAGGAATGGCCGAAAGGAGATAAACACTTAGTAAATATTTTGCTGGTGGCCTGTAAAAAGAGTATTACCAGAAAATGGTTATCACTGGAGAGCCCAACCATAAATATATGGATGGATATCACAATGGACATTTATACAATGGAAAAGATAACAGCTTTTGTTAATCACAAATTGGAGAAATTTACATCATAGTGGGATAACTGTCACGGCTCATAGGCCGGATTTTATTTTCACAAACCAGTAGCTATGATGTATGAGAAAGATCACTCCCTATCAGTACATAGTTGTTTTGTTTGTTTGTTTGTTTCAGTTGTTGTTATGGTTGTAAGTTTTTCTTCTCATAACTTGGATATAAACTAAAATACTATTTCAGCATTTAGGGCAGACAACAGATGCAAGAAGTATGCTCACATGATGTATATGCTGCGAATGTCTGTTTCTGAATGTCAATAAAAAATAAATTACAAAAAAAAAAAAAAAGGATGCACATTCTTAATTTTTTTATTAAACTGATAACAGAAAGTCGTTATCCGATTGATAACCATTAACAGAAATAAATGTGAGTAGGCTTATGCCGATCGGCAACGCGGCATCCTGAGAGAAAGATGTTTTTTGTTTGTTTGTTTTTTTGCTGTGCCGTCCTTTTTTTCTTTTCTTTTCTTGTAGCGCACCATCCTTCAGACGCACATGCAGACGTCTGTGTGTTTGTTGTCTGACCATCCTTCACGGGGACGGCTGCATAACGGCCACATAGCCTCCAAGTGATGAATAAGCACAGGACAGGTGCAACTGGAAATACTACCGAATTGAAAGGGCAGCAAGAAACGCATTCATGACCTCCAATGTGTAGCTACTTTTTGTGGAAGATCCCGCTGATAATTTTTATCCAATGATTGAGCGACTGTGGGACACACATGCTTTTGTTTACAAAGTTGATCCGCTTGTGAAAAAATGCAATGTGAATACAAACCGCACCAAGTAAAAAAAAATGTAGTCCGCACCAAAGCAAGTGAACTATCAGACTTTCCTGGTGTGAATATGCCCATACAATTCCACCGGAAGTGCAAAACCGGCTGACATTTTTGACGTTCGGAAAAAGGTGGATAATCAGAAGTAGTTTAAGAGAAAGAAACGAGAGAGGATAGGATAACAAAGACAATCCAAGGTTCTGCATCTGTATGACTCATTAAATAAGTTGGGCAGATTTTGGACAGAAATCAGTAAATTAAAAAAAGAAAGAAAGAAAGTGAAAACGCAGATTTTTAAATTTCGCCAATTTCACTATGATTGAGATACAAACTAACCTTCTACAAGCAGGTAAAATCCACGAGGGTTCTTCCTCAGGATCTTGATGGCCACCTCCACCATCTCTGTCAGTGAAGGATCAGTGTCTTTGTTCCTCTCCAAGTCATACGTCAAATCAGCAGGCTCAAAGAGGCCTGGAATAACAGGGTGAGGGCAAGGCACAGTTCAGAGTGAAGTAAGATATTACACACAGAAAATAAGCCCATGGCAAAAATGCATACACATATGGCTTCATTTACACTTCAATGAGACGCTGAGATGGGAAACTCACCCAATAAGTAATCCACATTGCTAGGGTTCAATGATAAGAGCTGCATCTTGTTCCATACATAATGGCCTTTCTGCGCAGTTACAAAAAAGACACAAACGTGCAGCACGGTATGAATGGTAACACCACAGTCACTTTGAAGTCAATATGCAAATGTAATTGCAAAGATAAAAGAGGGAGAGGAGAGAAGAGAAGCGCAAAGAGAGGGAAGAAGGAGGAGAAATTTACTTTATCCTTCATTCTGTCGGTCCACTCCTTCACCAGGTTTCTCCCGTCGTTCCGTGTGCCCCTGTGCTTCAGCACGTCGGGGTACTCCACATCTGACGTGTTTTTAGGAAGCATGTATTTCCTCCCTCCACCCATGATCACCTGAAGAACAGGAGGATTGAAAACAAAATTACAGACTCAACCTTTGTAGAAGAAGACAGCAGAACAATGCTGCAGTTAGGTTGTTAATGTACTTTGTACACAATCTGGTTAGCACAGTGTCAGTATTACAGCAGGTGACAAGTACATGCTCAAAGAGCCTTTCTCTAATGATTTTGTGCATCTTTAAGGTCAATGAAAATTACCTGGTCATCTTAAACTACTGTAGTTACAAGAGAGCTTTCTGGTTAAATCAATTAATTTGTTAATTACTCTCTTGACTGATATTTTAGTAGTTTGTTTCATGAAATGGCAATAAAATGTACAGTAGAAACATAAAAATGCTCATCACAGTTGAAGGCAATGTCATACAGTAAATGCTAACATGTTGATCTTCAGCAAGTATACATTCCTGTCATGTTAATTATTGATTAATCTCATGATTATAACAACATGATAATAATGATTATTGGTTTATCCTGTTCACATCCTAACATCAGCTAAGTGCTAGGCCATTTGTTTTGCAGACATGATTATGAACCAAAGCACTGCACAAACTGAAATCATGACCAACTGATGGCTGTGGAGGGAAGTGGCAGAGTTGACCATGAATTTACATGGCGATCAGGGCAGTCATTGGTTTCTATTGTGTTTGAATCATGAATGCCTGTACAAAACCCCATGGCTACCCATCAAATACTTGGTGTTGTTGAGATGTTTCATTCTGAACCAATAATCCGTACCACCCCCGCTGACTGACGATTCAAAGCTCTCAACCAAATAACAAGTCAGTTCTGCTGAAAAACTAAAAAACATTCCACATTGCAAAATGGTTCCCTATAAGCACCAAACATTTACTCATGACTAAAATTAAAACAAAATGAATATATAACCACCTTGACTGCAAACAATCAACCAAGAAAATGCCTCTCTAAAACATGTTAGACTGCATTAGTTGTACCTGCAGTCAGAGGGATGAAGCAGCAGTACACCTACATCTGTTACCATAGTAAACATGTCCTTTGTGTTTGTGATTCTGTAGTTTGAGCAGGTTATTGATTTTCTTTCTGACCTTCAGATCATAGCGCATTACGACCCGAGACAGGCCAACTGACCGACCGGGCCGGACTTGTCTCATGAACCACTCCACATGTTCCCCATCACTTTTTTTTTTACCATCAGCTTCATTTCACCACATTTCCTTTTTCAACTTCCACTGTAATTATTCCATTTAGCTTTAGCTGCTGCAGCTCAAATACCTATCTAGGTGGTGACAAGACGGCATTATGACCGCTTAATATTTCTCCCATGTGATATCAAGAAATGTTTCACTCTCTTTTCTTCATCTTGCTTCACACAAATGGAAAGAAAAATCCATCAAGAACAACAAGGAAATGTTTGTTATTTTTGCTAGTAAAATGATGGAAATTTCTAATCAGTTATCAAAATTGATGCTGATGGTTTTTCCACTATTTTTTTTTCACTTACATCAATATTGGGAATGTTTTCGAAGAGCTGTCTGGCAATGTCCTTGCAGCCGGCCTGCACTGCTTCATCCGGCATCTCATTGTCCGAGTACCAGTCTCTGTCCACACTGTGGGCGTACGCAGCACTGGGAGTTGCATGGTTGACACGAGTCGTAGTCACTATTCCCACTGACTTGCCTGTAGTCGACACACATGTGCATTTTTTCATTAAAACAGTGGTTTAGATCCAGACACAACGTTCTTAGCACAAATTTTGGTAAATAATAATAATTTTAAAAAAGTTGGACCTTAACCTTTCGTCTATTTTCTAAAAGATCGGTTCAAGAGCTATTAAATGTTATAATCACAAAATAACACATGAACTTTTTTTTTTTGGACCTAAAAGAGTTGTTCCTCTTCAGGGTGTACTCAGTTCAATACTGGTCATTCCAGCAGGGGACGGTGTGGTAATGTGACCTGATGAAAAACACATTTCTATTTGCTTTGTGCAGGAGGTCAGCGGCCCCCTGCCCTCTTCCCTCTGGAATGATTGGATTTCTTATTATCTGTGACCCCTGAACCCACACACATACACACATGGTCTCTCTCACATACACACCCTGACCCTCACCCACCCCCAGCTTATCCCCACCACCGCTCTCTGAAAATCCACTACTAACTCCTTTCACAGCTCTCCTTTTTCTGCCGTGCCTTTTATCAATTTGTCTTTAAAAAGTTGTGTTCAGACGAGAACATTGTGTTCAAGCAGACTGTGTAAAGCTGTGATCATCCTTGAAAAGTAAAAGCACATTTTCATTGATTCTGATTGATTCTATGGAGGAAAATGTGTCATCATCCAGGCGTATTCTTTCTTTCTTCCTTTTTTGGGGTATTTTTAGCATTTTTTTTTTGATAGAACAGTTAGTGTGGGTGGACAGGAACGCAGGGAGAGACTGGGGGAATGGTATGTGCAAAGGATCGTAAACCACTAAACCACCAAGCACCCCGATCACCCCGGATTTTAATCAATACAATTTCTCCATTGAGACATGGTTCCTCATGCTTCCCATCTGGCTCTATGGATATGCCAGCATGACAATGATACATAGGGTTCAAAGAAAAAGAAGAAAAAAACAACCAGAATCCATGTGAAACTTTACAGCAAAGACGGCCAAACATGAGAATTTTTTGAAAAATAAGTCCATAAAGTCTAACCCTTGTATATTCAAACGAGAACACATAAAAAAAAACACTTTGGGTCAAGTTAGTAAATGGTGATAAAGAAATTTCAAGCCACGCTCAAGTTCAAAGGATGAATAGCTAAAAAGAGGAATGAGCAGACTGAAAAAATGTGTATTAACAGCATCACTTTCAAAAACACTTCAAAGTCAGTGCTTTGAGCGATCAAGTCGTCCCACTTAGTGTTCCCACTTCTTATTTACACAGCATTAACTACACCCAGAATTACGTTTCCTTGGATATGAAACACGCAGTACAATCTGCAACAAGCCGAGGAGATGTCTGTGCTTCGTTGTGTTAATTCAGTGTTCCTCTACCTGCGTCCTTAGCCCATCGGAGGATGGAGGTGACCTGGTTGCCCTCTGTGGTGTTGCACTGGGATCGGACCGCAGCT
Organism: Trachurus trachurus; assembly: GCF_905171665.1. Lineage (NCBI taxonomy): Eukaryota > Metazoa > Chordata > Actinopteri > Carangiformes > Carangidae > Trachurus > Trachurus trachurus. The sequence continues at coordinate 36,107,343 of NC_139896.1, forward strand.
GCGCTCACGCCCACCGTGCCCTCGTTGGCCTTGACCCCGCAAAGGTACGCCGTGGCCGTGCCGGCGCTGTCTGGCACCTGTGCATTAGTGTTGTATGTCTGCAGAGACACATGGACATGTCGTCAGATAGGACTGTTAAACTTTACGGCTGTTCTGCTCTCATTAGTTTAAACATGACAGGTGTTATTCCTACAATACCAGCCATGGATGAAAACACGGTTGGTGCTCTAGGGGATGTTTACAGCTAGAGTTGACCATCATTTATTGATGCAATTCATCATTAATTTTCTGTCTTTACTGCTAAGTCATTTTTAATCAGGCATGAACAGTAACTTCTGATTGGAGCACTTTTTACAAATCACCTTGGGCTGATGGAAATAATGATCAAAGATACGTTATTGTGCACTTGAGCCAATGAATGCAAGCTATTAAGGTATGAGATGAAAGAAAATATGTTTTGAATTTAAGTCTCAAATACCACCTACGCTAAATGCAGCTGGAGTGCCAATCTAATGAAAGAATATGTCAGCCGAGGCTCATTCATGTGCTTTTGACTGTGTTTGGAGAGGCGCCGAGAAATAAGCTCAGGCTTTGACTACATACTTGGTGGTGGGATCAAAGTTTTGGTGGTTTTATAGGATTTGTTAACATCTGTGTTGCTACCACACTCATGCTTGCTTCTCACATTGTCATTGCTGATGTTGTGTGTGCCTAAGGTATAAATGATCAAACCACTCAACAATGTGTGTATCATATCTGTAACATAACACACAGTATGACATGACACACATATGACCTTGTCCACAGTCACAGGCCTTTGCCAGGAAGCCATTAATGGCCACAACAATCAATACATATATGTTACTTTATTTGTTTATTTGGATGGGACAGTGCACATTAATGGACATATAAACATATAAATGTGCCGGATTGTAACAAAAGTGCTAATTTCCATCCGGAATTCCATAAACATAAAAACAGTTCATTTGATACACATAATAATGTAGACAACGAAAGGACAACAAGACGACTAAGACAATGTAAAACATACTGACAAACACGTTCTATGGGTAGGGGACCATAAGAGCTTCTGGGAGATAAAGTGCATAAGTGCTGGGTTAAAGTGACAAGTGCTAAAGTGCATAGGTACCAAGTTGTATTGCACGATAAGAGTATAAGGGCTAGATAGTATGACTTTTTTTTTTTTTTTTTTTTTACTTTTTAGACATTTATTGTCCCTCTAGGGAAATTCTTTTTCACATTTTTGCACAAGGCCCTAAAGTGCACATTACTGTAGTGTGTAAGTGTGTAGATATTGCACGAAATGTAATACATAATTGTAATTATGTAAGTAGTACTAGAACCAAAATGACGTACACAAAAAACATTGTGTACAATTAACTGAAAAATAAAAATTCAAATGGTGCCCCGGCAGTTGTTATATACAGGTTCCAGGTGGTCACATGTCTGGTTTGCTTGTAACCATGCTTTTAGTTTTCCTTGACCATGGTAAGAGTGCTGCTCTCCCTAATTGTGACTGGGAGGTTAAATCAAACATACTGTATGTATGATATAATAACTGTAACAGACCTTGGCCAAAGATACAAAAGGGAATTTGTCCATCTCCAGCTGCGTCTCCTCTCCGCTCTGCCCCTTTAGCTGACCCTTCAGTATTCGTGCGGCCGTCACCGTGGGAATGCCCATCCCTGAACAACAAAAGCAGGTCGACTGTTAGAATTGCATTCATGTTCCCACAGAGCGTCCACATGATAAACATTGTTATCTATTCACCAGTCACTGCTGAGCTCAGTTTGCCTCATATAAGATTGCTGTTTGGGAACAAGGTCGCTGCTGTTGAGAAAACATTTTCATTGATACAAATTACTTTTAAAACAGAGACTTAGGAAGGACAAACACAGGAGAAAGAAGATAGAAACATTGGGATGAAAAAAGATACTTTTGGTGACGTGGGAAGAGAAGAAGCTGTGTAGTTAATCTGTAACTTGCTGGATGAATAGAACTTGCAGTGATTCTTTGTTGTTTGGTTGTCTAGATACCTGAGACTAAGGATAACCACAGGAGGTGAGGACATCTTTATAAATCTGTAAATTGCAAGACGGGCGTAAATTAAGCTTTTGGTGCTTGGTGTTCTAAACTGAAATAACAAAAACAAAGATATCACCAAAGAAGCAACAGTTTTAGACACCTCAAGAAAAAGATACGTTAAAATGAACATTTAAATACGGTGGGAGATTGTGCTTGTTGCACAATACTTGAAGCTTTGAACTGCAAACAGGAAGCACGTCATTGTGCAGCTGAGTCTTGTCACAATCCAGTGATTTTCAAAGTACAAAGCAGACAATCATTAAGTAAACATTAGACAATTTCTCCCTGTTATGTCTCACCAGCTTGTTCAAAAAAAGTTGCAAGACGCTGTCTGTTATTGCCTGACTACACTAACATGAGCACGTATGCTGCAGTGCGCAAGAATGTCGTGCTGTGCCTGTAGTCCAAACAGAGAGAGCGGAGGCCCGATGGAGGATAAAAGTTATTGTGTGACCAATGAGCGTCCCCGCACAGACACAAGCCCAGTGATGTGGCGGCAGCACGGTTGTTTTGTTTGCTGCTATTCATTAGAAAACATTTGAAAAATCTCATTTATGTTCCACTGGATTACTGGATCCTCTGTAACATCATCATTTCAACTCGATTAGATGTGGTAGCTCAGTTAAACTGTCAATACGTTTTCATATCTTTATCAAAAAAAATTACAAGGGCAAAATGGTCGAGGCTCTGCACTGACAGTCTGAGTGTTTGGTTATGAGGATACAGAGTATCCTTCTGCAGCAAGGCTACCTTCTACTTTTATGGTTTTACACAGGGTTAATGGGATAGTTCACCCAAAATTCAAATTTCACTCATTATCTACTCACCCTCATGCGGACTAAGGGCTGGGAGAAGTTTCAGAGTCCTCCGTGCCTTCTCTGAGTTACAGCGGGGCTCCATGCAGCACTGCATGTCCATATGACGGTTGCGAATGGGCCTCACTTTTGCCCCATGTAGAGGCTACAGTCCTCAACGCAGGCGTCCCCGGTTCGATTCCCGCATCGGGCAGACCTTTCCTGCATGTCATTCCCCCTCTCTCTGCCTCCCCCTTTCCTGTCTATCTCACTATGTGCTGTCAAATAAAAGGCAAAAACGCCAAAAAATATATAATAAAAAAAAAGAAATGTGAGGCCCATTCGCAACCGTCATATGGACATGCAGTGCTGCGCCAAGACCCCCTGTAACTCAGAGAAGGCACCGAGGACTCTGAAACTTCTCCCAGCCCTTAGTCCACATGAGGGTGAGTAGATAATGAGTGAAATTTGAATTTTGGGTGAACTATCCCTTTAAGGGGGATTTCATCATTTCTCTCCACAAATGAGGAAAAAAAAAACAATGAAGCCATGTCTTACCATCTCCAAGAAAGAGGATGAGATTCTTTGCTTTGTTTTTATTCAGAGTTTGCAGCGTTAGAGATTCCTTCAGCGTCCTCTGGGCCCACGTATTCCAAAACTTAGGATCCTTCTCTTGCTCTGTGTCACAGTGAAAAACAATGAGTCTGGTTAGCGTTGGTAGTTACAGGATTGAACAGATTTATTGATCACATTATTCAGAATGTAGAACCACTTCAATAAACGTTGTCAACAGATTAGTGTATTGACACATTGTGTATGTATTATGTCACACTATCTATGCTCTCACATCAAATCAAATAGCAAAAATAAAACTTTTATCAATAGTTTTACCGATTCTTGGATTCCTTACTCTCCTGTGATAGTTCATTAAATATCTTTGTGTTTTGGAATCAAAACAAGACATTTGAAAATGTTATTTTAGCTTCTGGGTAAACACAATGGACATTTTATTACTATTATTATTATTAATTTCTTTACAAAGTAGTCAAATTAATTGATATCACAGTCCTGGGGTGAAACTCTCACAGATACACCGGATAAGATTAATCTGATGATCATGTTTTACAAACCATTTAATCTCTTTAATTTTTCTATGGTGCAAACAAATTGACTTCCATGGGGAAATGTCCAGTTTAAAAAAAACCCCACAGGAAATCATTTGTAGAAGAATATCTTTCCTTAAAGATTTTCAATCATTTTGTGCAGTTTGTGCTGGACGTCTCTCATCTGCTTGTGTGACGGCGCCAGCAGCGACTGGTTAATAACACAGTAACTGACCTGGGAATTGTGGCTTCCCAAGACTCCCAAAGATCATACAGGAGCAAACGATGAGCAGGGTTGTCGCCTTCATGTTGTCGTCTCTGTGTGGCTGACGCGTCGCTCTACACAGCCATAACATGCCACTTGGAGCAGCTGAGGAAGCCTGTCTGCAGTTGGCGCACGGCTGCCAGAGAAAAGGACAAACACACCAATAATTAAGTCTGTGTCATCTGGTCGCACCCTGCCTCTGACAGACTGGTTTAATATGTATTTACTCTGTGATGATTTACCAAAGGACACTTATTTCAGCCAGATAACACACTTCCTGCTCATGCTGTCCCACTGCAAATACCTAACGTGTATACAGTAGGTGACTAGTGTGACCACAGGATTGTTTTAAAGGGATAGTTCACCCAAAATTCAAATTTCACTCATTATCTACTCACCCTCATGTCGACTAAGAGCTGTGAGAAGTCCTCCGTGCCTTCTCTGAGTTACGGGGGGGTCCGCGCAGCAGTATTTGTCCATATAATGGTTGTGAATGGTGCTCACTTTTCTTCGTCCAAAAAGACACACGAAAAAACATCCAAATACCTCCATACTGCTCATCTGAAATGTCCCTCTTGTATTGAAGCCCCAACATGAGAAATGATTCCACCGGTCAGTGCAAATCACGCGAGATTTGTACTGACACAGGAAGAGCAGTGAACTGAGACACTGGGAGCTTCTGCTACAAACAAGCTTAAAATATAGACTTATTTAATTTTTCTCTGAACAATTTCTCATGTTGGGGCTTCAATACAAGAGGGACATTACAGACGAGCAGTATGGAGGTATTTGGATGTTTTTTGGTGTGTCTTTTTTGACGAAGAAAGTTGGTATCCATTCACAACCATTATATGGACAAATACTGCTGCACGGACCCCCCCGTAACTCAGAGAAGCCACGGAGGACTCTGAAACTTCTCACAGCTCTTAGTCGACATGAGGGTGAGTAGATAATGAGTGAAATTTGAATTTTGGGTGAACTATCCCTTTAATGAACATGTGGCAGCCATCCACAGTGGAATATTAGTTACTTGCTTGGTGCAATCTAAAGACAAACCGGAGAGAGTCAGTGCTAGCTTTCCAAACAAAAGAAGAAAGAGGCAGAAAAAGCACAAGAGGACAAGTACAACCAGCAGTCTGTTCTCAAAACGAGAGCAGATGAAAAGATATTTATTGGCATTGTTGTTCTCACTTGTTGAAAACAGATCACTCAGCCCACCATCAGGCTTCGCAGCAGAAACAAAAGAAGGCTGGCTGAAGTTAAGCGTGAGGCCTTGCTGTGAATGTAAGTAGCCACAACAGGGGCCCTGAAGGCTCCTGGTCAGTAAGGCTTTCATGTGCAATTATCAACACCCTCCTCCTTTCTTCCCCAGTGCTTATAGTCAAGGTCATTTTAATGGGATTGTGCTCAGAGGTTTAAGGGCCATAACAAAGCCGATTAACACCTAATGATTGACTGCGCACATCCACCCGTGAGAGAGAAACTGGAGATAGCCCCACTTTTATCAGAACATTTCTGACACAAGGCTTCTGCTTCTTTTTGTTGAGTCTGAACAGGGTTGTGCGCAAACATCTCTTACGTCACACACTCCATACTGCAGCGTGAATGTACTGCACACTGACATGGTTAAATCGATCAATATAATGGACTTGTTTTCCATTGAAGCTCCTTTGCCATTCAATGCACACACACACACCCATACCTTTGAACAGCACCTCTCCATACTGACTATGATGAAACCGCCTGCTTTGCCAACAACTCCAAGATCCTGTCTGGACCGGTATCGCTTCCATGCTCCATCTGGTTTAATGAAAACAGGCGGGTTTGAACCCCACAGGGCATGATCCAGCCCTGAATAAGTACAAGGTGATATGCCAGAGGCAAGTTGCCGTTACCATTTCTCAGATGCAGCGGGCCAAGAGTGGCCTCAAAATCTGCCTGGTCCACCCACAGGAAGTGAACCAGCCAGCCTGCAGGTGAAATAGCAGAGCACCATCACCACTAATATCACCAGCATGCCACCCAGGAACGCGCTCAGTATCACATTAGTTCCCACTTCGGCCATGGTGTCAGCCAGCTTCGGGCTATACTCCACTGTGCCAGAACCACGGCTGCTTTCAAAAGAAAAAAAAAATTCTCAGCACCAAAATGATTCCACCCTTCTTGGCTTCCTTAGCAGAGCTGCCACTGCCCCGAGGCCAGTCACACATGTGCTACTCCAGCAGGTATAGCAGCTTCAAAGCTCGGATTAGGCTTTTAATTACACTCAGAAGAGGAGGGCTGGGAGATAGAGGCTGGCCTCCAAAATATTCAATCAAACCCCCCAACAAACCCCCCCAACATGGTAACTCTGGACCCCAGGAAGAATAGTCCTTACCAAGGTGACGACTAATGGGGATCCATAATAAAACTAAACTAAACATTTATCCCTGTGCCACTTCAAGACAGGCAAAGCAGATGAGTGCTTTGCATGGTGAGACAGAAAAGATTGTGTTATCTCTTTCTCTATGACTGGCAAGGACACTTGCCACAGTTGCCACTTTTTAAACAGGCAACTTGGTTTTCTCCTCACACCAGTCTGCCTCACCCAGCCTCCTGTATGCATCCAGAATAACTAACATTTTAACACATGAACATCTCACTTGTTTATCTTATTCTGCCATAAATCTGTCACTGTGTATAAATATGTATAAGTTGAAGAGAAGAAAGTTATTTAAAAAAAACAGATTTTGTAATCTCTGTGTCAGGATACTAAATGGCTTGTGCAGTCTAAAGCAAAGCTTCCCAAACCTTTTCATGAAAACGCCCAATTTATCAGGAAGTGTACACCATATCTGAGATTTGACTTAAAAATACTAGTAACTGGGGCAGAGGCATTTTATCACAGCCCCTTGTGCATAAAGGGGGTTGGGAATTGGAGTGGATGTTGGAAGACCCATGAGCCCACTTCCACAGACCCATATTATCCAAAGATCCTCATGGTTGTAATTGAAAATTACATCATAATTCTTAGTATAACTCAAGGTAAAACTACACTATGCCACTGCAGACTTGACCACACGTCAAAACTCAAAAAGCTGATGTCAGTGCAACAGATGCCCCCTCAGAAAACCTCTTTTATTAAAACCAAAATTGGATCATTCCGGACTGAAGAGCACGGACAAACTCGCATTATTGTTCAGAGCGGATGCTGATGGAAAAGAAGAAAAAAACAAAAAAAACAAGTAGGCTATAACCAGTATAACGACATGTAACCGTATTTCAGTTTACACTCTGATGGCGCGTTTCTCCCTAAGCAACCTGTTATCTGTGAGAAAACAACACAAAACAAAAAGTTAATTGTAGTTGTACTCACTGTAAGTGGTCCTCCAGGCACAAATCTACATCCAAATGAGCGCGCAGTCCATTCAGTCCCTCTTCATTAAATGTGTGCCGCTGCTTTCACAGCCCTTTTATATAAGGCCGCACTTGTTCAACACTGGCATTGGAGGTCTGAGAATAGCGGTCTGTATCCCACCAGGGAAAAAAAAAAACTTAAAATAACGATGCAGTGCTGATGGGAGATGGACCGAGAGCTCCGCCTGTCGGAAACACGAGGGAACGGCGTGCCATAAACTATAATGACTACAACTGGTGGAAGTGTCAATGATTCAAATGATTGATTCATTCATTCATTCATTTTCTACACCGCTTATCCTGCACTAGGGTCACGGGTGAGCTGGAGCCTATCTCAGCTGACTTTGGGCGAGAGGCGGGGTACATCCTGGACAGGTCGCCAGTCTTCAAATGATTGATGATGATGAAATTAAAATGAATCATCCAATAATAATAATAATTATAGGCCTAATAATCAAGGATTATTATTGGTGATTTGAGGTTGTGTCTGATTATACAGATAGTGTAAACTACTTAATGTATCATAACATTATATTTGTGATTTCATGTTTATTTCTTATGGACCAATGTCCCACTGCATTTGTAGCCTATTGGCTTTAGTTTGAAGTGTCCCATCTTAAACTGGCCCTTCAAATATTTAAGAAGTAGCCTACATTTAAAACACAAGCACAAATGAGGAAATAGCTACACATGCAACCGGAAATTTATTTTTTACCACGTGACCCTATTTTCACTGATGCCTAATTTTCACTTATGAAACAACTAAAGAGTAACATGTAGAGACAAAATTTTGTGAAATGTAGAATAGAAAATATAGTGAAATATTATTATCTTGTAAAATCGTATTTCCAACACTGCAAACAAACTTTGCTGCTGTCAAAACAGCACAGGTCTTCCCACTTCATTAAGCAGGCTGGCCTTAATTCATGAGGTGACTGGTAGACAGATTCAGTTCTACATTTATTTCATGAGGCATTGCTCCTTGCTGTTTACTGTAGTGTCCTTTGGATGTCACTGTAAGACCAGCTTCTGCCCCTCTCCGCTGTGAGCTACAGGAACTGCAGGGGCTGACACAACCTCAGTCTTTACTACAGCTTTCACTGACAATAGAAACTTCTGCTTTTTTAACCCGTCATGATTTTTTGGGTGCAGGGGCGTTTGTGGGTGAATTTAGGGTCACACTGCTAAGTTGTAACTCTACAAAGGAACTGAAAGTGTTATGAAAGAGGATGAAGCAATTAAAAAAAGGCAAGTAACAGCATAGCCTATAACTGAATGGTAGGCTACTTAAAATCACCATTAATATGTAGGCTATTAACTAATATTTTCCAGCTACTGACATATATAGGCTATGTTGTGTTTACCAGATAAATGTAGGTGCAATGAAAATTAAAGCCTAAAAAGTATGTATCATGTTCATAAAAGTTAGCTACTGTTACTCTGATAAACAGCTTTTGGAGTGTGGGCTGGTTAACTGAAGTGCTTTAATTAAAGTGAGACGGGTTAGTTGTAGCCAATGGGTTTGTATGGGACCACCACATGTGTCAAAATAAGGAAGTAGCTTAGGACATTGTGTCAAGTGGGGTGAACAATATAACTGCTAACGTAATTATTAAACAGTTCAACATGAGATAACAAAAACAAATCCCCTTTTCTTTTCTTTTTTTTTTTTAAATCAGGCTCTTTCACCTCAGACAGGACATCTTCTTCACCTCCACTGTGTGTGTTTTTTCTTTCACCGTGGGCGAAGTGCGACATGATTTCCGGGGAAAGTTTCAGGGAACTATCTTGAGAGTGAAGCGCAGTGTCTTTGGTTGTTGTAGCGGAGCCACACACACTGTCCACCGGTCAAAGAGCAGCACACAGCGGAGCGGAGCGACAGGACAGGACAGGACAGGACAGACAGCCTTCTGACAGCGGGGTAAGGACGCTCATCTCACCACATACACAACTAACCACACTTTCTATCCCGTTAAGGTCAACCACCACACGTTTAATCGGGTTAGACGTATATTTGCGCGTTGACACAACATCACATGTGCTCAGTCGTACGCTGGGATTGATTATTACTGGCTGTGCGGTTGTTGACTTGAGAATAAATGTTGTTCCTTACGAAATGATCCAGTAAACTAACTTTATTTATGTTGCTTTTATAACCTATAGTCTATGTTATTTTAGCTGTATAATAGTTCCATTGCTCACGGGAGGTTCAGTGACTTTATCGTTGCTGCATTGTGTTTATCTCCTCCCAGCTGGGACTGGGGGGTTTGCTGCTTTACACAAAGTTGTTTTTGCTTCTTTATTGCTGCATTTAACTTTTTTTTTCTTTCTTTTTTTACCGCCTTCATTTCACAAACTTCCTGTGTAACCCAATGGGAATTTTGACATAGGCTATGCTTCCCCCATCACAGCTTTACACTTACACACTACTTCTAGTAGCCAACATCAACTTATTTTTCAGTTTCCCGTGCAGCATTTCAGTCACTACTGACTAAAGTCAGCTGTTGCAACCCAAACCACATCTCAGCCAAAATTCCTCTGTCGCTCCTACAGCAGTTGCATAATTGTTTTTGCTTGATTTTAATGGGTTTGGGGAAATAAACTTAATATTTACTCTTACTGTCTAAATGTTAGCTTTGATTGCTGTGAGCTCATTTATCATATGGGGTCTTGGAGGGCAGGGGTTTTGTCATGCAACTACACCAAAGAGGTCATCAGTCATAAATATCCCAAAGCAAACAGAGACTTTGAACATAAATCAACCCAGACCTTCAGTAGCAGATGCAGAATGTCTTCCACTAGTTTGTTTAAGCGCCTCTCTAAAGTAAACTGTCACCCAACGCATGCCCACCCAAAATGTATGGCAACAAGGTGTTGTTTTATTAATCAACTTAATGTACACATGGTGGTAGATTCAAAGCTGCTAAGGTAGAAATAAAAATGAGATGGGCATTAGCAAAACCAGTCTATTCTTATCAAAGTAAGACATTTCATGTCCTTTAACTCTGTATCATTGCCTGTCTCTCTTAATTAAATGCTTTATTATGTGTTGTTCTAACTCGGGAAGCTGTTGCAATGCTGCCAGTTCAAACAAGCAGGCCCAGCGCTAAGTCAAACAGCTGGCTTCAGTCAACTTGTTTACTCTGCGGACATGGAACACACAGATCTCTAATAATGCCTGTGTGATCGATTGGTTTAATAACCGCACACGACTCGATTTTCTGTGCTCGGGGAGCTTGATTTACTCTGCAGTTATTCATTACCTAGGTGTGATCATGAGTGTGCTGCAGGGCGCCATAACAACAGCAGGAACAGGTAATCTCCTGTTATCTGTCTGTGCCTTGGCTGAGAAGCTCATTGTGAGTTTGTCCTCCATGCACCAATAACTCCTCACCTCACACTCTTTACATTTCAGTTTGGAGACACAGAACAACCATTTAGAAACATACTGTTTTACAGAAGTATGTAATGAAACTATAAACTATTGCTGTCCATGCTGCAGAGAGGATGATTGAACATAAAACCGTAGATACATACGCTGATGGTGACACAGGATCTGCCTGGTGACATATGATCACTGCACATCAGAGTACCTGAAACGTACATATGAGACTCGGTGTCTCCTTGCCAACTAAGATCCACACGTATTTCAGAGCTTCAGCGTGCAACACCACGTGTGAGAAAACAAATGCAAGCTCTTTATTTCATTTTATGTTTTTCAAAGAGTACACACACACACACTTGCTCACACACACAACTAAAAATAAACTAGAAGTGTTAACATTCTGGTAAAAGTGCCTCGGCTTAGTTTAACAATCCTGTTCCAGAGCAGGGAAAAGCTGATTGCCTGGGAAAGAAGCTTTTTTTTTCTTGTTACATTATCAGGGTGTTTTCTCCTACGGAAACATCTCTGTGCTGTGGAAAGAAAGAAAATTCCAGTGGCGTCTTGACGTCAGAGGTCAGGAGCTAAAAGACTAAGACAGTTTTGTCTTTATCTGTGTCCTTCAGGCAGAAACACTGAAGTAGACAGGAAAGATAAAAGTGTAAGAACAACACTGGCTCACGGCTGCATCCATCCATGTCGGCATTGAAGCAGCATTTACATGTGTTTGTTTCCATCATTTGTATGTGAGCACACAGTCAATATAAAGACATAGGCAGCATCCCAATTAATTTGCCCATATAAATTACAGCTATTGTTAACAAAAACAAAAACATCTTGTCCATCGAGCACTTTGGCCTCTTTAAGAGCTTTTCCTTTACTAAAAAATGAAAGGTTCAATAGCATAAGAGTGAGTAGGCTCATGTCTTGCTATTTGAACTTTAGTTGATGACTAATCTTGTCACAGATTGTGTCTAGTCGATGCATACTGTGTGCAACCGTGCAACTCTGTTTTGGTTAGTATGTTAGTATTTTGTCAATAAATATCTGTATTATGTTGCAGGATAAGATTTTTCTTATATATTATTGCTTGAAATGATTGAGATTTGAAGCAGCATTTGCATGTGTTTGTTTCCATCATTTGTATGTGAGCACACAGTCAATATAAAGACATAGGCACATACTGCACATGGCACAGGGTCACATAGGCTGAGGTGGCAGCACATGGAGCTGCTGTCACTCTAGTAATGAACCCTCACACAAAATACAGGTGTGTGATTTGTGTGCAGTTGCACAGTGTTGCAGAGTGTGCAGTTTCCCCTCAAGATGAGATGATGCTGAATAGGACAAAACTCTTTGTACTTTGCTTGTTTAATCTTGTAGTGAGAAGCGTTGAAGTGTGGTCATGTTTACACATGGCATTGTGGTATTCTTGGAATGTTTTCCCAGCCTCAGCCTTCCTTCTCCCTTTGGGATTCAAGAAAATGGTTAAGTGATGTGATGCTTTTACACCAGAAGAGGAAGTGTTTTTTCTTACACTCATGATAAGCACACTGTCGGTGGAAGCTGAAGAGCAGAAGTTGTATTTTAGCAGATTGCTGCTTCCTGTCATGGAGGTCAACCAACTTGTCACACAGACTCTGAGGCCCAGATTCTCACTAAGTTTGTGTTTAGTCTTTACTCAGTTCCTCTTCTGTGGTCTGAAGCCACATGGGACCGAGCATCTGCCTGCCTTACCGTGGTGCTTTTAATGAGCTGCTTTTCCTTTTGGATGCAAAATGTATTTACTGCCAACTTGCGTCCAACATGCACATTAATCATCTCCAGTCTTCTTCCAACTTAATTTTCTCATGTTTTTCTCTGTAAATTCTCACCCTGTTTCTCATTTTTTTCTCTTAAGAAATACAGTGTGAAGCAGTGTCCGCTCTCCGCTGCGTATAAGCGCAGCACCCAATCCCAAACACAAACATACTCCAGTTATTCTTGGAGGAATGCCCTCCGCGCTACAAATAATCGTCTGGTTTGAGGGATCAGTGACGAATTACTGACGCATGTTTGTGGTTTACAGCCTGGCTCAAAGGCAGTGGCCTCACATCACTTCCAAGAATTGTGGGATGCTGACCCTTCATACTGTCAGCGTTTCTGTGGGAAGGCATCTTCACACCCTGTGGGACACAATAGGAGCAGAACCGGTGCAGAGCTGACCTTGACCACAGAGTATTAGCATGAGAACGGCATCATTTTGTCTTTGTGAATGGCTCCCAGTTGTCACCTCCTATAGCGTGACTTCCACCAGGTCAGGCCATCAACAGGAACTCCTCACTAGATTGCACTTTTTTTTTTACATATGTTATCTACCAAAACGTCAACTGCACTTCACACCGAGGCGAGTTACGGCAGGCCGAGATCCTCAGATTTTAAGTGTTAATATGTGATTCCAAGTTTTAGGATTAGATGCAGATTAGAATATCATGGTGGAGATCATGACGCATTAGCTCAGGCACAAAGGTCAAGGGCATATTTCCTAAGAAAGGGCTGATATTACTCACGGGAAAGGGAAGGGGGCTGTTGTTCAGTCCAGTGTGGAATGCCATGCAGGAAAATGTTCAAAAACAGTCAATGTGTGATGTGGAAGGCACGTGTGTGTGTTTGTGTGACAACATTGTGGCCTGTTGCCAGTAGATATGGCTAATTATTGCCCTGCATTCTGAACCCAAGCAGACCGCATGATTACAATTAGGGATATTTTTTTGACATGTAACACTTCAGTGGAGTTTGAGTAATTCAGTAAGTTTAGCAGCTGTAATCCTGCTGTGTGTGTGTGTGTGTGTGTGTGTGTGTGTGTGTGTGTGTGTGTGTGTGTGTGTGTGTGTGTGTGTGTGTGTGTGTGTGTGTGTGTGTGTGTGTGTGTGTGTGTGTGTGTGTGTGTGTGTGTGTGTGTGTGTGTGTGTGTGTGTGTGTGTGTGTGTGTGTGTGTGTGTGTAAAGAGAAAATAGATCAAATCAATATTCCCATTAGGAGTTTTGCTGTCAGCTATAGGTCATTTGAAACCATTTATGTAATTGAAAGTGTCCTAAAAGCAGTTGGTGTCCTCTTACTGCACCGGTCTGTTGTCTCTGCATCTTTTATCACTTCACTCCTCCATATTTTGTCCCACCAGTCCTTTTTATAAGCTGATAATGTGACTTGGCTGGGTGGGTGCAGGTTTTTTTTTTATAAATAAAGTTAAAAAACACACTGGCACAAGTGGGACATGTGTATTTTATGATTTGTTTTTGCTGTTTTAAGGTTAAGATGAGGCCAACATCTGATTCCCAGCATCTTGTTTGATAGAGAACAAGGTTTAGAAGGAATCCACGCTCTTGGTTTGTCTGGAATACTCTGGATTTTTTGCGGGGTGGGAACACACTTTTCTCCTCTGTGGCTTTTTTTTTTTTTTTTTTACTTGAAACATGTGGCGAATAAAATAAATAGTGAATCTGCGACTGGCCTGCTTTCTGGCTCTATGTGAGCCTCATGGAGTAAAGGTTTCTACTCTGACGCAGGTTTTGTCTTGTGCTCAGTGAAAGTTTACGTGGGAAGATGGAAGCCAGAGCATGAAGGTGGATGGAGACTGAAATTACACTCAGAGAACAAAGACAATCTGCAGCTGCTCCGTTAGAGTCTGGCAACACATGTGATGTATGTTGAAAATATTTCACTTGGACAGAATATAGTCGGGATTCTTTCCTTCCACCGTTACCTCTCCTTTGTTATGCGCTGCATTGAGCAACCAGTCTGGAGCGCTGAGCCATCTTTCTGTCAGGCTGACGGACAGCTGAGGTTCATCATGTTGGCAGTGCAGTGGAAGAATCAGACTCAAACAGGCTATTGTTGCTCATTTTCACCATTGTTTTTGTAAACATGAATGATGGTTTTCCTCATCAATCAATCTGCTGATTTATCAGTCATTATTCACTGTGTATATGAAATGTTAACAGGCTGTGAAAAAAAGCCCAAGCTTACGCACTGACTTTAGTTCAAAACTCAGATATTTATATTATATATTTAGCTATTGAACAATTATATAAACAGCAAAATCACACATTTGAGAAGCTGAAATCAGCAGCTGTGACAGTTTTGTCTAAATAAGCTGCAACTAAGAATTGGCTCTGTGTGACTTCCCACCACCATCCGCTGATCAGGGTGAAAGCAGCAGCAGCATGATAAAAGCAAAATCACCTGCAGAGAAAAGAAAACATTCAACTCAATCAACTAGCAGTCAAAAACTCCATTGGGCACCTTTAAAGCAGAAGTAAGCGATCCGGTCGTTTTGGCTATCTTCTTGTCAGCCGATGGAGTAGCAGCCCCCGCCCTTGTCATGGATCTATTGGTCCTCGTCCCTACGTCACCACATTCACGCGCATCCCTTGGCTGCACACACAGCCCTTCATGCCGTTCTCTCATTGGATAAAGCTTGTAGGATACAAGGAAGTATACAAGACGTTTTCTCCTGGGCTTACAGCAGAGCAGAGTGACTGACAGACCCGTGTTTCAGACCAAACACTCTATGTAAGTGATTGCCGTCAGAAGATATAAATTGGCGATTAGCTTTTAGCATTTATTAGCTTTCCAGTGCAACCTTTGTCTGTGTGTGTATGTCAGTCAGCCCCTCTTGACGCCCACACAGACATGAGTGACAGTTAAAAGCATTTTTTTTTCTGTGAGACTACGACCAAAGACGGTTATGACGCTCCAAAGCGAAAGCTGGTAGTCTAGTTAGCTGGCTAAATACTGTAGCATCAATCGATGCACAGGACGTTTTTTTGTTTTTTTGTTTTTTAACGGTCGCCATTGGGCGGGGCTAGAGAGATGTCAATCAAAACGAGGGAGCTGTCAATCATAGCGTTATCTGCCACGCCCACACTGTCCTGACCAGTGGCCTCAATAGTGCCTCAATAGCAAAATGAGCTGTTTTTAAACCAGGTTTTCTAATAGTTATGAATAGTTATTGTCACTCAGACTTTTGTGGATGCTTAATGAGGCACTTGACTTTGATATAATAGCCTATAAGCATTTTTACTATTTAAAGTCAGGTTTCCAAAGGCTTTAAGACTTATATTAACACAAATATTCCACTTACTTCTGCTTTAACTGTGGTCAAATAAACACTGATTTGTTTTATTCTGAAACAATAATTAATTTGCCCATATAAATTACAGCTATTGTTAACAAAAAACAAACAAACATTGTTGTCCATCGGGCACTTTGGCCTCTTTAAGAGCTTTTCCTTTATTACAAAATGAAAGGTTCAACAGCATAAGAGTGAGCAGGCTCATGTCTTGCTATTTGAACTTTAGTTGATGACTAATCTTGTCACAGATTGTGTCTAGTCGATGCATACTTTGTGCAACCGTGCAACTCTGTTTTGGTTAGTGTGTTAGTATTTTGTCAATAAATCTCTGTATTATGTTGCAGGATAAGATTTTTCTTATATATTATTGCTTGAAATGATTGAGATTAACATTGAACATGAAAAGTTGTGGTTAACAGGAGTGTTTTTTACATACTAAAAATGAAGAATACGTTATGCACATATCAGCTCTGCACTCTGCTCTGACTTAATCTTGTGGGGTTGATGATTTTACAATAACTAATCTGAGTTTACTATTTGTTAACACTTTTTTTTTGCTTTTTGTCATCTAAAAAAAACCCAAAATAAAAACAACAACAACCCTGTCAGTTATTAGTATCTTTTTACATCTTAATGAGGAGCAAATTCTTTCAAATGCTCTGTCTGAATGTGTTGTGGCCTTGTGGGTGAGGGGTTAAACAGGACTGAGTGTCATGCCTATCAGGTAACTGTTACCGTGGGCAGCCACTACAAGCATGGAGTGGGAGGAGCTGATTTCTTTTCCTGGCTCCTCCTTCAGCTGGACCGTGTCCTATAGAAAAGACCCTGGGTGTAAACTACACTCCCCCAAGTCTAACACAAACCACATTGGGGAATGCACACACACACACACACACACACACACATGCTCACAATCACTTCCACACACTCTCAGTCATACAAGTCGCTCTAGTCAGTGCTCCTTCCTGTTTTTCACTAGTTCCGTCTTCTCTGGTGCCGTGCTCGTGCTGACTGGGCTGAGGAGGAAGTCAAGAACACGTTTGCCAAGGAAGAGCCACAACTCTGGTGAAGAGGAAGAGAAGGACCCGCAAGGAGTTATTCCAAGGTCTTTGAGGAGGAGGTTGTTGTTGGTGTGGGTTGTTCTGTGACGTTTCACCCCCAGGGCTATCTGCCAGACACCATGGGGGCTTTTAGAGGTGTTGTTGGTGTTGAAAGGGGGCAGAGACATGCTTTTGAAAGAGGACTGACACACTCTTTTGTAAGCACACTCAGTGTATGAGTCGAGGAGCTCCAACCAGACAAACCAGATTTTTCCTGATGGATTTTAGAGGGAGATTCTACCCTGAAGCTCCAGAGACTGCTGAGGAGTAGATGTCACACGCTGAACTCTGTCTGGCTCACACAGCAGTGGGAGAGGAGAGGAGAGGGGCTTGAAGGAGCATGGAGGCACTGAGAGAGTCTTTTCTGCTTTTGACTTTTCAGATGTCATCGTATAAAAGAGCCACGCTGGACGAGGAGGACCTGGTGGACTCCACCGGTGAAGAAATCTACCCATCTTCCCCCTTGCAGGTAAACACGCTAAAAATAAACACTATCAGCAACAGATCGTTATACAACACACTGATGAATAGACGGGCATTTTAAAGGGTCACGCCTTATGAAAAACAAAACTTCTGTTTGGATGAAATCTCAAAAACTTGAAAGAAAACAGACATTACAGGCAAAAACAGTGTTTTTTTCATGCACTGATCAATTTTGAGATTTTGGGCTATTTTTCTTCTGTATTCGTTCAGAAATGTCAAAATAAATAATCCACATTAAGGTGGTTATTTTACTTCATTTTGTCTCTTTCGTCAGTAGATTTCTCCTAAATTCACCAAAAGTTAACAGCTACTGTGACTGTGCTGTGCTTGTTGTCTGACCCATGTCATGTCAGGTATCATTGTAAAGCTCTCTCTCCTGAACAATGATGTAGGCTCTCCATCATCCATATCCGCAACCAACTGTAAAAGTATGATTTACATTAACAATCTATGGAATTTTACAGTACAAGTCTTTAAAGGCCGTTTTCTCAAAATGAGACTCTGAACCTGAAATCTCCACTTCAGCAGCACTTGGAGACACCAAACCTTCCAGTTTTATTCCTGTCTGTATTCTGAAGGTTTTTACAGAGGGATTTGTTGATATATCATTCACAGCCTGATTTATACAACATTTTATTCCTAAAAACATGACAAAATTAGATTTTTTTTAGGGCTTGTGACAGTATTTTCTCATTTACAGAGTGATAAAAAGAGATATCCAAAATCCCCTCTGTAAAAACTGTCAACAAAATAAAACAAGAATTTTGAAAGTGCCTTTATCCATTTTTCAGATTTCGGTTCTGGAAATGTATGCAAATTATCACATATTTCATCATATATTTCCTCATTTACATATTTAAACATAAAATTTGACAAAATTTGTAATACAAAAAATATTTATCTTAATCTAAGTGATAAACTTGGGAAGTTTCATGGTGATACCTGTTATTTAAAATGTTTACCCTATTCACCTGTAGTGTCTCCCCTTTAAAAAGGGTTACATTTCATATCAGCGTCCACCAATTCTGTGATATTGTAGTTGATGTTTTGAAATGTCACAACTAAGGCATGTGGTTATAAATCCAGCTCAACTCATGGGGAGCAATTCAAATAAAGGTGAAAAGCATTTTTACAATGTCACTTCAAGATGCCTCAGTTCAATCTAATAAGCGTCTCTGTTGAAACAAACAGAGCCTGATGTAATGAGATGGTCTCTGGGCTCCTGCTGTTATAAGCCTTAATGACACATTACAGAGGTCAAACTGCTTACAGACACCTCGGCTTGCACTGTGAGGTTTAACCTGGGATGAGTCGCTTAATCATTGTATTGGTTTTACTGCAATAAAATCATTCCAGGTGAGATAAAAGATGGACTTATGGGATGTTGATTGTGTTATGTGAGTCTGTATATGGCATGGAAATCCCATCGTTAAAATGTGCACTGTTAGCGTGAAGAGTCACAAGTCCAGCTGTCATTTCAGCAAATTGGAATCTAATTTTGTCAACAGTGATAAAATGCACTAAAGCGAACATTCACTTTTTTTCATCTTACTGTGAGATGTAAATATTCTTAGCAAGTTTGTCAAGTTTTATTTTTTTTCAAAAAATCCCACTGAACCCAAAGACAGACCTGATGTGATACACATGATTAAAATTCTTTATACATTGTGTGTGAGGATATAGTCTGGAATATTTGTAAAAGGAGTCTTTTTTTTCATAGTTTCCTAGTATAAAAATGTTGATATTGTATTCCTATACTGTCTGCATGTAGACTTGCAAGTGGCTAGTGTGTTTTCTGTTCCTGTACTGGTATGATTTAAAAAATGGCATGATAAATAAGGGTTGTGTTAGTCTTTTATAGACGGTCGGGGACCTTACTTCAACTTGAGAGCCTCAGAACAAAGACCTGAGATTTCATTCTTCAGATGTTTTGTTTGACCTGGAATACACCTGAGGAGTTCAGACAGAGTTTAACATGATTCTGCCTTAATCTTTTCTTTTCTTTTCTTTTTTTTCTTTGTGCTTTTCAAGGTAATAAGCTGTGGTTTCCAACTGACTGTGATAAACTGCAGTTGGAAAGTTCACTGGTTTGGCTGTGGGATTCTCTCAATTACACTCAGAAACCCTGTTAAGGTCCAAACCAACCAAACATGCTGAGCTGCTGGGATTAAGAAGCCACTGTGGCTTTGGCATTGGCTTTGGTCACATTTAGTCTTGACTGCTGAACTCTCATATAAGCTAATAGCAGTAAATCGGATCCTTACATATACACTTCGGGGGTAATTGACTACCATGGGATATATGTGAGGTCCAAGAACTGGCATTTATTTGCAGCGGGGATAGTCAAAAGTCTGGCCAGAGTAATAATGTGGCCTGAGAAAGATTTGTGAGTGGCCTCTGGAATCATTCCTGTAGGTAATAAATTCTCTTGGCAGCCTCAACTGAAGCATCATTCAGTAGCGAAACTGGAAGAGCAAGGCGTGCTGTTGTAAGATCCAGTGCACCAGTCAATGATTCAAAACCAAATTTTAAATCACCAACCACACAGGCTGGGTCTTCCTCTAAATTGTAAATTCTTGTATGTTGATTGTCTGCGAGGTTTTGTGCTATTTAACCTGGGACTTCTGTTTGCTGTGCTTGGTCTGGACTTCCTCAGCCTTTACAGGTGAACCGTAAAAACAATCAGATATGGTTGAAACAGGATTGTTTTGCCAACCTGGGTCGAAAGAGAAACATGTCTGTAGGTGTGCATGTTAAATCAGACACACGGAAACAAAAGAAGAATGCTTCACCAAGGCTTGAAGGGGCGTGACAGAAAACACTATTGTGCTTTGAAACCAAACCTGTCATCACATCTCTGAGGAGCTGTTTGACTATTCACAGTATTTTCCAGTTCAGCATGGTGACATTGTTACATGCCTGTATTTATGTATCATAAAGCTGATTTTATAAGATAAAGTCATTCCGTGTCTATTAACAACACAAACCTTGTGAGAATAGTTTTATTCAGCTTGGATTGGACTGAATAAAGCACTCAACGTTGTTCTGTTCTTCCTGTTTGTTCATGCAGGTGACTCTACTGCGCGCCCGTAGTCACACATGCTGCCCACACAGGACACAAAGAGAGAAGAGGGTGCTGTTTTTAGTGTGTGTGGTGTCAGTGGGCCTGTTCATATCTCTCATCACAACTGGGGTCTTCTACAAACAGAGTGAGTGCAAAGATCTATTTAAACTCTCTACCACTGCAACATGTACTGAGAAACACATGTGCTTGCTCGGAAGTAGGACAACCAGATGACTACAGAAAAAAAAATCTCTTTCATATGTCCTATTTATTCTTATACAAAAGTTTTTTGAAAAACAAAACAAACCTAGTCTGGCTAATCTAAAATAAAAAGGAAAACACACGCGCACACACACAAAATGGAGAGAGGCTTAAGGAGGTAATTCAGCAATTGGGACACATGCTTTTCTGATTTCAGTCAGATGAGAAAATTGGTACCAGTTTTATGTATTTGTGGGAAACAAAAAGCTAGCCTTGCACCATAACCAAACCAGCCTTTTTATGTGAGAGACTACCTTTTGGACAGAAAACTGTTGCTTGTAGACTTTGTTGTTTGGACGGAATAAATAAAGCAGATACAGTGTGCTAATAAGTGAGCTCTTGGGGTGGATTTAGTTACCTTTGGACAGAGCCAGGCTGTTTTGCCCTAGTTTCCAGTCTTTTGTGTTGGAACAAGCTGGTGGCTTCAGCTTCATACAGATATTAGAGCGGTCCTGATCTTTTCATCCAACTCTGAGCAAGTGGGTGAGAAAGGGAATAAGAATATATTCCAACAATGTCAAGATGGCCTTGTAATATAATTTTTTGCCTATAATGGTAACCAATCATCCCATCATCAACCCAAAACAGGCACGCAGGTCTCTTCACATGAAGACTGAAATTAAAATGTCAAAACAGCAAATGTTTTTTTTTTTACCAAATGTTGAGAATCAGTACTGTTCCCATCATTAAAGCTGGTTTTACATGTTTTAGAAATGATTGAATGTCCTCTAGGCATCTGAAAATAGACAAGTGTGTGGGGAAGTGTAAATAACATACTAATATATTATAATAGAAAATATATCACCAGGCTATCACAAGCTGATTTTGTCAAAACATGTGTGGTTTTACCTGAAAGGCAGAAGACAGGTTGAAAAAGGACATCTGGGTCCTGAGAGGCTTTGAAGTACAGAGCAGAGCTGTACCATCTAATGCAGCATGTGCAATTTCTTTTTTAAACCTAAACCACACCTTCGGCTAAGCTGCCTAAAAACAACTTAAATCTCTCCCTTGAGCTTGTTCATTATGGAAAAGGGGGCTTGTGGATTTAGCATCACATCCAGGCGACGTTTCATCTGTGTTGGTTTCCTCAAATTTACCATGGGAAACTTAATGCCATTTCCTCCTATTCAGAGCCGCATGGCAGACCACACTTTGAAATAATAAAAGGAACAAGGATGAATTCTCCTCAGGGTGCTAACCTAATCATTGCTCGTAACTTTGTCTCCGTCTTTGTCTCACATCCTTATTTAGGCAGGTAGAGAAACTCTGTATAGCAGGTCAACTATTGAAGTTGAGCTGTACCCTGGAATTGCACTATGCTTACACTTCTCTAAACATTCAAGGATTTCTAAAGCCCTTCCTGTTAAACAGCTTTAGTATTAAGAGGTAACACAGAGCAGCCAAAAACCCCTGAGCTGCCCCTCTAGGTGTTTCCTCCTACTATGATTCTAGAGAGACTGAACACAATGTTTGTTCTTGGGAAAAAAAAGTATCTTTGGAAATCACATTGAAGCACTAACACAAGCCAAGGAGCAGTGGCATTTAAACCCTTTCAAACAAGGTTGATTGACTCTAACTCTACCCCTGAATAATTCAGTTGAAGTCATCCAAGCTCCTTCTCCCGCATTTGTTAATCTGTTGTCTACTGATTAATCAGCCAACAGTATGTGACGTTGCCTCTCATAAACACCAGATCAACTGTCACACTTCAGCTAATTATTTACAAAGGATTTTGACATGCAGGAATATTCCCCCCAGGCTGCATATCTTGGCTATGACCTCTTATAAGGTAATAGTTTCCAGATGGTCTGGAAATCTGCGTGCATATTTGGTTGTCCTACTGTGAAGTATTTTCAGATTCAACACTCAAAAAAACATCTTTTACTTTTATCTAGAAAGTGTTTACTGCACCAGAGGCCTGATAGAGTGGATGTGATGTATATGTAAAATTAAAGGTGATCTCTTTTTAAAAATCTTTCCCCGGTACAGCTCACCCTGGGTTGTGCTTAACGGAGCCGTGCATTACTGTGGCCAGTGCAGTAATAGGAGCCCTGGACCGGTCCGTTGACCCCTGCCATGATTTTTACAACTTTGCATGTGGCGGCTGGGTGAAGAACAACCCCCTCCCCGAGGGCAAGTCACGCTCGGGACCTTTCAGCAACCTCTGGGAGCACAACATGCTTGTAATGAAGCGTTTACTAGGTAAGGGTGATGTCCTCAGCTGCCTTCACCGCAGAAGAAAGGTGGAATGTGTCAGTTTGTGACAAATCTTTCCTACACCGGGGCGATACTGCTTGTTTTTTATTCAGTGTATCTTATGTCTGTATTCTGGTAGAAAACAAGACGATGAAAGGTCTGAGTAAAGCTGAGGAAAAGGCCCAGCGATATTATCAAGCCTGCATGAATGAGACCAAGATTGAGGAATTAGGAGCTAAGCCCTTACAGGAGCTAATCACCCAGGTATTCTTATTTCCCAAAGCAATCAAACATCACACACATTCATCATTTCAGCACCCCCCCCTCCTATTCATCATCAGTCTCTGAGCTTCTGCTTCAACCTTGTCTGTCTCAGATAGGGGGGTGGGCCCTGACCGGACCCTGGGACAAGGACAACTTCCAGGAAGTTTTGAGAACAGTGTCAGCCAACTACCGCACCTCGCCTTTCTTCACCGTGTTCGTCAGCACAGACTCCAAAAACTCCAACAGTAACATCATCCAGGTGAGAGGATCCATTAGGCTTTAAAGGGATAGTTCAACATTTTGGCAAATTGGCCCATTGCCATAATCCCTATAGTCATAGCAGTAGGTTTGTTACCTTTAATTGTCGGTGTAAGCTGTTTTTAGAACGGCGGAGGCGCGGAGCGGCAGGCTGCTCAGGACTATGCTATGGAGGCTAAGGGAATTTCTTGGTTTCCCTCATCAAACTCATCAAATACACAACCCAACAACTCAAAAACGCTGTCGTGGACAAGTTGTGAGCTGCACATTCACCACACTATGAGATAATAACACAACGTTACCAGACAGAGTTGTTTTAGAGGTAAATTTATGCAAAACCGCTGATGCGTGTTGCGTTCAGGGACAGTTTTTCAGCGAGCAGTCTCTGTATTTACCTTGAAAACGGCTCTGTTTCGTAACGTTCCATTATTATCTCATAGTGTGGTGATTGTGCAGGTCACAACTTGTCCACAAAAGCGTTTTGGAGTTTGGGGATTTTGTATTTGATGAGTTTGATGAGGGAAACCAAGAAATTCCTTTAGCCTCCATAGCTCCTCCTGAGCTCCGCTCCGCTGTTCTAAAAATAGCTTGCACCGACAAATAAAGTTAACGAACCTACTGCTATGACTATAGCGATTATGGCAATGGGCCAATTTGCCAAAATGTTGAACTATCCCTTTAATAAGCTTGATTGATTTGAACAATTCCATGTTCCATGTACTTATCTATTCTCAAATCTCACTCATTGCAACGCACTTACAGCCACATTTTCATATCTTACATTAAGCTCCCTCCGATGCAAGCAGCAGCTGCTATAGGATAGATGTTATCTTCACTGAGATCCTGGACATGATCTGCTCATTATCATAGTGGTTTTTAGATTCACACTGGCACTTTAGCATGAGAGTTGATTCCATTGTAGGGTGTCTTGAGACCGTAACAAATGGTAAAGATAGTATCTTTTGGAGAGCTGCTGCTTTTAGCCTGCATGCTTGCAACACAGGAATGAAAACACAAGGTCGTTTGTCAGTACGGAAAAGGAGCCAGAGCTGAAAGTCACAGGATATTTCTCTTGACTCCAGGTGGATCAGTCCAGCCTGGGACTGCCTTCACGAGATTACTACCTCAACAAAACAGCAAACGAAAAGGTACAGTGAACAAATAGTTTTCAGCGTTCTGCCCTAATGACATGGACACAGTTGGATGCAGCTGAGAACAAAAAAAGAGGAAAGAGGGAAAAAAAACAATTAAGTTAGAGTTTGAGAAGATCCAAAGGTCCATTACTCATTTGCAAAGTCAATAAATATTAAAAGAGAAGTATTTCAGCTTCAGGGGAAAGACTCAGCCTTGTTGGTCATATTTGCATAGTTTAGGATTACTTTCCTAATTGAATTGTATTACACACACAAACACCACCCCCACCTCACTGGTCTGTTTGGACTTTGCAGTATCTGACGGCATACCTCCACTTCCTAACGGAGTTGGGGGTTCTTCTGGGTGGCTCAGAGGAGACGTCTCGGGCCATCATGGAAGAGATCGTAGACTTTGAAACCACTCTGGCCAACATCACGGTTCCCCAAGAGGAGAGGAGGGATGAAGAGCTCATCTACAATAAGATGGAGGCCAAGGACCTGAAAGTGAGACTCTCCTGCATTCATACTGTCAGCTTTGATAAAAGAACAGGAGTGAAAGATAGTGCTCAACAAAGTCATTCCCTACAAATCCTGACTTTCATATCATAGCTATAACAAAGGAGGTGGAAAGTTGCGCTGTCTCAACATTTTGTTTTTGTGTGTGCAGAATCTGGCTTCTGCAGTGGACTGGATGCCGTACCTCACTGAAGTGTTTGCTCCCGTGCCGATCAACGAGACGGAGCCGGTGGTAGTTTATGCCAAAGAATACCTCCAGAAAGTTTCTGACCTCATAACTAACACAAATAAAAGGTCAGACACTATGTAAAACTCAATCAGAACAGAGGAGCCGGACATAAACTGTATAAGCATCCATCGTCTTACTGAAAGGAACAATTGTATGCAAAAAAAAAATCAATTCATTGTTTTTTTTTTGTAGCCTCCTCAACAATTACATGATAATGAAGGTGGTGAGGAAGATGGTTTCCATTTTGGACCAGAAGTTCCAGGATTCTGAGCAACGCTTCCTCGAGGTCATGTACGGAACCAAAAAGGTAAGTGTTTTAAAAACACTCGTATCCAGCGTGGCACACATAGATTTAAACACAGAGGGAGGATTAATCAGATACAAATAAAGTAAAACAGAATCCTGTACATGTTTGAACTGCAGATAGATTTTCATCCAGAGGTATTTTTAGCATGTGTATCGTGTACAGTGATCTCAGCTGCTGCTTTGTCATCGTTTTAATGCTTTTTGACCTGAAACAACAGTTAAATCATAAAAAAGAATAATAGAAAAAGTCCTATTGGGTCCAATATATGTAGGCTTTGTAGAGGTCCATTATATGCTGGCAGAGGAAATGGCTCAAAGCCAAACAGCTGGGTTAGACAGCTTTTCACTTGAACTCTTGTTCTTGTGTTTGATACTCAACAGAGGATCCATCCGTAGTGGACGCAGATAAAGGAAAACTGGCACAGAAAGAGAAACAGCATTTTCCCCTCAAAGTGACAGGACTTGTAAATTACCAACCAGTTATTTCTGTCAGTTCTCTCTTGCAACCTGACTATTAAACTTTGTGCAAACAAAAACCTCTTTTCCTTAACTGGAATAAATGTCTGCTGGAGACACCTGCAGTACAATAAAGTAAAAATAACTGCCTTTGTGGAGATTTAAAAATCACATTTCAAAAATGTATTTGCAGCACGTCTCTCTCTAGGAACAGTGACTTGGTTACTCTAGATAATGCAACAACCTCACTGTGGACAGCTCATGGGAACTTGCCCCAGCAGACAAGGGTATTGGCCAAGGTTTTTTTTTTCTTCTATTGCCGTGGATGCAGGAATCTGTGAGACAAATGTCATTGGCACAGTGACTTTTGTAAATTTGGTGAACTGATCCTTTAATCAGGCACGCAGCTGAGGATGTCCAGATTTTAATCCCTGTCGGTCTCAGAGTTGACTCTGCAGTAAGTTGTACTTCCTTCTCACTGGACAACTGTCTGACTGAGGCTCCAGTGACCACAGCTCTTATCTGTTTCCTCTGCCTTGTTTTCCACTTGGGTCAGGCTGTAATAACAATTCAAAACTGTCTGTGTGTCTCTTTGTGTATCTGCTTAATGTGAGAGTGCAGCTGTGTCTCTTTTTCCATCTGTGCCTACTGTATGCGCCTGAGTAGATTTTACAACTTTGCTTGCTCAGAATACATCTCACTTCCTCACTGTGGCCTTCATTTTTATCTCTGTATACATGCAGCTTCTCATCCTTGTCCTTCCTTTCACCTGATAATAACTTTTGTCATATAGAGACATTTCTCTGAACCCACGGTCAGTGAATTAGCTTGTTGCGTGTGATGTTTTAAGTCAGATGGAGGGTTGTGTTGTGCCACAAACCTTTTAAATTAGCATTTATTTTTTTTAACCAATGAAATCGCTCCTCATCCGTCATTCACCTCCACTTCCCCAGCTGCTGCTGTTGTGGTTGGTGGTTGGATTGCATAACTTCAGTTTTCAGTGTAAATTTGCCTGGAGTTGGCATGTTCATGTCCTGTTGTTGACATTTTGTCTGCAAAAAAACAAAAACACACCACACTACTCAGTCCTTTCGAAGGAACACTGTGTGTCTCCCAGGCCGCAGAGGGATAACAGCTCAGCTTTGCTGCACAAGCAGGGGGGGCACGGAGGTCATGGATTTCTCAAGATCACCCGCCATTTTCTCCCATCTTCTGTCTAGTGTTGATTTTCTTTCTTGGATGAAACTGTAGCACAATGGCCCTTTTGGATTTACCAGTTAATGTATTAATTCAAGTTTTTATTTCATATAGTGGCAATTATAGCTGATATTTTTATGTATTAGTGTATATCAAATGAAAAATCTCTGCTGACATTTGAATTGCATTGTCTTTATTTTTTTATTTCAACATTCACTGATAAGGCAAAATTGTTCAGACAAGATACTGGTTTTAATGTTGTGAGTCCTGTTTAGTAAATACATTTTATGTCTATCCTTATCTTGTGGTCTCAGACTTTTGGACACCGCTGTATCTTTTGTACATGTACCACGGCATTTAAACCAGCAACCAGTTTAAACTAAGAGCGGAGACATCCGACTTGATGTAGAGAGAAAATCACAGCCGATTTCCCAGCATGTGATTGTCTCAGCAGGACCATTCTCATTATCACTTTCACTTCCCTATTATTTCACAATCACTATTGTTTTTTCCACCTATCCTGGAGTCCCATGGCTGAATACACGTTCATCTGGGTTAGTCATGTTCATTCTGGGAAATATAGGAAGTGACTAATTGAAACCGACAACGTGGGCTGACACACTTGGGAATAAAAGCCACATTCCCATTACATTAATGACTGAACCCTGTAAGAGAATATGAGGATGTATTGTATACAGAACATGACCTTATGTGTTTATTTGATGTTGCAGAGCTGCACTCCACGATGGAAGCTGTGTGTCAGTGACACTGACAGCGCTCTGGGCTTTGCTCTTGGAGCCATGTTTGTCAAAGCCACCTTTTCTGAGGACAGCAAGTCTACTGTACGTTTTTCAAAGTCCTTTCTCAGACATTAAGCTGCTCCTCCTGCTGTGTCAGATGATGATGTCTCTGACTTGCCTCTGTCTCTATTGTGCTTCAGGCTGAAAATATGGTTGGAGAAATCAAATGGGCGTTTGAGGACGGCCTGAAGGACGTGAGATGGATGGACGCAGAGACAAAGAAAGCAGCAAAGGAAAAGGTGGGAGGTCTGAAATGAGTGGACCACTTGAACTGTCTCTGTGCTGAAGAAACGCTGCACTGCCACCTGGTGTGAAAATGTGTCGTTTACAGTTTTTTATTTTTTTCATGTCAACTTGCACAGGCAGATGCAATATACAACATGGTTGGATATCCAGAATTCATCATGAACGCCACAAAGCTGGACAAAGTCTTCAATGATGTGGGTGAATGTGGAACTGTGCCATATACCCAAAACAACACTGTCACATTTCTTTATGGCAAAATCTCCCATTTTGCTTCATTAAAACCCTGGATTATTCTCCTCTCTTGTAGTTTGAGGTCGTGTCAGAGCTCTACTTCCAAAATGTCATGCAGTACTACAACTTTTCAGGCAGAGTGACTGCGGACCAGCTGAGGAAAACTCCCAACAGAAACCAGTGAGTTGCTCCCTTTAACCCTCTTCCCCAGCCCCCCTCTTGCCAGAGAGAAGGTTGCACGCTCTGATGGGAACACATTCCCATTATACTGACTCAGCAGAGTACTGCTTCCATCCACAAATGTTCCTAGGCAACCAACTTCTCTCCGCTGAACTGATCCTTGTCTCTAATTAGGCTATATGGGGGGAGGAGGGGCAGATCTGGGTCCACACACGCCATCCAAACTGATCTGTAGTCAGCCTGGCACAGTCGACCAGGCAGAATCAATATTCCGAATTCGTTGTGACCTTGATGTCCGCTTGGATCTCTGTTCCTTGTTTTTACAGATGGAGCATGACCCCACCAACAGTGAATGCATATTACAACCCAACCAAGAATGAGATGGTTCTGCCTGCAGGAATCCTTCAGGCTCCGTTCTATAGTCGATCCTGGCCCAAGTACGTCTGTTACTTTCCCCCTCAAGTTCACCAAATCACATTTGAAAGATTTTATCTGAATAGAACAGACAACAACTTCAATGTTCACCAAATAATTATGACACCAGAAAAAAGTTCACAATTCTGCCCCTATAAACATAAAGAGGTTTTGCTTCTCTTATCTTTCCCGCTATTCATGCTGGCTATTGAGAAATCCACTGATTATACAGACTTCCAATGTTAAAGATAAAAGAAACAATCATTCAGTGCAGCAAAGTCTAATGGTTTTTTTTTAGTAGAGAATGTCTGCATTTTGTCTCTGTTGCTCTGCTACAGCTCAGCTCTGTGATGTACAGTAGATATAGCCTGGCCATGGGACTGAACAGCCATTGTGTCTCTATATCCAAAAATTTCCTAATAATGACAAAACTCCAAAAAGTCATTGCACCACGGTCTGGAAATGACTTTGTCTTATGACCAGATTAGACCAGATCCACTAATACACCACATCTGCCTAAAGGTGCTGGTTGGCAGACTCTGTTAACTTCAGACAGAACCAGGCTAGCTGCTTCTCTTTCTACATTCTATGCTAAGCTTCATATTGAATGAACAGACATCACTCTACTAAGCATGTTTCCCAAAATTCAAATGTACTCACAAATATCAAAAAGTTATTATCCAGGTTGAATTGGTGCTCAACTTTCTAATGGTTTAAAATGATCTGCTTGTCCACTCTTGTGAAATTGATTATCTTAGCCCTGAAAGAAGCTAAGAATTTAACTCAAAGATTCACAGTTCACAAAATGAACACATTTCGGTGGTTATATGTCAACTGCCAAGGTCACTGTGACTTCATAAAGTTTTTTTTTTTTTGCAAATCCAGACACTAATTACGACACAATTTAACATCTAACAAGATAAGTTAATGAAGTGATTATATTTTATATGCAAATGGTCAAAGGTCAAGTTCACTGAGACATTGTTATGTTCTGCAAAAAGACTTCTGGCCATTATTCATTGCTGTAACTCAGGAAGGGGAGATTGAGATCGTATTTCCTGAAAACTGGATGGTTGGTGGAGGCAAACAAACAACCGCAGTGTGGTAATTCCAGTTTTTTTTTTTTTATGTTCTCCAGAGCTCTTAACTTCGGTGGAATAGGCGTGGTTATGGGACATGAGCTGACGCATGCTTTTGATGACCAAGGTGGTTAAATGGCTTTCTCTTTTTTTAATATGTACATTTCAGAGAATGACAATTATCATGGCCCTTGTAAAACACAAATGTTTTAAGGCACAACTTGGCAGTGAAGACAGTTTTGTTTCACCCTTTAATTCAACCAGGGAGAGAATATGACAAGGATGGAAACCTGCGTCCCTGGTGGAAGAACTCTTCTGTGGAGGCCTTCAAGAAGCAGACCCAGTGTATGGTTGAGCAGTACGGAAATTACAGCATCAACAAGGAGCCCTTGAATGGAAGACACACTCTGGGAGAAAACATTGCTGACAACGGTGGACTGAAAGCTGCCTACAAGGTCTGATATCAGATAGAAAGCAGCCCTCATCCTGAATATTTTCTGTCTGCGAGGAGGAGGAGGAGGAACTGAACATGAGGGAAATAGCTTTCTGTCACTGATGTAAACAAACAGCTTACTGCTGGTGCAAAGGGTCGTTTATATTATTATGTAAAGTTCAGAGTGTTACTCTCCATGTTTCCAGAGCAACACTGGCAGATTGCATGTTTGCAAGGTTGTTCAACTATAACACAGATTAATCCCAAGCATTAGTCGTCATTTCTCCAGGTTGTTTTGGGTCACGTTAATTTGTCTGTATTGGAAAAGCAGTTTGTTTGGTTTACAGTGAAGCCTGGAAATGCAACAGGTGGTTATAAGTGGCCTTGTCAGCCTCTGGTTACTTCTTCACATGCACATTCTTTCCATGTAATGAAAGGTCATAGGCGACGAGGCAGAGTAGAAAATCACATGGTATATGTTAAGACTTGGGAAAATCGTAGAGGGCCTTTAGGTTGATCTTTTGTTTTCTTTGGTCTGTAATACTGCATACCTTTTCATGTGCAAAGCGAAACAGTGATTGCATGTGTGTAACGTGATCATTCATCTGTTCTTGGAAGGCTTACGTGAACTGGATCGAAAAGAACGGCGAGGAGGCCACACTGCCTGCCCTGGGAATGACCAACCACCAGCTGTTTTTTGTAGGATTTGCCCAGGTTCGTATCATCCCTTCCAGACATGCTTGTGAATATGAAAATATTCTGTTTGGTACAATAACTTCTTTCCATTTTCTTCCACAAAATTGAAAATAGATCTCCTCCTCCTCCCTCACTGAAAAAATCAGACTCTATGAAAATATAATTCTTATTCATTTCAAATTTCTCATTTATACAAAATGTTGCTCATATGTACAACTGAAAACATCCCTCTAGTGTCAGACTCTGCAAATGCATCATTCTGCACAGTGAAGCTCAAACATCCCAGTCAAAGAACAAGAAGAACTAGAATTTGTCACCATTGCTGGATGAAGTCTTGAGTAATGGCATGGCAAATAAGAAAAAAGGATGAGCTGTGGAGATACTGCATTCACAATGCCAAAATCATATTTTGTAATCACCTAACCTGCGATCTATAAAATTTGATCAGTTTGTCCTTCAGTCCTTCCTGGATTACCTTAAAAACAACAGAAGCTTTAATGCCAAATTCTTAACTCTCCTAATTCTCTTCACAGAAATCAGCAAATTATTTTGAAGGACCATGTGGAAAAGTCACTCTCTGTTATTGTGTCTGTTTCTCCTGCAGGTCTGGTGCTCTGTCAGGACACCTGAGAGCTCACATGAGGGCGTAATCACAGATCCTCACAGCCCATCACGATATAGAGTCATCGGCACCGTCTCCAATTCACAGGAATTCTCAAAGCACTTTGGCTGCAAAGCTGATGCACCTATGAACCCTAAACACAAGTGTGAGCTTTGGTGAGCTTGTGTCAGTTTGGTGCTGTTCATCAGCAAGGAGTGAAATGGACATTGAGGGAAAATAGCCAGAGATACTGGCAAAGTCTGTCTGGACTGGGAAAACCACTGAAACTCCCAGCATCTTACCACTTAATTCTTACCAGGCTCCTCATCAGGATAAACTGTGCCTGTTCTGTTTGGAGGATTGTATTATTTAGTGCTTCTCCACAAGGGCTGTTGGCTTAGCAAACAGCTGTCCCCAAACTCTGAGGTTAGATGTAGCTATCGATGTGCTTTTAGAACACTGGAAACCCAATAGATGGTTATAAAAATGGGGGGAACCAAACACCCTTTTTGTCACATAATGTGACAAAGAAGCAAAGTGACTTTTTTTCTTCTTCTTGTAACTCTTCACTGTGCTTGGATCTGCTCCAGTTTATGTTTACTGTATTATTTATGATCACAAATTTTTATATGACAGTAAACCCAGACACAGGATTTTTAACCTCATGGAAGATGGAACTCCGGGTAACATGAGGACAGTTTTAAAGCAGTTTATTAAGAATGGGCTTAAATATATTTTAATACTACAACAATAGAAATAGAGATATCTCAGTCACATTTGTTGTCCAGTCTGCTCAAAGTTATATTTTATGGAGATTCTTATGTGATATTTGTGTATAAAAACAAAGCAATCGTTGGTTATGTCCCATTGTTGGCTTTTCACCTCTGTAATTGAAGACGAATACAAATCAGATAGGCTACAGTATGAAAACATTCAGAAATTCACAGCATTAAATGGAAGCATCAGCTGTTTGTGTTTTTTTCACTCAGAACTTGGTCACTAGGCTAAGCCATGATGTGCCATACCTGTTTTTATGAATAAGAGTTCATCACATTATTTTGATAATAAAACCAGTCTTAAAACACCTTTGTCTAATCTCTGCACTTTGTTCAGTTGTTTGAAATCTCATTTTCTGACATACACATGTTTGTCATACAGAATCACTAGTGTCTCAGATTATTATAATCAAGGATGTTTGGGTTGAATACCTGTGGTGTCAAATGATGAAGTCGGCATTACTCTACAGCTGTATAAATTGGTCATTGCCGGCCCATTCCATACTTTTAAATGAAAATGGCAAATTGCTTTTTTGTAATTTTGTAAAAAAAAAAAAAAAAAAAAAGATTACAAAAACGTAATTCTGGTTACAAACCAACCAACAAATACATCAACAAACAGAAACAGGTGACGTGAATGGTAGGTAGATTATGATTATCACTGATTTATGGATGCGAAGCAGCTGCATGAACTCTAGGTGGCGCTACATTCACAGTCCTTGGTATCGTTTGCAGCTGGCGCAGAATACAAGCCTTCAACTATTGGTGTTTATTTACTATGATCCCGTAACTTGTGGACTTCACAGCCACAATTTTCAAAAGTAAAAAACAAAAAACAAAAAACAAAAACCCAATAACAAAAAACAGTGTTTCGTATAAATTATAAACGATTAAAAAAATGCTTCGAATATCTGAATTTGACTGAAGGTTAGTGGATCAGCCGAGCGATTCCGTAACTGGCCGAGAATTGCCGAATCATCTGTCCTGCCCGGACTGCTGGAAGTGGCCGCAACGCCATGTTGGCGAAGTCTCTCATCTCTGTGAGAAAAAAATGATAGAAAACATACTTGTCGAGAAGAAAAGGTAGATCGCCGAGGGAGGCTGAAGATCGTGGCGATTATTTCTTTTGCAAGAAACGAACCGAGCCGGATCCGCAGAGGTTCCGGACGGGCGAGGGAGGCTAAACCTCCCACCGTCCCCATGAATAGCACCGCTGATCCGAACAGCGACTTTCCATGAAAAAAAAGACGTTTGTGTTGCTATTCGAGCTTCGTTATCCCAGTTCGTTAAAGGGATCTGGGGCCTGCTTCAAGAACCTACTACGCTTGCTCTAATGCATGCAAGCTAGGCGTTGTTTGTATCAGTATTTATTAACGTATTGTTTTTATTTGTTGATTTTTTTGCGATGAGTTTACCACCGAAAGTGGTCCCCAAACAAGCCGCTGTCGCAGTTAGCGGACCTGGAAGTGGCCCCTCTCCGTCGAGCCAACTGCGGGCTCCCCTGACCTCCGGGTCCCTGCCGCCGGGAGCCCCAACAGCTCCTCAGCCCGGCGCTGTACCGCCACCTCAGTATCCTTTTGACTTGGGTTACGTGGAAATGGCTTGTGGTTTTATGCAGTTCGCCTCTACTTTTGTGAGTAACACATATTACAGCTTTATTAGTGGTAGATAATAAAGGGCTGGATGCGGGGATGATGGTTTCGTTTGGAGGGAGCTGGGAGGGGAGGGGACAATCAGCTAGCTGAGCATGCTAACGTTAGCCTATGAAGCCGGTTGTCAAAGCTAACGGAAATGTCAGATGTTGTTTCTGGGAGTTGACGCTTCGCTACTACGTCTAGCTGCACCCGTGATTAAAATCGGGTGTCATTTAACTGCAGTGGTATAATATGGTAATGATAAACAAACTGACAGCATTTAGTGCAGGAAAGCTCAATTACCGGCGAGCTATCGGGCTTTCCCCCACCGGTTGCCGGCTTTGTTCAGTTATCGCTGTTGGCTAGCAAGGTGCATTAGCTTCGTTACAGAGCCAGCCTGCTAATTAAAGAGCAGGCTCCGTGGTTAGCACAAGTGCACAAGTCAGTAATTTGCAACGTCGCAGAGCATGGAAAGCATCATGCATTTCACGGTGATGACCGCCGGCTTAATGGGGCTAATGCTAGTCTGCACAAGGCCCAGCTTGTGAGAACTGCACGTTATGTGCAATGTCCCCATTGCACATAATATTAGCCGGTGGAGGGGTGTTTCTGTGCACCTGGACGGGCCTGTCAGTGCCTGGGCCGGCCGGCTCCCTCTGGCCCACATAGCCCGCATTGATTAGCAATAAAAAAAAAAGTAGCTGGTTAGTTTCACGAACCTCTTTACATCTATTTTGACGTTTGCTCTTGTATAAAAGAGGTTTGAAATTGCTTCACTGATCATAATTGTGCTGTTGCCCTCTGCCATCACTCGTAGATCTGTCTCCAAATATTGTACTCTGTGTCAGCATTTCCTGTCATAGCTTCATGCTGTCACTGCCCCATATCACTCCTTTACCTTTGGGTTTGACCAGCATTACTCTACCCTAGTTTTTGGTGGAATGAAGTCACTGGTTATGTCACCTCCTGTTTTATTTACAGCATGGTGGCAGTAGTGTGTGAGAGGATTAGGTTGACGTCTCCTGTCTGTCAGTGGCAGTGGCAGAGGGATGTGTCATTTGTGATCTGACAGCTTCTGTTGTGGCTTAGCTTTGGGGGTGTGAGGATGCCTCAACCTGATTTCCTGCCACCCCTGATCACAGCTGCTCCTGTGTTCCCTGACATCTGCAAGGGGCAGTGAGGAGCTGCTTATGGCAGGTGGCAGTGTGAAACCCCCTTCTCTCCATTACAAGTGTGCTGTGATGCCTTTGCATTTGCGAGTTCGATGAGAACATCAAACAACACAGAAGATAATGGCTCCTTTATCCATTGTGCCGTGCCCTCTTCCGACTCTCCAGGCTTTTTGAAACCACTGTTAAATTTGCTTAGCCTACTTTTAGCTGTGTGATTGCAAGACCCTGTGTCGACTAGTTAAGTACAGAACAGCACGCACTCCATTTACTCAATGAATGTCTTGTGTAAAGGATAGGGATCTATAGCAATAATTTGAATAATGGTAAATATTTCTGTTTTTTAAACTCTTATTTTTTGGTTTCTTGTGATCGCTCTGTCTTGATTAGTGTAACTTAACCATTGCCAAGCCTTAGGGATGATTTTGTGTCACATTATGGGATTTCTGACCCCTTTTTGTGAAATTGTGTCCACTGACACAGTTGGATCAGTGTTCCTGTTAAACCTGTTCCACACATCCATCAGATTGCCATGCAGTGCCCTTGCAATTACTTAACGTAACACATTTTCAAATGTCATTACAAATTAAGAATTAGCCCACCTGTCCAACTTTTATGAAATGAATCACATTCGCTTTGTTGTTGAAAAGTGCTGAAAGGTTGTTCTAAGTATGTGGTATGGCACTTCAGTGACTCTAAAACCATTTAATAGCGTGATATTGAATATGGAATGTCTTTCAGTGTAATAAGATAGGACTTATTGTTTTCATTACATAATCCGTACTGCAGGTGGGGAATTACTTGTAAGAGTGAATTACACTAACATTGAATTAGTCAATTTATAAAAAGAAAATGTAATATCACCCTGCTGGTCGCAGGATCCTGTTTTCTTGACCACAACACTAGACCACACAGCATGTGATCTTCATGTCGGTATGAAAACAGACCGTCTGAAGTGTCACCACTTGTCTGACCTCTCACTCTCCTTAGACTTCAGAGGTCGGGAGAGCAAGGATGCATGTGATTCCTTGTCTGGCCTTGCCCAGTGTATGGGAATTCCCACTCGGGAGGATGTTGGCGTGTGTGATTGTGGAGTCCTGAGATGCACAAGGGTTCAGAGACAGGATGGTGAGGCGTGTAAGTGTATGTATGCAATTGTGAGGAGGGGGGGGGGGGGGGGGGGGGCAGTTTGTTTCTGTTCCTGGTTGCCAGAGAAACAACCGGCGCATGCGTCTGCTGCTGCGCTTGCCAGACAATGGCAGTGCTGCTTAACATTCAGTGCGAGAGGCCAAGGTGGCGCTTCCCACCATCTGCCAACAAAGGCCCAGGTCAGCCAGCCTGCTTCAGCCCTCCCATCTTTCTTTCCATCCCCCCACAGCAGCTCACCTCATCCCACTGCTGGCCCAGCTGAGGAAAAAACCGGGGGCTTTTCCCCCGTTTTCCCTTGCTCCTCTCTCAGGACACCCCCTCGGCTCTCACGGGACATTACTCTCATCTCTTTTTGAAGTGGCTGACTACTTCTGTCTCATAACTTTGCAAACATTTAAAACTTTTATTGTCCTCATGATTTATGTTTCTGTTTGGATACATCTTAGCCAACAAAGCCACAGAAGTGTCATGTAAGCAGTGAGGCAGACATGCACTCAGTCAGTTAGAAGGTGTAGCGACGTCATGCGTGGACCCAGCTGGGAGGTCACAGCACAGTAGTCCTGTATTTCAGGACAGGTGTGTGCAGCCTGCATGAGAAGATATTCTCATGAGTATACTGACTGTGGGATGTTATAAATAAACTGCTGAGTTGTTATGAGCCAGCATGCAGGACTGTTCTTTCCAGAGAGGGAGTGGCCTGTTGAAGAAGACATCCTGCACACTGTTTGAGTTCTGCCAGTGTTGTTTTATCTGAAGAAACATTTACACAATATCACTGATGTGTGTTTTTTTGAATGGGTGCCTGCATTTAGTACAGAATCAGCCTTTTTTTTTTTTTTTTTAAATCTACCCAGTAACTGGTGAAAAAAAAGGCGTTTTCTGATTGTAGTCACTTTGCTTTTAACTTCTCTCACAGCACTTGATATTAATGATGAACTCCGCATTTGGAGTTCTATCCCACCCACACAATGAGCCTGAGTGGAGTTCACAATATTCACAGCTACTTGTCAGGAAGTAGTGCTACAGCTTTTGCCAAAAATGTGTTCATATTTGTGTGAGAGCAAAAACTGATGCTTTGACTTACAAATGCACCAGTGCAATATTGCATGTTCAGTGAGAGGATCCATTTGTCTAAAGACACAGCCAGTCATATCCTTATTTCACCTGCGTCTGACCAAACGCAGTTCAGCAACACTTTAGTCAAACACACTTATTTACAAAGCTTGATTTTCAAAGACTCCTGTAATTTGAAGGAGAGCAGACTCGACCTGTGCAGATTATAAACTTAACATGAGCACAGACTCTCCAATGGATAAGTGAAGCCTCTTCTGAACAGGCCATTTGCATGTGTTTTGGTTTGAGGGCACAAAAATGTTGGCTTCTCCATGTTGGCGTCATGTTTTCGACATGACTTTAATCCATATGAAGTAGCAACTTGAGAGAGGATTTCAACCTGTAAGTGTCAGAAAGGACATATTTTT
The DNA here is from genome assembly GCF_905171665.1 of Trachurus trachurus. Taxonomy (NCBI): domain Eukaryota; kingdom Metazoa; phylum Chordata; class Actinopteri; order Carangiformes; family Carangidae; genus Trachurus; species Trachurus trachurus. The sequence continues at coordinate 36,145,854 of NC_139896.1, forward strand.
ATGTAATATACATTTTTGGGGTATTTCATTAATTAATTTTTATTATTTATTATTTATTTATTTTGCATTTAAGTCCTTAGAGATACAGACTGACCACAGCTGAAGCAACAATGATTCTGGATGTCTGTAGCCTTGGAATGCATTTTCTTCAAGATTTGGTTTGTAAGAGATGAATCCACCAACCAACTATTGTTCATACTGTAGTGAAAGAGCAGTCTCAGCAACAGCAGGCAGTGAGAGCTTTGTGAGCTCCGCTTTTATCCAACTGTGTGTGTATGTGTGTGTGTGTGTGTTTGAGAGTGAGAGTGTGTGTGTGTGTGTGTGAGAGTGGCCGGTGGGCCAGCAGGGGGAAGGAGGGTTTGTGTCTGCACCATCTGGGCCGTCTCCACTCACTTCCTGTGCCTCCACTCTCAACACTCTGCACTAAGACTTCCAGGTAGACTGCATCATTAAGAAGTGACATGGCAAGCTCCTCTTAGCTTTATTTGAAATGTATATATCATATCTATGTAACCCAGGACCTTTTTGCTGTGGCAAAAAAAAAGCCTGTGTGGAACCATCCGCCTGTGCAAACATCACTATTTGATTTAGGTGTTATTTGTCTACAGAGCAGCTAAGTCAGCAAAAACAGCTCACAGCTCTGACCTGCTCTTGCCTCTTTTTCTTAGATATGTTGAAGTGTTTTGCAGTCAGGGGGACAAGGTTGTTCACTATACAGCTGTTTTCCATTAATTTATTCAGTAATAATACAGATTAAAGTTTACTGAGCTGCGTCATCCTCCCCATCACACCCCTGCTATTTGTAAGGCTGTGCCTCCTCTCTTGTCTCCCCCTTTCTCTCCCTCTCTCACACCCAGCACTTAAGTGGCTTTACAGTAAGCTAATGATGGAAGCGGGAGCAGCAGCAGCTTTTCCCTCCTAAATGTGGCTTACAGGTCACAGTGGGGTCAGGGGACAAGGAGGAGTGGCTGAAGCTACTTTATCATCTCCTCAGTGAACGGGGGGTCAGCATGGGGCACGTTTGAGGCCGGGGCGCCAGATTTAACAGTTTATTAACAACGTATATTGCAACACACCCTGGCCTACCTCAGGAGGTAGTAACCCTGTTTGAAGCAGAAGTGCCTGTGCACAAACCTTTTAATTTCCCCCCAATCTCACTCACTGCGCAGTGCGCACCTTCTCAGAGTATCGCTGTCATACTGTCCAGCTGGATGTTGCGGTTCCACTTCCACTCTCTGAAGCAGTATCCCTGTTGTAAGTCTTTAAGTTGACATTGTGCCTTCCCTCTCTCGTCAAGCAGAAAATTAAATGGAGATCAAACTAATGAATAATGTCTAATTAGCGCGGTCAGCCACTTTCATGGTCGAGCCTGATGCGTGCATGCAGTCGAGCTGTGAAGTGTCTGTGCCCAGCTGGTTACCTGCCTAGTGCCCCCCCCCCCCCCCCCATGGAGGGCTCCACATAAATTCAAAAGGTGTAATCTGGATAAAAATTATCCGGATTTTGAAATCCCTTTTTTGCTATCCAGGATCACGTAATCCGTCTTAATTTTAGAACAGCAGCATGGGCTCACTCAAAATGGACAGTACATTAGTGAAATTGTGAATATTTCGCCATGTGTTTTAAATTCAAACTTCAAATTTCATTAAATTCAGTTTGGGGAAAGGTTTTTCAGTTGTAGAATATTCAAAAGTTAACTTCATTTACTATCACTGTTATGGTTTAAAAATTTGGTGCAAAATATAAATCAATAAATGTATATACTACATTATAAATATTGTTTATTTGATTTAAATCACTTTTTGTTCCTGAAATCCCCCTGAATCCACCCGACTGCTGGGATCAGTATAATCCTGTTTTTTTGGATCAACGTTATCCCGATCCTACTAAACAGTTTTGAACAACACAAACTGAGGGTTTGATCCAGATGAAAACCAAGATTGGATTATGTGATCTAATCTAATCCGATCTCAGAATCCGTTTTTGGTTTTGAACAACCCATTGTCAAGATTTGATCCAATCCATTATCCAAAATCCAGTCGGATTACCTTTGAACAACTGGATGTGATGCTCCATCTCAAGCATCAGCGGTGTCTTCACCACCTCTCAGCAGTCAAGCTTAAAATTGCAAAAAAAAAAAAGCAAAGCAACTTAAACCACAGTGTAGCATCTCTTCATATGTCAGCATGCCATGTTTCACATCTTTGATGTCCAGTTTGCTGGCTAATTATTATGGATGCTCATGTAGCTCCTCATGTTTTGATATCAAAGGACAGATTCCCTTTATCAGCATGTTTTCATGTAGAATGAATTAGCAGAAGGAAAAGAAACCAGACTGGATCAGTTCTCCAGTTAAATGTGTTTCTTAACTGGAAATATGCAGTCAGATAGCACTGCTGGTTTATGGCACAACAACGATCAATCCAATTACATCAGGTGTTCCCTCCTGAAATGACAGAAATCTGCATATGGGCTTTGAGCCATTCAAATAATCTCCTCTTTTTTTCACATTTTGGCTGCTGTTTAAAATGAGATCAAGTCGGCCCAAAGCCCTGGTAGATTTCTGTCTGGTTTCACCTGATCATTCATGAGTTTGCATGTCCTGCCCTCTGCTGCTGCTGCTGCTGCTGCTGCCGCTGACGACGACCCCCGACCTTCAGCCAGGATTGTTCCTGTTGCTCCGGCAGGTTGAGCCCCGGTTTCACCTGACTACGCCTTGTTCCCACAGCTCTGTTTACTAGTGGTCATGTAGAGCAGACAGATCGGGTTGCCTCACTGTTGACACTCCTCCTCCTGTCTCACGCTCCGTCTGTCACTGGCCAGACTGGGGTCAAGAAATATTTGCAAATGATTATTACTATTGTGGCAGCACAAAGTTATTGGTTTTTAGACTGTGAATAATGGAAAAGGCGATCTTTGGAAATGTTCTATGTTGGATTGTTGGCGTACGATTTAACAGAAAGAAGAAATGTAAATGGTCTGATCATAGCGCAGTGTTATTGTACTCCTTTTTACCTAGACTGTCATGTGAGTGTGAAGAGACCGAACCTCTAATTACTCTTAATTTCTCAGTGTGTATACGATGCGAGAGCGAGGATGGACATGTTTTCTTTTCTCCTTTTTTTTTTCTCCTCCAAATTCCCCAGCCATGAAATAGATAATGCTTCCTGCTGTGCTTCTGCTTTCTTGAAACGCAGCCGTCTTTTTTTAAACGGTTCCTTTCTCTCTTTATCCCCCCCCCTCCCTCTTGTGTTGTCGGTTACAAGTGGAGGTGCTGGCAGGGGGCCGAGAGATGACAGCCCCTGCAGGCAAGAGCCGAGTAAAGGAAGAGGGCTTAGGGGAGAGGGAGGGAGGCGTGATTTGGGTGAAAGGAAGAAAGCCAGACGTTCGGTTTCCCTTAAACCATGTGACCAGCCAGTGTGCGAGCGTGTCCTGTCAGAGACAACTGCTTGAGCAGGTTACTAACCGCACAGGGCTTCCCTCTGTGTGGCTCGTACACATTCCCCCTCCTTTTGTCTCCTAACATCTGATTTACGTCTGTAAGAGAAAGTTATCTCCTCTTGTAAGCCTCGCTAAAGCGTGTTAGAGGTTTACTCAATGTCACGTCAAGAGATAATTCTTTAATCTTTTTTTATTGTTCTACTTTGTTGCGGAAGAAATAGTAAATTCCTCCTGAATTGAGTTTCTACCTCGGCTATAACCATGTACGGGGAGAGCAGCAGTTGTCTCGTCTTCAGCTCTGACCGTCCCCCCTCGCCTCCAAGTAGTCCAGAAATCCATTTCACATTTTCCCTTTAACTCTTGCAAAATGGTGAAGGTACATGGTGTACTCTCGGAGATGGGGCATTTAGGGCGGGGTGGTTGGGGGGGAACCTTGAAATTAAACTAGCGAGCTATTGGGGTTTGAGGAAAGCCCTTTGGATCTGAATCAGCTAATGTAACTGCACATAAACAGAGCTGTAGAATAAAAACTGTGTCAGCACAGTTACGTCACCGTTTGCTAAATGGCAAAGTTTCAAAACATAGCAGGCCAAGTTGAGTTATATGTGAAAGTAGGTTTGATGTGGTTCAGTACTTGACGGTGTCTCCTGCATGTATATGAGGGTGTGCTAAGCTGCAAAGCTGTCCAACCCTCATCTAGAGTGGAAACTTATTTACATCTCCAGATGCCCTTTAGAGTCTTTTCCTTAACGCACCTTCACCAGAATCCCACGGGTTCAGCCATCACTGGATGACCGAATCTTCCCCACACAGCCTGGAGTCGCAGTCTACAGCGTGAGTCACTGCATGCAGCCCCCACTCACATACTGTACAGAAATCCACCTGTGCAAACACTGCACTGCACCCATACCACTCCACGTCCACAGTCGGACACAGTTTGAGGACGCAAAAGTTTCAAAAGCTCAACTTGACCAGACACAGACAGTCATGTTGCAGTGTTTTTAGGTCCCACTGCGCACAACAAGTCTAATCTCCAACACTGCCTCTATGGAGGTTTATTATGTTTATGTTTTGGTTGTTTATTTCGATGCCACTGAGCTGCACTGCTTCTTACAAACACATGTTTCTAATATTAAGTCCACGCTCACTGAGATAAATGAGTGGGACAAAATATTAGAAACGCCCCTCTCACAATATATTATGACAGTGTTTTTCAGGCCGGAACGTGTCAGGGAAGTGATTGCAAATAAATTCAGCCCCGAGAAAATATTCACACATGAGATGATTTGTTTTAGCAAGTGCCCCTAATCGCTGAGTGTTTTGTACCACGCAAGATACTCTAACAATGACTTAGACCCTGCCTTCATTCTTTTAATAGTTCATGTTTTGGCTGCACATTGTCTTTTGAGACTGGACAGAAGAAGAATAGTTTACTTGGAAAGTGTAAATTTGAGTCGATTTTACAGCAAATATGAAAATTCCTTTGTGTGTGTGTGTGTGTGTGTGTGTGTGTGTGTGTGTGTGTGTGTGCTTGAAGACGGTGTGATCTGACCGCAGGAGTGCTGCTGTGGACTTTTTGTCACCTCAGGGAGCCTCTGCCTAATTCACTGAATTAATGAACATTTCCCGCATCAGACAACAGTTGTCATTATGATATTGACATAATAATTGTTGGTTTTTATTTGAAGTTTCCTGGAGCGTCGGCATGGGTGTTACGGGCTTACACAGTTAGATTTGGTTACAGCAACAACAAAAAAAACAAAAAAAAAAAGATTAAATTCTGCCTCTGCGCTCTGTCCTCGGCTGAACTTTGAGGCTATTTATCATCTGGTTTGTAGTGACCAGTCCTCTGCTGCACTGTCCTGAGCCATGTCTGCATTTCCCTGCATTTGTTAGAGTGCTTGATAGATGGAGATGTGTGACAACAATGTGTAATGACAATCCTATTGAAAGGCAAAGATACCTCCAGTTCCACTGTTGCAAAATCTTGTAAATGAATGTCTCTTACTAAAGGAAACAGATAAGAATATTGATTTCCTTTTCACTTTGCATTTTATGAACGTTTTTATTTTGTTTTCCTCACACTAAATGAAAGGCGATCACTCAGACGTTTGTGATATTTTAATACCAACATTGTGGCAGTCATTTGTGAGGGAAAATATGTGCTTGTGCGTTTTTTTGTGATCCCCCGTGGTGCTTTTATGTCGATAATACCACCATTTGTAAGGATAGCAGCAGTATTACCTTAGATCTGCCGCTTTGATTATCGAACGGCAGAGAGGCGACGTTGCCGGCGATAACATTTCTGGATTGGTGGTTGTAGCTATGAGTCGCACAAAGAGAGTCAGTGTGCGCTGGACGACGGGCCGTTTAGCTTGTGAGCACGTTTATCTGCTGTGCTACAACAGCACTGGAAACATTGAAGGTTTTATGAGATTTTGTAGCTCTGGAGTTTCATTTTTCAGGGTGGGGGGGGGGGGGTTACTGGTTAGGCTGCAACAATGATGACACTGGTGGAAATAAAGCCTGCGCATGGCATGAAACAGGTTTTTTTTTTCTTTTTGTAAAGAGGATGCTGGGTTTGCGCCCCCATCAACCCCCTCCACCCTCCCCCTCATTTCTCCTCATGTACAGCCGCTATACAGCCGCTTACCTCCCCTCCCCCATCCCATCACTCTGTATGTCCTCGGAATCAGTCACTTGCCTGAAGCGGAGCAGGCTCCTCCCATGGCAACAGCAGCTAGATTAGTTGCTTTATCCCAGGTCATCTGAGGGAAGTGGGCCACACGGAGAAGATGGTGAAATGATCACATCGCTCCTATAGAAGCAGCGCACAATGATGCATGTAGTACCAGTAGATGCAAATCATAAAACGCTGCTGGGAGGGTTTAAAAAAAACAAATCTAAGTGTAGGGAGGTGTCTTTAAAGCTCTTCTGGCCAGGTTCTGTTAGGAGAGGAAAGAGGTGGTTTGGCTGAGCTCTCCAGGCTGTCACAGTGTCTGCCTCCTGCTTTCTTCCTGCAGTATCCTCTCCTCTCCTCTCTCAGTCCCTGGTGTGTCAGGCTGCTGCAGCAACAAGCAGCACCTGCAGCGGTGCCAGGCTGCCAGGCTGCCAGGCTGCCAGCCCACAGCTGCAGCAGCCAGAGCCCATCCTGCCACACCACCACAGGCTAAGAGCTGAGTCAAATCTCATCTTTGCCTCTCGCATTGCTCACATGACTGGTGCCTACCCCACCGCCACCCGTACCCCCCCCCAGCCCCCCCCCCCCCCCCCTCCCCGTTCGTAGGCCTATATATCCAGATCATGACTCAGTTGTATCAGGTGCGCTATAGTATATAGTGCCGAAGCAGAAGCAGGAAGTAACGGCGCCATGGGTCCTCAAATCGAAAAAAAGTCTCCATACAAATGAACGGGAGTCCAAGTTTTATTTTGTGATCCGTTTGAATTGTGCCATGAGAAAAAAATATGTCCTCTACCTGTTTAAAACATGACGTTTCATGCTGAGAAATCAGCAGTTTGTTGTAAACCTATTGTAAAATAAAATTCCAAAGAGTCCGTAACCAGAAAGACTCCAGGTGGCGTAGGTGACGTCACCAAATGCCGCCCTTTCCCGTGTCAGTTGGTGACGTATTTTTTGTGGGACACCAGATTTGTAGTCCTAGAGCGGTCGTCACACAAAATACATTCTTCTGTTGTCGTTTTACGATAAACTGCTGATTTCTCTTCATGAAACGTGATGTTTTAAACAGGTAGAGGTCATATTTTTTTCTCATGGCACAATTCAAACGGATCACAAAATAAAACTTGGACTCCCGTTCATTTGTATGGAGACTTTTTTCGAATTGAGGACCCATGGCGCCGTTACTTCCTGCTTCCGCTTCGGCACTCTATAGATCACAGCTGAAGGGGATGCAGTATCATTACCTGACCCAGTTTTGGCCATATGAGGCTCAGACATCCTTGCACGGCATAGTTTGGCCCAGCAGGCTGCAGGAGAGGCCAGAGCCCAGGCCAGAGCCCAGGCCAGAGCCCAGGCCAGAGCCCGGTCCTCAGCCAAGTGCAGCAGCCTCCAACACCCATGCACAGCTCAGGTCTTTACCTCTGCACACACACAGGGACAGGGGCTAATCCTGGAGTGCTTAATTTACATTCCTTAGCAGGAGGGAGGACTAATGACCTGTGGAAGCCTGCCAGTGCTGTTCCTCTTCCACATCAGTGTGTGTGTGTATGTGTGTTTGTGTGCATAAATCTGACGTAATATAGCATTTTGTTTATCTGTCTATCCTGGTTGTTTATGTGACACAGGTACCCAGGCATGCTGGTCCTTATTCTGCTCACGACATCACAAAGGGACACCCCAACCTGGCCGGTACGCCGCCTGGCCACGCCCACTCCCCGGCGCTCTCTCAGGTATCAGTACCCACAGCTTCCCCATATCGCTACCCTAAGGGCTGGGAGGCAGGCGGAGGGGTGAGTCTGCTACTGTGTCCGCCGTCATCCTCTCTGCACGTTGATGTTTGCTCTGTCCATTTGTCTCTTTCTGTTTCATGACTTGTGTCAGGGCTGGGCAACACTTACTACGTTACTATTGGTTTATCATTTCCCAGTATAAATACACCATGACACATTTTCACCACAGGATACGCTAAATTGAAGAAACACTTGAGATTATCTTTTACATTTTTAGGATCTCTTGTAGAATTTTTGGATGTGAAAAACTTAAATTTTGACAATTTGTTTTGAGAAAATCTTTATATATTTGTTGCAAGATAGATAGATAGATAGATAGATAGATAGATAGATAGATAGATAGATAGATAGATAGATAGATAGATAGATAGATAGATAGATAGAAGCCTTATTGTCATTGAAAAAAAGAATACAACAAAATTACCAGTGGCCAGTGTCATAAACAAATATAAACAAAATAACATACACAACAAGACTGGCCAACAGGAATTAATAAATTAATAAAAAATAGAAATATGGACTGGCCCCATATCTCCTACCCCTAACATGTATTATGTCTTCTCCTACATCAGCTTTCTTCATGTTTTATTTTCCTTTTTTTATCATCTCCCACACTTGTCCTCAACAACAATAGGCTCTGTGCTTGACTGTGTTGTTTTACATGCAATTCAGATAGTGATGTGATTTTAAACTAGGGTCAAATTCTTGAGCAATTCCTGTGCACCACTGCCCGCAGACGAGCATATACTGCATATACATACATCTAGTGTATTCTATATGGACTCCATCTGTAATCCTGATAAGGGTCAGGCGGGGTCAAACCAAGCATACATGTGGCAAAGTGGAGATAAACAGGTTGTGGAGCCTATGGCAGGGCTGACTCATACATGTACAGACTCATGCATATGACTGAGGCGCTGTCAGACATTGAACATATGCTTTCTAATTAATTATGGCTTGTCATTTGATATTAAATGATGTTATCAAGTACAAACCCCCTGCCACCGAACCTTCTCTGCTGCGTCGGCTGCTGTATTCCCAGAAGGAAGACTACACTGTCAGTGTTATTGGTTAAACAATCCAAACTAATCAGCTGTTAGTCACGCCACAGCCATTTCACCATGAGGTCATGGACATTTGCTCAACGTGACTTCAGGTATATGGGTCTGTCATTACGCAGACCTATAAAAGTCTCCAGCTGAAAGAGGTTTAATGAAAAAAAGAAAAAGCCACAGCGGCATTAATGTCACATTTTGAAGCGTTGGCTGTGATGGTTAGACCTACATTCTACCTCTCAGTCTAACTGCTGCTTGTGGACCTGGCATGGGAGACTGCCTGGCTGCTCCCATTTCCAAGCATGTTGCTCTGTGACTCAGCCTCTCTGGAAGTATGCGACTGCGCTCGCGAGGAATCTAGATGTTCCTCTTTACCATTACAGCCTAATGGCCCACTGCCTCACCCTAAAGCAGCTCTAGGCTCTCTACAGCTTTCTATAAATAGTCTGCCAGCGCAAACTGAAATTATCACAACCAGATCAGCAGCGGCTCGAGGAAGAGGAAGAGTAACTATCTGTTTAAAACCCACTCCTGCCGAGCCCCACTGCACACCAGATGAAGAATAAAAGTCCTTGCGGGTACCAATTATCTTTGCGCAGTACATAAACCCCAATTGAAAACCTTTTCTCCTAGCAGCATCCAGAGTAAGTTAGTGTTGTGATGTCTGGTGTATTGTTGAGGAATTTTACAGATTGCCCCTAAAGGTGTTAAACGATGAAATGACCATTTAACAAACCTTCTCCCTCTCCTGTCCATCTTTCTTATTTCTTCTTTCGACAGTCTCCGTACAACCCTGGACAAAATGCTGGCTCCGCCCCTCTAGTGTACTCTCCCCAGACACAGCCAATAAATGCACAGCCACAGAGTCGCCCGGTGAGTGTCCCTCTGCTCGTAGATTCTCAGCGCGACCACCTCGGAGAACCCAAACAGTTTGCGGTCTACTGCGGCTGTTACTGAAATTGTGGAGGTTTCATTAACTCAGTGACGGAGGGTCTTATGTTTAGTCGCCACAATGAGCCGCACAAGGCACTGAAGCAGTTTAACGTAGTATTTATTTATGGAAGTCTCCTTCATTGTTTCCTCAGAGGCTGGTTGTGGGTGGTGGTACTGTATCATTGCAATTTTACATTACAGTCTACACCGGTGTAATTTTCTCCCATCCGTCTCTCCCTTCACTTAACCTCCATCTGAAATAGTCTTGTACATTTATACCAGAATATGTAGCCTGTAATTATTGAGAGCAGAAATAGTAATAGGTCTACTGATGAAGAGGCTGGACCTTCCTCAGACATCATGTGACAATTGTATTAGTCTGGGGTTAATTTGGGTTTAAATTGGGCTTCACTACCAGATGTTTTGTTCTACCAGTATATAGTTTAGTGTAGCAGTTTTAAACATTTTGGCAAGTTCACCAAATTGCCATAATCCCTATAGTCCTAGGAGTAGGTTTATTACCTTTAATTATGGGTGCATGTTGTTTAGAGATGTGAGCTGCTCAGCTAACACAATGGAGGTGAACGGTACTGGTCCCCTGTCCCTCATCAAACTCATCAAATACATAATCCAACAACTCCACAACACTCTCATGGACAAGTTGTGACCTGCACATTCACCACGCTATGAGATAATAATGTAACTTTACAAGACAGAGTTATTTTTGAGACAAATGCATAGGCAGAACTGAATTCCAGGCACGGCTGTTGGGTGGAGGGATTTCAAAGCGCGGGTAGTTCCGAGTATTTGCTTTGTGTGTTGTATACATGATTATCTCATAGCGTGGTGAATGTGCAGGTCACATGGAGGTGTTGGATTGTGTATTTGATGAGTTTTAAGGGACAGGGGACAATGTACCATTACCTCCGTTGTGTTAGCTGAGCAGCTCACGTCTCTGCCCCGCCGATCTCAAAACAACATGCACCGACAATTAAAGGTAATAATAAACCTACCCGTATGAATGTAGGGATTATGGCAATAGGCGAATTTGCCAAAATGTTGAACTATCCCTTTAACATGAGTAACACGTTAACACCTTTGCGAGAAATCTCCCCAGCCTTGTAAGACGTGTCCAAATATTATTACATTGACTTTTCCCGCATTCTCAGAATACATTCTTTATAGAGGAATGCCCCAATCACATTTTTCACAGATACTGTAAGCTATGAGTGAGATTGGCTGACCCAGGGTCAATACTGATTTGTGTGTGTGTGTGTGTGTCTACTGATCACATATTGCTTATGCAAATAGGTCAGTGATGATTTGTGGATGATCAATCGGGGCATCCCTACTTGTTTTAGCAATATGTATGAATCATGCCTGGTTCCATCCTCAGTCAAACTGTACACATACAGAAAGGAAGTCGCGTACAGGATGATACAATGGGAAGGTTTGCCACATAGGACACTGGGAATTATTTTAATATCTTAAACACTTTGTATTTCGGTATCTGCATTGTTGTTGTGTAAATCCAGTCTATCTGGTGCTCAAAGTGGAAATGACAAGCCGTTATTTACAAATGCACACTCTGACTCCGGTCTGTGCTGCATCCTGCGCCGTGTGTTTAAGGCTTTGGTGCTCTGTGGTTGTTGTACTGTATTTTCAAGCATCTGCCTCCATCACTCATCTTATATCTGTGTCTCTCTTATGCTCTTTCTTTCTCCCCGCTTTGCCATCACTGCTTCAATCTCCTTGCTGGACCTCTCCTCCCTCCCCCACCAGTTTGCCACGGGCCCTCGACCAACCCACCATCAGGTAATTTACCCCCGCTCAACGCCCCTCCCGCTTCCCCTTTTCGCAATATCATCATCATCATCATCAGCCAACCAGTTTGCTGATACCTGCCAGCTAAGAGCTGTTTGTGGTGCATCTGCTGCTCTTTTAAAAAAAAGTCTCAGATTTGAAAGCTGACAAGTCATGGATACAGCTGAAGAGCTTTTTGGTCGTCAGGGTTTTCTGAGAGTTGTTGCAGCTGAATCAATATAATCAGCTGCTTCCCTCTGGGTGTGTTTTTTCTCTCTATAAATGTTTATTTTTATGGCCAGATTGATCTTGTGTAATTACAAAGAAATATCTGTCAGTGGAGCAGGTGACCCGCTTGCATTGGGTGTATCCTGACTGGTGATTTTCACAGCCTTGCTTCCTCATGATTTACAATATTCATATACAGCAGAGGAAAATAAGTATTGAACGCGTCAACATTTTTCTCAGTAAATACATAGTATATGACTAATCAGGTAATTAACATGAAATTTTCACCAGATGTTGGTAACAACCCAAGTAATCCACTTCAGACAAACCATAAATGTCATAAATTAAGTTATGTGTAGAAGTGAAATGACACAGGGAATAAATATTGAACGCATGAAGAAAAAGAGGAGGTGCAAAAAGGAATGGAAAGCCAAGAAAGCAGATGGAAGCTGTCAGTATTAGTGCAAACTATCAGTGCAAATGAGCTGGTTTAGTCCTAATTGATGCCTATAAAAAGGCTGCTCATTACCAAGGTGTCACACAAGAAGCATGTCATGATGGGTAAAAGCAAAGAGCTCTTCACAACCTTATGTTGAAAAACGTACTGAGGGCACTGGTGACGGACGTGTTTCTAAACTTCTGAATGCACCGTTATCCGGAAGTGAAAAGAACATAAACCGGCTACGACCAGGAGCTCCTGCAAGATTTCTGCCAGAGTCAGAAGAACACTCAGAGGAGTTGTCCAGCAGCCAGTGAGCAGAAAGCTTTAGAGAGATGTGGAGTTAGCAGGTACAGTTGTCTAAAAGAAAAACAATGAGTAATTCACTCAACCGCCATGGCCTCTATGCAATACTTATTTTCCCTGCTGTATGTTTTTGGATTATAAGGGATTTTTACATGTATCACTGACTTAGATTTATTTCTCACTTCATGTCGTCTCACATTTTCACACACACACACACACACTGTCGACAGCCAGGCACAACACTGTGTATTCTGTGCTTTAAGCACAGGAACCAGTCAATCTGTGGTTGTAAACCAAAAGAAATGGGAATAATTGGCTTATTGAGTCCGGGAGCTGTCATGCACTTGCATCTTAGCACACTCAATCAGCTGAGCAGCCATTAATAAAGTGGTGTGTGTGTGTGTGTGTGCCAGTAAGGCCGGACACACCAAAGGGCCCTTCTGTGCAGCAGACTGTTGTTTCGATAAAGCAAAGAAAAAAGACATTATGTGGCGTCAGCACTGGGCTTCCAGGATGTTTTGCTGAATTGTTTTATGTGTGAAAATAGAAATAGGGACATTGTTATTTTTGTGCATGCAAAGCTAAATCTGTCCAAGTTTTTCCAGTGGTAACACTGTCTTGAGACCAGGCTTTCTTTTTTTCCAGTAATTACACCAACTAATTAATTGTTTATTTGTTGTGTAAGATGACAACTTCATGGACAAAAGTTGTGATTATTTCTTACTGCTGATTGAAGAGAGCTGTATTAAGGCATGTCAGAGTAGAAGATGAAGTTGTAGCAGCCAGTGGTCATGCTCCACTGTAGGAACAACGACATGGACGGCTTCCAGACACTGTTTGTTTGCATTCATGTCTGACGCTTCACTTGTATAAATGACACTGAAACCTGTCAGGCAGCTGACGCTTGGTGAATCAGTGTCAATAGATTATGAGGGGCCAGTTAATGTGTTCATGTCTGGTGGTGTACTATTTATGATGCTGTTTGTATGTTACCTTGTGAATGCCAAGAGTCTGGGACATCGGGCCCATGTGACTTCCTGTTATCTGTGTGTTGTGTTGTGTTGATTCATGCTGTAATGATTCACACGGCTTCCCTCCTCCAAGACTGTGTCATCACCCCGGTCCCCTCCATGGCCCTATGTGCCACTTGTTGTCTAACATCCTCATCTTCTGGATGCTTCTGTGGACAAATTTTCACCAGACTATTAATAGTATGGTGTCAAAGTGTGTCGGGTGTGTTTTGCTGGCATTCTCTGGCTGTCACAAACTGGCGCTGGGATCTCTTGTGCCACCACGGAAGTGGAGTCAGAAAGCAGATGTAGCTGAACAGTGGGCTTTTATACCGCCAGAGAAAACCGCCATTGTCTCCATGAAACACACTCAATGCACAGTAAAAGGCTGCATAGAGATCAGAAAATTAATTCATCTGGCCAAAAACATAAGTCTGTCTTCTAACAAGCAGCATCATTATTTCACTTTTTTTTTATTCCCCCACTTATCAGTGTAACGGACTTATTTGGATTACAGACACAGCTTCTGTGTGTGTGTGTGTGTGTGTGTTAGAGGGAGTGAGTGTGAGCGAGTGTGTGAACCCAAAGGTCACCGCCAGTGGAAATTACAGTTACCACAAAAACAAACAACACTTGCTTTCTCCAGAGAGTTCCTGGGAGTGTAAATGACTCTATTAATCTTAATTTTACTTGCGTGTGTGTGTTTGCTGTGTTGGCGATGAGTGGAGGAAATGGCATGCAATAGTAAAACCCTTGAATAGATTTTTTTTATTTTATGGTTGCCACTTTAACTGACACCCCACAGGGTATGAGTGGTTCATTTCATTTTATTTCCTCCTTTGACCAACATTTTATATCCAAAGTGCTGGATAACACGAAGTAGGAGACCTTGTTTGTTTCAAGTGACAGGAATTATCTGGCCAGCATCAGTTCACACAAGCCTGTTACTTAAACATCAACCCATAAAAGGAGACAAAAGGTATTCACAGTAAACACTGTCATTTTCTTTATCGTAAGTAGGGATGTCACGATTACTTGTTTTCACAATTAATCGTGGTATTAAACGCCACAATTAATTAATCGTTAAGATTTTTAAATACCGTCACTTCCCAAAAAAGATTGTCAGAATCATATCGGCAGATGAACACCAAAATAAAGGTGCATGCTCAGATACTGGTCCATTTAACTAAAGTAACATTGAATTGGTAGGAATTTAAATGTTAGTGTGTCATTTGTATTTAAAAAAACAACAAAACAAAACAAAAAACGATTAAAATAAACGTAAACATTTGGTATTGATGACAATTTATGGCCTGATTATTCCAAACATTTCCCCTGGGGGTTGATAATTGGTCATACTGTATATTAATAGATACTTGAAATATTTTGTGTAAACAATTAGTAATGTAATTATATTTTGACTATATTCGATTTTACACATTCATAGTGTTGTGAAATTAATTAATGCAGAATAATCGTGATAATCGTAACACAGTGATTATTTCTCTGACAATAATCGTACTAAAAGAATGTATAATTGTGACATCCCTAGTCGTAAATATTGCACAAGCAAAAAAAACAAAACAAAACAGATACTGGAGCAGTGAGGTGACAGTGACACCTATGAGTTGTCTTATGGCTCACCCCGGCCGGCGCCATGTGTGTTGCTAAGTTAGCGCCGTAGGTGACAGCCAGGGGAAACACCGATCTGGCAGAAAGAGAGCTGGACGGGCAGATCGGCCCCGGCTGCTCAGTGTGAGAGAAGAAAACGCTTCCTGTTTGGATGAAGGAGCTTTATGTGCATGTGGGTATGTGTGCATGTTATGTTGGGGGTGGCACATGGCCACAAGTCAAATGCTGATGTGACATTTTGACTGTGACTTTTTCAGCTCGTCCCACTGTAATACCACCCACTGACTGACAAAACCAACACTCACAGTCTTGAGTTTCTTTAGCGTTGTGTACGGAGCGTGTCGCTCTGCACCAGTCACTGTGTCAGGTAGATGGAGCTAATTGAATAGTTTCCTGCCGTCATTTGTGTGTGTGTGTGTGTGTAGGGGGGGGGTGAATGATGCTTGTTTTTGTATTGGGGCTTCAGTCTCACCAGTGCAGTCTCCCATTGGCTTTTCTCTCTTTCCTGCTTTCACTACTCAAGGGAGGATTCAGGCCCATCCAGGTAACATTAACCTCTGTGTTCAGAGTCTCTCAGACTGACCTGCATGGCATGATGAGGATCATCCTGAAATGATCCCATCCCTCCCAACTTTTAACCCCCCACCACCGCCTTCATTTTCAACACAGTGTATGCTCAGTAGAGACCTCCTTTATCATCATTTTATTCCCACATCTTGACTTTTCTTATCCTGTACCGGATCATTACTCAATTTTTCAGTCCATAATTTCATTTCTTTTTGCTTCATCCATCACTCATCTTTAATAAGCTTGCGCAATGCGATCAACTGCATGCATAACAAAAGAGATGCCGAATGTTTTTCCTCAAGATAAGTGTTTTTAGTTTCTTTTTTTTTCTGTCCATGTGATAAAGTGTTTGCTACATGCTATGTCTGTTATTTTGTAGATCCCCTCAGGACTTATTTTGTTGTCAGAAAGTGCACTCGTTTTAAGTCCAAGTGACTGAACACATTTCTGGTTGACAGCGTTGAAAAGATCTTCTGTCTGTCGACTCGTATTTCTGGCCATGCCAGTGAGTTTCACTGACACCGTCTTCAGGTAGCTGCTAATGAACGGTTTCCTGGTCATTTCCCAGATATCCGCGGGGCTGTTTACAATAAAGCCGTTGAACCTGATTTATTATGTTAAAGGTGATTTCCCTGCGGGGTATTTTTAGATGGTTTTCTACAGCATTGTTTATTCTGCTCTCCTCCACTGGAGCAGACGGTGATCTGGTCTTCCCCAACCTGAGCCTTTTGCTGTTTGGAAGTCGGTCACAGCTGCCGGCAGTGGCCTCTCTTCAGGGCCCCGCACCCGGATAGATTCCTGCATTAAATTTTATGTGCTGTCGAAACACAAAACCCCGTCAAACATTAGACTTTTAATTGATTGAGACATAGTCGGCATAGACGTCATTCCAGCTGCGGCAGCTACAGTATATTTCCTTCACTCTCACTGCTCTGCGAGGCACAAGAAGAGGTCATATTGCTGCCTGATGAACACAACACAAACATGCCATGTGTGACTTTTAAGTACAACGTTGGCCAAGTTGCTCAGGCACAAAGAGAGGTATTTGAAGCTATTCAGCAGGCCAAGAGCTTTTATTTTTTACAGCTGTGGAGTCTGGTACAGCTTATTGACAAAAGCACTCCAGAGTCTTTTGTTGCTTATCAAACTAAAGGAAATGTGTTAGTTTCTCTTATTGAACGCCTAAATAGTAATCACCCACATTCAAAAGACATAAAAACCCAGTGACCCACAGACAAATGACATTAAGCTACTAGTGTCAGAGCGTGTGTCAGATGTTAGTTGTTAGTCAGGAGATTCATTACTGAAACTTAAAGGAATGGTTGGAATTGTAGATTAACTGAAGATCAAAAAAGGTGAAACAGTTAACCAAACAAAAGTGAAGTAAATGTAGATAAATCTGCTTTTGTTTGCTTATCTTTAAATGCAGCTACACTCTGCTTCTTCAGTCATATGTTGGGTGACACAAGAAGATCCCACCCCAACAGTGCAGTTGTGTAACCAGGCTCCATTCAACCTGAACCCACTGAACACTTGAGCCCTTTTTAATGTGCACCTTCCTCACACCTTCATTAGGCTCATAATCTTGTACAAGCGCCTGTGATTGAAAAAGAAATTGAATGAAGAAATGAGACAGTCTACTATTCAGCACACTGATTACAATACTGTGCCATGTCTCGCCTGTATTGGCTATTTAGCTTCATATGAATTATAATCATGCTTTTAAAGCTTTAGTTGGCTTGATTAGATGATTGTGGGGGAGATATTTAAACAGGAAAGGTTCGCTCTTAATCTAAAATCCAAATGAGAAGGTTAGTAAAGCGTTTTATGGGAGAATAAAAAGGTAGTAAGGGTGTACACATCTGTTGGAAAATCATTCAGCAGTGTATCCCTCTGAGTGGCTGCAATGTGATGTTTGGTAACGGTGATGTCAGTTCAGAGAAGTTTGTGGTGCTGGGCCTCAGTTCTTTTTGTTTTGTTTTGTTTTGTTTTGAGCTTTCTGATAGAAACCAGATCTGTCTCTTTGTGAGAAATGTGTCCACGTGGAGAAAACATCTGAGAAACTTTCCTTGTTTGTAACTTATGTAAAGCATGGCGGCATGCACAAATGAGAGCGCTGCATGTGGGATGGTGCTTCACGTCTGCTGTCGTTGTTTCTCTCGTTTCTTTCTCTCGCATGCCACCATCAGTTTTTCCAGAGGACTCAGATGCAGACGGCGAGGCCCACCATCCCCACAAATACCCCCTCCATACGGCCCGGCTCGCAGACTCCTACGGCCGCTGTCTACCCCGCTAATCAACCAATCATGATGACCATGGCGCCCATGCCTTTCCCTTCCCCGCAGGCACAGTACTACATCCCACCGGTGAGACAGACACAATGAACCCACCCTTAATTATAGTCACTCTACTTTAATATAGCAGCTCCAGATATAGCTATGTGTGCCTTGTTTTTGTCTGAGCGCTCCTCTTTCTTTACTTGGTGAAAATTAACACAGATTCTTACATATGTTAACATTATGTCTAATGCTAAAATTGATTTAAAAAGATTAAGACGTCTCAAATTCACTGTATGTAGCTGCAGCCAGTCACTGGAAAGCTAAGCTTAACTTAGCATAAAGACTGGAAGCAGCGTGACATGGCCAGACGGACAGTTTTCAAGATTCAAGATTCAATGTTTATTTCTTTGCACAAAGTGCAACGAGATTAAAATAACCCTCCATGAAGTGCATTTTAATAAATACCGGTACTAGGAAATAATAAAACAAAGTGAGAACAATACACAAGGTACATAAAAAAAAAAGATAAAAATAAAAATTGAAGGACAAGTTTTGTCTTTTGATCAGAATATTAGTTGTAGCTATATTAAAAATTCATAAAACGGAGAACATTGGAGAGCATTTTCATTAATATTATTATTTTGTGAAAGGAATTAGGATTCACTTTCATATCTTCAAGCGCAGCTGTGATCAATCAGGTTTGTGCGAACTGATTTCATAGAAAGTACTGTTGGGTGTCAGCTACTACTGTCTACTAATTCTCACCACATGGTGATGACGTGTTAATGTCTCTCCCTGTCCTTCTCCTGTCCCAGCAGTTTCGCCACAGTACGCCCTATGTGGGACCTCCTCAGCAGTATTCTGTACAGCCTCCAGGATCTGGCACCTTCTATCCTGGTCCAGGGCCAGGGGAGTACCCTGCCCCATATCGTGAGTCCCCAGTCCAGCGCTATTCCTGCATCACAATGGAAAATCAGAATTTTTGGCCTCACAGTAGCACACTTGTCTTGGAGCCCTGACTGTTTGACTAAAGTCTCTCTTTTTCTTCTCTCGCAAATTCCTTCAGATCCCCTCAGGTACCACCCGCCTGTCTCACCTTCTGTCCCTGCTCCCGTCCCCACAGCTGGCCCACCTTACTACCCAGGACACCCTATGTATTCCCCTTCACCCTCCATTATAGTGCCTACACCACAGCAACCTCCACCAGCCAAGCGTGAGAAGAAAACAGTGAGTATCTTAGTAGTTTGGCAGTTTTTTGGGGGGTTGTCCATACTGTCCCGCTGCGTAAGTTAGTGAAAATGACAGACTGTGAAATATTCATGAAGTGAAGCAGTTTTCAACCATGAGTTTGGAAAAATCCACATCCACTTGAAATGTTCACTAAGCATTTATAATCGTCAGCACATCAGCAGCAGCTGCTCATTGTAGCCTGTGCTGAGCGTCACTTTCAGTAGTTAAGGTGGCAAAATATCACCAGTGCTACGTCACATCAGCTACATCTGCTCAATAATTAATGTTAATTCAGTCATTATATCTGATAATTAAACTGGTCAGTTTACCACAAATGTCAGAGATGATTTGTGGGGGAAGATGCTTGACTGTACAACAACCACAAAAGCCCCATTTTATACCTTTTTATAGCGTTTATATCCTACTCTAGTAAGAATCCCTTTAAAAGATTAAAGGTTAAAAAGTTGATGTTAAGTAAGAAGATATTCAGTACAGCATTGTGAAAGTGATACTAAACAATTCCTCCTCAAGGGCCATTCACTAACTTTTCTGAAGCTTTCAGTCATGAAAATCCTATTTTTCAGTTGTCACAACATTGACAAAAATGTCTTTTTTTTTCTTTAAGCCAGTGGTTCCCAACCTCCCAACCAACCCATAACCCACTTAAAAACCTCAAAAATGTTGGCAGCCCACGTTCCAACCCCCCAAACAATTCGTAGGCCAAATGATACAGTCTCGGATCACTTGATTCTCCTTCCTTTAAACCCTTCTTGTTGCTTGATGGAAATCCGTGGTGATGTAATCTTTACCACACAATCAGACTGAGATGGAAAACAAATAAACACTGTGGTCCTGCAGGAAAATAGACATAGAACTTCTTATAATTGGCCTAATATGAGAAAAATGATTCGAAAGATAATTTTGCTTCAGAATATCATTAATTATTCTATTAAAGCAGAAGTGAGTGATATATTTGTGTTAATATAAGTCTTAAATAGTTATATCTTCCGACAGCAATCACTTACATAGAGTGTTTGGTCTGAAACACGGGTCTGTCAGTCACTCTGCTCTGCTCTGAGTCGAAGAGAAAACATTTATCGTATCCTACAGTTTTTATCCAATGAGGACAGAGAACGGCATGCAGGGCTGTGTGTGCAGCCAAGGAACGCCGTGAATGTGGTGACGTAGGTACGAGGACTGTTATGGTGCGTTCAAGGAAACTCGTATTTTTCCGACCGTGAAGTTGTACCAGTTCGATCTGGTACGAGTTCACCGGTCGGAAGTTACGAGTGGCCGTTATAGTGACTTTCACCGGTAAAACAGGTCGGAAAAACACGAGTGGGTTGCCTGGAACGCTACAAAGTCGTAAGTTGTGACTTGAAGCTGTAATTTACGATTTCAAAAGCCTGCCTGGAACGCAGCATTAGCGAAAACGACCGGATCACTCACTTCTGCTTTAATTACTTTTCACCAATATTGTCCGGTTTCACAAATGATTTTTGTCTTCCCACTGGCAGTAGCTTTGTGGTTCATAGGTTGGGAACTGCTGTTTTAACTCATTGAGTGCCAACCACGTAATTTCTCGTTTTTCGTTCCCATGCGTTGAGTGCCAAAAACGTAATTTTACGTTTTTTGCTTTTTTTTAAATTATGAAAATAGACACTTTAACACACCTTTATGTGTAAATTTGGGGACTCTACAACGAGCAGAACTGAAATAGATGACGATCAAAAACTCATGACAGCTCACGATCTGGAAGTTTTCATCATAACTCGGCTTTTGCAAACAGAGTTCTGCATGTGGATGCAGCAGCTGCTCCGCTCTCACCCGCGAGGCTCCAGCAGCTCGGAGCTGAAACAGGAAGCTCTCAGCCGACAGTCCCGCCCGGTTTTCATCTGGAGCAACACCGTGTCCTCCCCAAAGTCCTCCCGCGCTAAAATGTGATGGTCTCTGGGCCAAAGCAGACCACCGGCACCGACCCCGTACCACAGAAGGACCGCGACCACCGGCGGGACCGGTCTTCCCGAGCCGCTGTGGCCGAGAGACCATCACATTCCGCGGCAAGAGGCTGTGACACGGCACGGTGCGTCTGTGTTATTGTTGTTTAGTGGCGCCCCCCTCCGCCCCCGATGGTGGATTTGTGAATAGAACAACAATTGTTGTATATATTTATCTTATACGAGCCCTTTGATCCAGAAATGCGAGTGTCAGAAGAGCGACAGGCACAAACAGAGCACCTTTCAGAAAAGACGCTCTATCTCCTTTTCTAGAAAAAAAGCAGTGATTTTGGTGAAACCCAGCCATGTTTAGCTTGACTTTTCTCAGGACGCTAACCCTATGTGTTGGTGGCAGTAATATAGAATACGCTGTGGCTCTACAAAAATCGTCAAAAATGGTCTAAATTGCCGGTACACTTGACTAAAACTTTGGAAAGGAGCGCGGCACTCAATGAGTTAATAGCTTCTCTGTCATATTTGCTGAAAGTTGACTTTTACTGTGAATTAAATCGGTGTACTTCAACATTCAGATAAGAAAAGACAGTGGGATAACTTATGACTGAAATGTTCCTCAGAACCAGAACTACCAGTTCTAGTTTATCTTTTTTTTTAAAAAGAGAGAGAGAGAGAGAGAGAGAGAGAGAGAGAGAGAGAGAGAGAGAGAGAGAGAGAGAGAGAGAGAGAGAGAGAGAGAGAGAGAGAGAGAGAGAGAGAGAGAGAGAGAGAGAGAGAGAGAGAGAGAGAGAGAGAGAGAGAGAGAGAGAGAGAGAGAGAGAGAGAGAGAGAGAGAGAGAGAGAGAGAGAGAGAGAGAGAGAGAGAGAGAGAGAGAGAGAGAGAGAGACACTAGTCACATGACATCCCCAGGTGTTGAATTACCTGGTGCAGAGGCTGCGTGTCTTTTATCTTTTACTCTTATCAGTGTGGTCTTTCATTTTGCACAATCCACATGTTTGAGGCTCACTTCCTGTGGCTCTGTGCAACATTGTCAGTCTGTTGCCATGTGTAATGCAGCTTAAGGCAAACGCTCACAATCATGTGGTGAAGGTCAGGGCCCTTCAAAGACTTGGATGCTTTAGTGAGGTCTGTTTTTTTGCGCCATTGTCCTCCCAGATCCGTATCCGTGACCCCAATCAGGGTGGCAGGGACATCACAGAGGAGATCATGGCAGGGGGCTCAGGGAGCAGGAACTCAACGCCTCCTGTCGGTCCCCCCTCCTCTACCCCCACCCCACCACAGGTATGGCTCTCTCACACACACACACTTCCCCATCTCTCACATAACAGTGGTTACAGTAGAAGTAGTGTAGCATTAGCAGCAGCTGATTAGACTGGAGCTGTATCTGAGTGAGAGGGCTAACGGCTCTTATTCAGCCATCTCCTTCTCTCATGAGAAATTCATGACGGCTCTGAGAGCGAGGTGATACGTGCCTCTTGTTTTCATCTTTACATCATCATTAGTTTGTAGTAGGGCTGTCACTTTTTATTCGACATTCGAATATTCGTTCGAATGTGGGGGGAAAAGTTCGTATTCGAGCATTAATGACCTGCTCGATATGCAGGCTGCAGCAAAGATACTCTATTTACCGTCTTTGGCTGCAGTGCCCGGTGCCTGCATAGCGCCGCGGAACGTCCACCGGACGCGGAAGGGCCGCGAACAGCCGAGAAGCGGAGCCAGTTTACTTTCTGTGCCCATATTAACCGCTGGTGTGGTGTCGCGGCGTGCACCTCCGCGGCCGGCTCGCGCCGTGCAGCGTCTGGTCTATTTTGTGTGAGAGCCGCGAGCAAAGCGTCAAGCTGGGCAGGAAGTCAAACATGAAACAACGAGAGTATCCGGTCAATTTTCAAAATAAAACACCGCGACTGTGTGTGCTGCGGCGCGGGGGGGGGGGGGTAATATTCGAATATATCCGAACGAATTACGGGTCATTCAATAATCGTTCGAATGTCATTTTTCTAAAAACTGACAGCCCTAGTTTGTAGGTTCTTGAGAAGATTTGCAGACTTATAGACACAGATAATAACAAAGAGTCATGTTACCAACATCTTTAATCACCACATGTGTTTAGACCTGCAGGTCGGGGGCATAACTTGTTTAAAAAAAAACGTAATTTTCTTCTAGTGGTATGATAAATTCACTTTAAGCCTGTCAGCTCCTTCAGTCGTACCCCTGCTTCCCTCCTATCACTGTTTCTATTCACTCACTATCTTTTACAGTAGATTGCATAAGCACTGTCTGTATACTCCTACTCCTTCTACAGAATCCACTCTGGTCCTCTTACCTTTCAAATGTGTTCAAAGAACTTAATGTTTTCGGGGCCAGACCGTTGCCTCAGAGTGAAGGACTATTGATGCCACTGACACATTTGAATAAAGGAAATGAACCAAGCCCAAATTGGAAAAACCTTTTCTGGATTCTGGAGAGGGATGTTGTGACTTCTTCCTCCTCGTGTCCTTCTGTGGATGTTAACAGTGTCTTTCCTCTCTTTTTTCTGTCTTTTTGTGCCCCCTTTGGTTTCATTTCTTTACGTATATACCCCCTTTCCTCTGTCTTCTGACTCTGCATCGTTCTGAGCCCTTCCCCTCCTCCTATCATTCTCCCCGCATTGATCTTCATCCTCCGTCTCGTTTCTCCTGTCTTGTCCTCCATCGCTGTCCTCGTAAATCTCACCATACCCCATTGGACTTCTTATTTCTGCTTAATCCTGCGTTTGGGCTTGTTTATTTATTTGTTTGTATGCGCGCTTGCCTTCATCTCTGTGCCTGTCTCTCTGGTTTTCTGTGTTGCTAGTTTTTATGGCCGCACCCTCATTATCCTCACATTTTCTACCTCAAATCACAGCAGCAGCTGAGCAGCAGCCAGACTCCAGAGCAGCAGCAGCAGCAGCAGCAGCAGCAGCAGCAGTCGCAGCCACAGCCTCCTCAGCCACAGCAGGCCCACCCTGGAGGCTACGCTCTGGAGCCCCCACAGCCCCCACAGCCCCCACAGCCCCAACAGCCACAGCAGCCACAGCCGTTGACAGCAGGGGCTTCAGACACCAAACCAGGGCCAGGTCTGCCCCATCACCCTTGCCATTTTGTTGTTTTAAAATCTACATCTGGAGCTCCAATGAAGAAACCACTCTTAACCGCCAGAGTCAGATTTATTTGTCACCAGTATAAGATAGATCTGGGCATACATAGAAGGAAAAAGGGTGCATGTTTAAAAACAATACATGAAACATATTATAGTTGTGATATGCTAACATGAAAATAGAGCAGAAAAGTTTGGGTTTCAAGAGCAGCTTAAAGGACAATTCTGGGCAAATTCAACTCAGGGCTGTATTTTCCTAACATTTTAGGTCTAAAAGAAGGAATCTGAAGATTTTCAGTTTAATCGCTCCTGTTTTGCGGTAGTTGTGTCCCCGCATCGCCATGGCAGCAATGAATGGGGGCGGATGGAAGTTCCACTGCTTAGGCTGTTGACATCCCTCAAAGCTGTAATTTTTTTCCACAGACAGCATCAGATGGCTACTTAAACATGCACCCAGAAGTTTGTTTACTTGAAGCAAGTCAAGAGTTGATATTTCTGTTTATGACACAAACGGGAGCTTCCGACTGCACGTGAACACTTGGGTCCCGCGCGAGACTCCACAAGACTCCGCGAGACTTTGAATTAGAAACTTGTCAACTTGCTTGAAGTAAATAAACTTCTGGGTGCATGTTTGAGTCTCCATCTGACGCTGTCTGTGGCTTTGAGGGATGTAAACAGCCTAAGCGGCGGAACTTCAATCCGCTCCCATTCATCACTGCCGTGGCGATGCGGGGACAGACACAACTACCGCAAAAAAGGAGCAATTAAACTGAACATCTTCAGATTCCTCCTTTTAGACCTACTGTAAAGCGTTAGGAAAATACAGCCAGGAGTTGAATTTGCCAGGAATTGTCCTTACAGATTTCAAAAGAAAAAGTGCTGATGCAACAGGAACACTTAAAGTGCTGGTGCATTTTTGTGCATATACTATGTCACCCTGGTGTTGGGTGGGGTGGGGGGGTTCATAGTTCTGACAGCCCACTGTAGAAAGAGCTTGCAAAGTTTTATGTCGAAATGATAACGGTGTCATTAGACTCTCAAGATCATTAAAGTACCAGTGGTCTGTTGTGCTGCTGTGTCATTGCCTCCATGTCAGGCAGTGTCAGCTCCCTCCAGCCTCCATGCTCTGACCCCAGTAGCCTTGTTCCACTCAGTCATCTGTAACTGAGTGATCTCCAAACACATTTTATCAATCATTTTCGTTTTCCCAGAACCCGCTGCGAACTGGATGTTTTCACTTTCACTTCTCTTCCAAATCAGGAGAGTAGTGTGCTGTAGTGTCAGCAGGTTTCCCTGCTTCCCTAGTACTTAGCTGGAACGTCTTACTGGCCCTTCTCAAAAATGAGAACTTTCATCTTTCAACTTCTTTATTTATGTGCATGTTTTTATGCTTAAAGCTGCAGTTTTTAGCTCCTAACCTCCATGCAAACGTTGGAAATGTTTTCCTAGTCTCTGGATTGTTGACCCTCAGGCTTTCACAATCATGAGCTTATAGTTGACCAAGTTTTTTTTTTTTACAGATTCTGTTAAATTAAACGCATCGTTCTTTTTTTATTCTATTCGCAGATTTGTCATGTCATTACCTTTTGCTAATTGAACTCCAAGGACATGTATTTACCTGTGCTCTTCCTCCCTCCAGATGAAACGCCAAAACTGGAGCCAGTTGTCCAGAAGTCTTCCTCACCTGGGCTCCTGCAGCCTGAAGCCCCCGTGGAGAGACCGGAGGCCAACACACCTGTAACCGAGTCCACTTCTACTGTCGAACAAGAGCTTCCCTCTCCGGCTGCGGTGACCGCCCCCGTCACTCTCCCACCGACAGCGGCCAACGCCAGCGAACGCCCCGCGGCCAGGGAGTCAGCTGCTTCAGCCTCCTCTCACTCGTCCACAGTCGGGGAGCAGAAACCCTCCTCGGCGCCACCTCAGACCCCCAACACGGACAAGCCTCTTTCAGACGCCCCAAGAACTCTGGCTGCCTCGCCCGCATCGGCCCCCAAGGCTTTGAACGGCCTCACAGAGTCCGGGGGCGAGCCGGAGAGCGCGGCTCACGAGCCTTCTCCTCCTCCGCCTCCCGCTGCACTCCAGCCCCCGGCCTCCGCTCCTCCTCACAGAGAGGCCGCCTCCTCTGAAACTTTGCCTTCCGACGTGAGGCCAGAGGTTCCCGTCGCTGCTGCACTTGCCCCAATGGCACCTGTGGCCGTGGTGCCAGTCACCCTGACCTCAAGCCCCGCCCCAGCTATGCCAGTTATGCTCCCCCCCGGCCTTCCGCCTCTAGTGCAGGCCACGACAGAGGCCGACGAGCCCAGCAAGTCCTTAGACACTAAAGACCTTGCCACCAGAGTTGGGACAGAGGCGCAGGGTGGCGCTACTGACAGTAAAGCAGAGTCCCAGCATCAAGCACTCACCAGGAAGAGTCCCACTACAGGTATACATCTGCTCCGTCTCTGCAGCTCCCAAATTCATTTGTTGAAGTAACTGATGAGTTTCAACCCGCTGCAGAGTAAAATGGATGGAGCAGATCAGCCTTAATAGAGATGTTGTTTTATGAGCACACTACTATAATACTTTTATGGTATTATGGCTAAATTGCAAAATGAAGTGGCCCTATGATACACTTGGGCGTTTTATGTACGGTCGTACATAAAACGCACTGCAGATAATCTCTCTGCAAACACGATGCTGATTGAGTTTCCCCGACGAGGCACAGGCAGAGAGAACAAACTCCACGCATCCAGAAAATCATGGAAATTACCAGAATTTTGCTAATGATTTTAGTTGCCAGAAAAAACACAGCTTATATTTCAGAGCCGAATAATGGCTCGGCTTAACCATCTTTCATTATGGGAGTATTTTTCTGATCATGCGTTTGTTGTTGTAAAATGCTCCACAAAGTTGTGAGGGACTGAATGTGCTCTGGTTCACATACATGTCACAGTGGTTTGTTCAATAGCTCAAGAAAGTGTTTGCCTTCTTCCATTCATCCCTCTTTTTTTCTGCTGTGTTAAATACTATTTGCAAAAACAGTTTGTTTGCTTTCGTTTGGGCAAAGATGAGTGAGGTTTAGCACATCAGGGCAACACAAACATCTGTAACCTAAAAGCATCACATGTCATTTTCTGGCTCTCATCATATTGCGAACTAAACTGCAAAAGTGATAAGCCACAGAACAACAGTAAGATTTGCCGATACAAACTGATTTTTCTTGCTGTTATTACTTGAATCATTTCCCTGTAACATCTACTGTGGGTGTCTGACATGAGTTTGTGTCGTCCTGCAGTAAATCAGACGGCTTCTGCTATACCAAAGACCTGGAGGAAACCAAATGAAGAGATGTCTGCTGGAGACGAACCTCAAAAGGAGGACAAGGTAAAAAAAAAAAGGCTCATAATGCAAGGAGGAAGGGGAAAGAAAACACAACATGGAAGCTCTAAAGTATACAGTAGATCGGTTCACCTCCAAATTGTGTCTGTTTACACTCTTGGCAGAAGTCTGTTGACACATAGAAACAAGTTATTAACCTACTTTTCAATTATGTCGCCTTTTTGAAATGTTTGGCATCCTATTATGGTATAAGCTTCTTTTTTTTAATGACTACCAAGTATCACGGCGGTGAGCCAGAGAGAGAAGAGGAAAGGCACAATGTGGGCAATGGTTCAAGTTGAAAATGTTTCCACATGTGTGGTTGGGGAAGCAGACACAAATGACTTTGGGGTGTTGTTATTGTCGGAGAGAACGACAGCAAGGAGTTATCCATCATCTTCATGGCTCAGCAGACCCAGTCAATGTAAAATCGGCTCTGTCCTGTTCTCCTTTCCTTTCCTTTATTGTTTTGTTCTGGCTTCGTAGCTGTGGGAGAAAGCTCGCGCCACCAATACCAGCGTTACAGACTCAGACTGCGCCATGACTTCTTTACTTTGCACAGAACAAGCACTACGAGGCTGGGTAGCTTTGCTTAAAGCAGCAACAAGTAGCCACTGTAATTAGTCAATTTTCCGAATGCAAGAAAATTAGTCAGCATATGATTTGACAATTGGTTAATTATAAAAGCAAATATGCCAAACATTTTCTGGTTTCAGCTTTGAGCATGTGTTGCTTTCTCTTGTCAGTCGACAAATAAAACGCCTCTAGGTTCTGTAAGTAATTTTTTTTTTATTATTAAACTAATTTGAAGGTGTCACTTTTGTGCCTCGGGGAATTTTGATGGATGTTTTAACTATCCAAGTATTTCATTGACTGATGATACAAAAGACGAAACCATTAATTGAGAAAATAATTGGCAGATGTCGCGTTACGGAAATCCAAAATAAGAGTTTGGATTAAAAACAAATCATCTCCCAGTCGTCACTTTCCTTTCCCCTGCCCTCGCTTATTTTTATTCATTCATCTGTTTCCTTTCCCTCTTTACACTGTCTTTGTGTTGATGCGTTTCACCCTCACTGGAGATGACCCCCTTATAGCCTCTTAACTGATAATTATAGATGGTTTAATTTTGATAAATTGTGACACTAGTAGTTTTTAAATGTGATGGGCTTTCATTTATTACCTAGAGAGCTCCTTTGTGCTTTAAATCCCCCACAAGACACTCAAAGAGAGCTACTTGACTGCAACCGCTGAGCTGTTAATAATTTATTATCCTCCTAAATGATGTTAAAGCAGGGCGTAATGCTTACCGACAAATTTTGTGGGTCTGAAAACTGAATCTTGCGTTTAAAGGATGAGCCGAGGCCAGCGGATCAACCTGCTGGAGACCAGGCCCTGCAGTCGGCTCCACTGAGCAGCAGCCCTGTGCCCCTACCGTCAGCCTTCACCTCCACCTCCACCTCCACCCCCGCCCCCGCTCCAGCTCCAGCTGCAGCTCCAGCTCCAGCTCCAGCTCCAGCTCCCGTCAGCAGCCCAGAGGCGGAGAGGAAGCCCTCCACCCCGGAGGAGAACGGCGAGGCCGAGATGGAGCCCATGAGGAACGGAGCGGGCCACACCTCAGAGACGGAAAGCAGCGACAGCGGAGCCACACCTGGAGACAAGGAGAGCTCCACGGGGGCTCCACAGGACGTGGACGGTAAGACGCTCTTTGAGACTTTGGTGAAATTTGACCAAAATGTGAAAAAATCCGGGCGTCTTAGTGGAATCACAATGATTGCTGCGCCCAAAACGCCACATTTGGAGCATCCTCTTTTGGGCCTTTTGGAGTTGGCGGGGTGTAAAGCTGCTGTATTGACTGGTTTTCTTTCTGAACCCCTCCTCCATGCTCCAGACCTGTCTGAGCCCAGTGGGAAGCGTCAGTATGACAGGGACTTCCTGTTGGGCTTCCAGTTCATGCCTGCCTGCATACAGAAGCCTGAGGGACTCCCACCCATCAGCGATGTGGTGCTGGACAAGGTACGGTACAGATACTCCCAGAAAAATCCCACATTCATAGGCAGAGTGTGGATGTACTGATGGAAATGTCATCAGCACAGTGTGCAGAACAACCTCTGGAGGTCCCTACATTTTGAGAGAATTTTTCTGGCTTTACATTAACATTATTTCTATAATCATTCATTCATTTGATATTCATTTTCAAAACAAATTCATCTCCTGTTTTCTAAAACATCTTTTCAGTTTCACAGATTGATTATCAGAATTGTTGATTAACTTTTCGTTTTAAATTTTATTTTTTCTATTTTAGTGAATTTGCACTTAAACTAGTGTAAATTAAAAAGAGCTATGCATCGTTAATATTTCAGTTTAGTTTCTATTTCTATTGTAACAGTGACATATTGCTCGATGACTAATCTACTCAAGCATTCTGTGACTCCAGCTTTTCATGTGTGAGGACTGATTCACCGTTTCATTTTCATCACCATAAATGAAGTGTCACTAGTAAAATGAGAACAGATTGACTACAATACCTCGGGCTCTAGGAAATTGCAAGGGCCAATTTTGCGAGTTCGCAATGTTAGGTAGCAGAGCTTTTACGTGATTAATAAGATAAATCAATAATGGAAATAACAGTGAGATGCATCCTAATTATTCAATACACTTCTTTGTGGAGCTGTGTTCTTTATCATTTGTTTGCAGCAACAGGCTGCGTTTCAGACATGGCTTTTGTTAGACCGTGTGCACTGGATCAAAGATGCGCCGCAGAGAGTTCGCTTCGTTCCTCTGATCCCACATATGTATGGGTGGAGCATATGGCCCGCTGAAATGCTGTTTTGATTAAAATCACATTGCTATTATGTCACACTTGGCCGTGTTAAGAGTACATGCCCCTCCCCCACCTCTCCAAAAAAGAACAACCAGACCGGCGAACAGTTGATTGGTACAATCCCATAGTCTCATATTCTCTGTGGGAGACGGTGAAATCTCACTGGAGAGGAGTCGAGAGAAAGTCAAGGGCAGCTGAAAGACAAAGAGCTGGATTTGTTCTTCTCTCCTCCCCCACAACTATCTCGCTCTCTCCTGTGCTCCTTTCTTCCTTCCTTCCTTCCCTCCCTCCCTCCCTCCCTCCCTCCCTCCCCCCCCCCCCCCCCCTCCCCCCACATCTGGTTCTCTCACTGAACTCAACAAGAACAATTTATAGACAGTGCAGTGAAAATGCATAAACCAAAAGCCAGTAATGTGGCATGACTGTCTTTTACAAGGGATCACCTTTAAGACCACTGAGTTAGAAACACTCACACACCAGTCTGACTCCTTCTGCCCTGTAGCCAGGACTATTAGGGGATGACTGCTCCCCCTGCTGTTAGCTTCAATATGTGTATGTGGGTGTGGGTGTGGGTGTGGGTGTGGGAGTGGGTGTTGGTGTGTGTTGATGCTGTTGTTGTTGTTGATGATGATGATGATGATGATGATGTACTGTGTATGTTACATGTCACACAGATGAACCAAAACAAGTTGCCATCTCGAGCGGTGGATTCCAGGGTGATTTCCAGAGGACCTGATTTCACACCTGCCTTCGCTGATTTTGGCAGGCAGATGACTGGAGGACGAGGCGCTGCGGTGAGTCACACAGGCACACACGCTCTCCCAACCTGCCATAATCATTCATAAAAACACACACACACACACACCTACTCTTTCTACCTTTTTTTGAACTCTCTGTACCAATTTAAATATTTCCCCACT
This sequence comes from Trachurus trachurus, assembly GCF_905171665.1. Classification (NCBI taxonomy): domain Eukaryota; kingdom Metazoa; phylum Chordata; class Actinopteri; order Carangiformes; family Carangidae; genus Trachurus; species Trachurus trachurus. The sequence continues at coordinate 36,177,415 of NC_139896.1, forward strand.
TAAATGCGTCATGTTATCTGTATTACCATTTACCAAACAGTTTTTTGATTCTGAATGTGCACTGGTTTGTTACATTATGTTGGAGGTCAGTAATCTGATACATTAGCTGATGGTTAATTCAGCACTCTGAGATGCATGAAGAGATTTGATTCGTCAGGGTCAAATTAGGTTGATTGGCTTTAAAAACCCAGTTTAACATTTTGAAAAACAGGCCTTTTCGCTATCTAGCCAAGAGTTTGACACAAAGATCGATAAAACTCATTTCTGCTGGATAAGGATAAAGCTGGGTCAAGGATACTATAAGCTTAGCTAGGCACTAGTCAGATCATTTTCAGCTTTGCATGGAACCCTGCTGACAGCTTTCCCCTGTTACAGTCTAAACTAAGCTGAGCTAATGAGCTCCTGATTGCACGTACACATTACAGTACAGACATGAGAGTAGCAAGGATCTTCTCATCTTCACCTTCAGCATAGTAGTGTTTAAGAATCTTCAAAATGTTGAACTGTTCCTTTACCACACTTGAAATGTGTGAAACATACTAGTATTTTCCAGACAAGACATTTACACTACACTCACACAAGTTAGGGATATTTGACAAGAATCTCCCTATAAAAAGTTCCTGCTACAGTGATGTTCTATCATGGGGCCTTTAAAGTAGAAGGATGCAACGGTCATTTCTTTATCTCAAACAAAAGCTAACAACAGTGGTGGCTATAGCACAACAAAGATCTCAATGTCTCAATAATTTGATCAAAGTGTTGTCTTGGTCTCATGATGTCAACATGTGAACATGGTGGAGAGGAGAGGGAGAGAGAAGAGGACTGTCTACAAACTCTCACTGAACCAGAACATTTAGTGGTGACTGATTTAAATAGAAAACTGTGTGTAAATGGTAGAGGCAGTATCACAACTATGTTCCTTCGTTGCATGTGCAGCTTATGAACATTGGTGCACGGCGGCCACCACCCAGGAAGATCATCATGAACGTATCTGTAAACGATGACGTGCAGCTGAAAAAGTCTGAGAACGCCTGGAAGCCCGGCCTGAAGAGGGAACTCCCTGCAGAGGATCCTCAGACACAGAGCACACAGGTACCACACGCACACGCACACACACACACACACACACACACACACACACACACACACACACACACACACACACACACACACACACACACACACACACACACACACACGTGAACACACGCAACACTAAATAAGGATGGGGGATGGTTGTAGAGTTAGATATCAATTAATACCACTGGATTGAACTCACAACAGTTCCATTTTCATGTCTCATCCAAAACAGTCTCCAAGTTATTTGTGATTGATGATAGCAGTAGGTTCGTTACCTTTATTTGTCGGTGCAAGCTATTTTTAGAACAGCGGAGCAGAGCAGCAGGCTGCTCAGAGCTACGCTACGGAGGCTAAAGGAATTTCTTGGTTTCCCTCATCAAACTCATCAAATACAAAATCCCAAAACTCCAAAACGCTTTCGTTGACAAGGTGTGACCTGCACAATCACCACGCTATGAGATAGATAATGGAACGTTACGGAGTCTGCTTGCTGAAAAACTGTCCCTGAACGCAACGCGCATCAGCGGTTTTGCATGAATTTACCTCAGCTCCGTCTCGTAATGTTCCGTTATTATCTCATAGCGTGGTGAATGTGCAGCTCACAACTTGTCCACCAGAGTGTTTTTGAGTTGTTGGGTTGTGTATTTGATGAGTTTGATGAGGGAAACCAAGAAATTCCCTTAGCCTCCATAGCATAGCCCAGAGCAGCCTGCTGCTCCGCTCTGCCGTTCTAAAAATAGCTTGCACCGACAATTAAAGGTAACGAACCTACTGCTATGACTATAATGATTATGGCAATGGGCCAATTTGCCAAAATATCCCTTTAAGGCAGGATCTGACTACACAAATTCTGGCCGATTTTCACACGATTTTGTTGTAGCCGACAAATTTCCAGCGTCGGGCCCGATTATGAACATCGGGAATGATGAACTGACCTGTAGCGCAACATTACTGACGAACAGCAATTTTGCATCTTGTCGTGAAAGACAAGAAAAAAAACCATGTAGTCTTAACCCGGCTTTAGTGATCAACTCCCTGTTGTGACCCACTTCCTGTTAGGAGCTCTTCAGGAAGGTGCGCAGCATCCTGAACAAGCTAACGCCTCAGAAGTTCAACCAGCTGATGAAGCAGGTGACGGACCTGACCATCGACACGGAGGAGAGACTGAAAGGCGTCATCGACCTGGTCTTTGAGAAGGCCATCGATGAGCCCAGCTTCTCTGTGGCCTATGGAAACATGTGCCGCTGCCTCGCCACGGTAAGCAGGATCGCCGTAGTGACAGTAATGAATGAATGAAAAGTGCACACACTGTAGAGTGGCTGCTGTTTGTAAGGTTGATGGTTTAGGTCATTTGACTTGTCTACAGGCTCTGGGCAGGAGAAGTGCATGAATATTGCTCTTACATTTACATTTACTGGATGCTGAATGATGTGCAATGTAATGTAATGTGCATCTCAAGATATAGTCAACAACATCTTCAGTGTTCACACAGCAAACAGGTTGATTCAGCTCTGCCATAGGGCCATGAAATGCAGCACAGTTCAGTACAGTGATGATGATGTTATACCACTTGACTTGACTTTCAAGAAGAAACGGTGAGATGGAAACTATCTCCAGCAGCCTGATGTTACATATCATAAGAAGAAATAATCATAATCATCAGCTGGTCATAAAATGCATATCTTCAATTATAAATACTCAATGGTGGTCAATTCAATTTCCCTAGTTGAGTTCAATGATCTTTTTATATATATACTATATTTTTTTTTGGGGGGGGGGGCTTTTTTGCCTTTAATGGACAGGATAGTTGAGAGAAACAGGAAATGGGAGGCAGAGGGGGGGAATGACACGCAGGATAGGGCCGCTCGGTGCGGGATTTGAACCAGGATCGCCTGCAGTGAGGACTACAGCCTCAACACATGGGGCGGCTGCTCTACCAACTGAGCTAAACACCGCCCCGAGTTCAATGATCTTAATTATGTCATGGAAACCTGAGCGTGTAAGTTATAAAATAAGAGACGCGGTTGCTTTAGCTTGGTCTTACCTGTCTTCTCTTTCTCTTCTCCATCCACCATATCTGTTCTGGACAGCTCAAAGTGCCCATGACAGACAAACCCAACTCCACAGTCAACTTTCGCAAGCTGCTGCTAAACCGGTGTCAGAAGGAGTTTGAGAAAGACAAGGTGGACGATGTGGTGTTTGAGAGGAAGCAGAAGGAGCTGGACTCTGCTGCATCGGTACGTGACACAACAAAACACTTTTCACATTGAAGAGAATTTTTAAAAAAGACTGTTGTTTGATTAGCGTTTCCTCCATCCCGTCAGACGGAGCGCGACCGTCTCCAGGAGGAGCTGGAGGAGGCCAAGGACAAGGCCCGCAGGCGTTCCATCGGCAACATCAAGTTCATCGGCGAGCTCTTCAAGCTGAAGATGCTAACGGAGGCCATCATGCACGACTGTGTGGTGAAGCTGCTGAAGAACCATGACCAGGAGTCTTTAGAGTGCCTATGCAGACTGCTCACCACCATCGGCAAGGACCTCGACTTTGAGAAGGCCAAGGTGAGCTGGATTAGCTGATGATCATGTTCTCAAGCGGTATCAAGGGGAGAGAGAAAGGGAATAAGCATCTTTCCAAAAAATCTGTACTGTTCTTTTAATTTGGAGCTTCGTTGCTTTACACACATTGCTGATCACAGTCCGTTGAAATCAAATTATTGCAATCTTCAAAACACAATGTCGAAACATGTGAATAATCCGAGGTTGGTACATTGAAACTATCTGTTGTCACTGTCCACAGATGCAAAGCTGTAGACATTTCCACTAGATCCCATTAGGAATAAAATACAAGAAGAATTTGCAGGTGTTTGCAGGGATGACACCCACAACCAAGAGATAGGATTGTCAGTGTGTCTCTGCTGCCATGCCACCAAGATGAACTCCCCCACACTGCTTTACCTGGACAGGAGGTGATCTTGGACTGGGGCGATGATTTTGATTTACAGCAGCACAGTTCGGGTCGTGGTGGGACTTGATCCGGCACCAGCTTAGCCAAATTCAGCTCCGCAGGCGGAGAAACCGCTTATGTGGGTTATGAGGAAGGAGGGAATATCCCCACAGTGTCCCCTCGCTGTTTTCTGTCTGACTGGCTCTGGAGTAGAGATCAGTGACTCCCAGCTGGACGCAGCTAGAGTCCTCAGATGTTTGGAAAGACATAACTGACCCGAGGGCCCTCATGCTCTCTCTCTCTGTTGTACTGCGATGTTCGGTTTGATCCTCATCAACCCCCTGCAAGAGAAATACCATCTTACCAAGGAAGCTGTAAATAAGAAAATCAGATTCTGCTTTACTTATTTACTTATGATCTCATGATCTCAGTGCACTTTTGTATTAAATACCAAAGAACATAATCATAAATCATCACTTGTGTCCTTCAGATGAGTCCCATCCTGTTTAATATGGTAATTTCCTGAACATGGACCTTTTAATGTCAGGTCATTACAGTGATTTGGATCAGTGCTTTTTAGGCTATTACAATTTTTGTAGTGCTGTCTCAAAATCCAATTTAATCTTGGGCGGTCAGAACGGCTCCTGCTCCAAGTAATAAACTCAACAATTGGTCGACTTAGTGAAAGACTAATGTGGAAATCAGTGAAACCAGCTGTCCAGTAGGTTGAATGGAGACATAGAGAATATGAACTACATGTCTCAAATAAAGTCTCTTTCTCTCTCTCTCTCTTTCTCTGCAGCCTCGAATGGATCAGTATTTCAATCAGATGGAAAAAATCGTCAAGGAAAGGAAGACGTCATCTCGGATACGCTTTATGTTACAGGATGTCATAGACCTGAGATTGGTGAGTGTGTGTGTGTGGTTGTAAATTTTTATTTATTTATTTTAATTTAACTCATTGAGTGCCAACCACGTAATTTCTCGTTTTTCGTTCCCATGCGTTGAGTGCCAAAAACGAGATTTTTCGTTTTTTGCTTTTTTCTTAAATTATGAAAATAGACACTTTAATACACATTATATGTAAATTTGGGGACTCTACGACGAGGAGAACTGAAATAGATGACAATCAAAGTCACATGACAGCTCATGATCTGGAAGTTTTTATCATAACTCGGCTTCTGCAAACGGAGTTCTGCATGCAGATGCAGCAGCTGCTCTGCTCTCACCCGCAAGGCTGCAGCAGCTCGGAGCAGAAACAGGAAGCTCTCAGCCGACTGTCCCGCCCGGTCTTCACCTCGAGCAACACCGTGTCCTCCCCAAAGTCCTCCCGCGGTAAAATGTGATGGTCTCTGGGCCAAAGCAGACCGGCATCACCGACCCGTACCACAGAAGGACCGCGACCACCGGCGGGACCGGTATTCGCGAGCCGCTGTGGCCGACAGACCCTCACGTTCCGCGGCGAGAGGCTGTGACACGGCACGGTGCGTCTGTGTTATTGTTGTTTAGTGGCGCCCCCCCCCCGCCCCCGATGGTGGTTTTGTGAATAGAACAACAATTGTTGTGTATATTTATCTTATACGAGCCCTTTGATCCAGAAATGCGAGTGTCAGAAGAGCGACAGACACAAACAGAGCACCTTTCATAAAAGACGCTCTATCTCCTTTTCTAGAAAAAAAGGAGGGATTTTGGTGAAACCCAGCCATGTTTAGCTTGACTTTTCTCAGGAACGGAGGCACGTAGAAACAAACGGTTTGTGGTCATTTGAAGCATAAATTAAACCTTTCAATTGAGCTACAGTATGTGTTGGTGGCAATAATATGGAATACACTATGGCTCTACATAAAAAGTCAAAAATGGTCTAAATTGCCGGTACACTTGACTAAAACTTTGGAAAGGAGCGCGGCACTCAATGAGTTAATACACAGCTGCAGAAAGTCCAAACTCCACAGTCTTCAAATGAACTCAGGTACATATATGATGTAACATCTGAGGAAGAGCCTGTGCGCTCGAAACATCATGTACTGTAAAATTCTGAATATATGTCGCAGTCTATTTTTGAGGGCCTCAAACTGGGAAAACAAGGTTTTCTATTGCTATTTGGTAATAAAAACATTATACAAGTTCCACATGTTTCTGTGCTGCAGTGTAGCTCTTTATTGTTATTTTATATTTAAAAAGAAAAGAGATCGCAGGGTAATTTGAACACTGTATATTTAGCGCGATATAGTACATTAGCGTTCCATACGCACGTGTGTGTGTGTGTGTGTGCCTGCGAGCACGTGCTCGAGAGAGAGACCGAGTCCAGCAGGAGGAGGGGCTGACTGACAGAGATGGGAGACGGTGAAACGCTGTTAAAAAAAACCATAACAGTAATATTATTTTCTGTCGGAGACTATGGCGGACCCAAATGAGTCTCGTTAATTACCGTAACGGGAAGCGCCGTTCTGCCCGCTTGGTCGTATGCTGATACAGGACGCATTACCGCTTACACCTGTGTTCAATGTGGTCACAATGTGTCCCCGACCGCCTCCGGGAGGTGGTTTGGCCCATCGGATCACAATCAGTCCTCAATGCACCTTGGTTGCCTTACTTTCAAGTGGTCCAGCTCTATCTGACTGCAGTCTGATCACTGAGAACGCATGTTAATACCAGTTTTAAAAAAGGGAAAAAAGTGCGACTTATACACCAAATTTTATGGTCAATAAATCTATTTTCTATTTTGCATTGGAGCTCTTTTTGGTGTTGCAGACTTTTTTCACCTTCATTTTATGTTTTTTGGTCCAGCCCCCACCCAACATTGGGCTACGAGGATGTGCGTGTTTTTTTATTCACTTCTTTAAATAATAAATCCAGACAGCTATGTGTGCTTTGACATAAGCATGAGCTGGCATGCTAGCTCTTACTACCAGTAAATACAGAACCCACACGCTGATCAGTCCCATGGCTTCACCTCTTCAGGTAGAATCTCATCAGTAAACCAGCTGAGTCAGTAGAAGCTGGCTACAGCCAACTAGCCGCCCTGTCTCATAACATCTATCACATCAAATCCCTTTGATTTCTATGGACTGAAATACGCTAAACTCAACCATCTATCCCGAGACCCACAGTTTGGATAAGGACAAATACAAACATTTCAGCTGTCGAAAATATGGAAGAAAAGGGGAATTGCAACAGAGGAGGGATCCTTCTCCCAGGAGGACAGAAACACAATAGGTGCAGTGTGTCCAGAGTGGACAGAAATAACAAGATGATGTTTCAACATGGAAAATCTGAGGAACTTCATCAGATAGATGGATCACAGTTTAACACAACGTACATTTAGTCTAATGCCTCTGGCACGGGTATGGCTCTGTATCTTCAAATGTACTTATGGTCTAGTCTAGCACCTAAATGTGAATGTAAACACTGCTTTTTTTTCTCCTTTTCCCCTCCTCATTGTTCTGTCGCAGTGCATTTGTGTTGTTTTGCCTAACCAGGGACTGCGGCTGCAAATTAGCCTCAGCCTCATCTTAGTATATAGATGAAATGCAGCAGTATTGGTCTCTATTTTAAACCAACTAATAAACAAGTAAGAGAGGGTACATTTAAGTTTTCCGGCATCAGAACACTGCAGGACAAAGACGTAAGGACTTTGTGTAATTGAGACAAACGGGGAGCAAATGACTCGACATTACAAGTGTCATGTGGCGTTTTTTCCAATAGAGACATGTCTGCATTGATTAAACTGTGATTCCCTGCTACCTCTCGCCTAAGACGAGCTTTCTGAATCAATGTCACTGCCTCAGAGTGACTTCCCCACTGTGCTGCGCTTCTGTCAAAATTTTAAATTAAAATGAGTGAGGCTGTTTTTTTTGTGGTTTTTTTTAAGGCAGCGCAAGGATCCACTTTGTTTAAAAACAAAAGCTCCGTGTTCAGCATTATGGGATGACACAAATATTAATGGCAAATGATGGGTTGTAATGCTAGTCGAAAAGTGATAAGCTTGTTAACAGATCTCTCTGTCAGTTGTGATCATTGGGTAATTCATCAGCGTGTCCCCAGACATTAGGATATTCCTGTGTGATTGACAACTTCTTCTGTGTGTGCTCTGCTGCATCTGTGATAAAAACCCACACACACATTTATATATATATTCTCAGCGCTCTTGTTTGAATGGCCTCAGACACAAGAACAAAGGAATCAGTTTGAAACGAAACAATCTGACACAACTGTCTGTGGTTTCTGATGTCATGTTTTTTTTTTTTCTTTTAAAGCACAACTGGGTGTCCAGAAGAGCCGACCAGGGCCCGAAAACCATCGAGCAAATCCACAAGGAGGCGAAGATTGAAGAGCAAGAAGAGCAGAGGAAAGTGCACCAGCAGTTGCTCTCCAAGGACAGCAAGAGACGGCCAGGTCAGGCCTGCAGCGTAAATCCTCTTTAAGGCTTAGAATCACATCGGCACAGCTATAGTGAGTCAGGAAGCCTGCAAGCCTACAGGCAGACTTCCTGTCCCTATAGCCCGCAGAGACGCTATTGTGCCCAAAAGCAGACAGGAAGCGAGCCCCCCCACCCCCCCACCCCCATCTGTTTGCTAACCTATAATATTTCATCATCATGTGCAAGCAGCATGCTACAGACGTGCTCAGGAATGTCACACCGTCAACCACTTTCACAGCCGTTTGACTGCATTATTATGTTCATCGTCTGCACTGAAACCCATTTTTTCAACCCGTTTTGAAGCTTTTCCTCTCATTGGTCCGTGTGGGTGTGTCTTCTTCGCAGATCCAAGAGAGCAGAGAGAGCAGAGAGATCAGCGTGTGCAGAGAGAGGAGACCTGGAACACTGTGCCCATGACAAAGAACAGCAGGACCATCGACCCCAACAAGATCCCAAAGATCTCTAAGGTGAGGAGGCCACAAGGCCAGAGCGCCACCAGCTGAGGAAGACCAAGAGTTTTTGTGGTTTATTTTTTATTTATATTAAAAGTGCACAGTATATAGGCACACTGTCCTTTTTACTGCCATTTCTGTTCATGATACATATAAACAAGAAGTTTGGCTGCAGCCTCAAGGTCCAAGTCATACAGTTTAGATGTTGGCTATAACGACAGAGATTTGCTCCTGAATTGACAGCTTTAAATCAAACGCACCCTGTAACCAAACCGTTAATCGACAAAACAAATGAGCCGCAGTTTAATCGTCTTAAAGGGATAGTTCACCCCAAATTCAAATTTCACTCATTATCTACCCACCCTCATGTCGACTAAGAGCTGTGAGAATTTTCAGAGTCCTCCGTTCCTTCTCTGAGTTACGGGGGGGTCTGCGCAGCAGTATTTGTCCATATAACGGTTGTCAATGGATACCAACTTTCTTCGTCCAAAAAGACACACCAAAAAACATCCAAATACCTCCATACTGCTCGTATGTAATGTTCCTCTTGTACTGAAGCCCCGACATGAGAAATTGTTCGCGAGATTTGCACTGACACAGGACGAGCAGTGAACCGAGACACTGGGAGCTTCCGCTACAAACAAGCTCAAAATATAGACTTTTTTACGGAACAATTTCTCATGTCGGGGCTTCAATACAAGAGGGACATTACAGACGAGCAGTATGGAGGTATTTGGATGTTTTTTGGTGTGTCTTTTTGGACGAAGAAAGTTGATATCCATTCACAACCATTATATGGACAAATACTGCTGCACGGACCCCCCCGTAACTCAGAGAAGGCAGGGAGGACTCTGAAAATTCTCACAGCTCTTAGTTGACATGAGGGTGAGTAGATAATGAGTGAAATTTGAATTTTGGGTGAACTATCCCTTTAATCATGACGCGACAGAGCTGCTCTGAGTGTCAAAACCCCTTCAACACGCATCGTAGCACCTGTCATAAAATATCCACACTGACATATTGTATCAGATATGATGGACAATAATACTTTATTAATTGAAAAAGCTATCAGGTGTCATTTATCACAATTGCTTTAGCTTCAAGTTAATGAATGAATCATAAAGTGAGTCAGGACGCTCCTGCAGATGAGCAGAAATATAAATAATGACTGCTGCAGGTATTTCATAATAATTAATAAATATTGATTATATAATAACGAGATAGTAATGTTTTATATACTATACTGAGCATTGTTAATACTAGGAGATGGCAGGAGAATGGGGGGCATTTGTGTGAATGCAAACATGTTCATGGTCAGATACTGTTGATATGTGACACAGGATTAAGTTACATTAAGCTAAATATTTATACTATTAATTTGCTATTGATTAGTCTCCTCAGCAGCACCTGTTAAAGTCCACAAACCAAAACAGTCTCAGAAAAAGCACAGCATGCTGTTTCCTCACACCCATAATTTCACCCTTCAGTTAAGAAGCAGTCGATTCATGGATCTAAAAGGGTTTAGTTAGATATTCTCATCAGACCAATAGAAGTTGAACAATGTGTTGTTGTGATACCAGGACTGACCACTGACCTAAACTAATGACAAGGCAGCATGATGTGCATCTGTGTGTGTGTCTGACGGTGTGTGAGGAATCTACTGCCCGTTTCAAGTCTCGCTTGTAATTTAGAGAAGTGAGATTGTTCTTCATGTCGAGACAAGTTCACCTCGTGTTTTTCCGTGTCAGCGACGAGCTGTCTCACCAGTGGTTCCTCTTCCACCTGTGAACCCTGTGGATCATCATAACAGGACTATTAACTCCAAACTGTCCCTGTTCCCACCTGATAAACATTATTGTGGTTTCCAGTGCATGTTCAGTAGTGTGAGGTTCCTCCCTCTGGATCTATGAGGTACTGCAGTCTTTATTGGCGCTCCACCTGCTGGATGCACTCTGCCTTGTTACTGTGCTAGTTGAACAGAGAGGTTGGGCTGTACTCTACTGTATGGCATTAATACGGTCGTTTCGCTGATAACTGAATTCAGCCAGAGCTAAAAATGAACACATTTCTCCCTCTGCTGGACGTTTGCAGAGCTCAAAGGAGTTTCCTGTAGATTAAGGTTTTATCTGTTCAGATTTCGTCCTGGTGCTGTCTGTTTCCCTTGCAGGAGGCTTATTCTTTAATGATACTGTCTCTGCAGCCTCAAATGGATGAGAAGATCCAGCTGGGCCCACGAGCTCAAGTCACGTGGGTGAAGGGCAGCAGTGGAGGAGCCAAGGCCAGTGATTCAGGTGAGACGACACAGAGAGCTGCAGCATCCTTACATGAAAAGACCTGGAGGTAGAACACACAACCCAGTAGACGGTGAAAATAGATTTCATCATACAGCCAAGTATTTCTCATCTCATGTCTCAGAGCCTCATTCATCACACAAAGCACTAGCACTAACATATCAGTTTGTGACCTTGCAACCAACCCAAAGATTTAAGTTGTAACAGTTAAACATCTAATGAATAACAACACCGGCAGTTTCAGTTACACATAACTGATTGTAGACATGTTTAATGTCTTAAATGTCACAGATTTCATGTGTCAGTGTACTTGAAGCATTACATGGTGTCATCTGACCACAATCTGAAGATGTTCATAGTCGTTCCAAACAGCCACAGTCAAAAACAGGAGAAATAACAGCCGTTAAAGCAAGGGACAGAACCAAACTGTTAAAATGGGACGACACACACTCAGACGTGTTTCTCTGAAGGTTCTTTTGATGTTGCTCCTGTTTGTACACATGAAAACTGACAAGTAACAGTGTGAAGATAAAAAACAGAGCCTGAGGGAGGGTCAGACCTGCTTGCTTTCCCACCTCCACACAGTTGGCCAGTGACTCCATGGAAGTGGGTGTGAATGTTGGATTGTTGTTTGGAAATTTGCTCCAATTCTGAATTCATCACGACTCTTCACTGTAACATGTCGGAACATACTGACACGTTACATTTGGCCTGAAGCCAGCTGGAAACTCCTTCTCTTTTTTGATTTAGTATTTTCTACTGGTCCTGACTTCTAATAAAACTCTTACGTGCAGCTTATGCAGCGATTAAACGACTGACTAAGAATCCACAATCTCTACCCAGGGTTTTCTGCTCATTCTTCTTCTTTTTATTTGTCTTACAACTTTATCTCTCCATCACAGAACTATCACGAACAGCGGGCCTCAACCGTTTCTCTGCGCTGCAGTCCACGCCTTCACCCCAGCCCTCCACCACGCCGCCACAGAATCCAGACTTCGACTCAAGGAGAACTCTGGGAAGGTAAAGGCTGAATCATTGTCTTTTGAAGGACTCCCGTCGCCCTCTGAAGAGCATGTCTTTGTCTGTCTGAATGCTAATACATCAGCCCTTCCTCTCTGCTAATTTGTCTGACCTTAGGTATGATTAACTCGTGTGACGTCTATTCAGTTTTTAACAAATACTACTTTTGTAATTATGGTTTTCGATTGATTTTCTATTTGTGTTTTAGTGACAATAATGTCATGATTTCATCTTTTTACTACAAAATAGACAAAGATTATACTTGGATCAAATGTCAATACCCAAATAGAGATTTGTCTCTTCACGCTACCATCCTTGCTGACTTGTTTATTCTCCAGCAGTCGTAGCAGTGCGGGCAGAGAGCGCAGCGAGAAGCCTCTGATCTCTGCCCCACCATCATCCCGGCCCGGAGCGTTCATCAGGGGAGGCAGCTCAAAGGAGCTGCTGGAGAGTCAAAACCCAGAGGAGCCCAGAAGAGACCGGGAGCGAGAGGGAGCCGAGCCCCGGAGACCGAGCGTCACCGAGGACAAGACGGAGCCGGAGCGCAGCAGAGTCAGAGAGCCTGGTGAGACACACTGAGCTCAGCAACACACCACATGCGCCACTGAATTTGGTGCGATACAAATAAATCAAACTGAAAATGTATTTGAAACATAGACATTCTAAATTGTTATCATACCGAGATTTACTCCCTGCCACTTCCAAGCCATCAAAAGAATTGTTATCTATTTTACAGTAACGCAGCATCAGATTTGATACTTTAGCTGCAGTTTTTCTCAAACCAGCAACAACAAGAACATTTTTATCCTAATTGTCACCATTACTTCATCATCATATTTATTTTCAGTGCTTTTATTCACATTCACACATGTAAATTATTTTTGAAGCAACAGCAAGTTGAAATCCTGTGATACGTATATAATAAATTATTAGCTTTGTCCATAAACATTATGATGTGGCTTTTAATCTGTTCTGTCCAGATTTTGTGTAATATAAAAAAAAAAAAAATCACATTTTGTCTTAAACTTTCCGTCATGATCACTATGTTGAGGCTTGAACTGTTCTAAATAATCAGTGAGCAACAGCCATGACATGATGTGTGTCTGAGAGCAGGTTGTTGCTTTAGGAAACCACACACACAGACACCTTCTCACTGCTGTTTTTGCATTGCCAGTGAAACCTGAGGCTGTGGTCCAGACCCTGGACAGACCTGCTCTCTCTGAAGAGGAGATAGAGAGGAAGTCCAAGTCCATCATCGACGAGTTCCTGCACATAAATGATTACAAGGTACTGAGACTCACAACGGCAGGTGAAGCTTGTGGCATCTAACTGATGCTGAATGTTTTCATGTCAACAAAGTAAAAAAAAACAACATTTAGTCTTAACTGCTTAGCCACACAGTGATGTGTCTAATTTAAGATGCATTTTCTGAAATAAATACTGCACTGCTCGATAGATTTCCCCAGCTCCTCTTTTCCTCCCTACGCTCCCTACGCTTAGTCAGTCATATTAATACTTCTCTGGTCTCTGCAGGAGGCTGTCCAGTGTGTGGACGAGTTCGATTTGGGCCCTCAGCTGCACGTCTTTGTGCGCGTCGGAGTGGAGTCGACTCTGGAGCGCAGTCAGATCACACGGGACCACATGGGTCAGCTCCTGTTCCAGCTGGTGCAGCAAGGAATCATGCACAAACCCCAGTTCTACAAAGGGTCGGTCCACACACTGAATCTTTTTTTTTTTTATGATTGTCATTCCTACACAGCGACTGTTGCAAACGTTGAGCGACATACGCACACGGCTCTGCAGAGAAGTGCTCTTTCTCACTCCTGCATCTAAATCTGTCCACAGTATCACAATGAACTGAAGGTTTCTTCACACCCCTCCTCATGTAGGCCTCATCATGTAGGTCTGTTGTGATTTGAGCTGTAACTCCTTTTGTAGAGCCGTGTGCAGCGCACCGTTCCAGTCTGGCTCTTCCCCACAGAGACACATAAGATACAGAAAGGATTTACACACTGCATTGAGACTGATATGAAAAGCAGTGCTGGCAGCTGTTTTTGTGTTCTGTTTTTGAACCTCTGCTCATGTTATATTAGTTGGTATGTTGATATGAAAATACTGCAATATTTTATACAAGCACAAGTTCAAAATGTATTGTTTTTCTCCTTAATTCTAATAGCTCATACAAAATTTCTCTTCTAAAAATATCTTACAATGAAACGCTGTTTGTTTTTAACCTTCCTGACATTATCGTCCTTAACTTGTCATAAATAAATAGATTAAGTCTTTTTTTTTTCAGCTACTTAAGAAAAATATGTTCTAGTTCCAAACTTTGTGAACAATTAACGCTAATTTGAGTTTGATTATATTTTGTCTGTGCTCAAGAAATAACATGCTGTAGTTCTAATCCTCACCAGGTTCTTGTTTGTTTTTTTTGTCCAGGTTTGCAGACACCCTGGAGCAAGCGGATGACATGGCCATCGACATTCCCCATATCTGGCTGTATCTGGCCGAGCTGCTCAGCCCTGTGCTGAGGGAAGGGGGCTTCTCTATGAGAGAGCTCTTTAGGTACTGACATGACTAGACCGGTCTAATTCATTTATCTCCAAAGGAGTCCGCATGCACAGCAGATTACAGCAGAGTTCCCTGTGAACTAAGCTTTTCGTATATTGAAAATGAATTTAACCTGATTAAATTTCTTGCCTTCTCGGTTTGTTCACAGTGAATTAAGCAAACCTTTGCTTCCTGTGGGAAGAGCTGGGATCTTAATTTCTGAAATACTGCACATACTATGCAAACATACGGTAAGCAACACTCATATGGGTAATGCTTTTTCAGTCATCACTTCCACGTATATTGGTAAAGCTCTATTCAGCCTTTAGCACCGAGTTAAAAACACATTTCAGAGCGGGAGATGTGAAGTTGTCTGGTCTTGTCTCCACAGAGCCATAGGACTGTGGCTTCTTTGTGGAGGGAATCTTGCCTCAACTGGACCGACTTCCTACCAGAGGGAGATGACGTCCAGGCTTTCATCTCACAACAGGTTAGTGATGAAGGCCACTGTGCAAATCAAGAATTACTGTTGTCATATGAAAAACTCAGTCTGTGTCTAAAATTTGCTGGTAAAGAACACTTTGTAAAATCCTCTCCATTCTCTTCATGTCACCATATCAATGTCCTCTCTTCTTGACACAACAGAAACTCCAGTTCGTTCAGACAGACAGCTGCAGCCCTGAGGCAGCTCTGTCTAAAAGGATCTTGTCTCCTGAGGAGCTGAGACAACAGCTGGAGAGACTCCTCCTGGAGGACATGGCCAGTGATGAGCAGATCTTTGACTGGGTAGAGGTATGGCAACTGATACATGAATACACACATTTGTCGTCAACCTTCATCCAAACTCTGCAAGATGGTGGTTAATATTCAGAGGTGCAGTTTGTTTTATATGTGAAATACTGGTAACACTTTACTTGAAGGTCTCATATGACTGTCATAAGATTCACATGTCACAGTCATGAACGTGTCATAAACATTATGTCAATGTCATAACGTTGTTATTAGGTGTCATTCAGTTAACCCTAACCCTACAAACCCAGGTGTTATGACATTGACATAATGTTTATGACATGTTCATGACTGTGACATGTCACTCTTATGACAGTGTCATGTCACTGTTATGATGAGATCTTCAAGTAAAGTGTTACCGAAATACTTAAAGGTACAATATGTAAGAATGTGGCCAAAATTGTTGCTGCAGTCAAATTCAAAACACAGCAGCGTGTTGTCCCCCCTCCCCTACCCACCAGACTCCAGGTTGCCAGACAGCGACGCGCTAACCTCCGCTCTGCTCACTCAGTCAGTCTCAAAGCCTCAAAGCAGAGTAAAAAGCTACATATTCATCAACAACCTCACTGTTTTATTGCTGACTCACAGTAACTACGAGTGGAGTTCACGTCACTCAGGTGATCTGCAAGTTATTGTTACATTTCACCGCTCCGATGCTGTGTGTCTGTGTGTGCAGCGCTGACACACACAGACACACACACACACAGACACACACACTGTAACCCCGCATCTACCGGAGCCTTAGTGCGTGTTCTTCACGCCGTAGATGAGCCAACATCTGAGACTTACCGCAGAATAAACGGCCGCTCCAGTTCTCCTCCACTTTCTGACGTCGGATCATAAAACATGAGGACTGGAGACAGGCGACCTGACCGGGACAGACTCCTCTCATGAACCGCTCCACACGTTCACAATCACTTCATTTACCATCGGCTCCATTTCGCCACATTTCCTCCCTCTTTTCTAACTTTCACTTTGTAATTCTTCCCTTTAGCTTTAGCTTTAGCAGCAGCTCAAACTAACTAGGCTACATGCTCACAACAGCAAGCTGTGTAGCCTATTAAACGGCAGAGCGACAAGCCGCTTTTTTCTACTGTGTGATATCAAGGAAATATGACCATAATAACCGATAATAGAAAACAATCTTTTTTTTTCACGATCTCGTTTTATCTCCCAGCTGTATAGCAGCTCAGTGGAAGCTAACTGGCAACCCAGAGGCTGAAATGCCACAGACGCTGTGACTGGGAGAAAGCGCTGGATGGCGACACAAGCCAACCATAGAAATTCAAAACATAAACATGATTTGCGGTCTGCAAAAAAAAAAATTGAATGTGAATATCTTGGCTGTAGGATTGTTGTTGGTGAGTTCACCATGTTATATGAACATTATTCCTCAGTCTCTGTGACATATTAGGACAATTTTACAGCCAGTTGCTTTAGATTTCTTACACATTGTACCTTTAAGTAACTGTGGCATTAGAACATACCTTAAGTTAGATATTGGATTTAAAGGGATAGTTCAACATTTTGGCAAATTTGAGAGAGAGGCACAGAGACGCGGCACATTTCGGTTTTCCCTAAATACACAGTCCAACAACTCCAAAACCCTCTTGTGGAGAAGTTGTGACCTGCACATTCACCACACTATGAAATAATAATGTATAATTATGTAACATTACAACATATGAAGCAAATACTCTCAACCACTCGTGTTTTTTAAATCACTCCGCCCAGCAGCTGTGTCTGGAATGTAGTTCCGACTAAGCATTTTGCTTGAAAACAACTCCATCTCGTAATGTTACATGATTATTTCATAGTGTGGGAATTTAACAAAATGTTGAACTATCCCTTTAAGCAGGGGGCGGCGCTTTAATACAGAAGCTAATTATCCTGGCCTCCAATGGTGGTAAACAGGACTGCATTCACCATTCACCATTAGCCACTGTACAACTGAGGTCAATGCAAAAAAAAAATCATGCAAATGTTGCTTAAAGTTGGGCAGTTAGTGAGGTGGTACTCCCAGTCTTGGTCTCAAACTGGTCTCAAGACCAGTCTTGACCACATTTTCAAGGTCTAGGTCTTGACCAAGACCAAGGTCAAGGTCAATGTCTTGGTCTTGTCTTGGAATCGACTACATTCTTTCTAGGTCTTGGTCTTTAATCGGTCTTGACTCGGTCTGGCAGTACTGACGAGCAGACCCACCCAGGACAAGTGATGAGTGTGAGGGTGGAGGTCTGTGTCAGGCTGCTCTCCGTACTCCGAGTCCCGACACAGACCTGTTGCTCCTACCAGCACTTTGTAGCACGTTGTGCGTTGCTTTTTGTACTCTTCTACGAATGGTTTCCTTTTCTTCAGTGGTGTTACTGCTGAGCTGAGACTTGTGTGAAATTGACAAATTGTATGTTTCCTCTCCTCCTCTGTGCTCCGGTTCTCAGGCAAACCTAGATGAATCTCAGATGAGCTCGTCTCCCTTCCTGAGGGCTTTGATGACAGCTGTGTGTAAGGCAGCAGTGAAAGGTAAGCACTCCACCACCTGCAGGACACACTCCGACATTTTGCCCAAATCGCACCACTGATTGCAATATTTACACGCTGCCAAGCGCAGAGCTCAGCAGCGCACTGTGTACTTACTCTGCCCCCTGCTTTACTGCACAGATGATAACACCAACTGTCGAGTGGACACGGCCATCATCCAGAGGAGATTGCCTGTATTACTCAAGTACCTTAACTCAGACACTGAGCGACAGCTGCAAGCACTTTATGCACTTCAGGCGCTGATCGTCGCCCTCGATCAGCCTCCAAGTAAGTTCTGCTACTTAACTCCCCCCCAATAAGAATAAAAGAGGGTTATTTTCTTTCTTTTGCTTCGTTTCTTGTCAAGACAAGATTGAATGGTAGTCAGATGCAGTATGTAAACAATAGACTGCCTAATCTCACCACAACATCCATTTATCTGCTCTGAAGCTTTCAATCTTGTCTCGTGAGTTTCATCAGCAGATGACGTTTGCATTGTTATCACAGAACTGCTAACATTCAGATTTCCGTCCTCTTCTGAGCACTTAAACCTTTCATCACAAGCTTTTGAATTTCAGCATTTAATTCTCTGTAATATTAACTTGATGTAAGTTTGATAGTTTAAGCAGGCCTTAAACTGTGGCCTCAGATGACCTTTTCCTAATACACTCACTGCAGCGTCTCTCAGGAGGAAAAATGCGATTAGAGTTCATTACAGGAAGCGACATGCACAGTCTTGACTGATGTTCACATTCACAGATTTCTGCTACTGGTTACAACGGCAAACACAAACGGGTCTTGTTGATCTAAAGTTACTGAGGCTAGAATCAGATAAATATTCATTTTTTAATCTTGTGGTTTTACAGATTATCAAAAGGATTATTAACAAACTATTGTGGAGTCATGTGATTTATCATGTCTCATTTAATAGTATTTAGCTTCTTATGCAGAGTTCAGAGGAAAAGGTTAAATGGATTTCTCAGAGATGTCCTTCGGCTTTCAGCAACATGATGAGCATCTCTCCATCACCTCTCATCTCTGCTCAGGATGTAAACGTTATACGGCCTGATGCTGAGAAGCAACGCTCACCTCACCCCCTCCCTGCCTGGTTAATATGCAGATACTGTGCTACTACTACTATGTCAGACCATTGAAAACAAGAAAAGAAGCTCAGCACTATTTCATAAATTGTAAATTTCTTGGGATACAGATGGCGAGACATTAGATTATTTTCCCTCAAAAATCGCTTTGGTATTAAAGGGTCTTGAATTTCATTCATGAAACAGATATGTTCAACACTCAACAACAATATGTTTGAACCTATGAACTGATTGATCAATTGATGAATCTATTAATTGCTCTCAGCTGCATCTCTAACAAGAATTACTCAATTCTAATTGATGGATGCTTTCTTTCATCCATCCATCTATTTTCTGCTCTGTAGTGATTAAATTGATTAAATCATTAGGAAATGTGTAATAAACTGCTGGGACTCACAAAAATTCAGAACTTTAATCATACTTTGATCGGGTACTAAGTTTCATTCTCTGTTGTGTTAAAAATATATTTAAACCGTTAAATATAATTAAGTAAATCCTGAGCAATGGTCCATCAGATCAATGAGGATTCAGAGAGAGGCTACACTGTGTTCATATAATACACAGAGCTAAAAACTTCAGTTACTCAACAGTGAGATTTCATTTTCAAAGCATCGATCCACTTCACGTCGCAGGTAAGACGGCGACTGACTTGTATTTGCTCTCTGGCTCTGTCCTCAGACCTCCTCCGCATGTTCTTTGACTGTCTGTATGATGAGGACGTCATCTCCGAGGACGCTTTCTACAAGTGGGAGACGAGCAAAGACCCCGCCGAGCAGCAGGGTAAGGGTGTGGCCCTCAAGTCTGTCACGGCCTTCTTCACCTGGCTGCGGGAGGCGGAGGAGGAGTCGGAAGACAATTGACGAGGGCGACACCCGGGGACATGACGTAGTCGAACTGCATCCTTACAGCAGAACAAACATTCAGAATGCGTGTGTGGGCAGGATGACATGTTTACGGCTGGAATTTTTTTCTGCGGTACGGTTCTGAAAACATGCCGCCATTTTGAGTTTGGATTCCAACGGCGGAAGCACTAAATACCTGTATTATACATAGAAAATATTTTTGTTTTAAATTTTAACTTACTTTTCTTTTGTTACTTTTTAAGAAGAGACTTAAAAGATACATAGGTTCTGGACTCTTTAATTTATTATTTTTTTAAGGACTGCAAATATGAAAGTTATTTAACATTTGCAGATGCTCACAAACAGAACAGAAATAACAATATAATTAATTATAATAACAAAATAATAATTGCGAAATGAATAGCCTCCCTGGACTCCACACTGTTTAGTTTAAACAGGGTAATGCAAAATTATTTTGGGATGAAGGGGAAGCAGAGATGAAAAGGAACTGTTAACATTGTCCATGTATGATGTTTGAGGTCAAGGGTTATGTCCTAATAACCAGAAAGCCTTGGCTTGCCCTGCGTTGATATGTACATACACCTCATGAGAGGTAGAGGTATGCATTCAAGAAGCGATGCAAGTCAGTCCACAGAACTGTCAAAAACAAAACCAGATACATTCAAGTGAAATGAGCAAAAATGCAACTTTAAAAAGCAAATGGCCAGGGTCGCTGAACATGAAATGCTTGTAATACTTCAGACCTACAGAGCAGATTAAATGCTTGTAAATACATTAAAGACAAAAAGGTATTTAAAAAAAAAAGTTGATTCTTATGATTTGTTCCTTGGGTGATGATGGGGTTCCAGATGTTGTGCTTTTGGTGGCTCAGCTACATCTTAATGTGTGTATGTCTGTTATGACTTGAGGCAGTGTTTCAGTTCTCCTGTGTTGGACAACACCGTCCTTAGCCTCTTCAGAGGAGCTGTTTGACCAAGAGCAGCAGCTGACGGAGCAGCTGACATCCAGCCCAGGATTCACCACTTCATCTTTCAGTCTGCTGAGTCACTGAAGCACCAGATAACAATCAGTTCACTCTCTTTTTAAGTACTGTATATTTTTCTTGCTTTTGTCCCCACACTGTTTATATTTGGGTATGTACAGTATAGTATGTGTTATGTGTATGTCTAGTCGTGATGTGTTTAAGTCAGTTTTTTTAAGTTGACATGCCAAACAATATTTGGTTCCAGCTTTAAGATTTTCTTGTTGCTGCTGTTTTTACCAATTTAAAAAATAAGTACAGATAACACACTAATTTTGTATACTGGTATATCATGTGCTGTACATACTGTATCATATAGGATATATGAGCTCTGTTCTTTTGTTGTATGCTTGAGGATTTATTTTCTCTCCAGAAAGTAGAACCAAGTTTGAGATGTTTTCTTTCTACGCTGTACTGAACAGTAAAAGTTATTTCTTGTCATGATAACCAAGACAAAGGTATTACCGTAGGTTGTTAGCATTAGACAGCTCCTCCAACCACTTCATTTTTTTTTTACACTTGGATCTCTTATGCTTTCAGTTGTCCATGTAATTTCCTGTGAGGCATTTCTTTCATCAGTTGTCTGTCTATATTCAAAATTGACCGAGTTGATTACATTAGTCAAGATTCCAGATTGAATTACTGACCTGGCAAAGCTCGATTGGTGGTCTTTAAATTGCAAGAAAACTATCTACCGGTATATTTAGTTGATTTATTTGCCTGAACAGCTGCCCTTGCAAATAATTAAAACATAAACAGGAAATTGTTTGGTAATTTTACTATGAAAAAAAAAACTTTAATGATTGATTATCATTGTTCGATGATCAATTAATCAGCTATAGGCCCTATGTCTGCTTTTGAGAACTGGCTGGTTTCAGGGTGCTTGGGGGAAACTGATGAATGATGATGTTCACACCAAGTCCCATCAGAAATGTAGTTAGTCAATGTTTATACGATCCTAATTGGTTTATTGTGGGGTTTTTTTTTTTTTTTTTTTTTTTTTAAGTTGTTGTGATAATGTTGAACAGAGTTAGTAAATTAAGAGTTAAGGATGGGCTGGCAACTTCACTGTGATGTTTGGGGTCCTTATAGAAATAGATGAAAGACAGAAGAAGAAGAAAACTTGTGGTTGAATTTGAATTTAGCTCACCTTTACTCAATTCAAATAACTTTATTCATCCCCGAGGGGCAAATTAAGAGCAGACTGAGCGGTTCAATGACACTACACAACAGCAGAGACTGTCCTACTCGCATATCGTATATCGTGTATGTTTTTGTAGCATGAATGTTACAAGACTGTACAAAATAAACCGTCTCAGTTGTCGGTGTTGGCGGCCATGACAGTGGGAATCCTTCGACGTGCCCGCTGACGCAGCGACGTCACCAACGGTCGTAATGGGGCGGGGCTCGTAAACAGAGAAATCTAAATAAAGGATCGTGCAGAAATTTACTCCAAAGTATCTCACTTTTCTCGACAAGTAAAAGGTAAGTTTCATTCGCAATGGGACTGGTTTGTCGCTAAAGGTGTAGTTGCACGGATTCGCTGCTGGAAAACGCCTCAGCCCGGTCGCTTTTTACTCCATGCAACTAAAATGAATTGTATCTGCCTTGTGCGACGCCATTACTGTGTGTGTCCGTGTGTATGTGTGTGTGAGAGAATAAACCCACGGACAAAATGGCGAAATTGCCGAAATTTTCTGGCCACTCGTGCGCTGGCTCTAATGCTAACCGTCTATATGTATGTGCCCAGCCTGGCGGATGAGCACCGTCTTGAATGCGGTGTGTGTTTTGTTATAAAGTAATGCACCTTTTCTTCTGTTTGAACATAATGGGCCTCAATGAATGAAAGTGGGTCCGCCAGTCTCACGGGTTGTTTTTTTTTCTTTCATCACGCACACACGTACATAGAAGGGGAGCTGGAACCAGCGGTGTGTCCTTACGTGTTCATATGTGTCTAAGTCTTATTTGTTTCCGCTATCTAGGTTAATCTCGTGTCGTGTGATGCCGATACGCCGAGCAGCAGCGACTCCCACCCCGGAGAAGGCCCCCTCCGCTGCAGCAGAGAAAGGTGAGGCCGGGGTCGTATATCACCTGAGCTCAAGACCCCTGAACGCAACATCATCTCTGATACACGTCAGCCCATCATCAACCCCCCACCCATGTCCCATACTAGTCTGACGATGGATGTGTAGTAGTTATCCCAAGTTTATTACAACCTTTGACCGCAGAAACAAGTCTGTAGACCCCCAGCCGTTGTGTCAATCAATAACAGTGTCATTCATTCACTTACAGATTGATTTGTTTTGGTCTTTGCAAGTGTACAAAACAAAGGTTTGTCTTGTGAGATCTGAATTTGAACTACCATGCACATCTTCCTTGTATCCTACTAATAGATCTTGATGTTGTGGTTATTATATATTTATAAGCACAGGGTATGATGCAAACCCTAAGGTCTGTTCTGTTTATTATACATGAAGGTGAAAGTGCATAAAGGGTAATCATGTGATTGTTGCTATGTTTAAATGCCAGCTGCATACATTTTTTCCACCTTAATGTCAATGCTCTCCTTCCAGAGCCTGAAGCCTCCTCTGAGGAGTCGCCCTCTGCTGACGAGGAGCAGGCTGCATCATCAGCTGCAGCGGCCGAGGTGGAGGAGGGCGATGGTGATGGCGGCGAGACGGCACCAGCAGAGAATGGAGAGAAGGCCGACGAAGGAGCCGAGGAGCCGAAGGAAGACAAGGGGACGGAGAAGAAAGAGTGAGTCTCACCAGAGAGCTAGTGTGCAACTCTGAACACTGCGATATTTCACTTTGATAGCACTTTTATCTGTTTATATGATCCTTACCTCTGCTGGATAACGGCGGACTGCTCCCTGTAAATGGTTGCAGTGTTGCATTCCCAAAAGATGTGACCTGTCACATCCACATTCATCCCCTCCCCTCCTTCCATAGTTGTCAGACGTCAGATGTACCAGTCCCTTTGTCCGCAGTCTTGGAGGAGCTCAGGAGGTGAGCACGATGGCATTGACAAAACGTAGTCCATAACTCAAAGAGTAACATCCTCTACTACTATGCTACATTATAGTTCAGAATTATGGTCCAATGACCTTTCGTTGAGCAAACGGTTTTATGAATTCTAGAAACAGCCCTTCAATTTGGCTGTACATGAACAAGTTGTTTAGATAGAATCAGAATATATAGAGTAGTTAATGAAAAATGCAGGTAGTGTAAACATGTAAACGTATTCCATTTAGTCATTTGCAATAGAAGTATTACATGATTATATGAATCCATACTATTCAAGTCAGTAGTTCATAATTTTGGTAATTTCTCCTCCTTGTCTTCTCCCAGACCTCGACAAAGCCAACATTCACCTCTATGTACACAGTTCACCCACATATAAACTAGACTAGGGTCAAATTATCATGGTGGTCATCAAGACAGATGTTCTCAAACTTAATTTTGTCTTTCCCATCGGTGTCAAATGGACAAAGTGACAAATGCAAGGACTGCGCGGCTGGACAGTGCGCAACACACTGCTATGTTCTCCTACTAAGGTGAGGATGTGATAAAGATAAGGGTGGTAATAATCACAGTGAAATATCGCTTCTAAAGGACCGAGCCACTTCACTGAACTTGTTTCTTGCTCCTTCTGGCGACAGGTTGAAGGACGGCTACAAGTACGAGAAATCCAAAGTCAAGAAGGTGAAAAGGACAATTCCTGCGTGGGCTAGCGTCAGTGCCAGCAAAAAACTTCCCGTTTCCAACTATGCAGGCACTCAGAACAAAGTGGATAACATCCTTATTGAAGCTATTACGGTGTGTAGAAACTCTGTGAATCCATCTCCCATCACAGTCACTGGTGTGTGTTTATTTGCGTTTGTGATTTCTTATCCTTTTTACCTTGCAGTCTTCTAATGACAAGACTGGAGTTTCATTCCAGTCCGTCATGAAATATATCCTGAAAAAATACCCAGGGATGGAGCTTGACAAGAAGAAATTCCTCATCAAGAAAGCTATGAAGAAACATTTGGAGAAGGGCACAATCAAACAGGTAATGGATTTTTCTCTTAACATTTGTCTTATGGAGGAATATAGATAAAACAGGGTCTCAGATATCAAAAAAGCAGCAGATTTCCTCAACCAACATGTCTCTGTCTCTTTCTCTGGCACAGCTAAAGGGTAAAGGCCTAATAGGAACCTTTACCATCGGGAAGCACTCCAACCTGTCTAAGGTAAGTTACAGCAGAGGGAAGAAGTGAGGTCATGTACAATACTCAGTTTCAACAGATTAGATTAGATTAGATTAGATTAGATTAGATTGGATTAGAAAGACTTTATTGTCCACCGTAGTGGAAATTTGTCTTCGGCCTCTCCAAGACAACAAAGCATAAAACAATCGAAGCACTACAGCATACACATAAAAGACATAGAACAGGAAACAAACTGAATGTTGTGCAAAATAGTCACAGACAACAACAGCCCTCTAAGGGGTTGCCAGGTGCAGTCAAATGATCATAACATATTCAGAGCTTGTATAGCCTGAGGAATAAAGGATTTCTTAAAAATGTCCCGGCTCATTCTGGGAACTCTGAATCTTCGGCCGGATGGGAGCAGTTCGAACTCTGAGTTTAAGGGATGTGTAACATCCTCAGATATCTGTCTCGCCATCCTGACAGCTGCGGTGTTGAACAGCTCACCGAGTTGTCGTTGTTGCTTACCAACCAGCTTTCCAGCAATTTTTACTATGGAGGAAAGCTTCTTTTTTTGCTGCACCTTCAGGTTGCCATACCAGGCAGCTATATTAAACTGCAAAATACTTTCAACAAGGCCTCTGTATGTCATTTCCAATATATGTAGACTTACATCAAAGCTCTTTAATTACCTGATTAAAAACAGTGGCTGGTTTGCTCTCTTTAAAACACTTTCTGAGTTCACATTGAAGCTCAAGGCGTGATCAATGATTGATCCACAACCTCCACAGTCTGGTATTTAAAACCAGCTCATCTGAGTAAACACCATTCATAAAAACTCTTTGAGGGCGGTCAGTTAAAAAACATCTAATCCAGTGAATCAGCCCGCCATTCACATTCATCATAAAAAGTCGATCTAAAAGAATATCAATTTGCATAGTATTAAAAGCAGAACATAAATCAACAAAAAGAACCCGAGCCAGTGTTTTTGGCTGTTGCAAATGTTTTGCTATATAGTTTATCAGGGTAACGGTTGCATCCTCTGTGCCCCTGTGTGGTCTATAGGCAAACTGACAGGGGTCAAGTTGGTCACTGACATGGAGCCTGAGATGGCTACTGACCACTCACTCCATACATTTGGCCAAGAGTGGAGTGAGAGCCACTGGTCTAAAGTCCTTAAGAGCCCCAGCCCTGGGGATTTGGGGTACAGGTATTATTGTGGATTTTTTCCACTGGTTAGGAAAGGTGCAGCTGTTCAGCAAGGTCTGAAACAGCTGAGTGATCACCCAACCTAAGTTGCTGTGCGCATGATTTAAGCGCCCTTCCTCTGAGGCCATCAGGCCCAGGAGCTTTTCGGGGGATTCTTGAATCTCAGGAAATCAGGAATCAGATTTCATTCCTGCTCCCTGAGGACAAACAGCCTCTTGAGGTCAAACTTGAAAGAGACAACGGAGGATGTGTTTAGTAGCAGAATTGCTTCGTGAGCAGTTGAAAGTACAGTATTTCATTGGTGCAATCAACACATGTAGCATCAACAGTTGCCCTCCCATTTTTCCCTATGACACTGGGATGTGTTTGGTTGTAATGTGTTGTCATGTGTTTTAGAAATCTGCTCAGAAGCTGTCAGAGTCTCTGGGAGACGCTCTTCCCCTCATCATCACTCGGCTCTGTGAGCCCAAAGAGGCCTCCTACAACCTGATCAAGAAATACCTGGAGCAGCACTTCCCCAGCCTCAACATCGAGAACAGGTACAGCCCATTACAGTTACTCTCTGAGCATGATGTGAAATTAAAACAATAACTGACCCAAGGATATGAAATGTGGTGTTGTAACCTGTAAAAGTGAAGGTTCAAATGTGAATTTGGAAAGGGCCAACGAATTTAAAAGGCACAACTGCTAAAATGTGTTCAAGTTGGTTCAAAGATGAAAGTTGAGTAGCTTTACTAGTGGCCTGGCTCTGTATTCACAAAGCATTTTATGTTAGCACTAGTAATACTAGTGTACTCCCATGTCTATAAAAGTTTCCTCCTAAATCAAAGACGCTGATACCAACTTTTACTCAAAGTGAGAACTCCTAATCTAAGAGTGACACAATTACCATCATAGTAAAATGTCCTATCAGTGTCTTCCATCTTTATTGTACTATTATTTTTTAATAGACTCAGTTGTTCAATCAGTTCAAATAAAATCTAAGATTGTTTAACTTAAACAAGTCTTTTTTTTTGTGGGCCATCAGCCAGTTAATTGGCTTTTCCTGCTCCAAACTATCGTTATTCTATCAAATCCACTATCAGTTGACGTATATATAGTTTGGATCAGCAACACTGCCATTATTTTTTACTAGCTTTTCCTAGATCAGCACTTTAGGAGCTACTTTTAGCCTTGAGATGATTTGTGAATACGTGTCTTGGATTTCAGAGGCTCAGTAACTTAGAGAGAGATGGGTGTACTGTGTAAGGTTGTTCAGCTGAGATCGTTGAATACCGTATATAAATGAGTTATTGACTGGTTCATCCTCAGACCAGAGGTCCTTAAAACAGCTTTAGTGAAGGCAGTAGAGAAAGGACAACTGGAGCAGATCACTGGGACAGGAGCCAGAGGGACTTTCCAGGTAAAGGTCTTCATAACACCATTAACACACTGATTAATTCTTTGTTGGCATATACTGGTAGCACATAAAGTGTTAAGTACTGGCTGATTGTATGGTCACCTACCAATAAGGACTCCCACTGAACCACTTCAGGACCTTCTTTGTTTCCAGACTGGATAGGGGAAGACATTGACAATGACAATGAAATCTACCAATCCTCTGTTACATACTGCAAAATGTTGCAATACAATACAGAATGGAAACCAGGGGGAAATAAGTGCTTTTCAAGTGCCAGTTAACACGATGACAGGCCTCATATAAAAACATGAGCATGGAAAAAAAAAACATACCGCAGCAAAAAGCTTCAAATGGCAGATGACAGACTGTCTCTTTCAGTAGTTCAAGCTTTGATTCAACATTGAGTAGTTATTAGACTTCTTTTTCATACCATTTGTGAACAATATCCACCCCATTACCTGAAATTCCATTGGGATGCCTTCAGATATCTTGACTGACCAAACCAGAACTTATTGCTTGTGTTAATGTCAAAATGCTCATCAATAATAAGTCAAGCAGTCAGTTTTGCAGCTGTAGTGTAAATCCAAAATAAACCAAATCATGGATCCTAAATATGTCTGTATCCGTCTTTCCCAGCTGAAGCGTACCGGGAACCAGGTCCTGCTGAAAGGCAGCACCTTGGAGGACGCCATCACAGCTGCCATCACAGCCATGAATGAACCTAAAACCTGCAGTACCACCACTCTACGCAAATATCTATTAGACGCCAACAAGGACAGAAAAGAGTACCAGTTAGGTGAGACTCCCTCTCCCTCTCCCACCCACTGATGTTGTTTTCTTCGGGTCATACAAATTGAGATGGACTCACAAGGACGAGTGAAGCATTTTCACTTTCATAATTTCCAGCACATCAAATTTAAATGATCACTCAAAGTGTTAGTGTACAGTACTATCAAGCTTTGGTGTGTGCGTCTATCTCATTGAAATGTCTGATGTCCTGTCTGAGAAAAACTGGTCCGTCAAACAGTTGGTTCTTCTTTAAACTAAACATGACACATTTTTACCAGCGACACAGCAGGAAGCAGGCACTCTTTCAATACGTGCCAACAAGCACACATATCCACTAACAGGCCTGGCAGGGGTCAAGTGTGGCCACTGATGCAGAAACTGCACAGTTCCTCTTGTTTTTGTGTAAAAAAAAAAAAAAAAAGGGGGGGGGATTGCAGAGAGATGGGTTTATATTTTGAACCACAGCTCCAAATCTCTGCAGAGAGTTTTTACATCCACATTTCAAGCCCACATGGTTTAGCAGTTTGTTCAAAAGGCAGATCACGTCGTTTTGTCACTGCATGATAAGATTTGGGTAACAAGATGTATGCATCCAAAGTGAAATTAGTAAAAGAGGAACTGTTTCCTTCAGTGGCCAGTCTGAGGCGGACCCTGACAAAGTGTAAAGTCCTGGGATGGATGGAGCAGATCACTGGACACGGCTTCACGGGGACCTACCAGCTCTCGTTCCCTTTCTACCCCAGGTATGTGTCATCTTCATTCATTTATTAACCATTTAATGTGAAGAATACGTACCTACTTTTTCTTTTTCTTTATGTCATGTATTTAATTCATATACAATTAATAAATAAGGGAACAAGGAAAAAAAAGAAAGAAGAAACAACACAAATTCAATTCAGTAAATAAAACTAACCCTATTACAGAAAAGATAAGCAGTAAGCTAGAGGAACTACACACATCAAGGGACCAGGAAGTCAGGAAAACCTTCACACAAGACTTCCACATATTTGCTAACTGAATATTTGTGCGTGATACAGCTTCATATTTCTTTTTTTCTCCATCTCTTCAGTCCTACCATCCTGTACCCAGACAAGTTCAAAGAGCCTCCGAAGAAAAGCGCAGCACCTCCAGCCAAGCGGAGGCGGACTGCTTATTCCTCTGACGAGGAAGAGGAGGAGTCAGAAGAGGAAGAGGAAGAGGAGGAGTCTGAGGACGAAGCTCCTGTCCGTAAGAGGTTGGTAGAATATACAGAATATCTAAAACACAGTTCTGCAGGGAGTTTGCACATCATTTCACACTTGAAGCAACTGATGAAAATATAAAAGCACATTCACTTTCACATTCAACTGCTCCCTGCTCACACTGTGCTTGGGAAATCTATGGGATGGAGGAGGTTTTAAGGGCTGTGTTCATGGATTTGATTCCATCCGTTTGTTTTAAAAGGAGACACACTCAGAGAGTTTGAGGTCTTGACATCACACAGATCAAGTCCCATTTTAATCGGGTTAGGATGCAACTGGGATCTGATGATGTCCCGTTACATAAATATGTGGTGTTGGAGTTGGGTTGTAGGCGTTATCTTTTCATCAATGTAATATTTCAGTTGCCTTGCGCCCACACGCATCTGTGTGTGTGTGTCTGTGTGTAATTACAGTCTTTCTAGTTAAGTAACTGCTGCCTGTTCACATTACTCTTAGGAAAACTCAGAAGAGGCCTCCACCCAAGGCTCGCCGTCCCCCACCGGCCAAGAAATCTCGGAGCGCTAGTCAGACAAAAGCTAAAGGTAGGGGACGACCACCCCTCGCAAAGAAGTCTCCAGCCAAGAAAGCGGTGTCCCCAGCCAAGAAACTGGGAAAGAAACAGCCAGCTTCAAAGAAGGAATCAGCGCCGCCATCTAAAGCCTCACCTAAAGCCTCACCTGTCAAGAGAGGGGCTCCAGCAAGAAAGCCCAAAACGCCAGCCGTCAAAAAGCTGAACAAAAGAGCGGCCAGGCGACCTGCGCTCAGAGAGGCATCCTCAGAGGAGGAGGAGGAGGAGGAGGAAGAAGAAATTGTCGTCCCAAAGGAGACAACACGGGGCGGGTCCAAGCGATCCAGACGCACAGAGTCGACCCCCGCAGCGCCGGCCGTCAAAAAGTCGCCGGCCAAAAGCACATCGCGTCAGCACGTCTCTGATGACTCGTCCACCGAGGAGCCCGTGGTTAAAAAGTCAGCGACCAAGAGTGTGTCCTCTAAGGGGGCTGCAGCCAAAAGAGGAGCCAAGAGCAGCAAGCAGTCCACTCGCAAGTCAAAGAGGGGGAAATAGTGAATGTGGGAGTGCCTTCCAACCACTGGGCCGCCTGATGCAGCAGTCTGATGCAGCAGCCTGATGCAGCAGTCTGCCGCTTGGTGTCAGCGCTCTCTCTCTCTCTCTCTCTCTCTCTCTCTCTCTCTCTCTCTCTTTTATTCATTGTTTTCTCCCCTTTTTTAACGGGACAGTAGTTTTTTATTTCTATTGTAGAATAAGAATGTTATCCTATCCTAACATTAAGTTTACTGTACATTGAGAGTTTCTGTATTTCCTTTTAATCACCATGTGTAGAACAGCTCAGTTAGTGTTGCCGTTACGACAGATGTGTGACCAGCTGCCAGCTCGGGAAACCATAGCAAGATCCAGCATACTGTACCTAGAGCCATTTAGTGACTTCTGTTTTTGCATTTCTTCCTCATCCCATCTGTAGATGTCAGCAGCACACATAGCTAATATCAACTGATGTAAGATATCAGTGTTTGGAACGTTGAAATGTCCATTATAAGTTAAAGAATGTGGGTTAAAATGTTAATTAATATGAATATTTTATAAAACAGATTTAAAGTCTGTTGTCTTGTGTCCTGGACACATTTTTGGGGCCATGCAGCACTGCAACATTGAATTGAATTGTTATCCACATTTGTCCTACAATAAAATGATATTATTAATTATTTGTTTAGTCCTGCTGGTGCCAGGTCGAAGAGTGAACCGAGGATAAAACGCTTTGTTAGTATTAATTTTAAAAACAAATCACATTGGGTGAAAAAGTCACGTTTTGATATGTGTTTAAACAGGCATACGCATAAATTCATTTTACTGCTTCACAACTGTAATTGAGTACAAAACTGTAAGAAATGTGTGTTGTGAATAAGGAGGATAATAGCTCATACATACCCTGCATGCATGTATCCCTTGTGTTGTTAAGATTTTTTTCCAAGTCATTAATAAAATGGCTATATTTGTAAACTTGCTGTTTATTTAATTATTAAATATCAAATGGTGAGTAAAAAATGTACACATACTGAAAAGGACATGGATACTTGGGTAGGATTTTGAATGCAGTATTTTTACACGATTATAGTAGTACTTTTATAATTATAGAACTTTTATCATAATAAAAAAAAACAAGGTATGTGAGTAGGTTTTTTTTGTCATCATTATGTTTTAGATCATCAGACATATAAGTGCAAAAACATAGAATTCAACAAAAGAAAAGTAATAACTAAGTAACCCCTAACCCTAGAAAAAGTTAACATCAGATAAATCAAATGAAAGGGGACAGGGGTTTAGGTGACGGACAGGTGTATTGGTCACGGTCATGGCGGGGTGTGACGTCAGCGGGCTGAGTTGCGCCACGAGCAGGAATGTCTGGGAAGAGGGAGCAGCGGGGGGAGGGGGAGGGGGAGGGCGCTGATTCAACACGTTATCCTTGACTTCACTTCATATGTGTTCCTCCTCCTCCTCCTCCTCCTCTCCCTCTTCCTCCCCTCGTTCCTTTCACTGGAGCCCCGCCTCGCGCCACCGACAGTCACACCTGGACGGAGCGCGAGCGGAGACAGGTGAAGGTGAGTGGGACTCGGACCGTGGACCGTGGATGATGGTTTGGAGAGTCTGGACTCGGAGCAGTGAGTCTGTGGGATTTCCGAGTTTTGTTGACGACCTTTGAACTGAGTTTAGATTCAGACGCGGTGTGTGTTTGTTGTGTTGGTGGTACGGAAGTGGTTCCGACGTGTTGTCTAATCCGACCTCACTTGAACACTTTGTGGTTTTGTGTTTTGGAGCATGTCAGGACTGATTGACAAAACACGTTGCAGCACTTCCCCGTGTCTCAACAGTGGCTTTGACGCATTCACGGTCCTGCTCTCAGGACTGGGAATCAACAACTTCTAAAACGGACACAAAATCCAAAAATCACGTTTTTTTTCTATTTCTTTTTCGTTTTTAATCTTCCTGTATATGCTATCCCCAAGTGAAGTAGCCTACCTTGACTTTCTGGTTTTAATCCCTCCTTCACTGTTGTGATTTAAGGTTGAGCCCCCCCCCCCCCCCCCCCCCCCCCCCTTTTTTTGTTTTTCTTTCTTTTTTTTTTAAGTTTTACATGTTTTGATTCTGGCTTTGTCATCCTTGGCTCAGACTGTCTTACTGTGTCTTTTCAGAGACACACAGCAGCAGCATGGGTGAGGCACCAGTGAGAGATGGTGTTGCAGTGACACGCTCAGCAGAGGTACTCTACTGTGAATGTCTTCACAGTGTGTGTGTTTTTTGCTGTGTGTGTGTTGCTTACAAATGTATGTCTCTGCTGTAAAGTATGTGGGCTCATTTCCTGTGGACGACTGCTGCTTGGACGACCAGATAGAGCAACTGCACACTCAGCTGAAGCTCCTTAAAGTGAGTGGAGATCAGCGTGGAGGATTCCTGCCTGAGATTATCATACAGCAACTCAAATCTGTTTGATGGAGAGTTCACTGACTTCTGCGTCTGTTGTCCTCAATCAGGCATGCAAGAGAAAACGGCCTGTGTCTCTGAAGTTCTCCATCAAAGGTGTGAAAATATACAATGAGGATGAAACGGTATGGATGTTGTTTTGTCTGTCATGAAAGCATTATTCACATTCGCTGATGGAAGGTTCAACGATGGAGCTTCACATCTGGTCTCTCTTGTCCCCCCCTCCTTCAGACCCTGCTGATGGCTCACGCTCTGCGCAGAGTCTCTCTGTCCACTGCCCGGCCCGTTGACGCCCAGTTTGCCTTCGTCTCCCACAACCCAGGCAGCACAGACAGTACAGCTCAGCTCTACTGCCATGTCTTTCAAGCGAGGCATGCCAGAGCGGTGAGGAATGTCAAGAAACACTGTTTTATATTTATCACATTGCAGACCTGCATTTCAAACTTTAAAATTCTGTGAATATTGTCCTATTATGAGATAAATTTTAAATGCAACAAAGGGTGAATATGTCATAAAGTGACGTGTTGTTAGGAGTATGAGAATTTAATCAAAGTTGGACCCAGCTGAATCTGTTTGAAAACCTGTACAAAATGCCTGTGAATATTGGGGCAATGTACCACAATAACACAAGTAAGATGTTTACAACCAAAGAGAAGTCATTAAGTAGGCTAGTGTATGATCAGAACTGGTTGTGATTTCCTATTTTTATTTTACCTTTTTATTAAAGTCTGCACACCCTCACAGGTGTTTTAAATCGCTGATCAGGCCTCTGTGTGGAGCTCTGCAATGGGCTCTATGCACAGCTCCACTACTTCCTGAATTTAAGGCAGGTCCTTCATTTCCTGTCTTACATTATTGGACAAATTGATGAATCCAGGTGTGTCTGAGTAGTCACAATGGTCAGACACACCTGGATTAATCAGTTTGTCCAATAATGTAAGACAGGAAATGAAGGACCTGTCTTAAATTCAGGAAGTAGTGGAGCTGTGCATAGAGCCCATAAGAGGGATAATGCAGTAGGACCGCACAATCGCAATGTAATCAAACAAGCAATATGCCCATGTGCAGTTTCTCTGATAAAGTTCAAATGTGTCACAACATTTTTGTGCGTTGTTGGCACCATAAGTGTTGTGTTACTGCACACCCAACATGACTCAACAAAAAGCACACCATCAACTTATTTTTAAAATGAAAATGAAAAGGTAAAAATGACCACCCCAGGTAAAATCTCAATTGCAAATTCTGTCCATATATTTCTTTTGCACATGGTTCAGCCCCATGATAGAGTAACATGCCGCCTGGCAACACAACTATTACAGTGTCATTTTGGTTGGAAAAAAAGAGACCATCCTCACTGTAATCACAAATAGAGCTCTTCTAATTGCAACTGGCCCAAATCTGAAATGAACCACTTTAATTTCATAATCTTAAAACTAACACTGTTTGTTGGAGCCTGTAATCCTGAAGGCAACAGTTGATTTCATGGTAAGTACATAAGGAGAGGTCACAAACTGAGGTTGGTGTTGGGTGGAAGTTTCAGA
The DNA here is from genome assembly GCF_905171665.1 of Trachurus trachurus. Taxonomy (NCBI): domain Eukaryota; kingdom Metazoa; phylum Chordata; class Actinopteri; order Carangiformes; family Carangidae; genus Trachurus; species Trachurus trachurus. The sequence continues at coordinate 36,212,322 of NC_139896.1, forward strand.
AGAAGAGTTAGTTAGTTAGTTCTGAAATAGAAATGTCCTTTGCTCAGTCACATTATTTCTACATGGGACATTTAAATCAGTTGTTTGTTAACAGTTGCATTAAAAGTGTTTTTGTATTTATGTAATGGTCACATTAAAGAATCAAGTTGACACACTTTCCTCTCTTCTCCAGGCCCAGTTCCTGAACCTGCTGCTGTGCCGCTGTTTCCAGCTGTCTTACTTGGAGAAACACCCAGAGGAGGCCCAGGAGGACAGTGTGGGCTCGCTGCCTCGTCGGACCCCTTCACTGCTCAACCACGGATTCCCTCTCAGTGTCAGTGCTCTAGTGTCCTTCAGGAGAGCTCCTTTTCAAGGGCTTTTACCAGGCACAAAGGTTTGGACCTTCACACTTCCTTCTGTTCCTGTGTATCGTTCTTGAACCACAATATTTCCCTTTTTAGTTAGTCATTTTTACCCTTAATCCTCGAACTTGCAATCCTATATGACAATTAGCATCAGTGAATGATTTAGATAAATTGTTTTACTCCTTATTTAAGGAAACGATAGTCATAGAAAGCCAAATATTTGCAGATTTCAGCCAATCAAGGGAGAAGATTTCACACATCATTAGACTTGTTTTTTTTTTAATTTGTGGTTTTCTCATACTCCAAATGATTAAAAATTTTAAATAACATTGGTTGTAAGTAATTCATTTATGGATTTACCATATGGTCCAAGGAGAATGGCAACCACTGACTGACACTGACATACATTTTTTGCCTCATGCACAGAAAAATAAGAAATCTTCTGAGGACCCACACAGCAGCCAAGATGAAGTCTTCCCCACCTCCTCTCCCTCACTGGTTCGCAAGAAAGCCATCCGCACCAAAGTGCTGCGTTCGGGGGCTTACCGCTCCTTCACGTTCACGCCGCTCAAACAGCGCAACGTCCAGGAGCGCCTGAACGCGTCACAAGGTGGGCCAAGTGTTCACAGAGCGCTGTCCAGAGTCAGAGAGTTGATTAGGTAAAGCAAACCCTTCAGTGTGGGGTGGTGGGCAGTCACTCACTGTCTGTAGTGGTGTCATGTCGACTGCATGATAAAGGTGAGGGACCATAATCCGGTCTCACATGAGTCATCAAACTTTTCTTAAACCTTTTCACATCTGAGCTTCTCACACCAATATTATGCGACTCTTTCGCGCACTGAAACACAAGCTTTTGTTTTACCACCACTCGCTGTGTTTAAACCAAACATTCCCTTCACTGAGTTTGTATTACACTGGATCGGATGTTTTCCCACACACACATGGGGGAGCACTTGTACTTTTGAATCTCTGGAGTTTAAACAAATCCAGATCAGTAGTGTTTTCTCTTCTTACATGTGAAACAGAAAAGGCAGCAGACAAGACTCCGGCGAGGAGATCCCGGGCACCAAGCCTGGCCGAAACAGAGGAAGCACTGGCTCAGGCAGTGTGGTGCTGGGCCGGTATCGCAATGTGAGTATTCCTCAAGCGTTATACACATTTTGCTGACAACAGTTACCTTCTCTAGGTCTTTTGTTTTCGTTATGAATTATGGTAACACATCTTTTGTATTTCAGTGACAGCAGCTATTCCCTGTTGGCAGATGACGTTCTTGGTTCCTACCTCCTCTGCCCCCATCCTAAAAAACCCAAATGTGGCTCTCTCATCGTTCGCTTCCCCTCTGGCCTGATGACCCACCTCATAAAAAACACTAAGAAAGGGAAATTCTCGCTGGAGGTAAGTGTTTTAACTAAGATGGTTAAATCTTGTGTCTAAAAAAAACACATAAGTGGATCTCATCTTAAAGCAGAAGTAAGCGATCTGGTGGTTTTGTCTAACTTCCTGTCAGCCGATGGAGTTAGCAGTCCCCGCCCTCGTCCCTACGTCACCACATTCACGCGCATCCCTTGGCTGCACACACAGAGAGGACCGCCCCTTTATGCCGTTCTCTCTCCTCATTGGATAAAGGTTGTAGGATACAAGGAAAGTTTTCTCCTCGGCTTACAGCAGAGCAGAGTGACTGACAGACCCGTGTTTCAGACCAAACACTCTATAGAAGTGATTGCTGTCGGAAGATATAACTATTTAAGACTTATATTAACACAAATATTCACCTTACTTCTGCTTTAAGTTGGCCTTGCAGCATCCTGTTATTCAGTTTGTGTCTGTGGTTGTTCTTAAATATTATTATTAATTCTTATTTACTCCAAACTCCACAAACTTGAATTGTTGTTGCCAATCAGAAATGTATTTGCAAACCAGAATGAAATGTAACATTATTTGTTACTGTGGTGTCTTTGTCTTATCTTTGTGATAGACATGCAAGACTGAGTTCAGCTCCATGGCAGAACTGATCGAATACTACACAGAGACCCAGGATAAGCTGCCACACCTGCTGAGCTGTGCCCGAGTAAACCACTGTTACGAGTGGGAGGAAAACACTAGTGACCAGCAGCACAAGAGCCCCAACAAAACCAAAAGCAGAGTCTCCTCCAGAAAGGAATGGGTTTAAACTGTGGACACTGAAACGCCAACCTCAAAGGATGCAAACTAAGTGACACATTTTTTTTATATTCTTTTGCACAAAATATTCTTTAAAATCACATGGGTGTTGTGTGGAGAGTTCAAAACCTGGAAAACATAATTGAATTGCACCCGTTTAAATCTGTGTTGGCACTTAATGTAAACAGTACACAAACCATTTGATGGGAGGGTACTTATTTTTCTAGGCTGTTATATACTGTACCTTGCCTTTATAGCTTTAAAATTTTAAGTATATTTTTAAATGATTTTTTTTTATATCTGCCCTTATGGTATCAGAGTTTATTAGTGTTTTTTATGGCATGAAATTAATAACTTAAAACTGGAATTGGTCACTGTGATTATTGCACCTCATGGCACTTGAAACCGTAACTGTCTTTCTTTCTTTCTTTCTTTCTTTCTTTCTTTCTTTCTTTCTTTCTTTCTTTCTTTTCTTATCATTGTAAAGATGTTACACAAATATTTGACCAAATTTTATTGTTTCATTGAACTTTCATCGTACTCTGTCTGTTTGAACATTAGACATTGGGGATGTACGAGCTGTAGAATTACACACATGATGAAAACTTAATGGTGACATCAGTTGTTTTCTATATCGTGTTTCCTCAGAGTATATTGCTGCACTTATATCACAGCCACATGGATGTAGGCTGTGTTCAAATTTTGTGTTTTATTTTTTTTTGTCATAGTCTGTCTCTAACCCATTGTTATGTTTGTTTTATTGGTGTGTATACAATTTTGTAAACCCTGATGTACTGATGATGTAGTATCATGTTCTAGTCATAGAAACTGATGTGTCATAATAGGTCAGCCCCAGGATATTGGTTATCATAAAATGACCTGTGATATTGTTCTTCCATGGGCCCAATTACATTTACACATTTGTATTGCATAAAATGTACCATCTTTTCCACAGAAGGCCAAGAAACAGTTTTCTTATGAACTCTTAGATTAAATTGCCAGTTTTAATTCACACTGTGCAGAACTTGTTTTGTATTATTCATGACATGCATGTCAAAAACCTCGACCTCAGCCTCATGATAAAGTTTTACGGCACTGCCGGGAAATTCTTTGGCTACTTTCTAAATGTCAGAGCACATGGGGACTGTTTGATGTGCAAATAAGGTCACAGGAGATTACAGCAATACACAACTCCATCCTCCATCATCCAGCTGAATCAACTAGGGCAACAATAATGATTAGTAGTAATTATTGTTGTTGTTGTTGTTGTTTCTTTTTAATCAATCAATTAATCAAAAAAGGTGATGTCCTTGACTAATGGATCATAACCTCAGGAGGCTATTTTTACTGTCATATGAAATTCTTTCACTACAATTATTTACGGTATTTGTACAATATGATACATTTCCTTTGTGTGGACCACAGACTGCATTGTGCAGTTGTTTTGTATCAGGGGGAAAATAATGAAGTTTAAAAGCAATAGCCCTTCAAATATGTTCTAAACAGACAAGGCAGATACATTTGTACTACAGCAACATTTGTACTACAGCAACTTTCTATGTTTTCTAACTTTGACCTCACTCCCTCCTCACCAAAATGTCCGCCGATCTCGGGACATTTCGTCCCTTAACGGTTGTGTACGGTTGCTAGGCAACTTCCAACGAGCAGAGGAACGGAATGACAGGGGACAGAGGACCCACCGAGGACGAGGACACTCAGCGTTACTGTGTCTGGACATACACTCGCCTCCACTCAGGTCTATCTCTTCTTTTCTTCACCTCTTCCCTCTGTATGGTGCCTGTGGAAAGCAGCTGGTCTCTGGGGACTCTGGGATGTCAAGTGTTTGTTAGCTGCAGCTGAGCTCTGTGGACATGTCTGTGTAGAGCTTCCTGTCCTGCCGGGGGGGAAGAGGTGAGTGATGGGGTCAGAGTCTGTGAAGGTGGTGGTCCGGTGCCGGCCCCTGAATGACAGGGAGAAGGCTCTGGACTCGAACATGGTGCTGTCCATGGACCTGCAGCGCTGCCAGTGCTTCATAGTGAAGCCCGGGGTGGTGGTGGCTGAACCACCCAAACAGTTCACCTTTGATGGGACCTACTTCATTGATCAGACCACTGAGCAGATGTACAATGAGATTGCCTATGCTTTGGTTGAGGTAGGCTACGTTTTTTTTTTTTTTTTTTTTTTAAATGTTTTATTTTTTATTTATTTATTTTTGCTTTCAACGCTGTGCAAAACAGGTCTGCAGATGTTCTGCATTACAAAAGGAGCTCTGGTCACTGGACACCCTCAGCACATCAGTTGCCTATATCTTATTGCCACTGATTGCAGACCTCATTATTTACTTAACAGTCTGTTGTCAGTCACCTAGGCTGTAAAGGTCAGCAGGGTGTTCCTCCTTTTGCCTCATGCATAGCATCACCATAATGCCCCATCATTGTTTTGTGTTTTTTCCCCACAGGGGGTCACTGAGGGATATAATGGCACAATTTTTGCCTATGGACAAACTGGAAGTGGTAAGTCTTTCACAATGCAGGGGGTGTCTGAGCCTGCAGCCCAGAGGGGGGTCATCCCACGGGCGTTTGAACACGTCTTTGAGAGTATTCAGGTAATCAAGGCAACATTATATGAAAAAGTGTGGATGATTTTTTTATGTTGGTGTAATCTGCACACTTCCTTTTGTCTGGGTGAATCATTCTGTGTGTGTATGTTTATGTGCAAGCTAGTGTGCAGAAAATACCAAATTCCTGGTCAGGGCCTCCTACCTAGAGATTTACAATGAAGAAATCAGAGACCTTTTGGGAAACGACACCAAACAGAGATTGGAGGTGAGTGTCTTTAAGCACTGGTTGGTTCAATAAACAAATCCAGAGACACTGTGTAACATAAGAAACCAGAAGGATCACTGTTCTTTGGCAAGTACAATGGTTATGAAACCTGTTCCTCAATCTATCCTGACAGTGAACACAGCGCTAATGCCTAGAGCACAAAAAAGAAGTTGTCGTGGTGATTCCAAAGAATAGTTACGTACACAGCTCCATTTAGGTGAAGGTGTGTGAACGTGCTGACAGATTCTGATTGAGTGTGTTTCTGTGTGGTTGGTGAATGTGAAGTTGAAGGAGCACCCGGAGCGTGGTGTGTACGTGCGCGACCTGTCCATGCACACGGTGCACGGTGTGGCCCAGTGTGAGAGGATCGTAGAGCAAGGATGGAGGAACCGGGCAGTGGGCTACACACTGATGAACAAAGACTCCTCACGCTCCCACTCCATCTTCACCATCCACTTGGAGATCTGCAACACAGGTACTCACTCACACTTTTTTTTATTAACCAACTTCATTTCACACATTATACAACTTTAACACAGCAACATCTCTTACATGTGAGATGAAGAAGTTTTTATTTGCATCAACCTGAGCTTGTGGAGGCATGTGGTGTAAGTAGCCTACATCAGATAACATCTTCTAATAAACCTAAAGAACAATTCCACTTTTGGAAATTATCATGTTTAAATGTTAAGGGATAATTCAACATTTTGGCAAATTCGCCTATTGCCATAATCCCTACAGTCATAGGAGTAGGTTCATTACCTTTAATTATTGGTGCATGTTGTTTTGAGATCAGCGGGGGAGAGACGTGAGCTGCTCAGCAAACACAATGGAGGTGAATGGTACTGGTCCGCTGTCCCTCATCAAACTCATCAAATACACAATCCAACAACTCCACAACACTCTCATGGACAAGTTGTGACCTGAGCATTCACCACGCTATGAGATAATCATGTATTATTATGTAACATTACGACACATGAAGCAAATACTCAGAACTACTTGCACTTTTGAAATCCCTCCGCCCAACAGGCGTGTCTGGAATGTAGTTCTGGCTGCATTTGCCTCAAAAATAAATCTGTCTTGTAATATTGCATTACTATCTCATAGTGTGGTGAATTCTCAGCTCACAACTTGTCCATGAGAGTGTTTTGGAGTTGTTGGATTGTGTATTTGATGAGTTTGATGAGGGACAGCGGACCTGTACCGTTCACCTCCATTGTGTTGGCTGAGCAGCTGGCGTCTCAAAACAACATGCACCAATTATTAAAGGTAATGAACCTACTGCTATGACTATAGGGATTATGGCAATAGTCAAATTTGCCAAAATGTTGAACTATCCTTTTAAATCTTGGCATGGAAAGAATAGTTGTGTTTAATTTATATTCATTTGTCACCCATATTGTCAGACGCAGCCGGACAGGACCATCTCCGAGCAGGTAAACTCAACCTGGTTGACCTGGCAGGAAGTGAGCGTCAGTCTAAAACTGGTGCTACCGGCGAACGACTGCGCGAGGCCACCAAGATCAACCTTTCCCTCTCAGCCTTGGGCAACGTCATCTCTGCTCTGGTGGACGGACGCTCCAAATACATCCCATACCGCGACTCCAAGCTGACCAGGCTGCTGCAGGACTCTCTTGGAGGGAACACGCGCACCTTGATGATCGCGTGTCTCTCCCCTGCAGACAACAACTACGAGGAAAGCCTGAGTACTCTGCGTTACGCCAACAGAGCCAAGAGCATCCAGAACAGACCCAGAGTCAATGAGGACCCCAAGGACGCTCTGCTCAAAGAGTATCAAGAGGAAATCAAGAAGTTGCGGGCCCTCATCTCAGGCCAGCTGGGAAGTGCTAACCTGGCGAGTAAGTATTTGAATGCAACATCTTTTTATTTCAATATTGCAGAAGAATTTAAAGTGTATTGGCTTCTCTTTGTAAAATCTCCTCCTTTTTGTTCTGTCGTCGTGCAGCTCTGCTGGCTGGTCAGTTGTCTGAAGCGTCCCCTGATCTTCCTTCAAGGCCACAGTCGAGCACCACAGAAGCAGAGAAGGAAAAGATTAAAGAGGCAACTACAGAGTGTTCTGTTCCCACACCGATATATCACTTCACATCTCTGCATGTATAAGGTGATTAATGGTGCATATTCTGCTCTCTCTGCAGGAGTACGAGGAGAGGCTGGCCAAGTTACAGGCTGAGTACAATGCAGAGCAGGAATCCAAGGCAAAGCTGCAGGAGGACATCGCTGCCCTGCGCTGCTCTTATGAATCCAAGCTGTGGAACCTGGAGAAGGCCCAGTCCAGCAGGGGGAGCTCCGTCACCAAGAATGACAACAGAAAGTCGTCCACACACAACAAAGAGACATGTAAGTAGTTTCTATATTGGTTTGTATAAACTGGCTTTGTATATCAAGAGTTCTTGTTGCTGTGTCCACTCCCTGTTAGCTGACACTGCTCTGCATTGTTTGGTTTCCTAACTTCACACAGTGAGCTCCAGCTGTATGACACAGGTCACTGAAGACGTGGTCTGCTTTCAAACTGAAGCTGTGTGTCAAAGTGAGACTGGGGAAACTTCTCAGACCAAGGTACTGTCCAACACCACCACCACCATTAACACTCATTTCTTTTTCAAGGGCTTTCAAAATGAGATGACTAATGTTTCAGAGAAGAACTACAGTAAAAGAACCTGACAGGAAAATGAACAGGCCTTCCTGAGGGCAGCAGAGAGTTCACCTTTTTATTCTGGCTTTTAACTCAATTTTGATTTCATTTATTTTATTTTATTATGATTATTATGATTATGATTATTATTATTATTAATTTAAATATTATTATTAATAATATTAGTTAGTTAGTTAGTACTCTTACTTACTGTTGTATTATTACTTATTTATTGTCTCATTAGTTTACTGATCTTATCATTGTCATTCTATGTTTTAGCATATTTTTATTTGATTTAGTTATGTATGTATTTATTTCTCTTACTTCTTTTAATTGTTTTATTCCATTTTCATCCGACCCTATCTTAAATATATGGTTTCACCTTAATTTGTCCCAGCTCTATTCATTCTCTTTTACACCTTATTTTGAGAGACTCCAGTTTTTCCCCATAAATGAGCACCGTTAAGACTTCAGTTAGGTCCTTGCTTTTAAATATTCCATGTTTACTTTCACGCTGTATGTGGGTGTTGGGGGTGGGAGGTATGGTGTTTTTATTATGTAAAGCACTTTATGTTGCATTTTAACTGTGTGCAAAGTTTGATTGATCTATTGATTGACTGATGTGATGATTGAGAAACTCTCTGATGATATTTCCTCATTTTATTGAGCTAGCCTGCTGGACCTTGTGGAGAAGTTGGTGTCCACACTGGTCCAGGTGGAGACAAGCTCCTAGACTCAGCTGATGTCCCCACAGCAGGGCCTCTGGCCCAGAAACATGTCCTGGAGAGGTTTGTGGGCTTCTGTGGTAAAATTGCACACACACATTTTACGTTTAAGCACAGTTAGCCAGTTAGACAGTTACACAGTCTGATGTCATTATTCCATGTCCATGCATCATCCCTGTTGATCCCTCTCCTCCCCAGGCTGCAGCAGCTGGAACAGGAGGTGGTGGGGGGGGAGCAGGCCAGGAACAAGGAGCTGCAGCAGAGACACCAGCAGAGAAAGACCCTCGCCGACCAGAGGAAAGTCCAGCTCCTCCGTGCCCTGTCAGAGAACAGCGAGGAGAGTGAAAACGTCTTGTTAAACGTCTACAACTCCATCCAGGAAGAAGTTCATGCCAAAAACCAAATTCTGGTCAAGGTGCAGGGCAAGGTGGGCCAACAGCGACAGTAAACACATGTGACAGGTTCATATGGGACATGATTCTGTACTCTATTGACATGTCTGTTACAGTTGAAAGCAGCCAAACTGGAGATCCGTGACCTGCAGGCAGAGTTTGAGGTGGAGAGAAACGACTACCTGGCAACCATCCGCCGGCTGGAGAGGGAGGGCCAGCTGCTGAACGGCCTGCTGGAGCGGATGGTTCCCCTGGTGCGGCGAGACTGCAACTACAGCAACCTGGACCGGCTGAAGAGAGAGGCTGTCTGGGATGAGGACAGCACCACGTGGAGGCTGCCGGACGTGATGGTGCAGAAAACAACACTGCCCTCAGGTACAACATGTGAAGAAAAAAGACAATGAGTAAAAGATAATCAGATTTAAAGGGACATTGTGTAGGAATTACTCCCATCTAGCGTTGTGGTTGTAGATCTCAAGCAACTCAGTCGTATTTTTCATGCTGCATTCACGTGAAATTGGGCAGACGGCAGACAGACGACAGCCGCTGCACGTAACGGCATAAACAAGCCTCTATGTAAACAAGTGGTCCGTCAGCACGAGGCAAAACAATACACGTGACAATATGTTGTCATGGAGATGTGGTATTGTTAACCTGACCCACGTGTTACTGGCTTTCTCTGGACTTCTGTGACTAAAATGACATCTGGTTTGTTAGCGACGGCCGTCTGCCCGACTGCAGGTGAATGCAGCATCAGTGTAACGCTCCATTCCTCCTCACTGCGTTACCACGGTGACTTTTCACAGACGCCACCTCCACCTGAGCCGACAGCTCCGGTGTCTCCGCTGAGTTTCCGTGGTTTCCTACCGTCACGCTGCCACTGAACGTAAAAACATGGAGACACCACATGGCAGCCAGCACCGAGCTTACCCGCTCCATGGAGATATGAATGATATGAACGGCTCATTCAGAGCTGAAAGGAACACTTCACTTTGTTGATGGGGGGATTACTGATTCATGAAAAACAGACTTTTGAACCAAATAATTTCGTGAATAGATAACAGGAGAAGTTACACAATGTCCCTTTAAGTGATGCCACAGACTCTCTTACTTTAATATGATCTTTCTTTCTTTTTGTGTCATTAGCAGTGCATCCAAAACCTTCAACTCGCAGAGGCTCAGCTGCTGATAGTGGAGAATCATTCATGGTGTGTTTCTGTTTCAGTCACTCTGTCATCTGTCACACACACACACACACACACACACACACACACACACACACATAGGACCAAACTGACGCAGCCTTACACCTGTGTGTGTATTTGGCAGGTGGAAGAGGACCGGTATAAGGAAATGCTGGACCGTAGTGACAGTGAGAACATCGCCAGCAGCTACTTCAAGTCAAAGAGAGCCAGCCAACTAATGGGGGGCGAAGCCACCAAGGGACACGGTAGGACCAGGACATGCAGGACTTGAACTCCACTGATTTGGCTATCCAGGATGATGGAGAAACCACAATTATTAACATATTAGCCCTTCAGTTCAATCGTTTATTATCTATCTATTGCAAAATAATATCACCTCATTCTCTTTGTGTGAAATCTCTAGCTTGATGTTTTCATTTCAAAGTAGTCATTTTCCATCTCTCTGCCTTCAGCCATCCACTCTCCTCCCCTGGTTAACGGCGCGGCCCACCTGACACTGAGCAGCCCCACCGTGAACCCCCCACCCACCCACTCAGACTCCATCCTGCCACGACCCTTCCGCCTGGAGTCGCTGGGTGTCCCTGTGTCCAATGGGAAGGTGAAGCGCAAAAAAAGCAAAAGTCACATCCAGAATGAGGGGATTTGAAAAGACTGTGAACTCCCATGTTCTACTACAGTACGCACTCTAACACATCTCACTGTCCGCTATTTTCATGTAATGTGAGTGATCACGTTCAGTGTATGGTAAATGATCAAATAATGATTTTTTGATAACTACTGCTAACAAGAAATATCTACAGTGGACACTTTTGAGGAGACAAGTGGTGACTTGTGTTTTTAAATCACACTTTGAATGTCTTTTTGTGAAAGATGCTACCTATGTTATGATGCTACTCTTAGACTTTGGCGCTGTACTTTTTGATTGGTGCATTGTGACGCTCAAAGTCCAGCTACTGTAATGTTTTTTTCTCTAATTTTTTCTGCTGTTCTGAATGTAAACTACACTTTCACCTTTTATCTTCTCTCATGAAGCATTTTTAAAAACCTCCACTTGCTGCTGAATAGATACAGTAAATAAATGTTTACACTTTGTGAGTGAATTTGTTCAATTTACAAAATGCCATCAAAAGTTGAGGTTAGACTGTGATGAACAGAAATAAGATCTGAGCCAATGACACATCTGACCAGTTTGTAGAATTGCAGCAAATGGGTCAGGGGGACTGTTGTCATGGCAGCAGTGTAGACAATTATCTCAGGTATCACCTCTGGGGTCAGTTTGGTGTGACTACTAATCCCCGGTTCAGATGAGAGAACCCTTCATTTATTATTTGCATAGATTTAGATTTCTTCTGATACTCAACTTTTGAGGGGTACGGTATGTCTCTTTAATTGAGGGGCTGCTGAAGCCAATCCTTTTCTTTAATCTCTGGCACTGTAGTTGCATTTGTGTCTTCGCTGATAAACTCAATCCTTTCTGCAGATCACTTCTCTCTCTGAGTATCATATTTCTAACTTTGGCTCTGGCTTGATTTCTACATCCATTGTTTAATATTACTTGACTGGCAAAGACCCGTGTCAGTTTCAAAATTTGACACCCTTTATGTGCCCGTGCAGACATACTAGACACAGATACAGTCCCGTCAGGCGAGGCACTTGCCCCACTGATAAGATAACACAACAGAAGGAAACTGTAATTGTCTCTTAGTCAGTAGTCAACCACGGACTAATTCCACTGAGGCTTCAGCGATGTTACATAAGAATTGCGTAGTCATTCAAATTAGTCAGTAGGAGGAATTGAAAGTCTTCCGTGCAAGGGATATCAAGAAAACAAAGACGGGAAAGCACTGGGCTGCTAAGTTCACATGGAGGTGGGGCTCCAGATAATCGGATAATGGAAGAACAGCTGAGCAGGCTTTCTCATCGGCCGAGTGGCCTGTAAGATGAGTAATGACTGATAGTCATTCTGTAAGTGGAGAGCTGGATGAAGCAGGTTTACAGGGGTAGCAGTTTGGCTTAAAGGGTTTTTGCTTCTTTGTGTCTGTTGTTTAACTTCTCACTACAGGCTCAACTTAATTACATTTCAAAGTTCACAAGGCGTAGTAATGGCTCCACAAACTAAGCTGCGTAATTTAAAAATAATTTTAAATGACTGCACTGTACTCTATTTATTTATGTTTTGAAGATGAAGATTTCAAGACATGATATATTACGTGTAGATTTTATTATTTATTTATGTTTTTATTTTTGAGTGATTGTAAAGAAATTGTAAGGAGTAATCCATTACACACATTCACATTCACTCTGGATGAACATCTTCAGTTTTCAACCATGAAGGCAATCACATGAACACAACTTGTCAAACATGTTTAGAGACCATCTAAACAACATAAAGTTAGTTAGTCAACATAGTTTAAAATGATGGTATACAACTACTGGTACATCAGATCTAGCTATAGTTTAGAAAACCCCTGAAAACTCACCCAAAACCACTTCCAAAGTTTTGTTTTACAATAATGAAGAGCTGCATAGACTTATCTTTGAGGCTTTTCTCCAAGTAATTTTCTCAATGATTCACTTATAGGCACATCTGTGAACTGTCAAATGATCAGTAATGCAAAAAAAAAAAAAATAGATTTGGGTTAATGTTTCCTTTAAGTAAAAGAAGAGTGGAGCAGCATCTTTTGTACAGAAATGAAGAGGGAACATGATAGACAGAAAACCACTGTGTTTTGCTTCAGTATGTCACCACCAGGCATCAAAACCTGAACTAGGACAAATCATTTCTTATGGCCATAAACCTGAGTGTGCATACCAGTCTATGCAAAACTGTGCTGTTCAACCAATGCTGCATCTGATTTGTAGATGTAAGGGTGAAGATGATATTGATTGACTTTCATATGTAGTCTTGGGCTGATTTGATTTGATATGCTATTGTGTCTAACTTTGTTACAGTAAACACAGTAAGAGATTCCGATTGACTGGAACTACATTATCATACCATTTTCATTATACAGACAGTCTCAGGGGTTTGAAATGTGTAAAGTGCATTTCTAGATACTCCTGGGACCTACAGAATAGTAGTTGGGGAAAGAAACCGCCCTCACTGTCAGTAAACAAGCACGGCCTAGATTAAAAGTGCTGGTATTTCCATATGAGTTGTTGTTGGTCATCCTCGTGCTTTAGTGTGCCAAGGTGCCAAGTTCCCGCTTAATGCCCTAACTCTCTTTAAGCTGATGGTACTCTTGAACTCTCTCTAAGCACCACATCTAAGCGGGCAGACGACCTGCTGTTGTTTACCAGTGTTCAGTCTTTGAGCAGTCCAAGTTTTCTAAGCGCCTCCTTGCGATCAGCTCCCATCCCGGGCACCACCATCACAGTATATCCAACTGTGTTAGAGGGTTTGTGGGGTACAGACTGGGCTGTAGTGGTGCTTTTCACTGGCTCAGTTGCTGCGACGTGTCCCAGCTCAGGACAGTTTCTGCCATTTCTGTAGCCGTTCAGGGTAGTTGATCGCTCCAAACCAGCTGCCTTCCATCCGTTGGAATGAGCAGGATGTGTAAGAGATTCAGACTGTTGGTCACGTCTTGAGTAGTGATGAAAACTGGCACTGCTCTGCAGAGGCTTGTTTTTAGGCTCTGTGGGCACTTGAGAGTAACAAAACGATGGGCTTCTTGATGGATTACCATTGGCTAGACCCTTTGTGAACCCTTTAGGTTTCGAGTCCAAAAAGGAGCTAGGTTTAGGGGGTGACAGTTGGGCTACTGTCTCATTTTCTGGCTGTTGGTCCTTCAGGAGGCCGAGCTTCTGTAACGCTTCTAGTCTCACCACTTGCGGATCTGTTGCATGCCTGAGACCGTATGAAGAGTCTGACGTTATCAAAGCCTCATTTGGTGTTTTCACAGATACGTTGGCAGGAATCTTTTTGGGTTTAGGGGCCACAACTGGAGGACTTGTCTTCAACTTGAAGGACTCTGACTGGGATCTGTCAGGTCTTGGCAGATTTGGACCTTCCATTTGAGCAGGAAGGCGTTTTTCTATGGTATGATCAACTGTCGGACACAAAGGGGTCTTCTTTGTGGAGGCACTCCTTCGGAGATGAACAAGTGCATCGTAGGACAGAGGTCCTCTAGGTAAATAACTCTCAGGCGTCCTAACTGAGTAGTCTCTGGGTTTAGTGGGGTTTGGTATTGCAACATTAACCTCCAAAGGTACTGGGGTAGTGACAGGTTTCTGATTTTGTTTGTAACCAGATTTGCTGCTTGAATGAGTGAACTGAGGCTTGGAGCAGAGGTTCTTGTCTGGAGGAATGCCTGGTTTATTATCAGGTGCAGAACACAGGTTGCTATTCGCCATAACAAAAGGTGTAGGAACCAGGTAGCCCTGCATGAGTTTAGTGTCTGAACTTTCCTTGAGGGGTTCTTTAGAGGCGTGTTTCATTGAATCTGTGAATTAAACAAGAATATTTGTCAGTGGAAATGCAATGTATTACTGTTCAAAGTATTTCATAGACTGACATATAACTCGGCATCTGTTCCCATGATTAACTCACCGTTCATCTTGCTTTTGCTCATGGAGGCTGACAGGTCAGCCAGTTTGTTAGCAAGGTTGCCAGGATTGGGCAGTTGGTCAGGTTCATCATTGGACAGTCCACTATCCTCCTCCGTATCCAAAGACTCAATAGTCTCCTCCAAAAACATGAGACAGGCCTTCTCTTCAGCAGACAAGTACTCCAGACTGTCATCACTCTGTGATACAAAAAATTGAAGTGTCAGAAAGTGGATAGCAGGTGAGTTGACATTTCTTTTACACAAGAACGTTTACGCCTTTAAAGCCGTCCTGTCTAAATGTCACAAAACCATGAAACCAGATTTACCCCTTAGTTTTTTATGGTTGTATTTTGTTTTAGTTTCCCACACCATCTTTGTCTCAATATTTCTTGTCACTTTTGAATAATGTGGAATAACTATATACCACATTGTGAGATTCAGATTCAGGTTTGTTACTTACAAAGACAGAATTGGCACTGACGACGCTGTCACAGCTGCCAGCACTGTCCATGCCAGTCATGGTCTCCAATCCAATGCCACCTGGCCAGGTATCACTTTTGGGCATCTTGGTTGTGCTTATCCCAGGTCAGTGGCACAGATAGTCCTGTTTCACTCTGTGAAGAGTAAACAAATGGAGAGTTAAGTTACTACAGTTACAAAAGAATGGACCATATAGTATTTCAACCACATTGTTTACACCCCATCCAAAACATTTTTTTCTGTTTTGTTTTTTTAAATGTCCTTTCTTCTACACAGTAACACTTTTTAAAGAGTAAATTGAACACATGCACTAAGTTAATGGACCACAGATTGTTTAAATAAAACAACATTTGCAAGCTGAACACAAACATCCCCTCACTTGAAATTCAAGGCTCTAACCATGTCTAATTTAAATTCAACAGCACAAGAAGCAGTGGCATAATCTTGTCTTCTTTTTAATGTAAATGAATTTAGACTTTGATTTCCATCATAATTAATGAATAAATAACAGTACAGAGTGTGCAGGCAATGATCATAAGGACATGGTTGTTGAGTGTGAGTCAGTCTTGAAGCTGGGCATTCACTAACAACAAAGGTTTCCAACAAACACAGGCAGACATGGAGAGGAAAGGAAACCAGCTCCTCTGTGTGACCAGTCATCAGCACCACGAAGGGCTGGACAGCTCCAGATCCCAGATCAGTGTTTATGAAGAGCTCAGGGTTAAATATAACAGTTTCAGACATTAGTTAGATGCTGTTAAGTTATTAGCCTAACGTGTTGTATTGGTCGGGCTGGATGTTTTGATCTAGAATTGTAACATACTGCACAATTATATTTACAACAACCTGGACAAGCATGCACCGTTGTGGACTCATCAGGTCATTACAGAGCGTCCAGTGGCAGACACAGAATTATTGTATTGTGTTCATTGTCATCCTATCAAAAAAGATCACAGGCGAATGTAAAACTAATTTCTTGACAACTCAAAATATATTGTATTAATAAAAACTTGTGTGGCCACTATAGCAAGCTAATCAGTTGCATTAAATCATGTGTTAATCAGTTAACCATTTTCCCCCATAATGCAGTCCAGTCAAATTGTAGACTGTTCTTGTAAGCCAACTCCAACATACTACTCAGTGCAAGACAACAGCATATACAGTATTTGTGTTTTTGCGTTTCTGCCAGCCTATGAGGCTGTGAATCTTTCAAAACAATATTACCATGTTGCTGTAACATAACTTTTGAGGGGGAAATCTAATTATATAGATATATATAATATAATATAATATAATATAATATGATATATATTATAATTGAATTATGCTACATACTTAACTTCAGCAAGTTTTAAGACTTTGCAGATTTATTTTCATACACAATGAGCAAAAGCTATTATCATTGGCTGCCTGGAAAGTAAGTAATGGCAGTAATGGCTGCTTTTGTTTAGAAAAGCAATGTACAATGTATACATTTATTGGGCTATTTTCTATACTTCTGAATGGCTCAGTTGCTCACTCAGACATGTCTAAGTATCGTCTCATCACCATGTCACGCTGTGTGTAACCCTATGGTGTCTCACATGAACACTAGCTTCCTGGGGACCAGACAGCCCTGCTGGTTGAGAATGACAGGGCGCTATAGCTTAGCCTGTTTCTGACAGATATCTAACTAGTCCTCCTGCTGCATGTGACTCAGATTACAGCACACATGCCACTCCTAATCTTCCTCGACCGGATCAGTTTCAGAGGGGGATGCAGGGCAGCAGTAATAACCTCCTGAAAGCTATATGATATCCAGTGTGACCATGTTGTCTTACTGTAACAGTCTGCTATTAGGTCAGTCTTAATTTGGTTGTAGGTGGTTTAATGCAAATAAAATATAAATAACACACATAGTAATAGTAATGCTGATTAGGGATTATTTCCCCCTCTTGGATGACAAGACATTCTGAATAAAGGCATCTTCCTTATGGTGTGTTTAGAAATGAACATTACATTAAGACATTAGAAATTAAAGGAGTGGTTATTTGAGAGCTATTGAGGTCAAGCTTTAAGCCAATTTGGAGGGTAAACACTTTCCTTTTTTACTTTACTTTTACTGCTATGAACAGAGTTGGAGTTTTAGTATAAAGGAACTCCTGTCTGATCTGAGTGAAAAAGAGAGAAGGGTTGCTACATGGTCCACAGCAGGCACAAAAGCACTCCTGTTCACTGTCCGTACCATGTCATCCTATAATGTCCCCATCTGTCCTGCTGCATGGCTGACAGGATGAGTCTGAACAGAGGAGAAGCTATGATAACGTTTATACCTGCAGATAAGCAGAGCTGCTGCTGTGGCCTAGTTTTGATTTGAAACTATTAGTTCCCCTGTCATTACAAAACCTCAGACTGATAAAACTGTAGTTAGTCACTGTCTATTTCCATCTGTGTTGATACCACTCTTATCAAGACAGTAGCAAGTGTCATAAAAAACAGAATGAGATCTACGTCAAACTCCTTGGAACATTTGTCCATCACCCGATTTCACAATAATGTTTTTATTGCGACAATCAGGCACTGCCCAATGTTTTATCATCTTCAATATAGGCTACTGTCTACAGAAGATTATGCAACTAGGTAAAATCATC
This sequence comes from Trachurus trachurus, assembly GCF_905171665.1. Classification (NCBI taxonomy): domain Eukaryota; kingdom Metazoa; phylum Chordata; class Actinopteri; order Carangiformes; family Carangidae; genus Trachurus; species Trachurus trachurus. The sequence goes on from NC_139896.1 coordinate 36,230,286, forward strand.
ACTGATAGTGTTTGAAGTTTCCATTAGCCCTAATACTTGGCCTTCAACTCCCTGCAGTTCATTGAACTGCTTTTCCTGTAAAGATCTGCCCCAGTTAGTGTCTGATAAATCAAATAAACCTTGGTCAACACTTATAGCTACAAAAGGCTGCTTTTACTTAACTCCCCCAAATTCCATGAAACCAGTCTGCAAATAATACAATGCCTAACATCACACTATTTAATTATTATGAATTACATAATCTATATGACATTATATGGGCTACAGAGGATGAATTCTGAGATCGGCACTATGTGGCAGCAGAAGCTAGGATTTCTCGGGAAATAAAGTTAAATCCATCATAATTTATCTGAAAATCTGGATGACACCATTTACCCTACGTGATAGGAGCCAAACGACGAATTAAGCTATACCTAATATAAAGCTGTGTTTAAATTAACTGCAGCTCAGGATGTAAAAAGAAAGAAAACTCGACCACACACCTGTTTGATTCCTGCGTTGGTCAGTTTTCCATCCTCCGCCTCTTGTACCAGTGAGGATGCAGTGAGTGAGCGGCTCCTATACACCTGCACGAAGGACTTTGTGCTCTAAGCTTTTTTAGCCAATCAGAAAGCAGCATTGTCATTAAGACGCACGAGCCCTCGTCGTCATAGCTACACCTGCAATAATCTGTTAATCAGTAGCCTAGGCTATCTTCTTCAAACTCTCTTTCTGCAAAACACAGACAGTGTAGTGGGGGGCGTTTTAATCCACTAATAACGACCCTAACTCGAATAATTTCCCCATTTACTCTGGGAGGAATCTTTCCGTTGCACTGGGAACCGTTCACCCGTGTTTGCAGATTGCACACAGCTTTTATATTACCTCTATTCATCCATTAGTATAATTGCATATAAACTGTCTCTGTCTTTGCTGGAGCAATTGTAGCTGCTGCAGTTGGTCAAACAGTCAGTGAACACATCTTAGATCCTATTAAAGGTTAGGGCGTTCCTTAAAATAACACGGGTAGTATAATCCCAGTAGCTACTATGGCACAGGATCAGTGTTGAGCCAAATGGGCTGATCTCCAGTGCCCATGGATTGTCAATGAGCTATAGAAATGATATGTTAAGTATCTATTTGTATCTTTTAGTACAATATTTAGACATAACAGTGAATCTTTTGATGTGCTTGTTTGAGATAAATAAAAATCAAATCAAAGCTATATACTGAATTAAAGAAACACAATTTAATATCTCAACCTGTGTATTTGAATTTGTAACAACCATAGATTAAAAACAATATCCGTGCAAATTGAAGTTATTAGTCCACAAATTGACTCAGCACAACACCATCGGCTATAACTTTTTATTGTGACACAACACTGAAAAAAATCAAGTAAATCCAGTTGTTCTGTAGTGCTTTATGTGCAACATTCATTGTTATTGTCCTTGAAGAGTCATCAGAGAACTTGGCTGATACAAAATACAACAATGCTGTTTCAGAGTTTCACTTGTATGCAAGCTGAATAACCCATTATTACTGTAAAAATAATCTACCTAAAGTAACAGATGAATGAAAAAATAATAATTCACATTAAAACAAACAAGTATTTTAACATTTTTACGTTGCCTTTCATTTATTCTCAACACCATCTCAGAGTCTAGACCAGGAAGTCCCAATCATTCCTCCGTTGTCAAACTTATTATCATCACTTTTGGCAACAACTTGACACCAATATTGCCATCACAGATATGTGGAATAGAAATACTGGTTCTGCATAATAAACTGAGCTTCAACAAGAGAACTGACATCTTAATGGCCCATATTTTTGACCCAAAGTTTAGCATAAATAAGTGCATGCTTCATCCTTATAGGCAGTGAGTTTCAAAGTAATAACCAAAAAGATTATGTTTGATTTAAGATGAAAATGTGAGAACGTCCTCCAGTTGTGCAAAACATACAGTAGAACAGAGTGTTAATATTAGAAAAAGCACTACAAGATTCAACCAAAACCTTTACTCATAGTTCCCAAACACCCTGACTGTGAGATGAAAAAAATATAACGGAAAAAGGTTAAAGATTAATGCTTAATGTTGATTAGCAAAGCACATAATATGTGGACTATACATGAACAGTAAACGCACATGTGAGTAAGGTAACTCTCAATCCGGATGAGTTACATGCACTTGATTTTAGATTTATAGTCAATCCCCTACCTTCTCACCATGATTTGTTTTCTGAAATACAATGCTGAAACACTCCTCAATATCAGTGAAGTGTTTTTTTCAAAATGTGCAGCAATGTAAATAAAAAACAAGATTTTAAAAGATTAGTTCATACAGCATGACATCTTAAGTTATACACCAGAATTAAAAATTACACACCTGAAAACCTGTCGTACCAATGGCGAAAAAAAAGCACTACAGGTTTTGTAAAATGTTTCTTTTTCAGCACCATTTTTTTTGTTATTTAAAATAAGCTAACTGATAAATGATGATGCAACATAAAAAAAAAAATCCCACACACGTAATTAAGCTTAATTTGGATTTCAATTTTCAATATGACATATTGTATTTCAAAATTCATTACCTCAATCTCAAACCTCAATCTCACCGGCCACTGCTCAGAAAATTCAAGGTGATGCTGCAAATAGGATATTTATGGAGATGATTCTAGCTTAGCATTAACACAGGCTGTTTGTGCTCAACAACTCAGACAATCACCTTTAAGTACTGGAAGAGTTTCCAACTAAAACCTCTGTCCACAGGGGGAAAAAACATGCTACATAACCAACATGATGAATAACAGTCAAACTTGCTGTGCTGCATTTAAGACAACAGTGAGTAGGACCACATAGTACAAATAATTCTTAGTGGTTGTTTTAAAACTGTTTGAATTGGGGTTTTATCACAGATATATATATATATATAGAAGTTTGGGTAGTCACAGGTAAATATTGGCAAGTTGGTGCAACTGACAACACATCAGCCACTGTGTGGTTTGTCTTAATACAACCCCACCATCAAGTATTCCAAACAGATTAAAACAAATCCTAAGAATTCTTTGCATATTCTCCTGGACCCGGTTAAACGGATTTGAAACCATCCCTAAACAGGCCAACATGATGGTTTAATGACATCGGAGCTCTGCAGTAGTGTTTCTGACTTTGAGAACTGACAGCAGTTAAAGGTAATACTGAACAGGTTAGAGGCTGAACACAGTGTCTGCAGATTCTCCATAGATGTCACTAGACAATGTGAGGTAGAGGATCACACAAGCAGACAGACAGACAGACCGACAGAATTGCCAGACATTGGGGCACGGGTTTGGTGGTAATTGTATTTGTGAGAGGGGAGAAAAGACTACACAATGTTCACACTTCCCCAAAATTGGTGTGGCCCGTCTCCTTGGCGTGCTCCCGGGCTTCCTTTTGTCCCACCAGGCCCGTCTGGCACACCATGCAGCGCAACGCAAAGCGGTTTACGTCTGTGAACTGCCGCTTGCGGCGAGCCTCGTCCGCCAACTCAAGGGCCTGGGCCAGGATTATGTCGTCTGTGGTGGAGAAGATAGTCTGGGGTGGGGCGTCAGAGCCGGGGGTTTCTTTCTGCAGCGGGTCATAGTGGATGCCGTCGTAGATGAGCAGCACGCGTTTGTGGTACCCAGCATCCTCTCCAAATCGATCCACTCGGACCGTCTGAGTGTCTACCACACAGATCTCACACTGGTAGAACTTGGACAGGATGGACACCTCGATGGCGCCTCCCCAGGTGTCGTCACGTCTTATCCAGGAACAGTAGTCCTCGTTGGTCTTTCCCAGCACTGCTTCACAGTAAGCTGCAGGATCGCTGGACACAATCTGGGCGATGAGGCCTCGCATCTCAGGAGCACAGGCCAGGTCGTAGACACCACCTTCCACCACATAATACACACTGGTGAAGAGGCAGGAATTGTCAGCTGGGACCACTCGACGTGCCAGCACAGGTGAGGCTTCCAGGCGTGGTGTTTTAGTCACAGTGGGATGATCCTGAGGCTTTGGCTTGTTCTTCTCTTCCTCAACAATGAGTGTGTCTCCTGAGGAGGATGACAAAGTAGTGACACAAACCCAGTTCAGACTTTGATTGACAACATGGAGAGGAGAAACATCATACTGATTACAGATACTCAATCTTTTGCACAAAAGAGTGTATAAGAAGGAGTCAGTTCATCCAGTTCATACAAATAATATTCTGCCCTAGTTTGAACTGTATTTAATTTGAGGACCACATCACTGAACAGTAAGTTTTAAAACAGTCATAGTGCTGTTTCCAGTTTTGAAAAAAAGACCTCCAACATGTAATAGAAATGAACATATCCAGAAAAAAATGATGTGAATTTTGTCTACCAGTATATTATCTTCTTAGAGACAGACCTGATTTGATTGGGTAGTCCTTGAGGTGAGCGTCTCCATTCCGAAGGTCAAGGCTAGAGGGAGGGTAACCAACCATAATCTTCTGCACATCACAGGGGATCCCAGTCAGCTCCTCCACCTTTGTCTTCAGCTCTTGGACACAGGACTGATGAGTCAAGCCCTGCATTATGTGGCTCCCATTTTTGGTCTTACAGCGAAGCCTCAACATCCTAACTGCGAAAACAAGTGCCAACAAATCAGAACTGAACTCCAGTCTGTACCAATGCAAGTGAGTGACCATGGAGGCATTTGTTGGAGGCATCACAGTGTGTAAGGAATTATTTAGTTACATTTGGATTTCTTTCTTGTTTTAAAGGCCATACTGGAATACACCAGGTCTTATTCACATCCCATGATATTCTTTATTTTACCACAATTTCAAGGAAATCTGAGCAACCTTTGGGGAAGAAGGATTTATTGCAGAATTATTGGTTCGACTGCACATACATTTAACTTGGTTAAATAACCTGGAAACGGAATGTAAATTCTGTTTATTGTCTACAATTACTTTCTGGCTGCCATCTTTGTATTGGATGGAAAAACGCCTAATCCACTGTTTTTCATCTTTTACTTTGAATAAAAACAACAATTACAATTCATGAGTGAAATGTGTCAGAGCTGTGGTTGTCATATGAAACTGTGGTCAGTTTAACGTGACAAATCAAATGATAAGCATGCAAGCAATGAAACAAATTAATAATTGGGAGATTTAACGACTGTTGTTGTTGAAGTTAGTTTTATAAAGTTATTTAGCTCGGAGCTGTTGCTGCTTCACCATGAAGCAATGAGCTACATTAGCTTGACTCGGCTAATTGTATTGTTAGCCAATGTTATACACAGCAAGCTGGTTCCGATAAGCTACAATGTTCTGGCTGTTAAGTCATAATACTGCTTCTAAATGGACGCATAACAATGAAAGTGCTGATGGACAGCAACAGCAGTAGAGTAAAACACCTGACAGCGACATTGCTTTGTTTTAATTTTCTTTGTTCAGGCAGTTTAACTCAGCGGTAAGACACAGGGAGAGCGGAGTTAACGTTAGCTAGGAGCTCTCCGTCAAGATCCACTTTATGGAGCTACTTGAATCCCAATTCAACAAAAATAATCACTCGGTTAGTGACAGTTATTGTGAAAGTGTGTGGAAAACACGTAGTTGCTCGTTCCCAGACACAACTAATGATAGTTTTCCCGGGGTAGCTAACGTTAACTATGTCATGTTTCATCAGCTAACCCTAGCATGTTAGCTAAAGGAAACTCGACAGTTTATTTTTTCCTCGAACGTTTCGCAAAACCGAATAAACTTTGGTTAAGTCCTTTACCTGTCAAGTGACAAACCAAAACACGACCGAGTGAATTAAGTTGAACTAAAAGTGGTTAAGTTGTGTTGTTTTCTCACCTGCCGTGGACTGCAGCCCTGCCTCAAACAATAAACATCCAGTGAGACCGCTGGTGTGTGGAACGTCACTTGCGTCTGTGCGACGTCACGATGGGCTCTTACCGTAAATTCCCTGATAGATACAACCACAGCAATAATATAATGTGTTTTATTGTTGCTGTGTCATCAATCAGCACAGACACTGTCGTTTTTCTGATGCAGTTTTTCTGTTCAGTTGTATCATTATCAAGAACTCTGATAATGATACGTTCTATAGAACGTCTCTGATGATATGTGGCCAGATGAGTTTTGACTACATTCTACACATTTAGCTGGTTTAGACCAGTGTTTCTTAGGGGTTAGGGCCCCTACAAAAGATCAAATGGTTATTCCTAGGGGTTGTTTGGAAACCACTGATTAATCTTTAACAATGTGCTTAAAACACATCTTAACCTGAACACCTCAGACAGGCTATGTATTGGAGTTCTAAAGTAGGCTGCAATATTTACCTCTCAAATGTAAACAAAGTGGTAGGTATAGGCTAAATGGCATTAAATGCAAATACTGGGTAGTTGCTATGTTATTTCTAACCTGCATGCATAATCTACAAATAGTATTCCAAGAAAATGTATAGTACTCGATTAAAGTTATTTTGCAAATGATTCGTTTTCTAAGAACCAAGAAAATTGTTTAAATGACTGTTGTAAATAAATAACTTACAACAATAACAATAATGTCTCCTATATATTTATGAAAAATTGAAAAATCATGTCACTTCAAAACGTACTTTTATTGTCTGCTAAAAAGGCACAAGAGGCTGCTTTGAGCAGGGCAATAACTTGTCAACAGTCAAACATTACATAGTCGTAGAATAAAACTTTTACCACTGTCCAGTATTTGATATAAATAGCTTATGTTAGGGAGGATTAAAGAAGAAACGATACATTTGCATGAAGCCATTCAAACAAATTCTTGGTCAATATGATGACAAGAACACAAAGGTCAAGAAACAGCTAATCTAACTTCAACATGTTGTGTCTTGTTGCACAAAAACTGACTTCTAGAATGCATAGGTATGAACAATGTATTGACAGGTGCATCAGCTTAATACATTAGGTTTGCAAGTTGCAGCTTATGACAGAAAAGTAAAGTTGTTTATCTGTAGCTGGTGTGTAGTATATCCAGCACTGTGGTGTTTTATCTAACAACACACAAATGCTTTCATAAAAGAAACTCCATACTCCAGTCCAATGACTACATTCTTTCAAATCTATAATATAAGACTCAACAGATGATGGCTTAAAATCACAACTACATGTTGTTTGCATGTGGTGGATGAGTGGATTTGTATTACAAAAATATCTACTTTATAACACGTTCTGTTTGCAATGGTGAAAATAGATTTTCATCATAATAATGCATAAGCTGTTTCTGTTGCATTCAGAGGCATATGAGGAGCTAATTCTATCTACATATTGTGTACTCAGTAAGGCATTGTATTATTTACAGTACAATAAGTATTAGTTGCCAGTTGTGCCAGTATGTTTTGTCATTTGCTTGGTTGATTGATTTATTGTGGCACACATGCAGGAGAGTTAATGATAAGACTGATAAGGCCTCCAGTTCAAAGCCTCAGCATGCAGAGTACAGACAAACAGTAGGTTGAGATAAATAGGAACATAAATGACATTGTGTGCAGGTGGCCTTGTCTTTTAAACAAAATGTTCTCTGACCCTTATCTCACATTTACGCTGACCATCATTTCCAAAAGAAAAAAAAATATTCAAAATCCTCTCCTGTCTTTTGCTTCACAATTGAACTCCGCCGACAATGTGCCATGAAGAAAGAGGATTTTTTCCCTCACTCAGAAGCGGACACAGCCACTAGTTTCTTCGGGGCTGTCAAAGTCGATTCCTTCGCACAGGGATTCCTTCAAGAAAAAGAAAATGTCACTGTGATTCACGAATTAATGCCTTAGAGCAGCAAATCCTATTCAAGGAATCTAATAGCTTCCCAGGCCAACCAGGACTCTTATGTTCCTACTTGAAGAATTAGGTCATTATACAAAGTGTGGCAGAGAGTTACACAATCCTGGAGAGTTTTCTTTAGATAGAACATTCTCAATAAAGGACTGATTATTGATCACTTGCTAACCTTAATCTGGCTCCAAACTATTATCTTATACTTACACTTTGGCAAATACTTAAACACCCTTGATCACCATGATTTAATCTGTGCACAGTATAGTGTTACCTGTCTGCAATCATTTAACAGATCTAATAAAGTTGATCAAAGAGTTTAATTGAAGTTGTCCAGCCATTTATTAGACTGCCTAAGAACCAGTGGGTATTATGACTGTCCTTGATAAGGCTGTTGAGATCAAACAAAGCCAACTGTGGCTTTCACTATGCAAAGGTTAGAAAAACCCAACGACTGAAAACCATAAAACATATAATACACCACTGCAATAACATGCAGCATATTGACATGGGTTAACATGACATGAGTGGAGTTATGGGAAAGAAAACAAAGGGCTGGCTACATATAGCGAGTCTCCAGAATACTCACAAAGAACTGCTTCCTATCCAGGGCTGTAAGACAGGGTTGGAGAAGGAGCGGAGAAAGAGAAAGATAGATAGAAATGTGGAGATGGGCTGAAGCACAAGGCAAGGCCAACAAATACACAACACATACAAATATGAATATGCATTTTTAAATTTCAACACTTTTTTTTTTTAAGGTTTCTGGCTTTTTTTAATGCAATGATATTCTCAAATCGGCTTCAGCTTTTAAAAAAAGTAATCGCTGCTTTAGAAGATTATGCATAGAAAATATGCTTATGTGTATTGTGATCACTTATAAATAAAAAAGGATGTCTTTCGTGTAGGGGCGTCTTTTTGTTTAACTCATAGGGAGATTTCCTCAGCAAATAAGAGACATGCTGTTCTGCATATTCAAGCTGGATACAGCCCAGTGGGGTGAAGCAGGGTTCATGCAAGACGGCAACGACATTAAAAGAGGAGAACAACCTGTTCAAGACCCAACAACATGCCCTGAGAGAGAGAAAGACAGACAGAGATGGGTCCCATGTACGTCAGTTTCAACACACACACACACACTAAATCATCGAGAGGATCCAAGAGTGAGGCGAGGGAATGCCAAACACAGGGTTACAACTGTGGTGGGAGGGTGACTCGATCACAGTTGACGGTGACTATAGTTTAAAGGGGAGGCTGGAACTATTTCACTAACTTGGCTGTGCCGTCCCTCTGGCATCAGAGCTGATGGGGTGGGGGCGAGCGGTAGCCAGGGCTGGTTGCCCGCGCTGTAGAGCCTGGGACGCTTGACCTGGTCGTGACTGGACAAGGGAGTGTAACTATTCCGCCGGTGTATGAGAGCAGATTCCTTCGGGATATTACCCTGGTAGGAGATGAAACACCGCAGGTGTTAAGGGAAAAAAAGAAGATCTGGCAACACACAACACCAGGGGACACCTGAGCAGAGCCAATCAAACCAGCCGTCCCGTCCACACTGATTCACAGCAACAGGTACAAAACAACTGAAGCCACGGAAACCCTGAAGGCAACAGACAGACACACACCTTCCACAAGTGAGGGAGTAAGTGTTTTAAAAGGAAACACGTAGATGTCAAAGTACGTCCGTCAGTTCAAACACAGCAACTTTTCATACATAAATCTCTGAGCCTGATATCAGAGTGCAACCAGAGCGATGATAATGATTAGATCAGCCAAGCAGGGTAGCATGATCAGCCATGGCTTCATTCAAGGTGAAATATTAAAAAGTTGTCACATTCGGTAGCTCACAGCTCAAGCCAGACTGATTAAATACGGTTAAAGTTAAAAGGGACCAAACAGGGATATAGGAGAAGGGAGACAAAGAAGCAAGACCTCACATACGGGGGGTGGGGGTGAAGTGTGATTGCATCGCAACAGCACAACAAAAAAGAGCCCGTCCGACTGATTTGTGGATCTGGATTAATTTGGAATTATCTCTGTGAGTAAATAATGGACAAACATTTTGCACAGGTGATCATTTCTGTGGGCTTTAATTCAACAAAGCTGAATGCACACTTAGCAACAATGTGATTTTTCAGCTTGATTCAGGACAACTTACGAGGGGCCGGTCCCGATGTGTGTTCACCGCCTCCACGTTCAGATAAAACATCTCCACTTTACAACCTACAGGATGGAAGATAGAGTCAACAAAAAAAAAGTAGGAAGAAGGATCTGTCACAGCGTCAACTGAAGCTTCATCTATGAGCTGACCTACCGTATGCAACTGGAGTAAGTTTGAGCACTGTGTGAAGTGGACATTTCATGTACGGTAGATCCTCTGAGCAAAGAAGACATATGGAAAAAGCCAAATGTCAGTATCTGCGTGTTAAAGTCACACACTCATCATAACTTTATGTTTTTACCTGCACTTTTGTCCAGGAAGTAAGCCAGCAAACAGCGCATCACAGCCTGGTGGCAGATGACCAACACGTTGCCTTGTCTCTCCAACTCCATGATCACCGGCTCCAGACGCTGAACAAGATCCTGGTAGGACTATTTGTCCAGATAAAACAAGTTTAATCTAAATCTCTATGTTATGTAGAAAATAGCTAGTGAAGTGCTACACATATAAGGGAGACAGAGAGATTCTGAGACTGGGATGGAAGCAGTGTCCCATGTCACCTCTCCTCCTGGATAGCGATAGTGGTACTTGTCCTGGTCCCTCAAAGCAAACTCCTCTGGGAATGTCTTTTGGATCATCTCGTACGTCATCTCCTCACACACACCCTGGGGAAGGAGAAGAAACACATTTGTTCAATCTTATGCCAGAAGTCCAATTAAGATTAACAGAAGCCTGCACAAAAAGAAAAGAAATGCTTCAATCCTACATAAGTTTAACTTACAATGAAACCAAGAATGCAGTTGAAACATAAAACACAGAATATGAGAAAGGAAGAGAACTTATAATAAAAAATATTAAAGAGACGCCAAGGAGTTTGCTTTTGGTTCTAAAAGAGTCTCATATTAATGTGGATCAATCTATGTTACCCACACTTGTTAATGGCTCCATTTTCAATAAATATATTGTTTTGTCTTTATCGTTATTTCGATATTATTATTTAGTGGTCGACCTGCCCAGCATTTCCTACTTTCGGTTTCCGGGACGCTGCCCGGCGGGTCATGGGAATAACACCGCCGGATCGCCGTTTATGGTCAGAACTATGACGGTATCTGATCGTCTTCAAACTTCTGACTTTTATTCTTGATTTGAAAACATTCTTGGCAAATGTTTTCGCTTTCGTCCGTCTTGCGCCGGTCCAGGAATTTCACCGTGCGTGCGGAGGCTCATGGGAAATGTAGTGTGAAAACACCTTGCTTTCCAAAACTACTCGTTGTTCCTTTAACTCCCTTGGGCATATTACTTTACTTTACTTTATTTATTTCTCACGACCACGCAAGTGGTATGGAGCACAAACAATAAAACAGTACAAATAATCAGACATAATTCATAAATAATAATAATTAATAATAATTAATTAATTAATTAAAAAACATATCACTTTCACCCTTGGTATGGTCTTCTTTTGGGCGACTTCTCCTTGCTTGCTACATTGTCTTTTCTGCGACAAGCCCCTTTCTGCTAATTACTGTCAGAAAGCGCTGTATTGTTTAAACAACAAAAGATCTTCTGTCTATGTGAATCAGCGCTCAGTGAAACTGTTCTAATCCCTGTAAGTGCATAACGTGGGAGGCTGGGCGACAGGATACTGACAGCGTCAATCTCGTTGAGTATCTTCCACTGCTCATACGGCACCCCCAGCTCCTCTGCTGTCTGGATGGTCCTCCTCAGTTGGCTCGTCCACACCTTCAAATCTGACAGTTGGTGCTCTTCAATGAAACCACGCAGGGCGTGAGAGAACTGGAGCATGAGAGAAACAGAGAGGCGTTCCCAGTCATTGATCTCTTCATCATCTACACATTACTCTAATGGTATTTCTGCATCATTAGATTAATGTTCAGGGGACAAAGACAAGAAAATGGTTAATGGAGAGAATTAAATGTGATGAAGGTCGTGAATCAGGTTAAACTACTGAAGTTAAGTACATCTTTTCCCAGTGAGCTACCTCCCAGAGAGAGGCTGCTAATGAGGTTCTTCAGGAGACACTGCTTTTTGCAAATGAGGACTGTGAGAGAAGAGCTGCCGATCGTACCTGTTTCCCTCTGGGAGACAGCTCTGAGTCTCCTCCGATGCGGCCCTCCAGGTTGTGGTTGCTCTCCCCGTGCCGACACAGGTAGATGGAGTGAGAGTGCACGTGGATGTTCATGAGGTAGTAGACAATCTTGCTCTGGATGTAGTCCTGTATCCGGTTGACCAGAAAACGTCGGCCCACGTTCATCACCTTGATGAAAGACAAGTCCCTGCAGGTTGTGATGAAGCAAATGTTTGTTTACTGTCACCATCTAGTGTTTATCCTTTGAATTGCAAGGTATAATTCTCCAAAATGAGAGGATGCAAAGTTCTTGGTCTCCCCTTAAACCCTCCTTAAGATACAGATATTTGGTATAATAGGCTTTATGCACAGCTCCACTACTTCCTGAACTTTAGCCAGCTCCTTTACTTCCTGTCTAACATTATTGGACAAACTGATTAATCCAGGTGTGTCTGACCATTGTTGTGAGGTCAGACACACCTGGATTCATCAGTTTGTCCAATAGACAGGAAATAAAGGAGCTGGCTAAAGTTCAGGAAGTAGTGGAGCTGTGCATAAAGCCTATACTCTTCCCAAAAAGAAAAAAGCAATGATTTATCTATTTAGATAAAGGTAACTGATTCTTACTTATCGTAGTGATCAGGATCTAGCGGCTGGTAAGTGACCTTGTAGCACTCGATTCGTTTAAGGAAGTCATCCATTACTCTCTCCCTGTGTCTCTCGGGGTAGTCTGGACTCGACACCTTCACCTCCTGTTACAGGTATTCAACACATTCAAACAACGTGAGTGAGTTGTGTAGTTCTTACATAACACTGCAGATTCTTATAATATTAATAGATTATGGGCTTGACCCATAGTCCCAGAAAAACATTTAAATCCCGTAGGTGACATAAGAACATACCAGAATATTAGCAGCAATGACCTCTGGGTCGTCACACACTGACTCCACAAAGAACACCTGTTGGAAAGAGAAGTCAGTGAACCTGTCCACTGAATCAACGCCATGATAAACTATCATCCACTTTCTCCACATCCAACATTATTTAGCCGACATCCCTGTATGCTAGCTGGCATTCTTCCACTTCTCCTTCTCGTTGACTTCTCGACATGACTAAGTTTCTGCAAACAACTGTCAGTCTAACAAAATGATCCAACAGTAGCAGGACAGCCCCAAGATGCAAATGAAGTGAGGACCATTAGTCAAAACACTACTCATAGCACAACTGGTGGTTAAAAAAGTTAACTTACAGACTAAAGCTGCTGAAAAAGCGTTGGTGTAAAGTTTAGTTTAAAGCGAGATTGTGTTGTGGAACTTTTAAACAACACAGTTCTTCCTACAAATGAGAAGTGGAATTCAGAAGCAATAAAACACTGCCTTGTTCTTGTACAGTCACTGACTTTGTGACTCTTTATACTTGTGCAGAAGAAATCTTTGGAGAGAACTTCAGCATGAATGTTTAAAAATCAAACTCTAATTTCCACTGAAGCCCAAAACAATCACAGTATATAAGCAACACAGCAGTAGAAACAAAATGCTGCCAGCCTTACTTTAAATGCATTCTCTTTCACAAAGGCTTGAATGAGGTCTCGTCGTTCTCTTGTTGTGTTTGTTGCATCGAAAACCTGACAGGAGGAACACAAAGGGGTTTGTGGGACAGGTCAGGATTAGGACCGTGCTAATGCCAGATGTGCTTCTGTTCTGGATATTTCAAAGTTTTGGGAGATGAGCCAACACAGCGAGGCAGGCAGAGAGACAGATGGACAGAAAGGCTGAGAGCACTCACTGCGATCTGTCCTCCCTCATGCGTCAGGTACGCCTTCACATCCTGCAGAGCTACCAGAGCACACTGCCTGCAGGAGAGAGTGGACACAGAGTCACTCAGCATGAGACTCGTATTCACTAGAATCCACATTCACTGAAGCTGATGTTACATCACTAGTATCATGTTGTATGTGAAATTTAGATCTTGATTCTTAGTGCTTATGTATTATCTAATTATTAGCTGAGGTCATTCGTATGTGTAAATGGTATGTGGAAGTCACCAAGGTCAGTTTTGTCAAATTGCACCAAAGAAAATGTCTCAACCCTAATCTTATCAAACCATGTGGACTGTTAGGTGTCCTTATGCAAGCAGGTAATGTTATGTGGCATGTTATCGGTGGACCAGGTGAGCTGTTTCCTCCTCTTTCTATAGCCTTGTTAAGCTAAATGGCTAGCTGCATGTTTTTGCAAACATGAGAGTATCAATCTTAACTCACTCTGGGGCATATTCACAAAATGTCACGCTGTTCTTTTAATCCCAATTGGCTGATATCTGAAAAAAGGCAAACTCTCAGAATTATTTACAGCAGCTGTTTGATCCAGGTTGGATGTCAATGCAACACCCTGGAGGGCTTGTGTCAGCCTCAGAGTGACAGCAGCAGCAGCTTGTTTAATATCTAGGTCAGAATTCAGCGCTGGGAAGCTGTCAAGAGCCCGTCACATTTTCCTGATAGCCATGCAAGACAAACCCCACTTTACTTATTAATACCAGAAAAGACCACAAGGGGAAAGAGATACCTACACATATATATATATATATATTACTCTATCTGGAGAAATAGTGATTTTCTTTTTATCTGAGTATAATCTAATAACCACAAGGATTTGGTGGTCATGAGCTGCTATGTGATGTGTTTGTGTATGTATGTACACTGTGCCGATGCCAGCTAAATAACAACTGCTGGCCCCAAAAAAACAGCTTAGTCACTGATGCAGCAGTGGATGGCTGCAGAATATCAAACAGACTCATGGCGACCAAGAGAAATGTGATACTCGGAGAGTAGATGGTGAAACAGTTACCCTTATTGTACAACAAATGAAACATTAATGTCCCATGTAATGACTAAACAGGTGAACTCACTTTCTTATTTTCATGGCCTCCTCATTGTCATGGCGGAAGAAATCGTAGGACTTGTAAGCTCTCACGGCCTCTCTACGGTAGACGCCCAGGTTAAACACTGAGAAAGAACAAAAGAACATTAACACTTGCTTTCACCCTCGATGTGTTTGGTTGAAGTCGTCGGTGGGATTGTGTTTGTAAGCAATTACGAATCAACTGGTACTAAATTTAGTCTCCTGTTCTGAGAGACTCTGACATACAGTAGAGTAAATATCCAGGTCATGTGGGTGGGGAGGGTTGCTGTACAGAACAATATTGCTATAAAATATGATCGGTCAAGGTCAAAGGTCTTAATATAACAAACATACTTACTTAATATAACAACAACTTTTTCCAGATGTTTTTAAGGTTGTCTGAATAATGTTGTACAGATACACTCAGACTTAAAATGCTTAATAAGGAAGAACTACATGCAGGTTGTGAACTAGAATGTACTGTGCTAAGAAGTTGATTATGTTTCCCACACAGCAGAGAAATGTTAAAGACAGGATGGCCACCTCAACTGTACTTTGAAACCTGAGCAGTGAGCTGTTTTAAAATTTAAAGTCGGAAGCAAAACTAGCCACCAGCTACCTTTGGTTGGGACTCCTATCCAGTTGAGGTATCGCGTAAGTTTCTTTGACATGTAGGTCTTCCCTCTGGCTGGTAGGCCGATCATTACGATCACTGTTGGAGAATTTGTCATGTAGGAAGCCCATGCTGCACAGGAGACATGGACATACAGTATGTATACATTTATAAAGCACAGAAAGTAAAGTTTTACAGAAATAAAAGCCAAGGTCTCCAATGTTAATAAAATAGATAAAAAAGATAAAATAAAATACTTTGTAAAGTGAATTCACTGTGTTGTGTGGCTGTATTTCATCATAACTTAGGACAGCACTGTAACTAGGCCAAATGTGCGCTGGACAAAAATAATTATGTTGCTTTAGACATAAATATAATTTGTGCATTGGGATTAAAAGCAGCATCAGAAATAATTAGTGGGAGAAATATCCTGGGAGGGAAAAAGTTATTTTCTTACAGTGGAAACTGCAGCAGGTCACACAGCTTATTTTTATATCACTGGTCACAGTTTGTATACTACTCTTTTCTCTCCCACTGACAGCTGCTTGAAGACTGTCCTTTGTGAGCTGGACTCAGAATGAAGGAGCTTCAGTGTCACAGGGTGACTGATTGGGAAACAATTAGTGAATTCAGTCCAAAGTGAACAATAAAAGGTCTTTGATTACAAGTGGGTCTGGAGACTTAAACAGCACTCATGCGGAAGATCTTGTTCAAAATCTAATTGTGGGAGGAGTTTACTTACAGCATTTCTTCTCATTCATCCTCAGGTCTGCTTTCTTTGCCTCTGCTGAGCTTGCAGAGCCATTGTCTCTCTGAGAGCTTGACATGTTGAAGTCTTGTTTGGGCTAAACTTGAAATGAGTCCCTCTCTCTCTCTCAGAGGGGCATCGTCCAAGCTGGTCTGCAAACAGAGGGATCAGGGGGACATGTACTGCAATGTGCCATCCCCATGCCTCTCTCTGACAGAACGCAATACACACTGAACTGCTCTCTTCTAAAGATGTGTTATGGAGATGGCTTTATGTAGGCTACCCTTAGCAACAGAGATATCTGAAGGCAAACAGAAAGAGGATGAAGGGAAAAGGCTCTGCCACATCATCTGGAGAAAAAAAAACGTCCACTTGGCTCCACAAAGCCATAAGAACAAGGCGAGCAATGATTCCCTATCTGCCCCGGGGTGACTGAGTTCATGCAGCAAAATCTGCCATGAAAATCTGTCATAATGCTTTTCTATAAGCATCATTATCTAGTGTTGTTTTTTTAAATATATATTTTATGTTATGTAGGAATTTACCTGCTCGGTAGGGAAATGTCCCGCCAGCCACAGCAGCCTGTGCGGACGCCGGTCAACACGGTCGGTGCAGAGCGGGAGCTCCGGATCTACCGGACCGAGAGTTTGCGTCCGCCGCTGCGGACGGAGGAGCCGGTCTGGTCGGCCTGTCCTTGGTGCTTAGGTGCCTCCTCGGCCGGCTGGTGTCCTTCCAAGCCGGAGGTGTGCCTCTACGTCATTTTTTACACGCTTCTACCGTAACGTTGGTAATAGATATGCAGCAGGATACGTGGATGCACCTTCCAGATTTAAACACTGAGAACAAAACCTGTTAAAGACAGAGTGCTGGCTTTAAAAAAAAACACACAGAAGCCAACATCCATGGATGAAAAAGAGACTTTATTCACCTCTATCATACATTTTCTTTAAGCTTAACTAAAGCCTCTTTGCATAGTTATTTTATTCAAAAATGGTCCTGAATACAAAAGGCAGATAGTGGTCAAAGAGATATGACTGTCAGGTACCATGACAAGTTGCTGAAACAGAACCCCAAAATAAATAAAGCCCACTCACAGCCACAATGTTTCCTCATTAAATAGTACAAAAAGGTTGAACTCAAAGGTGATTCCTATGAAAATTCAATTAATACAGCTGCTCGCCCACTCTGATTTACTGGCTTTAGATATCACACAGCTTGGTTTGTAGTTAACTGAACTATTATACTGATGAAGAACACAAGCGAAGAGGATTAAACTATGTACATTATTCACTGGATTTACACTTCACATTGTGTCCACACCCTATCTGTACAAGACACAATGGGAAATATGGATGCTACAGAAGCCTGATCAAATACTGAGGAACATTCAAGGGTCAAAGGTTAGGCACTGGTTTAGTGTCTTGGCCGAGAGAAAGTGTGTGATGCTGCACCAGCTTAGCAGCCAGTAATGGTGCGTGAGCGATTGTCAGAGCATCTCAGGCTTGTGAAGGATTGATGAAACTTAGACAGAAGTCTCAGCTGGAAGGCACAGACAAATGGAAATACTGTCACAGTAGGTTTGCACACTTTTTGTAGACGAGGGGCTTTCTGCAGTGGGATCCCTGGTCTCCAGTGTCTCGGACTTTTAGTGGTTGGTTGTTTTCACATTTAAGACTTGATTTTCCACAGCTGCAAATTAAAGAGAAGAGATAAAAGCAGCTTTAAAGAGATGTCATTTCATTTCACAGAACGGCACATATCAACACATCATAATATATCACAGTGGTGCATCCCTGGTTAAACGATCACTTTGTCAATCTGAGAAATATTCTACACCAGTCTCATGTCTGTATAAGAAGTGCAAAACTAGAGCAGGGAGATAGCTGGCCTATCTTAGCGTGAGGACTAAGAGTTCATAAATAAACCAGCAACCCTAAGGACCAGATTATACTAGGAGTGGTTCTAATGACAAACTGTCACAATGCATCAGAAATCAAAACTGGTTCTACCTGTTACAAACAGCCACACTGGGAGGCAGCTTAAAAACCGGTCAGAACAAAAAGATGGGCGTCATATTCATAAATGTAAAGAAATATATATAATTAAAAATAAACCGAAAGCAAACGAGACACAGTGAGGTTTCTAACCTCTGCGCCGTGGGCAAATCAGGACGGGGTATGCTGTCAGGCATATTTTAGCTACAGATACTTTCACTAATAATGCTAAGCTAAAGTAATTATGCCCCATACCTAACCACAGACATAAAAATTATATCTTTTAATCTGTCTATAAGAAAGTCATAGGCAAAGGCATATAACATTTAAAACTCAGTATGTCAAACTGTTCCTCTGAGTATTTCCTGACTTTACAAAGTGCGTGTCAGTGAAAGTACGTGTAACTTAAGGCACTGGTTGCTAACCACCTGAAAGCCCTTTTAAACTCCTCTGCTCTCGCCACTCTGACACCGACAGATTTGACATCTGTAACTATGCAACTATAAACTGAGAAATTTCACAAAATGGGTTTAAAAGTCACTGCAGCACTTAAATATAGCAATTCCATAATGTTTGTGTTTACAGGAGTTATACAAACAGTAAAAACTGAAGCAGCTCAGGCCAAGATGTCATGAGTTTGATCCCCACTCAAACACCAGAATCGTGGGGATCTTCCACCATGCAACATGTTGTTACAGGCTCTGACAGGTGAATGCTCATGATTTACAGTGCCCAAGCTATAATAACTCTGTCCGTCACAGGCTGAATAGTGCTTTGTGTGAGCAGTAAACTCAACTTTATGTGCAAAAGTGCAGCTTTCATCCATTTTTGCTCTGTCCTCTTGCTCCATTACCACAGAAACCATAGAGCTGTAATTTCAACATTTAGCAGAGAGTCTCCACTCACTCTGATGTTGAAGCCGAGCAGGTCGCTGACCACGGCAGACACGGCAGACAGGATGACCACTCTAGTGATGTTATAGATCAGAGGGTTCACTGTCAGACCCAGCAGTCTGAATGGAGTGTCCAGCTCCTGGTGGAGGTTAAGCGGAAATACAAAGTTGTTTTTATTTACAACACGGGGGCACATAGCTAGGAGCAAAGAAATGGTCAAAGCCAGAATTTACTGTGGATTATACAGTAGGCCACTGGCAGATAGAGCTTCATCTGGCCTTCATCAGAAAAGTTAAAATTAGATATCAGAACTGACAAATTCATTTTTATACGTCTCATTCTTAGCATTTAGTTAGTAGGGATATATTGATGCAATCTTCTCTTAACCACTAGACACTGGAATAATCAAGTTGAGTCACAAGATATATTTTGTTTTATTTTGTACAAAAATGAAAAACATTAAAGGAAGATTTATGATCTACAGAGTTTTATTTCTAATGGGAAAGCTTATTATTTGTTCAACATACAATTGTTTTGTTGCTTGTGTATTTTTGTTCATGTTATTTTTAAATGATTTAGCTTTGTATCAAGGCAAAACACTTCAACCACAATTCATACTCACCTTCATCAGTTTTGTAGCTAGTTTTAAAACGTTGTTCACTATATTGAGTTCTTCTTTCTTATTGGGCTTCTTCTCCATTTTTAGATACAGATTGATCTGTAACCAAGAAGAGTTATACATATTATTAAAGAATTAGTCGTTTAATTAAACCTACAGTACAATCAGTCAAAGTGTCACTCATTGTGCTGAACACACTGAGAAATAAGCTGCACTGCCAGGTGTTCTGCCGCCACGGGCACCTACCTGCTCCGTCAGCAGCACTGAGGAGTTGCTGTATTTGCAGTTGGTCTCTGAACCCAGCGTGGCCAGCCGTAACAGATAGAGGATGAGGGAGGAGGCCCACACCATCAGCTGCCAGTTTGTCAGAGACTGTAGGAATGTCTTGTGGCTGTGCAGAAGCTTAAGTAGAGAAAGAAACCGCAGTGCTCCCGTTAGGAATCTACAGCACTTCTGTCTCTATTCCAGTCACACTATTTGGATAATATTGTTAAAACTGACATTCTCTAATCAGATGTAATCCCTTATATGACTGACCTGGGCACAAATGATGAATGAAATGGAAAGCGCTAAAAGGAAGATGGTGGAGACGATGACATCAACAGAGCGCTGCGGCCCTCGTCTCTGCAATGAACAAGCAAGTCAGTGATGCACCATTGCAAACAAAGGAAAGTCTGTGACAGAGTTAAAACAATATAAAGTAGTAAAAGAACAGGAGGATACGAACCCTGAGAAAAGAGCGTAGTGACAACCACATCTTTATGTTCTGGACTTTCTTCAGTCTGAAGTGAGGGATCTCAGATTTCTTGGCCTTTCGAGCTGAAGTCAGGTGGCTGAAGTACTTTGCAAATAAAAGCCTCTGTTGGAGAAACACAGACACGCTGTGAAAGATGCAAAGCACCTGACGGAATCAAGCAGTCCTACAAAAAAAGCAGGATCTGTTGTCTGTAGGCTCTGTCAGCTGCCACTAGGGGGACAAACACATGTACAAGTAAATACAAAGATGGGTCAGTGGTGATTAGTCACACACAATCTAGATTCATTCATTAAAATACAGCCATAGTAATACAACTTAACACAGTTATACCACTAGATCCTGAGGGTTG
This sequence comes from Trachurus trachurus, assembly GCF_905171665.1. NCBI lineage: Eukaryota > Metazoa > Chordata > Actinopteri > Carangiformes > Carangidae > Trachurus > Trachurus trachurus. Next base: position 36,251,186 of record NC_139896.1, read on the forward strand.
TCTTGTCATTTTCCACTCCCATTATTTAGCTTTTGGTGGAGACACTCCACTGTGAAATACAGTTGACTATTTTCAGAGTACAGTGTTCAGGTTTTTCCTGTTTTTCAAGAACCACCTTAATGGGACATTGTGAGACTTAGTACTGTACTTGTAAAAATATATTGTGCAAACTAAAAACATGATGATGGATTTTTTGTCTCGCCTTTATTTGTCATAATAACGTTTAGAAACTGTGGTTCCCATAATGCTGAATGGGAATGAAAGTTGGAAGTACTATTTAACATCACCATGGTGTTATTGTGCTACCTAAAGGCTATTTTCTGTCCATATTTTGTTATATTTGTGAATCTCTGCTGTTGGTGTGTAACCATGGATGCACAGACCATCATCAAAATAATATTTGACAGAGCAGAAAACCTCCAAATGTGTTGATTATGAGGAATAATCTGCAGTTACTAGGATGGAGGTCTGTGAGATGTTGCCATCCATGGATGGTGCAAGTTGAGCTGCAATCAAGAACAAGAGGGCTGACCTCTCACCTGTTTGTACGTTCTCTCAGCCACACACATCATGAAGAAGAACAGTCCAGTCAGGCAGACTCTTTGCACTGTTGTGATGAAGAAAAAGGCGTAGGCTTTGGCGTCCAGCGGCCCCACCGCCATCTCTACCAGCTCTGCCGGGGACACGGAGCCGAGGCTCGACAAGTCCAGATGCTGAGCTACGCGGAACACAAATGGAAGCAGTGCCAGGGTGACGGTCATGAGGCCGCCAAGGACCAGGTAGCCCATCCCCTGCTCCACCAACTTCACCTGTTCACAGGAGAGAGAGTGACAGGTGATATTTTGTTATGCTGCAACATTACAATATTGCCTCCTATATTCAAGTGCAGACACAGACTAGTAATATGTAGTACAATATGTACCCGTGTAAGGATGATCCCACTGATCTCCAGCACAGACATGTCTGCTTTCTTACACTCTCCCTGCTCCCATATGATGGCACTGACCCGGTCCTTGGATGGGTGACACGCCTGAAGCCAAGACAGCTGGTTCTAAAAGGAAAACAAGAAAAAAGAAAACGGATACCCTCCTGTTCATTTACGGTTTCTAATGTGTAGGAAAAAAGTAATAATAATGACTCAAATAAATAATTTGTTATTTCAAAGAAAAACAATATGTTTTGATCTGGTGTGTTGTGTTAGTGAGACAAGGCTACTATTTGATTTTTATCAAGAAAGTAATCATCAGCTTAATAGATAAAATATCTCACATAATAAACATACCTTCACATATAAAATACGAGACACTGGCAGTATAAATGTGTGGCATATCTCAAGTATTGAGATTTGAAGGCCTTGATTAAGTATTTACCAATATGTTGAATCAGTAATTCCCTTTTGTAAAACCACAGATAAAAACTAGGATTAAAGATGTATGGTGATCTTACTCCGGTGATTCCCTGCTGAAGGCTCTCATCGTCACTGCTCAGAGTGGTGGTTTGTGGGAGTGCAGAGCTGGCGTTGTACCTCCCGTTCCCCTCGCTGTCACTGCTGCCTGTGGAGGCAGAGTCGGGTCCTTGGAGAAGCTCCTCCCACATTGTGTCGTCGGTATCGGAGTTAGGGCGAGAGCCGACGCTCGGTCTGAGGCGCTCCACCTCTCGAGGCTTCACCTTGATAGAAGCACCACTCCCTTCCTGCTCCCGAATCAATGATGAAGAGGTTTTTTTGTGTAAAGCACTGACCTGAACATTATTGACTGCTTCACATGTCTATGTCCCACATCATTACTCTTCTCCACCAAAGCATCATCTCTATGCATCTCTACAATTGAATGCTTCTTGAACAGTTAACTCGCAGTAATACCTTGCAATTACTTTCATTGCGATACACTGAAGAACTAAGTTTACCTGAGGCCTTAGTGAAGGTTTGGGGTTAGACTTTAGGTTTCTCTTCCTCACACAAGACACATGTGCGGGGTGTCTCTCTTGATGAGTCGGCGGGCAAGTCTTTTCAACCGTTTGTACCCCCTCCTCTTCCTCACTGGAGAGTTCATCGGATGCTCCAAATCCTGACTTTCTCTTGTTCTGTGAGAGAACATCACAAATAAAGTATCTTACAAATGTGTTCCACAACATGTGCAAATTACACATTTTCAAAAGTTATTGGTATTTTGATGCTCTTATTTGTTATGCATATCTATCTATCTATCTATCTATCTATCTATCTATCTATCTATCTATCTATCTATCTATCTATCTATCTATCTATCTATCTATCTATCTTAACAATATTTATCATAAGCCCTACTCAGAGGATTTTTTGTCACATTGTAAACATAAGAAGAATAAACCTGCCTCTCTAAAAGGAAACCAAAGACCGATTCAGCATTAACCATTCAACACTAGTCAGTTGCCAGAGGCTGCTTAAATTCTGGCTGTGGCTATTTTTCCAATACAGCCAGCACCAAGGTGTTGACTGCTGTTTTTAATGCTGAACATCACTTGTCCTGCTGAGAATGAGAATCCTTTATACTCTGTCCAGTGATCAAAGTTTGTTTACTGCAGACCGACTAGAGAGAGTGGCTGTACCCTCCTCTCCTCGGGCTTGTATAATCGCTGACTTTCTTCAGAGAGCCACGGCGCCTGCTGCTCCGTGTCCCCGCTGTCGTTCTTCTCTTCAGGTTTTTTCAGCCCCCTGCTCTTCCTTGGTCTGAAAAGAGAAAGAACAAACAAAAGAGATGGTAGACGGAGCAGGCGTTGGCCAGAGCCACAGGAGTGAGAGCGACAGAGAGGCTTTGCTGTGTGCTACAGGTAGCAGTCTTTGGCTCTGTGTGTGGAGATGAGGTTATGCATGTGCTGTGAGGTGAAGGTGTGTTAGTACAAGCAAATGAGTGTGCACAGTGCCTAACAATGAGCAAAAAAAAAAAAAAAAAACACCACCTCCTTCTGCGCGCGGGGCTGGTGGTGCTGCTGGCAGCTGGACTGCCCGAGGGCCACCGGCTGGACTCAGTCGACACAATCTGGCAGTGCACAGTGCCCAGCAGCAGCATCAGACACATGGGCCCAAACACCTCGCTGGCACTTGCCCCAGGGACCTCCAAGTACAGCACCACGGCTGCCACTGAGGGGAGCAAAACATTTGGCAAACAAAACGGTCTCTTAGGGGATTCATTATAACAGAATTCATGCTCACTAATGAGGTTTTTCTCTGCTGCTCAGGTGTAACATGGTATAAACTGTGACAAATGAGACGCTGAACTTAGGCCATAGGAATGGATTTAAGTCTGAGTACAATATACAGTATTTATTTCATTTACAGTCAAAAGAGAAGATGAAATCATCTTTCAGCACCTGCCTGAAGAATATTACTGTTACAGTAATTAAAGGACCACACAAACTGTCTCTCAATACTCAATATTGTGACTCAATGAAAGACAAAGATGCAACAGTGTTATAAACCTGCAGATTCTCTCCTTGTGTTAGTTTTTAAAACCAGCAGCAGGTGTACACAGCACTTTTCTTTAAAACTTAATTTTCCAAGTGACATAAAAATATTTTCCCTCAGTAAACGAGAAGAATGAGAGGAGCTGAAATGCTACGCGAATATGAATAATGTCAAGACAACAAAGAGTGAGTTAGTTTACAATGTGCAGTCTGTTACTTGGAACCCTAGTTCACATCATTACGCAAAAAATATTTTACATTATTCAAATTTGTTGTGTCACTCGGTCGTGTACTCACCTTGCATGAAGTAGAGAACAAGGATACATGAGGAGACAGATCTGGAGGTCACCTGGATCCACCACTGAAAGAAGAAGGGGAAGAGCAGCACTCTGACCAGACCCTTTCGAGTCAGAGATGTCCAGGGACTCTCTGGTTTGGCTTTGCTGAAAGTGGATCCTGAACATACAAATGAGTCCAGATCAGCTTTGTTGAAACTGTGACAAATGTGACTATGAAACTGATATTCTCTCTTCTATTGCTCTGACAAAACACAAGACAACACAAAAGAACATGTAACTACGGAGATGTGCACAACGTTGCAGGTTATGAGATTTACTGACTGTGTGAGGTACAATACAATTGACGCCTTCTCATTGTTCATCCTTACCTCTAACTAAGTCAACATCAATGAGGTCTGGTTTGATGAAACACGTCTTCTTTGGTTTGCTGTCTAAACCCTGTGGGAGTCACAAGGAATATTCATCTTAGCGGAGATTCACCACACACATTTATTTTCAGAGATTTTAATAGGTGTCTTACATTCAGGTCTGCCTTCTCCAGAGATTTCTCCCAGACTTGTTGATCGTAGGCACCGATCTGTAACAACAACAGAACTGTTGTAATACTTTACTTTTACTATGGGGGCATTTAGTGAGGCTTTGCAGCCCTTATTTAGGCACAAATGTGTGATCGTATTTTATTTGAGTCTTGTGTGATGTGCAACTGAGCTGTTGTGTGCTGCCGTCTTGGCCAGGTCACTCTTGGAAAAGAGGTTTTTAAATCTCAATGAGTTTTTTACCTGGTTAAATAAAGGATATTGATTGATTGATTGATTGATTGATTGATTGATTGATTGATTGATTGATTGATTGATTGATTGATTGACAAATCAGTAAGATTTAGTTTGTTCATAGTGACTAAAGGGACCAGACCAAGGTTTTGCCCTGAAAGGATCACATCAAAGAAAGGTTTGTGCATGTAATTTTATAGAGTTTGAAAACAATTTATAAATGCTGGCCAATTGGAAAATGACAGCACATTGTGGCAATATCACAAAATATACTGGATTTCAATAATGTTACATCTTTTCAGATACTATTTTATTCTCTATGTGACATAATTCTTATCCTGTCTACCTCAATGTGCATATGTGGATGTATATGGGGGAAAGTATGTAGATATAAATGCATTTGCATTACTCTACAAAATATTTTTCAAAGACTGGGCAATATTTGCTCTGATTATTCATTATATTGTATTGTACATCATTTCATTATATTTTTCATTTACTGGTTTCTAGGATTTTAGTGAGATAAAATAGCTGATTGTATCAGGGTAGAAACAGCAAAGTAAGCATTTAATTGCACTGCATGTTTATTTCTACATATAGCCTAACAATAATGACATTGAATTGAGGTAAAACTGGATGTACTTCCTTGGAAATCACATCGATGGCTACATTTTTAAACGTGTTGATGTAACAGTGGTCTGGTCTTACCTTCTCTTGGTACCAGGCTATTCTGGCCATTGTCCTGTGCTGCTGGAACCAGTTCAGTCAGAGTCAGGTCATTTCACACAGCGCACAGGAGACAGGGAGGAGGACTGGGCATCCGTCCAGGATTGTTCATTAAACAAAAAACAACCACGGCCACATTGAACCTGACACAGACGCAGAGATAATGTAGAAAAAAAAAACAGTAAAGAAAAGACCGAAACCAAAATCAAAGTTTCCAATATGAAAGAGACATTTGATGCGTGTATTTGGTTAAGTTATGAAGTAACTTATCTCTGAGTAACGATAAACTAATCAGCGTGGTAAACCTTAGCTAGCAGGAGCCGCCCGTTAGTTAGCAAACGACCGAGACAACTCACCTGAAATAAAACAACACTTGTCCATGAAGCACAAACTGGAGGAGACCTTTGGTATCATCACAAACGGCTCTTTAAATACTTTATCATCAGTCTTCAGTTTCAGGGGCGTCGCAGCGTCTTGTTGTCAAACTGTGCTAACTACTAGCTGCGCATGCTGTGAGCTTTACCTTAACTGGCTCGTCTTGTCCTGATAAATGACTCGCAAGTGCCATAAGTCATTGTCTTCGTGGGTATATGGTTGTTTACAGATGTCTGTGCTCAAGGTATTCAGTACTTGTCTCACTTCACTTTTGTTTTAACATTTTGTTCATTTTCCGCTTCCCTTTTCCGGGGTTTGTTGTCTCCGTATGGGGTTTTTCATCCCCGGGTAGTGTCTATCAGGCTGACTTAGCGCTGTCAACCTGGTGTTGTCGTTTGGATAAGATCGACTGATAACATGCAGCTGGGGCTACTACATAAAACCGTGGAGGAAAGATTTGTGATTTACATTTTCACAGAGACATTTTTCAGATACATATCTCCAACAGGAGAGCCAGAAGGTGAGGATGGCTGCCTGAAAGGTTAAACTAAGGATAAAAAGTTCCCTAAAACTCGCTCCTGAAATTTTAACCAATCAGAGATCAGCAACAGAGACCACGCAAAAAAAAGTAATAAGACTGGAATGGGCTAGCCATTGTTTTAAGTAAGGGATAATGTATAGTTCGGAGGCTATACATTACCCCGCTTATTACACGGTTTACGAGTGAAATAATTAATTTGAAACATAATGTTGATCAAAATACGACTTTCATCGATTAAAAATTGCATTTAGCGAATCTGCAAGACTGGTCACGTCCGCTGTTTTGCTGAGCCTCCCGGTCGTGCATTTGAAGCCTTTGATAATCAATCAGTGGATCGATGGATTACCATACACGTGTTAAGATGTGTGTATTGTGTGTAGTCGTATCTGTCATAAACAAGAGATTAACTCTACTGTTTACGGGGTGCGTTTGTGTCTCGGAGCCGCGGTGCCACTGAGACGAGAGGAGCTGTGACACCGGGTCAGAGGCTCTGATCAGCAGGTTTGGTTTCCAGCCAGGATGTGGAAGGAGCCTCCACTCTCCCTGTAACAAGTTACAAGTCATTATCTCTAACATCACTATTAGTCCGAAGCTGTTTAATGACGGTAAAAAATGAAACATAAGGTAAAATTTCTCTTTTCTGTGCTGCGCTGATCAGAGCGCCGTCCCTAGCAACGGTCATTATACTTGACAACGGTCTGGACCAATCAGAGAGCAGCATTGTATTGATAAATTGTTGGTTGTGTTCTCAAAAACAGGCTTTCGTTAGGAAATTTTGGAGACAGGTGAAAAACTAAACTAAAATAATAATCCTGAAATGTATGATTGTAATTGAAAAACAGAGATTACCCAAAGATTTTTTTTTCGTCAAGGGACCAAAATCATCTCAATTTTATACGCATTCAACGTCAGTCTAAAATATTTCATACAGGGCCAAAAATATAATCCTGATAGATAAATACCACACTTTTAATTTACAATTATTCTAAATAAAAACTTCTCTGAACATTTGAACCACCAAGCTTCCTGAAACAGTAAAGGAACAGGCCATAGCCCTGTTCAAATGACCTCTTGTCAAATTCCCAAACTCACAGACAATCCATTTAGTATTAGAAACAGAGAGAAAGATAAGCTTATTGGCATTGCTGGCACAATGATTTAATAACTTCAATGTTGAATTGACTCTTCTTTTCACCTACAGTGATAATGATGAGAATGATATGTTGATACAAATTGATCACAAACTGGCTATTGTAGATAGACACACATGTGCATGTGTGTACAATTCTATTAAAAATTAAGGCATACATACACGAGAAAAGGTACCAGTAGCACCACTGAAGTGACGCTTCTATCGAGCACTAGGCTACTTTCTAAAGGGTCCATTGCTCAGCTAAATGACAGTTCTCTGTGCACAAATGCCTAACAACTCTGCTGTCTTGCAGGTGAGTCAACAGCCTGTCAAGACCGAGAAGGAGTCATTTGTCATTCGACTCCTGAGTGTCTGCTGACAGCTGATCCTGCTCAGATGCACACACGATCTTCGCCTTGACCTTCTTGTTGGAAGAAATGATAAAGTAGGGGCTGAGAGAGGCATAGCAGGAGGAGAAGAACACCCGCATATCAGCCACCACTGGTGACACCTTAGCCACAGTCAGCATGTAAATCCAGATGATGTTATCAATCCCAAAGAAGACCACATACAGAACCACCAGGGTGACCACTGTTTTTGCAGCCCTGGTCTCTGCCCCAGCACCCTGAGAGCGGCGGATCCCTCTCACCTGTCGGCTGTGGCGGTGGAGAAGCAGCAGGATGTAACCACTGGAGCCCAGCATCACAGCCACAAAGGCAAAATCCCTCCCAGAGACAGCCACGCCATTGATCACATAGGACAGGTTGTCTCTGAAGTCCACATGACAGAAGCCAAGGTTGAGGGTAAATGCTGGGACAGTGCCATTCCGTGGGGCCATAGAGAAGAAAGGGGCTGCGATGCATATGGCCATGTTGAGGAGCCACAGACCTGCGAATGTGGGGAGGACCAGGGAGGGAAGTGCAGGCTTCAGCCTCGACAAACGCGGTCCAGCAGGGGCGATGGTCACCGCCTGAAACACGCTGAGCATGCAGGTGATGCAGACCGACAAAGCCCGGCCAATGCGGTAGGCGTAGATCACCACCTTACAGCCGGGGTCGTTGAGCAAGTCTCGGAGCCCAAACACAGTCATGGTCTGAGGGACGCAGCGGGTCAGTAGAAGCATGAGGTTGGCAAAGGCCAAGTGGCACAGGATCATGTCCACAGGGAGGAGCTTGGGTTCTGTGTAAATGATGTGGCTGTAGGCCAGCAGCACCACGGTGTTCCCCAAGATGCCCATACCTGTTTGCAAGAGGAAGGAAACCCCTTTGATGGTCACACACAGATCCATGACGCCAAGGCCTGCACCGGTCAAGACTGGCAAAGCAGACAGAGAATCAAATCTGTTATAAACACACTGCACACACCAGACATTCATCCAGTAAACATCTGATATAACAGATGATGATAGTATTAATAACAGGTTTTTTTTTATGTTTAGACTGATGCTCACCTTAAGTTGCAGCCTGTTGTGCAATAACTGTTTAATCACCCCTGTAATTTCAATTTATAGTCTTTTATGTCCCTTGAGATCATTTCCCAACATTGCAGTGTTCAGCCCAGTTTTGCAAATTACAGTAACAACACTTAATCTGATGTGGTCTCTGAAGGCAAGCACAGCAAGGGCATATAGCACTGAGGGATACACACTGTTTTTCAAGTCGTCTTAAAACAATATCCTATATGTACAGTGTGTACTACTGCACTGATGAACAGATCCCTTACATTTACAATGCAGGTGATGGGGGCCATCTCTTATAGGTAAATCAAGTCTGTTGTCCAAAGGTAAAGTATGTTAAAGTATGAGATTCCTTTTTGTGTTTCTGTTCTGCACTGCAGTGGATGACCCGCAATACAAAGGTTTTGGGGGATACAGACTCAATACGATTAATTCAGCAGATACCTTTCAGAACATACTGGGTAATTTTGCACAGAACAAGGTGTCCTACCCTGAAAACATGTTATGAAGGGACAGCAGCGTAACCATCATTTTAGAAGTGAGGGGGACAAATTGTTCAAAGGTCTATTGAGTGATTTATCATCCTCTCGCATTCAATTGCACCTCTCCTTAGCAGCTAAAAATCACACAAACAAACAGAACAGCACCAGGAAACCGACTTTAGCTCTTTAAAAATGATATACAAAGTCAAAATCTAAACTAAAGTTGCCAAACTCAGGTTGAGTTAACATAGAATGACCCTGAAGTGCGGGGGACATGTCCCCCGTGTACCCCGCGTCCGCTACGCCCATGTGAAGGGATATTCTGATGAAAAACTATGACAGCAAGCAAAACTTAAAAAAAAAATCAATAGATCAATCACTATATGGCCAGTAATTACAGTCCATTTTCTGTATTGGAATGAGATATAGTAGCAAATTTCAAACAAATGTGGCATGAGTGTGCAGAAATCCCTCCTTTGTTAATATGAAATGAAGGTGCTGCAGGCTGAATGTCAATACAGCATCCCAAATAAGATTTAGGCTTTAATGTGGGGAAATTGTTCATCGTCAGAAGGAGATATGCCTTAGGTCATATGAATAGCATATGCGAATCCTTATATGAATTCTAAACTTGAATGATGTTTCCTGTCTTTAAATCCCACATCAGTTTTCAGTTTCCTTGGACAGAGGGGCTGCATGTCAATCTTTTGAAATATTTTAATGCTTTTTCCCTGTGGAGTTATATAGAAAAAGCAGAGTTAAATAACCCCTGCGGAGACAACAGTGTGTGGTTATTGTTGATGCAAAAGCAGCCTGATGATGCCTTGAATGAGCCATCAAGAGGCTTTTACATGCACAGCTGGTGCCTGGGTGTGCGCTCCTTCCTCCTTCACGTCCTGGGAGCATGTTAAAAGACACAGAGGAGCAAGACAATTAGCCATATAACAATGCATGTCTGTACTAATTGGGGGCATAGGGACAACCAGCCATTATTCATTTATGTTCCTCACTCTCAGTGCTGACGTATGCTTTAACAAAAGTTTGTAAGATGTCTCCAGGTTTCCAGCAGTGTACAGTATGCTTTAAATGGCAAACATGTCTCAAAGTAAAAGCACTTGAACCTGTTGGTCAATTATCCACCTGTGTTTTCAGCTGTAGAATTCAGATTGTGCAGTGAAATTGTTGTTTGAGTAGCTTGATTTCCCCCAAGAATAAGCCTTGGAACAAAGCATCATAAGATATGTTGTTTTTCTGTGTGTTTTTAACATGTTAATATGAGAGCTAATTAAAATGGCAAGTTCAAGCATGTCCTGCCAAGGGGATTTCATCATGTACAGCATCCTGCATGGTAAGTTCTTTTAAAAAGCAGACTTTTTTTGAGTTTTTCCTTTTTTTTTGTTTATGGCTGATGTAAACTGTTATTTCCCCATTACGCTAATTTAATTTTTAATTTCACAGGAAGTGTTTCCATTATACCCAGAGCATTGATGCACAAAGTACAGCTCATACCACCCTACCATGCATGTCTTACTATGATGAGGAAATGATGTTTTCTGTGTGCAATAAAAGACAAATTTACTATTTTACACTTTTGGTTTTGGTTTTTTAAAGAAAACCTTACAGTCTGATCTAATCCCAAACAGGTGCTGTCATCAAGTCTTCTTTGGCTTTGTGTTCTTTTCAGTAACACTGTACATTAAATAAACTGTTTTCACACTGAGGGGAGCAAAGGTGACAATGTTAGATTGGACTATATTATATTCAAAATCACAAATGTTTCTCATATTTTGTCCAACTCGTGGAAACTATAACTAACTTTAACTATTACTTAAATGATAGACATTTTCTAATACAACAACTTAAACTTAAACTAAACTAAATTTATGGTAGCTTTCTTGTATTGGACACGTGAGTGAGTTATACATGTGAAAATGATGTCAGTTATGATTCTACGTTCATGATAAAAATTTAAATGTGTTCATTTTCTTGACGGCTGTCTCTAAGATATTAGTTTAGCTGATTAATTTGAATTAAACCAATATCATCAATCTTTTACTTTCTGACAGTGACAGCGAGATGCAATAATAGAGAAATCACACTCTTGCATAATTACCTAATTATCTTATCTAATCTAAGCTATTTACATAAAACCTCAATTAATTCTGTCACTTTTCAACCTTTTGCAGCTAAAAGAATGTGCTGAAGTGCATGTTTGACTCAGGACGAGGAAATACTCAGTGCATCTCTCACTGTGCCAGTTAATCTGTCCCACAGCAAAAATGAGGTTTAAGAAGCTTTTGGCTCAGCAGCCTCTCACTCTGATATTGATAGGTCTCACACTCTCACACTCATGATTTGCATTAAAAGGGAGGGTGAGGGCAAAAAATGACCTCCCATGACTTTAGATTTATCTTTTACACTATCTACAATATGTTTACCTTAAGCCCTGTGACATATTAGGTTTTGTGGTAACGTTCAAAAATAATTGATTCATTCATAATGCTCAATGGAACCCTGAGCCAAAAATGTATTTTCATTCTTTTGCATAGAGAGACTCATTTATCAATTGCGGCACCTGCCTGCAGCACTTGTTTTCTCTGTCTTTTATATAAATATGTTTAAAAAAGAAAAAAAAATCAAGCAGAGCAGGAAAGACATCTCTCTTCTTCACTAAATGTCATATGATCTGTTTTATTTTATTATATTTTACTATATGCACCTGGCTCAAAACTCAAACATGTGGAAACAGGCATAAATACAACCAGTCCAATGAGGTTATTGTGCATTGAACTAATTTCACTATAATTATGAAAGTAGTAGTAGTAGTAGTAGTCTCAATTTTGGTGGAGGACACAACTCATTATCTTCTTATGAGAAATGGGTTTAATAATCATTACTAGGACCCTGCTGTGGGACATGTTGCAGCTAAATCACTGAGCTAAGCCCACCCACACTGATTCACCCTTAAAACATCCTCATGGTTTAGGTTTAATTCCATTTTTAGATCTTTTATTGCTCTGAGTGAATTACACAATCATAAATTTGAACACTATGTCGAGCTCTACAAATGAAACTGGAGGCGATTGATCACGCAGACAGAGTGGAACGTACTCTGGCTCCCACTTTGTTTCAGCTTCCTCCACTGGAGGACACTGTGGTGTTGGTATCTGACTAACCAACACAAGGAAGGTGTCTTTAATAGGTAGAGGCTTTTCAAATTGATTGCAGAAATTTAAAAAAAGTATAAAAGTAGAGTTGAGGGTTTAATAAGGAAATCTAACTATAGTATCTGTAATTAGAGAAAGCAGTGAAACAGTGACATTGAGAAATAGTTTTAATCAGTTTTGAGTATAAACATGAAGCTAGGAGATCATTTTTCATTAACACAGTTTTTCTCTGTCCACTGGTTAGATCTATGTAAGTACATCCAAACACACAGCTCTCTCTGTGTTATCCTGTCTGTCACAGCCCACTGAGGGGACAGAAGCAGTCATCTGAATTGATCTCAAGTAATTGGAGTCTGAGGGAAGAGAAGTCAATGGACCATGAAAAACAGATCCAACAACCATTACCTGTTTGCAAGTATAAGAACAAAAACCACTCGACTACTTGAGGAGAAGGGGATCAGAGACAACGTCCACACCTTCAGCTCTGACTGTTCTCAGGTGAGTGTGACAATCTATCTACTTTTCTGATATCACTTCATTCAAAAAGCATGATATAGCGATAATGTTTAGTGATTTATTACACCTCTTTCTGCAGGAATGTCATCAGAACAGTTTGTTCGGGGGATGCTCTATCTGTCCCTCACTGTTGTGGGAGTCCCAGGTAACGCTGCTGTCATCCTGGCATTCCTCCTATTGCTGCACCGGGAGAACCGCCTCCTCCCAGCGGATGCCATCATCCTGCATCTGGCCTGTGCAAACCTGCTGGTGGTGGGTGTTCGCTGTCTGCTGGAGACCCTGGCCTCCTTCCGTCTGGCCAACATCTTTGGCGATATAGGTTGTAAAGCTGTGATTTTTGTCTACAGGACCTCCCGCTCTCTCTCCATCTGGCTCACCTTTGTTCTGAGTGCCTACCAGTGCCTGAGCATTGCCCCTCCCGGATCACGCTGGGCCTCTGCCCGCGCCTTGCTAGCTCATTATTTGGGCTTTGTTTTCCTCTTCCTCTGGCTCCTCAACACCTGCATGAGCTCGGCAGCCATACTCTTCTCCTTTGGCAGACTAAATAACTCTACCCTCACAAACCATGGCATTAATGTAGAGTTCTGCTATGTCAACTTCCCCTCCAAGCTGTCCAAACAGGCAAACGGGGCAGCCCAGGTGGGCAGAGACGTGGTTCCCATGACCCTCATGACCTTAGCCAGTCTCATCATTCTGGTCTTCCTTTACAAGCACAGCCGGCAGGTGAAGGGACTCCGCAGCAGTAGTGGGGGTGTCGGTGGCAGCGGTGCAGGAAGTAGTGGGGCCGAGCAACGGGCTGCCAAAGCTGTGGTGACCCTTGTGACCTTGTATGTGGTGCTCTACGGGGTAGACAACGGGCTCTGGGTCTACACTCTGACTGTGAGGAAGACCATGACGTCCTCTCTAATCTCTGACCTGCGTATATTCTTCTCCTCTCTATATGCAGCGCTAAGCCCTCTGGTCATCATTGTGTCCAACAGGAAGGTGAATAGCAGGCTGAGGTGCGTAGTGCAGGAGAAGCCGGTCGAGGAGCAAGCCACAAGTCTTTCTCATGTGTAAGGGCACATGCTGGGATGGCTGATTACTCACTGAGCTGCAGGAGAAGCTGTGATGATAAAGACTGAGTTTTATTTTAAAGCATGGGTCAGTGTGTCTTTGTAACGCAGTGGGACTTTGGGTTTTGTGATGCACGTTGCAGGAAAGACTCGTCTTTCATCTGTGGTGTACAGTAGCTCATAAAAATGATGCCCCCCCCTTTTTATATGCCATTAAAACATGTCATTTATGGGACAAACTGCAAAATACCACTTGTAATTTTGGATGTGATAGTGTACTTGTGTGAGGGTGGGGTTGTTATTGTCTCACTGACTAGGATTAAGGAGAAAGTCTGTCTTAACAACCCTGTGACTCAATACTAGCCTGTATGAATCGCTGCTTATCTGGCATCGTCTTGCTTTGTTTGTTTATTCGTTATGTTCTCACCATCCTAATTGGGTGGAAGAAATATAGCTGGGTGACTCAGGGCTCAATGTAGCTGTCAAGTGACTTTCAACTGCCCATTTAGCTTTAATTAAGGCTTCGAATAGAATCTTGGAAATGTCCCGTACTAATGAGGCAGGTTAATTGTCCCACAGGGAATTGGATAGAAACCTGATGGGAAAACTATACTCTTTAGAGAAAGAAAGATGTAAAAGATGTTCATTACTCAATACTTAATTACTCAGTACAATGACGACAATGCATGTCTGAGTTCTGCGTGTGCAGTTATAAGATGAGGAGACGGACACAAAGCTGCCTCTTGGCACAAGCCCTGCATGAGGAGTTTGCTGTGGATGTGGAAACGTGGGAATTTAGTAGTCATTATGTTATTGCCATGTCTCGCACAAGTGAGGGCAGAGAGACAGGGTGAGGACATAACAACCCCTGAGTGACAGCCTAAAAGACACAAAGTAGGGCTGCCAGCACTCTGTGATCCTGCCGTAACTCTAAAGTGCAGTCAGCCAAGTGATATTCAACTGCTGTCGCAATGCAGGTTAAGAAGGAGGAATGGAGGTCCTGTGCTTGTGTAGAACTGATTCATGCAGTTTGACAACAAAGGATATTAAAGGCAATTTTCTTTTCTCACAGAGCACATTTTGCCTTTATTTCAAAAGCTGCAACCATTACAGCCCACCACAATGTGACTTCATTTTTGTAGAGCTCTCTCCAGATGACAAATTCCATGTGTCTTACTCTTCAAACCACTGAAATCTGATTGGCACTTTACACAGACTCCGGTGGAATGAAGGATAGAAAACATGGATGGTTTCATTAGAGCAGGAACACGCTGATGCCTCTGGTGAGAAATCATCCAGATGATTCCACTCAATGGTTTTCGTGATCCTCTGTGTTTCTGGTAGGGAAGAAGTGGCAGTTTAGCTGAAAGAAACAAATACATGAAAAAAGATTTCCATTGGTGTCTATGCTCATGTCTCTTTTTCTATGTGTGAGTGTGTGTATGTGTGTGTGTGGAAGGGTGTGCCAGGCAGCACAAGACAGGACCTGTTTTCACAGTTTTTCATCTTTCTGAAGTCCTACCAGCCCTCTAAATGCTGTTGAACATGTAGAGACCAAACATATATATATATATATATAAAACTCTCTCTTACTGCCTCTCTATTGAATCACCTCCACACATTTCCCTGCATATAGATAAACACAACTTTCAATAGCTGATAAATGTGCATTTTGTCATCTGTCCAACCTCAACTCACCTGCTTGAAAAGGCAAGACATGTGAAACGCACACCAGGAAAAAATAACTCAACCGTTGCAACCTGCTGCTGACATTTAACCAAAGAAATACATCTACAAATGTCTAAAACCTTTCTGTTTCTCTCTCTAACACAAACCTGTAGAAAAGGCACAAACAAGACAAAACAAAACAAAAAGACACACACCAAGAAAAAGCTGACAAGTTGTCCAGACTGGCTGGTTGAAAAGAAGTTGAAGGGTTGCAGTAAATCCTGCCAGGTGATCCATCCCTGCTGTGTCTGATGTCAGTCTGTTTACCTGCTGCAGGTACAGGTATTTTTGTTCCCTAGTCCACCAATAGCAAAGCAGCAACCGGGCTAAGCCGCGCCCCCTCATCTGCCTTGAAGCCACTACACACCCTAATATAGGCCTTTTGCTGGCAGGAAGTGCATGTTAAACCAAAACCCTCCCCTCCCCCTACCCAAAAGTTTTTTGAATCATGACGATCACTGTGAGCAAAATGTTCTGTTTTTACTGATGCAGGGACAAATTGACGACTAATATGGTAATGCAAGGGAATAGTGATAACAAGCATGAGTCAGCAACACATTCGGCTCCTAAAGTTTTGATAATGTCACATGAAAGTACTTTGAAAGACTCGTCGTTTTGTTTACCTCTGAATCACTAATTAATCCGGTCACCTTGAATGTTACTTTGCTGGACTAAACCATAACTTAGTTATTAATCCCATAAAAATCTTTTCTCTTATGTTTCTTCCAGTTAAGAGGAGCTCTGACTGATGACGGCAACTGGAAACTTGTGGGTTTATTACTGTGGTGAAAATGTATCAGTAATAAACGCATCCTGCGGTACTTTCAAACCCCAAATTTTATGGAAATGACAGACATAATAAGCCCTTTTTAAGTTTGCTGATACCGTCTTTGCTTTTCCTTCAAAGGGATGTTGTTTAGAGGATTTATTCCCTGTTTGAGTGAAGCCACTGATGGGGAATGCCATAGAAAAACCGTACTTTTATGTAAATCAACTCATTTAGTCTTTTTTAAAGTGCGGGACAAAAAAACCCATCTTAGAAATGGTTTTAATTCAGTTCAGTGCCCATTTTGTGCTCTTCAGAGAACAAATAAAGAAAGCATTTAAATTGTGTGAAAGGCATGTGGTCTAAACTCTACCTGCCAGGAGGTGACTTGAGTATAACATGAATTTTATTTTTGCTTTTTCACACTCTTATGTGACAGAGCTGTATGTGCCGCCTCAAATCCACCCAGTTTAACTGATTCCCTCCGACAGAAGACACACACTGTCGAGTTTCAACTTGCCTGGAATGCTGCACTGCATGAAGGCGAGGAACAGTATGGTGGGAAGAAAATTTACACTGTTAAGACAAAGGTTAGACCTGTTCAGTCTCGACAAACGCAGCAATACTGCATCATTTATGTTGATTATTGACAATATGCTGGATTCAATAAGACAGAGATCTGCAGGTCCTGGTGTTTCATGGTTTATCTTACAGTTCTGACAGCTTGATTTCACTGGTTTTTCTTGTGGCAATATATTAAAGACAGAGTTTGACATTTAAGAAAAAACTTGTTAGACATGTTACATGAGAAGATTAATGCCTCCCACATCATACTCTATATTGTTGAAGCCGGCAGCTTCATAGAAAGATGAGTAATGGGGGAAAGAAGATAGCATCTCTTCATTCATTAACAACGAAGTCCACTTCACAACACTCCAGCTCCCTATAACATGTCACCTATTGTGCATCACAAAAACCAGAGCGTAAACGTGACAAGTTCTAGTTTCACGGGTGGTTAGTATTGACAAAGCCAGGCAAAGCTGTTCCTGTTCCCGCTTTTTTTTTTCTGCCACGCACAACTAAGCAACTGCTGGTGGCTGTAGGTCAAGATCAACCCAAAATCTAAACACTGACTGACTGACTTTCAAGACAAAACCTCTTTCGTTTCAATTTCAAGACAAAACCAGTTCAAAAGACAGACAACGTTTCATACAGGCAGAAAAAATGACAAACAGAGTTGACCAAATGACAATCAGCAGTCAGGAAGATCACCACCATCACCCTTTCCCGCGCTACAGCAGCACTACACGGACCACACCGGAGGGCTGTGGGGGTGGTTTGGCCCTGGGGGCAGCAGCCTGCTGCAACTACAGGTTAGATATGTGCTGCTATGCTGAGACTTGAAAGACGTTCACAATGCTGCTCCCTATACCTGCAGTGTTCCACACTATAAGGGGAAGAAAAAGAAGAAAGGACTAAGGAGTGGAAGAAAGAAGGCTGGGTCGCTGAAAAAACAGTAAAGACAGGCATGGAAATGCTGACATATAACCTTCATAGAAATAATTGAATATTAATAATATTTCAGAGGAAAGACGGGTGTTACGGTTTGAATTGGCCGGATTTGAAAGCCGAGACCTGCCCTGACGTGAACCAAGTACCGACATGTCAGTATTCTCTCAATATGTAGCTCATAATTTATTACTCAGGAGTGAATTAGTTTTGTTTTATCCATATTCAGGTAGTCTTGCTGAGATCAAGACCTATTTTTTTTTTTAAGAAGAGACATTTCAAGAGAGAAATAAATGTATATCAGGGAGGGAAGGGCTTCATTGACATGTCAGTTTGCAGAGATTTATCCTTTGATGAGCCAATCCAATGTCCCTCAGGGACACTGATTCATGCTGAATGCTGTGTGAATGCAGAAAACCCAGCGCCCAGATTTTAATCTCTTTAAATGATTGCGGTTAAAAGGCAGCGAACACAGCAGGGCTCAAACTGGGGGTTTGAAAGTTGAATTAAACTCCAGGAATAATAGTGGAGCTGTTCAATGCTGTAATTTTGGTATTTTGAAGTAAAAAGCCTTAAAACTGAGCCAAATGCAAACCTCAGCACTCCAACCTGACTCAAAAAGCACAGTTGAGATTTCCAATCTTATGCAACACTCTGACAATCTGATGTGAAGCCAAGTCCAACCTAAAACCAAAGAGTCACTCAGGTAGAGGCTGATTGACTTTGCATAAAAAGTTTCACTGTGTGTTTTTATGACTTTAACTTGCGAATGAGGGGTGGGAGGGGGTGAGGGGGTGAGGGTGTGGGATGCAGCAGCACAAACGATACCTGTAAAGTAACTTTGAAAAAGTATCAGCTGTCAAAAGAACAGCCCAACAACAGCTTCTTGCCAAAAGTAAAACGAGAAGCTTGACACCACTCAGCTTAGCCTAGCTCAGCATCATAACTGGAGACTAATCAACACACTTTTCTTGATTAATCTGTACAAAAAACCACATGCTGTCATCTTAAGGTTACCAGACAACCAACACAGATGTCAGATCAGCTTTTTCCAGCTGTTTCCTGTGTCTGTGTGTAATGCTAAAAGTGTCCTAGCTGTGACCTTCTTCCAATCTAGTTCTTAGCATGGAAATGAATTGGGTGCATTTCCCAAAATGTCAAACTAATACTTTAATGGCAAACATCAGGGGTATACGATCGGTCATAAAACCAAACAGCAGGTCCCCCCAAAAAAACCTTTAATCCAAAAGTAACACAACTTTCTTCATATCAAATTAGCTGTATCTGAGACCCTGCCCTTTATCTTTATGATCTTTCCTTTTAAATGCCACAAAGGTGGAATTTTCCACAAGCCACTTCCCTGAGTTTGCTGTGGAATGCAGACAAGATGGAGCAAGTCTGCAGAGCTCTGTATCTCGGCGGTAACAGCATGTTGAGGTGCTTCGCTTGTGCACGTCATGTCCACCTCCTTAAATCTCCCTTCAGAGAGTTTGTTAAGCTTATTACTCCGTGTGCAGCTCTGTCCTGCGGTGCTGCTGGCTGCCACTGTTGCTGCTGATTTTCACGAGTATCTTGCAGAGGACTCATCCAGGACCAGTAATCTCAACGCACTACATTCTCTCATTTTGTCGCGCAAACCTATTCACATAGTCTGAATGTCATAATCATTTATTTTGCAAAGAGCTTTGAAGCAAGTAAACAAGGCACATCATTCAATATGTTCAAATGTCTAAGTAAATCAGAAAAGCCCTCAAAGCGGCAGGATGTTTTAACGCAACTCTAAATTCAAAGCTGTTGGAGACATTTACGAGCCCTCTATTATACAGCCGTAGATTGCTATCTGTGCCTCAGAGCAACAGACCTTGTAAAGTTATACAACACGGGCATGTGCTGACATAACTGCAACACATATCTCATCCCGCTGCTACCAGCCTTCACACAGGTTAAGGAAGTGGAGAATAATGTGTGGAGAAAATGACAGAAACATTGTGTCACTTTTGAGACAAAATTCTGTAAAGACAAATAACAGGATGAAATCCATCCACACACTGTATGCACGGTTACACGGTATTTAAAATGTACCACACAGTCTCACGCTGTTAATGGGATGTATACGAGATGACAAACAGGCTGCAGTGGGGAGTTGTTGGCATGTGGTGATAAGGAGCGTTACTCCAACATATTATGAAAAATTGAGTCTCCTTGTGCTTTTTTCAGAACAAGCGGTGTCACTCCACCCACTTAAAGCTGAATAATAGATATGATGGATCCTCTGTGTATCTTACGGCTGCTGTCAGTGTAATTACAAAAGACTTGAGTAGAGCATTCAAACAGCTATTTCAGACTTTGCATGAGTCGAGTGCATCTCTCTGTTTTGGAGGCTGAGATGATTTTGTTTTCCACGGGCTGCTGGATTCTCAGAAATGAAAGCCACACACACACACACACACACACACACACACACACACACACACACACACACACACACACACACACACACACACACACACACACACACACACACACACACACACACCTACAAACACACACACACACACACACACACACACACACACACACACACACACACACACACACACACACACACACACACGGTTGTTGTAGCTGCCCCTTTATACCCTTAAGTGCCAGAGAGTCCAGCCAGACTTTTGACATTTGTCCTGATGTTTGAAACTAACCATAAACTGTGGGACTGGGGACATTTGGGGAGTTTGGATGGCTGGTGGGTTCTATAGCAAAATCAGGCAGTGCACTTACGTTTTTGGAAATGGGGGAGGAGAGAGTACCACCTGTTGATTCTTTAAGGTATTACAGTAAAGGGGCAGTTTGCATGGGTAACATCCTAAATAGGTCTGGGCAATATGGCTTTTCCACATACAATATATAGATCCATTTCTTATTGTTGTTTTTTTTACAGAGCTGTTTGTCTAGCTGTGTATTCAGCAGACTTCAGTAAGTAACAGTTAACACTATACAGTCATAGCAATCCAAAGCATTATGATTCTACTAATGAACAATTATATTAAATGATTAGTGCTAAGAACTCAAAGAAGCAAAGCCTCAAGAGCACAACTGGATTAACTTCTGTGGGGGAACAGTTGGTTTGGACCCCTCCCTGTTGCCCTCAGGTTTCACAGCACACAATAATAAAGATGGCAGCTTCATTACACTTGGCACAGCAGACTCTGAAACCAACAAACACTCCAATACTGGACTACCCTGGTTTTCTAGTCAGCTGGTTTGTGGTAATGTGATCCAACACAACGTGGCCACAGTCCAACCTAAAATATTCATTAGACACCTTCATACACAGAACAGGAGAGTAATGTTTGTACTTGCGTCTACAGTATATAAAAGGCAAATTCATAATCCTAATGAAAACCAGCAGTGAAGCAGCTCTAAATAGATTCTTGTCCTGCTGTATTCTGAAGTTACAGGCACTGGTCAAAACTCGTAACTCCTCTTTTCCTTAAGTACATCTTTATTTATTTATCTTTTTTAAGGATTTTCACAAGCTGTTATGCTGTCAAATATAATCACATTTTGACATTTCCAGTCTAATCCTGGTATGACTGGACTCAGTGGAAGTCCTAATTGGTCTTGTTCACTAAACAAACACTAAAACACTCCCCATCAAGCATTTTTTCAGCCTGGTCACAGACACACTTCAGTAAACACTGGAGTAAACACATAAGAAGCTTATTTTAAGAAGCCCAGAGAACATAAGAGCCGCTGGACCATATTTACTGCGAAATTCAACAACTGATGAACATCAGTCAAAGATTCTCATATGCCTGTCACCACGTAGCCTATTGTTGTTAACATTGGGTTAAATTATATAACAGTCAGAGCTGCATTTTCAAAACGACAAAATGCATACATCTCTGCAGTGATGTTTGACATCTGAGCACTAGTTAGCTTAGTTAGAAAAGTTAAAACCATAAAAAAAGAAATTAAAATCAACAAGTAAGACGACAAACATGAGGCGCAAACGTATGATTCCATTAATGATAATAAAGATATTTTAAGGTAAGCAGGCAGCAGAGGCCACCAGCTTTCTCTAGTGTCACAGGTTTTATAGAAGTCTCAGTGCTGAATAATCTATTGACTCATATGTCTGGAGGAGAGCCACAGTAAGCCAGACGATCAATGGCGCAGCAGCAGTGCCAGATTAGCTTTTATAGAACTTTTTCCCCCCAGCGCAGCCTTGTCCGTCCCAGCATTAGAAAACTATTCGGATGGTAATTTCTGAATTCACAGACAGGTACTGGTGCTCATCCTGGAGCACAGGGCTATTACACACACGGTGCTGTCTGTCACTACTGCTTAGCAGGATTTGTAGGGATGGTGACTGTATCAAGACAACAATACCCAGATGTTCCTGTCCTCCTTATGCACCGACCATACATCTGAAAAACTAAATGCAGCATGACAGGTGTTTCTATAAAGAGCGCATGATCCATCTGTTGTGTAACAGAGAAAAAGAGACTACTAATTCAGATTAGATTAAATATGAATGAGTAGATGAATAGTGACATACACAGTAACATTGTTAACATGCTGTTGTTTAGCAGGTAAGTTGTTCAGCCTTGTAGTTTAGCCTGTTAGCATGCTGCCATTTGCTAATTAGCACTAAACACAATATATGACTGAGGCTGAGCAGAGATATACATCATCATAAACCATTACTAAACCTGATGATGATGACGGTTGTCAATGTCATTACATCCTGTGAGATATGTGAATTTTTGTCCTAAACGTTATAGTGATCCATCCAAACTTTGTTGAGATACTTCAGTCTGGACAAAAGTGGTGGACTGACCAACGGATGCGGTGATCCTTAAAGCTATAGATGTTGTAGTTATTCTGTCTTTTTTCACCCCTCAAGAACACCTTCTCACAATCAAAAAATCATACCACTTATGCTTAATCCTTACTGCAGCAGCCTGGGTTTAAGTCCAGCTTGTGGCCCTTTGCTGCATGTCATGTCCTGCTTTTTAATGCAGAAAAAGCAGCCCCAACAAATTAGCTACTTAAAAAATAACAAAAGCCCCTTCACCTTTCAGAATGGCTCAAAATGCTCCCATCAATTCCTATTGATGATGACACGTAGACCTCAGCTACCTATACAGGATCTGTAATGTGCACTAATTCTCACCACTGTATAAAAACAAACAGCAACTATTCCTTTAACACTAGAAGCTGAACAGGAGACAGGAGAGAAGATGTGATTACAAAAAGATAGCCTATCCATCTTACTTCCGATAAATCAATGAACCTAAAAATAATTGCTTGCAGGTTTGCCCTTACAGATAATTACCCAGCAGTGATCTTTGTCTCTAATTTTCATTGAAACTGTTGTGCAAGAGAAAAAGAAAACTGAAATATGACCCCTCTTTTTCTGTGCATCCTTTTCCAGCAGCAACCACTCTTCAGCTGAAAACACACACACAAACATGGTGGTGTGAGACACTTTTACCTCAAGCTGTCTGCCATACTTCTACCCCCTGTGGTCCTTCAAGATACACTCATTAACAGTAGAGGGCATTGGACATATCACCTCATCACCTCCCCACAGGATGGAGGCCCTCCACCTGACCTTGGAAAATGTCCAAGCCAGCAGCACATCGGGTCTCAGGAGGGGAGTAAGGTTCAGGTTATGGGATGAAGGTCAGCGTACCGCAGCCTCATGAATGCTGAAGAGCTCTGCTGCTTTTCAGATGGGAGAGGTTTTCAAAGGTTTCTCTCTTTCTGTCTTTGACAGAAAAGACAACCTCTGAGCATAAATCTGTCTAAAACGATCTGATGGGTCCAACTTTGCATTAAAATCTTCATGTTTGAGTTCACGTTCTTAGTTGATGACCAGTTGATGATCAGACTTTGTAACGTGGCTAGAGTGCAAATGCCTTTCCAAGCAGATGTCCTAAAAAATGAGGATGGTAGTAGCTGGTTGAAACTCCATCAGGCTAATGCAAACCTCTGAGCAACAGACAGGCTATAAAGAGGGACCAGTACCACCATTCAAATGACACTTTCATCTGAAAATACGACCTTGCTTTTCTGAAAGTAGGCAGAGGCAGAAAAAGAAATGTCCATTAATAGGCCTAAGGAAGATGGAGTCTAATGTGGAATCGACCAGAGGGTTTTTTATGCTCCCTATTCATTGATCAAGCACTCCAAGACAGGAACAAAGAACACTTTGCGGGGGATGAATCTTCTGCCAACTGCCTCTACTTCAGAAATTTGAAATCAAACCTCTGACACTCAAATGTCTGTTCTTTGTGGGGAAAGAAATCAAGGTCTCACTCATTTTAAATGTTTTCAACCCGAGTGGCTCACAGGATGGCAGCAAATACGTTGGTTGGTCAATCGGTCAAATTGCTCCAGACTAAAATGTCTCTTGATGATCACAAAACTTCATGTTTTTCTTCAAACACCATTATCTTTGCTTCAGCCATAGTCCCAGAGGATAACTAGCGATGATGACTTTGCTGAATTTTCCATTTATTACCATTATTAGGCAAAACGTTATGTTTGCCCCTGGATTTAATTCTATCAGCTGCACTTAGTATTAAAACCAATTACGGAGCAAATATTTGCACTCTAAACTATGGTGAACATGGTGAATCATTACGCTAAAAAATGAGCAAGATGGTATTGTTATTGTGGGCAAGCTGGCATCATCTTAGCAATTACCATCACATAACTACTCTGGTTCTTTAGGTTGCTATATGATGAAATTAAATAACTTTAGCGACAATTTGAGAGTGACTTATTAGCTTTAAGATTATTTTTCTTTTAGCCTACAGCCTGCAACTTGGCTACCTGCTTGCAACTAGCTGGTGAACTAAGTGGAACATTTGGTAGCTAAAGAGCGAGGTAATAAATCAGGGCTTGGTAGAGACCAAAAAATGACACTGAATATTGGACAGGTGCCCAGAACCATGTCCCATAATGCTGTGGTTGCTTCAGGTCTGTTGTGTATTGGCGACAGTTTGCTAACAAGTTCTCCAACAACTTCAAGTTCAAAGTTCAGTTTCAACTGCTTAACATGATATGTTGTGGTAGTATTCCTAACTTACTATGTCACCAAAAACACTGTACTACCATACTACTACTACTGTAGGTTTATTCATGTGTTCATAGTTTTTGCTCTAGTATTAGAATGAGTCAGAGTATTGTCAAAATAAATAAATAAATAAATTGCTGTGGCCTATCTTGTTCAGTGCACCTGTACAACCCACAGCATCATGGACAAAGACGTTTTCATCAGGTTGCCATGACTCGGATTCTCACAAAAATGTATTCATGCAGCTGCAGCACAGGAATGACAGCTATTGATTTGAACATATGAGTCTCATGGATTCTTGGTGCTGAGCCAAAATGTGTACCCCTGTGTGGTTATCTGCCGCTGCGTCCCTATTTCTGACCTCTGGATTTGTTCTGCTGCTGCAACTTTAGTTTTTTCCCCCCTTAAAATAATATTTCACACTTTGAAAAGAAAGCTGGCAGCAGCAAATAACCAGCAGAGTTGAAATAATTGTGTTATCTTCTTCCCTGGAGTAAGATCAAGGTGAAGACATGTAGGAGAACATTTTAGCGGATACAGAATGGTCTACCTATTCTATATACTGCACAGATTTTGGGGATTTCAGGAGACTTGTGAGATATTAGCAATAAATCCATATTGATGACACAGTGTGAAGGAATTTAAAGATGTTTGTACTTTCATAAGCACGAAACCAAGGCCCTCTTGCACAATGCTGCTGTTTCTCCTCTATCAACATCCCACACATAGAATCACAAAAAGGGCCAAAATCTGCTAAGAAAGCATAATGTATTGCAGAACAGCACAAAAGTGACACCTGCCAAATTTGAATGTATTCTCTGGTCTGTCTGCAATATGTCACATTTGCAATACATTACATTGCTCAGTGTTGGCCCTCCCTGAGAAAAACATGCTGTTCCTTGCTACAGTGCATTATGAAAGGTTGCAAATGGGCTAATTTGCAGCTTTGACAGCACCAGCCTCAGCAAAGGCGGGTAGTAATAGGTTTTGAGGTGCCGCTTCAGCGACTGCTGTGATGGGAACGCTGTGGCTGAAAGTAGGCATAGGTCAGGCTTCTCTGGAAACTCTGACAAATTAAAAACAGAAAACCTTTGACATTTATCATGCTTGGAGTCTGCAAAGGTCATTGCGTGTACTCGCCGCTTTCATTTTCCTTCTCCGTCCCCTCTGGACGTGTTTTGCTGTGATTGCTTATAGCTTGCTGGAGCTGGAGCAGGGGGAATCAGGAGGTGCAATTCCAGGGAAATGCTCACAGGATCAAAAATATTTCTCATACATGGAACAGATATATATGGAGTAAACAGAAATGTAAACTTATGGACTCTCTCTGCTAGGGCTTCTGCTCTTTTTTCTTATTTATATACTGCATAATACCGGTTGTTAATGGGCCTATCATGATGATTAGTTATCACACCAGTTTAAAAGGTTGCTATTTATTAGTAAACTGCTGTTGTGAAAAAAAACACAGGCATGCAATAACACACTAAAGTGCTTTTCTGATTTCCTCACAATACATCATTCCACACCATAAACACTGAAAACTTGTAATCCCACTGGACCATGACTGTCTCATTTAAATGTTAATATAATTCCCATCATTCATAATTTAATGTGCTCCCTGGCATTTTCCGTTCATCTCAGTAATGCTATCTTATGTGACAAGCCAATTTACTGCGGGAGTTGACCAAATTGCTTTAGCATTGTAATACTAACGCTGTGATAAATCCTTGATATACTATTCCTCCTTAGGTAATAAAAAAAATAATAGAACGTTATACACATTCGCCGTGGAATCAATTTTCATTGATTTCCCTGGTGTTCCACACGCCACCAGATTGTGCCTCTAAGTCAGGTATGATGTAGCTGGAGAAACACTGCAACTGAGCAATGTGACAGAGATTGCCCCTTTGCCCTCTTGTTGTCAGAGGTGGCTTTGGCAGGGCTGGAAACAGTGTGAGAGATGACACAAGCAGTGCGAGGAAAACGAATCAGACAGATTATAGCTCTGAAGAGAGAGAGGAGAGAGAGCAGGGCCAGGTTTAATGCTGGTAGGTGTCATTTTGTGTGACCTTTCTGGGAATTACTACTGTGCATGACCCAGAGCATGTCTGCTTGTCACCGAGACAGTCTGGGGCTCCATCTCCACCTCCACTCAGCCTTCCTCCAGCAGACATTACAGCCTCCAGATGCTTGACTACCTTCCAATTGACCTGATCATGGCCAATAACTCTGATAATCCCTCCGTTCTCATTAACTCCCTCACACAACTCCAACTGATATTTGAATTCTGCGGGCTCCCTCTATGTCTGCGAGGTAGCTTAACCTTTGATAATATGTCTTAGCGGAGAAAACCCAGGATTAGTCGACTCGTGGAAGCTATTGTGGGAGAAAAGCAGCATCAGAAGTTGATCGGCGTTTAGTTGGGGGAATATGAATGTGGATTCACTCAAGATACAGGCGGTTGAAGCCTGAAATCCTGTGATTAGGACATGTAATCCTATGTTAATTGTAAAACTGCAGCATATGTTTAAGTGGAGCTCGGTGAGACATATGTGCCAGTTCAACCAATGCATATCAAATTTGCTTTAAATGTGAATCTGGTGTTATTCTTCACTTTATTTCTTATGTACACAGCAAAAAGTTTGGCCATCTTTATATCATCCAAACTCCCTGTTGTCTGTAAGGCACTCAGCCCAAAACCTGTTGGTTCCTACTGAATGAGTAACATTTCATCCTTGCTGAAACAGCAGGGAGCTTTTCTAGCAAACTTTACACAAACCAGGGTAAGTGGTGCATTTTTGGAAACTGCATTCAGCTGTGGATTTAGTGTTTGGGGCAGCAGTGGATGTTGGGTTGCCCTAAAATAAACTACACTGCTGATGTTCAGTGAAATGAAGCCAAATGTCATCCACTGGAACTCAGTATGCTGTGAACAGTGGAGCTCATAGTGTCACAGAGGAAGAAACAGACCAGCTACAGACACAGACACAGACACAGACACAGACACAGACACAGACACAGACACAGACACAGACACAGACAGCCTCCGTCTCTCCACAAATGTTGATTCATTGCATTAAAGCAGAAGTAAGCGGAATATTTGTGTTAATATAAGTCTTAAATAGTTCTATCTTTCAACAGCAATCACTTCTATAGAGTGTTTGGTCTGAAACACGGGTCTGTCAGTCACTCTGCTCTGAGCCGAGGAGAAAACTTTCCTTGTATCCTACCACCTTTATCCAATGAGGAGAGAGAACGGCATAAAGGGGCAGTCCTCTCTGTGTGTGCAGCCAAGGGATGTGCGTGAATGTGGTGACGTAGGGACGAGGGCGGGGACTGCTAACTCCATCTGCTGACAGGAAGTTAGCCAAAACCACCGGATCGCTTACTTCTGCTTTAAAGAGACAACATGAAGTTCTATGGTAAATAAATAAATAAATATTTTATAATATAATAATATATTTCTATACCCATGACAACAAACCCTGAAGCACTGTGAAGCATGGCGGGTGGAAGAGTGCGTTGGGGCTCAGCTACAGTAAAAGCACGTCACACGGAGAAAGGTTATGACAAAAGCAGCCAAACATAGTATGTGCTCACAGGAAGCCACCACCAGGGGGGAAAAATAAATCACTCTGCTTGAAAGCAATGAGAAGCAATTATTTCAAGGTTCTAATTAAAATAAATTAAACGAAAGGTGAGACAGGGAAAGAGATGCAGAGGGAGAAACAAAGAGGGAATAGCGTTGCAGTGTTAAATTGTCATGTTACTTGAAATAATGTCTGTAGGCTTTCATCAAACCCAAAAAAGAAAATTTTGAAGACATCCTACATAAATCCATTTTTCTTCGCCTCAACATGTTTCTCCCTGAAGAGGTTTTTTTTTCATATATTCATGACAGCACCATGTCTGTGTTTTCCTCTCCCTTCACATGGCTCTCTGTATTTGATGTCCTCCACAATCGAGCCTTTGGACACGCTGTGTTTTCAGAGACAGATGAGAGGAAATGATTCATTCATCAGACAAGACCCCGGATACAAATCCCAGTTGACCTGCTGATCAGATGGTTGATACTGCAGATCTTCCTTGGGGCAGGTGCTGGGCCACGCTTATTAAGGCTTTACGGCGGAGCATGGTGCACGGGTCATCATCTTTCCTGTAGTGACTCCATGTGACAGCAAATACAGACTGGCCTTATCTCTGAAAATGAACACATTGCATCACCTAATTCAAACGTCAAACCATATGAGGGACTGCAGGGGTGATTGCATGATACAAGGGCGAGGCAGAGGACTGTCAGAGCCGTTATTATCTATTTATTAAAGAAAAATATGTATTTGGTCTCAGGTGGGTGGACATTCAGCAGGTAAATGTGTCACATCAGAACTTGCGGAGACAGATATATTGTCATCAAAACTTTTCTGATTGCTTTGGACTGGCAATTTGAAAACGCAGTGTGGAGGAAGATGACTGAGTTCAGGTGCCTGTGATGCTGGAGCTGACATATAAAAAAACTCATGCGTGTTTGCTTTCCCCATGTGATGGTTTGACAGTGACCGACAGCACATTACTTTAAATAAAAAATGTATTCTGGGGTGTTTTGATTAATAAAAGCCTGATAAACAAAGTGTCCATCAGAGGTGGTTTTATCTGTGAAGTGCATTCATGGCGAGGAGCCAATAAGCAGATTAGAGAGCTGTAATGTTAAAAGCATATACGACAGCAGGCAGATGAAAAGCCACCTGCAACCTGCATGTTTTTCTTTTTTTATACTGTACATTTCCATTGCTTTCATTATTATTATTATTACTTTCATTTTAGATTCATCAGCACCCAGAGATACAGCTTCCCCCTCCAGTGCTGTCCCTGTAATTCCTCCTATACCTGCATACGACACAGGGAAATTCACCATCAGGAGAACAGGTTATTCAAAGTACATTTACTCATATCTTACGAGGAATTTTCTAGGCTAATTAAAACACCATTTATCTAACTTGATGCCTCTCTAACATCAGAGGCTTTCAACATTATTATGATTATGAAGTGAGTGGGGAGATAACATGTTCATTAAGCCTCATTTCATCTCAGGCGTATGAGTAAAAACAGTTTTTAAATCATGATATGTATGGTGGTGGGGAAAGTGTACAGACCCTTAATCCAGTAACAGTAAGATTATAATTACACTGTAAAAACATGCAACGGTAAAAGTTCTATTTTTAAACTTAACTCAAGTATTATGCTGGCAGAATTGCTCTGTTCACAGTGTTATATTACATTATTGAATTATTGTCAGAGTTGCATCAATACGTACAGAGTGAAGCATTTTACTGTTGTAGCTGGCTGAGGGGAAGCTTTTAATTTAATTAAAACTGCGCAGTTAAATCTACTGTTGGGTGGTTTAATCTCAAACAATGGATCCGATCACATAAGATCTGAGAGTAAAATCTTAATCTGCAAAGTAACCGTATGTGGGTAACCAAAGCAGGGTTAAAAATGGAAATACTCAATTAAAATACCAGTACCTCAAAACTGGACTCTGTGAAAGTACAAGGTTATGTTCCATGTTGCTGTCAGATACAGTATGAACAACATGGAAAATTGGAATCAGTATTTTAGAAATGTGAAATCACTGAGGTATGTTAAAATGACCTTTCAGCCGTGCTACTGGTGTGTCTGTGGTCAGTGATGTCAGTCTGTCCAGTTTACTTGATACTGAAACACCTCACTGCTCCTCAGGATAAACTGCAACTGCACTTACATAGCACTTTTCTTGTCTTATCGACCACGACCAAGTGCTTTACACTACAAACCCCATTCACCCATTCATTCAGTTCCTACAGCATGCTCAGTGCACACTACAGTACACTCTATCACAGATGTACGCCCACACACACAAACACACACCGATGACACATCAAAAGCAATTTGGGGTTCAAAAATACTGCTGTATGTTGACTGAAGGAGCAAAACTCTCCAACCTCAGCTTCCTCATATTCAACCATCACCAGGTCAAAATCTAATTATTCCAGTTTGGGCCAATTAAATCAGAGAAGCTCCAGTAAGCCTCTGCTAAACGTATTGTTGAGTGTTAATTACCAAATGTTAGCATGCTGACACTCAAAGCTAGGATGGTGAATAAAATTTTTTTTATAGCTGCTAAATATCAGCATATCAACATGAAATCTCAACCTCCACTGTGCCAACATACAGCCTCACAGAGCCGTGAGCCTCCATGGCTCTTCTCTTGTTTGTGAGTAATAAACAATATCTCAGGAGTGCAACAGTGGTCTAGTTACAG
This sequence comes from Trachurus trachurus, assembly GCF_905171665.1. Classification (NCBI taxonomy): domain Eukaryota; kingdom Metazoa; phylum Chordata; class Actinopteri; order Carangiformes; family Carangidae; genus Trachurus; species Trachurus trachurus. The sequence goes on from NC_139896.1 coordinate 36,282,537, forward strand.
TTTATCTAACACCATCACTGCCAGTATGAACAGAAAAAAATCTTCATGCTCTGATAAATACGGACACAGATGCTGATTTCAAATTCAGAGCACAGAGACCATTAAATCCATTTGAAACACCTACAGCGTGGCGGTGAAAAAAAGATGAGCTAATTTGAAGTTGAGAGACTTAACATGCCTCCTGACACCTTTGCTCTGCTTTAGCTCATATAATAATTCTAATGACGAGACGAACAAATCCTTTCCAAAAACCAGGGATGGATGCTGAAGCACACTCTCTCTCGCTCTGCCTTGCTTCCTTTTATTTGCTCAACCACTGTGCAATGATTTCTTGTGCCAAGGTAGAGGCAGCACACATTAAACTCTATTCTGAGCACAGGCTTCATCCTTCCTGTGTATTGTGAAATAATCCAATAATAAGGCTGAAAGTGAGAGAAACCATGCAGAGATCTAATCAGCACCACACATTGTACTGAGTCAGTGTCCAATGTAGTATGCCCGGGCCGGGCTCATCAGCAGCCATTTTCAGAAGCCAAAATTAAGTATTGTCATCGCTTGATTTCATGTGGTACATTTATTATAGCACAAATTAAACCAAAATCCGTCATTTGTGCCGAGGAGTCAATGGGCGACCCGCAGAGCATTTGCAGGAGGGGCCATTCAGAAATCTTGCTGAGTTGGTGGTTAAATGGCAGTGATAGACATTTCCCTCGCCTTTTCATTTTCTCTTTGGGCTCTGCGACAGTGCACCTCTGCCTGCCCCTGTCCGACCATGCCCGCCGACTCCATCTTTTACATCCCATTTTTATATTTCACCACATTAATTTGCAGCCCCAAGGAAGATTTCAGGCTGCTCCTGCTGAATATTTACACATACAGCATCCTCCTCTGACAAGAAAACGCCAATTTACGTGGCACACAAAACTACTTTCATCCACTAAGCCAGATGCAAATGAATTCCAGTAAAGAAGGTCAAACATATTCAACATTTTCAAAGCCCTCTTTTATATAAAAAAAGGAGTCTGATCTGGTCTAAATATGGAAGTGCTCTTAAAATATGATGCACACTGCACTGAGTGCTGGCTTGTAACACATTCTTAATACACTGATTTGCACGCTTGATGGCAAAACACAAGTTTTATTAAGTTCACTTTACATTAATAAAAATCTAATCATTCGCCTCAGGTAGAAAAAATAGAGCTTGGCATTTTTCTGAAGACCTCATGCCTGCACAGGGCTCAAATGTGTGCAGTGGGCAGGGTACCAGAGCAATTTGGCTTAAAGAGTGCATCCTGCTCCACAGGAAACGGGGAAACGCTGAGTGAGATTATCAAGTTGTGTCCACCTGTTCGCAGAGGGAATGACCTCCAGGAACAGGTAGATGTCCCAGCAGGACTCTCAGGTTCACGCTCAAGCCAAGCATGCAGGTGATTCACAGTTGAGCGATGAAGCCATAAACGCAGTGTGGGAAAGAGGAGTGAACTCAACTCAAACCCAACATTTAAATAAGAGGCAAAGACATGTCAGTAAACAAGACAGATAGAAAATACCCTGAGACCGCGCAAAACCTAAGGTGCCATCTGGCGTTTTGGGCAAACAGGAATCATCCATAAGACAAAGTTCTTCAGAATGTACATTAGTTTAGGCTAAAATATATTTCACTGAGTTTATGTTCACAGTTACAGGTTCCCCAAGAGAGCTGCCTGCTCACGACTTTACATTCATCCTTTGGGATCTAAGGTTAAGAGCTTAGATTAAAGGTAGAGACATCTTGGTTTTGTTTTGTTTTTGGCTTGAGATGATGATGCTTGAGAAACTGAGCTGCAACATGTTTGCCATCAATTTGTTCTCATCCTCAAATCAATTTCTATTGTAAAAACATGAAAGCATTAGGCTAATTAATGTACAAATATGTTTTCCTAAAGTGGTCTCCAAAAAACTAACAGTAGCATGATGACAACATATTAACAATAACATACTCTACTGTACAATAATAGCACTACCAGCTAGCTCAACACTAATGCTCTTAATCATCCAGTTATGAGGCAGCTGCTTTCACCTCAGCGTACACTGAACACCCCCTCAAAGAAAATACTCTACATGTCTCCTTTTGTCTTTGCTTCAACAACTTTTTTTTTTAAATTACTGTTGATATTAAGTAAATCTACCAGCACTAATGTAGACTGAATATGTGCTGCACTAAAAGGGAAAGATCTCTGTCAGTCAACATAAACTACTCACATGTTCTTATGTGTTGAGCCTTGATCCCCTTGACCTTCATTGTGAATTTGTGTTAAATATCCTTTCTGATGTTGTTTGAAGTCCAGAGTTGCTGCAGGTTTTTTTTTTTTTTTTTTTTTTACAGAATAGCTTACAAATTACACAATTAATGTTATTTAAAAGGCTGTCATTCCCCCGCTCTCTGCCTCCCCATTTCCTGTAAAATATATACATATAAAAAAGAAGTGGTAGAGAACAATAGAAGTGATTGTTTGCCTCTACCAACCAGCCAAATGACAGGAAATATGGCCACAACCTGGCTCCTCCTGAGTTACAGTGATGTGTAATGGTCAGGAATGTTTTTACAGAACATTATGATGTCATAGTGAAGCTGATCTTTGACCATTTGGATATAAAATGTCATCACGTCATCACTGTATCCTTGTAGACAATCATGTAATGACAAGGAATTAGTGACTTATGGGCAAGAATGTGAGGCGACACTGACCTCGACGTTTGACCTTTGCCCTACATGTATATAATTTATTCAGTTCCTCCTTGAGTCCAAGTGGATGCTTGTGCCGAATTTGAGAAATTTCCTCAGAGTGTTATTCAGATATTTCTCCTCCAAAATTAAATGTGGTGTTTAATTTCCCACAGCCTCATACATTTATTAGAGCCGATTAATGTGGCATTTATTTTTCACCTAAATGACCTAAAAGTTTTGATTCGATCAATACTGACTCAACATCATCACAAAACTATTTTGGTCGTCCATCTCTGCTTTGTGTTCTCAATATTTACAGTATTGATTTGTTGCATTACGGGCACTGGAATAAATGGGAAGCCACAAAATGTCAGCAAATGTCAGCTGATGAAAATTCATGACTGATGGGTGAAGTGTCTTCGTATCACATTCACACACTGTCTGCCCCCCCACCCATCCTGCTGCAGCATCCTGCAAAATACCTTCAGAGTCAATGGGGGTAATAAACTGATGATAAACACTGTGTGGTCATAAACAGATCAGAGAACTTCATTTACTCTGTGTTGTAACCGAGAAAAAGGGTCAATTTACTCTCAATTCAATCAGTGGAGGAGGTGGACTGTTTATAAAACTCAGAGAGGCGGAAATCTTTTGCCCTGCAGCATTTCTAGTCTGTCAAGAACTTTTGAAAGAGACCTCTGTCATTAGTTTTTAATTTACAGCTTTAATTCAATTTGAGAATTGAGTGAGCAGAATATGAACAGGGCAGAAAAGTGTGAGCTCATAATACTGGTGATCTGTTTGCATGACACATCCTTCCTAGCAGCAACTCCTTAAATAATGTTTCCTTTTCATTTTGCTTCACAGTAAAAATCCAGAAGCTGACTTCCTATTCACTGTATAAAAGGCTTTTACATCCTCTGTTCTGAAGTCCTGGGTAGGTGACAGGTCAAAGAAAATACATGCAGACAAAACTGAAGTGGCTTGCAAAACCATAACAGTTATAGAGGTTTAGATAAGCTCCAATTATTGCATGGTAATTTCATTTGCATATTTTGACATCACTAATGCCTGTTTTCTCCCCTTCATGGGGTCATATGTGACACTTAAGATTAAAGCCTCCATTCACTTTAGTTATTTCCTATATTACAGTTGTAATAATGTTATTGTCACTTTGTCTTTCATTTCGTGTGACAATATCATTTTGGTTTTCATCCAACCTCTGCTTCTCAGCTTTGTTAGCCAATGAGCTTCATCATGTGTGAACATGGGAACATCATGTGAGGAACATGTTGGAAGCTCAGGGTGCATCTGCTCCTGTGACTGTGAAATGCTGTCATCGTCCTAAACTGCTACAACATGACCATGTGACCCGGTGACCCCCCCACCACATGGCTGCTCAGCCAATCATCTGTTTTCTGTCTACAACAGGGCCGGCTGTGCTTTAAGAACATCATGGGGCTTTCTTGAAATGTAAAATGGGGTCAGAGAGATTTTTTTTTCTACATAATGTATCTTTGCCCTGGTTCCCTCTCACTGCTGCAACACCCATGTTTTTCATTGTCACACTGAATATAGTTTAAAGGGATAACAGAGGTTTACTACATAAAATGATGATACATTTTTAAAACAACTGGTTCTTTAATTCTGAAAAAAGGCAGAGAGAATAATGCTTCTCATTTCTACTGTGTGGCTGTTGAAATAGTAAAATGTCATCTGCTGCTTGTATCAGTTTTAGAAGCATACTGTAGTCTCTGGCTGACTTTGTAAAATGAGACTCTTGTAAAAGGGGGTTCAGATATGCACTTACAGTAATAGATACTGTGCTAAAAGACGGAGGCTGAAGCAGTAAGTCTCAGGTAGAAACATCATTATTTACAGCCCTTTTTGTATTGCGGTGGTGGGGTTGTTGGTCTAAGTTATAACCCTCATAACCCTGCAAAGCTGCTCATTCGTGTTTTCAATTTTGATGTTACATGAGAAACGGTTTCCATGAGGAGGACTGTATGGAAAATTAACCTAGAATCCAGTACAGAATCAGTAATCCAAATGTCACAAGTTGTAAGCAGGAATCCTTTCAGCATAACCAACTAACTATGTAGTTAGGTTATGATGTGCTTCTTGGGCTTGGAAGCATCTTACTGTAATAAATAGTAAAATAATAGCATCTTCTATTAGTGCAGGTAGACCATTTTCCATTTCTTACACTTTTGCTCGTGTTCTTGGCTAAAAGAAGAATGCCAAGCCGGTCTTTAGCTATTATTAGGACAATTGCTGTTCACAGAGTGAGTTAATGTAAGTACAATGAATGGCTCTGGGTTTGGACTTTGCTCCCTTTACAGTGTAAAACTATAAATACCAACCCTGTGAAGCTCACAGTGCTTTGTTTTGTTGAAACTCTGTCACAGCAGTGTTATGTAGAGGTGTGAGGGGTTGAGGCTGTAGCTTTGGGGCCTTTAGCAGCAGTCTCTGTCTGGTTGTTGGCTGAGTGAACGTTAGATTCTAAGTGCTTGCTGTTCTTGCAGTTTGTATGTGCATTTCAGGTGAAGATGAGATCGTCTCACTGCCTCTGTTGGTGAAAAAATACAGTAATGAGCAAACAGGTATCCTGCCTGATGATTGGCCTCTTTTTTTTCTCTCTTTTTCTTTTTTATCATTCTAGCTACACATCTAGATATTTTAAGACCAGTGCTGGATTTAGGGGGAACTATCCTCGAGCCCATTTGTTCCTAGTGAAGATGGAAATCTGTAAAAATAGGTCAAAAATATAGTTTCCTCTATAAAAAAGACCAGATAAGTTCCTAGAGCAGACTGGCACAAACATTACTCATTGTGGAGTAAATAGTGTTTTCCTCGGGCACTGTTCAGCTGTGGACGGACTAACACTCAGTGAGTATTTATGACAGCAGGATGGTGAGTGTGGGACTGAGAATAAACTAAAGTACCTGTGTTTATGGTAATGAGAGAACATGTCATGCAGTGTGATGCGGTGGTTTGATGTGTTTATTTAAGTTTTCTGGACAACAACGGAGCTGTGGCACAGAGGGAAATGATACATCAGGATTCAGCTTTTTGAGCAGAATAAATTTATTATAGATTTTGGTCTTTTCATAGGATTTTCTGACAATAAGAATAATACAGAATATTGTCAGATGTGTGTGTGTGTGCATGAATGTCGGCTAAGTTCAAAACCAAAGACACTGTAGTTTGTGTTCAAAGGTGGAAACATTACATTTTCACTGGCTTGTCCAGATTCTAGCAGCTTCCCTTAGGATCTGAAGGAGTCACATAAACAAATAATTAACCCCCACACTAAGCACCAGTCTGACCTGAAAAACCCTGCTTTTCTTTCAGATGGAAAACATTGTCTGAAAATGTTTATACGGACAACAACGACAGAAAAGAGAAATTTCTTTTCTCTTCTGAACAGCAGCAAGTGACAAGGAGATAGATAATTGTTTTGCAGCAGAAGACTCCTTTTGATGAACGTCTCATTATAATCTGGAGATGATGGATGTGAGTCAGATAAAGCCTGATGTGTATATGTGGCTGTTTAGGGAAAATGAGAGATAGGAGAATGTCTCGGCCCTATTCTTTGCACAGTGAGGTGTAACGGTTCAGAGTGAAAGGTTTTAATGGCTTTCAGTTGTTATTATTCTGTATGTTATGACAGCTTGATTGGGCCTGGGGTATTCTTTCATTGCTCTTCCATTTGCATGCACCTCCCTTTGCCTCCTTCCACAGCTTTGTGTTGTTATGGTAATTTTCATAAAGTAGATTGCATCTAGTCGGCTGCTCCACTTGGGCCCAGTCTGTGAGAGAAGCCTGGAGCAACAGCATAATAATCATAATGAACACATCAGAACAATGCCGGAGCGAAATATCACGCACGCCAGGGCTGTTTCAGTGACCACCGTGGTTACCTAAGTAACTAATTACAAACGATGATGAAGCTGTAGATCTCTGCTTCCCCTCAGGTGCTGCTTTTTCCATCGGTTTGTGCCCGACTAGTTTCAGTCACACCCGTTAGTGTGCAAAGGCTCTGCATCTCTACTGTGTGTACAGAGTTCTATTTAGGGTCAGGTTTCAGCTCGAGGGGGGGCAGAGGCACTAATGAGTGAACTGCTGCAACCAGTTTCAACTTCCAGGTGCCCTCTGCCTCACTAGTGTCATGTCAAGACACATAAAGTAGCCTATTAGATCAAGTGATTTCAGTACTGTGCATACCGGTCTGTCCTGGGGCGTTTTTTTTTAATCTAAACCTAAACCTAAAGGAGTAAACAGACTCAAATTTGATGTAAGCATACAGGAGGCACTCTAATAAAGTACAAGTGAATCTATAAAAGCAGAATCACATCCTCACACCTCTCAGAAATCCTGTTCCAAACATATGTCAGGAAAGAGCTTTGAGCTTTTCTATTTTTTACTTCCCCTCTCACCTGAATCTGCACTTTCCCTCCAGCCCCTCCACTGCATCTGCATACCTATTTCCAGCACTGTTAATGTGCATGTGCACTGCCTCAAGTGTAAGTTTACATAGCTGTTTGTATTTGTTCATGTGTCTGCAGGCGTTTGTGTGCATTTGTGTGTGTGTGTGTGTGTGTGTGTTTGTGCGTCACAGGGGTTCATGACCACGGCCCTGACGCGGTGCCAGTGAGGGGTAGCTGCCATCTGGCCAGCCCTGAGGGAGTCCGCCGGCCACCCAGAGCCGCCCGGCCGGAACAGGTAGCCCCGCCTGACATCTCAACTCATCTCAACCCACCAAACGGCAGATAATGAGCAGCAGACAGCTGGCTGATGGACCCCCCCCCACACACACACACACAACCACCACAAACATCAAGAAAACTGTCAGAAGTGCCGACTGAGCTTTTCAACAATGTAAGCAGTTCTGTGATGGTTGTGGGGAGTTTCATCCACACACACACACACACAAACACAACACATACACATTTGGCTGTTGGCTAATACAACATATCTCTGGTTCATGTATTGAGGACGTTTACCTGAGTTAAGAAGACAAGGTGAGTCATGTAATAGCATTAATAAGGCTCTCTCTGTACAACAAAGGCGCTGTCTCACAGCTTTTACATTACAAAGACATGCAGTCACACCATTCAGCCTATAGATGGCAGTATTTCAAAGGAAACTTATGCATGCTGCTGTGTGGATTTATTTGGACTTCTGAATGAAAAAACACACAAATGTGAATGCTTTATAAAATGTGTGAATGGTTTTCATCCCTTAGTTTGTGGATATTTAAACAGGTTGTTTCTTCAAACTTACTTCAAACCACATGACTTCAGGAGATGTGTGGATAGGATACGATTCAAACCAGGAAAATAGCCTATCAATTTGTAGCTACAAGTGGAAGGCAAACACATTATAAACACATGAAGAGAGCAATCAATCCAACAAACAGGCCCGTTTCACACTGACAATATCTCCATCCTGTCTATCGCTGACATGTGCAGAAGATTGGTGTAGCCTATTTATGTTCAATCTGTCGTTTTATGCATACTATGTTGATTATCTCTCACTAGTAATAATTATATTATCAATATTAATCTGCGTTCGTGTATTAATGCGCAAACACTTTGAAGCGGACGGCTCGTTTCTAAATGACATCAAAATGTATTGCAATGCGCTCAAGTTGTGCCAAAGGATGACGCGACGGAGGTTGGGTCTGAAAAGCGCACACTGTAGTAGGCTACGTGAGGTGCAAGAGAACTGATGGGTGACTTCACGTAGCGCCACACCGGCATCCAGAGAGAGAGAGAGAGAGAGAGAGAGAGAGAGAGAGAGAGAGAGAGAGAGAGAGAGAGAGAGAGGTTGTGTGGTAGCCTGTTACAGAGGATGATCAATCCCTGAACGAGGCGGAGGGTCACTTGGTACCGTCCTTGTGAGCGGCTGACGGGGGAGATGCTCTGCTGTCCAGATGACTTTACAGGCAGGCAGCGTGTAGAATAAATTAAGCGGCAGTTTATCTCGCTTTATCTGGCGTCCTCACGCAAAACATCCACTCACTGACTGACTGACTGACTGAGACGCGGGACGTTTCCAGCCTTCCTCCCTCCAAAAGAAAAAAAAAATCTGCGAAATAACCGGATCTGCGCTACTCATGAATGAGTCTCCTCTTCTTTCAAGGTGAGAAGTCTATCCTTCACAGTTGTAACCTAGCAGCAGCAGCAGCAGCAGCAGCAGCAGCAGCCCGGCTGTGTAAAGTTGGCTATAGACTTTACGCGCCGCGGACGCAGCGATATAGACGTTCAGTGATGCCGGTGCAAACTGAATCCAAGGTGTGATAGGAAAATGTTGCATGAGTTATCGGTCAGATTGTGTCCGTGGTGGCCACTTGTAACAGTGGGACGACGACGATGCTCTGAAAACAGAGGGACTGTGAACGCCTCAGCTTCAGCACCACATCCACAGAGAGGAGGCAGAGCAGCTTTGCCTCAAAAATCATTTCGTTATCAGTGGGATGGAAATTTCAGTCCACTTCAGACAAGCTGCATGCTTGCGCAGATATCCTGCCCCCCCCCTCAGAACTCTTTACACTTGTGTGTTATTGTGATGCAGCCATCAGATCAGTGGTGAACAGGAGAGCACCAGAGTGAAGTGAGTGTTTCTCGGGCAGATAGTGGGTCCTCTGCTGCTGCTGCCCCTGTCTCGTGCAGCTGGGGCTCGTGCAGCCTTGGCAGCGCGTGCAGAGCAGGAGCCACTGGGACCCTGATAAGGCTGGGCAGGGGGCTACGATGGAGCCGGAGCCTGAAAGAGCTGAAACACACGCAGCTGTCACAGCGCCAACCTCAACAATGCTGTTGACCAAGTGCATCTTTGTTGGAGCCCAGGTCTGTTTGTGTGGTAGTGGGGGGGGGGGGGGGGGGGGGCTGGCTGGCTGCTTGGTGGATTCACGACTGTTTGGCTCTCCCCTCCTCATGCAAACCAAACCAGATGAACCCCTCTTCTCTCTGTGTGCTCTTTCTGGTCTGGCTTATCTGGCTGGCCAGTTGGACTAGCTTTTCTTCTCTGGGCCCCTCCAGAGTGGGTAAAGCCTCTCACATAGAGAGAGAGTGAGAGAGTGGCTTCTCTCTTGGCATGATGATGCCAGTCATGCGCTCCGGCACTTTATCAGTTGCCTGCTAATTTTAGAATTTAAATGAATCTCCATATTAGTTCTGTCTCTCTCTCTTTTGCAGCATTTGACGGCATAAATGAAACTGGGGTTCGGGTTGTTCATGATTTCTGCTCATCTAAGAAGCCTTAGTTATGTAGTCAAGGGTTAACCACTCCAAACTCAAAAGCAGACCAATTTTTAGAGCACGACTTTATCTTAAATACAAGAAAACACATGTTCCTTCCTTTGGCTCCCTGCCACTCACTCAGTTTGGTCTTACAAGCTTACAGGCTTTGAATGATCTGTCTCTGATATTCAACACATATTTTGAACGATTGAATGAATTTCCACTTACATGACATTTGCAAAGCTCAAAACTTGATTTGCCAATGTTTCTTTCATAACAATGTGCTGCTTATTCAGGATAATCCACAGATCTAGCTGTGATCTCTTTTCACTTGAACTAGCCTGCTTTAGAAGGAATGAGTATCATGTAATCCAGGGTCTCCAGATCATCCGGTGAAACCTGGACAAATTTGACAAGAAAAGTTGCAGATGAGGTTTTTCAAAATGCTTTGAAGGTCACAAAGAAATATCCATTCATTCAGACCATGGTTGTAGTTTAATGGCTAGACACATCAGAGAAAATGTTTTTTTTTCTAATTTGGGTGAAATCTTTCCTTAATGCAATTCACTGTACAACACTGTAGCATCAGAGTAGAGGCAAAAGAGGACATTTCCAGAAACACAAGGCGTAATTAGGTGTAAAAATGGGTTTCTGTTGGATTGGTCAATGAATTTTGTGATATATTTTTTTAAGGACAAAGGGTTTCAAGTGAAACCGTATTATTTGGGAGTTTCTTGACCCTGCAGGCAACCCCTGGACCAGTGTAGGTGAAGTAATTTAGAACATCTGTCTCTGCCATTTTCACGCCATGACTTAAGAGCTATCTCAGACTTCTACAGAGATAAATGAGCTCTACTAGTATGTCTGAGAAGATATATTACAAAGGGAGGAAAAGGGGAAACGGGAGCACAACGCCGCCCTGTGAAAAACAGCTTCTGATTTAAATGACCAGCAGTTTAATCCATGACATTGATTCTGGAGTCATTGGAAATATCAGTGTGTGTGGTGTGGTTCAGGGACATGCAGTCTCTACCATAGTGCATCAGGAGAATTAGTGTATGTAACACAATTACACGGTGTGTGAGTGCACAGCAGCTCACTGCTACTAACCCATAGCTGGAGACCCCCCACCTCCAACCCAAACCCCCTCCCCCTCCCCCCAGCCACTACCCCGGTTGCCCACGGAGACACTGATTAAACACGACTGTTCAGATGCTACAGCTCCAAGGAAGAAGAAGGAGAGCCCCCAGTGTGTGTGTGTGTGTGTGTGTCTGCATTGTGTGTTTGTATGTGTTCATACATATGCGCTTGCTTTACTATATGTGTGTGCATTTGTTTGTGTGCAGATACAGTGTGTACATGAGAGAGCACAGAGGAAGGGGCAATAAGAGAAGAAACACAAACAGTGATATTAAACCAACAGTGATGGGAGAGACAACAAAACACTGCAGACCGTCAGGCACTGCTGATATGCTGTTGTCCTCACTCACTCACTCACTCACTCACTCACTCACTCACTCACTCACTCACTCACTCACTCACTCACTCACTCACTCACTCACTCACTCACTCACTCACTCACTCACTCACTCTTTTTTTCTTCCTTCATCCCTCTTTCAATCTTCATGCTTCTGCTTGTTTCAGTGTGTGATCCAGGCCTGGAGGGAGGTGCATGCACAGGTGGAGAGTGAGGATGGTGCAGAGGTAGAGCGGAGAGCAAGAGGAGGAAACAGACACTGCAGGTAGCAGGAGTGAGGAAGACTAATAAAGACAGAGAAAACAGACAGACAGACAGACAGAGGAAGAGAGAGAGAGAGATGGAGAGAGAGAGGTGGTGACAAACAGTGGAGGAGAGAAGTGAGAGGGAGGAGAGGTACAAGTGGAAAGCGTGCAGCTCACCTGCCAGATGGCAGCTTTGGCAGCACTCAGCATGCAGTGATGGCGGTCTTGCAATATGGCGCATCGCCTCCAGATTGTCACACCGTTGTTGATACAAACAGTGCAATAACTTTGCTGATGTGTGTGTTTTGCTTGGTTTTCTTTGGCACTGGTGGAAGCAGCAGACGACATATGGCCGTAAAGAAAAGCTGACAAAGTTGAAGGATGTCACGTCTATTTTCTCCTAGAAGAATATTGACACATTGTTTTTTTTTTTTTTTGCAACTTTGAAGAATTTGTTATCTCTCTTTGCCTCAAAGATGCACTGCAGTGTTTTTTTTTTTTCTTTTTTTTTTTACACATGAAGATCAATTTAGTCGTCACGAACAGCAGTACTTATAAAAACAGTTGGAACACTTCTGTGGCTCTGAGGGAGCTTTTTAAAGCCTGAGAGAATAACACAGATGATGCCAATAGAGCTTAGAGAAACGGCTTGACAAACTCAGAGCATGGAGTTTCAAAAACACTGGCTTCTATCATCTCACGAAAAGATGCTATTTGTACTGGGACGTATAGATTCAGTGTTTTTGGAGCTTCACAACACTGATTTGGACCTTTTTACAATAAATGTGTGCTGCTGCTGCTGCTGCTGCCTTGTCCTGCTCATATCCAGTTTGGGTGATAGTGTGCCTGATGAGGGGACTTTCAGTCAACTGATTTATTAATATGTGACAAATTATAATTAGATGTAAAATATTGGTTATACATAAACACTGAGAGCACATGAAATCTGGTCTTAACGTGGTGAGGCATGGTAAACATGTGTCACTTCTCTTAAACCATCGATTTCCATCCGTTACTAACCCGTAACCTCCAACTGCAAAGTTTCATAGTTGTGAAGTTTTATGAAGGTTACAGTACATTTTCTAAGTTAAAATCTCTATTGCTTTTCCCTCATGATTGGGAACGACAGCAAACACCTGCTGAATGAGACGCTCTTACAAAAAAAAAGTAAGTCGTTGGTTTCTCCGTTAATACCCAGTGCGGTTACTTGTATGAACATCTGCAAAATGGTGCCCATCAGGTTACCTATACCACATGTCCCTGAAGCCCAGAGCACCTGAACTACATCTGAGGCTGCTGTCATGTTCAGCCCTTGGCAGCCACAAACCAGGTGGGACTGGACTTAGTTAATAGAGTTGGCGGATTCAATTTTAATTTGAGGATCAAGTCCCATCAAGAAGGACAGGTTGTAGCAGGGGGAAATCTTCTCTGCTGTGGATGCTTGAGTGTTTTCCCAGTATGTGTCATCCCTGAAGGAGATTTAGTAAAAAAGATTTAAGGAACCTGTGCCCTATTTGTCTTCCAGTGGATTTCTATTTGAGGAAATTCACCCGTGTTTGCAGTCCTGGTAGACCTCTGGCCCACAAGGGTGCTGTTCTTTTAACCAGGCTATTTCTATTTCCGAACACTGGTGAAATTTCTGTGCATTTACTCAAAATCAAAGTCAGAGACTTAGGAAACGGGATAAAGTTTCAGAGTAGGTTAGAATTAGGGCCAAGCCTGGCCCGAACATGGAGGCAGGCTGAGATAATCTGGACAGATGCTTGTATTTGTACAGCTTTCGGGTGAATGGACACCAAAGGCCTTATCTGCACTGTGGATTAAATGTTAAATGGGTTTTGGAGCAGCAGATACTTAGAGGGAAACTTTTTGAATAGTAGAGCATGCGCCACCTCTCCTCCTCTTCCCTGTTTCTCTTTCCCTCGCTTGTTGTCAAACGCCGTCTCCTCTTGCTCATAGTGATTTGTCAGCAGTGGAGGTAGCAGCTGTTCCTTTTGCACCGTAATTTCTTTGATCGTAATTATTCGTGCCAGCTACCTCCAACCTTGGCATCCTCTGCCCCGTGAAACCATATGGGCAAAGATGGAGGGGTGGGGGGCGGGGGTGGAGTGTTGGAGTTGGGGTTGGCCACTGAGAAAACATACAGATTTCTTTGGAATAAGTTCTTTGATTTCCATGTGCAGTGGTCTGGGAAATATGGACATATGTGCTTCACAGTTTCACATGGACGCTCTGCATCACTGTGTTTGATTATTTTCCTCGTTCATACACTCGCCGGGGTCTGGGCTCCACCGAAGGCAATGCATTTTGCCTGTCAGGTCATGATTTATGCATGCAAAAGCAATATAGGCTGCACATCTGTAGGCAGATCAGTCTGAGTGGAAATATAGCTTTGTTCTACAGGAAGAGCAATGTCAACTCAAAAGATGGAAGCTGACAATAAAACCCCCAGCCATAGAGGCTGGATAGCAGGTTGTCAGTGACTCAGCTGAATCAAAATGGCTTAAAGAGAACTCTTTTAGTACACAAACACAACTGGAGAGGTGCTCTGCGCTCGTCTCTGTGCCGAAGACTGCAGCTCATCTTTCAGCACCCTCATCCTCTATTCTTCTTCAGATGACTCAGAGCCCCGGTCAGACTGCTCTGTTTACTCCTTGTTCTTCTTCTTGCACTTAAGTGATGTTAGGGACGGAGGGGTGGCGGCCGGCTGCTGCAGCACGGCTCACACGCCGCGTGCTGTGTGGTTCCAAAGAAAACGCTGCTCGCTCTGTCTTCTTCTGCGGTCGCTGAATTATAGAAGAGCCTCTATTGCACTCAGGCTGCATGGGTTTTCATCACAGCGCTGGGGGTCACTTTGACTTTCCCCTCCATGCTCATCATATATGCAACGCGAGGGCTTCGGCAGTTGAGAGGAGCCTGCTTGAGGTCACCATTAACCAGGGAAGAACGACAATGAGATTTATGGAAGAGGATACAGAGCTGAGAAGAGGGATGGGAGGAGAACGGCATGCATGGGTAAATCTGTCTGTGGCAGCAGTGCCCTTCATGTGGTCCCTGCTCTTAACAGCAATTTCAGATATAGTACTGTATCTGCATGTATAATGCATATGCCCTGAGATAATGGCATGAATTGCAGAGGAGGCTGCTGACTGTGTTGTGGCGATGTGTTGGAATTGGTCCCCTATGTCACATTTGCCTCTGCCCAGGTCCCTCACAGTATCCTGCAGTTATTAGGAGCAGAGCGTGTTGGGATGACATAGTGGTGTTTTACTGTTCCCCGCAGACAACCTCAGCTACTCTACCATCAAGATTAGTGGCTGGCTGGAGAGTCCTAAAGCCTGCAGGATCCGCACTGACCAATAAACTCAACAACAAGAGGGAAGAAAGGGGCAATCATGGTTCATTTTGGTTCATATAAAACCATGCGGGGATACACACAGTGGCCGTGCCAGATGAGCTGCCAACAAAACTAAATGAATTTAGAGCAATTCAAATGATTTCTAGAGAATACACATGTCACAAAATGCTAGTGTCATTTATCTAAATATGGGTTGCGAGATTTTTTTTTTTTTTTCCCCTGTCTGAGGGAAATGTCTGGAGGATGCACTGCTGTTTGAATTTACATTGTAGAACATAATGATGAAAATTAACCACAGGCCAACTGTCACAAAATTTCTCTGCCTGGCTTCAAAGCAAAGATATCCTGTGGGTATCTGCACTGTGAGCATCCATGCTACACATTCTGCCCTCTGAGGCCCGCGAGTCTGTGTTTCTGTGAAGAGGCCTTACGAGGCGGGGCCCATAGCCCAGGGCTGCCGCCACCCCCCCACCCCCCTAACCCCCCCACTCCCACAGCGCAACCACAGATAAAACACGGTGGACTGATCACAAAACACTGCTTTTCTAATAAACCCTACCAGTCCCTTGTGATTCAATATGACATTCATTTAAAAGTCATCGTTAATAAAGACGGCATTTTCATGTCCTAATTCCCCGACTCATCACTGTAGGTAACGGCGACAGCCTCTGGCTCTGGCTTGCTGCTCCCTCCTCCCTCCTGTCTCTGCCACGTTTGACCTACTTCTGTCTCCACAACATTGTAAACAGATCTACTAATTGCCTTCATTTATTCATTTGGAAGTCACGTTCTGTTGCGGCTGGCGCCCTCCCAGCTCATTCATGTGTAATGTGTACAATGCTGCCCCCCCCCCCTGACGCCCCCTCCCCCCAATGACTCGTCCGTGTTGATTCGCAGAAAAAAAAAACCCAGACCAAAGTATCCCGTCAGGCCATGTGAGTTTACATGCTGTAGGTGCAAACATGGCACAGTACAGTAACAAGAAGCGCTGCAGCCAAAGAACTTGAGCATTTTATAAACTTAGACTCTAAACTTCCATCAGTAGCCCCAGTTTTGGAAAACCCACTGACACAAAAACCACATCTCTGCACAGCCGGCTTGTGATCATGAGGACAGAAGCTCTTATGACTGGTGTAGTTGAGACACTTTTCCGCCCCCATGGTCTTATACCATTATTGCTTTTGTGCAGCCTTATAAATCTAGGCCACAAAAAACAACAGCAACGAGAACAAAAAAAAAATGTTATCACCTCTGATGCGAGTGACAATGACTCCCATTGTTGACTAAGTGTGAGAACAGAGATGCTTTTTCTGACCTTTACAAAGATCATGGCACAGCCTGCCAACAGTGCTCCTGGTCTCACAACCCAAAAGGTAAACAAGATAAACTTGAAAACCATGCTGTTTGTACAAAATCGGTCTTTTCTTTCAGGGGAAAAGATCATGTTGGCTTATCTCTGTGCTATGTTTGAAAATATAATATCCTGAAAATAATGGGAAGATGTCAAGAACACGGATCGTTCTAATGTAAAGTCATCATCCACAGGTTTATTATGAATTCATTACTTCATTCATCTCTGCTCGCAAGAGTACAGTGATCACGGCAACAGAAAAAACACCACAAAACTCAAGTAATGAGGTTTTTAAATGCCATGAGTGATATTATTAAGAACGGCTTATTTGGATTTTCTAGAATTTGTAAATTCAGCGTGCCGAGCTGCCTGTCAGTCACTGGCAGCTTCACATAGCTCCACACTACCAAGATGACTGAGTGGTGAAAATGATGCACACGGGCAGCCTAACAAAGCAATATCCCCTATAAGCATTTTAGTTCATCTCTGATGGCAGATGGGTCAAACAAACAAGGAATTTGAAAAAAGCTAACCATGCCTTCTGTCCCATGAATCATGCCTAACCGGGTGCTACAGAAGCTATGACAGCATTTCACCCTGTTAACAGCTGAACCCAAAGGATGGATTTGGTTCCACTGATCCACCGATCCAGGTCAAAGGGTCGCGTCTGTGGAACACAAGAGGCCGGCTTCTCCCTCATCGGTGTAGCGATTGTGATTGGTGTCCCCGGAGGGCCCTGCAAACCATGTTCCTGTGTGTGAGTGTGAATGAGTCACGTCTCGGCTGGAGCGTGTCTGAGTGGCGAGGCGGAGAATTCAGCAGGGAGGACTGCGCAGGGCGAAGAGCTGTCTCTATAATCCAGGGTAAACACTGAGCAGCATGACTGCACGCCTTAGACGTGACCAAAGCCGGCAGAAGAGAAATGAATGAAACGACGAGGCTGCTGCTTGCCTGCATGCCTGCCCAAGTGCGTTTGCCACCAGCACTTCCTATTTTCTCCTGTTTTTTTTTCTTTCTCTCTGGTCTTTTGTAATTCCTCTGAGGGTTTGACTGGAGATTCTCAACACTGAATTAACCTCTGGGTGGCACTGCTGGTGTCTGTTGTTTAAGGTCATGTCAGACCCAAGCCTGCCTTCCCAAATATCATTTGTTCTGCTATTTGCTGTAGGAAACTCAAGAGAGTCGTCGTATTTATTATTTCTAGATGGGAAAAGGACAGCGCTTGAGGTTCTGATGAGATTACAATGCAAATTACACCAAAAAGGTCTTCACCTGGAAACTTGGAAAATTCTAAGTAATGAGATTCTGTTGGACGCCACAGTCCCAGCTGATTTGGTTAAGACAAAATCACTTTTGTGCTTCTTTTTGTGGCAGCACAAAGGGATGAGTCAGATTTCTGTGTTCTAACAAGCCCACTTTCACACAGCTCTTCGCTGAATTACATCCCATTCCAGCATCCCCTTTCACAGAAAAGCAGCCATCATTAGGGAGCAGAAGAAAGAGTTTAAAAAACAGAGAGTACTGAGAGTACACACCAGACACACCAGTGACCAGAGGTTTCCACTGTTTGCTTTACTCAAAACAAGCATGTGAATGCTGCAAAGAGTTTATATTTTACTTCATCCAGAAGCCATCAAAGTCTAGAAATGTCAGTACTTCCTATGAACACTGAACACAAAACGCCTGAATAGACTTTTTCATTGAATTTTTGCATTAAAAGGAAAGATGAATGAGGATTGTGGTAACATTAACACAGAAACTGGTTCAAGGACTCATAAGCTTGCAAAGCAGATGATTTGAGAGATTTTCAAAGGAAATTTGCTGGACACCATTTTACCCAAAATAAAGAATCATTAAATATTAGAGCCAACATGTGCTGCCAAATCTCCGCTTTCTCAGAACTCATAAAAGTAAACACAGTTTTTTTTGTGTCCAGTCAGGAAAAAAATGAATGTGAAAGTCATCACACACACACACACACACACACACACACACACACACACACACACACACACACACACACACACACACACACACACACACACACACACACACACACACACACACACACACACACACACACACACACAGGAGAGATAGTGTGGTGAGGTGGTGAAAAGCAGAGGGTGACTAAGGCTGATTCATACAGTTCTATGGAAATGTTGTGTGTAAAAGACAAAACAAAACAAACAGCAAACTTCACATTGAACTGCAGCAACAGAGCGAGTGAAATATATTACTCTTCGGTGGCCAATTACTGGCAGAGTAGCTCACACTGAGCCTGCCAAATTGAGCAGAGTAGGTCGAGACACTCGAGTGACTTGTCCCCCCGGTGTGAGTGTGGTGGGGACAGATGGACAGGAGATGCTGGAGTGGAGCTGGAGTCGTCCCAGCCAGCTCAGTGTCAGTCCATCCGTTCCATCCCTGGCTCAGACTCAACTCAGCCGGACATCCTGTTAGTCAGCCAATGGAGAGCACCCACCGCATCATGACCCCCGCATTAGGATCTGACATGGCTGTCTTCATTTAACCTTTACTTATACCAGGGAATCTTGCTGAGAAACACCCTGTTTATGGGAGTTACAGCCAAGACAGTTGCCTTTGAGCTAAAGCTGTCCTGCATTTGGCAGGATATCTATAAAGTACATTCACTGAGGGGGGTTAACTGATTTTTCTTTTTTTAAAAGTATTAACATAAGAGTGTAAAGTGTCTGTTGGAGTGGTAGTGGGGAGGACAAAGGCGGAATAGAAACCAGGCTGGGGAGCCAGTTTGGAGAGGCTGCTAGTGGCACAGAGGCAGGATTTAGGATGATGTAGGCGTCTTAATTTATGGCCTGTCCTCCTATGCAGACAGTTTTATTACTCCATTAATGGACTTCGATGAAGTAAGAGCGTATGTGAAGCCACTTTATCTATGATGCTTGTGTTGCCTTCTTTTTTTTTCATTTTCAGATAAAAACGTGTTTTTTGGTCCAACTGAGCTCGTTTTATTTCATCTACATGAAAAGCACCTTGCATCAGTGTGAAACATACATCTCACAGCAGATAAGAGGGGGAAACAAAAAGGGGAAAAAGCCCCACACGTCCTTTGCTTTGTGTGTAACTCATCCATCCTGCGGTCCATCTGTCTGAGAGGCATTGTTTGTCCCCTGGAAATATCTCCATAAAATGTGCTAATGAAATTAAACAGGGAAGAGTGAGGGCTGACGCTTAGTGCCTGCCTCTGAATCTCTAATGACTCTTCCATCCCTGGAAAAAGCCTGATTAATTTAGGAATGTCGGCTGCAGTGGAGAGTGATTAATTCCTCTTGGATTCAACCATTCAAACGAACGAGGCAGAGGGGAGAGAGGAAAACAGGCAGCCCAAAATATGGACGCATAATTAATACATTTGGATAATTTAATTAGCCACCCAAACAGAGGGAAGGCACAGCTACAGTGTGTCACTGCTTTGTTCAAGTAATAGACTGCAGTTAGTTCTCTCTTACGGAGAGGCGAATATAATGAGCTCCCCTGCTGATAGGGGGAATATTGGACCATCTCTTGGGTTAGTAAATATGGGGAGACAGTTTGAACAAATGATTACTTGTTTCTTTGATGTCTCATGTGTCTGACTAAGCAGAGATAGAGAGGAAACAAGCACAGGCAATATATTTCAAGGTTTCTAAATGAAGTGTCTAATCATAGCCTGAAAGCACCATTTCTCTCTTGAAAGAATCAAGGATCTTTAAAACAAATGTCTCTCTCTTCTCTTTCAGAATGATGTGAAGATCACTTTCAGGGGACAACGCTGCTCTTCAGCTCATCTTCTACACAGTGCAATCCTGTCGTGTTTTGTCTGAGCTGTGTATTTTTTTGGAGCCCCGTGGGAATGGGAATGTGCTTGGATAAAGGATGGACTTACTGCGGCCTCACTAAAGGTCACGGTCCCCATAAGGTCACGTCATGGCCTCTGGCACTGTGGCTATTGACTCTAATCTCTGTGAATCAAGAGACCACTGTTGGACAGACTATGAACACCTTCCAATCAGAGAGGAGTCAGTGGTCGCTCAACCACCTGACTGTGCATGAGTCCACCGGGGCGCTGTACGTCGGAGCCGTCAACCGAATCTACAAGTTGTCGGCCAATCTCACGCTGCTGGTGTCCCACGACACGGGGCCGGAGTACGACAACAAAGCCTGTTATCCTCCGCTGATCGTCCAGCCCTGCTCCGAGCCTCTGGCCTCCACAGACAACGTTAACAAACTGTTGCTCCTCGACTACTCTCACAACCGGCTGCTGGCCTGCGGCAGCCTCTACCAGGGCGTCTGCAAGCTGATGAGGCTGGACGACTTGTTCATCCTGGTGGAGCCCACGCATAAGAAAGAACACTACCTGTCCAGTGACAACCAGACGGGGACGATGTACGGGGTGGTGGTGCCTTCGCAGGGTCAGGACGCCACTCTGTACATCGGCACGGCCGTCGGAGGCAAGCAGGACTACTTCCCCACCATCTCCAGCCGCAAGCTGCCTCGTGACCCAGAATCCTCCTCCATGCTGGACTACGAGCTTCACACCGACTTTGTTTCATCGCTCATCAAAATCCCCTCAGACACACTGGCCCTCGTCCCGCATTTTGACATCTACTACATCTATGGTTTCGCCAGCGGCAACTTTGTCTATTTCATGACGGTCCAGCCGGAGACTCCGGAGAACGGGATGCCCGCCGGCGGTTCCCCCGGAGACCTGTTTTACACCTCTCGCATCATCCGCCTCTGCAAAGGTGACACCAAGTTCCACTCCTACGTGTCGCTCCCTGTGGGGTGTGTGCACCGAGGCGAGGAGTACCGTCTGCTGCAGGCGGCCTACCTGGCCAAGGCCGGCAGGGTTCTGGCAAAGTCGCTCAACATCAGCGCCCAGGAGGACGTGCTCTTCGCCGTCTTCTCCAAGGGACAGAAGCAGTACCACGACCCTCCAGATCACTCAGCTCTCTGCATCTTCACCATCCAGGACATCAACACGCGCATCAAGGAGCGGCTGCAGTCCTGCTACCAGGGAGAGGGAAACCTGGAGCTGCACTGGCTGCTGGGAAAGGATGTGCAGTGCACCAAGGCGGTAGGTCGACTATGGAGAGAGAAAAGCAGACAGCCCTTTGAATTCACCTCATAAAAATGTAAGCGTTTGCACACACGCGTTCAGACGCACTATAAAACCCACATGGTGTGGAGCTGCTCTGATACAGATTTACCAGAAGTTGGCTCTTTGTGTATCCGCAACCATGATTGCAGCCTAAATAGCTGATAGGCAAGCAGCCAACGTTGGGCTGAAGACACCATTCACGTTTTCAGGATCCCATGAGAGCAGAGGGAGCTGGAGGAGATTAATTCCACAATGCTAATCAGAGGAGTTTTGTGTGGAGCTTTGATTTCATTCAGGGGGTTTGGGCACTGACTCCCGCCTTCTTCTCCCACCCCCATCTCCATCCTCCCTTGCTAGTCGCTGTCAGCACTATTTGAACCCTCTGAGACCCGTTCTTGATCTTGAGAAAAGGGCTTTCTTGTAAATGTCCAAGTCTGTGCCTTTGTAAAAGCTATAATTCTGTATAATGAGCGGCTTTCACGCAGACTACAGTAGTTGAAAGCAAACCATGAAAACAATGATATTCATCACATCCATCGCTCTGGTGGTTCTCAACATGTACTTTCATTCTACCATGCTATCTGACAAATAAGATGTAATGTTATTAATAAAAGCAGCAGTGGGAGGATGGAGATGCATAACACTTTAATAATTAACTCTCACTGCACTAGAGAGCTTTGTATCTAAAGTGGACTACAAATTAAATGCCATGGTTCACTTTGTTAAGATGTCACTATATACTGAGTTTCTTACAGTAGGTTACATGATTAATTATTCTGTGTGAAAGATCAACAGCCTGATGTTTCCAGAGAAGCATCTATGTTTTTTTTTTTTTTGAGGCCAAGACTGATATCAGAAATCTTCCTACCTGTGCCAAAATTTTACACAAGGCTGGTAATTCCTCAGAAAAAACAATATAGTTTTATTCTGCTGCTTTACTGACACTTAAAACACACAGGAGAGAATAATACGATACCCATGTGTAACAAGCATTGGAGTTGTCTGTTTTATCCAGCAGCCTTCAACAAAACAATGCCTTATTGTAGTTACCTTGAGAATGAAGATGATCAAGTTGTTTTTCCTAAACCTAACCAAGTAATTCTAATGCCTAAACCGAATTAAACCATAACCATAACCATGGTGACTATCAGTATGGCTCTCTTGGTATGATGCAGTGTTAATGATAAGCATGACAGGAAACAGTCCTATGGGTCAGCAGATTTTGAGAATCATGAATATCATCCAATAATTTCACTGAGAAAAATCCTTAATATTATAGACTTTTAAATTTAAAAAAGTCTCCCTGCTGATGGAGCTAAATCAGTAAATCTCTTAAGTCATTGTGATTCCTCCTCTTGGTACCATGAATATCTGTAAGTAATTTAAAGACGTTTCATCCAGTTCGCAACAAAACAAAACAAAATCTGATGGGACAAAGCAGTCAGAGCATCACTGAAGCCACACAGATGAATACAGTGGAGACCATGAATGTCTGAATTAATGTCCGAAAAATCCAACCACTTGCCTAGAGCGAGTGTAGATACAGCGATAATATTTCACCACTGATATGTAGATGAATCCCTTATAGTTCCTGATGCTCATTCTCAGGCCTATACAGTATATGACATTAAAAATTCAGAGGCTGAATATTAGACTGGCAGTTTTGTGTGCAGTCAAATGTGCATCAGATGTTTAAACCTGTACAAAATGTATGTTCAACAGAAAAGAGTCATGAAGATGAAATGGCTCATTTGTGTTTTCTTTTACAAGACTTGGATGTCAGACAGGGGAAGGAGAGGGGCGTGGTGGGATATGAAGTTTGTTTATGCTGAGTTCAGTTCACCGATCACATTCAGTAAAGCTCAGGAAAGTCATTTGGTGAGAGGAAAAACACACTAAGGCCTAATATGGGCATAAGAAGTCGGGGATGTGAAATGAGAAATTAGCTGCCCTAAAAAGGTAGATTTATATACTGAGTGACAGGCAATTAGCAAAGGTTTGAGGTGCATTTTAGTAGATGTAACAGGACTGTTTAGCATGCAGCTCCCTTTGATGCTTAATCAAAACCTGACATCTCTTGTGCTGTGTGTTTGTATGATGTCAGATCAAGCGATCTAAAAAATCACAGAAACAGGCGCAAAAAACACACAGCGTCTCTCGTGTTTGCCATCAGCAATTAGTCTGCTCCGCAAATTCGCCCGCTCCGAGGCTTGTTGATAAACGCAGCAGCCCAAACCCTTTTGAAGTAACCATTTTTAACCCTGAAGATTGTGCAGTTAATGCATGTTAGGCTTACTACAAGTCAGTTTGAGTTCTCTTCTTCGATTTGCAAGTGTCTACAGCGATCTCAGTCATTACTTAAGCTCCTTCCTCTGTCTCGTTACCTCCATCTTCCCTCCTTGTATCTGTCATCCTCGCTCCTCCTTCCCTTCACTCTTTCACCTTTTCTGTTTCTCTGACTTCCTCCCCTTTCCCTGATTTCTCCATCACATTTTTAAAAAAACACATCCCTCTGCATCTTCATCTCCCTCCCTCCTTCTCCTCCACGACCAACACCCTCCCTTCCTTCTCTCCATGCAGCCTGTTCCCATCGATGATCACTTCTGCGGCCTGGATATAAACCAGCCCCTGGGGGGTTCTCAGCTGGTGTCGGGTCGGACAGTGTTCACTGAGAGCAGGGACAGGCTGACCTCTGTCACCTCCTACGTCTACAACGGACACAGTGTGGTCTTCCTGGGCACCAGAAGTGGACGGCTGAAGAAGGTCAGAACAATCCACAGAATTTACTATATTTTTTTCCTTTTTCTTTTTTTTCCTCTGTAAAATGGTGGTTTTCATGGAATTGACAACACTTTAGAGAAGCAACAAGCCTCTTCACTTAACTGCCCACGTTACTTACTCACACCAATTTCTTTAACCTGCTGCTGGTGACCCAGTGGCACTTCTGCCTCTTTAGATCGTTGTCTCCCTGTTTTAGGTTTTGCAATGCAGCATAATCCCAAAGCACTAAAATTGCTGCCCAGGCACATTTCATATTGTGCAGTTGCAGTAATTCAAACAGGTCTGATGCTGTGCCCATTGACAGCTATTACTTGTGCTCAGCCAAACAACTAATCACGGCTCTCTAAGTGGGATTCAGAACAGAAACATCATCCTCTTACAATACAGTAGCAGAAAAATAGCACAGTACACAAAGTACATGCACAGAAATACCAACTCTTAAAGTGACATATTTGTATATCAAATGTGAAAAATGTGAACTGCTCCTAGCAACTGTTACTGCAGCTCCAGCATTAACTGAAAATGACGACCGTGGACAGATATGTGCCTCACTACTCATTAATCAGAGCAAAGTAAATCAAAATAACTGCCTTCCCATTATCACAGTGTCGGGCTGAATGAATGAAATGAAACAAAATGAAGTGTAAAAATACTCTGTTGTGCATTGATTCTGAGGGAATAAAAGAAAAATCTGATCAACATTCAAGGAGCAAATTTGAATCACACTTCTGTTAAGTCTGGAAACCTGTGGTAGACAACATTCAGACTGAGATAGACTTATTTTTTAATTCCTTGTATGTGGGATCATGCTCCAAAAACACAAAAAACTAAGTGCAAGCTTTGTTCTGTCACATCTTTCCAATCTGGTCAATATCTACGTCTTTCAAAATCCACATCCACAGTTTATAACTTGTTTCCTTTTGAAATCTGATGAAATCTGTTTATCCGTACTACATCAGAATGTCTGACATCAGGTTTCTACTACTGAACTCCATGTAGCATGATTCATCAGTTGTCCACAGAGATACGTCATCTCTAACTGTTTTTGTGTCTCACCACCGCAGCACATTTAGTTAATTATGATCTTTAATCCATTACCTCTAATTAACGTAATAATCTTCTCAATTAATGATCTAATTACCATAACAGGTTATGTATAATATATCATGACGATTATGGTGGGACATTGTGCTGCTGAACAAAGGTGCAGTAATCGTGCGCCACGGTGCTGGTGCTTTTAGAAGGGAACAAATTGATGTAAATCTCCATCCATGACTACTTGAATCAGAGCTGAAGTGCTTGCACATTCTTTCCTTTTATACCAGTTGAAAGAAACATGATATTATGTAGCTCTAGTGCCTCGTGTTTAACAGCGTCCAGGTGGATTTTAGGGTTTGAATGGCTTTTAGCATTACAAAGCACTTGAAGGGCCACTTCATAGATTCCTGCCATTACGTCTGTGCGCTTGACAAGACCTTAAAAAACATAAACATCATTGGACTTTTCAGTGTTAGTCACTGTTTCAACTGTTCAACTGTTTCTTTCACTGTTAGAAATCCTCCATGGGAAGAGTAAAATAAATGATAATATACTTTTCAGTTCTTACTTGTTTCCTTGTTTTGTTTCAGATTCTTAGTGAAGTCTTATCTCTGGTTTCAAGGATTCAAAGTCTGGCTTAAGTTTTATAGGTCTGGATATATTCTACTATTTCTTCTATTGATAACAAATTCAGTGAAAAGACTAAAACCAGCATTGAATATATTACTGTCTGTGTATCCAGTGCCTGATATAGCTTATTCCTCTGTGCCACAGATGTCCATTGTTGTCCAAAATCTATTAAAAACGCATTAGTGGGCCACACAGTCACACAAACACATTTCTTCTTTACAATAAACACTGGCTCTGTAGTTTATTTTTGAGTCAGTCCCTCATCCACTGTTGTGCTGGCTTGTATACCCACTGCCACACCAAATGTGCAGCTGGAAAATAGTCATCAAATGCATTTTTCACTTTACTTAAAACTACAGTGCCCAGCTGTTTTTAAGAGGTCACTTAATCTCTTTAAAAATGAATCCATATGTGTGTGACCCATTTTTTTTAGCTTTTAGTTTAGTCTTCAATAGGAACAAATGAGCTTATAGGGCAGAGCGACAGACAGGCAAGGGAATTCCAAAAGCATTAAGAGATTGACGGACACATTGATGGTTTTGGTTGTTTCATTGGTTTTGTTGACAATAGGAAATCTATAGAGTATCATCAGAGTATCACCAGCCTTGTCCATTAAATTATGACTTAAATACTCCATGTAAGTCTATAGGTTGCCTTTTGTTTGTTAAATTTGCCTCTCCTAGTTTTAAGTCTAACTTAATCTGGGAAAGAGATGGTTTAGAGCTTTTTTCTGCTGCTGGACCAGTGCTTATATCATCAAGTATAGGGATTAAGGATGAATACTGGGTACTGACGGGGCATGGTATGCTTGAAGCGCCCATAGTCTGTATGGTGCACCGCCCAACCAGTGAAAAGTGAAGGTATAAGTGTTGGCAGTAGTTGTGTTCAGAGCGAGCAGCCTGCTGTGACAGTGAGGGGAGACACACTGAGCTTCATGATTGTGGACATGCTCGTAACAATATTGCACTTGTTATTTGAAAAACTGAAGAAATTCACACCTCAGCAATATAACTATTGATGGTTATAGTTGGTATTGATCATTATCACTAAATAGGTGGATCATCTTAGATGTAAATTGTCAGAAAATGGTGAAAACAAATGCACATTCAGTTTACATACATGAAAGTATGACAAACACAGCCATCAAAACAGTTAATAATATGAAAGTATTCATTGATTAATTGATTAATATAAATCAATGAATTGACCAATCATTTCAGCTTTATCACATCCATGCACCTGGCCAAACAGGGTGTGTCTGTCATAGAGTCACTTACACAGTAAAGGTACAATACTGTTGGCCATATACCAGTGTTAGAAAGGTGAGAGATTGAGTGGTGGTGGAGTTGGTGTGGGTTCAGACAGTGTTCGAAAACCTTGCGGGCAATTTGTTTGAAGCATGCTGACCCCCTGCGCTATGTCAAGATAGGTTTGAAAGTCTCTGAACAGCAGCTGTAACGTGATAAGGCAGGCAAGCAAAGCAAAGGGAGCAAACAAGAAAATGCTGTGTGGGTTACTGAGCTGATGCACAGGACTCAGGCTTTTTTTTTACACCAGCGCCTCAGACAGAAGATCACCTCTTTATCAGGGGTTCAGGAGGTTGATTATGCTCATTGTCTGCATAGTGTTGTGATACATTATAGTCAAGCTGCCGTGAGGGTCATTCTGTGATCCAACTGGATTGACTCGGTGGCACTGAGGGCTCTGCACAGTCGCACAATGTGCAGCTGACTGAGGAAATGTGAGAGAGGACTGTTGTGACACAAAGCCTGCAGGCGTCAGTCTTATGAGGAGCATGCTGTCTGACACACACACACACACACACACACACACACACACACACACACACACACACACACACACACACACACACACACACACACACACACACACACACACACACACACGCACACACACACACACACACACACACACACAGGTCCAGACTGGGACCAGAGATAACATCGCTGCAGCTTATTCATTGGATGAGCCATTCGGGAAAGAGACAAGATAGCCTGCCACAAAGAGAGAGGGAGAGAAAAAAAGAGAGAATGTAAGACAGAGACAAAGACAGAAGAATGGCTGAGGGAAGAAACAGAGAAACAACAGATACAGAGGTAGAAAGACAGAGATATTACTTGAGGAGAGGAGGGAGGAACAGATTCAGACAAAAAGAGAAAAGGAAAAAAACACAGTGAAAAAACAGTCTGCATGTCTCCGAGAAATGACAAGTAAGTTTAAGTGAGCACAGTGAAAGAAATCAATCATTACTGTGTTAACTACTGAGTGTCTAAAGGCCAGAGTTTGTGATCACACTGACAGAACATGTGGTCATGATGCAGACTCCCAGGAGCCTGCGAGGAGCACGAGGGGGGGGGGGGGGGGGGGTCATCTCTCCAGTCCTACTCCATCACCCACAAATGGACAGGCTGAGTGGAAATGGGGCATGACAATAAATGCCATCAGCAGATCACTGTGGCTCCAGGGCCACTGCAGAGGTCACGCCTGCCTCAGGAAGGGTGTAAACCGGAGGTCAAGGGTCACAGGGACAACCAACAGTCTCACCGTCCAGGCACCGTGCAGCATATGGACGTGTCCATCAGCGTCTCTTAGATGAGACGACCCCTGTTCCAGATACAACGGGACGTTTCTATCGTCATCATCACAGTAATATGAGACTGGGGGTTGACTCTAAACAGGAAGGGGGCTTTTACACTTTTGCACAGTGTTCACTAATGAGGTGAATCCAGGTGAAAGTCATTATCTCTCACTGATCCTGATTCCAATCTATTCCAGTCTCAAGGCGGGAGCCGGGAGGTTCAGATAGAGGATGTTCGGAGGCTCTGGTGGCATAGCTTTTATTTGTTAGCAGGATGCTACAGTAGTGAGAGAAAGATTATTGGCATACGTTCTGACCATATAATGTGCATTTAAATGTAGTTGTGTGACTCATGCTCATATTATGCTCTGGAAAAAGCTGAGGCTAAGATGCAAAACATCCAGCTTTTTGTTTCCTCCTTTAGATCGTTTCTCCACATACATTACACATGCCAAATGTTCATTTGAAAGAACAGCAACACATTTGAAGAACATTAAAAACAAAGGTGAATGGTCAGACCAGGATAGAGAGAGTGGGAGTAAATTTCATGAAATCATCTCAGGACGGACTGACTCATTGTCTCTGATCAAATCAGTCTCTCGCAGCTATGACTATGTTGCCTTTTAAAAGCTTTACTAAAAAAACTGCAAATGACACAGAGACAATCATAATGCAATAAGTCTGCAGCAGGCACGCAGCTGCTGGGCAATTATCCTGAGACACTGTACTTATCCCGGGCCTAGTTTTTTTTTTTTTTTTTTTTGCAGAACTCACAGAGAGAAACTGATGTCTGCCATTGAACTGCAGACAAAAACCTGCAACTAAACTGAACAAAGCTTTTTCAAGATCATTCCTAATTTACACCTATGAGAGGAGGCAGCGACTGTGGAGCCGTGAGGATGCAGCGCTCGGTGTTAAGCTGGATTTATACCCACACAAGCGCTTTTACAAAAACCCTGTTGCAGACACTTATTATGGAACACGTTTTGATTGATGGCTCAGTGTCAGATTTCCAGCTGTTGATTGCACCATCACGACATCAGGCAGATGTTCATGGTTAGGCTGTTTCGTCTCATATGTTCCTGCCTGTAAATGTTTACGATCTCTCATCCACTTTGTGCGTTACAACAACCATGGAAAGGTTCTCTCAGGTCTCAGTAACTACAGTATATACATGGTCACATGATTCGTTTATATGGAACTATTTGGCTATCTGCACTTGCTAAAACTATTGTGTGGCTCATCTGCACTATATACTGTATACTGCAATACGGTAGGTTTGTATAGTTAGTTGGTTAGTTTAAGTTTATTTCAGACATGTTAAAAGAAATAAAAAAATAATACAGTAGCCTAATGGACAGACATAACAAATAAATACTTTGCAAAGACAACACATGAACAAAAAAAATGAAAATAAAGATAATTTGTTTTTTTTTCATATCTGAAAAGGAGTGGGAAGAAGTCAAACTTATTTACTCCCACCCCTTATTCATAAATTAGCTATCAAGCTTCCTTGTCATTATAATCTATACAATAAGTTAATTCATGAGTTTATCTAGCTGGATTTATTATAATATATTATCACTAATCTGTATCTCTCTAATATATAAGTATATACATTTATAGATTTATTCTAACATAGTATTACTAATATTTATCTCTCTAATATAGTCATATACATATAAAGACATATACAAAGACAAACTGAAGGTAACACCAACAGAGCAACAAATAAACTTAGTGGGTAAAGTCAAGTCAAGTCAAGTCACAGTTTATTTATAGAGCACATTTAAAACAACCTCAGTTGACCAAAGTGCTGTACAATTGCAAAAGCACAACACAGTTAATCACAAACACTACAACAAACAACAAATAATTAAAAACAACACAAGGGATAGTAGTCAATACCCAAGTAAATACCCAAATAAATAACAAGAAGCATCTTGTGGTGGTCAAACACCCTCATTCCTGTACATATTGGAAATAATTTCTTTGTACTTCTTTTTGAACAGGATTATATTTGGACATTCAAACTGTTCCATAGTTTAATTCCACAGATAGGAACACAAAAGCTCCTTCTTGTTGTGCGTGTGTTCTGGATTTCGAAATTAGATTTTCCCCTTAAGTTATAACCCCCTTCTCAGGCTTTCAATGAATCATTTTTGAATGTTTCCAGACGGTGAAATGTTTGTTGCTTTAAATATTATTTGTGCTGCCTGTAGATCAACAAGATCTTTGAATTTCAGTAGTTTTGACTGTAAGAAAAACGGATTTGTATGATCCCTATATCCTGCCCTCCCTGTGAATATTGTATATCTCGTGATCACTCGGTATCACTAAGCCTTCTCCAAAAGATATGCAGTAAGACAACAGCTCTCTTTCTGTAGGAGGGACAGCAGATTTTTGTCTCTGGGCTACTACCTAATACCACCTAGGTATGCAGCAAACACACTGTGGAATGACATTATACCTTTGCTTACCCTGTGGCGGCCTCAAACACATAACAGGTGCTGAGTGGAATTGATTTTCTGAAGAAATGTTTCTGCAGAGCACAGTAATGCTCACACGGACTACAATGGCATACAGAGAGAAACCCGATGCTTCTCTCTGACAGTGATTGTATAAGGAAGGTTTTGCAACTCTACACAAAGATGCCCCCGGTTTGCAGTCATGTCTTGTGCTTTTTGTGAATATCCGTGTTGAAAGGGGGACATGTCATAGCAACCCTAGACAGACGGCGGGATATTTTAATATATGATTAAACCTTTTATCTGTGCCAGAAGGACTGAGGTGGATGATACTCTCAACAAGCTGCAAGGGTGGAGCAGTGGTTTGAGAAAATGTCCTTTAAATGAAGCATCACAAATCTGAGCAAGCCACTGATCCCTTTACCGCTCCGTCGCTGAGAACCATCTCTGTGCTGGTAAATACAATTTAGCGAATGCACACACGGTAATGTGAATGCAGTGCAGTGCTGAACGACATAAAAAAAAAAAAAACGGACCAGCAAACACTGACTCAGAGGCTGCAGTTACTCAGCAGCAGTATTTCCCTAGACATGGTTGAAAATGTTAAGCTCATGGCAAATAAAGCCTTAGTCAAATACTCTCATGTGCAAATAGTGGATTCATTATGGCTTATTGAGAGTTGACCGGGTGGGGAAATTCTCCAGTGCATGGCTAAATGACTTGGACTTTTCAAAGTCACGGTTTCTAAAGGGGCCAGGAAGGGGAGATTTGGTGATTGAAATCATTAGAATGGAGTTTCAGAGGAGGGAGGGGCGCTGACAGAATAGGTGTGATTGAAAGGCTAAATTGAAAGGATTTTCATAACTGCATGAAGAGAGCTGGACCTGAGGGTGAAAGCCTTCAGAGCGGATCACTATTAGATGTCTTGGTGCAGTTGAAACAGTAAATGGTATTAAGAGAGGCAATTTTGTGATAACACATGAAGGTTTCCACCCTCCTGCTTTTTCATTGCTGTAGTTTTATTTAGCAGCTCCATCTCTCTTTCTTTCTCTCTCTCTCCCTCCCCAGCCCTCCATGTCCTCTCTCTTTCTTTTCTTCTCTGGTCACACAAATGGAAACACACACATGAGGACTGCGACTGCATTGCGGTCAGGAAAATGAAGACCATACGGGTGCCATGAATTGTTCCACTGTCCCCCTCCCACTGCTTTTGTTGTTGGGCCATGGGAACCTGACAAACAATGGGAAAGATGGAAGGGACGGGGGCCGTGTGGAGGAGGGCAGGAAACACAGGACAGGAAAGCATGTCCTCAAGGAGACAGAAGAGAAGGGAAACACGTCGACTGTGGTCAAGTTGTAGAAATAGTGGTATGAAGACTTGGAGGGCGGCCATGCAGCTGAAGGTTAGAGTGAACTGAAAAACTGTATGTGGCAGATGAAAGGCTTTTAACAATATCCCTCAAAAAACACACACACGCACTGACAGACACACGCATGCGCTTTCAGATGCTGTGACCTCGCTTCCGATCCAGTCGGTAATTGCGTTTAGGTACGAGCACTCGCCAGACCCACAGCGCATCCAGCGGCTGTGATAAGTTCGCCTCCTTTTGTGACTGGAGTTAATGTGATGGCTGAATGATTAGTCGCGTCCTGTAATACGCATCTCCACCTCGCCGACCCCCTCGTCCCCTCAACGCTCTTCGTTTTCATCAGTCGCCGCGGCTCGGCTCAGCTCAGCTCAGCTCAGCTCAGCTCTGTCCCGCTCTTTGCCTCATTAGCATTCACAGAGCCGTGATGGATATATGGGCTAATCAATGCCCGCTCTCCTCAGCTGTCACCCACCATGGCACCATATGCACGGCCACTCAACCTTAAAGGTGGCCAGTTGTCTGGCCCTTATGTCACTGCGTGCCCCTTGTCACAATATTGAGTCAAGCCTGGGAGCATCCACCGTGGATTCTGTGCCAAAATCTGTCTCGCTTACAGTCTGTGTACATCTACTTCTAGATCTAGTCTTGCGTGTATTTTCATTCTGTGAACATTTTCCAGTGAAATGGAAGATTTATGTGTGGTTTCCTGCCAACTTTTAACTTCTTTACTTTTGGTGGTTTTTATATGAAAAACAATACTTCACTGTGTATAAGATGTTTGCATGCACTAGAGCGCAGCGGTTTCCAGAAAAATGTCATGTAATGACTGAGGAGGACAAGTATGTTGTATAAGAAATGACCCAACCTCCATGTTTCTGGTTTGTGTCTGACAGTCTGGTCTTCAGGGACAGATGAAACCTTGTCAGATCGGCAGATTGGGAATGATGGTTGAGCTGAGTGCTCCGTGCCTCCTGTGTCATCATCCATATGTTGAGGTTTGCTGGGTGAATTTGGAGGGCACAGATTGCCCGGGCCACATATGGACACACTTTTTTTTAAAGACTGGAACTGGATGGTCATTACCGCATAAACATAGCAATCATCTGCTTACAAGGCTTCCCCATCTGCGGTCGAGGTTCAGGGATATGTACACGCACACTTCCTCTCAGCATGAATTAAAGCATCACCTGAAATGAATCTCAGAATCAATTCCACATGTAAAATACTCGCAGGAGAGACCATGTTGATGAGTATGTTGCTCATACAAAGTCTGGCAGCTTTACAACGGAGCCAACCCGACTTGAGCCAAGTGACATCTTAGAAGTCTGGGTTTTTTTCTTTTGTTTTCTTTGGCTCTCAGAGGATGAGAGTACAGCCCGGCATTTAAGATGCAAACCCAGCCATGAGAAAGGGAGGCACTTTTCATTAAGAGCACATAGGCTCAGGTTGCATATCTGTTTGTGGAAGCTGTAAGCTGAGTTGTTTATATCCATTGCAGGTTCTGAAAGGGAGTTCCACCAGCGGGGAGGATATTGCTCTTATTGACTTTTTTCATTTTTCATGGGTTAAATATATATCCTCATCAGCTGTGACACTCTGGGAAGACACTAAAATAAGAAGCAGAGTGAGGTCATATGAACATGTGGTACTTTGGGTAAATCATTGCAGGTATTATGTTACATGTCAGAGACCACACAGGGGGAGTCAGCTTCAGTCTTAAGGGGTTTACTGAGGTTTTTGGAAACTATATGTGGTCCTTAAACTGATCCTCTTCAATAAGACCTTATTTACACTTAGGGCCGGATTTACTAAAGGTTTGCGTGTATTAAAACGTGTGCAAACGTGATTGCACGTGCAAACACATGTGGAACCTGATCTACTAACCGGACGCACCGAGGATTGCGTCCCTCACACGGGCAGAATAGCACGTGCGATCCATTTAGCGTGTTTGCCTTGATGAATATGTAAATATGGGCGTTTCTGCCAGAACGTGCTAAATACTGGGAGGAGTAGATGCAAATAGATTTATTTAGCGCGTGCAATGTGATTTACCAAACCAGGAAGAGATTGCGGTGGCTGTTTTTGCGTCTTTATTTACCACGTCTGAAAACCATGTACTAACTGATACAACTTTGCCAAAACGTATGCGTTTATTGATTTGATACCTGTCAGAGCGCCGTGATCTTACATCTCTGCATTTCCTCACGTCTGGGTAATTCTGTAACAGTTTTTCAGCCGTGTTAAAAGTATTTTACGCGCCGTTACGCACGGGGCACGTCTGTCCTGCAGTGCGCTCCTCTCCTCTCCTCTCCTCTCCTCTCACCAGGCTGCTCAGCTCCGTCTCTCGGTCCCGGTCCCGGACTGAGAGACGTCACCGCTGTCTTCACCCGTCTTTGATCCCTCTGGTCAGTGGTCAGAGCGTTTAGATCCGTGTGTCCCACCTGAGCTCTCTATTAATCCACTCGATCATGGGCGGCACACACACACACATATTACAGGTGTGTGATTGTCGCTGCAGCTGCTGCCTGTTCGTCACTATATGACGAGTTGGGCCCTGTAGCGATTTGTGTTTATTTATCTAAACAGAGCGCGAGAGAGATGAACACACATGCTGTCATTGTATGCATCGGATCAAATGTCATTCTGTCCCTTCGTCCGTCCAGCTCTCTGTCCACTCTCTCCATAGCGGAAACGATTACACGCGCAAAACCCTCATTTACATATTGCGGTTTGCACGTGTTTTCATTTAGCGGGTTACTCTTAGTAGATCACCTGTTTTGCGTGCACTAACCAAACTCGCAATTAGCCTGATGCATCAGCCGCTTATTTCATTACATTTCATGTAGCGTCTGAACACGAGCCATAGGGATTCGTTTGCTTCCGGGAGGCGGTTGCTTACATTTGCTTCAACTAATCGCTGCTGCTTGGTGGTCACGTGTGCTATACACCGGTTAAGCTCATAGGTTAATCTTGAGCGCTTGAGTTCAACGTCATCGCCTTCACTTACCCGTCTGTTCGCTGATTGGTCCGTCCGCTCTGGCGGACGGAGCAAACCGAAACGCATTGCTAGTGTCCTGACTACATGTTTGAGGCAAATGAAATTGGCCGGAACCAGTAGGCGGCGCTAGCCTGGCTAACTCGCAATATGATAGCGGGTGCAAACAATATAGCGCCCGCTATCTGGGATCTTAGTAAATCCGGCCCATGGTCACTTCACGCTTCTCGGGCAGGACAGGATGTCCTCTTGATTTCCGAAGTGCAAAAAGCAACCATGAAGCGTTTGAGGGGAATTGAAATCTGATTGTCGTGTTGTAGCTAAATGCTGAAGTGCAGAGACAGAACGGCTCTGTCTGTGACGACGGCAGCGGACGTGACACTGAAAATTTGAAAAAAAATTAGCCATTGTTCCCTTTGTCCTGTTAAAATCTGACAGGAAAAGCAGTTTCACACATATCATGGAACAGATACTGCAGTGAGCTTTTACATATCGGATCCTAGATCAATCCAATCACTGAATACTCTGAGCATGACTGACAAACTGTGAGGACCAGATGATGAACTTGTTATCAGTACCTCAACAATATGATGCATCCATTTGTTTCCCCATGTAGCCTAAATAGTTGTCTATTAGTTCACTGTTGCAATTAAACTGCCAAACTGCAACGGTTGTTTTCACAGTTTACAGAAAAGCCTGAATGAATTCATGTTGGTCGGACTGCGGCTGAGATGGGGTCTAACACCGCACAACATGGACTGTTGCATGTTGTGGTGCGTGTTCCTGTTCTGCCCCAATCAATGACAGTGTATTGATCAAACAAGTGATCTACAAATTTAATGAGAGCAACCGACTAAAGAGCGAGCGCTCAGTGTGTTTGCCTGCAAGCGTACACTCGTGTTATACAAAGAGGTGTGTGTGCCTGTTGTTTAGTCTGCCATCGTTCCTTCAAACTGGGTGGACAAAATAATAGAAACACCTGTCCACAGATCTGTGTGCAGTTCAACAGCACAGCAGCAACTGGTGTACTGGAGTTCATTGGTCTGAGCTGGTTGTTCCTAACAACCTGAAAATGGAGTGTACATGTGTCTTTGTTTGTGTGCCTAGGTGAGGGAGAGAGTGTGTGTGTGTGTGTTTGTGTGTATGTGCAACTTGTGTGTCATTTCCTACAAGCAGGCTCATTATAAAACCAATTAAACCCGCCTTACTCTCATTATGGAGCTGTGGGGCTTAAGGGGAGATTGAGGACCTGTTGTACTCCCTGGGGGGGGGGCAGCCCTGTTTAAAATGATAAAACATGAAATCAAACACTGCAGATGGATCATGATGAGTCTCAGTTCATCCCTGTTCCCCTGTCCCTGGGTCAGCCTCATCCTAACCGCCAGTAGAGAGAAAAAAAAGCACGGGAAAACACATACGCGCGCGCGCGCGCACACACACACACACACACACACACACACACACACACACACACACACACATAGTAACGACCCTCTGGACTATTGTTTGGGAGATTTTTATACAGGCTTTCACCACAGAAATGTTCACTCGTTCTGGTTTCTATTAGAGCTATTTATGAAATGAGGAGTGTGGGAAAAATTAAGATGTACGTCTCCATTACTGTGTGGGACTGTGGTGGCAATAGGATAAGCAGGGGGAGGAGGAGGAAGAGGAGGGTTGGGGCAAGAGAAAGGAAACAGACAATGAGTGAGTGAGAAAGAGGCTTAGCTCCGAGATAATCTGTCTATGAAATAATTATTTAAAGGATAGGATTGTGCACGGCGATGAGGTAATGACGGTCTGACCGGTCAGAGACACACACACACATCCTCATGCCACTACTGTGGTCGTTATTGTGGTGTTTTTTTGTATGTGGAAGATGACACCCCACCCTCCTTGTAACCCCACAGTATTTACCCACACACACATTTGCATAGATTTCCCCCCCTCTCCCCTTTTCGTTCTTGGCTGGCGGAGCTGGCGGTTGGGGGTGGGGGGGGGGGGGGGGGGCACAGCTGCCTGAAAGGTGGAGGCATGATTGATTGACGAAGTTTTGTTGCCCACGGGATCCAATCATGTAATCAGTTTGTATTGATCGACTGTCCCCATTGAGAGACTGAGGCTCTGCCACCGTGTGTGGAAGCTGGACCTGGCACTCATTCAAAATGCTCTGCAGTCAGATTTGATTTGGGTGGCGAGGTCGCCTAAGTCCACGTGTCAGGATGCATGTAACAATGACGGCTTGAATCGCACTGCAGACATTTCGCAACACTCCCACGACTCTCTGCTCCAATCCCTCATTATCTTGCATTTATTTTAATTATTATGATTGAGAAATTAATTCAGCTCTACTGTAATTGCATCACATAGTTAATGATCCAATCTCTGTGGAATTTAAATAAGGCTTCAACCTGGGTTTGCATAACTAATATGGATTTTTTTTTTCTCTGGCTATCATGCTTTATTCAGACATTTGCTCTCATTTCACTCTTCTGACTTAAATTTCAAGTGTCAAGTTATCATTGCTGCATGATGCAATTCACGTCACGCCTGCACCAATGGTGAAAGATGGAATATATGATTGCAATTACTAGATTTTTTGTGTGGAAAAAACTGGAGGAGCACTGCTCAGTTTTTGTGTTGCAAACAAAAACACTTGGTAATGCAAAGTAAACCAGACAAATTAGGAGGTTTGTCTCTGTGGTAAAAGAGTAGAGTAGAAGAAAGTTAAAACACATTCATTATGTAGAGAGTACTACAGATGGATAGTTTATACTGGCAATAATAAGGGCTTTTTCAGCTTACTCGCCACTTTACATCTTTACAAGCGTTTTCACGTCTCCACAACGCTGCCTTTCAACAGCTCCAACATCAGTAAGCCACTTACAACAAAGACAGACCTGCTTATTTGTTTGCTTCACTGCAGCAGCACATCTTGTTTGTAGGCAGAGGTGGGAGAAGAGAATTTAAAAAAAAACAAAAAAAAAACACACTACACCTAGTGGGCATCTGTTCTCCATGCTTGCATTTAATGAGCTCCCAAAGACGGCAGCCTGAGAGTCACTCCAAAGTCAAATTAAGGCTGAGCTCATCGAACATCTATCAGAACTTAACAGCGCCATGGCAGTAACCTCAGGGGTGGATTTGGGTCAGAGTGGCGCAGACCAGCTGGATTACTGAACAGGCAGCGGATCACTTTCTCTTTCCCCTTCTCACCTTTACGGTGAAATGACTGTTTCTCAGCGGCACTAATGAAGACGCTTCGGGAGCGACTCGCTGCACAACACTACGAGTCAAAAATGTGCCGGATGCATAATATGTATTAAATGAAAAGAAGTCACAGTATCCGCACTCTTGTCTCCATTGCAAAAACACACACCAACTTATTGTGTATAGCTCCCAGTCACACACACCTCCATCAGAGCATACTAATGCAGCCATGTAATAAATATTAACAAATGTACTATCAGCCTCAGGACTTTGTACTAAACTAAGCTATTCATGGATCTGTGGTGGACACACAGAGATTAAACTGCTGTTGATTTTCTCATTTACAGTATTTCCTGGTTAAACACTCAGCATGTAGTTTTGCTTACCGTACTGTATGTTGCTTTTTTGCATCTATTTTTCAGGTCAAATCTAACTATATGAATTCTGTTTCATGTATGAATTAAGCCGTTTCAGTCATTAAACCAGAAGTAAGTGATCCGGTGGTTTTGGCTAACTTCCTGTCAGCCGATGGAGTTAGCAGTCCCCGCCCTCGTCCCTACGTCACCACATTCACGCGCATCCCTTGGCTGCACACACAGAGAGGACCGCCCCTTTATGCCGTTCTCTCTCCTCATTGGATAAAGGCTGTAGGATACAAGGAAAGTTTTCTCCTCGGCTTACAGCAGAACAGAGTGACTGACAGACCCGTGTTTCAGACCAAACACTCTATAGAAGTGATTGCTGTCGGAAGATACAACTATTTAAGACTTATATTAAAGGGACAACGAGGAGTTTCTATTTGGTTATAAAAAAGTCTCACGCTAATGTGGATGAATCTACGTTACCACTTGTTAATGGGCCCATTTTCGATAAATATATCGTTTTGTCTCCATCGTTATTTTGTTATTATTAGTGGTGGTGGAAATGCTGGGGAGCGCGGAGGCTCATAAATGTAGTGTGAAAACGCTTCGCTTTTCCAAAACTCCTCGTTGTCCCTTTAACACAAACATTCGCTTACTTCTGCTTTAATTGTCAAAATGAATATTGCCAATATAGAACAAAATGTAAATGGCTTGTACAAGACGTTTAATAATACTGGAAATTCTGACGACATATACTCATGAGAGTTTGTGCTATAACTATTTGAAGCAGGGAAATTTGAGATCAAAGTAAAAAGGATGATCAACTGAGTATAATGATTTTGTTCACATTTGAAAAACCATTGCTCATGGAGCTGATGCAAAAGGACGCACGAGGTGATCTATTAGCAGGGGACAGATATCCCGACATGGGCACAGAAACCGTTCAGTCACTTTGACCCACAGCGCGACATTCACCATCTCTGGTCTCTGTATTTGTCTGTGTCTCTGCAGATCAGGGTGGACGGCCCTCTGGAGGGAGGAGTGCTGTACGAGACAGTGACTGTGATGAAGGACAGCAGCAGCATCCTCCGGGACATGGCCTTCTCCCTGGACAGGAACTCTCTCTATGTCATGTCTGACAATCAGGTGAGGAAACGCCCTCATTCCGCCGCTGCTGTCAGGAGAGAACGCTGAGCAGTGGGGGTGATGTAGCGAGCAGCGAGGCCGTCCTTCAGCTGGAGGCCCGCCGGTTCAAGCCCCTGTGACAGTCAGTGTCCGCTATGCTGACATGTCCTTGAGTGAGATACTGTACATGTGGCATCTAGTTTGAGTTAAAAGTTTTAACCGGACATGAAAAGGCACACTGAGGAATATTTATGCCATCAGGTCAATAGAAACTAATAAAAAACACACAGTACATTAGCGTTGAGGTTAAAAAATAATAAGTGGCTCTTGTTGTTAAGGATTAGTTTGGATCACATTTATTAGGATGGTGCAAAAAGAAATTATTGGCTTAGACCAGCACAGAAAAGAACATCACTGTGAATTATGTGAAGATCGTGAATTAGCAGCAAAATCGATTTAAATCAAAAACATTAAGTTATCATGAAGGCTAAACTAATGCTATTTATTTGGAATCCTACCAGATGATTATGACTTATCTTCAAATGTGGCAACTCCCTAACGTTCACAAACTGACTGTCTACAGTGGGGATTGTTAAATATGCAGGCTGCGCGTAAAAGGGATGGACCACTGTTCTAATTACTTACCCATGCGAATCGACTTACAGTGCGTGTATCTTTTGTACGCGACACACACATCCCATAGAAACCCCCCACCCCCCTTTCCTCCTCATCTGCTCCTCTCTTGGCCCAGCATCACAGAGGAGAGCAGTTGTTGTTGTTGTTGGACGATATTCTCTGCACTCATTGGAGATAAGAGTGAACAGTGGTAATCACTTTCAACTCCCATCAAGTGATTATTTTGGCGCAGCTGCATGGCACTGTGAAATGGGATTAGGTTTCAGTGTGGCCAAAAGAAGAAAAAAAAAAACCCTATCACTGCTCTCAGTTGTCTTCTGACTGCTGGAATGTGTGGAGCCAGAGTCACAGGACAGAGAGGCAAAGGGCAGTAGAACAATTGCAGCGGTGTCATTTACTTCACAGTGTCTCTAGAACTCCTTTCTGGGAGATTGAAGAGAAAACCTATAAATGCACCAAGTTTGAGAGAACAAGGGACGTCATCTGAGGAAGAGAGGAAGAATAGAGACGCTATTGTGTTGGGTACTGTCTTATAAAACAAATCAAGGCAGCGCTTCCTTCTGTGTGATAGACTGGAAGAGACAGGGCATCACTTATTGATGAGCTCTGGTCGTTCAAGGAGAGACACATGCTTCCTTCAAGGAGATAGCCAGCTATACTCTCTTCACTCCGCCTCCGGTGACACATAAT
Source organism: Trachurus trachurus (assembly GCF_905171665.1). Taxonomy (NCBI): domain Eukaryota; kingdom Metazoa; phylum Chordata; class Actinopteri; order Carangiformes; family Carangidae; genus Trachurus; species Trachurus trachurus. The sequence goes on from NC_139896.1 coordinate 36,323,942, forward strand.
AACCGAGCAAAAAACCAAACCCAGCCTGGCCGGGGCATTTTCTCTCAATATTAGAACAGTTCTGGCTTTGTAGCCCCAAGGAGCCCGGAGCAGAGTAAAGCCTTCCTCTTTCTGTCTCCCTCTCCATCTTTGCTCAGCTTTCCCCTCAGACTTCCCTGCAGCTCGGGTGAGGGATCCCCCGGGGAGAGGGCTTCGCTCACAGATTTCCCACATTTCCAGTAGATCCCAGAGATGAGAGATTTTCAGATTCCTGGGAGCCAAACAATACAGGAATGATGTGGAATGAGGAGCTAGGCACAGACAGATTTGGCTGAGATCAGCCGACCCTTGTGGAATAACAATGAGCCTCTCTGTCTCCTGCCGAGTGAAACATGCAGGGTTAGCATGATGATGAAGAGTGAGGAGAGAGAAGGGGGAATCGGTGTGTATGCGTGAGGATACGTGCCTTTTTTTGTGTGTGTGCGTATCCGTGTCCAACAAAACATCATTTGGGAGCCATTATTGATATGAAAAAAGAAGTCTTCACAGCAGTTAATCTTTTTTTTCTCACTGTGTGCCTTTAGTTTGATCATTTCTAAGAATAGCAATGCTCAGTAACCAAACACACAGTAACCTCACTGAATGTCACTTGTCTGTCTGTGAAATGATGGCTAAGGCTTTAAACCTTAGAGAAGGAGGGGGAAACTGCTGCAGGGCTTTTCCACGGTAATCTCTCAGTGCCACTCTATAAAATGTAAAAATCATTTCTACCCAGGTCTGTCTGCTGCATCTCACCTCCCTCACCTGTATGTGAGTTTACTGTACAGCACTAACCTTCTTTTCTTTGTGTCATCCACCCCACGGCTCCATCAAATGAGCTGAAGCAGCCCATTCAACAGCATCACCCATCATGATTCAGTACTAAGTGGGCAAAGAGGGCAAAGCCTGGGGGCCTGAAGCCCCAGATTTACTCTGTATCGTTTGACCAACACAATATAATTAATCACTTAAGCCACTGAAGTACAATAGTCAATCAATTCCTAGTCCTCTTTTCTCCACCATATGGCCTTGTAGACGACCCTGTGTCTAGTTTTAAGACCTAATAAGTTTACAAAGTAATATTGAGCCCATTTTATGTCAAATATCAAGTAATTTACAGTATGAAATGTGGGGGAAGATAGTATTATTTTATTATGGGAGAACTGTAAGACTGAAACCAACATCATGTTTCATGATCAATATTATTAATAAGTTGATTGAACTGTGTATCATTTTTCAGATAATAGTGAAAATCAAGATATTAAATGAGTCATTTGAAAAGCTCATTTGAAAAGCTGCTGCCAGTCATCATTGATTTGAATAATCGCTCATCATTTCAGTTGTTCAATGCTGCCTGGTCTCTGCATGTCAGGACATGTGATCAGACTCTCATGTACCGTGGGGGCCAACAGGGGCCCCAACAGCACATTTTTTGCCCATTGATCCTTATAGACCATCAATCTGGCCCTGGTTCCAAATGTGTTCTTCTGATGAGACTTAAAAAAACAGCAGATAAAGATGACAGGAAGTTAGAGAGAGATGCAAGTCCCCAGACATATACTCAAACAATTGAGGATTCAGTCCAAGGTCCACACCTTAATATCCCAAAATACAGCACAACTTCCTTTGTTCATTCAGCAGGTTTTATCACTGCCTGTGAAAGGAAAATGGAGATGAAAGTCATTTATCAGCACATTTCTCCAACTATTTCAACTTCTAGTTTTACAAGCTCTGGAACAGAGCAGTGTGGGTCGGGTGTTCCAGCAGACTCAGCTTGTTGTATCTGGCAGGTTATTGATTAATCTGGAAATAAATATACTAAAGGTTCACCTCATAACTATTTGAAATCTGATTTGTTAGTTGATTTAATATTTTAAAAAATCATATTTCTTAGCTGAGCTAGCCTCCAGTATTTCACTACAAATCTCAGCAAGTGCAGAAGTAAGTACCTCACAATATACGCCTCATTTGAAATTGCTGCTGTCACCTATAGTACATTATTATATACAACAGCAATTGAACTGAACATGTCAGTTAAATGTGTTTTCCTAAATTGAATTACATGAGACTGTGGGTGTGTGAGATCATGACAGTCAGGCGTTTTTTATGGCTACTTACTCCAGCCATTGCCTGGTGCTTCATTCATCCAAACAACAAACAAAAATACACTATGTGGTTTCGTTGCCACCACAACATTTAGAAGTTTAGAAGTGCATGAACATAGTTCCTAGGAGACCGGGTTTCAACACGTGCACCGTAGGAAAGTGTCAGAAATGTTGACTGTAATTGTATGTTATGCACTTAGTGGTGCTACTTGTATTCAATTAAACTACAGTAGGGGAGACTGTTTAAAAAAATCACATACCACAGCTTTCTTTTATTTTTTCGCAAATTCAAGTCATAGCAGAATAAAAGTCTACACAATGTGGTTTCATTACTGAGATGAAACAGCAGTGTTTGGTCAGTAAAGATGTCAGCTATCAGACATTTAGTTTTCAGTCTTTAATGAGTAGTTATTAAAATGTTAAATTCATTAAATAAATGTTTCACATCAAAACAAAGATAATAAATGGGTGACGTAACAGTCTGGTATTAAATCTTCATGTCCTTATGAGAATAAAATCCTGGGTATATGATACATCCAGCCACCATGTGCCTGAGTCATGTGATGGCTTTTCCAGAGCCAGGCTGAGTATATAGGATGACAGCATTGCAGGAGTCTAAAAGCCTGTATGCCCATTTGACAGCATTCGTGAAGTTCAAGTAAATCCGGATGAAAGTGTTAAAGTGATAGCCAACTGGTGAGACGATAAGGTCGAGCATTAGCGTTAGGGCCATCCCAGATGTTGTGAAAAGATAAAGATTTTGTAATTCCTAAAGCTGGAAAAGTGGACCTGATCATCATCATCATCATCATCATCATCATCATCATCATCATCATCATCATCATCTAGCCCTGCCATGATGCAACCACGTGGCGCCTGATACAAATCAGAAAAACACTCAAAAACGTGCCAGTCTGAGATTTTCGCCTCTCAGCGGCGCAGAAATTCCATTGATTTCTCTTTGTTTGCTTTAAATGATCAGTTTTATTCTGAAGAAATTATCTCAGAGAAGACAAGGCAAACAAAGGCTTGATGAGAAAATTACTACGTACAGCATCTGGTCATGAATGATTCATGAGGCATCTACAATGTGCTGAACATGAACTGAGTATGAAGGTTTAATCCAGTGGTCCAACAACAATAGGAGGAAGACACAGCTGGCCGATATGTTTTGTTGTGTTGAACATGGCCATTACCAACATGTAAAAATGCCTCTTTTTGTAAATTTAAAGATTTTCATTATGTACCATCATTATCATCACAAAATGTGGATTTTCGCACAATTGAGCAATGCTTAGTTTATGTAAATATCACCTCTGTATAGTTGATGTTGTATTGGGTTTGGCAGAGTGTATATACTATAACTCAATACAGAGAAAAAGTCTCAACATCACCTCAGGACCGGCTGCTGTTCTGTCTCCCAAATTCATTTCTTTCATCTGTTTTTCTGAAAAAGTTGAATGTGTTCTTGTTACTTTCCATATTTTTCATATCCAGAATAGATGAGCATCTACAACAGCACCTGCCATTACAGGCTGAATCCCTGGGTACTGATTTGTCAGCATACAAAGGAAATTAAAGAGAATTTATTAGAGCAGCAGCAGAGGTGCTTATGTCATCCTGCTTTTCCCTTGTTAATAAAATCCACCAACGCTATATTCTAATGTCAGTTTTACAGCTTTTTTACTGTAATCTCTGCTCCAGCGTCTAAACCACAGTCAAATCTGCACTCGAGCCCTTTTGATTTTCCTTGTGCTGCTGCTGTACTGATGACATTTAACCTACGGTGGCCTAGACTTGTGAGAAAAGCAACACACATTTCACAGCTGGCCTTTCATTTCAATTCACTGTATGTGCTTTTCAAGTTTTTTCATTTCCATGTGCTTCAGTGAGGTTGTGCTCCATTGTTAGTCATCTGCGTTTCCTGTCAAAATGACCTTGATCGAGTTCCTTTTGACTCGCAGTCAAATCTCTTTTTGTTATGACTATTAAAGGGGATCTGATTCATTCGGATTATATCAGTGCCCATCAACAAAATAACAGGAACTGTAACGACCTGTTGGCATTGTGCTAATTAACACACATCTCAGATAAATGGTAGTGTGATTGCAGCCAGAGATCACTGTTACATTGTTGTACCTTGTCTATCTTCATATGCAATTTAAGTCCTGTATTATAATTGTATGCAGTTAATTTAAAATGCAAAATAACAGTTTAAAAAACACCATTCAATGTAATTGATAGAAAAAGTGCTTGATTGGCTTACCTGTATGCTGAGATACTATCAAATGTTATTATCCAGTAGACATATAAACTTAGCGCACGTCTGTTTGATCTTATTTGGATTCAACAGTGTGTTCCCCCTCAGGTCAGTTCCTTTAAACAATTCAACTGTGATGTGCAGCGAGAGTTTCACATTTGATTCTTAGCCAAGCAGCAGAAAGCAGAAGATCCATAGCTCTCCCCTTGTAAAGGTCACGCTGCCTAACGGCCACGGGCCAACTTTGTTAGTTCAGACCAGCTCCAGACCACAACAATTCATGGATTATTCCTACTGAGTCAGATATGGACTTAACACCCCCGCCCCCCACTTTTCCTGTGCTACGAAATCATTTTGCTAATGGAAAGCACCAAATGGGTTCTGAACTGCTGGAAAAAGAGAGAAAGTTATTTCGTGGGGAGCAGCAGATAATCCATTTTGCCAACACCTGAGAGAGCACCCACTTATGCTATCAAGAGCACCGGAGACACTCTAATCCATAATCCACTCTTCATTTGTGATTGCTTACATCAGGAAATTGCTTGCATCATACGTCCAGACCTAGAATAATAAAGTATAAAATAGCCAGGCTCAGGCTGCGCCTCTAACCTGGTTTTGTATGCAGGGTGGTGCTGGCAGTACGACAGCAGCGACTCTCAAGCAGCTAATGGAGAGCTTATGCTTTGCCAGACGCTCACACATGGAAGTGGCGGCAGCAGGAGAGTGTGCATGGTTGTCTGTCTGTCAGTTTGACTATATGCTTTTGGCTTGTGAATCCCTGTGTGTGGTAATTACTATACTGCAGGAGTCCACAAAGGCTTTAGTAATACTCAATCTTTGATCAAATGTCCGAAAGAAAAGTTAAATTAGTGTGTTGCTGCAAAAAAAGAAAGAAAAAAAAAAGCTTTTTAAATGGCTCTAGTGTACTTTCTGCCATCTGAGGAAAATTTGATAATTCTTCATGTGGGCAGAACCACAATGCTGCAAGTCACAAATATGTGTGTCAGCAGCAAGAAGTAGAAAAAAAAGCAGTTGTTTTCCTCAGGGTGCTCTACACTGTGTACTGTGATGAGGCTTCCATATCGCAAAATAGACAACATGATGAAATGGGCTTTGGTCTCTCCTCATCAGAATTGCTTATTATTTAATCAGACTGTTTTGGTTACACGCCTTCGTTGACCTTATTTTCACTCCACGGCAGCCATTTTAAACTTTTGTCGCAACAAAAGAGTTGGAAACTAATGATGTTTATATACAAATCTGTAAAGTAGAGCGAAAGTCCTCTCGACAATTAAACATCCATCTATCCATTCTGAAGCTGTTTTGGGATGTTTTTGCTTAACTGCATATGACAGATGTATATAAAATGCCAATAACTGTCTATTTATTGTTATATTTATAAGATGACAGGCCAGATATATTATTTTTAGTGAATCAAAATTATATTACAATACACACAATGGCTGAGATATGTTGCCAAAAGAGCTGAATGAAGCATCATCTCTCTAACCCATTTGTGGAAAAAAAATAATAAAAACTTCAAGTTGCTCTGTGGAGTTTTCTGTTTTTTGCCCTTATTCTAAAAAAAGACAATATTGCTCCTAAGCTTACCGTAATACAAATGAATATTCAACTCATATTTATGTTTACATGCAACTGTGCAAACTCCAATTAACTCTGATTAAAAGGTCAGCATTGAGATGTATTTCTCCTTCCATCCAGAAATGAGGGCTTTTCTTCAGGGCATACATCTGCCCCAGTCTTGCTGTCTAGTTGGTTTATGTAAAAAGCATAGCTGATCATGAAAAGGCCAGAGGCTATGTGTCACGACTGCTGTAAAAAACACAACTGAGATTCATATTCTGAATGTGATATTTGTGCTACATGCATGGCTTAAGTTATATATTATTATTATTATTATATAGAGCAAATTTGGAATATTGTAGCAGAATATATGATTCACATGATTCATGTTAAATTTCCAAATATTGTCATATTTGGAAATATCAACATGTACAGTATGTAATTGTACTGACTGATAAAACTAATGATCCTTTGGGAACAACGCAAGAAATGTATTTCAATTTTCAACTAAATTAAAACCATTTCCACTTTCTGAATGAAAAGTCTTTGAGCATTTACCTTTTTCTTTCCTTAACATATCTTCTATTCTATTCTATTCTATTCTATTTTAACCCTCCCTGTCCTTCCTACTGTGCTGTAGGTGGCCCAGGTCCCCGTGGAGGCCTGTGAGCAGTATGTGAACTGTGCTGAGTGCCTGAGCTCTGGAGACCCACACTGTGGCTGGTGTGTCCTGTACAACATGTGAGTCTACTTCTTTTATCATCTCCCACTGACACATACACACATTACAGTCCAGAGATTTAAAACCACAACATGATCGTTTGCTTAACACTTCATAGAAAGCTATAAATAAAGCTAAACACAGGGTCTTTTGATTTCCGCCCTTATCAACAGCTGGTATAGGACAAACTGAAAAAAAAAAAAAAGGCGGTGGTTGTTGGACAGTGTGATCCCTCCTAAGTAGCGCTATTTAGGACAGCACAATCTGCCTGCGAACCAGATTTCATTGTCTCTCAGGCGACAGAACGAGTGGTGTTAATGGAGGAGGGAAGGATTATCCTGGCAGGCACAGCGGGTGTACAAACTGGACCTCTACATACCCGGGGAACATTTTGGACCTGACGGAGCAAGCTTATCTCTTCCATCTTAATTATCTGACCCCTGGGTTAGCTTGCATAATACCTCGATATGGAGCAAAGGGGATTCAGGAGATTAAAACCTTGTGTTTCTGAACAAGCCGCTGTGTTTGAAGCTGACCTTAGCCGGGGATTTACCCCTGTCTCATCATATGACGTCTGCATTTCAGCGAGCAATATCCTGATGATGATCAGTATTATTTAAATTGCAGCTCTCAGAGTTATCAAATGGCCATTGAAGTGAGACAAAAAATAATGTTTTGTTTTAATCTAAATTACCTCATTAAACAGTTGTTTTTCCTTTTTTCCAGAGTGCTGACTTTGTCTAAGTCCTGTTATGTTGTTTAGTTAAATTAATGCCTCGCACTTATCAGTAAACAGATAGGCTGCTGTTCCCTCAAGTAACCCAAAGTGAATCATGAGCCCCAACACTGCAGAAAGAGGCTACTTTATTTTTCTGTCTATTACATCCAGATTGGGGTCTTTCTCTTTTGTCTGAAAGAATCTCACAGAGTGACATGTACATTGCTTTCAGGATCTTACTTTCCCACCACTGGCACACTGCACCAAAGCACCTATCTGACAGAGAGTGTGAGAAGGGGGGTGTCGTCGAACAAGTAAAAAGCCTGAAGGGGAATAAATGGCTCCATCAGACAAAACATGGCGAATAAAAGAGGCAAAATAAAAGGCAATGAAAGACAGTCTGAGATGAAAGGCGACTTTTTTTTCCTTTTTTTCTGAGGCACTTCAGCTGATGAGCGGTCAGAAGGTGACTATCTATACTCCTGTGGCTCCGGTTTGCCTCAAGGAGCCGAGCCAGCAACAGCTGTCACTTGCGTTTCCATTCCGCCTTTATATTGTGTTGTAATTACAGCAGAGGCCTCGGTGCTCTTTGAGCTCTCAGGAGGAGCCGCCCCCTCAGCAGCATCTGAGAGTGAATTAAGCACTGTCTCCATTCGCTGCACGCATTACACATTTAAAAGGAGGAGATGATGGTGAACATCCACAACATTGTGTGAGTTTGCAATTACAATTTAACTCTACAGCTGAGAGGCTCTTTTTATTGCAGTGTTTATGTTTAAGTGCAGACAGCCTGTTCCTATCTGAGCCTGCAAAGAACTCCTACACGGCCTCTTTCAAAGAAATCAGTATCAGCACAGTCACATAAAAAACTAACTCAAAAACAGCCCCCACTTCTAAAACTGAACAAATTGTTAAAAGTTTTTTGAAAATCTCATCTACCTCCAGCTATAACTTTAAATGTGCTTTTACTTTGCACTTCTCTCTTACAGGATTATTGTAAAGGTCGCACTATGCTGCCGACCCTTTCACTTCTAACTTTTAATTGCCTGTTAGGATCTAGGCGTTGAAACCTATTCTACTGTTGAACTCACTGTAATTCGCTCTGCAGAAAAGCATAGTAAAAATGTAAAAAAGTAAAAAGATGATAAATGGGCCCCATTTATATAGTGCTTTTCTGGTCCATCGACCACTCATAGGACTTTACAATGTATGTCTCGTTCAACCATTCGCACACACAAATATATTCATACCCACATTCACAAACTGATGACACAGCATTGAGAGCAGTTATGGGCCCAGTTTTTTGCCCAATGACATTTCGACAAGCTCTCTGACCGAGCCAGGGATCAAACCGTCGACCTTCCAGTTAGTAGATGGTGCTAGCTCTGCGAGGCTCAGGAGAGACTGATCGAACCAAACCTCTGATGGCTATGTGCAAGAGAATGACAGCCACAACAAACAAACTCTCTTTACTTGCAGTGAAGAAAAAGAATCACATTAAAGCAGCTTTAGAAACATTTTTTAATCTATATACGAGATGATAACTGTTTAATTTGACAAGACTCCTACAGCCATGTTAGCAACTCTACAAGAAGGTGAAGATCTTCCAACAACTATATAGGTTCCTTGTCCGTAGCCCTGATAGCACCCTGTCGTCTCCATAGTTAATGCTAATAATAACAACGCTAACAAGCTGATGTTCAGCAGATATCATGTTAACCTCTTGGCTTGGCATTCAGATGCTAACATTTGCCAATTAGCACTAAGCACACAGTACAGCTGGCCACATAAAAATACCATTAGTTTTAAAATGTGTTTAGTCCTGAGTCCAGACGATACTTTTTGAGGCATTCCGCACAAAACTTTCAGTGTCATCCTTCCGGTAGTGCTAAAGGAAAAGTCAGGGGACCATCACAGTTAGTGGGATTCATCCTCTGAGAACCACAATGTCAATGTATCCAGGTGTTGTTGACATATTTTAGTCTGGAACCAAAGTGGTGGACTTGACAGATGCTGCCATCATAAAGCCATGGAGCTATAGCGTGACTAATAGCCAGAGAGTTTCTTGGATGCATTTCATCATCAAACTTGCTGCACTGTTTTATACTTTTTCATTAAAAGTCTCATTTGCTCTGCAGGTGCTCGAGGAAGGATCGGTGTCAGAGGGCCGAGGAAACCTACCGCTTTGCCACCGACATTGACCGCTGCGTGAAAGTTATTGCTCACCCGGATAGCATTGCTGTATCAGCACACAGTGTCCCAGTGAGTCTGCTTATCATTCAACCAATCACTGTGCTGTCATTCTGCTCACGATGGCGATGTTTATGAGAAATCACTGTGAGTAGGCTTGTACTGTATAGCCACACATACAGTAAGCATAAGCCTGAGAGAGAAGATTAATTCTCTGAGAGGTGACGGGAGAGAGCGAGGGGTGATTCTCCCTGTAGGTCCCATATAGCACCCACAGCATCCAGAAAAATGAGCAAGGAGTTGTAGCAGTGAGCTACTCTGTCTGATACATCTGCAAAATGGTTGATTTAATTTCCAAAAAGCTTCAGTGAACTATTTTTCAATGGCAGCCAACAGCACGGAGGAGCCAAGTACAGTGGGAGCTAAGGAGCATTAGAGAATACATTGACATTTTAAGAAAGACACTTGAATTTATCAAAATGGTAAATACAAAGCTGAAAAGGAAGAGATGTTTATCTCAGCACAAAGACAGGAAAAGGGGAAACAGCTAGCCTAGGTGGCTCCAAATGTAACCAAACCTTCCTTCCACTGGAGCTCACTAATTAATATTTCATATCTCATTTGTTTAATCCGCACAGAAGCAGTGTAAAAGCAACATATTGTGGTTTTACGGGGAGCTTATATGCATATATTTCTTAGCCAGGGGCATTAGCCTTCTGGAATTATTTGTTGTTGCTACACTTAATCTTTTGTGTGGATTAAACAAACAAGATATAATGTGCAAATTCATGAGCCTTGGAGTGCTGATAGCAGACTTTGTTATCTTTAGAAAAAAGCCAAGCTATCTGTTGCCTCTTATTTCCATTATGTGTGCTAAGCTAAGCTAACTGGCTGTTAGCTGAAGACAGATATGAGTGGTATTCATTCTTGTGGAACTCATCAAATTTCCAAACTTGAAAACACAGTACAATGTCTAATGTATTTCTGTCAAAGCACTGTGACACTATTCACCACTATTCATGTACCAATGCATGAGTCTGAAGGTTGTCTAAAGTTAAGCATATTAAACATTCTCCTTCTTTTTCTTTTAGCTTCTCCTGGAGGTGAATAATGTTCCAGACCTCTCTGCAGGAATCACATGCTCATTTGGTCAGCAGGCCCAGGTGGAGGGTCACGTGAAGGGGAACAGGGTTATGTGTCTGTCCCCGGCCGGGAAGGAAGTCCCTCAGATACCAGAGGGACAAGGTGAGCAGCTCAGATCAGGAAATAAAATATTATACAATGTCAATGACAGGTGAAAGACTTAAAGTGCCAATGCACCAGACAAAAAAAAGAAAAAGCCTTCTTTTCAGATTGACCACCCTGCATTTTTAGTTTATCCAGAGAGTTTGATAAGTACCAAGGCGCTGTAGTATTTCCTCTGAGCATGTGCAGTAATCCCTCAATTGAAGTTTCTGACGGAAGGTTTTGTGGAGACAACAGCAATATGCCCTTGCAGAGACGCAGACACCAGGTGGCTCTTTACAGGACTGTGATAAAAGTATTAACATTTTTTCTCATTTTGACCTCCTCTTTTCGCTCATTGTTTTTGTTCTTGCGCTCATCCTTTTTCTGTCTCACGCTCTCCCTCTCTCACTCTCTCACCTTTTATCGTGCTTCTCCTCCTCTCACATATTTTTTTGCTTTCCCTCGCTCCCTCCTTTCACTCATGTCACTCTCTCTCTCTCGCTGTTTCAGACTGGGCAGGGGTAGAACTTCGTCTAAACTCGAAGGAGACAGGTCAAATGGTCGCCAGCACCGAGGTGAAGTTCTACAACTGCAGCACACATCAAACGTGAGTCCAGCTGCCACTCCCCCTCCGCCCCACCCAGCCCCCGCTGCACATTGGATTTGTTCAATAGATGGTGGATCACAACTTAATTTAGGGCAATGATGTACTGATGCTCACAGCTCCACTTAAGATCAGGCTGTTAGATAACCTCGGAGTTCAATTTATCTGTCAGGTCTCATTTAAATCAACACAATGCATTTGCCATGGCTTGTTTGTTTCAGCTTTGCTTAAATTGACATTTTGTGGGCTTAGTCTTTTAAAGCTTTCAATTCAACTAAACTAAACTACAGTTTTTCTCTCAGTTATTCTAAAAGAAAACCTGACTGTTATTTTCCATTATACACATATTATGCAGAGTATCTTTGTACATATAACACCTGGAGGCTCGTGCTCGTGCTCATGCTCGCCTCTTCACTAGCAGTGTATCTGAGTGTGCTTCGTTGGAGGCCAACAGTCCCTTTGGACGCCTATACAGGCAACCATTAGACTCACACACCCACTTTTTACTTGACTCTGTCCCAAGGGGCCTTGCCAGAGAGTTGTGTTTGTTGTCCAACATAAAACATAAGCCTCTTTAGATTTTTAGCCTTGATGTGGTGCCTTGGGGGCAGATAGAATAATGTAAATTAAAAAGGACTCTATTTAAATGCTCATCTGTTTTACTCTGCCAATATAAGCTTCCTAACTGTGCAGGGACGCTGCTTTGACTTTGATCCATTATGCTAATGTCAACTGTATTTACCGTTAACAGTAAACTGTGATAAGACTGTTTCTATCTGAATAACAATTACAAACACTGCTACAAAGGTGGATCTTATTAGGATGAATGCCAATTAGCAGCATTTGTCAGCTTTACAAGAAGTCTGCACATCAGCAACTCTATGAGTTTTCACGACAACGTAAGACAATTAAAATATCTCCAAAGAAGCCAAATCGCACCATGTTTCATAGTTACTGTAAGTAGATTTACTAGAACTTTTTTCACGTGAGTAAAAACAGTAGCATTTGAGAGTAGGAAGGATATATTTCCTCACTTTCTTTTACTGGACCATGAGTGGATAAAAGCCAGATTCAGAGGTAACATTGTCTGACAGAGTATTCGTAGCCAAACCCAGGACATTAGTGCACAGTGGATACAAACGCCATCTATTCACAGGGTCCTTTGACTGCGGCATGAATGCCCCAACATAGCCATATTAAGCCATTAGAGAAAAACAGTCGGGAGCTCATCACAAGCGCCCCACACCAATACGGCCTCCATTAGCTGCAGGCTGACCATGTGACCTCCAGTGATTAATATTTCAGACCAAACACACTCCCAACCCAACACCTCTTTCTCCACCTCCCTCACCACTACCGTCACCTCCGCATCACATCACCCTCCATAATTAATTATCTAGTGTTTGCAGCACCCTGCCAGTCCACTTCTATTAATACCCCCCCCCACCCCCCAAATCTCTCTCTCACACACAAATACACACAGGCTCACATTTTATGTTCATGCTAGCCCCGGGCAGCTAATTAATATCAAAATTGAATAGTGCTGCACAACATTTATTGGCATTTGTAGCTCACATAGCTGCAGAGTTCTGCCGATGGTTCTTCAACTTACTGCATGACCACATTCAGGAGAGCAGACTCTGACAATGCATGGGTGTGTTTTGTTGCACAGTGATGCACCTCTGTTATACATGGCACAGTCCAGGAACATAGCATACAGTAGCTCTGTTTCTATCAACAGCTGTGCGTCAGCCAGCAGCTCTCTCATTCTCTCATCTCTTCACCCCTGTTTGTTGACCAGCTTTAATCCACAACTGACCGCTGGCAGTAGTCGACTGAATCAGAGCCAAATGATGTTTCACAATTCATCCCATCAAATATTCATTTGTCACTCTCATTCCCCAGTTTGTTATAATCCAGAAACGCGCGGGTGACTTCAAAACTGTTTCCGTTCCAGTCAAAAATCAGAAACGATATGAGAGGGACTATAAAAAGCTGATGAAATGAAAAGCTGAGGTTGCTGCATATCTAACATGGACACTGCACAGTGTATCTCTGATAGATTCACCACATAGTTTATATAACACAGACGTGCTTTAAGTGCAACTGACACTTGAATATTTCTTCCACTGTTGACCTGCTCAAGGTCATTCATACAATCTGCACAGAAACTGTTGACACCTGATCCTTCTATAAAACAGACTGACAGGATCAATTCAGCAGAAAGCTATCATCTTTTATCAGCCCCCTTCACCCAGGAGACAAAGAAGCAGACGATGTGTAGAAAGTGAAGAATGTTTCATCTTTAACAAATTACTGTACATACTGTGTAAATACAATGCAACTGATTACACAGGCTCAATGCACAGTATGTGGTAATGTGTTTATTTCATCCTGCAGGTGTCTGTCCTGTGTAAACAGCACTTTTCGCTGCCACTGGTGTAAATACCGCAACCTGTGCACCCACGACCCAAGCAGCTGTTCTTTCCAGGAGGGCAGAGTCAACGCCTCAGAGGTACATTAACATAGAGACGCTGCAGAGTTACACTTTCATTAGCTAATTAAATTGTAGCTTTCAAGAGCACCATTTATCTCTTCCACTCATACTTGAAGACACAATGTACAATTTCAACTCCAAAATGCAAATGCTGCAAAAGACTCAACTATGTCTGCAGCCGTGCTGACGGCGCTTTGACCTTGTGGTTGAGTACGTAGCCACTGTTGCTTTTTGCTAAATGCTAATACCAGCATGCTAGGGTACTGTCAAATACAAGCTGACAGGAATGTTTTTGTTTTGCAATATTGTCATAAATCTAAGTCATGGGATCACCAGGTCTGAAGCACCAACGTCTGTCCAAAATTGAATTTCGCAATGATTTCTATCTCAGAGCCTAGAGGAAAAGTAAGGGCATCACTTAAATCATTAGGATTCACTGTCTAGGCAAAAATAGTATCTGTACAATCTGTACAAATATTTGTTTTGCCAACCCATCCACTAGATTTTGAGATATTTTACTGGATAAGTTAAAACTCTGACTTGGGCACTATATCCAAGGTTTGCCAAGGATTCACCCTCTGGATCAGTGATATCTGTACCAAATGTTCATGGTAATCCATCCAGTAGTTCTAATGATATTTCTGTTTAGACCACAGGGATTATCCTTATAGAGTCACACTGCTAGTATCACTAAATAAAACACAGCAAACAAACAAACAAATAGACAAAATGTATGAGAGTGTACAGTACAGTGGTGCAAAGTGTACATGCAGCAGCATTTGGATTAGTGATTTGTGTGCCCCATTAATCCCTGCGCTGTACTCATCTTTAATGTTTATACTGTATCACACATGTAAGATTAGACACCACATAGATGTAGCTATATTTATAGATGCTAGAGATATTTGTATCAATTTATACCCTAGTTATGTAAAAGCTATGTACAGTGTGTAATGTGCAGGGAGAATATTAAAGCAGAAGGTTGCAATGAAAAATGTTATGCCCATTACAGTAAATAGAACATTTCTGTTTGTTTGTATATTGTTTTCAAAGGATTGCCCTCAGCTCCTTCACTCTGGGGAAATTCTCATTCCGGCTGGTGAGGTCCGACCCATCACCCTGAGGGCCCGGAACCTTCCCCAGCCTCAGTCGGGCCAGCGAGGCTATGAGTGTGTGGTGCACGTGCAGGGTGTCAGCCACCGTGTCACGGCGCTGCGCTTCAACAGCACCAGCGTGCAGTGCCAGAACAGCTCGGTATGACCTCAAACACTCCCAGTGGGAATCTCACAGCTGTCAAAAGAGGCAGACAGCTTGGATGCTGTGTAGGCAAGGTACACAGAGTACATCAGTGAACATCGCCTGAGGTGTTGAGCATACTGAGGAGAAAGTATTGGAAGGGGAAAGTGAGCCTGATGAGGAAAAGTGGCAAGCTTGTGAAAAAAAGGATAGGAAAAAAGAAAGAGGAAAAGGAAAGGAAGGAAAAGAGAGGAAAGGAAAATAGAGGAAAGGAGAGGAAAGGAAAGGAAAGGAAAGGAAAGGAGAGGAGAGGAGAGGAGAGGAGAGGAGAGGAGAGGAGAGGAGAGGAGAGGAGAGGAGAGGACTAGTTTGAGAGGAAACCACGATTTCAACATGACCTTGTCTGGGAAGCTGCATATGGTCAGATTAACATCTCGGTGTTCACATCATTGAGCATGAATGTGATCCTCTGAACAGAAAGTCACAGGTCTGGGATGAAAACTGGAGATTTCTAGGGAGTTTTGTTGCGCAATGCAAATGACAAGATACATTTCGATGCAGAGCACACCTTGTTACTCTGTGACAATGAGTGAAAAGGCCATTTTCTTTAGATGTGGATGATCGGCCACACCAGCCAGGGTTTGCGTCCCTGCATGTCAGAGGAGAGAAGCAGACAACCATTGCAGAAATGACAGATGGTTAAAAGCCTCGTCTCTCTGCTGCCCTTTCATCCTCTCATTTCCCCCCTCTCTGTCTTTCTCTCTATCTTTTTTTTTAGACTCTATCCCTTGTCTCTCTTTGACTTTTTCCCTCCCTTTATGCGCTTTCTGCACACTCCTTCACTCTCTGTTTCTGCTTTTCAGTACATGTACGAGGGTGTGAAGATCAGTGACCTGGCAGTGGACCTCTCCATCGTATGGAACGGCAATTTCATCATCGACAATCCCGAGAAGATTAAAGGTAACTCTGCCATCCATCACTGCCAGGCCAGAGAAGTGTAAAGCACTCAATCCGCGGGGGATAGATGGGTCATAGAGAGCATTTCAAGGCTCCCAATGGGCCTCGGGAGAAAGTTCACAATAGAAAGGAGTGTTATCAAAAAGTACCCAATCACTTGTGCACCCGGCAGGGTGAAGGGTGGATCTTCATATTTGCCCACTCTGGCTCTCATGGCTGCTCTTGGTTACCTCTCCATCATCATGCAAGAAAAGGTGTTTGTCAGTTGTCATTTAGGTTGTACATTAAATACATCCTCGAAGTCAAGGATATACAGTGATGGCCATACATTTTAACAGGCCTCAGGTAAGTTACTTCATATGGGCATAAATATAGGTTGCTTACAGCAGAGAGGATGTGAGAGACAGGCTTCAAAGAAAGCTTTATTGGATTATTTTGGCGTCTTTATTCTTAATACTTGAAAAGGTAAACATGCCTTTTATGAATGTATTGATTCACACACTAACACTCTATGGATGTAGTCGGATATTTTTGGACATGATTCTAAATACCTGTTACATAGTTTAAGTTTGAGTAAGGAATTCTGATTGATTGATTGATCAGTTTGATACAAACTGTAGCAGCACTCCCTGCTGGGTTACATATTGCTGTGTGTTTATAGTACATTGTGTTGGTTTTACATTACAAATGTATGGGATTGATGCCATTAAAATGACTTGGTATTGTAACTGTGTTATCCTCACAGTGCACCTGTACAAGTGCAGTGCTCAGCGGGACAGCTGTGGCATGTGTCTGCGGGCCGACAGGAAGTTCCAGTGTGGCTGGTGCAGCTCTGAGGGCAGATGCACCATGAAGCAGCACTGCCCCCCCCTCTCCCCCCATGCCAGCCGCTGGCTCAACCTCTCTGACAGGACCGTCAGGTGCACCAACCCACGCATCACTGAGGTAATATCAGTCAGTCAGTCAGTCAGTCAGTCAGTCAGTCAGTCAGTCAGTCAGTCAGTCAGTCAGTCAGTCAGTCAGCTAGTCAGTCAGTCAGTCAGTCAGTCAGTCAGTCAGTCAGTCAGTCAGTCAGTCAGTCAGTCAGTCAGCTAGTCAGTCAGTCAGTCAGTCAGTCAGCCAGCCAGTCAGTCAGTCAGTCAGTCAGTCAGTCAGTCAGTCAGTCAGTCAGCCAGTCAGTCAGCTAGCCAGTCAGTCAGTCAGTCAGTCAGTCAGTCAGTCAGTCAGTCAGCTAGCCAGTCAGTCAGTCAGCTAGCCAGTCAGTCAGCTAGCCAGTCAGTCAGTCAGTCAGTCAGTCAGTCAGTCAGTCAGTCAGCTAGCCAGTCAGTCAGTCAGTCAGTCAGTCAGTCAGTCAGTCAGTCAGTCAGTCTGCTAGTCAGTCAGTCAGTCAGTCAGTCAGTCAGTCAGTCAGTCAGTCAGTCAGTCAGTCTGCTAGTCAGTCAGTCAGTCAGTCAGTCAGTCAGTCAGTCAGTCAGTCAGTCAGTCAGTCTTAGCACCAAACTTAAACACTTACAGTGGCAGACATAAGTAGTTAACTAAGAATTAAACTTAATTTAACTGATAAGCAGTTTCAATAAGGAGTTCTGCACATTTCTGAGTCTTAGTCTTTGTGCCTATTAAAGCAGAACTGCAATGTGACTGCTGCTGCATGTGCTCTCCAGAAACTCACAAACCCCAAGCAAATGTTTCATCCATTTTCTCCTACAGCATTTCAAAAAATTCAGAGTAATAACAATTTCTAAGTCCTGAACCAGGCGAACCAGCTGAAAGATAAATCATGACAGTGCAGTCACTGTCAGAAACTTTGAAATTGAAGGTGGAGACTGCACTTTACAAAGTCCTGTCACAGGTGTTTTATTGGAAATAAAAAAAAGGCAAACTCATTGGCTGATATGCGAGGCACGTCTGACAGGGAAACCAGAGTGAAGCAGGCTGCTACAGTAGCTGAGACTACTTCATTTCACCGTGTCCTGCCTGCCAAGAGGGTGTGGCTAACGTCTCCGTAGCAACAGCACCGTGTAAGAGTGACGTGAACATGATTTCTCAAAACACAACTTGAATTACATTATATTCTGGCTTCTTTGGGAATTTACATTTTAGTTTATTGCCATGAATATCGATAGGTCTTGACTGGAGGATGTGCGGGCTAAAGACTTTGAACAGAAGGCCATTGTCTTTATGTAAATGACACAATACAGATTTTCCAACTCTCCATCTCCTTGTTACCCCTTAAAACTACTACTGCAGCAGCACACCTTGCTGGATACATATATATGGTAATTGACATATATCGGCAGCAACCCCAAATTTAATCTCTGGCCACTCTCCCGACCCATTTAAGTTTGTGTTTACCGAGACGATCTCACACTCTTCTACAGCGGCTGAATAGCCTAAGTGCTTGACAGCTAAACGAATTCGGTCTGTTTAGAGAGTGGTGATGGATCTTTTATGTCACAAACTCCTGTTCATTCTCTTGAATGAAGCACAGAGGGTCAGGCACAGAGATGCAAGGCTCTCCCACTTCAAAGAGCCGTGAGCCTTTGATGTCCCTGTCACATTATTAGTGTTTCTGAAGGAGCTGCAGCAGAATGAATCAGCTATGGAGAGCTGCTCCGGCGTGGAGGGAGTGTTACTCCGGCTTTGCTCCTGCTCTGCTCTGCAGGTCCATAGCTTTCCTGCCGGGGTGGTTAACTTTACAGTGGGAAGGGCTGTGAATAGCTTTCTCAAGGCTTTGTTAGTCACTGCATTATTCATTAAAGTTTGTTTTGAATTACTCTGGATTTCAAGGCTCGTTGGGAAAACCCAGTCAATTGGCAGGTTATATATTTCACACACTGTGC
Organism: Trachurus trachurus; assembly: GCF_905171665.1. Lineage (NCBI taxonomy): Eukaryota > Metazoa > Chordata > Actinopteri > Carangiformes > Carangidae > Trachurus > Trachurus trachurus. The sequence continues at coordinate 36,342,899 of NC_139896.1, forward strand.
TGTCAATGCCTCATGTGCTTCCTTACAAAAAGACACTGGAACTGTGGTGAAGCTTCTTAGTCATCTTATATGTGAAGTCACCTCACCAGAGATCTTATTCACACATACAAATCTTTACCACAGACTCTATGAGCCCATACAAATATAAACATACAAAAACTGGAAGGGCCGATTGTGTTACCACACACAAGACAAAATGTGTCAATATTTAAAGGGACAACGAGGAGTTTTGGAAAAGCGAAGCGTTTTCACACTACATTTATGAGCCTCCGCGCACCGTGACATTCTTTGACAGCAAGACAGACTCATGTCATTCATCAAGAATTAAAGTCAGAGGTTCAAAGACGATCACATACCGTCGTAGTTCCGACCATAAACAGCGATTCGGCGGCGTAATTCTCATGACTCGCCGTGAAACCTAAAGTAAAGAAACGCTGGTCGGCTCGCCCAGGAAAAAAAATGGAAGCCGTTAACAAGTGTGGGTAGCGTAGATTCATCCACATTAATATGAGACTTTTAAATAACCAAATAGAAACTCCTCGTTGTCCCTTTAAATGTAATAATTTATGTGTTGTTTAACCATTACAATGCCAGTATTGTTTGTAGCGAAGCAGCCAAGAGTTGATATTTTGAGACAGAACTTGAAATCTTCAGAGTCACATTTCTAACCAGGATTTATCAAGAATTAGTGTTTCATCATAATTGCATTTCTCTTGGGTTGAAAAGACTTAGAAAAACCATTTAATCCATGTGACTCTCTAGTAAAACTGTAACTAATTACATTATTTTGGAGTTAAACTCCCTTTATGGCACATTACTCTCCAATATGGGGAACTCTGGGATATTGCTGCCTTGGACTAGAAAAATCCATCTATAAAAAATTAACAACAGTGAAAAAGAAAAAAAAACTGAAGCAATAAAATACACTGTCATAGAGGGTCTTACAATCTGAGAACCATTGTGCATTTCATTCGACTTTGTATTACAATCATTTTCATTTCCTTTCTACCTAGGTGAGCCCAGTGGCAGGGCCGCTGGAGGGGGGGACACTGGTCACCATCCAGGGTCTGAACCTGGGTCTGTCCTTCTCTGAGCTGGAGGGGAATGTGGAGGTGGCAGGAGTACCGTGCAGCCCACAGGAGGAGGGATACATCACTGCAGAACAGTAAGAGACTCAGACAAGCCTGCATTCATACTCTATATATGACTGTACATAGGCTACACTACAAACACACACAAGACAATAAACATGGCAATCTCTCTTTCACTTTCACACTGTTTCACTCACAGACACTAGCACAGTCTGTGAATAAGCCAGAGCCCTGTGATCAGGTAGTAAGATTGTGTGTATGTGTGTGTGTGTGTGTGGGGGGGCTTCGCCAAAGGAAGAGACAGTCTTTGTGTCGTTGTCGTTATGAGGCTGTCGGCACAGCTGTAATTGAAATGCGCTGCATGTCGCTGACTGGAGGGACAATCTGTTAGCCATGTGTTTCTCTCACAGCCATGTAATGCGATTGGGCTCAGGCGGCAGGGACTTTATTTATATCCTCATGAAAAAAAAGAGAGAGAGAAAGAAAGAAAAAAAAAAGGACATGCCAGCAGAAAATTGGAAAATTCTGGTGATGTATGAATAGAAGGGCTGGGCAGGGAGGATTCATTGGGTGCTCTTATTGTATTGAGGAGCACGGTTTGTGGCGCAGAGCAGCGTGTTGGGTAGGGCCATTCATTTGGCGCACACAGTGCTTTAAAACATGGCATTACAGCTGTTACTAACATTAATTTCAGCATGGGGTCAGTTGCTATAATGACTTATTCATGGCGCACTTTATCTTATTGACCTGACAGGCAATACTGATTTATTGAAGAAACCTCTATGTTGTCATGGCAACCGGAGGCAATGGTGGGTGGCGATCACGCTGGAGATGGGAAGAGGTGTAGTTTATCATTTGAGTTATATTGCCGTTATAGGTTTTCCATTAGGAAGAAAGATGGCCCTCGGTATTGACCCACAACTTCTATGAAAGTCTGCCTCAATCACCGCGGCCGGCACAGGCCATCTTCCCCCAGCACCATTCAGAACTAATGTGATACAGTGCAGTGATCCAGCTGTGTGTGTGTGTGTGTGTGTGTGTGTCTGCTGATATTACATACATGCATGATGATCTGTTGCATGGCTGTGTCTTTTGTCCGTCCACATACATGTATGTGTGTCTTCCGACCCGACAGGATCGTGTGTGAGATGTCTGCAGCTCCTAAGGGAAGTGCAGCGGGTCCAGTGAAGCTCTGCATCGGCGAGTGCAGGCCAGAACTACGCGCACAGTCCTCCCAGTTCTACTCCTTTGTGGTAATTTTGACGCTGAAACACATTTACTTTGCCCATTTGTTTGTGAAACAAGCGTTAAGTGTTTGTAATGAATTAGGCTGAAGGCGTGATCTATTAATGCCAGAGCAATCGTTAATTGCTTGAGTTTTTGTGCAACATGGATTTTGCATAAGAGAGTCTGAAACCTCATTAGGGAAGAGGGGATTTCTAATGGTTTGTTAACTTTGTTCATTATTTTTATTTATGGTTTATAAATGTGCTTTCAAAAGTTTTGCTTACTTTTGAAGATGCAGGGATATTTTCTCTCTCTTTGGTTTAACTTTTTAACCCTGTAAAGCCTGAACCATGAAATAATTGCCAGAAAATTCTAATTCTTTGAAAATGGAGTATTTATTGGACCTTCTGACAAAAAAAAAAAAAAAAATTAAAAAAATCAATTTTCATATATGATTTTTAATTTGTATCATATTTGATACACCAGGTCTTAATGGTCCGTTTTTTCTTTTTTTAACAAATAAAAACATATACAACTAATGTGTTGTAATTCATTAAACTTCAAAACATTAAACATAGAAAATAACTTTTTCTTCAGGCAGCAATAAAAAATCCACCAATGAAACCTTGGAAGCGTTAAGTAAACGTACAAAATTAATTTTCATCACGCTTTTACTTATTTATTTATTTATAACATTAACCCAATATTCAATCATGATACAGCAGACTGAAAATACAATATAGGTTAGTTTTTTTTAATTACAGTTTTTATTTATTGTACTTATTTATTTTTATTTATCTTAGTGGGCTGACACAGGACCAGGGCACCGCAATTTCGTTCGTCCCATGTTTTTAACATGTGTTGTATGACAATAAAGAGACATTTGACCTTTGACCGTTGAGGTTATACATTTCTACTCTAAATATACCTAATCATGTCATTTAAACCTTAAATTAGTTTAAAGTTACCATCCAAGGCTGCATTTATTCATTGATTGACTGATTTTCCTGAATTGGACACCTGATAAACACCCACCCCTCTGTCCAAGACCATTGCTAAATAATTTTATAATAATAATAATAGCTTGGGACTAATTGTGATGTAAGATAAGTGACTTGTAACTTGTTACAGGGAGAGTGGAGGCTCTCTGCCTTGCACACTGCTGCTGAAAACCAAGCCTGCATGATCAGAGTCTCGGAACCACTGGCTCTGAGGCTCTGATCATGCAGGTTTGGTTTTCAGCAGTAGTGTGCAAGGCAAGTTACAATTAGTCCCAAGCTGTTTAATGAAGGTAAAAATGAAACATAAGGTAAATATCATGCATAGCTGTGTGCTACTCTTATCAGAGCGGCTAGCAACGGTTTGTTTTACTTAGCAATGGTCTTGGACAGAGGGGATGGGTGTTTAGTTGTGCAATTTGATGAAAAAATCTTAAATAGGCTATAGCCACCTGGGACAGTAACTTTAAATAATAAGAAGACTGTATGTTGCTTTATGGAATGCATAATATATGAAATGCAATAAAATGACTATTGACAGATTTACAAAAAAAATTACCTTTTAAACCTGCTGTATCAAATTTGATACACACATTTTCAACACGGTTTTACTATAAAATAAGTTATTAAATATTAAATGATTTTACATTACATCAATGCAGTAACTGTTCCTATTCAAGTTTCAGTAAAAAAAAAAAAGTTTTTCTTACCATAATGTTTTCAAAATAGCCAAAAATATCCATGATAAAACACATGTGGGTCACTGATTGACGGTGGCCATTTTGGATGTCCCAAGTGAAGACCCCCTGGTGTATTAATTACTTCACCCTGGTGGATTATCTGACCATTACATGTATCTGATTGTATACATTAGGTTTTTCAAGGGGAAAAAAATCACAGTGAGGATATAGAGGTCTCAAAAACCCATGTATCAAATTTGATACAAAAGGTCATATAGGGTTAACAGTATTGTTGTTAAAGCAGAAGTAAGCGATCCGGTGGTTTTGGCTAACTTCTTGTCAGCCGATGGAGTTAGCAGTCCCCGCCCTCGTCTCTACGTCACCACATTCACGCGCATCCCTTGGCTGCACACACAGAGAGGACCGCCCCTTTATGCCGTTCTCTCTCCTCATTGGATAAAGGTTGTAGGATACAAGGAAAGTTTTCTCCTGGGCTTACAGCAGAGCAGAGTGACTGACAGACCCGTGTTTCAGACCAAACACTCTATAGAAGTGATTGCTGTCGGAAGATACAACTATTTAAGACTTATATTAACACAAACATTCACCTTACTTCTGCTTTAACTTTTTAGTTCTGCAGTGGTTTAGCATGGCCAGGAGAGCAAGAGCTTGTCAGAGTCAGACAATGAATAAGACATGTTGTATTTGTGCATTTGACCTGTGTTGACAGAACAATGATGAATTTCTCCACAGACCCCCTCCATGCTGGCGCTGACCCCCGGCAGAGGACCTGAATCTGGGGGAACCAAAGTCACCATTGTTGGAGAGAACCTGGGCGCCGGCAGCACGGTCAACGTCTACTTTGGTAATCAGACCTGCGAGCTGTTCAGGTGAGGCTGATGATAATATAACCACCTGATGCTAACCCTGACTCTACAGTAAGACTGTCCCCACACCGCACAATAACACACATCCAGTCGTCTCTGCTCCCTATGAAACACAGCAGGAGATTGCTCTATTTAAAGAAACACTCTTAAGACACAATTAAGTGTCTGTGTGTTCAAATGAAAAATCTCAACAGTGATTAGTGAGGAGGTTATGATACCACAGCGGTAGGTATTGTTGCCTGTGTATTTATAGATATCTATTTAAAGTTCAAAACGCCTCACATGGTAGGAGTCAGGAGTGTGAGGCGAGGAAGCCATTAGCTAGAGCACCCTCTAATTACAGTGTTCCATTCCTAATGTGTCTGTAACGAGGAGGAGATGGGACAGACTATAATGAATCCTCTCTCCTCTTGGTAATGTGCATGGTTCATAGCTGCGTGAAGTCAGGGATTTGCCTCTGCAGCAGTAACTGGGCAGTCACAATCAAAGGCATGAATAAATCCCTCCTTTGGTATTCCCAACAGGAGGACCATGTCGGAGATAGTGTGTTTCTCTGCACCATCAGTGATGGGAGCGGGGCCGGTGCAGGTCAATTTGAGTGTGGACCAGGCCAAAGTTCCAGGAAGTCTGTCCTTCGAGTACATAGAAGACCCCACGGTCCAGCGCATCGAGCCCCTGTGGAGCATTACCAGGTAACACTGAGCCATACGATGCTGCATAGATATAGAAACCAAGGTTACATCACAGTGTGCCACTTTCACACATCACAAATGGCTGCTGTTGCTGGCAAGTTGTGTCTCAATGTGTGATTTCAACAAGGCTCTTACATTCTCATGCATGAGACGCAAGTTTGGTGTTGGCTTGGATTGGGGAATTGTCTTCACAATCTGCAAATTACAGTTTGCATTTAGCAAATTTGGTGCAGAGGCTCCGGGTTGATTAGTGAGTCTAAGTAGGTGTGAACTGGAGCTTGAGCTGCTCTTCACATCGTCTTCTTCTCTGTTTCTGTCATCTGCACAGTCTCAATGGCATCATATCCCAGCTATTCAAGTGGTGAACACAGGTTGAACATTTGTCACAAGTTAAAAATCAGTTTTTTTTTATGAAGTATACGATCATTTGATTTACATCTGTGATACCCATACCCAAATGTAATACTGTATGTGCATATACTAAGTTTGACATACAGGAACATGAAAATACATGACAATATTGACATATATGTATGTGTTTACATTGTAGACATGTCACTTAGTCCATGCCAAGGCCTGTTAAAGCAGAAGTGAGTGATCCGGTCGTTTTCGCTAATGCTGCGTTCCAGGCAGGCTTTTGAAATCGTAAATTACAGCTTCAAGTCACAACTTACGACTTTGTAGCGTTTCAGGCAACCCACTCGTGTTTTTCCGACCTGTTTTACCGGTGAAAGTCACTTTAACGGCCACTCGTAACTTCCGACCGGTGAACTCGTACCAGATCGAACTGGTACCACTTCACGGTCGGAAAAATACGAGTTTCCTTGAACGCACCATAACAGTCCTCGTCGCTACGTCACCACATTCACGGCGTTCCTTGGCTGCACACACAGCCCTGCATGCCGTTCTCTCTCCTCATTGGATAAAAACTGTAGGATACGATAAATGTTTTCTCTTCGGCTCAGAGCAGAGCAGAGTGACTGACAGACCCGTGATTCAGACCAAACACTCTATGTAAGTGATTGCTGTCGGAAGATATAACTATTTAAGACTTATATTAACACAAATATATCACTCACTTCTGCTTTAATATATGTCGATATCATTAACAGTGGATTCCAAAAATTTGAGACCACTTTCCCACAACGATAGACATTATCAAAAAGAAATAAGACAAGGATGCATAAGCATAAAGAAATGTTATACATATGTCATTCTAATTACATTTCAAATCTAAATCACAGAAATATCATCTTATACTATATAACTAACAATTTGTAATATGTGTACTGTACATGTTGTAAATATGTATCATATATTCAGAGGGTGAATATATTAGACAGTAAAATAGGTGACATATATGACATGGTGACTTTTGATATGGAGACACATGTTCCATATACCGTATTACATTTCTGTATGGGTATACAGTACAACCACTATGGGACCATACAACCTGTTAATCAGTGTCTCAGGTAACATGGAGAGAAATGTCAAGAACTGAGGTGTTGTTGTCAGTTGTAACAAGGCCGTTGATTATACCTAACCTGTGATCACAACACGGTGTTTTATCTAATCCAATGGGAATTACGCTCAGTTTAATAATTGAAATTCACTTCATGGATTTTACATGAAACAAAGCAGTTTGAAGCCACTAATATTGCAATAAGAGTGAATGTGACACATAAACATCACTATCAGAGCTGAATGGTGTAGTAACCTGTATTCTCACTAAATAAAAGATGGCACTTAATGTGGGTTCGGGTGGGATTACCCAGCACTACGTCCCTGCAGATTAGACTTCAGAGAGACACCCTGGCCCACAGCCTAGTGACAGGAGGAGCTTTGTGGAGCTGCAATCAAGAGCCTTCATCATGAATGTGCAGTCCCACTATGTGGCCCTACAAGCTTAGGTAGCCTTTGAAGTGTGAGAAGAGAAGGACTGGCACTCTGTCAGACTCACTCGACTGGCCATTTTTTTTTTTTTTTTACATTTTCCCTCCTTTCTCTCTCTTGTGTGTTTCTCCTGTTTGTCTCTCCTTGTCTGCTTCTCATTTCACTCTTCTGTTTCTGAACATTACGCTGGTGCTCAGGTTATGCAAAGATGAGAGAGAGTTGTTTATTTTAATCACTTCTAGTGCAGATATGTAAACAAGCAGCACCTGTATTCATGCTATGCCAGCCTCACAGTCATGGATGAATATAAAATAGCAGCCAGCTGGTTCCCCGTTTGATCTGGCTCTTCTGCCCAATAACAAAGAGCGAGCTCCCATGCCAGCTATATCTCCTCAAACCTGCATTAATGCAGCTCCTCTGGAAAATGTATGCCTGCATGTGAATATGTATGCGTGTGACTGACCAATAATTCATCTTACTTCCAAACAGTGGACACACCACCCTGACAGTGACTGGGACCAACCTGGACGTGGTTCAGGAGCCGCGGGTCAGAGTCAAATACGCTGGCCACGAGTCTGTCAATGTGAGTGTGACAGCTGCTAAAATACTGCACTCAGCCTTTATTGACGTTACTTACTCAAACTGATAGAAAATGGCACAGTGAAGCTGTTCTTTATTGATAGGTTGCCCAGGAGTATAACGAGGTACATTTACATTCGTGGTCAATGTACTAGCTTTTGTTTTTTTCATTTACTGAACCGTGCAGAGATTATTTAAATGTACCCAAAAGCATTTATATAGTTTTACACACAAATGTTCAGAGACTGTTTAGTTTTAGGTGGTCAAAACTGCAGAAGTCAGACAAACATCCTGACAATGTACCAGACAGAAGTGCAAGATGCATAGTAAATTGACACTTGTCTGAATACTTAAATATGTCCGTGAAGGTTCTCAGTCATCCAGGTCATCTTATTCTTGTGGAGTTTTAGTAAAAAGACGTTTCACTCCTCATCCAAGAGGCTTCTTCAGTTCTGAGACTAATGCAAGAAACCCAGGTATTTAAAGCAGAAGTAAGCAGAATGTTTGTGTTAATATAAGTCTTAAATAGTTATATCTTCCGACAGCAATCACTTCTATAGAGTGTTTGGTCTGAAACACGGGTCTGTCAGTCACTCTGCTCTGCTGTAAGCCCAGGAGAAAACTTCTTGTATACTTCCTTGTATCCTACAACCTTTATCCAATGAGGAGAGAGAACGGCATAAAGGGGCGGTCCTCTCTGTGTGTGCAGCCAAGGGATGCGCGTGAATGTGGTGACGTAGGGACGAGGACCAATAGATCCATGAAGAGGGCGGGGACTGCTAACTCCATCGGCTGACAGGAAGTTAGCCAAAACCACCGGATCGCTTACTTCTGCTTTAAACCCAGAGTGGGTGGTCCTATGTTTGGTCTCTGGTGAAACCAAATTCACATGACCACACTAGGGGTGACTAGGGGTCACATGTCTCCAGGTACCCATCTGGGTTTCTTGCATTAGTCTCAGAACTGAAGAAGCCTTTTGGATGAATACTTAAATAGTTTTATGAAATGTCATGGTTGTCATAAATGCGAAGCCACATATAATATATAGAATGGTTCATCCCAAAATGAGATTTTCAAAAACCTGGCGTGGAGAAAGCACTCTGTTTTGGGAGGTGATTTATGGTGCTGATTCTTCTTGCCTAAGCTCCTCAGGCAGGTTGCCTCAAAGTGATTGATTGTTTCCAAAGTGTTGGGTCCCTGATGGCGAGAGTCCAGTTACCTGACTGGTTCAAAGTTTTCCACTTTGGAGCAGTCAGAGAATGGCCTGAGGATTTGAGGCTGCACACTGGCTGAAGGAGGGTCGAATATTCTGGAGGGGACTTTTGGCTCGACCTTGAAAGAGCTCAATAATAAAAAAAAATCAATTCTAAAAAGGTAGCTAGTGAAGTGATGCCAGGGATGGAGCGATATGTTTGTTTGTTTGTACCAGAGAGAGACTTTAAAGACACTGTTTACTGAGGCTGAAATAAAGACAGAAGACAAGGTAAATATGATATGAAAGAGAAATGGCCCATTCTACCGTTGGGGGAAATTGTAAAAAATGATCTTAGCTGCGGGTAGAAAAGTTTAGAGCAGTTTCAATTGATCAATTTGTTTCTTTCTAGGTTTCAGTGTGTATATCTGTACTGTTGGAAAATATATAACACTTAAAGATGATACAAAGTGAGCTGTAAACATTAAGGGAAAAAAGATTAGGGGAATTACAAAGTTTAAATGTATTGAGGAAGGTTTTTGTGTGTAGACAATGTTGGTATGGGCCAAATAAATAGCGTCTTAATGATGCCAGCCAGAATTTGAGCCAGTCAATTAAAACTGCATGTTCTGCAGTGTCACTGGCAGGACTGAGATCTGAAGGGATTAAAGCCGAACTTTCACCCGCATCAGCTGCTAAAAGAGGGTCACTGGTAATTTTAATGAGGGCAGTGTCTTTATCACGCTTATCTCGAAAACATAACTGGATCTGATTAAAAAAAATGTTTTGAAACACAAAAGCAGTTAATTGACTTGAAACAACTTTGTGTGAAACCTTAGATAAAAATGGAAGCTTAGAAATTGGCCTGGAGCGGGTGGAATTTATGGGAAAAGCTTGATTATGAGGAGATGGAGGAGCTGCAGAAAAAGAAGGAAACATGCTAATTGAAGAGGTTGCTGACGAATAGCCGTACTAATAATGGACAACTGGTTTTAAGCCTCTCAGTGATTGACCTAATATGAGGTATGCGCCATGCTCTGTAGATAGACCCTGTTTACATAACACTGATTTACATAAGAGGTATTTTAATCAAGCTAATGGTCTGTTTCATTTGGTCGTCCATCAATGGCCTCGTAACCTCTTTTGTGCGTGCTGGAGTGTTGTGGTGTTAAACCAGAAGCAAACACTATTGACTTTTATCTAGTTTTAAACAAAGTGCCATGAATAAGTTATACTTTTTACATCTTGATGTGTTTTTTTGACCATATATTTAAAGGGACAACGAGGAGTTTCTATTTGGTTATAAAAAAGTCTCACGTTAATGTGGATGAATCTATGTTACCACTTGTTAATGGGCCCATTTTTGATAAATATATCGCTTTGTCTCTATGGTTATTTTGTTATTATTAGTGGTGGCTCGTTATAGTTGTTTTGTTATGTCCTTGTTGTCTGCATTGTTATGTCGTTTATAATACTATGTTTTTCTGTCACTGTACTGTTTTTATGTTTTGGGACTCCGGATGGAAATTAGCATTGCTGCTATAATCCGGCACATTTACATGTTTTTATATGTTCATTGATGTGCACTGTCCCACCCAAATAAACAAATAAAGTAACTTTACTTTATTTGTAACTTTACTTTATTTGTTGGTGGGCGAGCCGACCAGCGTTTCTTTACTTTCGGTTTCGTGGCGAGTCATGAGAATAACGCCGCCAAATCGCCGTTTATGGTCGGAACTACGACGGTATGTGATCGTCTTCCAACCTCTGACTTTAATTCTTGATGAATGAAAACATGAGTCTGTCTTGCTCCGGTCAAAGAATTTCAGGGTGCGCGGAGGCTCATAAATGTAGTGTGAAAACACTTTGCTTTTCCAAAACTCCTCGTTGTCCCTTTAACCCTGTAAGACCCAGTGTTGCAGAATTACAACAATGTTGGTTATCCCCAAAAAACGTCTAATTTTTTTTTATTTTTTTTGGTTCAACCATATTAACATGATCATTGGGTCCTATAGTTTGTTCTCACATTGCGATTGGATTCAACATTTGTATATAAGTGCCCGCCCTCAGGTCAAGAAGTCACACAACCTCCAATTTTTTGATCGAGCAACATCCCTTCGATTCACTGGACTGGATTAATCTAATTCAAGTAAGTAAAATGCTTTGAATATTTTTTTTTGTGTTTATTACAATGTCTAGAACATGAACATATATAGTTTTTGTGGAAAATATGCCCTACATTTTATTTAGAGCTTGTTTTATAATTGTTGCAATATTACAACACTGGGTCAGAGTGGTAGCCAAAACATCCTGTTTTTGAGAGGAACTTCAATTGAAATTTTCACAATATAACTTTAAACTACACATGATTTACACATTCTAGCCTTCAGCCTTATATTGGATTACATGTTTACACATTTTTATTGTATTAGAAACTAAAGAGCAAAGATATATTGCCATATTTAAACATTTTAATTTACTTAATTTCTAACCACCTTCAACACTCAGTATTTTCTCCTTATCACAGAATGCAGGACTTTCTTACAAAGAAATTCAGTTTGTGCATGTCTGCCCTTTGTTTTAGTCTCTATTGATAAGAAAATGTTCCTAGCAATTCATAGTCAAAGCAGGGATGCTCCTGGTGCATCTGTGGCATTGTCCTGGAACAGGTGCTAATGTTCATGGATGTAAGGTGTGGTTGTAAGCTGGAGGCTACATGCATTTCCTATTACGATGATAATCACAGTCTCCAATAGGTCAATAGGTCAGTATTGTGTGACCAGTGAAATGTGTGAATAGGCTACTTCAGTGCAATTTGTAAACACTTCATAATGAAATCAGTCTCCCCACCACCCCATCTTTCCTGTTGGCCATCTAGAATCTAGTAAGCATGTGTGCTATTTGTATATACATTTGTTTCATTTTTATTTTTTCCATTTCAGAATGCCACCAGCAAGGCGAGATCATCGGTACAGCGTGCAGGATGTAATTGCCATCGTCCAAAACGGAGAGAGGACATTGGACATGTGGACATGGATTTCGACGACACTGATGCAAGTGACGAAGAATCCGATAGCGATGCCTGTGTGGACAAAGAAAACCAAGAACCTACTGATTGCCCAGCCAATGTGGACATTGAGCCCCAATCAAACAAACACATCATGCCCCGTGACAGATGTCGCAGGCAAAAAAAAAAAGATTTTATCAGTCCCAATACTGATTTTTCTGGTCCAGCTCTCACTGATGATGTCAACTCCCTCCTCACACCACTGCAACTACTTCCAAAAGTTTGTGTCAGAAGACATGGTTGAAGCTGTGGCAACAAATACGAATGAGTACATCATTCAAAAAGGTATACTAATACCCAAAGCAAGTGTGATGCTGTGAGACTGGGTTAGATGTCTGCCTCTGTTTTTCAGAGGACAAGAACTGCTTCTGGGACTATCACTGTAAATAATATAAATAAATGTCAAAGTTCTTCTTGTTGGAATAAATGACTCTTCATAACAACATGACTGAGATTATTATTCATGTTATATACTGGCTTGGGAAAAGCTAAACCCTGCAAATGAATCCTTAGTTCTGTATTGCTGTTCAGACAATGAGTGGAAATACAGGAGATTCTGCTCCCCATTAAGCCCAACGTTGCAATATTACAACATTTCCGTAAAACCTTACTAAAACATAAAAATTTTGAAAACACTCCATTTTCAGCCCCAAAGGCCTCCTACAACAACATCTGAATGGTTGAAAAAAATTTTTTTGGCGTTTTTCTATATTTGGGTTTTACAGGGTTAAAAGGGATGAAGGATTAGACATGCATGTCAGAGGAACAAGGTGAGGAAACATTAACAGCAGCCATAGGCTTAAATGTTGAACTTATTGATTGAGTGGTTTACCCTGGGCTGGAGGAGACCAAAGCACCCTGAACGACTGACACTGAAGGAATCCTTGGAGGTTACAACTATTTTCCCATCACCAAAATTGTTTTGTTATCTTTTGAATGAGAGTGGCAGAAAACTTCACATTGTGTTCAAATGAATGTAGAATTTGAGTAATACTAAATGGCTACACAAGATTCATAACATCAAAACTTTAAAATGAATGAAATGAGGCATCTGTTGAAAAGTATTCCACAAAGGTTTGGTTTTTAGATTTTAAAAAAATGCATAAAGCCTGTAGTCTATTTACCTTATTTTAAAACGAATATATTCCCTTGAGATGATACAGTATTACCAATAAGGTGGAAAAAAATATTTTCAGGGTAAAATATTGACTCCTGAATTGCCTGGAGAAATATCAATTTTTACTTTTTTATTTAATTACTGTGTAAAGAGATTAATTATCTAATATGCAGTTATTAATACAGCTACAAACAATTATGTGAGGCATTAAATGTGTGTATTTTTCAGAATCTGTCACATTAGGTGTGGTTGTGGGAACTGTGTGTAACTTGTCCACCTGACCTGACTCCTCTGCAGGTTTGCAAAGTGCTGAACACAACCACCATCAGCTGCTTCGCCCCCTCCCTGAAGGCCGAGTTCAACACAGACCAGGAGACCATCAAACATGTGGACGAGTTTGGCTTTGTCTTCAACAACGTCCAAGCTTTGCTTACATACAACAACACAAGCTTTGTCTACTACCCCAACCCTTACCTGGAGCCGCTCAGCCTATCAGGAGTCCTGGAGCAGAAACCTGGAGCTCCCATCATACTCAAAGTACGTTTTAATTCCCTGCAGTAAATAAGAGAGATGTAAGGTGAGCCTGAGAGCTCAACACTTATAAGTAGACAAATGCGCAACAAATTCAGAGAACATCATTATTTTGACAACACATCAGGAGCTCCACAGAGAATAGTTTGGAGCCTATAAGAATTTAGCATCAACAAGGACGCTGAATGTGCAGTATAGGAGATACAGTATTCATCAGTCTTGTTTAACGTCTGCTATGCCATGTCCTCATTACTGTAATCCCCCACGCTTCTTAATGATCAGTACAATCCTATTTTCTTCCCGATTAGTAATGCTACACATTAACCTTCCTAAAAATCAGTGTATCACAACTTTAACATCATTTCTTAGTAATTATACTAATGCCTCAAAATCACATGGTAATAATTTTTGGAGGGTATTATAAGATAATTGCTTAAAAATCTGATCAACGACACCAAAAATTTGGAGCCAGCAGACAGAGTCCCAAAAGGGTAAAGGAACTGCAACACTGCAATTGCTGGAAAGCAGCTGATTGTGTTTTTGTGTGATGCAGTTAAATTACAGTTCAGTCTGAGGCCTCCAACCAAAACCTCTTTTCCACAACTGCGTGGTCTTAATATGTGTTTTCTCTTTGATGACATATTGTTGTTTTGTGCAGTTATTTGCAGTGTTTTGCTTCTGTGACTGTGTTGCAGGGACGCAACCTTGTACCATCTGCATCTGGTGGAGCAAGGCTGAATTACACGGTGCTGATCGGGGATACGCCCTGTTCTCTCACTGTGTCCGACACTCAGTTACTCTGCGAACCACCAAACCTCACAGGGCAGCACAAAGTCCTGGTCAGTCTGATGCACGTTCTGTCTGTCTGTCTGTCTGTCTGTCTGTCTGTCTGTCTGTCTGTCTGTCTGTCTGTCTGTCTGTCTGTTTCTGATTTGCTGTCTGTGTGGATGTGGGTCACTGTCTCTGGGTCAGTGTTTGTCTGTACGTCACTGTGTTGTGGGTCACGGACAGGCTTTCATTAAGTCGCTGTCTTTCTGTCATTGTCTGTCATTCATGGTCTGCTAGGTTCCCAATTACAGCCCACTGCCCCCAAGAATTATTGACAGGCACTCAACTTGCAATTAATCTGTTAAAAGAAAACTAAGCTGGTGTGCCAACTTGTTTTGTTCAAAGGCAGTTGTTCAAGAAAATCTCCATTGTACTTGCCAATTTAATTCTTCATCAACAATGTTTTGATGATTTGAGGATTTTCAACATTGTTTGAAGCCCAGTGTTTGTAGCCAAATTAGTATTATTGTCATTTCTCTAGGTTCAAGTTGGAGGACTCCACATCTCCCCAGGAGAAGTTCACATCCGCTCTGACAGCCTCCTCACCCTTCCTGCTATCTTCAGCATCGCAGCTGGAGGAGGTCTGCTCCTCATCATCGTCATCATAGTCCTGCTGGCCTACAGGCGCAAGTCACATGAGAACGACCTCACTTTGAAACGACTGCAGATGCAGATGGACAATCTGGAGTCCCGGGTGGCTCTGGAGTGCAAGGAGGGTGAGTGAGACTCATTATCAACCCTATTGATTAAAACACTAAACATCTACACTGTAACTGTATCACACTGCCATCTGTTGAGTACTGATGTTCTGACTGATGAACCTTGTTTAAGAAAACGATTTAGACTTATTTAATAAGATTCACTGTCTGAGTGTAGGACTAGCAGAATGACAGGCTGAGAGCTCATTAATGATAGAAAATTGTGAATCTGTTTGCCTTTTACATTTTTGCTTACACAGGGCCAACAACACAGTTATAATAATAGAACAAAATCTGTCACACTATAACTCTTTCAATCCATATCAAGTAAAATGTCGATTTCACAACCAAGCCAAACATTCAGTATACAGTACAAATACATTATAAACCATAATTCTTAAAGCGATTAGATGTTTTAAGGAAATATGGCCTTCAAATTTAGAGAAAAAAAAAATTGGAACAAGCCTAGGAAAAAATAAGTAATTTCCCTGTGATATTGTGCAGCCTTTGCAGAGCTACAGACTGACATCAACGAGTTAACAAGTGATCTGGACAGAGCTGGCATCCCCTACCTGGACTATCGCACTTACTCCATGAGGGTTCTCTTCCCAGGCATTGATGATCACCCTGTGCTCCGAGAACTGGAGGTGAGGAACCCTGAAGCGGGGCTGCACTACTTGAATCCAGTTTCAGCATTTTTTTCTGACATCTTGACCTTCAGGCTCCCGGCTCCAAAACGAAATTGATTTTGGCTTGTTGGCAAGTGCTGTCAAACTGCTCTCGAGCTGAGCAGTGTGAGCAAATGTCAGTCTACTCACTGTGGTTTGAGCTCTGTTTAATGGTGTCCACACCAGCTGAGCAGAGTTTGATGCCTTGCCCAGTTCCTTAGTCATGCACCTGTGTGGAGTAAAACTTTTCTTGGCCCTGTCCATTGCACTTTGTCTAACTTCTTAAATGCAAAGATTCCAAACACGTGCTTTTCCTTTGGATGGTCCTTCATTGTTGTGACTGCTTCATATGAGGATGTTATAAAGTGGTTGTGAAATGCACAACATCCTAACTCCAAACATTACTGATTGAGATGATGAGGGATGGAGCACAGCTTTTTAAAATCTACATTTCAGTTGAATTTGAAAGAAAATCCTCACACATATTATTATTTAAGATAAGTACGGTTCACTGACTGTTTTGTCAAAGAAGTTTGGAGACATTTTCTTTTGCTCTGAGTTGGTCTAATCCACATCTAGATACCTCAGGACCTCATGTTGCCTCCCACTCAACAGAACCTGGTGTTAATATTAACCTTGGATTCTCTCATTACTGGCTTTATCACTGATGCACTCCCTATAATTTTGAAGTTCTAAGGATGAACCACTTGCCTTTTCAATAATTGTAGAACAACTTGTCACGCAGTCAAGGTCAAAATTGGATTGGGTTGGTGTTGCAATGAGAGTTATTTTAATCATGGCGTTATTATGATCACAGTAATTAAGAGCTCCGAAGAGTCTTTAATTGCAGTTTTAGACGTCCTGACTTTTTCATCAAAGGAACACTTCCTTTATTTTTCATGTGATTGCCATTGGGGTGAGCCTGTAGCTGCATGAGCACTTCTGTTTTGCACACAGATGGTTTATGAGGATTTTGTGCATGTGTTTCAATGTGTCTTCATGTTCCTCCATCTATGTTATGACTTTTCTCATCACTGAGTGCATATTATCTAATGAGCATATGCATCTTTGCATATGTGTGTGTGTGTGTGTGTGTGCATGATGTGTATAGGTGCCGGGGAGTGGGCAGGCGAATGTGGAGAAAGCCTTGAAGCAGTTTGCTCAGCTGGTGAATAACAAGGTTTTCCTGCTGACATTCATCCGTACACTGGAGTTGCAGCGCTCTTTCTCCATGCGTGACCGCGGTTACGTCGCCTCCCTCATCATGACCGCTCTGCAGGGGCGGCTAGAGTACGCCACCGACATCCTCAAGCACCTGCTGTCAGACCTGATAGAACGCAACCTGGAGAGCAAGAACCACCCGAAACTACTGCTCCGCAGGTATTTAACCGTCAGTCAGAGAGTCACTACATAAAGACATTTCCTGCTCTTTACACATTGTGATAACGCTTGTAAATCTGAATAGTGTTCGTCTCTATGTTCAGCTGAATAATTCACTGTGAAAATAAATGCATATATTGCTGTAAAAATATGAGGAGACCATTAGGTAAAATTGAGACACATTTGTTGCAGGGAGTCACAGTTTTTGAGGATTATATTAGGTAACAATTATAACTCAATGAAATGGATTTCCCCTTGAATGAGGATATTACCATTTGTTTAAAAGTTTTAAAGTTATGCATACTACAGATAAGAAGTTTTAAAATTCACAAAGTGGTTCCGTATTCAAATCATGTAGCCTACTGACTATGCTTCAAACATCTATCCATTGGCTACAACATGCAGTATATCCATGTAATCCTATGACCTATGGCTATCACAGAACCAACGCGTAGCGGAAAAACTATTAATCTAATAAGATGTCTTTAGACTCAGGAACCCAGAACCCAGAGAGAAGTCACACATGCAAACTAGAAGCTAGAGGTGACCATGGTAACCACTGCATGACTGTGTCGTCCCAGTTCAAGCATCAAGCATTTTCCTTGAGAATTTGAGGGACCAAATTTTGACTTATTTCCTCCTGACAGAGAATTTGAATTTGAGGGTTCAGGTGTCACAATCCTGACCAGTTCTGATAACCCTGCTTATCTTTTGCCACAGATAATTCCTTAGTGCATTGTTCTTTCCAGCCCAGTTGCCGCACTTCTGATGGATGAGTAACTAGGCCAGCGAAGGAAAGCCCGCCTCTGTTCGGCTTTGTTTTGTGCAGCCGCGTGAAACAGCCGTTACAAGTGTGAGAAACACGGTGCACGAGCAGACAGGTGAAAGACAGGAGCGGTAAGAGTGATAGAGCAGGAGAGACCAGCAGAGGAAGAGAACCTAATGGGGAAGAGTGAGTGCAGCGGCGGCAGAGTTGTTGTCAGTCTGACTTATCTTCTGTGTGCCACTCATGAAACATTCAGCTGTAGCTCACGTTTCTTTTCCCCGTCACCTCCCCTTCTCTCGCCTCTCTCCTCCACCTCTGGTTATCTGCTGATTGTTTTCCCAGCGCTGAGACTGGCCTACTGAATGTTTCATGAGGGTTTTTTTTTTCTTTCTTTTTTTTTGTAAAAAGAGGGCTCTCTCAATCTGAAGCACACTCATTAAATATAAGGATGAGTTCACATGGGAGCCAGTACAACAAGAACTTGTTAGCCCAAACATGCTGCTCGTGCGGAAACACTCTAAAATTTAATGGGATGCCGTCAACATCTGAGTCAGTACAGGTTAGGGATGAGATGCCGGTAAGGTCAGAAAAGGAGTGACGGAGACAGCAGGTTAGAGAGAGAGAGACTGACTGGCTATAAAGCCATGAAAGGGCTTCTATGCCGTTTTAAAGGTGCTGTTACATGATTTAAAGGATTTACTACAGCAAAATCATAAAATCTTCCCATCTGGGCTCACGTAAAAAGTAGCTAAGTGCAGACACAGCAGTGAAGAAGACTTGGAAGTGGACCTCTAAGTTCTGCACATTTATGTCATGACCCAAATATGCTGAGCACCAGCAGCACTTAACGGCAGTATATCGGAGCGCGTGTCCTTTGAGACTGAGCGGCTGAGTAAGGATGTAATTCTCTGTAAACTCTCCATGTCATGTTTTTGGGCTTCAACAATATCAGGCTCTTCTGTGTCTTAAATTATAAAAGAATAATCAGAGCACTCCAGCTCTCCGCGGGACGTCTCTTGCTAACAAATGACTGTGCTTTCTTCTCGTCTCGCAGAACCGAGTCGGTGGCAGAGAAGATGCTGACAAATTGGTTTGCCTTCCTACTGCACAAATTTCTCAAGGTAAAAAACAAATCTTTATCACACCTCGCTGCTACAGGTGTCCATTAACATTGCACTGGTATCGATTTTGAAGTAGGCTTTAGTTGTAGCCGTGACTGTAACCGACAGGTTTTATGGACACTCGGTGGTAACCTATGGGGTCACATGTATCGCTGAGCTTTTGCCATTCAAAATGAAAGACAGCTCTGTGTTATTATGTTTGATGTCTTCCTGAGTCTGATGAATCCCAATCTGAGTCTGATGAATCCCAATCTCTCCCCCCCCCCCCCCCCCTGCGATGTCTTATTTTCCTTTCTCCCACCTTTCACTGTAATCCCCCCGGTTTCCCTTCCTAAACAAAGGAGTGTGCTGGCGAGCCTCTCTTCATGCTGTTCTGTGCCATCAAACAGCAAATGGAGAAGGGACCCATTGACTCCATCACGGGAGAGGCGCGCTATTCCCTCAGTGAGGACAAGCTCATCCGACAGCAGATTGAATACAAGACACTGGTGAGTCATAAAGACTTAAGGGGATGGAAAGAAAAAAAAATTGTCTGTATTAATTTTGTACATCTCCTGGCAAAGAACCATGACAGATCCACAGGAATGTGCCATGTGTTTTTGCTGTAGTTATGTGGATCCTTTGAGTGCTGTAATGGTGGAAATATCATGGCAACAGTGGGCAAATAATCTAACACTGCTAGATGTCCATCTCATTAAGCTCTGGGACCAAGTTTCTGGGACAAACAAATTAGGAATCAAGAGTTTAATGCCGACTCCCGCTAATCAGGGGGAGTCTCAATGATATGATCCACCATTGGAGGGAATTTGCAGGTTTAAAGGAGAATTCCGGTCATTTTTGACCCCTAAATCGTTGTCCTGATGGTCACCCAGTGTTGAGGGGGAGCAAAAAACGCGACTAAAATTGATGCAGGCAAACCAGAGTTCCACCATGGCTAGACGGAGCTAGGGATAGCCACAACGCTGACCTATAATTCTTTCAACCACAACAAACACTCAGAAAACAATCACATATCTATGGTACATGACTGGAATCCTTATGACACACCACTGAACTCATATAGACCCTTTCAGAGAGTATAAACAAAGACAGGTGTGGCTCATTAGAAAACGCTCTGGTACACTAAATGGAATGGAGCCTTAATTAGTATCCTTGGTAACACCTGTATTTGTTTATACTCTCTGAAACGGTCTATAGTGTAGAGTATAAACAGTATAAACTTTGTGTTTTTGCATGTAGTCCCTCACCTCAGACAGCTGAACTCTGAAACATCCTGGAAAGACATTACTATCCCATCACAGAGTGCCTGCTCTCCCCGCCACAGAAACAAACACTTTTTCCTTGTTGTGATGATTTCTTTACTAAAATAAACGGTGGAGCAGTGCAGTGGTAATGTCCAAAATATCTCTGACCGTCTATTTTTGTAAAGAAATTATCACAACAAGGAAGAAGTGTTTGTTTCTGTGGCGGGGAGAGCAGGTGCTCTGTGATCGGATAGTAATGTCTTTCCAGGATGAGTTCAGTGGTGTCATAAGGATTCCAGTCATGTACCATAGATATTTGATTGTTTTCTGAGTGTTTGTTGTGGTTGAAATAATTGCCCCCATAGGTTAGCGTTGTTGCTATCCCTAGCGCCGTCTGGCCATGGTGTAACTCTGGTTTGTCTGCATCAATTTTAGTCATTTTTAAGCGTTTTTTGCTCCCCCCAACACTGGGTGACCATCAGGACAACGATTTAGGGGTCAAAAATGACCGGATTTCTCCCTTAATGTCTTGCTAAATGACACAAGGAAACATCAAACAACCATCTTTAGAATTACTGGTTGACCTGTCTTTTTCTTTGAACCAGTGTTGGTTCTTTTGTTAAGGAATGAAGATATGTATGCTTGAACTGGTGGATAAAATCAAGAATACTGAGTGTATGCTGCTCAGTGAAGAGTAGGGAATGTGCCTGGTGAGGTAGGGGTTCCCACCAACACCCATCAGGATAACCTCCCCCTTGGGCTTTTGCTCCAAAGCAGGATGACACCTCTCTGATCGCCATGTCGGAGAGTCTGTGTCTCATTACTTGTTTAATGCCCCTGCTGGAGCTGCACAGCCACATCCTGGAGGTGTGAAATTACATTTCAGGCCAGGATCCCTCCACCAGGACAGTTCAGTAATGGTAATGAAAGGACTTTCCTAGCAAGCAACACCTCTCTCTCTCTCTCTCTCTCTCTCTTCTCTGTCTCTTTCTTTTTCTCTGACTCCCACCTACCTTCCCCTCCCTTCTCTCTCTTTCTCTGTCTATCCTGGATCCCCAGACGCTGAGCTGTGTGAACCCAGACAATGAGAACAGCCCAGAAATCCCTGTCAAGGTGCTCAACTGTGACACCATTACCCAGGTAAAAGAGAAGATCCTGGATGCCGTCTACAAGAACATGCCCTACTCACAGCGTCCGCGAGCTGCAGACATGGATCTAGGTGAGACTTCACTGGTGGATTGCATACTCTGCAAAACTATTAAATTCTACTTGTATTATAAAGTCTGACAGAAGAAAAAAAACACACAGAGAAAATGAACCGTGTCATATGATGTGTTGGAAAACTGACAAGAGGAGGAAAATACAGTTGGGAGTGGGCACAGCTGGGGAGTTATCACAGGTGTTTCATTGAAGACAAATGACATCAACAAAGGGCTCAACATCAGTTTCCGGAAGACAACCCCCTCCCCATGTCTGTTTACATCCCCAAATCAGAGCAACACTCTCCCACCCTGACGTTAAACCTTCTCGACAGCGCACCTACACTGAGGCTTACGCCCACAACATGTCATCCAATACTGAACGGCTTGGCACAAATCCAGCTGACATGCACCTTCAAAGGGAGTAAATAAGACACCTTGTCGCTAGTGGATGATATTGCTTCGGGTCTATAGTTTTATACCTTCGGGGACTTTTATAGGTTAGGGATTTGGGGGAGATCCGTTTTCCGTGCTGCTTTGGGCACCTTACATCCCACGAGGGCACCGAACTAACTTTTCCACTGGATGTTACCAATTTCTACTTATTCAGTTAGTCTGTTCTGTTCTAGGCAGCATGGCTCTCTGCTGCTGGGTGATCACTCTCATCTATCTGCTGAGAAGAATAGTTAGGGGAAGGTGGGGGGGGGGGGGTGCTTCAGGTGATGCATCGATCCTTTTTGTATTTCTGACTGTCGCTGTGCCACTTCAAAGTTTCATTCTTAAACCATATTGACCCATGAACAAGTGTTAACCTCCCTCCACCAGCCTCCTCCTCGCTCTCTTCTTTGTATTTATTATTTTCTTCCCAATAATACACTATTGATGCCTTCCACCAATTATATGGTAACAGCTTAATGGATTGTATCACGCCTTTGAAAGGCGGCCAGGGAAAGACTGAGTGAGCAAGTGAATCAGAGAGAGTACTGTCTGTGTGTGATCACTACACTGCACTAACAGAAGACATCCAATTGCACTTACGTGACCATGCAAAATATTAACTGGTAGTTAAAAAGCCCCAGCAGAGACTGCACCTCTCTGGAGAAGCAAACTAAAGACAAACCTGCTGGTGACATTCCAGCGCTCCACCATGGAGACAGGATGGTACGCTGCATGGCTGCTCAGCTGCAGACCGGAAGGCCCTCCAGAGAATCATACAGACAGACAGGAGGGAAAATCATCGGCTGTCCTCTGTCTTCAGGACATCTAAGATCCAGATGAGTCAGAGCCAGAAACATAATGAAGGACAATAGATGCAAAATGTTCACCCTCTACAGGAGCTTGAGAAGCAGAACAAACAGACTGAAAACAGGTTCTCCCCCTGGGCCATTAGGACTATCAACACAAATCCTCACACCTATTTCCCCTCCAATTCTGCACTTTAAGTACACACTACCTCAATCTTAGTTGTTTCACATTTATCCATTAGTATTGAAAAATTGTTTTTTGTTTTGTTTTGTTTTTTTGGATGTGTGATCGTTAATGTGTTCTGTGTGAGTCTTGTTTCGTCTGTAATTGCACTTTTAATTTCCTTGCATTCGGTTTTCAACGACAATAGAGCATTCAATTCAATTGAATTAAAAGGACATTGTGTAACTTTTCCTGTTATCTATTCATGAAAATCGACTATTTGGTTCAAAAGTCTGTTCTTCATTAATCAGTAATCCCCCCATCAACAAAGTGAAGTGTTCCTTTCAGCTCTGAATGAGCCGTTCATATCATTCATATCTCCATGGAGCGGGTAAGCTCGGTGCTGCTGCCATGTGGTGTCTCCATGTTTTTACGTTCAGTGGCAGCGTGACGGTAGGAAACCACGGAAACTCAGCGGAGACACCGGAGCTGTCGGCTCAGGTGGAGGTGGCGTCTGTGAAAAGTCACCGTGGTAACGCAGTGAGGAGGAATGGAGCGTTACACTGATGCTGCATTCACCTGCAGTCGGGCAGACGGCCGTCGCTAACAAACCAGATGTCATTTTAGTCACAGAAGTAAACAATATGACATCGCCATGACAACATATTGTCACGTGTATTGTTTTGCCTGGTGC
Organism: Trachurus trachurus; assembly: GCF_905171665.1. Classification (NCBI taxonomy): domain Eukaryota; kingdom Metazoa; phylum Chordata; class Actinopteri; order Carangiformes; family Carangidae; genus Trachurus; species Trachurus trachurus. The sequence goes on from NC_139896.1 coordinate 36,366,861, forward strand.
TGACAGACCACTTGTTTACATAGAGGCTTGTTTATGCTGTTACGTGCAGCGGCCGTCTGCCCAATTTCACGTGAATGCAGCATGAAAAATAGGATTGAGTTGCTTGAGATATACAACCACAACGCTAGATGGGAGTAATTCCTACACAATGTCCCTTTAATTAACTCACACACTCTGATACAACATTTTGGTCCCAGTCTGGAAACATGAGCCTGTGTCATTTGTTGTTAGTTTGCATCTCTATAGCTGTCAGGCAGAGATATTCAAGAAGGCGAGGTGACACATGACAGTGACACTCTTGCAGAAGTTCAATGTACAACCTAACACATCACACAAGGTTAATGTGACCTCACATGTGGCACAACGGGACCGCAAAAGACAAACTATGGACATTAGACAATATGTAACTGTCAGGCACTTGGCATACGCACCATTCCCCAAAACGCCATGTGTCACACATGGACTCTTGATGTGATTTTCCTGCAGAGTGGCGGCAGGGCAGAACAGCTCGCGTGGTCCTCCAGGACGAGGACATCACCACCAAGATAGAGAGCGACTGGAAGCGACTCAACACACTCATGCACTACCAGGTCTGTTCAAAACATCACTACTACAGCTCCAGCTGTCACTTTATCTGCACAGTTGTAGTTGATCAATGAACTATGAAAAACAGCCAACAGACATTATTTGTCAAATGTCAATTTGTCGGGAAAAAATATCCAAATATATTTAATCTCCAATGACAGCAAAAAGAACAAAAGCAGAAAATACTCACTTTTAAGAAATTGGTAACAGCAAATGTTTGACATTTAAGTTTGACAAGTGACTCAAACAACTAGTGAATGATCTGGGCTGCAGCAGCAGCTCACTTGGGTAAGTCTGGGTCCTGGGTTCAAATCCAGCCACTGCCAATGTCAAAAACACTGTGAATAAAAGATTACCCTCTGTCATTCCACATCTGCATAAAGCTGTGTCTAAAACACCAATGCACAGTCACACCTACAGAGCCAAAACCTTTTTCAACATTTTTTTCAAACTATCCAGTTGCTCAAGGACACGGGAGCAGATAGTGTGGAGGAAGGACAGGGCGCTACTCCTTCATATTCATAACACTCAGCTCACCCCTGCTGACATTTTTTCAACCTCCCGGTCACAAGCGCGCTTAGTCAGCCGAACATACACCCGTGTGCCTGTGTCTTTTACAACGTCCCCCCCCCCCTCTCTTCGGCTCATTAATATGACTACACGGGTCACCAACCTCAGATGAGTCACCCTGTTCCTTTTGACAGTCTATGTTCATCTCTAGTCAGAGCACTTGCTCGGAGAAACACAGAAATAAAGACAGGAGAATCTACATTTTCTCCTCTAAAAGCAGCTTTGGATAAGAAATGAATGGCCTTGCTCTTATCTGTGGAGGAGATAAACAATTTTGCTGTTTCATTTTTAATTTCTCAGGTGTGGAAATGTCTGATTGGATTTTTACGCTGGATTTGTATTAAGTACATTTGTAGCTCACACAGAACAGCAGAGTGAATTTAGCTCATGCTGTAGATGACCTTGCATCTTCTGCCAAAGCAGTATAAATGCACAGATAAATGATATCAGCACTTGGAAAAGGCCTCGGCGTAGCCACTGTAACTTCAAAACAATCAGCAGTCAGTGAACTACGCATGAAAAACACATAATTACTTCACTATGTGCAGTTTTGGGCTCTTCATCACAGCGTCGGAGTGTTGAGTGAAGAACTGTGAATTCATGTAGTTGTACTGAAACTGTCTCTGTTTGTCAAGTCACTGAATCTTTAATGAGCAAAGAGTTTGCCACACACACATATTCACTCACAGAGTCTGTAGGTCTAGAGCCGAGCTCTGGTCTGTGGTGAACCTACTTCTGATTCCTTCACCTTGACTGCATTTGACATCTGACATTCACTTGACTGAATTATACTGCAGTGCAGAGGATCTCTACTTTTCTCCACTGGCACAATCCTCTAATGTTTTGGTCCTGTTTTGTAGTTAGAGCTGTTGTGACCAATGCTGTTTCTATTTAAGTGATAATGATAGATTAATACACAGTCTTTTCCTTGAACTACAGGGCCAGCTCTAAGTTGCATTGCATAAGTAACTACTGTGACTCAACCGCTCATGGCAAACATTCATGAATCATATTTCACAAATACCCCCACATCCTTGGATTTTAATCTCAAACTATTTTTCCAAATTCCACCTGTGATTACTTCTGACCATCTGCAGCGAGTGATGAATTCATGAGAAGTAATCGATGGGCTTTACCTTTGGTCTCCCAGGTGTCTGAGCGCTGTGTCGTGGCCTTGGTGCCCAAGCAGATGTCCTCTTTCAACATCCCCTCCTCAGCCAGCTTCCCACGCAGCATCAGCAGATACGGTCAGTACTGTTTAAGACATACAAATACTTCATATTCATCTGACATACTGCAGTGCTGCACCATCTGTTGCTGTCACTCATCAGTCTGTCGCAAAGCACATTATCACACAATAGCGTATCAAATATAGATGCAACATGAGTTTCACAAATATTCAATGGCACATAATCAAGACATAGTCTGTTTAGGTTGCCTAATTCTACACTGTGTTCGGATAAACAGAGCAAATGTGTGTTATTTCAAATAATACACAATGTAATAATAAACTATAGGGACAGGGGACATACATATCATATATCATATACATATCACATACCAGACTGATTTTAAATGCAATTCAAGTCTCATCTCTGTCACTTTCACGTTAGATTCAAGTGATTTCTTAAAAAAAAAACATGACACATAAGAGAAAACACTCAGGAAAACAAGAAGAGGAGCAGAAAAATGAAAAGCCAGGACCAGAGTGCAAATTGATAGCATGCCTTTAGTGGGTGTATCATTACTATGACAACCAGTGAAATAATGTCAGCAAATGATTATACAGTCTAAACACACACACACACACACACACACACACACACACACACACACACACACACACACACACACACACACACACACACACACACACACATCGAACCTGCCCACTTGCGGATTACAAAGAAGACAGTCAGGCTTAAATCCAGATATGAGAAACAAGTGGGACTTTCTCTCTGCTTGAGCGCAGCGCAGGCTGATTACCAGACAAGATATAGTCTCCTTAGAAACTGCATTTACATTTTCTTTTTTCATCACTATATTAGGTGTGGATGTACCGTTCCGCTCCACACCCACCAGCCCCGACAGCCCGCACTCCCGCGTGCCCATGCTGACCCCCGATCTGGAGAGCGGGGTCAAGGTGTGGCACTTAGTCAAGAACCACGACCACGGGGACCAGAAAGAGGGAGAGCGAGGCAGCAAGATGGTGTCTGAGATCTACCTGACGAGGCTACTAGCAACAAAGGTTCAACATGTTCCATTAAGTTTCAATATCCTGTAGTAATAAAAGTGGAAGCTGCAATAAAACAGTGCAGAGTTATCCAGACACATCTGAGTTTTCTCAAAGAACTGAGTCTCAACTTCCCGTGCTGTTTTCCTACAGGGCACGCTGCAGAAGTTTGTGGATGACCTGTTTGAGACTCTGTTCAGCACAGTGTGTCGCGGCACCGCCTTGCCCCTCGCAATCAAATACATGTTTGACTTTCTGGATGAGCAGGCCGACAGACACGGCATCCATGACATGGATGTTCGCCACACATGGAAGAGCAACTGGTGAGAGGGATTTTGGAAAAATGCTGCTGTCGCTCATTCATATGCAAAGAAAAGAGACCTGATGGCCACAGTTTTAAGCCGCTTGCCATGACACGACCCCCAACAGAAGCCTGGCTTTGTGTCTGCTGCTGAAGCCCATTTCAGACATTTTACTTGGTTGTTCATTTTTCTATTTTATGATGATTATTTTATTGTTCATTTTGAGATTAGAGTTTCTGCTTTTCAAATAGTCGTAATTATTATTTTACCACATTGTCTTGTGCTTCATGTTAAGCCACTTCCTTAGTTTTTAAAGTTCTAAATCTTTTAAAAGTCTTTTTTTTTTAACTCCAGTACATCTTGTTCTCATACCTGAATGAATTAGATAAGTCAATAAAGGATTCATCAAATACAAATTGAAAAAGGAACATTTTAATACAAATGACTTCAATGATGCTTTGTCTAAAACATGTCCTATGTTTTTTTTCTCATATCTGCAGCCTGCCGCTGAGGTTCTGGGTAAACGTGATCAAGAACCCCCAGTTTGTGTTCGACATCCATAAAAACAGCATCACGGACGCCTGTCTGTCTGTGGTGGCTCAGACCTTTATGGACTCTTGTTCGACATCTGAACACCGTCTGGGCAAAGACTCCCCTTCAACCAAACTACTATATGCCAAGGACATACCGCATTATAAAAGCTGGGTTGAAAGGTATGTACTGTATGTGTATGTGTATGTGTATGTGTATGTGTATGTGTATGTGTATGTGTATGTGTATGTGTATGTGTATGTGCATGTGCGTGTGCGTAAGCAAAGATGTCCTCACAATCACATATGGGAAAGATGAATAAAACTCCCACACTAAGGGCTCTTTGGTCGTCATTACTTTCTCACTCACAGACTTGGTGAAGTATCAGTGTCTGTGTTTTGGGTGAAAGTTAGAACTGAGATGTGTTTGATTAGAGATAAGATGATGTTTTCCTGGGAGTGGGCTTGTTATGTTAGAGGTTATTGTTAGTGTCGGGTTAAGGTTTGGTTTTAGGAGTAAGACGACACGATTCTGGAGTATCGTGAGAGATGAAGTGATGTAGCCTACTGTACAGTATGAGAGTCTTTTCTAACTATAATGCTGTTAGGAAATGTGCCACCTATTTAACACCTGCAACTCACAGACAGGTAGTATAAACATTAGTGTTGTGTCATCTGGATTATTGTTCAGTTATTTGGGCTTCTGCACCCAAGTCTGAGCTTACAAAATTACAAACAGCTCAAAATAGGGCAGCTAGACTTACTCTTGATTGTTCTTATAGATCTAGTGTTGACTGAATGCATTCTGGTCTTGGATGGCTGAAGGTTATTCATAGGTTATCCAGCAGTTTATTGTTATTTATTCTAAACATTATTCACAACAAGTATCCTACAGCTCTTTCTAATCAGATTGGTTAATGCTGATGTTCACCACTACCTGTAACTGGATGGGGATCCTCAATAAACAATAAACAGTAATAGCTCAATCATATATTTCATGGTAGCATCTATTTGTGGTGTGACTATTAGTTACTGTCATTTGTTCATGTTTGTTCCCTGCTGATGCAAATGTTTTCACTTTATGGACTTTTTACAGAAGGGAATTCATAAAGTTATGAATTAATATTGGTTTTAATGTAACAAATCCTGAACAAACACAGATAGAGTATGAAGCCAAGCGAGGTACAGTCTGTGTGTCGGTGTGGGAGTATTACTAAATCACTGAACTTGTGAGTGACGTTTTTCTTTATCTTCCTGCCAAAAACACCTCTGATGTTCAGACACTTCTAACAGCAAATATTCTTTGACTTAAACAACAAACTGAATCCAAGTGAAGAGAAAAGCTCTGGTGTGCACGGCTGTGCCCTTGACACTGAATCTGTGTGTGTGTGTGTGTGTGTCTCCTCTCAGGTATTATGCTGACATCAACCGCCTGCCTGCCATCAGTGATCAGGATATGAATGCCTATCTGGCTGAACAAGCTCGCCTTCACTCCAGTGAGTTCAATGTGCTCAGTGCCCTCCATGAGATCTACGCTTACGTCAGCAAGTACAGCCAAGAGGTGAGCCCACTCAACACACTGGAGCATGGACATGTGCCTCTGCTGTGGTTAGCCAGCTACAGTTAGCATTTATTTTATTTTACAGAAGCTACAGTATAATCAATACATTTCCTTTAATTATCAGTGGATCAAATGACTTGTTTGTAAGCTACATGGATCACTTAAAGTGACGGAGCCACACAGACTAATCACCCAACTGTGACGCTCCCCACGGCTCAGAGCGTTTTGAGTCCATGGCTTGAGTCTTAACTGTTTATACTGACTCACAGCAAGAAACCTTCTGCACACTAACAGTCAGCACCAAATGACTCACTGTTGGAGGAGACAGATGTTTCCATTGTGAGTTTGTGATTGAGTTCGATATAAAAGGAGATTGATGTTTGACTTCAATTAGTCATTTGGACACAAACACGACTGAAGGTCACAGATTCTCAGTGTCTGTTGGATATTTCGATAGGGAACTGTGTGCTATTAACCACAATTTACAATTTCACCATCATCCATCAATGTTGTCAGCTTGTTTATGCTGTCCCAAAGTGGGAAATACGTATCTGTTATAGGCTTAAAGGATCATTTATTATTATTTTATTGGGCTGTAGTGAATGACCATTGTTGATCAATGTGAAGTTTGTATTTCAATTAATCAGTTATGGCATTAAAATTCCCCAGAGCTCAAGGTCAAGTCGTCGCTTGTCTGAAAGATATTTTAAAGGAGTCATCACATGGTTTTTTATGTATCCAGTCCCCCTTGAATCAATTCTTAAAACTTATTAGAAATTAAGAAAAAGAAAAGAAAATCAAACATGGTGCTCGCTGGAGCTTCACTTCTCCCAACATCAGAGCAAACTTCTAAACAGCCGTCATTTGGATAAACTAACTGCATATTGGGGATCTAAACCCTTAAAAAATATTAAAACTTAATAAAGTGATGAAATAACAGCGCTACAGTGGGAAATAAAATAAGTAATGGTGGTGCGGCGGAAGTCAGGGTGGTGGAAAAGAGGTGTGTTTATGAAAGCAGTCTCCACGGTGACGTCACCGTAGGAGCAGAGTCAAAATCTGGTCATTTGCGGGGTGCAGCCTAATGAGCTACTCTGGCTTAAACAAAGAGCCAAAACGACTGAGGTCCAACACCAATATACATGTTTTAACAAGGAAAAATGTGATTTCCGGGTGATGACTCCTTTAATATTATACAGTAATTCATCAAAACAGTGTTGGTTCATTCAAATTAATGTGCAAAAATTATTGTAACACTTTTGAAAACGTAGAAACCTGTGTCAGATGCACAATATATTTGACTATAAAAATAGCAGAGGCAGTGGAAGCTGTCAGAGGCCTGCTGGGTATTTGTTTGGTTCATAATGTGTATACTGTGTATGATTCCTGTGGCTGCCCAGTGATATGGCTCATGTGGCTTCAGCTTGTGCCCGTGTGTGTGTGTGTGTGTGTTTCAGATCATTGAGGCACTGGAGCAGGATGAACAAGCCCAGAAGCAAAAGTTGGCGTATAAAGTGGAGCAGATCATCTCAGTCATGTCTGCAGAGAGCTGAGACGCACACACGCACACCTACATAGATGCATACAGTCCATAAACATGTACATACACTCCACAAACACACAACAGAGGAGTTCTAAACCCATCAGCAACACATGGGCACGTATGGGATTACACGTAAACACACAGTGATGTACATGGAGGCACTGCAGATTTTCTGGACCTACCGGATAAACAACAAAAACACACTCACAAAGAGCGACATACAAATGCATACACACACTTAACAAATGTACAGACACAAACCACAACAATACATCAAACAGCAGATTGTCCCAAAGCACGACTTTTGAATCCAGTGTCAATCGTTTTTTCAGAAGAAACTCCAACAGGCAAACATCCAACCTCTAAAATGTTCCTATAGAGACAAACAGAGAGGATTTGGGCCATCGGGGTTGCTGAATTTGCTGCCAATTCTCTTCCGCTGGGTAACAGTTTGTCTTTGTAGTTGGTGCTTATACTAAATGTCAGAAAACAGCACTTAATAAAGAAGGACTCGACTTGAAAAGTCTCTGGAGGAGCTCAACAAAGACAGAAGCCAATTTAATGGGATGGCATGTGTGGCGAGAGCAGGCATAAAGTACTTTTTATATGTCAGAGATGAAGGACACGTCGTCGGACCACATATCACAGGCTTGGAGTGGCATCGCCATTTGGAGCCGTTGGGAGCGGAGATGTGTAACTTTGTGGTGTTCAGTCTTTTTCTATTGCCTTTTAAAGGCTCAAAAGAGAGAACACTAAAGACTCTGGCATCATAACTTTTCCTTTTCTCCCCCTGAAGCTCCTGTCATAAGTTATTTTTTGTTTAATGAATTATAACTCTGCCGGGGACAGAACAGTATACATTGAATCTGTCATTGACAAGGTGAGGGTCCCGCTTTCATAATCCAACACCGAGAGGGCATTGCCTTCAAGTCTGAAAATCTGAAATATATGTAGATATATTTCCAGGCTCAGTCCCTGGCTTTTTGTGCCAAATATAATATGTCTCATGTTTCATTCATGTTAAATGCTCCCATAAAGGCTATTAATAGTACATGCCATTGTACGGAAAAGATCCCATTTAAGATAGGAAATTTTGTACAGTTATGATCTATAGACCGCTAATTCAGCCATTCAAAGATAAGTGGAGACCAAATTGAACTGTAGCAGAAAGCATGATTAATGATGCTATACGCCTGATCCAGGATCAGATTAGTCTAACCCTGGCCAACAGCGCCACTCCCCCACCCTTCCCTGTCTCATCAGTCATTGTTTACATTCAGCATGATACTTGAAATGCACCAAGTGTACGAGTTATTAAGAACACCTGCTGCTCCCGAGGAGTAATCTGGTCAGATTAAGTTAGACGAGGATTTTTTTAATGCCTTATTGATTTTCCCAATAAATCCACTTTGAACATAACCTGGAAATAACACATAGGAAAAAGTCTGATCTGAGAGATCTTGAGATGTGAGAGGAACTGCAGCTTAGGGTGTTCCTTATATTCTGTACACAGTGTGGCTATATGATTAATGATACGTATGTGTCTGGATCGGCAGTTAGTCTGTAAAGTTCATTTATTGATGTCTGCTGCTTCACAGTGCTATATACGCTTTACATCCTGACTATTTCCATCTTCCGGCATATAATTCCTTCATTTTCATTTCATGTTCATAGTGTATATTTGACCTGACTGCCTGTTGTCTCCTTGCTGCTGTATTTATAGAGTGCCATATCTTAACTTTAAAATAATAATTATCATGATGAAAAATTCAGTTGGAGGCATCACTCTAATTCAGGGTTTTAGTTGTGATTGTTTCACTCATTGCGATGATGAAAGATGAACATCTTTCTGTGCTTGAGGCTGTCTCATTGTTCCATAAAAAGTCACTGTGGCCGTCTATCGACTTCATTCTGGAGTCTGCTCTTTTCTTTTCTTTTCGTTTTTTTTTTTTACCATTTCAGTATCAGTGGGGCTAATGAACGCCCCCACAGGACCTTGATTCATGTTAATCTAGAAGAACAAGATAAAATAAGATAGATTATAAATACATTTCCTGTTAAGTGTTGAAAAATGACAGAGAAATCATCTGTTTCATGTGTGTTTTGATGATGATAATTTATAAATGTGTTGTGCAATAAACTGTCAGACATTTAAACTGTAATGTTTTTTAAACTATATTATTGTATAAATACTGTACATAAAAAACACTCCTATTTTGCAAGCAAAAGATTCACTTTGTACTGTTGTTATACATTAAATGCGCAGCTGATGAAAATGATTTCCGCCTGGTTTATTTTTGGTGATGTCATGTCAAGTTCTGAAAAGGTGCTAATTTCTAAATTGAACACGTACGACAGTAAAGTCTTGACATTGTGTTTGTGTTAACATCCTCATATTCATTCATCACATTTACAATTTATATTACTGCTATATAATACAGACACATCTGAATGTCCACAGAATCAGGTTAGGACTGAATTTGTATGTTTTCTATTTCATTGACAACATTAGAGAGGAGGTTTTTCCTCAAACCACTGTGAACTCTGTTCCACATTAACTGGGTGATCTATTATAATTATGTTTGTGGACCACTAGCATAATGATTTAATAGTTAAAATATTATTGAGTTTTCATGGGCATGGCTCTAAATGCCAGATAATATCAGACATAATCTGAAATCCCAGGGGTACATTCACCATTCAGCCTTTGTACTTAGAAGCTAATATAATTTGGTCAAATCATGTTTGTCCTAATTATAATGACATCTCCCAATGTGGAAAATAAAATGGATGTAAACCAAGTTCCATCTTGCCCCAGCTTCATGCATCAATGAGAAATTCATTATCTAACAGGTTAATACCAAGTTTGACCCCATATACTTATATTACATCACATCAGTATATCACTACTACGCATTACAGTATAAAAAACCTCTAGCCATATTTACAAGATAGATTATTATTACCGTACATGAATAAATATCAATAATGATCATTTTGGTTACAATTGTAATCAGAAACTTTAGCAGTTTTGTTTTGTTTTAATGTTAAAAAAAATGTAATGTTAACATTTAAGAGATTTTAGTGAACCTCAACTACTGTAAAGAGTAGGATCATATTTGAGGAGATCGCCACATTTTTGGCTTTGGCAGTGTGTTTGGACGGATTTGAAACTGCTGGATTGCTTTTGAATGCTGCCCAAGGAGCGCAGTATTTCCAGACCAAACACAACTAAAGCCTTTTTTCCACAAGTTAGTTAAAGTTGGAACAACCACGCAGTCATTTCTCTATTTATCTCACAGAGAATAAAAAATAAACAAAAGTACAGATATTGATACAATAGAGAACATATGTCCATGTCTTTGTTACAGTAAGTCAGGATTTGTGGGAAAGTTTCATTTTGTTTTTTTAATTTCATATTATGCAGCCAACAATCTTGACTGTGCATTTGTGCAACATCAGTTTTCCATAGTTGAGCTCATGAAAACGCTCACATATTTAAAACCAAAGAGGAGCCGCGCTTGTAAAACAACAAAGAAATAACCTGGAGAAAAGGACTGTATCCCTTTGAATTCTAATAAAGAAAACAACCTGCTGTGATGAATAGCCTCTTGTGACGATTAGTTTCTTCTGCTGTCACACTGACAGAATTTGGTATGGCATGTGAGCAGCATATAGGGGTTCCTGAGCACTTGCCATAAGGAGCCGGAATTTATTATTCATGTTTAACCCTCGGGGCTGTGGGCGAGCAGAGCGGAGCAGAGGGGGGAGGGGGAGAGGGAAGGAGGGCCTCCCAACCAATACCTGTCAGATCCAGGTGGGTGTCATCAGCCAAAGGTCCTCTGGAACCTGCCAGGCTCTAACCCCTCGTCTTTCCTCTCATCTCTCTTTGCTTGTCAGAGTGACTGTGCTCAGCAGCCAGTAATTCCCCTTCACTTATTTCTCTCTCTCACTCAAACACACACGCATGCGCACGCACACTCAGGAGGAGGATCATTAGGACTCAACCCTCCTCTACTGACAACCCAGCAAGCCACAGGATATCTGCTTGATAGACTTTGTAGCTGGATGGTACCAGACAGGTTTATGGATCTACTACAGCCATTGGAACCCCATTATCCCTCTATCAATCCCCGACAGGTGTCATAATATCTCATTCCGCTCTGACCTGTGATTGATGTAACTACATTACCTAAGTGACAGGGAGTAAAATAACAGTGTAATGCTTAATTTCTGTGAAAACCCTGGTTGAACACTGCCAGGTAGAGAAGACCATCAGCTCCCACTGCTGCCCAGAATATTTGATTCAGGAGGGAAACGGACCTTACGCACTGACTGCAGATCTTGAAGAATAATTCAGACTGTGTTATGAATGATGAATAGAGAAGGCCTTGGACTTTCTATGCACCTTGAACAACCCAGTGAGTTTGTGTTAATAGTCAATGGTCAAATGTCTGCTCCACTGTCCTTCAGCACAGAGGAAGGTGTGGCACTAACTGGTGTATATCGTATTGTATCGTATTGTATCGTATCGTATCGCATCGTATCGCATCGTATCGCATCATGTCGCATCATGTCGCATCGCATCGTATCGCATCATGTCGCATCGCATCGTATCGCATCGTATCGCATCATGTCGCATCATGTTGCATCGTATCGCATCGTATTGCATCGTATTGCATCATGTCGCATCGCATCGTATCGCATCATGTTGCATCATGTTGCATCGTATCGCATCACATCGTATCGTCAATAAAATGTATTAAACAAATACAAATTTTTTCCCCTTTGTGCTATCAGTTGAAGGTTTTTCCATTTGTTTAAACAGAATTGTAAGCAGCTCAAGTCCAAGCTACATTTAGGTCAGGATTAATTAATTGGTTAACTTAAAGCTTTCCTGCAGCAATACAAGAAAATGAAGCCTTGAAAGTTAATGAAGACAGTTCAAGTGTCTTAACTTTTGTTGATTACTGCTACTGTCTGTATAACCCAGTGCTGGAACAAACTGTGCTTCTGCATCCTCTGAGGGATTATTAGGGCCAACACTGTACTGCAGGAAGTGGTACTGAATATTGTTCACAGATAATGACCTAAAACATTTGAAGAAATATTAATTCCAATTTTTTAATCAATGAAAGCTATATTGAATTTTGGACTGAAGACATCGTCAAAGATAACTGTTTTATTTATTTTTCAGTACAGCTTTTATCCTCTCAAATTTGAGAATTGGATGCCTTTTCTTGCAACAGCTTCCTGTGAAACTACCAGGTTTTCTGCATCAGTTGACTGCAAAATGTGGATCAGATGTATCAATACAAGACTGTGCTCAAGGTTATATCAAACAAACAATTATAGTCCTGTATTTAATACAACCACCTGAAACCTTGGATTTAATAACTGGACAAACCTCGATTGGCATTAATGATCTCAAACAAGTTATTGTATGAACAAGCTGCAGATCGGATCTTTACAACAGTTTTTCTGTGGTAATTTCACTCCTGAGTCACTGGTGCGGCTGCATCAGCAGCTTCTGAGGTTCAGCAGGTGGACAGACTCCCTGACATCCTGGAAGATACTTTAAACTTGGGAATTCATTTGCCCCTGATAACGGTGAGCTGCAGGCTCAGAGCAAAGCAAAGCAAACAATTCAATCTCCTTTCATCAGTGCACAAAACATCATCATTATAAGGTTCATTGAGGGGTTTTTAAATCTCCATGGTGACCCGCCATCAACACCATGCTCCACTGTGCCCCATGATTTGAGTTAGGTAGACTTGTGAACAGGGATGTTAACCAGATCTGTTACTCTCGGCTTGTTGTTTTGCATTGTGTGTGTGTGTGTTGAGTCATCTTAGTTGGAGTTGTTAGACAGAGCAGACATAGAGCTAAACTGTTTATTGGCAGTTTGCCTCTGTGGACTTATCTAAACCCTTTGAGATTATTGTTTAACCCTTTCTAGCCTCTTGCAAACACAACAGATGTTGATTGAAGTCCTCTGTGATCTTACTTTGTGATAATTGACTTTTTGTGAACGGCATATTTAAAATGTTTTGAGGGGTTTCTTATTAGTCAAAGACCATCCCTTCAAGATTTAAACCATTTTTTATTTGATGTACTGTATTTAATGACTGCTGTAAATGTTTTTTTTTATTCTTGCTTACTGTATTGAGCAGTTGTGTTTGTGTCTTTGCTGCTGATCGTCTTTGTGGTTGTTTTGTGTTCACTGTGGTCTCTTCATTTCAGTGAGCCTGTCTGATTAAATGCATATTATATCAAAAATAAGTCGCTCTATATCTCATTATGTTTCATTAATGCACCTCCACGTTTTACAACTCCCGATTCCAATTAGCTTCTGTTGATGCCATTAGTTTGATCCTCACGTACATTTTCCCAATTTACAATGGATGTTTGAATTTAATGGTTGTGTGTTATTAGAAAAAACAGACTCTTTGTTACTTCCATATACTGTATACTATATGGACTATCATATATTTTTCTCTTGCGCCACTGTATGATAGTCAGCTAAATGTCTGTATTTTGGACATTTATTTCCTCATAACAAGAAATTTGAATACAATTTGGACATCTAGTGTTACAGAAATTTCGATTTCCTTTAACCATTTTCTGACATTAATTTTAAAAACATGAATACATTAACAACAAAATGTGTAATCATGATAATCATGTACAGTGAAAACAATCATTGGTTTCAGCCCTACCTTAAATACTACCTGACTAAAACTGTCAAAGAGGTGTTGCCTAAGGACAGTGGTCATTTGTGAGGCTGTGGAGTGTTGTTGTGCAGGTTCGCATGACAACTTCACAAACAGTAAACAACAAAACACATTTCTGAAGATTACTTCTTTTTAAATATAGATAGTGGATGCCTTTCTTTATGGTTTGTGGTTGTTTTTGGCCTTGCACTCTCTGTGCATACACAAACAAATGTGTCATACTTGTTTTTTTTTTCCTGTCTGTGGTGTAGACACCCACTACTGTACAATCAAGCTTCAAATTCTCTTAGGCCCTGTTGGAACATAGCTTTGAGGAAGTTAAGGTCTACAAGATCAGTCTCCTGCTGCTTTAATTAAATGCATACTGCATTATCACAGCGTGCACCATCAAACAAGCACTGATATGTTTGTTCTTGCCAAGGACAACTCTGATAACTGTATAAATCCTAAAGGACCAAACCTCGCCCTCTCTGAGTAACAACCTATTTTGCCTACCAGAAGCTTCCTTCATCAGCTGTTGTTAACATTTCCATGTTTCCCACATTCTGTGTTATATGTTTTCTTGTCTGTAACAACATCTATGTCCCGTCTGTCCGTCCTGGGTGAGGGATCCTCCTCTGTTGCTCACCCTGAGCTTTCTCCTGGTTTTCCCTGTTAAAAGGGTTTTCTATGGAGTTTTTCCTCAGTGGATGTGAGGGTCTAAGGACAGAGGATGTTGTTATGATGTCATGTAAAGCCCTTTGAGACAAACTGTTTGAAAAACGGGCAATACAAATAAAATTGCCTTGCCTTGCCTATTATCAGGATTTATTGAATGAGCTTATCGGTGATGGTATTTTATTTCACCAATTAGCTGTAGTTATATTTTTTTATGTCTGCTAACAATGCTTTATGCTCATAACTGTCCTCATCATTCACTGCCTAAAAGCTGAAGTCTTTAAATATTTGTAGGTGGAGAGTGATTTCTTCTCCACCTACATGTAGAGTATAAAGCAGTAAAAGATGGGTTTAATGATGAAGCTAATGTCCAGGAGGTAGATATGGACAGCACACCAGTCTACTGGTGCCATCTCCTGGTCAAAGTTATTATTACAAGGCGCTGGCAGAGACAAAATCACCATTCTTCATGCATTCATTCAGTGTTTCCAGCAGCGTGAGGGGCTGAGTGAAGGAGACACTGTCAGAATGTGACACGGGGTGAGGGCGAAGGGTAAGTATGTGGCAGTGACATAGGCTGTGTGTTTTAGTGCTGCCGCCTGAGGGGTTGTGTGTGTGTGGAACATCTGCAGGGCTAAGCAGCAGTCTGGAGGTCATGACATACGCCAGAACAAGACAATATCCTGACATTGTGAAGGGAACGCACACAGGGACATCCCTGAAACACCGTTTGTTTCAGAGAAGAAGTGACTTCATCAACCTGGCACTTCTTTTCTTTTTTTCCTTCTTCCCGCTCAAAGAGCTCACTGCTCACCCCCAGAGAGGTAACGGTCAACATGCAGTTTCAAATGAAATCCCCTCCCACTACTCCACCTCCTCCCATACCTACCCCCACCCCCGCCCCACCTCTTCTCAGCTTCTCTCTCCTGCACTCATCAAACCATTGGAGACAGGCTCTCTCCTGCAGCCAATCTGTGAACTTTGTGGGATTTATGGCTCAAATTTTCAAAGTGCCATCAATT
Source organism: Trachurus trachurus (assembly GCF_905171665.1). Lineage (NCBI taxonomy): Eukaryota > Metazoa > Chordata > Actinopteri > Carangiformes > Carangidae > Trachurus > Trachurus trachurus. Next base: position 36,382,598 of record NC_139896.1, read on the forward strand.
GTGCATTACAACATGTATGTGTTTCTACAACTGCGTGTGTGCATGTGTTTGCTCAAGTCAATGAATCAAAATTAAATTAGCAACTGAAACTTGACGAGGACTTTAAAAATGTCCTCACCACTAATTAAACAGTCAGCATTGATTGCGTTTTGTCTGTGCTGGTGACATAAGTCAAAACAGAACCATGAATCTCCAGCTATACTGGTAATTATGAACGGGTGGTGAGGAAATTCTCTTCCCACAAAGGATCGTCACAGGAGAGTCGCTGTTTTACAACTTCCTGTTCCAAACACTGCCTGGGGCTCTTACAAATAATCCATTGCCAGTGAAATCTTTCTCCTAGACAGAAAAAAACATTGCTAACACTGCTGGTAGTACTAATATTTTAAAGATTTATGTTTTTAACAAAGCCATAAACAAAAGCCAAGGCCTCTTATAAGATGCTGAACTCACACAATTTATCAGACGAGCTTGAAGTTCTCTAACACCTAAAACAAACAAACAAAAAAAAGCAAAAGTCTTCAAAGAATATAACCCATGACATATTCTGCTAATAAGCTCTCGTCTCTCAGAAGGATCTGCCAATTAAAGCAGCCAATGATTCATCAGTCAAACGTCAATGATCCCAGGAGTGTCCAAGTAACAAGTTCAACTTCCATTACCACAAAGTAAGATTTCTTGGCTAAAACACCAACAACCTTTTGCCTAAAACGCATCCAAGAAATGAAATTTCCTGTCAGATTCAAGCCACACTGTTGGAGGCGCCTTCAGCACAGTTTGATGACTTATTCTCCACAACATTGTTAGCAACACCCACTGCTGTATTTAAAAATTGTGATCTAAGGTCCTGAGTGAGCAAAGGAATGGACTAGATTCTTGTCTATAGACCCTGAAGAAACTTTGGTAACACTTTACACTAAGGTACACAAAATTAGAGTAGTTAATGAGTAACTAATGAAGAACTAATGAGGAACTAATGAGTAGTTAGTGAGGAACTAAGCTACACAAAATTACAGTAGTTACTGAGGAACTAAGGTACACAAAATTACAATAGTTACTGAGGAACTACTGATTAATTAACTATTAGTTAATGGTCAGTTCTTCAGGAACCCCTGATCAAATTTCAGAGGAGTAGTTAATGAGGAACTAATGCGTAGTTAGTTAGGGAACTGAGATACACAAAATTAGAGTAGTTACTGAGGAACTAATGATTAACTAACTATTAGTTAATGGTCAGTTCTTCAGGAACCCCTGATCAAATTTCAGAGGAGTAGTTAATGAGGAACTAATGAGGAACTATTAATGATCAGTTCTTCATTAACTCATGATCAAATTTCATAGAAAGTTAATCACAACTTGATGATTAGTGAACTAGTTACTTCATCAGTACAGAATCATTACTCAGTAACATGTCCAGTAGTTAACCTTTATGACCTAAAGTGACACATAATGAGTGTTTTTTTCATTTCTTCATCTTCATCTTTACATTAGTAGTTCCTTAAAAAAATCACAGACAGCAGGATTCTTTAGAAGATTTTATTCATTAATTTCAGACCACATACACATCAATATGACCATCCATGTTGCCTTCGAAATAAATATGATAGTTTGTCACATGTTTGGTAGGCTAAATGAATGTATCATGGGGCTGTGTAGTACTGTATACTGATCACACCGTGGTTCACAGTAAAGTTGTTTGAGGTGCACAAAATTTAGAGTAGTTATTTACTATGAAACAAATTTGGAATGAATGAGGAACTCACTATTAGTTAATGGTGAGTTATTCAGTAACTCCTAATCAAATTACTGAGGAACTAACTATTACTTAATCATTAGTTACCCTTTTTGTGTACCTTAAGGTAAAGTGAGACATCAAAATGAGTAGGTAATGAGTACTGAATCATTACTTAGTCATTAGTTACCCTTTTTGTGTACCTTATAGTAAAGTGAGAAATCAAATTGAGTAGGTAATGAGTACTGAATCATTAGTTACCCTTTTTGTGTACCTTATAGTAAAGTGAGACATCAAAAGGACTAGGTAATGAGTACTGAATCATTAGTTACCTATTTTGTGTACCTTATAGTAAAGTGAGACATCAAAATGACTAGGTAATGAGTACTGAATCATTACTGAATCATTAGTTACTCTTTTTGTGCACCTTATAGTAAAGTGAGACATCAAAATGACTAGGTAATGAGTACTGAATCATTAGTTACCCTTTTTGTGTACCTTATAGTAAAGTGAGACATCAAAATGACTAGGTAATGAGTACTGAATCATTACTGAATCATTAGTTACTCTTTTTGTGCACCTTATAGTAAAGTGAGACATCAATATGAGTAGGTAATAAGTACTGAATCATTACCTAGTCATTAGTTACTATTTTTGTGTAAGGTACACAAACATTACAGTAGTTACTGATATACTAATGAAGAACCAAAATAATCATTTGCCTCTATGTGCACCAAAATAACTTTTGTCTTCACGGGCACCAAAATAAGATTTTACCTGCACAGGTACACCAAAATAACATTTTTTTTATGTCCACACACAAGAAAATATGATAGAATGTAAAAAAAATAATAATAAAAAGAGAAAGAAAAGAAAAGAAAAACCTTTGTAGCTTTCTTGTTTTAATAATAGCCTAATAAAAAATAACAAGTGTGTAGCGTCCCCAGCTAAATGATGGTCACAAATGATGAAACTGATGGTTCACATTCCTTCATTCCATGGACCGTATTCAGTTGCAGACACACCGTAAGAGCTATGAGAAGAAAATAAAATACAGTTACCTTTCCTTTTACATAAATGAAATTATTTTAACTGCTTTTATCACATAAACAATCATAATAATAATAATAATAATAAATTTAATTTGTAATGCACTTTTCATCGGCACGATCTCAAAGTGCTACAATTGTTAAAACAAGGTAGGGAAAGTAGAGTTAAAAACAGGGTAGAAGGAAGAGTTAAAAATGTTAAAAACAGGGTAAAGGAAATAAAAACATGCTCAATGTAAGTTGACTCCCTTTTTATCTATTTAATCAAAAGACAATATCCAAATGGAGTGCTGTATTACCATGAAATAAATATTTTTAACCGTTTGTTTTTAATCCAATAAACTGTTTTTAACCTTACCAGACCTCACATCAAACAGACAAAACAGTCCTGTTGCATTAATAAAACAATCAACGAGTTAGCTTAGCTTTATCTCACTTCAATGTATTGAAGTGAGATGGAGCTAAGCTAAGCTAACTAAGCCGAGCTGGCCAATGCTAATAGCTACCGCTAACCACAACATGTTCCATACATGAGACTATCAACGGCGACCAAACTCGAGCCGGACATAAATATAACATGAAAAGGTAACAAAAACAAACCTTGTGCCCCTTATTAGCCAGGTGCTAGGGCGTTTCATGTAAGTTAGGCACACTTTTAGCATTGAAGACACTCTGGCCTTGCAGACACACTGCCGGTAAAATCCGTAGCACCGGAAGTTTATGAGGTCTCGGCGAGACGCTTTCAAAATAAAAGCACTGAATATAACGTCGGCTTAATATATAAGAAATAAAGCCCTGACCTTGACTAATGTTCAGAAACTAAATAAATAAACATAAAAACAACAAATGAAGTAATGTTCTTATCATAAAGGTCATTTACAAAGTGTCATTTGTCTTTTATTTTGGAAACGAGATCATCATTTCCTGTGCATCTTTACTGTGAGGAGCAGTGAATTCACTTGGCACAAGAGAAGCAATTGACCATGCCACAAGAGAAGCAATGGACCGAGGATGAGGGTGTGACCGTACAGTGATATTTTAATGGTATCTGTCTTTTTTTTTTTTTTTTGGAAGATGTGTAAGATGACTCCTCAAATTTTACTATGCTAACTTTCTCCAAAGTGACCTAGCATAGCATCGATGCTATGGTCGGTTAACAGAATGTAGCATTGATGCTACACTTGCACACGTTGTACAAAACATTAAATAACCTGTTAACTGCATCTGAATCGCGGGATTCTTTGCTTTCCGAGGGTCCTTGAATGGTGCCTCTATGAAAGTATGCTCAAGTGTTGCATTGATGCTAGCTCGGTTTAGCTCTGTTCCCTTACCATGTGGTTACATGACGCATATCGTCCCTTGTTGTCATAGAGGCACCATTCAAAAAATCCAGTGATTCAGATGCTGTTCACAACTCGTCTCTATCATAAACGGTTCATAAGTTATTTAATGTTTTGTAAAACATGTGCAAGCGTAGCATCAATGTAACGTTCGGTTAACCAAACTACGGTCGGTTTTAGAGGGCTAAATTCACTTTGGACAAAGTTATCTTACAGTAAATTTGAGGAGCAATCTTACCGAATTTGTATATATAAAAAAAAAAGAGAGAGATACCATTAAAATGTACTTATACTGTACAGTCACATCCTCATCCTCGAGATATAGAACGTCTCTGATATAGTTGAGATGGGAGCTTCTGCTCTTCCTTGCTCTGTCCATTACTTCTCTCATCGTCGTCAAATGAATTCACTGCTCCTCACAGTAAAGCTGCACAGGTGAGCCACCGGAATTGAAGATCTTGTTTCCAAAATAAAAGACATGACTTTTTTTAAGCAAGTAAGTTACAAAGGTTTTTGTTGTTGTTTTACATTCTATGTCATTTTGGTGCACATGGAGGCAAATGATTATTTTGGTTCCTCTTTAGTTCATCAGTAACTACTGTAATGTTTGTGTACCTTACACAAAAATAGTAACTAATGATTCAGTAATGATTCAGTACTTATTACCTAGTCATTTTGATGTCTCACTTTACTATAAGGTACACAAAAAGAGTAACTAATGATTCAGTAATGATTCAGTACTCATTACCTAGTCATTTTGATGTCTCACTTTACTATAAGGTACACAAAATGGGTAACTAATGATTCAGTACTCATTACCTAGTCCTTTTGATGTCTCACTTTACTATAAGGTACACAAAAAGGGTAACTAATGATTCAGTACTCATTACCTACTCAATTTGATTTCTCACTTTACTATAAGGTACACAAAAAGGGTAACTAATGACTAAGTAATGATTCAGTACTCATTACCTACTCATTTTGATGTCTCACTTTACCTTAAGGTACACAAAAAGGGTAACTAATGATTAAGTAATAGTTAGTTCCTCAGTAATTTGATTAGGAGTTACTGAATAACTCACCATTAACTAATAGTGAGTTCCTCATTCATTCCAAATTTGTTTCATAGTAAATAACTACTCTAAATTTTGTGCACCTCAAACAACTTTACTGTGAACCACGGTGTGATCAGTATACAGTACTACACAGCCCCATGATACATTCATTTAGCCTACCAAACATGTGACAAACTATCATATTTATTTCGAAGGCAACATGGATGGTCATATTGATGTGTATGTGGTCTGAAATTAATGAATAAAATCTTCTAAAGAATCCTGCTGTCTGTGATTTTTTTAAGGAACTACTAATGTAAAGATGAAGATGAAGAAATGAAAAACCACTCATTATGTGTCACTTTAGGTCATAAAGGTTAACTACTGGACATTTTATTGAGTAATGATTCTGTACTGATGAAGTAACTAGTTCGCTAATCATCAAGTTGTGATTAACTTTCTATGAAATTATATCATGAGTTAATGAAGAACTGATCATTAATAGTTCCTCATTAGTTCCTCATTAACTACTCCTCGGAAATTTGATCAGGGGTTCCTGAAGAACTGACCATTAACTAATAGTTAGTTAATCATTAGTTCCTCAGTAACTACTGTAATTTTGTGTATCTCATTTCCCTAACTAACTACTCATTAGTTCCTCATTAACTACTCCTCTGAAATTTGATCAGGGGTTCCTGAAGAACTGACCATTAACTAATAGTTAATTAATCAGTAGTTCCTCAGTAACTACTGTAATTTTGTGTAGCTTAGTTCCTCAGTAACTACTGTAATTTTGTGTAGCTTAGTTCCTCACTAACTACTCATTAGTTCCTCATTAGTTCTTCATTAGTTACTCATTAACTACTCTAATTTTGTGTACCTTAGTGTAAAGTGTTACCGAAACTTTCCCTAATATAATTATTAATTTTTCCTGCACTGAGGAAACAGGTTGGCTGGATGTTGTTCCCACAGCAGTTTGTCCTCAGAACAAAGGAAAGTCAATAAGCTTTGTTGTTGTTGTTTTCTGTTTGAGATCAGAAATAGGTGCCCATGTGTGAAGGCATGATTGTCTCTGTCACAAAACGTGTGCATGTACAACAAGGAAAAGAAAAGGAAAATGATAAGAGAAGGAGGAAAAAAGAAAGGAAGCAAAAGAGAGTGAGTTAAAAAAAAAAGCATGTTCACAAAATGTTTGGCAACAGTTCAGGGTTTTTGTGGAAAAGTGGAGGGTAAATCTAAGGGGGACACCTGGTGAGAAAGTACAAACACAAAAGAACAATGCCTCTCTTTTTTTCCCCTTCTGATATTGAACCCTGTTGCGTATATTCTCCTAAGACATCCCATCACTCATTTCAGAAAGTATTCCACACACATGCTCCGAGGTGTAGGCTAGATGCACAACTTGTGGAAGTGAAAAGCACAACCATCAAATCACGCATCTTAAAACAAAAACACACAGTGCTGTCAGAAGTAATCTGTGACAGCAGCAGATATACGGCCATTGCAATGTACTGTAACTGAAGAAACAGCAGCGGCTAAAAGGAAGGACAAGGCTGTTTTCAAACTCCATAAGCTGCAACAGATGTGCAGAACAGTCAATATGCTATAAACAAATAAGGTCATTTGAAGGGAGGCCTATAGGCTTTTTACTCACTGGATGCCAGTGGTAGAAATGCTTTCCAGATTGGCTTTCAGTGAGTTGAGGTATGCAGTCTGCACTCGCTGTCTGTGTTGGTTTCCTCCCCTGTGACCACGACCAGCGACTCTGTGACACCCTGAGCTGTGGCAGTGAGGAGACGGACGGGAAACGGAGAATGCTGCGACTGAGCGGAAAGTGGTTCTGACTGTACTCACACACAATGATTCATCACCACCATCTGAGCATGGCCACACCCAAAGCAGATTAAAGTATTTAGTGCACGTATGATTTCACAGGAGGCCTCTTCAAATGATTTTTAAAAATCTTTATAGCTTCATGGAAATGGCATTTCAAATAAAGACACAATTTTTTACATCTGCATTCAACACAATTCAGCCAGAGCTCTTAACTGGCAAAGATGATTGAAATTGAGATTAATCCTCATTTCGTTCACTGGTACCATTCATTTCTCACAAATAGAAAGCAGATATTTAAAGTTAAGCAGACATACTCATCTTCTATTGTTACTAATTCAGGAGCACCTCAGGGCTGTGTGAGCTCTCCTTTACTTTACACACTTTATACTGATGATTGTAAAACGGACTATCCAAATTTTGAAATGTTCAGATGTCACGACACTACATTGTTGTCTTTGTTGAGCCCTGAAGATGATCCTTGTGTTCATCAGTACTCTACAGACAGATTAGTGAAGTGGTGTGAAAACAATTCACTCATTATTAACCCAAAGAAAACAAAAGAAATCGTTTTTGGTCTTCCAGTGAGTTCATATCCTCCACCAGTTGCTGTACATAATGCTGAGATTGAACAAGTTTCCTCCTATAAATATCTGGGCATCTATGTGGACGCTACTTTATCCTGGAGTGTACATGTAGACTTTATTTGTAGCAGCAACATATTTATTTTCTGAGGAGACTGAGGTCATTTGGAGCAAACAAACATATCCTGTTATTATTTTTTTCAATCTATAGTACAGAGTGTTATGCAGTATGGAATTAGTGCCTGGTTCAGTTGTTTGTCCATCCAACTTAAAACCAAACTGACCAGACTGCTACATATCTGCTCAAAGATTGTGGGTCAAACACTGGAGTCACATTTTCAAGCAGCATACACTAAAAGATTGTTGTCTCTTGCAAGTAATATTTCATCTGACCCCTCTCACGTGTTATTTGAGGAATATCAGCGTCTGCCATCAAACAGAAGAAGCTGGACTGAACAGGCTGAGGAACTCTTTTGTCCCTCAGCCTGTCAACTTGTTAAATCAGAGTTTGGGCTCTAAGTCGGCTGCAGGGTTCATGTACAGACTGAGCACTGGGTGTTGCACCAAAGACACTTTGTAATGTTGGATTTATGTTGTGAATATAATTAGGATGTAGTTTGTGTTTTGTTTAAATGTTACGTTTCTATTATTTTTTTTGTTATTTATGTGAAACTTTGGACGTCATGGGACGCAAGACAAATTTCAGAGTAATCTGACAATAAAGTGCAATCTTAATCTTAATCTTAAGTGACATGTTAAACTTTGCAAGAAAGAAATGAAAAGCGGTGCACACTGCAAAAAGAAAAATAGGCTTTGTCCTGCTGCCCTTGGTTGGAGGGTAAAAGGTCTGTTCTGTGCCTTACTGCCATCTGACAGGAAGCTGTGATTCATGGCGACTCCAGTAGAAACACTTAACTAGCTAACGGTCTAATGAATGTTTTACAGGAGTGACATGCCTGCTGCTGTCCAGCTGTGCCCGCTGGAATGGGCACGCCGCTGCTTTTTTCTCTTGGGGTATTCGGCAGAGCTCATCTTGAGTCACAGTCAGGGGCCAATTGGCCACCTCAACACCCCGCTGGTTGAGGTGAATGTTTGATAGGGGTCTGGCAAGGAGGAAGGGTGGTGGTGGTGGGGGACGGGGAGGAAACGGAGTGATGGAGGGGGGTGGGGGTGGTGGGAGGATGGGGCCAAAACAGGGACGGGGGGGGGGGGGCTAGGGGCACTAGAGGTGGTATCAAATTACGAGGCATGTTTCTCAAGCATGTAAAGTTTAGCTGTAGTTTGGTTTATTTCTCCAGACTCACTGTTGTTGCTACTCTTTTCTTTGTGTGAGAGGGCGGAGCTTCTTTTATAACAAGTCACTTAGCATACCTTCACCAGTGTTTCCAGATGTTTCATTTACACAGAGCATGAGAAACAACTACAGCAGAAGAGCAAACAAAAGTGAAGCAAAGTTCCCCCCAGAGCTGCAGTGGAGGGGGGGGGGGGGCTGGGGGCTGGGTACTTTGGGGACTCTGTGGAAGTGTGAATGGTTTGAAGCGGATCCTGTGGTGTCTTTACTGCTGGGGGAGCGGGTGTTGATTGATGGCCTTGCTGAGTAGTGGGCTCTTTGGGTCACCCAAATGGATTAATAACATTAACATAACAGTGGATCACACCTTTGTTTCCAGTATGATTATTCTGCTCTACAGTCTATCTCTATAAGCCTATTAAGGACCAGAGTGTCACAGCCTATTGTCAGCTCTCACCTTTCACTGTGAGTAGGATTATTACTCCCGTCCTGGGTTCACAGTTCAAGCAGACACAGTAACGCAGGGAGAGGAAGGGATGGCATAATGAGCACTGATCACTAAAGCATATTCTGCAGTGCTATAACACACATCACACGTGACGCGCTGCAGCCTCGTTATAGAGGATGATTGATGCATATATAACATTCTGCACAGAAGTATAAACATAGAGAGGTATTTGAAGAATTCTGCACACAGTTTCTCCTTTTTAGAAAATACACAACATCCAACAAGACTCCATTCTGCTGCTTCCCTCCATCTGCTTTGCTCCCTCTCGTGAAGGGGTGGGGGTACAGAGGAAGGGTTAAAGTAACCAGTGGAGGATAGGGTGTAGGGCAGGGCCTCGGTAAGCAAGAGAAGGAGGGGAGGAAGGGGGGGGGGCCTGTATAAAAACTGACAGAACACAAGTGGTGCTTTATCCACCCTGTCCCACTCCGGGTAAGAGGAAACCCTAAACTGCTCAGGCTCAACCAGCTTTTTTCTTTCCCTCCCTTTTTCACTCCCACCCATCGGACGTGTGCGCGCTCAGGATGAGAATGGCAGCATCATCTGCAAAGAGACCAGAACACTTTTGCAAAATGTTGGCTTTTGCTTTGCTACTCATCACTTCTCTACTAAATGGTAAGTGGTGGGAAAAAAGAAAAAAGAGGCTAAACTTCTCAGGGATTGTGTGGCTATCTACAGTGAGGGAGGGAGGACAGAGTGGTGGGGTTGGGGTGGAGAAGTGTTTGTTTGAATGGTCTTAGAGTTGAATCCAGGTTTAACCCTACAACCCTTTTACTTGCTGGATTGCTAAAATACTTATCTCCACACACTTAAGACAAATCTATAACAGATGAGGTTTCATGTGTTTTGAAAAGGGTTTGATGAAAGATGTTTCTCCCCCAGACGCAGAGAGAAAAACATTACAGCTCTGCAAACAAAGCAATCATTTTATAGATAAGGCTTATAGATAACGGAGCAATGGAGAAGTTTTAAGTAATCATTTTTGATTTATGATTCCTATTCTGGATTTAGTACTCATTAACAGTGGCTTTTTGCTTTTTTCATAAATGTTCTTTTCGCTTTCCACTGTCCAGTTTTGAAGCATTAGTGAACTGTCCTCTGGTGCTATTTCATTGACTTGATTCCCATGGTCTTCAAGGACTGTGAGAAATGTGTATTTATATTTAGCTGGTTGTAATGCGAGGCCCGCTGAAAACGTGCGTGAAGGGAGGGTGGAGTTCGGTTGTTAATGTGCATTTCAAATGTGGCGGTGCTGATATAGTGGGTGCTTTTAGTGAGGCATCAAGGATGTCTGATGTGAAACTATGCATAAAGACAACATTGCTGATATCCATGTAAGAACAATTGCAGCAATATAGAAACTGCTTATATCACATGATATGATCTAATTGCATCTAAAGGCAGTAGTCATCTATGGTATGTTAACATTTATTTAAGCCACTTTTTTTCATGTATTCACGTTTGATAATGAGTTGAAATCTTGAAAGTTTTTCATTGACTTGTATCAGGTAGAGGGAAGTGTGCTAGAGTCTAGATACAAAGTTAAGAGTAACAAGAAATGAAAGGAGAATTCCGGTCATTTTTAACCCCTAAATTGTTGTCCTGATGGTTGTCCACAGTCACATGTGAATTGATCTACAACTTCAAGCTACATTTGTAGCAACAAATACAGATCTCATTGCCTTTGTTGGTCAAATGTTTAAGACATGCTCTCCTTTTGAGTAAGTGTTAAAGGAGAATTCCGGTCATTTTTAACCCCTAAATCGTTGTCCTGATGGTCAAACGATTTAGGGGGGAGCAAAAAACGTGACTAAAATTGATGCAGGCAAACCAGAGTTACACCATGGCTAGACGGCGCTAGCGATAGCGACAATGCTAACCTATGGGGGCAATTCTTTCAACCACAACAAACACTCAAAAAACACATATCTATGGTACATGACTGGAATCCTTATGACACCACTGAACTCATATAGTGTTCAGTATAAACAGTATAAACTTTGTGTTTCTGCATGTAGTCACTCACCTCAGACAGCTGAACTCTGAAACATCCTGGAAAGACATTACTATCCCATCACAGAGCGCCTTCTCTCTCCGCCACAGAAACAAACACTTCTTCCTTGTTGTGATGATTTCTTTACTAAAATAAACGGTCAGAGATATTTTGGACATTACCACTGCACTGCTCCACCGTTTACTTTTGTAAAGAAATCATCACAACAAGGAAAAAGTGTTAGTTTCTGTGGCGGGGAGAGCAGGCGCTCTGTGATGGGATAGTAATGTCTTTCCAGGATGTTTCAGAGTTCGGCTGTCTGAGGTGAGTGTCTACATGCAAAAACACAAAGTTTATACTGTTTATACTCAGTAAAACTGTACAGTTTATGAGTCCAGTGGTGTGTCATAAGGATTCCAGTCATGTACCAGATATTTGATAGTTTTTTGAGTGTTTGTTGTGGTTGAAAGAATTGCCCCCATAGGTTAGCATTGTGGCTATCCCTAGTGCCGGGTAGCCATGGTAACTCTGGTTTGCCTGCATCAATTTTAGTCACGTTTTTTGCTCCAACCAACACTGGGTGACCATCAGGACAATGATTTAGGGGTCAAAAATGACCGGAATTCTCCTTTAACACTTATTCAAAAGGAGAGCATGTCTTAAAAATTTGACCAACAAAGGCAATGAGATCTGTATTTGTTGCTACAAATGTAGCTTGAAGTTGTAGATCAATTCACATGTGACTGTGGACAACTCCACTTCAGTCCATTAACTGTCTGCTGTGGTAGGAGGGAAATTAAGAGATAAATCATATGGAGAGGGGAAAAAGAGAAATGTCTGAGAAACTTAGATATACGAGTTGTTTCAAACCAATTTCTGAGCAAAGTAAACAAAAGGCGAGACCAAGACGTCAGGAGAACGGAGCTGAGAATGAACTATAGCCATTCTATCATCTGCAGAGCTCTCTGTTGTGGCTGGAAACAAATTGCACACAAAACTGCTTAATTCAAACCTCCTGTCTTGTTCATGGGATATAGCTTATGGGGATGAGATCATCAGCAGTGAGAAGCAGCTATATCTGCTTTGGAAAATAAAAGTGCCTTGACAGCATTTCAATCTATAGAGGCACCAAAAGCTTTTATTTCTGCTTTTGTAAAGAAAAGAAAATCCATCTCTTGATGTGCACTGCAATGTTTATCTTTCCTGAAAATCACAAACACAAAGCAACTGAAAACATGTGACACTCTGCAGTTGGGCCATGGAGAAAGAAAAAAAAAGATGAATGGTAGTGGAGCAAATCTCAGATTTCATACAGACTGGATATACAACAAGAAAAAAGAAGACCACTTGAGTCTACTAGATGATAAAACATCTGCCTCTGGAGTCAGAAGAAAATCCCTCTTGTTGAAATGTCTAGTCAACCTGGGAGATGGGAGCAGGGCCGTTATGTAAGTGGTGGAAAGATGGGCTTACTGAACAACTTCACTGTGATGAGGTCACATCAGATTCACAGATGTTGGTGAGCGTAACGGTTACCCTGACAATCAGAGGGGTGGAGGGATGTACACTGGGGAAAAACCCCTGTTGAGCCTGTTTAGCAGACCTCTTTTTAAGAAAAGCACTCAGAGGCACGAGCTGAAGCAGAATATGGAAGGGGGGGGGGGCAAAACTTGCTCAGATTTACTTTGTTGTCTGTGACATTACTGGAGCGTCTCGTGCTCAGAAAGGTCTCGCTTCAAATATCTTAAAACTGTACTTACAAACAATTTTCATAATACGGTTTAAGCTCTGCCGGCGCTGTGAAGTGGTTTTAGGAGGTTCTCTAGTTAAGCAGCGAACCCTGCCCAACCTTTCTGCAAACCCCACAGCATGTAATTATGGAAATCATTGTTTGTGTTGTACCCATTGAAGTAGCAGATGCATGGAAAGAGACTCACAGAAACAATGTTGACAACAGAGCGCTCAATCCTCTCACGAAGAAAAGCGCCGGTGGTGGAGAGCACAGCATCTGGGGGGGGAACACACACATCCATAAGATTCTTATTCACTTAGGATAGTGTTTTTCATCCTGCTAATAAGAGAAAGCAGCTCTTCCACTCGGTCTTCGTCTTTCAACTTTCTCCAGCCTCTGTGCTTGTATTTATCCAACAGGTACTGATATGGCGGAGCTAAACGAGCTGCTTCATCGAATGTAAAGTGCTGCGCCCTGACCCCTAAATTGGATACACACATACTGAAATAAATAATTTAAAAAAGCTCTAAATGAAAACAATTGATCTTTTTAAAGCAGAGAACAAATCTTTGCACATCGACAAAGAGCTCTTCATTTCAGCATCTTAATGGCCTATTATTATGGCTGTTTTTCAATACCCCTCCTGGTTATGTTTGCAGGCAATTACACTGGTAGACTTTTTGAAACATATAGTAAGACTCAAATACTCTCTGGACAAAATCAATGTGGAGCCCCCGAGCTATTGACAGCCAGATATGTCTCCCACTGCAACAAGATCCCCCAACCGTCTACCTGTGTACGCTCAAAGCAGACCGGCTCATTCCAGGTAAAGCACAAGGCAGTTAAACTGTAGCGGTCAATCGTGAGCGTGTGTTGGGGGGAGATGGGAGGGGTGAGTGAGGTGGGGGTTGTGGGGTGATATAATGCTGCCAATTGAAAGCAGATGTCATGTTTCCTGATTGTGAGTCCCTAGAAACAGGCATGGCTCTCTGGATGAGGAGCGGCGGTGGCCTCGGGGTTGGGCTGGATCAGCGCTGCAGCTGGGCACACTTGGTGAAGCGAAGGGGCGGCTCGGAGCCACTGATTGAAACCATGAGATCCAGTTGCTTTCCTGCCAAGAGAGGAGAATGGCCCAGGTTCTGCTATTAATCGCTGTGACAGGACCGACAGGGGGGTGGGTCAGCGTGGAGGGGTCAGCAGTCTGTTGTTTCAAAGAGGGTAGAGTTGCAGAGCATATTTAACCCTGTGGGACTGGGTTCCAATGTCACATTCCTCTGCCAGCTCTTAACTCTAAAATTCAGATTCTTTAAGGGCCACAGGATATTAAGAAATGAGAGCACTGATATGGAAAGCAACACGGAAGGAAAAGGTGTGTTCATTTATGCAGAATACTGTCAGGAGATACCAACAAGAGAAGACCACACAGATGAGGAATATATGTCCAAATTTCCAAAATATGAACTTATGAGTAACTTTTTAATGATATGCCAACATAATTATCATATTTTTAAACAGGTTTACAGTGCCATTTCTAAAATGGCATAACTCAAATAAGTTATGAATCATTTCGAATGAAAAGTCATCAAAGGGATTATAAAATATAATGTCTGCACCTTATTCGTGTTTTTTTGTATTCATGCTGTAGAGCATTGGGTGAAGTGGAGGTGTGCACTTGGATCAAATTTCTATCCAACATATGCCAGAGTGATGTCAGAGAGTCTCTAAAGAGGCACTTTGACATGAGAAATGTAGTTATTTGTGCCAAGTCCAGAGGCAGCAGAATGAAGTATTCCACTTTGATGGAAGTAAATTTAGCCGTAATGTTTGTGCTGTGTTGTATCCACAATATGTGTACATGTATTGTGTTACACTGTATAGGAGGCATGGAACCAATGCACAATTAAGAACACCTGCATTTAAATTGCATTTACCAAATCCAACCTAAATACTTCCCTGAAATCATAATGGTTTTGTAATTAGTAGTGGCTGTTGGTGATCAGCCAGTGGGCGAGTCCCAGACTGGGGACCTTAACATGCTGGATCATCACACCACAGACCCAACTCCATCAAGACTGTGGAACGCTTTCATGCACATGCTGAAGATAAATATACAGGGAATATTCCCAGGAATATGTACCATAACCTTGATAGAAAAAGGGGCGGTGATATGTCTTGAGTGTTTATAGGAGCTGTCGTAGCTGAACAGACTCTCACGCACTCAGTCAGAGCAGTGAAGACATCTTCATTCAGATCCAACAGCAAAAAATGGGTTTTGGCGCTGGTCACAGCTGCCAGCTTGATTTGTGAGATTCAAGTGTGAGATAAATTACTGTCTTGGTTCTATGAAAACACTTTGTCATATGGCACTCTGTATGTGTCAGGAAGGGGCTGGGACTTGGTGGTGGTCCAGAGACCATTATCACCTCCACATGGCCCATTACACAGGACAGGGTTTTTCTCAACAGATGCGGGGAGAGGCCAGGGGCTTAAGAGATATGGAGGTTGCTCCTCCTGAACATGCAGCACCGGCCAGGCTGGGACCAGAGGCCCAAAGCTATAGGAAGGTCTACTTAGTAAAAACATCCAACAGCTGTTTCACGTTTTTGGTGAATAGGTGCATCGGTTGAATTGTTGGAGGAAATAGAAGAAATGGCTGGTCGGTCAAGTACGCTTCAGGTCAAGTCTCCAGGGTTAAAGCCATTAAGAATGGCACAAGATGCACTAATGCAAATTTAAAAGAATAGTTCACCCAAAATTCATGTCAATATAACGGTTGCAAATGGATACCAACTGTCTTCGTAACAAAAAGACACACCAAAAACATCCAAATACCTCCATGCTGCTCATATGTAATGTCCGACAAACAAGCTTGAAATATAGACTTATTACATTTTTTTCGCAACAATCTCGCATTTCGGGGCTTCAATACAAGACGGACATTACATATGAGCACTATGGAGGTATCTGGATGTTTTTTGGTGTGTCTTTTTGTTACGAAGATAGTTGGTAGCCACGGATAACTCTGAAACTTCTCCCAGCCCTTAGTCGACATGAGGGTGAGTAGATAATGAGTGAAATTTCAATTTTGAGTGAACTATTCCTTTAAGTCCAAAGACATGTGTACGTATTTAGTCATGAGATGCACCATGAAGCAAGCCTGAGAGAGAGCTTCCTGGCACCACAGGAGAGAAATGAGCTGTTATGACTCCTTGTGTGTTGCTTTATATTAAACTATACACCATGGGAGGTGTGAAGGCCTGCATCGCACCTTGATAGATGCCTGGAAGTAGCCGTGCGTGACTGGGAGAGGGCGAGCAGACATGGTGAGCTGGGAGGGAGGAGGGCGTGGAGCTGCAGCCTCGTCCTCTTCCAAAGCCGGCTGCATTCCTCCATCCGGAGTCCCAGGAGATGGAGGGGGGTGTGGGGTGGAGCATTTCCAGACCACAGCCGTCACTCAGAGAAATCTGGTGGGAAAATCTTCAAGAGAGCAGTGAAGTCAAGTCCCCAATGCTGTATAACATATGGAGTCAGAGCTGATTAGGACGACTGGGTTACGTTTATTGTGTTTGCGCAATAATGCCAAGACACGTGAGCGATGACTGATGTTTTGGCTGCGCTGGAACATTACATAAAGAGAAGGAATGAAAGACAAGTGTGGGTGGATGTATGTGGGGATACGAGGCATCAAGTGAATGTCTCAAATATATGTGCGCATTAGTGCAAACAGTGAATGAAGCCGTCGCTGCTGTTGAGTGAGAGAATGGAGGGAGGAGGCCAGCGAGGCACCGAGGGGGGTCAGAGGTCACACAGCCAGGAAGTGTGCTGGGGGGCTGTGACGCCACCGCATTCATCACACAACCAACGTCGGCTCAATATGACCGTTTGATTTCAGAAGAATGGGAAAATGACCTGAGGCATTTAGTGTCTACAATCAAAACAAAACAATAAAAGAAGAGGCTGGCTCAGATCATGCCGCCTCTGTAAGCGCTGCACACAACAGGCAACTGTTCCATCTGGGCTCTGGGCTGTCAGGACAGTCTGTGTGAAATGAGTGATGGCGGGTCAGATAGCTGGACGGAGTTGACTGGCCGTGTGAGTTTTACACACAGGCATGACATCATTAGCACAACTCTATTAAAACACAGTTGCCTTTTAGAGTAGATATTTAAAATTATTCTTCATCCCCCAAACATGTCCAACCTAAACTCCTTTTAAATATGACCAGTGCTACTCGGGTTCTAAAGGAAAAACAGATTCCCCATCAGAGACTGTTACCTCTAACTAAACATACTAATCTGCAACCGGCTCTTTGTCTCCACATTTTATGTCATTCTACCACACCACTGACAAAGGTTTTACCATCACATCTGCTACAACTCACCCAATGACAGAAAGTCATCACACAGTTTACATTTCACATTACATTTCACATTTGAGCTCCTCTGCTCTGTGGCACTGATTTATGTCTGACCGTCTCTCTCGTCTCTTCCTGTTCAATAAACAAGCAGACCACCCAGGGATGGAAGAGGGATGGCAGCTGTAGGCTACATGATGTGAAAGGAGTCTAAAAAAGACTGACTTACAAGGTCAGCGAGCCCTTGACCTGTTGCTGGTCTACACCCACACTACTGGCCCTGATACCCTGCAGACTGAGATGAGGCACTAAATGTGGCTACATTCTGGCTCAGTGGTGAAACCTGAGCAGGTCCACAACAGAGTTTTTATTATAGACATGACATGGAAGCAAAAAAACTGCAAAACCGCCTGGAGGCAAGTGACTGTGATGTATTTTCTTATTCAAATGAAACCCTCTGTATGTGCTAAAGTTGTTTTTCCCCTTGTATAAATGCAGTGTGACAGACAGCTGAGGTGGACAGTTGCTAACATTAAGCATGCTTGAGGACCTCCTTGGAGATTACAGCCCCACCTGCTAGTGTGGCACACACAGCGTTTACTCAGTACTTGTGGCACCTGTCTGTCACATTGATTTATCGAAGGAAGTCAGTGGACATGTGTCACAGTGTCACCATTGTGTGAATATACAGTGTGTCCCCATGTGTGAGGCCTCAAGTAGTGAGTGGAGATGGTGAGGCATGAGGCATGAGGAAACGACAGAGCAGCAGAGATGAAAAAACATCTCACACAGGGCCTGGAGCAAAATAGATTCTTTGGACTATAAATCAAAACATTCAAATAAATTTGATCTAAATCAGGTTTTTTGAGTAGTATATTACTGAAATGTTCAAACCACACTGCGCTTTAACCATTTTTCAAATGGTCTGCACTCTTCAGGATGAATGAAGTGAACCTTTAGCTCCGTCCTGCAGGAGTTTGTCATCTCTTACTGTAACTGCTGTACTGAGCTGCAATAAGAAAGCCTATTCTATGAACGCTTTAAAGAAAAGCAGTGATTAAATCCCACCTCATGTTTACAAAGTTAGTTGCAGCAACTGCGATTACAAACCTATGATCACAGTCACAAGAGTAATCTGACAAGCAGTAAGGAATGAGAAAGTGAGAGGGGGAGAGAGGTAATGAGATCTGCAGAGGTAAGGCATTATGGGAATGTTTTGAGAATGAGGTAATGCTGTTGTTGTTAGAAGGAGAAAAGGAGATCTGGGATAGGGAATGCATTCTGGGTACTCAGGTTCAGCTTCTGCATCCCACCAATGCAATTTGACCAGAGCAAATTACAGCAATAGCGACCTGAGGTCTGTTAGTTCAGCGGCTGCAGGGTGTGGTGGCATATTTTATAAATTAGCACTGAGAACCATGCCTTGAAAGTTATCCAGGTTATTACAACAAAATTACACCCATCAAGGCTTTGATGATATAGTGTTGCAATTTATCAAGGACTCTTCCCCAAAGTCATACGGCTCCCTCCAAACTGGAAAATGGTACAATGGAAAAAGTGATGTTTTCAAAGACATCATTACCTGGCACCTTTCAGTGGCACATTTACTCAGGGCATTCAACGGTTTAACAGGGTTGATGGAAAATCATTCCACTCACACTTATTTTGTATCTCCTATTCATGCTCAGTCTTAAGCGAGTCACTGTACTCACAGGATCATTTGAAAAAAAAAAAAAAAGAAAAAACTCTGAGTGAGAAAGATCATATTTCAAAGTAAATGACTTCATAATGTGATCCATGGATAAGACAGCTTCACTTATCCTCTGCAATAAGATCTGTTACCTAATCTTCCACCATTGCAGATGTCTCTAGAGACACACAGAAATCCTATGGAGAGGCCACGAAGAGCTCTGGCTCACTGCACCAGTTCATACATTGAGGTGATAAATGTGATTAAGATAGCACACCATCTGGGCCACCGCAACTCACAACTTCATTAAATCACACCTGCAGAATGAGAACGGGATACGACAAAACAAAACACCTTATGATTCTTAGGAGGAGCTGCACTTGATAGAAGCACCAGGCGCGGTAGTTTCACATCTCTCGCCAGCCTCACTCAAAAACAGGTTGCCACGCGCATCACTAACACACTACAGACCACACAAAACCTGTCGGCTGTGAACAATTCTGCCAACAAGCGGTGATGGATTAAGATACAAGCAAAAGACATTATCCAAAACTGTCCTCTAAAACATTAACAAGGAAATGCTCCATCAAGAGAAAGTGCAGCTAGACAGTTTTCTCCTGTTGATCTGTGGTAAATTTGATCTGATGAGTGCAATTTACAAACATTACTAGATGCCAAACTACAGAAATATTCATGAATTCATCATTTAATCCATCAATTTGTGACATGATTAAATACTGATGCCAATTTAGTGCATATTCATTTCATATGTACAGTATTTAATGCCAGCACGGTTAATGGTGTTTGGCACTGACAATGTGCGTGTAAATGTTGCAGATAGAAAATTACATTAAAAAGTTAATATTTAAACGGAACTCTTTGCTTTGGTTCTTAGCTCAATTTAGTCTGAACTGCACCACTCTGGTCTACAGCATTTTTTTTTTTTTTTTTTTTTAATGAAAACAAACATTTTAAAACTATTTGACACGGGTCCAGTGTGTAGCTCACAGCATGTTTGCCATGAGACAACTGATTTCCCTGCAGAGGTTCATAGCATTGGTCCCAGTGGGAGTGAACATGAGGCCAGAGCTTTTGGCAGCTTTCATACTGAAGGACAGTTTATTTGCTTACACTGCGCAGAGGAATCAGTCCACCAGTGGGTTATTAATTATAGGCAGTTCCACGCTGCTGAGACTCATCGATTGAAGCTCACAATGTGAGAGTTGTTGTAATGTGTTGCTGCACAGCCCATCCACAAATTTAGACCCTGACTAAACCAGTAAGAGTTAGGCTTATGGTCGGATTTCCCAACTTCCCAGATGGCTTCGTCATCAGAAACGTCCCAACTCTCAGGAACTTTTCTAAATGTCTGCTCTGTGCATGAACAGTGAATAAAAGCTGTATATTACACGGTTTATTACTTGGTTGTAGCCATACCAACAGAATTGTCTAACTTTTACCTACACGTCAAGTTGCTTTCACATTCAAACTATCGCTGAGAGTGTTGTTATCTGGTATTGGCTAACAAGTAACGGTTAGGTTAGGTTAACAACTCTATTGTTCCTGAAAAGTAACTGGAACACTGTCATCTCAGATTGGGACCAAATTCTGATTTCTGAGTTAGCTGGAATTTAGTCTCTGTCCAATTATCTCAACTATCCAATTAAGGCAAAAATAACAAATGAAAATATTTTTTAAACTGTTTCCACTGTTTTAATGATATGCCATGTCATCTACAATTTTGAAACACCAGTGATATCTAATTTTGACATGGGGCTGTTGTTGTTTTACAGCAGGAGTGGCGGCACAGGAAGAGGAAGTTGTCACAGCACCTGCGCCAACTGTTGAAGCCATTCCACATATAAGAGGAGACATGATTCATACTGAAGCTCCTGGTAAGAAACACAGACTTTATAATAAATATTTTATAGGTTTACTCTGTGGCTTGATATGTCAACATGAACAGAGATCAGCACTGATGGGACTTGGGAGAAATAAGCCCATAACAGTATCAGCTTGTTTGACACAGTGTATGTATTCATTAAAATTCACTTGTGTCCCTAGAGTTTATCATGGCCCTGGGTTGCACTTGGCTTATTGTTTCTGGTGTAGTGTATAATATAACCTCAGAGCATTAACTCAAAACACAGTCACACAGCTCAACATGTATTGTTACTTAAAAGTCATTTGCTATTTTCATATCTAAAACCAAACATTTAAGTTACGTTACTTTTTTCAGAGGATCCCCAAATCCAGGTTTTCCCTACAATGGAGTCTGTACAACCAGAACAGTCGACTACAGCAGCGGCACCAGCAGCGGAAAAAGGGGACGACGGAGAAGACGCACAGAACACGGAGGACAACCCTGCAGCTCCCGATGACTCCACTGAAAAGGGAACTCAGCTCACGGTTGTGGTACATACTGACGCGCCCGCTGTTGTGGAGGCAGAAACTCCAGCACCTGCCAGAGGCGATGGAGCAAGGAACAAGCCAGTGGTGAGATAATACAAACTCTGTCTTTCAGATCACTTCAGAATTACAAGCAAGTGCAATTAGGATTAGAATCTATACATTATCAGTGTTGTTCTATATTCATTTTGCTTGTGCTACATTTCTGTTACCCTATTGTGTTGTATTTTTAAATGTACAAAAGTTTCTCATGATGTTGAGACATGATGTATTTGCAAATGATTCTTATTTAAGAAAAAAAAAAAGAAAGTGCGAAACTACGTTTGCATAAGAAAATGAGGGCAAATTTTCATATCATTGACAATAGCATATTCACAGGTCACATTCATTTGGTTCTTCCAGCCAAATCTCGACACAAATCTGTACTGTAGTGTATGCATAACAGATCCTTATGGTTTTGTGCCACACTAGCAGCACCTCGGCTGTTCGCTGTGCACTTAGATCCTTATGGTTCTTTTACTTCCTTTATGGTCAATAACCTGCTGTGATGTAAGTACACAAATAGATTTTCTCATCATTTGTTTTAAATAAATTAAAAAAGAGAAAATAAAATCAATATAGAATATCTGTTAGTAGACAAAGAAGTTATAGGCTAGATGTTGAGATTACAATGTCCACCAGTTACACCACCAATTACTATTGCAATGGAAGCTCCATCTAGGATTCTCGCACCCAAAGCATCACAGAGTTCTTGGTTTCTCTCTGCAGACCAGTGTGCCGGTGCCAGTGCCAGTGCCTCAGGATGATGTTGAATGTGTCAACAAAGAGGCGGTCCAGGACAAAAATGCTGTCAATCTGAAACTCAAGACCACCTCCAGCTGTGTAAGTTTAAAAACATCTCCCTCTGTCCGTTTCTTATGTATCTATTTATAAAGAATAAAAGCGGTGCGTGAGACAGAACTGAAAGAAATGATAATGGTTTTGCAGAGATGCAGGAAGGGCAGCGCAGACTCTTGCATGGGTCACATGACCCTGCAGGAGGTCAGAATATTCATGCACATACACACTTGCACAAAAAGCAACAAACAAAACAGGAGGAAAATTGACTGTAGCTTTGTTTTGATGCTGCTGCCAGTCGGCTGTCAGATTGCTAAACATGAGCACAGTAGGACATTTTTCCCTGTTTAAGAGGCGGAGGCAGCCGCCTGTAAATCAGTGAAGCTAGAGAAAAAAGTGTGTCTATGCTTTTTAATGTCTACATCTTATATGAGAGAAGGAAAGTCCAACAGATTTCAGCCAGTGCATAGATTGAGCTGTGAGGGCACAGTGGGTGGGCTCAGCTGCTGTAGAATGTTTGATGTACATGTATAGAGGCCTGAAGCAGCAGTGTGTGTGTGTGTGGGTGTGTTTGTGTTTGTGTTTGGAATCACAAATTCTTCAGCCTCCCAAGATAACAGCTTTAAGGTCAACAGGTGCCACAGCTTCTATGAGGAGGCCTGAACTCATGAGATGTGATGTCAACTTGCTGTAACTCTCAGCAAATGCATTATTTAACCTTCATACAAAGCATCAACAGCTACATATAGCAAGATATACGTACATCAGAGAGGTCCTGGTGCACTTCCACAAAGACACTCAACAGGCCAGGATTGGCTTTCCCTAATGTTACCTTAATAAAAACTGAATGGTTTGAGCTCTATCTAATTCAATATTTAGTGATTTTTCATCTAATCTGGAATAAAGATGACTAGCTAAAATGTTTGCTGCAACAAATCATGGTTTAATCTCATTTGGCTCCGATTTGCTTGTAAACTAATATTTCTTAAACACGTCATTTTATCATTCAACATTGGTCAATAAGGAAGGAGTGAAACACTGGGGAGGGTCTGAGGGTGTGTTTTTTTGGGGAGTGGATTAGTTTTGTCATGGCGTCTGGCATTTCTCTGAGATATTGTATGAAAGGATGTTGGAGCCGTAAATAAAGCAGGTGTTGTTGATATCTCACATAAAGCAGAGTAATGGAGAGGCTCATCTAGTGTCTGTATTGTACGGAATTCTGGTGCCACAGTAGAGAAAATATCATGAGCGAATATCAGCACACAAAGAGCATCTTCAAGCAAAGATTTCCAGACAGGGGTCAATGTGTACTGCTGTACAGTCTTCTAAAGAAAGCCTGATGTCCGGTCCTGAGCTCAGATCAAAGACTTCTACACAGTGGCAGATTCCTACTTTTTTTTGGATCAGATTAAATGAGGAAAAAGGCTGCACACAAGGTTGTGATAGCCCTTACTGTGTGAAAGACTAAAAGGCGAAGAAAGAAAGATAGGGATGAAAAAATAAGTGGAAGATTCAAGGCCATATTGAAGGTTCAGTATGTTAGGTTCAGGGCCAGATAATTGTGGTTAGAAATGAAATGTCACATTGTGCAATGAGCAGTTTCAGATTTGATAAATGGAACCATTCACGTAATGAAATGAAAATGTTTTCAGTACTAATGATCATAAATTTTCTCCTTGCAGGAAGACACCAAAGTGAAGATTGAAAGTGTTTTGCAGGAGCTGTGTGGTGAAGACTGTAAACTAGAGCTCTACCAGGATAACAACTCTGATGAAATCATTGTGTCTGGAAAGTATGTTGAAGGTAAGTTTTCTTGTGGTAATTAACATTTATCAAATTTCAATTTTGTTGCACCTCAAAATTTCAGGCATAGTAAACCTGCATTAATATCAGCTTCATTACTCCACACTTTAAAGCAAGTATTTATTTTTAAATTGCTACAGAGCCAATGTTAGCATTTACAGATGTTACTAATCCACAAATTGTTACTAATCCACAAATTCAGCCATTATTCCAACTACATGGGGTAATGTGCACTCTGGTAGTCTGGATGCTACAGTGACTCAATCAAAAAGTGATGAGGTAGACCAGTCAGACTGGGGCTAGCTGATTAGCATGCTAACGTCAACAGAAGAAAATAATGAAGAGAAATAAAAGCAAAACTAGAGTTAATGGTTTGGTTGCTTTCCATCACTGGAGGCTGTTCATTGAATAAATATGATACTAAACCTCCAATATTTTTGTAATTTACTTTACTGGGAGTTATTTTGTATTTGTTTCCCCATCACTACAGAGTAGAATGAGTTAAGTAGCATCTTCAACTCCACTTCTCTGTGAATGAAATCATTTATATATATTTTTTTCAATTTGCAGCTGATGTTTCAGGCATGGCTAACAAATTCAACAATGACAACATCAAAGATAAGGTAAAGTACCACTTTGATTTTATTGTACAAATGGTCTATACATGTGTTCCACCAATAACATTTTTCAAATAAGCAAGTAAGCGGAATGTTTGTGTTAATATAAGTCTTAAATAGTTCTATCTTCCGACGGCAATCACTTACAGAGTGTTTGGTCTGAAACACGGGTCTGTCAGTCACTCTGCTCTGCTGTAAGCCGAGGAGGAAACTTATTGTATACTTCCTTGTATCCTACAACCTTTATCCAATGAGGAGAGAGAACGGCATAAAGGGGCGGTCCTCTCTGTGTGTGCAGCCAAGGGATGCGCGTGAATCTGGTGACGTAGGGACGAGGGCGGGGACTGCTAACTCCATCTGCTGACAAGAAGTTAGCCAAAACCACCGGATCGCTGACTTCTGTCTTAAAACATTAAGTCATAATTAGCAACATGCTTATCCTCCACCAAATGAGTTTTGAACTTTCTCTCTGATCATGACCGAGACATGAACTCAAAGATATATTATTCAGCCAAAATGGTAAATCATAGCAGGCACAATGATAGTCTCATAAAGCAACAACTATAGCAATAACTTACATCCTCTAGACTCAGCCATCAAATATTTGCTGGTCGACTCATAATCGAAGTAGATACACAAAGCAGGAGAAGAGCACTCTGAGTTCTCCAAAAACTTCAAGTTGCCAGGATGACAGTTTGTGTGACAAACAAGAATCCCACAAACAATCCACTTGTCAGCAGCACAACATTTTTTTCGGTACCTAGGGGACAATCTGGGGTTATGGGTGTGTCTGTCTTTCTCTGCATTTGACACGCGCTGCATTTCCCTCTATTCTATTCCCTCTATATATTTCCCTCGACTCTTACCATACACTGAACAACCTTATTTACCCGCCTTTCAAGGAAACAGTTACTCTTTATTATGCCGTTTACTGTCTGCAAATGGCCATCTTTTTAAAGCAAGAGGAAATACTACCAATTCTGCGGGCACAGTACGTCTTCACAAACAAAGACTTTGGGTGGGGCTGTTTTTCCTCACTCTCAGTTAAGATGGATGGGATAGCAGTAACTAGATAATGGAGGTGTCGTAACTGAGTCCAACGCCTTCATGGCCCTGCTCATACCTTACTTTAACATGCGTTATTGGTGATCTGATCACAAGTGGACAGCTTGAGTGAGTGAGTTCACACCTGACATTAAAATGTGACTGCACATGCCACTGCCAGGGCCATGTGTGTCAGCTTCAGTTTGAACAAGGATTTCTGATTTGTTTGGATCGCACACTACAGTTTTAGAAACACAAAGAGCCCACTTGACTCGCTTGATTTTTGTTTTCAGGTTGGTGTGGTGGAAGCCGTTCCTCGCTGGGGGAAAAACTCAAAGTTGGTTCTGGTTTCCTTGCTACTAGCTGGCCTGTTGCTGGCTGCACTACTGGTAGCTGGTTACTACCTCAAGACCCACCGCAAGAACTCCAAAGGAGTCAGACTGGTGAGTAGATGAGAGGAGCTGTGTCACGCTGTTGTTTTTTACACTACAGACACTATGTCCATCATCTTGTTCATGTTCAATTGAGGTTGCCATTATAGGAGATGTCATCACAGAGATGACAGGTGACAGAGAATACATTAAAAAGACAGTTTCATCTGGACATAGCTTAGCCCAGTGTTGTTTGTAGCTTCTTCATTGCTGCTTTGTGAGCAGGGAAAAGCATTATGGGATGGCAGTCATCCTTTGTTAACCAAAACCAAGATCAAATTGCACTTCAAAATTCAGTTCACTGCTGAAACCTTACACAGTGAGTTTGTTGGAGAAACGTCCATATTGATTCGAGGTTAAATGTACGGTTAGCAATCAGTCAATTCTTGACTCAAGAAGGACATGCTGTACCCCCACGTCTCTTAACTAAAGGCAGCATTAAGCCGTTAAAGCTCAATGTTTCTCAAAAAATAGACATTGATCTGTGGCACCCTGCCACAGATCAATGTCTATTTTTTTGTAACCATTTCAAATGGGTAAAATGTAAATTCTTTGTACAACTGTGTTGTGCATTGATTTGCCCCCACGCCCCATTCCCACCTCTCTCTCTCTCTCTCTCTCTCTCTCTCTCTCTCTCTCTCTCTCTCTCTCTCTCTCTCTCTCTCTCTCTCTCTCTCTTTCTATTTCTCATAAACACAATGACAACAGATCTGTCCATCACTGTCACATCAGCAATCAAGAGCATCAGAAAATGGTGGATCATCAAAGTCTTTATAAAGTTTCTGATATCCCTCTCAACTCCTTTGCCGGGCCTGTGCATGTTCCTGTATTTCAGGGTGCGCAGAATGTGCAGAGTCTCAGCTCACTGGCCAATAATAAAATACATAATGAACCCTCACCAACCCGCCTAAAGTCAATGAGGGTTGTGATTCTTTGGACAGAACGTGAAGCAATGAAACTATAGACATTGTTCAGTTGCTTGTCACAAAGTCAACTGAATTCTATGGGAGGCACTCAAGCTGTTTCTACTTCAACAGATGGTTCTACAGATGGTTTCAGTTTTTCATGTTTTCTGAAGAGCTCATGACATCATTCATGTGGGGACACACCCACTAACACCCAATAACTTTCTCTTTCTGTCATAATCACTAAATATTATCCACAAAGTCCTTGCTGGCACACAGAGCACGTCACCAAGTCACTTACAAAAGGTTGTGATTTCAGATAGGGGCGAAGTACAACAATCAGCTTGATTGCATATTGTTGACCAACACCCTACTGAGTGCCCACACAGCTGAAAGCCATAAAACTTCATTCACAAAGAATGCATTTGTTTATTCTTCAACACCACCCACTAAAACAAATCCAGTCTCAATCACACTCTTTCCTGGTTGTTTGCAAGTCATATTTGAACAGAGAAATTAAAGTGGTCTGTGTTCAACTTCTCCTGGTCAACTCTGATCTCAAGTGATGCCTCTGTGCTCTCCATAGGCCGAGTCTTTCCAGGTGGACGAGGAGAACCAGGCTAACACCCTGGTGTCCGTGGCCCCCCTGCCTCAGGAGCCCCTGGACAAGCCCACTGCCAATGGAGAGTCTCCACCAGAGAATGGCACCAACCCCGCCCCCACCACTAACGGACACTCCCAGACCCAAACCCCTGTGGCTGACACTGAAATGTGAATCCAGACACCCTCCTCCACCTCCTGTTCTACCCATCACCCACTGGGACACACAATCCAACACTCCCTCTGCTGCCTCAAAGACTGTCCACGCACTGAGACAAATTAAACATGAATCCACCAAATAGATTCATCTCCCCTCCTCCTCTCCTCCCGGGACAGTGAAGACACCAATGATGAAGCTCATCACTGTGATGACGATAATGACAATGCCTGTAATGTGAAAAGCTTGGGACCACTGGCCTTTGCTGGTGTCAAGAGGAGACTACAAACGCTGTGTTTGGGACTGAGACTGATTGGCAGGGCACTGACTGAGATTTGTTAGCTGCCCTCTTTCCAGTCTTTTGGTAATCATTGAACAATCACCAAAAATATGTTAAAATATGTTAAAAATGTGCTGTAGATTCATGACGAAGAAGCAGTGAATGCTCTGGAAGGTGAAAGAAGACCAGTTAATGTACTGTTGCAAAGACGACTGACACACACTGTTTGATTGTTGTTTTCCTTTATGTGATTGATTCAGAAAATGTTTTCATAGCCTTATTAATTGCCTCAACTGTGTTAAGTGAGGTGGGAAAAATAAGTGAAAAATTAGAGATACTGAATTATTTTTTTTTTTTTAAGTTGGCTGTATTTTGTAACAAATTGTCAAACTTTGAGAGATTTTTTTTTTTTTTAATTGAGATTACCGTTGTTAACATTTGTCTTAGATACCAAAGACCAACTGACAGCATGCAACATGCAAAATAGCAACATAGCAAGCAGCAAGCATGACCTTTTGTTTTACAGAGGAATTAAATAATGCTACTTAAGTATCAGATGTTGCCTCAGTGCTTTATACTGACATAATGAACAACTAAACATTTATAACTACTGACTTGGTCAAAGTCGAGTTTGGTAGAGGTTGCGAAGCACATTTCATTTTGATTTTTGTGTGCTTGCATAATGATTTAATGATGACATAAATGACACTTTTTTTTTTTAAGCAACTCTAAAATGTTCCTACTCTTTTCACTGTCTTTGGGAATGGTAAAGCCTAAAAAAAGCCATTTTTAGAGGAAGAAGAGTTGTCAACTTCCCAGGCTGGTAAACAAAACCATGATATTCCAACACAACATGTGGCACGTTCAATATTCCAAAGACGGCCTTTATCTCCTTGTGAATATAAGAAAAATACATCAGTGGTACACATTCTTTTTTACTTTTTACCTTCTCTTTTGGAACAAATGGCTGTTTTCATAATATACTGCATGTGTAAATAAGCCTGCTTTCTCTATGATCAGTATCTGTGCCTGATTCATAAACTGTGATTGTTGACAATATCTTTGTGAGTTGCCTTCAGCTTATGTCTGCTGTGCTTGTCTGGATTTAAAACAGAACCATTTACGTTTGAAATATTCTTTTTGACGTTAAAAAGCCGTACTCAAGAAAGCAATCAGTTCATGTACACACAACACGCACACACATACACACACACTCATCTGAAGGGAATAATGAATTTAGCACTTAAGCACTTACATGCAAATGCAACTGTCTTTTGCATAAATTAACTTGAAGTGGATTTGCACAAGAGTATAACTCTGGATGGTACAGGTAAGTACAGGATTATAAACATGCTGTATATAGTTGTGCTGTGCTTATAAGCCTTACGGTCTTCTAAAGCTAATCCTAAACCAATATGGCAGTGAAATACTGTAAAATACTTAGCTAAAGGACCAATAAAACAGACAAGTCTATGGCTAACTGCTAAAACTTAACATCTGCAAGCAAACTATTCATAATTTTAAGCCTGTGAATATTCTCATTCGTCCAGGTCATAGTTATCTCAAGGAAATTTAAATCGAATGCACCTGGACTGACAAATAACCAAGTCCAGTTGCATTCGATCTAAATTTCCTTGAGATATTCATAATTTTATCTCATTGAATGAGTTTGTTTTAAAACAGACTCTTGAATTTGATTATTACTTTAAATATAATACATGGTAGTGATGGTAAATGGAGCAAATGTGTGTCTGTGATTACATGGTTAGATAACACAAAGTTTTCAATCATGGTTTCTATTGAAATGCAAATCAATGTTTTTCCTAAGACAGAGCCCAGAACAGCCCCAAGGGCTAAAGATGTTCTAAAGAGAACATTCAAACTACGAATATTCATAGTGAAAAAGCAAATCTTTTATTCAAAACACACACCGGAGATGCACCTTGGTGGAGTCGTTGCAGTGATGCTGATTCATGAGTGTCCAGTATAAGGGGGGATGTATAGATCTCAATATTGATAAGACATTTTGAAGATGGTGAAAATCATAACTAAAATATGTGAGAGGTTTAAATAATTGCTCTGAACCAATTGTATGACCCCAGTGTCAAATAGGATCAGTCAGAAATAAGGCCAACAATACCAACCTAGTTAATATACAGTTTAAGTAGGAACACATTCCTGATCAAGTGAAAGATGCCAAGCTTTCACAAGCAGAGCAGGAGAAAACACACTATTGTAGACATAATATTTGGTGCTATAATCACTATGTGGTCTGAATGGGTAGGGCAGATGTTTGGGAATGGCATGAGTATTTGACAGCAAAATCAAGACAAATTTTTGTTGATACTTCCCATTCAAGGACATTTGAATGACCTCATTTACACCTATGGCTCATTTGCTTAACAAACTATGGTGCAGCAGCATGATTGGGTGCTTGCTGCTCCTTCGATTGTCTAAAGGACCCTTGGGCGACACAGTATCTACAGAGGAGAACCAACAGCAACTCAACATGAAGAAACACACTCTCAGGTTTCTCATTCTCTCCGGTCTCTTCAGTGCGGTCCTCGGTTTCAGTACCGTCTTTGGGTATACTTATTATGTCGAAAGAAGCTGGAATTGGCTTGACGCCAGAAACTATTGTAGGAGGTTTCACACTGATCTGTCTTCATTCCACAGCAAGGAGGAAAAGAACAAACTCTTAGGATCAAGGCAATCAGGTTACCCTCATTTCTGGACTGGTCTTCACGAAAATGACAGTGGTGTTTGGATGTGGTCAGGAGGAAAACCTGCATTGGTTGACATCATATCCACAACAGGTGAAAACAGGTGTGTGACCCTTAATGGCAAGGGTTGGCATAGGAGGAATTGTACAGAAGAATTCCGGTTCTTCTGTTTTCATAGCAACCTGATGTTGGTTAAGGAGAACAAGACGTGGGAGAAGGCGATGGAGCACTGTCAATCCTTGGGAAAAAACCTAGTCAGCCTGCCCTCTGAAACTGGTCTGGCTCAATTCATGCAGTCTTGCAGGGAAGCCCAGACCGACCATGTGTGGACTGGGCTGCGCTTCCTGGCTGGCAGCTGGCTGTGGGTGGATGGGAATGACATGGAGTACCAAGCCTGGAGCCCAGAGGAGGTTCACCGCTGTGGGGCCCTCTCACTTAACAAACACAACTGGCTCAGCCAGGACTGTGCCAACAAATTCAACTTTGTTTGCATTTAAAACAAACTCAAGCATGTCCTGAAACATATTGTTCACACTGCCATGTTAGCAGCTGAATGAGAGACCATTTAACCAAGGCATGTAAAATTGAGATTAACATTACATGATGTTGATTCAGCTGTAATCCTATGTTGTGCATATTATGTGTCAATTATTACCAATAAATACTCTTATCAGTCATGTACATATCCTCCCAAAGACACATTCTGATGTATCAATTCACTAATCTTTAATGGAAATATATATTAAATATTTATGAAAACTAACATTGTTTTTCCTTCTTTTAAGACACAGTGAGTAAATACTATAAACACCACATGGTGGATGGTTAAGTTGATGAAACATCGGACGTTTACAATGTGAAATCATTTGTTAATCTTAAAGCCCCAGTATGTAACTTATTTGGCTTTTTATTAGCAAAAATCTAATCTGCCTTTCATAAATACGTATTTCACTGAAGTAGAATCACAGCCGCATACAAATGAAAGCTTTCTGGTACCTTAGAATGAGTTGTTACAAGTCGTTACAAATACATAAGTGGGCGACGCACCGAACCGAGGCGGCCATGTTGCATCGCCATTTTTTACATTGAGTGGCAGCGTGACCGTAGGTAACCACGGAAACTCAGCGAAGCTGTCGGCTCGGCCTGTTAAAACTGTCACCACTGTGTAGTGTGAGGAAGGACGGAGGCACTGGTGTTGCATTCAGGTGCAGTCAGGCAGACGGCCGTCGACAAACCAACCGGATGTCATTTTACTGGACGAGAGAAAGACGGTAAAACGTGGGTCAGGTAAACAATACCACATCACCATGACAACATGTCACGCCTGTATTGTTTTGCCTCGTGCTGGCGGACCACTTGTTTACATAGACGCTTGTTTATCCTGTTACATGCAGCGTCTGTTGTCTGTCTGACGTCTGCCCCATTTCACCTGAATGCAACATCAAGAATACGTTCAGATATGCAACCGCACCGCTAGATGGGGGGAATTCCTACATGTTATACCTTTAATTATAATTATTTGGTCTGGTGATACTATCGCATGTGAAAGATTTTCTGTCTCATGCAGTTTATTTTTCAAGGTGATATTTGGGTTTCCTATAGATCAAAATAGTAACAAAAAGGTTGTTGGCATTAATCTGTGAAAGCAAACTAACAACAGCAAGAATAATTGTTATTACTGTCAGTAATTGTTGTCTGTTAGTGCCGGCAAGTATTCTGAGACAAAAAAGCAATGACCTAAGGGGCTCCCCATGGCCATGAAGATTCAGACATATAACACATGGTCACAAGGTCACCTGTCATTCTGTGTGTGGACACTACAGAGAGGGTGTGTGCGTGTGTGAAAAGCCTGCCTCTGCACGTGTGTGTGTAGTTGTTGTTGTAGCCACTGCAAATTAACCACTACTGTCACACTAGCTGATGTGACCTTTTCTCCTGACCTTGTTGTTGCACTCTGACAGTCTATAAATGCTTGAGGTAACGGATCACTTACCAAGCCCACAGGGGTAGAGGAAACCACTGTCTGTACAGCTGCTGTGAAGCGTAGTAGGTGCAAAGGTCAGTGTGCAGTTTGCTGATAGCAGCTTGGCAATGACTCCAAACAAGGCCTCATCACTCCATCACTGAAGATCATTCCTGCAACAACAAATAAAATCCCAGTATGTGAGAATGATATTAAATCTATTATTCATCAAAAATCACGGCATGTTTTCACATTTTGCATACGTATATTCTTATAGGCTAATTTTTGGATCAGTTTGAGAGTTTCATATTTTGCTAGAGGAAACTTTGACAAGTGGTCAGGAGGAGTTGACATTTTAACCACCACTAATCTTGTGATTAA
Organism: Trachurus trachurus; assembly: GCF_905171665.1. Lineage (NCBI taxonomy): Eukaryota > Metazoa > Chordata > Actinopteri > Carangiformes > Carangidae > Trachurus > Trachurus trachurus. Next base: position 36,415,906 of record NC_139896.1, read on the forward strand.
CCAACCCAACACCTTGATTACAGCCACCACAAACATCACTGGAAATGATCAGATGCATCCCCCAGACAATGCCAGCCTTTCCAAACGTACAGTCTAATATAAAGGCTATGGTAGAAGACATCAAGATGGAAACTAGCACTAGCTGCTACAATCCGGCACATTTACATGTTTTTATATGTCCATTAATGTGCATTGTCCCACCCAAATAAACCAATAATAAAATAAAATAAATGATATTACTCAGGCAAAAGGATTTTAGCAAAGTTAGAGTTAGCAAAGCCCTGCTGCATTAAAAATCTTTCTTAAACAAACTATAGCAGTATTGGTGAAAAAATAAATGTGAAAAAGCTGGTAGCCTACTCAAGGTCAGTGGTAAAGTAGGCTATAGGGTGAAGTCAGGTAATATGGGACAGTTTTTGGTCGAATTAGCTAACCACATTCAAAAAAGGTGGTTACTCACTCTATTGATGTTTTTATCAGTTATCACAGATCTCTTCAATATTTCTGTTGTGAAGTATATTGTTTAGAATCTACAGACATAATGAGACTCTCTCCCCCTTCTGCAAGTTTCAGGTAGCCTAATATGGGACAGCTGTTATGGGACATTCATTTTCAAAGAGATTTTCTTTTCTTTATTTGAACAGATATGTGCTGAGTTCAGGTTTTAAACATAGAAGATAATAATAATTAACAATGCAAACAATCATGATCAGTCCTCTCAAAAGTTGATTTCAGCACATTCAATAGGCTACCCTGCCCAGACACACAGGTAATACAAAGCAACCAATAGTTTACATGGACACACAAGCTAAGATTAAGATTCTTATTTGGGCAAAGTAACACATGACATGACCAATATGCTAATTTACCAGCATAGCAAGATTGAATACGATATCTCCACCTACTGGAAGTCTTTGGTCATTTCAGAGCAAGTCCTCCAGACACCCAGGCCAAGGCTACGGCAGAATCAAAGGCGGTGTGGCACCAGTTTAAACCGGTTTAAACGCACCTCTACTCACTTAAATTGTTAGTTTGTGTATCCACGTGGACGAACGAAAACACAAAACACAATCAAATATCAAAGTTTCTTCGTGTCAGCCTTTTTTTTTTTACAGTCTATGGTGTCAGCGTCTTTGCGGCGACGTCGTTACGTCATTCACCAAACGCGAGTGACGTAATGCGCATATTACCGTAAGTGACTGTAAAGTGAAGCAATGAGTCACCCCAGTTACCGTAATTTACAGTCCAGTGAAGCAGGACACGATTTTTACTGAGACTCGGTTCATGTCAAAGCAACATGACGTTATGTCTAGGTCAACTTCTGAGATCTGTCCGCCTTTTTTTCCCTCTTTATTTCACTTTGGGAATCTTTAAGTGGTTTCTTGAGAAAATGAGTCAGCAATGTATCCTCAGGCGCTAGGGCCCTTAGTTGTGCCCTCCCAGAGATATCCTTATCTTGGCCATAGAACAGTGCAATAGCCAATTTAAAGTGATACTGAATTCACCACTGAGTAGTCTAGAAATTCCATTAAATTCTGCAGAATGATAATGTCACTTATCTGTAGCATTATAATCCATCCATGGTGATACTAAAATACATTCAAAATAAAGCCACTAATTCTGCTACTTTTGAGTGTTACATTGCCATCTATTGTGAGAAAAACGGAATTGCAGTGTAGGGGATATATTTATTTTTGTCTTGTCACCACATAAATGGTTGGAGCCATACGGATTACAAAACATTTCTGACAAACAATCAAATACGTAAAATTAGATAGTCCTTTAAAGTGGAAGATACTATAAGGCAATACAATATTATTATTATTATTATTATTATTATTATTATTATTATTATTATTATTATTATTATTATTATTATTATACCTTCCTTCTTCCTTCTTTAAAATGAAGCAAACATATTGAAACCTTAGGAGTTGTGTGCAGGTCAAACACAGGCATACCAGGTTAGTAGGTGGTGGTGGACCACCCTGCTGGTTTCCACACTATAATAATAATAATAAACTTTATTTCTATAGCACCTTTCAAAACCAAGGTTACACGGTGCTCCACAAAATACAAATACAATATCATTGAAAAAATAAAGCAATTAGAAAGTAAGAAAACATCATACAGAAAAACAGTGAACAGGCATAAGATAAAATACTAGCCATATATAACATTATAGCATCCCTCAGCCTTCATATCTGTATCCTTACTAATAGCAATTATGATATGGGCCTTTTTTGTTTTCATTTTGCTGAAAAAAGAATAATGGGCACTGCTAGGGTACGACATCTGTTCGTTGCGTCAATGGGAGGTAGTTTACGGTAAAACGGCGCCCATTACCATGTGATCTCACCGATGTTTGTAAACATGCGTCAGCCACATGTGATTCTGGCGATGAGGAAAGACTCTCCAGCCGCTCGACCAACCAGCATCCGGGGGAGTGTCAGGGGCGGGGTTCCCGTGTTGCGCTATGGAAAATCGTTAAGGGGGATACACTGTGATAAACGTACGCACCGAGATTTCTAATAGCGACGGTAGGACTGGAACGGGAACCTGGTGGTCTGACCGTTGACCGAGGACCGGGTCTGAGTGACGCCGGTCGGGAAATGGATGGCGCTCCTTTGACACGGAAAGACAACAGGCTTGGGATAAACACGTAAGTCATTTATGTTATTATAAGGCGAGAGCGACATAATGCTGCGTATGTGGCGTAGAGAATACCACTATGTAGTTTGTATAACTACTGAAGTGCTGAGTGAAAAGGTAAGAATAAAAGCCCAGAGGCGCTGTTGTTAAAAAAAAAAAAAAAAAAAAAAGTGTCAAGAATTAATAAAGACAATTCAAGTCGTATATACACAGTCACAAAGTGCACGAGGGCTCGACGAGGGTTGTAAACACTTTTTTCTAACCACGAGTGTTTCATCATCGACATGACAACAGGTAAATTAAACTGCGTCAGCGAGAAGGACCGAAAAAAACACATGAAAATCCAGGGGGAATTTCCGCTGCGATGGTGGATCATGCTGTGAAGGCATGACGCCGCGGCTCTGTTGGGTCTGGAACTGGACTTGTGTCCGATTCTAATGTTAAAACGAGGATGTAAACAAAGCGTGGACTCGGCGGGGATGGCGTGTGAAGGAAGAGCTCGGAATAGGATGCTGCGCAAGAGATGGATAGTGCGTAATCCTGTTGTGGGAGAGGACGTTACGCACTTCATATTGGCACGATCATTTAACACCTCATCTTCTCTTGTGTGCCTGTGTTGTTGTTGTTGTTATTGTTGCTACTAATCACCTGGCAGTTTTTGTTCAAAATCCCAAACTCTTTCAAAACATGGCTCTGGCTGCTCTGTGTCATTTCAGAGGATATTGTACAATAAAAAAAAAGAAAAGAAACTTAGGATTCAAGTGAGCAACACAATGGTGACGCAGCTTGTTTTGTGTTTCAGGTGTTAAACAGTATTTGCTGCGTCACAGAGATCCAGGAGGTCCTTCATAGTAATCTGGCTCTTTAGTGCGCACTTGATACGATGAAAACAATCTCTACTTCCCAAACATAGGTGGTGCTGCTGAGCAACACATCTCTTGATATCATCTGTTGTGAGGGGATTTTAATACTCAGGTACTGCTCACTATTTTTATCAGTTTGTTTTTACACTGTTTAAACCCATCTTGCTTCGATGCTATGGACAAAAAATGATGTGATTATGTAACTTATACAAAGCCTCAAGCCTTCCTGGATTGTTGTAGTTTTGTGTTCTTTGTGTTTGTTGTTGCCATTTGGCAGATTTGTCTCCCTTAGAGCTTGTAATGCACACCTGTGAGAGCACAGTAGGACTGTGACACGCCTGATGTGATGACACTGTTGCTGTTGACACCTTCCTGATGATCCCAGTGCAGGCGGCGGGGTGGGGTGTGGTGCCTACTGCCTACCTGCCCTCTTGCCTCAGAGCTGAGAGAGAGGTGAAAACAAGACACACGGAGGGGGCGCTCCCCCATGACAAGTGGATTTGTTCGGTCAATGGGTGAATCAGCAGTGGACCTCACGAGTTGCTAAACTGTTGGCAAGAAAATGGAAAGTGAGAGGGAGACAGAGTGAGAAGAGGAGGGGAAAGAAGGGAGAAGTGTAATCATGTTTACTGAACAGAAACTGGACTCCCGGGGGAATGTCATTAGTGGTTTTGAACCGAGCAGGTAAAGGTCGTGGGAGGAAGCACCAGCTGATGGCTGAGAGACTGACAGCACAGCCTCCCATGTGCTGCTTATTCACATTATTTTGAAAGCAGGAGTCTGATCATTTCATCCGTATCAGATGTTTTTGGCTGCCCAAGATCAGCAGAATATTTTTTTTTTACAGACTGGGATTATCATATTCTTTTCATTCAAAATGTTTACCATGTCTTCTGAGGCTGACCATTAGAACAAGTGACCCACTTTCACAGACAAGGAAACGTGACCTCAATAGTTATTTTGCGATTCTTTCGGGGAGGGGGCGCTGCCTCTTGAGTCAAATAAACAGAGGAGCCGAGTACCAGTGGGATAAACTCGATGCTTTCAACCTACTTCTATTCACTGTTCTTGGAGGAATTTCTCAATAATTGTGTAATTGAGTTCCAAAAAAAAGAAGAAGACAGTCTTTACTTTTTTAGCTTGGCCAGTGAAACTCAGCACATACTGTCAGGCCAACTTTGCAGCAACTAGTTGGACAAAAGGCAGCATGAATCTAGTTAGAGCAGGGGGCAGCATCACCTGTAGCCGTCATAAACCTTCAGAGAAAATAGTGAACGACCCACTGCCTTTTAAAACAGATCCCTCCTACACACAAATTATAGAATAGGAGGTGGCACAGAGCCGAGAGATGACAGTGCTAAAATTAAACTCGGAGTGCTGCTGGCCTCACTAGATGATGTATTAATAGACAAGTGTGAGGCAGCATTCATTCGCAGGTATCATTCGCAGCTAGACACCTAAAGTGCTACAAAAAGGGGGAAAAATACTGTAAACTGCTTTGCTGAACCCTAAAGGAGACAACTCCATAATACATTCTTGTTTGCTTTGATTTTGCTTCCCACAAATGTATTTATTGATTTACTCAAATATTTCTTTATGATAGAAAAGCACAGGAGTAGGATGAAACAGTGACATCTTTCAATAGAGACAACTTTAGCCAAATTTCAAAACCCAATGTACACTTTAATCTGTGGTTATTTAACTCATAAAGTCCCACCTGTTATCAGCAAGTCATCTGAAGTCATCTGATATTTTCACCCCAAGGGGGCGGCCAAGAGATGGTGACAACACTCTTTTTGATAGTAGAGCTGATAGAGTTGAACAAACACATAATAAGGTGCATCGACACTCTCACATCTCCCAACATTTTGCAATCTTGCCGCACTGAAGAGAAGGTGATGCAACACTGACGGAGTTATCCAAGATATTAACAATCCAAACATGACAGATAGGCTACTTACAGGACATTGTCTGATTGGGTTGGGAAAAAAATAATAATCAAGATAATAAGTCTACCTCACCGTAAACTTTGATTGGCCCTAGGAAGTCTTGTGATGTGATTGCTGTATAACTCCGCCGGTTTGATAGCAACTCATTAATAAGCCATTAATGGTTGTGAGTTTTGTAAGTGCTGACACACATATCCAAGTTTATATTGTAGTAATATGTACATCTTACAATGACTTGGAATTTTGCTATTTAATATATTAATATAGCCAATATACTCTGTAGTTTTCCTTTACTGAACAAATGTTGAGAGGTGATTTAAAAACACATTACCTCGATGAGTTTGCCCCTCTCACTCCTGATAAATTAGGACCTCTAATCTGTAAGAGGATTAACCACCTACCCTGTTTAAACGTGCACGCATGCACACAACCCCCTTACGCACACACAATGTCACACACATACAGGCATTCAGTGTTGGCTTTACGTCACGTACTCTAATGTGACCCAACCCAGTGGCTCCCTGTGACACGCTTTGGTCCTAACAGCCTGCTCTGCCTGACGCACTGTCAGATTTGTTTTCATAATGGATATCTAATATACTACATGGTATTTTCTGTTGCCACTCTCATAAATAAGACACATGTGATGAATTAATTCCATAGTTGACTTTTATGTTGCTGTTTTTCTAACATCTGTCTCTGCAGTTTGCTGCTAAAAGTGGCCAGACATACAAATTAAACCAGTACTTGCACAGTTTGCTTTTGTTTTGGTTTTGAGAGGGGCTGATGTGCCTTTAACAAGCAGGAGATGGTCAGGTGACTCCGCAGGAAAAAAATAAAAAGAAGAACTGATCCGATGCAGAAAGCAGCCGCGGCACACAGCAGAGACAGCAAAAGAAGCTTATAGTAAAAAGAACGAGGGAGCAAGAGAGAGGTGGATACAGAGTTCATGAATAGCACTGAACCGTAGGAGCAGTCAGTCAGGATAGCAGGAGCCAGCAGAAGACAGATGGAAGCAGGACCGGGGCCTTCACACTACACTGTCTGCCTGACTTACTCTCCACGCTGACACTGTATTCATGTAAATACTTGGAGTGTTTGTCGAAAACGAGAATATTTTAAGCCTTTGTTTGGGTCAAAGTACACGTCCATAAAACAATGACGGTCATCATATTCGACCGACTTTGATTATCTGTGGCACTAATATCAAGGGCTTTTGTTTTAGAAGCCAAGACACTAAACTGCCATTGAAGAGGATTAGGGAGTGACAGACAGGGAAATTGTCCCCGAAAGACACATGAAGGTTTTGGATTAGTTGCTACGTCACCTTTTCCCGTCAACAGGACAACAGCGTCTGTGATACTGACAAGGCGGGATAAAGCCAGCCTTTTAATGCCAGCCCTACAAATAGAGTCCAGTGAGTTTTCCACATCAATTGTCTTGGTATTGTGTTGTCATTTCAAAAGGAAGTAAGACCCGTGATAGTGACAAAGAAAACCTCAAATGTGCTCCCCACTGTACTGCCTGCCTCAAAGGGACGGACAGCAGGGGTTCACTCTAATGAATTTACCTATTTCAGGAGCTGCTTTTTCCATCTTGCTACACAGTCAACCCCACTTGGACCAGGAGTGGGGCTGGATGCCTGAAGCAGACCCAGGAGAGGACACAGTATCCTATTGTGCATTACAAAGAAGTCTACGGGGAGTGACGATCTATTTTTCCACAGCATGATTCATAGACAGTTTTTGTTGGGGTTCATCTCTGGTGCCAGTCTGATGCTGTACCCTTTTCTTATAACTGAGATCCTGGTCATCTGATGCACTGCTCACACAAGGAATTGAGCTGCTGTGTCATTCTTAGACGTGCTGGCCATGACTCAGTCGTTCTCGTCGTTCTCTGTGCCAGCCAACAGTCTGTGTCTGCTAGACTTTTCGGTTCTTCTTCTGCCTCTCTCTTTGTAGAAAGAGCCAGAACCCTCAAGCGCGCACGGTGGAGAATATCTGAACCCATGACTACAACATGTCATGTTTCCAGCATGTATTACTTTTAGTAGTCATGAGTAAAATGTAGTTTCACAAAAAATGCCCAGGCAGTGAGATGATGGTAATCAGACATTATTTAATGCAATTAAAAAACTAAATTTAAAAGGCAGAGTTTCAAAAGTTTACGCAGACAAAGAAGGTTTTTATTTTGTGTGACTTAGAAATCCGAGTTCTCCCGATTGAATGCCTGTGAGACCAACAGATATGTGCCTCAAAGATTTGGAATTTGTTTTCTTTTGCCAGAACTAAAAGGAGTAAGTTGTGCACCTAACTGCTTGCAAAGTATTATTGTCCTGTTTTAGTGAGAGCCAGTACCATCTCTTTTCTGTGTTCGCAGGACAAACTTAAAAAACTTTTAGACTAATTTCTTTGATAAAATGCATTCAACTTGTTGATTCATGCCATTGTTATAATCTAACAAGTGTGGTGATTTGAAGTCTTCAGGTCTGGTTGATTGTCTTCATCCTCATCAGTCATAAAAACTATGTAAAAGTGACGTCTAATTTTTTTTTCTTCTAATTTCAGATGTGACAGTGGCTCTGGATGTGCTTTTAAAGGCATCCTCCCCAGGAAACCGGTTTCAGATGGTGTTTTAGAGTATAAAATCCCATCTAGCACCATTTGAAATCGGTGTTCTTGAGCGGGAACCGACTTCAGGGATGCTGACAGTGAATAGTCTCATCCACCAAGTTACCAGAAGGTTCAGGACTGGTGTTTTTGGGATGCATCAAATCAACTGATCAGATTCAGATAATAAAACGGGACGGTGATGCACTGATGCAGTTTCATGCTGGATCGTGTTCTCAACCAGTTCTCCATCCAACTCATGTTCCACTTATCTTCTGACCTCCCTCTCACCAAGGTTGACCGTTTTCCTCTGGTGTTCAGAGTTTCCATCATGTCTAGCACCATTTGAAATCGGTTACAATGTGGAGGGACTCTCAACAAAGACTCAGCCTGAATGCATGATGAATCCCTCAAAGCACCAGAAGGTGGCAGCATCCAACTGCCATCCAAGCCTACAACATTAGTTGGAGTCCTTAAAAGCAGTGACTGAAGACCCTGGTCAAGTGCATGAAATAAAAGGTTTGGAACAAAACACAACTTTATGCAAAAAAAATCTTGTTTTACCATGTTGCCATCACTTGTACCTTCATACAGATGACACAGAACGTTCAGAGGTCAAGTGTCTGCCCAGAGCAGAAGATTCCATTTTTTTCAACACAGCTTTATATTGTCTTTTGTCAAATACAATAAATCTTCAAGATATTCAGTGTTTCTTAAAGTGTCATTCCTAAGCTGTTTCAGGCTTAATCCTTTTAATGTGTTTATAGAGTTTTAATAAAATCTCTTGTATCAATTAATGTTGCATGCTTATTATGTGAATCATGTTGAAATTTGGTTTTGCATTCTTTGATTGTCATCAGCGTGTCTCCCTTTCCTCAGAGAGACAGACACTGAACGTCTGGACCATTTCTAATTATAACCTGCCACTTGTTCAACCCCAGAGCAGCAATTCTTCTCAGTTTTTGAGCTTTGAATTAAATTTAATTATAGCATGTAATCTTTTAATCCATGCCTGTCTGATGTTCTCATGCTCCAATACGTGGAGGCTACATGGTGAATGAAGGCCAATATTAGCCTAAAGCATCAAGTCAGTGAACGTCCACCCTGTTACCCTCCACGTGACACGTGGTGGCATATGCATTAATAAAGTTTTCTCTTTTTCAATAAATGATTGAAGACTTGTAATTAAGTATATGAATGATTAATCCATGCTGTCAAGGTTAACAGGCAAGACATTATGAATCCATGTAGTCAAGTTTTACTACATAAGGACTTTTATGTGACTTCAGAATGAGGCTTAATTTGTTTTTGTTTTTGTTTTGTTTTTTTTTACTTTATTTTTAAAGTCACCACGTGTTTGTACATTTACATGTACACATGAAAAAAAGGTCACGTAACATAGACAACATAAGAGTCACAGCATCATACACATGGAAAAAGAAAATCATATAACATCAACAACCACATAAACAAACACATAAAATAAATAATAAATAAAAAATTTAAGAAAAAATAATAATAATAAAAGAAATTACAACAAGCAGGATAATCACAGTTACAACAACAACATTATGGTTAAATTAATTGTAGTAGGTTGACCACTTGGCCCATCTTATCTCATACAGTCTGAGGTTATCCCTCATTTTATATGTTACATACTCCATTTGATGTACCTGTTGAATGGTGTCCCTCCATTTTTCTATTGTTGGCGGGGTTTTCTGAAGCCAGTTTCTGGTGATTTGTTTTAGAGCAGTTACGCAGCACCCTGAGCAAATAGTTATCATTTTCCTCATGGGGTGTGTCTATGGTCCTTCCCAGTAGCATATAATCCATATTTAGTTGTACAGCACATCTTAAAATATGACTGATTTCTTTCTGTACCTTTTCCCAGAATATTTGCAAAACGGGACATGGTTCGCCACATTCCCTCCAGCAGCCTGCTGATATTTTATTATTATATTTAGCTTGCTGCACTGGTGTTATGAAGTATCGTGATTGTATTTTCCATGCATATTCCCTCCAATACGGCGATACAGTTTTTGTGTGAACATTCTGATTTCCTTCCAACTCTCCTCTGATAGGTCTATATTCAATTCTTCTTCCCATATCAGTTTTGCCTTTGTATCTTGATATTTACAGTTATTTTCCAAAATAGTATATACAGCCGAGATTTGATGTGGGACTTTAGTTTTATCATAATTCTTTATCAAAAATTGTACCAGTGGATGTAAGTCTCTGCTGGTCTTATTTTTTATTTCACTATTTTGGATATAACTTCTTATTTGTAAATATCGGAAGAAGTGGGAATGCGGCAAATGATACGCTTTACTTAAAGATTCAAATTGTATTATTCCCTTCTCATTTAAACACTGCCCAAAAATGGTCAGTCCCTTTTGTGCCCAGATGTCGAAGGCATCATCCGTTTTGTTAGGCATGAATTCAGGGTCTTCTTTTATCTCTCTCAGAGCCAGTAAGTCTTTCTTTATTTCAACAACATTTTTAATTCTAGCCCAAATTTCTAGAGTGTTTCTAAGTGATATATTATCTTTTACTGGTACTTTTCGTTGGTATTCTGTACAGAAAGGAATCATTTTTATTGAACCATGACACATAAACATCTCTATTGATCTCAACTTTGCCTCTGAGTTGTCATTTAACCAGGTACGTATGTGCTTCATTTGCGCTGCCATATAATAATGCTTCAAGTTTGGGAGAGCAAGTCCCCCCCTCTCTTTGGGCATTTTCAAGGTCTTCATCTTAACTCTAGGTTTCTTATCATCCCATATAAATTTACCAATCATTGTATCCCAGATTTTGAAGAGAGGCTTAATTTGACTGTTTTTATTTTGCCTGATACTAATATACCTAATAATCAACTTTTAATAACTTTTTAAATAAACTTTTGTGCTTTTTTAAGTTTATGTGCACCTGGCCTCTAAGAACAAACATATTATTTGTTCTTAGGGGGCTGACAGCACTGACTGCCAAATGTGCTTTACTCAAATTCTGTCCTTTGCAAGAAATAGATGATAAATCATTAAATCAAACTTATGGTGTGAACGTCATAGTCCACACAGCCAGTGCCCATGTACCAGCCATCGTTTGCTCTTCGTATTTATGAGGACATTATTATCTTTGGATATAAACATGTGTGAACATGAGCAGCTATAGTCAGTATATTAGCCAAGTCATACTGTACTTCTGTTTCAGTTTAGTTTACCCTCTGCTGGCTCTTTTTGAGCTGTTAATTACCCGTCCATCATCACTTTCAGAGTCATCTAACACTATTGAACTACCAGAGACTGAATAGCCTCCTTAAAGCTTTTCAAATCCTCCCTTGACATTTATTCCTATAAGAGACCAGCTGTGACCAGGCAGGGTCAGCTGTTGAGTGGTGCCATTCACCACAGCTTTCTAGTGATTCCCATCTACCTGCCGGCAGCCGACCTTTAGTCATTTGTGTCTTTGAGCTCAATCAATGCTCAGGAATGGAAAAAAAAACTTAAACACTGTATAGCTAGCCTTGACAGAGGTAGAAACCTCTTCTAGCACATTATTTTTTAGCTCTGGTGTTTACAAGAAGCACTGCCCTGGTGAACTGGTTAGGACTGATTCATAGCAGAGTGTGTTGCTATATCAACAGCAACAGTAACAGACTCACTCGATATGCTTGAACCGCAGAGAAAATGTGAATCACTGGGTGTGTCTCAATCACACATGACGTCATTATCTGCACCATCAACTTTAGAAAACACACAGCTCTGTCTGGACCTGTTGTGTCCATATCACTGAGATAGTGTTCTCAGAAAAACTGGCCTTAAATAGAAGATGTATAAATACACGCACATATATTTTTATATTGAAGAGATATTTATTCTCTCTTTATTTAAACAAATCTATTTGCATTGCTCATTACACTCTGGTTTTGCTGCTACAGTCTTACCTGGTCTGGTACAGTTTATCCTGGCCAACATTATGCCACCTAGCTCAGTGTTTCAGTTACTTTTCTGTGTAACCATTCGTTGGAAGGCAAAAATGTCTTCAGTACAATAACCCACACCCAACAGGGAGGTAATATGTTGGCTGTTATAAAGAGGAGCAAGACATGACATCATCTTGTAAACCTGTAATTCATTCATAGTGTTGCACATATGACCGAAATGGGTAAAGAATGAAAAACAGAGCTCAAGAGACAAGTTCAAACCCTCCTTACGTTCTTATTTCCATACACACCAAAGTGAAAATTGCCACACATAGTGAGTAAAAAGGTCATTATAATTTATTGGGCTGGACTAGAGCTAATGCTTCAAACGTAATGTCCATGTGTTTTTTTAAATGAAGAGAAAGTAGTGCAATAGACTGCTTACATAAAACTAATCCATATTGTTGAAGGTGCTTATGCTAAGAGCAGCTTTGTTAAAAAGCGTGTAAACATTTATTCTACCATCACTAACAAAGTTTTGATAGACTTGCCATGCTAAACATCTGTTTCTGGCCAAACGCTGAGGCCTCGCTGGGAACCTCTTAGGTCCTGTTTGTCTTGTGTCTAAAGATCTCCATCCGCCCAAATCCAACTTTAAAGAGGAGCTTCACATCTGACCTCCACCACCACCACCACTCCACCCACCTCTGTTTTGTCACTCTAACCACATGAACCACTACACAGACTGCCAGACTGCCTGGTTTACAGTGCAGTTCCAGAGTAACATGAGTCAGTGTGTAGTGGTGGTTCCTTTTCTTGTTTACCTCATCTGTAAAGCTGCGTTATTTCCTCTTTAGTGACGTTCCCTCCCGTAGTTGTGCTTGACCGTGTGATTGCAACAGCAGGAAACAGCCGGTCTCATGCAGACTGATGAGCAGTTGTCTTCCTGTGTGTAATGACAAAATTCAAAGAGTGATGATCATCATGGAAAGTTAATGTGATAGTCGTCATATAAACGTCCAGCTGTGCTGCACTGTACTCAATTTAGAACTTCCTGAGAGAGAATGACTGATTTTGCCAATGTATTAACTTTGTCCATCCATGTTTAGAGACTGGGGTGGGAGAAAAAATCGATTCACATATATATCGCAATATCTTATTTGAAGATTTTTAATTCGATTTTTTTTTTTCAAAAATCGATTTTTTTTTTTGTTGATAAAATGTCTTTTTTTTTTCTTCTTTTTTTAATATTGTGCAATGTGCATTTGTTAGCCTTTTTTACAGGTTTTGAAAAGGGGTTAAGTTCACTTTATAATGGAGTATGTTAATTTATAGGCTCCTACAGTATTTGTGTGCAGATAAATGTTAAAAATGCAGACTAAAAATCGAGAGAATCGGCAATATCGTAGAATCGCAATTTAGATCGAATCGCCATCCAAAAAATCGTAGAAGAATCGAATCGGGAGAAAAGCGTATCGTCCCAGCCCTATTAGAAACACACTCACATGTGGTTGTTAGTACATTTTATCCGAATGTTAATATTCATAAACAAAAATGTGTTGGAAGTTGTTAAACACTGTAAATCTCATGGTTGTAGACTATTAAAGTTACAGACTCCAAGTAATCATCGACAAAAACAACACTATTTAACAAGACATGCATCAAATAGTTAAACCCTCTATAACATGATAGTGTTTTATACTGTATTATCACATATAAAAAGGTTCATGACTTATATGCTAAATAGGGTCAAAATATAAAACTATAATATAATGTAAAAATATAAACTTATAAACTGTTTCATAAACAAAGTTAATGAAAGGCCTTTCCTTCACAAGCAAAGTTGGAAACAAAAACAGATCTCAAGCAGCGTATTTTGAAGTGGTCTTTGTGTTGAAGTCTGTTAGAATGATTAGTCTTAATACCCTGCTTTGTTAAACCTTCGGTCTGAGGTGAAGAGAGGATGAACTCATTGAAACAACAGTGATATGCACTGTATTGTAAATTCCTGTAGGGGAACAGCTGAGAAACAGCTTATTTGATATTGTACCATGTGTCAACCGGTATCTTGTCCTCTGACTGGTGATGAGATTGCCAGAGCATAGAAGTCAAGAAGAGGCTGCAACCACTGGTCAGTGGCCATAACCCTGAGCTACTACATGTAGATTGTTGTGTGGTTCTGTGTTGTGTCCCTCTCTATAGAGACTTCAGTCATTGCATGGTATTTCATTGGTCTTGTTTTTCGACTCCCAACAGGCAGACCCCAAAATTTCTTCAACAATGTGAAAATATTTTTAGACAAATTATTGGGCTTATGAATCCCATTTCAAAGCCAATTGGCTGCTTTTGAGAGAAAAAACAAGTCTGCCCTTTTTTGGTGTCCTCCAGAGGACTAACATGGTTTTTCAAGGCCAGGGTTTTCAAGGCTTTCCAAAAGTGATAAGCAAGGATGGGTGTTGTACCACTAGTGGAAAGACATGCAGGGTTTGATTAGGAAGGAATCAGTCAGTGCCTTTCACTGGAAAAATCACTCAAGCAGGGAGGGCACCATGTTTCCTGCTGTCACATGGGTTTTTCCATTTGTTGTGCTGAAGAAACACCAGATACTGTGCAGTATAAGGAACTCAAAGACGCTTAGTCACTATACCAGTATACAAGCACGGTGAATTGGACCATAATGTTAACAACATGTCTGTGGTTGCATAACTGGATCCCTGAGGCAGAGACTAATTGTGAATTGCAGGGAAAGCTGCTGTGCTGACTGTACTCTGCTAATATGTCTTTAACATGATCCCTCAAAAGCCACAGCTCATCATTTTTCGTGTGAATTCACCTTTCACTTGATTTAGCTGTGATGTTTTGTTTAAAACATAAAGGTAGTGTTATTCCAAATTGTAAGCAGTGGTTGTGCTTGCTCTGTGGGGCAAAGTTGGAATTTTTTGGGAAAAAAAATGTTGGGCAAGCCACGTGAGGACTGCATTAGCTGTGGAACTATTTGATCATGATTTAGTTTTGCACAGTTGTTAGAAGACCAATCCCACTGACTTTGGTAATCTGTAAAATATTGCTCTAGTGCTCTCACATGTTGACTTTTGTGACTTTGAGAGAAATGTCCATGCAGTGGATTGAGTGGTACGAAATTAGACTGACCAGAGTTTTTCACACAACAAAGTTTTTCATGTACTTAAGACCAAATATCTGCAAACCTAAATATATTATCAGGTTGATTTCTGTTTGTTTCTCATTACCAAATGTTTGCAAAAAACAAACAAGATGTTGGCAATTAGCTCAAAGCACCAATGTGCTGAAGTGCAGCATTACAGAGCTGCTAGTATATGGTTCACCACAAACCTCATTTAAAGCTTTTCTCTCTCTCGCTCTCTTTTGGCGTGGGCGCTGTAGGGAGGAATCTTTAATAGATGCCTTCTACAAGAACCACCACTGTTGGGAGGATTCTCCGAGAAACCCCCTCCTCTCTTGTTATGAACTGTCTGTCCACATAAGTGAGATGAATAATTACAATTCAGAATGTGTATCCGTTGACCTTGTTCTTCTCTCCCTGAGGACTCCACAGGATTATCGTCCAGATAAAGCTGAAGTTTTTTTTCCATAAAGGCAACTATAAATCTGACCAAAGATGATTTAATGAAACCTGAACGTTCTATTGTAGCAGAGTCATGAAACCATCTCTTTTGATCTCAGAAAGGCCACAGTTCAAGCCTCTGGCACGACAGCCGACCATGGTACAATGAAACACTGTTACCACATTTTATTACAGGGCTTTTCTCTGTACTGTGAAAACCCCTGCCAGGATAATGGCCAAGTCCTTCACTGCTGCCATGGCTGTGAATGTGTTCATTTTGCTTGACCTCGAAGAGAAAAGAAACTGTTGCTATGTGAGATGTAAACAATGTCTCAAAATGAGGAAATCATCTTTTAAAGAAAGGCCTTTACCCTCCTTTAATTACATGCTGTGCAGTGGAGTACGATTTTGATTTGATGGTTTCTTTGTAAAACCTTCAGCACTCCTCTAAAATGAATGGTTAATGAACCTTTAAAGGTTCTGCTTCTCTGGCTCAGTTACCCATTCAAGGTCACAAACATTTTCATCTCACTTTTCTTGTTTGTGTGGTTACATGGTTCATTAATGGTAGGTACTCTTTTCAATTATTTTCCCGTGAAACAAGGTCTTCCATTATTTTGCAGAGCCTTACTAAAAGCAACAATAGACAATAACAGAAGGAAAGTCAGGAGGCGAAGAATGCAGCTGATTGTATCTTTATCAGTTGAATAAACCACATTGTGTGTTTCTTGAATCACCTTTTTCATGGTTCTTTCCCAACAAAACACACATTAATAACACAGAAACTACACTGGAAAAAACACACCAAAAAAACAGAGTGTGTACTCAATTTTTACATAAATAATGTACAAAATAGCAGTTATAAAAAAAAACAATTTCATGTTAAAATAATGTGTAAATAGAAAATAAAAAAACATTACTACAAAATGTACTTTTAATCACTGGAATGTGGTAATTGTGATAATCCCATTCATATCATAATACTATTTAGCAGATTTGATTATCTGCCATTTGAAGTGCAATAGTCATTTTGAGTGTGCGGTTGCTATTTTGTTGGTTTGTAAGTGCAATAGTATCAAAAGTGAGTTGCCTAACCCCTGCCAACACACACACACACACACACACACACATCCATTGAAGGGGGCAGTGTCACGGTTTGTGGCACGTCTTGCTGGGTCACAGATGTTCGTTAATAGATAGGCGCTGTTCCATTGGCTGGTGGCCGGAGCTGGTGTTGATAAGAAACAAAGAGAAAACCATCTGAGCATAGTTGTAAAGAAGGAAAATCACATACAATTCATGCTTCTTTTTTGGCTTTTCTTTTAGCAAATCATGTTACCACTTTACAAGAAGATAAATGAACAAACAAACAATGCTTAACCCATTCTTAGTGTTATTTTTGATATTTTCATGTAAATAAATATACAGGAAGTGACAGATACCTGAGAGAGGAGGGCTAAAGATTTTGGAACTGTAATAACTCCGGCTTCTGGTCTTCTCTGGTGTCATATGAGCTATGGTGTCACCAAATAAGGAGTTTATGTCAGAATTGTTGAGTTGTTCATTTTTTTGGTGTTAAATCCTATTAGTTAATCAGATGTTTGATTATTGCATTCTTAATGTTAGTGTTAGTCATTGCAATTGCAATTTTCAAAAAATGATCATGTTGTTTTTAAGTAAGCTTTAAACTTGGCTTGACACACTGTGAAGTTTGTATGTGAGTATGTAGTTAATATGAGTTTACAAGATAATGGATTTGGACTTGCACTTATATAGCACTTTTCTAGTCCCTGGGAGTGGGACCACTCAATTTACCTCAAGTTCTAGTTTAACAGTTAAACGTTTTATGTATCTTGGCCTTTTCACACTTTAAAAAAAAAATCCATGTCTAACATAGGGTTAATGCATTTATATACTATATATCTGAAAATCTGGAAACAGGTGTGACAAATAACATTTTGTGATTAACTCTGGCCTGAGGGGAATTATCATCCTTTAGTGACACATTCTACGTCACAGTATGAAAGGATTTCCTGTTGACTTCCCTCATTCCTGAGCAAAGTCCGGAAACACAGACATCTAGATTTCCTCAAACAGTAAAAAAAAAAAAGAAAAACACTGCGTGGTGATGTAAACCTCACAATGTGAGGAGAAAAAGCAAAAGATGGTGAAAAGCATAATCATGCCATGCATGAAAAGAGCTCAGAGTAAAATATTGTAGAAACATTTATCTCACCCTTTTCTCCTCTGAAGAGACTTGTACATGAAGCACACAAGTACTGCGGCTAAAACAATAGTGACAACTGCTGCAATCCCAAGCAAATGTCCTGAAAGACACGCTCACAGTTAAACACAGAGCAAACAATCACAATCAGATGGTTTTAGGACTGAGGGCTCAATAACTCACCTGTACTTGTTCGTGTGTTTATAACCTCGTCATGGTCGTCTACAAGTAGAAAACAGCATTAATACTGTAGCACGTTAACCACTTCAACAGCAAAGCTACAAAAAGGTATCTTGCAAACTAACGATATTATAGGTATAGGTTATAGGTATGTATGACATTATTTTAAATGTGTTTTTCTATGTAGAAAATAACTATGTGCTTTCAGTCCCTTTATTTCAGTGTCTCTGTGTTGGAGCAGACCACATTGATGCAGAAAATGGGAGTTGGAGTGAGGGAGGAGGACACGTGAAAATATTAAATTACATTTCAATAGTTATTATCTGATTTGAATCTGCTTTTATCTGAAGCAGATAACTAGGAAAGCATAACAAACTAAATTAAATGATTTCAATTATAATTTGATATTTTGGGACATGCTCTCTGGTGAAATGACACATGAGAAATGAGACACCACTCTTGTACAGTATGAGCCTGGAAAATAGGAATCTACAGCCCACTAGTTGGCTCGTCTGTGCATCAAGGAAGAGCTACTGTAGCTAGGCAAGATCATTCTGCCTGCAACTCTAAAACTCAACGTCAATATGCCATTTGTTTAATCTGATCAAAAATCAAAGTGTATGCGACCTACAATAAGCCATTTTAATCTGTGGTGATTATATCCTGGCTGTGAGTGGTAGCTTCCATGAGTCTGCTGGCCGTCTGACAACTGCTCAGAGGCAAGAAATAGCCTGACACATAATCTCCCACCTCCCAACCCCTTTCATTGAACTGCAACGACTTGTTATACACTTATATGTCAGAGAGCAAATTAAAAAATATATATATATTTTTAGTATGTTATGTTGCGTTATGTTTGTTAGTTCAAGTGTGAGCTATGAGAACATTTATGTTCTCACTGACCAGACTCATGGTTAGGGTCAAGTGTCCACACTAAATCATACTATTCAGTCTCTAAATGTGACTAGGTAATTAAATAAAGTTTTTATTTATATGTTATGTGTACACATCATATTATATAATGAGAAAAATAGCACAGCCTATAGACCTGGAATATACTGTATAGATATTGATAACAATGAAATTATATGAAATGATGTGAAACAGGCCAAAGAGATCAAAAAGATTCAAACTGTCATTTGGTTTTTCTTTCTCTACCTTCAGAAGATGTTGTGGAGTTTACACTGGCAGCTGTGGCGTTACCCTCGGCTGTGAAAGTGTCTCTGGAACCTTTGAACAGGAGGATCAGAAGGAGTTTTAATTCTTCTCGAGTTTGGACAGGATAAAAGTGTCTTGTCAAGCTGCGAAGCCATTTCTGAAACCCATGCGGCATGCACATAATCCATTCATGCTGCCAAGAGCGGCTGTGCCTAAAAGGTTTTCAGCCTAATTACATGCTGATCAGCTTGTTTGGAGGCAAGTTTTCTGTACCTCCGGCTGATGGTGAGACAGATGTTGTTGCACTGGCTGTTATACTTTTATCCCCTTGAGCTGTGGATGTGGCAGATGTTGCTGTAGAAGTGGACACTGCTGCGGAAAATAAATTATTGTTAAAAATATCTTAGATACTTATGTAACTTTGAACTTCTGTAGTGGTTGAGAAATTTTGTCAGTTACAATTTCTACCTTGTGTTTGAGGTGGAGGAGTTGGTACAGTTTTTGTTGTAATTACTTTTTCTGTTGTCACACCTATGAACAAGAGCGCCACTGAATTCATCTGTGGTTACAATAAATATCGTTCATCAGTCATTTAGAAAGCTGGTGTTGCATGCACATGTAGCCTACATTTTGTTTTACATGCAGAAATGTGCAAATGACAGCACTGACATCCCTCTCAATGCCTGCAGAGGAAATCAAACGGTGGGAATCATCCATTTATTTCTCGCACTGTCACTTGCCGCAGTGTTGGGTGAAGGACAATGACCAGCTGGTGTTGCTCTTAAAGTTAGTACACCTTTAAACCGTTAGGTCGTATAAGTATGACATTTGGCAAACAAAACCACTTGGAGTGAGCAGAGACATGGTGGACAGGAAAATGTTGTAAAGCTGTTATGTTCACCAGAGAGAGCAGACTTTAATTGCTAACAAGCATTCGTCTTTTTAAAAGAAAAAAAAACTAAAACAGTCTGCGTTACCAACATGCATCTCAGCTAAACAGTTCATCTCACCCCCAAAAACACTAAACACATGTCTCAAAATAAACTCATCCATTCAAAACACTGGCAGCAAGTCTCACTTTTCATTGAGTGTATTAAAATATTGTATTGTGCTGTTGCAATATACAATACATGATTTAGTGCACTTGATAAAATGCTAGGATATTTTTCTATAATAAATTGATTTATCTGAAAAAAGCATCAACTTAAAATTAATTTTTCATAATGCTCTCTATTGTTAGATTTTCATAGTTCAGTGCGCTGAGAGTGACAGTGTTCACTTTCTGAGTGAGAATTGTTGACACTGTTGTGAATAGATGAGTTTATTTTGAGACATGTATGAGGTGTGTTAACTGTTAAAGTGAGATGTAGGTTGGTAAACCCACTGGTCAGCTGGCAGGCCACTCACAGGCCAGTGGGTGTTAAGGGGTTAATTTAATTAAGAGGAACGACAGTGTGACTTCAGTTTTGACCAATGCTTATTAGTAATTGAAACAAATTGTAATGTGGCCAGAGTGAATAATGTTGAGTGTCTTCATTGACACTATTGGCAACACACACATGTATGAGCACTTCTTTACTGAAAACAGTCTACATAACACTTCAGACATTTAGCTCCTTGAAACTGCACAGCAACCTCACTCTTGCAGGCTCGTTATTTATGGCTGTGGAGGATTGAAAAGTTATTAAAAGACCACGCCTATGTGGCTTGAAATGTTTCAACCCACTGCTGCAAATCATGTACACATCACATGAAACTTTTCAAAGCATAACCAGGGGTTTCTGAGCAATGTATTACATTCTAGGCAGCTGCTGTGTTGAATTTATTTCACTACAGTTTGGAGCTTGTGGAGTATCTGTCAGAGTGGTACAAAAACTCATCACAGAGAGCCTTTATTTTCAGGTTTCATATAAATAATCATATACATTAACGTGTACTGTGGTACACAAAAGTGTTCACTTACTATACTGATATCCGAGACTTGATTAACGTTTCATATGGAGGAAATAAACAACTTGTTAATATGTTGTTGCTCTTGAATCTCGTTAGTCTAACATGTCTGGCATGTTCTTGAAGGCACCATGCAGCGCTTGGGATCAAGTTCAGTTGTTCGTAACTGTTATTGTCTAAATAATACACAACTAAATCATCATAACATAAATATTAAAAATGAATGAAATGAACAACTATTCACTGAGTTAGTTTTCCTCTCAAGTAAGTACAAAGTGACTTTCATACTGCAGTGAAACCTGTGACTTGATGGAAATCAGTAATGGAATAGTTATTGGATGGCTTGAAAATGGTCACATATAGAATATTCATACACTGTAACAAACTATAACAAGTCAAATAAGTGGTCTTACCTTCACACGTAGGAGGCTCATGGTCGTATTCACCAGTTTCATTGCAAACGATCCTCTGAGGACCAACGAGGGTGTATCCTTCATCACAGCTATACTCTATGACTTGTTTATATTCTGGGTCATCTTCAGATGTCCACGTGTGGTTGCCATGGGCCACAGGAGGAGGTGGATCACATATTACAACTGAGGAAGGGACAAATAATAATAATAATAAATAATAAACTTTATTTGTATAGCACCTTTCGCAGGTAGAGACCACAAAGTGCTTCACAGTGTCAAAACAATAACAACAAAACAGAGCAAAACAAAACAAGACAAAAGACATACAAGAAAAGCATAGATACAAAGACCCACAGGTTAACCAAATGCCTGTTTAAATAGATGGGTCTTTAAGTTCTTTTTAAAAGTATCGACAGAATCCAAAGAGCGTAATGAAAAGGGTAAGGTGTTCCACAACCTAGGAGCTACAGCAGGAAAAGATCTGTCACCTCTGGTTTTAAAGTGCGTGTGGGGAACAACTAAAAGCCGTTGGTCAGAGGACCTCAGACTGCGGGTTGGGGTGTAGAACTGTATAAAATCAGACAGGTAAGAAGGAGCTTGACCGTGTAAGGCTCTAAAAGTGAGAACTAAAATTTTAAAATGTATTCTAAAATGCAAGGGTAACCAATGCAGTGAGGCTAAAACAGGCGTGATATGTGCCCTTCTATATGAATATGAAAGCACAAACATGCTTTCATATTCATAACACAATGAAAACATTTGAACCAAAGAGCTTTTACATTGCTCCTGGTTGTGGTTTAAAAACATAAATGAAGAGGCATTTACTTTCACACTTGGCCCTTCCACTCCAACTGGTACCAAGGCACTGCCTGTAGCTCACTCCAATAATATCATATCTGTTGAAAGATGAAGGGAAATAACACAGAACAGTTTTAAAAGCACAATTTTGCAATACCGTGGATCCAATCAAATCCAACTAAATTCTTGGAGAATTTACTAAGGGGGTTTTTATAAACAACTCTCACAACCCTGGCATGAGGAGAATGAGGTTTTCTAATCAGTACAACTATGACACACTACTTTATGGTAGTGCCTCCATTTCTCTTTCAGGACTAATTTGATTTATTTAGAGTTTAGCAAATCCACCTGTCCTGCAGTCTGCTGGCCAGCAGTGTTGTCTGCTGGACATCTGTTGGCAGTACAGCAAAAGGAAATGCTTTGTACTCTGTGTAAATGGACAGACTGAGTGCCTCCTTTGTGTTGTCTTTGGAGCGGCTGGATGTTTAACATACTGTATGGTTCTCTGAATTTACAACATAACTACTGTATCAAATATATGATGTAAGTCAACCAGAAAGCAGTGAAATGGCAAAATGTCATACCACTTGCATTTATACTCACCCTTCTTCACAAAATACTTTTAATGAAGCACCGAACAGGGTGCCATCCCTGATATCAAACTTCATATGCGGCTGAGGTTGTGGGTGACCACAGTCCTTCTCTGTAATGTCAAAATGATCAGAATATTACGACAGGACTTTTATGTCAGCAAATTCAAATGACAGAGAAAAGGTGTTTGGTTGTGTACAATGAAAAGAAAAGACTCAGCAGAGTTATCTATAGGACTCACTTTTGCATATGAGTTCTAGTTCTGTCCACTGCCCACCAGTGCATCTTATTTTGTCATCGCCACTTTCTATCTGATATCCATGAATGCACTCTAAAGTGATGACAGAGTCCTCTGGAAATTCATTCATTTCAAGAGAGGCTTTTGTTAAGACAACATTGTCTTTTACCTCTGGTTTAGGACAGTTAGCTGGAGGAAACAATCAGACAAAGAGGCAACATCAGTAACATCATCAAACAAAAATAACAAAAGTAAAAATCAAATCAAATGTACCATCATGTAACAAAACACATAATACGATGCACATGAGCCATAATACTGAATGAGCATTACTATTGGTTCATACATTGTATTTACTATTGTTTTATGGTTGTGAGAGAAACCCTTATCTGTCAGATGTGAATAAACCATTAACAAGTATCATCATAAGTCAAAAGATGCAAAAATTAATAGGAGGTTATTAATAAAGTTATTAATGACTGTCCTTAATGAATGGACAAATTCATAAACTGCTCCTTTTCTTCATGACTTGTAACTGATCTTAAGTATTTGCAAATGATATATTATCTATTCTAGTCTGTGAATCTTCTTAAAGAGGTTGTGGCTAAGAGAATGGTAAAGACTAATTACAGATCTTCTCTTGTATGAACTCTCAAATAATATAATAACCTAAACCAGGTGTGATCCTGTTTATACAGGCTTCTTTGCCTGATATTTGATTCTATTACAGCAAGATTCCTAAAATATTTGGAGGTGCATGCGTCTCCTTCCTTGACAGTTAATCTGACAAAAAATATTCCCAGGCAATTCATTACTGCATTCCACTAAAACACAGTGGAATGAATTTAAACCCCTGGTTCATATCTATTGGTTTTACACTAGAGTCTTCCATATGCCTGCTTATCTAAAGTCTGCCCTAATGTGCTGCAGCTGATAGAGCTTTTCTGTGGCATTACATAGAAGTAGCCTACCCAATGAGGGACTGAGGAACTTTACCTAGTCACAGAAAATACTAAACACGTTTATGTTAAGATGCTGGTTAAACATGTTATATTATAATTTGAGTGAACTTGACATTACTATAACTACAAGTACATTACAGTAAGTAACTAACAGTTAAAACGCAGTCTCATGTGACTGGGTGTTTTGATGAATATATTATCTCATTAAGCAGACAGTGAGGCTGATATTCTGCTACTGACCTGCCGCCTTCAAGACAAAGAGATATATCAACAGAAGACTCCTTGGCCGTCCACAGGTGTCCAGTAAAAAGTCCATGACGGGCTGCGGAAGGAGACAATGTCCTGATCCACTCACTCAGTTTGTCAGTCCAACTTCTTCACAAGCGACGCTGAGACGCGACTTGTTCCGCGACTGCTCCACAGTGACTGACCCACAAACGCACCGCACATATCCATATTTTCTAGTCAAGCTGACTTCATCAGCCTCTAGGACAGGAAGTGAGTGAATTCCTTCACAATAAAAGCGCATACTTAAAAAAAAATCTATTACAGGGATTTATCTATAGCCTACTCGTGATTTAAAATGGGTGACAAATACAATCTTATTTCACTTGAATTTTCAATTGTTCTGTCTGACTGACTTATTTTAAAATGCCTTTAGTAAAGAGTTATTAATAGCTACTGATATCAGATAGGAGGTGTGTGAGAGAGCTAAAAATCGAATAATAATAAGAGTTCGCAATTCACACAAAAAAAGGAAAAGAGATTGTCTGAACAGAAATGAAGAATTAAAATCAAGAATGATTTTTGCATTAACATGAAGCTGGAAATAAAGAGTCATCATTAAGATCCAGTGTTAGACAGACTGTAGCTAAATAAATAGAGATGATTAATTCCTGTGGTAACGCTAGAAGTGGACGCCCAGCTCAGATGTCGACAGAGCAACAGCTCCGGGCTGGTCCTGGTCCTGGTCCTGCTTCTGCTACTTGGGTGTGTTCAAGACACAAAAGACAGCCTGATTATGGTTCAGTTATCCGCCCTGTGCTTGTCCAGGCTTGTTTCATAGATAAACAAAGTGTTTCAATAGCAGTTAATATTACACAACATTTTAACACACAGTTAATACACGTTTGTGACGAACAGGTGTCTTATTTTGACAAGTGGAACAGGAAGTTTGGCTCTAAAACACCGGCATGGTAGGCAGCTATCTAATGAGAGAAAGCGGACGCAGACCACGACTTCAGGATGAACCATAGACTGTATATAAAAGATGAACACAAGTAAGTATCTACACCGACGACAAGAGAAGAACGTGTATTGACCAACGTTTGACAAAGGAATGTGTTTGTCGACCAGGGCAGCTCAGTCCTGCTGTAAGCAGTTTCCTCAGTGCTGAGGCAAAACAGTGGAAACATTATGGGTGTGTCCTGCAAAAACAGAGTGTCCAAAAGGGGAATCCCTTTTCTATTCTATTCATATTCTATTTATATTCTATTTATATTCTATTCTATTCTATTTTTGTACACAAGACAATGATGTGTCCATGGTAAATAATCATAATCATAGGGATTGTCATAGTGAGGATGTCATAGTGAGGATTCCTCTGTTTTCATTCATTTTTACTATGTTAAAGAGCCTGAGTCACAGTCTGGGGTTTGGGTTATTGTCATGGATACATTACACAATGTTTTTTTTTTTTTTTTTTCCAACCTCGTTGCCTCAGACACACTCTGGGGTAAATTCCAAGGAGTTAGCTCCACCACCCACTTTCAACCTCTTAAGTTTGATGACGGCTGCGTCCTCCACCCTGCGTTGCCTGAGAAACCACACACATATTAGCCGACACAGAAACCTGGCAACAGAGAGCAAACTACAAGTTTACCCGCCTGTAACTGCAGTCTTTGCTGTCCAGTGTTTTGTTCTTCGAACCAGTGAAGAAACACTTGGATACAGTACATATTTTAATTCTACATAATACACGACCAAGGATTGTCGAAGCCTTATTTTCCAAATGCAAAGAAGAGGACTAAGTAAGTACTGTAAGTAAGGAGTCGGATATTAAAAGAAGCTTGTTGTCTCAATGGTTTGGAAATAAGTGAGTGTAAAATGCCTTGGCACACTGAAACAGATGTAGAAGCAATAAAATGAGACCTGTTAAACTGTGTGGTGCACCTCATGTCCTTGTAAGGCATGTGAACAACTATTATTAATAGGTAAGTAAGTCTACTTTGCCAAGCAGCTTCTCAGGTTCAAAGCCAACTGAGAGCTGTGGCATAGTTAGCTTTTCTTATCTCTCCAAGCACCCTGTCCAACTCCTTTCTCAACAGCCAGTCTCTAGAAGAATGTGTCTGCTTCTCCTCCTGCTGATAATGGGGAAAGAGGTTCCAGCCCAAATGTTAATACCATGCATTGTTTACCTGGCTTTTCTGTGGCCAGGCATACCAAGGACATGATGTAAGAGCTGCAGGACCATAACTCTCCACACTTATCATGTATCTGCACACACATACTGCTTATCTGTATAACATGAGGAGAAGCCTTTCTCCCTGATATTCACGTTTCTCAAATAAGGGCAAGGCCAAAGACTTTATATCTCCCACAAGTAAATTTCCTGTTTTTCTCAAGAAAAACCATCAGCACCTTTTGTTAACTTTGTCCATTCTTATACTCACGAGAGGAGAAAAAGAGGAACCATTGTGCTGTCCCTAATACTGCAAAAGGAATTTATCTAGAAGTGCATCATGCACATCTGAGCTTATGCACCTCTTTCAGCCTCTCAGAAACAACACTTGTGTCATTGTAAGTCAGTGACATCCTGTGGTGAAAAATATGAACTGCATTTAAACTGAGAAGCTCCTATAGATTCAGAGCAGATGAAAACAGAACCAGTATCTAATGTCGACTTTAGGAACAACCCCACAGCATATCACGTTTCACACTAGCACCAGTTTAAAATATAATGAAAACATGCCCATTTTTGTTCTGAAATATCTTATGAATGACAAGAAGGTGATGAGATAGATGCTTAATTATTTTTTACACACATCTAGAACTATAAGAGGAAAAATATTCATGTCTATCCAATTTACCTAGAATTATATATGTCACAGATCATCATGTATTTAGTTCATAGTTGTTCATGTTCATTCCTAATCATTCATTCTTTTTCTCCATAAAACAGAAACATGTAAACATTGTAGGCAGAAAAGTAAATAAACAATATTGCAGTGACAGAAACAGTTCTGATTTCCTTTCTAGTTCAATTATTGTGTAATAATATTTTCTTGCAAATATACATATAGCCTAGGTTTATACGGGTTAAAAAGGAAGGTCAAATACAATGGCTTTTTTGCTGAACCATTACCTCCGCTGTGAAATCATAAGTACCAGCAGTTCAACATACCACTTCATTCATGCACCTGAAATAGAACATAAAACATGTCAAATTACAGCCATTTTAAAGCAGTTTGAGTCAATGCTGCATGCAATTACCAGTCACTCGTAGCCAGTAGTGCTGCTCATCTATCTCCTTATCAAGTTCTGAATGAGAGAGCAGGTCTCTATGTGTGGCAATGTGTTGTAATTTGTGTGTGTTTGTATGTGTCTGGTGAAACGAAATGTGAAGAAATGGTCATGTGAAAAAGAATTTCCCTAGAGGGACAATAAAGGTCTAAAGTCTAAAGTCTCACCTTAACCCCAGGGTGAATCGCTTAATGGCAGCACAAATGTTCCTGCAGTCATTCACATAGGCTATAACTCTTACATCAATGAAGCATTCAAAACATTATACCAATTATCCATAACTGCTCTGCTGCGGCTGATCAGTGACCAGCCGAGAGCATCGGCAGTCTCAGAGGTGAATTCTCCAACTGCATGAATTTTGAAGACCCTACATCAGTAGAGGTACATCATATATGCATTTGATCTATTTCCTGATAGCAAAACAACAAATATTCATAGTTTTTAAGTAAAACTGCATCAGTTAGGGATTTATGCAAGTCCCCTGCAGCTTATGCAATTCTGATTTACAAATGCTTAAAAAATTGTCTTCATGAGTCACTCTCAAGAATAAATACACAACACAGCCTTTGGCAAATAGATCTTAGTTAATGTTTTTGCAATTACACCTGTTTTGAACATTTGCAATTCAGTGTATTCCTTTCATTCATATAAATCAGCTTTATGTTAAATATAGAGTAAGGTTCAAACAGAGCTTCTCAGTTTATAATTCCTACCCCTGGTACTGGAATTTCATTGAGGATTTGCAGCCAGTGATGGTTTCACTGGTGCTCTGAGCAGATTAGATTTGTATTCAAATTCCAAATGCAGCATAATGATTCATGCCTGCCTCTGAAATATGGATATTTAATGGACATGATGCATTTGTAGCATAAGATGCCTCTGAGCTTTCTATTCTAATTGAAAAAAGCATTTACTTCATGCTGTTGAAAAAAGCAGCCAGCTACCATGACAACTGGAAATCTGCCATAGTAACAGCAGCCATGCTGCTTTGTCACAGGAAAGTGTTGTTGGACTATAGTGTGCAACAAGTTAATCCACATGACACCATAATGATCATTCTGTCAACAATGACTGTGTTGGAGGTATAATACTGTAGCTTACAGTTTAGAAAAAGAAAGTCATGATTTTTACCAGTGCAATGTTTATATTTCAGTTTCAGCACAGGACATCTAGAGTGTGTTTTCAGTAAAACTTTATTTTTCAGTGCATGAACGGAACACCATGTCAAGGTCGTAATCTGTCCTTTTCAATCCATTTTAAATATTTTCTTTTTTTTTTACATAAAAAAATAATGGAGCGATTTTAATATACCTCTATTTTTTTCTCCCCGAAAGAGCACTCAGCAAGTATTTATAAAGGTGCTGTACAATGTACAAAGTTTTACATCTACTGTCTACCTACAGAATGTAGAAGATAACCACGAGGATTGTTTTTCTAATGAAGCGATGCAAGGCCACAGTATGATACAGAGATGAGATACAAAATGGTCAAAAAAAGTGTTAAGGAAAACAACAGTGCAGGAGACACACAATGAAAAGGGCATTATCTGATTCTGGACCAGAGTGAACTGCCCGTGCCTGACGTACGGGTTGGATTTTCTCATTCAACCAACCGCCCTATTGCACAAAAACATACCACTGATTGAAGAGCATCCTCTAGTGATGTGTAACCTGAAAACTCCCTTATACAATCACAAACTCTTATCACAGTCAATCACAGATCCTATTCACCATTTGACTTTATAACACGTTTGCTACAATACTGTGTTCCCTGAGCTCACCTGAATATGTCTAAATCTCAGAAGTTGTACGAGTAAGAATGCTGAGTGTATTTCACCTCTCCAGATTTTACAGCAGAAGCTTGAAGAATTTTTGCAAAATAACTGTGAAATTTGACCATTTCTCATTTCAACAGATCCAACAAGAACCAATTGTTTTCCATCTTCGCACCAGCTCAGTTACCACAGAAATACAAGTATCTACGAAGGCGGGCTCTCTGTATACTTGCCATACAGAGCAATATATCGTATATATTCAGCAACATGCTCAGCATCTCTGTCTACCACCACATCACTCTCTAAACTCTAACATCCCTCAAGCTGCCCTGTCACATAATCACACAGCAGGACTGACAAAAACATTAATTTAAATCCTAATTTTTCTTTTCTCAATAGGGTAAGGTAAAAACAACCAGGGGCATAACTTAAAAATTACACAGTATTATATAAATCACAATTTTGGCCTTAAACAGTGAACCTTTTAGAAAAAAAAAAACATCTTTGTAAAATCATATTAATAATATTAATATTAATGATAATAATTAAATGGCAATGCATTGGTAGCAAGTCAACATCACAAATTAAATACAACTCATGGTCATTCTGTTACTGTAATGCTACAAGGGCAGATGCAGTGCAATGAAATTCAATAGATATTTTAAAGTTAGAATCTGCAAAACATGACACATTCAAATATATATACTATATCATATTTCACAATGAGACACGTTTTGAGCGATTGCAAACATTTGGTACAGCGGTTTGCACATTACCTATACACTTCATGAACTACAAAGATCCATGGTAAGTCCTACCACTGAAGTACGTTGGAAATAAGGTGAAAGCTCAAATAACATGGGACAAATCTTTGAAGTCTATATCAAAATGTGGAATGGCTTGGTACAGCTACATATATTATATTCATCTATTTTCTCAATAAATTACACACTGGTTGGTTATCATACACATGGTAAACAAGATCTCAAACCACAAGTTTCTGGTCTTTTTAATGATTCTGTTTGGATGGAGGAGAGTCATGTCTATAACCACAGAACAGTCTAGTACCCGGTAAAGTAAACGCTTGCTGGGTTTTATATGAAATCTGCCTGGTGTTCAGAATGAGAATTATAAACAAGAAAAAGGTATCATCCTCATTGATGTGCAGAACACGTGCAGAAAAACAAACAGAAGGACTGACGGCATGCAGTTGAGCAAACTTTTAAGAAAAAGACAGTCTAAATATCCCACGATGAGGCCGAGAGCGGAAATTAAACCCTGGATGACAGTCGCACGTGGTGTGTGACACAGGGGAGAGGCGTGGGCCTTTCTCCTTTCTTTGCATATGGGTCATTGCATTGTAATGGGTGAAGTGCTGTTGGTACTTGTTGTTCCACAGGAGGCTCCCAGGATTGGCACATATTCACATTTCAAAACGTCTTGTCTGACAAGGCCCTGAGCGCGCTGCACATGCTGAAATCCCACATCAAAGATGCTGAAGCAGCGAACAAGGCAGAGGGGAGCTGCTACATGCCACTTGTGATGTCACAGGACCCCCCCCTCTCAAAAAAACACAACCTTGTCAAAAGACAAATCTGCACAAGGTCCAAATGTAATAAAAGTGGCACCATGTTGCACTTCTCATTTTTATGGAAGAACTCAGAGAAACAATCCACTAAAGGTACTGTTAAATATTCCATAACGCTGCTCAAGTCTGCGTGATTCAATCTTCCATCACAGAGGGTGACGCAGAACCTCTGCCTGGGAGAGGATTTTGGCTGAGCTGGGCACTTTCCACGGACCAGGGCTGATAGGCCCCGCTGGGCTCTGCAGGGCCCCTGGAATACTGTTGATAGAGGCCACAAGGTCTTTGTTTCTACCGTCTTTGTGTCTTCCCTTTGTCTCTTTTG
Source organism: Trachurus trachurus (assembly GCF_905171665.1). Taxonomy (NCBI): domain Eukaryota; kingdom Metazoa; phylum Chordata; class Actinopteri; order Carangiformes; family Carangidae; genus Trachurus; species Trachurus trachurus. The sequence goes on from NC_139896.1 coordinate 36,447,204, forward strand.
GTGAAACTACAGAACCTTTTCTACTACATTTATCTTTCGAAGACAACAGTGACTCTCTTTTGCTGACAGCCTCTTTGCTTATGCTCCTGTCTCCTGTGGGTTTGGCCTTTCCGCCAGCATCTCTCCGCCCTGAGTCTGTACCTGTACCTTTATCACTCTCTCTGACCAGATGAGGAGACATCCCATGATGGAGAGGCTCTCCCACCTCTCTCCTTTGAAAACTTTCAGGCCTGATCCTTTCTGCTCTCCTCTCCATCACTCTTCCTTGTGAGTATCTTCTGATCTCAATGTTCCCCCCTTTGCCATTTTTCTTTTCATGAATCAAGCTCTCTCTGCTGGGAGAGTCCTTTAATCTCCCCTGAGGGCCTTGTTGATGTTCTGCACGCTGCAGGGCTAGAGCCACTGGCTGTCCAGTTTGAGGAGACGTCCTCGGGCTTGTGGATTGTGTTTTTGTGTGTATCGGAGACATCCTGTTCCTGTTCAGGGTTACTTCCTGTGCCTGACTATCTGTCTTTTTGGGACTGTGATGTTGCTCTTTGGCTTTAGAAAATGTCTCCCCTGTTTTCTTTGGGCTGCTTAGCTCTCTGGGGTCTTTTGTGGGCCTGGTCCTCTTGTAGAAGTGCAGATGCTGAGCAGAGGCAGGAGAAAGCCTTTCTACCTTCTTCTCTGCCCACTCACCACTCTCCTCCACTGAGCTTAAAGCCCTGCTGCTGCCGCGGGGCTTCAGGCCTTGTGGGGATACGGCGCTCCAGCTGTGGGAATGTTTCAGATTGCTGGAGAAGGGAGAAGAAACATCGATGGAAGCCCCGGTGGGATATGGAGAGGACAGGGGTGATGTGTCAGAGAAAAACACCTCTCTGGAGTAGCTTGCGGGTGAAATTAGTTTTTGATCACGTTGACCTAGAAGAAAAGCACACACATATTACATGTAGACGCCATGTGCACACAAGAGTAGTAGATGTGCCACAAAAAAAGGCAGAACAACAGGAGAAGTCGTAAATGACATTATAGGGGTTAAAAGAGGGAACACATGAGAAAGAAAGTAATTACCAAGGTAAAAGAGAAGAGGCCAGTAAAAGCAGTGAAGATGTTAGTGTTGGTGCTCAGTGTAGTAGCACACAGTAGAGGAAGCAGTACTACCTGCGTCAGGGGCAAGAGAAAAAAGAGCCAAAAGGAAGCAGATGGTTAGAGAATTAATACACATGAACAAAATAAAACTCAGCAAAGGAAGTACAATGAAATCAATAAGGGTGGCGCTACAGAAAGGCTGCGTCAATAAACGGATGAAGTCATTATCATTGTAAACAGTAGGCAGATTTTTGAAGTCAGTATTTATTGAGTCATCATCCCCTCTGTGATAAATCCAATTCAGTCGCTGACTACAGTTTTATTGTAAACGTTAATCAAAACATCATCAGGATTGAAAACTTTTTAAATTTAGAGATTTTGTTTAATCACAGCAGAAATGTGCAACACAGCAGGTTGAGAAGATTGTGCCACGATCGTATTTCTGCTGTGAATATGGAGCTACAGGAAGTGGTTTGTTTAGCTTAGCATTAAGATAGGAAAGCATTACGCCTAAACACTGCCAGACTAGCTGTTTCCCGCTGCTTTTAGCCTATATGCTGAGCTCAGCGGATCAGCTGCAGAAACACCAGTGAAAAATTGATTATGTAATTTTAAAGTTGTAAATGTCATTAACTTCACATTGCACTGAAAGTAGCACTTAAAAAGATAGTTCAACACTTTTGCCTAATTTCCCTATTGCCATAATCCCTATAGTCATAGCAGTAGGACCATTACTTTCAATTATCGGTGCATGTTGTTTTGAGATCAGCGGGGCAGAGATGCCAGCTGCTCAGTGAACACAATGGAGGTGAACGGTACAGGTCCGCTGTCCCTCAAAACTCATCAAATATCCAAAACGCTCTCATGGAGAAGTTGTGACCTACACATTCACCACGCTATGAAATAATCATGTATAGTATAATTAATTATTATGACACATGAAGCAAATACGTGCGCTTTTGAAATCCCTCCGCCCAGCAGCCGTGTCTGGAATGTAGTTCTGGCTGCATTTACCCCGAAAACAACTCTGTCTTGTAATATTGCATTACTATCTCATAGCGTGGTGAATTCTCAGCTCACAACTTGTCCATGAGAGTGTTGTGGAGTTGTTGGATTGTGTATATTTGATGCGTTTGATGAGGGACAGCGGACCTGTACCGTTCACCTCCATTGTGTTTGCTGAGCAGCTCACGTCTCTCCCCCGCTGATCTCAAAACAACATGCACCGATAATTAAAGGTAATGACGCGAATCTGCCAAAATGTTGAACTATCCTTTTAAGCATCAATCTTAAAGGCACAATGGAAATCCACCTAAATTGGAGACTAACATTTTTTGGAGGAGACCCTTGTATTGTTCATTGAATTTCTCACTGAGTGAACAGTTTGAATCCAGGACTTACTGCTGCCCTCTTGAGCCAGGCCTGCTCCGGGTCGCAGCAGCAGCACCACCTTGTTTCCTCCAGCCTGGATCAGCTCAATAGCCCGTGTGTGGGAAATGCCACGTGCAGGCTCCCCGTTAATCTCCACTATCTCATCTCCAACCTGGGAGTAATGGAGGAATGCAGAAAGTGCAGCTATTAAACAGAATAACACCAGCGTTTTGCATGCCCTGCTGAACATGCACATGCAGTCAAAGATACAGGAGTTGCATGCTTACACTTAAAGAATATCCCCCCCCCCCAATGCACATAGACACACACGCATACACATTCACAGAGACACAGACATATATCCTTGGAAGACCCTGGAGGTAGCCTCTATTATTGGAGATGACAACATAACTCAGGATAAAGCGTGTAAACATGTCAGTCTGTTAGGCTCTAATCAGTGTTGACACTCCTTACCACCCTTGAATAGGCAAAGTCATGCCCACAGATCACAGTCTGGCAAGCTTAAGATTGATTCCCTCCAGGAGTCTCTATTCTGTTCCTCACTGCATCGTCTCCCCTCTCTCATCCTAATAATAACAGTTTGATCATCTCATCCCCGTGGGGAGATTCTAATTCTGCTGATCCCCCTCCACAGAAAAGACGGAGTGCAGGTCATCACAATATAGATTCTGTCACACACACTCAGTTACAGTGTGACCGTCCTAGAAATGTGCAGTATCCCACTCAAGGACACTTAATAGAGAGAGGGACGCTTGCTAACAGTACATGAACCTGGATGGATGGACACACACACACACACACGCAAACACACACAAACACACGCAAACACTGAAGGACTGTGTTTTTTTTGTATAGAGTACAGTCTACCTGTGTCACAGTAGCCTGGTCACATACAAAACAACACAAATTAAAAACTTCTCAAAGAAAATACAATCAAAATCTCTAAAATTAAGAAACAAATAAGGAAAAAAAGAAACTAGAAATATAAGCAATAAGTTGCTATTCATGTTTTCCCTCTGCTGTGCAGACTTAAATGACTTTACTGAATAAAAACAACAACCACATAATAGCTGAAAGCATCAAGCATTGTAACCTCAACACTGAAACTGGCAGTTGCAGAAACCCAATTGATTAGTTGAATCTCTGGTGCAATCAGCACACAGCAACAGAAATCATTTTTCTCTGATTTACCTCTCCTCTCCCTAAACTACTAAATGTGCAAAATTATATTTCAGCTATGTCACGATTTGCATAATAGCAGACCAAACTGTTCTAACAAGGTTGAGAGAAACCAAATGAGTATCCCAAGAATGCGCTGACTTTTATTTAATCAGGCAACATCAAGCATGAAGTTATTTTCCAGATGTTTCTTTCTAGCTGCAGCTCCTGATGGTGGTAACATCTGTTTGTCTGTTTATCCATCTGTCCCAAACTGTCCAAACAGAGACAACCCCTGACCTCTCTGGAAGACAAACCAAATGACCAACATTTCTGCTGAGGGAATTTCTACTAGTTTTCATTTTGCTTTTCACTCAAGATATACCATAATAATGAATTATTCAAAACTGTAACACTCATTATCCTTTTAATGACCCTTTGACCTTTCTTTGTCGTAGCAGCCTGAGGGCAAACTTTACATTTTCAGATCTCAGATTTCCATCCAACACTGAAGACAGTGGGATATAAATACTGCAGTCTCTAGAGCTACTAGTAATGTTATGTTGTAGACATTTTCACTATTTCACTATTATAAAAAACAGACTGCATGTATGTAAACAGGCTGATGATTTAAGGGGATATTTGTAGTTTCATGTAAGAGAGGTTGGCATGCTAATTTCAGTAGGAGCAAACACAAATTGCTCACAGCACTGGAGGAGTAAGGGTATAAAGTTTGATGCTGGAGTTTCCTCCAGACTCTTATAAACCAGCTGTTGCTAACGTATGCTCATTTTTCCCATTTTGTCTGCACTGAGTCATGTCCAGTTCAGGAGGAGAAGCTTTTTCAAATTTCAACCCTAAATCTAATTATACACGGAGCACTCACGTGGATCCTTCCATCCAGCTGAGCAGGCCCATCCTCTGCCAGTCTGAGGATGTACAGGCCCATGTTGTACTCTGTTCCCCCTCGCAGACTGAAGCCAAAACCCCTGGGACCCCTCTCTAACTCCACCGTCAGACAACCCTACACAGAGCAAGCATGACAAAAAAAAAAGAAAAAGAAAAAAAAACACCCTAGTTACTAATGCACATGCAGATACATAAAGTCAGGCAGCAACATTTCCTCACACATGTTCACACATACCAGAAAACATAATAACACAAATATATTCTTTAAGTAGGGTTTATTAAATATATAAAACAACAGTTTTTCATTAAACAGCCTTTCTGTTTAATGACTGCTTCTGTTTGAGTCATCAGTGATGTCTCATCAGATGGTGTCTTAATGATCCATGCTCGTTTCAGTCTTTATCTACAATGTACTGATCCTTAAATTGCATCATTCAAAATTATGATTAAAGCAGTTTGCATGAATTCAATTCAATGCACCTGTACATAATATTGAAGAAATACACTGTCATAAAGATTGCAGCATACACCTGTTACATAGAAACCTTTGCCTTCAGACGGCTGTGACAACATGTAGAGGAGAGAACAAGAGGATCACTCTCACCTGGTTGGTTCCTGTCACACACAGCGTTCCCTGCTCACTAAGTGGAAGAGTTTTGTGGTCAGACCAGTTGCCTCCCTCCCTTTTCTCCTCCAGGTCCAGGTTATAACTACAACAAACAACACGTGTAATTCTCCCAGTAACACATGCTGTAAACAGCAGGCTGCAGGCCACAAAAAAAACCCATTATGCAAAATAGAAAATCTAATTTAATGCTGAATGTTAAATGGAGCAGAGCTGCAGTTTTGTATATATGGATATTTTAATTCTGTTCTGTATGTCTTCTATACTGACATTCTAGACATGATTATTCTTTATCATCACTTTAATGTTTATTAAATGTGTGTCCTTGTTTAGAACAATTTTCTCAAGCTGTTTGCTCTGGGGCCATCACTCCCTCTTTCACACTTTTCTTCATGTTGAGTTTTTTTTTTTTTTTGTGGCTATAATTTCTACTGTCAAATAGCAACATCTCTACATTGATATCATCATAACTATGCCCCTCTAAGATTTATTTACAAGTTAATTGAGGTTCCATTCAACAGTCTTCTTCTGTATAAACCCTCCTCAGGCCAAACATTGAGGAGCGAGTTGTAACTTGGAGAACCAGCAGTCAAGGAGTTGATCATACAAATTTGGACAGAAAAAAAAACCGCAACAACAATTGTCAGTGTTGCAGGATGCAACATGTTTTGATACGTAACTTGGACTATATTTTGTACTTTTAAGGTATAAAACAACAAAACAACACATTAATTAACTTCTACAGGATGCTGCACTGGACAGGTTGATATCATTAGTGAGATATTTTAAAAATCTCCTGGTATGTGCAATATTTGGACAGTTTCAAAGGCTGTTTATTTTGGTGAATGACAGCTCTGCTCTGATGTTTTGTTGTGAGTAGATCCTTACCGTTCATCCTGAAGCGCTGACCTTTGTCCCACAGCTCTGTGCTGAAGAGCTGGACTCTGTTTGGCTGAACTTGCTCCAGATGGAGGACCCTTATATTCTGAAATACATAGATGGATATTTTAATCAGTATACAATCTAAACCTGGAATAAATTTACATGTTTAATACAATTTCTTAAATGTAAGTTTCATGATTTATTAGTCTTGAATTATGAACTTTCAACGTGAAGAAAATTCAGCCAAATTATAAGAAGTTCTACTAGACTTATTACTAATGTAGAAGTAATTTCTTTTATTTTCATTTGTTCAGTCCTTTCAGAGGAACTGCCATTTGTCAAATATGGATTATTTCAATTTGAAACTTAATTCTATAAAATACTAAAATATTCATACCTTCTTATTAAAAGCATGGTGGATTGATTTGGTTACCTACCTACAAAACTAATTTCCCCCTCATAGACAATGGAGTTTAACAGCTGGATCACAAGAATTGATCAAGGCCCGCACCCAGCAGTGGCAAATAGAAAAGCGGGAACACAGAGCTACTCACCATCCTCAGGAACAACAGTGAGGGTGACAACGTTGCCAGCATCCTTGATAAGCTGAACAATGTCATTGTGAGAGAGTTCGATGATGGAGCGCCCGTTAACCGCCGAGATACGATCTCCAACATGCAGAAGGCCACAGCGGTCGGTGGGACTGCCTTCAATGATTCGGCCAATTTTATGTGGGATAACTAAAAATATATGAAAGTCACAAAATCACTTTTTACCTTCAGAATGTCGGCCGTGAGTTAGGATATTAAGTGTAGTCAAATGTCATACTTTGTATCATTTTCGTCAGTGAGATCAGAAACACAGAATACTGATGTAAGATCTGAGAGACTTGACTCTCACCTCCGTGCGGCGGTTTGCTCTTGGATGTGAGGATGACGAAGCCAAAACCCTCTGTGTCCTTGCGGTGGAGTGTGATGTCAAAAGACTCGTGGTCCAGAGCGCTGGGCATGGGTAGGCGAGGTAGCTTGGGAGAGCCGTTCACTAGCACAGGAGCCATTTCCTGAATCTCTTCCTCTGTGGCATCTGATGTGAAGATGATACAGATGCTTTTGTGTTTGGTATAATTAGCCTGTGCGTTGTGTGTCTGCATTCCCGAGGGCTTTTACAGAATAGTTAGAAGAGAATTGTGTCTGTGCATTCATGTATGAGTAATATGCCAACAGAAGTAATACAAGTGGACTTTAGTAACGACATACTGCACTGATCCCCAACCTGTGACCATGATGGTATTGTAGTTGCTTTTTAACTGTGATAAGGCAATGGGAGGAACTTTTACATTGTCGGAGACCAGGCCACATCGCATACTTTTATTATTACGGGGTGAGCCGCCAACATCTTAGAGATTTCTTAACTAGGTTGGGAACCACTGACATATTACAAAATCACAGTGGAGCAGTACCATCAAGTCATTATCACTGGCTACTGAGGAATATGTTGATAGAATGATAACTATCATCTATTTTCACAAGTATTGTCTGTTCTCAGTGCATAAATCAATGTACTGTATGAATAATTACATTGTGTACATGTAACAATCAAACTGCTGCTGTTGAAAAATGTTGAATTCATCTACGTCAGCAGATTATTCTCTTAACAACCCTGTGAGACGTTGGGTGTTTGGAAAACCCTCTAAGGTAGAGTACTTGACCCAGAAACACAGCGTGGTTCTCCTTGCAGCTTACCTCTGTAGATGACCTTTCTGCGCACGGTTAACATGACTTGACCGTTACGGGCGGCGTTGGTCATCAGATCCAACACTTGCTTGTGCGAACGGCCTTTAACCATCACGCCATCGATGCCGATGAGCTCGTCCCCGGCTCTCAGACGACCATCCTTCTCTGCAGCTCCGTTGGGCACAATGGCCCCGATGTAGACCTGGGGAAAGACATTCTGATACAGGGTTAGTATAATGGAGCACTGGCTCTGGCCATTAGAAAAAAAGAAACCATAATAATTATTAAGGCATATAAATGATTTTTATGAGCTGGCAAAGTCATTTTAGCATTTTATATCAATAATATATATCTTCATTTTATAGCCTCTTCATAATAAAGGTTTAAATGCTTGAAATACACATACAGGAGTGTTACACATATACTTACTGGCTGTTGTGGACCTTCTCCTCCAAGGACACGGAAGCCGAAGCCTGTTTCAATGTCTCTCTTCAGAAAGACATCAATGTCTTTGGTGTGAGGCTCTGTGGATGAGTAATACTATCACTACTTGTGGATGAGATCAAGTTGAACAGGACTTGAGGTTAAAAAACACCTCTTGAGAGCAAGTGGTGTTGGTTCACACTTACGTCTGCTCTCCAGCAGTGCTTTGGACTTCAGGTACATCTCTGTGGCTGTGGCGTCTCGTTTTGGGGAGTCGGCAGAGCGCAGCGTGCTCGTGTTGGAGTGGTAAGGCAAGGCCTGGACCATTGAGTCAGTGATACCGTCCAAAGTCTCCGTACTGGCCGTCATTTCCTGTCTCTGCAAAGAAGCACCAGTCAAAACATCACAGATTAAGAACATGTGATCACAATTCTAATTTCATATTTTAACTAAACCATGTATCCTTAATCCCTAATGAGGAAGATCACATATTTAACAACAGTCTCTGCAGCTCATTACTGCAGACAAATTGCATCTAATAGTGATAGATTACCAAAAACAATAAAGGTCAAGTCGCTGCCTTTCTTCCTCCTTTTTTTTAAGCATGGACTGTTCTCACTTTACACTCCTCCTATTGTGTTTGGGGCTAAAGCAATGGGATTTGAATGTAATATAAAATTCACAGGAAAAAAGTAAAGATTTCCCCATGGCAGTGACAGGCCTATTCAGGCAGAAAGGGCAACTTCTTTATCTAAAACTGTTGTATTAATAATACCACCATATCTAAAGAGGCTCATCCATGCTTCATTACCATTGCAATCCCCTGACAATAGCCCTAAGAATACGAACACTGAAAGGAAGTAATTAAGACCGTTTTTCAGAGCAAACAAAAGGAGGCGCCCAGAAACATAATCAATATTCAAATTTATTGCTATCATTTAATTTGATGCAAAAGAGGCTTACTGGTTAGGCCCAAGGACAAAAAGCTTTGAAATTAAATTGAAGGAAGAGCCCCCGAGGGGAAAACAATAGTGAGGAAATAGGAAAAGATATGTTTTTACTCACAGGCTTTAGACTCTTCACAGGGGACGTTTGACCTATGGAGAGACACAGATGGATAACAGAAATATGGTAAGAATGCAGATGTGATTCAGAAACAACAAACAGCCAATCAGGGAGCTGCCAGCCACCAGATGGCACTGCCTCTCTGGCTGAGAACAGAGCAGCGACGGACATAAAAATAAACCCGGTGTTCAGCTCTAAACTCAAGAGGTGTACTCACTAAAGAATGCTCCATTAGGGAATATACATCCATGTGCGATTAAAGATACATAGAGAATATGAAGGTGGTACATTTGCTGGAGTGCTGGCTGCATGGTGCAGCCTGAAGCAGGCAAGGAAGCGCTGAGAGCATTAGAGATTCATGCATAAAATTCAATGACCGATAATTCTCTCCCCTCTCTCTCTCCGTACTGTACACCCACACGTTCCATCTCCAGCGCTCAGATTGTTCCCTACAGATCATCTCATACAGCCCCCCCCCCCAACTCCCCGCATTAACTGGATTAACAAACACTTCTCTGGAGCCTCCAGCCCTGTGGGGCTCGGTCTGATGAGGGGTTAAGTGGAGCCTGATGCGAAAGGGGAGACGCAGCAGCATTTTTCCGCTTTACTGCAAAAATTCCCAATCCAGCATGAGTGTCGTCACGGGCAATGGAATCAGACAAATGAAGATGCTGAACACCTGAAACACATCCAGATATACAGTACACCCATCCACATCCTCTCTCTCCTTCCGCTCAGTGTGATGTCCACCGCTCTGACACAGGGATCTTCTTCAAAGCCAGAGGCTGTTGGCTAATGAGGGTTCAAACTGGCAACGGCTCCTCGTTTGGGAGGGCCCGAGTCCAGCTCTGCTTTGAGTGTGAGGCCATGCAGCACAGCGGTGGAACAGGACACGGTGATGATGGTGGCACAGCAGTGAGGGTGAATGGTGTGGGTGTTTTGGGAGAGGAGAGAGAGAGAGACACACAGAGGAGAGCTGAGGCGCAGCTACAGGGAGGAGGCCCCTGGGGGCCCGTCCCTCTGTAGCCAGTTAGCCATGGCTCTTTAAGGGGCCATGGATATAGAGGCATGCAGAAATCCCCTGCGCTCTGGGATGATCAAAGCCAATCCGGAGTTCATCGACTTGCGTGCTGAATCCCCGGGGCGGCTGGAGATGGATGGAGGAGACATTTGAAGGGTGCTACCCTCCTCTCTTTCCCTCTCTCTCCCTCCACATCCTCACACTTATGTAATTCCCACTCTCAGACTTGTAACAGACTGCATTATGCTTCAATGGGAGTCATCATAAACAGAGGAAGGTTGAGTAGAGGCACACGGGAGGAATGCTTGAGATGCTTGAGCTGAGCACGTGTCTGGTGGCAAGAGACATGACAGAGCGAGGCTGACCATCACTGACACCGGCCACAGAAGTGCAGGTGGGTTTTATTCAGCTAACAACAGGAAGGCAGCATGTCTCTACTGTGGTGAGTGACCTTATAAGGAGCGCAGACACAGTGACATCACCCACAACACCACCTCACCTCCTGTCAGTATCAGCACTCTGACCTCACCTCCCATGGACACTGTTGAAGTTGTATTGACAGTGACAGCAAATTATGTCACACATAAGAAGCCATTAAAGCATGACAACAAATGAGTGGCAATGGAAACAGGAGGAGAAGACAGACATGTAGACAGAGAGAGAACATGGAGACAACATGGAGATGGATGGATGGATGGATGGATGGATGGATGGATGGATGGATGGATGGATGGATGGATGGATGGATGGATGGATGGATGGATGGATGGATGGATGGATGGATGTGTAGGTACACAGCCATCCATGCTGTCAGACAGACAGATAGAAAGAGAGAAAGCAAGTAAGTCAGACAGACAGAGGATGACAGACAGAGGGTTTCAGTCTCTCACCTCCTCTCAGCACCAGCACATTGACCTCGCTGCCCACTGGTAAGTCTTTCAGGATGTCCACCACCTGAGCGTGGCTCAGAGTTTGGACATTTTGCCTGTTGATCTCCTTAATGACGTCTCCTTTCTGCAGGCCGCGGCACCACTGGGCGTCCAGGATCATCTTCACCTTCTGGCCCAGCGGGCAGTCGGCGATGGCGAAGCCGAATCCTCCCGGGCCCTTCACCAGCGGCACGCTCACCAGCTCCGGCTGCAGCATCGCCGAGGCGACGTCCTCCCGCTCCCCCTGCCTCCCGTTGGGCAGCGCGGCCACCACGGGCCGCCCGCTGGCGTCCGTGGTGACGTAGTGGAGCTCCTGAGAGGAGCCGTGCAGAACGTCACCTTTCACCAGCAGCGGCTGTCCGTTAATGAGGGGCACGGCCGTCACCACCTCGCCCCCGTGCAGGGCCTGCTGGGCCGGAGCCACCGCTGGAGGAGGAGGAGGCGGGAGAGGCTCGTCGCTGTCTAGATCCACATCCGGGGGGAGAGGATAACCACGGCAAAGAACCATGTCCACGTACTGGTTGATGGGAATGGACTGGAACATCTGCACCACCTCTGGATGAGTCTTACCCAGCACACACATCCCATTAATCTCCACAATCACATCACCTAAGACAGAGAAAGAGCAGAAAGTTGAGTTTATATTTTATTAATTAAGATCCCCATTAGCTGCAGCAAAACCACAGCTATTCTTCCTGCGGTCCGACACAATTACATATACAGAACATAATAAACACAAAAACCAAAGAAACAAAAACATCAGTACATAAACAAAAACAGAAACAAAACACAATGAAAAAAACAACAACACAAGAAAAACCAATAACCACGTTGAGGTTTTTAGCTTCCTCACTCCTCCATTTCATATCAGCACCTTTTACCACTACAGTCATATATACTCTTTATATTATATTATAGATCCATGTTTTCATATCCTATACTATCATATCATTATATATATATATAGTATATATACACACGCACACCCATACATATACGTATATATGTACATACCTTCATACCCATATATACTCACAACATATACACACATTCCTACACGCACATACTACAACCATACGTTCTATTTATACACCTCTTGTATATCAAATCTTCATACTGCAATATCTTTCATGTGCACATCTGCATACCTTTACATATACACACATCACTATATCCATGCATAAACTGTGACATGCCCTCCCTTTGTATATTATATTATTAAAGCTAGTATCAGAGACATATCTATTAAATTATTATATCTCATATACCCATAAGTATACGATATACATAATTATACAATATGCGAAGACTTTTCCATACAACCATACGATAATTCTTACTTTGATAGGTACTGTTTTATCAATATTTTGAATTTGTAGTCAAGCACATCCTCACACTTATGTAATTCCCACTCTCAGACTTGTAACAGACTGCATCATGCTTCAATGGGAGTCATCAGAAACAGAGGAAGGTTGAGTTTCATTTTGGCAGCTCTCTGTACCTCTTCCTTTTTGCTTCAGTCTACCATCCATCTCTACTTTATTCCTGTCTCTCCTTCACTTGCTCCATTGTTGAGCAGATCTGAATAGCACTCTGCAACTATGGGTGTAGATTTCTGTCACATCATTGTAACCATCATATCATGTGCGCACACACACACACACACACACACACACACGCACGCACACGCACGCACACACAACACACACACACACACACACACGCACACACACACACACACACACACACACACACACACACACACACACACACACACACACACACACACACACTACACACAATACAAAGAAACCTCATGACATCTCAACATCAACATGAACAAACAGCAACAACTTGGCTGGTAATGAGACACACTGCGTCTGTGACTGATACTCATGGGAGATGTTGTCACTGAAGATTTGAGAAAATGTCGTCAGTTCACATCCGACTCCATAATAACAGTCAAACAATTTGAGACTCTTCCCCTGTTTTTTCTTCCTGTTGCTAAACTACTGTCCATTCATATATTCAAGAAGTGTAAGACAGTCAGCGTCTGTCTCACTCAGAAACAACAACAACTCACGGTTCGCTCACAGCATTGTCCTCAAGAAATACAGAAGTTGCGGCATCGTACTGTTGAGCAGGCGCCACGCTGCTGCCAGCCCCAGTTCAAATCCCCCATCGGCCCTTTGCTGCATGTCATTCCCTCTCTCTGTCTCCCCATTTCCTGTCTCTCTCTGACTATCCTGTCAATTAAAAGGCCCAAAAAATACTTTAAAAAAAAGAAATACTGAGTTAGTTAGTTGGTTTGGATGTAGGCTAATGCTTAACACCAAATTTGAGTGCAATACTTAAAGCTATATAATTCGCTAGTTGTGTTCAATCCATTCAGTCCAAACCACTGCAGCACATGAGCCTGTCAAAAAGTGTTATGAAATGAAAAATACATTTTTCCAGCTTAAATTTTATATCTCAGTGGTATTTGTGATTATTTAATTCATGTAAAAAAAATTTAATGAAGCATTTTTACATCAAAATCAATGTATTTTCTCTCCCTGTAACACAATTTCAAACATTTGATGACACTTCTCGCACACAGGGGCATTTCCTCAATTTTCATCCAATTGAAAGTGTTTTTCAAAATCATGTGGAACTGAATGGCGCATTCGTCTTTGAATAATCAGTTGAAAACATGCACACACACACACGCACACACAGCTGTTGGTTTATGTAGACAACCGCAAGGCAATGGAAAGATCAGAAACTAAACAACAAAGATGTAAGACACTTTCACACCCACCCATCACACAGCCTGTTAGAAAACGGTACCCTTGACAGAGCTGAGGTTGTTGTTATTGCCTTATCCAGCTCAGGGGACAGCGTTGGGTTAAGTGAACAACACGGAGGTAGAACTAATACCTCCAGGTGCGTCAGAGATGGCTGCAAAAGAATTTTCTGTAATATTGCAGAAATTAGCAGATATAAACTCATGGATCTTCCTGCCAGCTAAATAGGATTTTAATGTTTATTGGAACAGGAGTATTCCCTTCTCTCTTGCCCTTGTCTATGGGGAATATGTGAGAGTGAGAGAAAAAATGTTACCCACCGGACGCCATCTTGTTGTCGTGGGCCGCCGGGCCATCGCTGAGCACATTTTTCACCTGCAGAAACTCATCCGTGCGGTCGCCTCCTATGATGGTAAATCCAAATCCCTGGGAGCTCTTCTTCAGTGCTGTGTGGTACATCTCCCCGTTCAGCTGGCTGGGGTCTGAGGTGAAGCCACTGCCCTTACCTGTACACAAAGGGTACATGAAGGCAAATGTGTGTAAAAAAGGTTGTGTAATGGGCGCCTTGAGAGGGAGGTGTTCTGTTCTCAAACACAAGTGATATCTCCAAGTGGTGTGCAACATCAAATGCGGCAACGCTGATGAATGAATTTGTATCCTTCTTGAAAGGCAGCAAAATCCATCCATCCATGTCTGCATTGAAAGTCAATTATATGCATTATGTGCAGGGTATCAAGACAGTAATTAGTATTTTCTAATTAACAGCCATGGTGTTATATACCTAAAATAGATAAACCCAGTGACAGAGACCTTTTCATACCGACACAGACAGACAGAAAAAATGATATTAAATGTTAGCTTTAGATCTAATATACTGACTTCCCCCCATTACAAAACTATGGAGCATGACGGCTATAAAACACCCCTGGCAGGGTCCAATTTAGGAAGATGTCCTCTCTTGTCCCCTCCCCACTGCAGTCAGTGAGTCCGAAAAAAGAGGTTTGTCAGTGTCGACTTTTTATAACTTGAGTAAGGAACAACTTAAGGTCAATGGCATCATCAATATGGACCAGCAGCTTGGCCGTGGCATACACTAGATAACCAACAGTCAGGGTCACACTGCATTAAACTGAGCAGCCTCCCTATCTGGCATTACTGTGATATCAGCACTTTAGATCACGGACACACCATTTTTCCCTTGCTGCCTGATGGTCCCTGGCCTGAACTGCCTTTTAGCTTTGACTCAAAAACTGTAAAAGTGAAGCCAGCCAGTGACAAATGGTGCGGCTACTGTTCTTCACACTGAGAGAATGTGATGCGGCTCTCTGTCAGTCTGTGGGATGCCAGAAATATCATCATATGTTGAGAAATGGTCTGACATTTTCTTTTCTTTTTAAATCCTACCAGTTTCTTGAATGGACCACAGCAGCAAAATAAATCTACTCAAAGGACAAATACGTAGTAAATAAACAAATTTCACATTTTATATTTTAAAGCAGCAGTAAGCGATCCGGTGGTTTTGGCTAACTTCCTGTCAGCGGATGGAGTTAGCAGTCCCCGCCCTCGTCCCTACGTCACCACATTCACGCGCATCCCTTGGCTGTACACACAGAGAGGACTGCCCCTTTATGCCGTTCTCTCTCCTCATTGGATAAAGGTTGTAGGATACAAGGAAAGTTTTCTCCTCGGCTCAGAGCAGAGCAGAGTGACTGACAGACCCGTGTTTCAGACCAAACACTCTATAGAAGTGATTGCTGTCGGAAGATACAACTATTTAAGACTTATATTAACACAAACATTCCGCTTACTTCTGCTTTAATATTACGTACATTACTTTTACTATTACAAGAATGGGTAATTCAACATTAACTAGTTGTTTAATAGCATGCATATTAGTCTTGCATGTTAGCTCATTATTACTCATTATAAAGCATTTCTTCATGCATTTTGTCTGCACAACCATTATCTACAACTACAGTACTAGGTGTATAATAATAAACTGAATTTACTCTGACTTGTATGAATATGTTCTCCATTCTAACATTGGGGTCTTTCTCAAAATTCACCAAAGTCGCCTCCTCTTCACACTCCACATCCATAATAGCATACAACTACCAGAGTTAACACTTTATTCTTAAGTTCTTAGCCATGAAAAAGCTTTAAATAGGTCTATTTGAAAATCTCTGAAGGAGCTCTCTCTTATACCGCACTGGCTTTGCTCTTCAACCACTGAATGGGAATAGAACTTGTGTATCTCAATAGACATGCATCTCTTTTTCCCTCTCAATGGCAATATCCTGAGGCAAAGTCCAATTGCTTTGTGCTTATGTCCATCTCATTCTTGAGGACACAATGTCTCCCATTGTAACATCTAGATGGAACTTCATATCTGAAGCAAACATTCGCAATGGACTTAATGATTAACTGACTGGACTGTGGTGGTCAAAGACCAAGGTTGAAGGTGTGGAGAACTCACTAAATACAGTTTTGGTGTTAGGAGCTCAATATTTTCATAATGCATCAAGGGCATTTCAATGTTCACCTGGACTCAAGAACAAATCCCTTAGCTTTATGAACCCATGATTCACTGATTCCAATCGTAATCAATAAACAGCAACTTCTTGACTTACTATCAATAAGCACTTCTGTGGAGGTTATTAGGGGGAAACTAGTGGCCTATTCGTTATGGACTACTGGTGGAGGCAGATGGATGCCCACCCTGAACCTGGTTCTGTGTCTTCCTATTCAAAGGGACTCTCATTCCCTCTCATCACAAAATGCGTGTTCTTTGTGGAAACTGTTGAGTTTATCTCTGTAATAAGAGAGTTAGATCTTGACCTTACCCTGTAAAGTGCTTTGAGATAATATGTTATGATTTCACTCTGTATGAATAAAATTCAATACAATTGCAGAAAAAAGCCTTTACAAGTGTCCTATAATGACTAATTTAGATCCAATATTCTACCAGTCTGCATGCTAATAAACAGCATTATTTCACTGTGACCTTGCTGGTTAAAATGCAGTTAGGCTGTTAGAATCACCAACAATGAGATGATGTTTCTCTTACTGCCATCAAATCTCAGTCATGATGCTACAGTAGCTGCCTGGGCCGGTCTCAGTATTTTCATTTGTTGACAATATAAATTAAAAAAACATAGAATATCACTCAACTTTGAAGTAAGTCCAAAAGTCAACAACAGGTTAAATAAGACACACCAAAGCAAAATGTACACTTTGATGAGACTGTTGAGTCTTGCTTAAAGGGATAGTTCAACATTTTGGCAAATTGGCCCATTGCCATAATCGCTATAGTCATAGCAGTAAAGTAGGTTCCTTGCCTTTATTTGTGTAACGCTATGAGATAATAACGGAACATTATGAGACGTAGTTGTTTTAAAGGTAAATTCATACAAAACCGCTGATGCACGTTGCCTTCAGGGACAGTTTTTCAGCAAGAAGTCTCTGTATTTACCTCGAAAACAATTCTGTCTCGTTATTATCTCATAGCGTGGTGAACGTGCAGGTCACAACTTGTCCACCAGAGCGCTGTGGAGTTGTTGCATTGTGTTTTTGATGAGTTTGATGAGGGAAACCAAGAAATCCCATGAGCCTCCGTAGCGTAGCTTTGAGTAGCTCACGGCTCTGCTCCGCCGTTCTAAAAATAGCTTGCACCAACAAATAAAGGTAACGAACCTACTGCTATGACTATAGTGATTATGGCAATGGAACACTTTGCCAAAATGTTGAACTATCCCTTTAAACTGGATTCTAAAAGACCACACTAAAGTATGTGTATGCCACCTGCTGTGACTATGTGAATTTGAAAGTGCATCTTTTCTGCCAGTTCTACCTCTTTATCTCTGTCTGGTGCAAATGGTGAGTGGACAGCGACTTCCAATCACAAAGAGCCTATTTCCATATCAAGATCACAACAGTAGTTTGGCAGGAAAACTAAAAACTGCACATTTCCCCTCTCATTTCCTCCGGTTTTAAAAAACACTCTGTACGTTTTGGAGGCCTGTGTGAGGAATTTAAATGCAGCCACTCTCAGACTATCAAATGGTTCAGCAGCCACAAACGTCTACCGCAGACATAAACAGCTGTGAGTGAGTGTAACTTATCACAGCCAGCGTGGACTCCAGATGTCCACACTGTTGCATGGATCAAGCAAAGCTCATTTACATAATCACATTCAAATTGCTTGATAAACTCACATGGCATGTTTTTTTTCCTCCCCCCCACCCACCCCCATCGTGTGCTGAAATAATCATTCTGACTGCCCGTTTGTGTGTTAAAGGAACGGACAGAGGTAATGGAGGAAGAGAGAGAAAGAAGCAGAATGGAGGAAGTGAGTGTGGCGTGTGTGAGCCTGCACTTGTGTGGGAGAGTCCAAGGAAGGTCTCTGTGCCAATGTTTGTGGGCAGACTTTGAAAGCCAGAGGCAGACAAAACCATCAGATCCACCGCATCAAAACAGCCATGGTTTTTGATTTCTCATGTGTGACTCAGTTGCGTCGTAAATCTCCAGTGACATTATTCAGCATAATTGGGAAGACATCTTCTTTACTAGATCAATGGAGTAACGGCAGCTGCTGTCTCCAGGAATGCACCTTGAACAGCAGAATTCAAAAGCAACTGGCGCTGTGAGGCCAACAGTTGACTAACGGGGGGAAATACCAAGTTACAATGCAGACAATCGAATTAGAAGAATGCAGGCAGCGAACACAGAAGCTGGTGTGTCAGATGGGTCGCAAACACCACACTTTCTGCAGATCTAGCTGCAGCAACACCTCAAATTACATATTGACCTGAAAGTTGTCGATAGCCAACCAATAGATGATACCCTGCAAAATAAAAATGACACTAGGAGAAGCTGATGTCAAGGAATGTTTCTGTGCAAGTTAGCAAATCCTTTTTTTTAACAAAAAGTATTGAATACAGTGGAGTGTGAAAGTCTCAGACCACTCTTCCTTTTAAATGAAGGGTAAGGTGTTATCATGCTGTTGGATCCCTCTGTATATTTATGTTTATGTCTCTTTTCTATTGTAATAGTACTGATTTCCATGAAATAACTTCTATCTTGACTAACCGTTAAAGTCTGAAATGTTGCCTGAGGTGTAACTGCCGACTGATGATGCTTTGGTTTCATCATAGCAACCGTCTGACAGCTCAGCAGGTTGTGTAATCGGTAATCAGTTTCTCCAGTCCCCACACACCTGAGCAGAGAGCTGTCTGATTCTGCCTGGCCTCTCTGAAGCTGTTTCACCAGCTGTTGCCACATGCACCTCTAAAAGCCCTCCGCCCTCCTCCCCTGCATTCCCACTGCCAGGCCTCTGCCTGTCTATCTGGCTCCGCTGCAGCACTGTAATCTATTATACATCCATGGTAATGAAAACATACTTAATTCATAATGTTTATTGCGGGAGAAAAATGGCTTGTCAACCTAAAGAACAGACCATTACAGGGGAGCTGACAAGAATATGTATTACATGAGCGAACCAGGGAAGAAAAGACTGAGTTTGACAAGCCATTATTGTTTGAGGCTACTTGAAGGTTGACACGTTCAGCTGACCTTGCATGAAACGATGACGTTCCCACTGCTTTCTATTCCCAGAAAACACATTTATCAACAGCGCCCTGACTGAGGTGAGAGGGTCGGCTTCTACAGGCTATAAGCCAACGTAATTGAAGTACAATTAGAGTTTAGACAATTAGCCGATGCTCCTGTCCACTGCTACTGTCCACTGTTCACTCCTGTGATTTATAGTGGGTGCAGAAATAAAATAAATGCAGTGAAAATGTTACAGGACTCCAATAAAACCAATGCCACTCCCATTGTTCTTGAATTTCATCGGTACTAGAAAGACCAGGACAATTAGCACTGTAGAGCACTAAAGGGGAAGAATTAGCTTATAATGAATGAGTAATACAAGCTGTTAGAACATGTTAAATGTGAAGTGTGTCATGATTTTAGATCATTTCACCCATACAGGTATACCTTGCTCTTTCCCAGACAGTGACGATGAATGACAGAAATGTGCTGGAAGTAATTATAGCTGAACATGTTTATGCATGTCTGATAAACCTGAGTCAGACAGGCTGAAATCTAACAATGTTATTCAAAGGTCACAGGTTACAGCAGCAGTGTGGTGGTCGCAGGTTTCCCATGTATCTGTGATTAAATCTATTTCTTGTACTGGGTGTTTTTCTCTCCTTTTAATCTAAAGGGACATTCTGCAGTGTTGTTGTTACCTTGGGAAGGTGCTGCCGCGGCTTGTTGGATGGCGGCCGTCTCCTGGCTCAGCTTCTTCTTCGCCTCCAGGACTGGGTTCTCAAACTGGGTTTTCTGGTTGATGTGGCTAAAAAAAGAAAAGACAGAAAAAACCTTTGTGGACATGCACATCGCACCGAGAAAGGGCAGGTGCTGAGTAGAAAAAGTCAAAGAACGAAGAAAGCAAAAATACTGGCAGCACTGCAGGACTCGTAGCGTGGTACTTTTTACTTATTACATGACTGTGACGTACGTTTGGATGTGCTCTTCATCAGACAAAAGACTAAAAGTAGACTGACTTAGTCAGTACCAGTACCACACTACGAGTCCTGCAGTGCTGCCAGTAGCCTATTTTCACTTTCTTTAAAAAAAGAAGAGACTCAGATTCAGATTTAAGAGAAGAGACTTTCAAGTACAGACTGGCTGCATATGTATGTATAATGCTTTGAGTGCCTATATGCATTTGAAGAGTATATACGGGCTGTATGATATTATTCTTCAAATGCTTTGATTTTTAATGATTTTCCTTACATTTCAAAAAACATGTTTTCACATTATGCATTAATGAGAGAGGGTTGATAGGCAAAAACGTTAAATGAAGTGTGTAATAACATGTGCACAAGGTGAAGGGGTCTGAATAACCATTTTTCTGCAATTAATTATGCATGGACCTTTCCTATAATGCAGCTGTGATTTTCTAATAGAGGGACACGGTAGTGGCACCACTATAAATACATTAATAAACACAGCACACATGCAGTAAAGGCTGGCTGCCTCCTCTTTATGGGGGGAAGCTACTATGGCTTTTAGCCTTTTGATATTGTAGGAAATGAACCCCCCCGACTGCCAACAACATCCTGTTCCTCTACAACAAGGTAAACAGCCTGTTGTCCCCTGGCATACAAACCACACTGGTTGTTTCACAGTGAGCTCATTTCAAGCTAAAACACTGGCAGCAACAGGCTCCATCTTTGTGCCATTGACTCTCCTGGTCTCCTTGTCTAAACAGTGAGTTCCTCTCTCATGTCACTTCTATAGGAGGGATCCTTCTGCAGTCTGAGCAATGAAACAACGCCAGCGTTCCCATTCTCTTTTCATCACAACAGATTGCTACCTCTCCTTCCTGCCCCCACTTTCCTCGCTCCACGCATCCTATAGTTGAAAATCTCCCCCACTTCTCGCCACCGCTGTAACAATGGCTGTGTTTCACTGGCTCCCTGCTGCAGCGCTGAGCACAAAAACCCAATTTGCACACCGACAAACACGCAAACAATATGCAGGGACGTATATCCAGACTGGCGTTCCGTACACACACTTAGTTACACAAACACAGGCAGAACACAGTCAGAGCACAATCAGCGTTGCGTTCACATGCAGGTCACTGTGATGTTACCCACAGAGTCTCATTTTACCACCCACTGAGAAACAAAGGGAAAATCCTGATCAGAATCTTGAAGTGTTCTCAGGTAAACGCTTCCTGTCTGCATGTTGCATCAGAGCGTCCTCACCTGAGACAAAATGAGCTGTGTGCTAGATCCATCTCTTTATTTTTAGACAGTATTGATTCATGCTGGTCCACTGCTAATGTGCACTACGCAGTGTAACATGCACTTGTACTATGATACCTCTGCTCACGCGTTTGTGTACTACTGTATGTGTGCCTATTATTTACACTGTTTATGATTATGGCAGCTGGTCTCCTTGGAAAATTGACATAGATGAATAAATACATAGCACTTACTCAACATAGTATGTGCCATACTGCGGATCGTCAATTTCCTCCCAGCCGTAAGGCAACTCTGCAAAAGAAAATAGCGTCACACTGTGTTGTAGCAGAATGCAAAATAGGGTGCACACACAAAGATAACAGAAGGAGAAAAAGCAGGCACAGTATTTAGCAGACCATCATCTGGGAGTTGTAACCCATTCAACATGGTGGTGAAATACAGCAGAAGCTACCCGTGTATTTTTCCCCCTGACTGGGACATTTAGCATAAGAAAGTAGCCATGAAAATAGCCTACAATAATTTAGTGAACATTTCTGTGGTTACAACAAGCAGGCCGGATGGAACGGCTGATGTACATCATGCCCTGATGAACATATCAGGCAGAGGGAGTAAAAAAAAAAAAGAGAAAAGAGCTCTTCACGCAAGAGAGAGCTTTGGAGTTGCTTTTCAGAAGCAACACACCAACTTGCTTTCCGTCCGCCTGTAAAAATCCATTAAAACCAAGCTGGAAGGGTCCCACTCTTCTAGCTGTGGCCACTCACTGTCTCTGCCTGCACTTAAGCCCACATTAGCATCCTGGGGATACAAAGGCACGTCTGCATTTCTTTAAAGTAGACTTCAGCTCTAGATTTCAGAAAAATGTAGCTGCTTGACTGTGATGCTCAGGGTTAATCTTGGGTGACATGTCATTTGAATGAGAAGTTGCACTGTCATATTTTACCTGGCTTGTTATTTGATTAACTGTGTGAGAATGTGTGAAGTGATGTACAGCAAATACAACAGAGGTCCGCCCTTGTGTGAATACTGTACATGTGCAGCAGTTAACTTGAGTTTGCCTGAGTAGAGCGGCTGGGCAGTGCAGCTTCCATACCTCCATCCTCACACTTCTCTGGGGGCTTTGCTTTCTTTGCCAAGCGGGGGTCCAGCCACGTAGTCGTCTTGGTATTGTGACTGCAGAACAGAAAGAGCAGCCAGGAAACATCAACAATAAAAATCTGCGCCAGCATGTGCCAGTAGAGAAACCGCTACTCGACCACGAGTAGCCAACATAAGGATGTGCCATAACAGAAAAAAACTGTAACTGTATTCTCTTGTGTAATATGCCCTCGTGCACAAGGACTACTGGATTCATCAGAAAACATCTGATCCATCGGTTTATGTTCAGCTGTCACATTCCCGTGTTTATGGTTAGGTGGCCTTTTCAGAGGGGAGGGAAAAAAACCCTCTGAATGTGCAAAACGACAAACTCATTTATCCTCAACTGCATTAAACAACTGGGGTGTGTAATCAGGAGGAAAATCACAATGGTCTTCTGATATCTTCAGAGACAAGTGGCTTAGAGCCAAACATGAATAAAACACACTGGCCTGCACGGACGCGTGCTTGTATGTCCTCCCACACACATATAGTATAGTATATCCCTCTGAGGGTTTGTTTACTCCATTGTTCTAAAATCAAAGCCTGGATTGGTTGACAGAGCTTAATAATATGTCTTTATGGAAGCCTGGGATTTTAAAGCTGCAGTATTTGGTAAAGAAAACAAGCGAAACAACTGTGGCAGTCAATGGGAATAAATTGGAGTATTTACACCTCCCTGGAGCTTTGAGCTCCATCAAAGTGTGGCCTCGAAATATTTAAACTCTTGTCAGTCACATCTGTTATCATGGAAGGATGTGAATGTGTACACTGTACCCAGTTCATTCTTCCTCTCCCTTTTATGTGAACGTGATGCTGTCGAGACGTTGACTTGTAGATCACAAACCCATCATTGCGCACATGGCAGGATCAAACCTAACCCCACTGCTGGGCCCATTAGACACTGATTTGATGCTGACAGACACATTTATCTGTGTTTCATTATGCATGGATGCCAGTAAATACAAATACTCTATGACATCAGATACACAAATCTCACTTTCATTTTTAATATCACATCTTGCAGCCTACCCCGCTGCAGTTGTAAGACGACATCATTAACATAAGTAACAAGACTCAAGTCGTCAGTTGCCCTCAATTTCAACACTTCTCATTCAGAGTGTGGATTGTTCTCCACCTGATGAGGCTGAAGTCACAGCTAAAGTCTGCAGCTCCTGCAGCTCCTGCTCCAGCCTCTGCTCTGCTACTTTGCTTATCGTCCCATGAAAAGCCTCTGCCTCAGACTGACACAGAGATATAAAACAACTTTACTCAAACAGGGCTGATTTGAATTTGTTGGGGATTATTTTCAGATCCAGATGAATACATGTGTGTTGCACTAATGAGTGTTTAGAGCAGCAGCCGAGTTTATGTGGGACTGACGTGTTCATGGTAATGAAGGAACGTTTCGCCCAGCATAATGTTGTGGCTCAGTGATAGTTCTTGGCTACACAGACAATTGCTTTGTGTTTTCTAAACAATATTTTACAATTCTAATGTGTATTTGTGTAACAAACAATATGAAATACTGTTAGACGAAGCGCCAGCAGTTCTTTTTTAATTATTGTGCCTGTCTATCTCTGTGAACAAGGTGCCTCAAATAATTAGGCTACCTACAGTTAATACTAAATAGACTGTACATGTCATCATATGGGATATTAGAATTAAATTACATTTTCCACTTTAGAGATGTACAGAAATGTGGTAAATTGCTTTGGGACTGACAGCATATGAAAGCTGAACGTGTCAAATATAATTTCAAATTCACTGAAATGTTTGCACTGAAATGCCAAAATGTACTCAGCACTGCAAGCAATGATGGATTTTTTTTTTTTTTTGATAACCATGTTTATACAATCAAATCTTAACTACTGGCTATCATGTGTTCCCAGAACATAAAGGTGTCCTCTGTTGAACATTGAACAACAGGTGAAACACCGAAATGGACTCAGTTTATAGAACTATAAATAATCATCCATCTTTATCCCGAAGAGGATGAAACATTACAGACATGTGACATTTTCACATGATAAATAATTCAAACTTTCAGTTGATGTTCATGACCCCGTGGGCTGCATCTGTCACTTACTCTATGAAGTAGACCATGCCGGTCTCAGTGTAAGCCATCTCCCAATTAAGGGGCAGGGGCTCCAGGCTGTCGTCGCGAGGAAGGGAGCTCCACGTGCGGAAGTCCATGGAGCTGCTGGACTGGTTATAGCTGGGCACAGCTTTCCTCCAGTCCACCCTCACTTTGTGCTCTGGAAAGAGGAGCGAAAGCCAGGGTTGAAAGTGGAACAACAGGGAGAAAACAGAGCAGACAGAGCGTTAACGTTAGCCCCTAGCAACACCTCTGCCCTTCTGCTTGCCTGCCTGCTGCAGGGACAGGAGGGAGGCCTGATATCACTCATAGGATTTGCATGTGAGTGATGGTGTGCATGTCTTTGCCAAAGGGCTGTTTTGCATTTCGCGTATGCGCACAGTGTTAATGCTTAGGCCTATGTGTGCACATCCCTGTGGGCTGTGATGATGATAGACGCAGGGATTCTAGAAAGGGCCATTTGAACCTTGAGGCGGTTTCTTTATGATAATATTTCCCTGCTGCTCTTCACATACATTTTACAGCATCTGTGGACACTCCCCTTTAATGAGAAGCTGCTCTACAATGAACATGAAACACACAACAAAGGGCCTCCTAATTCACTTAGCGCTTCATGCCTTCTCTCAGAAGACGGTTATAAAGGGATGAAACATGAGTGCTTTTCATCCTTTTCTTTTCATGTGATGCTAACCTCCTCGCAACGGAGGATAATGCCAAAATATGTCATGCATACTGCTATAAAAGCGTTTCTGGAGGATGTATTTCCTAAAGATCTTTCAACCTGAATTTCAGATTGAGTATAACATTGCTAAAAATTCAACCAGAGCCCCTCAGCAGCATCAGTGTGTTCGTTCTGCAGTGTCTGAAAGGCTTTCTTCCCTTGCCTCACTGATCAGAAAAAAGGGCTTCACATTTAAAGACACAAACACATAATAATGCATCTGCTCCAGTCATGTAAACACTTGGAGGAGCAGACTGAGGGCAGAGCCTGGAGGAGAACTGAGGGGTGAGGGTCCACATGATACAAGTCAGATGGGTTAGAGAAGGACAGTAGCAGGGGAGGGAGGGGGGAGTTGATAACGACAGGCTGATGGGAGAAGCTGCAGTCAAGAGTTTAGAGACTTTGAGCTCACATTTTCCATTAACCTCTTTTTTCATTCGACCATAACTCTGCCCATCTATGGCTGGTCAGAGACTCCCCTGCCACAGCTGTGGGCTACAGCAGAGCAGTCAATTGTGACCGGTCTCTTTCCATAAAAAGAACTCCTGGATGTCTGGGCATCATTTTGTGTTTGATTTCAATATGACAGAGCAGTTGGGTAAACAGACTTTGGATTTCTGTGAATCCTTTGTACAGCTGAGCAAGCAGTGTTTGCGCCATGACTGTCAAAACAATGTTTCATTCAGTCAAAAAAAAACAAAAAAAAAACATGCGCACACACAAAAAAAAAAAACAGGCTGGATCCCAATTCTCTTTCCCTAACAACCCAGGCATAGTGCACAGTATGTAACCTATTTCTGTTGCAGGCTTGTTCTCCTTGTCAGCATTAAGGACAGATTTGCTCCTTAGAGAGCTGAGGACTTGTCCTGATTGATCACACACACACTGTCCTGCTCTCTGGATCACACTTTCTCAAGGTGACCTGTGAGACAGTGTAAAAAAAAAAAAACAGTGTGGCCACCACATTTAAATATTT
The DNA here is from genome assembly GCF_905171665.1 of Trachurus trachurus. NCBI lineage: Eukaryota > Metazoa > Chordata > Actinopteri > Carangiformes > Carangidae > Trachurus > Trachurus trachurus. Next base: position 36,473,902 of record NC_139896.1, read on the forward strand.
GTGAGAAAACTGTTGGTGGCACCTTGAAGGCAGCATGTCCACCGTGGTTAGTTCCTGAATACAGCTCAGCAGCAGACCAGTGTCAAATGGTTAATTCATCAAAACATTTTCTGACTTACGTTTTGCACTATCTGGGAACACAGATATGTTTTATCTTGTTTGTCCAGGTTTTGAGTAACAATTGCTGCTCAAAACAGATTGTCAGGTCTGTGGATTATTCACAGCAAGGCTGTGGCTCATTATTCGCTGATTTACAGATTATTTTCTCAACTAATAAATTACTTCTTCGAAAAAATACCAGGAAAAAAGGGTTGTGTTAGTGTTCACAAATATTTTGACTGACTGACAGTCTAGAAGGGTTCAGCCGGCTTTAATTAGACATGGGAAGGCAATAAATTATCACATTTAGAAAGCTGGGCCAAGCATTTGTTTTACAATTGTGCCTGGCAAATGAAATACTATTACATTTATGATAAAGAAAAATATTGTGATTGATTTATAATTGATTGTTAGTGACCAAGTGACTGGAAACTATTATCACAGATCCTGGTCCAATAATCTTCAGGTCAGATTTGGATGGGTTCTGACTGTCCTTGGGTGTCGTTCTTGTTCCAAACAGTGGAAACAGATGCCTTGTTTTGAAACAAGGTCTCTTCTGCTATCAGCGCAACAAACACTTCACATTGTGTTTTGCATACTGTATTCGCAGAGGTGAATGAATATCCAGAACGTTAACTGTTGTCATGGTTAGATACCAACAGTGGCAAGTTTTTGTTGTACTTCTGGGGGAACTGGTCCTTTAAATACCCCTGGGCTTCAAATCGTTTCAGTATCATGCAGAAACTGAATTTCAAACGGTTTGCACCAATAGTTACATTTCCATGTGAAACAAATCTCCCCCATCTGCCATCTCATTAAGAAAAAAAAAGTGTGAAATACCATTTGATCTGGGCCTGAAAAACGGTACAACCTTGACTGACAGATAGCTCAATAAGAAGCAGATGGAACAAGAGCTAAAGAGATCTGCTCAGGAGCATGTTGTTAGCATCTTTTAATGCTGTTTTATGGTAGCAGATTGAGATTTGCATGGCGCCAAGGGCGTAGGTTTGCATTTGACTGGGGACATGTCTATACCAATATCAGGGGAGGACACAGTTATCCCCACCAATATTTGAGGAGCTAGTTTATACTATGTTTGGAGTGGAGTCATATTGGGGCTTTTTGCCCTTGTTTGATGTGCTTCTATTACCCCTTCACTGCTTTTGTTGTGTCGCTTCAGTGTGTGCGCATGTGTGTGCATTTCTATTACCGATCCCTCTAACCATCCTTATAGGCTATATATTTGCATATTGTTAACCCTTGTCCAGTCAGGTAGTAAACTAACCAGCCAGCAGTGACTGAAAACATCAATCTTAATGCATCAGTTGATTTTCAGCATTTAACTGATGTAGCTGGTCAAAGTGGAGCCAGTTTTAAAAGTGAAATGCAGCAGTGGTCGATCTACTTACTGTTTTGCTTAAGTTTGCTTTTTTAATTTTTTGATTAGAGTTGCTGTTTTTATCCAGATTTAAATACAGATCTTAATATAAATACAGATGGATACAGACAGATGATATGTTAGGAAACCCATCTGCTTGACAGCATTTAACAGCTTTATTTTGGAGGGGTTTTTCGTGTGCTTACCATAGACTGTATATAAAAAGAAGCTCCTTGGTAATATTCAGGTCAAACCCACACCCCTGCACTGTACTGTCATCTCATCATCCACACACCGATCCCACCAAACTGTTTACTATCTGCAACAAGCTAAAGTCTTTATGTCCTACAAGAGAGACAGACAGTGACTTTGATCTAACATGACGATTCCATAATCGAAGGACAAACAGGGTACGGCAGAATCTCTGTTATTTAACATGACGTTCTGTGCTTTGACATTTACTGACCAGGCAATCCATTGACCAGCGGTGGCCTCTCATCATCGTCTTCCTCCTCGGGGACTGCGCTGTCCTTCCTGTCCATCTTGCTAACTGAAGTGGTGCGTTTCCTGGGAACCTCGCCACCGTAGTCTTCATCAAACAGCACCTGATCCACCAGGTCTGGCTGCACCAGGTTGGGCTCTGCCGGAGGCTTTGGGGTCCCATAGTAGTTACCTGAAATAGAAAGAGGAGAGAGAAAAATGAAGAGAGCAGAGAGAGGAGGAGAAGAGACTTTTAAAATCAGTGCAGCCACAGTCAGAGAAGCCATCCTGTGTTTAACATCACTTTAATTTACCTGATTTTAATCAAAAATTAATTCCCCGAACGCCACACACCAGCCATCACTCATGGTCGACTATGTACAAGTCTGCTGCCTCTGCATGATGTTCGCGGCTCTTAATCCGCTGCTTTGTTTTCCCTCGATAACTGCACCACAGGGCTGTCATGACTCATGTAACATTAAAATCACTTCACTTGGAATTTGCTGGCAACTAATTACACTGATCATTGAATACAGCAATTATCTATCTCTCTGCTTGCTTTTTTTTTCCTAATGAAGAAAAACCTTGCGTTACAGTTTATAATTATTCAGTGGGATAACAGTACTGAGTAAAGGGGGGAGGGAGGAGGGGAACAGGGGAGGTCTGACAAACTCTGCTAAATCATCTGCTCATTTAGCTGGTGGGGCGATCCATCTATGTATGGCTGGTGAGCAGTATGTGAAACTCAATTTATTTGTGGTGATTATTCAACCTCTATTAGGATTATAAATAATGTGCACACTAATTTCTATCTCTACCATTTATTATGATTATTTGTGTGCTAAATGCTTCTCTATGAGATGTGTTTATGCGATAATATCAAATTAATGTTCTGACGATCCATTTGTAAGGTCAAATATTTACTCGGCTCTCACAATGAGCAATCAACAGATTGAGTCTACTCAGCTAAATCATGATTTATAATTAGATTAATTAAAGAATAGGGAGAGGCACCACTGGGAAATAGGGACTTTCAGCAATTTAATTAGACTCTATAAACTTGATCTTATTTTCATGTGGGACGGGCCCTGTATGGGACTGTGCTATTATGAACCTTTGATGTACTTAAGCATGAACATGCAGTGATGACAAATACTGCACTACTGTATATAAGAGCAACATTTATCAGCCCCAGATCATTTATAGCTCGGTACAAAGAGGGAAAGAAGACAATGGCACGCATGCCAGGGAGAACAGAGGACTGTGAGGAAACATCAGAGTCATCCCAGCAGCTTTACAGCACCATACAGTAACATCACAACAGCCCATCTCCAGTCTGGCCTCGTCTCCTCAGGCGTGGCAACTACAATACACAGCAAACTGGGTTAATGCAGCTATGCTCAGATTCCTCAAAGCAGCGGAAAGGTTGAGGAGGAGAAGGAGGCTGGATGAAAGCCCGCCCCCACCCCCCTTGTCACTCGCCTCTCTGTTTACTAAGCGACACTCATCCGCATTTGTCAAGGATGGCTTCATTAACAGGAGAGATAGCAAGGAGAGATTGGGTCTGCTGGCTAATCTCCGCCTGTCTCCTGCCACACGTTGACATTCATCAGACAGACGCTACCCTGTGATTAATTACTAACAAACATGCCCCCCCCCCCCCCCCCCCCCCCCCCCCTCCTAATAAATGTGTGTTGCAAATATAGAGGTGTGTGAATGCGGCACGTCAGGGAAGATTTGTGGCACCATTTGCTGTTGTAAATGGCATGGAAGCCTCATAAGCTGATGAGCAGGGGGAGCCGCTCTGACATTACTGGTGATCCTCGTGTCACAGGGTTGATGAGCCAGGAAGAGTGAGCCTCCTCTTTCAAAGTGCACGCAAGCAATTTCATGCTGGTGAAATCAGTTACTCATGATGAAAAGACTCCTGTAGTCAAGGGCAACACGCACGAGCTACACAAGGTCACGAGCAGTCTCTCATCTCGCTAAGATCACCAGCAGTTGTAGTGGCAGTCACACATCCTTCCAGACGGCACCCCACACATTGCAACTAATATTTGACTGCACTCCCATTCACACTCAATTTAATATCCTGTCTGTTTTCCTTCCTTGTTTAAATCAGACTCATTATCACAATGGGGATTCCAAAACAACAGGTTTGAAGTGGATTTCAATTTGGCAGAATTTCCTGCTCCCTGGTAGAAGATTAGCAATGTAATTTGTCCTAAAAAAAAACAACAACACAAAAACTCTCTCACTATGTAAAGAATTAAATTTCCCTGACAGTTGTCCCTCCAGTCTTGCAGTTGACTGAACTAGACTTTTCAACTCCTGTCCTGCTGCTCTGAAGGAATGAATGTCCCAACCTGACCCTCAGAGACACAGAGACCACAAGTCCAGAGAGACTTGCTCCCGGCGTCTGGCACAGATGGCTGACGTGTCTGCTTGGCAGGCAACCTGGGAGCCTCAGGACCAACACCGAGTAGCCGGCATGTTCCCTAACAATCACAGAGCTGAACACTCTGTCTTAACCTCTGATCTGCTCTTGTTGGGAGAAGGTGAGAGATGCATAGGGTCAACGATGACAGGATGATTTATAAAAGAGAATGTGAGTGAGTGTTTCAATTGAAATGATGTGCACAATGCATTAAATGACTCCCATAAAATATCTTCTAAGTAGAGAAAAACTGTTATACATGAACCATTAACATAATGAGCATTCAGGCAAGTCATTTGGGACTATTAGTGAGTCCATTATGATTAGCTAAGAATCCCATTAGCTTAGTACCTTGAGCACAGCTCACTCACTGCACACTTTTATACTGGAAGTAATTCATGGACTTCTCACTGAAAGAATGCAACCCATGTGACCCATACAAGAGGTGTTGTTTATTTTTCCTCTTCTCTCTCTCTCTCTCTCTCTCTCTCTCTCTCTCTCTCTCTCTCTCTCTCTCTCTCTCTCTCTCTCTCTCAAAAAAGGCTGTTTTTGAAGCACAACTAAATGGAGTAAATCCCATTCCACGATCCAATTACTTCCAGCTCCTCTCTGAGTTGACTGTGCCGCTGAGAGATCAACGCTCTCTGCCACAGTAGCCATGGAGGGCTTGTGCTGACTGGGTTTAAGAGAAAGAGGGGGGGGGGGGGGGGGGGGGGGTGTTCGGTGTTCACTTCTCTAGTGCTGAAACCTTCCAACTTTTGAGGAGCTAATCCACACATCTGCGTGCAGCCATGGCAGTCCTGCTTCCACAGAAAAGGAGGTTTCCATTGGGAGCGGGGAGAGCTCAGCATGCCTCTTTATCAGCAACCACTCTCTGTCATACATTCTTCCTCAGTTTGCTCTCCATTTCTCCCTTTCTAACCACAGTCAACCTTTCTATAAAAGGTGTAAATCCCGGCTGGCTCCGGCTCAGAGATGAAGGACAGCTTGTGGGCGACTTGGCAGCTCTGGAAACCTGATCTTCGAGTTCTTAGATGATCTGTCCCAACACAGGGAAGGACGGGATTTATTCCATGTGCAGAGATGTACAAGTGTGTGCTCATGTGTGTGTGTGTGTGTGTGTGTGAACCTGTGTGTGTGTGTGTGTGTGTGAACCTGTGTGTGTCTAATGTCATTGCTGCCACCGTGTGACAAGGATGATTGCAGGGTGGAATGGCACCTTAGAGGATCAGAAACTATTGGAGAGACCTTCCTCAGAAGGCTCATCACACCTCACATTAAAATTATACACTTTAACATCCATAAATTCACACACACACAAAATTACACAGAAGCAGAAACACACTGGTGCACACCCAGAGGCAACTGCTGTCAGCCTTAAGGCGCTTTCTCTCTGGATGAGGATTTGACTTTATCTTTTAATTCTCCATCATAGAGGAAGCACAAGATGCAGCTGAATGGAAGTGGGAGAATGGTGCAGAGAAGGTCCATTCATGCGACCACAGCTTGCCCCTCAAACATTTAGAAATATTCTCTCCCATTTTACAGCAGGCTGGATTTGCATTGAGAAAGAATGAGCTTAAAGGGAGGAGGAAGATTATCATGTTATTGCCATAATCATTGCGCAATGTGAGAGAAATCCTCCGTTCCAATCCCCTCATGACACAAATACACTGCGACCGTCTGACTTTCCAAGACCTCTGAATGCAGGGCAAGTGCTTATGCTCCATTGTAGTAGAAGGTGTTAGGAATGGTAAATATCTGGCCATTCAGCCCGGATAACCCTCATTGTGTAAACTTCTCCCTGGAAAGAACATGACGCTACTTGTCGCCTTGTTGTTAGGCAGAAGCCACCACTGACTCATGTGTTAACTGTAGCTACATGCTGTCAAATGAACATTTAAGAAATAGTTTTTTAAGAGAGGAAAGAGAGGTGGTATGTGTCTGTAGCTTTTTATAGAGAGATCCTTGCTGATAAGAAGGCCCCTCCATTATGCTGCTTTTGCTTGTTTACACCGAACCAAACAAAGGCGGCATGAAGTCGCCCCCGTGTGTGATTTTAGATGGCATGGCGGCGTGACGTGTGGCAAAACAGCATCGACGTCTGTCCCACCTCTTCCACAGACACGGATTCGGTTCTGTGACTACAGAACAACGCCTCCCCCTGCATTCCCATGCTTGTACCTTCTATACAGAACAGCGAGGCGGAATTAAGACACAATATTCCCGCCTTGAACTGACGGTGAGAGGGGAGAGGGAGGAAAAGGAGAAGGCTGGTTTATCCCATGAATTAAGCATGACTTGAGAGTAAGAACACAAGTGGGACCTCCTGATGTGTGATTGTGCAGCCAGCCGGTGGGATCAGCAGGTTGACTGGTTTACATAAGGTCACCATCAGGTGCTACAGCTGCTTGCATGCTCACCCATTACTGTGTGAATATGTACTGTACACTGTATTAGCAAGCAGACAAAGAGGTGCTGACACAGACTTGTAAAACACAGAGAGGGAGGCAAAGTACAAGCACCGGCACAACACGCAGCTCAAGTGTGCATGAGTGTTGAATTCAAACACAGGACAAGCACTCTCTGTTGTTGATGATGTAAAAATAAAATATGAGGGAAAATGTGTACGTGCTTCCCTTATAATTCAGTGGGCTTGCACTTTTAGCTGGCAGCACCCTGAAGGAGTTCCAAAGACTTCATATATGCAACAAGTACAGCCTGCTTCGTTTTTGCACACACGTGATACAGTTAGCACTTACTGCATATTTACATTTTAAGGAAACTTTTCAGTGCTCAACTTGTATTCCCACTTTCATTACAGTTTACTTTAAGAAGATGCTACAGTTAAAGGTGTACAGAAATGGCCGTTTGTCCTGTTTGTCGCGCCGAGTTATCACGAGCTGCAACACGAGTTTACCCGAGTAAGGAAAACGAATTTGATTGGTCGTTATCGAGCGGGCGGGATATTCAAAGCTTGGGGCGAGACCGAGCTCCGTGTGTGTGTGCGTGTCTCAGACGTTTGAATGACGGATGACGGATCCAATATCAGTGGCTGGTGAATCGTGTACAGGCTGACGTATAATCCGTGCGCCTGCATTATCCAATGCGAAAAAAAAAATACACACTTTCATCCCGGATTTACTCAAAAATAGAATTTTGCACAAAGTTTGGCCTACATCGTCTGAAAGATGAGTTATCACATTAATTTTATGACCCAAAGTGGGCTCAAATTCAATTTTCTTTTCTGTACACCTTTAACAGTTGAAATTGGCTCAGTGTTTGGCCTTCTTCATCAGTTTCTCCTCAACAATGTGACTGTAGTCAGCATGCTGCATCAAGCATTGTCCTCAAAACTTGGTTCAAATTTTACTGTATTGCCTATACAGTAACAGTGTGTCTTCAAATGTGAAGGTATTCAGTCAAGAAATTATGAGATATTTTACTCAACATTCATGTTTTTGTTGTTCAGTAAAATAATTAATTGTTCATACAAGAATTAAAACTTGATAAAGTTCTACTCACAAATCTGTTGAAATGTCATGTTGTTTAATTGTATTATTTTGTGTGGATGTCTGCTTATAACAAAACAAAATATTTACATTTATGTTTGGATATGATACAGTTTGTTTAAATTACCCCCAATTTCCAGTTAATTCCCATAAATTCCCAGTAATTCCCATAAATTCCCATAAATTCCCATAAGTCTCAAGGAAAGCTTCCAATTTGTAATATTTCCAAAATTCCCCATGTTAACTTCCCATGGAAAGTTTCTGGAAATTTACCGGAAATTTACTGGAAATGTTCCGCCTCTTTGCAACCCTATCCTCAAGTCATTAGAATGTCACAATCTTTACAAACAACACCAGACATATGAGTGCAGTGGGTGATATCACTGTTGCCAATACAAACCAGTTCAGCACCACCTGTCACTGGTCCTCTCTCAGGGCCGGCCCCTGGCATAAACACTCTATGCGGTTGTTTAGGGCCACAGCCGTCAGGTGGGGCCACATGATCAGAAAGGTACCGGGGTTCATTTTAACACTGAGGTCGGCGCGCGCGTTTACGCGACAGTCTTGATATGTTTTTGTTTATATTTCGGTCATTTTACGCCGTAGAAACGCGGTTTAACTGCTCCCGTGACCGAGGGAGGCTCTCCTCTTTCAAATACACCCGCCCTCGACAACCTATGTTATTCACAGCCAGGGTTTGAGAGCCAATAACAGAGCATAGTGCACGCATCGTCCCCTCTCACTGGGTCTCATTCATGAAACGTGAGCAGCACGGATTTGTGTGTAAACCCTGAGCAGCGCAAATTTACGTGGATTTCCGCATTCATCAATCTTTTAGTAGTGCTGATTTTTTTCGTAGCTACTCACAAAATCTACACCTGCTCCGGACTGTGTGTTGCACTTGTGTAAATGTAGGAATGCACAGAAATACTGCTTGTCACTGTTGAAAATTACAATTTTAATCCGTATTACTCTCTCTCATGTTCAAAATATGCCGACGCCTTTGAAACACGTAATTTAAACATGACAAACAATTAGAAATATTTCGAGAGAGAGACGTTTTAGGGATCGGACACGCACAAACACGTCAAGGCTCCATCTAATGATGAAAATAATCTGATATAAAACCGGAAAAAAACTTTTTTGTGTTGCAACACGTTCGGTGGGTGCACACTTCACCCTGCACAGCAGCGCAGTCGGCACCGGTTTGGATGGAGCTGTGACAGACAGCTAGTGCTTCTGTAACAATATAACCTGCCTACAGCTGAGGCTGTGAAGAGCCTCCTCCTCCCGTCGCTGCTGTTTTTTTTTCATGTTTGATCGAACATTTTCATATATCATCATATCGAATATTTCTGGCTTTACTTCTTAAACGGTTCTTTAATAAACCTTATATTTATTATTATTATTATTATTATTATTATTATTATTATTATTATTATTATTATTATTATTATTAATTCACTAAATCTGTTTCTTCCCTCCAGCCTTTGACCTGTCCCAGTCACACCACTACTAACAGAAGAGAATTAAATATTTTTTCTGGACTCCACTTCACCCAAAATGACTTCAATCCGCAATCTCTCTTTTTTTCTCTCTCTCCCTCTTTCCTCGTTTGCGTCATGGCCGCATGTGAGCAGGAGGCACCTACCTCCTAATATGGTGGTCAGGATCTCCTTATATGGCTATTCATGTATGGAGATCTATGCTAATTGCTGATCACCGGGGGCGTGTTGTTAGTTTACGATGAGCTGGGATTCATCATCTTACACACGTGTTTACGATCAAATCTGAGTTTCCCGCACCGTTCATGAATCCGGAGTAGAGTTTTAGTAACGTGAGCTTTTATGTGCAAATCTACACACAGATTTACTCACATTTCATGAATGAGACCCACTGTGCGTAATTGGTTGAATCCGTTGTCCGTCAACTTGAGCATACGTGATTGGTTGAATCGCCTGTCAGTCAACTTCGGCCAACCAATTGGCACTCTGGGATCACTAAGGTCCTTCCTATCACAGTTCAGCTTCTGTTATCTCACATTTAAGACATTTGGTGAAAATAGAATGCCAGACAGACAACATTTATGCTCAAAAAAGTTTCAGAAAATTTGGCCTAAATTATTTCTTTATACAGTGTTCTAGGACAAATTGGCCTCAGTGTACTTAGAGCGGAAGATTAGACATAAAACACTTGAGTATTGTTACATCTGTCTATCAAACATGTCTGTATTCAGTTTTAAGCAGTGTATGTGATTTGGTGATTTTAGAGTGGGCCACAAACAAAAATCTTGTTTAGGGCCACCAAAATGCTAGGGCCGGCCCTGTCCTCTCTGCTTCTAAAGGGCTGGCTACGGTTAAACATTAACTCTCTGACAAATGTAGGGTTTATATTAATCCTTGCTTACAAAAAGTGTAAGCCCTTATGCAGATTTTTACAGTATTTCCATTTATATTCAAAACTCAGGTCTACATACTCCATCACTCAGTGGCTTGCTCGACACACAGAGTGGAGAAACTGAATAGTGGAGCTCATCTCAGGAGCTGGGAGTATCGCTGCTAATCTGCCTGTCGCTTCCAACAAGTCTTTAATCATGTTTCACTGATCAATACATTTCATCCTGCTTGTCACCATTTCACAAAGGCAAGGCTGTAAGTCATAATGACTGTGAATATTGAATGTGCCCTCACTCTATTATAGAGAGCTGTCAGTGTGAGTCTTGTAGGTAAATGCATAAAGCCATGCGCACACACACACACACACACACACACACACACACACACACACACACACACACACACACACACACACACACACACACACACACACACATTCTTGTCATTTACCATCATAGGTGCCACTCTCCAGGAGAAGTCCACTCTCTTCTAGGATCCTGAAGTCTCCCACACTGATGAAGTTGTAGTCCACGCCAGGCACCTCCCCATCTCGAGGAAGTCGTGTGGTGCCTGGGAAAACCAAGAAAAAGCAAACAAGGAGGGAAATGCTTAAACATACATGTTCCAATGTGTTCCAGATAAGAAACATGCAAAAGTGCAGACAAGTGTAGATAAGGCAAGAGTGAAGAAAATGTTGCTGTTGGGCGGAGATGGAAACTTTAGCCAAACTGAGAAAACAGCGTCACAGCGGCTGAGCTGAATTCATCAAGTGAAACACAAACAGGTTCAGGGTTTTCACTAAACTTTGGCAAGATTACATTCAGTTCCATTTTTTTATTCAACACATTTCTCCTGATTTTCAGTGGTGCAAAAAGATTTGTCACAACGATGAGTTTCCCTGCTGAACTTGTAAATATAAAGTTTTATTTCGCTAGAGATGCACAGTTTGAGAACAATCTTCAACACTCATCTGACTTAATTCATGATTCACAGGACACAAAGGATCCCATTTGAAACAGTGATTTTGTGATCTATCTGTGGCACATCGTAGGCAGGTTGGGTGCTGCATTTGGGAACAAAGAGCCACAAAGACCTATGGGAGATTTGGATAATTGATGAAGGCCTGTGGAGCAGAGAGGGGCATGATTCATTCAACTCTTTCTGAGTAACTGCGGCTTCTGCTAACAGTTATTAATGGGAGGTTTTTGATACATGTTCTGAATACAGCTGAAATGAAAAAAGAAATAAAAACAGCTGAGGAAATTAGGGATATGAAATATGATGGAAGCAGTGGGTTGTGTAACCTCCTGGTGTGGTTCACTTAGTCCAATGGGTTGCAGCATCAATGCAAATGACACCAAGCCATTCTGAGTGCAGATTTGGCTCCTGCAGTGAAGCCACGGCCTATTTCGATACCGACGGGAGTTCTCCCCTTCCCAAGATGAATATCCACAAGGCTCAAATGGACACCGAGTGACTACATTAGCAAGAGGATTATGTAAACCATATTCCATGAATAAATAAGTAGGACTGTGTCACTATTGCACTCAAGGCTAATTAGGTGATGTGCCACCAAACTTGTTAACTCCATAGAACTAACCACAGCTGAACAGGAGGACAGACAACCAGCTGTTTATTGCACACGAGGACGAGCTGGGTGCACAGCATGAACGAATCATCTGTGCCACATTCCACAGCAATCTCTGTCACCCAAATTTACTGTCACCCATGGATATGGAACAAATACATTATGCGCTAAGCCTGGCGAATCCTCTTCAGGGTCGCAGGGAGGACACAGGGAGCGAGGGTATAGGAGGCGGGTTTCAACAACAATCCAGGCGGACCGCCAGTGGATCGCAGAGGCTAAAATAAATGGTCTTTTATGTGCATAAATACAGGCAATTTATAACCTCAGATCAACCTGATTTCAATGTCAGAGGAAATCAGAGCACACTGAAATGATATTCATCTGAGGCCAGGAACGTTTTGCTGTGAGATGACTCAGAAGCAGATTGTGCACTATATCAGGATCAGAGTTGAATGTCTACTATGAATATCCTTTCACACATATAGGAAATCTGACCCTTAGTGTGGCACAAACACACAGTGGCAGCAACAAACAACACTAGTTTTATGTATGACCAATACATCAGGGACATTAGCTGATCTGTTTGATAACACTATTGCATTAAAGCAAGCTTAAATAGCATATACACGTACAACTATGATGCACTCTGGTTGAAAGATGCTGTTGCATGCAGTCTCGGTCAAAACGTTGGCACCCTTGATTTTTAAGTGCATAATTCAGAATATCTCCAGGAATAAATGCAAATGAACCTGAATATATTAATAAAATGTCCATGGTTACAGAACAAAAGAGAACTTATATAACTGTGAAATAAGACAAACACAAAATGTGCACTAGACACCATTGTTAGCACCCTTTTGTTGAATTTAAAGTAGTCATTCAAACATGCTAAAAACTTGATTGTTCTTAATAATGAATGGCATCATTTCACTGTTCACATGTCTTGAATTAGCCAATGATTGGATACTCAATAAGAAGAAGATATACAGTATGTGGAGAGAATATCTAAAGATGGTGGTTGTGGTGGTTTAGTATAATGGACTACATGTAGGTTAAAGCTGAGGAAAACAACTATTGAAAGAAAGTCAGAGAAAACTTTACTACATAAGTTCTTCTGGAAGAGATGAAACCAGAGTAGAGCTCTCTGGGAATGCACTGCATCATTGGTTTGTTTATGGGCAACAAAAGTCCATACGGAAAAGAGCTCTAAACCTCCAGTAAAACATGGTGGAGGTCCTGTCAGGCTGTGCTGCCTCTGTTACTCGGGGCACAGATCTTTAGTCTTTCAGTAGAATAACAACTGAGAGCAAAGAAGATAAACATGGTTGAAAAGGCAAAGATGGGCTGTTTTAACTGTCCAGCTATGAGTCCTGACCTAAACCCCAGTGAAAACCTTTAGACAGAGCTGAAATCTGCCATAACAAAATAATTACTCCTGCAAACTCAAAAGAGCTTGAACACATCAATTAAAGAGTGACAGAAACTACCAGCAGACAAATGTAAAAAGCTTCTAGATGGTGAGAGAAATGATGACAGGTTGTCATTACTGCCAAAGAAAGAACAAATACTGAAAGGTTCCAGTAACCGTGTTTGCTTTATTTGCCTCTTCTGCAAGTTTTTAATATTGTTGTTGTACATCACTGGTTAATGTGCATGTCCTGGTGAAGATATTAGGAATTACTGTATGTAGGTGAAATTCAGGGGTGCCAATACTTTTGACCAGGGCCGTAGATTTCTTGACACTTGTGGAGCCTGTGCCAATTAGCAGTAAAAGCATTGTGCAGATTGTGATGGCCCTGTGGTCTATTAAGCAACTTTATATTGCTATCCCCTTTTGTTTTTCCACTGTTATATTTTCTCACTAATTGGACTGTGACAGCTTCCCTGCACCAAAGCGTAAGAGGGAATAAAAATCACAGTTTAAAAAGGAAGAATACAAAAAAAAAAAAACAGCAACAAAAAAACCATCAGAGATGCTTCTTTCCACAATGTGCCTTGATACCAGTTTGTGTTACCAAAAGCTGTTGACATTGCATTGTGTGTGAGAATGCCAGCGTCTGCTGCTTCTCATTACCAACTTGTCTGCCTGCCGGCACTGGCTTTGGTCCCTCAAAGATGTCCCCTGTAGCCCAATTACTTGAGCCACAGCTATGTACCTGCCAAGTATCTTCCTGAGCCATCATCCTGGATGTCACACCGATATATACCATAAGTCTCCTATTGTGGATCAGTCTCTGAAAATATAATGAGGGCTTGCTGCGCTTTGAATATAGAGTTGAGTGAAAGCATGAAATCTTTAAAAAGACAGAACTTTGCAAAAATCCTGTCGTTCTTTCCTAATACAGACATCGACACTTTGGATGTGTCTTCAAAAAAAAACAGTTGGAGGCAGATTGTTTAAACAAAATGTAGCAGTGCATTGATACAGTATAATATCAATATATAATTAAACAAGACCAGAGAGGAGATTGTTCGTCAAGAAGTTTTGTCAAATAATTTTCTCAACACGTCAAGGTATTTGCAGTGTTGGTTAATACAGCACGGAATACATTTGAATTGTATTAGGTGAAGCTACATGGTGAAGTGCTTTTTTGTGCAAAGAGTGAGACAAGAGCATCAATGTTTATTACAGTATGCAGCTACAGCCAGCAACCAGTTAGCCCATCTTAGCTTAGCATAGGAAACTAACTTAACTTAACTTAACCTAACTTTTTCTGTACCACAATGTTTCCATAAAATGTGGTAAAAAGTGGTTAAACATAAAAAGTTTAACAATCCTGTAGTAAAATGAGGTGAACATTTTATTGATATGTTCAAAATCAATCACAACACAAGATAAATATGTGAACAACATGTCCTCATGCATGGATAGAAAATACAATCTGGTTACAACCATTAGTTCTATATAACTAGTATTTCTAGGACACAGTGTTGTCCAACTCCTAGGAAGAAACTAAAAATAAAAAACATTTCCAGAAAATGTCTGTCTATTTTTTCTACATTTTATGGCCATGCACAGAGGTTAAAGACATGCATTTACATGTGTCTATCTCTGTGTGTGTCTGTGCTGGACTGAAACAAATTGTCACTTTAGTCTCGCAAGGTCTCGGGCCGGGCAGTGCAGAGACCTACTTTCTGAACCGTCTGGACTGGGAGGGTGTCACATCGCCAACATCAGGGGTAGTCAGTCAGAAATGGCAGGCCATAAATTTAACATGGTGATTTCGTGCATAGTTTTATGTTGGTGCTTCAAGAGAAAAGATGGCTTAGGGCTTTGCTGTCGAAATGGCGAGAAAAAGAGAGGGAACAAGAGCAGAGGTGGTACCAAACAATTTCCAAGGGGTGGCCACGTCGGGGACAGTACTCACCATGGGATGTCCCCGAAAGCAGAATCTTGTATCAGCTTGTGTCTGCATGGTTATGGCACTGCACAGAGGGTGGATTATGATGTTTATTCACGGCCATAAAAATATCCCCTGATAGTTTGTGGAGGCAGTAAGAGAAAAACAGAGCCATTTCTTTTCTCTTGCTTCTTTTTTGTATAGTTCGTATCATAGGCGCCGATCCCGTGGGTGCTCCGGTGCTCGAGCACCCACTGGCAACGCTGAGCACCCACTGGCCAATCAGGATTGCCAATCAAAAGAATAAAAATATGTATGTAAATTGATAATTCTTACCTTTCTATTGTTCTTATTCACCTGCCCAGGGACTACGGATGGAAAGTAGCTAGTAAGCTAAATCCGCTACAAGACATCTCTTCTCATTTCGAGACTAACATTGTCGCTGATACAAATAAACTTATTAAACTAAACTAAACTAAACTACTTTAAAAGTCCAGTGGAGCTGGATCAGAACTGAGCGTTTGTACGGAGGATGAGATCGCGCTGTTGACTTTCTGAGCGTCTCCGCCGAGAGTTGTCTCCGCCTACAGTTGTTCTCCTCACCCGTAGAGCTGAGCGTCAGGAGCTCATTATATATTACTCTATATTTTACTTTTATATACAGTCAGTGTCACACTGAAAGAAGTTGTGCGCTTGCAGCAGGAGAGATAATCAGATGGATAATCGGTAAAGTTAATAATTTCTGTGGCCATGAATAAATTCATTTCGATGTTTCGCCTGTTATATCAGTGTTGCCCAAATGCAAATCTTGTATAGGTCTACACTGTTTTCACATGTACAAAGTCTTTGTTGTCTTTGTACAGAGACAATATGAGATTTGCTTGTAGCCACAGCACCTAAAAAATCCACTGTTTCCATACGCACATCCAGCCTCGCTGTCAATAGACTGTGTCGTATTTAGTTGTGGTTGGTGACTATATCTATGCAATAAAAGTCAGTTTGAGACAATCATTACCTTGGTGGTATTCATTTAATTTGAGCACCAAAAAAAAAAAATAATAATAATAATAATTGAGCAGCCACAGGCAAAAACATAAATCGGCGCCTATGGTTCGTATACCTGAGCTTTTGGGTCTTTGAAACTTGGAGCTCGGCTCCTTTGTTTCTTCATCTACTAAATTTAACATCAGGTGAGCCATGCAAAACCATTGTACCTTATCTAAAAGCATAATTATGACTGACAGCTATAATGACATCACCAAGGCCAATACACCAATACATAACTGATATCTATCATGCCCTCACGTTACAGTATACAGCGACAAACCAATTAACATGAAACCGAGTCTGACTGATGATCTTTTATTTCCTCAAAAATGTTCAAGGGCAGATGTTGCCAGTAGCAGGTGATGCTGAATGTCCTTTAACAAGAGCTGAGACGATTGCCGCATTTACAAGACAAGAGTTAAATACAACGTCCTCTGAGCAGCGCTAACGTTTACAGGGGGAGAATGGAGGCTGCAGTGTGTTGCCATTGGAAAGTGAGGAGACAGACAGCAGCCAGATGGTTAGCATGCTAACGTCAAGAGAAGAAAAGACGTGACAGAGATAACAGTTAGCACTGGTGTTGTTTGCACCGCTGGAGACGGTTCTTGGTGAGTAAATGAATGACGTGTTGATGAACCTGCAATGTTTCTACTAGACCGGTAAGTAGGACACAGCTGTTGATGCCCATACAGTACGTAGCTTAGCTTCCAGTTTGACAGAAAAGATCATCGCAATGCCAGAGTCCCTTGTTTGAGATTTTGCCTTTAACTGGAAAAATATAGAACATTCATTTGCAACTTTCAACTCTTTTATCCTTCCAACCCAAGAAAGGGAGGAAAAAGAAAGAATCAGCTCATGAAATGGTGTCAGTGTCTCTCCAAGCAGAATAGTCACAGAGTACACACCTATGTGTCAAAGCCGTGTGCTGATGTGACCTTGAATTATTCTGCATGTCTACCTGCACTGGTAACGTGGCTGTGTTGGTATGTGTGTGTGCTTACGGTCACGGGTGAGATGGAGAGTTTGTGAGAGATCAAACCCTTTCTGGCCATCCCTCGTCTCAGCAGGGAGTCAGGGGACTGTGTGTGACCCTGTATCGTCTTTAAAAAATAAATCCTGCTCCTTTTGTCCCCTCCTAGAGCTCTTGAGAGCCTCCTCTGGTGTTTTGTAAGAATCCAAATGAGATGGAGCCCATCCCAAAAAGCCAGTGAAGGAGACACAGGGATTTAGCACATAGACAGTATAAGACCTTGCCCTCCTTTGTCTCTCTTCTCCTCACTGTCTTGTCAGTTCCTCCATTACAGACAACTCTCTCATTGCCTGTCTTTCACGTGTCTTTCTTCTCAGCATGAACCCCGCTGAACTAAACCGGCCTAAAAGTGGAAACTAATACGTTCACTATGGCCCCAAAGTGTTTGACCTCAGCAGAAATGACCTGTGTGGTTGTGCGGGAGTACAGCAGTGCGGCTGTTAACTTAAGTGCACCACTGGCAGAGCGACACAAACAGTCTCTGCTAATCCTCTTGCTTTTGGTGTGATCCTCACACACATTTTGGCTTTATAAAACCCCCCACCCTCAGATTTTCTAATTTATCATCAATTTGTCATGTTTAAAACATTTAAGAAACTGTTTTTGTTTCACAATTTGTAATTCTATGGCGCACTCTTTCTCCTTCAGCCTGCTTTGTACACCTCTACCCACCCAAGTATTGATTTTCCACAATGAGAAAATGACTTCTCTCTTTTTCTTTTTGGTGCACAACAACAAAAAGATGAGGAGTTGGGCCTGCGCTGCATGTTTAGAGGGTGGAGCTGGAGCAAATAACTGCAGTGAGAAGAAAAAGGGAGAGTAAATTTTGGGTGAAAACAGACAACCCATTACTCAACAAGCACTTTGTATTGTAGCAGCACTGTGGTCCACTGTGGTTAAAGTCACTTTTCTGCAAAAGTGTCAGCACAAAAACAACCTGGAAACACACGTAGATTCTTGAGTTCTCATGAAAGGCACCCACCCACACACTGAACTAATACTCCCAAAGAGATATGATGTTTGAACCTCATGTATAACGTTAACGTTATATTATAGTTTTTTATTTCTTTACTTGAACTACTGTAATGGTCTGGGCAGCTACATCTCCTATTATTCTATTTTGTTTGATACTTGTGTTGTTCACTGTGTGATATATTTGATCTTGTGAATACGTGACTTCATATTTTATATCAGTACCACACTGAGGGTGGCCATCTTATTAATTATGTTGTAGGTTTCCGAATACCTATTGGCCACTTGTAGTATGATCTTCTTTGTCATCATGTTGTGATTATTTTATGATTAAGTGTTTGATTGATTGATGCCAGCTGGTGTTATTGAGGGAGGTCCAGAAGGTTACATATATGGGTCACACCCATTCAGCAGACTCACGCTGAAGAAAGCCAAGAACTGAAACGCGTCCGTTAGTCACTGCCGTGCGTTCAATAAAAGTTTCAAGATTATTTTGTGAGCACTGACATTCCAGTTTTTTCCAGCTACATCTCCTACTCATCTCAAGAAATTATGTACTATTCAGAAGGTTCTTAAGATTCATCTCACATTCAAACAGATATGCTCCGTCCAACACCACTATTCACAAAGTATTCTCTTCTACCAATTCACAAACTGAATAACTACCAGATTTGTTTGTTTGTTCACAAGTTTATTTACAGTCACCTTTCAACATTTCTTTACCTTCACTCATAATGTTCATTCTCACCGTACTAGACAGTAATAATCTTACTCTATACAGTATTTACCCTCTACCCGCACATCACCCCATCAGTTTATTATGTCCTATAGAGATCCTATGTTTTGGAATGGACTTCCTCCTTCACTAAGATCCATATCTTCCTATTCACTCTTTAAAAAGCAGCTAAAAAGACATCTGAACTTTTCTTGAATTTCCCGCTCTCTCCATATCCCACAACCTTACCCTAACCCTTTTTTTATGATTTCAATCTATTTTTCTTTTGTACCATATTTCCATTGTCTCTATTTGTTACTGATCACTTTGTTCTCTATCTCCTCATTTTTGCTCATTTTGCTCATATAACGTTTATTATGTATGCACTTTATCTCCTTTTTTTCTATGTTTATTTGTTAGCCATAGAAATGTGTTTTGTTGTAATTAGTGACAGGGGTGGAACTTATGCACAAGCCAATCGGCTTCGTTCCCTCGCACCATCAAATATAAATGTGTGCTAAATAAATAAACCTAAACCTAAACCTAAAATGTTATACTGTGCTTTAAGAAAATGTTTTTATTTAGTTCAAAACAGTAAAAACAGATCTTTTAATCACAAGAACACAGAACTATGTGATAATAAACAACTGGTTTGCTGTTTTTATGCTGTTTTTTTTCTTCTTTTGTCAAATTGTGCAAATAAAAAAAAAAAAAAAAAAAAAAAAAAATTAAAAAAAAAAAAATCACATTTGATGATGTTCCTCAAAAATAATTAATATGGAAAAAACGATGTAAATACAGTGAGGGATAAACCAAAAGAAGAAAAGGCAGGCAGCAGTAATTGAAACAGAGCCAGAGTGAAAGTGAAATGGAGAGGGTGAAGGATGGGAGACTGTAAGCGAGCGAGTGAATGATGGAGGTGCCGTCACTGTGCGAGTCCTGGTCTCTTGCTCATTAAGACAGTAATTCAAGCAGGGGATTAGAGAGTCAGACTCATGTGGGGAGCCTACTGGCTGCTGGTGATGAATGGTGGTTACGGGCTGTAAAACCTCAATAACTGCTGCTATTGTACATGAAAAAAAAAAGATGAAAGAAAATAGATGGCCATGTTCGTAGCGGTGGTTAATGTCAGGGTTTGTGTACAGGTACAGAATGTGGATGAGTGAGAGCAGAGCAGGGAGACGTATGGTGCAGCTGAGAATGACAGTGTGGTGGTGTATCTATAATCATCTCTGTCCATCCTCTCTTACTGCAAAATAAAAAAGTGAAGAAAAATCCAAGAACAACTGAAGTCAAACTCAAGTGTCCATGAAACAGCAAAACTCAGGATGTGACACACAGACATCATGTGGGAGAAAAACAGAAGGAGAGGGAGAGTGGAAGAATGAGAGAAGGGGTGGTAGACACAGAGGAGAAGAAGAAGTGGTGGTGGTGGTGTGACTTGTTGGGGTGGCGGGAAGAGGGGGGGCTGTTAGGAAAGTAACCCATCCCCTGCGGGAAGAAAAAGAAGAAATTAAATATACATGAAAGGTAAGCAGCTTATTTCCTAAAAACTTTCACACTTGTGCAGGCGAATCCCCTCTGGACCAGACGGAGTAACTTCCAGCCCGGGGGGGTTGGAGAGAGAGATGCTGCTTGTTTGTGACAGTGCTGTGCCTAAGAGTCTGTCATCGCCTCAGGAGCAATCTGCTGTACATATGACTAAAGCCTTGACTACACTCAATTATGGCGTTCGTCTGAGTGGAGACTGGACTTCAGCAGGACATAGTGATTTTTTTTAGGCCAATATATCTGTGCAAACATCACCACGGCACAGTTTCACAATACTGCGTCACAGTAGCGACGTCTCCTTTTTTTAAAATCATTTATAATACAGCCTCTCATAATAAATGAATCAGAACTGACCTTTCCGTTTTAAGCCCATAATTATCTTAAGAGAGCAAATTACAGTGGCAGCAGGCAGAGGCAGTTTACCTGAAACAAAAAAAAGTATTTTCTGTAATTCTAAATTTAGAGCTGTTTGCACTAATCTGCATTTCTGCAACCCACACAAACCTTAATCAGGATATCAATTTGCACCTTTACTGTACTAACAGCCTTGTCGCTCTAATTTTGGTAATTGTCATGCTTTCGTTTGAAAAAATTACAATATTCAGGCTCATAAAACCTTTCGAGTAATCTAAAAAAAAAAAAAAAAGACACAAAACGCAGAGGCGTCAGGCTAAAAATGTGTTCTTGTTTTTTTCCCTCAGCTCCTGGAAAGTGACATTTTAGAGATGTGAGGGTTGTTTTTGTCTGCATGGCAAAAAGCAAATTGTAGCCTGCTCATCTACTCCAAATACATCATGGATAATCGCTCCCTTTAGTTATATATGGTGCCATTTGATGCAGCAATCATGCAGACTATTACATCAGCAGCTGTTTTGCAATGTTATATTCAATTTGAAAAAAGAAAAATAGAGCAATCATTGATCATTTAACATACACAGCTCCCTGCAGTTGCTCTTGGCAGCTCACAGTACCAACCTTTTTATTTACCCACTCCATTTCTGATTTCAGCAAAGAACAATAGTTTGTGACGGCCCGCTGAGCTGAGCGTCAGCCAGGGAAAGCAGAGCAGCAGAGTGATGACACAGGGTTATTTATGGGAAGAATATGACTTTGATCACAGTGTTGATATGGCACGGGAGTAAATAAGTTACATGGAGGTTAGAGAGATGTCCTTGGTCGGATTGCCATGGTGACAGCGTGTGTGTTTCGTGAAGTGTGTGACACACAATTGTGAGACTATGACAATGCGCACGTTCAGTGTGTGCGCATTTGTGTTTGCAGGTGCACTGTGTGTGTGGATACAGTCCCAACACAGCTTAATGGAGCTGAGAACACATTAACACTGCTTCTCATGGGATGAATTTTCAATACATACAGAACATCCTTGTTCTTCCCATACGGTTCTTCAGGATAAAGACACACATGCACTGAAAGTAGGTTATTACAGTATGTTCATTCCTGGGTTGCTGCTGAGTGCTGTGAATGAGGAGTTGTGTATGCGGCCCATGTGCTGTACTTACAGGGGATGGTGCGTAGGTAGAGGTTGTCCCTTATGATCTGCTGGAGCTTGTGGTCCAGCGAGCCCTTCTGAAACTGCAGACTGAGGTAGTGGCGCAGGTCCGTGTTCAATACTTTACCTGCAACAACAGAGGCAGAGGCAGGAACGGTCAATAAAAACATTGCGCTGTGGCTCTCTGAAGGGTTTATGGCTAAAAGGAAATCTATCCAAGTGACATGTAGCCTCACAAAATGATCAATACCACAGGAGAGGATCAAACTGATTTTCCGCTTGACCAATCGGTTACCCTATTACAGCACAGATGTTGTAATTTTTTATTTTTTATTTTTTCAGAGACATTAAGTGCTTAATGTCACAATACTCTGCTTTCTGAGAGAGCTGTTCCATAATACCACAATCAATATATTCAGTTAAATTCAGGTTAATACAATCATGTCTTTTATTCCCTTTTAAAGCGAACAAACAATAATATTTCACGACTTATAGAAGATAACAGGCCACATGTCACATACAAAATGGGACATACAAGGGATGGGAATGCAGGGTATCAAATTAATGACTGGTCATCGGTTTTTTCACTGCATTGCACATGTATGTAAAGTACCGTATGCAGGACCACCTGTTCTTCCCAGCTGGGAGCTTAACCCTTTCAGATTCTAGTCTGATCACAGAAGGGATTGAGGGATAGGACAAAGGTTACATGTCTGTGACATGTTTTGGTCAAAATCCCCCAAGGATCAAACATCACAGCTCTTTTCGTCCTCTCTAAACAGCCCTGTTCACAACGGCTGCTTTCAGTGCCTGTCTCTTTAAATGCAAATGAACCACTGCTTGCCCCGCCCCATTATGAAAATTCAAAACCTAGTTAGAGTACATCACTGGAAGACAACAGCTCGTAAAACCACATGGATTTCAATCTGGAAGCCTGCACATTACAGATTTTTTTGTCAGTTCTCACATTTTGGGGACCGGAAGGCAAGACAAACACCCAGATATATGTTAAAGAGCCTTCAAAAAGTGATATTTCCATCATATGCCCCCTTTAAACTCTGATCTCCTCTGTGAAATCCACTTCAATCATTAAGGGTAAATAGTAGGTTATACGTACGGAGACATTTGGACCAAAAAAGCCACTAGATAAATGCTGTACTAGAATGCCTTTCTAACTGTTCTACAAACCTAGTAACATTCTCATGTTAGAAGAAGAAAAAGGGCAAGAATAAAAGAACAAACTGGACTGAGCTGAATTTGTCGTCATCACTGCCTCCATTCATCTGGAGCAACAAATCTGAAATCCAAATGGCTAAGTGACAGATGATGGATGCCGTGTTCATGCTCAACTGTCTTTACAGTCTCTCACAATTTCACACAAACTTTTCAGCAAAGACGTGCAATGCCACAACCTCAGAAGTAAGGCGCCAGACATTTTCATAAGAAAATCCGAAAAGAGTTCGCCTTTGCTCTCAACTCCCAGAAGCCTTTGTAAAAACAAAGGAAGTTCATGCAAAGTTTTATGGCAGAGGAAGACTTCAGAGTCGTCATACGCATGCTGGGGAGGGGGGGAAAAAGTTTCTCTCTGAGAGAACATGATGAGGAGTTTGGAAAACAGGAAGAGATCTTCGGTGTCTGCCTGCCCTCAGCTTCAGTGTGAGCCTCATCTCTTGACAGAAGGGGGAGAGGAGCCTTTGAAACAGTTTGACTACAGAGAAGTAATCACTTTTTTCCCCACTTCTCTCCCCTGTTCTCTCTCTTTCTCTCTCTGTTGCACACAAAGACCAAACTCAGCTCAGCACGACTCCTCTCTGCATTGCTGTGAATACCAATCAGCAGGACTAAAGATGAGATCTTGTTACTGTAGATGTACTGTATGTGCTAATACAGAGGAAAGATGTACTTGACTATGGAGGGCTGATAGAATAATGATGAGCTCTGGGAATATTGCAGCATGCTTTCTCAACCCTCAAATCCTCTTTTCCTCCACACCTCGCGACAGAAAACAACACAGGCCATTATTGCGACTGCACAGCGATCCTATTATTTTGTTCTTTAAAACATTCGCTCTCTGAGTTTTGGAAGCCGTTGTTGACTCATATCAAAATGCTCCTCATGTCCACAGGCCTCGCTGCCATCTGATGCCGTTTCAGGAGCCGTCATCCCGGCGGGCCTGGCTTTTCAGAATAAAGGTTGCATGTTCTCCGTCTGCCTCTCCAAAGAGAGCTGCATCACAGCTGGTGTAGCAGGCAAACTGACTGAAACCAAGGCCCTTGGACCTTGGTTGGGAAACCAGGGTCCAGTCTGGCAACACCATCTCAAAACTGCCCCCCAAAATATCCTTTTTTGTTAATGGGGAAATGAGAGCGATTGAAAAGACTGAAATCGCATGTGCTGTGCTCCATATGTTTCTGAGGGCTTGTGATGTGCTGAAGCATCCAAAGGAGAAATCAATGATGAACAATGAACAACAGTCTCGTTGCCAACTTCTTCTGTTAGTCATCCTGCAACTGCACCTTTACAACCAGATCTGTGAAATAACAGCTGGCTTTTCAGTGCTGCTCAGAAAGTATTGGGCCTCAGCAATTTGCTGCCAATGAGGCAACCGTAATAGTTTTCAATAACAGCAGCAGCAAATATAAGTGGAGTGAACACATTTCAAATACATGATGGAAAGCTTCTTTCCTCCCATTTTCCTTACATGGATGCAGACACTTCAAACTCAGATTACAGGTAGAAGGAGGATTAAATATCAGAGTCAGAAAATTATTTCGTTCTCTCTATGATTTTGTTTTTCCCTTTGAATCACCTCCCGAGATGTCTTCCTGCTTTTGATTTCTTCCTGAAGTGCTAGGGTTTTCTTCTTAGCTCTTCTCTGTGTTTGCTTTGAGAGCTCAAGTGGGGTCAGGAATCATTGATGTTGTGGGCCTGTAGAGACAATTGAGACTTTGCTTGCAAAATTGGGCGTAACAAATAAACCTGACTTGACTAGTTTTTGATCTTTCCCTTGTTCTCGAAATCTCCCTGAGTGTGAGCCAATCACATCAAATGCTCCTTCACATACTGAACCCGTAATTGTGAGCTAAAACTTTACATTTGTGATGATGAAACTTGTTCTTTGATGATGAAAGAATGCTAACATCTTCTCACAGCAGTCAAGAGCTTTCTGTAGCTGTAGCTTACACACATGCCCAACACACTGCCAGCAGGCAACAGTCCTCAGCAGCAGATGTGCGTAGCTGCACGGTGAAGCTGCCAGGTGTGGATGTATCTGACTGTAAGACAGCACAGCCAGCACAGTAAACAGGCACTGGATAAATAAAAGAAAAAAAAAAAAAAAACACGCATGCATGCACGCCATCTCACACACACTGTTCTGATGTGCTCATTACGCGTACAGTGCTACAGTGCGGCCTTTGTGGCATCCGGGGTCCTGTCAGAGACTGTTAGTGAGGATGTGGCATCAGAGAAGTCCCTCATTCCTCCTCCCTGCAGATAACACAGCTTTTGTAGCAGACAAACGGGGGTTCAATGGGCTCTATTGTCCCCCATCAGCCATCCAGGATGATACTGTACAGCAACTTAACAATAGACATTCATGGAGAAGAATTTGCACCTTTCTTCCCTTTAAAATTATCTTAACATTTACATTACTTTTTTTTTTGTAGACGTCGTTTCATTATACTGCAGCATAAAAAAAGAATTTGGCCCTGAAATCATGAGCTGCATTGACAAGCTTCCTCCTGTGGATGGATCCCTTTAAATTAAGCTGTTGCTTTACACCCAACTAGTATGAAGATCCTCTGCTATCTTCATTTCATCGTCATTTGGCAGCAGGGGATGTGTCAGAAAAGAGCAAGGTCACCTACTTAACAGCACCGTGTTGCCATTTTCACCTGGCATCAGCAGTACGCCTCCTCCACAACACTGGCGGCTCAGGGAAAATATCTGCACTGACGGTACAGTGCCTGGCAAACAACCCCCCCACGGTGAAGCGACAGCCTGCTAACATCCTCACTTAGACCGACACCTCGTTCAGAAGCCACAGAATTAGATTAACACTCCGAGCTCGGAGATATAATTCTCACTCACACACTTGCACATGTCATGCATCTGCTTCTAGAGATTTGCTCAAAAGCCAACATGTTAATGCTGTGTTATGAGAAAAACCGTAGACTCGCTGGGAAAAATAATTATGTAAGGCTCAAAAGCATTGTGGCAGTGTTCACTACTGAGATCAGTGGAGGGAATAAAAGGAAGGGAGGAAAAAAAAGTACCATTTACTTTAGTGATGTTTGTACGTGCCCTTTTTTTCCCTATAGGAGGGGCACGGTGGCTGGTCTCCAGTGTTTGGACGCGTGCAAGTTAGTTACCAACAAAGAGTGCCTAAGGCGAGGTTCCAGTGCTAACACACATTTATTATACAATACAACAATACCTCCTTGGCGGGTAGGACACGAAACCACACATAGACACGGTCAAAACTGTATGCCTTCGACCAGCACACCTGGTAGGCTAATTGTCCACGGTTTTAATAACCCACCGTGACCCGTAGTGCATCATGCAAAATAAAAGCGCAAAAGGCTCCTACAATGTTAATTTAATAATTTTATCAAGAGCTCACAGAGAGGGTTTAGCTGTAAATTGTTTTATTCATCAAAAAATTATTTCATTATAATGTGATCACTGGGGTGCCAGTTGATGCTTTTTGTGATTGCAATAAGACTGACTAAAACTAAGAAATGCTAAGCTACGCTAACTGGCTGCAGTGTCTTCATATTCACCGTGCAGACAGGAGGATGGTATCAATCACATTGTCTGTTTTATTCCATTGCATTGCATGGGTGTGTAAAGTAAATTCTTCTTTATGTCTTCATCCACACACATTGAACTGTGAGCAAGTGCCTGCTGCCTATTGCGGCACTTCATTCTGAGGCATTCTCCCTGAGGCCTGTGGGGCGTCCACTGGGAGGTCATTATCTCTGTTGTCTAACTGTCAGTTCATTAACAGTCCTCTGAACTGGGAATATGTGATCAGGTGTGGAGCTAGTTCCCCCGGAACCCGCTTCAGTGCACTCGGTCATTTCGCAGAGAAACCAAAACCACAAATCCAACATGTTTTTGCAACAAAGCCTTTTGCAAAGGCACAGGGTACACATGCATGTACAATGCCACGGGAGGAGCGTCTACCACCTCCTTTCTTTCTTCCTCACTAATAAATACACATGGGACTTCCACAGACTTGCTGTTGGGATAACATACTGTACAATATGCTCTAATCAAAACATCTTTACTGGGTAACAAGTGGATCATCAACAAGTAGAGGAGCAGATTTGCCAGATTTTACATTGTAAAAAGAATTGAATTTGCTGCTGCTTTGACAAGGCATGTCAGTGCTTCCTGGACCTTTACAATTCACCTAAAAGTGAAACTGTCTCCTTTGGTTGAGGTTCGATTGGGTTTAGATGCAAAACATCTTGGTTTTGGGGTTAGGAAAAGGTGGTGGTTCAAGTTACATAACTACGATCGACTGAGAAGCTCTAGTCAAAACAAGGCATCAGCTACACTTTCACTGTTATGTCTCCTGCTTTGCTATATGTTTCTGGTCTCATGCATTCTCTGCATTCTGACATCCCCCCCCCCCCCCCCCCCCCCCCCCCCACCCACGGTGTTTTCTCTAATGCTCTGCTTCACCCACATGCCCAGGCAGACAGATGCTCTAGCCTCCCGATCCGGCCTTCCTGCTCCATCCATCATGTGATGTCTGACAGGTCACCAAGATCCTCCTGGTCCGGTTCTCCTCATGACCTGTGGCACTCGGTCAAACAGCGGCGGCCCGCTAAGGCACCAACACCTACAAGACCTCTGGTTTGGCTCCTCTCATCACTCACCTGTCAGCCAACCCCCACCACCCCTCCCACCATCTCCTCCATCCTGCTCTGACTTTAGAGCTTCCTGTGACCATTTTAGGGGACAAAACTGCCTTGGGCACCTTTTATAGTGACAAGTTTACAGCAGAGTATACACTCAATTTTTCAGACAGCTTTAGGTGAGACTAGGATCAAGGGGCATCTCACTGACTCTGCTGAGGAAAGCAAAGAACGAGAGTGGTGTGCCATAAGCCTGGCTTATAATCTCACACCTCGTGCAGTAGGCTACCGTCAGATGAATTCTCTTCACTTCTATAACTGGCATCTGGAGGATTCTGCGTTAGAGGAGTGGAGCAGCTCACCTGATCGGCCACTGTGTAGCTCTGTTTCCAGTGTGTCTGCTTGGCTGGCTGACTACAGAGCAGTGGCGTGCGGTCAGGGCAAGCAAGGCAAGCAGTGCTTGACTAGTAAAAAAAGAAAAAACTACCGAAGTGGAAACAATATCTCTCCTTAAATCTGATTTAAACTGTCGTCTGTCTCATATGGGATCAATACTGCTGCTTGTAGTGCTGCCCCCTGTTGACCGCGGTGCACTACTGTCTAGGCTAGCTGGCTGGACCACAGCTTGACTACCAGCCCATTGCTCTCCGTCACTTCTGTCATTTCTGTGGGCGCGACCGTGTCTCGTTGACAAAGACTGGAGAAAGGCAAGCGGAGGGGACATGGATCTATTATAAGTATATGATTATAAGACCATGGGAGGGGAGGACAGCTTGTTTTGGAGGTTTGCGCATGCGCATTACGGACCGTCCTGGGATTTCTAACGGGGGGCCTGTCTGTAGCTGGTTGCTATAGCGACAGACGAGCGCGCTCAGG
This sequence comes from Trachurus trachurus, assembly GCF_905171665.1. NCBI lineage: Eukaryota > Metazoa > Chordata > Actinopteri > Carangiformes > Carangidae > Trachurus > Trachurus trachurus. The sequence goes on from NC_139896.1 coordinate 36,502,704, forward strand.
CAAGCTGCGGTCGACTCAGCAGTTAGCGGTTAGCAGTTAGCGGTTAGCAGTTAGCGGTTAGCAGCGCGTTAGCTCAGTGAACGAAGGCAAAACAAAAACAGGGAAACAACAGATGAATCATTTCTCATGTAGACTGGCCACAGTAGTCAACATGTGTGAGCTCTCAGAGTTAAGGTGAACTGTGGAGCAGCTGTTAAAGGCCTCCTCTGGGTCAGGGTTTCCCATAAACTCTGGTCTGTCTCACTGCTCCTACAAGTTCTGATTTTAGCCTGGTCTGTTAAGACTTAATTTATTCAGTTTACATATTTACAGTTAACCATTTAACACATTTTTTCTTAGCATTTTGGTGCAGTTTTACATTTTCAATGCAGTAAAGCTGGAGATGTCCAGGCAGAGGGCAGCTAGATGCAGGAGAAAGACAGGCAGCACACAATCATGAAGTTCTGTCTTTTAGTGTGGATAGGCTACTAGTTTATTAAACAACTTAATCACACATTGAATTAGTGATTTCTGGTTGTGCGATGGGAGTCTTCAGCTCTGCTTGCCTATCTGTGAAAGTCACTGCACGCCACTGCTACAGAGATACGCAAAGTTAAACAGGCAGTGGTCTCGCACGCCCAAACCTCTCTCTATACACTTCATTTCACCTCATTTTAGCAGTGTGCCCGCACAGGGACACCGGTCTGGCAGCTTAAAAGGATGAAGTAAAAGAGGGAGAGAAAAGGAGCAGCAAGAAGAAAAATTTTAATCGAGCAAGATGATTATATTTGTGTTTTAGATGTCGGCTTGACATGAGCAAATTAGACTGTTCCAAAGCTTTGTTCAGTCATTTATGAGTGTGTCCCGGTGAGAGACACACAAAGGCAATCGTGCATTGCTAGAAAGGGTGTCTTACTTTCACCTTTAATTACAATATTATTCCACAGACTTTATAAGCATTCAGGAGTGATGATAAGACACGATACTTATCTATAGTTAAATCAAAATCAAACATTTTAAAAGGGAAATTAATATTTATCCTCTTTCATCATAGCTGATATCCTCTTCTATCAACACTAGAGGACACATATGCTTTTAGTCCCATGACAATAACGACTACAAATATTCCCTCGTATGATCACATTTTCAGCCCAGTGATCTCACAAGTACATGGAGAGACATCTGCCTCCACATTAAAGTTAACTAACCATATGTTCTCTTCCCCTCTGCCCCCCACCCCCCTCCCCTCTGTCCATCACCATACAGGAGATGGAGGGATGACCTTCCTCCTTCCTGTAAAGTAAAGGCAAGATCAGCAGAACTGGAGGGGGGGGGGGGGGATTAACAGCAGCATCAACAGCAGGAGTGCCAGAGCTGCCGTGATAATGTCACAGGGAGAAGGGGAGAAGTCCTGGTCCCAGAGAGACAGAAGGATGGGGGGGTTACAGTAGGAGAGATGGTGAGAGAAAGGAGGAGCGTTGCTGCAGGTGCTGAGTCATATCGTTGCTCCTTATTCTGCTGTTTTTGCGTACCTTTGCTTTTTTGTTTCTTCACTTCTAGATCTCTCTTTTTGCTGTCTCATAGCGCTGTCCGGCCTCTCTCCGTTTCACATGTCATCTTCTACTCTGTCTTTAATGAGCAGTCTATGACCCATGCCTCTGTTCTATCATTAATGTGGCCTGTGCAGAATGAGACAGCTGCAGAATGAGCTCACACACACACAGACGCACAAACACACACTTAACATCCCATGTGGGTCCTTACTTAGCATCTGGCTGAGACAACATGTGTGCAAAACCCCATAATAACAGCGCATATTATCCATCCAGTCAAAGTTTGAACCACATTGACCGAGGACATTTAAATGCTGTCTCACTGTGTGTGTGAATGTAACAGTTACAAACACCTCCCGTCACTCATCAGCAGCCATGCCAGCAGCTCTGTGAGCCTGAAGCAGGCATTTGGCCCAAAGCACAGCTTTGCTTTAAAGGTACATTGTGTAGGAATCACCTCATCTAGCGGTGCGGTTGCATATCAGAACGTATTCTTGATGTTACGTTCACGTGAAATTGGGCAGACGTCAGACAGACAACAGACGCTGCATGTAACAGGATAAACAAGCATCTATGTAAACAAGTGGTCCGCCAGCACGAGGCAAAACAATACAGGCCTGACAATATGTTGTCATGGTGATGTGGTATGGTTTACCTGACCCACGTTTCCTTTTCAACACTGTGGCCAGGCTAACCAAGAACCATAGTGTCGTTGAGCCATCCATCCCTCCAACTCTCAGCAGTAACGACTTCCTAACTTTCTTTACCGAAAAGATAGTTAATATTAGAACAAAAATTGCTAGTAATGGAGCACAGATTATGGTACCCATAGAAGCACCTCCCAGACTTGGTACACACTTGGACAGCTTCTCTCCCATCGACCTGTCAGACTTAACTTCTGCAATTACTTCTTCCAAGTCAGCCACATGTCTGCTGGATCCAGTCCCGACAAGACTACTTAAGGATGTCTTCCCCTTAATTAACATTTCTTTTCTGAACCAAATCAATCTTTCCTTAGCCACAGGCTACGTGCCACAGGCCTTCAAGGTGGCTGTCATTAACCCTTTACTTAAAGTCCCTGGAAAGTGAAATTGGAGTTTTGTTTCAAAATATATTAAAAGTGTTCGAAATTTATTGATAAAAACATGCAAAAAGACTCATTTCTGTGCAGTGCTTAATTTTAGAGGTTAGGGTTTCACAGTTTCACCCTGCTTCAGTGGTCTTTGTTTTTAAGGGCAGGCTTACAGAGGGGGCGCCGTGACGCACTGGCGTCCCTACTTTCATAACTCCTCCCATGTGCACAGTAATATTATAAATACTTCAAGAATGCCAACGAGCGTCTGCTGCCACTTCCCCTGGAGCTACCAGCGCCGCCGGAGCTACCAGTCCACTAGCTTGGTCTCTGTCTTAATAAAATGTAATGCAGACTTATCAAGTCATTGTAAAACATTTATTTATTGATGTAAATGTGGTGTTATTTGAACATAGTCTATACAGATCCCAGAGGCAGCGCTGCTCTTATGTGAAACATGAAGCTCCACTTTTAATTCAAACAAACTAATGAGACTGCCACCGTGGGACCAGCCGGCGCTCGGTGGCAAAACTCTAACTAAAAGCTAAAACAGCCACAGTCCAGGTGAACCTCTGCAGCGTCCGTCCCACAGCTCACCGACACAGCAACGGCTACACCGGCAACAAAACTGAGGGCTGCCGCCGTCAGCAGATGAATCTCCGCTTGCCCTGATAGCGTTAGCTCGGCGGCTAGTGCTAGGCCCGTCGTCCTGTGCTGACGGTGGCGGCCCTCATTGTTGTTGTGGTGTAGCCTTCAAGGCTCCCGTTGCTGTGGCGGTGAGCCGTGGGTCCGATGCTGCAGTGGCTCGGGGTGAACGGGACGAACGGGGCTAGACGCCGAGCTAACGCGTTAGCGCCGGGCTAGTCGAGCTAACGCGTTAGCGCCGGGCTATTAGCCGCCGAGCTAACGCTATCAGGGTAGCGGAGATTCGTGTGCTGACGGCAGCGGCCCCAGCATATTTCCCTCACTGCTCAGTGTGTATCCGAGACATTCAGATAAGAGCTGGACTCAGACTCAGGCTCAAGCCCGTAGCTGCTCGGGTACGATGTGACAGTTAGCAGTAGGCCATTTGATTGACAGTTGAAACTTGACGAAGCTCAGCAAGTGGGCGGGGCTTGTGCCTGCAGCAGACATCCAGAGCTGCGAGAACTGCCTCATTTAGTCATGATTTTAAAACCTAATTTCACCTACTAAACAAATATTTCTAGCATCCAAAATTGGCAGGATGGTTAATAGGACATATGTCTGGGATGTGATTAACTCAGAAAACGAATCCAGTGTCACTTTTCAGGGACTTTAAAAAAACCTTCTCTTGACCCAGATGTCCTAGCCAACTATCGGCCTATATCCAACCTTCCTTACATCTCTAAGATCCTTGAGAAGATTGTCCTGGAGCAGCTACATGAACATCTGCACAGCAACGAGCTCTTTGAAGCTTTCCAATCTGGATTCAGAGAACACCATAGCACTGAAACAGCACTTGTCAAAGTCTCTAATGATCTTCTTATAGCTTCAGACAGAGGTCTCGTCTCTGTTCTTGTACTTTTGGACCTCAGTGCTGCATTCGACACCATCGACCACAGCATCCTGCTGCAGAGACTAGATCATGAAATTGGGATTAAAGGACCTGCCCTAAAATGGTTTAAGTCATACTTATCTGACAGGTTTCAATTTGTTAATGTTAATAACGACCATTCAGAGTATAGCAGAGTTACGCATGGTGTACCACAGGGTTCAGTCTTAGGGCCAATCCTCTTCATTCTTTACATGCTCCCATTAGGTGGCATCATCCGGAAGCACTCAATCAATTTTCACTGTTATGCGGATGACACGCAACTCTACTTGTCCATGGAGCCAGATGACAGAAGCCGCCTCATCAATCTGCAAGACTGTCTGAAAGACATTAGATCCTGGATGTCCTCTAACTTCTTGCTACTGAATTCAGATAAAACTGAGGTCACTGTGTTTGGACCTAAACATCTCAGGGACCAAGGCCGTAGCTACCATTGAGGACACCGAGGTCATGACCTCTGTATTTTTTTCGGCCTAATGAATGAAAAAATAAATAAAAATAAAAATAAAAAAGTGCAAAGTATTAGGGAGGACAGATGGAAGGTGACTGAGTGACTCCTCTCTTGTCCAAACAATTCCGGTAGGCCTAATGCTCTTGTTTAGCCTATTGACGCCCTTACGTACGCTAGTGTTTGTTTACTGGTCGCGGGAAAAAAAAAGGCGATTCATTCGGAAAAAGCGAGTGATACAGCGCGTCGCGGAGCCTGTGTGCATGGAGGTGAAGGCTACTGAGTGAGTTGGCTCTAGATAAACTGCTCTTTCCAACCAGTTGTTACACTGTAAAAGTTTCGTACATACGTGCACTTGAAGCGCTGTATTATTTCGGGATGGCACCTCTTGTATGCGCAGAAAACAGCTGTTTAATAGCGTCAATTCAGCGCCGTTTACTGTCTGTGTCCTGCACTATGCACTAGTTGAGCTAAGTGGGGGAGAGCAGAGACCTCTTTCCTGCAGATACTATACTGAGGGGGCATCTACTGCACTGTCCATTCTTCCATCAACATTATGTGAAAAGCAACGTGACATGATACATTTTATGTTTACAGACAGGGGTGTCACTAAGTTTTAAGGACAGGGGGGGCTTAGCCCCCAGGAGATGCACAAGATGTGAGCATATGTGGTGCACAAGCACAAATATTTCACAAAGACTGTGAAATTGTTTCTAAAAAAATTTGGACAGATTTAACAAAGAGCATACGGTGTAAAGTTTAGGCAACCATTAGTTTTATTTCAGTCTTTTTTATTTATTTATTTATTTATTTAAAGAAAGCTAAGACCTGTGAGATTACTACAGACATGTCTGGAGTAGGCTACAGTAGAAAATGTAAATTTTTCATCTCTGCCTAGTAAGAATACTAACAAAAATCACATTAGAGTAAAATCTACCTTTGAATCATGGGATATCAGGCAAATGAATAAGTAATGTTGTGTAGGCTAACTGTGTAAAAGTAGATGCTAAAAAAAATGAACCTGAGCAATTTTGCAGCTGTTTTATTATCAGAGATACGTATGTCCAGGTGGAATTTGACCATTGGAAAACTAATTAGGCTATATTTCACTAATAGCCTGTGTCATAATATTCACTCCATCCAAATACAACTGTTTTTGGCTCATTTTGATTTCACCTAGACCTCTTCATATTTTTGCATTCAAAGAAGACCATACAACCGAAATGAAGTTTGACACCAATATTTTACTAATAAAAAATATGCATAGAAATGTGAAATACTACATAGCTAAACAACGTGAATAACCAATTATAACACAAACCAAACTTTGCTGCAACAAGGAGCAGTCAGATGTATGTTTGTGGTAACTATAAGGAAAAGCAAACAAACTTACTGGGCCTGTTTCAAAGTGAGGAACACAGCTGACGCTCCAGAAGGAAGTCACCCCAAAAATAGTAGGCTATAGCTATGGTAAAAAAGAGTGCACACTTCACCCTAGAAACGTGTTCATCTTTATGCTAACAACCAGGACCTTCACATTGCATTTCAGACTTTTTTTTTTCGAGCTGGAATTAAACTTTATAATATAATATTTTTGCTACTCTGTGGCTGCTACGAATGTGAGAAGCTAGTCTCCTGTTTGTAATAGATGGTGTGTTCTCATCAGAATTCAGTGAAGTTGGGTCTTCTCTGGATGATCACTAGTGATGATAATATCATAAAAATGGCATTAATCTAATATGATGTGTGTAGTTTTTATCTGTCAAAGTGCACCAGATTGAAGCCTTTTAATATAAAATTGCCCCAAATTTCCCCCCACGACTATGACCTCGGTATTTCAAAAATCCTGGCTACGGCCCTGTCAGGGACACGTTCTCTAATCAGATCGCTACTCTAGATGGCATCACCCTGACCCCGAGTACAACTGCGAGGAACCTTGGAGTCACTTTTGACCAGGACCTTTCCTTTAGCTCCCACATAAAACACGTGACTAGGACCGCCTTCTTCCATCTGCGCAGTATCACTAAGATTAGGAATATTCTCTCCCAGAGTGATGCTGAGAAACTAGTGCATGCATTTATCACTTCTAGGCTAGACTACTGCAACTCTCTCCTGTCAGGATGTCCGAAAAACTCTCTAAAGAGTCTCCAGCTGGTCCAGAATGCCGCAGCAAGGGTTTTGACAGGAGTTAGGAAGAGAGAGCACATCTCTCCCACCTTAGCTTCTCTCCACTGGCTTCCTGTAGGATTTAGAATAGACTTCAAAATCCTTCTGCTGACTTATAAGGCTCTTAATGATAAAGCTCCAACCTATCTGAAAGAACTAATCATTCCTTACTGTCCTACCAGAGCACTCCGCTCCCAGAACGCAGGTCTGTTAGTGACTCCCAGTATCTCTAAAAACAGACTGGGAGGTAGAGCCTTCAGTTACCGGGCTCCTTTACTGTGGAACCAGCTCTCTCCATGGGTCAAAGAGGCAGACACTCTAACTACATTTAAGTCTAGACTTAAGACCTTCCTTTATGACAGGGCTTTTAGTTAGGGCTGGTTCAGGTAGCTCTGAACCATTTTATAGCTACGCTGCTATAGGCTTATAGACTGCTGGGGACACATCTGGTTACACAGAGCCCTCTCCTTTCCCCTCCTCTCCTCTCCTCCCCTCTCCTCCCCTCTCCTCTCCTCTCCTCTCCTCTCCTCTCCTCTCCTCCCCTCTCCTCCTCTCTCCTCTCCTCTCCTCTCCTCTCCTCTCCTCTCCTCAGTATATTTTTGAACTGTCATTTTCTGTTGTACTTTGTAGTTTGGCCTTGGTGTCTCGCACTCTCTCTGTGTTTCCGCAGATCCACCGGAGCTCCATCTCTCTGCACCAGCCACCGCCTGCATCGCCCCCCCCCCAGCAGAGACTGCCTTCATCAACTCCTGCTAACATTTCCATATTTCGCACATTCTGTGACAAACTGTAAACTGTTTCTTGTCTGTAACAACATCTATTGCACGTCTGTCCGTCCTGGGTGAGGGATCCCTCCTCTGTTGCTCACCCTGAGGTTTCTCCGATTTTTCCCTGTTAAAAGGGTTTCCATGGAGTTTTTCCTCAGTCGATGTGAGGGTCTAAGGACAGAGGATGTTGTTACGATGCCATGTAAAGCCCTTTGAGACAAACTGTTTGTAAAAACGGGCTATACAAATAAAATTGCCTTGCCTTGCCTTGCCTTGCCACGTTTTACCGTCTTTCTCTGGTGGAGTAAAATGACATCCGGTTGGTTTGCTGACGGCCGTCTGCCTGACTGCACCTGAATGCAACATCAGTGCCTCCGTCCTTCCTCACACTACACAGTGGTGACAGTTTTAACAGGCCGAGCCCACAGCTCCGCTGAGTTTCCATGGTTACCTACGGTCACGCTGCCACCATAGACTGTAAAAAGAATGGACGTAGCACCCGTGACGTCACCCATTGGTTTGGGGGAGTCTGTTTTGTGCCGCTACTACGGGGGTTTGAACCGCGCCATGTTGGATTCTACTTGCCATATTTGGAGCGGTGCGGCCGTTGGCCGGCCGAGAGCCCGCCCACTGGCCTCGAAGCAGCGGTCTCCGGACCTGTCACTCAACGGTTCTGCGCCCTAATTGGCCAGAACTTTAAACCTAATAATAGTAAAACGGTAGAGTTTAAAAAAAATTCACCCCCCTCAGAGTGTGTGCGGGGGTAGAAACTATCGGTTGAGACCAAAAACATAAAATGTACCAGGCTGTAAATATGTTTTTTTAAGCTGTAAAATCGGCTATTTTAACATGGGGCTCAATTGGAGTTGCTCCCTTCTGGAGCCAGCCCCCAGCGACAGCCGAGGGGATTGCAGTTTTTTGAACGCGGAAGTGAGCTTCACTTCTCAGACCGACAACTGCCCCCTTGGCTGCCACTCAACGTAAAAAATGGCGATGCAACATGTCCGCCTCAGTTCGGTGCGTCGCCCACTTATGTATTTGTAACGACTTGTAACAACTCATTCTAAGGTACCAGAAAGCTTTCATTTGTATGCGGCTGTGATTCCACTTCAGTGAAATACGTATTTATGAACGCAATATTTGATTTCTGATAATAAACAGCCAAATAAGTTACATACTGGGGCTTTAAGCTAACTGCTAATATTAGGCTGAATGCTAACACAAACATTACACTGCAACGTTGTCATGACGCATTTGCACACTGATCTTAGAAGGTACAATACTTAGCTAACTGCATTCACTCTTAATGTTACGCTTAATGTAGCAACATAGCATGTCACCATGCTAATTAGCAGATTAAAACTTCTTGGTATCCTCTCGACCTCGAATGTCTGGATTTCATGGATCATCAAATAATCACCCTGCGTCTATAGCTAAAAAGTTCAACTTCAGCACTGACAACTGAGTTGTTAGACACGCAAACACATCCATACTCCTTCTTGATTGACATTGAGATGAGCTTTTTGATATTTTGAATTTGACTGACATTCGATCGATAAGCATCAGAAACTGTTTTTTACCCTGTCAAAAAATCTGCCCGTCTTGTGCTTTTTATGATGTGTTTTCTGAATAAATCTAGTTCAACTGAATCTAGCCTGTCAGACGGTAAATCTTAGTATATCTTGTTAAAATGAATCCAGACAGCCTCGCTAGAATCAGAGCACTTAGCTGTAGCAGGTTTTTCCCTTTGGTCATGTGCATCCTTCCTCATCTCTGTGCCACTCTGTATCTCCGAAACACACTGGTTTAACTGACGTGCATTTCTTATTCACCCCCCCCCCCCCCCCCCCCCTTTTCCCCATTCTTACCTGTTTCACACGCAAAACTACATCTGGCATAAATGCATGAAAACACTGTTTCTGCTACAAAGAAATGAGTTTTCAGGATATATCTAAAAACACAAGTGTGTTGTTCTGCGCTTGTGGGAGGGTCCATCTAATCCCAAGCTTGTTGTCAAATCATGTCTCCATAAAAGTGAAGTCATGTTTTTTTTGTGGAGCAAGAACTCGGCCAGACGTATTCAATTATTGAGAGAACAGTAAGAGCGGGAATGTATTAGCCACTGAAATGAGGTGGAAGCCAACCAACATGCTCAGGCAGTCAGGAACATGAGACAAAAGCCTGGTTCCTAATCTCTCACCACCACTTACATCCGCCTCAGACCTAATGGCACAGTCTGTTTTTCTCTTCAACATGTCACACCGAGGTACCGTAAACACAACTACCTCACAGTGTTTCACGCTGGCAAACACGTTAGAAGGCACTCGGCGGCGAGAAAAACCTGAATTGGGCTCCACCAAGGGCCGCTTCAAAGTTCAAATACTGTTTACTCACCAGTGCATAACGATTTCTGTGCATTATTGCAACTACTGAGCTCACCGGGCATTCCTTTTGATGTTTAATGAGTCTACAATGAGTAAAAAAAGGGGATGAGTCATCCTTAACCCAAGATGGCTGTGGAGCGCTGTAGACTGCGGTTTTACCATTAATCCTGTGAGCCATCAGGGAATGATGAGAGAAATATGAGCTATCACATCATCTTCCTCAATGGCGGGAGATAGGAAACTACAAAGTGCTCGTTAATGTGGGCCATCGCAGAGCAGAGGACAGCAATCACGGAAATCTCTGGCTCAGTGTTTTCTGTTTCCCTCTCTGTGAGGCGTTTAAGTGACTGACAGATTGTCAGAGGAGGATCATGTTATTAATTCAACCACACGCACACCCAGCCAAAGATAAGCTTGAAATAGAACCGTAATTGTTGCTGTGGTGATTAGATGTGCTAACCTCGCTGTATTCACACAGCAGCCGCCTTGCCAGATCCTGCAGAGGAATGGAGAAAGCGAGCGAGACAGTGTGTGTGTGCGAGCCAGAGCAGAGAGAGAGGGAGAGAGAGTGAATGTGTGTGTGTGTCACTCTACAGTATCCTCTGTTCTGAACGTCATTACAGTGTGCTATCATTAAAAGTAACTTGCCAAGGTCTGGACTGAAGGACAAGTCAATCGGGATGTGTTTGCCGTCAAACAAAGACTCGGCGGTGAACAAAAGGTGCAGCCCACCGCCTAATTTTAATCTCCAGGCTAAGACTCCTCTTTTATCATCAAGGCTTCTTGTGGAAGGTGAAGGTCGTCATTTCCGTGCCGCCTGAAATGCCAGTCCATCGCCTCCAATACCATGCATTTCACTGCTGAGTGAACAAAGAGCATCCTGAGGGCAACGGGGCATCTTATGAAAGTGCATTGTGCTAAGGGAGCATGATGGACACATATGTTTCACTTCTTACTGACTCACATACACACACACACACACACACACACACACACACTCATCCAAGTACAGCGTCCAGGCAGTTACAGTGACTGCATGTACTGCTCTTGGTTTATGTTTAATTGTACAGATAGTTTTGAAAGAGAAAACATTCTCTACGAGTTATATACGAGTGACATTTAGTTAAATATCATATCATACTCTATCAGATATTTAGAATTTTAGTGAATAGGGTCAGCTTTGGTAAAATAACTTTGTTTTTGTTTTTTAAACCAGTATGCATTGCGGCTAGTTAGCATATAGTTATCTTCATCCTGTTCTCTGCAGCAGAGCACAAACTGCATCAGAGCTCATAACCAAGAAGTTGCCTGGACTGTTCTTGCAGCTCACACCACCCAAGATGATGCACCACCAACTGTTATGAGACGCTGGCTCCAAATTAATGACTTCCAGTCAATAAAGTTCTCAGTCTGAACATGCAGTCAGATGTGATTGTTTAACGCTTTGGATAGCACACACAAAAAACATCTATTCACCTTGATCATATTGACTATTTCAAAACTTTTGCAAAGAAAACTAAAAATATGTGATGAGCTAAATAGCACTAATACACCAAACAACTTTCCAAGCTATTTCATCATCGCAGGCAAACTTCCAGCGTTGGAATAAAATCATGAAAGTTTGGCTGGAGTTTCTGTGAACTTCCAGCATCTTTTTAAATGTCCACCAGGGGCATGATGAGAAATCACTTCCAAAGGAATCTAGCCATAGTCTTGCAAATAATGAGCCCAAATAATGACCCTGCATGATACCTCGGCTTTTACCTTGGTGTGAGACTAAAAACTCAAACTCTTTTAACTTTTCAAAGTTATTAGTATGTGGTCGGCAAAAGGGCAAGAAAGAAAATTGATTTTTTGGGGGGGTATTTAAAGGGAACTGATTCTTAAATTCTCATCTGTTTCAGTGAATGATCTCAAATGTCTTTACAGCCTCTGGGAGAATGACCAAATGTTTTCAATCACTCAGCGGCATGTTAGACTCGCTATAGAACTGGTTTGTGATCATGCTGTGCACATTAGGTATTGACTGACCAGTAGCTGTTTCTTTTATCTCACGAAAAAGTCATTTATAATCATTATTAGTTTGCAATCTCCTGATGTCAACTCGCACCCACCAGCACAGACTTGTTTTCATTTCAATACGACAAGCACTACAGCACATTTAGATTACAGCAAAGTCAGAAAATCAATCCCATTGCGAGGACCACACCTCCAGGTTGAGAACCACAACTCGAGAAGAGCAAAGGTTAGTTAGATCATCTTGATATGACAGCAATATCCAACTTCATACAGGAGACCATCATCTTTCTGTGTAGAAGTTTAGGGATAAAACCAAACTCATTTTATGCTTAAGAAAAGGTTTCATTTGATATGCAGACCAGTAGATGAGCCAGAGCATCTGTACATTAATGACAGGTGTGTAGGTGCAGTGTACAGTGTGGCTGAAGGGGCACTGGGGTGAGAAGAGCATGATGAGATATCCCCACGATAATGATGGCAATTCCAATAACTTGCCTGGCTCGCTGCACAGCCACTCGCTCACTGTGCAGAATCTTAATCCTGAGCTCTAATCCTGCTGACTGAGAGGACCCAGAGAGCCATTTATAACAATGCAAGTAATGAAGAAGACAGCACCAAATACATCCCTGTGGTGTTTATGACAGGACACCCAGATTACATCAGCTTTGACTCTGGGATAATAACTGATGTGGAACACAGCTATACAGCTATAGATTTCTGCTATAAACTGTCCCTGCATCAATGTGTGCTTCATGTACAACAAGTACTTTGAGGACTGATTCCAGTCTCAGCCCTCAAAAGAAAATGTGGTGATGCATTTGTCTAAACCTTGACCACCTGCACTGTGAATGGCTGAACGATGCATCAGCCAAGATATTACACAAACAGGAGTGGAGATGAGACAAAGACATTTCATCACAGGTTAAAGCAACAACAACAACAAAAATAAAACACAAAACAGCCTGTGTTGATTAGACTGTGGAGGTATGTTTGTGCATCTGCAGTCGGGGATTAACTGCTCACCCCCTCCATGAGGCCATATTGGCTGTAACTACCGTTTACAGCTGTTGAGTCTGCAGGGAAACAGTGGGAATGTGCTGCGCTCCTAATTGGCAAAAGGCTGAGGGAGTTTGAGGGATGGCAGGATTTGGCTGTTGAGGGACACAGGCTCTGTTGGTGGCTCTGAAAACATAGTTTGTGAGAACTAAGAGGCAGCCACACAGCTGCCAGACTACCTCCAGTCTCCCAGCCAGAAATATTGCTGTGTACATAATGTATGAATTTATGTATGTATGCAGTTTGGGCACAGCTTAACTACAGTATATTCCCCAGTGACTGGGCAAAAATAGTGAGTCTGAAGAGGCATTGAAGATACAGTCAGGATGGGGCTGGGTAAGAGACCTAAATACCTGTAGTCCATTGGTATTGACTGAAATGGGTCTACAGCATTGTGTATTGAAAACCGTCACCACCTGCTCAAAACTGGTTCAAAGGCTTTCTACGTTTTTTTTTTTTTTCCACATTCGCTGAACAGTCTGTTCAAGAATTAAATCAGTTTAGCATTGAGGTTCATTTGGTTTCAGCAAAACTGTTTTTCGAGGGGAACGAGGCTTAGAGAAAAAATAAACATCTTTTTACTTTTGAAGGTAAGACTGAACAAAAATCATGAAAGTTTAAGCATGTGTACTGAAAGTCACATTATTAGTATCCAATACATTGTGAATCTCCAAAATATTAACTTTTCATGGAATAACCTTGCTCTAAGTTTTTTTTTGTAACTCTAGACATAAAAGAAATGTCTGGACCCAAGAAATAGTTTTTAATCTTTCTGTACATCCACAGCTTTGTATAGTGTTTTGGTTTTATATAGCTGCATCTCTGAGATTTCTGCCTCCACTGCAATACAATGGAGGTTAAACTAATTTTATTTGTGGCCTACTGAGATGTATATTTCATAATGTACATACAGCGTGTTGCAGTTATTTTGGATTATTAACAATTCTTGCTGAGGGAAGCTTTTCCTTCAACAGGGATGAAGATAGTGTTTTCAAATAGCTTATTTTAACCAGCCCACTCTATAAAGACAAAAGCAGCAAATAAATAAACACCTGAGAAGGTGAAACCTGCAGACTCATGCATTTTTCTTTTCAAAATGACTAAAATGACTAATGAGCTCCAATGAAGACCAAAGAAGTCAACAGACACTATCTGCAAACTGAAGCCAGATACTGTATCTCCACAGGTGAGGATGTGGTCTTGGCCATTTGGAGACAGACATGAAGGGTCAGGTTTGACAGGACTGAGGCTTAGGGGACAGTTAGATCAAGACAGAGGAAGGAATATGAGTCAGCTCAGCCTGGAGTTGAAAGCAAGACAAGGTAACATGTGAGGAGAAGCCGTCGTTTGTGGCTGGGGATGTTGACAGTCCCCATGACGACCCCATGACAACCTGCTCAGGTGTGTGCTGTGGCCTGTTAATGATTTGACATACAATATTTTGTTCACAACAAAGGCTAAGAGACTGTACGTGAGTATAGACATTGAGTTCATAACCCAATCCCAACAAGCTCAGAATGACAAATACTTCTTTTTTGGGGGCGAGGGGGGGGGCTAAAATCTCTAAATGAGAGATAAAGATGTTTGGGACAAATTATTTGACAAAACATCAACAACTGTATTATCAAACATAAGAACGACAATGAATATAAGATGATCAATATCAACTTTCACAGGAGATAACAGAAATGTGAAATAAATGTAAAACCAAAGCCACTAAAAATGTATTACTGCATTTACATTTACAGCACTGCAAAATGTCTTGGAGTTGCATTTCCATAAGCACTTAAAATGTTAATTATTTTGCAAATTAAAACTAATTTTAAAGAAATATCTTAGTTTCTTTCCTTCCCCTTGTTTTCAGTTAATATACTGCAACAGAGAATAAATACATATAGCCTAAATGTATGTTTATATTTGGATTCAAGTGCATACAAATCCCTTCACAAAGCACAGAGGAGGCAGCTTGCAGCAGTGGTCTGTGATGTAGAAACAATGTGTTTTCATAACCTCTATAAACCAGTGGCTGTGCACAAGACACCGGAATCTATTTTTTTTCTCCCCCATTTGCACATGGCCCAGTTCAAAAAGCATGCAAATCCATCGCAGTCTGAATCCCTTCTCCGTAGTCAACAGTGAAATCTGCGACAGATACACTGATTCCAGAAGACAGACAACCTCAGGTATGTGTGTGGAATTGAAAGCTGCGAGGGGAAAAAAAGGAAAGAGAGACCACATCTTTCCTGCAGACAAATTATGTAACAGACAGACCATGGTATCCAGACCCGAGGAGTCAAACCTGAAAGGCATTTCAGGCTAGATGTCTGCTGAGCGAGTGGATCATCAAGTGATGAATCTCTGGAGACGTGGAGTAAGGATGTTTTGGGGGCTGCCATTTTTACAGACAGCAGCCTCTACCTCAGCAGGGATGCAAGCCAAATGTGGCAGACACACAAACACACGCTGAATGCACCTACTGTATATAAAACCAACATGAATATGTTATGAATGCAGCAGAATGCATACCCATGTGCATTTACTAAAGAATCTCAGCACAAGCAAAACGGATAAAAATTTTCAGACACAGCTCTTTTCTACTGTTTATTTATTTGGATCTACATTAGTTGTTACTTTGGCACTCCAACTGGAGTCCAATTATCAGCAAATCTGCTTCCTGCTACATTATATCCACTACAGCCACAGCATCTTCACCTGTTACAACTCTACTGTATAACTTCATCTTACAACACAATTAAATTCTAACAAAAACAATTATTAAAGAAAAGAATGAACATAAGAAGATAAATTCATAGTTGATATGTTTTTAAGTTTACATTCACACTGACTTCACAGCTTCATCCCTTTGCACAACGTAGAAACGTAGAAACATGTAGAAACAGGCAGACAGACTGTTCCTGTACACCAGCAGTGGCAAACACAGGTCAGGCAGGAAATCCTGGCTCCTGATTTGCTCCATACCTTAGACCTTTCCAATAATCACAGGCAGACAAGTGCTCGACACCCAGGATGATCACTGCTCTAATCCCCATACTCATGTGGGGTAAAGCTACCATTGTTGCTGTAGAGTAATTGCTCTGCATAGTAATTATCCTTCATAAACACTGCTGCTATGTGCCCCCCTGAAAAAAAGCTAAAGCTGTAATTATTCCTTTTGAAAGGGAATTTTTCATTGCCTTCAATGAAACCACTTAGTGGATGGTAACTTTTAAGGTTTTGCAGTTGTGTAATGAGGGGATATTCTTGTTAAATGGAGCCTTGGCAGGCTTTCCTTTCAAAGGCTGCTATTGGTTGGAGTGTGAGAGAGAAAGAGGAAGAGACAGAGGAAGAGAGGATACGAGGGTGGGAGGGATGGCTGTAGGCAAGGAAGTGGAAAGGTTATTGTCATCTCAAGGTTATGTTGTATCCCATCCACCTGAGAAGCTTCATTGACCACACTGCTCTTCATGGGCTATAAACAACAAACTAACAATTGCCTGCTGGCCACACACACACGCATGCGCGCACACACACCTGTATTTACACACTAATTCCTCCCTCTAATGTGTTCTGCAGCAAATCTCCGCGGTGTCAGCATGATGCATGCTGACACCTCTGTATAAATTATGAAAGCATAGACCAAATCAGGCATTAGTCTCTGTCTAGCGCGAACAAAAGCACACTGGGGCCACCTTCAAGCAATCCAATGTTGAATTAAAAAGCGAGGATAAATCAAGCTGTCAAAGATTTTGCATCGACCTGCAAACTGCCAGATTAAAATAGTCTCTGTGGCTTCAAAAGCTTTGCCAATAGTCTGTAGACAGCTCTGCCGCCCACTCTCAGTGGTTAAACAGCACCACACCGGTGCCACGACCCACCAATCCACCTATACATAGAGCGCAACTCCCCAAATCAATTAGAGCTGAATTATGCCGTTTGAGGACGCTTATTTATCTCAACCAATATCCACAAGGAAAGACCATAAGGGGTTTTGGAGGACAATGATTAATTTAATCAAGTGTGAGTGAACTTTCTCCAAAAATCATGCTGCTCCGACAGATAATCCGCTTTCCCTGAAACGTTTCCAACAGGATTAGCCCCCGAGGGAAGCCTGGATGCGTTTTACAGGGGAGAAAGAGAGAGCGAGGCAGCGAGAGAAAGCAAGAGAGAGAGAGAGAGATAAATGAAAGAGAGAAGGAGAGAGAGGGTGATGAGAATAGAGATAGAGATAGATAAAGTCAGAGCAATAGATGAATGGAGAGGATGGAGGGATGCAGAATAGAGGGAAAGGTTGGATAATAAGATACAGGGGCACAGAAAGACATGGTTAGAAACAGGAAAAAAAATACTGTGGATTTATAACTAGATAGATTTATAAAGAGTTGAACAAGAGATAGAGTGAGAGAGATGAAGAAGGGAGAGGGGATAGATGGAGGTGCACAGACAACAGGAAAGTATTGTATGCATTACAAATGTTGGTGTGGGTCAAAGCACAAATACAGTGTTTCTGCTATATAATCTGCAGTGCCACTGCATCTTGGCAGAGATGTTGGCCCGCTGTGGACCGAGGTCAAAGTGGCCTACATGTACATGACCTGCTATCCTACTGCATACACCAGTGAAAACTGCTAAGTGACAATGAAATATTTGCGAAGAGGTGACACAGGTTCAGTAAGCTCTGATAATAATAGTTGTTTGCAATCCCAGTGTAGAAAACAGCATCTGCAGCTTCTCGCCTTTCATCCAGTGCTGAGCCCTGTGCTTGCAGTATGTACTTAATTGCTCAACTTAGCAAAAAGTGAGCATGAAGCCCTGGGTAAAATAAACTAGTTAGTTTTAAGTTAGATAATTCATTTGATGTTGCTGATGCTACTGAAAAACGTAGGCTAATGTAGGAAACAAATGCATGTTACAGACTACTATGGCTATGCTGCTTTGGAAAATGTGCCTTGAATGCAGTTTTGTGTTTTGGTGTATTAAATTTGAACATTATCAATTTAGTTCTGGAAAATTTAATATCCAGATGTCAGCAATGCTGGTTACTGATTGGATCCTGATTATCCAACCACAGTCATGTTATGATGGGTCTGAAGGGGATAAATCTATGTTGAATTGAAAATAGTTTACATGGCTTCAAAATTCCTCAAAAGTTGACAATAAGAAAACGTGAGTTCTTCATTATTACGCCCCACTGAAAACCCAGAAACTGTGAAAAGAGATGAAGCCATTACTGAATAATATTCCAAAATGTTCCACTGTAGTGGGCAAATATTCCCACAGTGCTCGGAGGCAAATGATCTTCAATAATAATAATACAAAAGAAGTTAACACACAGAGCATAAATCTGAATTGTGGATCAAAGCTGAACTAAAAAGAAGGAAAGAAGGGTGGACTTGAGCTCAGCTGCTTCAGAAACGGTACAAGGTGTTTCGACTGCCAACAACAAACCGTACGGATGGAGGTTTGCTGAATTTAAGAGTTCTGAATTGCATTACAATCTCAAGAGTCTCTCAAGGCACTCGCAGCTCTCCAAAGTCCCCCCCTGGCCTGATAATTCAACTTCCTATTTAAAATCTATGTTGTGCCAAGCTCGAGGTTACAACTGCCAACGGGGCGGCGCTGAGCCGCGCTGAAAGCTGTAGCCTTTGATTAAGCTCCTCTATTCCAAGCCTAATGCCGTGGCCTTGAATTATTCACCGAGTTGGTGGAGAGGGGTTGTGCATGCTACAAGCTTGCTAAGTGTGTTAGCCTAAAAAAACATAATGCAATAAAGCTCATCCATGCATAATGGATGGGGGACTGAGGCTGGGCGCTCTCTGTCGTGGGAAGACAGAATTAGAGAGAGGGGATCAGAGGACGGCAGCTCAATGCCAGTGTTGCCAAATCACCGTCCTCCCATGCCAGGGCACTCTGCGGCCACAACCCCTCCTCTTCTATCTGCCGCTTTCTCTTTCCATCCATCCAGCAGCGCTTTAGCACAGCTTCTTTCAATTTCAAGGGAAATGACAAGTGGAGGACATCACTACATAAAGAATTAGAAAGTCAACAAGGGTCACAGAGGAATTAATTCAGCAGGAGAAAGTAGTTTTTTTGAGTTCCTTTGATTTATTCAGGCACCTTAAGCCGTATCATAATGAATTTCACTGGGTATAATAATTCTAATACACTAGGATAATGATCTCTGTGTCACATGATTGCATGTGGTGTATTGTGTAATCAACACCACTCTGGTTTTAGCATGCCAGCACCGCTCTCCCTCTCTGCAATTAAGGAGCTGATTGTCCCTGGGGTGCTGCATGTCACACAGGCTCATTTATCACTTCCTCATGTAGCATCGCTTTAAAAGTCCAATTCACAACTTCAGGATCCATCATACTCACTGTGAAGGCTTCACAGGTCTAAAATATTCAAGGTTACACTGCCAGGAAGAGGAGATCTGATGTGTGCTTCCAATTCAGCCTCCGTATTGGTATTTCTGGTGTGTGGGATTCAAAACCACAACATTATCACGACTGATATGACTAATAGTGCTTAAACTGAAGGCTCTACTGTTCATTTCAGCTTATAATTGTTACTTCACGGTGTAAAGCGAGCTGACCAGAGATAGTGATGATAATGGTAGACACCAGGCTGAAAAGCTCAGGCCCTGCCAAGGCAACGCGCCAAACGGGCAAGGAGCTCGCTCCAAAATGAAAAGCCACACTGAGGGTTTGCGATTACTGAAGAGTAGGATGGAAATGAAGGGTGTTGCAGAGTTTGCATTTTTTCCTTTAGTTCTGTTGAGCTTAGCGAGGAGCACAGTGTGATCTTGCAAACAAGGTTGAAGGAGTGTGTGATTTGCATCTTGTTGAGCTTGTAGAGGAGGCAGTGTGTTGTGTTAATAAGCCAGGAAAGGCTGTATACAGTATCACTTAACTTGCTCTTCACATACTTTATTTCACTTAAAATCATTTGACACGGCTTCCAGCTGTGGTGCAGTTGCAAGTGCTGCTCAGTGATACAGTAAATGTTTTTCATATGCAGGATGCGTATCCTCAAAATGGGAATGCCCTTTTTCAACTTGATTCCTATAGCAAAACTGATGAGAAAGAATAAATATGAAATGGTCTTGAGAGTTATTTTCCCTCGGCGAAAAAGTCGCCCCTCCAGCCAGAAGGTCAGCTAGAAAAAGAGAATTTTATGTGTGCAGACAGTGTGTAAATAAACTGCTAAAACCAAGTAGCATGCTGTTAAGCATGCATAAGCCCTTTGAATTAGTCCTCCTGATCTGCCTTGGATGGCAGCCGTTTGCACAGGCAGAATACGATATGAGAGCATATCACCACAACACAGACTGTTCCCTTATGTCAACTCTTCCTCTCCAGACAAAACCCAACTTTGGCATTATTCACTCATTAGTCCACACCGCCAAAAACAGGGAACTCCGACGTGGAACAAAGATGGTTTGCTGAGCTGTGCCGGGCCGGGCCAGGCCGTGCCGTGCCGCACGGCTGAACGATTTCTGAGCATTGTTCAGGGTGGAGTGATGATCTGCTGTTATCAAGACATCCAGCCCCTTCACTATTTGTCTTAAAACACTAAATTTCCTCAGAGACACTTCAGAGATTTTCCACTCTGCCCCTTCTCTCCACCAGGCGACAGCATGCAAATGGCTTCGGGATTCATTAGACACTGCTTCTCATAAACCAGGCCCCTGTCTTTTTACAGTTGACTTAGCATTGATGGCGCGGCATTAACAACATCCAGTAAACCCCCTTATAAATATAAAACAAGAGGGGAAAGTGGTGGCAGATACTAAACCACAGCAGTGCTACTGTTAAAGTCAAATATCCAGACTTTCTTCTTCCTCTGTTTTCACCAGGGTAATAAATAAAACAGATCATTGGCACTTGAACTTGTGTTACCCTGCAGTGGTTCCAAACAACAAACACAGACTAGCTTACAATGAAATCAAATGAGTCAGAGATGAGTGTCCCCGAGTGGAGACAGTACTTTGTTGGACTGAGGCGTCTCTCGGCGCTCTTGCAGTGAGGCCGGAGGGATAGAGTTCAGAGCAAAGACCACCCATGTTTTCACCCACTTTGGTGCTGATGCTGGCAGACAGATAAGGGTTGCCACGGGGCCAGATGTGTGTCACTAACACTTGTGTGGGTTCAGTATTGGAAGCTGGTACAAGATGCTGGTGTGGAGCTGCAAAGGATTAGGCTCTGTACGTTTGTGCAGTAGTACCCCCATCTCCATGCTTTTATGCACCGCGCGTGTGTGTGTGCACATGTGCCCTTTACATGTCAGCGTCCTCATGACTGTGTGTGTAAATCATGGGCTGCTACAGGGCCGTGACACAGCCTGTCATCTTGCCACAGCAAGAGTCCGGCTGCCCTGAGAAAATAGCTGTGAGAGAAGAAACAAGATGTCATGGTTTGGAAAATATTTACTCCCTGCAATATCATTCAGATGCAGATGCAGAGGGGAAAAGCGGTGTTTGTTGTTTCAACTTCCTCTGTGCCTTGTGTTTTAACCATTTTAAAAAGACTGACACCGTGCAGCATGTCAGGAGTGAGGCGTAATTAAAGTATATCTTGAGTGGTGATCCATTAAAATGATAGCAGGCAATCTTGCAGCCAGCAGGTGCTGTGGTCAAAGCAATTGACCCCAGATTACTGAGGTGTGATACAGCAAGGGTCTGACAGCCTGCTGGAGAAAGAGAAAGGTCCCCAGCAGAGACAGACTGTCATCCTGTTACTGTTTACTGTGTTCATTAAAAAAAGGTCTCTCTTCACGGTCTGTTGGTGATAAAGCAACATGGGAGACAAGATGTGTGCATCTGTGTGTGTGTGTCGTGTGAAGGGGCATGACTGGGCAAAGACAAAGAGTGAAAACAAATGTGAGGAGAAGACTTGTTTATTCTCACGCTGTGTCATCATCTGTGAGCGTGCGTGCATGAGAAAGATGCAGACATGGAAACAGACAGTCAGAGATGCTCGGAGCATGAGCACAGCGGAGGGGTTTGGCCATGAACTGAACTGATTTTATAGATCTTGTATTTATCGATTTGCTAAATTTCCCTCCAGTTGTGATGGCACAATTGTGAATATGTCAAATGGTATTGTGTCGGGGCGGTGCGTGGCGCAGTGGGTAAGGCGGCCGCCCCATGTAAAGGCTACAGTCCTCAACCCAGGCATCCCCGGTTCGAATCCCGCGTCGGGCAGACCTTTCCTGCATGTCATTCCCCATCTCTCTGCCTCCCCCTTTCCTGTCTATCTCACTGTGCTGTCACATAAAGGCAAAAAAGCCCAAAATCAAATGGTATTGTGTCAATCTTCTCTTTTTGCAAACACATGTTCCATTCAGTGTTTCTCACAACACTGCATGCCTCAAAAATTCCTCATGAATACCCAACCAAAAATGTTTTCTTCAATATTTCACAACAGGAATGAAAGAAACAAAAAGTCCTGAATCAAATGAATGTATCAGTGCAGTGAGATACGAACAGATTGAGAACCTGCTCATCAATACATTGCTCCATAGCTCCACTAACGAGTGAAAAACTCCACAGGGCACCTTTAAATATACATAGACGTGGCTGCCATGTTTTAAACAAGTTTTTACTCCGGTGTTGCAATAGAAATAATATGGTCTTATCCAAGGCAGGTGGTCTTAGGTGTATGTTTGTATGTGTGGGTGTATTCAAGAGGAAATCAGTGGATCAGATTGTGAGATACAACATTATAATCTTGCCAACACCTAATTCACAAAAGTTAGATTTCATTTTCCCCACACAGGAAATATTGCAACACCAATAAAACTGTATCCTAGCCAGGGGAACTGGATGTTACAGCTTGGAACAGGGTAGGTGGGAAGTCAATAATGCAAAAAACCCACAAACAAACTAGGGCTGCCCCCAACCAAAGATTTTCTCAGTCGACCAGTAGTCGTCATTTATGGCAATTAGTCGACTAATCGATCGAAAGTCGCTCTTGACAAGGGGCCGGACCTGCCGCGCCGTGTAAAAAAAACTACTACAACAACCAATAAAAACCTGACAAGTGCCAAGCTGGATCGTGGGCTTGACCACACCCGAGGCCAGCTGTAGTGATGGAAGATAAATGTGTGTAACAAGCTAGTGAGCTCTGTGCCTTCACATGTTGAACACACACACAAGAGGTGGAGCCCCAAGAAGCAGCTGGCAAAAACCATGGCGACAGGGGAAGAAGAAGGAGAACACGGTGGTAGAAGAAAGGAGCAACAAAGACGATAGCCTGCTCTCCAGTCTGACTCTCCACCATCAGCTCCAGGGCAGATGTGGAGCGGCTGGTGGAACATCTGTGTGCGGCAGTGCGGCATCAGGAAAGCGGGGATATTGAACTGCTTGGCTTTCTTACTGTAACCAAAGCACTTTAATGGGCTTCACTAAGACCGCCTACTGGCTGGCATGCCGGCGTAATGCATGGCCATAAATCACATTCATTGTCTATGCAGTTGCGCAGTGAATCATGGGAAAGTCAAACAAAAGGAGTGGTCTGGCTTGTTGTGGCCTAGAGGAAATGATTTGATTCAAAGCGAGCTCTTGCTCGAGACCTTATTATCTGAAATGAACTCCCTAAAGTGACTCAACAACCTCCCAGTGCAGCGTGTGTTGTGTTCAAGGAGTCATGCTGCAATCTGAAGAGGAAAACAAATCTCTGGTTTGTTCATCTCTACATGCCATGACACCGCTAACGTAACACCAATGTTACCATGATGGTCTACTAGCGGACCCCTATGGTGTTCTACTGTCATTCGCTTGGTTTCCTACTGCTGACCCATCCCCTCATATTAAAGGATGTCTGCTGTTGCATGCTGCTCCCAAAACCACCAGCTGGCAGTTCAGCCAAAAACCCACGGAGGCCCAGTGTTTATCATAGTTTGCAGCATAAATGTGGCCAAATCCCCTCGACCCTTCCTTGAAAGTCAAAACCAATTCTGCATTCTAGAGAAGCACTCATCCTCTGAGACAGACGATAAATCACGGCAGTGAAGCATGCAGTGCAACAAAGGACTGCAGTGCTGCACTTTAACCCAACCCCAGTCACAAAGCGGCTGGCGCTGCTGCAGCCGGCCTCCTCCCTTCCCCTCACACTGCTTTGTGTTGATTACAGGCAGAGAAACTTATGGGCTAGAGCTTGATCATCATCTTCTGCAATGGCCAAACAGCCCTCCTCCCCTCTTCCTCTTCTCCTCCTCCTCCTCCTTCAGTCTCTCCTCCATCCTTTCCACCTCTAAAGCCCTTTACTCCCCTCCATTACACTAATAAGGCTAATCACCCCTCCGGCTGGTGCAGCCAGGGGCCTGGGGGAACATGTCAGCAAGGGGAGATCAATGGACTACATCAAAGAGCTGGAGCAGC
Source organism: Trachurus trachurus (assembly GCF_905171665.1). NCBI lineage: Eukaryota > Metazoa > Chordata > Actinopteri > Carangiformes > Carangidae > Trachurus > Trachurus trachurus. The sequence goes on from NC_139896.1 coordinate 36,527,104, forward strand.
ACACAAACCACCCCAGCACAGGGCCCGAGAGATAAGGCTGCTGCTCCTCTACATTTTTCATGAGATTATCCACTACTGTTCTGTTCTTGCCTGTGGTTTGAGTGCAGGGTGCTTTTAATGAGCTGGGCAGCACCAGATACTAGCGCTGACGGCGATATCCAACAGCTTGGAACCACATGCGTGCGGACATGATAGCGCACATGTGCATTAGATGTGGGCATGCACATGTAGTCCCTTAACCACCAGTGCATGCACGGTTGATGCTGCATGACTGAGTATCTGCGTACAAACCCACAAACCCACGTAGGGACGGCCGTGTAGTTATTTCTACAGATCCATTAGAGGCTCATCCATAATAGATTAGTTACTAATTAGGGGATAGTTTGCTGGTGCTAAAGTGATGTTGAGGGCAACAAGAGGAGTGGACAGCTTTACCAGCTTGCTCAGCGGCCGCCTTTCAGCTCCGTTTGCCTCACTTCAGTCTTCCTGAAGGACCAAGCAGGCTTTTCACGATGCAGGGTTGCTAACTCAGCCTCCTTGGAGGAGTTTGCCTGACTGGGGAGCCCAGATGAGGGCGAGGGGGGCAAAGAAGGAGGATGTGAACTAGAGGCTGGTTTCCTCCAGTTAAGGGGTGGGAATGAGGGGATAAAAGAAATGCTTAAGCTCTCGCTCAGCAAAGTCTTGAGGAAGAGCAGGGATGAATATGTATGAGAAGATTTGTAAGGGAGGTGACCTTTAAGTCCAACTATGGTGTTAACTGGCTGATACTGGCTGAAATGGCCTGGGATCGACTGCCTGCACGCTCCACATGACATTTTCTTTACCACTCCACAAAATAACAGCTATTACACAAAAGACAAAGAGAGTTATGTCCGGCTTATGGCCAGCTGCAAAAACAACAGGTACTTTATTCCATTCTATACACCTGTACCTGCTGTAACCTTAACATTGCTTGGTGCATGTGGAACTTCTTGGTCTCTAACCTCACTTTTTCCCTTCTCAGCAGCCAACAGATCTCTAGTAGAATTAGACAAATTATTTGCTGTACAACTAATCTCTCTGGGAAAGCAGCAAGTCGTCAATCCAAGTACAGTATATGAACAACAACAAAATAAAGAGAGGGGGGCTCATAAAACATAGAATGCAATGCAATGCACTCACTGGTTATCCATCCTCAGACAGATACAATACAATTGTTACAGTATAAAATGTATACTGACATGAAAATAGTAAAAAATTACTGCTTTATCTCTGAATCAAATGAAACTAAATTAAAAATTAAAATAGCTCTCAGCTTTATATGGTACAGTTTATAAACCAGGCTGTCCGTTAACCTCCCATGTTTAACATTTCAGTTGGGTGACCATCATGAACAAAAATGATTTATTGGTTAGAGATCACATGAAATTTGTCCAGTACCTCTTTTCTTTGTGCATCTCGTCAACATACCTCTGTGCCTCAGCCACAGTTTTGGGAAGTTGTACCTTGTTACTGTATGTGAAAGGTGTAGCATTTCTGGAAACAACCTCTGATAATGGAGGGACTTTTTCAGCTCTGTGAACCTGAGGGGAGAAAATCCTCCAAGTAGTAGATGTGGCTCCCAGAGACGGGATCTCACCCATGTTTTGTGGCTTTTGCATAATCTTCTGTTTAGTGCAAAGTTGTTAAGACGGATGTGTACAGTCCTCAGTCTGGTCTGTCTATCACCTTACTGTATGTCTGTCTATAAGGTGGTCTGGGTTTAAGTCATACTGTAGGTACTGTACTGTGCTCACAGTAAAACTGAGGATGCTGCATCGTATAGACAGTCCATCACTTCGCCATGAAGTGACTAAAATCTTGAATGCAGTTTTTTTTTTTGAGAACTGCACATGTAGTTTCTGTCTAGCACGCTGAGCTCTCAGTCAATTACACCTGTCTGCAGAAGAACACAGAGGACAATAGAGATAAAAGCAGAGAGAAAATCTTTCTCTCCCCAAAAACATCTCTGCTAGAACAGGCTCACCACAGAGGTATCGACTTACTCAAAACAACAATTTATCATAACTCAGCCAGAATCAAAGTTGAACAAAGGGAAACAATAACACTCCATGATTTTTTTTTCTAATTAAATAAACTCAAGGAGCACTGTGTAATGCATTCTCAATAACTCACCAGATCTGCCTAAACATTTCCAGACCAGTGTGCAAATGTTAGTTCATGCACACAATAATTCAGTCAAAAAATAATAATGATTGTGGGGCGTTGCGTGGCGTAGTGGTTAGAGCGTGCGCCCCATGTGTAGAGGCACAGTCCTCATTTACTGCGTGTCAGTCCCCTCTCTCTGCCTCCCCATTTCCTGTCTGTCTCATCTGTACTATACATAAAGGCATAAATGCCCCAAAAAATATATTTAAAAAATAAATAATAATAATAATGATTGTGATTTCAAACATCATTGCTCAACTATATATGAAGCCTTAAGTTCTTCTGAGATAGGACACAGCCACAAATGAGAAGCATTCCATTAAGTGCATTTATGAATATATTACATTGGAAAATGTTTCTATTTTTGATCACTGTTTGGCATAAAGGATGGTTCAGCAGATCTTGGCAGCTTAGAACTTAGAAGAAAGCACATAAAAAAACACGTCTCCTGTGAAAATAAAAATATACATAACAACATTTATGAAACATAAACCAGCTGTCGCAGCAGCACTGGGAGAATGAATTCCACTGTTCAACTTTCCTTTTCTGAAATGTTTTATTTTTTAACAATCCTGGAGTATTGCTGAGGGAGCCAAGCCATTATACTTAACCAGAGGTTGTTGTTTTTTTACATTCTCCCACACAAGTTCTTTTTCAAGTTAGTTTCCCACTACTGCTATGCAATATATGCAATTATTCAGTGTATTTTAATTGAAATCCTTGCCTACGCTATGAAACAAAACATTAATAGTTATTTGTCACAGCCCTCTGCATTTTAATAAAAGGTGAGCTTGTATTGTTCCAGATTCAGGAGCAACATGCTGTGGTTCTTGTTAAGGTAGAATAGCTGCTGGGTGAACTTGACAAAAGAACTGTTTGAAATTACACAGAATATATTCAACAGTGCCTACGGATATTTTCTAGCAATACTATAAACTGTTTTGAAAGAGGAAAGCCATTTAACAGTGTGTTGTCACTAATTGAAACATGACAAATTTTCAAGCTGTTTTTTCTCCATCCACCAGCTTCCATAATGAGGGACACTCCATTTTCCACTTGAAAATTGATTCCCATTTGAAGCAGGACTTCCTCAGCATCATGTGTGAGCATGAGAGCTACGGCTGTAAAACCATAGTGAGGACTTCATCTGAGCACAGTGATATCTCTGTCACTTAGGCCCTGTCCACACGAATACGCGGCTTCACCGAATCCGATCTTTTTCTTAATCGTTTTGAAAAAAATCTCCGTAAACACGGCACTGTTTCCAGAAATACCTGCGTCCACACGGATCCAGTGAAAACGACCCAAAACGCGGTAGTACATCCTCCAGGCGTGTGTGGAGCGGGTGGAGCGGATGGAGTGTGTGTGGAGTGTGTGTGGCGCTGCAGCGCTGCCTGCCACACACAACACATAAGACAGAGAAGAAGACGGGAAGTCCCCACTGAAATTCAATAGAAGAAGTTCCCCGCTGTATTCAAACTCAAACATGGATTAAATGTTGACAGGGCGTCGTGTCAGAGTAAATATGACGATCAGTGATGATTAAACAGGCGTGATTCAGCCGCAGCAGCGACCCGACGGCAGTCGGCCGTTGTAGTTGTTACGTCCATAGACTGTCAGTGTGCAGCTGCTGCAGCGGTGTGTGTGTGTGTGTGTGTGTGTGTGTGTGTGTGTGTGTGTGTGTGTGTGTGTGTGTGTGTGTGTGTGTGTGTGTGTGTGTGTGTGTGTGTGTGTGTGTGTGTGTGTGTGTGTGTGTGTGTGTGTCTCAGGTTACAGGTAGAGCGGCGGGGGGCATGACATCATCGTTTCAGAAAAAATCTGTATTGGCCGTCCAGACGAAAACGCTGGGGCGGCGTTTTCAAATTTTCCCACTCTGGAAAGTGCCACACACTCCTGCCATTCAGCTGCTGCCTCTGCTTGACATCATGTGACTCTGCTGCTGCTGCTGCTGCTGCTGCTGCTGCTGCTGCTGCTGCTGCTGCTGCTGCTGCCTTTGGTTGCAACAGACTTCTGACAAACTTATCAATTGACAGAGTGGACTATTAAAAACAGACAAACCACTTCCAGACGACTGAGGAGACACTCATCTCCTCACTTTCATTAGCACGTGCTGCCATGTTGATGTTTCACCAGCGACTGAAGAGAACTCTCAAGTCAAGGTGAACTATGTAAGTTCAGGGAAGAGGTGGCAGCTCCATACTGGAAATTCAATTTTCATTTTTATATATCGTCCTACAGCATCAATTTAAGTTAATCAACAATACTGATTTATTGCCTGGTTCTACTCACTAGTTGCTTTATATGTAAATTCCTCATTGGGCTGTTGGCTGGTTATTCCTTCAGAAATGTCTTACAATTTACTTGAGCCAATGCCCATCTAAGGAAAAGCTTTAACAATAATAATAAGATTTTTTCTCAAGGGAGCATCAGTGCACTGTGAAATCATAGTTGTGTGTGGTTAGTCCACTTTTGACCACACCCAAGCACAACCAACACATCCACATCTTTAAGCCTGTTGCTCAACAAAGTTCAACAGGTTGTTATGCTATTTGAGTTCAAGTCATAAAAATGTCTTTAGTGCCGTGGGACAGTTTTCTCAGTGTGCTCATGCTGGATGTATCATATTGTCACTGTCTTTATCCCGTTTCCTTGACTAGGTCTTTTACACTAAATGCTGCTTTAACATAGACAACAAAAGGAGAAAACAATACAGGAATACAATTGTTTGCTCTATCAGCCAAGCTACTGTTATTACACTGAATAACTTAAATATAGAGATTAAATTGCAAACAGAGCATTGTATTTTAATGGTGTAATAGGCAACTGAGATGAAGCTGCTAAAATGATGTGTTTCATTATACAGATGTCAAAACAGCAATGAAACGGCAATAAGCCAAACCAGCGGAGAGCAGAGCAGTTCAGAGTTCAAGTAAAAATGTTTTGTGCTGTAATATCACAACAGGACCGAGAGTATCAATAACACATTACAAGAGACCATATCATAGTGCTGCACTATTGATTATTTGCCTGACCCACATCCATTAGCGGAGTAGATTAAAATATGAGCTAATATTAACACATCATGTGGCCCTAGGTCTGACTTTCTTTCACACACTCTTCTACTCACACATACACATGCACACACACACACACACACACACACACACACACACACACACACACGTGCTCCTATATGCTTTGGCCCTCATTATCACCACGCAGCACAAAGGTAATGCCTACTCTTTGATGTCTCTTCTACTCAGCTCTGTATATCTCTGATTTCCAGCGCTTCATTTTATGTGAAAATGGAGCCTGTCAAATCAGAGCTTCATACTCTCTCTCTCCTTCCTCTGGAGGATCTGAAGCTGTGCCTGGAAACAAAAAAGAAAAGGACAAGCTCCAACCACTGGTCAGGATAGCAGACTCATTTACCACACATACTGTACACATGCATATACACAGATTCACACAAAAGCAAACAAAAGTGTAACCTCGAAGATGTCACATCCAGTGAATCGTGCCGTTAGCTCTTTGTTAACGGAAAAAAAACATTTCTCATAGTGAGGATCGAATCCCACGCTCATTTTCTGTGACTTAAGTGGAATGTGAATCTATTATTTTTCTCACTTTGGATGCATGACCTACTTACTCTCTCTCTCATACACACACACACACACACACACAGACCTAGTCTTCTAACTGCTGCTACAGTGAGGCGCGGCTTTACTGCATGTGTGCGTCACCTGTAGAGTGATGTTTTCCCAAAAGAGAGAACAAGTACATGCATGCCGTTCCCCATTCTCGGTGCTCGTCGGGAGGTGTGAAGCTGCTGCAAGGCCTCTCTTGGGACTCATACGCATGCACACATTCAGATCCGTACACCCACACAACTCACGCACAAATATAAGGGTGCAAAAGGAGCGCCGAATATTGTCATCAAAGCTTTCTTGCTTGCCTGTCACCCGCATTTTTCTTCACTCACTAATGGTTATGATGAATTCAGGGCTTTCTTACGCAGGGCAAAAAATAGAATCTAAAAAAAAGAGAGGAGAATAGGAACAGGAGAGAGATTCAAATTCAAAGAGGAATTTTCTCTTTGACCTCAGACGCCAAGACGAACACTGGTTCACTACAGAGCCATATGTGTAGTGTGTGTGCATGTGTGAAATAAAACAGCATCACAGTTTTTCTGTTGGTTTGGCTCATTTTTCGAAACAGAAATTACATTCTCAAAACTCTAAGATCATTTGTAAAACAGTGTTACAGTTCAGCACAACATCATAGATCACTGGCAAAAGCGCATCTCTTTCTCAAAACAGTTCACTCATGTGTCAACTAAATTTCCTTCTCATACAAATAGTTTCCCCAAAATGCATCGTCCCTTTGGCATCGTGTGAGCACTGCAAGTCAAAAATGTTTAGATGTTTTGTCACTATGGCAGAGGAGCATTGAAATATTCCTCATGTCCTCCTCTCAGTCTGAGCCCAGTCCTTCGTTGACAACAGTTACTGTACTAGTTCTTTTTTTGTCTAGCTAATAGAATACAATTGTGTATAAAACTGAAAAACAAAAACAAAAAGGGTAAGAGTAGCCTACCTGTATAAGGTTTGATATCACACATTGCACTCATACAAGGAAAGGTAGCCATTTTTATTCACACGTAAAGTAACTTCCACTTTTTGACAACTGAACAGACTGAATGAAATGAGACATGTTTTGGAGAGAACAACCATTAGACTGAGAATCAACAATCAGTTTAGATCAATAAGATCTATTCACCTGGACATTGTGCTAACTGCAGCTACCTGCACTTAATCATTTACAAAGATGTATGAAGACATTTGCAATTTGATGAAATGAATGAGAAATACAATTCTGTTGTGAACATTTGCCAAGTGGTTTGGAGGTTTGTCCATGTTGTTTTGAGAATGTCATTTCTGTTTCAAAAAATGAGCCAAACCAACGGAGAAAAACTGTAATAGAGGAATGATCAAAAAAAAAAAGAGGTTCAATCTGCAGGTAAAATCCTCTCATCACTGATGTGACAGAAAATGATTTCACAAGTGCGATTAATGCTCAATAAATATGTTCTACAGTATGTGTGTGTGTGGCGGCATGTGACACTGGCAGCTCGTGGGGTTTTTGACAAATAAGAGAAAGTGAGAGTTTGTATAATGGACAGTGTGTGAGTGTGTGTGTGGCACTGGCACCGGTGTTCCTCACTCTCCCTCTTCTGTCAGCACTTCCATACTCCTGCACCCTTTCATTTCCTCCCATCTCTCCTTCTCTCCCTCATATAGCCCCTCCCCTCCCTCTCTCTAAGCAGTGGTCCGTGACATTATCCATCCAGTACAACTCTCCCCACAGGAGAGCCATATCGGCTGCCCGTCTCCACAGGGACTCCATTACTTTTTTTTGCTGAATGTCTCTTACAAATGGAGAAATGACAAGAACAAAATGTGTGGTGTCTATTTGTACTAAGTAAAAAAAAAAAGGAGAAGAAAAAGGGAGAGTAGTACTGTCATGGCTGACTAGACTGAAGCAGCACCACACATACCCCATAACTAACAAGCAATGAACCGTGAACCCTGCAAATTCACAAATTTGCTACCAAACACTTTACAGGTCTCGGTGCACTTTTATTGTTTTGGCAGCATCACCGCAGGGACTGACAATATCCACAAAAAGAGGTTAAGGTCAACTGACATCTGGCCTGAGGTCATTCCCACTGACTCGGCCCAGAACAAACCTCCACATCAGTGGAATAATGCTGTCTCCTGACAGAGGCAGAGATGAGGCCTGCTGGGGGTGAAACTGACTTAGGGTCAGTGTGGGTTTCCTGTGCACACAGGAGCAGCAGGACCATGGACCAGTTTCCTCAAGGAATGTCTCTAACCCTTTCTAAGCTATGGAAATATTAATTAAAAAAAAAAAAGATGTGGATGGAGCAGGGGCAGCACCAGCTGACAGTCAGGCACAGATGCTCCACAATCTACTTTTTGTAAAGCCCAATATTGAGCTGGTGACTACAGATGCACAATGCAAATCCACAGAATAAATCACTTTGTGTTCACATCTTTTGATTGAGTGTTAGTGGAGCCAGCAACGTATTGCTTTTGAATATAAACATCATATACTATCAATGATGTGTAGAACAAGCTGACACAAAATTTATAGAGAGCAGGGATTTCCTAAAGTGCTTTTGGATCAGGGATCATCAATCAAAGGATTTAAACATTTACAAGCCACAATGGCTTTCCAGTATATATTCCCTGGAATCATTAAACTGTGCTATGGGCTGCACTGTACTGTATAAAGCATAGAGTGTATCTCCACAAATTCAGTTTAAATACAGTGCGTAGAGAGATATTTGTGGTCTGTATATTCACACCTTGTCACTCTGCTCCTCCCAGAGAGCGTTATTATTTCCCTACATGCTGTTTACTACTCTCCTCTCGGCCTGTGGTCAGACACTGTGTCCATATGCACTTCTGGTGATTACTGCAATTGTTTAAAAGGTGTAAGATGAGATTATAATTGTTGTTATTAATCATGGTGTGCTTAATGTTTTTCCTCAGTAACCCAGAGCCTCTTGCACAGACGCAGCTGCTGTCATTGGGCAAATTTACAGCTACACTGCTTGCGCTGGTCGCTGTGATGAAGCAATTACAATTGATTTTGCATTGATTTTTCATCTCCTGTGTTCGCTTGAACTTGATAATGGTAGCAGCAGTTTACTGTTACCTGTATTTGGCAGGTGGGAGTTTAGATGGAGTTTAGGATTACTGCTATGGCTCAAGATATTAACCCTTAGGTTTAAAAACCTCCACAAAACACAGACAATCCTTTAACTCTAACTCATGTTGACAGTCTGGTGTATCTTAAGGCGCTGCTGCTCCAGAACCTCAGCCCTGCTAGTTGCAACATATAATGTAGAGTAAATGGATGGCTTGCTGTCCCTGTGCTGGTTGTGATGCAGGACAGGGTCAAAACCTGCTGTCTCTCAGTTGACCAACACATTATTCACTGTCCGATTCATTTCACACAGTGTACACAGTTATTTCCCATGGCAGATGTCTGTGGAGATAGTGAGTATAGACTTTGTGCCATAATATATAGTGATGAATGTGTTTGTGCATCGACGTATACTGTAATAGTCAGGTTATACTCTGTGAGCCCTACATTTTAATTTGGCTCAGTGCAAGTTGGACACTCTGCATCATAATTGGGTCCTGCATGTATGAGTTGCAGGTGAGACAGTGATTTTTTTTGTGGGAAAAGCTCCTCTATTATGACACGATCTTGCTCCCAAATGACAGCGCTGTCTCTCATGCGGCAGCGTGTCTCTGTAGTGGAGGAGGATTGGAGCCTAATGGGCGCTCCTGTCACCTGCCTGCTGCCGTTTCTACTCTGCGGTTGCCCATCTGGTGCATGTGATGAAACAATGATGGCATAGATCAAAATCAGTCGGCTCCAGTTAACCACAAAGAGAATCACATTCACAATCGTCTCTCGTTCCGAGAGAGAAACAAGTTCTCCTGGCGCTTTTTCAAAGTGAGTGTGATCAAAGATGAACATTGTGCGAAGAAAATAAGCTATTTTTTGTCTCAGCGTATGAAGGTGCAGTATGCAGGTAAAAAAAAAAAAAGTACCAGCTGGTTTAACCATGACTCATTTCATTTGGAGGCATGCACATATCAGAGTATGCACATAAAAAATGTGTCAGTTACAAGTTTGATACTGCATATAAAAAACACAAATGCATGGGAGATTAGCTCTGCAGTTGCCCACCCCCAGATTCCCCTTCTTCCTCACAGAAAGAGAGACAGAGAATACAGAGTCAACTTTAAGTAGGTCAGTCTTTTCTAGAGAATATGAAGTGATGAACTTGCCATGTTTGTGGAATAGTTGGGCGGAGGACAACATAGGCATATTGATGATCCCTCTGTGTGACTTTAAATGTAATCCTCAGTGATTTACATGGGAAGCCAGGCTTACGTGTTTTCATGTGACTCCGACTCCAGAGGCAGAGGGAAGATGATAGCGTTTTCAATAACACAGGTTTTAGAGTCCTCACCATGAAAAGCCCTGCGGCTGAGAGGGAGCATTCCCCGGAGCACCTGGGGGACCAAGCTCTTATTGGCTGGTGTAAAGAAGCCCAGAGTCTGCTTTATGACTGCTCCCTCTAACCAGGTTAATACTGCCTTGAGTGATGCCAGCAATTAAAGCCATATCTAACATTTATCATTACACAGAGGCAACCTCTCTCCGGACTTCTCTGTGTCGCATCTTTGATGCAGTTTTGCTTCAACAGCTGTAACTGATGTAGAATGACTGTTATCTGTCTGGACATCTAGCACATTAAGGGCAGGAAGGTCACTGGCATCTAAAGAAGCATCATCTGCACAATGTAGCCTGAAGGAAGGGCTGCAACAGAGCTTGGTATGACTCCTGATCATCTTCATCTGAGGCTTTTTTCAATTCACTTCATCTGGCCAAGCTGATAAAAAAAAAGTGGTAGAATTCTAAAGAGAGAGGTTTAAAGGTTTTATTGTACTGTATTTTTTATTGTTTTTGTTTTAATGTTAATCTTTAATTATGTAGATTTTACACCTCTGCTCAGCAGTTTCAAATGCACATGGTGCAATTTCAGAGGTTGCAAAGCAGCCACAGAGACCAACTGTAAAATCATTAGAAATTCACTTTTAAGTGAGAAAAGCCAGCGTGCTCTCACGTTTCAGAGATTCAAACCAACAACAAGTGACTGTTGTCACTTAACGTGCTGTCAATCAACTGAAACTGTGTGAGCTAAAATGTGTTAAAGACCTCCACTGTTTGGTTCATGAACTGAAGTAATGAGGAAAAATTAAACAGTAAATGCATCAAGTTCATGACAATTAGAAAAATAACTAAGGAGAACCTATTAAGTTATTTAATCATTATCCATTATCCATCATTATCATTTTTCTTATGGTTCAAGGTGTGCTAGTACTCAAACCCACAGGGGTTAGAACCTTCTGATTAGTGACTTAGTGTTCAGGTTGATATTAGGATTTATTTCTGACCTTTTCAGGCATCCACAGATTTCCACAAATCTCCACACAGCATGAAAATCAATTAGCCAGCGCTTGAAACTTGCTTGCTTCAAATATATCACAACACAGCATTTTTTTTTTTAAAGTTCCAACAGTCAACTGCAGTTATACATTTTGATATTGTGGGAAGATAGATCTCAGACAGTGTGCTCATACAACAGAGTCTGTGCACATAATCCTTGTCTCATGATACCATAGTTTCCTGTTTATAGTCATTGATGCTGCTGGTGAGTGAGTGGGAGTGAGTGAGTGAATGAATGAGCAAGCGTGAGCATCAGCATTAGATAATAAAAAAAAGAGGAAGACAAGAGGAGGCAGTGTGTAGTGAGGAGACAGCTAGAGGCCAGCGGCTGCTCAGAGCTGTGTGTGTCCGTTGAAAAAAGATGGATATTTGTTTGAGAGAGAAGCTGCAGGACGTCTGGCTTGTTAGGCAGACAGGCAACAGCAGGCTGCATCTCTGCAGCCCCTGTTGCATATTTATTCAGTCTGATTAATGGATCCTAGATCTGCGGGCATTGCGTCTCTTGATATGTTCACCGACTTTCTTGCCGCTCTATAAGAAGCAAAGGTTGTGCATAAGGCTCACTCTAAAGTTTAAATCTAAATCCTCCTGCTAATTTTTTTCTGCTCTCGCAGCTAATCGTGAAATCAATATAGTTTTACAGAGCACACACGCTTGAAGAAGTTTATGCAATTCCAATTGAGATTATTTATAATTCCAATACCATTACAGCCTGCAGTGTTTTCACCTCAAAGAAAAACTTTTAAGGCTCATTACACTAAGTTTTATAAAGCTCCCAGTGATCACACAACATCAGAGCCTTTGCTCGAGTTGAACACCTCACACACAATATTTCTTTCTGAGGAGTTTGGATTATTGCTCATCTTTTTTTGTGAGAAAAAACAACAACATTTTTTGTCATTTTAATTAAGATGTGGGTTTGGAAATGGTTTGAAAATGATTAAAGGATTCTTTATCTCCAACGCTGTAAACTGGTGTTACATCATGAAAACCAGCCCAAACATATGTGTGAGGAAACAGATTAATTAAATGGTGTAATTTGTTTAATTACGCCATCAAACCAGTCTACAACATGTCACTGAGTTGTTGTGAATATTTTAAGCACTTCTGCAGCAATCACATTGACTCAGCAGCTAGTACATCCCCGTGCTGCTACACTTGCATTGTCTTTCTCAATAACGAAATGAGAACAGTTAGTCACAGATGAGTGAGCCAGAATAACAAAACCATTTCCAAAGCAAAACTGTGAGCAGTGTCTTTGCATTCCGGGCCCTGAACGTAACACAGCCTCAGTGACACCAAACACCAAGTTTTAAAAACACCAGCACTTACTAACAGCTGAAGAAAAACAGTTCAAACACTCTGCCCGAGCTTTAAAGCCAATTAGTAAGATGAAAATTCTCTGCCGGGGTAGGACATGAGCCAAACTCCCACAGATGTGTTTAGGGTATTTTTGAGCGCTGTGAGGAAAGACAAACTTTTCTGAGTTCACCTCTTAGCTGCACCAGCAGCAGCCGACTTGCCCGCACAAGGCTCTGCTCCTTCGTGTCTCATCCCAGCTGTGTTATCATCACCACATCTAATTAGTGTCAAAAAGTAGTTCAATCACAGATGGGCTCAAAGTTTGCACAACAACACTTGTAGCCTGTCACACTCGATTCACTATTTTCAGGAATGTGTTGCACAAGTGACCCTGTGACACCAAACAGAGTCATCTGGGCATGCACCCAACTCTCTCTCCTCGTTGCTGTCTTCCTCCGGTGCATCTACAGGTTTGCTCCTGCTCCTTGAAGCCGTGCCAAGGTTGCGCTTGAACGCAGCGTGAGCGTGTTGTCGTGGAATCGGATACAGCTACGCATTTAAAGCCAGCAGTTTTCTCTTTTGTACCTGTGCCCAGCGTGGTGTGGCACACCGTCAACCTGCTAGGAGCTGGCCGCCCGCCAGGCTCTGGAGCAGGAATCTGGGCATGGCAGAGCGCCGCTGATGGATGCACTGTTGTTTCAGGCGTGTGGCACCTGGCAGACCTCACCCTGCTACTCTGTCACTCTTTTGGGCTCTGCACCACACAGGCACCAGCGACTTCCAAAAACACACAGAAATGCTAAGCAGTGCAGGCTCACTTTAAGACTCCCTGAGGTGGCACGGTGGCGGAGGGCTACGTTTGTTTATTAAAGCGAGCGCCGTTTTTCTATCTGAAAAGGTAAACAATTTCTGTGCTTCACTGGGGAGTGGCAGAGAGTGTATAAAAAGAATGAGAGAGATTGAGAGGCACAAAGAGAAAGAGAGTGCAGGAGGAAAGAGGAGGAGAGGATGTCACTAAAGGACACACAGAGTGAGTGACAAAACCTTATTGGATTTATTTGTCTTGCTCGGCTTCTCAGATGAATCTCATTTATTGTGGCTGACAGCAAAGGGAAGTGCACATCAAAGAGAGGCCCGGCACAGACAAATGTCTTTTTCTTTATAATGAACGAGAAGCAGGTCCTCATGTGAAAATGCTGAAGCCAAACAGATACGGAGGGCAAACACGGCACATTCACAAGAACGTACCATTCAATCCTCACAAGGGCTGGAGACAGAAACATGATCAACTGCTGCTGCTGCACCTCCACTGGCTCATTGTCTGTCAATCACACCGGCACCGTATGGTCCTCGCGTTGCATTCATATTTCCCAAGATATTGACATTGTAGGTTACCGTGGGAACGATAAGCCGCAGCCAACGTCAGGTTTGGTTTCCTGCCTGAGAGGAATCTGACGGCCTTCAGGTCTGTGAGAAAAAAGCTGCTCACATGTGTTGTATGGTTGGCTCGTCCAGCCATGAAACGCAGACACTCAGACACATTGATTGAGTACTACCGACTTGTCAGGTGTGAAACTGACACCTAGCAGTTGTACACCTCCACCAGTCAGCCCACACACACCTCATTTGTATGCATATAAAGTAAGACTTTTAGCTTTTCAACACTGACTGTCATCAACTCAGTATCAAGCCAAGTGTGAAATATGGTCACACTCTTCTTCTACCCTTCTGCTTCTTAGCCATAGCAATGAATAATCATCCCAAGTGTTTTTGCAACATTATACAAGACTTTTTCATTTTTCATATTCTATGAGACATTTGTGTTAATGTTAATTGAGTTTTCACAGTCATGGTGACCTTGACAGTTTGATCCGATCTACACAAATCAGTCTGTCCTTGAATAAATGTGGGTGTTTGTGCCAAAACTGACACATGTGCAGTCTGACAACTGCCACATCTGTGACTGGTGCAAACTGGGGGAGAAAAGATGTAGAAGAAGAACAGCAGCCAAAGGATCAAGTATTTGTAACTTCAGCTTTTTTTAATAAATAAATCTCCTAAAAGAGGGCAAAAGAGAGAACGAGACCAGATAAAAAATGGAATAGTGACAGTATTTGGGAGATATGATCCCCAAACAGCTGGCGATGAACTAGCATTTGTTTTCTGATCTGCTCTGTGGCAGAGGAAGCAGATTGTCCTTGAGGACTCAACATAAATCAACAATCGGCAGCAGAAGCAAGCAGCCAGCCCCTGGGTCTGCCAGGGAAAGCATAAACTTAATTAAGTCCCATCTTACAAGGTGTGCGTGCACTGGGAAGCCTGTAATGAAAGCCTAATGCCGGCCACAAATTGGTCCAACAAGCAGCTAAAACAGATGCCTGACAAGGCAGGCATACAGCCCCAGAGGGCCACAGGACCATCTCCTGGCTCATAGAAAAATGTGACATTAAGGATATGCTCCACCATGTCCTCTCTACCTATGCTGAGTTATGGCATGAAGCTACAACACAAGCTGATGTCGTGGGAAGAATATAATGATCACGGCTTGGTGATTTCATTAAAAGCAATATCTACTGTATATTACCAAGGCCTTATGATAATAAGAGGGACATTTTTCTGATATTGATGTCACAATATGATAATTAAAATTCACATTATCCCCCCTGAATGCCCAGCTTCCTCCCACAGTCCAAAGACATGCACATTAAGTTAACCAGAGACTGGGAAGCATCCATAGGTGTAAATGTACCCTGCCCTTGCCCAATGTCAGCTGGGACTGGCGCCAGCCGCCACAAGCCTATAACAATAAGTGGTATAGCTAATGGTGGACTGGTTATTACATTGTAAAATTTACATTAGCTTTATTTTATAAGCTTTTACAATTACTTTAAAACAATTATTCACAGTCAAACTACAACAACAGTCAAAAACAGATATAATCCTGAGTATGGCTGAAAACAGTGCTAATTTTCACATTACAGCTAAAAAAAATATTTAAAAAAACAGTTCACAAACTGTTCAATTTTTCAAATAACAGTAAATAAATAGCAGCTCAGACTAAAACAGTGCTTCAGCACCGATCATAGAGGCTGTGGATTTACCTGGACACATGGTGACTCTGCTGCAGCAGCAATCAGCCAGGAAGCATCAACACTGTGAGCTCATCAGCCTGTCCTAACCTGGTGAACACCACCGAGTCAGGCGGTGCCAACACTCAAACATTAGTTGAATTATGTTTCAGTGGAATTTGAACAGTGGATGAAAGCTGATGAGGATCATCCCACAAACAAGAATAAGCAATGCAGGCATAAACAAGTCAGTGCCAGAGCCCAGAATGCAGCCGTGTAACAATTAGACAAGGAAAAACAGCATCCAGACTTACTGCACAACAAAGCCTATGCCCTAGTGACACACAGACACACGAGCAACAACAACAACAACTTCCAGTAAAACATGTGTGTGCTGATTTATTATTCTTGGCATTACAGAATCAAAGTTTGGTGTTATTCTGCTCATCTTGCCCTCAACATACTCAGCCTGAGATCTAAAATATACAATCCAATAGAGGGGCCGACTCTTGCCAAACCAAAGCACGTGAGGGAGTTCAGATCAAATCATTAAAACAAACTGCTGAGAAAAAGAAAAATGACCAGAGAAGCTCAAAGAGTGAAGTGGAGCTCTATTACTTGTGCGAGTTTACTTGATCTCATCAGGATCTCTCTTCCATCAAACCTGTCGAGACCGGAGCTTTAGACTCCACGCGGTGCAGGCAAACCTCCCCGATGTCCTCCTAACTTCATGACAGTGGAGCTTTCGCTAACTTATAAACTAAATTGGCTATTGATCCTTGTGTTCTTTGTGCGGCTGATGGGACTCCCTGCTGGTCAGGTAAAGTTCACTCCACCTGTTCATATTAACTCCAAATCCATAACCCCTGCTATTTATTGATTCACCAGGTATAGTTAAGGTTTCCTTTTCTCGTGTGTGCATTCACTGTTGTGCTAGTAAATGCCTGCACAGAAAAATTGAACATGTTCCTTGTACTTGGAAACTCCAAAATGGTAATCACTGGCTCTTAATTGTGATGATTAAGATTACTAATGGTAACAATAACAGGAAATAATCAGCCTGCCTTGTCTTGCCAGAAAGGAGCTAACCCATCTACTTATTATACGAGATCTAGGAGGAATTACCCCGCCTGATGAAGAATTTCATATGTGAGTTAAGTATTATGATTATTCATGATTCCTTCTCAAATAATATTACTGTTTGAATTACGGTAAATTCTTAAACAGGCTCCACAAAAGACTGCTGAGACATCACCATCACTGCTGCAAAAAAAGTTGCTTTTTAAGGATTTATTTGCTCCACAGGGCAAATCTGGGCAGAGAAACACAGGGATAATCATTTTAGCGTAATTTTCACATCGAGGCATCTCTGCTCACTGAGAATCCTGCCATAACGCTGGCAAGCAATGACATGAATCTGAATCAATAACTGTTTGTAAGCCTTAAGACACTTGCCTGTGAGTCTCCTACATAAATATAAATATATATACTGTATGTATAAGGAGGCACAGCTAAGGCGATGGAGCGTAGGAGTAGGAGTAGGGAAGACCTCAGCTGGGTGTTGCACAGAAAACTATGGAGCCTCAGTGAGCTGGGAGAGCTACTGCTGCTTCTGCTGCTGCATTAGTGATAGTGCAGAGAAGCATTTCAATCTGTCACTGAGCAGGAGGAGGTGAAGATGCTGCACATTCACAAACATCTGATATTCACAACACAAACACGTAGCCATTCAAATACTCTTCTTACTGTAAGGTGGCCCCATACCGGTTTTGTAACATTTGTAGCTGTATACTGTATGTGTTACATTTGTGGCTCTGGTCTGGGAGCTGGAGAAGCAGCATGGGGGCTGAGGCAGCAGGCGGGATGCCTCTGCACCCTTGGGGGCCAGTAACAAAGAAGATGGCAGGGACTTAAGTTCATCCTGAACAACACAGTCCTTCAGCTCGATAGTTTGCTGAAGCAGCTCCCTCAGCCTCAATCCTCAAAGGTGTAATACAGGAGACACCAGGTTTTTCTTTCTTTCTTTGTTTTTGAGTAGACCTACTATCAGATCCTAAAATATGTCCTGACCAAACAGCCTGTAGCTCAAGCAAACAATGACGTGTGTATCACTGTCTACGGCTTTGTACCATGCAACTTATTACAGTATTTGCATCAGTATCAGGACATGCATTATTAATATCAATCAATATTTGGTTTGATTGTTTGATTACGAGTATGTTCTGATTATCATACTGATAATCAGGAAAGACAGCAGGTACATTAATATTCTGGTGTCTCTCAACATTTTTTCGATCCAGATTTTGTGTTTAAACAATTCAGCTGTTATTATCATTTATGTATTTCATATGTTTCATAGTGAATTTCCACACTCCCACATATTTCCTACAGATCTGTTTCTATTAAAGATGACATCATTTTGCATATGCTTTACATAGAGTTGAGATTCCAATTGTCATATCGCTCTCATACAGTTGCATACTGAACATCCTCATAATTATATAAAATCCTTACATTAACATCTTAAACAGCTGAAACTACATAATGCATACCCCCATCTAATTCATTCTTACTTATATTTATAACCGCTTCAGCTGTTGTCCTGTTGTAATTATGCATAGGAGTATATTAACAGTTAAGAATCGTACAAAAATGCCTCAACAAGTTACCGCTGACTTGCATTTGCACTTTTAAACTCTGCGTTTGTCTAATAAACCTTGGCAGCTTAATTTATGCTCATGTAAGTGTGATAAGGCTGTGGTTGCCATGGTAACAACACACTTTCTCAGATGTGGAAAAGAAGGAAGAGGCACGCCCCAGTGTATGATAGTAACCTCCTATATAGAAGAAGTAAAGCTGATAGAGGCTTAATAATGCTGACATGTTGATTAATGTGTGTGGGTAATATGAGAAAACACAGAGCTGGCACATTAACCACAACTGTGACTGAAATGTTCATTTAAATGAGGATTTTAGTAATGGTTAGGAATCAGCTTGGTGGGTCCTGTGTTTAATCAATAGCAATCTTCAATGCAAACGTTCTTAGTTGTTAATTTGGTTGAAATGGGCACATTATGACATTATGCACTTCATAATAAAGTGTCTTCAGTGATTCAGTGACAGTATCTTGCAGTGTATAATGAGCTTACCTTTAATCCATCCTCCATCTTATTGAAGCCTTATTCAATAGATCTTTTTTGCCACATACATACATAAAGTTACATAAAGCTATGAAATATAATAATACACTATAGCGTGCAGAGTAGTAAAAGCTCTTCTGTATTATCATTAACAATGAAATCTTGTAAAAAGCCTTAGTGGTATTTTACTGTACTCTTCTCTAATAGGCTGAGTGGTCTATGAATGTAGTCCTGCACTTTATTATGTTTCATGAATATTGCCAAAATGTTTTAAGTTTCCTTTACTCATCAAAACTGCTCTCATCCCTGGCACTCTGCCCATTTCTGTTGCCAGATTACATTATCATATTTGTATTATATCTTAATATCTGTTTTTCTAGGCAGGAAAATAACAAAACTAAAAGTACAAAAGAAAGTTAATTAAACAAGTTTGAGGTGTATTCCACAGGCTTTGTACTGAAATCAGTATTGTTGTTTCGTGCCGAAAGAGGAAAACATCAGACGAGTCAGGCTGTGAACCTGACTATTGTTTGACTGATAAGATGCCATCACTTTGGCAGGAGCTCTGAGGGAAGGTTGTGAGAAGTGGACTGCAGGAAAACCTGCTTGTAATCTGATGCAGGGTTCCTTCTCTGAAATACAGCAGAGCTACCTGTCCATCCTTGCTGTCAGATGGACAGAAGTCTAATGAGGTAGATAACTCACTGGCAGAGCCCTTTGCTTGCTGTAATGGAGCTGAAAAGATGTGGAGTTCTTCAGAGGCTGAGCAGCACAAGTAACGGGTTATCAGCACATCCTCCTATGAAAGCCCAATTAATTAAAAAAACAAAATGAAAGAGAAGACTGGATTCATGCCTAATGGTGCGGGTAGGTGATGATAAACAGACATTTAATCCCAGCGTATGATGAGCTGGAGGTGAAGAGGAGATATCCTGCGTTGTGTCGGCAGGCTCCTATCAGGGCTGATTAGATTGAAAGCCAAAGGCAGCACACTGTTGACAAGTGACTTAATAGCTTCAACTGGGTACTTAGTCAGACCTGCTGGCTGAGAGGATGATTAGTGATGATGATGGTTTGCCCCCTAACACTGCAATAACTTTAGATGTAGGGGTAGAGGATGCAAAAATTAGAAATAGGAATCCCACTATGTCTATGTATCACTATATCTATATGTGTTTTTAGATTTTGATCGATTGTTGTTTTATCTTCTTCTGGATTTTTATAGTGGCTTGTTGCTTTTCACCTGCCATCATTGTTGTAGTGCTGTGTTCCGTGTTCCTTGTCTCTTTGTCTCTCCATGTCCTTGTTGCCTGTCTTGTATTTTAAATGTTGAAGCAGTTACTGCAAAACACTTGCCCGTTTCGGGACAATAAAGGAATTTACTTACTTACTTACTTACTTACTCTATAAGGAGTACACTCTTGGCAAAACACACGTATTAATACTTATTGGAGAAGCCATGTGTGTGTTTATAGAGGGAGAGCCAACAGCGAATACACTTAGAGAGTGACTTGTGGAAAGCAGTTCCCCTGCTCTATGCAACAGCTCCTTGATAACTTTACACTGTGCAGTGAAGAGCTGTCAAGATTTGGTTTGTCGGAGTGGTTTTTTCTCAGCAACGTCTCAATGGTGAAAGTATTTGCCACTCAAGTCTATTTCTGCTTTAACTCCTGCACTTATGTGGAGAAGAGACAGCACAGATTTACATGACAGCACAAGCATCTGGCTGTAATTTGTATAGACATCATTCATGTCGAGAATGAGTTTAAAATGCATGAGAAGTGAGTGTTGTCAACTTTAGTTGTCACTCTGTGTGCTCCTGGTGTCAGCACAGACTGTGATCTCTCTCTACTCATATTGTGGCTTTGTTTCCCCCCCACTGCATTATACACAATTGAGAAGTTTATAATAAGACCCCAAATAATCTTTTCTTTTACTAAAATAGAAACTTCTCCTTTAATATACACTGAAAAAAACTATTGGCCCTAATTAAACTTGCTGAGTATAATAGGCTGTCACATCTAAATTCTGATGAAATATTCCAGCTAAAATGTTGCCAAGGAAATGGGCCTTTTAGAAAGTTTTTTTTTTTTCAAGCACAATTATGGTAAGGAGAAATTTGGCTAAGCTACGGGGCTAACCTTTGGACGACCTCTTCAAATAACTTCTTAGAAACATCCATTACTCAGCCTGCTGGCACAGTGGTGGAACCGAAAAACAGTCATTTTTAATGGCAAGGCTAGTCAGTGAGTCAACAGCAGACCTCATGCACCTACAGTACGTTCTTCATCCATGTCAGGTTCTTACATTGACATCAGTGCAAACGCGCACTCACTCACTCACACACACAAGGAGCTCTCAGCCTGAAAATTCCTAACTGACACAATTGCCCAGCGGTCTCCTTAGGAGGATTTTTGCCTCTGGCCAGCTCCACATGAACGAAAGGACTTCCCTTTTCTCCCAACACAGACCGGCGGCGGCTGCTCGCCTCTGCCTAATGAGATTATGTCCAGCTCCTGGAACATCTACTCAAGAGGAGATGGGACCAATTAGTCTGCTGTCTGCTCCCAAAGAGAGACAATCACCATAGCTCTGATGTTATTACCACCAAAGCATCCCCATCCAAAGTGATAACAAACATGTCTGAAAAAGGAGAGAGCTTGTTTACACTGTGATTGGTCAGCATGGTCAAGGTTAGCCAAGAGACAGCTCAGTCCTACGTCTCTTTATGCGACCGATGAAAGGTCGCATAAAGAGACTCCACTCCTGAGCAGAGTCAAGAGGAATAAACTGTGGCAGACCCCATTTGGTCTGAAGGCAGTGGGGGGGGCCCTCAAACCCGGCCTGACAAATGAGCCAAATACAGAAAAATAGCCCTTTGCTCAGTCCTGTGGAGCGCTTCCATTTCAAAAAGCACTACAGGCTTTGTGTAAAGGAAGGCCCAGCTGACAAGACAGGAACAAGGAATCTTTTCCAATACTGCTGTTTCTTCAGCAACCATCCCACTGCCCAAACAAGGGACATTTTAAGAAACATGCAATTCCATTTTCTCTCCTGATGCTAGTGGGCTAATGCTGTCTGTTTTGTCCTTTGCACTGCCTGCTTACAGAAAGTATGATGTCTCACTGTGGTAGAAGGAAGTCAAATTCCACTCGGAGGGAAAACCATTTTAATACTCTGGGAAATGCTTCATTCATTTTCTCTCCCAGAATTAAGTGATAGTGTGTTTAGTATAGAGTTGTTTAGCCTTGCCTATATCTCTTCAAATACAATACACACTTCTGAATTCCTTTAAAGCTGACTAAAATAACAAGTTATATACACATTTTTAGATACACACATTTAAAGCAATAAAACCAAGGAGACTATCACTATCACTAACTTCCCAGTAGGTTGCCAGGCAGCCGGAGACACTATACAGCACAAGCAAAGAATAAGTATGAAACCCTCCACAGGAAATATATCCTCACAAGGCAGCAGAATCCTGTCTGATTTGCTGCCCATGACAAATCATTTAGAAACTGAAGCTGGGTAACATTTTGAAAATGCAATAGGCCAAATGCCAAATCCAGACACATCAAGGACATCCGATCATTGCTGTCAATTCTTTTTAACCATGAGCACAATCTTACCTTGACCTTAAAAGCTATTTGTAAGTTTTGCTATTGCCACATAGCCAACACCAGCATTAACAGCAGTTTATTTTCCAGTCTTGGCAAGAAAGAGGTTTCAATATGCCCTCTGAGGGCCAGTGCTTCTTCAGGGAGGTCTTGACTCTACAGCAGTGGTCACCAACCTTTCTAAGACCAAGATCGCTGACCTCAGCCTTCGCGGCGGCGGCGAATATCGCTACATTTTAATTTTTTTATGAAGTTACTTTAGGCGGCAGCTCTTTGTTGTTAAGGCAGCCGCCTTAACAGGAAAGCGCTGCGGGAAACCCTGATGCCACCAAGAACTGCTGTAACTGTAAGGCCATCCTTGTCTTGTTAATAATAATTCACATTATACCTTCATTCTTAATAACTTAATTTTAGTGCATCACAAAAAATAAAGGCATGTGGCCTATTTCCCATCTCTATGAGGAAATTATTTGTTAGCTGTGTGTCCTATATGCAGCATCACAACGCCATCAGAAGGCAAAACTGTTGCAGTTGTGTTAGGCTACACATATCAGTGTGATGGCTGTGACTGAACACTGGGAGTGTTCACACTGTGAGACTGTGAGGTGTCTGTCAGTCGGGTGGAACGTACGCAGAACCGACTCTACAGACGTCCGCGCGGACCCAGAGCGCACGTCCTCGTTCATGTCCGTGCAAAGCTCAGTTTTTACTACCGCGCGGACTCCACCTACACGCACCGGTGCCACACAAACGTTGATGTGCCCAGTTGATAACTGACGGCCACACTTTGCTCGGACTCGGAGCAGCCGGTGACGAGAACCCTCAACATAACAACCACTCTCTGTGCGTTCCACTGTTCTGTTCCACAAAAAAAAAAAATCGGGCATAATGTGTTTCTGAACTAATTTTTCCGGTATTACCGAGATCGACTGGGACAGTCTCCAAGATCGACCAGTCGATCGCGATCGACGGGTTGGCGACCACTGCTCTACAGTGACTCGGTATCGGAAAATTACGAGACACGCCAAACTAGGGCTGGGAGGTATACCAGTTCATACCGAATACCGGTACTTGTTTTTGTTATGATATGAATTTTTCATACACCGCAATACTGGTGAAGAGCCCAAACAACATCTGGAACATGTGCAGCGGGTAGTGTTTCAGCGGGGACCCGTTTCTCCGCTGCTAGCTAGCATGGATGTATAATAGATCCAAGTGTGCTAGACCAGCCTTTCTCAAAGTGGGTGCCGCGGCACACGGGGGTGCCTCTGACTGTGTCAGGGGTGCCGTGAAAAAAATACCTCTTCTGACATTTCATAGAATCAGGGTTTCCCCCAGTGTATTATAAGCCTGGCAGGCCGCCAGGCCTTACTTGCCCCCCCGCCAGGCTAAGCATCGTTTATTAATTTTTTTTAATCAGTTTTTATACTCAATAAACACGTGATCAGGTGTCTTTTTCATCACCTGATAACGTCACAACTTCGTCGCGCATAACGGGACACGTCACGGACATCATGCTCCTCAGACCGCATCTATGATCAGCCCGCTGCTTCACCAGCTGACCGAGAGGAACACGTTAACGTGAGCCGAGCCACGGCTCCAAGAGGCAGTCAGCTGCTGCAGCTGTTACCTACAGGGCCCTGCCATCAGTCAATGGTCAGGGTCAGGCCCCTGTCACAAAAAAACATGCTTGGGCACCGGTGGCCCGGCGATGGGCCGCGGATGGGCCGCCGGTGCCACCCTACCACCGGGCTTAACAAGTTTTCTGGGGGAAACCCTGATAGAATACATTCTTTTTACATATATGCAAAGGGGCCGTGTCCACCGGCCACCCTTTTAGCGCTCTGGGCGTCTACTTTCCATTCAGATCCTATGGAGCTCGGCACTCACACCGCTCAGCGCCCTCGGCAGAAAAAACGCTCTCAGAGTTGATGATGAACTTTTGGAACAGCGCCGCGCTTGTCAAGCGGCTCGGAAGTGAGACGGCTCATTTTGTAACCTGGTAAACAGTAAAACGGTAAACGGTCTGTATTTATATAGCGCTTTATACTGAACGATACCCAAAGCGTTTTACAGTACATACATCGCATTCACCCATTCACACACTGATGGCGGAAGCTGTCATGCCGTTGGTCACGGCGCTCAGAGCAGTAGGGGTCGTGTCCACCGGACACCGGACGCTATGAAAAAAATGTGTGGTACCAGACACACGTCTACTTGATGATGGTGAGTCACACCCCCTCCTCTCTCCAGTGGATCTGTGTCCGCTCTGTTCCCACTCCGCTGCGTTTGATGTATAAAAACACACTGCAGTGACACGGTGGAAATTCTCTGATTGTTCGCAACGGAGTCAGAACGGAGCGGAGACGCCGGTGGATATTCATTTGAGCGCGTGCCTGCGCTGCGCGCATGTAGACCTTTCTCTCTTCCTCTCACATTGCATATTATTGTGTGTGTGTGCGTGTGTGTGTGCATATGTAGGCTACAGAAGCACCTATGCACCCTACATTTACAGTTTGTATTATGCTCTGTTAAATAATACTGTCCCGTCTAAATAAACAGGACATTTACATTTAGGCTATGCAGTGTCATTTTGAATTATATTTTACACAGGGGTGCCGTGAGATTTTATGCACTTTTGAAAGGTGCCGTGACTGAAAAAAGTTTGAGAAACGCTCGATCGTGACCGCGGGGTAACACTGTATAATTAGCGATTTAGCATGTTTATTAACATTTCAGCGCGACGTGTGCATGCGTATGTGATTGTGTAGGTCTGTGCGAGCGAGCACGAGCTAGAGAGAGACCGAGTCCAGCAGGAGGAGGGGCAGACTGACAGAGATGAGAGATGGTGAAATGTTGTTAAAAAACACAATATTCATATTTTTTTCTGTGAGCATGGTCGTTAATTAATGGGACACACTGAGGGGTCCTGCTATAAAAATAAAAATAAAAAAAACACTATACAGTCCTTATGATGGTAGAATGGGCTGTTTAAAGCCAATCTACTGCAGTAATTATTTTCTCATTAATTAAAAGAAAATGTGGGTAAGCCCATTCTTGCATGAAAAAAAAAATCGTCAAATACCATGAAACTGATATGATTTTGAAATATACCGTATTCATACGACCCAGTCCTACGCCAAACCAGCCTGGGAAGAGCTGGTTGCTGTGCTAACTGGTACAAGAAAAGAAGCAATAGAAAAACAAGAGGGTCACTTCCCACTGCTGGAGACAGCTACACAGGAAAAGAATCAAGGTTGGTGCCCAACCTGCAACGCTTCAGTGAACAACTATAGCAGCAGCAAAAACTTACAAATAGCTTCTTTACCCAAGTAGCAGTTATTGTTGTTGGAAAATGAAATGAAATGAAAAAGCACTGGTGATGAACTTCACTGATAAGATTAAATGATTTTTTCATAAATGTAACCTCATGTTGTGATGAAAAAGTGATACTAACTGCAACAAACGGGACTGCAAATTTTAAATAAAAGAAAAAGAAAAGGCGACTACAATCAGACTGGTAAAAGGAGTCAATATCGGGGAGGTAAAGGTACAACCGGTGCATCAGCTCCTTGTGACCATTTTACATCTCTAGTGTGAGGTTTCATGTTTTATGTAAGAACTTGATCAGTGGAGCATGACCAGTGAACAAATGCTGTGCAAAGAGATGCTTCCACTTGTTTGCAGGAGCTTTTTCAATACACATCGCCAACAAATACTCTACTCAGATCCTGCCCTAGCATAATTTGACTTTTGTCCAGAACAGAGCCTCATACATAAAGATTGGACAAACAAAGCCCCATCCTCTTCAAGGCAATTAGCGAATTGTTGAGCGTTTTGATTCTAATCGGTAGCACCAATCAATTCGCTAATTGAAAATGTCCCCTCTTAACCCTCTGCAAGAGACATGTCCAAACTATTCCACAAAGGGCCGTGTGGCTGCAGGTTTTGTTTTTTCCAACCAATCTCCGGCACACCAGACTTGACTGATTTTACAAATTAATCTCAGTCTTCAGACAGTTGATTGGTCAAACTCGCAGCCACAAGACCCTTTGTGGAATAGTTTGGACATGTCTGCTCGACAACTACTTTTTCCAGTCGCTCAGACAGATTTGGGTGGCCTATTCACGATCGGCGTCTATTTAAAGTACTCAAATGTTTTAGCAGAAACACTGCAGAGATCTTCAGTGCCAGCTATGTCGAACAGCCAAAATTCAGACAAGCGATCACTACAAACAGAAACAGATGGGGCAGATGAGGAAGAACTGAGACAGCAAAAATCATCAGGAGACAAGAGGAGAATAAAGAACCTTCAGATGTGAGAGGGAGGCTGAAGTAGGACTGACTCCTTCGTTCACCAGCAGCTCCGTCATAACTCCACTCAATGTTAATAATGTCAGACAGAATTACAGCCCAGTGATCAATACCCTCACTTCTTACACATGTTATTTTAGAAATGAATCGCTGGCTCCTAAAAGATTTGCGGAACAGCTCGACAAATAATCAGCCAATAATCCGCTCTGAGTATCGGTAGCATGTGGAGAATCAATCACAGAATGAACCAGCTGGGACAGAGTGTATAGAGGATTATTTATTCTCCTAATTGATCAATCAGCCTGTGTGATTGTCACAGCACCTGCATGTGGCTCTTGTGGCTCTGCTGTGGTGGGCAGATCCAGACAACCAGCAGAGATCCAGGCTCAGACCTGTTCCACCAGAGAAATGCTCTGTAAGGACGCTGGATCTGGGATTCACAGATGGTGCAGAATGAGCTTGAGCTGCTCAGATCAGAGAGGTTGTGTTTTGGTTAGTTAACATGTGTTTGTGTGCTTGCTTCTTTTAAGTCTTCTTGTTTATGTGATGAGGCCAAAGACTGAGAAATGCAAAATCTAGCAGTGAGCCGCCATTGGTGTTCATCATCCAGTTTGTGTGGATCTGGGCTGTGAGCGGTGGAGAGGCAGCAGATAGTCTCACAGCCCAGGCCTCCGCAGGGCCGTGTCTGGCTTCAGCTTAACAGGGCATATCTCTGCCTGCTCTTCTTTGACCACAGACAGCACTCACTGCCCCAGTCTAAGAGCCAGCCCAGCTGCTCTATTCTGAGCCACATGCATGGCTAGTCTGTCTGGAAGAGACAGATAGCCTGACACAACACCGCCACCGCCACCGCTACTGCTGCTGCTGCTGCTGCTGCTGCTGCTGCTGCTGCTGCCTGTGGGATGTACATGAGGGGAGAGCGGCTGGAATTATGAATTAAATCAGAGTCCACCCAATTCATCCAAGATTCTGTCAGAAAGTGAGACTGAGAAGAATCATGAGACATAAAAATTCTGTTTTATCACGGCATTGATGCATTTTGTAAAAATTAAAAATGTTGTTTTGTCTTAATAGTGCAGAGGGCATCCTAGTGATTTGATATTTATCTAGATTTGCATAGTTACATAATTTAAGAAAAAAAGAGATCCAGGGAGAACGAAGGGAAAACTCTATATTCAGCCCTTTTTTTGGTTGAATGTCTTGCTTCGTGCGTGTGCATGGAGGAGACAGACTACAGTTGGGTCTCTGTAGATCATATAGATCATTTAAAGCAGCAACATCACCACTCTGTTACAGGTCACAACAGTCAGACAGCAGCAAAATACACTTCACTGTCCTTTGACACACTCAATTACATGATATCATTATTAGGGAGAGGTGCTTGGTTATAGCCATGGCAGGCTAATGAGCAGACAGCTGCTCAGCTGTAGTATTTTGGACAGCTTAAAAAAAAAAGAAGAAAGAAATAAAGTAAATATGAAATATGTGTTGAGGCTATATGTGCTGACAAAATACTGTTAGTGAAGCACCAAGACAACTATTTCAAGCATCAAAATCTGCAAAAATCACTACCAACATTAATATATTTTGCTCCTGTAATCTCACTTAACAACAATTATTAGAGGTCTGACTCTGCGTAGTGTGGGTCTTGGTGTTTCTGCCAGCTCTGCTGTCAATCCAGCACATACTCCAGCCTGCCCACACTGAAGCCAGAGGCGAAGGAAGCAATGTGGTGCTTCTACTCTCACTACATTGATAAAGCAATTTGTATCATACACATCCCACCATAGATTTGGACTTTTCTAATTTCAGACGGACAAATGATGCTTTCGTATCCACAGTAAAGGTAACGTAGCAGGAGTTTGTTTTGCTTCTGGCATCGAGTGAAGAAATCTCCAGCCTGCAGTTTGTTTTTCTAACATAAGTGTAAGAGGCTTGTTGAGCTGTCAACACTTTCAGCTGCTCTAGATGACAAAATGTGGTGTAATGAATGTTTGGGAGCCTCTCGGTTCAGGTGACTGTTCCCTCTGTACTCCACTGGTCCTTTGCTTTTCACAGCTGTTTGTTTGATGGAGCTGTTATAGAGCTCTTATGGAACCAGTCTGGGGCCTCATTTATCAAAGAGGGTGTAAAACTGCTACTAAATATTTGCGTACGGCGAAAAGACGAAAATGGCGTACACCCTAAATATTTACACCTTTTTCAGATCAATCAAACTGCGTGTACGCACAACTCTCCGCAATAAATCACACAGGACTCAAGAATGGTGCACACGTGAACACACCTCTTACTCCGCCCCCGGAACGCCTATATAAACTATATATGGTCAGCACGTGCATATTTAATTAGCCATGTGCTCTCTGTGGCGCAGCAACTTTTGTGACAACAAAGTGACAACGGAGACAACGGGCGAAGAACGGGGGAAAGAAGCGGAACTTCTCCGCTTCTCCGAAAGCAGATACACGGGCAATAAATCAGTCAGAAAAATGATCTTGCATTTTAATAAGCTACAATAAAAACAAAAACCTCCCAAATCTCAACAAAAGGGAGCAGAAAGAAGAAGAATCTTATGTAATCTGCCCGTTTATCCCAGAAAATCTTTTTTTTTTTTTTTACCTAGATGTTAAAACAATGTAGGAAGCAGGACGATAATTACCATTACTTTGCAGGCCTTTCCACTACACAGTTACAGCTCTACTGGACTCGGTTTAGGTCATTTTCCATTACAGCTGAGTCCTTCACAGTTCCTCCTCAGAGCCGCATTGTCTCACTCTTTATCCTCTCCTCTCAGCTCCAAACACACGTGCACCTCGTTAACTCAGGTGACAGAATAATAACAGTCTCAGTAGCTGCAGATCAGTGTGCGCTGCTGCCGGTGTGTTTTTAAACTTGGAGGGTTTGATCCTTGTCGGACGTCACACATAGCCTAATCAAAAAAGCAAAATCCACAATGCGCTCTGTTTATCAATTAACATAAAGCCTAGTGTTATTATAGAGCGGGTTGGATTGCCAGCACCGGTCCACCACTACCACAATTACTTTAAAAAATCCTCTGTGCTCTTCTAAATGTACTCCGCTCCTCTCTCCCTCTCACACTGCAGTTCTCTGACTCAGCAACGGTGTCGCCAATTCCTCCTGTTCCTCAA
Source organism: Trachurus trachurus (assembly GCF_905171665.1). NCBI lineage: Eukaryota > Metazoa > Chordata > Actinopteri > Carangiformes > Carangidae > Trachurus > Trachurus trachurus. Next base: position 36,556,998 of record NC_139896.1, read on the forward strand.
AAAAGGCGTACGCCAGGGTCAAAATGGGTGTAAATGTCCGCACTTTTCCCCGTCAGGTTTTGGCTTGATAGATCCCAAATTTGGCGGAGAAAAATGCGTACGCACAAAACGAGGGGAAAATGGCGTAAAAAAAGGTGTATCCACGATGATAAATGAGGCCCCAGGTGTCTAAACAGAGTCTAACAGAGTGATGTCTCTGTCCTGTAGGGCCACGTTGGGTATCTATGGCAACTGCAGCAGAGACAAGAGCGTAGCATTTTTAGTTAGATTTAAAAAGGCACCATTAAAGGAGATGTAGCCCTGAAAACACTAAAACACTAAGAAATCTACACTTGTCTGCACTCCTCTTGCTCTCGTGTGATGTGGTATGTAATGGTGTCATGAAAAGGTGATGGGGTGTTTTCATCCCTGAGTATATCGCAGCGTTTGTTTCTGTTCTCTTTGTTGGATGTAAACAAAGTCTATATCTTGGATATTAATAATTATACATTTCGCTGCTTCTGTCCTTTCGGTTATACCCATAGTACAATAATTTGGCTTCAAGCTCTGGGTTTTCTGCTGCGCTAAGTCAAATAGCAGAGACGTGCAGTAATATATAGCACAAACAAAAATGTTTTCCCTCCTCTCTCTTGAGATACTGTAACCGGAGCAAAGAGGTTTTTCAAGCTAAACGCTGGTCACTGTAACCAAGCCGGGCAAATCTCCTCTTATGGTATTAAGACGTTAACTTAGTAGCCAGCTACTCTAGGATGTTATCATGGGATAAGCAGATTATAGCCCTAAATATCCTTATGTGCATTAAAGCAGGCACTGTACAAGGTGCTTATTTTCATGATGCAATTTCTTGCAGCTGAAACTGTCATCCGACCAATCACTGCAGCACAGCTGTAGAGCTCTCAGCTCTGATGATGACAATTTGTTTCTGCTCATTTAAAGGCAATTTCTTAAAGATTATTAGTGGAGAGGGAGGTTTCTTGATTGCACTGCTAAACAAATAATACAACAATTAAAAAAAATTATCTTTAAATAAGTTTGTGCACACAGGCAGCGTGACCGAGCAGATGCTGAGGGGAGGGGGGCTTCCATTCAGTTTTCCTCCCTTAAAGGAAAAAGGAACTGGGGGAAAATCTTGGCTGTTTCATCCACTTCAACACTAGACAGGAGAGGCGACGTTCATCCAGACGCCCTGTGCTGCCGGCAACAAGGGGACGGAGGTGGAGCTTCAAAGTGACAGGTGTTTAGCTTCAGCCAGGGAGTCTGGAAAGTTGGACAGAGTCTCCAAGACAAGCACAGGCCTCCTCCTCCTCCTCCTCCTCCTCCTCCTCCTCCTCCTCGACAGCATCAAGCGAACCGCTGACACTGAGTTAATAAGGAGAAAGGTCGACCTCAGAGATATGGCTCAGAAAAAACAAAGATCAAAGGAGCCATATTGATAAAAGAGTAACAAGCAAACAGCAGCTGATTATTCTGTTTGCGATCAAGAGGGAAAACATGACAATGGCTGCTGCCATCGACTCGCTGTGAAGAAGGGACGCGCGCTCCCTGAGGGTCTTCTGAACAACATGTGCTGCATTTCTCAATTTGAGCCTCCTGTCGGCCTCAGTTTTGTTTTTTGCACAACTGCTGTTGTTGGTCTGTTTAGTTCCAGTGGTTATCTATTATGTACAATATCTTTCTCTCTGAAAAAAACAACAAAAAACTAAAGAATCTGCCTTTTGCAGCCTTTGAATGTTTATGCATGAACTGATTGTATTTGTGAGGCATCAGCAGCAGGTCTAATTGGTCGGTGCAGAGTTAAGAATCAAACGTATCCTCCTGTGTTTGTGAGCTGCTGATTGACTGCAAGCACATCTTAAATGTGTGTGTGTGTGTGTGTGTGTGTGTGTGTGTGTGTGTGTGTGTGTGTGTGTGTGTGTGTGTGTGTGTGTGTGTGTGTGTGTGTGTGTGTGTGTGTGTGTGTGTGTGTGTGTGTTTTGGATTAGCAGTTGTATTGTGTGAAGAAAATAACACTGCATGAATTGTGTGAAGACTCCAGGTAAAACATGAATATTGAGGTTTATTATCTTTAGTAATACAACAATTGTTTTCCTTTATTGTCTGGATAAATACTTTCACTTTGACTCCAGGGTTACACAACAATCTGTGTCAGGTGCTACACACTCAAAACAACAGCAGTGTGAACTGTGTTTGGCAAAGAGAAACAATGTAGTAGAGGCACTAATGAGAAACTGGAGTGTTATTGGAGAAAATATTGAAAGTGAAAGAAAGAAACTGTTGAAAATGATTCAGTGATGTGGCAGAGAAAAAACATTGAATCATTAATGTGTCTGCACCAACTTCCACATCACTTTGGTCTGTTAAACATCAGAAAAGACTTCAAGCTGAGAGGCTGCAGTCTTTACATCAGCTTGACATGCTGTATGTAGCTGGTGTTATACGCCATAAAATGACTGAATTATGGGCTGTTTTATTTTGATTCTGCCGACTGGCTTATCAAATTAACTGAGTAATTGTTTCAGCTCCAAACACAAACTCTGCCGCTGTGCTGAGATACAAAATGAAGTAAGCGACACAATTTGGTAAAGGGGTGAAATGACTTGAGGAGACTTGTTTTCTAAGACACAAAACACCACGGTTACCGAGTGAAGGTGTGGAGAGACTCAATCTGTCTGACTGACCTCATCTGGTCACATGGTGCCATGGCAACAATGATGCAGCCATCAAATTACTGTAGTAGCTTTCTAGAGAAGTGAAATATCAGCACACAAGGTAAAGTGTGACTGACAGCACACACACACACACACATACACACACTGACTAATGAGCTCATAGTGAGAGATTCACCAAATCAGTGCTTATCTTTCAACGCAGAAATCAGGGGCTTTATACATCCTTATGAAAAAAGAAAGATATTAATATACAATATTTCTTATAAGCCAGCAGTTCATCAGTTCTATATTTAACCATCAACTGGGTTGTTGACATGACATGTATTTTTCACTGTCACAGGAGATAAAAATGAATATAATTAGTATTCTCATCATTTAAAATACAGTAAATGGTTAAACATTTATTTGTTCTACATGAACCTGTTGTTATAAAAACTGCTTTGTTATTAGATTTTTTACATTTTTGAGTCAAATCTCAAAATTGTCCTATGGTGTGACTGTCACATGCATAATAAAACAAATTACAACTTTTATAAGTTTTTTTAAAAAAGCATGCAATGTTTATAAATAACTGAGGCATAATTTTACAAGTGTTTATTTTAATAAATGGCAATCACTTTTTTCATCCATATATTTCTAAATGCATAAGATTTTGATACATTTTGTCACAGAAAACCATGCCCTTCGGTGTGACACCTTATTCTGATTTTAAATCGGCTAATTCAACAAACAACTTTATTTAATTGAAGGACCCCATTCAAATTCCTGTTAATGAAGCCTCTTATGAAGCCAATGACATGAGTACATGGTAAGTTATTGTCTCAGCATTATCTCAGGAGTGGAGATTTCACACCTAGGTGTGAACGAGGTGAAGAGTTGAGTTCAATGGCTTTCCTTCGTCTGGGAGACAAAAGAACCCATGCGGTCTTGTCCTCCATTTTGACTGGGCTGAGTCCCAACACAATTAAATAAGATTTTTTTTAAACACTTTTTCTTACCTTGGCCATTTTCAGTGTTTTTAAATGCAATAGCTACATTAATTTAAATATTGCTTTATTATTTGCTGAAAATTTGTATGTTAGGTGAAAACCTTTTTTTTTTGCGTTGTTTAAAAATATGGTTGATATTGTTTCTAAAAAAAAAGAATATTCTTTCATCGTAGACATTTTCAAAGTTAAATGAAAAATATTTCAATGTAAAATCTCTATTTCTCTGTTTCTGTCCTTTAGTGTGACAATGTCCTATGGTGTAACACACATAAAAGAACTAAAAATGTATTTGTATGTCAAAAATATCCTAAAAAGTATTGCATTAGGACATATATTATCATCATTCAACTTGAATTATTTCAATTTTTTCAACAGTTTTGAAAGGTTGACATCAAAGTTTGACTCGCATTCATTGCATTTATTGAAAACGGTCAACAAGTCATGGGGAAAAAATAATGTTATTCATTATTTCTCATTAAATAGATAACACTATATGAAAATAAGTGTTTCACAATTGAGATAAATCTGTCTCTTGCTATTTGTGTAGTATTGAAGTTTTTTTTTCTTAATTTCTTTGACGTCACACCATAGGACACAATTATGGTGCAGGTCAGAGAAGATTATGAAGAAATATTATTTACTTCTTATTTGTCAACAACCCAACTGCTGGTGATACAGCAGTGGGAATACAGATGGTGACACTGCTGTTGTATCCATGGTATGTTTTAATGAGTGCCCCATCATCCCTTTAATCTGCCCCACAGCATTTACGGAGAGGAATTTAAGACATTTAGTTTGTGAGGAGGCTCAGTCGGGTTCCTCCCTTAAGAGTCTGGTTGTGTCACTTTCCGTCTGAAGAGTGCACACATACTGTACACACACACACACACACACACACACACTGTATCTCCCATTCTTCCATCTATTCTTCCTTAAGCATCTCTCCACAATGATCCTCCTGCGCTATGCCCACAGGGCGATATGGCATCTTCATAATCTGATCCTCCGCCTCTCTGTGCGCGAGAGGGCGGAGCTTGATTGATCGATTGGTTTGTATCTGTGAAAAACAGAGTAGTTGTGCGCACATCCAGTGCTTCTTTTGGGCCAGGTGCCGGATAGTCATGGGATCATTGGGGAATATCTGCACACTGGATTAAAGCTCCCATTTATTGGATTTGCAATTGTCCAATAAATGGGAGCTTTAATCCAGTGTGTGGATATTCCCCTTTTTTCTTTTTTTGGTTTGTATCTGTGGCCAGTTTTTAGAGTTCATTCTGAATCATTAGCAATTTGATTTGAAACTTAATTTGTGGCATCAATAATTTTTCAGGCTTGACTCAGTCACTATCAACATTAAAACAGATCAACTGTGATATTTGGTTTGATGTTTGTTTGGTGTTATACTGTGTTTATATTTTGTAATGTTTCTTTGTCACAAGGAACAAGTGCAAGGAGTGCGAGGAACAAGACGCAAGAAAAATTTCATTAGTGATTCTGACAATAAAGTACTCAACTAACAACTCAACTGCGTTGATGTTATGATCAGTAAACACATACACACTGTACAATGATTAATCAGCTGCTACTTTATAATTCTGCTCATATTAATATTTTGTGTGGTAACACTTTATTTTAAGGGGTCCTTGTTCCTGTGTATCTACCTAATTAATTACAGTGTAATTACCTATGTAACCGTATGTAATAACATGTACTTACATTGTAAAGACATAGTGTATTTTAGTGTACTTACAGGTCCTTGTTACACTTGTAATAAGAAATGCTTGTGCAAAGAGAGAGGCCACTTTGGCATTTCTTATTACAAGTGTAACAAGGACCTGTAAGTACACCAAAATACACTATGTCTTTACAATGTAAGTACATGTTGTTACATACGGTTACATAGGTAATTACACTGTAATTAATTAGGTAGATACACAGGAACAAGGACCCCTTAAAATAAAGTGTTACCTTTTGTGTTTCATAGATTAAAAAAGTGAAATCAATCAACATTAAAGCAGAAGTAAGCGATCCGTTCGTTTTGGCTAACTTCGTTAGTTAGCAGCCCCCGCCCTCGTCATGGATCTATTGGTCCTCGTCCCTACGTCACCACATTCACGCGCATCCCTTGGCTGCACTTACAGAGAGGACCGCCCCTTTATGCCGTTCTCTCTCCTCATTGGATAAAGGTTGTAGGATACAAGGAAAGTTTTCTCCTCGGCTTACAGCAGAGCAGAGTGACTGACAGACCCGTGTTTCAGACCAAACACTCTATAGAAGTGATTGCTGTCGGAAGATACAACTATTCAAGACTTATATTAACACAAATATTCCGCTTACTTCTGCTTTAATCATAATGTGAAGTTAGATCAAGAACTTTGTGGAGTAGAGTGAGATAAATAGGTATTTTAAAAGAAGAAGAGGTGAAGTCAGAGTGGTAACAGGTAGCACAGAGTAATCTCACCCTGTCCTCTCATGTGGTCCCTGCTTTAAGAGCAGTATTAGTCTCAGACTGAATCCAAATGAGCCATGTCGGTGATCTTTTGCCATTTCCAGTGACAGCCAGAGACAGAGGCAGCAGGTTGCTTTGGTGAAGGTGGAGACGCCCTCCTCCTTACCCTACTTCTCAAGGCTCGTACAAGAACAGGTGAGCGCAGAGGGAAGGGGAAGGTTTGGCAGCTGGGGTCCTAGCTGTCTTTTCAGGCATTCATTATTTAGCCCGTCTAAAAATACATCAGAGGCTGCCTCGCTTCCAGCACATGGTGCATCTGAATTTCACAGCATCCTGCTCTCAGCAGCTCAGTCTGATCTGAGGAGCTGCTTGATCTACTGTACATCAAGGTAATGTGTGCACACACAAACAAGCTCTCTCACACACACACACACACACATATAAAAATGTTGCAGACGCACAAAGAGAGACACTGGATACAATTAATCTAAACAACAAAGACAGAAATAGAAGAAACCAGCGTTGCCTCTCGCTCAAAGTGTTCCTTATTCAAAAGCTAAATCTATTTAGCAAGTCTGCTAATTCACACCAACAGCACGGCAACGTGACAGTCATTTGTACACAAGCAAGCAGAGCTCACAACCCGTCAAGAAAATGAGCCAAATGGACCAGTTCTACCTCACAGTGTCCTCTTAACACCACGTATCCCCCGACGACGCGCATGCTGCCTCCTGTTGGAGAGCGCTCTGCGTCGAGGGCTTGTAATGTAAGACACAGTCCATGAAATCAAACATCTAACAGGTCACAGATTGGACAGCGCTCATTGTTAATTGCATTGGGGAGAGAATGTCAACTTAATTATTTCAGCCGGAGCTGGAAATGATTCCTTGCAAATCTATTAGACACGTATGCTATGCAAGTCATGTACTAAGTCTCACAAGTCAATAAGCAGCGTCCACCAGGACGGACGAGCTGTCCTAACAGGCCAGCTGTGACTGAGACGTTTAGATTCACAACGATAAAACCTTCAATCTGGTCTCATTAAGGATGGATTTTTTTGTGTGTATTTTATTATAGATTATTCTTGTTATTGATTAGTCTTTCTCTTATCTTTTGATTAATTCAATAATGGCTTGGCCTTTGAAATGGAAGAAACAGCAGCCAAAGGTAATGTCTTCATGGCTTTTTTCACTGGACTAAAAGTAGCATGAATTCTAATGTCACAGGCGTCAGTGAGTAAATCCTAGTTTTAAAAAACAACAAATAATCTGCAAGGGAAATTATGTTTGAAAAAAAGAGCTTGTTGACTGAAGTCGTCCAATCATCCGTAGAGAGACACTGGTTAGTGATTTTCAGTTTTGTCCAATTTCTCCCATCCCAAGATCTCCCATCAGCTCAAGCTCCGATTGAACCCGTTCTGTGTTTGAGGGCGATGTAAACAGATCAATTCTGAGTTTTAGCACTTCACAGGAGAAGCTCCTTCAAGAGCCAAACACAAATCACAATCCACATGTACACTACAGACGCACACAAAGTCTAACAAGCAGCGGGGCCGCTGCTATGCAGATCCACATCTCAGATCTGTCTGCAGTAGGAGCAGAGTGTGTCTGTGTGTGTGTGTATCTATGTTTATATCATTCTCTGTTTTGGCCTGTGTACACTCACAGACATCATGGCGAGAGTCAAAACTGCATACATAAGAGGAAAATCCTGATGTATGCATTCATCACAAAACTCAGCATTATTCAGTATAAGACGCTGCACAACAATTGCAGTCATGCCCCAGTTCTAAGCAGGGACTGATGGGAACAGCTTTGAGGGAGGTAAAGTATTGGCATGGGAGACGGGACCAGGGAAAGGAAAGGCAGACTACTTCAAAGACTGAATGTGAGCCCGTGGCTCAAAGCATGCTGATTGTACGTGACGGGAAATGTACGTGACGGGAAATCTACAGCAGGATGTTAGCGGGCCGACAGAGCAGATGGAGATGAGATTTTCATCACTGAAGGATATATCTGATAACTATCAAACTTATCTAAGAAATATCTTCACTGTAAGAAACTCTGCTGAGGCTGCCTTCTGAGAGTGCATTTAATGATGCATGCATCAAAAACGGGTCGTATATTTGAAATCTTTTTGAGCGGCCTTGTTTGGAGCAAAAGGCCCATTCAGTTTACGGCTGCAGGACAAATTAGACAGGTAAGGAATCGGATATTAAAACTAAAAGCCAATGGCTCCAATTTAAAAAAGGGGCACTGATCAATGACATCTATCTGCATCTATTCTGGGAACTTTTGCAGTGAATGGCTGTCACTGTCATTGTCTGAGAATCTTTTCCCCAGGTTCGGATAGTCTGTTTGATTTTTAGATGCAGTGTCAAGTTGGTAAAATGCCTGGATTTGTTCAATTCTGCCTGTAACAAATCTGCAATCAAAATCTTTTCTCTTCCCTCTCACTCGCCATCTCTCTCCCCTCTTCTTTTTATTCAATCTGTGTTTTTCAAATTCAAACTATTTGCAACTTCTTTTATTATTATTATTATTATTATTATTATTATTATTATTATTATTATTATTATTATTATTATTATTTGTATTTCTGGCCTATAAGAACACCTGATTATAGATTTCAAAAGATTCAGATAATCTGATTCAGGTTTGACAAAATGGTATTGAAATCTCAACCCTTCACTTCACATCTGTGTAAACTGTGTGCCTCACTTTCTGCTGCACCACAATGAAAATGCACTTACAACACAGTTCATTTAGACATGGAGTGATTTTCTACATCTCCCTCAGTATATCTGTTTCCCTGATAATAGGAACCTTCAATGCAGCAACAAAGCAGCTAAAAATAAAACACTATATATATATATATATATTCTCAAATGCAATTTCACACAGGTCCTGAGCAACTGAGCTTGATTATTTAATGTATAAGCTCAGAGAGCGCTGCGGTAATACCCTTGACTATTGACCTGAACGTGCACGTGATGGAGTCATCTCCATCACCGTCATCCATCAAGAGCACATGTAAAGCTTTCAGACGGTAGATCTCTGTCCCTCTCACACAGCACTGTGTACACGGCTTTAAATAAGTCTTTACTCATTGACCACGTTCACTGCTCAGACTAACTGACCTTAACTCTGAATGCAAATGCTCAGTGTGAACTAGAAGAAATGCAAAGTAGGGAAACTTTTCCAAGAATCTCTTGACATCCCTGAGGACACGTTGTCCTGGTAAACAGTCATGGGAGAAGAGTAAAGTATATCAACTACAACTTTAAGGTACTGGTACTACGCACACGAGAACTTTTGTTTTCTGCTCCTGTAGGTTTAATTTCAGGAGGAAATGTTCTAATTTTATAGATAAATATTAATAATAGATTTTATGGATGGACTGGTTTTACGTCTTCTAGAAGACATAAATAAAATACACTAAATGCTATGGTTTCTTACTTAGTTCTATGAAAAGAAGTTACAGTTCATCCAGCTTAATGTTCATAATAATTCAAGATGCAATGATTAGCTGACGGATGGGAAATTCATTTGTAACTATTCTGATGATTAATTCATTCGTTCACATCTCTTTTAAAGCAAAAAATCACCACAACTTTTTTCATTTCTTACTTTTTTAGAAATAGGAAGTTTTCCAAGATTTTTTCTACAACAATGAAATAGCTTTGGGTTTTAACTGTTAACCAAGAAGAGATATTTTATTAGATATTTTATGACACCTTGGGTTTTGAGAATAAGTGATGGATATTCTTTGGTGATTTCTGACATTTTTGATGATGAAAATAATAAAAACAGCTATCCATAATTGTAGTGTACAATATAACAATATAAATCTTTGAAACCATCCCCATTAAAAGAGGTTTTTCTGTACTCTCGTCACCTAGTTGAACTGCCAGCTCTTACGTAAGGATCTGATTACTTCTCTCACCAGTGCTTCTAAGTACACAAACACAAGAGCTCACATGGACTCGTGTGTTCTGGTTCACGACACGCCTTGGATCTGGAAATACAGGCTCTGAGAGGGAGCAGAAACTAGCCAGAGGTGGATCACAGCCTCGCTCTAAATCAACATCCTGTTATCACCTCGGCTTTCTTCTCCTTCTACAACGCCGCTGCACTCCTGTCCAGCTCTGCTGCAGACAATGGACGATTTATCTCAACCCTCTCTTTCTGTCAGCTCCCAGGACACATGTGGGCATGTTCATTCACCCACCTACACACACACACGCTCGTGCACGCACACGCACGGCTTTTGATTCCATCTATGCAAGCACAATGTAAGCATGCATTAAGAGCTACGAGTGAAAAAGAAAATGCTGCATTCATCTTCACAGGCAATGCTTGAATGATCTACCCTTTGACTCAAGGGCAAGTGGTTGGACACAGACATATACCTTAACACAGTTGCCAATGGCCATGCAAGAGTGTGTGTGTGTGTGCTTGACTCAGAGTACAAAACATGTGCAGCATGTGTGTCCGCACGCACTTGTCTGTGGACGGGCCAGATGGGCAAAAGGGAGCCAAATAAAAAAGGATGATAGCAGAGAAAAGAGAGGAAGAAGAGGGGAAATGAGGAGAGAGGACACTTGGAGCGGAAATGCTTCAGTGCCTCTGCGGCCTGCCACCTCATATCACAGAGCATCCACTGACAGATGAATGCAGGAGAGCCCAATAATAGAAATGCTCCAGAATAAACACCCGAATGAAGGGGAGCGGCTCCTGATGTGTAAGGGTGGCGGGGGGGGGGGGGGGGGGGGGGGGGGGGGGGGGGGGGGGGGGTCAGCCGTCTCCACCACAGATACTCAACTCAACAAACTGATGCAAATGCAGAGCGCCAACCGTCTCACCAAGACTCAGACAACTTTTTGGTTTCACAGAGGACACTTCAGTCGTGTTACCATGGAAACATTGTACCTTGAGCCTAGGCTTATTATCCAAGGTGACTAATTTTACCCATTTACTCTACTTTCTTTCACTGTGCCTCCGCTTTGTTTCTAAATGTGTCGCTGATGCAACTGCCAGGGGTCAAAAACAAAGTGTCTCTAAGACGAGATCTGATGTGAGAGCAGCTGACGAGGCCACGTTACCAAAAAGTCTTTCACAGGAGACCATGACCGTACTACTATTAAAACACAATAACCAGAACCCTTTTCTTTAACGACTGAAATCTCATTAAAATGACTTATTTCTAAAGTCGATCCATTTATTTTTTCTGCTCCTAATCCCAATCGAAAATACTACATGCAATCTAATACAGTATATGTCATGGATATATGGCTGCAGAAGTGAAACATTTGGAAGTCATGAAGCTAACTTTCTACATCTGCACTGCTCCACATGTCAGTTTTTGATATACTCATTGACTGAGAGGAACTCATCATGATGAGGGACAATGAAGGACATTTTACTAAACAGTGTAGTCCTCCATAACACAGCTGCACAGTGCATAATTAGGCAACAGAAAGCAATTTAAATCACAGCAGAGCAGCTCTGCTTTTTAACGGAGCCTTGTGGAGTTTTGGTTGTAAACAACAAGCCATGGTTTTCACGTTGAGTTCATTTTCTTCTTCCACAACATTTGCAAAGCAAATTCTTTCTAACGTTTTGAAACCTGCATTGTTTATGTGTGTACTGACTTGCATGTTCTGACTTGCAAGATGCAAGACTTGGTTTTGCAGCTCCAGTAATAAAGTTCACTACATTTACAGTGATTTACAATCTCTTTTTGGATTATCAAGCAGGTCGAGGCTCTATAATAATACTGCTGTGAAAGTATCAAATTACTGAGTCCACAGAGAAGAGCACACATGCAGCTTGTATTCAGAGAGGAGGTCACATTCATGGAGTTTTCAAGCAGAGCTGCTGGCTCCATGTTAGTCTGAAACTACAGGGTTATGTTTTCGCATGGACAGACAAAAACGGAGACCTTTGGAAACCGGGACACACTCCCATTAACACATGCTCCCTGTGTGTAACTGCTCATGTATCTCTGAGTTTTCAGGTGTGACGGTGTGGGTGGGGATCATCTGATACCACTTTCAAACAAAGATGCTACTTTAAATAAAATAGTGTGGACTCTCCAGCCAACTGGACCCGCTGTCCACCTCTGCATGATATGTCTTCTTTCTGAGAATTTGCCTCCTTTATGACAAGTCTCACGTTCAGGTCTTACCGCTAATCCTAGTTTTAATGCCTTTAATAATGTAATGTATATCATACAATATAATATAATAAAAATTGTTTCTTCAATTATTTGTGTAATGTTGTTGCAGGACGGTGTGGAGATGAAGGTTAACCCAGACAAATGTCACAGCTCTGCCTAAAGGGCATTCATTGTCTCTCCAATATTTAGGTTTTGGAAATATTAGAATATTAGTTTATATTTCAAGAAATGCCAGCTGCAGTATTAATATGTTTGGTCTGAGCTATCAGAGTATTATATATGTCTGAATCTATACCTCTCCTTTTTTCTACTTTTCCTCATTTCATCCCTAATAAAACAGATTTAGAAAAGATTGTGCAATGTAATGTGCAGCAGGGTGGGGTTAGTGTTTAAACTGGATGCAGGTAGGAGTAATAGTCTGCTGGGATTCTTCCCAGGTCTGTGTAAAGCTATAATAATAGGCGTCACAGTAAAGGAGCGATAAGACGGCATTGGTTGCTGCCGGAAAATGAAATCCAGCTCTATCGCAGCCACAGTGGCTTTTCAGACATCAACTGGAAACCTCACAGTGTGAAACCTTGGGCTGGGTATCGGATTTACTGAATCAATTTGATTCTGATTCACAAGGTCCCAATTCGATTCAATGTTGATTCATTTAGAGATATTTCAGTTTTAATACCAATTTTGCTTGGTTATGAAAAATATTTTCACAGAACTAACCTGGTGCATTATTAAAAATGTTAATGTTCACAAAATCAACTCAACAGCAGTTACATTGATGCACATTTATTTAATATGACCCACTAAACAGTGCAATTCTTCAGCAGTTGTGATAATTGCAATCGCGCAGCTCTACATTAAATGATCGATCTAGGGATTTTATGATTCGACACTGGATCTTTCAAATGAAGATCAATATAAACTGGAAAATCTATTTATTAAACCCAGCCCTATAGTGAAATCCACTGCCACAATATGATGATGGTAAAATTTGCTTTACAAACGCCCATCCTGCCACACGGCTCTCTAAATGATATTGTTGTTGGACACGATTTTGCTCAGTGGCTTTTAACCTGTTTACGTTTGAGAGGAGGATGATTCAGGAAATGATTCAAATCTGTTGTAGGAGGGTGCAGCTCAAATGGGAAACATCACTGGTGTGACTGGGTGGATCTGAATACCAATGTCTTAAACACGGCATGGCTTCACAAAAGAGGATGATTCAACCAATTCTCTGTACAGCAAAGTGGGCAGGACCTTGGTGGCAGCTTGTTCTTCACCGCACCTGTGGTTCAGACATGCTCTGGAATTCAACCATCAGGAGGAACGTTCAATGCATCCTCCTTATTCACACCTGTGTCTCCATCTTGTCCGTTTAAAAAGGTGTTTCCTCAAGAATTACACCAATTATCGACATGAATCAAGTGGTAAACCCTATGAAAACACAGACGGCGCAGACATGAGTCGATTACTCTCCCTCAGGTGCTGCATACGTGCGATGTGCATCGGACTCCTCCTCACACACGTGCACATTAGAATTGACAAACAACCCACGGCTAACTCTGTCCTGAATGTTGCCAGTTATATGTAGTGTCAGGTTGGACTTCATGTCCTGGAGGGGAGATGAAAAGTAACGTGATCACTCATCCATGGTCTGGTCGACAACGTGCGTAGAATAAAAAAAATGTATGTTTGTCCAAACCTCTGAGAGAAACATATTTTCAAAAGAACGCACAGATCCCCCTCATGCAAAATAAATGTCATCAAAAAGAGGCAGATGTATTTTTCAGTGGAGCAAAAAATAAAGGGACTCCATCTTATATACAAAGCACATATTGCATGTGTGCATAATATCACACGTAGATACAACATTTCATTATAATTGCAAGATACAGCCTCTGGTCTCAGGCTCCCCTCAGCTGTTACACAGTATTGCAACTATGAAAGAGAGGGATGGGTTGGACAGAAGCTACCACTGGGACACAACTGGGGAGAAGCTAACGGACAAGTCTTTGTATTTTTAAGTCAAACAAATACAGCCAGGTCTTGCAGAATAACCAAAGCACAATATTCTGTTGGAAATGATAAAATAATAATGATTATATAGTAATAAAAAAACACTAAAATATGTTGAAATCTAATTAGTTTTATTTAAAGGTATAATGTGTAGGAATTCCCCCCATCTAGCGGTGCGGTTGCATATCTGAACGTATTCTTGATGTTGCATTCATGTGAAATCAGGCAGACGTCAGACAGACAACAGACGCTGCATGTAACAGGATAAACAAGTGGTCCGCCAGCACGAGGCAAAACAATACAGGTGACAATATGTTGTCATGGTGATGTGGTATTGTTTACCTGACCCACGTTTTACCGTCTTTCTCTCGTCCAGTAAAATGACATCCGGTTGGTTTGCCGACGGCCGTCTGCCTGACTGCACCTGAATGGAACACCAGTGCCTCCTCTTCCTCACACTACACAGTGGTGACAGTTTTAACAGGTCACACTGCCATTGAACATAAAAAATGTTGATGCAACATGGCCGCCTCGGTTCGGTGCGTCGCCCATTTATGTATTTCTAACGACTTGTAACAACTCATTCTAAGGTACCAGAAAGCTTTCATTTGTATGCGGCTGTGATTCCACTTCAGTGAAATACATATTTATGAACGCAATATTTGATTTTTGCTAATAAAAAGCCAAATAAATTACATACTGGGGCTTTAAGAGATTTGGGAAGATGGAGGGAAAACGGGTGCTATGTGTGTTTAAGTGTGTGTTCAAACTGTGCACAGCTTTTGAAGCTCCACCGGATCAATTTGCACCACTGAATATTTGAATCTGGACTTCTCCCGCCGCAAATTAAAAAGCACTACTTCATAGAAAACCAGGCACTTTTGTTGCCATTTAAATTTAAGTTCACGATTTTTTTCCCCCCTCAGTGGCTAACCAGACAGAGCATGAAATGAATTAATTTAATAGCTTTTTTCTTTCCCTTTTGAAAAGGTCAACAATGCAATTAAATCAACTCACACATCTAGCCCCCAATGAGCGAGACAGATAAACAGATAGGGTATCCAACAGCAACCAAGGAGCTACTGGTCCGACCGGTTTTCATCAAGAAGGCCTCTCTCTATTTCTGTCAAGGTGTAGCCACATGGATTCCATGCATGCCACAGAGGTGTTCAGCCTGCTGACAGAATGTGAGCTTTAGCCTCCACATCAGCCTGACAAGCACTTGTGTCGTTCTCTAGTCCCATAATCCCGAGCTTCTCTCTGGCCTGTCAATAAGTCTGTCACAGTGAGCAACATCCCTGTCAGGGAAACTGATGTCTGGATGAATGGCTGTATGGACAGATGGATAGATGGATAGATGGACAGACGGACGGATGGATGTATTCATTGCTGCTCTCTCCGTTAGGCCCTCCAGTGCAACAGTAATCCAGTCTATTTACACAGATCAATTTTTGTTTCTATGTGCCAGAGTAACAAAATTGCTTTGGTACGTGGCTGCGAGCCTGGGACATTGTGTGTGAGAGCTTGCCAGACGGACTATTTTCCTAGCTGCATTGTTCTTTCAATCTTGTATCCTTTTACTGTTAATACAATCTAAAAATTCAAACGGGGCCTTTCCAGGGCATGTGACTCACGAATGGACAAATATATATCTGCAATACTGGACCATAAAATGGGATTTCTATCTATATAAAAATTGGATTTTTGTTTTTATTTCCTCTCACAAATCTCTCCGTGTTTTATGAGTTATCATGGCGCAGAAGAACACTATTAAAATAATGAATGCTTACATTTTGGAGCATAAAACACAAACAGTATTACAGTTTGTTTTCATTTGCAACTCCTGACACAGTGACTTGCATATTTTAAGGAAGTGGGGAGATCTTTATAAGTAATTGCTTCTGCAGAGGGGCAGACAACAATGGTGTAATTTTAAGTACATTCATGAAAACAATAGTGTCAAAAAGCAGACAGCAGGATTTCTGAAGCAGGACTGCTGATGCATTTTGAGAAGCAGGGAAACAAAGCTTTCTAACTCCTTTAATTGGATATCATGTTAAGTGTAAAGTATAATAGAGAGGGGAATGCACAACTCACGATTCACTAACATTTTTCTTAATTTAATAAAAGTGCAAAAATGTGTTCTATATGCATTATTAAAAACCACAGTACCACACACAGAGAGATTGGGTATGAAAACTCATTTGAGGGGAGCTAAAAAATGTCATTTTTATCATACCTATTTTAATTTCACTTTCAGAAGCACTGCCTCTGCTGGCCTCCGTATTAATCTAGCCGGAGAAAGCCATTTCTGTTTGATTAACTGTTCAAATGTCAGCCTGCAGACAGCCACAATCACAGACGCCACAATAAAATTAATATCACTAATGTCAGACTTTGATGCCAGTTTCAAAGTGAAAACACCTCCCCTCCTACATATGAACCAAATATAAACCTCAGCCTGACGAAAGGCTGGACTGACTGCCTTCACCTCTTCCTATACCAAACAGCTCTGTACATGCGTGTGTGAGCATGTGCGCATGTGTGTGTCTTTTTGGATTTGTTTGGAGGTCTGTTGTCAGTGTGTGGGTGCAGGGCTGCTCAGCCAGGTATAAAAACAGCCATCCAGACAGACTGGGGCTCGGGGTCAGGCTCAGCCATGTCAAAACACAAACTGGCTCAGTCTGTAATGAATCAGGGGAGAGATCATGATGCCACACTGCATCATCTGGCCTGAAGCGTCAAAGCATAGCCCTAACCCCCAGTATGAAAACTGACAAATCTGTTGGGATGTTGGATAGCCGGGTTATAGGTTCACAAAGTTCGCCTTGATCTACAGAAATTTAAGGTTCTGATTTGATTTGATAGTTTTTGCTTAACTTTGATTTCTAATCTCAGTCCTGTATGACATTAAACTGAATCTATTAGGTTTTAGATGGTGCTTTAGAAATCTAATGACTGTATCATAAAAAAATGCAATCGAGAAAATAACTGAGACCAAAATAGGCAGACTAACTGATCGAGAAAACAATGGTTTCATTTCACTGTGTTAATGCAAATCTCTAACTGTCTGGTGCCTATTGTTTTTCTAAACACTGTAAATCAGTTTGTACATTAGTCCTTTGTTGGCTTTAAAAATCAAGTTCAGATCGCAAATCAGTGGGGTAGTTATGTGAGACAGCCTAACTTCTTAGTAAATCCCTCTGCAGCACTGACAACAACAGGTCTTAACTTGTACAGACAGCGTGAGGTCAGACTAAGAGAGAAGAAAGAGACAGACAGACAGAACGGATCTGTATCTACATTTTAGAAGTAAAACCACGGTTTGTGAACACATCACTGAAACGTCAGGCACAAAGCAACTCCTGAACAGTGACAGAGAAGCTGGCACGGACAGTTTGATTGGTTGTTGTTTGATTTTAATGCCCATTTTGCAGCTCACACGAGATGTGTATATGAACGCTTATAAGCAGAAGCTGCTTGTTTGTAATTCAGATGAAACTAAGAAGTCATATTGCAGCAGAAGAAGCAAAATCTTCAAAGCGTGCACATATTGTAAGCACAGAAATGGGAAGCGGCAGCAGCAGTCTGGTGTCAAGCTGCATTTTAATTGATGCCTGTCTCTCTTTTAAATCCACTAAGAAAACTTTTTCAAAAGGCTTATTGTCAGGTTGTTGTTTTTTTCTTACCTCAGAAACTTACTTTTTTTATCCTGCTTTTATGAGTCCAGGAACAAATATGCACTGCCTGTTTCACTTGATTATGGGAATTTGTTTACATCAGCTCAGATCTTCTGGATGTCAGCCGTTGTTTATTTTGGTGCTCAGAGATTCAGATTTCAAAAATTGTAAATACCTGACTCATTACTGTACCTTGTGCGTTGTGGCCGGTCTGCTTCTCTGGACATGTGTAGGCTTACTCACTGTTATATCATTATTTATAAAGGCCACATTGGGAGAGCTTCCTTCTTATTTATGAGTCTAAATAAGTCAGAATCCGGGAGTCTCAGGATTTATTGTTGCTGACAGTCTTTAAAGCTTAAACACAGAAAGAATGCTTTCATCATGCTCAACTCCAAAGATGGCCATGACTATCACATCTATTGGAAATTAAAATAAAAGATTGTTGTGTTTTATGCACAATTGTAGCACATTTTCGACTCATCGATAATTCATACTGTTTTTTTTGTTGTTGTTCTGTTTTATTTGTAACTCAATTTTTCAGTCGTGCTGTCATGTTGTCATTATGTTACCTTGATTTAAATTTAACAGCTTCATTAAATATTTTTTCCCCTCAAGTCATTAAACTGAGCATGAATTCTAATAAAGAAAGCTCATCATCATAATGCACTAATAAGGAATGAATGCTTAATACATAAGAAATGAATTTCAGTTTTACATTGCATTTTAATCAGACGGCAGGGAATTGATTGAGAGAAGAAAAGTCAGTCATTCATTATTATCTATGACAGCACTGTTATCTAAATTGTTGTTTTAGGAGAGGTGCAGCATTTGCAGCAAAACAAAAAGAAACCTCAGTAATAACAACGACCTGTAGAGACATATGCCTTGAAATCCCAGTTCAGCCTGAACACTGATGCACATGATGCTCATTGCAGAGTATCTCTGTTTACTGCCGAATAATTAAAAGGCATTAAAGTAACATATAATGCACATGCCAAATAACAGAAGGAAAAATAAGTTAAGCCATTAAATGAAATTAGTTTGTAATTACAACCACTGCTAAATTAATTGGACATGGCTTGGAGTAGTGTAAAAACCAAAATTGGAGAAAGTTGTCCACAGGATCTGTGAGGGAGCAATAACCCAGTCAGTCAGCAGCTTTGTAGCATTAGCTAACTGATGCAGCCAAGCACACAAACACTGAACAAAAGGCAACACACCGACTCACATTATGTATATTAACACAAAGCAATTCCTGTCATCTCTATCCTTGGGGGTAATGAACCTTTTGGGCAAAAATATCATGGCTCTAAGCAGCCAGAAGCAGGACAGGAGAATCCTGCTTCTGGCTTTAAGATCCAGTTTGAGGTCCAATTTCCTAAATTCCTCAAAATGATGAAAAAAGAAAGAAAATAAATCCTTCCTGATAACATGACTGAGCTGTCGTCAGGTGAGTTGGCTCAGAAAAATGTACACGAGCAGCGGCAGCGGAAGCAGGTGTTGCAGCATTACGACAGAATTAGAAAGTGCAAACGAGGGCCTATAGCACCGTTATCCTTTAAGTAGACTGCTTTACTGCCAGGGGTGAGGTATGTGAGGTATGTAAAGTATGTCAGGTGTCACAGGAGACAACTACCACACACTGCTAATGTGATCTAAATGTATGTACTTTTGAGCTATTAATATTTAGTTTTAATCCACTAGTTGGTCCTAAAACTGTCAGAGAAAATTCAGTATTTTTCCAGTATGTTGCTACTCTGCAAATCAGTTAACTTCTCCACCAACAGCTGCCACCACTCAGCTCCAGTGAAGTCCCATTTTGGGTGGGGGAGGCAAGTGAGGCTGGAAAACATAATGTACCGTTCATCAACGCGAGGCCACTCTGCAGCTGAGATTTTGTTTATTAATCAGTGGTGGAAAACATGTGCTACGGCAGATCTGACAGAAACAGACCTCACTCTTCCTACTTTGGTCTGGACACTGAGGGAAGATGACAGTATGTATCACGTCAAATTTTGTCAATTGCCCTTCTACATGGGTGAATTATGGGAAACATTAAGCCAATGAGGGAGAAGCGATTAATACCAGTGAAAGCTTCAGGATTTAAAGGGACATTGTGTAACTTCTCCTGTTATCTATTCATGAAAATTGATTATTTCCTTCAAAACTCTGTTCTTCATTAATCAGTAATCCCCCCCATCAACAAACTGAAGTGTTCCGGTAAGCTCTGAATTTGCCGTGAAAAGTCACCGCGGTAACGCAGTGAGGAGGAATGGAGCGTTACACTGATGCTGCATTCACCTGCAGTCGGGCAGACGGCCGTCGCTAACAAACTGATGTCATTTTAGTCACAGAAGTCCAGAGAAAGACGGTAAAACGTGGCTCAGGTAAACAACAACATGGAGGTTTGCATTTTAAATTTCGTTTGTACCTTGGTATAAATGACAATAAAAGGAATTCAATACCACATCGCCATGACAACATATTGTCACGTGTATTGTTTTGCCTCATGCTGACAGACCACTTGTTTACATAGAGGCTTGTTTATGCCGTTACGTGCAGCGGCTGTCGTCCGTCTGTCGTCTGCCCAATTTCACGTGAATGCAGCATGAAAAATTGGATTGAGTTGCTTGTGATATACAACCACAACGCTAGATGGGAGGAATTCCTACACAATATCCCTTTAACAACATATTTAGATGAATGCAATGTCACAAAAATGCTTTGAACCTGTTACACTACACAAACCTGACTGATGGTATAACCATTGCAATGTATTGCAGCGCGGTACCGTCACATGCTCCCCCTCCTCTGAACGCCACAACTGTATATTACACAACAGAGTTAACCACAGCTGTTACCAACCACAGCTCTTCCATCTGTCCCATCCCTGATGCCCTCCCTTCATCAGGCCGTGTGACTGTGTGAAGCCGCCTGCAATCAGATTAGCAAGAGACTGGGTGACTGGGGCTTCAGCATCCACCCATCACTCCATCCCACTGTTAGCAACATCTGCGTCATGTGGAGAACCATGTGCACGCTGTGAAAGAGACAGATTAATGTACTGGTGTGTGTGTGTGTGTGTGTGTGTGTGTGTGTGTGTGTGTGTGTGTGTGTGTGTGTGTGTGTGTGTGTGTGTGTGTGTGTGTGTGTATGGGAAAGAACTTAAGCATTTCAGCTCCATGCGGACACACACAAACACACATCAGTCCTCCTTTGTATTTAAGCAGCAATAATGGTAATGTATGGGAGCTATGGAAAGGTTGTTTTGCATTATCACTGTAATTTGATGACACTGTCGTCAGTGCTGCATGTTTTATCCAGTCATCTTAGAAACACACAGAGAGCACAATGAATGATTTGCGGTAATCATAATTTGAGTATATGCTGCAGTGTTACTGGAAGGAAGTCTTGCATTACGCATCACATTCATGCGTGCACAGAAAAAGGCAAATATCATCCAATACTGACGGGACACTGGAAATTAAGAGAAATATCATTGAATGCCATCATCCAACCTGACTCATGAGGGAGAGAGCAAATTACATAATCAAAGGAGACGGTAGCAGTGCAAAGTCAAAGTTTAACCGAGAGCTCTTAGATTATCTCCCTCTTGACGGCGGAGCACAAGAGAGGGCACATCCTGACGATTAGGCGCAGAGATAACCCCGAGACATCGAACGCCTCTCCCCGTGTGGCCTCTGGGAGGAAACAAGTGCAAGCCTCACCTGGTGAAGGGGCTGTACAGCCACCTGGCTGGCCCCGCCTGATCCATCCTGCCTCTGCCCTAATGCCTCATTGGCATTCAGTCACACGCCTGCAGCAAGAGGCGAATGGAAAGCTTGGCGCTAGCTCACCACTATTAAGATTCTACAAAGCCAGCCGTTCCCCTGCCGCCACAAGCACACAGGCGAATCACACAGCCAAGGAATAATAATAAAGAAAAGAGCTGGGGAAGGGATGAGCATAACAGCTGGCCCAGCCAGTCACACAGCCAAGACACAGAGACACCAGAAGGATTTCTGGTCTGCAATTCCAAAGCTCTGCTCTTCATGAAGTTTATGAGGGCAGCAGCTTGGTGAGCTCTTCACACTGCAGTATCAGCCAGGAAAAAAAAACATATATTTCAAGTGGCTAAATCACCAGTGCAAACACATAATCACACCGGCCGCAGTCGCCCGCTCCATCCCACCCCCCTGTCATCTGTGAAACCACACCGTGACCACTTCATGATGAGCCATATTACTGGCCAGCCTCCCATCAGCATCCCACCGCTCCATCGCCCCTGCCTGTTTACGTCTGCCTATCAACATCCCCCCAGAATCCTAAGCTGCTTGCTAATCATCCTTTGAAAGAGCAGACTAATTCAGATGTCAAGGCCCATTACCTGTGAGCTGTCTAGAGGTGACCCCAGCCCCTATCTTGCGGTGATAAACACCAGTTGGAGGGTAATGCACATCTGGATAATAGGAAAGTGGGAAGAGAGTGGGACAACGCTAGCCAAATGTGCAATCATTGAAACACAGCTGAAAATGGGTGTGGGGGGTGTGGGGGCGCTATGGCATGTAGCGATCATTGTTGCATAAAGATAAGGTCCTTCATGACAGCGCTAGGTCAGTCAGCCAGCGTATGGCTGCTGTGCCTGGCTCTCCGACCGAGCAGTGACTCCTCAGCAGCCGTCCCCTTCAATCTGCACTCAGACACTGACTGAGACAATGCTCAACCAAAAGACGACCAACGCCGCGCTCGCATCCAGCCCTTTATGCTTTTTCTTTTTTTCCTTCCCGATGCACTTTCACATTTACAGGATGTGACTGATGCACCGAGGAGCAAGACGACAGGAGAGAAGCTGGGGGGAAAAAATATCACACTAAATATGAGCATTTCCAGATTGTAGCTATATCTACTACATCTAAACATCTTTTGGGGATTTCTCAGCCCCTGCTTTGATCCCGTTTTTGGTGATTACATATTTAGGGGTTTCAATGGGTCCCTGTAGGACAAAGAGATGATATGACTACATCCATTTTTATGATAGCCAAGCACAGGGACTGCACAACAAGTAGTCACTGAATGGATACACAAAACTACAGATATATAATGCATTAGGAGTGATGAATGACAGATTTGTAGCGCAGGTGGAGATCTCACAGTCGTATTGATGTGGGTAAAAGAAGAATTCTCCACACAAAGGAGGCAGGAGGAACAGTGGGTAACGAGGACAAATGGGATGCAGGTCAAAGCAAAAAAAAACACTTTTCACAGCCATTTACTCCTCGACTAACCAAAAATCTAGTCCCCAAATTCACAATTGCCTCCACTGCTATAGTCGTTGAATGCAACTAAAACGTAGCTAATGACTCCCTAATAAATACATATTTACAGGGCCAGGATTAGAATCAGTCATTATACGAGCGCTAACAGGCATTCAAGACAACATCACCGTCTTTAATTGGAACAGGGGCTGAAATCCCCCACAACCCCCGACTGATGAAGTCAAATTTTATTTCTATAGCCTAATATCACAAATCACTAAATATACCTCAAGGAGGGAAAAAAGACACACCAGCAGATACTGTAAACACCCTTGTTTGTTTGTTTGTTTATGACCAGGATAATGCAATTACAGTGATGATTCTTCCTGTTGAAAATGCTGCTTCCCATAATGAGCTTTCTCCTAGTGTAGATCTGAGTGGGAGAGATTATGTTGTTTGCTTGTACTGATGTGACCCCCCACCCTCACCCCACCCCCCACTCTAATCTCTTCACCTCCCCTCCCTCCCTCCCTCTCTCTCTCACACATCCACCCTCACTGGTCATTAAACGCTGCCACCATGACCCATGTCCACCTCCCAGCTTCCAGCCAATCCCATCGCCGTAATACAGCTGGACTCTTGACTGGATGCTCAGCACCATAACGACCAAAGTTATGATGCTGAGCAAAAAACCGTGGTATAATACCCCCCCCCCCCCCCCCCCTCACATTATCATAGAGGCTCCAAGACGTATTTACTGTATCTACACTTCCTTTAATCCTCCTGTTGTCTTTCTGGGTCCCTTCCTTCTTTACACAATCCTTTTTCCCTTCCTTCCTTCCTTCCTTCCTTCCTTCCTTCCTTCCTTCCTTCCTTCCTTCCTTCCTTCCTTCCTTCCTTCCTTCCTTCCTTCCTTCCTTCCTTCCTTCCTTCCTCCCTTCCCTTTGTCCTTATTTCTTCTTCCTTCCTCTTTTGATCCAACTGACCCTCCATCTTTCTTTCCTTCCTTCTTCCTTCCTTGAACAAATCTGTTCCCTCTCTCCATCTTTCTGTCCTTCCTTTTTCCCTTCCTTCTTTCCACAATCCTTTTTCCTTCCCTCCCTCCCTTCTTCCTTCCTTTTTGACCCAAACTGTTCGCACCCTCCAGCTAGCTTTCCTTCCTTTTCCCCTTCCTTCTTTCCTCCAATCTTTCCCTTTGTACTTCCTTCCTTCCTTCCTTCCTTCCTTCCTACTTTTCCTTTGTCCTTCCCTCCTCCCTTGACCCAGGTGGAGTTCTTTCCATAGGAAAATTATAACAGTTGTTATGGAGGACAAACTCATTTAGTCTCAGTTTCACCATCTTGTTTCCTTGACATGTTATATATATATATATATATTACATACACACTGATGTGCCTGTGTGTCTAAGAAAAAGGATGTTTATCTAAAAACAGAAATAAACATTTCTTATGCTGGTTATTTTCAGTGTGCTGAATTGACCTAGAAATTGTGGCCTACCAGTCGTCCCACACAACTCTGCATCTGTGTGTGTAAGTCTATATGACAGCCATGAGGCAAAGCTCACACATACATTTCACATGTAAGGAGCCATCATCATGCAACACGCTAATCACCAATCTCAAAACGTACGAGCGCAGCTCCGCTTCATCCAACTGCTGCCGTTTGTGTTGTGATGGCTGCAGGTGCTGGGGGAGCAGCAACTATTGGATTTAAGTGGCAATAATGAGAGGGAGCTGATGACTGAGAGTCAGGCTATATTGGCTGTAGCCTACGCCTTTACTCTTATACCACCGGTTATGATGCACACGTGTGCTCTCTCATGCACAGACACATACACACACACACACACACACACACACACACACACACACACACACGTAAACACATCGTTGGAGTATCCGGCTCTAGTATTGATGAATTATTGAGGACTTGGCGTAGGGTTGGGAGCAACTTTACGCTCGTTTGTTTTGCAGTCGCAGTGCGCCTCCACCCCCCCACAAACACACTGCGAGGCATGAGAGGAGTAGACTCTCATAGGACGTTAGGGTATGTTGACAGCTCTGCTTCGCAGCAGCATTATGGAAAGACTTATGCAGTGATGCACAGCGAGAAAACAAGTCATTAATCCTGCTCCTGACTTGTTCAAGGCATTTATTCATTGAGCTAATTTCAAGCTTTTTTTTGACCAAGTACACTCTGAAATGACTGCACGAAAATGTAAAAACTACTGAGTCCTTGGAGAGCAACACTTCAATCATCACTGTACAAAGAATTCCATCAGTTGAATTTTAATCTTAATTGATTTCTTCACCTTTGCTAATCACGTTATGCTGAAAATCCCTCCACAACCCCCAAAATGTAATCAATTTCTTCACCCTATCTGGTTTGTCAAATTTCTTGGGAATCAATGTAATTTTTCTTTTTTTCGTATTCAACAGTCGAGCAGGGAAAAAAATAGGATTTTTGTTCAGCTTCAATTTAAATTATGTGTCGAGATGGACAGAGTGCTTTTAAATCCTTTTATGTGTGTGTGTGTGTGTGTGTGTGTGTGTGTGTGTGTGTGTGTGTGTGTGTGTGTGTGTGTGTGTGTGTGTGTGTGTGTGTGTGTGTGTGTGTGTGTGTGGTAACACAACAGCACTGTAGCACAATCCTGACAGCTGCCTCATACACAAATAGGAGCAGCGTGATGACAGTCACAAAGGACAAACAAGCTGAACGTCAACACAATGTTTTGTAGGATGATATAGCAAGAGGCCAAACAAATACAAAACATGTTGAGTAGTTAAGAAAAAAAGATTAAATAAAAGAAAGAAATGACAGATCCTATTAGTGTCCGCTAAAAAAAAATCAACAGATTGCAGGTAAACCTAGTAGCACTTAAAAGGAAGTAATGACAAAGATATTTTAATTGGACTTCATTTGCACTGATATTCTATTTCTATTATTATTATATTTCCATTTAATATGGAAATAATGATGGCAAATTAAAAGAAGGCACATACATCATGCTGAATGTGTAATGAAAGTGAAACCCACGTATTAAAAGGATTGTATTTATAATAGAAGATCAGAATGAGAGCATTAGATCTGTCAGCTCTGAGCGGAGCAGGGAAGACAGCACTGACAGGCAACAATGGAAGTTAGCAAGACATTAATGAGGTGAGGTTAGAAGGTTGAGAACATTCAGCACTGGAAAACCACTCCTGCTAATTGTCATACTTAGGCACCGCGGCAACTGTCTCACATTTACAGATTCACAGTCTTGCTCGAGTGTCCCTGTGAAGCACGAACAAAACCCACGCTGGCTCGCGAGTGGCGTGACATGCCAGTGGCCTGGTGATGTTAACAAAACACAGAGGCTTGTTGATCAAGGGATTTTTTTACTGCCATGCTTCTCGTCTCGAACATTATATGACGAACAAAATAATCGCTCCAGCTCAGAGCACGTTTAAAGATTTA
This sequence comes from Trachurus trachurus, assembly GCF_905171665.1. NCBI lineage: Eukaryota > Metazoa > Chordata > Actinopteri > Carangiformes > Carangidae > Trachurus > Trachurus trachurus. The sequence continues at coordinate 36,583,698 of NC_139896.1, forward strand.
AAGGAGTTGTTCCCAATCTTTTGCACTATTAGATCAGCTCCAGCAACTGTTCCTCAAAACTTTTTGTTCCTTTCATGTTCCAAATGTGTTCGTCTGAATGGATTTTAAACTGGATGTTAAGGACAAGTTGCCTTGTTGCCTTGACTTTGTCTCTAGTGGAAATGTATTATCCACTGTTTTAATTCAACTCTGTCCACTATGTTTGGTAGGTGTCCCCTGTGCAGGTAACTCATCATGGCAACCTGGTTATTGTGACGATACTGTGAAGGTGTGTTGTCTGAAAACCCGACTGTGTTTATTTTCCTCATTCCACATTTGTTTTTACTAAATTAAAATTTCTATTTTCCAAATTAGTTGAGCTACTCGCCCACACATCCCCAAGTACCTTCTAGCAACTGCAGGAGTGTAGGCAACTCCCTTGTGTACATGTACGCAGCTACCTTTGAATGGGAAATCACTGCCTTCAAAAAGGACCAAAGTCAACACATCTATCTCCATGACAACTGAGCAAACTCGTGCACTAATGAAGACTCCACTGCCACATATAGAAGCTCTGTAAAGTGCTAATAGGAGGACTGTGAGTTAGGATTGTTTTAGATAGTTATATAAACAGTTGATGCATGTTATATCCACATCAGCTACAAATAAAGTTGGCCTTATTTTCACATTTGTATTTTCCAAGTAGCCAGTCATTGCATAACCGAATGAGAACCATTCACTGTTACATATCACTGAAAATCGTATAGTAGCAGCTAGGGGTTGCACGACTTCAGATTTTTAAAAGTCGACTCTAATGTTATGAAAGTCGAGTCGACGTCGACTAGTCGCTGATGACGTCATTCATATTTTTCCCATCATAAATTACAGGAGGAGGGAAATACTTGGCAACAATCTGTAGATTATTCACTGACAGACAGCTCATGCACAGAAATTAGTCCACAGAACAGCAGCTTTATAAACAACAAGCTGTAAATCAGTTTGTTTTTCTGTAACATGCACTCCACAAGTGCAAAAGATAATACTGTACTGTCCGTTAAACAATTAGGGAGGAAAACGACACACAGGCCTCGTCACCGTCACAGTCCTGCTCACTCGCAGTTTCACTCACATTTTTTTTCTGGTTGGTTGTTGCTGTTGTTGGTTGTCGTTGTGCGCGACGTAAAGCTGTCGATATGAGCGGAGTTTTTTTTTTTTTTAATTGCCGACAGCCCGACACACTGGCCGCGGCAGCAATCAATGTGCTGCTACTAGCAGCACACATTGATAACTTACAATATATCAGATATGGCATTCACTCTCATGAATGACGTTTCTGCTGGTTGACATATTGTAGTGAAATTAACTGAAAACAGTGGAACCCTGAAAGAAAGGGCGGCCATATTTGGATATCTATATGTGAAACACAACACTGTGCTTTAGAAAACAGTCAGCAGTAATATAGAGTGTACAATTTTGCAGTTAATGGGCTGACACATGCATTACAGTACACTGGTATGGCCCTTTAAGCTCTTCCGTAGTAGGAGGATATCAGAGCTGTGGAGTCTCAATAAATACAGCAGCAGAAAAGCAGCTGATGCAATATTCATCTTATATTTCATATAAGGGTGTAGTGGAGGTTTGCCAAGTTTCCTCTTTAATCCTGTGTTACCTGTATTTTAAATTATTAACAAGGCCAGTGAGATTTCACTACCTCCTCCATTCTATTTTGTGTACGGTAATCATTTTATCTACACGTCAACTTCTTCATTCGGCTCTCATCAAGCCAGTTGGCACAAAGATGGTAAGAGTGTTTTTTTTTCTAAGGGGAACGTGGCCTAGAAAGCAAGACAGATGTAGGCAACATACAGTCACATGCATACTAAGCAACAGTGCAATTAAAATCACAAAGAGGTGCGAAAGTAGCAAAGCACCAAACAGTCAATAATCCAATAGCAGAGCAGCAGGATCAGTGCCAAAGCCTAAGCACATCTTAGCAAAACAATACATAGCCGACAACTTATTGAATCTGCATAAAAAAACACTCATAATCACCTTAAACTCACTAAGAGGGAGCTCATTCAGCTTTAAATTACTTTGTTATGAGTTCTGTGCCAAAGGAGCGATGTACACGATGGCTCTCCGCTTCATTCGGAGGATTGTCAGAAACATCTCTAAGGCAAGAACAGATGTCTCTAGTTATTTGACCAGACTCTCTGGGCTGCTGGATTCCCACTCACACTCAATCCCTGATTTTTTTTTTTTTTTTTGCAGCCGACTGCAAATCTCTTTGCAGTGACAAAGCATCGCCTGTCAAGAGGATGGTTCCATTGAGAGGCACTTCCTGATATGAGAGGTGCATTAATGTGATTAACCCACACTCACTATTGCCGTTTGATACAGGAGCTTAGGGGCTCATGTCACTCTGTATTCTTCTCTATTGGCATGATCAGCAGGTAATGGAAAATATGCTGATGTGTGAGCGGAAGCAGGTAACTCCAAATGTGATCCGGAGCAGGCAACAAATTGTTCTCAGCGGCAGAATCCGCTGCTGCCGTATGCAAAGTCAATTATGTAATTTGACTTCAAAATTCAAAGGATAATTAAGAACAAAATTAGCATGTGAAACTCAGCAGCTTACAGAAACAGATGAGTTATGCCTGTTCTGCAGACACAATATGTTCTCATTGCCATGCCAGCAATTACCAACCATTAAGATCAATAAAGATTAAATGACTATCATCTTCCAATAAAAATGCTATTATTCCCACACCTCAAAGACATTTGAGTATTTGAATTAATTATAATTTCATTTAAACATACTTGCCATCTGGTGACTACTGTTTGAGTTCATGATATAGTCAATATTGTGATACCAATCCCAAAATTCTGGCTAAGACACAAACAGCAGTGGAAGCAGGCTGCTCGTCTACATATGTTTCATGCATTCACACAGCTAATATTAGTCATCGAAGAGACAAATACAAGCTTGTTGCACCAGCTCCAGTGTGTGTGCGCTGCTGCAATGTGAAATTATTCATTCGATGTCAGAGTCATCATCCATTCAGATGCATATAAATGGCTACAGGTTACACGTATGTTTTGATTGCACACCGACTGGAGCTGTAAACATATAGGGAGGCAGAGCAGAAAATAACTGCGAAGGAAAAAGGAATTCTGGGATGCCATTCATGAGGCTTTTCATCAGGCGTCTTTTCCGAGCTTTAGCTGGGAGAACCAGCAGAAATATATCCCTGTTCCGAGCACAGAGGCTTTTAATAGAGGCATCTCCCTGCTTCATCAAAGATACCAGAGAAAATGGGCACATTCAGCTCGTGGTATATTGTTAAGTCTTGGTGTAAGCTTAGTGTGAATTTGTTCATTTCAAAGTGCTAAGACTGTATGTGTGTGAGAACATATGTACTGTATGTGAGAGGAACCTCTTGTCTAGGCAGTCCCTGGAGAATATATGATGATGCAGCCACAGAAAAGTGAGCGTAGTGCTGTGTGTGCTTCTTTCAGCTCGCATTCCATTTTTCGATCAATGGCTGAGATAGATAATAGTCTCCACAGAGACTGGCATCTTGCATCCTGTTTCTCTCTGTCCGCGCCTCAAATCCCCCTTTCTGCTTTAGCATCTTCACACACTCTTCCGTCTCTTTCCTCCGAGCTCCGCCCCGACTGTCGGTGGCGAGCACGGGAAGCCCACCAGCACCGAGGGGGGGGGGACATCTGGTAGACCCAGAGAGCTGTGTCCGTCGCTGCCAGCCACCGTCATGTCATGGCGGGTTTCGGGGCTTCCTGGTAACAGCTGATCCTCTAGGCCCACCGCCTCCATCAGAGTGGAGAAAATCCACTCGCTAACTCAATTATGCAAGAGGTGTGAATTAAACATGAGGTTACCACACAGGAATGTATACACACACATCACAGGCGTGCACACATGTACGGTGCGTAATCATACAATATAATAACCCCATCTGTATGCTGATGCCTGGGGGGGGGGGGGTGCTTTGTGAGGCCTTTCTGCTAACAGAACATTGAGGAGCTGATGCATGCTGGTTACAGCCTTACATAACTGAAACAGCATGAGGAGAGACTGGCAAGGATGACGGTGAACAAATAGGTGATGGAGAATTTTTTCTTTTTGGCACCTAGGCTTGTGAGCTTAAAAGAGCAAAAACAGCATTGAGTCAAGCACAGACCCAAATGTAGAGGTGACCCCCCCCACCCCACCCCACCTCTCTCTTTATGTCTCTCTCCCTCCACATGTATCTCTCTCTCTTTCTGTTTGCAGCATCTCTCTCCTTCCCTTGCTCACCCTGCCCTTTATTAATCATCCTTGGTTTAGTGGGGCATAGACCATGGTGCTTATATATTTTTTTTTCAAAGTCACTGAAATATTGTTTAAAAAATGGAGGAAAACTCATAGGAATGACTAAACATGCCCGTACACACACACACACCATAAGTATCCATGTGCACAAATACAGCTGATCTTCAGGGATCCTGGCCCGAGGTCCTGAGACTCAGCTGCTGCTGCTGCTGCTGCTGCTGCTGCTGCTGATGTAACCTCTTGTACAGTCTCAGATGTTGTTTAGACATTCCAGCTCCAGCACATCCGCAAAGTACGGCTATCTTCTGTGCCCATAAACACACCACTTTCACTCCAGTGCCACCAAAGCCCCTCCCTGGGCCAGAACCAGTACAGCACAGACAGCAGCAACGGCATGCCATTACGCCTATTAGACCTCATTATCGGTGTCTGGAAGTTGCAGCCAGCATCCTTGGAGAGCTGGACGTGGAACGATGAGACCATGGGATATAACACAGCTCACCACTCTCACTGCTGTGGCCAATGGGCAGCAGAGAGTAGCCTGAATAATGGAGGATGTAATTAGGCCTTATTTCTATGCATGTAAGTGCACTTAGCCTAGAAGGCTCCGACTGGGCTACATGCCATTATTACCATTATCACAACTTGATCTCCCAGGGAAAGCGGTGAGGGAACTGGCCAATTAGATGTTATGGGACAGCAGGAAGCTTACAGAAGAAGTCTAGGCATGTCCTTTACGAAGTGGACACACTTCATTTAGCCTCTGGCTCCATTTTTGCAATGCCTGAGTCAACTTCAGCTGACATTAATACACCATGGGATGACATGTAAAGCTAATGAGAGTTATTTAGAGGAGGAGGTATGATTGATTTATATATGTTAATTACTTCAGACTTGCCCTAATAGCTAGATGTCAGTTGGTCCTCACATGACTGGGTGTGTGTATATCACCATGAGGTTTAGAGTTGGCACCATATCATCACATTCATCTTATAAACAGAGCTCATGATGCCACCGCGGCAGCAGCAGCGTTGTGAACAGATCAGGGACAGGGACAGGGACAGGGACAGGGACAGGGACAGGGGGACGCACCTGGTTTGACTGTCTTCAAGCGGATCGGCTCCCGAAAGTGTCGTATGACAGCCAGGGTGTCTCGGTTTGTAAGTCCACTGACGGGCGTCCCGTTCACCTCCAGCAGGACGTCCCCGTAGTAGGGAAGCTTCCCGACGTGACACACCAGCACGTCCAGCTTCATCTGGCCCAGGTAGGGGAACTGTCCCAGCTCCGCTCCCCCCAGAACCTCCACCACGGAGCCGAAGTCCCCCAGGTTCCCCCAGGACACGGCGCACTCCACCACTTTACTGGACCAGTGTTTCTTCTTCTTAAGTGTTCTGGACATGGTTAGTCCTCCCCCTGATGCCAAGCAGCTAACGATCTAACTGGGTACAGTCTCCTCGGGTTGCTGTTGTTAAATGAGCGGCCTAATAAACCCTCCTGAGTGATTGTGGCGACCTGCTGGCTGTCTCATCCTCCTGACGGTGTGAGGCTGAAGGCTGAAGGCTGAAGGCTGCTGTTCACCCGTCAACGCGCCGCTGACGGTCTGTCATCCCACGGGCTTTTTCGCTCCGGTGTGCGCGCACAGTTGCCTTGGTTGCAGTTAATTCCGAGCGTTCCCTGTGCGTAAAACAGGGGAGTTGATAGCGGCGAGATGGTTAAAAAAAAAAAAAAAAAAAAGAGGGAGAGAGAGGGAGGAAAAAAAGAAGATGAAACAATCAAGGTTTTATGATCTCCATTGCTTCTCGGGAACCGTATCAGCGCGCTGCTTCGCCTCTGGAGGAGCCTGCATGCCGACGACAAGTAGACGAAACAGAAACATGTAAACAGTATTTCACTCACTCGGTGCTCGAATCTGTCGCCGAAATGTAGTGCGTCAACGAGAAATCCCTCATAGCCTACCTGTGGGCAGGCTGCAAAACAAACGGGCGGCAGCGTTTAACCGGGAGGCGGTTTATGCAGTTGAGATCCAGCCCATAATGACAGAGCGGAGGGACATCCACCAAGCGTCTGTCTGCTACAGGTTTGAACACACCTGGTAGCGCCAGGAGAGATGTTGCCAGCCTCTGAAACGCCCCTTTCTACGCTCAGCACCCGCGGCGGCAGGAACAGCGTCTCTGCAACTCTCATGCGGGCTCCATCCTCCGGTGTGCCGCGGTACTAGATGAATAAAACACACACACACAACATATCAGTCCAATAATGTTCACTGTAACTTATCCTCATCGTGGTGTCCGTCTAAAACGCAGTGTTTATCGACATTCTTCTTACATTTCTACCTCGCGTGTCAGGCGGAATAAGCGGAACACAAGACTAACTAAAAAGCGTGCAAAACAAATTACGCCTAATTGAGACTCTTAATTTGTACAGTGAGGTGTGTATTCTTGGGGAGGAAATTCCGGTTGACCGTAATTAACATTTCCACAACGCCACCTACTGATACAATCAGAGTATTGCGTGTAATTTGCTGCTCCAGTTCACCCTCCTGCTGAGGTTTATCTACCTCTAGTAGGCTGGAGTGAGTAGCCTATAGATGCGACATGTGTAGCCTACAGTTGAAACAGCCTTAATATCCTGCAAGGCTGAGCAACCATTTTTACTCAGCACATGCATATTAGCATCCTCTTTGGTTGTGGGAAATTTGAAGAGTTTTAACATCTCCAGTCCAAATGAGAGACACAAGGTCTCAACTGTACCCTGATAGAGTTCTATTACATCACATCACCGTTAAGTTGTGCAGTGTAGGCTAACAATAACATGTTATAAGTCATAATAAGACCAAAAAAACAAAGAAAATGAACAAAAACACACTAATATTTGTGATACCTGTACAGTGTTATATTAATATATACTAATAATGTTACAATTTTATGTTATATAGTTATAATATAATAATATTTGTATTAATAATACAATAATATTCCATTGTTTTTAATTTTGATGAAGAGGAATGGATTTATATTGAAATATCTTATTCAAATTGTCATTTAAAAAAAAAAAAAGTTTATTGCATTTATGTTCAGTCATCATCAATGGGTGGTATGGGGTATGGTTGAGACGGGACCATGGTAAAAATGCACCTCATGTTTATGACCTGAAATAATAAATGATATTCATCAATAATAACTTAGTATACAAACAAATTAAACAGCATATGAAAAATCACGTATTATTTTTTGCAATATCTGTTCAAAAATGGAAAAGCAAAAAGTGTCTCAATCGTATCGGTCATGCTGCCCTGCTTGTCTGCATTCAACTGCATCCATGTGCACCGCATGAGATAATGTTCATCGTTAATCATCATTTATTATCTGCAGCTTGGTCCTTTTTCCAACTGTGCATACAGGAAATGCAGTGGCCTTTATTCTGTCTCAACAGTAGCTTACTGTGCTGGTGCATAAATCATCAGCACATACATTAAGTAGGTCTAGTGCTGTAGATCTGACCTTTTATTCAAGGGGGTAAACTGCTGCTCCCACCTACCCACATGCAGGCCTACACACTTTCCCATGGCCTGAGAGCATGGGTTTTGCATGAGCTCATTTATTTACATACCATATGTGCGCTGGCATCAAACTGTGTAGGAGTCATAACAGATCCTTTGTTTTTTTAACTATGCATTTCCTGTTACGAGAGCTGAAACACAACGATGCAGAGCTGAAGTGGTTTGGAACTTTTCACACAGCATGTTGTAGCTGGCTACATGATGCACAACTTTTCTGGATTTTGACTACTGTTATGACTGAAAGGGTGTGTCTCTCTCCCTGCTTCCCCACAGCTCCACCTGGCCTGGTTGAAGGGGTTAAAGGGATAGTTCACCCAAAATTCAAATGTCACTCATTATCTACTCACCCTTATGTCGACTAAGGGCTGGGAGAAGTTTCAGAGTCCTCTGTGCCTTCTCGGAGTTACGGGGGGGTCCGTGCAGGAGTATTTGTCCATATAATGGTTGTGAATGGTGCTCACTTTTCTTCGTCCAAAAAGACACACCAAAAAACATCAAAATACCTCCATGCTGCTCGTCTGTAATGTCCGTCTTGTATTGAAGCCCCGACATGAGAAATTGTTCCGGAAAAAAATTAAATAAGTAAAAGCTTGTTTGTAGCGGAAGCTCCCAGTGTCTCAGTTCACTGCTCTTCCTGTGTCAGTGCAAATCACGCAAATCACGCAAGATTTGCACTGACCGGCGGAACAATTTCTCATGTCGGGGCTTAAGAGGGACATTACAGACGAGCAGTATGGAGGTATTTGGATGTTTTTGGTGTGTCTATTTGGACGAAGAAAAGTGAGCACCATTCACAACCATTATATGGTCAAATACTGCTGCACGGACCCCCCCGTAACTCCGAGAAGGCACGGAGGATTTTGCTAAAATTCTCCCAGCCCTTAGTCCACAAGAGGGTGAGTAGATAATGAGTGAAATTTGAATTTTGGGTGAACTATCCCTTTAAAACCCACCAGAAGCGGGGCGATGTGTGTGGGGACTGCTGGGCTTGCCTGCCTCCCAGCTTGGCTTTTTTTGTTGTTGTTTTAGTTTGTGTCATCCTTACATTATGTATTAAACCACTTCCTGTTTTATTTAGTGTCTTTGTGTTTGGGGTCATTGGTGGTCCATTGTGATGCCCCTTAGGGCCAGCATGGCTGGGGCGTAACACTACTTGTGCATGTTGATCCTCAGGACTGTCATTTGTCATCACAGTGGGTTTGATTCACTTGATAACTTGCAATAAGGAAAACAAACCTTCTGTATTTTGCATGTAGCAGTTGTAGTTTCTCCTCTTTGGGTGCGATGCTACAGAAGTCTCTGTTTAAATACGGAGTTGCTACCTTGAACACGGTGCTGAATAATTCATCGGCTTGTAGAGAATGATTAACAATGGTATCATGGCTTGGATGGGGACTGGAGAGTGGAATGCACATGGAAAAGGAACTGCAGTCTTTTTAAGGCTGAGGCACTGTCAGATTCAACTCACATCACATGTCTGAGATGCTGCTGGATTAATGTAGGAAGGACTTAAAAATGAAGTCTTTCTCTTAACGTTAGGGCCAGTGATCAACTAAAGGTTTAATATTAGCTGGTTTTGTGTTGGTCTAACATCACTAAATCCAGATTGTGGACGGCTTGGCCTGTAAAATCGTCCTACGGTGCGCCAAGAAATCATGTTGTGACCCCCGTGACAGGAATTACATGTAACATAAATCTAATCCTGCAAGAATATTTTCTCATGTTTTTCTGTGAGCCTGTCGCCTGCCTTCCGAGTCCCACACAATCGTCTGATTAATCCAGCGACAGAAAACCAACTATTTTGATAAACAAAGAACATTTCAGTCATGTCAAACATTTAGTTGATCTAGCCTCGATATTGTTCTGCTTTAAAACATCACTGTAAATTTACTATATTTGGATTTTGGACAGTTGGTCGGAGAAATGATTCTACAGACAAAACAAGCAATCAAGAACACAGCTGATGAAAATAATTTCTATAACACTATTTTTCTGAGACAACTGTTGAGACACAATCAAGATTCAAACCAATTTATCAGAATTCATGTTTAATGTTTGAGTAATGGCTACGTAACAAAAAGGCTCTTTAGACATGCTTTACAGAATGTACAGGTAAACAAGGTCCAAAAATACTACTGAAAACAAAATGAAGAACTTCAACAATATAAAAAAAAAGCAGCATTGGATATTGCCAGAGCAGTTACTGCTAAACTTTGGTATAAAGTCGTAAAGGACGTTCAAAGAATAAAACAATACAAATGCACATTAAGTTACACCATGTTGGCAGAAAATATTTAACATTGTATCAATGTATGACCCCCAGACAGGTAACTCAATTAGGAGGACTCACCACTACCGGTTTTCAATTTCTCAATCACTCTAAAGGGGTATGATGAAACTGACCTTTAGTAAGTCAGAAAATAATAAAGTTTGCTTCTGCTGAAGCAAGTAGTGTAGTCAAGATCAGAGGCTTGTGGGAGAGTCAAGTTGCTTTTGGCAAAATCACTTGATCATTATCTCTCAAGCTAACGCCACATTCAGGGGAAAAGGCTTGGGGTGTGCTCATTTGGTGATTAGAGAGAAACCTGACAAAAGGATCCAAACATGTTAGAACTCAAAGGGTGAAGAACGGCATGCAATTCATACCTGCTTGTACCACAGAGGAGGTGGAGTTCTAACAGTACCATTTGCTGTTTTACACATACATGTAGTCAACTCTGAGGAATTATTTATGAAAACAAACAGTAAACTGTTTGGTCTGGTCACACTAAAACAAATCTGGCAATCAGATGCAACTGTAGATAAACTGTTCAGCATTATTGATTTTTAGTGTCTGAAATCAGAACCCTTGAACACAGCGTACCACTACAAAAGAGACAGAGCTGGAACATGGAAAATTCTTTTGTTAAAAATATAAAAGTAGAATGTACCAGTGATGATCAGCAACATAATGGTAAAATATTTCTGTAAGTAAAGGGAGGATTTAGTGCAGAACTGTCATATTGAAATGCATTAAGTCTGCCACGGTGTTCCCAATAAACTGCCAACTGTAGTGTAATCTGCTAAACATGTTGAGCACATAAGCTTTCTGAGAGTCACTAACAAAAGCCAATCACATCTGAGCCTATCTGAAGTGCAATAACAAAGATTTCCATGATCATCTATAAGGTCACACTTGATGAAACAAGTCCACATTCTTTTAAATATATAGACGTGTACATTTCCAGATCTTCAAAGCATAATTATAGCAGACATAAGGGAAATTACAGCTTGCCGAAGCTAGAGGCTGTTTGATTATTGACTTTGAGTTATGAGTATGACAACACTCATCTCTGAAGAACATGTGTTATACCTGAACCGACAAAGAAAAAAAGCAGTCTGGATAACGCTGGGGCAATGAAGGATTAAAATTAATAATAAACTTAATAAGATGTCTGTAAAGTTACTGCAGCTTACATCTCAAACCTCTTTGCAAATGGACTAGTAGGACATGGCATTGAATAGGTAACCAGCCTTATGTACACATACACACATAAAAACATACATACACACACACATACATGTATAAAATAATACAATACATTCTAATTTTTCACAGTCCCAAGTGAAAACCTAGGCGTAATCAATTTCTATGGAAGGATCTTGAATCTTTTGAAAAAACAACCGTGATGATAAATTGTCACAATGTAAAACAGCATGCACATTGCATCATAAAGTTGACCATTGTTAAATTAAGTGCCTGTAAGACATGAGAAGAAGGGAAAACAGATCAGTGCATACTGTATACATAAACCATAATGTCACCTGATTGAGGTTACTGAGAATGCTTGTTTAAAAGGCCATCAAACAAACAACCATGAGAAAATAGCCAGCAAAACTATGATTGTCACATGTGCAAAAAAAAAAAAAAAAAAAGTACACTTTCTCCCCAAACTGCTTGTCATTACAAAGACTTTAAGTGAAGGAATTAACATTTGTGTTTGACATAGGACAAAACAAGATCAGATAAAGATGATATAGGATATATTCATATATATTCATAATATACACCACATTTTGGTGTCACTGTCTCTTGAATTTGCATAACTGGATATTAGATAGGGTAGTTCAGAGTCAGTCAGAATAGCTGTGGGAATGTGGGACGTACACTTTCAAGGTTCGTACCTTTATTAACCACCACAATCTGCTGGTGAGGGAAATACAACCGTCCCCCATTTAAACCCCTTTCCCACAGCTGGGAAGAGGTGGTTTATAATTTTCTGTCAAAGTCATGTAGGCCGTTCCAACACGTGTCTGTACCAGGAATGATGAAACAAACTGCCAATGAGAAGCGCACTGGCATTAACAATTTCAGCCCCACAGCAGCAGGGTCTATCCCATCCAACATGGCTCTTTAAAACATACATTCATAGCTTTCTCCACAAAGAGAAAAAAGAAGAGTGGTGGAGGATGTGGGAGAGAGGGGTCCTGCAGAGGTGGAGGTGTCGAGGAGGAGGTCACTTTAATCACAGGTCCATTCCTCCAGCCCGACACGGCCGTCTTTCCACAGTGGAGAACGTCAGCATGTCCTCTTGAGTGAAAGGGGAATGTAAACATACAAGAGAGCATCTTTGGCAGAATGTGAGGAGTCTCTTTGGAGGTAGTGGGTGAAGGGGGACGGGGTGCAGCAACGAGGAGTCAGAGGCAGAACGTGGGCCGAGTGTAAGGACCTATGTGGGAGCAGGGTGCTCCTGAGGGTTAGTCCTATTAGAGGCACTTCTGTGGTCCTGTGTGCTTTGGCTGGGGAAGCAGTCCACCTCTGCTTCACTCTGTTCCTGTGCCCCGTCTGTAGTGGAAGTCAGATGAGGTGTCCTATGAACAGTCACTGGGTGCTGGGACGCTCCTGGTTGGGGTTTTGATGACAGATCCTCCCCGTCTCCCCAGAATGACCTGCTCAGGGAATCTGTAGAGATGGTAACAGAAGCAACACTTAGAGGGCTACGACTGAACCCCCACCTGTTTTTCAACCACATCATTTTACTTTTTTAAATGCAGAATATACTTTTTACTTCTTGCTCCCCAAATTTGAGAATTTGCTTGTATAACCTTGTAACTTGGATGCCTTGTATTGGAGCCAAGCTGATTTCCATAAGTTGGTTATCTCGTCTCTACAAACAGTATTAGCTGTAGCCTGCAAACACTCTGATCTCTTCTGAACAACTCTCATAACAAGCCTCAAAGTACAGATCATATCTGGAAGATCAATATCTCTGATTAATTTTAATGTTACGGGTTTACCAGTTCATTGGGAAATCACACAACTCTATAAAACTGTCTTCAGTGTATATTGTAAACATTCAAAATGTTCACACCTGCTGCTTTTTCCAGTGTCTGGTAAAAATTCTACATGTTACCAAAACACCACAGCAGGTTGCACATGGCACATGACAGCTGTCACCATCCTGCTCTAAAAGAAAACAGCAAAATAGGAATTTCTGTTTCTCACCATTAGTGTAGTGATCTGGGGGAGAGTGGCTGCTCAACCTTTTGTCATGTGAGGTGAGAAAGACGGAGGAGTCCTGGTTGCTCATGAGGTTCTCCAGTGCTGGGTCCTCATGTGGGGCGTGCTCACTAAAGCTCCCCTTGGGGCCCGGTAGAGCTTTGTCCAGCGGGTCGTCCTCCCCCAGGTAGGCGTAGGGGCAGTACTCCCGCGTGCGTGAGTAAATGTTGGCATTGTCATAACAGTCGGAGCAGATGACAAGCGGCCCCGCACCACCTGATGAGAGACATGTGTATGCATGTTGTTTGTTGTCAAGGCTCCATTTATTTAAAGATTCAGTCAATGTGAAGTTTTTCAAGACTGGCTGGGAAAAGCCTCTCAAGAACAAGAGCAATCACCTGGCAACTAACAATTATTCTCACACCTCATCAAATCTCCACATATTAGTACATTATTATTACAACTACATCCTGTATTCATTTGTTTCAAGACTTAAAAGTAACTCGAAGCTGTGAGGCTGTTTTCAGACACAATTACCATTTTTTATTTAACCACTGAATTTGTTTATTACTGTACTTCAGATTTTTAAATATAATTTGAATATTTCAGCTGTTGTGTGGTCATTTTATAAGCCTTGTAAAAGTGCTACACACGCAAAGGTGTACATGTTTTAGCTGTTGGCTGGATATGTTACATGTCCAGTCATAAAAAGAGTTCAGAAAAAACATCACTACAAATGCATAAAAAAAACAACCTTGTCCATTAAAAAAAGGAGAAATCCCATGACTGCTGGTGTGGACGTGACACTAACCTGTGGGGACTCCAGCGAGGCCCTCGCAGGGCTCCCCAGGGTGGAAGCTGCTACGACCAGTGAACAGAGAGCCAACCCTGCAGTGCAGCATGCCATTCCCCTCAGTTTCCACCTCACTGCTCGTGTCTCCATAACACACACCTGGGACGGACAGGATGATTACTCAGTGTCACAGATATTATTAAAATCTTAACAGTACTACTACTTTTTATGATACCACTCATTGACCCAGTACATTTTTCCCATTTTGCAAGAGGAAAAAAAAGTTGTGTGAAGGGAAAAAAATACTCTATCAGAAACAAATGATTTCAACTAAATTTTGCTTCATTTCAATGAATGACTTACGCATATCCATTTTTTCCTATAGTTAAATTATTTGAATATTACAGTGCCTTGCATCTACATTGTTCAAGATGCAAAACGTTTAAAACTAAGAAAGACACAGTATAACTCTTTATATGAACATTAAAGGAATATAAATAGGGACTAATATGTGCAGTTGATTGATTATTTTTTGATAATATTGTGCCAACCAAAGCTTGTCATATCAAGATAGCAATTAGTAAGTGATTACAATAAATCAAACATTTGTATAAAGTGGGCCTGACTCATACTAAAAGCGAGATGACTCACCATTTGTCCCTTTATGGATGTATCCGTTGGAGAGAGGAGGCATTAGCTGCTGGTGGCTGCCAGCCTCAGAGTTACTGTAGCCTTCCTGAGGCTCTGACAAAGTACCCTGAGAGGACAAGTAGCTGGGGATGTCTGCTGGCAAATTCATCTCATCTGGAACAGACAGAGACATATTGTGTTACATGCTGCTGTGTTCCGCAAGACATTGTATTCTCACAACAAAGTGTTGTCCCCGTAGACACATTTCACGGTCTCCAAACAACAATCCCCTTTGGGTACATCTTCAAATCAGACGGTTTTTGGTTTTTTTTGTCTAAAAGGCTGACCTGTGTTTGTGATACTGTAGTCCTCACTCTTTCTGCGCATGTGATAGATGACGATGACCCAGACCAGCGAGGTTCCAACCACGCAGCACACCACCACGATCACCACGATGCCCACGGTGGTCCAGCCGTCCTGGTCGTACCCCACGCTCGTATCGCAGTTTGGTGATGGTGAGACACTGAGGTAGATGTGGCCGCGCTCCGTTCCCAAAGTGTTGGACATGATGCAGGTGTACTTCCCGGCATCAGCAGGACCAGCGTCCACTATGATAAGGAGCTGGTTGGCAGCAGCAAAGAAGTGGCGCTCCGTGAGTACTAAAGGTCCATCATCTTTGGTCCAGTTAAGGCGGGGGGCCGGACTGCCTCCAGCTATGCACTGAAGCACAGCAGTTTCACCACGGGCCACTGTTCTGTCCTCCAGCGGCCGCATGAAGGATGGAGTTTCTGGAGGACAAGAGGATCATTGATTTTTGATTTAATAAGGATTATCTCTTTGGCATCTGATTAGATGAATGTGTGTGATGGATGTGTGTAAGCCAATGTCAACGATTATATACACCCATAATTTCATTTATCACTAAACATTACTGAAAAGCTGTATCAGAGACACTCCAGCTAAATGCTTCATGGGCAAGTCTAATGGGGTTTACAAGTATACTGTCACCAGTCAAAAGTGTTGAAATGTGCATGAAAATAATGAGTACAAGTGTCACAGCATTGTGGTACAGAAAAAAAAATCACCCAGTCAGAAAACATCAGTAATACGTCCTGCTAATCTGGTGACTCACCTAAGACAGTAAGAGTAGCGTTGGCCGACAAGCTGCCTGCTGCGTTTTGTGCCGTGCAGCTGTACACTCCCATGTCTTCTGTCTTAACATTAGCAATGAAGAAGATGTCGTCATCCGGCATCACGTGCATCCTTCGCTCTCGTGCAGCAGGAAAGTCGGTGCCTCCGTCCTTCTGCCAAGCAATCTGGGGTGACGGATGGCCTTCAGCAGCACACTCCAGTCTGGCCATAGTCCCGGTCCGGATTGTCAGGTCCATGGGGGTCTTAAGAAACGATGGCAGCTCTGAAAGACGGTTGAAAGAAAGTTGAGGGTAGGACAGAGAGGCAAAGGCATATATCTGTGTCAGACGGGGATCTAACTGTAGTTGCATCTTAGGGTTTTATTGACTTTTATTTTCTGGCAGTAACTCACTACATTGTCAATTACACAAATAATAGATTTATGTAAAATAAACAATTCTCTCAGATTTAATGAGCCAGAACAGCACAGTCGATAGTCAAAAAACAACCCCATTAAAACTAAATGGAAAATGAAAGACTGCGGAGTGAGAGAAAGAAATGAACCCCACTGACAATCGTCGATCACACTATTCGAAAACAGGCAATATCCTCACCATTGACGGTAAGCTTTGCCCTGTTGGAGTAGTTGGAGCCGAAGTGGTTTGAGACCACACACTGGTAACGGCCCTCATCAGTGAAGTTGACATTGAGGAGGTGAAGCATAGTGGTGTAGATCAGCTCTCCCTCCTGGTACCGGGCGTAGTTTTGCACTTCTGCATCATACAGCACTTCCCCATCCTTCCGCCAAGCTGTGGTCATTGGAGAGTCACTGCTGCTGGAGGCGACGCAGCTCAGAGTCACATTGTTCCCCCGAAGCGCCACAGATGTCTCGGGGTGAGTTGTGATGTGAGGCTTGGGGAAATCATCTGTGGAGGAGCAGGGACTGAAAGTGTTAAACTCGGGCAGTGATCCACACTTAAAGAGCACACCCATCAACTAAAATAGATGATATTACACAGATGATATGATTTAGTATTTAAACAGAGCATGGACAACTTCATCAAATCCATTAAGACACTTTTCTCTAAATCTATAACATCTGAACAAATGTGCTTATGGTGCAATAGTAGGGGTGTGCATTGGCACTGCCCTCACGATTCAATTCGATTACGATTCACCAGGTAACGATTCGATTCTACGATGCATTGCGATGCATCAAAATTCTACTGCACACAACACGGCAAATTTTTCATCAGTCATGAGATATTGAACAGGGTTTCCGCTACATGTAATTGATCGTGGCGCACCGCCATGGCAAAATAAAAGCCGCCACACCTTCAGAATGATGATTTTTATTTATTTATTTTTTTATGTTAAAACAATGTAAAGCAGGGTTTTCCACTAGGGATTGCACAGACTAGTCTACTACTACTGTGCAACCCCTGCTCCACAATGACGTTTTGAGCTTGACGTCGACTAGTCGCTGATCATGTAACAGTAGGCTACAAGAGGAGCGGCTTGAAACAACAGCTGAGTGCGCTGAATGAAAAAAATACGAGCGCCGTCAAGCTGGATAGAACGAGCGCGTACCAGACAGGAAGTCAGGCACAGAAAAGGCGAGAGAATCCGGTCAATTTTCAAAATAAAATAATTAATTATGATTAAGTTTGCTTGTCCGTCTATAAATATTTGTCAGTTGCGTCTGCACACAAGACACACATCCATAGGCTACATACAGCGCTAGAGACAGACCTGTGTGTGTGGAAAACTGAGTAGCCTACAGACGGGTCGATGTTTGACCGGCGGAGAGAGAAGCTGCTGCCATCAGCTCCACTTCCGCGGGCAGTGTGTCCGGGCTGCCGGCCCGACAATTAAAAAAAATAAAAAACTCCGCTCATATCGACAGCTTTACGTCGCGCACAACAACAGCAACAACCAACCAGGAAAAACAAATCACCAATAAAATTCAAATTCCATGTCTCTTCCCACTTTACACCATTCAACTTTTTCCCAGCTCTGTGCTTACTAATGAGTACCTGAAGTGTATCAGACTGCGAACGATTAAACAAACAGACAGGGACTGACCACAGACAAACTCTTCTGGGCTGATGGACAGGACGTTGTGACCGAGTAGACTTGCAGGATGAGCACAGACAGCGGACACAGACTGCTGGAACTGACTGTCAGTCAGCCATGGCCCCAACCACTGCATGTGGCAGTCACACAGCAAGCTGCTGGTGTTCAGGACACTGAGGACAGAAAGGTAATGAGGGAGGCATGAGATGAGTGATTGTAAAATTAGTTGGACTAATCAAACTGTTGAGATCGATTAAGTGAACAAATCAAATATAAATTTGGGATTTCCAGGATTTGTTTGTAAAACATTCCTGGAACTGAATCATGATTGATCCTTTCAGATAAAATTTGGTTTTACATGCTTGAAATGAGAATTCAATGGACATGAGTTGTTTAAAAAGGCTCTTGTCTACCCTGTAAATTACAGTAAGCCCAGTGCTGCTTGAGTAACAGTGGGTATGCAAAAACTAATGAAAATAGTGCTTCTTACCAAAAAAAAAGCCCTGCGCTTTGGAACCCAAAGGTAAGTCTTAATAATAAATAACACTCAATTCAGAAAACCTAAACGTCACACTCAACAAATTTTGTGGCAGTTTCGATGCATCAAAAAACACAAGACAACTAAAAACACAAACACAATACACAGTCATATAAAGCTATTGGCAATACTAATTGCACAGATAGGAGCTATTTAACAATCTTGCAAGCATAACCACTGCCTCAGCCATATATCAAGGTTATTATTATGGAAACATAAGCCATCAGAGGATGTTATAAAGTCAACCACTCTCAGGTCAACCATGGTAACTGTCATATAAGCAGTAATGGAAAGTTTCTATTATGCAAATCAGGATTGGAAAATTGATTCAGTGCTATGAAGTGCACCTGCAGAAGGCTGTTAATTTACACATCGTCCTAAAAACCTGTTCAGTTCGAGGGTGTTGCCATTATGATCCTCTAGCTGAGTTATCAGGAAAAAACAATCTATCCACTTGCCCAGAAAATAGTGCTATATTCTATAAAGCAGCAGTCTAATTAATAGCAAGAGGATATGAGATCTGACATGACACATTTTGTGGGCTTGACAGATGCTGGTGTATTGCATAAGCCACTGCTTGAGAGACACTCCTAAGATTGACTGATAGAAACCTAAAAATGTCCAGAGACTTCAGATTTCCACTGTCTTTACTCACAGGCAAGAGAGACATATATTTCATATATACTCACAACACTTTGAGCTTCATGTGGGACAACGCCTCGGGGTGTATCGACATGATGCCATTCTTGCTGAGGTCCCTGTAGAAAGTACAATAATATGGATTAGACACACCTACAATGTGATTTGATCAAAATGACATCCCACTTCACAGGAATAAGACAACAACAGCAGCACAGTGGTAATAAAAGCCTTCTGCTATCTTGAATCATTCCAC
Organism: Trachurus trachurus; assembly: GCF_905171665.1. Classification (NCBI taxonomy): domain Eukaryota; kingdom Metazoa; phylum Chordata; class Actinopteri; order Carangiformes; family Carangidae; genus Trachurus; species Trachurus trachurus. The sequence continues at coordinate 36,603,111 of NC_139896.1, forward strand.
AATAACATAAGATTCTACTGAGACACAAGTAGGACTGTGTGGAGGAAATGGATTGTGCCGAGGTTAACTCACAAGTGTTCTAGCTCCTCCAGTCCCTCAAACGCTTTCTTGGTGATTGATTTGATTTTGTTCCGTTGCAGGATTCTGAAAAATGAATACATTTCATATGATGCTCCTGGGTAACATTAGATTGATCCATGGAACCAGTGTTTCAGCAGCCATCGTTAACGCTAAATAAGGACGTTTGACCAGCCTCTCACTGGAAGTTTGAATAAACTTGATAAACAATTTCACAGTAGAGTACAAACATACCTATCTGAAAACTGTATATTACCAAGCATTTAGAACGCTAATGATTTAAAATGCGCCCACAAAATTTTTCTATATGTCACCGTGTCCTCACAGTGTGTTCAGCTTCTTCATTCCATCAAATACGCCGATGGAGTCTTCAATGGCCCAGGAGATTTCATTGTTGCGGATATCTCTGTAAAACAAAGAGGCATTAGATATTAAACAGGCTCTACACAGACTGTCCATATAAAGCCTTTTCCTGCAAGACCACAGAGATTGTAAATCGCCCCCTGGTTGTCAGTGGCAGTGACTCTCAGTCAGGAGACTAACAATTTAAGACACCAGACTTGCACAGCGTGTCACAGTTCACTGCCCCTGCTGTACTGATGGAGAGAAATTAATTGGCTCTGTTTAGCACTGGGACAGTTCATTGGTCCACTGGAAACTCAGATAGGCCTTGTGTTTACAGGATGGGTCATGAGCTCCTTTGTTTCTCTTTCCTCATGCCTGGGCACCTATGAAAGAATTTCAGCACTCTCCAGTCCCCCTCTTCCATGAAAACTCCCAGGACGGGGCAACCTCCCAAATATGACCCCTTTCTCATTGCAGCCCAGTGGCATAAGTGGAACTCTGTGAGGGAAATAATGAGTTCAGGACTCCCTCTCTTCTCATCACTCATTACTTTGTACATAAGTGTATGATGAAGACACTTTGCTTAATTAGGCTGCTTCTTTGGGCCTTATCTACACTTTTTGTGTCAGTGACGCTGTGGTTCAAACTGTAGTCAACCATCCTGCGTGCTCACAAATTTTGTGAATTAAAATATGCAAAAGCAGCTTACCCTCACCTGTTGGATGGCAATTTTGTTATGTATAAGTCCAATTAATGGTATTCAAAAGCCGAGGATTCACATGACAATTACTTACCACCTAACAAAGCCAGCACTTCCGTGTTATTTTGAACCCTGTAGCGCTTAATAAATGTTGGTATGATCACAAAGTTCAGAGAATGAGTCACCTACCTACACAAGAAAAGACTTTCACTATAGCCATCTCTCAGCCTCTGCTTCAGCGACAGTATGGAGTAGGGGTGTCAACATCTACACGTGTAAACGGGTACACGAATAACAAATCATAACCGTTTAGAAAAATCAATAGCCGTTTACACGTCTTTTTTTTTCTCCTCCTCGTTCATTTCTCACCAATATAGTATTTTTAGGGGTGGTGAACTCTGGTAAAAAATAAATTAAACATTAAAAAAAAATATATATATATATCAATTGGTGGTACTGTACCCCTCCTTCTACTCTGACTCATTTAAACAGTAGCCTAACAACAGAACCATTTGATTATCTTATAGATTTTCCATCTTTGCTGAGCATAAGAATTGTTTGAAATTAATCAAATAAAATAAAAAGCCTGTACCATATAGACACCTGTCTCTAACATATGCCGAGTCAGTTCGGCTCGTACAGAGCAACCCACTATCACACCAATGCGTGAAATACGCACCGACAATACCCCGCCCTGCAACAGCGATAGAAAGAGATCATACATCTCCGACGTGTAACCGGGTACACGTCGGTTAGAAGCCCCGTTTACACGTGTAGAAAAAATTGTAAATGTTGACACCCCTAGTATGGAGGCTGGTCTGCTCTTTCCCTCATGTAATAGTACAATAACCCTCTATGCATGTTTCAAAACGATGACGCAGACAGAGCACTTCCATTGCATCTCAGATATTCTATGTACAGTATGTGTGAAGCGTAACCAAGCTCCCAATGCTTCCTTCTGCTGTGAGTAAACAGAACTACTCTGTAGCTTTCACCTTTCAACTCATTTGAAATCTGGATGATACCCAGAGTGAATGGCAGGAACAATGACGCAAAACCAAGAGAACAGGATTCTATGAAATGACACACTGGGTGGTTGGATCTAAGACTAAACAGATGACAGGCAAGACCAGAACACAATCAAGTCTATACTAGAGGATACACACTTAAAATACTAGTAATGTCTACTGTGATTTCTCTAAACTAATTAGGACTACTCAGGAAATGTATTCAACACAGGTCTAGAACTACACAACAAGAGTGAAACAAGCAGACCTACTGTAGTCAGTATCCTGCACGAGGATGCACAGGGCCAAGAACAAGCCAAGACTTGGTTATACTATATTGAATACCTCTTCTTGGGTCAAATAGGCGATCTATTTTAGACAGATGTCTTTAAGGGGCAGCACTTACAGTGTACGCAGACTTGCCAGGCCACTGAATACTCCTTCTCCCAAATGGCTGATGGAGTTCTCTCCCAGGTTCAGGCTCTCCAGGAAACCTAATCCTACGAAAGCAGTCTCCTCGAGTCGAGTCAAATGATTGAAGGACAAGTCACTGCACAGAAAAAATTAAAACATCAGATCAGTCTAACGATTTTCTTCTTAAACGCAAGTCTTGTGAGTAAATGCAACTCAACTCTCATTCAAGGATGATACTCCAAAATGAAACATTTACACAAAATTGTTCAAACGGTTTACAGTACATCCACTGGAGGCAGACAACCTACTGCAGTAAGATAACAGTGACTTCACTGAGCACACAGAATGAGTTTCAGAGCCCCAGGCTGATGAAAGAAAGTGGGGACTCTTAGCTGCATGGGGATTTTAGCAATGAAGCAAACACACTCACAGTTCCTCCAGCTTTTGGCAAAATTCCCAGGCGTCTGGTCGGATGATGCCGACAGCATTCTGGCTGACCCGCAGGATACGCAGCATGCGCAGGCCATACAGCCAACCTTTATTGACCTCGGTTAGGTTGTTATGCTCTAGCTCTCTGAGACACAGATGGGAAAAACAAAATGACATTAACAAACAACTGTCATAATAAATGTTTCATTATGAAAAACGATTGTACCAGATTTCATCATTCTTCCCTGCTTTCATGCTCCCTCCAACTAATGCTAGCAGGCTTTGTCTTTTCCGCTATAATAAAAACATTACAATGTACTGTTCCACCTTTGCTGAAGACGGCACTGTTAAATTTAAAAGGACAGTCCGTAACACTATACTCACAGTTCTTCAATGTTGTTCAGTCCAAAAAAGGCTCCATCCATGAGTTTGCTGATGCCATTCCTCTGCATCTTCAGTGATTTTAGTGAGTCCATCCCTTTGAATGTTAGGCTGTCCACTATTTTGATCTTGTTGCGCTTCATTTCACTGTAATGGCAGGGAGCATAATTATTCTTCAAAAACAAACAAAACAAACCAGTGGGCCAGTGAAATATTTGGATTTACTGTAATTTCAGCCAGCTACCTTGGAATAGTTGTTACAACAGAATCACAATTCAGACATTTATCTGCCAAGTATAGAACGACCAAGAACCAAACAGTTCTTCGTTGACTGACTGATTTAATTTTTGCACCAAAAACACATATAATACTTACAGGAACTGAAGCTGAGGAAGTCTGAAGACTTTGGATGGCAGCACAGCTAATCTGTTCCTGTTCAGCTTCAGCACCAGCAGGGAGCTGGAGATGTTTTCAAAGCAGCCAGGCTCGAGAACACTGATCTTGTTATTACTCAAATTCCTATGAGATAAAAGAGCAGAAACATTAGAGGCAAACTTGGGCAGGAGAATACTATTTGCTCTGTAGTTACACCTTCTGTATAGAGATGAAAAGGCCCCACAAAATAAGTTTGTCAACAATAAGATCCTTTCTTACCAACAGCAAACTAACGAAAACAAGGTGTCTTTAGCACTCTGATCTTATTAGCATTGATAACAATGAATGGACTGTGCAGTACTGCTTTGCTTTAATATGTGCTTTGAACAGCTATAAATACCAAGTCACCTTATTGCCGTATGATACAGGGCCCATTCTTCCTTCTTATACACCATTAGTTACTTTACAGCATCAAGCCTATCTATTGTTACAAAAGGTGTCGTTGTTACTACATTAGTTCAATTAGCAGTGATTCCTTACAAATATTTCAGCTGCATGTAGGGAAAGGATCCAACTTTCAGCTCAGAGATGGAGTTTGATGTCAGATCCAGTGTCTCCAAGGATACGAATGGCTGGAGCTGATGCATCTGCAGTTCAGAGATCCGATTGTGGACTCTAAATAAAGAAAACACGTGTTATTCTTCCAACTCATAAGGCCATTGATTACTTGGACAACCTTATAAATCAGAGGTTAAAATTAAAAATTATCACAACTACTAGTAGCATTGTGCATAGAAAAAGTGACTCTAATATCAAGCGGGGTACATTTCATATTAAAAAAATGTTTATTTTGACTTGAAGCCTGAAGATGTTATACTTACAGTGACAAAGACGTGATGTTTGACGACACATCCCCAAGGAATGGAAGAACAGTCAGCTCATTGTGATTCATGGTCCTGAAACGAAATTGTACAGAAAATCTTGATCCTATCTGTGCCATGATTGTTCCTTTATCAAATGGTCAGGTTTTGTATGCATTGCATCAGTCACATTGCAGTAAACTCTTCCTTATTAAATTACACATTTTCAGCAATTTACACAGAACCCCCTGGTTTGACACTTTCACTCAGTTGCCTGGTTATTGGGCATGGATATGGAAGGCCCAACAACAAATGCTGCCATCGTTATGGTCATAATGATTAATTTGGTAGAAGCAGTTACAAGATGTGTATGGTAGTTAAAATTGCTTTTGGAAGGTTGCAGTCTTTGTGTTGTAGAATTGAAATGCATTGCAGTTAATTTCTAATATCATGTATTAGCCTACATGCATTATTATAAACACAATAGGTACATTACATTATAATAAACACAATACCAACCTCCAAGGTGACCACAAACATGAGTCGATTACTATAATAAAAGCGTAACTTTATAACTCGTCTTACTGCAGTATCATGTCAACTGAGTGTTAGTACTGTAATACTTCACTTCAACTTAATACACTTTCTTCAACTTCCCCACGCGTCTTCATTATTTAAACAGAGGAAAGTATACATTTCGTCAATATACCAAAACAAATTTAGTCAAACATCACGGCATAAGATCTTATAACGTTACAAAGTGGGTCAAGTGGCTGAAACACATCCAAACGGGGTTTGTTGGTATATCACGGTGCACCCCTCGGTTGAGCAACAAATCAGTGCAGTGGATTCAGTAACGTTACGGGACTAATAGGTTGTGTACTTACACTTGGGTTATCCCATCTGGAGGGTCTAGTGGAGGTGTCGACAGTCTTTTCCTGTTGCAGTCCATAATCTGGACCTCGCCTAGTCCTTTAGAGCACGAACAAGGAGCAGGGCAAGACTCAAGGGCCCAGGCACTCAAGCCGAACAGCATGAAGACAAGGGCCGAAGGAATGGGCCAACCCTCCGCCATTTTAAATGTCTTCCCACTGAAGGCTACGTAGCTACGTGGCTAACTTGCTTAACTGGCACGTTAACGCTTACAAAACCACCATGAAACAGTCTCCGCGGTTCACTATCAGTCAAACGAACACATGATTACGGTTTATAGTGTCGCGATACCAGGTGGGACTGCAAGATACAGTTTTTCCCAACTTGCGTGAGGCATCCCAGTAGATTTCTCCCCTTCTTCCCAGCGCCTCAACTCCTTCCGCTCCAATCTGGACGCCGTCTCAGAGAGGCTAATGCTAGCTCACTGTCGAGCCGATTTGGTCCCACAAATGCGCAACTTTTCTCCAGTCGACGTCGGTTAAACCTCACACTTGGTCGGTTTTTGATTATAGTGAATCAAGTGATATGTTATCTTGGCTAAACTCGGACCGTTCGCAACCAATTAAAATTAATTTTCCCCGTCTTTCTCCCCCGAAAGAACAAAAAGCGCCTTGAGTTGATGACATAGGATATCTTACGTCCCGCCCTCTCCAGCATGTTTACAGTTTTTCTATTGGTCCACATTCAAGCCTGTCAGACGTTTGCACGGATATGATTGGGTGTCAGTCCAATGTGTTTTTGTGGTTGTCTCTAAACAGCAAAAAGTTTCTCAGAACTGCCCCGCTATGATGTGGTCCTTCACATCCTTGTGGGTACAGCTGAATGCAGGACCTGTCTGATATTGTGCTTTAATGGCACAGATAACACATTAAACCTATAAGGCCTTGAACAAAGATGGAATAGTAGCCTATACAGTCTGTAATTTCATACCACTTTAGGTGCAAATAAAGACACGAATTATAGGCTACATTATCCCCATAAAAAAAAACAATGCCCATTTGAGTGTTACACAAATAAACAATTTCAAGGTTGGTAGCTCTTTGTAAGAATAAAGTTATGCAAAAAGTTACATACAATCTGACAAGTAGTCTACAGAACATAAACAAAAATGAGAGAGAGAAAAAATAAAAAATAATAGACAGAAATACAACAGTGGGGCGGTGCGTGGCGCGGTGGTTGAGGCGGCCGCCCCATGTAGAGGCTACGGTCCTCGGCGCAGGCGTCCCCGGTTCGAATCCCGTGTCGGGCAGACCTTCCTGCATGTCATTCCCCCTCTCCCCTTTCCTGTCTGTCTCACTATGTACTATCAAACAAAGGCAAAAAATAGCATTAATATGCTATAGAATAAAACAAATATCTAAAAACAATATTTTTTTGTAGATATCTTAAAAAGATACATTTATTACTGACTGAGTTCTATAGGCTAATGTAGGACAATTATAGGCCTAAGTTATTCATACATTGGGAATTGTTAACTTGATCATAATTGTTTGGCCTGTCTTTGTAAGGGGCTATCTTAAAGGACATTTTTCAGTTGGCTAATTTTTAAGTTCCTTCCCTGAATGATGTTTAACTAGTTTTACTGAATGTTTTGCATTTGATCAGAATTGTTAGTTATTATGTTTTGCAAAAGCCTTTGATGGATGCAGACAGTGTGCTTACATAATTCATATTCACATAATTGTGATTGGCACAGCAGTAGAATCAATTGTGCATGTGTTAGATATCAAAAATAAAGTTTTGTTTTTGCTATAAGAGTAGCTAAATGAAGTTGGTGTTTGGGGGAAAGGCATTTCTCAACCTGTTTCTTTTGCAGATTGGCCAAACTGTGGGAACTGGGACGTCCTCTGTGGGAAATGAGAAGCCTGATCTTTTTTACACAGACAACCAGCCACACCCTTTACCTGAAGAATTCTTTCCATGGGTTTTCTTTGGTGCTGTCTGCCAAAACAAACTGGAGGTGTGCCTAAAGGGTGAAGGGATGGTAACAGTGTTCCTCTTCTCAGGTAATATAGCCAACATGAGCCAACACCTCCAGACATCTTGCAGCAGTCTGAAGCAAACAACAACCAATGATGCTCCAACAGATTTCACAAACTAATATACCTGCTTTCCTTCAGAAGAGGGAAGCGCAAGCTCTAGATCGTCATCGAACATGTCGCCTGAATGTAGACCGTCCTCTGAGTGTTCTGAATGTTGTTGGCACCTCCATGAAGGCAAACCTGAGCAGGTAAGTTGGCACATGCTCATCGACTGAGACCATAGTTGCAGTGAGTGTATTGCATGTTTTTAAGATTAAAAGGCTGGTGGCCAGTGAGGAGTTGGCTCATACATTTTAGTTTCACATTAAACATTTTGGCTTTTGTACTTGCACTTTTATTCCACTGTACATTATTGTCTTGTTATTTTGGGTGTGTTTCTGTGTGATTGTCAAGTCTTGTATGCATAGGCTAATGCATCAGTTGTTGGCACTTTTATCCCAAAACATATTTCCACTGGGACAGCTTAGTTGGGGTTAGAGTTAGGGCTCTTATCTTATCAATCTATCTTCTTTTATAACCTCCTCAAACTTTGCCCAGTGGCCACTTGAGGTGCTCCAGCGAAAACATTTCCTGCTAAAAGCATTTCCCGTGGATGGATCCCTTGTAAAAGTGACGTCTGAAAACCTGCTGATAGTTCATCTTCCCAACTAAAAACAAGGCCAGTTATCACTATGTTTTGTACATGTTTAATATGTCGAGTTACATAGTTTGTCAAACTTTCCCAAAGCTCAGAAAAGTTATTTCCACCCTGGAGAATTATGGTATCTCACCTCTTACAATCCATCCATGTAGCCTATGGGAGGGACACTGTGGCTCTTCGCGGCTGCGCATGCGTGAGTTTGTGCATAATTTCCCACAGTGAAATTATACAAACATTTCTATGACACAGGGCTGGGAAAGACTAAATAAACTGCTTCAGTTTGCTGTACTGTCACTGAAACCGTAATGAATTATAGCCAGCAGTTCTTTCCTTGACTCTCAATGTGAAACTAAATACAAAAGACAATAGAGAGTGACTGAGTAAACAGAGAGCGACACAGACAATGGACAGAAGAGAAGCAGAGATAAATGTCAGGGGTGGAGGGTGGTGGTGTCCGCGGCTGGCTGCCTGGTGGGTGGGGGATAGCCGATGGCTGGCCAATCAGCGCAGTAAAGAGGCTTAACCTTCACTACCTGCAGCCTCCATATAATCACTTGTTGCGCTCAGAGTGAGTGCCAAGCTTGTGTCTTTGCGTCCTGATAACGGCACACATACCCAGGAGATTAGCCGTCTACGGTGGTCAGACTGCAGCCATGAGTCACCCTCGCACCCTCAGACTAGACTGTCATAAAACTGCCTCTGCGTTATGTGTGGTTGGCTCGGAGCACAGTGTCAACCTGAACAGGTAGGTAGGCTACTCGTTTCATTTACATTCTGTGCATCTTTCTCACGCTCACAAAGTTTAATCTGACTCTGTGTCGGATCAGCTGGGGTTTAAAAAAAACATCTGTTCTGCTCTCATTCACTTTCTCACGTGAACATATTCTATTCTTTTCTATTCTATTCTATTCCTTTTTTTTGGTCACATGTCGTACTCAAGTGCTACGTGGTAAATTTTAAGTTTAGTGCTGGCAATTTGACACTAGACAATATGAAAATGTAATTAAACGGAAGCAGTCACAGGTAAATGATTATAATTCATCTATTGATTCATTTATATAAAACACACTCAGCTGTCAGTCTGTTCAGTATCTAAAACTAATGCAGTCTAATAGACTACAGTTCCATGTCATCCACCCTATGTCAATAAAGCTAAATTAAACACAACACTCATAACTAAATACAATTCACATACGTCTAAAACAAATGAAGTTGCATCAGCACTGTTCTAACATCAACATTTTAACAAAAATGAATATTAAAACCTTCATGAAGGTTGAATTTGCTGCAGAACTGAATAAACAATTTACTGCAGTGTCAACAAAGCTGTGGGAGAAATTATATGCATGTAAACCCTGGTGACAATGGCTTTTGTTTGTACAGTGGAGAGAATCAACAGTCCTCTGTTGTGGCTGCTAACAGGAGAGACTTTATAGTACCAAAGAAATGTAGGTTATAAATTCTGCCAAATGGCTGCCTACACAACTGAGCAAGGCTGGATTACCGATCAGGCAGAGTGGGAGACTGGCACATGGCCCAGACCTCCGGGGGCTCTGAGGGGTTTTTGTAATGTCAAAAAATAGATTCTCATATCATTTGAAAGAATTTACCAGTCTAAAGGCCTTGTCATGTAAGAGGACCCCATTTTAAAATGTTCAAGATTCACAGTCTTTCAAGTCTCTTAACGAAGAAGAATCGTTCTTACTCCCTCCAATTTAAATCATGTCCGTACAGTTCTCAGAGTTACAGTTAGATCAATCAAAAGGTGATCTTCTAAATGTATAATTATTTCTGATGTGAAATCCTTTCTTTATAGTATGATAACTCCACTGCAGCTCAGTTAAAGTAACCCCATCACTGACACTTGAACCGCAGTCATCACTTTACAGTTTGGTCAGAAGCAAACATACAGCGAGCATTGATGCTTTAGTTTATTTATTTATTTATTTTAGTTTATTTATTTAGCACACATTTAAATTCAATGGTGCACGGAGGGAACGAAGCCGATTGGCTTGTACATAAGTTCCACCCCTATAACAAATTACATTACAAATTAATTAAATCATAAAAAGACAGAGTAAGGATGTGGGATATGGAGAGACCGGCACATTCAAGAGAAGTTGAGATGTATTTTTAGCTGCTTTTTAAAAAGTGGATAAGAAGAAATGGATCTGGTAGTCCATTCCAAAACATAAGACCTCTATAAGTCATATTAAACTGATGGTGTGATGTGCACATATGGTTATACTGTCAATCAAGACGGGCTTTGAAAGGCACACACCTTTAAAACCCCTATAACTTCAGTTGAAACTATACATTGGTGCCTTTTCCTGAGCAAAGCAGTGTTGGTATCACAGTATCACAGCCAGGTGATTAAACCTGGAGGCATAACAGAATTTAGTCTTCAGGCATGACGGCATGTTAGCACCTGAGACTTATATAAGAACATAAGACCAAGTTTTTCTCAAGGTTTGGAGCAGCCCAAAGGCATGAAGGAAATTACATAGGCTACTATATATTATATATTGCTCCTCTATGTCATTCTGTCTTTTTTTTTTTTTTTTTTTTTTTTAAAGTTCAGCAGGATGCCTCTACTGCCTTGCACAGTATGACAAATACAGACTGACTGACTACAACTGCTGCTTTAACTTGTCATCTCCTATGAAACAAGAACTTGTGGCTCGGCTGTATACATCATTTCTCTTCCTCACTTGTGTATAAATAAATATCTGCTCTTGCATACCCATAATAAGCTTACTACAGTATGTCTGTAAGGTATAAACACAGCACTAACACGCAACACAAATGTGCTGCTTCTCTTCCTCTCAGGAGTGCCCCACCCAGCTCCAAGTTCTTCTCTGTGAAGTGCTCTCCCAATGTTCAGTTCAGCATCAGCCCCCCACCTCAGGAGACATCACACCTCTCTCTTGTCCCACTCGGCACAAACACAGTGCTGCTCATCAGTATGAGCCAAGCCAGTGCATTTGAAAATGATAGCAAGGTAAGAATAGGACAGCAGTGCATGAGTGATGTATCAGAGTGTCACTTCAAAATCTGTGAAATGAGTTGAGCTGTTAATAAGAAGTAGGCTAATTATGGTTTTATTTCCAAGAGGCTGAATGAGCAGCAGTTCTCCTAAAATGTTAAATGAGTCAGTTTTAGAGTCGGAAACAAAAACTCACTCATGCTCCTCTCAGACATTGTCATTCTATGACTGTTTTTTACTTGTCCCTTTGTTGTTTTATAAGCTGTCTGTGTGGTACTATGGGCCTGATAAAGAGACCTTGGGGAAAGCACTTCTGCACCTGACAGCAGTTGGTGAGTTAAAACAGCGTTTATGTAACTCTGATAGATAAGATATACACCATATAACAACCAATATTTTTTTCCTCATTATTTTTTGATTCTGAGAACAGTCTATATTTTTATATGATCATGTACAGAACAACTGTGATATAAAAATGCAGTGCATATAAGCAGCCTTTTAAAAACAGTAGCTTTCCTACTCGGTAGATAATGCAAAGGCAGCGTTTGATATGAAAAATGTGTGTGTCACACAGAAATCTCTTTGGATGTGGATGCTGACAGAGATGGTGTTGTGGAGAAAGACAACCCTAATAAGGTGAGTCAGTTCTACAATGCAGTGTAAAGTCTGACAACCATGACAGAGTAGTTTGTGTTTTTGTTGCTCTCAACACGACAAGTGTCACAAACCGAATAGGATTCTACTGAAACAAACTCTGCGCTGCATGTACTTCATTTTAGGTGCTTCTGTGTGTTTTGTTTTAGGTTAAGATGATTATATGGACAAGCCCTAACAGGCTGTAGTTGGAGACCGCTCAAGAATTTGTCGCTTCATTTAACTTTCTCATCAGATTTTTCTCTACTTTTTCCCATCAGTACTGAGACCATTCTGTGTTCAATGAACTTTGGCTGTTAAATGCTCACAGTGAAGTTTTCTGACACCTAAAGATGTTCCACCAAAATTACAGTTCAAATATTTTCAACCAAACTATCAATCAAATTCATTTCCACTACTGGTTTGTTGGAAACATATTAGGGGTCCTGGAAATGGGGTCCGAAAGGGCACGGAGCCATCCTATTGGTCAACTGTGACTCGGAGTGGAGCTATCGGAAGAAACCAGACACAGAGGAGGAGCGTATTACCAGAGTGTCAGGTAACACCGTGTCCCTTCTCACCAGGGAATAGTTGTTGGCCCGTCTTTATGGGGCATATTTGCTTTTGCAAAGTCAGCAGATGAAGGAGGTGTTATCCGTTTGATGAAATACAAATCCTGACCTCTATGAGTGATGAAAAATGCCTTTTAAACCACTTTGCAATGGATAAACCAGTAGTTCTGAGATGTTAGAATAAACACTGGTAAATGTATCTGGGTCTGAGCAATACACTAACATGTACATGCAGATCTGAAGGACATGTCGGTCATGGTGCTGCGGACCAGAGGGCCAGCCAAGCTACCAGAGGGCTACAAGCTCACCATGCACATGTCTCAGGGCGACGCAGAGAGCGTCAGAGTCTTCATGGCCAAATCCCCTGAAATGATGAATAATGCCCTGTGTGAGTACCGATGAAAAACCCCAAACTGATGATGCAACATTCTTGTAATCCAGACAGCCAGTCAAGTCTTTGTGGTATTTTGTAACTCTGATGTTCAAACACTTCTTCCTTTTTTTTATTTTACTATATAGGCTTTATGCACAGCTCCACTACTTCCTGAACTTACACAAGCTCCTTTATTTCCTGTCTTACATTATTACATAAAGCCTATTAGGCGTCGTAGTAATCAACCATGTTTTTTTATGTTCTTAATTCAGCAAGGAAATTCTCATACAGCTATGTGAGAGACTACCCGCTGGTGCTGAGCAGTGACCTCCTGTCACAGGAAGTACCTTACACTGGTGGTGAAGCAGAGATGATGTTTCATGTGGAGGGGCTCCGGTTTCCTGACAAAGACTTTGACGGCCTCCTCAGCATCAACCTCAGTCTCCTGGAGCCTGTCTGTGCAGTAAGACTCACCGTTTTACACACCTTTAATTCATCTCCTGCCTTTAGTTTATTATTTTCATTACATTCATTTACTTATTTGATGTAAACTAGGCTATATGTATACTTGACAAAAACATCTTCAGGCCGTTTCTTTGGGTCCATTCACAACACTGTATGTTGTAAATCTCTGGGCAGGGCTATGGGCTGGTGTTGCTAACGGGAGGAGTGCAGAGTCTTCTACTGCAATCAAAGTACTTCGGGGCTATTTGTAGATCATACAACCCCACTTAAAAAAAATGCTACTATCCCTTTAATGGTTTGCCTTTGTGCCTCCCTGTCTGTTCACCAACATATCAAAGCCCTTAGTTAGTTAGCAGGCTGACCTTTAGATTGGTCAGATGCTATTTCCAAGGTCAAGAATGAACTTCCACTCTTAATAAAAGAAGTGGGAACATTTGTGAACTGAACTAGTTCATTCTAGGTGAGTTGAGTTTTGGATACTTTTTCCCTTAGCTGGCAGTTCTCAGCAGTCTGTTGTGTTTTGACAGGGTCTCCCTGAGACGCCCATTTTCACAGACAAAGTCATGTTTCGAGTGGCGCCCTGGATCATGACACCCAACACCCTGCAGCCTGTGGAGGTGTTTACCTGCAGGTAAGGGAAGACTGATAAATAATACAAATGTGCTGACAGCATCTGTCAGCATTTTCCTTCAAGTTTAACTCATACTACCAAGAAAGTTGTGCCTGTAAATGACTCCACATTATCTCTACGTATCAGCACTTTGGACTATTCAGAACATCCCCATACCCACTGTCATAATATCACTTGATGAGACCTGCATATTACCTTCTCAGCACATCTGATAACTACCAGTTCCTGAAAGGAATGAAGAACCTTGTTGAGAAACACGGGTACAAGCTGAAGATTTGTCATCAGTATATGAACAGAGGAGATCGCTGGATGCAGGTGGATAAACTAACTTAACGCATTTTCATGCAGATTTTAGCCTTACTTGTCTTTCACCTGCCAGCATTGACACAAGACTTTACAATTACATTTGAATTGATTGTCTGTGTTTTAGAGTAATTGCAAAACATGTGAAGGTTGTGTGGAAGAACAGTCATGCAGACAGTCATACAGACATGTAAATAATACAGTTACAGTGTTGCTGGTTTCACAATCACTGCATTATTAAATGAAACAGGAAGAATGAATCTGTAAAATAAGCAGCAAACAGTTCCTGGAAAAAGAAAACACAGCTGCAAAGAAATGTGCTGGATCAGGTCAGCTTTATGTGGAAACACTGTGACAGTCAATACTGTAGATTTCATAATGACCATTTCAACAGAAAGAAAAATTACATAATGAATTTACACAGAAAAAAACTAATCTGTTAAGAAGCACAACACAGGAGCAATGTAACACACAGGGTATTTTTGTTTATTTTAATTGGATCCCCATTAGCAGCTGTGAAAAAAACAGTGAAATCAGGTAGAAATTAAATGAAACAGAAATGATAATCTAATTCATCAACTTGAAAAAAAAAAGAAACAGGAACAACAATCTAAATCATCAACATCTGTGAGTATATGTGTGTATTTATGTGTACGCCTATAAGGTATGATCTGTTTGCAGGATGAGCTGGAGTTTGGTTACATAGACTCACCTCATCACAGTTTTCCTGTCGTTCTGGATTCCCCTCGAGATGGACATCTCGACAACTTTCCTTATAATGAGCTGCTGGTGGGTTGAATGATTTTCGTAAATGAAAAAGCTCTGATAATAGCAGGCTTGTGTCTTATCTTAATCAACTCCACGTCCTCAGGGCCCAGACTTTGGCTACGTGACGAGGGAGGCCCGCAGAAGAGATGTGAGCAGTCTGGACTCGTTTGGTAATCTGGAGGTCAGTCCTCCTGTCACAGTGAAAGGGAAAAGCTACCCCCTGGGCAGAATCATCATTGGAGTGGCCTTTCCTACGTGGGTTCAGTAGATCTAGAGATGACTTATCTGCAGTTTTTCATTCAGTTCATTGTTGTCATCAGAACATGTCAAGGAGGATTGGTGGACATACCTGCTTCTTTTCATTTCTTTAAGGGCAACAAAGGGACGTAACATGACCCAAGTAGTTCAGGACTTCCTGTGGGCTCAGAAGGTTCAGGAGCCCATTGCCTTGTTCTCTGATTGGCTGGTTGTCGGACACGTTGATGAATTTATGACATTTGTTCCGGCACCTGACAGAAAGGTACGGAGAAACCATGAGATGATGAGAAGGCAGGAGGCCTTCATCTTTTACTGGCTGATACTTACATGCTGTTACGTGCATTGTGGGATTGTAGTAGCCGTCTGCCTCTGTTATATTCCTAACTCGCGCTTCCCTTCACAGCACTTCCGCCTACTGTTGGCCAGCCCGGATGCCGCCTACAAGCTGTTCAGAGGTTTACAGAAAGATGGTCACGGACAGGCCAAGATGTTTGATGGTAGGCCCTGTCTGTCTGCAATATGCATGTTAGCAGTGAACAAATTCATCATGTCATTCTTCAACAGTTGCTCTTACAATATTTCCTAAAAAGGTCTGAAAGATGAAGAAGGAACAACAGTGGATGATATTCTTAAAGATGAGACTCTCCGAAATGAAAATAACTACGTCCAGGTGAGTGGGTTAGACTCAGTCCAGAGGGGACGGTCAAAGATTAGTTCAGTTCCAAAACGATGGGCGGTAATATGCTGCTATAACAGTCTCCGCTCTGTGGGACGCCTTTCCACAACAGGATTTGGGAACCTTGCTGCAGGGATTTGCTCCCATTCATCCAAAAGAGCCTGTTGCTGATGTTGGGGTGATAAGGCCTGACACACTGTCAGCGTTTCAGCTCATTCCAGAGGTGGCGTTGGATGTGGCTAAAGTCGGGGTGCTGTGACACCAGAATTTCCTTTTCCTGGATCTAAGGGGATATGGCTAAATGATGAAACGCAGCCCCAGACAGTTATTGTGTTCAATACCAGGTAGTGAAGAAAAAGTCCAGTGGTGGTGAGCTTTACAACACCTCAGCAGACATTTGGCATTGGTGATCTGGCAATAACATCCACCTTCAGTGATCTGATCACAAGTTGGCATAAGAATATACTGCAGATGCATCCGTGGCCCTGTGGCTCTCACCGCATTAGGAGGCGGTCTTGGTCTTGGTCTTGGTCTTGGTCTTGGCTGCGTGTGGCTGAGTTCTTTTAGCAGTGTGAAAGTAAACACGTCCTGGGATGCACTGAAGGATCATTTACTCAGCTGACGTCCTCTGCCCGGTCATGTCCTGTCACTTGGCCACTTGATGGACAGTTCTCATGCTGATCTTGCTTCAAGAAGCAGTTTGTCCTCTCTCAACACCAAACCTTTTGTGAGTCAGTGCCCAAAGAATCCCAGGTTGAAATGCTCATATTTACAGCAGAAATAAATGTTTACAACCTGGTACAAAAATCAGTTTTGGTTTTGATCTCTGAGGCTAATTTCCTCCAGTATAAGGACTTTATGGCCGGTGAAATACTAAAGTTTTATTAAACCTTAAAGTTTTGCATAACTAAGGGCATTCTGCTGTGGTTGCAAAAGTTTCAGCTCCACACATGCCCTTCCAAAAAGGCCAGGGGTTGGGTGACGTCAGTGGCTGAACTGCTCACTCTGAACTTCAGAAGCATTCTTGAGAAACCTATAGATGACACTGTTTTTTACAGTCTGTCTAGTTTTGACACAGTGTGTGCCATAGCACTCTGTGGCCCTTTTCCAGTAGGTCATGAGTTACATTTCACTGTAACAGCGCTCACAGTTGACAGGGGCAGATCTAGCAGAGCAGATATCTGACCAACTGACATATTGGAGGCATCTTATGAGTCACTGAGCTCTGCAGTATGACCCAAGTGTTGTGAGCAAATGTTTGTCTCATTCTATTAGTCACATACTGGACTTTGTGCTTGAAACAAACGTGGTCTGAAAACCAGTTGTCTGTGAGGTGCACGATGTCTTTTTATACCGCCTCCTCTCTCCCAGAACTGCATCGACTGGAACAGGGATGTACTGAAGAGAGAGCTGGGCCTGGACGAAGAGGACATTATTGACCTGCCAATCCTATTCAAGTTGGTGCAGGAGGAGGAAGATGAGTGCAGAGCAGTGGCCTACTACCCTGACATGGTATGTTCATAATTATTATTCAGCTGTCATCATTTCCCAGTAGTTGTTTCCAGTTTCAGATGAATGACAGCACTCATCATTTTGAGTGAGTAAATCTCATCATCTGCTGCATCTTTTTCAAGGTGAACATGATTGTTTTGGGTAAAAACCTCGGCATCCCAAAGCCCTTTGGCCCCAAAGTGGACGGACGCTGTGCCTTGGAGGCTGAGATGTGCTCCCTGATGGAGCGTCTGGACCTCAGCTGCACATTTATCGACGACTTTGCCTCCTACCACAAGCTGCTGGGAGAGGTGCACTGTGGCTCCAATGTCCGCAGGGAACCTTTCGACTTCAAGTGGTGGAACCTGGAGATGTGAACAGAAACTGATGGGATGGTGGTGGATGGTGATGGGTTAAAGTTGTGATCCCTAACATTCAAGTCCTGCCTACAAACATTACTGCATCCAAAAAAAAAGCCATTTTACCAAAGAAATCCCTTAATAATAACTGCAGCTGCGATTTGACCAAGTGTTGTGTAGAGCTCACTGAGGAGATAGAGGGCTGCAGCCTTTCATCTGCAAGTCTTCATCGAAACAGCTCACATGGCTGCTTCAGCCTTTAGTAATAAAACTAAAATCAACAATGATCTACTGACAAAAATTTCAGAGAATTACAGATGTCTTGTTTTGCAGTTTGCTTTTCGTCCTAACAAAGGTGATGCATTAAATTGTGTCTCCTGTAAAAAAAAAATCATCCCCATAATCTTATCCTAAACACTGATCTGAATCTGCGACAGTAGGAACTGATCACTTTGCATTAGCAGCATCTTAACACAACTCTGACACAGTGTAAATAGAGTGAGCATGAAACAGTAATGCTGGATTTCATGCATGCTTTATTTCCTGCGAATCACTCATGTGTGTAGTGATGTGCAAAGCACTTCTTTTCACTCAATGACTTGAATCACTAACAGTGTGTGTGCGTGTGTCTCTGCACATTCGCCTGCGACTCATCTGAACTGAGAAATGAACGGATAGTTCCAGGAAATTATTACATTTAGTTCGTTCACCCGAAACATTTGTTCTTTTGAACAAATCATTTGCACTACCTGCATGTGAGGCTGATTTGAGACCAGAGCTGCTGCTGCCAGCTGAGAAATAAAAGAAAGGTACTGCAGAATGTCAATACACTGAGAGGGCTTTCCCTGAAAATGCCAGCCATAAATGGTACAAAAACGGGTTGATTTGATTGAATGTTAAAATCTTAGGGACTATAACTTTGAACAAACAGATAGAGAGGGTTGTTTTCATTACACTAGATGTCCCCAACCTTTCCAACTCACGGCCTACTTGAAAATCTCAAACGTCGGCAGCCCACATCTGACTCCTTGAGAAACAGTTCCCAACATTGTGTTCTCAGAGCACTTTTTATTTTAATGATGAGGATTGAATATTCATGACTGAACTGAAAGCATATAGGCTATTCCCTACACAGGCATGGAGGAAACAAACACTTCCTGATGCCGTTTCAATCACCCAGCAACACACACATGATTTGCGCCAGGGTCCTGGTGCGCTCTGGCATGGAGAACATGGAGAACACCGCGTCGTATGTGAGAAGAGCTTTAGATGGCAAACAGGTGTACAATGTGGTCCAACTGGCAGCAATTAAAAGTTAATTGGCTCATCTAAGTGATGGGCCTTGAGAAAGTTAATTGATTTACCAATGTTTTTAAAGATCATCTAATTGTAAACGTTTTTTTGTTTGTTTGTTTTTTTACTTCACATCTTTTCTCTAAAATCGTACAGTTGCAAATGATTCAGCCACTAAACTTTACAATATCAATACCTTTGTGGCTGGGAACCATTGCTCTAGATTGGGTTTGAAAACAGCACCTTGAGGTAGCTTTAGGTAGGCCAGGAATTTTTTTTAAATTTTTGTTAAAGCTTAACTCTGTCTTCAGCTAATTAGGGTCCGGGCAGCTAAGCTGCCAGGACACTATTGTATTCCTAGGAATTCTTCTTCTTTCTTCTTCCGAGGAAATCATACTTCCCATGGGCGAAAACTCACCAAACTCCTATTCTCCTGTTTGTTGCTCATAATTTGCCTAAAGTTGCCAAAAAATAGCCCGGACCCGACCCATCGCTGTGCAGCAGCTATAATGTGATTTCTTATTTTTCTTTTTGCAGCAAGTGCCATCTTTTTTAGCCCCTGTACGTTGCTTTTAACTGGATACGCAAAAGTCTCTGGCTTCTGCTGATGTGTCTCTGTTACCTACAACAGCAAATGAGCCCATCAGTGTGAAGATAGTCTAATTCTATACCTCTGGAAGGCATGGTCGGGTCGGACCACTGACGAAACGGTCTTCTTTCCGACGTTTCCAAAACAAATCTACACGCGCCGGCCAGACAAACGTCTGCAGTCTTCATTCCGCCGCTTTCGTCCACAGGGGCCGCCAAAATCCACACTAAATGAAAAGTCTGTACAGTTGGGTTAATGTGGCAAAAATGACACTGGGGACTTTTGTCTTTTGTACACATCTTCATCTTTATTAAACATTTTTATTGATTTCATTTACAAAAAAAGGAAAAGAAAAAAAAGGATGTAAAGCAGTATTTACAGGTCTTTTGAACAAGGGCTTAAGCAAACTGTTAACAAGAACAGAAATACAATCATTTGAATCAAGCACATAGAAGATTCACTCCCAGTCTTGTTATGGTTCAGATCGGCCATTGGCATACAGTGTAAGCACAGATGAATGGTATTACATGGTGATGTGCTATAATATTACAGAGCCACAAGAGGGCACACTTCATCTACTCAAGCATTTTCCAAAGTCCAGAGGAAAATGATCTGAATTCCTTTCATAACTCAAGTTTGATAAGCTGTAACACAAATGTGTAATTATGATCAATAGTGCCTGTATAATTTTTCTACACTGTTTTATTCTGTAGAGTCAAATGGAAAATCTGGTTGGTGGTTTGTAGCTAGAAACAGCTTGATGAATACAGTGTTTAGGCTGTTTTGATTTTTGGTCCAGTGTTTAAAACCTTTAGTATTTTCACAAACTGTAATTGCTGTCGTTGATTCACCATAGACAGTAAATCTCATGTCCGCTTTGCTTACATCACTGAAATAAAACATTCCCATGTATCCGTCCTTTCCTTCATGACAAACTGACAACAGGAGTAAGCTCATCTTAGGAAAGACGAGCTGTTTCACACACACACACACACACACGTTTACTATGGTCAGGAATCAACACACTTTCCTCATTCATTGGAACAGATCTGTACAAATAAATACACGTCTGCCTAGTTTTACATTCAAGCCACCAGGCAACGCTGTGCCTTTAAATATGACCTTCCTTCAAAGCAGCTCACGTGACAATCATAAAGGCAACTTCAAGACGGGTCACAGTGTGATTCATATTCATCAACTAATCGGGTTTCTCAAAGGTCAGCGTTTCGGAATAACTCTGAAAATGTAGTGCTTCTGTCGCGTACATATATTACACTTGACAATTAAAGTAGGAAATGGTGGCTCTTGATCAGCAATGTGCACTGCTTCTGGAGATGTTGGCTGGTTTTCAATAAAACACAAATCACAGGGAGAACACCTCTATGTCAAGCATGGCACCAGTGTACAGAGGAGAGGTTTTTGGCAAGCAGATTTACACCATGCACAGTACCGTTGTATAAACACCCGTACACAGACATCAAATCAACAAGTGGTGTGTGACAGTGAGAGCATTTGGAGACAAAGGTCTAAAACAGCAGTAGAAGAGTGGAGTGGACATGCATGTTGCTGGTTGGGGCACTATGGCAATTCTGAGTCTCAATTCATGTTAATTGCTTTGATAGATTTACTGTGTTACAACTACAGTTTGAATGTAAAAAGTGCTTGATTTCACCTTTCATCCACCCAGGTGAGTGGTGAAAGGTGGAGCCACCAACAGCAGCATCATACAAGTGCCCTCCATCAAAAAACATGATGAATTATGAAGCTGTCGTAAAGCACAACAAATATCCACCGCAGAATGGTCAGAAGAAGAAGAAGAGATCATCAATAAAACACAAACAAACGTGGCCTGGCAGACACACACACACACACACACACACACCTGGTACATCAAAGTTAAACCCATGGACATGAGGCTGACATTAAAAAAACATTTTCTCTCCAGTGCAACTCTTCTACCCTCTTCAAGCCTTGGCCTTGGTTTCTCTCTCTTCACTCCTGTTCAGTTCCTGCTCTTTAAAAGAGGACACACAACAGCTGAGTAGAACAGTACGACAGTTTACAGCAAGAACCGGCTTTCAGAACATACTGGCCTGGAAAAATGACTTGTTCTGCTAAGCCAGCTGACAGATGACAGTCAGTTAGCGATGCAGGCTGCATGGGCGTGGAAACCTCTTTTCCTTTTGATTTCCTTTAGAGTGGCTGAGAGGGATTCCATGTGGAGGGGCGACAGGTAGGAGCATGTCCGTGAAGCTGGGCGTACGTCACCACAGGCAGCAGATCCGTGGCCGAGCGTACGACGGAGGATCTGTCGGTCTTCTCATTCTGCTCCCCCCTTTCTGCATCAGCGGTGGAAATCACATGCCCTTGAATTATTAGTGGCAAAAGATGCCTGGTATGGGAATGCTGAGGGAGACAAAGGTTACAAAGATGAAAGTGACGCAGAAACAGCTGATGAAGAAAAGAAAAATGCCTCTGGTGTCAGACTACGGTAAGTACGGCCTGAGGTCAGGATGTCTCACCTGAAGATGGACGCTGATGTGGTGATCACTTTGGCGTGGCTAACAGTTCTGCATCCAGACATAGTGGAGATAATAGAGACACCGTTAATATCAGGAAATCGATCAGAACAACACAGAACATCAGGGCACGGCTGCTAATGATGAATGTTGTTGTTATTGATTCATCTGTTTATAGCCATGCTTGTGGTGCGCTCTATGAATGTCAGTGTCATTCAGTTCACCACTTCAGTCCAGGCAGAAATATCTCAGCAGCTGTTGGTGTAAATAGCCATGACATTTTTCCCCCCATATTTTTTCCTACAGACAATCATCCTCCTCATAAGATCGATCTTTTGAAGACATAAGATGCATCCAACCGACTCTGGTGATCACCTGACTTTTCCTGTCACGCCACCCTGAGCATCACATTTGTGGTTTGGAGTGAAATGTGCCATAAGAATCCATAAGAGCTGCAGAGATCCATCAAAGCCATTATTCACTCAGTTAAAGTTGTTGGAATTCCACAGACAAGTTCTAGCTCATGAGAAATCCCCCACCATCCAGCGAAGATTTGAAAACAGAGGAAGTCATTATAACTTAACTAACAGGAACAGAAGTCTATAAAAACCAAGAGTCAGAACCAAACGGAAAGAGCGTTGTATTACAGTGAAAGGAATCAGTTTATGGAACAATCTCAACAAAATTTTCAACTTTTCATTCAATATTTGAGATTTTGTGATGGCATTTTAATAGTTTAGTTTTGTCACTCAGTTAAAATGGGCTGACAGCTGCTGGTTGGATTAACATGAACTTCTGGTGCAAATATTCATGCCCCACCCCCAGGATGGATTTCATTCTGCTTGTAGTAGAAGTTGTAAGAAGCAGAGAGTATTTGTTTTTTCTACACAATAAATGACTTTGACAATAAATGACATATTATTTGTGGATGGGTATCATTCGATTATGGAAACCTGGTTGGAGCTGTCTTGTCTTGTTATTTTGTTGTTGTGTTGGTCATGTATTGAATGTATGTAATATTGTTGGGGTATACTGTATATTGTTTTGTATTTGTCTATATGGTCTACATTGTCTGTATTTATTTGTTTGTATTGTTTTATATTGTCTAGTGTGAATGTGTATTCTTTTATTGTCTCCATGTGTATGTTTTGGACCCCAGGAAGAATAGCGGATGCTATGCAGATGCTAATGGGGATCTTAATAAACATAGAAACTTAGATAATAATGAGAGGGAGCATTCATTCCAGTGAATTCATCTTAATGACTAATGCCAGGCGCTTGGTCTCACCGACGAGGACTTGTGCTCCTGCGGGGGGCGCTCCGTCTTGGGGCTGCTGTCTGTCCCTTTTGGCTCTGATGTCTTCACTCCGTCCGTTTGCTGCTGAAGACGAGAAGCTGGAGGAAGGCGGCAGATGTGTGGCTGTCATAGTTAATAAACTCACGCACATAACGCTGCCAGCTGTTCCAGCCGAAAAAATATTCCAACGTGCGAAAGATTAATGGTTCAGAGTGAATCATTAGCGATAGGAGGAGGGGAAAAAAAGGCCAAATAAAATAAGTTTGCGCAGGAATCACAGATAAGTTTGTAATGCTGTGGGCGCAGTGAACTTTGCAAAGTGTTTTTTTCATACAGTTACACATTCAGTTGGTGTATAACTGGAGGGAGGGAGCTCTGCTGGTGCAGCTGAGGTGAAGTTCATCACTCAAGGCTGCCTCCATATTAATTTGCTCAGGAAGCAGAGACTCTTATTCTCACATGTGCCCCGTCTATATTTTCCCCAGATACCCTGGATATGTGAACCAGGTGACCTCGCCCCGCTTTCCACACCCTCAGGCCGTTCCTGTCCAGTCAGAGGAGTCGTTTTCCCCTACACTCACCTGGAGAATTTCCCTGGCTGCTGCTGCACGCACTGTCCTCCACCCCAGAGCCATACACAAATGAGTCTCTCTTGAGTGGCGTAACACAAGACATGCTTTCCTGTAAGATGCCAAGGGTGAAGCAAGTTAGAAATATTCCCTTTTTCCACCAATGCATCACAAGGACAAGCAGACAACATAATCACACCCACAGCTCTCCACAGTTAATGTATTTCTCTTTTTTGTGTGTGTGTGTGTCTGTGTATGTTGTACGGATAAGAAATGGAAAAAAGCCATTAATATGTATTACTCTGCTATACATTTTTAGAGCTGTCATAACTATGGTGAAGTGAAATCCATCAAACACTATCACAACAGATAAAAAACAAATTGTTTTCCCCAGCAGTTTCAGTCAGACAAATGCTAATGGAAGCACAATATGTCACAGGCTGTAAACAACGCTGTCTGCTGATGTTTGGCTTGGGTAAGTGGCACAAATGTACATGTCTGCACTTTCATTATGTGCTGTCACCCCGCCCGTCTCCACCCACCAGTCCGGTGTCGTAGTCCTCCTCGGCCTCGTTCTCGTGCTCCTCCACGACACTCGCAAAGCTGCTGGCGTTGGAGGAGGAGCGCGAAAGGTCCTGCGCCTCGGGGATCGACGGCGCCCTGCAACACATTGCCAAACTACACACCTGGGTCACTCTGACCGCACAAAATCTTGTGGAACACTAAGTACCGACGCACTTAAATGAGCAGAAATTTCTCAAAGGCTTTCCCCCTGTTTCTCCTTCCATTTTCAGCCAAAGTGACTGAAGTGCCTTTGCAACTGTGCCACATAATCTTTTAAGATGTTTGGGAAAACAGTGCTCTGCTCTAAATGAGCTGTTTCTGGGTGATACTGAGGAAAACATCTTGAAAAAGTGATAATGTTTTTGCCTACATACCAATAACAGACTGAAGTGCAGCCTTTAAGACACAGTTAAGCACAATTTCAGCAGCATCACGCTCCCAGATGAGTTCATGTCCCATATCAAGCTAAATGCACGCAAATACTTTTCTCAAATAAAATGTGCTCCACCTCATTAACAATGACAGATGTCAGTGTTGTGTATATCACGACATATTGCTACAACATCACCACCAAACCTTTATTATGTTATTTGTCTAGACTAAACACCTGCCTCCTGCAGAGTTAAGAGTGCAATTACAGGCTGTTTTTGAAAATGTAGAGCCACACAATGAGGTTGTGAGAGGGGATAATATGAATTTTGTGGCTTGCTGCATTAGAATAGATCCAGAGGCTTAGAGCCATGACTGTGAAGTGAGTCATCCATGTAATAGAGTCACTGTTTTAAACTCTGCAAATCCCTTCCCTATACCGCCCGCAATAAACACATCTATCGGATGGAAACTAGCTCCTAGCTAAATCCGACATATTTACTACAATTAATTGTTGTTTTTTTGTATGTTCATGAATATGTGAGGTCCCATTTCAAATAAACCTTTAAAAAAAAAAAAAAAAAAAAAACATCTATCACCACAAACAACTTCTCATTGTTCTTGATTATGATACAGGTAATTGATCATAAATAATAATCACCTGTTTTTAGTGGCCTGGAACTCTGGAGAGCTGTGATTGGAGGAGTTGTCTGATTTGTTTTCCTGTGACAAGTAGCTGCTGTCAGGTGTCCGGTGGGTGCTGGGTGACACCTCCCGGCTTCAGGATGGAGACAGAGATGGAGACATGAAAACAATGGAAGTTTGTTTATTTCATATAGTAAGAATTTAGACAAATTATTCACCAGTGTTAAAACACATTCACATGATCAGGAATGTGTGTTGTAAGATCTGAAACCACAAGCTACTGTTTTAACTGGTTACAATATTATGTAGTTGGGTTGTCCGTCTATCTGTCACATTTTTGTTTCAGTAACCCTTTCAGGGAGGTGAGTGCAAATATTTTGTTTGAATCAAAGAGTAATTGATTAGATTTTGGTGATGAAAGGTCAAATGTCAAGGTTACTGGGACCTCACAAGGTATGGTTTTAGCCTTGTGTACACTATTTCTTAGAAAATCCTTTCATTTAAAAATGTGCACCAATGTCAACTAGGACTCAAGGATGAATGGTTTCGATTCATGTGGTCAACCAGAAGAATACTAACTCAAGATTTTGAAACCATTTTAAATCAGTTTTTAATATTTTTTATGAGTCTGGATGAATTATAGTTCGAGAGGAGGAGGCCGATGACTCAAATGACTGATCACCAGCTGCATCACAGATATTAACTACATTTTACAAAGCAATAATTATCAACACTGTTCAAGAATCTTGGTACTGTTATTAATCTTCTGTCCATATGTTAAAAATCAGTGTAAAATCCAGGAATGAAAAAGATAAATTGTCTAAGTCCAAACAGCCGTCCAACGCAGGCTTGTATCTGACACAGTGCCTCATCTCAACGCTAATTACTTCATTTGAATGTCCCTGCTTCCATCTGTTGCAACACTGTTCTCTCCTCACTACCCACTCCCTGCTGATCCGCTCTGCTCTGTCCTCTCACCTCCTCTCTTGGACCTCCTGGATGTTCTCGATGCCAATGGCGCTGCTGCGACGGGAGCTGAAGGGCCCAGACTTTTTCCTGGTTGGGCTTTTCCCAGGAATTATCAATGACTGACAGTGGGCAGGGAGAGGAAAGTGAGACACACTGGAGGAACAGTATGAGCTGCTGACCAAGTAATACAGTTCATGATGCAGTAGGCTACATGTAAAATATGCTGTAAAGGAATTATGAACTGATGGCTTGATCAATCCATGATGTAATGACACAACATGTTTTACGAATCCATGATAGAGAGGCTTCAGCAAGTAAATTATTTTTTATTCAGCTTTTTCCTAAATTTGTGACTTTTATCACTGATGAACAAAACCTTTTTTTGTCACCTCTCTCTTTCAGAGGCGCCCTGCTGGGTGTTATGTTGTGTCTCTTTTTACAGCCACAACATCAGACTCTTGAGTTTATTTATTGAGATTTCAAAATGCCTGGTGCACATTTCTAATTTAAGACGCAGTATGATTCAGCAATGAACGGCTGCATGAGAACACAAGTGGGAGTCTGTTCACAACTTTTGTTTGCCGGATTTCTAACATTTATCCTTCAGTGTTTAGGGACAAATTTCAAAGTAAGATGAAATGCAGGAATTCATGCACGAAGCCCAAACATTCATCATCTACCTGCACACGATTTACGTCACAGGAAATATAGAAACTAAAGGTCAATGAGCTATAACACTGCTCAGTTCATGATGTGTCATTCCATCTCAGCCATCAACTATAAACACGGGAGTGTTTGGCTAAGGGTTGAATGAATGAAATGAATGAAATTGTAATTAAAACCATAAACTAAACACATTTCACTATAACTGACGACAAAAACCTAACTATACACTCACATTAAAAAAATGACAATAGTAAAGACAAAAGTAGAAAATGAGAAGGGAGAGTTATACGTGAACCTCTTCTATTGTTCCTATCCCTATGGCACTGCCTCGACGTCCATATTTACTGGGACTTTTCCCTGGGACAAGCAATGACTAAGCCATACAAGACAGGACAGGGTAAGCAGAGAGAGAAAGAGATGATCAATTGAAAACGGCAAGAGAGGGAAGGAAAAGAAAAAGAACACATCATAAGATCTCATGCGCACAGCACAAAGAATTTAAACAGCAAGGTGCAAAAAGTGTTTGAAAAAAGGAGCTCCCAGCGTGAGTTAATAGAGAAGACATGATATTGAGGAAAATATAAGAGGGCTTTTTAGTGCAAAGTTAGACTGGGGTCCAACACAGGAGGGCACAGTAGGAGATGGAGCGCCACTGAGGCAGCAGGCGTGTCAGCACTTTTGTCCTGAGGGCTACAGGTCTGTGTAGCGATGCATTCAGAAGGAGAGAGAAGGCAGGATCCAAAGAAAACATAGTCCTTTCAGAAATGGGGTGAATTTAGTTCCAAATCCCAAACAGCAATACGTTTCAAAACGAGTGAAACAACATTAACCCCATCTTTGAAAGAGACACAGGACAGGACAGTGTGCTCCTGGCACCAGTGGCATGTGCCATGCATATTCTTCAGCTGCACATGCACAGGCAGGAAAGAGAGGCAGTAACATTTACAGGAGGGCAACGGTCATGGCAAAAAGCACATTGAGAAGGGAGGGAGTCTGGGTAGTCAAACAGCTGCTATGCTGAGTTCACGAGAAGACTCAGGATAAGGACTATACTGGGGTCCACACACAATCAATCATCTTGCATTGAGAAGGAAATCATTGGTTTCATTTTACAACCGATACTCCATTTTTAACACAATCATCTAACTGTCACACTACGTGGTGATGGCGATTCTCTCGACAGATGAGAATGAATGAAATGCTGAAAATGAATTGTGCTGTTCGTTTAAAAGAAAAAGAAAAGAAAAAAGGAACAATCTACTTATACATTCAAACACTTAGAGCCATAAATGGAAAAAGGCAATCAGTGCTAGTACAAAGCAAAGAGAGAATTTAAAATGTCAGGTTTGAAAGCGAGTGCTTTGATGTTAACACACGATGTAAGGCAGGGGCTATAATGTGCCAACAGGAGTCATTTACTAAAGTGTTGCTCAGAAGAAAGTGTAGTAGCTGCGGAGTCTGTGTGTGCACTTTATCCACTGTGCTGTGAGTGGTGAAAATATAATATACCCTGAGTGCACGTGTTAGGTGGACATCATGTGAACCAAAATGGGCTACTTACAATCCCTGGGGTTTTGGGGCTCTCTGCGGGATTGTGGGTAAAGCTGCCACTGTGACTAGTGGAGACTGTGTGTGACTTCTTGTTACTGAGGCCCATGGCGTCCATAGACTGGCTTCTGCTGCGGATGACCCGCTACAGAGAGAAACGAGGAGATACTGTCAGTGGATCCACTGGGGTTGTGTTGAAATGCAACACACTGACGGATACTTCAAATGTTGACCAACATGTAGATATTGGTAAATACTCGTGATGATGCAGCGTGTGTTTTTTTTACGAGAAGGTTTTTTTTTTATATAAGAGACATTTTGACAAGTCACAGTAGGAAAGAAACACCTGTGTCTCTCCTAATTTGACAAGTCAAACGTGCACTGTCAAAAAGATTGTTCAATTATATACAGCTAAGTATATATAGATTAGGTTAGACAGAATAGAATATACAGTTTACATGTCTTTCTTTGATGGAAGTAAATGTGACTGCGTGTTGAAGCTATTTTGAGGTGTGATAAATATGAGGTCAACCATGTGAGCATATGGATGTGTGGAGATTGGGGTAGTGCAGGTCAACAGGCAGGAGGGAGAGGCTGTGTGAGAGAAATGCAGCTTCATAGAGGGTTGATAGGATACATACAGTATATTATGTTCTATGGTGTCGTTGAAGAAGAAGAAGAAGAAGAAGAAGAAGAAGAGGTTGTATTTGTGTCACAGGATGGGAAGATGAGACAGCGTGAAACAAGAAAGACCAACATGAGAGAACCAACAGTGAGGGAAACTAGTAGAGACAGCAGCAACAAAATCCACACAGCGAGACAGCAAACAGAGGAGGGAGGAGTGGGGAAGCTTTGCTGATACAATTTGTGGAGGTGTGAAAGACAGAAAGAGGCAGTGAGATGGCTTGTGACAGGTAAAAAAAAAAAATAGAGACAGGACTTGGAGGCAAGAGCGCATTTACACAGAGGAAGTGTATGGAAGTGTGAGAGAGAGATGGATCTAAAGAGATAAAGGTGGATTTATTTTTCTGAAGTTACAAAGAAAGACAAAAAAAAAAGCAGAGAGCTAGACGACACAGAGAGAAGAGAAAAGCAGCAAGGGAACACTGCCCATGGGGAGACATGCAAGCTGCATCATCAGCTCCCTAATGAGAGGTCATTAAATCCTTCATCAGGCACACACAATCACAGCTTCTGCTGCCGTGCCTCGGCGACTGGGCTACGCTCCACAGCCCTAATGGTCATTGATGGAGCACTCGCAGTCGGAGCAAAGTGCCTTTCAAACACAACTGGACGCTCCCCAGCCTCAAAACCACACCATCACGCCCAAACACACCGAGTTCAGCAGTCGCAGCCAAGTGAGGAAATCAAATGCCACAGGACTGGTCCTTTGAGATACTGCAAATTTTCTATGCTTTGCTTTCTCATGTGTGAATACCCAGAATCCCAGCCAAGAGACAGGGGAGGGAGAAAAAAGCATCCTGAAAGTTTCTCCACTCATCACCATTCTCTCTAATGCATGTGGAGGTGCAGATTAACGATGCATCTCATCAAATGAAGGATGGGGACTGTACCTTGAAGGATTCAAAGAAGCCTCCTCCTCCGCCTGCTCCCCCGTTCTCCAGCTTATCTTCGTCCCCACCCAGACCCATCATGGACTGGCTGTTGATGTGCAGCTCTTCATACAGAGTCTCTAGCAGGGCTGAACGCGTGCGCTCCTGACAATAGCAACAACAACAACAACAACAGTCAGTCTGCACAGGAACTGACTGTGAATTTAGAATCTGAAATTCAAATTTGTTGTTTCAAGTGATGATGTGTCTTGAGAGATGATGAAAACAAAGAAAAAAGAATGACAACAAATATCAGAAGTGGAGTCCCTTAGCATTAAAGCAATATGAGAGGTGTTAGAGATTATATTTAATTAATATTGTCACTTAAAATCCCTTTAAAAAAAATAAAAAATAAAATAAAGTCAGTAGCAGGCACACATATACAGACACCCACACTACAGACATTGACATTTCTGTGCTGCAGTTTGCATGGTACATGTAACACTCTTCTCACCTCCAGCTTGGCAAACTTCTCAGCCTTGTAGCAGGCGTACTCTGCATTGATGAGCTTGGTGAAGAGGAACTCGCGGAACTCAGGGCCCTGACCGAGAGCAAAAACAGAGAAATGAGGGCGTAGGGATTGACGCTTGATGATGTCTGCTTGTGAATTTTGTTTGACTACTGACCTTTTTGAAGATGGCAGGGTCAGGCAGAGCAGGCCCGAAGAAAGGAACATCATCCCTGGCCGTCACAGACACCTGGAGGAGAAAACCAGAGAGACACTGTGACGTCCCACTGCCAGGTGAATCAAAGCCCCTGAATAATGAATGACTGCATCTGAACTAGGTGTGACAGGTCGCCGTCAGTCTGAGCATCTTGATACAGTATCGACTGGACCAACCTTGTAGGTGACATTGTCCGTGCATGCGTTCTCCACCTGCACCACCGCATACGCATGCAGGAAGTTGGACTGGATCATGTCTGGTACAAAGGGCGTGTTCTCCTCCTGGAACACGATGGCCACTATGTCGTTGCCTATGTGCCTCTTCCTCTGCAGCTGGAGGGCACAGACAAGCACAACTAACAACAGCCCAAACATCTCAAATAACCACTTAGAGAATCACAAACACAGGCCCAGCACAGAATCACTTCCAGGGCTCGCACTCAAAGATTGGCTGGGAGTAAATGTAGTCCCAGCATAGAGGTGGACGATGCAGACATACACAACAGCCCAGTTTGTGGAAACTGAAGCTTATTGGTCTGCATGGCTTCCAAACATAACTATATGAATTTCCTTACACACAGGTCTCTGCAAATCCACTTTATCTGCTTCTTCAGTGTAGCCATGACTCGGCTGGAATAATTAAGGGGTTTTGCGTGTGGGAATGAATATGTTTGAACACCAGTGGAGGTGCTTCAAAGTCTAAACAAAAATGGTTTGTGCTTTTACAGATGGCTGACTGTCAGCAACCCAAATCATAGCTGCAGAACGGCTGCATTTTCCTTGTTGCCAAAAGGCTTAAAGTTGCCAAAGGGACACTCGTGCACTTGGAAGAGAAGGCGACTATGCTGGAGTATTATATTTTTATCTGAGCAATATCTTTTAAGTGGCCCAGAGTTGCCAAGCATTAGGGACACCTTCTTCTTGTGCTGAAATGTAAAAATATGCTGCCATCCCATTGCCTTTAGATAGGAAACTTTTCCTACAGAGCTTCCATCAGAGAAGATGTGGCTTTATCCTTCTTGTAAAACACAATTAAAAGATACTCATAATCATCATCATCATCATCATCAACCTTTATTTAACCAGGCAAAAAAATTGCTAAGAAAAAAGTTTCTTATTGAAGCAATGGCCTGGTAGGAGGTGAGGGACCTCCTAGGGGGAAAGGGAGAGGGGGAGAACAAAAAAGACAACACTAAAATATACTGTAGCCAGTAAGTAATTTGACTATACTATAACATATGTGCAACTAGTTTTTAGTTTTTTTCTGTAATCAAACTTAAATAAAATGCTAGTGGATATCAGAATTTCCAAATAAATTTCAAAAAAATGATGCTCATCAGGGAGACTCCATGACCTAAATAACTTCACAGCATGTAAATAGAAGCAGATCATCTACCAGATCATACAGACAGATCCGGTTTGATGATAAACAGAAATCCTCAATAAAAAAATATTCTCAGTATAGACAGTCTGGCATAAATAAACCAAGCTCCCATGTTCCTCCACAGTAAGAGCCTTGACACTCTGATGCTCACTCTGCAGCAGCAAATGTTGATTACCCTTCGTCACTCATCCGGCTGTTTTACACGCTAAAGTGCAGCCTTTTAACGATGCCACTTCACACCTGTTGAGCTCAAGAGCTGAGTGGTTCTGCTGCAGTTGTGTGCAAGTGACAGTACAGCAAATGTTTATTCTAGGATTCACAGATGATTCTTTTCCAGGTAGCACCCAAATTACTTTACAGCATCCGTCTGTTTAAGCCAGTCTGTTTGTTCACACTAGAACAATCAACCATCTGTCTAGGCTTTTACAAGTTTTCATAATTTGCTGAAAATATACTGTATGAGCCACTATGTTAAATATTGCCCACATAAATTAAAATGTGCTCTGTTATTTCAAAGGAAAAGAGTCCAGCGTTCATTTTGCAAATAGATGCCGATTTAATATTTAAAAAAGCAGTGTAATATCTCAGGATATCTAAATGCAGTAGTTTTTATTGTGAAATTAAACATATCCTGAAAATTAGATCACAGTTTGATAGACATAAAGATGCAACAGGTAAATCCTTTTGTATTAAAAATGACTTAATCTTTGTGATCTGTTTAACAATGAAATTCAGGTAACTACTGCACCACCACTAAGGTTATTAACTACAAGCTTTGATACAGTATTTACTCACACAGTGACTTTTTGAACAAGATAGCTGCATCACACTGCACAGATAATGGTTGACTGAACCACAGCATCACCACAGCCGCACCACAGAAAGTTAAGACATAAAAATGAACCCAATGAGCATGCTGCTCAAATGAGATACTCAACAGTCAGTGTTGTTTACATCTACCCAGATCTGACTTCACAAATCCCGACCTGCTTTTTCTAGCGTCCTCAAACACAGCTCTGTCACTATGGCTTCACCTTGCCTCATGAATCACCACATGTTGTTGTTGTTCATGTTCCCTGTGTCTCTTCATGCACTGTACACGGTGCATCTGTATGGGAGTTACTGTGGTAACAAGATCCCCAGATTCCCCACTGGCCAAAAAACCTGTTTAAACCCGCTAACAATCGGCTTTTGGTGGCAGTGGGAAAGGCACCGAGCCGTGTCAAACGACTGTGGACCATGAGTTGGTGGTGGCCGCTGCGTGTCTCTTCAGGGGACCGGAACTGGGCCGGAACAGAAACTTTTTCGGGGGGGTGGGGGGGGGGGGGGGGGGGGGGGGCTGGGCCTGGAATCCCCCTCCGTGGACAGCGTCCTAGGTGGCGCCTCGTTTTTTCTTGCCCCCATGAGTGACTCCTGGGGCAGGCTGGCTCACCTGTGTCACATTTGAGAGGGTTTCTTAGCCCATGCACCTTACAGCTCCGGTGGTTTGCTCTGACGGCCGCCTGAGCTTGCGGCTGACGTCTTGGGATGCGGTCACCCGGCCGGGCTGCAACCTGGGCGAACGTCTGCTGTGGAGCTGCTGGGGGAGGAGGTGGCATCTTCCTGGGTAGACAGAGTTGAAGTGCTTCACCCTCCTTCTTTTTCTCCTCACACTTTCTTTGCATGGTGGCTACAGCCGGTCCAGAAAAGCCTCTCGGGTCCACTGGGATGTCGAGGAGGTGGGCTTTTTCCTTCTGGGACAGGCTGGAGAGGCTGAGCCACCTAGCTCTCTCCTGTGCGACCATCAGGGCCATGGCTCTGCACCTGTGTAGGCGTAAGCAGAGGTCAGTCACCACGCAAACTTCTTCCCACACAGCAGCGGAGGGTGAGGTTGTCATCTCGGCCTGGTAGGCCAGCAGGAGCGATGACGCGTTGAGGGCTCTTACAGACATGGCTACTGACTTGTAGCCTTCTTCAGTCAGGGAGGACTGGAAGCATTCCGCCTTGGACGGCAGGACGGGGCCCGCCGCCATCATAGTGGGCTTCTGGCCGGGGTGGAGGTGAGACGCCAGGAGGGGTTCGACCGGGGGAAGGTGGGAGAAGCCTTTCTCCTCCATGCCCGCCCAGTCCAGCGCTGAGCCTCCCTGTGCGCCGTTCTTGGCCGTAAGTGGATTACTCCACGTTGGGGTTGCTTCCTCCAGGCACTTGGGGAACACCGGCAGGAGCTGTCTGGTGGAGGGTTTGGCCTTGGGGAGCCGTCTCCCCTCGTACCAGGATGTGGAGGTCTCGGTCTGAGTCGTCCTTGTCGGACCTGAGGCCGACTCTGGGGGACTCAACTTGGAATTCAACACCACATCCACGATGTCCTCCTGTTCTGCCAACAGGTCTGCTCTGGGGACGTTGTGGTGTGTCAGCGGGGGGATGGCGTCTCCCCCAGAGTACTCCGTCTCCGACTCCCATGGTGGAGGGTTACGTACTCCCATCATACCTGCGGCAGCGGGTCTTGTTTGAAAACCGGGCGCAGTGCTCGCAAATCACCGGGGTCGCCAGGCCGTCCTGGGCATCCTGCAGCCCGAGGCACGCCGAGCAGGTGGAGTGGGTGTCCACCCCGGATATTTTCTTGCCGCACGCGGCAGATGAGACCCCTCCATGGTGAGGAAAAGGGTCTTATTTTGGCTCTCGTAGCTTTGCAGCTGCAGGGGAGCTAACGTGTTAGCAGCCAGCGACCTAGTTGTGAGCTCGCTCTATGACCAGTATGCTAATATTAGCTGAGCCTGTTGTCCAAGAGCTGCTTCCAGGAGCGAGAAGAGACTGAAGTACTGACGTGACGCCCCTGTCTTATAGGGAGGAGGAAGACCCTCCTCCAGGGAGCGGACGTCACGTCTGTCTGCCAGTCAGGACTGCCGTAGTGGAAAATTGCTTCCGGGGACAAGCGCAAGGGCCGTGTCCCATAGTGAGATACCGAAACGAATGTTGAAAGAGAACTATGGTGGGAAACCCAGACCCGGGTCAACCCCCTAATTTACATGATGACGTTGAGCGTTACGTGACACCACGTCATAACATGGAGCTAGTCGCGTCTCATATCACGTACCAAAACCATAGAATGTATATAAAAGACCAAAGCTCTGCTCACATTCGATACTGGGATTTGATCAAAAGATCAAACACGTCCGTCACAAGGCCGCGGCCCTGGTGCTCCACAGGTCAGCCACCTCGTCTGCCTCGGCCAACAGACCTCACACTCCGTGGCGGGCGGCTGTGGCATGACGCTGTGTGGGGGGGTCAGACCCGGCTCATTTTGGTCAATGGGAAAGGAGTCAAATGGCGATTGTTAGATTAGTGGGAAAGTGGCTAAAGAGACAGTGCACCTCACTGCAACATGGCTTAAAAGAGACGAAGGTCCTCAGCCACAAATAAACACAAGAGAAACTTAATTAAATGACAGAGGAGACACTGAAATGCTAGAGAAAATGGAAAACTTGAAAATAAACATTTCTCTGAGGAGATTAGGTGAGCACAGCCAACCTGCAAAACCTAAACATGACATTACATGTGACTTACTTGTTTTGATCATCTCATCATCCAAAGCATCTCAATTTACATGCAACGGAGAAAATGGAATAACTGACGGGGTCCGCCCCCTCATGCGGCATCACCCGTTGTTTCAGCTGGTTAATACGCCCCCTGTCCTGTTGACTTTTCTGTCACCTCGTAAAAAACTGAATATAAACAACTTATAGCCTAAGCTTAATAATAAATTCTCAACTGCAGTTCCCGACCAGACGCCGGATTCACACTGAGAATAGGATACGGGCTTTCTCCCCCCCCCCTCTCTCTCTCTCTTTTTTTAATAAAACACTCTTGCTGGTGGCGCTGTGTTAAATGTATTGAATCGGCGCTGACGTTGGGTTTTTTTTCTTCACTTTGCCGGGTTCGGGCGGCTTCTCTGCTCCACTTTGTGCCGTCTCTACTGTTGTGGAGCAGATGCACATGCATTGTCCAGTTATACTCCGACTAAGGCGTATACATGACGGAGAAAATCGAATTCCAATCGCATTATCTGTGTGTCTTAATCGGAGTTGGAGAACTCCGACTTTAGTCGGACTAAGGTGTTTACATGCACTTCAGTTGTCCAGTTATAGTTGGATTAAGGCAATAAATTGTTTTTTTTTAAGTGTCATGTAAACGTACTGACTGACCCATTAGCTGCCCCTGCAGTCAAACGTGGACGAGACAAATCCACGTTTACAAATCAATTAGTGAAAACTGCTCAGAAGAGACAAATTAGCTCCTCTGATCATTAATCACTGGAATGCCACTATACCTGCTGTGAGTCTCCCTCTGTGTAAGGCAGCTTGGTGGACACATGGAACATAATCTCCTTGTTATGGAAGTTTGTGTAGACTGATTCTGTGCCTGTCTGCCCATGAGTGACATCCAGCCCACCCCGAAACCTGGAGAAGAAAAGGAGCAGCAGAGAGATGGGAGGTGGGGGCATGAGTGAGAAAAGAAAGAGAGAGAATTTTAAAAAGCAGAGATAATGAAAGACTTAGGAGAGAAGGTGAGGAAGGATTAAGGTAAACAGGCGAGGTGAAGAAAGACGAACAAAGTGGTGTTAGGAGGGGAGCATGGGTGCATGCTTTCAGCGTTCCCTGTCCTTCCAGGCTCATCCATCATTGAGAGAATGCCAAGGGCACTTCTGCCTCCTCAATCACAATGTCAGTAAACACTCCAAATATCAGAGCCCTCTAAATCGCCTTTTCAGGGTTTTATTTAAAGCTAACTTTGATGAATGGCAGAGTGACTGTTGGCCTCCTTCTAAAAAGACATTAAGAAGATACAGACAATTAAACAAAAGTGCTTAGATCTGCCACCTTGAAAACTTAAAGAAATTAAATTGAAAAGTGTCCAAACCCTTTAAAGTCGTGAAGCTCAATCTTCTGTCCAAGAAACTCCAAAAACTCAACAAAGGCCGGACTTTCTTCCATATTCCCAAACACCTCCTCCTCTGATGTCTGTGAGGACAGAGCAAACGACAGGCCCAGGAGGAGTGACACTTGACTTCAAAAGGAGAGATCAGCAGCTGGATCTTTGATGTGCACTCACCTGGCCGAACTTTTGATAAATAACTCCAAACTTGAAGTTGTTGCTGATCACATGTTCGTCAAAGGTGACAATGAGCCTTGATGCCTGAGGACGAGAAGATAGGTAGGAAGTTTTGAGTGGGGTTAACAGAGCTGCCGGGTTGTTGTAGCAGGAAGCAAAAGTGAAGAGAGTCACAGGTGGATGAATGCCTACCTTTGGGTAGAGTACAGGGTAAAACCTATCCACATTCACTTCTTCACAAACAAGCTAAAAGTAAAAAAGGACATTCAGAATTTTTTACAATTTCAAACATACTGAAATATTTTTTGACAATATAATCTGTGCGATAACAATTGCCTACCTTGGCCATTTGAACCACATTGGGGAACTCAGTAAGGCAGGAAATGGGAATCACGTCGTGGTGGGTTTTTAGCTTTGTGCTGAAAGGCAAACAGTTTGAAAAGTCAAAGTTCTATTTCTGATGCAAAGCAATTCTTCTGCTTTGATGGCTCTTTCTTTGTTGCTCGGCATTCATGCAAGTGAAGGGCACATCCAAAGCTATGGAAGCTGTGTGGAGCTGAAAGTATAATAGTCTTTATGCTTGATGCATTTGAGACAAGATTGCCTTGGAGAGGGTTGGATTTGTCCATCATTACTTTTCCAAAAGGTGTCAAAAGGTTACAATACACACTGTGAAAACTCTGCACAGACCAAGTGTTGAGGTAAAAAAAAAAACAGGCCAATTTCTAGTAGCTCACATTTAAAGTGCTGGAATACTACAAAAACTGCTCCCTTATGGGGAATTACTGTCAATGAAATACCACCGTACATCGGTCCACCTGCCAGAATCTCTAAAACTTGCATGTATTTGAACGACCTGCACAGCTCATTTTGAAAATCATAGTGCTAAGCTGGCAGTGCAGTGCTGAGAGGATGTGCATACTGCTGTAATGAGAGCAATAATCTGTACTTCATGACTTCTGAGAGTGGTATCTTCTTTCCTACCCTGTAAGGAATTCAACTCAACGCCTACCTGTAATATAAAGTCATTCTGTCAGTATATAAATCATGTAAATAAAAAAAGCACTCATGCAAGACTGTCCAGGATGCCTTTATGAGTTTAGTGGGACATAATAAGTTCTGTCCTGCTCTTTATTTGACTTGGTGAAGTTTGTCCGACAGAAACCGAGATACGGAGACACCACACCTATCATGTGGCATGTCGCAACTGAGTGTACAAAGCCAAGCACATATTCAAATCATTGGTGCAGAAAGGTTTATGACCACACAGCACCATACATATCATATTCTCAGGACATAAGGTATAGAACTCAGCAAAAATAACAATATCAAAAATGTATAAATAACCATTACCCCCCCAAAAAACTTTGGAGGCATTCAGCTCCTATAGACTCCCTATTACACGATTCTCATAACAACTTGAAACATTGACTTAACTAATACCAAAATTACTTACCAAAATCTAGTCACCAGAAAGAAATCAGGGACTTGTTTCTGTCTAATCTGCTAAAGTGCTTTAGTGTGTTAGACCTGGATAACTGACAGCTGTAGCAACAGTGACTAAGGGAAAGTGAAGCTTGGCAAACGGTTAGTTTACATTCTATGTCTAAATCCTTACAACCCATAATCCTTATATATGATACAGAATATAAATTGGTGTCTCTACAGTGTACAACAGTAACAATAAAATATAAAAAGATATCATGACTCATCATTACATCTTACAGATGGACTGTGAGTCAGCGCCTCTGACAGCACCAGCTGAGGTGGCTGCATTTGACCGAGATGACGGAGTGACTGTGGGTGGTGTCCACCCAGTGGAAAACATCACTGAGATAAAAAAAAAAAAAGTTGTGGGCCGAGTGAGTGTTACCTTGCTACACACTCATCCCTTCTGAAGCTCCATTAACAAAGAGGGTGTGCGCCTATCAAACCTTTAGTGGAGTCTCTTGGGAGCTATATTTAATTCACAGGTTACATGGTGCGTTGAGTTGTGCCTCTCTCCCCCTCATCTGTATTTAGCAAATTGCGAAGGAGTGGAGGATTTTCAGTAAGTGAGCACTGAGTGAGTTTGGGTGATGGTGGGTGGGAGGCTTACACACCGATGAATAGTGTCCTGATAGTTAAGCACTTTGTGGCACAGTTTTGTCAAGTCAACATTTGTACGGAGTGGCTTGAGTGTTAATGCTGCACTGCACAGATATTTTAATACTTTTATCTATACTCACATTATTACACAACTCCTGCTACATAAATGACACACTACCACTATGTTCACTACCACAGATCTCGTCATGTGTTGTGTTATATATTTATAGCTCCAAAGCTGCGATGGTATTACTCTAAAATATACACAGTCCATCCATCTATCAGCTATACTGCTTATCCATGCAGGGCTGGGGGGGGGGGGCTCACCCTGGACAGGACGGACACATAGAGACAAACAACCAATCAATAATCAACCTAGCGTCCATGTCTTTGTGCATGTCAGGCACCACCATACCACCCTTGATTATATGAATTATTCCCTATATACAGACCAAGAATAAAACTAGTTTTGGAGTATTTATTGTTGCATAACAACACGTTATGTGAAGCAGTGGGCTACTAGTGAATTATTTTTCCAGCTCACTCCGTCTTATATAAACAGTGTTGG
Source organism: Trachurus trachurus (assembly GCF_905171665.1). NCBI lineage: Eukaryota > Metazoa > Chordata > Actinopteri > Carangiformes > Carangidae > Trachurus > Trachurus trachurus. The sequence continues at coordinate 36,643,263 of NC_139896.1, forward strand.
AGGCTCGATGACGCAAACGTTCACCAGGTGTGAAACGAGCAGCAAAAGAAGCAAGTGCATTCATACAGGTGACAACGCTTCAACAATAGTGACTTGAACACTGTCACGCTGTGGAAAACAGGCAGCAGCTGTTTGAAGTTATATTTAATTGTAGATGAAATTGATGAAAAAAATGGATTTGATGACCTCTGATGGCTGGTGCAGCCTTCCTGCTGAGCTGCGTATTGAAAGAAATCCAGCTAAAAAATACATTTTAAAATTCATCACTGAGGCAATGTGACAATTGAAAATCTTCCTCTGTGACATTTTTTTCCCCTCGATCTAACGCTATTTCCTCAGGGAGGAAAAAAAGCCAGTCATGTATGAAAACTCTGTGTATTGAATGGTTCTGTTTGGAAGAAGACTGAGACATGGATATTTAAAACCAGAGAGGAGAGCGGGGGGTTGTGGAGAAAGACACAGAAAGAGAGAAGAAATAAAAGAGAACGGGGTACAAATGTAAAAACTGCAGGGAAAGTGATCAACAAGCAAGAAAGGAAATACATGAAATAAAAGGACAAATAAAAGGAAATAAATAAATTATAAAAATATATAATAAACAAAAACGAGAGAGAAAACAGGTCAGAGATAAAGATAATAGGAAGCTGTACCGAAGCATCAAGCGCAGATGCTCTTGATCCCCAATGACATCATACTTCATGGAAAAGACCAAGTGACCCAGGGCAGCATCCATGGTGTAATAATTAAAGTGTTCCTGGGGGCAGATAAGGAGAAGCCACTTTAATGCAAGGATACAATCTCCTGCAGCAGCTGACAGGCTGACACAATAATAAAAAAAAGAAAGTGTAACAGTCTGCTAATTAAGGAAAGAACTCCAACTGCCCCTGAAGAAAAAGTGGGAACCAAGCAAACAATACACCATGTCTGATGAATCTCATTTTGAACTGCTTAATAGAAACACTGTATTTGTAGATCTGCAACATGTTTCACAGTTTACCCTCATTTAAAGGCGCCTCCGGGGGAAGACAGAGATTTTTGTGTCAATATCAAAAAGCAGCAGGTGTTTCCAAATGTCTCGATGTTTTTCATGTCTCCACCTTTTTCTGAGACCAAAATGTCACTGCACATTTGAAAGCTACACTAGTAGTTGTAAAGGTAATAAATAATGCAAAAATATACATCACAAATGAAACCACACACCCTCTGAGGATTGTCTTCTTTGTTTACATTCCTGTTAACACGGTGTTACACTTTTACTATGAATTGGGGAAAAAAGAGCAATTGTTTCGCTCCACATACAGTTTTAGAAAGAATTTGATCATTAATGTCAGGCAAGTGGATGTAAGAAAAATGACAGCTGAGCTTTCTCTAACCTACTTGTATACTTCCAAGACTGGTACTTTCACTGAAGGAAAGGCAGAAAGAGTAGTAGTAGTACTGTGTTTGCAGTCACCTTGCCCATGAATTGCTTCCTGTATATCTTGGCAGTGCTGTTTGTCTCCAGTTTGATGTGGGAGGTAGGACAGGGAGGTTGCTCTGCTTCTGGTTGGTCCTTAGGCTCATGATTGGTTCCTTCAATCCAGTAGCCTCCAAACTGTGGCAACAGGATGAGTGGAAAAGGACTGCGGCGACCCAGAACCTGACAGTGACACAACATTTAAATGTTACAATTCTTGGCATCCATACAAGCAGGGGATACATACATGTATGTATGTATATATATATATATATATATATATATATATATATATATATATATATATATATATATATATATATATATATATATATATATATATATATATATATATATATATATATATATTTATATATATATACTGTTCGCTGTATACCTCATGAACGCTGGGATAGGGGATGTAGTCCTCTTCTGTCTGCAGGGAGGAAAGCAAAGATGAGTCAAGCTGACAAACAGCCATTTGTAGTCATACTTTAAGGTTTGGTTCTTTGAGGAAAATAACAATGACAATGACACTGACTGAATTTGAACTACAGTATTGTGCTGTTCTGTTTTTTTAAGGGTTATTTAAATCATCCTGCAACATGACAGAGGCAACATTAGCAGTCTGTCTGACAAATGCCTATCATCTCCAGTCAATTAATAGCCTATTTTTTTCCGTATTGCTCTGTTCTCACCGCTGTCGCTGTTATTATGTAACTATTGACAGTCCATTTAAACTTTAAATTGTTCTTTGGTAAAAGTTGAACATTTTAAACCTCCAGTGATTTTGTGCCCACCACCTTTTGCTTTAAAAAAATAAAGCCTAAATAAACCCTTTGGTTCTTATTGGCTGTGCAGGTGTAGCTGTGAAACAAGCCTATGGCAGCTTAAATACACCTCAGCGGTCATCTCTTGATAGCAGACATTTCATCTCTCATTTTACCCTCTGATAATTGTATCCAGTCACTGTGGCATTAATCTGCAGTGCCTGTTGTCTGCTGCACTCCAGAAACCTTTTTGTGAAGTCACGCAACAATTCCTTTTAGATGAACCCACTTTCCCACATTTTCAGATAGTGATTTTCTTCATTACCCCCCAGGCTGCTTTTCAACAATCCCAGCACAGCATAGACTGGTTCCATTACAAGCTACTGGTCGTATGTAACCAGAGTGACAGCAAGAACAAACACAAGGGAACCAGTTTTTGTTTTATACTCATCAACATGAAAAGCACAGTCCCTGACACGAATACAAACTCTCCTATGACGCTGCATTATTAGCAGCATTAGGTGGAAATGTAGAGGATCACTAAAGTGAGGAGAACTCATCCTCTGGGCTCCACTTCACCCTGGGCTTCAATTCAGAGTCAGATCTATATTGTCAACCAATGGGATCACAAATGTCCCTGGGTTTGTCCTCTTGGGACCAAGATTGTCCCAACAACACCATCCACAGGGCTGCCAGGGTGACTAAAATTGGCATTTAGGTTAGATAGATAATCAGTCCCCATGTAGCCTTATTATATTATTGGCATTTGTGCAATTATTCATAAGAAATGAAGGAAATATACAAATTAACCAACAAAACTTTCCCAGAAATGCAGATGTTTGTTCACCAATAGGAAACCTACTACACACAATCATATATGAAATGCACATGTCTGATTTTGTTTCTCTTTCCCTGTGGCGCCACATAAAGCGAGGTCCATAAAGACACAGAAAGCTTCATGAAGGTGATTTCGACATTGACATGTCCTGCCAACTGGGAGCAGGCCCACACTACAGTGCATACTTGTGGCTGAATGGAAACAATTTCCCGAAGCCTGGTTTACCCATCCTGTGGACCGCCCTCCCATCTGTGATGAGGCTGTTACAGCAGCTGATTAATGCCCATGCTGCTGGAATCAGATGTTCCACACTTTCACATAGACAACCCGTGGGGCGTCAACATACATTTCCATTCATCATCACTGGTACCTCATTTACTGTGCATTGCTTTTATTGCAAAAAACATTAATTATTCATGCCAATAGATGAGTCAAACCACCATGCTGTATAGCAGCATTAATTTTAATCTTTACCTCAAACTCCTAAACCACATCATATAGACATGAGGTCAGCCAAAGCCCTGACCACGTAACCTGTGGCTGTTGTCTGCAATAAATGGTTTTATGTTCTTCTGTCTGATGATTACATCTATTGGGTGACCTTTCTGACTAAAAACCTCCTGCTGAGAAATCTCCCAGTCTTCAATACCCAGTGCATTAGCCCGTCTAAGGTAATAAGACAGCAGAGGATTTTGCAATCCTAGTACCCGGTGGGGTCCTAACCCAGTCGGTGAGCACCCTAAAGCCTGTCTGACAGCTGATAAGGAGGGGTTTAGGACTCTGCCATTACGGATGCTTTGCCAGACTGTGGTCTATGAGGAGATGTGACGATTTTGCGACTCACTTTGAGCGGGGGAGGGAGGGGACATCTCTGCTCATCCATTCTGCAACCCTGTGGTGAGAGAGAGAGAGAGGGAGAAATGACAGGATACTGAGGGAACAGGTAAAATATCTGCAACACAGGCTCACATGTGTGAAAACACACACAAAGACTAACAAACACACCAATGTTGGGGTTGCATGTATATTCTTGTGCAGGATGAGAGTGTGTGAATCATTGTGCTAGTCATCAAATCACTACAGAAAGAGGAAGAAAAGAGGAGTGGTATTGTAGAGACTATAGTGCATTGCAAAGGATAAGCAGACGTCCATGAGAATAGAGGCACGGTGCAGATATCATTAGTTGCATTTCTACATAAGACCCTAAAATGCCAAAATAGGACTCTCCATCTACTCTAACTGTTCTAATTCTTTTAACTCATAACCACTGACGGTTCCCAAAGCACAGAGAGACGAGGAGCAAAAGCATTCCCGATCAGTTGTCGCGTTGTGTGGAGTACCCTGCAGCGAGGTTTGAAACGTATCAAATTTGATGCATATTTTTTAAGGTCTAAGGAAGTTGAATCAAATGGAAATTGGAAACGCTTTCATTAAATTCATTCTTTGAAGGCTCCTCCGCTGCTTCAGCTTCTACTCCCCTCCCCTCGTTTTCTTTTTGGCTTTTTACGAAAAATAATAAAATATGCCACTGTTGTCTGCAACAGCCGTCATGTTGTCTGCAACAGCCGTCATGTTGCCATGGTGTTCATCAGGTTAACAAGTGACAGCAAACAAATCAGAAATAGTTTTGAATCTGATGAAATATCCACAAGTTTTCTGAATTAGTAATAATAGGTATATTCACGCCTACACATTGTGCCTTTCACGCCTTTTAGTCTTCTTGGTTCCAGCGCAACAACATCAGAAAAATATGTTGTTGTTATTCAGTGCCTAAGTAATGCTTTTGTGTTTTTTTCAGCAAGTTTCTATACTTCCAAAGATACAACCATTAGTAGATTTAAATGGTGTTTCCAGTGTGTCAGGGTCTTGATACAGTAAGTTGACCCTTACACAGCAATGCTGAAGCTCAAAGGTTCATTTGATGTACAATCGTGTTCAAAATGCATGCATGAAATAAAAAGAATGGCTTTTGTTGGTGCAGACAACTTATTCAAGATCAAATGAAAGAAAGAAAAAAGCGAGCTATGTTATGATTCAGTTAGGAGGGAAATTTGTGAATGTTTGTAGTGTCAAAAACACTCTCAGATCAAAGTGTTTGTTTAAACTGCATTGATCTCTCCAATGACTTACTCTGAATCTACTGCAATGTAATGAAACTCTAAACATCACTGGTTACAAAACAAAATGCATTCCTACAAATTTAAATTTAGCATATTGGAAAACCATAATACTGTATTTCACACGTCTGATGACACAGACAAAACTATACCAGCTGTGAAGAGAAAACACTAAAGGCTCTGTTCAGCACATCCAGAAGCACCAGGTTTCTAATGACAGCCTGAGGGTGTCACAGACACAACACACACACACACACACACACACACACACACACATTAAGGGTGTAGAGAGGGATTTGCTGACACACACACACACACACACACAGAAGTGTAGCAGTAACAGAGATGTGAGCTGCAATGTAAAAATAGCAGGAAAAGGAAAGAAACGTGAGTCTCAAAATAGAAGTAAATGGACATTTTATGTCCAAAGCGAGTGAAATTCTGAGGGTGGACTTTGATTTAAGCCTAAAAGGAAGAGAGGACAAAAAGTCAGATCCTGAGGGACCACTTACTGTACCTGCATCCTCTCGATCATGGCAAACAGGTCAGAGGTCTGTATGAGAGAGATGACACAGATCCAGAATGGGATACAGGTTTGATAGTTTGTGGAGCAGCAGCATGTGGTCTTCACTCATCCTCAAGCATCTCCGTTCACTAAACCTAACCGTGCAGTCTAGAACCCCTGCTTCTATATTTCACTACGACAGCACTCCTTTAGCGCATCTCCCCACCCGGCTTGACACCGCTCTCACTGAGGCTCCATTCAACGCCGGGAGAATCGTTCCTCCACGCTTCGAGACAAACACGCTGTAAACAGGAAACTCTCAGGGGGAAAATGAGCCTCGGAGCTCCATGGTGCTTTTCTCTGTTGCTACAGTCAACAGCTCATCTGACTGTGCACAATGGCCAAATTAGCTGGAAGACACTCTAGGTTTTCATGTCTGAGACACGCAGAGACATCAGAGTGAGCATGAGACACACTTCACCCATCAGGCAGCAGAGCTCAAGCTGAATTGACCTGAACGGTCTGGAAACTAGATTTCATGTCAACCGTGGGATAATCTTCATGTTTTGTAATCAACACGTGTCCACGTGGTGTACTGATTGAGGCATGAATCCAGCTACTGGATTTATAATTACACCCCGCGCTACCCATGCAATACCAATTAGCCGAGGAACTGGTACAAGCCGAAGAAAACACCCTCTGCTCATTCAGCTCCTCATGTTCTTATTTCCAACCTGAGATGAAGGAGGGGGCGGATGGCCCTGCTTGTTGTGGGGTGAACCCTCTGTTCACCATGTAACACAAGTGGACTGGAGTGCCAAGCCGATGTTTCCACATGACAGCTTAGATTTACTGAGGGGCACTGCAGGGCTTGCTAAACACACACACACACACACAGCCATATACACAAACAAAAGCATACACACGTGCATGCATATAAACATTTTCACACAAGCGTGTACCAAAACACACTTGTAAACTTGTAAACGGACACATATTAACACCACCCATAAAAAACCCCCAGCATGCACACACCTGACCCTGACCTAGTAAGCCGAAGGTGCAGCCTTGGTCTATTGTTGCATGTGAAAATAAATCGTGCCATATGATATTCTGGCAGATACTGCTCTCCTGACTGCAAAACAAACATCAACAAACATTGTCCTATGCTGAGCAGATGATCAGTGAACCACACAGACTCCACAGAAACCACATCAGTGCTGACTCTCTCATGAGAAAGAAGTGAAACAATGGACAGCTGGACAGTGGATTTTCTGCTTCAGTGCAGCACTGTGTGAACCACAGATAGTAAAACAGTATGTTCCTATAAAAATAGACATCAGACAATAATTAACACATTGTATTTTGTGTATATGTATTTCTATCTCTCTAAGATTGCTTAAAATGTAATACAGAGAACAGAGCAAAAAGAATCCCCCACTCCAAGGAAGTAAAAAATACTCACATCACTGAGGCACCGTCTCTTGAGAAAAGGCTTAGGCCTACTAGGTGGGCTGCTGAGCAGTCCATCCAATAATGCATTCTTAGCTATCCTGAGTTCAGTCATCATCCCACAAGTACAGAAACAGACAATCTGACAGGGTGTTGATGTCACCGTCAGACACAAGGAGAAAGGTGAGATTGACAATGACACTTTGCACACGGTGTGGCTCAGCCAGTAATCTAGCAGGGAAAACTTGACGGCTGTCTATCAGAATCCATATATACTGTACGTGTGTGGTGAACGCATGTGCTGAAATGTGAGAATATCATGTCCCTTCCTTCCTCTTTTCATCCCCTCCCACCCCACCCTCCCATACACACACACACACACACACACACACACACACACACACACACACACACACACACACACACACACACACACACACACACACACACACACACACACAGCTGGTCGGTAGGAAGCGACAGGGAGGAACTATGTGTCTCCCCTCCCTGTGTACTCTGAACAAATATCTTCTCTTTTTAATGCAAGCACACACACACACACACACACACACACACACACACACACACACACACACACTTGCAAGTAGACACAAAAAACCATATACTTCTCTCTTTTGTTATATCACAGTATGAGACTATTCTCTTCCTCTTTTCATCTCATATTTCTCAAGCCTCTGTCACAGCCCCACACTCAGCTATAGACATGTGGACATCTCTTAGTGAATAATTGACAAACCTAGACAATTCCTTTTTCAGTATGTGTTTCCTTATGTTTGCATCATAATGTGGAGAAGCAGGTTAATTATACCTGCAGCAGTGCTCTTATAGGCTGTAAATGCTGTTTATGAGCTGTTTTTTTATTTCTGCAGAAGGAATCAGAAAGATTTTCGACCCACTTCCTTGAGAGGTATTCTTGTAATTTGTGCTAAATAACTTCAACCAGCCATAAAATATGAATGAGAGAAGTTAATAAATGAATAGTGGACTCTACATTGGAATGCAACCTGCATTTTAGTGCACTTAGTACTTGGCTTGAAAACAACAATGTGTAAGCTCCTTGTGTTATCACTTCCACCACAGGAGATATCTGAAACAATCAAGCAGCCTCAAAGCCACAATCTGATTGACGACTTAGCCGAAACTCAGCACCTCCGAAAATCATCTGTACATAGTTAAGCATGGATCTGACATGAGAGAATAAGAGATAGTGAGAAACAGAGGAGGAGATAAAAAGATGAAGGAAATACTGTGGGATAAAAGAGGAGCCGTCATTCTGTGAAAGCAGAGTCTTTTCAGTGCAGCTCTCTCTATCAAGTGCGCCTCCAACATCAGATATCAACAAACACTGACCTAGTTCTATTTAAAAAAAACACTGCTGAAAGCTTTCAAGAGGATAGATTCTACCCATATATGTTAAGTGTTTTTCATTTTACAATAGAAGATAAGCACGGTCAGCTAATCGCCCGCATTGATTTCCCTTGAGGAAAATCAATGTAAGTCGACACAAAGTGGAGAGGTTACATGTTTTGAAGGAAAAGTGCACAGAACATAGATTTTGTAGAGCCAGTAGAAACTTTCAGTGGAGTGATACGACGTCTGCCTTTTAAACCCTTTCTCATCCTCAGGTTACATTTCATTACTGTCTGTCTGTTTGCTCTGACACAGAGTTACAGACTAGCTTTAGCTAAATGCCAAAGTGCAATCTGAGAACATTTACAGAAGAAAGCTGAATACTAATTACATACTTGACAAATAATCACTTCTATTTGTTATGTGATGACAAAATATGAGTGCGAATTTACTATTCAGATCGTGACACTGAGTCAGATATAAAACACATGGACTGTGAAGCTAAGATGGTGAGTGCAACTTGTCATCTCTTCCAGTTAGGGAAGTCAAGCTGCTGTTGTTCAGTCCTGATTTCTTTAGGAAGTTTGTGATGTGAGATGATCAAAGTCTTTATGGGGAAGTCTAACCACACAGCAGACACATCTTGGCAGCACAGTAATATCAGGCTGAGAAGACAGGGCCAGAATCTAAATTAATTGGTAGGGCGCCATAACTTCACTTTAAACCATCACTGAAGAAGTTTGTTGACATGGCCCCAAAATAAAAGTAAGTCCCCTAACCTACAGAATCCAGGATTCTCTGAGTCTCCTCATTTGTAACAACTCTGATCTAATGAAACAATACTGGAAGCAACAATAAGTACCTAGCATGTCAAGTTTTTCCTTCAGTCCTGTGTTACCTGTATTTCATTTATAAGTAAGCCTGATGAGATTTCATTGCTGCCTCCAGTTTATTTTGCGTGCAGTAATCATTTTTATCTACGAGTGCAAAGAGTTACAGGATTGACTGCGAAGCGTCTGCAATGGACCCTGAGAGACAATGTGGAGAAGCTGCAGTGAATGCACCATTAGTGCCTGAGGGGTTGAGAGCTACACATCTCCTTTCTCTAAGTTAATTACCAGTGAGTGCAGTGTGTGCACCTATAAAAGAGAGAGTGGGTGTGTGCGCGAGTGACTGATCAACTGACCAACAGACTGCTATGGCTGAACCGATCAGTCAGTCAATATACAGTCTGCATGTGAATACGTATGAGCAGCAACAATCCATGCACTGCACAGCCCAGACATTTCTCCTGAAAAACTCTGACTCCGGTCACTTCATTAACTCCTCTCACACAGAGGCCCATTTAAATTTCCGCAGACAAACTGCCAATGATTTGTATCCAAAGCAATATCTCCATCGTTCCATTTGTGCTTTGTGGTTTATCTGCACCCTCACAGGAATGAAAAACTAAACTTCAAAGAGAGTCAATCAGTGGGCATAGAAGACTATCATTTCAGCCAGGGTAGGATCCATTGGGGGGCATTCATCAGGTCTGGCTGCGCAGACTATAGCCTGTCTTTATTGTGGCCACTTGGGAGACACAATGGAGTTGGCACAGATCCCCCTCCCATCAGAAGAGCTGGTTGATTGCCACAGAGGTGAAGGTTTGTTGAGCTGCTTCTGTATTTTCTGAATGCTGGGACAGATCCCTGACTGTCTCTAAAAGCAGTGAATGGTATACACTCTGACTACCTCCAACACTCCTTGATTAACATCTGTTGGCCATTTGTATGTGTGATGCATTAGTATCACTAAATACCTTATCAAGGACTTGAGGTAGCAGAACCTGAATCCATTAGTGCCCTACTGTTACTGCTGATCTTGACAAAGGGAGCAAGTTAATCAAATAATTAAAAGGGAGCTACATGAATTAAGCGCTGTACCCCAATAACGTTGACAGAATCACAATGGGCTGTAAAAAAGAAAAAAAAAGAAAGAAAAAAAAAAGAGCTCAAATTCAATGCAGCATAAGCATATAATCTTTTTTATTCTAAGCAGTGGCGTGCGGTCAGGGCAAGCAAGGCAAGCAGTGCTTGACTAGTAAAAAAAAAGAGAGAGAAAAGAAAGAAAAAACTACCAAAGTGGAAGCGATATCTCTCCTTAAATCTGATTTAAACTGTCGTCTGTCTCATATGGGATCAATACTGCTGCTTGTAGTGCTGCCCCCTGTTGACCGCAGTGCGCTACTGTCTAGGCTAGCTGGCTGGACCCATAGACTGTAAAAAGAATGGACGTAGGCAGCACCCGTGATGTCACCCATTGGTTTGGGGGAGTCTGTTTTGTGCCGCTACTACGGGGGTTAGAACTGTGCCATGTTGGATTTTACTTGCTATATTTGGAGAAGTGCGGCGGTTAGCCGGCCGAGATCCCGCCCACTGGCCTCGAAGCAGCGGTCTCCGGACCTGTCACTCAACGTTTCCGCGCCCTAATTGGCCAGAATTTTAAACCTAATAACAGTAAAACTGTAGAGTTTAAAAAAAATTCACCCCCCTCAGAGTGTGTGCGGGGGTAGAAACTATCGATTGAGACCAAAAAAATGAAATGTACCAGGCTGTAAATATGTTTTTTTAAGCTGTAAAATCGGCTATTTTAACATGGGGCTCAGTTGGAGTTGCTCCCTTCTGGAGCCAGCCCCCAGCGACAGCTGAGGGGATTGCAGTTTTTTGAACGCGGAAGTGAGCTTCACTTCTCAGACCGACAACTGCCCCCTTGCGCGCATCCCTTGGCTGCACACACAGAGAGGACCGCCCCTTTATGCCGTTCTCTCTCCTCATTGGATAAAGGTTGTAGGATACAAGGAAGGTTTTCTCCTCGGCTTACAGCAGAGCAGAGTGACTGACAGACCAAACACTCTATAGAAGTGATTGCTGTCGGAAGATAGAACTATTTAAGACTTATATTAACACAAACATTCCGCTTACATCTGCTTTAATTTATTCAGTTTACATATTTACAGTTAAGCATTTAACATATTTTTTCTTAGCATTTTGGTGCAGTTTTGCACAGCTACATTTTCAATGCAGTAAAGCTGGAAATGTCCAGGCAGAGGGCAGCTAGATGCAGGAGAAAGACAGGCAGCACACAATCATGAAGTTCTGTCTTTTAGTCTGGATACTAGTTTATTAAACAACTTAATCACACATTGAATTAGTGATTTCTGGTTGTGCGACGGGGGTCTTCAGCTCTGCTTGCCTATCTGTGAAAGTCACCGCACGCCACTGATTCTAAGCATTCTTTTTCCTTATCAGAACTTACCCACAATGCAACTCGACCGCCCACAATTCACTCCGAGATATGGGTATATTATGCCAGTCGTGGCTAATGTGGCCTCCAGCCTGCAGCGTCCAGCAGAGATGAGGAGTGGGCTACAGAAGCCTGGTTAACTCACTTCCTTCTAACTCTGCACTCTCACATCATTTTTGAGTGTGTAGTCGTCAGACCCAGCTGATGCTGAGGCAATTTATTACTTGGTACAGTTCCCGCTGGAGCTAAAAGGCTTTACACATTTACACTTTTTTTTCACATATGCAGGCGTACTGTAAACAGAGTTTAAAGCAGGAAGCACAGGCATGGAGCCACACACACAGATGCATATGTGACTTTGTTTGTTTCTTTTGTCCTTTTCCTTGTCCTTGTCAAAGTCGGAGACAAAAGCCTTCCAATCCATCATCTTGGATTACATCATTACAATACACTTGTCTGACATGTATGAATAACAAGTAAACCGACAAACTAAGACACAAGTAGCACCTTTCCAGGCCAGTATTAGCTCCTGCATCACAGTCATATATTGTACAATATAGCATTGTACAGCACTTTATCTGAAGTATTCTTGGCTTTTCTCTAATCCAAACCCCACTATGTGAATTAGTCTTAAGTCCTTGAATCAACTCTGTTATTCACAAAGACATAATTACTTAAAGAGCTTTTCACATCATCCACTTGCAATTTCCACAGCAATAAGTTTTGCCGTCTTGTTTAAGCTTCAGGCTTGAACAAATCCACTATATGTAACCTGTATATGCACTGTAGAAAGACATACCTGCAGGTATAGATAAACAAAGACAAATTCATTTTGACAATGTACAGCTTACTGGAGATCTCGTTGGCTTCCATGCAACTGGTAACTCATTACTTGAGTAATTTGGTTTATAATATATGCAAATGAGAACACATGAAGATTTGGACACAAGGTTTAAAAATAGAAGCAAATGTGTTGCATGTCAGTTCTTTGAAGCTCCGTCTAACCTCTTGCAAATTGCAATACCAGTACATGTGCGGTAAAAAATAACCCCACAGTTTCTCCTATGGTATTAGGGAGGAACAACTGCTGCAGATCTATATTTGTCACAAAAGCCTGTGACAGAGGGCACAGACTCTTCTGTCAGGCACCACAACAGCCTGCCAACTACAAGGGGGGGGGGGGGACCTTTCACCTGGGTCTAGAAGGGAAAGGATTTGATGAGTGAAAAAGAGGAAGGAACTCGATGAGGAATTAAAACACAGATACCATGAGGGCAGGGGTGGCTGATAACACTATTTCAGTGCCAATAATAACTCGCTGTACCGGACTCATGCAATCAACCAAGACAAACATGTACTTCTCCCTTTTCACATTTAAGAGTTAGGCTGATGCTGCTCTAGATTACAACAATATAAAAGTAAATATAGGCCTATGTTAATGCACTCTCTTGTGTGTGTTTGTTTTCCACCTCCTGCCACATATTAAAAACATATTTGGACTACATGTCTATTGATGATGGACTTCACCCTCCCTTTCTTGACCCTTTAACTTGTAATGCTACAGTAAATGAACTAAAGCCTCAGGGAATAAGATGTATTTGGCTTTAGTTACACTTGCAAATCTTGGTAGTGGAATAACTTCGTTGTTGGTTTTGGTTTTTTATTGACAGTAAGAAAAGCATAAAATGGGGAAATGAACATTTGAGACTGCTGAGTCAAATGTTGGGTGATTGTACCAAGAATGGCAAGATTAACACCCTAATGTATGAGTGCTCAGGCAATTTTCTTTTACCAAACTTGATAAAACACAGTCATGAATGTCTGTTTCCAACAAATGATGATATGCGAATAAAACAGTTTTGTCCTCTTACAATATGATCCCAATGAGGACTACGGATGGAAACTAGCTCTGAGCTAAATCCGGCACACTTACATGACGCCACGGCGTTAAATTGTTCATTAATGTGCATTGTCCTCAGCAAATAAACAATTAATTAAATAAATTAAACATGGTGATGCATTTCTAGTATCTGCTAATTGTGACAATTGCATCCACCACAACAGCCACTGAAGTATTTAATTGAAGGCCCTGAGGGCATCAGGTGCAATGACAGAAAGGCAAACCTTGTCGGATGTTTGTGAGACTGAGAATATCTGCAGGATTTTTGGATGATATTTGTCATTTTGGATTTCAAAAGCATTTCTATTTCACTTTTGCAAAATATTACTTGGTCAAATAGTCTGAAAAATCACCATGCATTTTTTTTTCTAAAATCAACTGTTTCAATTACTCACGTATTTTTAATGTGCTGCTTCTAATCTAACAAGGTGAAGGTAAACTGAAACAAGGCTATTGATGAAGCGAACCTACCACCTCATGGGATATAAAGAAAAAGACCTTGGATGTTTTTTTAATGAGCAACCAGGTGAAGATCTTCTCTGCATGCTGCATCATCCATCAAAAAAATCTTTCACTGTGACACTTTTTCTTTAGATAAACAACTTACGATGTGGAAGGGTACAGCAATCCATTTGTTTCAAGGCAAAATATCCTGAACAGAACTTCTCAACTGCAGATATTTTTGACTTACAGGAAATGCACATCTTCAGATAATAATATTATTAATAATCAATGATTTATGAGTGCCAGTAAGCCATGCTCATCCACCCTGTACAATCCCAGAGGCCTGGAGCATGAGCATCTAAATGGGATGCAACCATCACAGGACCACCCACTCTGGGTTTAAATACCTGGGTTTCTTGCATTAGTCTCAGAACTGAAGAAGCCTTTTGGATGAGGGCTGAAACGTCCAGTTGCTTTTTTACTAAAACTCCACAAGGATGCAACCATCATTAATGTTATTTGAGTGGGTTCACAACTTTAACTACGATGATAAAAACAGCTTTTGATTGTTATAATCATTCCTATGGCTGCTTCATGTCAAACATTGTTAAACTGAAAAATCATTCTTTGATTTAATACATGTTGTTATTCTCAGTTTCAGATTCTGGGCGCTGCCTCAGAGAGGAGATGGAAGTCTCTGTTACCTTTGAAAGTGCGGGAAGAGGAAATGGAAGGTGGGAGTGTGCTAGTGAAGGCTCTACTTCATCAGAGACACGAGGAATCCTTCCATCTTGTTTCCTGTGAGTCAGAGAGGTTGGAGGGGTGGGGTTGGGGGGGGGAGACAGAGGAAGGGAGGGAGAGGTTATAGCCTTAAGAGTTTCTCATATATGCAATAAAAGGACAGGAAAAGGTCTGTAACACGACTGACTCATCTCATTGAAGAAAATCATCCTACTACAATGAGATGGCTGCAACTATTTCACCACAGTGTTTCTTCAGTCAGGAATAAAACAAAAACTTCCTGTTCTGCATCATGTATGGCTGGTGCTGGTTTTGCCTGACACAGGCCATGTTGCAATCAATGAGATTAGTGTGATTAGAGGTGAGATGGTGAAACAGAAGAGCAGGGGAACTGCACGGATGAAAAGGGGAGAGTGTAGAAGTGGAACAAAGAGAAAAATGATACAAAGCAGAGGAAGAAAGGAGGCTCAGCTTTCATGTCTTAAAGGGATAGTAGCATTTTTTTTTTAAAGTGGGGTTGTATGAAAACGCTGTTTTTATATGGACCTAACCAACTGCTGATCGGCGGGCGCTAACCCTGGGCAGAGGGATACGTGAGTTGGTTAGGTCCAAATAAAAACTGGAAAAAATTATATTATAGCGAACAATGGAACTGTGTATTTTTTTCAGGTAAAACCTCTTTTAGGCCGCGAAAATAGGCCCTTTCTTTGGGTCTGTTCACAACACTGTATGTTGTAAATCTCTGGGCAGGGCTATGGGCTGGCGTTGCTAACTTAGCTATTTGTAGATCATACAACCCCACTTTTAAATGCTACTATCCCTTTAACCCGCTGCCCTCACCCTCTTCCTCTCAGCCTCTCTTCTCCTGTGTGATTGGAGTGAATTACCAGTATGACCAGGATTATGGTCACAGCATATTACTTCACACTTTGTCTCACACTACAGTCAGTTGCTAGAGCCAGCAGCAGGTCTGTCCAAACATGCTGCTCACAGACTGCAGCAGAGGCTGAAACCCAGAGCACCAGCTCAAACCTTTTCTGACTGGAACTGGGTGACTTGTTGAGGCCGTTATTGGATATTGCGGCTCTTCATATGTGAAGACACCTTGCTGATTACAGCTGGGGAAAGTCTGTAAGTCTCAGTAAACAGAGCTGCACTTTCATGACAACCGACTGCTGACCTGGGGTTGTGGTTCAGACATCTATTTGGAGCAGAGTACGAGCAGCACTGTTCTTTTTTGCCTCTGATCTCTGCTGAATCCAGGAAAATGACTTCCACCGCATCCTCAGCTTCTCAGAACTGACATTTCTCTTGAGCGAGAACTTTGTTTTGTCCTCCATATAACACAGCCAGAACACAAAGAAAATACGTCAAAGGCTGCTTCAAGCCAAGAATTATGCATTAAAAAATCTGCCTACAAAGTGGCTTACTGAGCTTGTTCAGTAAGAAATCTGCCAATAGACTTTGATGACACCTTGTTTCAACTGTTAAACTATGAAGGGTATTAGAGGGATTGGGGTCAGATATCAAATATTAAACTGAAATTCCTGAAAAACACATTACAACACTGACCTGGCTGCTGTATTTGTATTACTTCTGCAAATATAAAAGCACAGCTTCTTCAAGCTGCTGCTTCACAGCTGCACAACTCAAACCGCCATGTGGGACGCTTATGCCCACTGCATTGCTATACAAGGCAGATAACAGAAATACGAAGGGGTAAATGCTAAATTTGACTCAGGGAAGGATTTCAGCCTGGCATATTCTGACTATCGCGGTGAGCACACGTTATCAAATACCATCATCCTGACATGTGACATGATGATACTGTAAGATATGAATGTATTAAGTCTCAAATCATAGAGGAATATTCAGTAATTCATCGTCTACCCTGCTGCAAAAGAAGCCGTGGTGCACTGGTGCAGCAGATATGTTGCTGGCATGCAAAGAGTGTGACGAAACTGTACAGTCTGCATTGATGGTTTTTACTGAGGTTATATAAATATACATGTAGCTGTTCCATCACTCATTTTCCTGGGTGTGAGTCTGTCTTTATAACTGTGTACTTTAAAAGAGGTCAAGGTTACATGTACAAAATGTTATTCAAGGTGATTCAACACTGATTAAAAAAATACCATGCTCTTTATACATTACAGGTGTGTTTCAAATAAAAGCTGCAATTTCCAATGACTGTGTTTTTGTAGCTTCCCTTTGTAATCAGTGTTTCCTATTGCACAGTGGTGAACTGCTGGCCGTGGGGCATTTCTAAATGAGATGCAACCACTATGAATTTTAATACTATTACTCTCATTAATAATGCAATTAATACATGATTAACAATCCCTAATGTCTGCAGTGACTATTGTTTCAATATTTTTGTAACAACAGTAACAAATGATTATTTTCATTGTTTTTTAATTCATTGGCCCATTATTTTCTCAATCTGACCAACAGTCTAATAGCCAAATATATTTAGTTTACTATCATAACAGGCCATGAAACATTGGGAATAATTGCACATAAGAATGGAACAGCCTTATCCAGTTTTGCTTAAAAATATTGTTCAATAAATATTATACCACAAAAGGTGATAAATGATTCAAACATTTTCTCTCAGTGTTGGATTATATATCAATGACAAATGGACTAATGAGTTTGGGGCCTGATAGCCAGCACAGGTCAGGCCTGTGCACAGCAGCAGCCAGGTGGCAGAGTCACAGTGTCACTGGCTGCCACACGGGATGAAACATCTGTCTAACCGGTTTAAACAATGACAGTTTGGCTGCCTGTTGACAAGCTGCCCACACACGATCTCGAGTGTACAGTTCATTTCTGAATCACATCTGATGAATTACTCAGATGAAGAGAGTAAATAGAGAAACAGTGAAAGGGAGAGAGGTATATTACGGCCATGCTGCTCAAGCCAATGTTATTAAAAGATCCATAATAATCTGCTTCTGTTGGCCGAGCGTGTGGTTACTACCACACTGACGCGCACTTTATTTTCACCGACTTGACAGGTATGAGCAGCTCTTCCTCTGTGATACACACTGTTCAAAAAGCTCTCTCTGCATACTGAGGATGGTTTCTGGTCACAGCTGCAGTTGTTATGTGTGTGTCACCTAGCAACATTACCTTTTCCCTGAATCACTGTAAGATGTACCATTTACAAAGAAGGAAAAAAAATACAATACTGAATAAATGTTGGCATAAAATTTGAGAAAATTATAGGCATTATCATGAAACTCACGAGTCACCAGGAAAATGCAACTTTCAGGAGAGTGACCGTTGTTATTCTTATACGAGGAGCTCCAGCCGTCCCCGCCACATTCAATATTCTCTCCCTTGCTGAATGACACATAGAGCATGTGTACAGTACTGTATATTGCCATGTTGGGCTAGAAAGGTATTACACAATGAGTAAGAAAGCTGATATATATAAATATCAATCTCCAGTTATTTTGCAAACATACGCTGTAAACTACAGTACATCAGTTGCTTAAAGGGACATTGTGTAGGAATTCCTCCCATCTAGCGTTGTGGTTGTATATCACAAGCAACACAATCCTATTTTTCATGCTGCATTCACGTGAAATTGGGCAGAAGACAGCTACTGCACGTAACGGCATAAACAAGCCTCTATGTAAACAAGTGGTCCGTCAGCACGAGGCAAAACAATACACGTGACAATATGTTGTCATGGAGATGTGGTATTGTTTACCTGACCCATGTGTTACTGGCTTTCTCTGGACTTCTGTGACTAAAATGACATCTGGTTTGTTAGCGACGGCCGTCTGCCCGACTGCAGGTGAATGCAGCATCAGTGTAACGCTCCATTCCTCCTCACTGCGTTACCACGGTGACTTTTCACAGACGCCACCTCCACCTGAGCCGACAGCTCCGGTGTCTCCGCTGAGTTTCCGTGGTTTCCTACCGTCACGCTGCCACTGAACGTAAAAACATGGAGACACCACATGGCAGCAGCACCGAGCTTACCCACTCCATGGAGATATGAATGATATGAACGGCTCATTCAGAGCTGAAAGGAACACTTCACTTTGTTGATGGGGGGATTACTGGTTAATGAAGAACAGACTTTTGAACCAAACAGTCGATTTTCGTGAATAGATAACAGGAAAAGTTACACAAGTAAATTACAAGATGCACCGTAGTAAACCATCTAAAGGCGTTGGAGGAAATCGTTCACTTTGCTTTTCATACCAGTGAGGCAAACTCCAAAATAACTAATATTCACCATCAGGCCCTTTGAACATATGCTCTCATGGACTTTCTGGCAGCAGGAAGCTCCTAAAATGGACGCAAAGCATTCTGAAACTAAATCCACCAATTAATCTTGTGTGTTGCCTGCAGCTGCTTGGGCAGGCTGCTGGGTCATGAGCTCTGATAAGTATTCTACCTTTCTTCAGTCTAGTCATGGCTCTGGCTGTGCGGCACCTGCACATACAAATGAGCTGAGCCAAACCAAATTGTCTGCAAACTTCATTTGAAAAGATACATTTGAATACAGGGTTGTTGTGTGGTTTTGCTGTTGTGTGAGTTAAGAGGGGTCAAGGGCAGCTGGACACATGAGGCATTGTTTCACATGTTAGTACTACACTATCTGCTTTGGGCTGAAAACCAGAACTTCCATGTGCTGACAGATCTGCTGCACTCACAAGGCTATAAAACAAAACAAAACAATACAATACAGAATACATTATGTATTGTATGAGTCATCAGTGATTATCATCAGCATTATACTTAGCATAGTAATAGAGAGGTGGTTAAAGTATACTGTGCTTTGACTATTCAGTACATTGTAATAATAATGCTTTTATTGTCATGTTTGATAAGTGGGTGTATCTTTATCAAGCTTATTATAATGTAATGTGTACCTAACTATATTGGGTGGCAATTATTACACTGACTTTGCACCACAAGTTACTTAACAGTTAATTTATCGTCCTCAGTTCATCAGTTGTGGTTAGCCCTATAGTCTGAGCAGAGGAGCCACAGTCAGCTGAAAGTCAGGCCTGTCAGCATGTGTCAGTATGATATTTATCACTGCAGCAGAAAAACATCAGGCATGTCATAAAGCCAAATCAGTGAAATGGTGAAAAGGAGGAAAAAAAGCTTTTCTGAGGTTAATCTAAAGGGTCATCTCAGAATCTCATCAGCAGAAATCCACAGTAGTTCTTCTAGTAAAGACGCTGGACCTTGGGCTAAACATGGGGTGAAGACGACTGCTGCTGCATGCGCGCCAGCACAACAGATGCAGCGGTTTCTTTGGCAAACAAAAGATAGCCACAGGCAGTGCAGGGAGAGTCAGATATTATCGGATCGAGTGGCGCTATGGTAGAGTAACCTTGTCTATTAATGGTAGAGTAACTTTCTCCATTAAAGCTTACCAAAACAGGCTTCGGTGCACAAGTGCCCGCCAGGGAGAAAACCCTAGGGCATCCTGCATTAATAAAATTCAGAAGCACTATTAATTACTTTGGAATAGTGGCTTAAATAGGCAGTGATTTCTATAAGGAACGAGAAGCAGAAAACCTTCCTAAAGGGAAATTGAGCACCATATTGATATTGATCTCATTCTACCCAATTTTGGTTGGACTGTCTACAGACACAAAGTGAGGTTAGTCAGTGATCGGCCCATTACCAGTCTGAATCTGCACAATATCAAATTAACAGAGCAACAGAGCTGCACAAGACTCTTTTTTTTTTTTTTTTTTACTGAAACAGGACTTTATTCAAAGCTCTTTCCAGTACATGTCATTCTAAAAAAACAACATTATCAACACAGCTGCAGGTCTGGTAGTAGTCAATACTTTTACCACAAACATCTGAAGACTCAGAAAACATCTCTCTTGGACTCTGCCAAACACATCTTTTATTTTTCTTGCTTTCCTTACACCCATGTAACTGTCTCTCAAGCTGTAACTCTCTTTTGCTAATAGTATCCAGAATCACCATCACCATCACCATCACCATCACCATCACCATCACCATCACCATCATCAGTCAGTGGCTGTTTTGATGTCACCAAATGACAGATCCTGGACTTGCTCCAATTACACCGAAATAGAGGCTGGCACCGGCAATGCACAAACTCAACAGTCACATTTTCCTCTTGATAATTGTTGTCAAAGCAGTCAAATGAAGCGACGAGCTCAGCTGAACGTGAGAGCTCAAAGCAATCTATGAAACCAGAATACTGTTTTCCATTTCATCTTCACTGGAGCAGCTCCAGGTTTTCTCCTCTCAGTTGCATTCTAGCTTAAATTATTTCCACGGCTTAGAGTTCCTCCGGTTTATAAATACTGAACAAAATAAACCATATTTGGATGATATATTTTCTTTAAAGAGTAATTCTTTGCTCAGCTTTTCTTCCACTGGCACCACACACACATGCACGAGTCTGAAAGAGACAAGTGCACGCACAAACCCCTGAGCTTTGCAGGTCTACTTAGTAGAGAGCAACTAATCTAATCAACTACAGCAGCTAATGCACAATGAAAGCAGAGTCATTTACTCGAGACACCACTTCCTGGGTGGACAAGAGAGAGAGAGAAAGGGAGAGAGATGCAGAGAGAGAAAGTTTAGAGTGGAAGATGAAGACATCGGGACGGATTAAACAGAGCTGGACACAGGACTTCACAGCAGGCAGACAGTTCTTTAGCTGCTTGGACCATATGTCTGTTCCTTCTCTCTCATCACTCTCTCTGCTCTGACTTTAGCTCTCCTCTCATCTCTCAGCAGTTACAAGTGCACTCCATCATCTCTATCCATGCTCACCTGTCTGCAGTGCTGCCTCACTCGCAGCTCAGTCTCTTCTCTTCAACAATTTGCTGTTCCCCTTACGTATCGCTGGCTCTGTGTCTGACTCAGTCTCTCTGTCCTCCAACACCTGCTGCCGGAGATCAGCCTCTCTCTTGTCAGATGATGCTGAGAGTAGCCCTCCCTCTACCCTCCTTGTTTTCCTCGCTCCCTCTCTCCTTCTTTGTCACGTACATGCGTGCATCTTTCTGGCTGTTTTTATTCTGAGGCGAGCACAGACGCTCTCTTCTCTCTCTAGCTCTTGCTCCCCCTCCAGATGTCTCCTCTTTTGTCTGTTTTCCATCTCCACCTCCCCTCATTTCTCTTGATCTGTCTGTGACAAGAGAGCTGCCCATTCAAGCTGTGGGTGTTGCTCTGCTTTGCATTTCCCCGAGCGATGATGCTTGTTAATAACAGAATCTGCTCAGTCAATGGGACCAAATTCTGCAGCCGGATGTGGGCTTGAAAGCAAAGTTTCCATAAAAAGGGACGTTGCCTCATTTGAGAGATGACATCGAATCTCTGTGTCCGTATCTGCCTCGCTCTGACAGCTTTTTCCAACATCATGAAACACCTCCTGCTGAGATTAGCCTAACCATCCCATTGTCCATTTGACACATCAGTGGCACATACTGTAGTTAGCTGAAAAGCTTTTAAATGCTATGGTTTTTAGTGGCACACTCACACATAATGGAGAAAAGCACTTGCTCAGCCCACAGTGGAATAAGCACAGGTCACTGTTGTCCAATGTATTACTGAGCAATCACATTTCCCTATTTGGTGGGAGGCTAAATCCCCATGACTGAGACACTGGGAGACATCACTACACATTACGTGCACAGTCACAACAAGTAAATTTGCATAAGAGACATTCACTGGATTTTCAATGCCACTCTCTGCAGCAAACATTACAATATCTGCAAAACACTGCACGAATCCTAAATCACTATATCATCCAAGATAAGGCCAACATATTGTGTCTCTGAGGGCTGCGCACAGTTGAGCATTCCCTTACAACCATAAGAGGAGTTTTGGTGTGTTCAGATTAAATTGATGATTCAATCTGCGTCACATGCGTCTTTGCTGTGACTCAGCTTTGTAACATTTGCTGCAATTTTTAAACACAGCGATCCCCCACAAAAGATACAAAACATCTATTTATGAAATGACCCATCACCTTACCAAACATGCTCCATTTTTCCGAAAGCGGTGTCAGAGATGTTCACTCTCCGAAATCTCAGAATGCCAATCCTTTCTCCTCCTGTGTCTTTGCTCTGAGGCATTACCTCTGATGACTGATCGAGCTGCTTGCTAGAGTTACAGTTGTAGTTCTACTAGCAGAGCCAATCAATAAGATAGAATGGAGGTCTTCCAACAATATGGGGATGTGAGGAGAGCCTTCTGGCGGCCTGCTGGCTCGTCCACACCCTTATCTGGTGTAATGTTACAGGTAGCGCAGAGAAAGGTGAAGCACTCACACACACATGCACGTGTGCCAGAATGAACATTTACTTCCTATTCACTACTCTGGAGGTTCTCTGTTACACTGGATAACCTACATTGTGATTTCCCAGCAGAGGTTCCCAGGTAAGCTGCTGGATAGCACTCCCCCGGGGAAGACAGTGTTACTCCAGGGATGGCTGCATGAGGAGAAGGCAGAGAAGGAGCGTGAGGCAGGCAGCAGAGGGGCGGGGCTGAGGATGAAAGGGGATCTTTGCTTACACAGGGAAGAACAAGTGGGAGTAAAACCAGGTCAGGAGGAGGTTGAATACACAAATGATGTTTGTTTTTTTTCCAAGTGAGTATGGGATTTCAGAATGGTCAAGTTAATCAGATGGTGTGCAATTACAAGAGCAATTGTACAGTATGTGAGTCATGCTTTACTTTACTTTATTTGTTTATTTAGACGGGACAATGCATATTAATGGGCAGTGAGTGCTAGAGTACCCACAGTAAATACACCGGATTTAGCACATGTGCTAAATTACATCCGTAGTCCCCAAAACAATACAACAAATTAACATAAAAAATGCGGCTCTTTGGGGTCTCCCTCTCTCTCTCTTTTTTTTTGTTGCCCATTTCTCATTTCATTAGTTTCATCCCCCCTCTGTCTGTCTCTCACTGTGACTGTCTGTTTCCCACTCTCTTCACAGTCTTCTCCTGAGGCAGCTAAATTTAACATTTACACACCACTAAACAGCAGAGAATACTCCTCAAAACAACATTAGTAAGACTGTAATTTATACGAATTTTGTCCTTGTGACATCCATAACACACTTGAGGACAGAAAGTCATGCTCAAGTCCCCCCTCCTCTAATGCCACAGGGCAGATTCAGCCTCAGTGTAGACTTATCCAGAGCTTTGTTTCCTCCGTCTCTCTCTCAAGGCGTCTTTACTTTGTTCCAACCCCCTCCCCCATGTCATTTGAGTTGTAGTGGCCCAGTAGCTGTGTGTCTGAAACGTCCTCTATACTGTATGGACTCAGGTCAAAAGTCAAAACTGTTATCAATGATCCTAATGATAGAGGCTTCTCCCAGCTCAACCGAAATGTGTAGCAGCTCTGTGAATAGTTGAAACCTTGGGTGGTGAGAAATGTTGTATTGTTACAGAAAACACACAAACATGAGTTCTGTAAGTTAGAGGGAGTTAGAGGGAAATGACACTCAGGATTTTGACTCCCCCTACTGTCGGATCTGTCTAACATTGTGGGTCAGCAGGTTAGACACAAATATGACAGTCTGGGTATGTGCTTTGCTTAAAGAGGAGTAGCATTAGCTTAACTGATACTTCATGTTTAAATCATTGTTAATAAGTGTGTTAATCATTTACCTACACTATGAAAAATTATCTTATGAACTTCTAACATCTTCTAAATAACTGGTATAATAATTATTGATGTAACACTTGATTTATAAATGCTGAATCCATAAGTTTTGCAATTATTGAACACATCATAGATTAGCTGTCAATTGAGAGTTAAACATTTGTAACAGTCTAATTAGTATTAATGTAGGAAGAATACCTTTTAATGTTGAATTAGGTATGTAACAATGATCACTAATACTACTTAATAGTGTGTAGGTATCAAAAAACTTTACACAACTTTAACTTTTACGTCTTTTCCCCTTCCATTTCCCATTTCTATGTATTTCAGTGTTTCCATAGGCTTGTCCAGGTTAATACTAAAAAAATAACCAAAGCCTGTGGGAAAGTATTTGAAACTCCCCTCTATGGAGTGCTATGGAACAATACTTTCACGAGTGGGTCCACATTTTGTTTGTATTGCATGTGAGCGCTCAGGTAGCACTTTACACCCTGACACTGGTCTCACACTTCTCCTAAATGGGAAGAGAGGAGGAAGTCTGCAGTATGCAGGCATGGATGTAAACAACACAGGGTTTAAATTCATTTCAACAAACAGGGCTTTGCATGTTTTATGAGGAGGGAAGTGTATTCAAAACATTAGACCTCAAGGATACACACCATGCATTCAAATTGTCAATATTAAGTTTGTTTGTTTATAGGAAAACTCCAAAAGGCACCTTTAAACCACAGCAGAAAAAGAGACATGAGATGACTCTCTATCAAAAATGTAATTAACATTCTCCTCCTGGTTTCAAAGGTGGGAAACAAAGCCGTTCTTCAACACAACAACAGTGTTGTCAACACGCCCAGAACCCTGCCAGCTCTCATAATTACCTTGAATTTAGGTGGCCCTCTCTATTGATTCTGGCAGTGATAAACCTGGACCCAAACTGAGTGTAAAACCACAGGACTGTCAGTGGGGCCGGTAGCCTATGGAAGACATGCTGTGTTCACCAACACAACTCCTCTACTTCAAATCAGGCTACACTGCAGTGTTGCCTTGTGCAGTTTTACATTTGATACACTTTATATGGAACGATCAAATCAAGTTTCAGGTTTATATTAAATTTCACATAGAGCAAATTGATTTATAAAACACAGCAGTAAGAACTGGTCTGCTCAGATTCATTGTGCTGTGGCTTTTGCAGTATAGGTCTGGCCTCTACACCAGCATGCACGGGGCTGGCTTCACCTTGGACAGGTTCCCAATCGTACAAGCTTGTCCAGTCAGACAAACATGATCACATTCACACTTATGGAAATGAGAAGCTCTAAATTGCCTGTTGGTGGTTGTCACTTGAGGCACAGTGAAAGGCACTACATTCAATAAGAAAATAATAGCATGTTATAATTTTTGACATAATTTGAGGGCAAAAGGAAAGGCTGTTGGCTGTGTTACTGTGAACAACATTCCCAGGGAACACAAAGGAACAGGTGTAATGCTTTGCAGCAGCTTTCAGCTAAGTACACTTTATACTGAAAAGAACTACCATCAGCAGTACTTTTATAGTTTGCCACTTGACATGTATTTCTCAGTATGGTAATCATGTTTAATCTGCGTCCTTCCTTGTGTGTGCAGTTCTTGTATGCCTATGGCCGGTGTGTGTGCAATAGTGTAGCTATGTAGTTATTATGTGTGAATGTCTATGGCCGGTATGTGTGCAATAGTCAGGGTGCAATCATGTAACCATGCTCAGTCTGGGTAAAGTAATCACATCTAGTCTGAGCATGTGCAATTATATGTTTTTATAACTCAACGAATCATATTCAATCCTCCTGCAATCATGTAAATCTACTTATTTTGTTATCTATCGGTCCTCTGTTGGACTTTTTATGTTAATTGTTGTATTGTTTGGGGACTACGGATGAAATTTAGCAGCAGTGCTAAGTCCGGTGTATTTACAGTGAGTACTCATTTAATATGCACTGTCCCGTCTAAATAAACAAACAAACAAATAAATAAATAAAACAAAAACACAGACAGAATTTAACATTCTGACAATATCATCTTTTCCAAGACTGATTGAAAGGCAAGTGGATGGAGGCAACCCCCACTCTGCAGTGCTCTCAGTGCCACAGTGACTAACTGGGTGATTAGAGTCATTATGTGGACATGAAGAGCTGTCAGTAGCTGCGTCAGGTGGACACAGTGGCTCCTGAGTGAGGAGCACACGCACACAAAAAGAGACAAAACAGTTAACAACACAGCCAACCTCAAGCAGAGACTGAAGCTGGGAATGAGACGATAGTGATGCGGGAATGACGAATAACATCTGAATAAGAAATTTAGGTTTATGATACATTAATGTTGATGTTGGGGAAGAAAACAAACAAAACAGCTGGACAGTGAGTCGTGACTTTGCTTATAGGCTGTGGAGTGAAGTGGCTGGACGGGAAATCAAGAAGTGAAACCATTGGCCACTTTACTGACTACACAGTGTTAATGAGCCTCAGCATGAAACATCACATTCGTCTTCTCCACTTTCCAGACAAAAGAATGTGTCAGATTTCATCTCCACTGACAACTCGTGCCTCAGAAATGGGTTTATAAATATGTAGCTGATGACACTGCTGGCACATACGTCACTGAGTAACTATATGAGGGACCATTTGAATTACGAACAACGGTCATAAATGGAACACAAGGCAAACTGCGCACGCCTGAGCAAAACAATTGCACTGTAAGACCGCCGCATCATTTCCTCCATCATTTGCTCTCTGTCATACTACTCAGTGAGGTATGTGCAGCGCCTAATTGAGGTGTCTGCTGAACTGAGATGTAATAGAGCTTGATTACATGGAGTCGACCTCCTGATAATGTTAAATGGCTACAACTGCAAGCAACATTACCCCCTCAAGTCTGAGCTTTTCAGATAATTAGCGGAGTACGTCTATATACGAGGTGGAGAGGCTAATGAAGCACAACAGGGAGGAATGTACAGTAGGGGACTGCGTGAGTAATATTCTAATTGGTGCTTTTAATCATCGGTAGGAAAATTGAAAGAGTGGGCATAAAAAAAACATTTTAACACGCAGTAATATATTTCAAAAGAACAACAGCAGCATCTGTGTCACAGTGTATTAAACTGAGCATCGTAACCTTTAACAAAGAGTGAGAAGTTTTAGACAAGGAGGTGGACAGTAACTCAAAAAGATCCTAGCATGCACGCCTCCTTTCTCATTTACCAGCATCTGCAGGCCAGAATGTATTTAGCTGAACAGGTGCACTGAGTAACAGGCAAACCCCATCTGCTAAAATAGCCTCCGTCCCCATGCTGCTGCTCTCTCACTGTTCCCTCTGCACAAACTGCATGTGCAGACCACATTGCAACTGCATTGGGTCATCGTGTTTCCCTCGGTGAACTCGCTGAGGACTGGACACACCCGTCTGGGTCACAGCAGGGGTCTCTTCTCCACATGGTTTTGAGACAGCCAAAATAGCACAGAGTCAGTCCATTGGCCCCAGTGCTTTAAAAAAAAAGATCTGTGACAAAACTCAGCTGCACTGTTGCACATTCCCAAAGACACAACCTGGGTTTAATTAGTGCGACCGGTCTGTCACCACTGAAAATGATACAAAAAGTTAATGATAGGATTTTGTTAGCCTCTAGAGATAATTACCATCAATCACATTCATTTCATTATGGAAGAAATCTAAATGAGATGAGTGCTTTTACAAAACAAGTGCATATATTGAAGGGATTTTTTTTTTACAGTGTTTTCTGTGAAATACCATGGGATGTGGAAACATTCTTCTGTTCATACATTTACTGAAGACACAAGGACATCATGGGACAAACTGTTGTGACAGTCTACATATACCAGGATGGTAGGTCAGTATTTTTGCAGTGCATTAATCAAAATTATAAACAATACCTTCATTGTCTGGATTTATTTTAGAATATGGATGAATTACACTGGATTTGCTCATACAGTAACAGGATTGAGGCTTGTAGATGTCTAAATTTGTCATCAGAACTGATGGGCACAAATAACATGCAATGTAGAAGAGGGATAAGAGGGACTGAAGCTGCTGAAGCTGCAGGTGAAGGTCACGGTGGCTGTGAAGGAGAGGATGAGGCCAGAGGAGGCTGAAATGATCTGTGAAGAGCGACAGATGGTCCATATCACAGGCCGGTCTAAAAGTGGTGCTGATATTATAACAAACTTGTCACACTGTAGCAGTGTGATGCAGCTGATAAGCTCCACAGCTGCTCATGACACTGAAGTACACTGAGGAACTGTGGGCACACTGACACGTTTCAAAACCCTTTTCACGATTAAAATTAAAATTAAAATGATGAGCCCCCTAAATCCATGCGTCAATACTGCAGGACGGTAATAATGGTTGGATTGTGTGGGCTGTGTGTTCATTGCACACTTGCTCTCATTGCTAAAACTGAAGCTGCGGGACATCCCAGCAGCGGGGTGTAGCACTAGGCTAAGACTGTCCAGGAATGGTTCAATGAACATTACAATAAATTCAGCTTGATGCAGTGGCCTGTTCAGCCATCACATCTCAGTTCAGTTGAATATCCGTGAGACGAGATGCCATCCAGGCAATAAAGGGCGGGGGGGGGGGGGGGGGGGGGGACACAATATCAAGAAGGCAGCTCTCGTATTTTGTTCATGTGGTGTATGCTATAAGCGGAAGGCACCATCCAGAGCATCTGATGTGGCAAATGTTAACAGTTGGTTTGTCCCTGTGACAGTGCAGCCATACCCTGAGCCCATTGAGCTACAGTTGGCTGCTCTCTCTTCCCATTTGCTATCTGCACACAGCACTAACTCCTATATTAGGATGGACAATGGCCACAAACGGCAATCTGAAGAGGCACAATCGCCAAATTAGGATCTCTTTAACTCACTCTTTTCAGCACTGAGGACCACTTCATTAGCACTCAGCTCCTTGTGTCAGTCAAAGGGTTGTTCAGGCTCTTGATGTCTGCAAGGCAACAGATGTACCGCCAGCTTTGTATACAGAACATCTTACTATGCTGTCTCAAACAAGCGGTCGTCCCTTACTATATGATAATCAAGAAATTATTTTTATTTTTTTCTCAAAGATTACAGTAGAATTTCTGATCATGTTACACTTTATTTGCTGGATTTACTAAATTGTTCTCATGCTTTCCCCCCAGTAGTGCAGAATCAAGTTGCTATTTCCAAATCCACAATTCTTGCAGAAATGCCACGGCATTTACAGTATTCTGGCTGCAGCCCAGCAGGAGCTTCAGAATGAGGAGGATAAGCACCACTATTATCGAGGGCAATCATGTTAATGAGTGTTTAATTGGGAACAATGTGCTGCGAGCAGTTTAGCACGGTAAAGCAAGTGTGTTCTCACCTTTCCTAAAGAGCACCGCCTCGTCCAAATGATTCAAGTTACCGCAGCACCAAATGAGTTTGTGTGCCAGGCTGAGGTGATGGAGAGGGTGGTGCTCGGCATGAGTGACGGAAAAGTGTGGGCGTGTACACAAATGCGCACACACACAGTGTAGATTTGCAGCGGTGGCCGTAGCAGAGGATCCATTACGGCCAGTTTTTCTAAATTTCACAGACATGGTGTTCCTAACACAACAGCTGTGTGAAAGGCCATGTAGCACACACAAAACCCCCTATGTACAAAACTGAGACTTGTCCTAATTAAGCCACAGACCTTTTTCCAATGCGATCCTACTAAATTTATATAGAGTGTTGCCATGATCGCTCACTGTGCCTAAAAGAAATGAATTATTGAATACTATGCATGTTGGTTATACTTAGGCTTTTTAATCTAAGTGCAGCCCGAGACTGGTGGAATACACAATTGGCATAATGACTCAGTGATTAAAATCAGAGAGCTGTACTGTGGATAGCTATCAACTGCTAAACCCAGCCCTGCAGCACCATTATCATATTCCACAGACCTTGTTTGCCATAGGCATAGAGAGAAACCCGAAGCCTCATAATGAAATTCAGTGGGTGTGCAAGGGTGTATTCTCTCCTGATGAGCCTGAATCAGCCTTGCACCTTCAATTTCCCCTTTCCAGAGCACCCTCCATTGTCGTTCCAGACTCATTAGGACTCCAGTTTTCTTGCGAGTCTGTGGCCCATTTGATATATTATATATACTGATGAAGCAACACAGTTTTTCTAGCTGCTGGCATGCCGGCTGAGATCCATGGAAACAAAACGACAAAATCCCCCCGAACAAAAGAACACACGCTGACACTTTGCTCCATATGACACAGAGACATACAAAGAGACACACACACACTTTGGAAAATGCAAATTAACATAAAATGTAATTAATATTTAGACTCCATTCCTGTGTTCTCTCTCCATTTCTATTTCTCATTCAGCTGGAGGATGGACTACACCAGTTTCAGTCGATGCAAAGCAGAGAAATTCCGCCACCAATCTATGATAATTATCATAAACAACCAACATTCATGATGGTGTTTGCTGCCTTAATTAGTTACTGAAACAACTCTGTATATTACGACGTCTACATATCATAATGATAATCAAATATCATACTGGATTGAATCAGCGACAAAAACAAATATGCTTATAGATTCATTACTACATCACTGTATTACAGTAATGAAATGTTGCTAGTAATGTATTTGTGCTAAAGTTGTCCTCTCAATCTGCCTGTGGCCCTTGATGGTGGAGATCTCTACATGTCCAGCTGGTACTGCACACATACTTGTGCTCCCTGTCTCCCTCCATCTGCTCTTGCCCCTGTATTTACAGCCACATATTTCCCTCTTCATGCTGGGAGCCTATACCTGCCAAGCAGGGAACATTACCAGCTCCACTATCGCCATCCTGATCATAGGCAGAGGTACAAAGCCACAAGGACAGGCAGGTTTTCTAAGTGAGAAAATAATTTCATGCACAACTGAAAATCTTATAGGAGCTAGGAAAAGAAAGCCAAAGTTGAGATAAGGAGGAAGGGAAGTCTGCTTATGGCTTTACTGCTCTAAAAATACAGGTCTTATGAGCCTTCTTTTTTTTTTTTATCTATTCAGGTCATCACTATGTCACCACTTTGAGAAGAAAAGCACATTTTGAGAAGTGGAGAATGATGCCTTCATTGCAATACTGTACCTCTGCCTACAAGTAACTGACTAAGCATGAAACTGATGGACAAAGTCAGAGGATATCTCTCAGTTCTTCATGCTGAGTCAATTTGCTGTGCATTACAGAGAATGTCTTGTTTGTTCCTGCAGCACACAACCCAAAGTCATGCTGAACACAGGGATTATGTGAATATGGATGCACTGTAATGAAATCCTAACTATTGATGGATAAAGAATAGCACTTGGCCTTGGCGTTCCAGTCAAGGTTCATTCAGGTGATTGAAGTTGGACATACAATCAAAAGTGTAGCGGGTCATGTAGAATTGGAAATCAGCTTTGTAGACTAGGTAAATCTCAAAGGCTTCAATGGAAAGGCATTTCATAATGTTTTTCAGATAACTCACCATAAGAGTCTGGTCCTGGAGAAGCTCTTGTCAACTCTAGAGAGAAACAGACAGGCAGCAAATTATAGTTGGTTCTCATTTTGCAATATTAATGAAAAACTAGAAAATTTCCTTTGGGAAATTTTGAAAGGCCCACGGGGGGCTACTGTCGGGCATTCCATCTCTGTCAACATGGGAATCAAACCCACGATCTTAAGGTCAAGACAGAGCTGATCAAATAGACACATGTTCATCTTTCTATAAGCACTGATATGGAGGAGCTGTAATCACATCAGGTGAGTATCTGTGTGTGTGTATCTCTAACTTTTATCACATGAAGTTACCTGTGTGTGTTTGTGTGTGTTGGAGTGTGGGAGAGGAGTGCGCGCATACGTGTATGTGTATGTTACCTGTGTGTGTGTGTGTGTGTGTGTGTGTGTGTGTGTGTGTGTGTGTGTGTGTGTGTGTGTGTGTGTGTGTGTGTGTGTGTGTGTGTCTGTAATCACATGAAGTTACCTGTGTGTTGGTGTTTGTGTCTGTGTATGTGTGTGTGTGTCTGTAACTGTAATCAAATGAAGTTACCTGTGTGTTGGTGTGTGTGTGTGTGTGTGTGTGTGTGTGTGTGTGCGCGTGCGTGCGTGCGTGCGTGCGTGCGTGTCAGTGTGTGTGTGTGTGACTGACCTGACACATGTTATGAGCTGCACCTGTGTCAGTCTGATTTAGCTGTGTCTGTGTTTATAAACATTTAAACGAGCGCCAGGTGGATTGTTTATGAAGTTAACGAGCTCTGGCCTGAGGCTCAGAGGTTACCAGGGCAACTTGAGGTGGTTGCCAATGACGATAGGGGCCCCCCAGGCTGAGACAGACAGAAACGTCGAGAAAAAGAGCGATTTTCTGCCTCTGCACCGGTCTCACATTTAGGCTTACTGTGACAAAACGGTAACTCCTATCAGAACAAAACACAGAAAATCAGCGCTGTAAGGACTTCCTGAACAATTTGGTACGATTTGGTGTTTCTACAGTAAATATTTTTGATTTGATACTCTCAGAAAATCTTTGTATTGGAGTCAATGAGGAGCAGAGACAGACGTGGCCGCACTTAGAGGCTGACAATTCAAATTCTGTAAGTCTCTCTGATATTTTCAGCACATTGGGAGAGAGATAACAAGATTGTCTACAAATTTGGAAAAAATCGTGTGTAGAGTGTAAATAGTGTCCAGGAGGAGTGTGGAAAGAGAACAATTCTGCAATTTTTCTAGGCTCTCTCCCACTCTAACCGATGATGTCACCCACTCTGACGCGAACATTCCGTGCAATACACACCCATTATAATCCTTATCCATGCCTTCATAACCAGCCGAATAGACTATTGCAACTCACTTCTCACCGGCCTCCCAAAACAGTCCATCAAGAAACTACAACTCATTCAAAACAGTGCAGCCAGGCTTTTAACCAACACAAAAAAAGACACATCACCCCGGTCCTAGCCAACCTACACTGGCTTCCTGTGTCATCCAGGATTGACTTTAAAGTCCTCCTATTAGTCTACAAGGCCTTAAATGGGATGGCACCCCCATACCTAACCCAACTCCTAACCCCTTACCAACCACACTAACCTCTGAGATCCACAACATCTGGCTGTCTAGTTGTCCCCAAAGCAAACCACAAACAAACTGGAGAAGCAGCCTCTGCTGTCTATGGACCCAAGCTCTGGAATACCCCACATCAAACAAGCCGCCTCCCTGAACACCTTCAAAAAGGAACTGAAAACATATCTTCATACCACAGCCTTCTCAATTTATAATAATTGACATGTATTGTTTATTCTTATGTATTTATTTTATTTATGCTCTTTTCTCTCTCTCCTCTTGTCTCCAAATGTAAAGCAACTTGAGTTACATAGCCATGTATGAAAAGCGCTATACAAATTAAGTTATTATTATTATTATTGAAGAAAGTGGCAAAACAAAAATAGCAACAGTAAAGCTAAAATGTAAAAACATTGAGCTGCAATGGGGGTTGGATGGAACAGAAGAGTTGGGTGATTTTGTCAAGACAGGCAACCACTTTTATATCACTTGAAATGATTCGATCAATAGAAAAATACAGCTCTGTGCAGGTTGTGTTTTGAACAACAAACACCACAATGCGGCTCCATGAAGCCAGATGAATATGATCCACACCGCCTCCCTCCACTGCTCTTCTTTTCTTGCCTCTACTTCCTTTATCTGTTCCTCTGCCTGCCAGCTACTTGCTAAGTACATCCAGAGTGGGATTGTCTCAGAGATGGGAAGTGGCGCTTGGCAGAGGCAGGCAGGCAGGCAGACAGATAAAGTGTTGGAGTCGATGCTAGAAATGGGGCTGACTAAATAGCGCAGGTTTCATAAAGAAGAAGACTCAGATATTGTATCACAAAAGATAAAAGGCCAGGGATTGTGATCTGTTGTTGTTACATGGAAATATGGGTTGATATGAGTAATGACAGAGGAGAAGAGTGCCGGTGTGTGTGTATGTGTGCGTGTGTGTGTGTGCTTGAGGTAAAATTAACTGCCAGGAAGATAAAAGGGGTGAACAGGTGATGAAAGGCAGAAGCTGGGTTTGGCTTTTGGTGCATTACATTTAGAAGTGATATGGGTTTTGTGGTTTTGTGCTTCTCTCTTTCTATTTACCATGCATACAAATGATGCAGGACAGACTCTCCCACCTGGATCAATCTTTCATGCAGCCCCTGAGTAGACGACAATCAATCTACTGATAATCGCAGTTTATCCCTTTCCTCCCCTGGGCTAAGCCTATCAAATAATTAACGTTGCCTTTTAATGCAGACGCACACTCGCAGGAACTCGCTCTGTTCTTCAGCAAAAGAACTAAATGGAAATAAGTTAAATGTAATTGAAGTGATTCCTCTGACGGCCTCCCTTGAGTGTTTAAAGAGAGGAAAGGCGGCTGAAGTTTAGTTTAAGTACAATGTGGAACAGCAGTGTGTCAGGGAAACTCAGTTTCAACTTCTCCTGGGATTACTGCTGGGTCACTTCATTGATGTGTCTACTTCAAAATACAAGATTTATCAATACGGTAAACTTAATCCAACGTGGAAGGACAACTTCTGTGATTCTGGCCTGTCCAGTGTAGCATGTTAAATACTATAAAATCAATACATTACTTGCCATTCATCCACATTTTGTCATCAGTATCTGTTGACTCTAACACAGACACAGTGTATTTCTTGATCATTCATTCTCCTTACAGTGCTTCGTGAAAAACCTTCCAAACTGACAAATGAGATTCCTGGCAGTGCCAAAAACCACTTACTGTAAGATTTACCCAAGGAGAGTGTGGATGCATTCAGGCAACACTTACATATGATTTACCATCACCTCCATAAAATATTCATAGAGCAACATCTCGCTCACTTTTAAAATAATTGATCTATGCCACAGAGGGGTTGGGGTGTATGTGAACAGATGCACAGCCTGATGTGTGTGTAAATGTATTTTAAAATCTTGTTTCAGCTTTAACATGTCTCCATCTAGTCACATGGTTATGAAATGAATTCACAACCAGATACACAGTCCTACTGCAGTACACATGGCGGAGGGAGAAATCTGATCCTTTACTCCAGTAAAAGTAAACTTGTTGAAGATACCTCATGATGAGTAAAGACCCTGCAATGAAAAAGTCACTGTAGAAGTAAAATATACTTAGCCTTAAAGCAAAATGTATTAAATAATGATGTAGGCATCAGAAGTAAACTGATACAAGTGTATTATTGGATCATTATCATTATAGTGGCTATAATTTTAACCACTTTACAGCAGGGCATTTCAATCTAACACATTATATACGGAAAATAAGGCAAGACCATTATAGCCCGTTTTTACAAACAGTTTGTCTCAAAGGGCTTTACATGGCATCATAACAACATCCTCTGTCCTTAGACCCTCACATCCACTGAGGAAAAACTCCATAGAAAACCCTTTTAACAGGGAAAACCAGGAGAAAGCTCAGGGTGAGCAACAGAGGAGGGATCCCTCACCCAGGACGGGCAGACGTGACATAGATGTTGTTACAGACAAGAAAACAGTTTATAACACAGAATGTGGGAAACATTCAACCAGCAGCTACCTATAGCTGTCAAATAAATGTAGTAAAAAAAAATCTCTCCTCAGATCTACTGCAGCAACACCACACAGGGACAAGGACCAGTTATTAGGACAAGGAAGTGAGTGCAAATTCAGTTTCTAAATTCTAAAACATGGATCCAATTATTCCTGACAGAGCAGTTGGTCTGTTATCAACAGCGTGCCCAGCCCACTGGGGGGCAGGATAGAGCAGAGTGGTGAGAACATCTCTGTCTCCACACTGATGATTGTCTTTCTACTTCTGGAAGCTCTGTAGCTTGTTACTATTTCTAGCTCCGTCATGTTAGCGGCTCCCCCACCAGCCACCAGCCACCACCCTTCTTCCCTCCTCTCCTACTAGGGGAGACCAGGGATGGTTGCACCATGGCTCAGTTGTAACACTGATGCAGGCACGTGCAGAGGGGGGGGCGGAGGGTGTTTTTGCGTGTGTGTGTGTGTTTTGTGTGAAGGCCTGTCAGTAGCCCTTCAAGAATAATATTTAACAAATGATAATAATAATTTATGTAGCCTTGACCTGGCTCAACTTGGTAACATCAGAGCCAGTCTATTGACTCCAATATTAGAAATTCTCTGGTAACATGGGTAACATCATCCACCAAGACGTGCCCCGACGTGCCCCCGCCGCAGCGAGAGAGATAGGGGCTCTGCCCAAAATCCGACATCACACGTTACAGCAACAATGTTTTTTTTTTTTTTCAAAGGAGGTTAAATTGAAAGCAACTGGACTTAGTTATTTGTCTAGGAATAGCATTTACACTATGAAACAGGAGTAGTGACGGACTGGGATGTGGGCAAATGCCACAACGGTCGGACCGAGGTGACTGCGACCGCTGCGTGAAGATGCAGTCCTGCTGATGTGATCAAGATAAAAATCGGTTGGGACCAGCTGTTTTACCGCCGGCAAACTCTTAAAGACGGCAGACACAACATACCTGCATGGTTGATGTATAGCTCACCTGATAGAGCAGCTCACTCATTAAGTAGAACCCTCCTCTAATATGGGTTTGAATCTCAGCAGAGGTAGTGATTTAGTTAATGCATTTTCTTTTCTCATTATCATTATGATCACTAAATATATACGCCTTTTTTTTTTTGAGCACCTGCCCCTCCAAAGGTCTCTGCACGGGCCTGCACTGATGTAACGTATTTAGCTGTGTGTTACCCTAGTTCATGGCTTTAACAGGTTTGGGTTAGTTGTTACACAAATACACACACACACGTTCCATTGTCGATCTGCTGGTTAAAGCACATAGCATATGGAAAGACTGAGCTCTTAGCGGTCAGTTGCAAATGTATGGTCACCCACCCTCTCTCTCTCTTCACTGTGAGAAATGTACCAAAATACAGTTAAAACAAACAAAAAGGGGTGGTGTTTAGCTCAGTTGGTAGAGCACCCGTCTCTTCGATATCAAGTTTCTGTATGTCAGACTGTTGTATTTCACCCCAGAGTATGTTATAACTACCTCAGACTACAGCCTCACTCTGCGTGTTTGACACTAAAGCAGATCTTTGTGTTGCAGAGATAACACCTGCACCATGTAATGGCAGAGATGTTGCATTCAAGTTTTAACATTTCCTTAAAACAGCTCCAAAATACAAATAGAAACGTTAGAACCATCCTGTTGTAAAATATATTGGTTAAGTTGTATAAGAGCGAAGAGGACGATGTCAGAAATGGAAACAGTATCCTCACAGTGTGACTGACATCAAACAACTCCTCTAGCGCACACACCTAGTTTTGTCACTCGATACATCTCACCTTTGTATGTGACTGCAGAACGTATTTGAAATGGAAACACTGACATTATGTGAGTTGCTGGTGAGGGCTCTGCTCTTTTGCTTTGTTTGTTATTCAATGTTGAGAATGGAAATATCGGTTTGCCAGTCAGCGTTACGGTAGGTGATAATCCACCTGCTGACACAGGCAACACACTGTTTTGGTGTTAACAGTCAGGAATGAAAAACAGAGCCGACACATAAACAACTACACCTCCATCCACTGAGGGGCCACATGACACTCGCTGACAGAAGGACACACCACAGAACTTATATATGTTAGTGATTTTCTTAAATCATTGATCACTATTATTCAGAATTTCTGTGAATAATTCATCCACTGTCCAAAATAGCGAAAAAAAATTCCCATGATGATTGTTTATTTTTTCCACCCAACTGTCCACATCCAAAAGAAAATGAGTTGAGTGCATTAGATAATGAGAAGCAGCAAAACAGGAAAGATTAATTATTTCTTAGAATGGCTGCAGACTGATTTTTTGTCTGTTACATATATTTAACTAATCGATTAACTAATCCTTTCCAACCCAATGTTTTTAAAACATACTACAGTATGACCCAATTTTTCAGTTAAATTCCAATGTAAAATTATCTGGATTTTCATTATAATTAGGCCAGTTACTCCCAGTGAAGATCATCCGATTTCAAATGAGCTGAAATGTTCTCATTAAGATGGATATTGCAATTATTTTCTTACGTTTTATAATCACACACATGACTGAAAGCTGAGAGAGTGAAACATATATACTATATACTTAAACCAGAGTAGAGGTTTTACTCTGGCAGAAAATAGGAGGATTAAAGAAAATTGTGTTAAATGTGAGAAATCAATGTGAGATACAGCTAGGCATATTCATCAGTCTTCTTTGAGTGGAAGGACGAGGGAGTGTTAGCATTCAAAGCAAGATTGTCAAGAGCACTTCAGTAATTACACCAGATCAGCAGTCTTCCTCTTCCTAGACTGGATAAATAAGGGTTGTTGTAAACTCTTAAGTTCGCTCTGCGGGGTTCCAAGATGTAGAGTAGTAGTGCAGGAATTATTATAAACCGGGACTGCCTCAACTCCGACTATATTTTTTCATTTTTACTATTTTCAAGACAGACCACTCTCATACCATGTTTCATGCGGGCATCTACAGAGGTGGCAGTGAACCAGAATTTCACCAGCTAATTTGATTTCCAAGCTGCCGTCAAACTTTTTAGAATAATTGGACTAAATTGAAAGCAGCTTTAGTAGAAGTGACAAGCAAACGTCTGGGGGGGGGGGGGGGGGGGGGGGGGGGGGGGGGGGGGGGGCAGTTTGGCTGGTTGCTGAGAGAGGATGCAGCCTGGCAACGTCCTAAC
The DNA here is from genome assembly GCF_905171665.1 of Trachurus trachurus. Classification (NCBI taxonomy): domain Eukaryota; kingdom Metazoa; phylum Chordata; class Actinopteri; order Carangiformes; family Carangidae; genus Trachurus; species Trachurus trachurus. The sequence continues at coordinate 36,682,559 of NC_139896.1, forward strand.
AATGCAAATATTTTAATCTTCTCAAACTGATGACAATAACTGAAGTGAGAGAGAATTAAAAACAAAAACTTTGACTTATTTTCTCAATCAGCTTCTAACTGTGAAGTGCAGTGGTCCAACATTAACATTTTACACAAAACACCTCTTTGTGATTTTACATTGGTTTGTTTGGGTTGGGCTCAGATGGCTCATATACAGTATTGAGGGTTTACATTGACACCAGAATCAGATTACATCTGTCAGTCACTGTCAGTAGAATTTGATCAAACTACTGCCACTCAGTCCTAATGAAACTGTTTTTGTGTGTCAATCTCTTCACAAGTCACATCGCTTTTGTCACAACTTTGATGCTGGTTATTTATCCATGAATATTTGATGTTATAGAGAATTATTTTGACACGTTTTCAGATCAAGTAACACTGTTGGGATCACTTTTAGGCATCAAAAACATGTTGTGGACACAACATAAAAACCAGCTGGTGTTCTGAACACTTGATCACTGAACTGACTGAATGATTAGGGAATATCTGGCTGTTTAGCTAACTTCTAACTGTGACAGTTGTCAGCTGGTGTTGGGTGAGTGGTGTCAAGTGAGTTTTTTCTTTTTTCTTTTTGAAAAACAGCTGAAATATATCACCATCAAGACCTGCAGATTTGAGTGATAGTTATCTGCAGGTTTATCCCTATTAGCTACCCCTGAGCAGTGCCGTTGTATAGGGGAGAAAGGTGATGATAATTCTAGGGCCCAGTAGGGCCCAGTAGGGCCCACAAAAAACCCCTGTAGTCTAATCTTTGTATGACTGAATTATTCTGCATAAGACCCTGACTAATACTGCATTAGCATCAAAACAAAGTAGGCTAAATAAAAAATTATGATACATAACTGTACGTAGTCTAAGAAAAAAAGTGGAAAAGTCAGGGGGCAGGGGCCCACTTTAGTATTCTTTCAGGGGGCCCAGAATTCGGCCCTGCCCTTGAGCAAAATGATCATGTTTTAAACACAAACATCTCTCACTGAATGTATTTGTTTCATCATGCAGATGAATCAGAGTAACCCAAAAGTACGTAAACAAACTGATGTAAAATGCAGCAGAAAGTAAATGTGTATTGTGCGCATACGCTCCCTATATGTGTCATACTGTAGGTGAGGGAAAACACAGCGTTGGGTTATGTGCACAATCCTCTAATCTTCCACGCGGCTGAGCAGTTGCCAGTTGTCTTCAGGCTTAAAGTTGACTTTAGTCAACAGCAATGCAGCAGCCAGTCATAATTTTATGCTTGTGAAAATACCAACACATCCAATAGCTTCCTCTAAAACTTCAGTTTACCATCACAACCTCAAATCTGAAAATAGGTAAGTCACTCACATCAAACAAGGCCTTTAAGCTTGTGTGGGAGTGCTTATGGGGGCAGTGACTTCACCTGCTTGCTCCCATGCTTTAAATACAAGTGGGAGGTTTATAGAAAGATTTTACTGAATATCCACAACGTAAAAAAAAAAAAAAAAGCTGTCTGCCCACACAGTCCTCAAACGTATATTGTTTTTAATTGTTTTGCCTATTTCACATAATTGCCTGCTCTGAATTTACATGGCATAACAGAGAGTGGCACTAGAGACAGTAGCCTACAATTGTAACTCAAACACAAGGCACAATTCCCAGTTGTTGTTGTGTTTTTTTGTATAGCTTGTCTGTTTTTGTTTGCAGTTGTTTTTAAATATTTTGTAGAAGCAGCCACATTATTAAATGATAACAGCAATTTCCATTAAATTGCATGCGGAAATTATGCTGCGACAAAATAACTTCTTCAAGGACAAATCCTAAAACAAATGCAGTCCAGTAATTTGATGTCTCATCCATTTCTGTTTGAGAATCCCTTCTCTGTTATTCATTAGGCATTAATTTCCCTGCAGAGACTCTTTTCAACAACAGGGCTTTTAAGAACAGACACACATTTTGTTGACAACTGCAAACAAACCAAATCTGTTCCACGCGTTAAAGTAAAACCAGAAAAGCTCACTCCTTCTCTGGAAACAAAAGTGATAACTCATAGACGGCATGTCTTCAAAAGAATCCCAAAGCCATGGCAGGTTAGAGATTAGAGGAGCAGGCTGGAGACTAGAGGGATACCAGACTGGAAAATAGATAGGCTGTGTGTGTCTGACCATTGTTAGTCAGACACACCTGGATTAATAAGTTTGTCCAATAATGTAAGACAGGAAATAAAGGAGCTGGCTAAAGATCAGGAAGTAGTGGAGCTGTGCATAAAGCCAATTCCACCGGAGAAGACACAACAATAGAAAAATAATCAATACTCTTCAAACAAATGAATACAGCCTGGCAGTTATTAAGAAACCATAATGGAGGGAGCCTGGCAAAAGAAGAAGAAAACATAGAATCATCCAGAATGGGGGGAATTGTAACTTTCCAAGCTTCAGTGACTAAATAATTGTACTTAATATGACTTGTGAAAGATCTTGTCTGGTTTCATCATAAAAATGCAAAGTAGTTATGTTAGTATGACATTCAAAATTTAGTCAGAATTGAAAGTGTGAAATTCTTGGTTCCACTCAGCTGAACTTAAAGGGATAGTTCAACATTTTGGCAAATTGGCCCATTGCCATAATCGCTATAGTCATAGCAGTAGGTTCATTACCTTTAATTGTAGGTGTAAGCTATTTTCAGTACGGCGGAGCGCAGCAGCTGACTGCTCAGAGCTACGCTATGGAGGCTAATGGAATTTCTTGGTTTCCCTCATTAAACTCATCAAATTCAACATCCCAAAACTCCACAGCGCTTTTGTAGACAAGTTGTGACCTGCACAACCACCACGCTATGAGATAATGACGGAACGATACGAAACGGAGCCGTTTTCGAGGTAAATACAGGGTAAATACGGAGACTGCTTGCTGAAAAACTGTCCCTGAACGCAACGCGCATCAGCGGTTTTGTATGAATTTACCTCGAAAACGGCTCCGTTTCGTATCGTTCCGTCATTATCTCATAGCGTGGTGGTTGTGCAGCTCACAACTTGTCTACAAAAGCGCTGTGGAGTTTTGGGATTTTGTATTTGATGAGTTTGATGAGGGAAACCAAGAAATTCCCTTAGCCTCCATAGCGTAGCTCTGAGCAGCCTGCTGCTGCGCTCCGCTGTACTAAAAATAGCTTACACCTAAAGGTAACGAACCTACTGCTATGACTATAGCAATTATGGCAATGGGCCAATTTGCCAAAATGTTGAACTATCCCTTTAAGCACTTCATGTAATTCAAATACAGTTAGTCCGAATAACGAGACCTCAGGTTGGAAACGCAGTCGAAGTTGTTATTTTCTCTTGAGGAGGTAAACATTGCCTTTCACTCAGGCTGAGCTCGGGGATCTTTGGCTGACCACTGCTTTAAAAGCTGCAATAAGTGAGTTATTCCATAAATTCCCTAAAGCTAAACAGATGATTCCCAAAATTCAGCAGTTAGCATCAACAGAGGCAATGACCGTTACAGCAGGATTACAGTCACTCAATATTCATCATGGACTACTGACATTTTCCACCTGCCAGGAGTGACACAAGCTGTAATCACACCACTGAGCATTTACTCCCTTACAGAGCTGACATGGCTGATGTGACACCCTCAGCCTTCATTCGTGTGGAGTTTCTGGCTACCTGACGAAGTTAAGTCTAATAATCACTCATTTTTTAGCTTAGCTTTGGTATCTCATGAGACCCTGAGAGAAAATCACTATGGTTGATTTGTTCTCTCTGAAATCTATCTTCACCAGTCGCTGATTTTGGATTAGCTGATGGACGTTCACTAAACCTGATCGTGTGCTATTTGATGCTGTGCAAGTTGTGTGTGCAGCTTTTAAATGTAAATGCCATGCTGCTGCAGCTGAGAATGGGTGGAGGAGAGGGGTCAGAGTGAAGCATACACAGGCAAATCACGTGGCATGAAAACAAAACAATGGGTTGAAAGCTGCTAAAGCACTATACTGACGTGCTCTTGACAATCCTAAGGGGAGCTGTGGAGTCAAGTGACAGTTCTTTTTGTCACTACAAGCAAACCCCTTTATGATCACACGTATTACACTGATCTATTGTTGAGTTAAGTATTGATCAATGCAGCTTTAAATAACGTTCTACTGCAACAGAGGCATTTCCCACAAGACTGTTCATTTTTTAATGTGGAAAATCCATTGTAAACATCACTGTGGAGTGTGGATATAACTCCTGTACAGTATGTTCCACTAGAAACAAATTGGACAAATGGGAAAGTCCAAGCTGCTCAACAACCACAGGTTCGAGGTGCCACTTGAGATTTCTCTCACTTAAAGACTCAGATGGGAGTCCTTAAAAAGTGATTGTGGATGAAATCAGTCAAACTGGCCCTTATGCAGCTCAGCTCCAGGCCCACAGGTATATCAATGATTACTATACTATACTATGAGTCACATCTGGTTGAATTGGACCTAACAATCAAGTAGAAGATAGTGACAGTTCATCAGTGTCCAGTTTCTGAGATTGCCGGTGATGAAAATGCTCCATCAGGTATGCTGAAGATAAGGTTCTCACCTCTGCAGTCTGCAGTGAGAAGATCAATTATGTTGTTACTTAATTACATAAAAACCTTGTCGATATATAATGTGCGCATGATGAAAAGTCCTCCATCTTACTAATATATCAAAAAAGGTGGTGATTTTACAACAAAGATCAAATTTCCTGAAACCAAGAGAGGTTAATAAAATACATCTCTGTGGTTCATTTCGACGGAAAACTAAAACTAAAACGTACGGTTGGAGTGCAGCTGAGAGCACCGGTGAGGTTGTTCATTGGAGAGTATTTTCAGAATACCACTACATATTATTTTGGACTACTACTCCACAAATTTCATTGCACATCCCGATACAAAGTGGTTGTTGCTGTTCCAAAAGTGTTGTTATCCGTGCCCCGCAGTGGTTGGCGGTATCAGTCTGTGTATGCGGACTAGCTTTCAACCTGACTCCTACCACAGCTTTGTCAAACTGAGTGTTTTCTTAGCAGACTTGGCAGAGCCCACCAGCTGCACTATACAATAGTAAAAGTAATTTCATTGGCTCATGAAATTTAATTCATTGTTTAGCTGAGCAACTCATTACTCATTTTAGACAATAAAGTGTTCTAAAAGATTCACAGTATGACAAAAGAGCATTCCCTCTGTTACAGCTCACTGATGAGATATTTAAGATATTCACTACCATTGAATACACTGCTAACTGCTCCCCTGTTTCCCTCAGTGGTACACACTACCTAAAGAGCCTTTAATTGAATCCTTAATCTCACAATAACTCAATGTTCCCAGCATTTGATTGTTTTCCTAAGAATGACACAGCATTTCTTAATGTGTTTGTTTTACCCAAAGGAAAAAAGCAGCACTTTAACAGCAATATATAACCCTAATGTGTTGATCATTCTTGGATTAATTTATATGTGATTAATGGGTCTCCAGCACCAGTGTATTGCTTTTACTCATTGTCACACATGTAGGATGTTTTGGTGAGTGGTCTGCACTGTCTGTCCAACAACACCTGTCAAGTCTCAGAGAAAAATGCTGGAACATCTCAATGAGCCAATCACATGCCACAAACACCATTAGCCTTTCACACTTTACCACACTGATGTGATTATTTAAGCTGTATAAGTACTGACAGTCTAACAAGTAGCTGAGCAGGTACAGTGCAGCCTCATCTTCCTCTCATGGCACGTCAGCTGGGCTGGCAACAAGATGCAACAGGTACAGCACAACGCCCTGTAGTTTTTAACAATAGCAGACAAAAGCTCGCAAATTCCAAATTGCAGTATGCGCTCAGAGGGAATAAATCTCTATTATCTTACCCTCCATAAGCTCCAAATGTGAAACTCCTTTTCCTCTGAGGCATCCTGCTGAGCGGCTGATGACACGTCCCAGTGGTGTGCAGGATGGCAACGCAGTTTACAGCTCAGGCTGCAGAACAGCAGCCATGCTTATTCCTGTCCCTATCTGTGTTTGTTTCTCTGTGCACCTTTCCTCTCTTTCTACACCTCTTCCACTTACTCGTCTCTCCTCGCTCCCAATTGTCTCAGCCCTAACCGAGAGTGTGTGTGTGTGTGTTTTGTCTCAGAGTATTTTGTGTGGATACACACCCATACCCTCCCCCCTTGTGTCTCTTCTGTGCTCTCTGGCTAAGTAGCTCCCGTCTCTGCCAGATTAAAAGAAAGGTGCGTCCTGATGTCCTGTCGCCTTGGAAACAAACAGGATGATTTATCTGACACTGACTAATTCTGTCTTATTTTGAACAGGAAAAAGACACAAAATACTTGAATTTTCCAACCATGTCCCATGTTGGTAACTTAACTTCCCCATGCTGTTCAACTCCGGCTCTGGCAATCATGTGAAACAACAATGGTTCTTGAGGCAACAGCACATAAAGGTTAGGGAAAGATGGGATTTATGCTCTGCTTTGGACCTTTGCTGCAACCAACAATTATTTCCAATATTGATCACAGAGCCATCGATTTTTTTCCATTGATCACTCCATTAAATGTCAGAAAATAATGAAAAATACTACATAATATTATATAGTTTCCAATAGCCCAAGGTGATGACTTCAAACAACATGCTCTATTAAAACACCAGTGTTATGTAAAACTCAAACATATTCACTCTACTGTCATAAATGAGAAAGAGGAACATTACATTCTCACATTTAAGAATATTACTTTTTTATTTGAAATGACCCAAAGTTAAATTTCCATTACATTACATTATGTAAATGAGGTAAATGATTGATTAATCACGCAGCATATTTTCACTGAATTTTCAAAATGTGCATTTCAAAGTCAAAAATCAAACGTCTGCTGACATAACGGTGGCAGCCGTTACCAAACTTCAGTTTCAATGTGATTATTATAATTTTAGTAATTTCTATATTAGGTAGCTTTTAAATATAATGGTGGAAAAGTTCATCTTGTTCTCTATTAATTGCCATGCTGCCAGTGTTCATGTCTGATTTCCGGCTTTTTTTCCTGTCTAAACTGTTGAGGAGGGTTCAGTGATGTAGCAGAAAAGTTTTACATTGCACCTACAGTAAGTTGCGGTGCTGATTTGGCTCCCTCCTTTTCATTTTCATCTGGCTGTTGTTGGAGTCTCGCTTTTGAACCCGATGATTTTAAAGCAAACAGGGCATATGCGAGGGTCACCACGGGCCAAATATATCTGAAATAATTTTGTCCAACACGACGACAAACAATGACAACTCCCATTGAAATTAGGTCAAAAAGAGGGCGAAGCAAATTATTCTCTGATGTGGGAAAGTCTGTGATCTTGCCTGACCTACTTCCACCTGGTAATTCCAGCTCTGTAATCGACGTTCAAACATTTCACTGCGATGACAGTAGTGTTTTACCACTGATAACATCATGTCTCTTGAACTTTCTGAATAAATTGAATGGAGAGACGTGTCAATGTGACACCTCTGCCGGAGTGTGTGGAAAATGATATCTTTGTCAATCTGCTGGCAGAGCATGTGTCTGCTTATAGTCAAACAAGAGAGGACAACCCCACATCTGCTCTGAAATCACCTCCTTCTTGTCTCTTCTCATTTTCTTTCTTCTCCACTACGCCTCTCTCTCCCTCTCTGTCCTCCTCTCTGCTCTTTTCTCCTTTCATGTCCTCTCTGTGCCTCTGGCTGCCCACTCTCCTGCCTGTCGCGTACACTGTTTATCTGACTAAATCATTCTGTTTCTGCTATGACTGGACTGTATATCCTTCTCTACTCTGTCTGGTTCAAGTGCATTGATTGTCCTCTTGTCCCCCTTACATGTCAGTGTTAATGTCAGGCTGCCCTGATGACTCCACAGTCAACCTTTTGTAATTCCATTAAGTCTGACTGGACTGTGGCCAGACACTGGCTATAAATCAAATCAGAAGCTTACAGAGGACGACATAGGAATGGACCATGAATATCATGGTGTCCCCATCAAGGTCCTTCAGCTCCTATATTGATTGATAATGATGCAGTGTCCTTCTGATATCTAACTATTCTGTCTCCCACATAACAGCAACTCATCATCTATTATGAAAATCACAATCACAGCTGGCGGAGGCAAACATCTCAGACATCTGATGTATTTAGGTCATGACCTCAGAGGCTGTTGAGGATCTCATTTCAGCAGAGGTGGGCTTCAGCATTGTTCTTCAGGAACTTAAAGGTTCCTCTGGCTAGTTGTCCTCTGCATTCCCATCACAGCATACAGTCCAGTGATGTAGTGATTACAAGCAATGGAGGTAAATACAATACACCTCCCTTCCAGTATGTGGTGGAGAGAAATCACCATAAAAAAAAATGTTGCGTTTGCGCGACTATAGATGAACTTGGTGTTCACCTTTTCATTCCAAAACACCAATTCCAAATCCCACTGGATGTCTTCTTTCAAGTAAATGGTTAGCGAGGCCTGGACCTCTTTGTCTTCTCCATCTTAAACATGGTGAAATACGAGTCTCTAATCACAACAAAACAGTCAGCTTGCAGCTACAGGCTTTTGATCAGCGGCCGGGTGAAGTAAAATGATGCAAGTACTCATACAATCTGAAATGTTCAGTACAGCACACCACATGCCCAAAAGTTCCTGAACCTTTGGAAAGCACTACCCCACAAACTAGCGACTTTTTGTGGATACCGTAAAACACCAAATAATGGCCCGGGCGTTTATTTGCTTAAATCGCTCAAATCAACCGGCGTTTATTAGGGACCTGCGTTTATTTGGGACCTGCGTTTATTAATAGTGTTCAACCTGGACCTCCTTCTGGGGAAAGAGGCTTCACTCAGTTTTTTTTTTTTTTTTGATTGAATGAAGTAGGCCTATAATAACTAATAATAATGCAACGTATAGCCTAACTACATACGCGTATGAGTAATCAGATAACAGTAGGCTGTTAACGCTACTTTTAAAAGGAGTAAAGTCATTTAAAACGAGGAGCGAGCCGAGCCGACACGGTGCAGCCCAGGACAGTGCTGAGGTGCGGATGAGAGGAGTGGACAGACCGGGCAGGAACAACCAGCCCAGAGGCGTCTCGTCGGTCCTCGGCCGTCTTTAACGTCACGAGACAGCCGCTATATTTGCATAGAATATGTTTTGGCAACCAGAAAAACAGTGTTTGACCCGGCGTTTATTTGGGATGGGCGTTTAATATAAAAAATATTTTGCTACACCCGGCGGTTAATTGGGACCGGCGGCAATTTGGGACTCGGCCATTATTAAGTTTTACGGTAGATCAATGAAACCAGAACTAGACCCTGGTTCCTGTGGTGGTAAAGGATCATATGCAGTTTCAACATACCAAAAAGATATCTAAATGTGCTTTCTCATTAAAGTCCCCAGGCAGTAAGTCACATCCTTTCACTTTAACAAAAGGTGGGCACAAATGGCTGTCCCTGCTTTCCAGTCAGCTTGTCCTCATAATGATACTGAAGCATCATGTCTCTGACAGAATGATTCTCCAGAGCCAGACTTCTGCTGACAAACTTGTTATTGTCGCTACAGTAATATAGTTTCAAAAGCTCTTTTCACTCTTGCTTTTCCCTTGGTTCCTCAAAAGATGTCCGTCGATGTGGGAAGAGAGAAAAAAGAGCTGTATACCCAGAGAAATTTGTGTGAGGCAGGTGAAAGGAAAAGGGCATTTTGGTGTAATTAGTCTATGTCAGTAGACGTGGCAGGCTGGCTGGAGAGCTCTCTTAAAGCAGGCCAGCCTTGACTTTGAGGACTTGACTGTCAATGGGAGGAGGAGGACAGTAATGAGAGGCTGCCCTCTGTGAGATGGGGTTCAGCCCACCCTCAACATCACTGTGGCAGTGGTAGATAAATACTTTGCAAAAAAAAAAAACCAGCTCCAGAGAAAGAGAGAGACAGAGTTACAACACCGAGTAAAGAAACTGCTACAACAAATGTCATGGTATGCTATAACAGACTGTTTATGTTCACATGAATTTTCACTTCCCCTGTCATGTTGTACGTCTACCACGTGCTTGGCTTCAGAATATAACTATATCAATATAGTAAGGTTCAATAAGGGCTTTTCATCATCCAAAGGTTCAAATTGCAGTTGACACTTGGACCAGATTGTCACCTTGACCCCACTACCTGAATACAGAAGGCCACAAATTACAAGTTCAGCACAAACACGTCATGCTGCAGCTCAAACACCCACACTCTCTTCAGGTGATAATACCCAGTAAACCTTGAAGCACAGCAACAGCTTTTCTAATGTTGGTCTTAAGGGCTAAGGAGCTATTAGACAGTACAGTTCCTCCCCTGTGGGAACAGCAAAGCAGGACACAGACATAAAATATTTACCAGCTGTGCACACAACTACACCCTTGACAAGATCACAAGGACAACAGGCTCCGCTTCAGTGGCCTGGATTGCCCACAGTCACATTTCCATTCCATCCGTTTAACTTTCTGCAGGATAAAACACACTTCTGCTTTGCTTCTAAAAGCACTACTAATTTTTTTCCTCAATTGCAATACATTCACAATCCTACAAGCAGTTAAAGGCAGCATCACCAACACATCAGTGAAGTAAATCACATTTTACAGTAGGCCTGTGAATATTCTCATTTGTCCAGGTCATAGTTATCTCAAGGAAATTTAAATTGAACGCAACTGGACTTGGTTACTTATAGGAAGACGTTTCACCTCTCATCCAAGAGGCTTCATCAGTTCATGTAGCATCTGACCAGGCTGGGACTGGTCCAACTATCTGGTGTGGAGACCCAGGTATTTAACCTCTGAGTGGGCTTTCACAAGACCGATGATGTCACTGGACCCCTTTGTGCTCCATATGCCAATGACAGTTGACACATTTTAAAGTAGTAACTTCCATCAATTCTATTTTGAAGGCTGATATAAAGCCCTGTGAAACTGAGTTATCTCACTAGAGTCAGGGTTTTATGTAAGAACCACAAACAGGAAGGAGGAAGCCAAACTAAGCCTTATTAGGTTGTCTTGGAGCAACACTACCTCTCACTGTTAGCTAGAGGAACTACTTTTCATCCGCTCAAACTGCTGAGTGTCTCAGGGGCTGTTTGAGAGCCATGTTTGACACAGACAACTTTGAATTTTAAGCAGATAGAGTCCGCTGCCTTTTGAGCAACAGAGTGTATCGCCTATGATGAGCTTCATGGAAGAGAGAGAGAGAGAAAAGAGAGCAGGAAAGGAAGCGAGACAGAAATGTACTTATGATGAAAGTAGACTGTATCTTTTTTTTTTTAATCTTTGTGACAATGTCCATTATTCCCCTTCTGGTTGTGCACACGTTACTGGACAATACAGTTAAAAAGCTATAGAGCAGAAACAGGCAGCGCCGTGGCAGCCACTGTTCCATAACCAAATGCAACAAATGAACAAATGAGATCCTCTCTCTCTGCCACAAATTGCAAGAGCGAGATTATCGGGGGTGCTGACACTGTATAACTCGCTCATCAAAGACAACCAGATTCCAGCAGGAATTTGGGAGACTATTCTTGTCCTCCATCATCACCCGGCCCCTCTAGATCTGAATGTCATGAATTTCACAACTCCTCTCCAGGCCATGATAACAGAGGAGAAGGGGGGGGCTGGCAGCAGGGGTGTGGATACGGTATATAAAGTGTAATTACATGTGACAGGATCCAGTTAATTCCTGCTTTATCTGTCTTTACACACCATTAGAGCCAATGGTGGAGTGGAGACAAAGAAGAAATATGAAGACACAAATCACCTCAACAGAGTAGGAGATTCTGTGAACCTGCCCTTAGAGCAATATAAAGTGAGGACGCAGCGTAGCAATTTATAGCCTCAATAGACACACACATGGACACACACACACACACACACACGCACACAAACATACATACATACACAATCCCGGTGAAAAGCCCCAGCCGGACACGTAACTCATCCTCTGGGGTGAAAACTAGGAGCAGAGGCCCATTACAACAAATAAAAGAGAGATGTCGAGAGTGGAGGAGAGGCACAAGAGAGAGAAACCAAGCTTATTTTTCATGTAACAACTATTGAGTCTAGCAGGAGAAGAAAACCCTGTAGGCCACATCCTTGGATTAATGACTTTGCACACAGAAGAGCAACAGAGACTCAGTGAAGGGCTTACTTTGATTTATCCACATGAGAGAGTTAGACAGGCAATATGAGGAGGCAGGGAGAGATTTCTAATCATGCACCCTCATCAAAATAATCATCCATTCAGACCTCAGGGGCTGTCCAACGTCAACAGCCTTGACATGACCTGCAACTGCTGTTTGGGGCTTTCCCTCCTTCACTGCATCTGCCGTTAGATTTAAACTTCTTGCACTTCAGGAACCATCCGCGAACAAAGATCAGCAGCCATCAGCAGTAGCATATGTTATCGTTTCAACAGGATGTGTTTGCAAATATAAAGAGGAGGTTGTTAAAGCAAAGCTGTCCATCACACAACGAGTGTTTGCTTCCTCTAAACTTAATTAGGGGGCTGGTTCTATGCAAATGATCTGTCACTTTGCAAAGACATCACCTAAAGAGTGTCAGAGAAAATGCCATCTTATGTGATCAGATTATGTCCAAGTGTCAGATGGTGAACCTTGCTTAAAATAAATGCATACATTTAAAGGAAAAAAAAATCTCAACCTAGAACCAGATACTATTTGCTATCTTTAGTATTGTGCATTTCAGTACAATATTCATATGTAGGCTATAACACTGAAACACACCAATTGGTCAGCAAAAATGAACTAAACACAAATTCCTTGATTCAAATTTCAATGTAAAGATTTCACCTCTCTGATGGTGCACTCAATATCACTCATAGTCAATGAATCATTAATTTCAACCAATTTAATACGTAATACTTTTATTTATTTGTAAAGTAAAGTAAAAGTAACAATTTAACAATTTAAAGTGCAGGAAGAAGCAAAAACTCAAGGAGCTTATCAGGTGCCTCCACCTATAGTTAACAATAAAATATAATATCATACTAAAGAAAACAAAATATACAAATGAGCAATCGGAAATATATAGATGATAGAAATAAATGAAAACTTACAAGGAAATTACACAAAAAAATGATCGAAATATATGAAAAGTACAATTAAAAACATTAAGAAACAAAAAAAAACACGACTAAAGAAGAAACCAATTAACAAACAAAAAATAATTTCAAGAAGATTACACAAGATGTGTATGTCAGTACATCCATTACTTACAGTATGCCAGAGCAGTTCCATTTACAAAACAGAAATTAAATAGTGTTTCAGACATCCTTTATAACCTTGTACAGATGAGCATTTTTTTTGCTAAGTGGGAATATGTATTCCATAGTTTGACACCCCTGTACCCTATTGTATATTGACCCCTGATTGTAACACCTTTTGGAGGGTGCAGATCTAACGCTCAACGGGTTGCATGAGTATGGACCTGAGAGTTTGTAATGAAATAGTAAATGATGATAGTAGATGATGGTGATGATGATGATGGTCCTTGAACAATGTTATAGAAACAGTGTTTTGAGTTGCTGTGGGTTTAATGAAAAAGAAAACTCTGATATAAATGTACAGCCACCACATGTGGTCTGGAAATGTTTTAGATCATTTGTTAGTGTTTGCTGTGCTCAAGAAATGTACTGTGAATCAAATGAAACAAATTGCAAACAATTTAACATTCAGCAGCATCTCTGTCTCAGACGATGAGGCTATAACCAGCCTGATCGACAATTGACAGGAAGCTGTGTCACATGGAGCTGGAGCAACAGAGGACTCAAAAGACAGTGAACTGCTGTGTGCACTTGCACTTTTCAGCACCATGGACAGCAGCAAGCTCTGATAAAACAAATCCAAATCAGAGTATTGTGTCCAGCAAAAGTGTTCAAATCCACATTACCTTAGAATTCAGTCCCAAGGTTGTTAGACTGATCAAATCTTATGTCTGAGTTAACTGAACTGAAACTTTAACATTATTTTTTTTCAGTTGATGTGATGATGAAGCCACAAAAGATCATATTTTATTCTAGGATAATCCCAGATTATATTATTCCCCTTGGTTACTTGATAACTCAAAGAAAAGACAACTGCTCCGTTTTGTTTTGTAAATGATATCAGTTCAGTTAGAAGGGGATTTATCAAATAAGAACTACGCCCTTACAGGCAAAACAACATCAGCTCATTTAATTCATGTTAGATATTGGAGCTCTCTAGGGATGGGCAAATTCATATGAAGCATCCTGGAGCCAATGAGAACTAATTCTTATCAGGTCCTAATCTGACACTGTCTATAAAACAGGGAGATGGATGGAAATTCAGCAACTTTAACTTTCCAAAATCCAATTAACATTTTCATTGATTGCTTAATCTCTTAATGAAGATGACTGAAGTATATACACGCAGACACGCTCCAAAGTGTGTATATGAACAAGTGCAAGCTGTTTCTGCACAACACCAGTATTTCCACAAATTACAGTCTTGTGGCAAAGAGAAACAGCTGCTTCAGGTGAAGACATGTGCACAGTACAGTGTGATCTCTGTGTTCATCCTCCTCTGCCTCTTGGCAATAGCCCTCAACATCAGTTGCAGCATCAAAGGGCAAAACAGCTCTTTCATTTGCTTTTGTTCCCACTGTGGCATTTCACCAAATCTAATGGCGCTGGCACCGTCCGATCCCTGCTGTGGCCCCGACCCTTTGAGAGCTGCCCCCCCCCCCCAGGCTCCAGCTGGGAATTACTAAGCTTGCTCCTGCAAGGAGACAACTTGCTGTGACGCACTCTCTGGAACATTTATCAACCAGAGGTTTCTAAGCCAAATGTGCCCCACAGGAGACTTCTGAAAGGGTTCATAGGTTTATGCTCCAAAAAGGCATTTCCACAGGGCATCTACTTATAAAAACAAAAAGCATTTAATGTGTATAATAGGCTAAGGAAAAGGAAGAGCTATGTTTTCTCTGTTAGAGCAGATTTGGTGCAAAACATACAACTGATATGACTCTGTTGCAAAATGAAATGTCATTTTACTCAGTAAACAAGGGGAAATTATCCTTATTAAATTTCAGATTCAGTTTCTAGAAATATGTAACAATAGCCAGCCTACAGCCAGGTGTTATAAATAACTCAGACACACTGTCGTCTTTCTGGATCCATGATAAAGGAATATGCACCGTGCAGGATTTCAGCCCTTCACAACACAAATGCTACCCTCAATACTGCCTTGTCCATTTCTCTTCAGAAAGAGCGTTCAAACTCTGCAGCTCTGATGCCAGGAACCCTGTGATGTATAGGGAGGGAGGGAGACGAGTGTCAGAGCTCTGGGTCATTTCCCATTTCTTCTAAAGGGTGTTGAACAACAGGGATGAAAAGCCACCTCGCTCGGTTCCACCTCTCAGACAGGAACCAAAGCCTGTCCTGGATGTCTGTGTTTCGGAATGATGGATGGTGGCCAACACAAGGTCACATCAAAGACACAGGGAGGAGACATTCAGGATTAAATTAAATTTATATTCAATGCATCCTTGGTGACTGGTTACCTGAATAAAAGAGCAGCATTTAACAGCAGCGAGTCCACAGACAGAGTGTTGAACAAAGGAGCCACATGCAAATGTTGGTGAGCCTGTAATACATCTCTCACTGTTATCAACTAAACATCTGATTGTCATTTCCCCTGCCTGTGGGGTAGCACAAAGCTCCACAGTTTCTTTCATTGTACATGCCCCCCACTTGGACACTTCCTCTAGTAACTAAATGTAAATTTTCATTTTCACAATGATAATAACCAGCTTTATTTTCCCATCCAATGGGGATAACTGTGATGCCTTCAAACTCAATCATTGATTGTAAATTCATGAATGTGACTCCAACTGTGAACGCGCAACCAATTTGTCCCAGACCGCTGCCCAACAGTCACTTTTCTCTCCCATTCAAGAAAAACAATTACTGTAACTACGTCCCTTGCTCCCCTGCCACCTGGCCTAAGTTCACTCACAATCAACACAATTTAGAGTTTCTCATTTATGCATTCATCTCATTTCAATTTGACCACTGCAACATTAGCCTCGTAAACCAGCCTCTCGCGGAAGTGCATTTCATTTCATTCCGAGGGAGAGTCTGGCCTCATCCCCATTCTAAGCGTTTGGACTGAAACCCTCAGAAGGCCGAGCCAATCAGCGTCGCCCGCTGTGATTGACACAGCGCGTTGGCCAATCAGGGACCGACTGGTGCAAAGCCCCGTCACTACACCAACTTGCTGATTGGCTGAATGGGGTTGTCTGTCAACGCTACTACCAAAGATATTAAAGGGGACCTATTATGCTCCTTTTTGCACAAACTAAAATAGTTCCTGGGTGTCTTAAAGACATGTCTGTGACGTGCTTCGGTCAAAATACCCCAAAGATCAAACATCACAGCATTCTCAAAAACAGGGCTCTGCAAAACGGTCTGTTTCAGTGGCCCCTCCCTTTAAATGCAAATGAACCACTCCCTCAGCATTGTGTTACCATGACGATGTCTACTACTAGTACCTATAGTGATTTGGCCAAAATGTAGTATGCAAACAAAAGCTAAATCTGCAGTAGGCAAATTGCCAGATCTCCAGTCTGCATCTGACCAGTCTACATTGTGTAATGAAATGTGCCCATGACCTAGTCTCACCCTAACGGACCCTAACCTAATGGAGTAGTCTTTGCCATGTAGGCTACTGTAACCATGTAACATGTAATATAAAAATGCTAAAATAAATATATAAAATAAATTAAAAATATATGCAGAATGGTCAGTTCATTATAAAACAGTTATTTATTGATGTAAATGTGGTGATTTGTGCACATAGACTACAGAGCTCCGCAGCACTGCTCCTCCTCTCCTCCTCCTTCTCACAGCTTCACTTTTCATTCAAACTAATTCAACTGCCACAAGATTTCATCAATGAGACCAACATTCTGCTAAATAGACTAACCACACGGCGGTAAACGTCTAAAAAACCTGCGGGTATGTTTATTAGCGATGGTTTTCTCTACCGCGATGAGCACGGACGCCTGCCCGGCCAAGGAGGCCTGCAGACGGGCTCTGCCTGTGTGAGGAGCAGCTGCAGCTCCGGAGCTCCGGTGCTCCGTCGGTCCAGCGTTACGTCGGTCCGGCGAACAACGTCGCCCCGGCGGTACGTCGCTCCTCACACAGGTACAGCTTCACTTACATGAAACGTCTGCGTAAACTCCTAAATAAAACTCAGTAAAGTGACGCTACAGCGCTAAAACATGCAGGGAACAAGCAGGAAGTAGACCGCTCCGCTCTCCCTGTGACACCAGGCACAACAAAGCAGCATGGGAGGAGGCGGGGCTGGCTGGAGCAGAGACCTCGGCATGACCATGTAGGGGAGTCCGGCACGCATCGACGTAGACGCGAGCTCATGTAAAAAAAAACTCAGCGCAACCGAGTGTAACAGGTGTGCAGAGAAATCCCAATCATCTAGCAGGGTTTACCTCCAAATGCATTAACCTCAGGATATGACACTTCCACGGCCTCTAGAACCATTATCCAACATTTTAAACATATATAAAAGTCTGAAAAGCTGGAAAAGCATAATAGGTCCCCTTTAAACCGTCTTTGCTACTACTCCCGCCCAGCTCCCGCCCACCCCAACGCTTAGAGGGGGGATGAGGCCAGACTCTCTCTCAGAAATGAAATGAAATGCATTTCGGCGAGAGGCTGGTTTACGAGGCTACTGCAACATGGCCTTCCACTCAAAAGCTCTATCTCATCCAAAATGAAGCCAGTAAAATTGTCCTCACTTAAAGGGACAGTATGTAGCTTATTTGGCATTTTATTAGCAAAAAGCTATTAGCTTGTGTCCCCGTTTTTTTCTGCCGTTACAGTAACACACGGTGCTAGTTAGCATTAGCAGCTAGGCTACATCTTACAATGTTGAGCTAAGCTATTTTTATACAAAGTGCAGCAACCCACGTTTTTTATTTTATTTAGCAGCGCCGTTGTTAACAGTTGATCATACCATATCATGCCATACCGTAACTGGCACTTCCTGTAAGTCCTCCTGTGTAACTTTTTACTGTGAAATATGACTGAAGGCACGAGTGGAAGTCTGCACGTGTGTTAAAAATAATAATAATGATAAAAAAAATGACAGCAATTGGTCAAAGATATTGTTATTAGTTAGCGGTTAGTTTGCGAACGAGTTTTTCCTCAGCAGCCACCGTCACTTTGCCGTCTGGAGGGGTGAGGGAGTGAGCGCCGCAATCTAGAATCTGAACGCTGGATGTCACGGTTTAGACCCAATCAGTGGCGCCGGATTCATTTTAGAGGTGGAGGGGCCATGGAGGTTGGGTTGTTACGGGGCATAGATTTACACACTCACTGTCGGTGCAATAGTCATATTGTAGCGTCCGGCCGTGATGCGTAATACCAGCATAATGCGTAATTCCCCACTTTTACCATGCATTCAGTTTTTCTGTAGGTAAATTAATCATCATGGATCAAGCAGAAAATCAGTCTTTGTAAAAGCCAAAGTAACAGTTTATGAGCACTCAGGTCTGTGGCGCATCAGTCTGCAGCGGCTACTTTTCACCTCTTATTCTTGTCATTCATGTTTTAATAATAGGAACAATTAAGGTCAACGCCTGCTAAGACAGACGTTTGGACTTTATGTAGCTAAATAACTTTGTCTCAGTCCGTGACTGTGCTCGCTTCATATGGACAGCTGTTATAGACCACTCGGCCAGCTGTGGTCACATGAGTTATTACAATGTTTCCATTTTGTTGTTTTCGCGCATCTCTTCTTTTTCTCACAAGTTATGGTTTTTACTGGCAAAACAAGCCAGTTAGAAATAAATAAAGGAAAAGAAAAAATAATATCCAGGAGACTTTGTCCCGTCCTCAGGACGTGAGTGAGGGAGGATCAGCTGGTTAGAGATGTCTGCACTGTCAGCTGCACATTCTGTCAGCAGGTCCGCTTGACCGCTCCACACTTCACAAACTTTAGGAATAAGCTAGATGTTGGTTTTGTAAACAGACAGTGACATGCTGGAAATAAGCAGACACCATAGGCCTACTCGCCCTCGTTAATATTGATTATTGAATTACGTAACGTCGTAAATCTCTCGCCGCTGCGTAGTCCGGTTCATCACCTGTCTCTGTGGGTGTGTAGGCTACGTCATCTCCAGGTGAAACAACTAGGCTATAACAAGTAAAACACCTGGAATTGATAATAACTAAAGGCATATCACCAAAGCTGAACTAGGCTATTAACACATCAGCCTAATTCATCTTTTCCTCGCATTTTTTCAAAGTAAACTTCCCTTCGCTCACCGGCAGAGCAGAAGTTGCACTTTCTGAGATGGTGCACTTGGTCCACTGTGTTTGTGGATGAAGCCTACAGGATGAGAAGGTGACGAAGGTGAAGGTGACAATAATAAGCGGAGGGAGGACGACGGAAGCTGGAGAAGCTCCGTTCAGCTGTGCATTCACGTGGGCACCATATGGCCGGAGAGACTTGAATTGGGACTATTTAGCCTACTGGGCTGCACTACAGGCAGAGTAGCATTAGATTTGATTTAAAATGAAAGATTCTTCTAGCCTATGTTTTATTGGTTTATTTCATTTGATGTGGGTGGGACCGGGGGAATTATTGAAACCGGGATAGCGGCCTATGGTGATCAGCGACCGGCAGAGCAGGGCAGGGGCGTAAAGTGGGGGGGCCAATGGCCCTTTGGCCCCCCCCATTCCGGCGCCCTTGGACCCAATACTACATACTGAGGTTTTAACTAGCTTGCTATTTCAGAGAACAAACTGCACCGCCTTCCAGTTTGCAGAACTCCTCAGGCCTCACAGTCTACCTTAAACACTGAGAGCTGCATGCAGACTCTCCTTAGTCCAACGATTAGTAAGAAATGGCACACTTTGGCGGAGCATTTTCTTACCCGGCTAGATCTAAAAGAAAAACCAAGCCTGTTTTTCCTTCCTCTGCTTCTGATTCAATACCTTGATCATTATATACAGCCTCTTAAAGTGACAACAATCTATCTTTCTTTGTCTTCAATTATGTTATTCTATCCATTCTCTCTTGCACACACTCCTTTATGTTAACCATATCAAGAAACACCTTGTCGTATCACATGCAGCAGATGAGCTTGTATATTTAAAATGACTGCATACTCCCCACAGACAACCCCCTTCTACCAATATTTGTTTTAACTCATCAAATTCACCTTGGCATTCACCCTCCAGGCAAACCATGCTGCTGTGCTGCTAGATTTAATAGCTGATACGTCTAATATATCCCCAGCAATTTATGCAAACACTCTGATAGAGATTCCTTAAAGGGATACACCAACATTTTTTTCGTGACTTGCCTCACTCCCGAGTCCATGACAAGCAGATAGACACCATCCTTTTGACTGTGCATGCAGTAACAAGGGAGATAGAGCCGAAATCAGCAGTCAGAAGCTGATTTCATTTTAGCTGTAAATATATCACTTTATCGACATTTCAAACATTTTTAGGCGAGAAAGTAGCTGTTTAGATCAGCAGTGTGTCGTTAATTTGTCTAAATACCAGCTGCTAACAGAAGAAAAGCAAATCTCCCTGCACAGCCACAGTTCCTCAGGTGCAGGTGGGTAGCAGGAGTGCGTAAAATCAATAGAAAAAGACGGCCACCGCACACTGATAAGACTCTGCTGATATACTTTTATTATGAACAACGCGTTTCGCTTTCAGCGTCGTCAGGTTCGCCTCTGGCGTTGCTGGGTGTGTTCATATACCTTCGGTCACATGACCCAAACCATCAACAGATGGCAACCAAGTTTTTTTTAAAAACACTCGTGATTATCATATGATGTATATGTACAATATAGCAACACTCAAATAAATCAAAAAGGGAAGCAATACACCCATCACATACAATAGAATACAATATAATAGAAAGCCAAGTTATGAGTGGCGCAACGTAATCACAATCACCCAGCGGGTACAATGTATCACACCACAACAATAAATGTAACAATCAAGTTCAAAGAAAACAGCTCAAGTCCTGTGAGTCATTCATACCATACGGCTCGACAGTGGAGAGTTTGTTTATCCAAGAAGCCTCTCTTCTCAGTAGTTGTTTTATAATGTTACCTCCTCTTGGGTTAGGTTTTATTTTTTCAATGCCAATGAACCTGAGGGAGGCAGCAGAGCCGTGATTTTTATCTTGGTAGTGTTTGGCGATGGCGTAATCCAGGTTGTTCTTTTCTTATTGCTATGCGCAATTTTAAGTTACGTTTCGTTTGGCCAACATACATAAGACCACAGGGGCAGATCAACACATAAACAACATGGGTGGAAAGGCAATTAATAAATTCTTTTATTTTGTATTTCTTTCCTGAGTGGGGATGATTAAATGATTTAGTATCACATGTGTTGGCGCAATGCGCACATTTGCCACATCTATAGTTGCCATAAACTTGCTGGGACAGCCAATTAGTTTGTGTGGGTTCCATGTACATAGAACTGACCATCATGTCCCTTATGTTTCTACCCCTCTTGTAGCAAAAGCGTGGTCTGGACGAGGATAGATGATTCAAGCTGGGGTCACATTCAAGTAGTTTCCAGTGTTTAGTGATGATCTGTTTGACTTGTCTCGATACTGTGGAATACTCAGAAACATAGGTCGTGGTATTAACATTTACATTTTCATTTTCATACTGTTTCGTGGGAGGATTTAATAATTCTTCTCTATCTCTTCTGTTGGCTTTTGCCATAGCACTGTAAATCATAGATTTATCATATCCCCTCTGTAGAAATCGTTCAGCCATTTCTTGTGCCTTAGCGTGATAGTCCCCTTCGTTGTTACAAATTCTTCTCAACCTGATAAATTGTCCATAAGGGATGTTGTTGATGAGGTGATCAGGGTGGAAACTTTCAGCATGTAAAACTGTATTTCTGTCAGTGCTTTTACGATAGATCGATGTATCCAAACCCCTGTTCTCATTCACTGAGATGAGAAGATCCAAGAAATGAATAGTTTCACAACTGTATTCCATAGTAAATTTTAAGTTAGGATAAGTTTCATTCACAAAAACATTAAATGCCTCAAGCTCATCCTCACTACCTGTGAATACCATAATGATGTCATCAATAAATCTGCGAAAGAACAACATTTTATCAGCAAACGGGTTATTATTGAATATGTGCCTTTCCTCCCACAATCCCATGTACAAATTTGCATAGTTGGGAGCAAAGGGAGACCCCATGCTGGTGCCTTGAGACTGCAAAAAATATTTTTTATCAAACATAAAATAATTTGATTTCAGTGTAAACTTGGTCAACATCATGAGCAATTCAAAAGGGAGAACATCTTTTTTAGGTTCCAAATAGAAGTCCATGGCCATGGTGTATTAGCCAGGCTAGCGCCGCCTACTGGTTCCGGCAAATTTCATTTGCCTCAACCATGTAGTCAGGAAACTAGCAATGCGTTTCGGTTTGCTCCGTCCGCCAGAGCGGACGGACCAATCAGCGAACAGACGGGTAAGTGAAGGCGATGACGTTGAACTCAAGCGCTCAAGATTAACCTATGAGCTTAACCGGTGTATAGCACACGTGACCATCAAGCAGCAGCGATTAGTTGAAGCAAATGTAAGCAACCGCCTCCCGGAAGCAAACGAATCCCTATGGCTCGTGTTCAGACGCTACATGAAATGTAATGAAATAAGCGGCTGATGCATCAGGCTAATGGTGTATTGCTTCCCTTTTTGATTTATTTGAGTGTTGCTATACATCATATGATAATCACGAGTGTTTTTTTAAAAAACTTTGTTGCCATCTGATTGATGGTTTGGGTCATGTGACCGAAGGTATATGAACACACCCAGCAACGCCAGAGGCGAACCTGACGACGCTGAAAGCGAAACGCGTTGTTCATAATAAAAGTATATCAGCAGAGTCTTATCAGTGTGCGGTGGCCGTCTTTTTCTATTGATTTTACCAGCTGTTAAAGGTACGATATGTAAGAATGTGGCCAAAATTGTTGCTGCAGTCAAATTCAAAACACAGCAGCGCGTTGTCCCCCCTCCCCTACCCACCAGACTCCAGGTTGCCAGACAGCGACGCGCTAACCTCCGCTCTGCTCACTCAGTCAGTCTCAAAGCCTCAAAGCAGAGTAAAAAGCTACATATTCATCAACAACCTCACTGTTTTATTGCTGACTCACAGTAACTACGAGCGGAGTTCACGTCACTCAGGTGATCTGCAAGTTATTGTTACATTCACCGCTCCGACGCTGCAGCGCTGACACACACACACACACACACACACACACACACACACACACAGACACACACACTGTAACCCCGCATCTACCGGAGCCGTAGTGCGTGTTAATCACGCCGTAGATGAGCCAACATATGAGACGTCTTACCGCAGAATAAAGACGCGAGCCGCTCCAGTTCTCCTCCACTTTCTGACGTCGGATCATAAAACATGAGGACCGGAGACAGGAGACCTGACCGGGACTGACTCCTCTCATGAACCGCTCCACACGTTCACAATCACTTCATTTACCATCGGCTCCATTTCGCCACATTTCCTCCCTCTTTTCTAACTTTCACTTTGTAATTCTTCCCTTTAGCTTTAGCTTTAGCAGCAGCTCAAACTAACTAGGCTACATGCTCACAACAGCAAGCTGTGTAGCCTATTAAACGACAGAGCGACAAGCCGCTTCTACCGTGTGATATCAAGCAAATATGACCAATAACCGATAATAGAACACAATCTTTTTTTTCATGATCTCGTTTTATCTCCCAGCTGTATAGCAGCTCAGTGGAAGCTAACTGGCAACCCGGAGGCTGAAATGCCACAGACGCTGTGACTGGGAGAGAGCGCTGGGTGGCGACACAAGCCAACCATAGAAATAATTCAAAACATAAACATGATTTGCGGTCCGCAAAAAAAATGTTTTAATGCGAATATCTTGGCTGTAGGATTGTTGTTGATGAGTTCAGTATGTTATATGAACATTATTCCCGAGTCTCTGTTACATATTAGGACGATTTTACAGCCAGTTGCTTTAGATTTCTTACATACTGTACCTTTAACAATTTTGTTCTGACGAATTTGGCGCTACTCAAGCTAGCCGTTGTGACCAACACACTTCCGGTTACTTTCACAAAATAAAACACCCGTTGCCCTTTACATACAGAAAACCATGACGACAGAATTTGTGCTTTTACTTTGAAATAGGAAGCTAACCTACCCTCCATGTAGCTAGCTTGAACCAAAATAAACCGTCTTTGCTTGAACCCTCCGTTTTGACCGATCTCGTCCCGTTAGCGGCATTTGACCGCTCAAGATGCCTTACCGGAGAGTTTTGTCAGCTCTGAGACGAAGATCGGTCCGTTTAGAGTTGCTGAAAAGTGTCTCTGATGACTTGAGGTGGAGGCAGGCTAACACTACCTATACACTTCCAGCATTTGAGCTAAGCTAATTACAGGCGATATGGGCTCTGCCCGTATCTCCCTTGTTACTGCACGCACAGTTGAAAGGATGGTGTCTATCTGCTGGTCACTTTAGGATACACTTTCATTATTCAGTTTTTTCCTTTGCACTGCCCCAATTCTGTGTGATATGCTATGTGCTATACAACAATTAATAGATTTATATGAAAATAAATTATAGGCAAGTTGATTTCTTTTCAAATTACCCACTTTGCATTTGATGTGCAGCCTTTGCCCTATAATTAGTCATTGTTATGTACAGTATGATGCTACATGTCACCAGGGACGCATAAGAAGAGCTTGTAGGTGACTAATTAAACAGATGCAGTCTCATTCAAGGACACTTCAGCATAGGGGGCTCCTTGTATGTCCAGAGGAAGGACTTACACCTGCTCTCAGTCACTTCAATAATAATAAAGCTGTCAGTTTCTGATCCTCCTGAGCGGCCTAAGAATTTCTGTGTTCAAATGATAACTATTACCTTCCTCAGTTTTAGAAAACCTATATTTCTCTTAGATTTTTTAATCTGTTTTTCTTTTTTTATTTGCTTACAGTCTGGCTCAAGATGATGCAAGGTTCTGCAACCTGCCCATCAGGAAAGCACTAAAAGATGGCAATCCATGAAACAAAAATCAGTGGGTAATTTTGGAGGAGGCAATATTCCTCAGAGAAGCCATAATGTTGCATAGTGAAGCCTGTAATGAGTTTAGCTCAGAGTCACGAAGGGCTTCTGTGGGCTGCCGGCAATACTGGAAAATTATCACAGCAATCCCATTCACCACCACAAGGCTTTATTAAACACTTGGAGAAGTGGAGTTTTATTGTCATGGACAACATTTTTGTAAGAATAAAATGTTTTGGTTTCCATTACTTTTAGGCTTGGAGGAATTTGACATATGACATAAGATTGGTTGAGCCCTGAAATATATATATATATATATATATATATATATATATATATATATATATATATATATATATATATATATATATATATATATATATATATATATATATATGGATTAAACAAAAAAAGAAGAAAGAAAGAAACTGTATGAGTCACCGCATCATCGATATAGTTTCAGGATGGATATTTTTGTTGTTGTATCCTTTTTGTTAATTTATTGGAAATAAAAACATATATAGGATATATAAAAAAAATAAAAAATAAAAAGAATAAAATGCCGTCCAGCAGAATAAAGACTTTCCTTGTGGGATTTTAATTGCTTTTCAATGACAGAGAAGTCCAGCTGATATGTGTGCAACAGCTTTATTGTGGTGTAAATATATCAACCAGCAGCGATTTATTAAAGGGATAGTTCACCCAAAATTGAAATTTCACTCATTATCTACTCACCCTCATGTTGACTAAGGGCTGGGAGAAGTTTCAGAGTCCTCCGTGGCTTCTCTGAGTTACAGGGGGTCTCGGCGTAGCACTGTATGTCCATATAACGGTTGCAAGTGGATACCAACTGTCTTCGTAACAAAAAGACACACCAAAAACCATCCAAATACCTCCATGCTGCTCGTATGTAATGTCCGTCTTGTATTGAAGCCCCGAAATGCGAAATTGTCCCGAAAAAAATTAAATAAGTCTATATTTCAAGCTTGTTTTGTAGTGGAAGCTTCTCGAAGCTCCTCTTCCCGGTTCGTCAAATTTGGACGAACTGGGAAGAGGACAGACCCTGGTTCGTCCAAATTTGACGAACCGGGAAGAGGAGCTTCCGCTACAAACAAGCTTGAAAAATAGACATATTTAATTTTTTTCAGGACAATATCGCATACGAGCAGCATGGAGGTATGTGGATGTTTTTTGGTGTGTCTTTTTGTTACAAAGACAGTAGGGGCCCTAGTTTGGTGGCGCAGCGCAGGTGGCGCAAGGTAGCGCAGCCGGTGTAATGCAAGTTTTGACCAGCGCAGCCTAGCGCAAGGTCAGATTGGCAGATCGCGCTGAGCTGAGATAGGCGTGGCCGCGCAGCAGGGGGAGGCATCACAGATTCAGCTTGGCGCAGTGGAAGTTTCGTGCGAAAATGTCCCGCCGAGGGTGCGCTGAAAGCTTGCCACCTCAAACCAGGTCTACTCTCTGCGCAGGGCGAAGCGCAGCAGGTGCAGTGGAAGTTTGGCTGCCCAGTGCGCAGTGCACACACGTCACCAAGACCTCACAGGCAGATTTCCACAGTTCCAGGCACATTTCAATGCAATAAATATCCACAATAACCACTATTTAGGTAGTCACCAAATCAGCCTTTTATCAACTTAAGAACATATCCAGAATTAAGGGTTTTATGTCCCAAACTGATCAGGAGAAGCTGATTCATGCTTTTATCTCCAGTAGACTAGACTACTGTAACGGTCTTCTGACTCGTCTCCCCCAAAAAAGCATCAAACAGCTGCAGCTCATTCAGAACGCTGCAGCTCGAGTTTTAACCAGAACAAAGAGATCAGATCACATCACCCCGGTTCTTAAGACCTTACATTGGCTCCCAGTCAGCTACAGAATAGATTTTAAAGTTCTGCTACTGGTCTACAAATCACTGAATGGTTTAGGTCCAGAATACATGAATGACATGTTAGTAGAGTATAAACCCAGTAGAGCTCTGAGATCTACTGACTCAGGTCAGATAGTGGAGCTCAGAGTTCAGACCAGACATGGTGAAGCAGCATTTAGCTGTTATGCTGCTCACAAGTGGAACAAACTACCAGCAGAACTGAGATCAGCCCCAACTGTAAGCACTTTTAAATCCAGGTTAAAAACATTTCTCTTTTCACATGCTTATAGCTGAGAACTTAAAACTTTATCTATTTTTTTTTCTTTTACTTTTATTTGTTCTTGCTTTTAACTCTGTTTTTAGTGTTTTGTTTGTTTTTATTCTGTCTTATGCTTCTTTTTTTTAATGTTTTGTCTTTATGTAAAGCACATTGAGTTGCCTTGGTATGAAATGCGCTATATAAATAAAGATGCCTTGCCTTGCCTTGCCTTGCCTATTTAATGCAACTAATGGAATCAACACGTGAATTTATATCTATATAGATTGTCCCGTCACATCTGACGTCAGATCAAAGGCTGTGGCACGCGCAATGGAAACTCCACCTGAATTAACACAGCAGGGACGAACTGGCACTGAAAAGCAGCTGTGGATGTCCCAAGCAGGACTGAGGGTGGATGACTGCATGTCGCTGCCGTGTTGAGATACCACTCTGCCCTTGTGATGATCGCTTTATTTATTTATTTACTTATTAATTTATTAGCGGGCGAACGACCGCGTCGTCACGCAGCCGTAATGAAAAACAAAACACAAATCATCATCTCTCTTAGCCGACCACAACAGCCTCGGTATCAGATAGTCAGTATATAGCCTATACTCAGCATCTCTCATCACAGAAAAAAAAGAGAGACGGACAGAGAGAGAGAGAGTTACGCATGGTGTTTGTTTATGTTGTGATTAGTGTAGCCTACACCTCTCATCTTGCTTACACAGGGTTTGAATAAATGTGAGTTTCTTTATTAGTTTATTAGTTGTTGTTTCTTACACTGAGCACCGGTTCTCAGTGTATCAGGTCAAACCTGATTAAGGATATTAGTAAACTCATTATTGGTCACTCTGAGCTCGGACCTCCGGACCAAAACAGCTGTTTCCTCCTGGGAGAGGTTCGGCCTCTGGCGTCGCTGTCTCCTCCGTCCATGTCCAAGTATAAAATGACAAACTTGCAGCGCGCATCGCCCGCGGCGCAGTTAAAGGTGAGGAGAGGAGCTCATTTGATTGGTGAAGATCCGAATCGGCCTTTCTCTCCTCCTCCTGTCTCCCTCTCGCCCTGTCTCCTCCCTCTTTGCCGTTTGCGCCGGTAGGAGGGACGAGGGGAGGGCCTGCGCTGGCCTGTATCGGACTGCGCTGCCCACCAAACTTGCGAAGTGGACCTGGACTCGCCTCGTTGGCGTGGCGAAGCTGCGCTGCGCTTAGACTTCGCTCGGTCTAGGAAACTAGGGCCCTTGGTATCCACTTGCAACCGTTATATGGACATGCACTGCTACGCCGAGACCCCCTGTAACTCAGAGAAGCCACGGAGGACTCTGAAACTTCTCCCAGCCCTTAGTCCACATGAGGGTGAGTAGATAATGAGTGACATTTCATATCCAAAAGACGTCAGGACGTGAACGAGGGAGGGTCGGATGGTGAATCAGGTTTAGTGA
The DNA here is from genome assembly GCF_905171665.1 of Trachurus trachurus. NCBI lineage: Eukaryota > Metazoa > Chordata > Actinopteri > Carangiformes > Carangidae > Trachurus > Trachurus trachurus. The sequence continues at coordinate 36,711,248 of NC_139896.1, forward strand.
AACTGTCACTATCAGCTGCACATCTGTCAGCAGCTGCTCCAATCACACACGTCACAAACTTTAATTTGAAGGGACAGACAGATGTTGATTTTGTTAACAGTGACTTTGTTGCCCATAAACACCATATACGTCTATATCTGTCGGCTGCTGTCTTATCCTGTGCAATCGCCTTTTCTTTTTTTTTTTTTGACAAAATTTGAGACCCCCTTCAAATTTTGCTTTTGAGGCTTTCAGAGGTCTGGGTTAATCCGCCCTGTATTTCGCACACTGGGGCAGATCTTTGGGGAACAGTAGTGGAGACACCACGGGAGAATCAGGGTCTTACACAACACTGACACACACGTGCACGAAAATGACAAGCGCACCGCTACAGCGTCGTTGTATTGTGATCTCACATGACGCACGTCTATATTAAAAGTAATGGGTTTGTGTGCACCAAAAACAATACATCTGAACGCCCTATGCACACATGCACGTTTTAACCAAAATCACCCAGGTAGCCGCATTTGCCTTGAATAGGCAGGGGAAAAGATATTTGTCCCGCACCCCCTAGCGGCGGCTTGCGCACCACACTTTGAGAATCCCTGATTTAGAGCAACTTGATACTGTAAAGTGTGTGTGTGTGTGTGTGTGTGTGTGTGCGTGTGCGCGCGAGAGAGAGACCTTCTGTTTGAACAAATAATAAGATGTCTGTGTGACCCCTAAGATATAAAAATGAATAGTAAAGATAAAAGTCAAACGCAGACGTTTCATCTTGTCTGAACATTTCTAATCACTCTCTGCTGAGTCACGGTACAACGACAATTTCTAACAACCAGACTGCACTTCAGAAAAAAAAGGAAAACACCCTGCAGCAATTTCACTGCTCAACACAGACAAGTTAAATCAACAGCCACATTAGTTTTCATACAGAGAGCACTGTCAGAAACCACTTATAAACAACGGGGTAGAAGCTTCATCGAGTTGTTTATACTTCTGTATTATTCACTTAAATCTATTAATCTCTGTCCATTTTACAAGCTGCATTCCACCCAAACAAGTTACAAACATCACAGCATATATTCTTATTATCTGTTTGTTGAATATCTTAGGGTCCCTTTTCCTAGTGGGGCCTTGCTCTCTTTTTATAGCTGCATCTCAAACAAACACTAAACACTAGAATAAGATGAAATCCAGCATTTTAATTTCAAGTTACAGAAATACTAGTTTTCGTTCTGAGGTGAGTACTGAAGAAAAAAAAGATACTTATTCCTGAGCAGCTCGTTATCACTTGGCCTTGTCCTTTACATGCAGGGTAAGTATTCAGTTGGTTGTTTTGCCAGTAACTGATTCAAAGTATTGACATTGTAAACTCAAAGCTAAAACAGCTTGTACATTTATCAATGAAAATAATCATGAACGATCCATTGAGCTTAGTGACTGCACTGAAATTACTTTTCTTTTCATCAGTGATTAAGGATCACTTAATCACTTACTATAACTCTCACGAGACCACTCTGAAGTGCTGTGGTGTTGTAGTGCAACACTGATCAGATCACTCAAGAGCTAGCACCATGGATGGACACACGCTACTCAGAGACAGAGGCTACGTTCACACTGCAGGTCTTAATGCACAATTCCGATTTATTGCTCAAATCCGATTTTTTTGTTTGGCTGTTCACATTACATCTTTAAATGTGGCCTGTCTATGGATTGCTGTGAACAGCCCAAGCTCCTTAAGTGACCTGCATGCGCAGTTGATCATTGATGACATCACGCCACAACGGTGTTTACGGAAGCGACCACGGCAACGGCAACCGGTATTGTAGGACTTTATGGCTTAATGCTAAAAAAAAAAAATTCATGTCAGATTTGAACCCTGGTAGCATCTCTCCCCACTACGATATCAACCTTGCTCTGATATTCATGTTTGGATTCTGTTCCTGGCTCCCGCCTGTGGCACACTTTTTTTTTTTTCAATCAACTTTATTTGTCATTGATTTACAAAACAGTGCAGCGCGGATCAGAATAATGTCAAAGTTGCATTAAATGCAACCTGGCTGTTCAGACTGCGGTCGCATTCAAAAAAATCTTATACATATCCGATTCAGTACCACATTTAAAAGTGGCCAAAAAATCAGATTCAGGTCACTTGTAACTGCAGCGTGAACATAGCAGAACGAGAGAAAGAGAGAGATCATTCAACAACCTGATCCAAACCACGGCCCCAAGCTAAGAAAATAACAAAAATGACAGAAATTGACAGACAGCACAATCCTGAACTGAGAACCACACGTCATATTTGATGTTTATTGTCATTGTGTAGCACCTGGCTACCATAAATGATAATGCTAGTTACATACAGTGTGTTTACGGAACTGCTGCCCCCATGTATTGGAGCTGTAGTTGAGGGAGGTGTACTTTCCTTGAGCTGAGGCTGTTGAGTGCAGTTTGGAAGTAGACAAGGCCACCACTCTGTATGCACCCACGCAATGGGATATAACAGCTCAGTGAGGCTCATCACTCTGCAGAGGACAGTGCCCAGTATTTACAATGTTTTCAAAGCCCAGATGTGAAAAAGAAAACCTCTGTAGCTGCCTTTCTCACTGGAGATGATGTCAAAGCAACCTTAAAGGCTAAAAACATATGTGGTCCCTGTTCTTTAATGTAATACATATTCATAATTTGTATTCTATAGCCTATGTTGATATAAAATATAACATATAACTATATCTACCTCACCCAAATGTTAAATCCAGAGCACCTGAACAACACAGACGGTGACCCTGCACTTCTGACATGCAGCCACATGCCCTGCTGACAGGCTCATCAGTTATTTCACAGTGTGTACGAGATCCTCTGCTATCCCTGCAGTGCATACTGCATCATTTCTTGACCCCGGGTTCAGAAAACTTGACTTTGTCACAATTGAGGTCAAAGTCAATTGGCAAAAGTGGACACACACACACACACACACACACACACACACACACACACACACACACACACACACACACACACACACACACACACACACACACACTAAACAAAGTCAACACAGAAAATATAAAAATGCAAGTGGCGCAGATATCAGTCACACCTCTGAGTGTGAAATAGGTGCTTCCTCTGCAGAGTCAGCTTTAATGCGCACATTACTCAAAAGTCAAGCTGAGCAGTCAGCCAAATATGTCGACAATAATCCACTTTTTTATTACTACTATTATATAATACCTGACATCAATTATGTAATAAGCAGGTTTTAAAAGAGAAGGAGTCACAACTGGTCACTTTACTAGCCTGTATTCATGTTTCTAAATGTCATATGGCTTTTAACTGATGTTATTAAATACTGGCAAGGACCGCTTTTTAACCTGCCTCATGTACAGTATTTGCTCCACCAAGAATATGCTGTCTTCAAATGACATGGCAGAGACATTTGACATATTCAGTTGGACTTTCCTGCATCACCTGCATTAAATTCAAAATAACAGTGTGAATTGGGCACATGATGGCTCCATGAAAATAGAAACAGGAGCTGTCATTTTGTTGGCCTTCCACACAGGGTACAGTTTTTACACTCTGTAATCTGAGTTGACAGTCGGTCAGCTCATGAATTATTCAAGATGAAGTACACAGGCAACCAATACAGATTGTTTTCTTGTTAACCGAAGGGCCGTGCACTACTCAGACTGCTGATAACACCAGGATGGAGGCGCTCAGCTGTAGAGCTGGATATAATGTGGAACTTGAAACGTTGTCAAAGCTCTGCACACACGGCTGCAGCGCAGGAGGGAGTAAAAGAAAGAAACAGGTGACAAGAGACTGACAACTGAGCTTAATATATTTACCCACTGTGTATGTCCTTATACTGTACACAGTTCTGGCATGATACTCAAACTATTTTACAATATGACACAAAATGAGCATGGCAACAGGAGCAGAAGGAAGCAGAATAATACTTTTCAGATATTAATCTGTCACACACACAAGATTCATTCTTCTACTGGAAGCTATAAAAAATAAAATACAACAAAATACAAGAAAGACATAGGGAAACAACACCTGTGTTGCTACATTAAATGTAAGGCCAGGGGATCTCAGGAGTTCAGCTTCACTGTAAATAAGTTGATGTGGAAACACACAAGGCAGCACAAAAAATAGCTTTTAAGACTCTTGTCTGAATCCTTCATAAATATCTTGGCAAAAGTGGTGGTTGAATGTGTTAAAATGCTTAAAGCTGTACATAAAAGAAAATTGAATTTGAGCCCACTCTGGGTCATAAAATTAGAGTAATAACTCATCTATCAGACGATGGAGCCCAAACTTTGTGCAAAATTCTATTTTCGTAAATCCGGGATGAAAGTGGGGTATTTTTTTTCACATTGGATAATGCAGGCGCACAAATTATGTCAGCTTGCTCACGATTCATCAGCCACTGGTATTGGATCCGTCATCCGTCAATCAAACGTCTGAGACACACACATACACACACACACACACCAAGCTCGGTCTCGCCCCAAGCATTCAATATCCCGCCTGCTCGATAACGACCAATCAAATTTTTTTCCTTATTTGGGTAAACTCGTGCAGCAACTTGTGGAAACTCGGCGCGACAAACAGGACAAACGGCCATTTCTGAACACCTTTAAAAAGGGAATTAAGAAAGAAATGAAAGCGTATGCAGAAAAAAAGGTTCAGGAAACTCTCCATCTACAGACAATTGGAGCCCATGAAGGATCAGACCTCACTAATTAACTACAGAACTGGCCTATAATTGTACGGCTATGCACTAAAACCTGTACAAGTGGCACATCTTTGTCAAGGTAATTTCAGTGGTGAGGCTCAGCCTGTGTAAAGACTTCAGGGTTCAAAGAGCTGCATGCTGCTCACTGCCTCTGATGCAGAGGCAATAATCTCCCCAGATACTAGTCACAGCCATTTCAAACACCACAGGAAGTGACCTGGAGCACTCCCTCCACCCAGCAGCTCACAGTACACACAGTGGCGTCAACTCCATGTGTTTTGGTTTTTATCTCTTCCTCACTCCAGTTTTCTGACCATCCTCCCTCAGGGGTAGTGACAATATCCAAGCTTGAATTTGGTTTCACTTTTGCTGCCAGTATTAATGTTGTGAATGATGTGATCTGTTGGCCTACCTGCAAGTTGCCAAGTTGTAGTTTCCTCTTGTCAGCTGTTCCTGTGGAAGAAAATAAAGAGGAAAAACACAATGAAGATAGACATCTTCATTTCCATGTAGCCAAGCTGTAGCCACAGCTGAATGCATTTATCTATCACCGAACAGACTGTTTGGCTCATATGACCCATACAACAATTAAAGCAGCAGTAAGCGATCCGGTGGTTTTGGCTAACTTCCTGTCAGCCGATGGAGTTAGCAGTCCCCGCCCTCCTCCCTACGTCACCAAATTCACGCGCATCCCTTGGCTGCACACACATAGAGGACCGCCCCTTTATGCCGTTCTCTCTCCTCATTGGATAAAGGTTGTAGGATACAAGGAAAGTTAGAGTGACTGACAGGCCTGTGTTTCAGACCAAACACTCTATAAGTGATTGCTGTCGGAAGATAGAACTATTTAAGACTTATATTAACACAAATATTCCACTTACTTCTGCTTTAATGGCACATTTGTTTGTCAGTTTGATATACAGTCAATCACATCTTAAGCGCCCCATTGAAAACGCGACTATAGTTTGCCTTATTTGACTGATTTGTTGACTTAAATATGACACACATCCCCAAGCAGATTAAACCACCCACCGGCCTTGGAGCCTGCACACTGAATTTAACTGGCAGCTGCAAGAACACACATCATGAATATCAATTATTGCTAAAGTGGAGCTGTGAAAATTAGCAGGGAGGTTCTATTGTGTAGGTTAATGGAAACTCAGACAGGCATTTAACTGTAGGGTTAACGCCAGTACTAAGCCACCATGACAATTCTGTCCTTGAGCTTGAATAATAAATTGAAAATGTGTGTGGGTCTATATGATTGGTTGGCAACATGCATGAAAAACTGGGTTCCTTATAATAGAGAAAGCAAATGAATCGGGTAAAGAAAACAAATTATTTTTTCAAAAAAAACATTATGCTTGAGGAGTTTTACCTCTAAATAGGGCATCAACCATCCAATCACAGATGCACTGAGGCCATGACTTCCCTGTAGATACATGAAAATGCTTCACCTCTAAACCAAGATTTTGTTCTGGCATTAATCAATTGAAAAAAGAAAATATACTTAACTAAATCATATCTTAAAGCCAGTCAGGGAATCTTCAGATAAGGTCGCTCTTGAATGGATGAGGTAACAGTCATAGTATTAATTAATTTTTCATTACCATAAAGCATCTTGGAATTAATCTGTTTTGACTTTCTGTGCTATTAGAGTTTTTATTGTGAAGCTATATTATAGGGACAACGAGGAGTTTTGGAAAAGTGAAGTGTTTTCACACTACATTTATGAGCCTCCGCGCACCGTGAAATTCTTTGACCGGCGCAAGATAGACTCATGTTTTCATTCATCAAGAATTTAAGTCAGAGGTTCAAAGACGATCACATACCGTCGTAGTTCCCATCATAAATGGCGATTTGTGTCATTTTAATTCACACCCAGTTGTTCAAAGAGTGCTTTAACCCTTGGTTCTTCTGAGTGATGTTTTTTTTTGTGTGAAACATCTTCAGGAAGTTCTAACTCTCACTATGAGCAAGCTTTATCCTTTTTTTTTTTTTTGCCTTGGATTATTTCTTGGTGCCATAGAGCTCCGGTGGTGCCAATAAACTGTTACGAAACACATCATTGAGTAACTGCATTGAGTGACATGTTGCTTCACTTAGATGAACATGAGTTGACATGCACTGTCCTGCTGCCATTCACCAGAGCATTCAATGTGTTAAAGTCTGGAGCTGAAAATAGTCCAACAAATGCAAATGACTCATGTTAGAGTGAAGTTTCCTGAAACTCATTGGACCCAGCTGTCTCATGAAGCGTCACACCAAACCCATCTTTGAACTTGGACTTCATTTTGATCACCACTATACACCTGTCAAGTTTTCTGACTGAATCTTGGAACATTAACAGACAGACATATTAACATCTGCCACAATAATAATAATAATTTTATTTATAAAGCACTTATCAAAACAATGTTACAAAGTGCTTTACAAGACAATAAAATAAATAACAAGGTAAGATAAAAACAAAAAAAAAACAAAGATCGTAGCAACTAGGTAAAACAGAAGAAGCAAAAAACAATCCAAGTACAATGTAATGATGGCAAAACAAAAAGAAAACAGAGGAAAAAATAAGTGCTCCTCAGGTAGATTCTTCCAGAGTTGAGGAGCCCTAATAGCAAAAGCACAGTCACCCCTAGTTTCAGCTTAGATGTGGGGACAACTAATAAGTTACTGACTGAGGACCTCAGACTGCGTGTGGGCTTGTAGGGAGTTAACACATCCAAAATGTTAAAGGGATAGTTCAACATTTTGGCAAATTGGCCCATTGCCATAATCGCTATAGTCATAGCAGTAGGTTCATTACCTTTAATTGTAGGTGTAAGCTATTTTCAGTACGGCGGAGCGCAGCAGCTGGCTGCTCAGAGCTACGCTATGGAGGCTAATGGAATTTCTTGGTTTCCCTCATTAAACTCATCAAATTCAACATCCCAAAACTCCACAGCGCTTTTGTAGACAAGTTGTGACCTGCACAACCACCACGCTATGAGATAATGACGGAACGATACGAAACGGAGCCGTTTTCGAGGTAAATACAGGGTAAATACGGAGACTGCTTGCTGAAAAACTGTCCCTGAACGCAACGCGCATCAGCGGTTTTGTATGAATTTACCTCGAAAACGGCTCCGTTTCGTATCGTTCCGTCATTATCTCATAGCGTGGTGGTTGTGCAGCTCACAACTTGTCTACAAAAGCGCTGTGGAGTTTTGGGATTTTGTATTTGATGAGTTTGATGAGGGAAACCAAGAAATTCCCTTAGCCTCCATAGCGTAGCTCTGAGCAGCCTGCTGCTGCGCTCCGCTGTACTAAAAATAGCTTACACCTACAATTAAAGGTAACGAACCTACTGCTATGACTATAGCAATTATGGCAATGGGCCAATTTGCCAAAATGTTGAACTATCCCTTTAAGGTAGGGCTGTCCTGTCAGTCCTCTACTCTTTATTATTGCTCTCGAACCATAAGCGTGCGCAATACGTTCCAGTGCTGATATATGTGGTGTGGACATTTCTGGATATAGTTTTAAATTGAATATGTATGCGGAATATATATTACTCACTCTAAGTAAACCAGCATCCTCTATACCAGCAGTTCTTGAATTGGTGAATTCATTCAGTAGTTTTTCTGGCTATAACATTAATTGGAGCAAAAGTGAGGCAATGCCACTTAACTCCTATACATTTAAATCTGATTTTCTTTGGAAAACAAATGGAATGAAATACTTAGGCATCACTATAAATTCTCCCATCACTAAAATCTTCGGCCTAAATGGTCCCACCATTCTCCAGTCCATCAAGAATGACATCATCAGATGGACAGCTCTGCCACTGTCTCTGTGGGGCAGAGCTGAAATACTGAAAATGAACGTCTTACCAAGACTTGCTCATACCATCACCTCTATTCCTCTTAAATTCCCTCACAGCTGGTTCAGAGACATTGAATCCCTTTTCATCCGTTTTCTTTGGAACAATAAAAAAACCTAGAATTTCTTTCGAGAAACTAACTATACCCAGATCCAGAGGAGGGTTGGGAGTCCCAGATATATATCAGTACTATCTCTCATATAATGCACGATACCCACTAACCTGGGCTTATAAATCTGATGCTTGTGTAGGTAGTTGGCAATGGTTGGAGGAAAATATTCTTTCATGTTATAAGACCATATCATTGGCATCCCTATGGTACTGTCCCAATCCCCCACCACAGTTGGACAATATCATTATCAGGTTTTCTTGCTTTATCGTGAAGCAGCTGCACAGGAGACTTGGTATTGAGGGGCTCTCTCTCCCATCATGCCCCATCTGGTCTAACCCCATTTTATCAACCAGAGATGGCACCTTAAATAACAAAAGCTGGCAGCAACATGGCATACTAACGGTTGGTCAAATCTTTAGTGATTATCTTCTATCTTTTCAACAAATTGAAAATGTATTTCATATCACAAAGTCATCATTTTTAACTTATGCGCAGATAGCATCCATCACGAATAAGAAATGTAAAGAAGGCGCTGTTCCCGCCTCTTGCCCTGATTGGGATGCACTATTAAGGAAGGCAACCCTGTCAAAAGGCACAGTCTCCAACATCTATAGTTTACTGTTTAGACCTGCCCCTGGTGCCTATGCTCCTGTTCAGCTGGCTTGGGAACATGACCTTAATACATTGTTAACATCCTCTCAGTGGAATGGTATCTGGAGATCTGCATTGTATGCTTCGAAATGTGTGAGATTCAGAATTGTACAGTACAAGGTTTTATGCAGAGCTTACATTACCCCAGTTCTATTATCCAAAATGAACAAGGAACACCAAGACTTATGCTGGCATAGCTGCGGCTCCCGAGGCACATTGCTTCATCTACTGTGGGACTGTCCAGCAGTTAAATCTCTCTGGGAAGACGCTATATCATATATGTCATCACTTTTCAAGGTGAAGTTCCCTATTTGTCCAACAATATGCCTACTTGGTATGAGACCGGTCAACACTGGGGGAGCCACAGTAAACCGGCTCTGGACTCTGGGCTGTCTTACCATCAAAAGACTTATTCTAATGAACTGGAAAGTCCGCAAACCGGGATGTTTCACCAGAGAGTCATGGTTGGGAGAATTCATGGATCTCTTGAATATGGAAAGGGCAGCATGCCTGCTAAAAGACTTTGACCAAAATCTGGATGACCACTGGGGCATTATTTATAACAGCCTCATGAATTGATTTGCATTTCCCTCTTTATTTCTTTTTCATTTTCTTCTTTATGAAAATTGAATGACACTCTTGCAACCCCCCCCCACCCCCCCTCTTTTTTTTTTTTTTTTTTTTTTAGTCCAAGTCTGTCCTGTATGTGTGTGGGATTTGTTTGTTTGTTGTTTTAAGTTGTAAATGCTCATAATAAAAAACTCTTAATAGCATAAAAAACACATCCAAAATGTAACTTGGGGCTTGGCCATGAAGTAGCGTAAAAGACTGAGAAAGACCTTAGAAAACAGGTCTGAACAAGCTTGCTGACATGGTCCTCAAAGGTTAAACCAAAATCAAAAAGTACACTGAGATTTCTGGCAACAGATTTAATATTGGAAGACAGGGGACCAAGTGATGACTGGATTTCGGAGTGTGAGTGATCTGGGCCGATAATAACAATTTCTGTTTTGTCCGAGTTTAATTGAAGGAAATTGTTAGACATCCAGGGCCCTAGTTTCTTGGCGCAGCGCAGGTGGCGCAAGGTAACGCAGCTGGTCTAATGCAAGTTTCGACCAGCGCAGCCTAGCGCAAAGTCAGATTGGAAGATTGGCAGATCGTGCTGCGCTGAGATAGGCGTGGCCGCGCAGCAGGGGGAGGCGTCACAGATTCAGCTTGGTGCAGTGGAAGTTTTGTGCGAAAATGTCCCGCCGAGGTTGCGCTGAAAGCTCGCCACCTCAAACCAGGTCTACTCTCAGCGCAGGGCGGAGCGCAGCAGGTGCAGTGGAAGTTTGACTGACTGACCTGCAGTGCACACACGTCACCAAGACCTCACAGGCAGATCTCCACAGTTCCAGACACATTTCAATGCAATAAATATCCACAATAACCACCATTTAATGCAACTAATGGAATCAACACATGAATTTATATCTATATAGATTGTCCCGTCACATCTGACGTCAGATCAAAGCAGAGATCAAAGGCTGTCGGCGCGTAAAGGAAACTCCACCTGAATTAACACAGCAGGGACGAACTGGCACTGAAAAGCAGCTGTGGATGTCCCAAGCAGGACTGAGGGTGGATGACTGCATGTCGCTGCCGTGTTGAGATACCACTCTGCCCTTGTGATGATCGCTTTATTTATTTATTTACTTATTAATTCATTAGCGCGAGCGACCGCATCACGCAGCCGTAATGAAAAACAAAACACAAATCATCATCTCTCTTAGTCCACCACAACAGCCTCTGTATCAGATAGTCAGTATATAGCCTACTACAGTATACTCAGCATCTCTATCACAGAAAAAAAAGAGAAAAAAGAGACGGACAGAGAGAGAGAGAGAGAGAGAGCGTCCTTTACGCTGATTTCATCCAGCATGGTGTTTGTTTATGTTGTGATTACACCTCTCATCTTTCTTACACAGGGTTTGAATAAATGTGAGTTTCTTTATTAGTTTATTAGTTGTTGTTTCTTACACTAAGCACCGGTTCTCAGTGTATCAGATCAAACCTGGTTAAGGATATTAGTAAACTCATTATTGGTCACTCTGAGCTCGGACCTCCGGACCAAAACAGCTGTTTCCTCCTGGGAGAGGTTCGGCCTCTGGCGTCGCTGTCTCCTCCGTCCATGTCCAAGTATAAAATGACAAACTTGCAGCGCGCATCGCCCGCCGCGCAGTTAAAGGTGAGGAGAGGAGCTCATTTGATTGGTGAAGATCTGACTCGGCTGTGTCAAACCCACTCCACGCCTTTCTCTCCTCCTCCTGTCTCCCTCCCGCCCTGTCTCCTCCCTCTTCACCGTTTGCGCCGGTGGGAGGGACGAGGGGAGGGCTTGCGCTGGTCTAAGTCTGACTGCGCTGTCCAGCAAACTTGCGAAATGGACCTGGGCCACACCCCGTTGACGTGGCGAAGCTGCGCTGAGGTTAGACTTCGCCCGGTCTACGAGACTAGGGCCCCCAGTCTTTGATGTCTGCCAGAAAGTTGAGCAAGTGGGAGAGGTCTGACGGTTTGTTGGGTCTTATGTTGCGTATCATCTGCATAACAATGAAATGAGATGTCGTGTCTTCGGATAATAAGTGGGAGCATATAGAGGGAACAAAGAATTTGGCCTAGGACTGAACCTTGAGGCACTGCACAGGTTATGGGGGAAGAGGGGGAGGTATAGTTGCTGATTGAGATAAAGAACTTGTGATTTGTTAGGTAAGATGAGAGCCATTTAAGAGCTGTCCCAGATATGCCAACCCACTGCTGCAGTCTATTGATCAAAATACCATGGTCAATGGTGTCGAAGGCAGCACTTACATCCAATAAAACAAGCACAGAGACCCCACCAGTGTCAGCATTCAACAACAGATCATTTGTTACTTTTAAGAGAGCTGCAGTGAAACTACTTTTTCCAAAATTTTTGAAATGGATGGCAATTTTGGAACTGGCCTGTAATTACTGCAATCTGAGTGGTTAAGACCACTTTTTTTTTTTTTAGAAGCAGTTGGACACAAGCAATCTTAAAATAATCAGGAACAGATCCAGAAGTCAATGAGCAATTAATTATAGATAGTAGATAGGGTGCAACAACATCGAGCACATCAAGGAGAAACTTGGGGGGTATTATATCAACTGGACTGGTGGAAGTCTTCATGTGAGATACCAAATCCACAAGTTCACTCTCTGTCATAGGCATGAACTCATTTAAAATAAAAATAACCCCTAACCCTGAACCTAAAACTACCTCTGTGTTACAGTCAGTGCCACCAGCACGACATTTTGCCACAATAACAAACACACACACAGACTGACAAGGTGAAAACAATAACAGCAAAAACACTGTTGCAGCTGGTAAACATAGAATAACACCAGCTTTACTCTTTGAAACTGAAACTTTCTGTCTTTCCTTTATCCCCCAGCAATCATCTGAGACATGGTTATTACTGCAGCTTTTATTTCAGCACTTACTGGCAAAGCGGAACTTTGGGAGCTGTAGGAGGTGGCAAGTAATTGCATCACCCAAGACCAGTGAGGTAAAGAAATGAGTGCTGGGGACACGGTTCTGGCTTCAAACTGGCAGCACAGTCAATTGTTGTTAGATTGTTCTGTTTTGTTGTTGTTGGTGTTTGTTTGTTTTTATCCAGATAAAACGATCATCATGTCAAGTTAAATTTATAACTAATGAATCCTTACTTTACTTCCAAACCAAAACTGAGTCATTTTCCATAATGACTCTCAAGGTTGCATTCATTTATTATGCTTCATTTTCTCCAGACAACAATGCCTCACGCACTAAGCCTTATTTCAGACAGCAGAACCATTACCATTATCACCACCATCTCTTGAGCGCATAATCCTAATTAACAGTGGGAGGTGGGGCTAATCAGCCAGTCCAGTTATCTTAATTTACCTTTTCCATGACAGAGAAAATGGAGAGTAATGTGTGAAATGCAATGAATGTAAATGAGTCAACCATAACTGTAATCACCACGTCTTGTTTTGAGAAACAGGATAATCATCCCATCTGATACAGCATGTTTCCAGGTGCACAATGAGCACAATAAATGATTTAAATATGAGTTGTCTGAACTAGAAGACAAAACAAATTGAGTAATAATGGCAAAGTGAACCCAGCTGACTGCAGAGGGAGTTTAGAGGCAGCCCTCAGTCTTTATATAACAATTCAGAAATTATTCACATCGTCAGCTCCAAAACCAAAAACTGCCATCAAGGAGCGTACAGGAGACAAACATGCAGGCCAGCGTGCTGTAGCAGGGCTGATCAATATAAACAAAACATACTTGTCTGTCTACCTGCACCTGCTGCACTGAGCCTATTTGTGTAAATAGTTCACTTCCTCAAGGTGTTAACATAGCTTGGTTGGATTGAATTTCACCCTCAGGTCTGAAATGAGACAAATTAAAAACGTGCAAAAATCTATGCATCAGCACCATTAAAACCTGCTATACCCCAAAGTCCGACATTTGGGGGACTGGCAGACATACAGAACAACCACAGAGCCTCTACAGCACTCATTTAATTTAATTTAATTAACCCTATTTTACATCAAATTAAACAGCAGAAGCTGGCCTACAACATGTAATAACCATATATTCATATGACCCAAACACTACTCAAATAAACAACTAAACATCAAACTTCATGAAGCACCTCTGTGTGGACCCAGTCGCCACATTTCTGGATGAAAGAGCCGGCTACAAAGATTGGAACGATACATAGCAGCCGCGGCTACACAGAAGCTACACAGAAGCACGGCAGAGAGAGAAGACAAAAACCAGCAAAGTCCAGCAAACACACACTGCTTCGCCAAAACATGGTTGTACATTTCCTCTTACCTTTGCTGTTTTGCCGTGAAAAGTTTGTTTTATGGGTAAATCCACAATATTTCCAGTTTGAACTTTGACCGGTGTTATATCTAAATCGGTCCGGACTGGCTTTAGGAGCGGCGTAACCTTTGTGAGCACCGCACACAACAGCCTGCGCGTCACACATTTCAGGATTTGGCTGATTCTGATTGGCTGCCAGTACTGTCAATCACATCAACGTGGGTATAGCCTCATTCTATTGGCTCTAATGGTTCGAATGAGCTGTCAATCATTCGAATCAACCAATCCGCTGCAGAGATAGAGCCAGGCGTAACTGCACCCAAATAAGCTGCTCTCAGGGCAGCTTTACGCTGAGGGACACAGAGGGCCTAGCCTCGCAAATTCTGGTTCCCGTCTGCCAAGAGTTATACATACAAACAATATAGAAATAAATGACTGTGGGGCGGTGTTTAGCTCAGTTGGTAGAGCACCCGCCCCATGTGTTGAGGCTGTAGTCCTCACTGCAGGCGGCCCTGGTTCAAGTCCCGCACCAAGCGGCCCTGTCCTGCGTGTCATTCCCCCTCTCTCTGCCTCCCATTTCCTGTCTCTCTCAACTTGTCCTATCAAAATAAAGGCATGAAAAGCCAAAAAATTATACTTAAAAAAATAATAATAAAGAAATAAATGACTGTAACTAACAACCGGCGTACTTGAGTCTTTCCATCATTAAAGTTTTATCAATCAGCGCTTCCAGATTTCAACCGGTAGTCATGGAGACTGACGCTCTCCAAGTTTGGTCCTGAGTGACAAAAAGCAGGTGTGAAAGCAACCGCACTAACTGAAAAATTAAACAATGTATCATTTTAACATTTGGAGCCGCACTAGGGTGCACACTAAACATGTGTGAAAACACCCTAAATTAAAGAGTTTCACTGTATTTTATTAGCTTGGTGCTTTTATTTTGACGGAAAGGCCTCTCTCTCTCGCCCTGGATCTGGCTGCTTACCAAAACAGTCAATGGCCTACAGGGGGCCTAGAAAGTAGTTGTTATTTAGTCCCGGTTGATTCTTTTTCAGTTACTGTATTTTATGCAAATTGTGTGAAAATAAAGATTAAACAACAGAAAGCTCGCCTGAATATTTTGTAGTAAAATCTCAATTATTTTGTACTGCTTCACTTTATCAGAATAAATCACTGCAGAGATAATGTTCATACATTGTACATTCATTTGATAGAGGTTTTGAGCTTTAGCAGCATCATTCTTAAGGACACTCATCTAAAATATGATTTTTTGGGGGCGAATATTAATTGTATTAAATTTTTTCTGTGTGCCATCTTCATTCTTCATTTACAGTAACAGATATACTGAAATTTACACATCTCAGCAATTTCTAAATGTTTTCCCTTTACTATGACACCAAAAGTATTCAAATAGACCTTGTGGTTGCAGAGATATACTCATTTTATTATGGATATGCAATTTTCGAGAAAAGGCCTAGAAAATAGGCTTGGTTTTTAACATGTTAGGGGAACTGCCGTTTTTTACAATCTGGACCTTATTTCTAGCATAAAATACGATCATTTACTCACCCAGATAACTTTGGTGTCATTGCAAGTCGTTCCGACGAAATTAGCTCCAGCCGAGAGCCGCGTATATCCGTATAATGGAGTCTACAGGGCAGTGGAATGCAGCCTCTAAATAACACATTATCTGCCACGAAACTCGTTCATTTCACCAATATTTAGTTATGATACGCTAGTGCTATTCCCCTCTGAGTCCGGGGTTAGCTGTTATCAACATCCATGGTCTGTAGGTTGACCTACTGACCTCTGACCTGGATGATGGACTCGCATACGCGGCTCTCGGCTGGATCTAATTTCGTCGGAACGACTCGTAATGACACCAAAGTTGTCTGGGTGAGTAAATGATCATATTTTATGCTAGAAATAAGGTCCAGATTGTAAAAAAAAAAAAGGGAATTCCCCTTTAAGTGTTTCACTACATTTATATATATATATATTTTTTGTCCTCATTCCTTTTACCGACCTATTTTAATTCTTCACACTGTTTTTTGAAGGAGGCATGAATATTGGCAGTGTTTGTGGGTCATTTGTGTTTATAAATTAATTTGGACACACAATGAAGGAAATTCATACTGTCTGCTTTTAAGAGATTCAGGCATCTCAGCGTAGAATGAAGTCTTTTTTACTTGCACAACTCAGTATCTGATGCAGCAAGTAATTACTCTGTGGATTGCAGCAGTGTGAGAGCATAAGGATGCAACATTGCTCAGTCTGTCCTTTGCTTTCTACAATGTGTTAGTGTTGAGATCCCATCCCATTCACTGCAAGATCTAGTGTCACATATTGAACAAAATACTGCAAACTTAAAACCTTCTATGTCTCTTGTACTATACTACTAAAAAATAACCTTCTTCTCAACCTGACTGCACAAGTGAGGTCAATACAGTATGTTGTTTATAGGTGATGACACACAAGCTATAAACAACAACTGTAAACTTGTTCACAACAATACCCTAAAGCTCAAAGCTCTCAGAAAGCACCGCTAACACAAGTCTTCGCAGAAAGCTGCTCTCATCCCTCACACACAGAAACATTTCCACGGATCGAAGTAGGACAGAGGATGGGGATCAGAGGAGCATCCCAAAAACCCCACCATGCCAATTTACACAGTAAACACATTGCAGTGTGTGCGCAGCTCTTTACTTGAGTCTCTTTGACACAAGTAAAACATACACTTCTGATCCGACCGACACTGCTGTGAAAAGAATAAAAACAAAACACAGACGACACCGCATGCAATGTGTCAATAAATACTGGATTACAGAACATATGTGGACGTTAGAACACTAAAATTGCTTCATTAGAATAAAAAG
The DNA here is from genome assembly GCF_905171665.1 of Trachurus trachurus. Classification (NCBI taxonomy): domain Eukaryota; kingdom Metazoa; phylum Chordata; class Actinopteri; order Carangiformes; family Carangidae; genus Trachurus; species Trachurus trachurus. The sequence goes on from NC_139896.1 coordinate 36,728,349, forward strand.
GACCATTAAATAATGCATTTAATTCATTTTTGATGCCATGCCTTGTCTGACACCGCCTGAGGATTGACAAAATGCAACAATAAGGGAAATAAAAACATGTTGAAGTGGTGGCTGGCAAGGGCAGATGTCCCTGAAAGCTGCAGGCATGGAAAACATTTGGAGGATGAGAGGGAGAACCAATGAGTAGCCAGGAGGCAGAAAATAAAAACATAGAACATGGTGAAGTAGATAAAGCCTTCACAATCAAGTGTTCATACAGTATTCTCTGAATAGGGATATGCTTTGTGGAGCAACGATGCAAAGAAAGTGGCTGCAGGACATTTTACAGAGATCTGATACTGCTCTTCTTTCTAACTGTTGGGGCAGTGGGGTTATATTGGTTTGTTGTTTTTTGTTGTTTTTTTGTTTTGTTTTGTTTTTACAGAGTTTTCATTCTTTAGCTCTAATTGTCTAGTTCATCATTGTAATCACCAGTTTTATGTGAGTTCAGCAGTGCAAGTACTGTAGAAAGAGCAGTCAGATGATTAAACTGCAGTTAACAGTTAAATCTGAGTGGAATCTCACGGTGAAGCTTAAAAATCCTGAGACTGACCTCTCAAGATGAACGACCAAATAAGTTGTTTGCACATTCCCCCAAAATGACTACAAACTGAGGATAAATATTGTTTTCCTTTTAATTGTGACCATGGTCATTCCATAACTAAGTGCTTACTACTGTTTATTATTGTTGCCATGACTACAGCGATCCATCAACCCAGTTAGCCCAAACTAGGATCTTTCCCTAATCACACTGTAGCTCTGTTGCATCATAAAACTGATTTATATTACAGTCAGACTTAAAACGGTTTCAGAAGGCCCAGACAATTGATATGGTCCTGCAGATAAGGCATCAGATCTAGAGGGCTTTCCTTGGAGGACTTGTCCAGAATATTGATTCAAACTATGAAGGTGAGACAAACTAAACTGAACAGTCTACAATGGATGGCAAAACACAGACAAAACTACAGTGTACTGTAAAATGAACAAAGATTTCACTCATCAGCTCTTCCCTCAGAGACGCTTCAGGTCACGACCCACTAAGACTATCAGAACTTCTTCCTGTAGTCCACTCACTCACTCACTCACTCACTCACTCACTCATGTACTTAATTAAGAGAAAGTTCACTGCTGTCATCAGTACACTTTGTTTTCGCTTGTGAATTAACTTTTTTGCACTCTGCTGGATAAATATGCAATACCGTCGTGAGCAACCAATGCATTTACATACAAATCACAAGTTTAACATTCCTGTTGGCTTGTGTGTACTGAATGGTAATGAGATTTCCTGCTACTCCAGTTGGAATTGCAAACTTGCTGCTTGTCTTAACCAGATTTTCAACCTGGGCTGTTTACTGAAACTTGTGGACAGTGCAGAGATCACTGTGCCATAGCATAACTACATTACTGTTAGTTGTTTGTAGCGGAAGCTCCCAGTGTTGCTCTGCCGGAATCTTGCGCGATTTGCGGGAGCTGTGAACTGGGTGTCAATTAGTGTTGGGCGATTTTGACATTCTCAGATCGTCCCAATCGCCCTCCCAGGAGATCGCCGATAGACCTGTCTATCGCCGGGGTACGGGGGGGGTTCCACGTGTTCGTTCGACCGGGGGGGCGGCGTATGAGTTTCGCTTTTACCATGCCCTGCTGTCATGCTGTCATGCATGCGCGCTTCTCTCTCTCTCTGTGTGTGTTTGAGGGCTAATAATGGAGAAAGAGCACTATGATCAATGAACGGAACGCTATTGCGTTGCCGAAAGCCGAAAAATCTATTCATGGCGGACGGAATTTATTTGTGGCATATCAGTGAACACCTCGTCGGGCTGTGACAGGGCTGGCGTCGGCAGCCTAGTCACAGCCATAACACCAGCTAAACGTGTTTCCTCAAATTTGAGGCGGAGTGGCCACCCTGTTTACCACAGAGATTTTGTGTGCGGTCATATGACTACCTGGCTCCGTCTGATTGGACGTCGCCAGTGGCTGCATTTGATTGGTGAAACACTGTCATTTGACAGAGTATCTGTTGGAAGCAGCCAGAGAAGCGGCTTCATTAAAACAAAACAAACATATTGCGCATTGGATCAATAAAAAAAAGTAGCGATTATGTGTGTGTAAAATCGGCAAGAAAACAAAACATCGCCGATAGACGATTGGATCGCCAATCAGCACAACCCTAGTGTCAATGCAAATCGCGCGAGATTTGGACGGACCATGGAGAGCAGTGCTGGGAGCTTCCGCTACAAACAAGTATAAAACATATACTTTTTTTTTTTAACGGAACAATTTCTCATGTTGGGGCTTCAATACAAGAGGGACATTAAAGACGAGCACTATGGAGGTATTTGGATGTTTTTTGGTGTGTCTTTTTGGATGAAGAAAAGTGAGCTCCGTTCGCAACCGTCATATGGACATGCAGTGCTGCACGGAGCCCCGCTGTAACTCAGAGAAGCCACGGAGGAACTTCTCCCAGCCCTTAGTCCACATGAGGGTGAGTAGATAATGAGTGAAATTTGAATTTTGGGTGAACTATCCCTTTAAGGGGGAACTAAAGATAACTAAAGAGGGACCAACAGTAGGTGCGTTTCCATTACCCCTTGAAATGCGCAAAACCTAAATATCGAAATTAAAAACTGGTAATGGAAACACCTACATTTCGAAAAAACTCTCAAATATCGCAACAAAGTTTTTACGCTCTCATGAGGTGGTTTTTGAGACGTATCGATACAAACGTGTATCGCAAAAGTGTAATGGAAACACTTTATTCGCTTTTCTACACGTCACCGGCGTCACCGGAGTTGTGTGTGTCCACGCTGTGTAGGTTTATGTAACTTGAGGGGACAAATGAACCACATGTTTTTTGTCATGCATTGCTGACCTGGGCATTGTTTTTCATTAAATTAGAAAAACCTTTTCTATCATTTCCCTTTTCCGTGCATGGTTGAAGGAGACTGGCTCGCATCCACAGTCCCACTCCCTCCTGCGCCGTAATGTCACCTTAAGTCACATAAACCAGTACGGGTGTGTGGACACAACCACCTATATTGTTGTCAGCACCTCATCACCGCTGGTGTTTAAAAGGCTCTGTTCTTTCTGCAGTCAGGTTAAAGTGCACATCCGCCGTGTTGGTAAACAAATAATCCCTCTATATCAACGGAGGCAACCGTGCTTGAGCAGCCTGGGTTCGAGGAGGTGTGAGTGCGGGCCAGCGGGGGACGGGGGGGGGGCATTAGAGCTTCAGCGTGGTACGGAACAACTGGCCCGTGTGAGTGCGTCCTTATCTGTGGCCGCTGCAGCGCCACACGGGCTTTGCCTTTCAGCAATCAAGCGCTGTTTTTGTCAAAGTTAAAAACAATAACAGCAACAGCTGTCGGCAGCTGAGATCGCTGTGCCGTCACCATAGAAACGCAAGACGCATTACGGTTCATTCGCAAAATACCTTTCAATGGAAACACCCGCAAATGGCAATTGCACTTTTTCGAAGTTTCAGAAATATCGCTTTTATTTTGCGAAAATCTGTAATGGAAACGCAGCTACTGCCACCTGGGGACTTGCAGCCCAGAATGTAAAGAGCAGAGAAATTAAACCGGTGTAATGCAGAAAATATAAGGGCACAGGTTCAAGAGACTAAGGAGGCAGAGACAGTAAGTAAATTAAAGCAGAAGTAAGCGGAATGTTTGTGTTAATATAAGTCTTAAATAGTTGTATCTTCCGACAGCAATCACTTCTATAGAGTGTTTGGTCTGAAACACGGGTCTGTCAGTCACTCTGCTCTGCTGTAAGCCCAGGAGAAAACTTCTTGTATACTTCCTTGTATCCTACAACCTTTATCCAATGAGGAGAGAGAACGGCATGAAGAGCTGTGTGTGCAGCCAAGGGATGCGCGTGAATGTGGTGACGTAGGGACGAGGACCAATAGATCCATGACGAGGGCGGGGACTGCTAACTCCATCGGCTGACAAGAAAAACCACCGGATCGCTTACTTCTGCTTTAAATATTTTATTGCAATAATAAATCAAGAATAAACCAAAGAAAAACTGGAGTTGTTAAAGAGTAACTAAACCCCTCTGGTTTGGCTGACGTGCTCTAAGCTAGAAATTCAAAAAAATGCCTTGATTATGGGCGGGGCTCCAGGAGCAGTTAGATTCGACTCTCCGTGCCGGCCGGGGGAGACGAAAAATGGCGACAAACGATTCGCATCCAGCCAGCTGTTAGCAGCCGTTAGCTGAGGGGGCGGAGCTAACAGCGGTGGCTCGTGACAAAAGCTTTGTTTTCAGCAGAAAAAAGTGGTTTAGGGGTTTAGTTACTCTTTAAGGAGAAAGGAGAAAGAACACAAGATGAGCATGACAAATTAATTTTATTCACAGAAATAAGAAAGAAGTAATAATAAAAAATAATTTTATTAGTAGAATGAAGCTAAACAAACACTCAACTAACTATAACAGAATAGGGCTGGGCAATAAAACGATAACGATATATATCGCAAAATAACTTTTACTCAATAGCAATATGAGACGTGGTCGATAGAATGTCAAACGAGCCTAAACAGCCAAACGAGCCTAACGAGAGTTGCGCCGCGCTGAACCAGTGGCTGAGCCAGCCAGGTTAGGTTGACACAGCACAGGAAGACAACACAACAACACGCGCTGCGCCTCGCCTGGAAGATCGGCGAGAGCAGGCGGCAGCAGCAGCGGGCGGTGACAGAAAGTCACCAGTCACTCAGAGAAGGGACGGAGGACTCTGAAACTTCTCCCAGCCCTTAGTCGACATGAGGGTGAGTAGATAATGAGTGAAATTTGAATTTTGGGTGAACTATCCCTTTAATAAACCTAATATTTTACTATATTTCAATGAAAGCTTATCACTCCTTCCTTAGGTGAGCGAGGGCACTGCCACTGCCACAATGAAATGATGCTATAACCCTGTGTGTATTGAAAAACACTACCAGAGAATATTAAAGTCTGACTTAGGAAGGTTCAAGTGAAAGCTACCTTTTGTGTTGCCTGTGAATAAGTTATTCTGGCCATGCCTGAAATGTCACTGGTCATCAACGGCTTATCAGAACTATGCAATGTTTTCCTCAGCTGTTGATGCAATATTATTTTAAACGGGTCTCCTGGCTAATGTAAAATGCAGGAGTTGTTGATTGTGTACCATTTATGGGACAGTCACGAAACAGAAATCAGTTACCAAAGCAGAAAAATCACAAATCGCCTGTTCAGAAATTTGGATTCATGACAGCAGCTTAAAGGGACAACGAAGAGTTTTGGAAAAGCAAAGTGTTTTCACACTACATTTATGAGCCTCCGCACCGTGAAATTCTTTGACCGGCGCAAGACAGACTCATGTTTTCATTCATCAAGAATTAAAGTCAGAGGTTGGAAGACGTGATAGTGTGTATGAGCGCGCATGCGCAAGGTTCGCACTGAGACCGACTCGAGTCTCAGTCACTCTCAGTATCAGTGCGAACCTTGCGCATGCGCGCTGGCAGCGGAAGACCGGGCGCATGACGTCTGTCCGACTACCCATTTCTCCGACCACCCATTTCTCCGACTCCGACCATACATTTCTTTATTTTTGCGTCATCAGTCCGACCTCCCACTTCTCCGACTTAAGTAGCCCTAACCCTTAACCTTACCCTAAACCTAACCTCAACACTGTAGAATGGGTAGTCGGAGAAATGAGCCGTCGGACTTGTGGGCAGTCGGACTGACGTATGCTCCCCCGGAAGACCGGACAACAGACGCTAGGAGCTAATGCTACAAACATGCTTGGAATGTGGACTTATTTAATTTTTTTCGGGACAATTACGCAATTTGGGGCTTCAGCACAAGACGGACATTACATACGAGCATCATGGAGGTATTTGGATGTTTTTTTGTGTGTGTTTTTTTACGAAGAGCTCTGGTGTCCCTTTGCAACCGTTGCATTGAAATGCACTGCTACGCCAAGACCCCCTGTAACTCAGAGAAGGGACGGTGGACTCTGATAATTCTTCCAGCCCTTAGTCAACATGAGGGTGAGTAGATAATGAGCGAAATATCATTCTAGGGTGAACTATCCCTTTAACATCATCGCCCGTGGTGCAGGAGACCCAGGTTCGAAACCCGCTCAGGGCAGGTCTACAGAACAACATCGGTCACACATAAGTGAAAAAATAATTTTCAAAAATGCCATTCTTGCATGACTGCAATTGTTTACGTGAGAGCAGAATTCAAAATGTTTTCAAAAATTCAGTTTGAGATAAAATTCTGATATTTTCCAAACTATGTCTCCAACATTTTGTCATTTCTTTTCACAATCATTGCTAGTACATGTTTATAGTACTGAGAGTAAAATGTTTGTGTCGTGTGTTGTGTGTTGTGTTGTGGGAGAAGTTTTAATAAGTTTTACAGTTTTTGAAAAAAAGAAAACGAAGTGATGGACCTCATAGTTTGCACTCAGTTTAAGTTTACAAATGTTTCTGGAGTATCGGGGCTGCATTTTGGTGAAGGTTGCAAAATTGTATGCATGGTTGATTTGTTATGTTGTTGTTAAAATTTTTAAAATGTAGATGCTTGTTGTTCCCTCGTCTTGTTAAGTTAATAACAGTGGCATAAGTGGTGTGTGCGGTGTGTGTGTGTGTGTGTGTGTGTGTGTGTGTGTGTGTGTGTGTGTGTGTGTGTGTGTGTGTGTGTGTGTCGGTGGTCATTACACTTCTTAATTACAGAGGTGACACAACCATGTCCTCATGCTGCATGAGTAATGGAAGGAGTGTTCAGCCAGCATTACCCATCAGCCCCAGAGCATATGATGACTCTTATCAGCAAACTCATTCCTGCCTCCTGACCTTTCAACAGCTCCAGTCGTCCATTACCCTTTCTCCCTTTCTACAGAGACACAGCACAAGATACTTTTTGTTTGCATAACAGCAAGTAATGTCCAGAGAAGATGCAAAGCATTTCACTTAAGAGAGCCCTTCATTCTGTGCAGCTTTCTGTAAAATGTCTAGATCCTCTGTAGCCTTCTTTTCCTCTGAACCAGAGATATACTGGTATAAACTACACATGTTGATAACCCCACAGAAAATCACACAATTTTACAGTGTAGAGAGGTTAAAAAAAGGAACAAAGAGAATACAACAATATTCAAAGTTGTTCCATCTTTGTTGTCAGTTCTGACTATAAAGTTATTCCATTTCAAACGTTGCTGGAGGTTTTTATTTTACCTCTTCAGACTTGGGGCTCTATTTTCGTAAACTAGCGCAGGCGCAGCGGATCTGCCCTGTGCTTCGCCTTCGCTTCGCCAACGGGGAGTGTCCAGGAGCAGTTTGCAATTTTCCTTCATTGCACGGCGAAGCGCATCGGGGCGCATCCCACCTACTTCCCTCCCACCGGCGCAAGTGGCATAGAGGGAGGGGAGAGGGCATGGAGTGGATTTAACACAGCTGAGTCAGATCTTCACCAATCAAATGAGCTCCTCTCCTCGCCTTTAAATCCGCTGCGTGCGAGGCGCAAGTTTGATTTTACCATGGAAGAGGGAGGCAATTGACTGCCCAGCTCGCAGTGCACACACGTCACCAAGACCTCACAGGCAGGTTTCCACAGTTCCAGGCACATTTAAATGCAATTAATAATCACAATAACCCCCATTTATTGTAACTATCTGAATCAGCACATACACGTATATCTATATCGATTGTCCCGTCACACTGATGACAGATCAAAGGCTGTCGGCTTGCGTAATGGAAACTCAGCCTGACTGAATTAACACAGATGAAACCAGGGAGGGACTGAGACAGCCGTGGCTGTCCCAAGAGCAGGACAGTGAGGATGGATGACTGCATGTCGCTGCTGTGTTGACACTACACACTGTGCCGTTGCGATGATCCGCTATATTTATTTATTTACTTATTGATTTATTAGAGGGCGAACGGCCGCATCGTCACGCGACCATAACAAATAAAACTGAAAACAAATAAACTATCATCTCTCACAGCAAGTGAGACGGGAGGAAACTGATGTTCTGGTCCGGTCCAAGCTGGCAGTGTCCGGTCGCGCGAACAGACCTCACGGGCTGATGATGCAAAAGTAGTCTGGGAGGGAGGAGGTTATGATGTTATCCAGGTTTGCTCTGACATATTGAGAGCTGTTGCCCAGTAAAAAAAAAAAAAAAAAAAACACACACACCTTTTCCATTAATAAAGACACTCATATTTACTAACCCACTATTTAAACCCGTGTGCACAGATCACAACATAAACAAACAGCTGTGCGTAAAGGAGGCATCACGGAGCGTCTCTCTTTTGCTTTTTTCTTTAGAATTTACCTGAGATGGGAGATGTGAATATCTGCTCACCAGTGTTGTGGGTAACGCGTTAAGAGTACTTTAATTACTTTTTTCGTGTAACGTAACGCGTTAGTTTCGTGAGTTGAGCAATCAGTAACTTAGTTATTTTTAAAAAAAAGTAATCCGTTACTTTTCGCCGGATAAGGAAAGGAAAATCCTGACTGCAGCCTGCTTTTTGTCAGACAGTACGGCTAGACTACTGTGGAACCTGCGGATGTGTCAGCCGACGCGCAGCACTGTGATGCGTCTGTGCCCTGCTGACCTACGTTACCTATGTGTGTGTGTGCGCTTCAATTCGCCGGCGAAAAGGACAAGAACATAACGGTAAAATGCACACTCTGCGTTGGTGATAAGCTTCTATCGCCCGCAAAAAAAAATCCACATCCAGTTTAAGGGCCCATTTACATGGATCAGCTCCACGTACGGAGCTGCTTCTCCAGCAGCAACAAGCAGCTCGGCTCTCAGTGCTTGCTGCTTTCAGCAGCGCCCTCTCGGCGAGCGGCAGCTCAGTTCTCCCCCGGTCCAGCCCCGGATCTCTACTCTATAGCTGCCGTGGTAGCAGCAGTGTCATACTGTAGGCTACTGTACCGCATTTTTTAAAAACTTTTATTACACACAAGGCAGGAAGTTCACGTCTCGCCAGCCTCCCTCCACTCCACACGTGAGTCCTCCGTTCAAACTGACAGACAGATCAAGCAGTGAAGCCGCTGAGAGGGATTCACGGCGGTTACATGCTGCCATTCCGACATGCTGCCACTCCGACATATCGCCATACCGACATTCTACTATTCAGACATGTCACCACTCAGACATACCACCATTCCGACATGAAAACGTCCTGCCATTCCGACAGTTTCATCCCGCCATTCCGACAAGGCTTTAATTTCCATAAGGAAATGTGCCTTACTCCGAGCGGCGGTTAGGTGTATGTGTGTATGTTTTTTTTTTTTTTTTTTCATGTTTTAAGACATGTGTAGGTACAGATGTGATACAGTCAGTGGAAGCTTAATAAATAAACAAACACAAAGTCTCGCCATGTACATCACACACTCCGATGTCAGTTTGTAACAATTTCCCTTACAATAAGGATATAAGAGGAACTGGCACAACTGCTGCAGGCGGATCTAGGCTCGCGCTACTGGTGCGTCCAGGGAAGCAATAATCAAAGTCGCCACTTAGTCTGAGTCTCTGTATTTCACTTAACTCAAAACGCGCCCATCACAGGCGGCATATAATAAACAATTACACACAGATCAACAGAACCCGAAAGCCCTCCCGCCTCCCCCTGTCCATGAAGTCCGAGTGGGAATGAGTGTGTGTGTGGGTGCGCGAGCGCACTGTCACTGTCCGTGCCGGCGTGTATGTGTGTGCGGGGGTGCGCGAGCTCACAGTCAGTGTGTGTGTGTGTGTGTGTGTGTGTGTGTGTGTGTGTGTGTGTGTTGGTGCGTGGTGAGGGTGAGTGAGAGAGAGTTTGTTTGTCCTACTGTCCACACGGGAGAGACGCCGAGGTGACCACCAGTCCTCTCCCTCGTCCCGCTTGGCTGAAAACGGGCTGTGAGGTGTCCAAACGGGCCTTAATGATCCACAGGGTAATCCACCAGGAAAAATAATCCACTATGCCGCCTCTCCTCCCCTCTCACCACGTCACTTCTCCATTTAAACCCTCGGTCCCACTAATGCACTTTTACGCATTACGCACACAACTTACAGCAAAAAAGAAACATTCATTCATTCATTAAAGGTCCGCACGTCCCCGTGCGCAAACCACAAGGATAATTGATCATTTCCCTGGCCTAATACACAATGAAAAAAACCTGGGGAGAAAACCTGCACAAAAATCCAAAGGAAACGAAAGGTAACAGCACGAAGTAGTCAAAATATGTGTTTTACGCATGCCTCTGTGCGTCTGCAGATCAAATTGTCTATAATTAAACTTGGAGCCAGACCCGGCCAGGCTACAGGAGAGATCAAAAATATGCAGGGGTCCAGGACCCCCATGAGAACCACTGATTCTGTTGAACGCACTGTGATACAATAATAAAAAACAACACTGATCTGATTCACCGGCGTAGCGGTCCCTCTCTCCATTAACTCTCTAGCTCTCTCGACCACAGCTGCAAACTAAGTAGCACAGCGCCAATAATAATAATAATAATAATAATAATAATAATGCATTTTATAATCGAGATGGGATGTGACAAGGGCGTTGACCAGAGTCAAAGTGCTGTTAGAGGAGAGAGATGGGCAGGTAGGGAGGCGGTGATCATTATTAACCTACACATTTAAAGGAGATATCAGTGAAATGTTTTTGTTAATATAAGTCCTAATTAGTCATATTTTCCGTCAGCAATCACTTACATAGAGTGTTTCGACCGGAACACGAGTCTCTCCGTCACTCTGCTCTGCTGTAACCCGAGCAGAAAACATTTCTTCTGGGATACAAGTGTTATCCAATGAGGAGAGAGAACGGCATGAAGGGCTGTGTGTGCAGCCAAGGGATGCGCGTGAATGTGGTGACGTAGCACGAGGACCAATTGATGCCTGACAAGGGCGGGGGCTGCTAACTCATGGTGCGTTCAAAGAAACTCGTACTTTGTGTTTTTCCTTCCTGTGAAGTCATACCAGTTTGATCTGGTACGAGTTCACGGGTCGGAAGTTACGAGTGGCCGTTATAGGGAACTTTCACAGACAACAGGATGGTAAAAACACGAGCTACGGGTTACCTGGAACGCTACCAAGTCGTAGTTGTGACTTGAAGCTGTAACTTACGGTTTCAAAAGCCTGCCTTGAACGCAGCATTAGCCGAAACGGCCGTGAAGCTGATATCTGCTTTAATGACCTTATGTCGGAATGGCGGAACGTTTCCAAAAAAGGAAAGTACCGCCATTCCGACAATGGAAACAAAAATTGTCGAAGTGGTGGGACGTTTTCAATTAATGGAAGTGCCGCCATTACGACAATTAGACGTCAATGTCGGAGTGGCGGTATGTCGGAATGACCCGCGGATACCATTCACGGCAACTCCTGAATTTTGATCAGTTATGCGATCAAAAAAAAAAAAAAAAAAAAAACCCTCTATGTGGCATATTTCTGACTGTCTTTCCTGTTATTGTTATCCTGTAGAGTTAATTTGGTTGGATGTCTGATGTTATTCGTCAGGACTCAGTGCATTTAAAAGAGGCTGTGTGTCTGTCTGTTAAAGCAGATATCAGTGGAATGTTTTTGTTAATATAAGTCCTAAATAGTCCTATTTTCCGTCAGCAATCACTTACATGAAGTATTTCAGCCTAAACACGAGTCTCTCCGTCACTCTGCTCTGCTGTAACCCGAGGAGAAAATTTTCCTTGTGGGATACAAGTGTTATCCAATGAGGAGAGAGAACGGCATGAAGGGCTGTGTGTGCAGCCAAGGGATGCGCGTGAATGTGGTGACGTAGCACGAGGACCAATTGATGCCTGACAAGGGCGGGGGCTGCTAACTCATGGTGCGTTCAAAGAAACTCGTACTTTGTGTTTTTCCTTCCTGTGAAGTCATACCAGTTCGATCTGGTACGAGTTCACGGGTCGGAAGTTACGAGTGGCCGTTATAGGGAACTTTCACAGACAACAGGACGGTAAAAACACGAGCTACGGGTTACCTGGAACGCTACCAAGTCGTAGTTGTGACTTGAAGCTGTAACTTACGGTTTCAAAAGCCTGCCTTGAACGCAGCATTAGCCGAAACGGCCGTGAAGCTGATATCTGCTTTAAGTTGCAGCATGTGCGAGGCGCTGCAAAAGGCTTTTAATTTTTGGTATGAGTACTCTAACGCCTTTTATTCATAGGTAACGCAGTAACGTAACTGATTACTTTTAATTGATGGTAACGTTGTAACTTAATTAACTACTTTCAAAAGTAACTATACCCAACACTGCTGCTCACTATCTGTTAATTCAGTCAGGCTGAGTTTCCATTACGCATGCCGACAGCCTTTGATCTGTCATCAGTGTGACGGGACAATCGATATAATATACGCGTATGTGCTGATTCAGATAGTTACAATAAATAGGGGTTATTGTAATTATTAATTGCATTTTAATGTGCCTGGAACTGTGGAAACCTGCCTGTGAGGTCTTGGTGAGGTGTGCGCACTGTGCTCTGGGCAGTCAAATTGCCACTGCGCTGGCTGCGCTTCGCCTTGCGCTGAGAGTAGACCAGGCTGGAGCTGGCGAGCTTTCGGCACACTCTTGGCGCGGTCTATTGGAAACAAATTGTCACTGCGCCAAGGTGAATCTGTCGACACCTCCCCCTGCTGCGCGACCACTCCCATCTTGGCGCACAGCAGTCTGCCAATTTATCATATCCGCTGCGCACGTTGTTGCACTGGAGGAAAATACCACTGCGCCGGCTGCGCCAGGGTTCGCCTCGCTGCGCCCCCCTGAGTTGCGCCAGGAAAATAGAGCCCTTCATCTTTTCTACATTTTTCCTCCGCTGCTAACCGCTGCTTCAATGCCGTAACGCATTGTCTCCCCGGAGCCACAGTCCCAGTCATCCTGCAAAAACTCCCAGATCTGCTGAACACACTGCCGTCCACTATACACAGGATCATCCTTCACATTGGATTGAATGATTTGTCCCTCCGACAGTCTGAGGTGACCAAAGCTGAGTTTGGAAAACTCATACAGCCAGCAGTGGTACATGTAAATCCATTTTCATCAGTGGACCACTCACTCCTCATGGCTGTGGGTCAGAACAGTTCAGCAGAGTCTTCCAGCTCCACACATGGCTCCAGTCTACCTGCGGGCACTCAGTGTAGGCTTCATTGGAATGACCAATCCTTTTTAAAAGCATATACACCCAAACAGACTGGGCAGCTACATGTTACTGTAAAAGGCCAACCTACAGCATGCTGTCCAATCACACCCACTTCCTCCATGTGCAACTCTCTCAAACAAGACCTTCATTTTAGGTGACCATGCCTTCATTAGCACCCCCTTTTTACTTTAGCTTTTAAATCATCTTGATCTTTGTTATATTGCTTTTATACGCTCTTATCTTTGTTGGTTGCTGTTGTAGTGAACCTCGGTAGGGGTTGTGAATGCAGCCTACCAGACTACCCCCAGGTGCAGGATAAAAAGCCCAGAATGGCTCAGCTGTCCATCCATTTGCTGGTTGCCTCCTAAGGTGGTGAGTAGGTTCCTTGTATTTATTCATTTGGGTCCAAGTTTTTCTTTTTACTAATCTTCGTCTTTTTGTTTGTTTTGTTGCTCTGCCGGAATCTTGCGCAATTTGCGGAGCCGTGAACTGGGTGTCAATGCAAATTGCGCAAGATTTGGACGGACCAGACAGAGCAGTGCTGGGAGCTTCTGCTACAAAAAAAAAAAAAAAAAGAGACAGAGAGAGAAAGAGAGAGAGACGCTTGGCAATGCCTCCTTTATGCTGAGATGCTCCTGGTTTCATCCCTGTTACCATGGTGTTTGTTTATGTTGTGATTAGTCTACACCTCTCATCTTTCTTACACAGGGTTTAAATATATAGTAGGTTACTAAATGTGAGTTTCTTTATTAGTTTATTAGTTGTTGTTTTTTTTACACTGGGCAACGGCTCTCAGGGCAAACCTGATTAATGATAGTAAACTCATTATTCGTTTCCCACTCATGCCTTCTCTCCTCCCTCTTTCCCACTTGCGCGGGTAGGAGTGCCTGCGCCGGTCTACACTGGACTGTGCCGTGCACGAAACTCACAAAGTCCAGGCGGACACACCCCAAGACTGCACCTGGTCTACGAAACTAGAGCCCTTCAAATATCCAGCTGCAGGGAGAGTGGACTTGGCAACGGATGAAAAACACAAATCAATGGCATGTCGTTGTGCTTACAGCTTGTTGTGTTGCCAGTGGCCACAAAATCAATTAAAGGTGGTTTAAAGAAAAAATCAACAGTAGATGAAAATCTTTTTGCTGAGCCCCATAGCTTAACATCACCTTTCTGATCACAACAATCGATCATCTTTCAACTACAGAGACAGGGGGATTAACAGAACTAACTGAACACCACACTGTAGGCTACATGCTCATTTTGAAGTAAAAGGGTAGACATGCTTTACTACTTTACCAAAAATCACACACAGTGTCTCAATGAATTAAGCTAACATGCACTGGTGATAATAACCCTGAATACATTGAAGTGAATGTTTCACTGGCATTAGAGGTATTTGTCAAGCTACAAAATTGTAGACCATGCAATACATGTCATCGGAGAAAAAAAAGATTACTGAAACAACACCAGTCAACCCTGTAGTACTAGTGCTTAATATGCACTACCTTGGTACACCATGCATTTAACATTCTTTTGTTTTTGTTTTAACAAACATCGACCATAAGGAATGTGTCATCCTCCGCCCCGGCACAGAAACGAAGGCTGCTAATGTTTGTGTTATTTAAAGGCTCCAACTGTGACCCTATGTTTCATAACCAATTAAGATTTGCTAAGGGACCGTTTGTTATTTATGGAATGGGCCACCAGAGGAAAATGGGGGGGGGGTCATGTCATAATATTCTTTGTTGAGGGGTGGGTCCACTAAAAAAAAAGGTCAGCGAGGGGGGTCATTCAACTTTTTGTCTGGAGGACACTGCAATGCCCGCAAAAAACAAAAACAAAACAAAAACGGGACATTTCAAAGCTGCAAGCACTGATGACAATGAGAGCAACGGTAACAACGTTATTTTATATTGCTCTGGTCTGCCCTGAGTGGGTTTCGAACCCGGATCTCCCACACCGCAGGCGAAGATGCTAACCGCTTCGCCAAGAACTAAATGAGGACTTTGCACGTGGGTTAGCACGTGTTTTATCGGTGAGTGAGTTTAACTTCAGTATTGTACAGAGGCTACGCTGCCTCACGGCACGTACGTGCACGTTGCTTTCGTGAATTGTAAACAAACAGTCGCCCCCTCGGTTTTAGCGTCCAGCAGTTTAGCGGCTAATTCAACTGCAGTGATGGATAACTGTATCTTTTGATAAGGCTTAATGCAGGGTCATGTTAAAATTTACTGACTCTGACAGGGGGGTCATGTAAAAAAAAAAAAAAAGTCCCGTGAATCCCTCCGGTGGCACTGATGATAAATAACGAACAGTCCCTAATCATTATGCACATTTTAAATTGTGATAAACACCTACTCAGGGAAATGGATGAGAGCTATGAGAAGTCATTATCATAATTCAAAACACATTTGTCATTTTCTATTCTCTTGTACACCAGTGTTCCTGAAGAACACATTGATTTGGGCTGTTTTTTATGTAATAACTCCCTGGAGTTCAAATCAAGGCTACTTTTGCTTGAAGATCACAAATCTTTTGTGCTGCAAAATTTTGCACCTCACAGAGTCCCATCCTCTCTGAAATATGTTAACTGAATTACAATGATTTTTCGGAGGAGAATCTGTGAAAGATGAAAAACTGCAAGACAGAGTGAGCATCTCCAGACATCTTCATACTGTATTCACAAGTGTAGGTTGGACCAGCCCCAGCATTATGGTTGCACTGACTCCAATTTATTCCTACACATTTCAACATCACAACAAACATACAGATCACAAAATTACCATAGACCATACAGTAACAGATGAACGCCTCTGAATATCTCAATAAAAACTGACAAGCATAAGACAAGAATATGAAAAGCTTCACTAAGGTTTGATCCACTGAAGCGTTACTGCACAGATAAGCTACAATAGGTGTAGGGAATAATACCGCACAAGAAAGGCATTGTCTAAAAGTGAACTGATGCTGAAATACAGTCAGTAGCAACACTAACTGTACACACACATCATCCAAGACACATTTTCTGTAAAATGCAGAGGTCAGACAAGAACCAATAGGAGTGAAGGACGTTGACTACAGACAGCCAACAGTGACAGAAGAGAAAAATTGCCAAGTTCTAATTTCAAAAGCCAAAATGTTAAGGGCGCCACCAGGGTTTCCCCCAGAAAACTTGTTAAACCAACACTAAGGAACTTTTCAACCTTCATAAAATATTTTCATAACTTTTGTGATGATACATCGACTTACAACAGGTTGAATGACCCCTCTGTCATGGCCTGAGGGGGTCTGTGTTGCCTTCACTGGCATAAGCAACTTTGAGGAGCATGGTAGGAACCCGGCTCTCACTTTACTTTCACTTTCACTTTTGCGAGTCACAACAAGGAGGGAACAGGCAAAACGGCACTTTAGCAATGGATTATGTTTGTGTTTTCACTTTGAAATGATCCACTGGAAACAGAAACTTAGTTTTGATGTCTTCTGTTAATTTTAATGCAGGATATTTACAGGGCTTCACGCTAGTGTTCATGGGAAATGGAGTCTTCCTTCAGGCAAAACACTACCGCTTTGGTCCACAGGCGCCGCCAAACTCAACCAAAACTGAAAGTTCTTTAGTACTGCTTTAAGCCCGGTGGTAGGGTGGCACCGGCGGCCCATCTGCGGCCCATCGCCGGGCCACCGGCCCAAGCATGTTTTTTTGTGACAGGGGCCTGACCCTGACCGATGGCAGGGCCCTGTAGGTAACAGATTCATTAATGGAGCAGTAGCATTTATAAGGTGTGATTCCATAAGGCCTTATGATCAATGTTAAAAGTTGACTGGAAATTTGAAAATATTATCATAAACATCTGTTATTATAAGACATTTATGTAACATATTAAACACCAGCTATAGCAGAGTCTTACAGAAAGGCACTCTTGAAATGCTGTTCAATAACCACAAAAATAAATAAATAATAATTATTATAATCATAAAATAATATTTAAATAAATAGCATCAACTGTTTGCATTAAAAACTAAAAAGAACAACTGCCTGGTGTCTCCTTTAGCTTTATTTCTCAGATTTTATTTTTTTTATTCTCCGAGATTTTTTACATCTGGAGCATAGACTGTAAAAGATTTGGAGTCACGTAATGACGTCAGTCGTCATGGAAACGTGACACTCGCGGATTTACTGTTTGGACCAGAGAAAACAAATGTGTGTGATCGTGAACTTTACGAGCTGAAAAATGAAACAATGGATAATTTTCACATCAGGTGAAAGCCCTGCGGCTCACAGGAGTCCGGAGCTCTGACGCTGCAGGGGACGACGTGCTAACAGCTACCAGCTAACAGCTACCAGCTGCAGCAGCTGACTGACTCTTGGAGCCGTGGCTCGGCTCACGTTAACGTGGACTCGGTGCGTTCCTCTCGGTCAGCTGGTGAAGCAGCGGGCTGATCATAGATGCGGTCTGAGGAGCATGATGTCCGTGACGAAAAAAAAAGGGTTATTTTTATTTCTATTACTGTGTGGAGATCTCCAACAACGGAGTCGGGGAGAAAGCAAGTGGGACAGATCTGCCCAGTCCCTGAGCAGCGCACGTTTCGCCGACAAGCCGCAACACAGAGTGTAAACAACGTCACGCGGTTCAGCACCTTGGACATTGGACAGCTGTGGGGGGGAGGGTGTCGGAGTGTTTCGAAGTGGGGGTATTTCGGAACAGCGGGGTGTCGAAGTGGAGGTGTGTCGGAATGGAGAGCTGTCCCCAAGTATCCATCCTAGCCGTTAGCATCCAGTGCTAACGGCTAGGCTACTGTTAGCTCTGTGCTAACGGCTAGGCTACTGTTAGCTCTGGGAGTTCTCAGCGGTCCGGACCCGGTTGAACTCCGGATCGGCGTGGCTCGACTCGGCCCGGTCTGGATTTATTTTGGCCCTGAACCAGCGCATCAGGTGGCGCTGGTCCAGCCCCAGCCCGGCTCGTTGAGAACTGTAATCTGTAACAATGGCTTCCCCTGCTTCTCCAGTAGCAGTAGCCTAGCAACAGTTTATTATAAAACTCATCAGTCACCACTGAGTACATTTGGAACTCCAGTGTTGTGTTTGACTGTGTTGTTCCCGTTTCACTCGCGTTCATGTTCTGTTTACCGTTGCCATGCCAACGCATGCAGCGGGGAGGGAGGGGGCTCGTGGAGGTGCGGCAGGAGGGAGAGGTGGGTGGGACTTGTGAGGGAGGTGGAGCTGTTGATTTTCAAATGTTTGTGCTGTGCTGAGTGAAATGCCAGATCGGTAAGAATTGCTTTAATGATGAACAAAGAGCCGGAAGAGCCATGTGTTAGACAGAGGCTCAGGCTGAATCACTTTCTTTAAGTTATCCTCACTCATGGTTACACATCTTAGCTATTAAAATGATGAATTGCTGCTGCTCATGTTTTACAGATGACCAATATACTGCTCTTTAAAACCTCTCCACCAACTGTCTCTCTAAATTGAAATCTGGCCCCGGGACTGACGTTCCTCGGGAGGACAGAGGAGGAGATGACTCGTCTGCCTGGAATTCTGAATAAAGCCTCATATCTACTTATTTTTCAGCCGAGAGTTTGACGACAGAGGGATTTGTTGAAATCTTGAAATGTGAAAGTGTGATAATGTCCTGTATAATGCCCTATCCTGGCAAACAAGAATGTAATGAAAGTAGAGGAATTTTTGATAACATCCTCCATCTCTGTCAGGGTGCTGATACCTGACGGATAATGAGTTCCATGTTGCCATGAACTTGCAGCGGCAAAAGCAATCACAGAACAAATCAGCAACACAAGGAAAAACAAATAATGTCCTTTCAAAGACACTGATCTCAGACCTGTCTTTGGGAGAGTGCAAAGTTGGCTGGTAGGCATTTAGACCTAAGTAGTTACTAGTAAAGATACTAATAAAGTAGGCTATTAGCCTACTGGAAAAAGGAATGATTGGACTTGTTTAGTCCTTCTCTCTGGCAATAAACCTGTTACATGAAATGGGATCAGTGGCAGCACCACATATTTCCTGTTTATAAGAGCTCAGAGTGCCTCTGTCTCTCAGGTTTATAACACCATCACGTGACAGCAAGGGGCTGCATTTGTTTCACCGACAAAGCAGCTCAAGAACAAAATCAGCTCTTTTGGTGATAGTTCTTAAAATCTACCAACTGTCAAGCAAAATCTTTGGGTTTTTTACAGTTGCACAGTCATTACTCAAGACTGATGTCAAGTCAAGTCAGTTTTGTTCATATCGCACCAATTCACAACAGAGGTCATCTCTATGGCACTTTACAAATAGAGCAGGTCAAGACCTTCTCTTCAAGTCCAGAGGTTATTAAAGCAACAGAGTCCCATCAGGAAGATTACATACCACAATGTTATTGTTATACCCACAAAGATCATCTAAAGAAAGTACTTAATTAAACCAACAGAGACCAAAGTCTTTTCCAAAACCTAACCAAGGAGTCTTTGTGCTTAAGGCAAAACAAGCTAAGAAAATTATTATAGTAACCATGGTGACTAAAATAGGTAGCCTACAGTACACCACTCTCAGTACAGTCCACATTATCATTATTGTAACCATGACAACCAAGGTCCAGTACAACTGCCGCCATGGAGACACAATTTCATAAGACACTCCTACACGTCAAAGGTGAGGGGGGAAAAATATCAGCATATAGGTTGTTCAGGTTGGAGGACTTGATGCATTATTCTGCTAATTTATCTAGCACCTGTTTTCTTTCTCATCCCATCTGTTGATTTATCTGCACTGTATCTTCATAACATTATTCATAAAGCACAGACATGCAAACACTAAATCAGAGACATAGCGAGACAAAAAAAGGGAAAAACATGAGCAAAAGCTTAAGCAGTACTACATATATATACTGTATACTGTATATACTGTATATATATATATACTGTATAAATGCAGTACAGTATGTATATATATATATATATATATATATATATATATATATATATATATATATATATATATATATATATATATATATATATATATATATGCAATATACTGATATTCATGATTTGGTGACCGTGGCAACATTGCCTTTGCAACACAAAAACAAGTATGGTTTCTGTGTGTGTGTGTGTGTGTGTGTGTGTGTGTGTGTGTGTGTGTGTGTGTGTGTGTGTGTGTGTGTGTGTGTGTGTGTGTCCGATGTTGTTCTGTCATGTAAAACTCAGTAATATCTGACTGTACCATGGAAGTAGCAGGTGCGGTTGTAGTTACATAGCATTAAGCAGCAGGTGGTTTACCAATTTATGTCATAAACCAACCAGCTCAGACTCGTAACGTAAGCAGATTCACTAGAAATTTCATAATTATAAGAATATTATTTCACTTTTTGATCCTAGGCTATGAGTGTATATTGTGTTATGTTCACCAGATAAACATAACACAAATGCTATACCAAAACCACATCAACGGAAATGGTTGAGCATGTGCATATGTGTCTCAAATGGTCAATAAACTCAAGCAAAATGTGTATTATACAATAACTTATACCATGGTCTGGGTGAATCCTCGATTCTGATTGGCTGCGGGGTGTCCATTAAAAAGTGATAATGGACACCCATAAAGATGTTCCGGTCAAATTGCCTGATTACGTTCTAAATATTACTGCGCTGGCTCAAACGCATGTTAGTAACCACGGCAACGGACACTCGGACCAAAACAACTTTTTTTTCAGCGCATCATGGCACTGGAGTCTGTAAACACACAAGCGGTAAGAAGTGCACTGGCTGTCTGAAATAATACTTTGTGTCACGTAACATTTAAGCTGTCACCTCACTTCCCTTCACTCATCAACTATCAGGCTGTGGCAGAGTCACGGGCTGTAGTTATGCTGCGGTCACAGCGGGTCCCTCTTTTTTTATCGCCGACGAGAGTTATTAAATAGTCCGCTCAGCCGCTTAAAGACGTATGATTTTAACGGTAAAAACAACATTAAATTATAAGTAATTGATTTATGTATTTATCTCGTAAGTGACCATGGTATAAGCGGGATAATGCCCTTCGAGGTGTCCGATTATCAGATATTAATGGACTTCGCGGAAGCAACCGGTTCACGCCTCCGCGTCGTCCATTAATTTCTGATAATGGACACCTCGTCGGGCATTATCCCTTACATATATGTTACACACAACAATACGGTTATGATGCCATTATGTTTTTGTTTTGTGTTATGGTTAAATTGAGTTTATGGCTTTCATTGTAATTACCAAACTACCTATATCAGTGTGGCAGGCAGCACACTGCTCTGAGGAGGTACTCTACTTTCTTACTTTGCAGGCAAACCCATATAATGTGTTATGCCTACTATAGGGACATTCATTTTGCACTGATATTAACAAACTAAATCACTGCTTACCATAAAAACTGAGCACACCTCCACACAAAGTCACATCTGAGGGCATGATGGGGCAACTATCCGTGGTGTTTGAGTTAGTCCTTTTCCACTGAAAGCATTTTAACAAGTCACAGTGGGAAAAGCCCAGGTGTAAATAATTAATGTTGATTCTTTCTGCCACGCATCTCACTGGGACACTAGAACAGAATTGAGCCATCGTTAGTATTATTGGTAATACCTGTGCTTCCACTGCTACAGGTCAAAATGTCTCTGGCTGCGTCTGATAACCACTCCCTATAGACCCTGTCAGAGAGTATAAACAAAGACAGGTGTGGCTCATTAGAAAAAGCTCTGGTACACTAAATGGAATGGAGCCTTAATTAGTATCCTTGGTAACACCTGTATTTGTTTATACTCTCTGAAACGGTCTATAGTGTGACTGACATTTTATAGTCAGTTCACAGTTTTTTTGTGTTGTCTGAATGTATAGTGAGAACTATTATGCCGTATGTCATGAACTCATAGTCTCCCACAGTGAAAAGTCATGTTCAAGGGATGCTCACTAACCAATATTCCATCATCATGGCTCAAAGTAAGAGGAGAGAGAGTCACAGCAGCGTATCACAACATGTAAATGGCCACAAGGCAAGGCAATTTTATTTGTGTAGCACATATCAACAACAAGGCAATTCAAAGTGGCTTTTTTTCCCCACACAACTTAAAAAGCATTTAAAAATGTGTAAAAGAAATATTAACAACATTTCAAGTTACAAGTAGTTATTAAAGAGAGCATATGACCAGGCTCAAAGTGATACAAGAAAAAAGTTACTGTGGAGTCCAAGGTATTAAAAAAGACAGCTGCAAACCATAAGTCTATGCTGAAAACAGAAAAGTATGCAGCCGAGAGAGTCGTTGAGTACTTAGTAGCCTACTTACTGAATAGATGTTGTACTCAGACTACGGTCTCCGACTGCACTGAAGCATCAGTGATGTCTCTTTCTCACAAAATGCTTTGGATAAAATTGTGAAAGGATTAAAGCAGAAGTAAGCAGAATGTTTGTGTTAATATAAGTCTTAAATAGTTGTATCTTCCGACAGCAATCACTTCTATAGAGTGTTTGGTCTGAAACACGGGTCTGTCAGTCACTCTGCTCTGCTGTAAGCCCAGGAGAAAACTTTCCTTGTATCCTACAACCTTTAGGGGCCGTGTCCACCAGACGCGTTTTTAGCGCTCTGGGCGTCTATTTTACATTCAAACCCTATTGAGTTGGGCGCTCACAGCGCTCAGCGCCCTCAGCGGTAAAACGCCCTCAGCGCTTGCTTCTTTTTGTCGCGGCGCTCAGAGCGCTTCGAGTTGAAATCTGTTCAACTTTTAGAACAGCGCTACGCTCGTCAATGTCACTTTTCCCCGCACTGACCAATCAGAATCAAGAAGGGGCGGGACATACGTTACCGACAGCAACACAACCGGAGACGTGGCTCGGTTTATATCATGACCCACACTTGTATTGAAGGTAGGCCGACCTCAGGTCCACGTCAAAAGCTGCCGCTATTGCTATTGTGTATTTCTGACACTCGTTGTAGTGTTCATATTAAACAAGGCAGGAACACGGAAGTGTCAGAGGACTCGTTTTGTAACCTAGCAACAGCGGCATTCTGACGAGGGAGAGAGAGAGCGCTAAGCGCTGGGAAAGCAGCGCTGAGAGCGCTGTCAGAGCTGAAAACGCGTCTGGTGGACACAGCCCCTTATCCAATGAGGAGAGAGAACGGCATAAAGGGGCGGTCCTCTCTGTGTGTGCAGCCAAGGGATGCGCGTGAATGTGGTGACGTAGGGACGAGGGCGGGGACTGCTAACTCCATCGGCTGACAGGAAGTTAGACAAAACCACCGGATCGCTGACTTCTGCTTTAAAAGGCAGTATGACTGATCTCATATTGCCTTTTCATGGTTAGCTGACTATTAAACTAATCTACATAACTGGCTGTATAAGCAGTAGTAGTACTACTACATTTTGAGTCATTCTGTTTTAACTGCTTGCAGGCTCAGTGTCTTGTTAATAAGCTCCATATAAAGATATGGTTAGACTGATTAACTGAAGCATATAGGTTACCTTGCACTTTAGGCCACTTCAACTCATCAACCTTGTTGTTGTCATTTATGCAAATTGGAGACAATTTGAAGGTGCCAATACTGCTAATTCTCTACTTCAATCCACTGTGTTAAAAGGAGGGACCAGTCTAGAGCAGTCTGCCATGGTGATGTTACATATTCATCATCGTCAAAATAGTGCTTCTTTAGGAACTGCATTTACATTTAGGTGAGAAAATTACTGGATGTTTGTTGTTCAAAACTATAAAGAGAAATTTCAGCACATCTTTTTTCAGTCTGTGTTAGTGGCTTTTGTTCTGGCTCAGGGGCGAGATGGCTTCTTCTGAGGCAGATGGGCCATTTTCGCTGTACCTCAGTCACAACATACATGTGGCGGGACAGATGTAAATTGGCCTCTTCACATTTTTTTTGTTGTTGTAGCTGTTGAGTGCTGTGAAGTAATGGATTTTTGTTGTACAACGGGGGCATTGATCCTCCTTCAGTGTAGCGGCAGGAGACTGTTTCGGGGGAATCAGTGGGGGAACGCATTAATCATTACTCTAAGGTAAACAGTGATTTGTCTTGTTATTGTGCACTGTTTTGTTTTGCTCCAGGAAAAAGTGAACCAGAGGTGATGGCCTTAAATGTCCAAATGGACAAAGAAGAAAAAAAAAATGGTGACATACATGGAAACATATGCACATGACATGAAAACCTATACAATTTGTATTTACAGCATGTCTGGTCTCTCCTTCTCACTTTTCTCTCATCTTAGGCTCAACTGAACTACGCTTTCATCTTTTCACCCTCTGTGAAAATCAATGTCAGCCAGCAGAATGAGGCAAACTACCAGATTAGTTTGATTCAATGTACTGTAATGTGAGTCAACTTGAGAATCTGAAATGATGCTGGTGTGTGTGGGGAAAGGACATGACTGTGTGTGTGTGTGTCTGTGTGTGCGTGCGTGCGTGCGTGTGTGTGTGTGTGTGTGTGTGTGTGTGTGTGTGTGTGTGTGTGGCAAGATATGGGTCATTCACTGGTCACAAAAACAGATTCACGTTCATAGACGTGTCCAACGTGATAATGGATTTAATGCCCCTGCTATAAAAAAACAAAGGAGGAAAGCATTTTCTTTTTTTTTTAATTTCTTTTTTATTGAGCATCATCAATAGTATACATAGAAAAGCATAAAGAGGTATCACAATGCTCCCTTTTTTTAAATACATATATATAACCCCCACCCCCCCTCCCCACGAACATGATGGGACACCAGTCCAGAAGAAGGAAAATAAATAATACTAATAATAATAAAAATAATAAAAAATAAAGAAATAATAATAATAAGAAGAAAAGTAAAAGAAAAAGCACAAACATGAGTTCGCCAACACTGAAGCTGTGCACAAAATACGAACAAGGATTTAATTACAGGATGGATGCTAAGTGGTCAATTAAGTGGGTACAGTTTTAAGTTCACTTAAATGTTTTAACACCGGATTCCAGACAGAAAAGAATTTGTCCCTAGACCCCCTGAGAGTGTACTTTATCTTTTCTAATTGTATGAATTGTGTCAGGTCACTAAACCACACAGACACTTTTGGTGGATTTTTTTATTTCCAATGTAATAATATTCTTCTACGTGCAAGTAGTGTCGTAAAAGCAATTATGTTTTTATGGCTTTTCTTTAATGTTGTATGTCTCCTATCGGTAGTACCAAATATGGCCATAACTGCATTGGGTTGAAGGTCAATACTCAATGCCTCTGACAACGTTTTAAAGATGGTATACCAGTAGGTTGCCAGAGCTGGACATGACCAAAACATATGTGTTAAATCAGCAGGAGTATTTCGACATCTATCGCAGCTTGCATCTGTGTTTGGGTATATTTTAGCCAATCTTGCTTTGGAGTAGTGGGTGCGATGTAGAATTTTGAATTGTATAACGTTTAATTTGGCACAGGAGGTACTGTTGTTTACTCTTAGCAGAGCGCTCTCCCATATCTCCTCTTCCAAGTCTTCCCCCAGCTCATTCACCCAATCTGCTCTAATCTTTGCCAGCGTTGTGTTTTTAAAGGAGGTTATACAATCACTAATTCTTGAGATAAGTCCTTTAGTCTTGAATTGTGATTTTAGCAGATCATCTAGACCAGAAGGTGATGTTATGTATGGAAAGTTGGGGTCATGATGTTGAAGGAAATGACGGACTTGGAAATATCGAAATAAGCTAGACCGAGGGAGGCCAAACTTGTGTGATAAGTCATCAAAGCTGGCAAAAATACAGTCTATATACATATCCTTAAAGTTATGAATGCCTCGTCTCTGCCAAATAATAAATTCAGAGTCTAACCTCGCTGGGGGAAAGAGGTGGTTATTGTGTATGGGACTTAGATGAAGAAGGTTTTTAAACCCAAAGTTTCGTCTAAGTTGATCCCATATTTTGAGGGTATTTATGACAACAGGATTGTTAGTGTATTGTAAGAAAGAGAGGGGTAGGCTGGAGGTGACTAGGGCTTTAAGAGAGGTGGAGATGCAAGATGCAGCTTCAAATTGGCACCAGTCTGCATCAGAAGTATGAAGCCAATACATAATTTTTTGAGCATTTGAGGCCCAATAATAGTAACAAAAATTCGGGAGAGCTAAGCCACCTTGGTTTTTAGGCCTCTGTAACAGATCTAACCGAATTCTAGGCTTTTTCCCATCCCATATAAATGAAATTAAAGCCTTATCAATAGATTTAAAGAAAGATTTAGGAAGATAAAGTGGGATACATTGAAACAGGTAGATAAACTTGGGGAGCACATTCATTTTTATACAATTAACTTTCCCTGCTAAGGACAGATGAAGTGGTTTCCATTTCTTAAGGTCCAACTTGACTTTCTCAAATAGTGGACAGAAATTCTCTTGGTGAAGGTTTTGCATGTCTCTTGTGATGTTAATGCCTAAATATTTAAAGCCATTTTTAGAGGTTTTAAATGGTAGAATACCATCCTGTATTTGAAGAGCCAAATCATTAACAGGGTAACATTCGCTTTTACTGAAGTTCAGTTTGTACCCAGAGAAGGCACCAAAACTCCTCAGGGTGTGGATAATGTGGGGAGCACATGAAATAGGGTCGGATACATACATTAACAAATCATCCGCGTAAAGAGATACTCTGTGTTCTCTCCCCCCCCTATGAATCCCAATAATTGATGGTAATGTTTTAAGTGTAATAGATAAGGGCTCTATGGCTAAGGCAAATAACAACGGACTGATTGGACAGCCCTGACGGGTGCCCCTTGACAGCTGAAAATATTGTGACCGTTTACCATTCGTGATTACAGAGGCTTTTGGTGAGGTATATAAAAGTTTAATCCATGAAATAAAATTAGGGCCGTATCCAAATTTCTTTAAACAAGCAAATAAATATCCCCATTCCACCCTATCAAATGCTTTTTCTGCGTCCAGCGCGATGACCACCTCTGGTGTCGCGCTGGACGCAGGAGAGTAGATAACATTTAGGAGTCGACGGATATTTGTAAAAGAATGACGGCCAGAAATAAAACCAGTTTGGTCAGCAGATATCACATCGTGCATAGTGGTTTCTAGGCGTCGGGCAAGGGCTTTGGCCAAGATCTTCACGTCACAGTTCAGGAGGGAGATGGGACGATACGAGCCACATTCTGTGCTGTCTTTACCTGGCTTTAAGAGGAGAGTAATTGATGCTTCAGTCAATGTCTGTGGAAGTGACCCATGGAGCAAAGAATCGTTAAACATATTGAGTAAAATTGTCGTTAGCTTGTCAGAGAATTTTTTATAGAACTCTATAGGATACCCGTCAGGGCCTGGAGTCTTGCCATTTTGCATTGCCTTTATTGCAGTAATGATTTCTAAACGATTTAGTGGAAGCTCAGTTTCAGTCCTATGAACTGTTGTTACAGAAGGAGCCTGGAGGTTATTAAAAAAATTATCCATGTCAGAGCAATCATTTGTCATCTCTGATGTATACAGATTTGAGTAAAAATTGGTGAATGTTTCTTTAATTTCTTCTGGGTCAATAGTTAATTCACCATCATCTTTTCGTATTTGTGGAATTTGTTGAGAGGCTGAGCGGCATTTAAGTTGGTGTGCCAATAAACGGCTGGCTTTGTCGCCATGCTCATAAACATACCCCCGTGATTTTAATAGGAGACGTTCTGTTTTTTCAGTTGATAGTAAATTGTATTGTGTTTGGAGGTCCAACTTCCTTTTATAAAGCTCAGGGGAGGGAGAAATAGAGTACTGTGCATCCACCTTAGATATAGATTTAATTAGCTCCTCTTGTTTAATTCTTTTCATCTTATTTATTTTAGCTGAATACGATATAATTTCACCCCTGATTACAGCCTTTAGTGTCTCCCACAGGAGAGAAGGGGAAACGTCGTCTTTTTGGTTAGAAATTATAAAGTCATCAATTTTTTGTGATATCATTTCACAAAAGCACTCATCTGCTAGGAGATTTCTGTCTAATTTCCAGGGGGGGTGTTCTGATTGGTAAAGAGGAAATGCAAGATCTAGAAGTACAGGGGCATGATCTGATTCCGTAATAGATGAATATTCAACTTTTTTGACCAAGGGGAGAAGGTTCTGATCAATAAAAAAATAGTCAATTCTACTATATGAGTGGTGTACATTCGAAAAAAAAGAGAAGGACTTAGTCTGTGGAAATAAAAACCGCCAGGGGTCAACACTTCCTATCTGATCCATATAAACAGATAAAAGCTTGGCTTTTTTGGAAAGATTTGTGGATTTAGAATTGGAGCGGTCAAGTGTTGGATTCATCACACAGTTTAAATCTCCACCAAAAATTAATTGTTGTGAATTCAGATCTGGAATTAATGACATAACTTTGGCAATAAACTTATCGTCATCCCAGTTTGGGGCATATATATTTACCAGAACCACAGGCTTATGGTAGAGGAGCCCCGAAACAATCACAAATCGTCCTTGTGGATCTGAGATAACAGTGGTTGTGTCAAACTGAATTTTTTTATGAATCAATATGGCTGTTCCACATGTTTTAGAATTGAGATTGGAGTGAAATACATTCCCCACCCATCCTTTCCTAAGTCTGACTTGATCTTTTACCAGCAGGTGAGTTTCCTGGAGAAATGCAATATCGCATTTTAAGTACTTAAGATGATTAGATATCCTTGCTCTTTTAACAGGCCCATTTAAACCCTTCACATTCCAACTAATAAATCGTATAGCAGCCATCCTTGTATCAATACCATTCACCATATTTAACTAAAGAAAATAAAATAAAAGGAGAGAAGTAAGTAATAAAAAGATAAGGCAACACGTGGCGTGCACAGTTTGGTTCAATTCAAGTATGTGAATAAAGGCGAGTATATGTTGCAAAAATATGGTGGTGTCCCTTCCCCTAACCTTGTCAAAAAACAAAAACAAAACTAGAACTATGCCTATACTTGTCGCTCCCTCTGAGGCAAGCTGCAGGCTAAACACTATTTCAAAAAACTTCTGGTAGCACACTTTCTCAACACTTCACACTGCCCAGGAAGGCTCCCAGTTCCTGTGACAAGATATCTCTTAACACCAAGATGGAAACAACAGCAAAAAAAAAGAAAAAAAGAAAAAAAAAAAAAAAAAAAAAAAAGAGAGAGAGAGAAGAGATGGTTGAGCAGCACAATTACTCTCAAACAAGTGGGTTCACATAATGAGAACATAACCTCAATATTCAAAGGCAATAAAGTAGGAGGAATTTAAGATATAACTCGGCATAATATTGAATCGTCCGGCAGTAACATCACTGAATGTCCATACCTCGGGTCCGCGGACCGCAGGTTGATATCTTATGCTGAAAGGGTGAACTTACACCACGTCGGGCTCTGATGATTAATCATCGCCAGGCTGTACAGTTCAAACCGCGGCTCGTCCTATTCTCTGCCGGACCTCCGGTCGAAGAACTTCTGGGCTTCATCAGGCGAGTCGAAAGTGAGCACGTCGTCTCCGTGCATCACTCGCAGCCGGGCCGGGTAGAGCAGGCGGAACCTGATGTTCTTCTGATACAAGGCTTGCTTGATGCCGTTAAACGCGGCTCTCTTTTTGGCCAGTATTGCGCTGACGTCCTGATAGATCCTTATAGTGGCACCTTGGTATTTGAGCTCGTGGCTTCTGGCCCGGCGTAGTGCAGCTTCTTTCTGTTGGAATCTGGAGAAGCAGACCAGGAACGTGCGGGGAGATGATCTCTGGCTGGCTCTGGAGGTCGGGGAGCGGTGGGCTCTCTCCAGTTCAGGCGGTGTAGAAAAAACCTCGGGGCCCATCGTTTCCATCAGAACGTCTGATATGAACTTTAAGGGGTCCTTACCATCCTCACTGCCTTCGGGAATGTTCAATATACGGAGGTTACATCTCCGTGAGCGATTCTCGAGGTCATCGCACCGGTCTAGCAGCGACTGGTTCTGGCTCTGGAGCGTCTTGATGGCGGACTCCGCTACCGTTAGCCGTTCAAAGTTGTCACCTGCTACAGATTCCACGGAGACAAGGCGTTTCTGGAATGAGGTCACTGTTGACTGTAACGAGTCCAGTGAGTCTTGTATTGGTCTGATGGCCTCTTGAATCAGGCTGGAAACATCTTCCTTGAGTGAGGTTCTCTGTTTAGCAAATTCAGCAGACAGTTGGTCCATAGCCACCACCGCAGCTGCAGGTTTTCCGGGCGACACAGGAGCATTTGCTGTTGTCGGAGTGTTGCTAGCTGAAAAAGTTGCTAGCTTGCTTGCAGCACGTGTGGCCGGAGTTTGTACGTTCACTGGTTTGACATTTGCGGGTTTAGACATGCTCATTTCTTCGAAATTAGTTAAACTGGCTTTAACATATAAAATTGTGTCGAAATCCGTGCAAAAACTCGCCGCAAAAGGAGGTTAAGAAAAAAGTGAACCGGGAGCCTTCGCGTGTGCGTCCTCTCTCTACATGTCACAACCGGAAGCCAGGAGGAAAGCATTTTCAATCAATTTAGTTTTATTTGTCACTTTCATGAGAAACCACCATAGGCGTCATTTACGCTGGGGACATGTCCCCACCACATAACTAACTTAACATTATCCTAATGAAGAATGACGAAAAAACGTTGATAAACTATGACAAAATAGGCAGCCGAAACAGTGTGCACGGCGCAGAGCTTCTACCGGAGCCAACTCGCAACAATGTAGCTTCGATTTAAGTAGTTCAAGCTGGTGCGCTGCGCGAGTCCTCACAGGCGCTTGGCAGGTCGCACAGGGAGCGCGCTCCTGCTCTCTCCGCACTGGTAAAACATCGACTCCACTCGTCTGTACTTGGTTTTCCACACGTATTTTATTTTATCAAGTTAGCCTATATGGTACAAGGCGATTAGATTTCTGGCAAAAGCTGCTTACGTAAAAGCCAGTGGCGACTACGTACGTGATGACGTATGTGATTGTTGTTTGGGTGCAAAGTCACTGTTAACAAAATCAACATCTAACCTGTCCCTTCAAAATGAAGTTAGTGACGTGTCTGTTTGGAGCAGCTGCTGACAGATGTGCAGCTGACAGTGACAGTTTCCTCATCACTAAACCTGAGCCACCATCAGATCCTCCCTCACTCACGTCGTGACGACGGGACAAAGTCTCTTGGACATATTGTATATTCTGTGTTTTTCCTCTCTTTAACCAGCGTCTCGTTTCAGTTTTTGCCGGTTGGTCGTCTGGTGCTCCCGCTGTTTCTCTCGCGCTTGCTCACTCACTCACTCACTCACTCTCGATGCGCATATAAATGTTAGAAAAAACAAAAAAGGAAAAAACACAGATGCGCAAATTGAAATGACCTACTGTAGTGTAGTCTAACAATTCAATGACCACAGCTGATCACCAGCTTGTCATGCCACACCTGTATAAACACAACTACGGGCTTCTTTTTTTTTTTTTTTTGCTGCGGTCCGGCTGAGAATTAATTAAAAAAAATAATGCTCATCAGTCTGAGTGCGTCGGGTCCAGGGTCCAGGCTTCAACAGTGGTCGGACCTGGTCGGGTCTTCGCTCATTTAGTTGCAAACTTGGAGCCAGACCCGGTCCACTAGGAGACCAGAGTGCGGCGACGTCGTGGGGGCGTATGGGGTGCATATGGTCATTGTCCCCACCACTTTTCAAAGTAAACTGACGCCCTTGGAAACCACTGTTTAACTCATTGAGTGCCAACCACGTAATTTCTCGTTTTTCGTTCCCATGCGTTGAGTGCCAAAAACGAGATTTTTCGTTTTTTGCTTTTTTTTTTAATTATGAAAATAGACACTTTAATACACATTATATGTAAATTTGGGGACTCTACGACGAGGAGAACTGAAATAGATGACGATCAAAGTCACATGACAGCTCATGCTGTGGACGTTTTTATCATAACTCGGCTTCTGCAAACGGAGTTCTGCATGCAGATGCAGCGCAGCTGCTCTGCTCTCACCCGCGCTGCTGCTCCAGCTGCTCGGAGCAGAAACAGGAAGCTCTCAGCCGACAGTCCGCCCGGTCTTCATCTGGAGCAACACCGTGTCCTCCCCAAAGTCCTCCCGCGGTAAAATGTGATGGTCTCTGGACCAAAGCAGACCCGCATCACCGACCCGTACCACAGAAGGACCGCGACCACCGGCGGGACCGGTGTTCGCGAGCCGCTGTAGCCGACAGACCATCACGTTCCGCGGCGAGAAGCTGTGACACGGCACGGTGCGTCTGTGTTATTGTTGTTTAGTGGCGCCCCCCCCGCCCCCGCTGGTGGTTTTGTGAATAGAACAACAATTGTTGTGTATATTTATCTTATACGAGCCCTTTGATCCAGAAATGCGAGTGTGAGAAGAGCGACAGACACAAACAGAGCACCTTTCATAAAAGACGCTCTATCTCCTTTTCTAGAAAAAAAGGAGGGATTTTGGTGAAACCCAGCCATGTTTAGCTTGACTTTTCTCAGGAACGGAGGCACGTAGAAACAAACGGTTTGTGGTCATTTGAAGCATAAAGTTAAACCTTTCAATTGAGCTACAGTATGTGTTGGTGGCAATAATATAGAATACACTATGGCTCTACATAAAAAGTCAAAAATGGTCTAAATTGCCGGTACACTTGACTAAAACTTTGGAAAGGAGCGCGGCACTCAATGAGTTAACATGGGAGCGAGACGCCGTTCTCCCTGTCATGTTGTATGCAATGATAAAAAAAGGGAGACATGTTTAAAACAAGACAATCATTCTAAAATTCTAAAAAGACAGCAAAAGTTTTGTTAAGTAAAATAAATAAATAAGAATAGATAAAATTACAATATGTCCAACAAGATAAATAGACATTTTCTTCTCTCCTTCCTCTCTGTCTGTATTGCAATTGTAGGGCGAGGAACAAAGTGTCACTACTTCTTTGTCAAATGGTTCTAGTGAAAACACAGAGTAGACATTCAATTCCTTCCTTGGTTTACAGACACTTTTTGTTCCACACTCTCACACAAGCTGTAACACTCTAACCTCCACAACAAACTATGTTGCACTATAACACACACCCCTGTGGTGAAAAGCAATATATTACATGTTATACATTTGGTATAATTTTAACCCCAGCCATTGATCGCTCTTCATTCCATAACCAAGCCTTAAGGTGGTGATTTTCACAGCAGGGCTTCTTTTACGGCGCAACAGTCCTGCAGTCCCGCTCTAGCTTTTCTCTGCCATTATAAATACTATAAAATAAAAGACAAACAAAAAAACGTGACATCCCTCATGAATAATGGAAGAACCCCTGCAGCTAGTCAGTAACAACAGGCACCCTTCTTCCCTAATTCATCAAAATCAGACCAGTGGTGTTTTACTTAAGACTTTAAGAGACTTGAATTTTGATCTTTCCTTTACAGACCCCCTCTGGTGAAAATCAAGTTTTTAGCCTTGTTAACATGTCTATGTGATGTTTAAAGATGTTTGAAGCAGTTAACGCCATGACTGAGCATTTCCACCATTGAACTACAGCGACCCAATGACAGTCGAATAAAACATCATGCAGCCTGCAGAGCCAAGTCTGTCAACTTGCAGGGACAGAGAGTGGGACGAATGAAGCCAGAACTTTGTCAGTAAAAAGACCAAGAGCTCGCCTTAGCACGACCTCGAACACTGTCACTGCTAGTGTAACGGATGTGCACTCACTCCACCCATAAAAGACGTGCTAACCAACCTGCCAAGCGGTTGTCAACCTCTTGGCGAAGAGGTTAGCATCGTCGCCTCTGGTGCGGGAGGTCGTGATCGAACCCCACCTAGGGCAGGCCGTGAGAAACACAACGCAGAGGGCCAGATATGACATCGGCTACACTAGGTTCAAGCTAACAAACAGCAATCATGATACTAGTCACTAATTTTAGTGTACAACACACTCCTTATCTGAGTATGAAGTTAACTGAGGCTCAGACATGTGGTTGTTTCTGTGATATTTCCTCTGCTTGATACACACTTGTTTCAACAGGAGTCAACTTGGAGTAAGCAAGCAGTAGTGGGTACACGATCGTACACAGAAGTATATACACGGTTGGTCTGCAGTGTTTCTTTACCTTTTACTGTTAACAGGACTTTCTTTTACTGATGATTTACATAATATTTGCATAATATAGGTCATTTCTTATATATTCTTATTATATTAACAAGTTACAGTACTTGATGTTACTTAAGGCCCCTATAACCAATAGGGATTACTGCCTTTTCTAATACAGACATTAAAGGAGCCCTAAGGCTGTTGACATTATATTTATTGTTGCACAAAACTGCTTAACTTGAGGTTCTGTTTGTTTACAGGAAAGATGGGTAGACGTGTATGAAAAGTCCATGAGGTGAATGTTAAACTAGAATAATGCCTGAACAGTGGAGAAACTGCATATTGAAAGCTTTAAGGATTACTGGAAGCACATTATCTGAGCTCCTTAAATTAAAGACGTGAGTAGAGAGGCAACAGCATATCCACTGCAATGTTAACAGGAAGAACAAAATGGTGGGTTACAAAAAGCAGCAAAAATCAAGGTTTCATTCAAGACAGAAAAAGTTTGCTTTTGATAAATTAATCAATTTGCTTTTGCAGCAGAATATTGTTTGCTTTAAATTTGTGCAGCTTTTTGTTTTGTTGCCTCACTTTTAATCAATGATTTGCGTCAGTCTTAATTGATCTGGGTTCATCAATGTGCTTTTTAGGACATTTTCCGAGCTGCATGATTTAAATCTTTTAATATTCTTGGTTGTAAGATCAAACACATATTTTAGTAGAGTGCTAGTAATGTTTCTCCCTGTGTAAACAAGCTTGGTGCTGGCTGCTAACTTCCACACTTGGCTTTGGTGTTACTTAAAGTGGTGTTCTTTCATTAGGAACTGTAGATTCAACACATGGACCACAAGGCAACACACTGTTTGGGTTTAAGTGAGTTGACGGCTCGTGAATCACATATACATGATTTCAAAGTTTTAACATGAAAGCCATCATATGCCCATGGGGGAATGTAATGTGCTTAATTCTGTAATTCGAATTCATAATGCGTTTCCGGATTTGGAGCACATTTCCCTTAACGTCTGTGATCTTTCTCTTGTGCAGCCTCTGTGCTAATGGTCCAACATACGTTTGTTTCCTCGAGGGCAGATACAGTTCTTACACTTGGCTGTAAGAAAGAAAAATGTTATTTGGTCAGGCTACTACTTAAACCCTGTCATACACAGATAATTGATTCTCAAGTAGGCTACCCCTGGGGGATATTTTATGACTGTTGCTGAGAAATGGCTCAAAACTGCACCGACCAAGGGTGCAATTTCTTATATTTAATAGTCAATAGACATATCATATATTCAGTTAATTAAGGCATCTTTGGGATTTTATGGTGACAAAGTTGAAAGTTCTGGAGCCGAAGCTCACATCGTATTTATATGGCAATTCAGCTATAAAAAGAAAAACGTATATGGATTCAAGTGTATTTACTTAGAGAACTGCAGTGGTGTGATTTATTATACAATGATGTGGATGATTGCACTAATGTTGTTTTTGTACAAGTTTTGTGTTTGTGTTGGAACAAGCCATTACTAAGTCTCCATCTCCTCTAATGGAAACAAATGATCAAGACTCCACTGCTCTGATTTAAACAATCAAGTCTTTAGTCTTAATTTCTGTAATCAAGAGGCATCAAGCTTTTAGCTGTCTGACTGGCAGATACAATTAATCCTTGTGGTACCAGCAGGAGGTGATCGAGCATGAACTAAATGGGAGTGCACCATACTACCTCTATATAGCAATAGAAAGGTCAGCAGATAAACTATGTTCCTGTTTGATCCCTTTTTTTCACCTACAGAAGCTGCAGAGATCAAAGTTAGTTTTAAGACCCGCTCATAATCACGCTGTGGAAAGTGAGGGAGATGTTGGCCAAGGGAGAGAGCAGGTTTGACATTCTGGAAAGGTGATGGACCGTGTGCAGCAATGTTATGGTCCGAGTCTGCAGCCTGCTGGGCATCCAGGACACCCAGGAGTAAGGTTGCATCTCTGACTGTGAGGGTCGCCATTAGAATGCAGACAAACACATTGACCCCAGTTGGACTTCGGAAACAATTACATTACTGTAATACTGATCATCTCTCTCCTTCAATTTCTGATGGGACAACCTGGCAGCCAGGAAATGCAAAAATTCTTACAATACCTATGCAGAGCCAAATGCTGCACAGATGAAGGGATGAATGAAAAATCCATCAACCGCCTTGCAAACTCCATAGTTCAAGACACCACTCACCCACTGCACAAATACATCACCCCACTACCCTCAGGACGAAGATACAGAACCCTCAAATTCAGGAGGGCTTGCCTGGGAAAAAGCCTGATCCCTGCAGCTATAGCGGCCCTGAACAGCAGGCCCCGCTGATCAGTCTGTCCAATATTGAATCTGTCTGTCTGCTGTTTCACTGTGTCGTCATGTACTGTATGTTGTCACTGGTGCTGTGGATGTTGTATGTTGTGTATACCATTGTCTGTCTTGTGATGTATTGTCTCTCATTGTGCAGCCTGTGAAAACAAATTTCCCCATGGGGACAAATAAACTTAAACTAAACTAAACTAAAAAACTAAGTGGAGCTTTAGAGATGGTCAGTGTTTGTTTACAAGTCTCCTATAAAACAGTCACTCAAACACATTCATGCACACTAATCTGCTCAGTAGGCTACTTTGCTCTGAGGCACTACAAGATTGTCGAGCTCACATTTTCACAGAAGCCAGATGCCTTCAAAACAAAACCTTGTTTTTGCACACTACTTCAATACAGAAGCATCTGACTACAGCAATAGACAACATTAAACAGAGATCAATAATATATCCTCTGATGATCTCTGCCATGAGTTTTCCCGAGTTTCAAACTAAAAATATCCATTGCAAGAATAAAAATGGGAAAATATGAAAAGACTCATTGCCTCTGAATGTTAAAACATGTCCTTCTGCCTACCTGCTCGGCCGCGGTTCCAAAACGGGTGAAGCGGTAGGAAAATGTGACGTGTAGCTAAACATTGCAGACCGCTGATTTGTCAGAGAGTGGTCAGAGTCGTCACCAGCGGCCGCGGGCCATCAGATATCACCGCCTTTCAATAAATAGGCTAAATGTTTTAAAATGTACAAACTATGTAAGTCTGCTGGCTTTTCCACTGTTTTGCTAAGCCCCCCCCTCCTCCCGTCTGGCCATGTGGATTTGTTTACAAACGCAGCCCGCGAAAAATCAATAGGAAGCGGTGGATAACGATATAACACATACAATGTTACGACGTGTATGTAGTCTTAACTAACAACAGTATAGGCTACGGGTTACGGAGCATGTTTGTGTCGCGGGGACACCGGGGCTGCGACCGAGTTATGTTGCCAGGTTGGTTTTGGTTTTCAGCCATGAGACGCGAAGGCAGAGAGCCTCCGTTCTCCCTGTAACAACTCACAAGTCATGAAGTCTATCACAATTACTCCGGAGCTTTTTAATGAAGGTAAAAATGTGGCTTAACCAAGGCAAAAATCCTGCTTAGTTTCATTTTATTTTGTCAAGCGCCGTCGCTATGACGACCGACTACTCTAAAGGCGATAGGCTACTATCCTGTAGGAAACGCTCTCTAGAATAGTAGGGTAGACCGAGTACGTTTGAGACACTTTTTGATTTTCCATTTTTGAACGGATATTGCAAAAAAACTATACACTGAAAATAAGTGATTTTTCATATGCTGTTTAATTTGTTTGTATACTAAGTTATTATTGATGAATATCATTTATTATTTGTTTATTTCTTCCAAAATCAGGTCATAAACATGAGGTGCATTTTTAACATGGTCCCGTCTCAACCATACCCCATACGTGTACAGTTGAGACGGTACCATGGTACAGTTGAGACACCTATTGAAACCCATTGATGATGACTGAACATCAATTGTAAATGCAATAAACTTAAAAAAAAAATAATGTATTCCTCTTCATCAAAATTAAAAACAATGTAATATTATTGTATTATTAATATAAATATTATTATATAACATACAATTATAATATTAATAGTATGAATATAACACTGTTCAGGTATCACAAATATTAGGATTTTTTTTTCATTTTCTTTGTTTTTTTGGTCTTATTATGACTTATAACATGTTATCGTTAGCCTACACTGCACAACTTAACGGTGATGTGATGTAATAGAACTCTATCAGGGTACAGTTGAGACCTTGTGTCTCAACTGTACCTCGCTGACCACTTTGTGTATTTCTCTAGATTGTGCAGTGACCTAACATGCTAGGATAGTATGAAATATGTGAGTTTTTAGGGCACAAAATAACGTTTGCAATGATGTAAGTTATGTTTGATGGTCACAAAAGGATAATAAGCTATTCGTTGTGGAAGGGACATGGTAAAGTTAAATTCTTACCCTAGTAAAAAGACTTTTGCTGATATCTTTGGACTGGAGATGCTAAAACTCTTCAAATTTCCCACAACCAAAGAGGATGCTAATATGCATGTGCTGAGTAAAAATGGTTGCTCAGCCTTGCAGGATATTAAGGGTGTTTCAACTGTACACATGACTCAACTATACTCACTCCACCCTACCTGGTACCAGCGCCGAGAAGAGTCGAGTCGAGTCGGTAGCCTACCATGTAGTGGAAACGCGGCTTAAGTTATTTGTGGAATGTTACTTGGAAGTGGAGATCTTTAAGTGACAACGGCAGAATGAATTACACATCACAGGTTTAATTAGGCTGTTGCGGTTACTGGGACTAAAGTCATAAAAAACAACAATCTTGGTACATCACTGTGCTGCTGGAGAACTACACTATGTTGGCGCAGCAAAAACTGCCTCTGCCTTTGTCAGGTGATAATGCTCACACCATGCTTGAGAATTGATTAAGACGTCGGGTGAAAAATAATCGAATCTGGTTGTCAACAGGGGTTTTGCAGAATGAAGCCACTTGCTGACACAATAACAATGATGCCTGTACGATTTCTTTAAAAAAGAAAAAGTTCCCCTTCTCTTACCTTTGTGGAGAGGGATGAGATGCGCTTCCTCGCTGCTGCTGCTGCTGCTGCTGCTGTGGTGCTGAACGCAACAAAGGTGGGACGGTGCTTTTAATTTAGCAGAGACTGAAGAGGCGAATTGCTGTTCTTTGAATCAGCATTTGAAAAAGAAAAGACCCCAAACCCCCAAAGAAACAAAGAGCGGGGTTGTGGCTGGGTAGCCGGGTCCAGCAGCCCCCAGAGTGTCCGGTCAGGTCCGGGTCTCTCACTTCGCATCAGCCCGCATCTGATGCACAAATCTCTCTTTTCCTTTCTTTTAAATCGCACATGCTGTCACTGTCATGTGACCATTCCCCGCCGTCCAATGCGCTCCTTACTACTCCTCCATCATCTCACACACCAAATACTGCTGCAGCTCACTATGCACCCTTTAACAGATGTGTGGGGAAAACACACGCGTTCACCCTTTGTACTTTGCATGGATCCTAATTGGCTGCCGTGAATGCATTATAAGTCAAACCCACAATGGAATAATTGTAAGGGGATTTTGCGCACATCTGCGCAATTTCAGACTATAAATAATATAGTCTACTTACCTATAAGAGCAAAGGGTAATGTGCATTGGTTCAATTCAGGAGACCTATAACAAACTACCTCATTCAAGGTCTGGAGACTATATTAGTATTTCTACCCAGCCATACAGTGCTCCTCTAGTCTCTAGGCTACATGTGCTTGCTGTAACACTGATACCTCGGACACGCAGCCTCATCCATCTTTCTAGTGTCCATCAGCGATCTGTGTTTGGCTGTATATCGCCTCGGGCTCTGCTGATGTGAGAGGATTTGATGTCTATGCCTTAGTGAAGCCGCATGACTCCAGCCGGCGAAATCATGGATCCCACTGGGGTAATGGAAAGATAGGGGGGGGGGGGGGGGGGGGGGGGGGGGGTCGGGGGACCCCACCAGAGCAGAAAGTTCAATTTAGTCATAACTTGGAAAATGGTTTATTGATGGGAGTAGCCTTTGTCAATATTACTGTAAAAAAATAAAGCAGAGTGGAAAGACAGCAACATTAAAGGGTACCTACACAAAGATGATGAAATATCATCAATATCTTGGCATCTACTATTAGAGGTAAAAACCCCATTGACATCTCCAAGAGAATGAATTGTTCACAACACCAAGAAAATGTTGGCTTAAAACCAGAAACAAATTGATACTTGTCCTCCTCAGAGCATGAATTTGCTCAGCTAATTTCACGGTTGCCTGGCTATTAGATAATAAGATACATTTTGTACCAAATTTAAATTTTTGCTACAGTGTCAAACAAGAAGTTGGAACTCAAGAATCTCATACAATCGAGATTATTCATCCTCTGAGGAACCTCAATATCACAGACAGCAAAACCATAGAATACAACATCTGCCTGGATGCTCAACCCAAATCACTTCCACATCTAGGCCGAGTCTGGCTATTCTCTATGATTGATTGACAACAGAAAGATATGATAAGTCCAGATGTGGAAATAAAATCTTACAGTCATGGTGTACACAGACCATGGGCTGGATTAATTTTGCTACCTGGGATGCGTTTCAAATATATATATGTGTGTATATATATATATACATTCATTCATTCATTCATTCATTCATATATATATATATATATATATATATATATATATATATATATATATATACGTATTGTGGCTGGTTAGTTTTTGTTGATTTCATATTGAGCCAGTGCATTGGATAGATAGATGAATAGAATGAATAATGGGCGACAGTGAAGATGCTCTTCAGTGGTTGAAACACCACATGAGAAGACAGTCAGAAATGTGTTAGCTTGTGTTTCTTGTGGCAGATATCTACAACTCAGCAGCATCACCTGCACATCTCAGCAAACTACCACCATGTGGTGCCTCAGACAGAATCTCTGCACCTTAAACAGTCACCGCAGTGCAGTGACACCATTTGCTTCCTATCTATGTTTTTTTTTTTAAAGAAAGATGATTTAAAAGCCACTGTGTATCGACATTGTTTTGATGCATTTTAATGAAGAGCGTATTACTTCAGACCCCAAAGCTCACTGTTTGTGGTCCCACCTCTGCTGCTAGATGAGGCTTGGGGGTCTGTTTTATAAAGTCCCAAATCAGTTAGGGAGATTTTCTTGCTGTTAGTGAATAGATTGTGTGCTTTAAGCTGCAGCTAGAGTGTCCCATTTAATGCACTGCTCTGTGTGAAAGAGGCGAGAGGGCTGTAAATGGCTGCAGAAACCTCCGGACCGTAGAGATGTCAACCGACATATAATGACTCTGAGGATGTGTGTGTTTGTGTGGATCTCAGAGATGTGGCTAGTGGCCTCATACTGTGTCCACAGTCAGTGCTGCTGCTGTGACTTCTCTCTTTTATATCCTAGTCTGTTCTGTTCTTAGTATTCTTCACCACCGGCTTCTCACATCTCACCGTTCGTCTGTGCCTTTGTCCTCCTTTTATGTTTGTGTTTTTTGGTTGGTATCGAACCCACCTCTACAATTCTTTTTTCAAGACACACAGATGATATTCATTCTTTCAGCAGCTGGTCATCTGAGCCTCAGGTGTCTGCTCTTCCAGGAGTCCTATGTGAACGCCTTCAGGAATCGTATTAGTTCACCTAGTTAACAACCGATCTTCTTCGGGACAGCTGCTTTTCTGAGCAAGGACCAAGAACAGGTGCATACATGTATGTAATTCCCTGTCCTCCCACACTCTCACCTGAGAACCCTGACCTTATCCCTAGCCATCTGTCTTACACTTGTACTGGGCTGCAAGAAGCTGATTTAAGTCATCGTTCACACCATCGCTGCAATGCAGTAAAGAAAAACTGCACAAAGAAGCAGGCCGGAGAGTACAGAGATAAGTCCTCTTCAAGATAGACCTATATCACTGTTACGGGGTGTTCCCACCAAACGCGATGACGCTTCATCGCGCGTCGAGATTACATGTAAAGTCAATGCAAACATGCGATTAGACGCCTCCATCGCGTCGCCCGGCGCGATGACGCTTCATCGCTCGAGTTGAAATAATTGAACTTTTGCGGCAAATTCGCGTGAAGACGCGCCGCGACAGCCTATCAGCTTTGAGATCGTCACCGACGTGCTGACGTACGGACGTACTGGTGTTCCCTTGGCAGTTTAGTCAGAGCGAGTCTATTGACAATATTAGAAGTTTTCTGGTTTAGTTTAGTTTATTATTCAGATCCCCATTAGCTGCAGCAAAGCCACAGCTCTTCAGTGTTGCTTTTCCAAACGTTACAAACGTTTGTGGTTTGGATATTCGGACCTGAAAGCCCGTTATCACTGCTGTGTTCAACCAGCGGGCGCTGTGAGCCGGCCGCCCCGTCCCAAAGCACTCAACAGGCGGTCAGTCACACAGTCACGGAGCTGTCTCCTCCTCCTCCTGCAGCCAGAGACCCACACCGCTGTTCCTGTCCCATCTACAGGGACAGGACCAGTGCAGCGACGGTGGTTATCTCAGCCAGAGAATGAAATAGTGGGAGAAATGTTGTTGTTTGGGCAGGCTCGTCGCGCGACGCGATGCTGCGACGAGGCGTTTTTTGCATTTTGAACCAGCGTCAAAACTGGAGCGTCTAGCGCGACGCGATTTCATTTGACGCGCCATTCAATCGTGTTTGGTGGGAACACCCCGTTAGATTACTCGTCGAGCTGCCATGACGGAAAAATAATCTTAAACTGTACAGGAGATTTGTTACATCAGTCTAAAATCATGTCTACCATCACTCACACATCAATGAATAATGTAGACTCAACTTTATCTGGATTACAGGCCATATAAGGTCTGTCTAATGTTACCAAAAGATATTGTTTTTGTCTAACATGTTTTGTCAGAAATAATGCATCAACACTTTTTTATGATTCTGTAGGTGCTGCAAAACAACATTCACATTATTCTTTGCATCGTCTGATCAATGCTTATGTGGGTAATGGTTTTTCTAATTTGCTGATGCGTCATAAAGGATCTAAAAAGTGTTCATGACCCCTCTGTGTTATAAAGTAGCATTGACTATAAGGCTATTCATGAACTTTTAAAGAGAAGTTAGTTTGTTTTTTGTTGCACTAACCAAAATATTTTAATACATATTTTCTGTATATATTGAAGTGATGTGCGTGTGTTATTTTGTCTAAACCAGACTGCATTTCTTTGTTTTTACCGGACAGTGACAATACATTTATATTCTGTTTTATTATTCATAATAGAGATATGATAGAAAAAGCACAGTAATAACAGAAAGGGGGACAAAACGTAACAAATTTGGGGGCAGAATAACAGAAACATAATAACATAGGCAGTGATATAATCTCATAAAATCCATATTGCAAAGTCAAAATGAAAAGATACTGTGTTTTTTTTGTTGTTTGTTTGTTTTTTTTTATTTAAAAAAGCTCTCTGCAAGTTTTCAGATATCTGGAAGTTCAGTTAATGTAATAATACATTTTTTCAGATATGAAAAAATAAAAGCATATGGTCCATTAATGGAGAATCAGTTACTTGGGAAGCTTAGTCCACAGTTTTCAGAACAACTGAGCATTTTTTTTCTCATCAATTTCTTATTGTTGCAGTTTTTTCTGTTTTTATCATGTACAGTGAAACTCATTCAATTCTATATTGCATGTATA
This sequence comes from Trachurus trachurus, assembly GCF_905171665.1. NCBI lineage: Eukaryota > Metazoa > Chordata > Actinopteri > Carangiformes > Carangidae > Trachurus > Trachurus trachurus. Next base: position 36,772,118 of record NC_139896.1, read on the forward strand.
GTATCAGCACTTTCATGTTTTCCTTGGTGCAGAAAGGAAAAACATCTCTTGAGGGAGAATAAACAGGACTATGATGGACAAAATAACATGAACACTTTTTAATGAACTGAAATATGACTGCACGGATGACTGAACTACAATTGTGACGTATATATTTTTAGCTTTTGTTAAGTCTGTGTCAGAGAGATGGAGGTTGCTTCCCCTCTCCCCTCCGGAGAAAGGTCAGTCTTAAATCATGTTCATGTAAGCCTCAAATTTCCACCAAATGGACATTGAGTTCAGATACACCTAAAGCCTATTGAAAGCAATTCGGTCATCGCCTCTGACTCAGTTGTCATTAGCTGGGAGGTTATTAGATATCTGTGGCCTGGGAAAATTCAATTTCAGAAATCATACAGGACAGGCCATGGTTATGGATGAATGTCATTTGGGTGGAGGTTGCCTGCGGAGGTAGACACTCCACCACAATAATGGTGCAGTTAGTATACAGAGTTTAATTGCACAAGCAACTTATATTGATGTTTTACACATAATGTTGTGACATAACTTTGCCCTTTAGGAATTTTCAACTGGATTATTAGTCTTAATCTAGTGTTTGGGTTCCCGAAAATCTCTATATTTAATAGTAAAAGACTATTATCATTATGGCTCTTTTTATAATGAGGGTTACTTGTCACAGTTGACACAAAACCAAACCAAATGTGTGATATTAGAATCACAATAAAGTATCATTCCCCATTATAAGAGAGGAGTTATTTGTTGTTCAAAACATTTGCTGTTTTCAGTGTGGATGTGAAGACTGTAGTCAGACAGAGTCAGAGTGGAGCAGTGAAATCAGTGAACAATCTGCAGGCCTGCTTTGGAGCAGGCCGGGCGAGGACACAGTCTGCCTGTCGGGAGAAGGGCATCAAGGCTGCCTAATAGATCTGTATTCATTATTCAGACCTTGGCTCCACACTGCACAGAAATTTTTCAGGGAAATGTCAACATCATGTGTCTGTAATGAGCTGTACTGTCATCCCTCTTTAGAGATAGGGCTAATGAAAGGATTTTTTTTTTTTGGTTTACTGTCATGTAAAACAGACTGTTTTTCATGCAGGTTTGCAATCTGCTCTGTGGAGAACATAACTTTTACAAGGCTGGGTTTTAACACATCCAATGTGTAGTACTGGCTTTTACATTGTGTTTGTATTAAAATTTAAATTCTTCTTCTGTTTGATCAAATAATGTTTGACATTTGCAAAATACACTACTCACATACACACATATTTTATCCTAACTTTGCTAATGGTTTTTCTTATGTTAGCTTATCTTTGTTCTGTTTATCTTATATTATCTTAGCATAACAAGAACCAACACTGAAGCTCACTAAGATAGGGTTAACCCTAACCCTAAACTTTGAACTGTAAGAAATTATTTTCATTATAGTTAGTCTGCCAATTGCATGAATCAATGAGTCAGTTTCATAAATAATGAGAAACACCTATCCAAATCAAATGACATTGTTGGTGTTTTCAATGATAAACAAGGCTAATAATCCAATTCTGAGCTTTTGGCTCCGTGATGCACTTTGAGCTAAATGCTAAGAGCTGTCTGAAGTACTTCTCTAAACAGCAGATGACATACGTATAAAGCAATGAAAGCACTTGCAGGGAAACAATATTAGTGTGCCAGCCAGTGCTTATTGAAAACACAGAACACATAAAATCTTGTCATCAGTCCTCCCCCAGTGTTATGCAGTCTCCCACTTTTATTTGTGAATAAATCGTGACTCATGCAGAGACGAAGTCAGTGGCAATGCACATGCTGACATGAATAATAGGAAGAATGAGTAATTACATTTGACTTTTGAACTGAAAAGGATGTTTTCCCCATCAAAGTATATTCTTATTCTCTTTGCCAATAAAACATTGATCACCAACATTTCAGACACGATGTCCCTAAAATGGGGTAGGACATAAACCAATGTGAGAGGCAGTGGTGCTGCTCTACACAACCATTGAAAAGCCTGTGCAAAACAATCACAACCACCATTTCAACATTAACCATCCTCCAGGGTCACACTGTCTCTCACTCTGAAATGCAAGTGCATCCTGACTCATGTTGAGAGGCTATTTATACAGAAGCTACCAGTAGCGAGTGGGACATAATGTTCTCTGTTTAACTGGAGAGCCTGGATTCAACTTATGGAAAATGATGACGCCCACTTGCATCTCTGATTTACCTGGATGAGAGGATTTGTCCCCATTAGATAGAACTCACGAACAGCGCAGCTCTGAATTAGGTCACTAAAATGAACCGATTAAGCTTCTCTAGTGTGGGACATCTATAAAATCAGAACTGACTACATCCTCTGTGAGGTTTGAGGTTTCCGTGAGATACCAGAGAAAAAGCCTTTTCATTATTCCCACTATCCATATTTTTCAACAACATCGATGTTCTCCCATCACTTGAATGTTCAGATAAAGGGTTTAAGCCAACATATATTACTGTAAGTTTCTCCTAAAGGGACACAGTCACTGTCTTGTGGACAGTGTAATGTGATGTTATGTCAGTTAAGAATAAAACTGCAGCAAAGCGTTGTTCAGCTCAGCATGCACTAGAAACACAGCTAGCGAAAAAAAAAAAAAAGATCAGGGGACAAAGAGCAGACTGGAGTTGGACTGTAGGTGGTTTCTTGGCAATGACAAGGTGTACTGGTGTCTAATTAATACACTGGTTCCTCATGACTTATGGCTGCAACCAATCACTCTCTTGGTGAAGTCACAAACTCACTGAGAAAGCATCCGAGTATCATCTCCAAACTTCACCCAGTGGTGATTAGGATGGTGGCTTCCACTGTCATTTGGGAACAGGGGTCAGAGGTCATAGTCATGGGGTGTTTGCAGGAGATCAGAGAACCTCTGCTTTGGGGTATTGAAGGTGAACCAGAAATCCAGAAACCCAGATGAAATTCTGGCATTGTTGACACCTCTGTTGGTCATGATATGCAAACTGAAGAGGATCCATCTGTTCAGCTGAGGTGTTGGTTTTTTGTGGCTTTTCACTATCCTTATGAAGGCTGTGATGGTAGAAGTGAAGTGATACAGGCCTGAGGCCAGTTTGATTGTGGATCATTTCCATGACTGTTGGACAATAAGTGAGCTCTGGAATAGCTTCTTTTTGTATTGTTTGAGTATTTTGAGGTCTTTTGTGATCTACTGTTTATTGTTGGTACAACTGATATTGTCTATACCAGTGGTTCTCAAACTTTTTACACCGAGTACCACCCCAGAAAATACTTGCTTCTCCAAGTACCACCGGGGCGGGGGGGGGGGGGGGGGGGGGCAGTGGTGTGTATCCTAACATTAGAAAGCTGTCTTAAAGATCATATTCATATATTCATATGTAAGAAATGACTCATATTTCACCCAAAAACCTGCTCTTTCATCTTATACAAGTTACTTACGGTAATTTAAACTTAAACGGTATCAATACTAGTCAAAATTTAGGCTTGAAAAAAATAGGCTATATTAGTTTCTGACCTAAAAAAAATGTTTTTGAGCTGTAAAACCTACACACTGACACAGCCATGTAAATTCACATGCAATGTCAGGGAGGGAGTGGGTATTGAGCACATTTACACACTGTTATCCCTTATTGGTGAAAGTGATGCTGTTACAACCATCCCCAGTCTTCCCTAATAATAATAATAATTAGCCTACTAATTACTAATTATAATGGCGGTATACAATGATACGTCGTTTCATTTTTCAGCTCATACACGTTTGTTTTCACTCGGGTCCAAAAGCCACAGCACTGACAGAGCGTCATGTTTCCATGACGACTGGCCGGAAAAGATTAGCAGTGCCTCATGTTTATATGACCCCCGATCGTAAAAATAAAACTCTGAGAAGTAACACTAAACTTTAACATCAAAGACACTACGCAGTGCACAAGAACGCAGGTTATTTGAAGCGCTCGCTCCAGTTGGACTGTAGCCGAGCTAACGGAGCTAACAGAGCTAACAGAGCTAACGGAGCTACGGAGCTAACAGGTAAACAGATACACGTGTCGGCATTTTCGGCAGGTTTTTGCTTGTATTTATACAGTCTCTATTCTATGGTATCATCACAACATCCTGCAAATGCATTTTTGGTCATTTTCGGCCGAAAATATGCGGTTGCCTGATTTTTTTGATGCATCTGAAATTTATTTCATTTTATTTATGTTTAATTCGGTGAGTCTTTTGCGTACCACCTAGAGGGAGCCCACGTACCACTAGTGGTACGCGTACCACAGTTTGAGAATCACTGGTCTATACAGAAGGACCTGTAGGACAAGATGTGTTTAACCTGTTTGTTTACAGTGATGCCTGTTTTTCTTACAAATACAGTACTTGTTGTGCATTCAATGCTTTGCACAGTTTTTTTTTAGGACTGGCCACTTTCTCTTTTGCGCTGGAGAAATGTCAATTGTGCATTTGAAAACAAAACTACACCCAATAACATGCTCATGGCAAAATGCACAAGTCTTAATCTTCCAGACTAAAATGAAAAAGGGGAAGGTTATCTGCCTCACCGCATTATCTGATGAGTGGTGTTCAGGATTCTTACCTGAGGACATGTCCATCCAAAGGGAGCACAGTCACAAAAAATCTGTACGGTCTCCCACTTGATGATTTCACCAGATTACTGAGGTTTTTTTCTAAGACGTGTTATCACCACTTGTCAGCAGTGATACAGAAGGATCCGTATCCTTTTTTCTCTGAGGGAGATATGGCTGGGTGATTTGTGTCTTCTGGTCCGTGCCACAAGCTCCATTGAGCCTGGAATCGACATAACCTGGTTTAATCCCACTGCTGGTGTAATAAGCGTTAAGACCATTACTGTTGGTTGCCACTGAGAAATGAGCTTCCACCATCCTGTGCGTCGCCGCACTCCCATGATTGAAAACTAGGACTGTGAAGAAAGGGAACAGGTGGGAGGAGGGTGTGTGTGTGTGTGTGTGTGTGTGTGTGTGTGTGTGTGTGTGTGTGTGTGTGTGTGTGTGTGTGTGCGAGAGGTTGTGCACTGTTGGAGAGAACAACCTGGACAATGCAACAATACTAACCACCTGCTGATGAGGCCATATTTCAGCATCATCACGTCATGTCCACGGGTTTCCACTGAGAGAAATCAACATACCTCCAGGTTGCTGCAGCACATCTGTCCCCATGGCTCCTCTCTGACTGCTAGCCACTAAGAATTCATTCCTGAGACAAGGGTATTTTCTCCTCGCCTGCACAAGACTGCCATCAAAGAACCAGGGGTTGTTTTTTTTCCATACGATGAAATAGATTAGATGTCACTGGCATCTATAACAAAGCAAAGAAGAGATTTTCACCCACACGATCATCGTGCATCGTGTTTGCTCTGGTGGAGCACTAAGGCCTTGCCTTCATTTACCGCTTTACTCATGCTTAGCCTACACTCTGACAGATCCCTTTGTTGTTATTTTCCTTCCAAGAATGGCTGTCCTTTGATTCTTTTAATTCTCTTCCACAGTGCAAAGCTCTGGCAATGAACCGTTAGACAACACAACGGTGCCTGACTTCCACCTGAAGGATGATTACTGTAGATAGCCTCCAGCTGTTAAAGTGAGGAAAAATAAGTAGCTGTGAAAGATGTGAATTTGACTGAGGCTGATTTGAATAAATAAATAAGACAACGCCACATAATAAAACTGAAGATGATTCACTTGTGTTGATGGAATATTCAAGCCTGTCCCCTTAACCTGCCTCCCATTCACCTCATACACTGTGTGAGAGAGACATTTTGCACAACATTTAAAACCAAAAGGTTGTGCTTTGCTTTATAAGGACATCACCGCCTGGTCCTCACAACCCCAAAGGGCGATTAGATGATTAATACTTGGTTTCAAGGTTCAGGTAAGAATTAGGTAGGGGTAGGGCTTAAGCATTTATTTGTAATTACAGTTAGGAGCACATTATTACATCTTTCTCTGGAGTTCAGGAGCCAAAGTAATGTTGGTGTATTTGAGATTTTGGAATTTCTGATGTCGTGAGTTTGATCCTCATGAGAGTCTGTGAATTTTCAAGGCCAAGTCTGTCCCCACATCAAGGTCTCTTCTTCCCTATCCCCTCCCCTCTTCAATCACTTCTGGGATACTGTGCTGTGCTCATACTCAACTACAGCTTGATGTGGACTTTTATTGTCTGTCTCAATACTATGTCAAATAACTTATCACTTTGCACCTGTAATAATTACTATGACCAGTAGATGTCGCCTAACAACAAAAATAAAACGTAAATACGGGTCATAACAACATGTAGCACAGACAAAATATTGGCTTTTTTTCTGTCTCTTTTAGATTTTAGACTTTTCACACAGAACAAACTAAAAAAAAACAGCATTCACTGTACTTTATTTGCATACTTGAATGATTTTTCCCATATGATGCAACAATTATTTGCATTATTTGTCAAAGCAATATGTTTACATGTAAAAAAAAAAAAAAAAAAAAAAAGGCATGTATAAAATATATACATAAGAATGAAGAAGAAATGTATAATTAAAAGACACAAGTATGGCATTTGTCTGTTTTCATGTCCCATTCTGTGTTCATCACAGGCTGCTCCATTGCAGACTAGGTCCTGTCTTGACACGATTCAAGGTTATAAGTCCTCGCAATAGAAAAGTAATTACAACGTTAGTATTTGAATACAGTATATTGTTATTATCATTTCAGAAGTAGTGGTCTCCGCTATACTGAATACAGTACGATAAGGTAGAAAAATGTGTGTGCTGGTGGGAAAGTGTGCCTGTGTGTATGAGAGACAGAAAAAGTGAGAGAGATGGTGTTTGTGGGCTTCTAATGCTGTCAGTTCAGAGGATGTAGCAATTCACCACCACATGTAATTGAAGCTTATTCTGTTTTGAGGTTAAAATCATTTCATGTCCCATTTGTGTTCCTTGAGTGAATATTTTTGTGTTTTCAGTAAGTTTGCTTTGCTCGAATTTCATTATGCACATTTGCATTTTCAGCTGCTGCTCTCATCCCCTGCAGCTCACACTAGGGGAACCAGCAGAATACATTTCCTAAACTTCCTCATATGCCAGCTAAGGTGCCTCCCATTAGCGCGGTGCATGTTAATTATACAGTCCACAAGTTCAAGGGTTGAACAGCTCCATCCGGGTTGTTACAGTGACAGGAAATACACTGGCTTCTGTTTGGTATTTTCAGTTGTGAGATGGTAATATCGCCACAGTCACCTCAGCATCTGAAGTTCCCATGTGGTCTTTCCTGCTGTGGAGCGTGGATACACCACTGTATATGTAGTGCTGGGCGAGCTGTACTATAAGCCCGCTGTGGGTCCTTTGGGATCAAGGCTGGTGGGGTGGAGGATGGGAATCCAGGGCTCACTGTGGCAGAGCTGCTGAATAATTCATGTCCCCCCACCCTGCCTGCCTCCTTTCCTCTCTGCAGCGCATGGACTCGGCTCCATAACAGTGTGAATGAAAGATCTTTGCCTCTACCCTTCACTAAATCTTAAATGGGGTGTTCTTTGTTGATTTTTGGAGCGATTTATGTGGAGGCAACTACTAGATACAGCCATCAAGACACCACAAAAAAACAGTGCTGGTGCTGAAATTGGATTGGATTTATACTTGACCTAAATGCAAGGAATCAGGAGAGGAGATTTTGTTCTGCTTTTTTTAAGGTTATAGATCTGTGAGTGATCTCTTGTCTCGTGTATATGTCTAAAAGAAAATTAGATCTCCTGCAGCAGACTATACACCACACACCTACCACTTGCACAATATAAAGTTCAAGCTATAGGAGCAACACACACACAAAACTCTGCTGAGCGGCGGTGTTAAACAGTGGTAGACTATCCTTTGTATGAATAGGAGCCTCTAAACTAAATTTGTCTGACCTCAGATACCTTGGAGAAAATGGAACTGCCTGAGGGAACACTTGTACTTGTTCCTTCCCATCAGCCTTCTTCAAAATGTCAAATTTGCTTTTCACCTCGCAGACACAAAGTCACGGACATGTCCACCAGCGCAGTATTAGGTCGGCTAATGAGAATTAGTTGCTCTTCATTAGCATTCACCAGAGTCACAAGAAGGCAGAGGCAAGTTTACCTTATTAATAAGACCCACTGCAGGCTTAAGTTTGTCATGCTGAGTGTTCAGCTACATAGGCGGACAGATAGGAGGATCAAAACATCATGTTTTCATTCATCATCATTAATTCAAGCCCTTTCTTATTATTTTGCTTTGTTTCCATTGAATAATCTTGGAATAAACACATTTCATTCAAAAGATGCAGTAGTACAGTGTGCTTTGCAAAAGATGAACTAATCAATAAGAAAGCATTTCAACAAGTTGTCATGTAAAACATTGCTTTATAGATTAGATATTATTGAGCATGATTATAATAACCCTGTTACATAAAACATGTTTGTTATTTCTAATGGTCAAGGGTCAGATATCCAAAACTTACACTGTAAGAAATGTCCGTAGAAATTACGGTAAAAAACTGTCAAATAGCAACAGTAAAATACCGTAAAATCAAAAATAGTATATCACTGTAGTAAATACACTGAATTACCGTAAATCAAGATACAGTAAATAACTTTAAATTTTACGGTCTTACTAAGTAGAAAATATGGAATTTTACTGTGAATGTTGTAAAAAGTTCGCAAAATTCACGGTAAAATACCATAATGTCACAAGCGTGTAATTACCGTAAAATTGACGGTATCATTCTGTCTGAATTACAGATTTTGCTGGTGTTTACGTTTAAATTTACGGTACACAACCATTAAATCATACCATCATTTCTATAGAAAGTAGAATGTTAAAAAGTATGGTATCAGGACAGGCTGTGGTCACGTGGGCATTGTTCGGGTCGATGTGAAGCACTTAATGCAATAGAAAAACTACATGTTGTCAAAACAGAATTAAGATAAGATTAAGATACTAAGTCAAAATAACATGTAATAGCCTATATGTAACATATATTTCAGAATAAATGTGCAAAAGAGTTTAGACATAAATATATATTTTTTAAAAATACAAACATCTCTATTGTACAAACATGTAGTCTCCATAACATACCTACACACAGTAAAAAAAAAAAGAAAGAAAAAAGGAAAAAAAGAAGAAGCTTGAGTCAGCTCTGGCTTGGGTGACCTACAGGTGACCCAGCAGTAACCATAGTAACCCATTTGTTGGGTCAACGGTTGGTTTGCTGCGCGCCACCAAGATCCGTTATTTTTGGCCGGAGCGCCGTTACAACCTGGTTACAACCAAGCTGCTCTGTTGTCAGCCAAAGACGACATAAGTAAAGTGGATTAATTTTATTTTTGATGGAAATGCCCCAGCTTCAGTCTGCAAAAAAGTCTGACTGCTTCAGCAACGAGTGTCGGTGGATCGGACTGGACTTTCTCAGGTTGGATCGATACCAACTGTCCGTGGAAAAGCTACAGATGAACTGTAAGTATTTAAAAATGAGCATGGTTTGTGTTACTTTGGCCGTTTAGCACATGAGCTAGGCTAACGCTAACGATGGCTAGGCTAACGCTAACGACCGTTATGCTAATACAGCTAACGGTCTATTGTTATGCTAATAACGATAACGGTCGTTATGCTAACGCTAACGGTGGATCGTTAAGCTAATAACGCTGACTACTATAGCATGAGACTAGCGTGAGAGACAGGACCTGAGAGTAACCAGAGTTTTTGTGTTTTCTAATCAGAGTAAAGTATGTGGAAGCTAACGTTAGCACATGGAGATAGACGGTCTGAAGAGGAGCCTTGCTCTCATGGAGGTGCAGAAGTTCCTAAGGGAGGCCAACATCATTACTGTTAAGGTAAAGTTATGTGTTACTGTGTTTGTGTGGAAGAGGGAAAATACACCGGCCTAAAACTGCCTTGTTCAGATATCCATGTAGCTACTTCTGTCCATTATCATTATTACTGAAGTGTTACATGAGTTCATTTTGTGTTCAACATATACTATATTTGTACAGAACCATCCCATCCTTAGTTGTACACATTTTTAACACTACAAAATCATTTTACCTTCTCCTCAGCATGGTGCAGCTGGAGAATGCAAGGCAGCCTACTTTGCAGGAATGTGGCATGGCCAGTACATCTTCAGCGTTATCAACACTCAGCTTCAGTGAGTACATTTAAATTGATAGGCTTCTGAACTGGTGCTGCCATTAGCCTAAATGTTTTTGTTTCTTCATACCTGTCAAATATTTACATGGCCACATCAATAATTATGTCTCCCATTTATGTCTACTACCCTATTATCTGGAGTTCCTTAAGGATAAATTCTCGGAACTATCCTTAAAAAAAACCATCAAAATCACTGATTTAATGTCAAATCCAAAGGATTGTGTGTTTTCAGCTGTAGCCTCCACAGTTTCTCCCTCAATCTCTCTCAATCTATTAGATCTGCTAAATCTGTTAACTGTTTTAAGCGCCTCCTGAAATCATATTTATTGGTTGGCCTTTCTATTAGATTTTTTAAACCTACTCTTCATTCACCATTTTTTTTTTCTGTTCCAACTTCTTTTATTAATGTTTTGTTTGTTGTTGTTGTTGCTGCAGGAAGCACTTTGCAACAGTGTGCTATATAATAATAATTATCATTATCATTAACAATGTTTTCTTTGTTGTCTTTCTTTGTCTGGTTGCAGAGAGGTTCATGCCAGTCCACAGTAAACACCTGATTGAAGACTGCTGGTGAATTTTCAAGCAGGAATGATGACAACACCTGCCCAAAGTTTCTTCAACATTGTACCATGTCTGTATGAGACTCTGTCCCACCTGTCTTCAGTCAAGTCTGGACCCAATGACTCAAACACCAGTCTTGTCAAGGCTAATTAGAGGTAAGCAATGGTTTATGTCAGTGTAGCAAATGAGTAGATGCAAGCACAACTCAAACTTCACTCAATCGATCTCCCACAAATGCACGGTGCCAACAGCTTCATACAAACATACAGTAGAAAAAAAATCAGTATTACGGACAGGATTCAGGATTTTGGCTGCAATTCGACAAGGGTGAAACAAATACTGATGATCATTTAGTCCTGAAAAGTGACAGTTTCTACCTTTTACACTAATACAATAAAATAAATGAAATACTCCTGATGACCTGCAAAACTATATTCCAGAGTGCTGGTTTCATTCTATGTATAGCTCATTGGAGCTCAGTTTAACAACAGAAGGCTGAATTTATCTCTGTAGGCACCATGCTCAGGCACTGCATCAATCTAACCTTTGCTTTGTTTCTGTTTTCTGGCTGCAGAGAGGATCATGCCAGTCTACAGTGGACACCAAATGGACAATATATGAGTCTTCAAGCAGAACTGGTGACTGCTGGATGCTTTAAGTTCCAGTTTCTTGAACACCATGTATATGTTAAGAGCCCTCTTCAGCCAAGTCTGGACTCAGTGACTCATTAGTGTTGATCAACACAGGGCAAGTGGCTCCTTTTTTCATTATGTTTATTTCTTCTATCATGGACTATCCTTCTTCATATGTATGGACACACACTGTCTTTTCAAGATGTCAACACTGCCTTGTGAGTATACTGGACAAGTTCTGTTTTTCACAGAGAATGTGTATATGCAAAGAGAGGTTCTTAAAGTTTATCAATTATAGTCTGTACTTTGGTTTACAATGGGCTTAAAGGACAATTCCAGGCGAATTCAACTCGGGGGTGTATTTTCCTATCATTTTAGGTCTAGAAGAAGCAATCTGAAGATTTTCAGTTTAATCGCTCCCGTTTTGCAGTAGTTGCGTCTGTTCCCGCATCGCCACGGCAGCGATGAATGGGAGTGGATGTAAGTTCCGCTGTTTAGGCTGTTTCCAGCCCTCAAAGCCGCAAATTTTTCCCACAGACAGCGTCAGATGGCTACTCAAACATGCACCGAGAAGTTTATTTAAGCAAGCAAGCCGACATGTTTGTAAAACTAGATCTAATTCAAAGTCTCCCGGAGTCTCGCGCGAGACCCAGTTGCCGTGCTCGGTGTGTTCAGGTGCAGTAGGAAAGCTACAGTTTGTGTCATAAACACAGGAATATCAACTCTTTACTTGCTTCAAGTAAAAAAAAACTTCTCAGCGCATGTTTGAGTAGCCACCTGACACTGTCTGTGGAAAAAAATGTACACTTGAAGCAAGTCAAGAGTTGGTATTCCTGTGTTTATGACACAAACGATAGCTCCAACTGCGCCTGAATACACCAACACTGCAACTTCGGGCTCGCGCGAGACTCTGGGAGACTTTGAATTAGATCTAGTTTTACAAACATGTCGGCTTGCTTGAAGTAAATAAACTTCTCGGTGCATGTTTGAGTCTCCATCTTACGCTGTCTGTGGAAAAAAATTGCGGCTTTGAGGGATGGAAACAGCCTAAACAGCGGAACTTACATCCACTCCCATTCATTGCTGCCGTGGCGATGCGGGGACAGACGCAACTACCGCAAAACAGGAGCGATTAAACTGAAAATCTTAAGATTCCTTCTTTTAGACCTAAAATGATAGGAAAATACACCCCCGAGTTGAATTCGCCTGGAATTGTCCTTTAATTGGTTATTTCCTTAATAATTTACCATTTGCATTTTCTGACTGTAAAATCTACGCCAACAAACTGTAATTCCATTATGTGTTGTACCGTATTTTTTACGGTGAAATTCTGGCAACCACAGCTGCCAGTATTTTACCGTGAATTTTGCAATAAAATACCGTACTATATCTTACAGTTTTACCGTGTTTTTTCACTGATGGACTGTAATTAGGTTTACAGTATATCCGTTATTTTTAAAAGAATTTACCGTAAACAGGTTTATATTATAACTGTTATTTTTACAGCAAATTACCGTAAACAAATAACAGTTCTCTACTGTGAAATTTACGGTTGCCAAAACAGCATACCGTAATGTGTAATACATTGTGACCGTATTTTCTACGGTAAAATTCTGGCAACCACAGCTGCCAGTATTTTACCGTAAATTCTACGGAATTTTTTTTACAGTGTAACTTAAACCTAGCCAATTTTTGCACCTGAAACCAAAACCAAAGTTACAAATTATGTATTTGGTAAATTTGGGAACTTGTTGAACAGTGCAGCCAGAGAGTTAATTTGCATAACAGTAATGGCATGGAGGGAGAACGAGGAACACCAGCTGTTCTTATTAGGCGTTGGTGTGTTATCTGACACCAGATTTAGCCCTTATTATAAAAAGGTTTCCTTCGTGTTTCTCTCTCCAGCCTGTTGACTTAAAATGAAAAATACAAAGCACCGCGGGTGGGCTGCCTCCTGCTGCGTTTTCAATGCATCATAATTTCCTCCACACAGGCTTTACTTGTACACATCATGTTCATACAACTGAGGTTCCCTCCCCCAACAGCAGCATCTCCTCACCCTTTTATGTCCACCTCACCTCCTCCAACACTAATGCCCTGCTGCTGTGTGGCTGTTTGCTCCCGACACTTTGCTGTTTTACCCTCTCTTTGTCTCTCCCTCTCGCTTCATCTCAAGGTTCACTTGTTGTCATGTTGCTAACACTGTGTCAGTCCTGAATGTCTCAAGCTGTCACTGTTTGTCACAGCTGACATGCCATGTCACAAATAATTGCTGAAGATAGAAAATGAATAGCAGCATGTTCTCAGGCTATGTCATACTCTCCTCTGTCTCTGTTTTCAGTGTGGGTGGGGGTGTGGGGGTTCAGTAAGGTAGGCTACACTGAGATCCAAGGAGAAGACAGAAATGTCAGTTGTTTGTTGTTTTTATTTTAACCTTTTCTGCAAATATAAAATTAGGATTTCTATCTACCTGCCACTTTTGCCATTACATAGCTAAAGTTAGCATGAGCAGCTGTTGACTGTCTGGAAGTGTTGATAGTTCAGCGTCAGATTTCATTCCTTTACCCGACAAGAACTGTCTCCAATGATGGAAAGAGACACCATATGAAGGTTGGCTATTTTCCCTCTGTGACTAACACAAATGATTAGTTGACCGTGTTTAACTGAAGAAAAAAATAAAAGGAAGAAGAAATCTGCCTTCACAGTAGTAGTTCCATTTCCTTGGTTCTCTGTCTCTGGGGAAATTTCTAATACAAGGCCACAGGGAGCTCCTCTCTAACACTCACATTCTTCCAAAGGAGCACCTTTCATGTTTAGTCAACTTTGTTTGTTGGCTCGTGGTGACAGCAGTCTTGTATCTGTAGATTATTGTCGAGAGAAAGATAGAAATCCAAAGAGTATAGCTTCATCTTGACTGAAGCCACTGGAGCATAGGCTGTACGGCCCTAAGGGATCAAGGATTTGCATAACCCGGTCTTGATTATCCCAATCCCAATCTCCCGTCCCCTGCACACTCACAACACCAGGAAAAAAAATTTTATTTTGGGAAAAAAGCGGAAACTCAAAAGTACCAGCCTGAGTGTGGTCTGCAGGGGTCCGCAGATTTGGAATGGGCTGGATGGGTTCATTAAATATTCACAGTCCTTTTCTGCCTTTAAAAAAAATGTTAGAAAAAAAACTCCTGTCCTCCTATGTATAATATAACTTCTGCCTCAATCATGTATTTGCCTAATTTAATTGTTGGGTCCCCTATTTATAAGCAGTTTCTGCTTCCTTGGGGTTCCCTTTCATGTACATCTGTCGTAATTGCAAATATGTAATATATTCTCTGTTGCAAAGTACATGAATAAAATATCAAATATCAAAAAAAAAAAAAAGATTACATGCAGAGATTGCAATTGGTATCAGGAGGGTGATTTTGTAGCTGATGAATACACACTGCTTATGAAGATACAAACGTCCAAATCTCGCGTGATTTGCGCCGGCGTCAGTGCGGTTACTGCGAATCACGCGATATTTGGACGGACCAGGAAGAGGAGCTTCGAGAAGCTTCCGCTACAAACAAGCTTAAAATATAGACTTATTTAATTTTTTTCGGGACAATTACGCAATTTGGGGCTTCAGCACAAGACGGACATTACATACGAGCATCATGGAGGTATTTGGATATTTTTTTGTGTGTGTTTTTTTACGAAGAGCTCTGGTGTCCCTTTGCAACCGTTGCATTGAAATGCACTGCTACGCCGAGACCCCCTGTAACTCAGAGAAGGGACGGTGGACTCTGATAATTCTTCCAGCCCTTAGTCAACATGAGGGTGAGTAGATAATGAGCGAAATATCATTCTAGGGTGAACTATCCCTTTAAGTAACTTTCCATCCATTTTAATGCAGTGACTGTAAATCCATAATGTTTCAATGTATCCAATAACGAAGAGTGGTCAATAATATCAAAAGCTGAACTCAAATCAAGTAACACTGCACCAACTAATTTTTTATTATCGAACTCCCTCTGCCAGTCATCAACCATGTGTGTCAGAGCAGTGCATGTGGAATGACCTGCTGATTTATAGTCGTGCTGATTGTCTGTATTTAAATTATTAACTTCAAAATATGTTTGAATTTGATCAAAAATAATTCTCTCCATAATCTTTCCTAACGCTGGCAACAAACTAATAGGGCGGCTATTGGAACCACAGAAAGGTACAGCTGGGTTCTTAGACAAAGGAACAACTTTTGCTATTTTCCATGTCTGTGGACAGACACCTTTTCTAATACTTAAATTTATAATATGGCAAACAGGGACAGCAATAACATTAGATACCAATTTTAGAAACTTAACATCCAGATAATCTATGCCAGAGGGTCTATCCTTACATTTTTTAATTAAATGTTCCACCTCTGATACAGTTACACTTTCGATGTTGAATGTACACATTTTATTCTTTATAGTCAGTTCCCTAATTATTTCTATAGAAATATCATTATTTGTTGATTGCATTTTACTTTGTAAATGATTTATTTTATCACAGAAATACTCACTGAAGTAATTTGCAATGAGTTCTGGTTTAGTAAAACATTTTTCCTTCCACTTCCAGAAATGTAAGGCTAGATGGATGGTAACTCCATCAATTAATAATTTCATACTTAGATTACGGTATTTTACATAAAGCTGATAATCTCACTATTAGAGTTAAACAGGAAGAACTCAACAACAGGTGGAATGTAGCTGTACAGTGGGTACTAGTTTCATTTGGACGTTTCCCTCACGTAACGCGTGATTCACGCGTTGCGTGAAATTGTAGGTCACATTGTAGCCACTAGGTGGAAGCATCGTACTGAGATGCAGCTCAAAAGATTTTGGGGTAATTCCACGTTTGACCACAACGTAGCTGCAATGGAGAGTGGCGCTGTTCATAGGCCATAGGTACTTCATTTGCAGCTGTGGTCGAGAGAGCTAGAGAGTGGATGGAGAGAGGGACCGCTACGCCGGTCAATCAGATCAATGTTGTTGTTTTATTGTTTCACAGTGGTTACAGTAGCCTACGTTCAACAGGATCAGTGGTTCTCAGCCTTTTGGGGGTCCCCTGCATATTTTTGATCTCTCCTGTAGCCTGGCTGGGTGGCTCCAAGTTTGAGTTTGAGTTCTGCAAGTTCTGGTGAATGTAACAATCCACTCATAGACGATCGCTACGTCTGTGCCAGCAGCCTGGACCCGATGCTGCTGGACTCACGAGCGGAGCAATAATGCACATCTGTCAGCAGCTGCTCTTGAAGGGGCATATTAAATGCAGATTTTGTTAACAGTGACTTTGTTGCATCCAAACATTTAGCATATCTGTCGGGTGCTGTCTCTTATCCGGTACAAAGTGGGAGATGACAGAACGGGAGCGTGCCTATGTTCCCTCAGCCCTATGTTCCCTCAGCCCTGTGTTCCCTCAGCCCTATGTTCCCTCTGGACTCTCTCAACCTATCTGGACTCTGTCTATCTGGCCTGTCTAGCCTCTACCTGGTCTTTTTACTAAACTTAACCAACTCCTTTCTTCATTGCCTAAACCCAACCAATGGTGGGACCAAAGGGCTGTGGGAATAGGGCCTAATTTTCAGTGACAACAAAAGTTAGAAATGAGGGAACATAGGGCTGAGGGAACATAGGGCCTAATTTTCAGTGACGACAAAAGTTAGAAATGAGGGAACATAGGGCTGAGGGAACATAGGGCTGTGGGAACATAGGGATGACCCCGACAGAACTACTTTAATCGAGGGAAAGCTGTAATCCAAGAGGCTGAAGCCTCTTGGATTACAAGTTACAGTTGCATTTGATTTAAATTTCCTTGAGATAAGTGCACACTGTTTCTGCTGTCAATTCGGTCATAGTTCATTTGTAACGTGTTTTCTTCATTCTTCATTAGGCTAATGTTAACACTAGAACCACCCAGATGGTCTCACACAGACGTTTGTGTTTTTCTTACGTAAATGACTTTGTTTACATTAAAACTACAGGTCTCTCAGTCCGTGACTTTTCCATGTGTGATGGTTTCTGAAGCTTACAACTTACACAAATGAAACATTCGATTTCTGGGCATTTATAGCCTACCTCGGGCCGACAATAGCTTGTTTTTTTCTTCAATTATTGTTTTCATCTACAGTTATATCTATCATAATATGCCCAATTCGGAAGGGAGAGAGGGGGGAGAGAGTGACGCGGCCACGTTACATAATGTAACAGTTTCCAGAAAAATACAAAACAGGATATTTATTCATGTTACCCTCTGTTTAGGTAGATAAAGGTCTCAGTCACATTTGAATAAAAATAATGCAATTAGGCTAAATATCATAGGATCTTTTTTTTTAAAGATAGGCCTATTTTATTTTTAGTTCCATAATTCAGAGATGATTTTCACTTAACGAAATGAAATGAAACAATGAAGCCTACAGTTTTGTCCTCCGGCTTATGAAAAGTGTGAGGAGAGGTAGCTACTGTAAGAACCGTTTTTTCTAAGCTGACTGAACAGCTGTGTGAAGTTCTGTGGGGGGCAGGGCTGTAGCCTACTGAGTGAAGTATCCACAAGCACACCTATTGATCAGAGATAAATGAAGGTGCTAATGTGTCGCTGATGTGTCTATTAAGCTGGTCCTACAGACCGCTGCATATAAACCCCACTGTAGCGATTTTCACCCAGCCTCGCTTTCAATAAAACACACACTAGCATTCTATAGCCTAATTGCAATCAGTGAAATATATGAAATCAATATAAAACACAATTTAAATATGAGAGTTGCTGTTGCTCTAGTTTAATAGCGCTGCAGCTGCATTTGCCGTGCGCCCCTGTCTGTATGTGAACCTGTGTCTGAGATGGTGTTTTAAATAACCATGCTAGCGTTTCACCTCATCTCCGCCAGTCAGCCTCTCAACCTGCCGCCTCTCTCGCGTGCAGGCGCACCGCACGTAAACACACGTGAGACGTGGGCACATTTATTTATTTATTTATTTTTTCTGTGGGAAACACTGATCAAGCTGTGCGTAGTGCGTACGCATAACTCTCCGCAATATTCCATTGATAAATCACACCGGACCCAAGAATGGTGCGGACATGAACACACCTCATATTCCACCCCCAGAATGCCTCAGCACAACTATATGGTCAGCACGTGCATAATTAAGTAGCCATGTGCGCTCTGTGGACAGACAACACCGGAATGATGCTTCGGCGGACCTGCCCTCGCTTTTGAGGTCGGTTGTGAGAAAAATGCCTGCTGTCCAGACAACTGTGTTTTTTTTAAAGCACCCCTGCATTACACAAACACACACATACGGTATATAGCCGCACATATAGGCTATATCAGTGATCATCGCGGCTGCTGTGGCATTTGCCCATATCGCCCTATGGCCAGTCCGTCCCTCACTGGTTGTTTGTGTTGTCTGTCAAAACATGGATGAATGAAACCTATATCCACACATCTTGTAGCCTATTTCTATCGAGGGAAAGTTATTTCAGGATATCCTGTTTTTTTATCGCCCAGCCCAACAGTGACATAGGCTATTGCCCGTTCATTCATGAGAAATCATCCAGCTACACTCTCAGTCAAACAAGGTGGGGAATGAACACTACTGTACAGTAGTTGGCTCATTTTAAAAACACACCGGCAGCATCGCCCACTGAGTTAATTAACTGCTGTGTAGAAAACCACGCTGTGGTCCATAATCACGGTGCAGATGGGTGTGTTTGGAGCTGACAAGAGGATCGATAAAAGAGAGTGAGACGTATAGCTGCCGTCGTTACATTTTTCTCATTGAAAAACTACCACTGTATTATTATTATATTGCATTCCCCATTCGTGTTCACTGCTCCGTGCTGCTGTCTTATAGAGGCGATCTGCTGCTCACAGATGCCACCTGGCGGTTGTTTGGGCACATTGCAGCTTCTGGTGAAAACACAATTACTCCTCCACAAAAAATCCGTGTGAGCCTCCCGTGACTCACGCGTGAATCTCGCGTGAAACCGTCCAAATGAAACTAGTACCCACTGTAAATCATTCTATTAAATCATTCTTCTTTATCTTATCAACAAATTCAGCAGTTCATACTGTTTACATGATCCTTTTTTTTTATTTTTTTTTATTGTTCTCTCAGTTTATCTCGCCTCATCAGTTGTCTCATCTGTGAACAGACAGTTGATCCATGATTTATTTGTTTTTATCAGCCTTTAATCCAGGGCGTATTTCCGTTGTGTAGTACTTCTCTGCTTCACCACAGTCCTTGAAAAGTCTCGTCTGCCCGTTGTAGGTGACGATAAGTGTGGCCGGGAACAGGAGTCCATGTCTTACTCCAGCCTTATGTAGTCTGGTTCTGAGATCCTTGAATAAAGCTCTTTCCCGGGCAATTTCAGGAGTTGCATCTGGAAATATTTTCACATGCATATCTCTGAAAATAAGGCATTCTTGATTTATGTTACTGGCCTCTTTGCATTTGAGCCTTGCTTCTTTTGCTTTGGGGCCGTAACAATTCCTGAGAATAGATATGATAAAGCATTTTGGGGCAAATTTTGTACCACAGCATGAGACCCTGGAGAACAAATAGGTCTTATTCTGTTTCTGTGACAAATACAGGACACCTGCTTGGAATTGGGAAAATAATACTTTACAAAATAAATAGAAAATATTGAAACATCAAAGATTTTTTACAGGTGTCATTTGATGATTCCAGAGCTGCTGCTTCAGAAAATAAGCAGATGAAAGAATTATTCTCCATCCTGCCTGCTGCTGCTGACACCTCCCTCCTTCTCCTGTTCTTTTGCTTTACCTTCTCTCCCTCAACTGTTTCTCGCCCTGCCATTTATTTCTCTAGGGAAGGGTTTGCTGGGCCCACATTCGCTTGACAGAATCAACCTGTTTGATGTTCAGTCTCCTGTGAAACCACAGCTCTATCAGTGCTGGCTGCCGAAGAGCTTTTCCCAGGGGAAATAGAGGTCAAATATCCTGCACGAAAGGCTAAATTGACAGAGCGGCTCTTGTTCACTTTCGAGGTTTCGCCGATGATCCTGTTTTGGTCGTAGCCAAGTTTCTGCACAGTTTAGAACAACACAGCTCGCTCACAGAGGATACCGGCTTCTCTCAAATGCAGTGGGATCAAAGTGAGCGGAGAGATGCTGCTGTATGGACATCGCCCACACCCTGAGCACTCACCCTGAGTGTTTGCTGTTTATCTTCTATCTGACTGAGTCGTGAAACTCATCCAGGATCGATTTTTTGTCAACACTCAATGCTTCCTCACACACATTTGACCTCATTGATATTCATTGGTCGATTTTTATCTCTCCCCCAAATTCATCATCAGTTAAATCTTCTTCCTCTTAGACACATCTGTGAGTTTTGTCTCTGCATGTGGGCTTGTACACAGAACACAAACTGAATGTATAAAATATCAGCTGCAGTTGCCTGATATTGATTTGCCGCCCCGTTACATAATCCAAATCTCGGTGGTGTCAGAGCTTGAGGATTATTTTGAAACTTTATAATAGTTTTTTTTTCTTCTTCTTCTTTAGCTGTTAACAGTGAGGGTGTGTTGTAGCATTTCACAAGCATTAGGGTTAGGGAATAAACAAGATAATCAAACACACAAGCTCCAGTGCTCACAACAATTACATGTGAACAAATCTGAGGTAAACCATGGAAATTGCGTGAATTTGCTTTTTAATAGGGGTCGGCCAACCTTGTGTAAAGCATATAGTCTAGATGGAAACAGGGGTCTACGAGCACGTCTTGATTTTTTTTCCCCACCTGTTTTTTCTTAATCTTTAAAGTGTCTATTTTAAGATTCTGACAGGTACCAGGGTGAAAAAATGTCCCATGGCGTTTATTTTTAACCCTTTACTGCCCTGTAACGCCGCATTATGTAATAATGACGCATTATGTAATAATGTAATAAATCTTCACGTCATTATGTAATAACGCCGCATTTTGTAATAATCTGCCGCATTTTGTAATAAAAATCTTGAACGCAATATGTAATAAACTAGGACGGTCAAATCTAACTATCTATCTATCTATCCCACTGACCAGCACCCAGGGTGCTCAACCTGGGTGCTCCCTGAGGGGCACGCCACCAGATGCGCTTTTCTCCGTGCCGCTCGGCAGGCGCCTCGGCCCCTCAGATGTGTGTGTGTGTGGGTATGTGTATCATGTGTAGCCCTTATGTGTGTGTCGCCTGTGTGAATGTGTGTGTTAAATCTCGCTCGCGCTCTGTTAAGATGAATAAACAAATCGCTGCAGAGCACGAGCCTGGCACAGAGGTGCGCGCTCTGGCGCATCTGTTAAAGGAAACTGGCTCCGCTCCGCGGCTATTTCGCGTCCGACGTCTTATGTTAAGCACATGTTTTTATTGATATTGTAGCGTCCGACCCAACGTAACTATACAACAGCATAACACAAACTTTATCAGACAGCTCTCACTTCTTCCTCTGCTCCACCTCACTCACTCACTCACCTACACATGCACACATGAGGACCCCCAAACTGGGATCATCCCTATGTTCCCCGGGTCCTATGTTCCCCGGGTCCTATGTTCCCCGCTTTGTATGGAACCGGGGAACATAGGACCCTTCTTTTATAAAAAGGTCCTATGTTCCCCGCTGTTCACCCAAAAGGTCCTATGTTCCCCGCTTTGTATGGAACCGGGGAACATAGGACCCTTTTTTAAATAAAGGGTCCTATGTTCCCCACCGTTGCCGGTTGACGGACGCGGAGAATCTCTCTCTCTCTCTCTCTCTCTCTCTCTCTCTCTCTCTCTCTCTCATACTTTTTACTGGACTCAATCGGTCAGCATCTCTGTTAAAATGAATAAACACAAATAGCCGCAGAGCGCGAGCCTGGCACAGAGGTGCGCGCTCTGGCGCAACTGGCACAATCGGCACAGAAATGAAATTGGCTCCGCTCCGCAGTAGCGTCCCAACCGACGTAACTACAACATAACACAAACTTATCTGACAGCTCTCACTTCTTCTGCTCCTCCCCACTCACACACCTACAGGCACACACAGACAGACAGGACTCTGTCTTCCTCACCCTCAACCCAGCCCATTATAAAATGCGTTATATTATTATTTTATTATTATATTTTTCTACTTGTGGAGAAGACAGTGTTGAGTTCTCTTTCTGCCTTATGGACAGTGCCATGGATGTATTTGCCACAGAGTGAACTACTGATATCTTTTGTCTAGTGCTGAACTGTGACCAAGTCACGCTGTCCGCTGTCTCGGTGCTGAAATGAATGACAGCGCGTCACTGAGAGAGAGAGAGAGACGGCGATCGCGGCGGATGCATCTTTATCCACAGGATGCGCTGCGCTCTGACTCTTTCTTTTCTTTCTTCCTACCAGCTCTCCTGTTCGTCTACACATTTGTTTTTCAGTTTATGACTCCTGCCCTCCCTGCAGATTAACAGCTGATTTGAGAACCTAATGCATATGATTTACTATTGCACATTTCCTTTTGCTGCTATAATAAACATTTTCTCAGGATTTATTGTGATACAAATATGATGGAAACTGGTAACAAACGTGCAGTAAAATGACAGAAAGAAGTGGCAGGAAAGAAGTTTTGCTCAAGACAAAGTTTCTTCATCTTAAAGAATGAAAATGTCAATTTGTTAGGCTTTCAAATCACCAAATGATTTGCTTGGAATAATTTCGTTTGTTGTAATGGTTGTGAGCATAGACAACGGACATCTTGGCTGAGCCAAATGTCATTTTACGTGTAGGTGGAGCTGAACAGGCAGACGCACAGAGGCATGCGTAAAACACACATTTTAACTACTTCGTGCTGTTGCTTTTTTTGTTTGTTTGTTTGTTTTTCTTTACCTTTCGTTTCCTTTGGATCTTTGTGCATATTATAAAGCTGTCCTGGTCCCTGTTTGTAAGCCTTTTTTATCCGGAGGAAATTCCCCAAAGTTGCAACAACTTGTAGTGATCCACTGGGTTTTGCCTATAGTCTGTTGGAGCTATGGGCTCGTTGATTTGCAGCTTTGCTCCCCAGGTTTTTTTCATGATCAATTATCCTTGGCGTTTGCGCACGGGGATGTGCGGACCTGTAATGAATGAATGAATGAATGTTTTGTTTTTTTTTGCCGTAAGTTGTGTGCGTAATGCGCACAGGTGCATTAATGGGACCGTGGCAGTCGGCGTTTGGACGGCTGGTGTGGGGGCGATTCCAAAGCATCATAGTGGATTATTTATGGTGTGTTGTTACCCTGTAAAGGCCCGTCTGGACGCAGCACGGCCGGGTCCGTCTGCAGCCAAGCGGGACGAGGGAGAGGATTGGCGTGGTCACCTCGGCGTCTCTCGTGTGGACAGACCAACAAACTCTCCCTCACTCGCCCTCACCACGCGCCAACACACACACATACACACCTGCACACGGGGGGGAGACTTTGTGTTTATTTATTAAGCTTCCACTGACTGTATCACATCTGTACGCATGTCTTAAAACGTGCGTGTGTGTCAACCAGCAACAGCGGGGAACATGGGACCCTTATTTAAAAAGAAGGTCCTATGTTCCCCGGCAACAGCGGGGAACATAGGACCTTCTTATTAAATAAAGGGTCCTATGTTCCCCGGTTCCATACAAACCGGGGAACATAGGAGCTTTTTTGGAAAAAACGGGGAACATAGGACCTTTTTTAAAACAAAAGGGGGAACATAGAACCCGGGGAACATAGGTACGCTCCCCTCAAACTCACCTTTCAGTTGTGCAGTATTATTAATAATGAGTATGAATATTAAAATCTGGTGAAAATCAGAGGCAAAATCACTTCCAGCATCATCAGCCCGATGAAATCCCACAGCTCGATCCCCCCCAGCTCGCCCCAGCTGCGGCTCCGGGGGCGGTGATCCCAGCCGCCCCTGCCGCTGCTGGAGCAGAGCTGGACCCGGCCTGGAGCTCCAGTCGGACCGTGGTCCATGTCATCCCTCCACAGACGAACATGACCCGGGCGTATTATCGGTGGGCAAGGGGGGAGGGAGAGACGCGGAGCGGTTACCATCCCCGTGGGACCCGCTGTCGGAGGAGACCGCTCTGCTCAGCGGGGAGGAGGAGCAGCGTGTATTATTCTTAATGTTTTTTTCTAATTAAGACATCCATTTTGGTGGTTTATTACATAATGCACCAAATTATTACATTTTTTTCATAAAAAAGTGTAACACCCGCAATATGTAATAAGTGATGCAAAATGTAACAACTTATTACAAAATGCGGCGAAGTTTATTACATATTGCGTTCAAGATTTTTATTACAAAATGCGGCAGATTATTACAAAATGCGGCGTTATTACATAATGACGTGAAGATTTATTACATTATTACATAATGCGTCATTATTACATAATGCGGCGTTACATGCCCCTATCCCAAATTCGAGGCTGAAAAAACTGAAAATTGAATTGGCATAGCTCTTTAAGTAAACAACTCACAGAGACAAATTAACACATTTTTCTACACAATTTGGGGCCAAGGAATTCAATAGAATAGTTATTTTTACATTTTTAACACATCCTGACTTGATTTTGGGGCAAAAATATCAAAAATTAGCTGAAAATTCTAAAATCGTATGTATATTTTCCCCTATACCAAAATCCTTTGCACTGAATGAAAACATTTAGAGATTTTTCTTAATCTTTAAAGTGTCTACTTTAAGACTCTGACAGGTACCAGGGTGAAAAAATGCTTCATGGTGTTTATTTTTAACCCTTTACTACACCTATCCCAAATTCGAGGCTGAAAAAACTGAAAATGAAATTGGCATAGCTCTTTAAGTAAACAACTCACAGAGACAAATTAACACGTTTTTCTACACAATTTGGGGCCAAGGAATTCAATAGAATAGTTATTTTTGCGTTTTTAACACATCCTGACTTGATTTTGGGGCAAAAATATCAAAAATTAGCTGAAAATTCTGAAATCGTTATGTATATTTTCCCCTTTACCAAAATCCTTTGCACTGAATGAAAACATTTAGAGATTTTTCTTAATCTTTAAAGTGTCTACTTTAAGACTCTGACAGGTACCAGGGCGAAAAAATCCTCCATGGTGTTTATTTTTAACACTTTACTGCCCCTATCCCAAATCAAACCTGAAAACACTGAAAAAGAAATCAGCATATCTCTTGAAGTAAACAACAGAGAGAGACAAATTAACACATTTTTCTACACAATTTTGAAACAGAGAATTCAACTAAATAGTTATTAAGTTTTTAAACACATCTTGACTTGATTTTGGGACAAAATTATGAATAATTAGCTGAAAATTCTAAAATCGCATGTATATTTTCCACAATACCAAAATCCTTTACACTGGATGAAAACATTGAGATTTTTCTCAATCTTTAAAGTGTCTACTTTAAGATTTTGGTACAAGGATGAAAAAACGTCCTGTGGGGTTTATTTTTAACCCATTACTACACCTATCCCAAATCAAACCTGAAAAAACTGAAAAGGAAATCACGGTAACATCTTGAAGTTAACAACCCACACAGATGAGTTCTGTTTTAGGACTAGATGAAACTATCCCTAGATTAAGCTTGTCATCCTGAGGTTTGAGTGGTAACGATGTCCCAGGTGTGGCCCCCTCTGCTTTCAACGCTTCTAGGCCACTGGTGTTACTCATGGGCTTCCATGCTCTACTGCTCCTTAGAGGGCTTTGATGGTCTGGCATTGGGCTTGGCCTCGAATCCCAAGGTCCTTAAGTAGCCTGATGGTTGACTTGCCCACGAAGCCTCTGCAGCCGACTTCCACAGGGCAGCTGAGCCGTTCCACATCGGCTACCAGTTCTGTGTACTTAGGAAGACCAGAGGACGAGATCTAGTCTGTGGTTTGTTGTGACAATCTCAGATGGGAAGCAGAACCTTTGATTTAGATCTGCGACCAACTTCCAGTCTCGTTCACCTTTTTTTGCAGCCAACCAAAATATGCTTAAGGTTTGCAGGGGATGGACAGAGGGGGCAGGTGGGGTCTTCTCTGTACCACTGGTTTAGGTTAGAGGGGGAAGGAAGGACATCATACGGTCCTCGTAAGATGAAACTGGTGTGAAATGCTTCCGTGCCCAGCAGCTCCCTCTAGGAGAATTTCCTCCTCAACTCAATGTAATGTAATCCCTTATTATTATCTTTACGTCTGCTCTTGTCACCACACCTCCTCAGCAACCAGAGCACCGCATTGAGCTGGAGCTTCCTTGTGCCAGGATGGTCTGCTCTGTCCAAGGTCAAGGCCTCCCCTCCCCTGTTGCACAAGGCCAACGATGTGCACTGAGATCTGACTTCGGGGTCCATTTCCTTCCAGTTGCAAGAGAAGGAGCTGTTTGGGCTACGCAAGGGTCATGGGATTCCCTAAGTGTCATTCCAACCTTACTTTGGAGCACTTGAACTCCTCTGCGAGACTCGACACAGGAAGATTGAGTATGCCTCTTCGATACAGCCCGATGATCTTGGGAGTCCCACCCACTTTTGGAGAATGAGCTAATCAACCTCTCTAGCTTTTCGACCGCTGAGATTGGGACCTCGTAGATGGTCAGAGGCCACATCAGCCTGGGTAGTAGCCCTTCATCCTACCTGGGAGCATGGTCTTGTTGATACGCTCAAGGCCACTTATGGTTTCCTGCCTAAGCTGGTCCACTTGCTCTGTGTCCTTGAGGGTGGCATCATACCAATTACCAACTTCCAAGACTCTTTACTGGCTTCTCTGGCATTGTTGGTTTGGGCTCTTTGTCAACGTAAAACCTGTGTCTGACAGCTTTCCCTTGACAACTGAAATGCTCCTGGATTTGCTCGACTTTATTTCCATCCGGGCCCACTGGATGTTCTCCTGCAGCTTGTTCAGCAACCGTGTGCCTTGGTTCAGAGTCCTGCACGGGTCCAATTTTGGAAACCCGCGCCCGCCCGACCCGTTGGTTTTTAAGCCCGTGTCCCGACCCGTCACCCGTGATTATTTCTGACTACAACCCGGATCCGACCCGCCCGTCAATATTAAGACCCGCTGCCCGACCCGCTGCCCGTTAGATCGCCGTCATCACCGGCGATGACGGGGGTACAGCCGTACTCTTTAGAAAAAAGAAAAGAAAAGAGAGAGAGAAAGGGGGGGAGTCGTACTCTTTCGCGGCTATTTCCGGAACGGAGAATGATAGCGACGTAATTCTTTTTTTAATGAAAGCAGGACACTTCAGCCTTTACATTGATCCCATCGGTGTGTTTGTAGCTTACCCAGAGGCTGAGCAGTCAAGCCATGACAGGCTAAACTCCAGGGAAAGCTGTGAGCGGTCACACGCGCGGCCAAAGATCGTTTATTTACATCAAGATGCTGCTCTGTTGTTGCCGTGAGTGATAAAAAAATGATTTGCTACGCTGGTTCATGCAGCTGCGCGTGAGTTTTCCTCTGTAAGCCTACACACATACACCCGCGTACCCACCCGTGTTCATTTGAGTTCCGCCCGTGCCCGACCCGTGAATTTTTACAAGACAGCTGATCCACCCGTTGAACACCGTTTTTGCGGGGTACCCGTCGGACCCGTTGCAGGACTCTGCCTTGGTTGTGGTGAGTATGGTCATATCATCCATATACGCTCTGATCGGAGGGAGACGAAGACCTGAGCTTGAGCCCAACTACTACCCACCGGGAGGCTCGAATGATGACCTCCACTGACATCGTGAAGGCCAGAGGCGAGATGGTGCATTGCCATTAGCCCCCTTTCCAGACGTTGCCATGCTGTAGTGTACTCGTCTGTTGTAAGCCATATAGCTGCACGTGTTGGAAGTAGGATTTGATGAGGCTGGTGATTGCTTCTGAGACGCTGTGAAAGTGAAATTCTGCCCAGAGGAGACTGTGAGGAACAGATTCAAAGGCATTGGCGAGGTCCAAGGACACAACATTGATATCTTTTTCATCCTTTCTGGCGGCTTGGATTTGGTGTCTCATGTTTGTGTGCTCCAAGCAACCTGAGAAGCCTGGGATGCCTGCCTTCTGCACTGAGGTATTGATGTAGTGGTTCCTGTCCAGGTAGACAGTCAGCCTATGAGCCACTATGCTGAAGAAGATTTTGTCGTGGTCATTGAAGAGGCTGATTTGGCGAAACTGGCTGATATCCGCAGAGTCCTTTTCCTTGGGGATTAGGATGCCTCCTGCCCTCCACCACGCAGTTGTGATAGCTTGTTTCTCCCAAACCACCGTCATCAACCTCCAGAGAAAGTGTAGTACCTCTGGTGCGTTCTTATAAAGCCGGTACGGGACTCCATTGGGCCCAGGAGAGGATGCAGCTCTTGCCCAATGTACAATCCTCTCCACTTCCACTTGGGAGGGCTGATGTCCAGCTGATGTTCAGGGGGATGTATTGGTGGCATATCGAGTGGAAGAGTTGTCTGACTAGACCGCTGGCTGTCCGTGTGGTATTTAGGTAAGCTTCGAGATCTTCCATCGCTGTTTTGAGTTTGCCACTTTTGTTCTTTGTGAAAAGACTCTTTACAAACTTGAAGGGGTCCTTGAAGAAGTTTGATCTTCCCTGCTCCTTCGCTTTACACCTCCTTCTCAAGTTCTCAGCTCTCCTCAACGATGACAGTCGGTTATTGATTTCTGCTTGTAGCAGGTTAATTCCCTCCTTCTCCTCCTCTGGACCCTTCATTGTTTTTTCAGCTGCCTCCTCTCCTTGATAAGCCGTTCAATCTCCTCCTGTCTCCTGGACTTCATCAGGGTGGTTGATGTTTTCTTCTTCTTGTCTGTAGTTCCGAAGCGGTCAGCACCATAGTTGTATATCAGGTCTCCCATTCTCTACTCTGGGGGTGTTTTCTTCCTTGAATTCTTCGTAGCCAGGGGTGGGCGGGACCTGCACGAGCAGTGCCAGGTCCCTCCCACTATTGGGAGCTAACCTATGGCAACCCTGGTTAACCTCAAGAGCTTTGCTACCGTAATTTCTTTTTCAGTGTTTTCAGGTTTGATTTGGGATAGGGGCAGTAAAGTGTTAAAAATAAACCCCATGGGACATTTCTTCATCCTGGTACCTGTCAGAGTCTTAAAGTAGACACTTAAAAGATTAAGAAAAATCTCAAAATGTTTTCATTCAGTGCAAAGGATTTTGGTATAGGGGAAAATATACATACGATTTTAGAATTTTCAGCTACTTTTTGTCCCAAAATCAAGTCAAGATGTGTTTAAAAACTTAAAAATAACTAATTTGTTGAATTCCCAGTTTCAAAATTGTGTAGAAAAATGTGTTAATTTGTCTCTCTCTGTTGTTTACTTCAAGAGATATGCTGATTTCTTTTTCAGTGTTTTCAGGTTTGATTTGGGATAGGGGCAGTAAAGTGTTAAAAATAAACACCATGGGACATCTTTTCATCCTGGTACCTGTCAGTCTTGAAGTAGACACTTTAAAGATTAAGAAAGATCTCAAAATGTTTTCATTCAGTGCACAGGATTTTGGTATAGGGGAAAATATATATACGATTTTAGAATTTTCAGCAAATTTTTTGATATTTTTGTCCCAAAATCAAGTCAGGATGTGTTAAAAACGTAAAAATAACTATTCTATTGAATTTCTTGGCCCCAAATTGTGTAGAAAATGTGTTAATTTGTCCCTGTGAGTTGTTTACTGAAAGAGCTATGCCAATTTCATTTTCAGTTTTTTCAGCCTCGAATTTGGGATAGGTGTAGTAAAGGGTTAAAAATAAACACCATGGGGCATTTTTTCGCCCTGGTACCTGTCAGAGTCTTAAAGTAGACACTTTAAAGATTAAGAAAAATCTCTAAATGTTTTCATTCAGTGCAAAGGATTTTGGTAAAGGGGAAAATATACATAACGATTTTAGAATTTTCAGCTAATTTTTGATATTTTTGCCCCAAAATCAAGTCAGGATGTGTTAAAAACGTAAAAATAACTATTCTATTGAATTCCTTGGCCCCAAATTGTGTAGAAAAACGTGTTAATTTGTCTCTGTGAGTTGTTTACTTAAAGAGCTATGCCAATTTCATTTTCAGTTTTTTCAGCCTCGAATTTGGGATAGGTGTAGTAAAGGGTTAAAAATAAACACCATGGAGCATTTTTTCACCCTGGTACCTGTCAGAGTCTTAAAGTAGACACTTTAAAGATTAAGAAAAATCTCTA
Source organism: Trachurus trachurus (assembly GCF_905171665.1). NCBI lineage: Eukaryota > Metazoa > Chordata > Actinopteri > Carangiformes > Carangidae > Trachurus > Trachurus trachurus. Next base: position 36,802,618 of record NC_139896.1, read on the forward strand.
AATGTTTTCATTCAGTGCAAAGGATTTTGGTATAGGGGAAAATATACATACGATTTTAGAATTTTCAGCTCATTTTTGATATTTTTGCCCCAAAATCAAGTCAGGGTGTGTTAAAAACGTAACAATAACTATTCTATTGAATTCCTTGGCCCCAAATTGTGTAGAAAAATGTGTTAATTTGTCTCTGTGAGTTGTTTACTTAAAGAGCTATGCCAATTCAATTTTCAGTTTTTTCAGCCTCGAATTTGGGATGGGGCAGTAAAGGGTTAAAAATAAACACCATGGGACATTTTTTCACCCTGGTACCTGTCAGAATCTTAAAATAGACACTTTAAAGATTAAGAAAAAACAGGTGGGGAAAAAAAATCAAGACGTGCTCGTAGACCCCTGTTTCCATCTAGACTAATATATCTACTCCCTTCTGAGGACTTTCCTCCCTCCCTCGTTCTTTCCCTGTGCTTGGAATCAATAATGGCAGGACATGAGGCGATGTCACAGTTCTATTTAACAGCAAACATGCCTTTGAACTGGTTAATTTTATTAAACGAGAAGCTGGGGTGGGGGAGTTGGTTGGTATGTAGTATGTATAATAACAGGGGAGGGAGGGATGGAAACTGGGCAAAGAGTCCCAGCATTGAAGCGTCTCTGCTTTGTGCACCCTGGAGGTTCTGGCTGCCTCGCCGACTGTCTGGGCTACAAACGCTCATGTGCCGGTGCATGATCAAACATATTCAAATGCCCGCATTTGCCCTGGTGTCTCCTGTATCTCATTATTCAGCATACCATTCCCGGGGACCTTGACAATTGTTGAATAGGCCACGACTTCAAAATGCGTTTTTGGTTGTTTGCTCTGTGTTGTGAAACCTGCAGAGGTCACAGATGATGGATCATTTTTACCCTCCAATGCCTGCAGGTGTGTTCTCCGGAGAGACTAGTGCATCAGATCTTTGTGTAATCATGATCTTCTAGTGCTGACTGAGATTTAACAGATGTCTGTGAAAAGCCACACGATTGAGAGGTGAGACCCCTGCCCTTTAAAACAGCTTGAGGACATGAGGGTAGCGAAGCGTATCTCATTCATCTCGAGGTCATCCATGAAGGTTAACATGATCTCATTTTCTCTTCTCTGACCTCACCGCGCTGAGAAAAGCCGCACACATAGACCACGTTCTGGCCAGATGTACAAAAATAACCTATAAGACGTAACACTTCACCTTTTAAAGGCTGAGCTGGCACATTAAATTAGTCTTATGGTGTCATCGTAATTATTGTGTAACAGGTTAAAGGTTAAAGGGATAGTTCACCCAAAATTCAAATGTCACTCATTATCTACTCACCCTCATGTCGACTAAGGGCTGGGAGAATTTTCAGAGTCCTCCGTGCCTTCTCTGAGTTACGGGGGGGTCCGCGCAGCAGTATTTGTCCATATAATGGTTGTGAATGGTGCTCACTTTTCTTAGTCCAAAACGACACACCAAAAAACATCCAAATACCTCCATACTGCTCGTCTGTAATGTCCCTCTTAAGCCCCGACATGAGAAATTGTTCCGCCTGTCATTGCAAATCATGCGTGATTCCTGTGTCAGGAACACAGGAATCACCTGACATCCTGACACAGGAAGAGCAGTGAACTGAGACACTGGGAGCTTCCACTACAAACAAGCTTAAAATATAGACTCATTTTTTTCTGAACAATTTCTCATGTCAGGGCTTTAATACAAGAGGGACATTACAGACGAGCAGTATGGAGGTATTTGGATGTTTTTCGGTGTGTCTTTTTGGACGAAGAAAGTTGGTATCCATTTACAACCATTATATGGACAAATACTGCTGCGCAGACCCCCCCATAACTCAGAGAAGGAACGGAGGACTCTGAAAATTCTCACAGCTCTTAGTCGACATGAGGGTGAGTAGATAATGAGTGAAATTTGAATTTTGGGTGAACTTTCCCTTTAAGGAAAATGTTGAGGGAAATGTGAGGCAGTACAGTGTGATAGGAGAGATACAGAGCTGGAGGAGGGGGTGTGGGTGGACAAGGAGGGGTTTCAGGTGTCTGCTTTTTAAAAAAATGGGGAGCAGATTACATGTCTGGCGGTGCAATCTTCAAAGGCGTCTTTGAAGCCACAGAATCACATGGGGTCACTCAGAGACAGAGGAAATGTAAATTCACCCCCAAATCAAACTGTACAACAATGTTTTAAAACAAAGGAGGATAATTAGTTACGACAGATTCTGATTGAGTTTGTTTTTGTGTTTGTTGAAACCCTTGTTATTATGTACATTGTTGTGTGTTATCTTGGTGTTATTTTCTGTTGACTTGTATAGACCCCAGAGTATACAAACAATACAAACTATACAAACAAACAAAATAAATAAAGACTTCTCTCCAGCGAACGATGTCATCGCAAGTGTTTGCATGTGAGCTGAGCCAGTCTGAGCAGTGGGAGGAGGCTGTGAGATGTAGCAGTTTATTTAGTGCAGCAGATTAATTGCATATTTCAAGAGAATCGTTCACTTTGGTATAAAAGCATGAAATTTGGCACAGATACTCTCTAAGTGTCACTTTTTGGGAAAAAGATGTTGGCCATGCAAAAATTCTAAATGGCGGCCATTTTTTCAAGATGTTCTGTATTTAGTCTAGTAGGAAGAGGGGGGTATCATGTATCCCCTGGAAATATATTCTAAACAGTGTTTCTAGATTGGAAAAAATGTGTAGAAAATGATGAGCTATGTTAAAAAGTTGTCAGAATGTCCCATGTATCATTTTTATGCAAATTAGTGCCGCCATTATTGAAAAAACCTAATTTCACTATATCTCAGCCAATATTGCAGATAACTGAACAAATAAGGTGTCTACACCCATGTTTTGAGGGTCAGAGATCATAATAAAACTAAAAAACTTATAAAGTGATCACATGTTGGTGGCATGCTAGTAAGCAAACCTAACCCTTTTACCAATTACAAGACGCCAATATCGGAGATACCAAATAAGGTGTCTAGACAGAGGTTGTTTTGTGTTTAACCAAGGTTTATTTGGATCAAACATCATAATAGAACTCTTGTTGATGTGACCACTCTTCTCTTTCCCATGCCAGATAAACAGTCAAGTAAATGGTTCTCCACTATGCATCACTCATCATCGTTTTCACTGAAATCATCAGAGTTAAACTCATCCTCTCCTTCCTCTTTCTCCTCCTGTTCATGCTCCCCAGTGTCATGGGGATCAACCAGTGAAGTTGGTAGGATAGGACCACAGGACCATCATCATAGGGTTTTGGTTTTTCCAGAATAGGTTCATCAGCTCGCTTGTACAAGGCACGGTAGTTCACACGTCGGGCATGTGGCTTCAGAGCAGAGTGGCATGGAGGAAGGTGAGCCAGGTCAACCTTAGACTTGCAAGTGAGTTTCTTGTCCTCCCCCACCATGTTGCGTAGCAACTTGGCAGGGAACATCCACTGAAGACTCACAACTCTGTCCAGGCGTCAGACAGGTGAATTGCTCCAACTGCCTCAGCACCTCAGGCTTGACACACTAGCAGTCACTGAGTTGACTGAATATGTGAAACCTGGGATTCTTCTTCAAGGGCCCCACCTTCCTTCTCCCTTTGATGGCACTGGTACAGTCTTCTCCACTGAACACATAGAACCCAAGAAGAGTGGCGCGGTGGTCTTCTCCCAGGGATTCTGCAAGCTCAGAGATGTTGAGGAGTTGTTGGTGTTGGGTTAAAGAAGCTTCCTGGATCTTCACACTGTAGGGGTCTGAAGAAGTCAGCTTTAGCAGCCTTGCCCACAGCTTCTGCTCGTACTGTAACACGTCCATCTCAACATCAATGGGGACAGGTGCACCAGAAGCCAGGCAGTAGTAGTATTGCAGAATCCCTGGGAGAAGACCACCGCACCCCTCTTCTTGGGTTTAGTGGAGAAGACTGTACCAGTGCCATCAAAGGGAGAAGGAAGGTGGGGCCCTTGAAGAAGAATCACAGGTTTCACGTATTCAGTCAACTCAGTGACTGCTAGAGTGTCAAGCCTGAGATGCTGATGCTGAGATCTGAGGTGCTGAGGCAGTTGGAGCAATTCACCTGTCTGATGTCTGGACAGAGTTGTGAGTCTTCAGTGGATGTTGTCCCTGCCAAGTTGCTACGTAACATGGTGGGGGAGGACAAGAAACTCACTTCCAAGTCTAAGGTTGACCTGGCTCGCCTTCCTCCATGCCACTCTGCTCTGAAGCCACATGCCCGACATGTGAACTACCGTGCCTTGTACTAGCGAGCTGATGAACCTATTCTGGAAAAACCAAAACCCTATGATGATGGTCCTGTGGTCCTATCCTACCAACTTCACTGGTTGATCCCCATGACACTGGGGAGCATGAACAGGAAGAGGATGAGAAAGAGGAAGGAGAGGATGAGTTTAACTCTGATGATTTCAGTGAAAACGATGATGAGTGATGCATAGTGGAGAACCATTTACTTGACTGTTTATCTGGCATGGGAAAGAGAAGAGTGGTCACATCAACAAGAGTTCTATTATGATGTTTGATCCAAATAAACCTTGGTTAAACACACAACAACCTCTGTCTAGACACCTTATTTGGTATCCCCAATATTGGCGTCTTGTAATTGGTAAAAGGGTTAGGTTTGCTTACTAGCATGCCACCAACATGTGATCACTTTATGAATAGTTTTATTATGATCTCTGACCCTCAAAACATGGGTGTAGACACCTTATTTGTTCAGTTATATTGGCTGAGATATAGTGAAATTAGGTTTTTTCGATAATGGCGGCACTAATTTGCATAAAAATGATACATGGGACATTCTGACAACTTTTTAACATAGCTCATCATTTTCTACACATTTTTTCCAATCTAGAAACACTGTTTAGAAGTATATTTTCAGGGGATACATGAAACCCCCCTCTTCCTACTAGACTAAATACAGAACATCTTGAAAAAATGGCCGCCATTTAGAATTTTTGCATGGCCAACATCTTTTTCCCAAAAAGTGACCCTTATACCCCTTTCCCACTGGCCAAAAAACCCGTTTAAACCCACTAACAACTGGCTTTTGGTGGCAGTGGGAAAGGCGCACCGAGCCGCGTCGAGCCGCGGGTCAAACGACTCGGCAAGCAACGCGGGTTAAAATTGCCTTTAATCGGCTCGGCTCCGAACGGCTTGCAGTGGGAACGCCAGACCCGCGTCAACCCGCTAATTTACGTGATGACACTGAACGTTACGTGACGCTACGTCATCGCGCCGGTCGCGTCTCATATCACGTACCAAAACAAAGCTCTGCTCCGCTCTGCTCTCATCCGAGACTGGGATCAAAAGATCAGAGAACACTGACCAAAAACGATAGAAATAAAGAAAAGAAAAGAAAAGAAGCGACAGTCTGTTTAACTGACGTGTTGTGCCGCGGACGTCCGTCATCCGGCCGCAGCAGACTCTCTGTCCTCCGCGGTCCTGGTGCTCCAGGTCAGCCAGCCAGAGAGTCTGCCTCGGCGGACGGACACTCCGCGGCGGGCGGCTGTGGCATGACTGTGTGTGTCTCTTGCACCGCGGATGAGAGCGGGGCGACTGGTTTATGCTCTGTCTGATCCCTCAGCGGGGGGGTCAGACTCGGCTCATTTTGGTCAATGGGAAAGGGGCCAAATGCCGATTGTTAGCGGGTCGACCCGCGTTTAAAAAACCCGCGTCGACCCGCTAATTTTAGTGGGAAAATGGCTTTAGAGAGTATCTGTGCCAAATTTCATGCTTTTATACCAAAGTGAACGATTGTCTCACTAATCTGCTGCACTAACTGGAGGTCTATAGGGTGAAGTCTCAAATGGCTGTGACCCAGTGATAGAAGTTGTGGGTCACCTCTCTAGCTACTTTACAACCACATTTCAGAGTCGCCTTGCGCTAACAGCACTGACCCAAGGTTATGCACAACCGCTTACCTGCAGGGTCATACTTGGTGTTGGAGTTAAAACGGTGAGAAGCAATTGAAGGTTTAAAAGGTCCCTAAGATTCCTCTGTAAGCCGTGTTTGCTATTTCTACTCAAATGTAAAAGTGTCAGTGTTGGCTCACAGCTTGTTTCTACTGCCCCCTAATGGGCAAAATAAATAAATAAATCAGTTACCGAATGACCCCAAAACTTCAAATCTGTATGTATGATTTATTTTATTCAACCATTAAATCACTTATACAAGACAAGACTGTAGAAGCATTCAGATCAGCATCCATCACAATTTAGATTTCCCCTGGCAAAGGTTCACATTCCAGCACCATACACACAGATCTTTTCTTATTACAAACATTAGAATATGCTCTGTGCACTAACAATGAAAACACTACTGGTTGCATCTCATTGAAACCATCCTTACATGTGAAATTTAAATTAGAATTATCATAGTTAGGCCACGACATATCCTCAGATATCAAATCAAATGGGTATAGGAGGCAAGCTAAATGCATAGAGATGTTCAACACTACAGTACTAATAATTATTTTATCTATCAAAATAAAACTTCCTAAAACTTAAATATTTTATAAATTTGGAGTGAATGAGCCTGTAGTGTTGTTTAGAGACCACCAACCTGTGCTATAGGGAAAAGATTTCATAGGCAACAGGCTACGCTCAAAACGAAATGCCCAAGCAGAGTGTGGATCGACATTATGTAGTACATAAAATACAGTTCAGGTATTTGCAAAGGGGCAACTTCTGGTGCCATTACACTGAGTTTGCTGGTGAAGAAACGTGAAAGCCACAAAGGTGAAAGCCACAAAGGTATAGAGAGTGGATGTTACAGTGCTTTCAAGGACAAGTGAGGTGACCCACTGAATGACAAGAAACAGACTACAAAGATCTACTATGTACAATAATTAACAACCAATTATGGAATGATTTAAATGGGTTTTGACTGCTGGGTTGGATTTGTCCTCATCAGATTATGATTATTGCCATATTACCCAACAACTGACCTCCGTGTGTGTGTGTGTGTGTGTGTGTGTGCGTGTGTGTGTGTAAAAGGCAAAATGTGCTCTATACAACACGGTAATAATTACGAACATATGACACAATTTCACACATTTCCATTTCAGAAACATCAAGTAATTTGTCAGCAGTACTTCAGTCTCTCTGCAGTAACAAAGTTTCCACACTGAGTAAAATAAAAAAAAAGGAAAGTAAAACACACACACACTGAAACAACCTCAAAGTGTTTGTTTTTGTGATGAAGAAATATCACCATGAATAATAAAGTGCTGCTACAAAGATAAACTTTCCTCAATATATTAAAAAGAGAAGGAACAAGTGATACAGCAGTCACAGACAGCGACTTATACAGGCAAAGAAAGCCAGATGAGTTGTTTTTTTTCCCCACCAGCCACTGTGTACAGCAGTGGTTCCCAACCTTTTTCTTAAGGGACCCATATTTTTACCATTGAAAACTTTGGTGACCCCCCCCCACCCCCCCTGTAAAATTAAATAAAATAAGTATCATCATAACTTCTTTTACATGAAATACTGTATTATATTTCAGTAATTTAATAACAGCATGGAACAAACAATCAGGAGAACCTGTGTATGATTACAACATATTTCTTCAGAACTTGTACTTTTAAAAACATAATTGTGTTTTTAAAAGTACAAGTTCTGAAGAAATATGTTGTAATTTTACACAGATTTTTTCTCACTGTTCCATGCTGTTTTTCAAATTCATTGTGACTGATATTGCCCTGCTGTATATTATGTATTTAATGTTTTAAAACAGTTGATATTCAATCATCTATTGATATAGGCCTATACTTTATTTGTTTATCTATTTAAATACACAAATAAATGTTTAATGTGGCCCTTGAACTTAGTTGATTTTGTCACATATATGAATTAAATGCTTAGCCTACTCATTTATTTAACATTTTAATTACATTAAAATTATTAAACCCCTTAAAATCAAGAGGGCCTCGCGACCCCCCCTGGATCTTTGGCGACCCCCTTGGGGGGTCCCGCCCCCCAGGTTGGGAACCACTGGTGTACAGCACAGTACACAACCTAAAGACACAGAGAGAGAGAGCTACACAATACTGCAGAATTCACTGTACAAGGCACAGAGTGAGCCTCACACCAGGGCATCAAGTGTCCACCTCCTATGACAAATAATGGACTTTACGGAGTGCAAGGAAACCTGGGAGTTTGACCTGCACACTGGTGACAAGCACTTTCAAATAATGACAACCTCTCCAAAAGCTGACATTCATGTTGGTCCCCATTATTTCTTTTCTTTCCCACCCTCCTCTCTCTTCTCATCTTTCTGAAGATGCTTCATAGTTGGTGCAGAGGTACGACTTGCAGCTCTCATTTGTGTGAAAAGATCCAGAAAAAAGGACAGCTCTGAGGCTGATTCACCAGACTTTGGAAGCTCCACGGGTTATCTCAACTCAGAAAAAAAGTGAAGATCGTCCACTTGACAAAAGCTTTCAGTCTCGATCAGGCCAATCTGACCTGGAGCTGCTCCGACGTGATAAGGCTGAAAAGGTTGAAGGCAGGAGAGGGCTGATTGTTTTAGACGGGCACTTAAACTCTGGTTTTTCCAAGACTAGTCTTTTTTTTTTTTTTGGTTTCGCAGCTGCTGATTGTGAGTGAGTACTTATCTCATGTCCTGCTAAAATGGCTGGATGATTTATTTATTTGACTTCACTGCCAAGTTCAGCGCTCTGGTGCTGATCTGTGCATGTGCTGTTCAACCTTGCACAGAGGCAGCATTAATCCCACCTGCTGTACTGATAAAAAGGAATGGTGTAAAAACACATGAATAAGGCATGAATGGATTCTTTATATATTACTCAATTTTGTCTATGACCGAATATTAATCAGATTAAAAATGACAATAAGTGTCAATAAAAATGACAGTGACAATAATATGTAAAAAATAAAAATAAGAAGTATAATACGTGGAGTGTTGCTATTTAAATTTCATTTCAAACACTAAACTCCTCACAGTAAAACACCAACATATGAGAATGTGTACTCAGTAACTTCAAAAGGTGCAATCAACTTATTTTGTTTTTAAGGCCAGTGCCCCATCTGGTGGAGAAAGACAAAGTTAAGCTGTGCAGCATCTACAGTGCTAGTCTACAGTGATACATCATTACAGTATATGATCAACAAACACACAGTGAACTGATCGCTACAGCTACAGCACTGACCGTAGCAAACTGACTGTAACATGCTACAGAGCATAAGAACATATCAGTAATATATTCAGTGAAAAAAGTTATTTTCTTTAAAAATAAAAAATAAAATAAAGGTTGGTTGATGGATGTAGACACTCCTTTTCCTCCTCCTTTCTTTAAAATATTAAAAATCTTCCCCATCTATCCTCATCCACCCTCTCTACAACATCCGCCAGGCGACACAGTGCCCATTGAGTTTTTGTTTGTTTAAGTTTCATAACAGGGGCAGCAGAAGACGTCATGAAGGAGAATCACGCCCGGCTGTTGGTTTGGTAATGACGCCTGAAATGTGGTGACAGTGTGATAGTTATTCTACCAAAAAGACCTGTCTACTGCTAGTTAGTAGACCTTTCTCGTCCCTCCATGGGTCTGAGAAAGAGTTTGTTAGAAAGTTAAAAAAAGGGAAGAAAGCAGTCACTCAGAGCTGAGAATCAGCTCCCAGGCTGTTGAGCTCCTCCGGTGAGTGCTTCTCTCCCCCCGTGGCAGCTGTCTGGCGGAAGCCGGCCGAGATCTCGTCAAACGTCCGGCCCTTGGTCTCTGGCACTTTGAAGTAGGTGAAGACGAAGAACACGAGCAGCAGCACGGTGAAGATAATAAACACGTAAGGGCCGCACGCTTCCTGTGAAGAAACATCAGTGGGAGAAACAGATATTTAGAAGAATCCTAACAGGGTTGACTCAAGACTGATGATTTGACTTGAGTATGAAAGAAGAATTCATTTTATCTGTAAATACACATCAAACATGGAGAAAAAACCTAATGTGATCTTTGTATCAACTTAAATAAAGTTTAGTGGGTGAAACTTTGAAGTATTCAGGAAAAAAGCATCACTTCCTGCTTTGTGGTCACTGTCATCATTAATGTTGATGATCAAGCTGCTTCAGTCAGATGAAATATAAAAAAAAAAGGCTTTTATTTTGAAGTTGTGAAATGGTTTGATGATTGGGTGAAGGAGCACAAAACCCGAATTCTATGACTAAAGGCTCAGTTGTGGAATGATCGCAAACATATTGGTATAGTTAGTGGGTGTCAATTAATGAATTTGAATCATGTGATTGATTTGTGTCTGAAGGTGAAATCAGAGGGTAAAAACAAATATAATTTTTGAATTTGGTCAAATTGTAATGTTGCCACCCTGTGGCTAGTTAGCGTAGTTCAGTTATTTTACCCTTATATCGAATCTTTGCGTGCATTTTATTCTCTGCAATAGTTTTCACATTCACGACACAATACTCTTTATTCTCTATTAAATCTAGTGGGATGTGCTCCTATAACTTATCAGGCTGATCACCTGACCTCAGTCTGACCTCAAATGAATGTTATTTATGGGTAAAATAGAGGATATTTAGTTTTGTAGTGTTCCAGTGAATTTAAAATAAATTCCTGGTTTAACCTCATGAGCTTCCAGTGATTAATGGGTTTGAATGGAGCTTGTATAGAGATTCTTATCCTTTTGAAAACAACTGCTTATAAATTCAAAGGAAAATCTAACTAAAATAGCTTTGACTTATAGTAATTTAACTTTTAGTTCCTAAGAAATTACCATGTCACTTCAATGACACTGAGGTTTTTTTATTATTATTATTACTTCTACATTTTTTCTACTCACCTCAACATACTGGAAGCCCATTCCCACTATAAAGTTGGCGGTCCAGTTAGACAAGCCAGCTAGTGCCATGGCTGAAGGCCTGGGCCCCTGTGAGAACAGCTCTGCCACGATGAACCAGGGGATGGGACCCGGTCCAATCTCGAAGAAGGCGACAAAGGAAAAAATGGCCACGATGCTCAAATACGACATCCACTTGAGCTGGTCCTACAAGAGCAAAGCACAAGAGAACACATTACTAAAGATCACTTTAAACACAATCCCTGCGTATGTACGTTGTGACAAGCATTTATTTGTTTTCTTTTTTCCTTCCTTTTCTGTATTGTGTATACATATACATATGTATCTCAATTTCATACAATGGTGTGTACATAATACATTTATATATACAAACTTTGTGCAATATTGGACACACATCTGCATGTGCAATCGTGTGCTATGGGATAGTGCAATTTAAGTCTATCCTGCACTTTATTGGGGCATTGTGCAATCACATTAAATTCAATCTTGCACTTATGCACTCGTCACTTTAGCAAACAGCACTTTAACTAGCACTGTAGCGCTTTATAACTTCTCAGTAATCTTTTGGTCCCCTTACCCACTCTTTTAACCGTCTATGGCAGGGGTCATCAACTATATTTGTTGAAGGGCCAGAATCTTTCTCAACAGACACATTGGGGGCCGGACATTCAAATAGGCAGAGATTGAAATTAAATTCACCTTTTTGCCTAATAATGTATTTGTTTATATTATATTTTACCTTTAAACTCATAATTTTCATTTATACATATCTTTGGTGTTTGGTATGATATAAAATGAAAAATCTTGACAGCTGGACTTTCAGATCCTCCCACATGCTGGAGCTTTACACTGCTGACTTGCCCTGTGATTTTCAGCCTAAATATGAAAGGAGGCTGACGTACGGTTCTGATGACACAAGTCAGTAGTCCTGAGTAGTCAGTAGTGTTTCTCTTCTATAATACACATTCAACATCTCGGAGGCGACGTTTTTCCACACACAGGCAGAGCTCAGTGGGAAACAGTAGGAGAGACACAGGCCGAGGGGGAACCGAGACAATTGTCCCTCGGGGATAAATAAAGTTGTTTGAATTGAATTGAACACCAGAGAGAGAAGTAGGCTAGGTCCGTGCAGCTGTGCGCCACAGACGTGCACAAAAAAACAACAACAACCGAGTGGCATCAAACACGCGCTGCTACCGCATCGTTTTTGGGTTGTGAGCGTGCATAACACGCATCTACACTGAATGGGTTTGAGTGCACAAAAGACGCTACATCTGAACGGCCCGTGCACACCCGGTTTAACCAAGGCGGCCAAACTCACCCAGCTGGCCTCTGCAGACAGGCAGGGAAAACCCTGCAGTCCAGCTCCCTAAACTTTCATGCACGGTGCTTTGGGTACCAAGGCGTTTCCTTTTCCCAGCACATTGACTTACAGGCGCACACTTTGAGCGTGTCTGCGTGTCTCCGTGTCCCAGCGCATTGACTTACAGGCACACACAAACAGAGACGGAGAAATATAATAGCTACTTTTTAACTATTAGAACTCAGTCGCGGGCCGGATTGGAAGGTTCGGCGGGCCGGATTTGGCCCGCGGGCCGCCAGTTGATGATCACTGGTCTATGGTCAGTTAACTGGTGGTTTATGTATGTCGTTCATTATGTCTGGTGTAAGATGTCAAGGTGTTTTATTGTCCTAGTACTGCCTCTTGTACTTTTTATTGTCATTGTTTTTTATGTCTAACATCAACCTGCCAATGGGACTGGGGATGGAAATTAGCCACTGGGCTATAATCCCACATATTTACATGTCAATGTCCATTAATATGTACTGTTCCCATTTTAAAAAAATAAAATAATTCTGAAATCTGAAAAACCTACCAGCAGAGCCAAGGCAATAGTCATCAGGATGGCAGATCCAGCCATTCCCAGCAGCCCCAGCAGATGCAGAGACCTACGTCCTGCACGTTCAACAACAAACAGCTACCGAAAAAAACAAAGAAAAAGATTGGATTGTCACATTGACTGACTAAAAGTGATTTCTGAACTATGCACTGTAAGAACACATGAGTACTAATTATTTCTAGGTGAAAACAGTCCTGAGGCTAGCATCCTTTTAATTTTTCATCTGTACTGTTATGACAATCTCATGTTTTAAAAAAAATGTCATACTGTACTCACCGACACCACAGTAAAAGCTGTATTAACGACACCGGCTCCGATGGTGGCATACACAGGCTGCTCCACTCCAGCTTTTTCAAAGATGCGGGTGGAGTAGTAGAATACCTACATGTACGGCAGCGACAGAGAATAAACATGAGCTGTTGCCATGTAGGTATTAAGATCGTCTTCTATTTGTGATGTATGGGCATGTGATTGTAAATGAATCACGCCAGGGAAAAGTGATGTTACTGCATGAATTTCTGTCTTCTCATCAGAGAAGGAAACTTACAGCGTTGATGCCAGACAGCTGCTGAGAGAGCTGCAGGATGATGGCGACGATAAGTGGCTGGCGGTACAGGGGTGACTGGATGAGCTCCTTGATGGTCACCTTCTTCTCCCTCATCATCTGCCTGCTCTCCTCCTTCATCTCCTGCATATCAGTGCTCACATCTGTGGTGCCCCTGAGCTTCTTGAGCACTGAAAGGTGTGGAGAAAGAACAGATGGTTAACTTGCTATTAACTAACTATTTCCTTGATGCAGTTCAGCTATTTGTTCCCCTGACATTTTATTATCTTTAGGTTACACTTTTGAAATCTGTAAACAGCAATGGACAATCGTGGACAGTTTTGAAGCTGTTACACCATTGCCATTTTTCTAGTAGCCTACTGTACCACCACCTCCACCAAACTCCCACCAAATACAGATATTGGCAAAGGGTGACCACAGCTTCAGTTATGCCTTAATAAATGTTAAACAAGTGAGTTATATAAAAAATACACCCTCCATACAGTTGTCATGAAGGAGGAATTGAAATCAGAACTGTTTTTTTTATACTTGTTTACAAACTAACAAAAAAAATAATCTTGTGTGAAAAATACCATTTGAAAAGTTGAGTGAGGATTTAAAATGTTTTTCAAGACACAAGGGCACAAATTTAACCGAAAAAGTGATAGTTTTGAGCACAGCGTCTAAAAACTCTCTTTTTTTCAACATTGCGTACGTCATGAGAGGGAGTTGTAGAGTTGTACGCTAGCCGCTGCCGTAGTGTGGGAGCAGATAACTGTCTGTCAGATAGTGAGTCAGTGTGTTTACAGCAGTTTTGGATTGCGATGATTTATCATGGATATGGTAAATTATTTAGTATATGGTGGTTGCACAAACTCCTAGCCTCGCGTCACCAGGCTCTTCGGACAAGCGAAGAGCCTGGTGTCTGTTAAAGGAGAATTCCGGTCATTTTTGACCCCTAAATCGTTGTCCTGATGGTCATCCAGTGTTGGGGGGAGCTACACCATGGCTACCCGGCGCTAGGGATAGCGACAACGCTAAAGGGGGCAATTCTTTCAACCACAACAAACACTCAAAAAACAATCAAATATCTATGGTACATGACTGGAATCCTTATGACACACCACTGAACTCATAAACTGTACAGTAAACCGGTATAAACAGTATAAACGTTGTGTTTTTGCATGTAAAAAAGTTTGCAGGTGTGGTCCTGCTTTCATTAAAAAAAGAATTACGTCGCTATCATTCTCCGCTCCAGAAATAGACGCGAAAGAGTGCGGCTTTTTTTTCTCGGGGGCTATACCCCCGTTATAGCCGGTGATGACGGCGATCTCACGGGCAACGGGTCTTAATATATATATATATATATTTTTTTTTTTTTTAAGTATATTTTTTTTGGCATTTTTGCCTTTATTTGATAGCACACAGTGAGATAGACAGGAAAGGGGGAGGCAGAGAGAGGGGGAATGACATGCAGGAAAGGTCTGCCCGACGCAGGATTCGAACCGGGGACGCCTGCGTTGAGGACTGTAGCCTCTACATGTGGGGCCGCCTTAACCACTGCGCCACGCACCGCCCCAATGGGTCTTAATATTGACGGGCGGGTTGGATCCGGGTTGAATTCAAAAAAAATCACGGGTGACGGGTCGGGACACGCGCTTAAAAACCTGCGGGTGGGGCGGGCGCGGGTTTCCAAAATTGGACCCGTGCAGGACTCTGCCCACACTTGTATTGAAGGTAGGCCGACCTCAGGGTCCATGTCAAAAGCTGCCGCTAATGCTATTGTGTATTTCTGACACTCGTTGTAGTGTTCATATTAAACAAGGCAGGAACACGGAAGTGTCAGAGGACTCGTTTTGTAACCTAGCAACAGCGGCATTCTGACGAGGGAGAGAGAGAGAGCGCTAAGCGCTGGGAAAGCAGCACTGAGAGCGCTGTCAGCGCTAAAAACGTGTTTGGTGGACACGGCCCCTTACTCCAAATGTTGTCTGCATTCTGGTTCCCGTCTGTAGCGGAGACCGAAATCACCAAATTCACCAAAATAAAAGTGTTCACCAACATTAAACTTATAAAATAGACATTAAAGGGATAGTTCACACACCAAAAAACATCCAAATACCTCCATACTGCTCGTCTGTAATGTCCCTCTTGTATTGAAGCCCCAACATGAGAAATTGTTCCGAAAAAATTAAATAAGTCTATATTTTAAGCTTGTTTGTAGCGGAAGCTCCCAGTGTCTCAGTTCACTGCTTTGCCTGTATTTGTGCATTGACAACCAGTTCACGGCTCCGCAAATCGCGCAAGATTCCGGCAGAGCAACACTGAGAGCTTCCGCTACAAACAAGCTTAAAATACAGACTTATTTAATTTTTTTCAGAACTATTTCTCATGGTGGGGCTTCAATACAAGAGGGACATTGCAGACGAGCACTATGGAGGTATTTGGATGTTTTTTGGTGTGTCTTTTTGGACGAAGAAAAGTGAGCCCCGTTCGCTAGTCATATGGCAGTGCAGTGCTGCACCGAGACCCCCTGTAACTCAGAGAAGGCACGGAGGACTCTGAAACTTCTCCCAGCCCTTAGTCCACATGAGGGTGAGTAGATACTGAGTGAAATTTCAATTTTGAGTGAACTATCCCTTTAACTTGTAAAACAATAAAAGCAAAATGTTAAATTAATGGCTAGGGGACTTTCTTGCCAATTATATTCCTTAAATTAAAAAGTTTCACCGCATTTTATTAGCTTGGTGCTTTTATTTTGATGGAATGGCCTGTGGTTCCGTTTCCTACCAAGACAGCAACAAGGAGGAAGTTTCATACAGGACGTTGATACCTCCACAGAGGCTTTTCATACTCATACACACACAATGTGATTTTCTCGATCTGTTGATATAGAGCCAGATGCAAATGTTGTATAAATAAAAATTATAATTATGGATTGAGACAGGTCTAGTTGAAAGTATGCACTCTTGAGTGCTGTGTATTTTCAGATGGGTCATATGGTATATTTTTCTTTTGATTATTAATAACATTTGGCACATCTGCATAATAGTTGCAATGTTTGGTAAGTTAACACTTAGTTTAGATGTGTTGTACAGGATGTGCTTAATTGTGGTAACTTTAATTCATGAACATAATTTATGAAGGACATGTTGGTTGGCAGTCTTAAGCTGCTGCTGCTGCTGCTGCTGCTGCTGCTGCTGCTGCTGCTGCTGCTGCTGCATGCAGGTTTAACCATCAAATTCAGATCTAACTGTTGGTTAAAGATAGAAAAACCTACATAGGCTAGGTCCAGTGGACAATCTGCCTGCTGTATGCAGTGAAGTGGTATTCCTTTATTTTTCTTTCTCTCTTGCACTTAGTATTTTTAAGATGTTTATGCTGTTGCAAAATTTTGTTGTGTTACACTTGTGTACTAAATGTCAATAAAAATCTTAAGTCTGTGACCTAACTATATACTTGTATGTGTCAGTGTGTGTGTTTGTGTACATTAGGGTGCATTATATTGACTAGTGTCCCTAATATTTTGCACCTGGCCTATAATTACAGAGTGATTAAAATATTAGGAATAATTTTCAGTATACTGCACCTTTATACACCACTATCACGATATCAGTAAGAAACATAAAAAATAAAAATCATAAAATAGAGTGAAAGAACTCAGAGTAACAAACTATTTCTGCCTCAAACATACACATGTCTGCTGGCCTGGAGAGGTCCGTGCTCCTGCCTGTAGTGCATGTTAGAGCACTGGAAAAGAGAGTAACGACACCACCATGGACTCCCGTGGTAAGGGTTTTGCGCCCCTAGTGGCAGGATATGGGTATTGCAAAAGCGCCCAGAAAACCCATTCACTCCAATATATGTGTGTTGCCCACTTGCTTGTAAATTGATGAAAACGGCCGTGTTTTCGTTTTTAGGTGTCTTGGTAATATCAAATTATACTTATAATTTGTTTATTACAAAATGTAGATTGAAACATTAATGTAGACAACTATTTTTTTTTTTACTTGCCTATGTGTTAATATTTATCTGTAAAGGATCCTCAATGATGCTATTAACGTGGGTGATCTATAAATGTCCTTAAATTATTGAAAACACCACACTGCTCATTCACCGACAATGCAGAGATGTCAGTTCTTGGGCGCTTTTGCAAAACCCATATTCCTCCACCAGGAGGCGCTTCCATTGAACCAATGCATGTCCTTACTCTCTTTTCAGTGCTCTAGTGCATGGAAGTAATAGGTGTATTCAGGACAGTGTTTATCTCGCCTTTCTCTCGCGCGCGGACGGTGATGGTATAGCGCTACCACGTAGTGTGCACGTAAACAAGCTCTTTAGTTTCTGTCATTGGTAAGTATCAGTACTCCGACCTGTATTAGATAATCAATACTATTTTTTTTTAATTGCATGATACATGATAGTAATCTGTATGATGTTGTTATGTGAGCGCAGTATTTATATCCGTAGCCAACTCTCCACTGACTGTCCTGAAACCACAGCTCAATTTCTCTCTCCTCTGGCCATTAATTCTCCCCCTGGTCTCTCTGCTCTCTAATGTGCATAATGGACTCGTAGTTATACGGTTGTGGTCCGTCATATTTGTAATTATACACATTCAAAGTTTCCTCTGGGTCAGAACCAGCACCAGAATCCATTGTTTTCCTATTGTTCACATCAGCCACTCTCACTTCAGTTAAGCGTTTTTCGATGCAGAAGTAAAATTTTCTCACAAAAACGGCTCCAAAAGCCTCAATAGTGTATTTATAAAATATAATTTTAAGAAAAACTTGTTCCTAAATTATTTTCTAAGCATTGAGTTAAGGGGGGGTCTATCCTGCAATATGCTCTTTAAAGTTTTTGGCACTTCAGAATTGGCTTCATTTTTCTGCCACTGTGGTTGCTTCTCGGCGATAACGCTTAAGATTTGTTTTGGATCTCGAGATGGAGACATGATCATGTCAACTCACCTGACTTGGCTTTGTTCTCTTCATTCTTGTTGATGAGCAGGAAGCGGGGGCTCTCGGGGCAAAGAGGCAGCAGGACGCACTGTATCACAGCTGGGACGAAGATGAAGCCCAAGAGGAGCGGCCACAAGGTGTCGGTGCCCATGATTGCGTCCATTCCAAACACCTGAAAACCAAAACCCAAAGGCGTCAGTTTACATTGAAAGGTGGTGGGGACAATGACCATATGCAGCCACCCCGCCCCCAACCCTCCCCCCTCGCCACCGTACCACCGCACCTGACAACGTCTCCCAGGCCGTCATAGGCTGCCGTTCTCAACCAGACTCTGGTCTCCTGGTGGACCGGGTCTGGCTCCAAGTTTGAGCAAATACATGAGCAAAGACCAGACCAGGTCCGACCAGTGTTGAAGCCTGGACCCGATGCGGACGAACATTTAAAAAAAAAAAAAAATTCTCTGCCGGACCGCGGCAAAAAAAAAAAAAAAAGCCCTAGTTGTGTTTAGAGACGTGACAGGTGTGGCACGACAAGCTGGTGATCAGCTGTGGTCATTGAATTGTTAGACTACACTACAGTAGGTCATTTCAATTTGCGCATCTGTGTTTTTTCCTTTTTGTTTTTTCTAACATTTATATGCGCATCGAGAGTGAGTGAGTGAGTGAGTGAGTGAGTGAGTGAGTGGGCAAGCGCGAGAGAAACAGCGGGAGCACCAGACGACCAACCGGCAAAAACTGAAACGAGACGCTGGTTAAAGAGAGGAAAAACACAGAATATACAATATGTCCAAGAGACTTTGTCCCGTCGTCACGACGTGAGTGAGGGAGGATCTGATGGGGTCTCAGGTTTAGTGATGAGGAAACTGTCACTGTCAGCTGCACATCTGTCAGCAGCTGCTCCAAACAGACACGTCACTAACTTAATTTTGAAGGGACAGGTTAGATGTTGATTTTGTTAACAGTGACTTTGTTGCACCCAAACATTAAGCATATATCAGGTGCTGTCTTATCCGGTACAATCGACCCCCCCCCCTCCCCACGGTGTGGCTCCTCCTCTTTGTCCGAAGCGGGAGATGACAGAAAGAGTCTGAGAACTACTTAAATCGAAGCTACATTGTTGCGAGTTGGCTTCGGCGGCGCCGTGCACAATGTTTCGGCTGCCTATATTCTGTCATAGTTTATCAACGTTTTTTCGTCATTCTTCATTAGGATAATGTTAAGTTAATTTGGTGGTGGGAACAAATTTGTTCTTGACAAAAAGTGGTGGGGACATGTCCCCAGCGTAAATGACACCTATGCCAAAACCCAAACATGAAGCACCTGTAAAGCATCTGGAAATCATTTGTCTACCAACCTGTGCAATGAGGATGCCCAGGACGATGCCCAGCTGGTGCAGGGTGCCCATGGCTCCTCGTAGAGACGTTGGGGAAACCTCACCGACGTACATGGGCACAAACCCCGTGGAGAGGCCGGAGTAGAGGCCGACCACGAAACGACCGATGATCAGCATTTCCCAGGAGCTTGCCATCTTTGAGAAGCCCATCAGAGCAGAAGCGATGAAGGACAGGATGTTTGCCGCAAGCATCGAGTTCTTTCTGTGGACATCAAAGAACGAGGTGAAGTTAAGACAAGCTGCCGACAAAACTTCAATTTACAGATGTGCACGCTGACACTCAGTTCATCTTTTTTTTATACTTTCTTTGACCATGATCAGCTCTCACACTGTTCTGATACAGCTTCTGGTGTCTGTGGCGTGCATTTTACTTTCATTCACTTACCTGCCCAAGGTGTTCACAAAGAGTCCGACAGAGAAGGAGCCCAAGATGCCGCCGACAGAAAAAATGGAGACAGAGATGGACCAGATGGCCGTCAGGGTGCCCTTGGTGATGGGCTCCTCATAACGCTCCGTCCATGTAGTATTTATGAAGTCCTCAATGATCTGCACCATAAAAACAAAAC
This sequence comes from Trachurus trachurus, assembly GCF_905171665.1. NCBI lineage: Eukaryota > Metazoa > Chordata > Actinopteri > Carangiformes > Carangidae > Trachurus > Trachurus trachurus. Next base: position 36,822,823 of record NC_139896.1, read on the forward strand.
AAAAGAGACACATTTTGAATGTTTTTGTACGGATCAACGAGTTAAAAAGACGACACAAATAAGATTTAATTTAAACCTAGAAGTGTCACAGTTTTAAATTCATTATTATTATTATTATTATTATTGCAGCTTTATGATTTCCTCTTGCTCCCTTGCTATCTGTGTGTGTGTGACCAGCTGATGGCAGCACCACTGTATGAGCAGCACCATTTCCTGGCAACCAGGAAGTTTACCAGCAATGACTAAAGTGGCTGCAGATGTAGCTCCTCCTCTCTTCTGGCTCCATTACAGGCGATTGCAGTATGTTGACAAACTGGTGACGAGGTTCAAGCAGCCAGGGCCTGCCTCTGTTTATGTGTGCGTCATGGCGACACCTCTCAGATGATTCAGAAAGGTCACCACCCTGTCTACAGCCCTAGACACACAACTGTGACTTGGGCAGTATGTCTCTGACCCCCCGTACCAGCGCTGCAGTTAGCTAACTGCTAACTCTGGTGCTGTCATGCGCCTCCGCAGTAGTGTAACATCACCCATTTCTGTTGTGAAACACTTGGCATTTGACCCAGTGTCCCAGAGCTCTTGATGTACTGGAGCTCAGTGACGGAATGTGGAATAAATACTCAGCAGTGTCCTCTAGAACCACTTATGAATAATAAAGCTGTCACTTATCGAGGGCTCCTGAGGTGTGTATCATCATACACTGTACCGTACCGTACCCCTGACCTTCACCTTCACATCTACCCTTTAAAAACTGCTTTATTTAGAGGATCTGATCCCTGAGTTTATACGTTTGAAAGGAAGGACGAGAGCTGAAATGAAACCGCAACTTCCAGATTCTGTTCGAGATGTTAAAAAAAAGACACTCGCTCAAAACCCCGCAGGCCATTTGCAGCCATGATAGGAACTAAAACTAGAGCCTTTCTCCACAATACAGTGTGTCTTCAGTTTATTTAAATATGGGTGCTAGGCTCTTGAAAATTATCTGATATTTGTTGTTTCATTCAGACTTAAATGGTTTTTAACATTAAGTAACATCATGACCAGAATTAATTGATGTATTTCATTTTTTTTTTTTAACCTTTATTTAACCAGGAATAATCCCATTGAGATTCAGAATCTCTTTTGCAAGGGGGTCCTGGCCTTAACCTCCCTTGAAAATGTCATGTTTAATGATTTCACTGCAATAAAGATAAGTCCCATGCTCATTTCTCACACCAAACCAAGTTTCCATTTAAAATGTAAATCAAAACTTTCCATCCACTGCTGTCATGTGAGCACTGGGAGCTGGTTCTTCCAGATAAACACTTGATGACACCAGTCAGGTGCCACTAAACCACTGAAGTAGTAGAGAGTGCAACAAGATTATGTAATGTGACAATCTGATGTTCTTTCCTCGGTGGAGCCAAGGCCTCAGTGTAGATAAATCCACAGGCCTCCTGTGAGTATTTCAGAGCTGCTTTTTGCAGGCGGGAAATGGAGCTTGTTCCACACGTCTGAATTGCCGCCTTAATCTCAAATACGGTGGATGAAGTGAACCGAAACTGCAGTTGAGTGTCTTAACAGGCTACGGTGCCAAAATGATGAACTGAATGAATGGCTGATCTCGAAGAGTTGCATCATTATCTTGTGTTCTCCCTCTCCCTAGTCTCAACTGAATAGACAGTGCCACCCAAAAACCACCAGCTGGCCCGGGCCACACAATGGAACAAGCCGTCTATTCATGCTGTCAGGCTGTCAGCGTATGTTGCTGCAGCGGGCTGCTGGCCAGACTGTCAAGGTGAGCGCTGTATTCAACATGCACGGGGAGCATTATCCTTACACCTGTGGAAAAAAACTTTATTTCTAAGGAGGTGATATGAAGTATTTTTCATTATGTATTGCTTCTGGAGGACCAACAGAATTATTACTTAATGATGCCAGAAAACTAAAGCTCAACACTGTGTCTGCGTCAAAAGCAGCAGCAGCAGCAGCAGCATCACTGCATACTGAAAGGAGGTGTTGCTGCTGTTAAGTTGTATTTTGCTCAGTTATACATTAGTTAGTTATATCATCATCATCATCATCATCATCATCATCATCATCATCATCATCATCATCATCATCATCATCATCATCATCATCCTTTATTTAACCAAGCAAAAAAATTGCTAAGGAAAATGTCTTATTTAAGCAATAGCCTGGTAGGAGGTGAGGGACCTCCTATGGGGAAAAGGCAGAGGGAGAGAACAAGAAAAAAAAAATCATATCCTCCTAAGTGGTCATTAACTAAGAAAGGATTAAGGAGCCTGTGTTGAATACCTACTTTTCTGCCAACTCAGGACTGAACTGTTTGCACGTGACGCAGCTCAGACCTTAGGGAGTTTGTGTGTGAGGCTCAGTCTGAGTACTGGGAAGGGGACATGGAGCCCAGAGGGCAGGCTCATACAAGCCCAGTGTGAAGCAGGCGACTTACATCCCCCCCCCCCCCCCCCCCCCCCCGGCCCTGTGCAGCCCCTCATTCAGCCACTTACAATGCACTCGCTGCGTGAGCGCCGCGCAGAAGAACACGTGCCGTTTTCATGGGGGAGTCAAATCTTTGCCACAATAACAACCTCAGTTTTCTCAAGGCAAAATAGAGGATTAAATGTTATGAAATACCCGTCGGTCTCAGTTTCTTTCTAACAAGTGGGAACCGACTTAGAGCTGCACTAATGAGCCCATGAGATGAGGAAAACATGAGGTTTGCCTTTTTTTATTTTAATGTCAACTGAATGTCTAAATTGATTTATATAGAAAATAACAGTTGGATGAATCAATAATTAAATAATTATAATAATAATAATCATTTGCAGCTCTTGAGAGACTGTACTCATTTATATCCATAGTAAAGTTTACAAAACATCACAAAAGGCTTTTTTTTATTCTGAGTTTCACCACTAATGTTGTTGCACAATCCATGACAACTGGACAAGTTTTGCACAAATAGTTTCAGCTTGAAATCCCCTCTAAAGTGTGGGCAGCCCACTCTGCTCTTGCTTAACACAATGAGGGAATGTTTTCTCACTTTTTTAAAAGACAACTGATGAAAGCTGCCCTCTTTCTCAAATGATCCTTCACATCAAAGTGTAGGGCAGCTTTGACGATATGATGATAGGGGACGAGCTGTCCTGATAAAAATCAGTCTGCACTCACAGAGAGAAGTCCTGGAACACCTGTGGCTGTAGATCACCGTGACAGTCTGTCTGCAGCACACGGAGGACTCAGAGTATGCCAAAGGTAAATGAAGGAAGCAGGCGGGGCTCTGGCCTTTCTGGTGACACACCTGTGACCTTAGAGACAGCTGCGTGGCTGCAGGGTGTGTTCGGACCAACGCAGACTTATTTACACAGAATGCAATATTGACATTCCCCAGGAAATCAACATTTTACTGTACCTGTCTGCTAATAAAACCTACAGTTTCCCCATAACCTTGTTTTGTTATGGGGATAGGTGACTATCTACCCCCTGTGTTTCATTTCCTTTGACTTTCCATATCAGGCCTTTTCCCAGCCTGTTCACTGGGCAGCACAGGTCCATGTTTGGACATGGACACAGTCTTTTACACAGGAATCGCTCAGAGTCTGTTAATACAGATGTCCTTGGACCTTAGCCTAAATGTAGCTATTTTTATCCTTCCTCACCCTCCACTTTCTTCTATCTTCTTCTCCAATCTAACAAGTGACCAGACAGCACTGGGACTGGGCTGGTGGGGTGGGTGATCAGCTGTAGGACTGACAGCTCTTGGTCCTTAATGGCTAAAACCTAAAGCCTTAAAACTGTCACGGGGAGATGCTGCTGGAGCAGTGATGTCTAACTCACCTTTTGCGGGGCATTGATGACACCTGTGTTGTAGCCGAACTGCAGCGAGCCGATGACAGCTGTTCCAACACACATCAACAAGGGGAACGTTATTTGCTGAAAGAAAGAGGAGAGAAAATACAGTCAGTGAGAAGACCAGCTTCACCAGTTCATCAACATTTTATCCAGTTAACAAATAGATTCATTTGCCAAAGAATTGGAATGAGTGCAAATACTGTAGTAAGATTAATATGTGCGTCATTTTTTTGGGCGGCAGGCCGTAACAGTTGGACATGAAGTTTCACTCCCAGACATGTTTTGAGCACAAAGCATCCACTATTTCTCTCTATCACTGACTGTGATTTTTTTTTTTTTTTTGTAGTTTGCATCAGCTGCTTCTCTAAAATAGTCCGTTCGGGTTGGGCAGCCTCAAATCTTATTTTGACCATGTGTTCATAAACCAGATAATGAATGCACTGTGAAAAATATCCAGAAATATCTTGAAAATAAACTGTATAAGGCCATGTTGTGCAATGCGATGAAAATGGATAAGCCCATAAAAGATGCTTTGTGTCACCTGAAGGGAAGGGCTCGAAAGGAACAGGGAAGTGTTGGAGGAATATGTTAAAACCCCCAGCTGACACAACCAACACACAAACCAAAACCTTTATATAAGACTTATATAAGACACCTGTTATAAGAAGCACCATTTATAAGGAAATATTCCAGTGCAAAAGTCTGGTTGTGACTCTCTGTATCAGTCAGTTGTCTAGATAACTGAGGTGATCTGCCTCCAGGTCAGACCCAGGTGTTTTCATATTATTGTCTGTCTTCTTGTTCCTGTTATTACAGAGTTCATTTTAAGCTTGATCTCAGCAGAGCCCAGTAGATTAGTCGAAATTTTCCTCATACCAAAAAGTTAATAAACCAGAGCGAAGTATGTCGCCACTTGTTTTCCTAACCTTTGGGAAGCGGAAGCCCCAAGTGTGGATGGAGAACGATGAGACATGACATGAGGTACTCAGATTTATCCACCTCAGAGTTCACGAGGTTCTGATTAAATTTAGAGATTTAGAGATGCTTATTATTTCCACTCTAATATCTCAGAATCAGTCATGTCTGGATGATTAATGTTTCGCTTAAAGTCCTGTGATTCACAGCAATCCGTTACCAGTGATTCACACTGGATAGGTTCATTATGTTGTGGCAACAAAGGGCCCGAGCTTCACCAAGGTTGGTGACATGACCTGTTTCCTTTGTCATTTACAGACAAAAAATCTAAAAAAAATAAATAAAAAAAGACATAAATATCCTTAGAACGTTTTTCTGTAGTGAGAATGGCCACAAACTGCAGATACCATGAGCACCTGACGCCCTCTGATCCATGCTCACTATAATATTAACTTAACAACATAAACTATGGTGTGACTGTATATCAGTTTAAAAGTTACTACTGGTCGTTACTCATTGTTTACTTGCACTTTGGTGCAGTAGAGACCAGCTGGCAAATCAACACCGACACATCATCGTCACCTTTAAAGTTGCTAACTGACACTTGCACGCTTGGAGACATATTTCTATCCACCTGATGAAAGTAAGCCAAGTATTTCCTGCTGTCTACCAACGTCTGAGGGGAAGATCTGTTCCTCTTGCTGCTTACTGCGCCACTGTGTCCACCAGATAATTGTTAACTTTGTGAGCAGACAACCTGAAGTTGTTTTTTTCAAATCTGCCGACAGCTGAGAAGCGACACTTATGAGAGCAGCGAGAGTGGGGCCAAAATGGTGAACTTGTGGTTCAAGATAAGTAGACCCCGACCGATGAATCAGCTGACTTGAGGCTTTCTCAGACATAGCGATATACACAGCGTATGTGTTGGCCGATAAGAACTGAAGTCCCTTCAAACTTTGCGGACAACCTGCAAACTCTCCGGGTTTCATTTACAATCCACAATAGAAAAATAATGTTAGTGTTGTATTCATTTAGTTTGTGTTTATATCATTTATATAGGCTTGTTCCACACAACATTGTGGGACTGTCAGGGGCTTGCGGTAACAAACTGTGTCATTATTCATTACAGGCTTTTGCCATTTTTGCAGTTATTTTCATTTTCATTTTCAGACAATTCCCAGCTGGGCTGCACTGAGGCCTGTATTTGTCACATGTGTTTGAATCATATTTAAGGGATCATTGCAAAAAAAAATGTGTGTTCATGTACTGTAGATATGAGGAATGATTAATATGTTATAAGACATTTTTACACCCTAATATTGGTATCACCATTGGCCCCAAAAATCCCTCAGCGATCGTGTCCTGCAGAAAACTAAAATAAGTTGAAAAGGCTCAAGGTTGAAGAACTGTCAGATTATTTCCTGTGTGCTGTAAACCCTTCCACTTTCAAGTAATCGTTTGATCCACTGTTAATATTGAAAATTCTGATCAAAGCTGCTTTGAGGATTCAATTATTTTTGTGAAAAGTTATTACTGCCATTATGTCTTCAGGCTGACTCTCAAGAAATTTTCATTTAAGCTTCAGAAGTGGAAGATAAACCAAAAGGACAGACCCCACAAGGTTTCATTAAAAGGACAGTCCTCAGGAACTATCTGAAAGGATTATGTGCCCCCCCCCTGTAAAATCACCAAAGTGCTGCAGGCTACTTTTGAATAGCAGTAGTATGCTTTGACAGAAGCAGCTTGGAGAACGCACGTTTAAAGGTTTCTTTCTGCCGGCCAGAAATTCTGCTCTTAAAAAATGAAGAAGGAGGAGAAGGAAGAAGAAAAGAGGCAGTCACTCCAGCGTGCTCCGTCTACAAAATGGGCCTGGCTAAGACCTAAGACCCACCCCCACGTCTGAGCCAATCAGGTCTCTTGTTATGGAGGGTCAACAAGTCCATGATAGGACTATTTAGGCCCAGTATGTAAACACAAGAACACACACACACAAACACACACATACACATACTGGCTTGAAGGAGCAGACCTGATGCTCTGTGGGTAAGAGCCACACCTCCACTGCTGATCAGAAACCAGGATTCACTGTTCCAGCAGCTGCTTCTCACTATAAACACATGAAATCCCAACGGTCTTTGATGGGAAAAGTCATCACACTGTAAGTCCCTCCCTCCCCCAGTCTTTGGAATAGCTTGAAAAAAAAAAAAAAAAACTCCCCCTGAAAGTGGATGTTTAAATCCCAGAGTGGGAACAGCAGTGTGTGCTGACATGAAGTGAAACACTCCTCTGTGACATCTTTACCTTTAACCTACAAGCCAGGAGAGCTCCCTACACCTGGCCTCAGAACACACATAGTGCCTGGAAGGCCAATGTGTTTTAGCTCAATATATTATAGAGTGCTAACAATGTTGAGGATGTCACTGCTAAGTTTCAACCTAATAGGGAAGGAAATCCACATTTTCTACTGATAATTTCTAGTTTGGGGGTTTTTTGTTTCAGTTGAGATGAATCGGTTTAACCTACACGTTATACACAGTTACTTGTACAAAGAAGCCAGAGGCAGCGGCACAATACATGTTCACCTCAGTGGAGGAAACAATGAGGTCACACCCAAAAGGAAAAACATGTCACAGCAGCCTTGAAGCGTGAAGCTACCCCGCTTGTGACCAGTGGTCATCCGACGCTTTGGCTCTGCAGCAGCCTCACTGATCCCTCAGGCACGTTTTCCCCAGCTCAGGTCTCCCAGTCATGTTTATATTTGTAAATGGAGTTTTTGTATTTGTATTTATTTACTTACACATGATGACAGCTTAGTTAGCCATTCGCAAGGACCTGGAATTACACTGCGTTCCACGCTAATCTACATGAAGCCTTAAATCTGATTAGAGGAGCAGGATTTTACTCCGTCAGAAGGACGGTATTTAAACATAAATAAATGAAAGCTTTTAACATGTCAGATGACTATTTCAGTCTAGAAGAGAGAAAACTTAGTGAGAAACTGAATAGTTCTCACAATGAGCAAACACTTGGCAACAGTGGAGGAAAAACTCCCTTTTAACAGGAAGAGAGAGAGAGAGAGAGAGAGAGAGAGAGAGAGAGAGAGAGAGAGAGAGAGAGAGAGAGAGAGAGAGAGAGAGAGAGAGAGATGCTATTGTATGTATTTATGTATTTTTACTGTAGTAAAATGGAAATCTCAAACATTAAGCCTGTACTCAGTGACATTTTCACAATTCTATCATTCTGTAAAAAAGAAAAATGAAAAAGTTCTGACTGGAATTGGCAAAATGATGCGTCAGTAGACAAACTCAGCTGCCAAAATCCACCAGCATTTGGTTGGACTTCGGTGCTACTTTCTCACCCCTCTCCTGAAAACCATCTTTACCCCTTCAAAGACTGAATCAATGAACAGTGTGTTGCGTTTCCCCAACTAAATACTTTTGAATCTCAACATAAAAGTACCAGCAGCTGGCATTTTTGAGACCAAAGGGTTAACTATAATAGAAGATGATTCTCCTCTTGCTGTGCCTTCACTTCTCCTTTCTGTAAACACCTCCTGGAGCCCATAAAAATGCATGCAAATGCATCCTCTTTGCATATATGCAAAGTAAAATGCGGTGGCTGTGTGCAGGTTTAACACTGTTGATACTAGCTGCTCAGCACCACAGCCTCTTCACTTCTGCAACAGCAGTCGTAAAGAGTGATATAGAGCACATTAATAAAGCACAGGATACGAGTAAACTAGGAGGAGATCTGTGCAAACATTTACACCATGCTGTCATCCTGCTCAGTCACGTAGACAAACCATGTCGGTGCCTCTGGTTAGGTTAATGACGATAATGGGAGGAAGTTAACTAGAAGTGAAGTTCACTCTAAATGAAGATACGGACAACCACAAGCCACACTTCACCGAGCATCCAGCACCAATTTAAAATATGTTTATAACAGTTCAGTTATTAAATGTGATTCCGTTCACGTCAAAATACATCTGCTGATGCTTAAACACACTGAGACAAAAAGAGAAACTTCAACTTGCAGTGTGACAGGCAAACTCAGAGAGACACAGAGAGGTGGTGTGATTGTGATGCAAGTTATTTTAGCTATGAGGATGTCATGGTGACTCTATTCTTCCAAGAAGACAACCCACAACCGAGAATGTAAACAGGAAACTCAAAGTGCTGCACACACCTCTCCTAAGAAATACTTAAGAATGTACATACACATACTGTAGATGAGATGGCACTAAGGTGTTATCACTTTATCATTTTGGGCAGATTTGGTCACAGCTTTGCTACAGATAGCCTACTGTCTGTGATACAATGGAAAAGGGAAATACTGAAGCAAAAACAAAACTAGAAGTCAAGAGACTGGGGAGGATGTGTTATTTAAAATGACAATCAACAGTAGTAAATTAATTCTCAAACTGTGTTTAAGTTGGAGCACATACTTAATATTACCTTACTTCATGCCTCTACAGGGATAGAGTAGTGTTTTTTTTTTTACTGTAACTTGATTTAGTTCATGACTCACAGGCGGATTCCCATTGAATTGGCTCTGGCAATATTGAATTTTTCACAAATAGAAAAGGCAGAAGCAAACAGTCCTCTGTGATTCAGCACTGTTCACTTCCTCCCGTGCCAGATTCGTAGGAAAGGCCTACGCTGCAACCATCACGTCCCTCCACACGTCACCTCTTCAGTCTCATCTTACACAGCTGTGGGGAATCCAATATGTGCCCAGTAGTCAGCTCACCTCCACCCTCTTTGCTCTATTCAACATTGAAGCCTTCTCATGCAGGCTTGAGCTGAACTGAGGAGGGGACTGCTCCCAACTGCCTGTATGTTTTAGTCACTTTGGTGTAGTTGTAGCCCAGGTAATATGATTGCAATGCAGAACAAAAGCATTATGTTTCTGTAATTGAATATATTCCTCTGGTTTACATTTCTAGTTAATCTCATATGGGTGCATGTGCAGTTTAAGTGGAAGCAACCATATCTGTGTGCGGAAACACTGATGAATAATGTAATATCAAAGTAACAGATGTATAAGCCTGTACAAATTGAACCTGCCACATTTTTCTTTTCTTTTTTTAATGAACTGACTTTAATAGTCATGTAACTGTATAAACTGTCTGATTATTGGTAATATATACCATGTAATACAGAGCAAAGATAAGCTTCAAGGTCTATATGTGTTGCATATACGCAACTGTTTTTAGTGCCTTATCTGCCGGCAGCAGTAAAACACCGGATGACCAGTGAGATAAGATGAAAATGTATTTCGAGTTGGCCTCTGTTTGGGAATATCAGTGTCATTTACAAACAACACGCGCCGTTATCTTTCAATAGACTAGACACTGAATCTGCAGAACGTGGCCTTTTTGGCCTGATGGCATTGATTAAGGGAGGTTGATGCCTGTGAGAACAGTTGTAATGAATTAGGAAGATTATGCTGAGGAGAAGATTATCAATATCATTTCAATATCAGTGCATTTACAAGGAGGGGAAGAACTCTTTCAGAACAAGTTACTGCAAAGAGATAAAAATGCATAATAAAGTCAGAATTATCAGATGAAAGAGTAAAATGGCTTAAAATATGAATATTATGTAAGTCTAGCTAACACTGTCAAAGATTGACAAAGTATATTTCCAGCAGATCATCGCACACTTTAGAAATCATGCAGTCTAGATAATCTAACAACAATCTGAGTGGCATTTCCAGAAACTGCCCGCGTATTTGGCTGTGTAAACTGAGCTAAACTATGTGATGTTACATGGAGCCTTAAGCCAGGAACACACCGGCCCGACAGTCGGGCGTCGGGTCTCGTCGGATGGCGTCGGGTCCTCGTCTGTTTGATGTGTTCATCTCCGTTGGGGAGCGTCGGAAGCCGTCGGGTCTCGTCGGGGCCGATTCAACATGCTCAGTCGGGACTCGTCGGCCGTCGGGAGAGTAGACTCGTCTGGTACTCTGATTGGCTGTGTGCTAGCTATGGCGATTCTGATTGGCGGTGCCCTAGGCAAATCAGCGCGATGTGTGGGAGGGACGGAAGTGACCACAGTAAACAAACGGTGTCCTAGCCTGTCCTACAGTAAAAAAGGCACACAAAACAAAAAGAGGAGTAAAGCAATATATTAAGTGGCAATATATATTTAAGCATCAAAGATGTTCAATCAAACCCACACAGCTAGTGTCACAACTAAGCATATAAAGACCGCTAGCTTAATGCTAATGTATAATGTAAAACACCATAGACGGGCTAACAGATATCCACAGTCTGTGGAAGCTGCGACCGGGGACCGTGGCAGCGGCTGTCACAGCGGCAGCAGCCGCTCTACTGAGCTGATCTGCCAGGGCAGAGCTCCGTCCTCATCCCGGGGGATCCCACACGCTTTTAGAGGTTTACCGCTGGCTGCTTAAATTGTTTTTAGGAGATTAATGTTGGGCTCATTGATGAAATTTAACAACTGTGGCATTAGTTTGTTTGTTGGCAAAGATTATTACCACTTTTTGACTTAAAATTGGTCTGTATTTCTATGGGAGTCCTCGCCACTCAATCGCTCTGGTTGGCAGTCGTCGGGGTGGTACAGGGCTCCAGAGTGCGACCAATTTGGTCGCATATATGCGACCAAAATTTTTAAGAGTGCGACTAATAATTTTTCTAGGTCGCACTGGTGCACCTGAAGCCCGGGTGAAAACATAAATTTATTTCGCAAGCGCATAATCTCTCTGTGTGACTGAACTGTTGTTGTCATTGTTTCATGTGTGACTTCCTGCCTGGCTTGACGCGATCGCTCGCTGCTCGCACACAAAATAGACCTGATGCCGAAATCGCTGCAGGGCCCGAGCCAGCCGCAGAGGTGCAGTCCGGTGTGAATGACTGTTAACTTCGGCGCCAAGAGGAAACCAGCTCAAAACGACCAGGGGCCTCATTTATCATTGTGGATACACGTTTTTGTACACGCTCTTTCCCCCGTTTTGTGCGTACGCACTTTTCTCCGCCTAATTTGAAATCTATCAAACCAAAACCTGTCGGGAGAAAGTGCCGAAATTTACGACCAGTCTGACCATGGCGTACCGGCATTTACACGCTTTTTGAAGAACAGGAGGAATTGGCGACGCCGCTGCAGAGTCAGAGAACTGCAGTGTGCGAGGGAGAGAGGAGCGCGGACACTGTTTGAAGTAGCAAGTGGTGGTGATGATGATGCCCCCCCCGCCCCCCACCACCACCACCACCACCACTACCACCACCACCGCACACGTGTTGACGTCGGCACTTTACATGAAAAGCACAGCGACTCAGATTTTCCCCTGTGCATTTACACTAGTTTGCTCCTAAATACTGGCTTTATAAAACAAATGTTGTTTTCTTTTGATATCATATTGATATTTTTCCCCTGCATGTAGGCTACACCTCTTCCACAACCAGTCTGTCCAGTCTGGAAAATAATTTCTGTGACGTGCGTGTGTTACGTAGCCAGACTGGACACACACAAGCAAGCAGCAAGCCCAATAATGTCGGCGCAAATCAAAGCAAATGAGAAAACATGATCGATATTTTTTGTGTGAATAATATTTATTGTATTTAACAAAAATGGGTGCTGCCCAACATCATTTTAGGAAAAGTGACAGACTGGTGGACTTCAATGTTTTTTTTTTTTTATATGCACAAATGAAAATCAAAGTCGTCCAGTGAACGGCAGTTGGGGGTTAGTGGAAAGGGGTGCAAAGTATTAACTGGCAGTGGAAACCCTGCTTTAAATTATTATGACATAATCTAAAATAAGGGGCAGAATAAATATGATTCTTCTTTCTGTTCTGTTTCATTTAGATTTGGGAGTTTTTTGTTTTTATTGTAGCCTTTCAATGCAAGATGATGTTTCTGACTGATATTGCCGTGTTACCGTGTATCTCGCTTTCAGAGAAATTCTGCTTCTTTCTCCGCTCTCCGTCGTCTGTTGTCTTCACCGTCTTCCACTGACGTCATTCCACACGTTTCCAGAGTGCACATGGCTACTTAATATGCACGTACTGATTTGCATTGACCACATATGGTTGTGTGGGGCCGTTTAGGGGGCTGGGTATGAGGCGTGTTCTCATCCACGCTTTTCTCAGGTCCGGTGTGATTTATCAAGGGAAATACCGTGCAGCCGTGTGTACGCGGAGTTTGATAGATCTGAAAAGAGTGTATATTTTTTGGTCGTACGCACATTTTGCCTTTCCGTCGTACTGAAAATTTAAGAGGACTTTTACACCCTCTTTGATAAATGAGGCCCCAGGTGCCTAAGCACTCGGGCTGCAACGAGTGGCATATTTCACTATCCGAATGTTCGGGGTCACTATTCGAGTAGTACTGGAGTATTCGTTTGTCGACCAGGGGGGCATTTAGAAGGAGAGCGGAGCAGCATGTGGGAGGAGAGCATCCTCCCGTGTTTTAGCTGGGTCGATATAGCCTAAGGGAGCTTTATTAAAACTGAACAGCTGACCTGTCACAGTCTCACAGTGTACCCTTCATTAATATAAACTTCAACCTCAAAGCTCTCTGTCCTCAGACCGAGCAGGTTGTCCATGTTGTCCCTGATGATCACACAGGGACAACATGGAGCTGCTTATGTGACAGGTTATTGAGTTTTATTAATGTTTACAGCAGGTGTTCAACAAGTCAATACTTCTGTGACCGAAGTAGTTAAATATGTAATTCATAACACAGTTAATATCATAATAGTGTAGTGGCAGGAAAGACCAATTCACCTGTATCAAATATTGTGAATAGGCCTAAAACAACTTATTGCTTGTGTCTGTTGATTTAAAAAAAGTTGAAATATTTCCATGTATGACCCATACTGGGTCACATTTGAAGTCAGCTTAAAGTCAAAGGAAAAATGTCTAGGGTGTTTTTACTGTTCTCAAATGTAAAAATGTGTCACATTGGACCCTCAACATTATTTAAGGGTTAAAAAACACATTATTTTAACATTTTCATTGTGCCCCTAAAGTAGGAACTAACAAATATTAGTGTAGAGCCCTGTAGAAGCAATGTTCAGCTTTTTATGTTATAGACCCTACAGTATACCAAAGGAAATTTAGGTCAACCAACTAATGATCAATAATGATTAGGCCTAATTGATCATTTGCATCCCTACTCACAACCCAAAGTGACGCCATAGCGGCGTGCATTTAGTGGGACACAAAAATTTGGGTGCACCTAAATTTTGTGCTGGTGCACCTAAATATAAAAGTTAGGCGCACCAGTGCAACTAATGCAAAAAGTTAGTCTGGAGCCCTGCGGTGTGTTTCACTGTTTCCTTTCTCCCGACTGTGGGCGACGAGAGGCGACAGACTCGTTGGACAAAGGCTGTCGGCGTCGGGTCGGTGTGTTCCTGGCTTTACATCTGATGTTACATGGCTATGCACAAACTATTGTATTTTACCCAGCAGTGATCAGAAGTGTGGATTGGTATAGTGTGCACAAACCACCTTCTTTCTGGAGAAAGTAAATGAAATGTGCTCTGCCCTTTGCTTGTTTATCTCAATTAAAACCCTCCTAGATCTCTTAATCCCAACTTTTGCAGCAAAGCCTCATTATAACTCATTAGTACATGGCTGACAGTTACACTCTGAGACATACTGAAGGGAGGCAGTCATGCAGATAAAAGTAAATCTACTGAACTTGTCTTAAGGAAGGACGAGTTGGCAGATTGCTGAAAGGCAGAGGATGGAGAGGAATTAAGCAAATGCAAAGTCTGTACAATGTGAGGCGGATTGTTGGCAATGGACTGCCAATTAAAAATACCTTGGCCGTCGAGTCTGTCAGGGATCATATGGTCAACTGTACGCTTGGCCTCAATTAGCATTTTATTCTTTCTTTTGGAAAATCAGATTACAGACTCAAACACAGCTTTCTGTTGTTCAGTGTGAAGCTGTAAGCTGGTAAAAAATATCAGACGTCATTAATGTCATGTTTTGACAAAGAGACTGTGTAATTAACGTCAATAACTGCCTTACAAATAGAGATATGTTTAAAAGTGTGTGAAAATTAAATATCATTAAGAACTCAAATTAAATCGAGTGGTTTGAATTGACCTGAAACAAATGCAAAGTACATAAACCTGATAGGAGCCTACATAAGATCACCATGGACACACCTTACCAAAAAGTAAGCGCCCGGGCAGGTCATAATGCGTGCACTCAGGCAAGTTCAGCAGAGTTCAAAATCGTTTTACTGGAGCTCAAACCAGCTTCCTTCAGCATGTCCACTTTTTTCCAAGAAGCTGAGTTAGTTGCCGCAATTTCCAATGTACTTGACGTCATCTGTACGTACCTAGGCATCACACTAAGTATAAGCCAGGTCCTGACCACGAGATGTTAATAAGTCTTTTTCTCAACTACTGTTTAACTACAGACACACAAACAGCTCAACAATGCCGGAAACAACAAAACACACACCAAAAACAAAAAAGAGGCTGTGAAGCAAACAGCCTGGGGTGGGAGAGGCGGTGAAGTCAAGGCTTTAGCAACAAAAGTTTGGCAAGGGTGTATTCCCTGAGTGGGCTCTCACTTTCTCTGGAAATGTGCTGGGTCTGTGTCACAGCGGAAACTGGGAACAGCGAGATCCATTCCCATCACGTCCACAACAAACCCATCCAGCTGAAGGGCCGTGACAGGACCGTAGTCATAGTGAGAGATAGCATGGGAATACGAAACAACAACAGCCTGCATGGGAAACCACTATGTCAGACTGGTCTGCTCCTGCGCTGCTCAGCTGGGTTTCATTGGTCCTACACAAATAAGAAGGCAGGAGGAAGAAGAAGAGTCTGGTCTGTGGCGTGGCGTACGTGCCTCCCTGTACTGACCACAAGCCGCAGCACGAGAGACAACTTTATCACACTCTAGATACTGTTTACAGTCTGAGCAAGGAGTCTCACAGTCTAAGAGACAATACAAAGCTTGATGTCTTCATTTCAACTCATCATAACCATAAAGACAAGGTTAAAAAAGAATCGAGAATGACAAGTCTGCAGTGACAAAAATGAGATTATCAATCATTGAGCATTGAGTTTGAAGCCAAAAATAACAAATATTCTCACTATCAATTGAATAATTTGAAGTATTTACCACTGATAAAATGTCTAAAAGTAAATAAAAGTTGCCTGAGCCTAGGATGGCACTTGCAGTCCTAACCCCCGAAGCACAAATAGAGACAAATAACTGCTTGCTTCCAGCTCCTCAGAAGTGAGGATTTGCTCCTTGTCTTAGGGTTAGGGTCATCTGATGGACTGACACCCCGGACTATGGCAAACTGTGCCGTGTATCATTCAGTATTATTTTACATTTTACGAACCACATGAGTGATCAATAAAGCAAGAACATAAAACATAAATATTAGATTATTTGCAGACCTAATGTATATAATAACATATATATCACATATAATTAGTGATACTTTAATTAGATTTTTAGACTTTTTCTTGCATGAACTTGAGAAAACTTTACTTTGTATTTAATATTTTAAAATTGTTGTATTGCTAAATGATCTGGGTTTACTAATGGCCTTATTAAAAGTTGTTATAAAACACTATATAGCCTAAATAGCACATGACACACTTATGTCATGTAGCTGCAATAGGAGCAGACCACCTTAACTGCATACTGTGGCAGTTGTTTTTGTGTTATAGCCAGTAGGCTATTTGGACACACATTTGTCCAAATAATATTAATAATAATAGCCTATATAACACAAATATGCAGTATGTTTTGGGCTGTGTTGCCAGAGACTTACATTATGGGATGTCTAAACGTATTTAGTTAAACTAAAATTGTTTCTAGAGTGAAGCTGTTCAGCACACTTAAAGCTATTGCATTACATTGTCATTAAGCAAACTTCCTGATACAGGGTCATATCTATTGGGATACGAGCCTTTTGTTTGAGATATTCGTGCAAAACAGGCAGATTGTGCAGCCCACGTTCAGCATTTTGTGACATAATACTGCGTCATCTCCCCAAACTCACACGAGGCACGACGAAACTCTTCAACTATGACTTAAAACATGCTGTTGAGATACAAGAACAAGACCAGAAAAGTAAATGATTTAACACAAAAACTAGTTGAGTTCAGCGCCATACTGAGTGCTCAAAGGCGGCACATGTGGAGGAAGAAGAAAAAAACTCGAGTGAACTCACTGAACCGGCTGTCGGACAACGTGGAACTTAAACGCATCTTTAACCAAACAGGTTTGACAGGATTGTTGTGCTCAGGTGAGTCACTGATGGGGTGTAATTACCTTTCCTGAGTCCATGTTGGCAACGCTGCGAGGTAAATATTACTTCTGCCTCTTCTCTTTGTCTTCTTTCCTCCTGTCAAAGTCGCCCTGCGATGGGGGGCACTTCCTCTGCAGGGGAGGGTGAAGGGGGTCTCCCGGGGGTCTTGTTCAGAAGTCAGTCATCGTAGCTAAAGGCTGACTTCAAAGTTCAGTCCAGGGTTTTCAAACACAAAGTATTTTTCGTCTTCCTTTTGTTTGTTGTCTCTTGGGAAGCCCACCCGCTTTAGCCGGAGCTCGTCTCTCTCTGTTGCCGCTCTGGCGCGTCCTTTCTCCCGCAGCAGCAGCTCCAACTCACCGCTCCGTCAATGGAGTGTGTGTGATGTCTTCTCAGGATGTGGTGCTGCGTTCAGGTGCCGGGGTTTAGTACCGTCTGTTTGGTTTCATGGAAACAGATCTCGGGTGACACACGTCCACTGGCGGTTAATATAATGTAGCTGACGCAATTTTTTAAGGGTGGGACTGGAGGCCTGCCGTGGCCTCAGCCAATCACGGAGCGCGAGGCTTTACACGTAGCCTATGTTAATTATGCAAACAGCTGAGAGAACTATTCAGACCCTTATGTGAAGGTGGCAATAAAAACTACTGCTGGAAACATATGTGATTACATTTACTAAGTAGCTTGAGTTTTGTCAATTATCTGCCACATGTCCGAGAAAGAATGTGCATAAATGCATAAAAAATTATGATCCAAAAAGCCTGAAGCATTTGAGCGTTGTTACTAAATACTGTCCTACCTTGGATACATGAGCTACTAAGTGCCATTTGGCCTATGTAAATAATATTTACACAGCTGCATCACTAGTGGCGTGCACTCTGATCCATCAATAAATTAATACATCAATAATTATAAAATAGTATTATAATACACACTGTTCTAAAATTGGCAATTCAGCATAGGCTATTATAATCCGAACATTTTCCCTTTGAAATCCTAATCTGCAAAGACACAAGTTACAAACATCAAATATACAGACTAGTGGATTAAAAATAAAATAGAAACATATTTACCTCAGAAATCCACGAAGTTGAAGGAAATGTTTCTCAGTCTGTTTTGCACTGTAAGTCCTCTTAATTGTTTTAATACCGGTATATTCTTCTTTTTTTTCTTGCTTTTAACTGTATGTTTTATGTTTATCATTTTTGGGTCATTCTAATTTTTTATGCAGTTCTTTTTCTGTTTCTAGTTCTTACTGTTATATGATTTGTCTTTATGTAAAGCACACTGATAAATGCTTGAGCGTATATGATGACAGAGTGCTACATGTCTGGGCTGCAAATAGTAGTTTGTTTAAATATATTTTTGATTATTCCACTTTATTCTAAAGTTCAATTTGGATGGGGATATAGCAGATAATTATATTAAAGTCATTTCTTCATTCTTATAACTGTTTTGTTCAGATGATTTTGAAGGCACCATCTGTCTGTTCTCAGTCTTCCAACAATAAGTTATTGAATCTGTGCAGATGTGTGATCTAGTGATCTTTCACTAGTTTGGTGATATGACATGTCTGCCCTCCATTCAACCCCTGTCCTGTGATCTGGGATGTTTGTTACCAAAGGCTTAAAAAAACAAATCTTAAAAATGAAAACTGCGCACTACCTTTTGTTTGGGATTGAGGGGAGGTGTCCGGTCTGAGTGTATGTTAAAATTTAAGAAAATAATTATGCACACCCAAAGGGAAATGCATGTGTTTGCACAGTGAATGAAAGTGCATAGGCGAGGGAGGGAAACAGGTTGAATTTGTCAAAATTTGTTCCCTGTGTATTTTATCTTCTGCCTTTGAAACCTTGGGAAAACAAAAACAGGGAAATACTCCGGAAGAAGTCGAGTGTGAAACCCAAATGGACAGAACTGTTTTCCAGCCACTAGCCTGAAATGAAGAATTAGAAATAAGAAATATGGCAACAAGGTAAACTTTGGACATAACTATTGTTCCATTGTCATAACAATGTTTCCAAGAATCTCTCCCGTTGTTTTCACTTATATCATGAAAACAGGACCTAGATGAAAATGAAAACAGATTTTATGACATGTTTACATCCAATTAATGTGCTAAATCTGAAATTATCAAGGTTTAATGTTGCCTTTGAAATGTGCTCCCTCCAGGAAATGCTATCCAATGCACAGGAAAAGACAAAGTGACATCATGACTTTACACATGATACACATGCCTTTTGTTGCAAGTGGTGTTGAAATGGAATGAAAATAATCACAATGGTAAAGGAGGAAGAGTGCATTCAGGCAGCAGCAGATGCGAGGGGACAACGGAAAAAAGTGACACATTATGGAACAGTTTGTTTATGTTTGGTTTTAACATGCAAATCCTTTGAAAGCCCAACCAAAACAATAACAGACATTTTTCTTGAACAAAGGCGTGGGCCAATGTCCTCAATGATGGTATTGTGCACTATATCAAACGCTCAGGATGCCAGTCAAAAGGAGTTTCTCCTGTTTAGGCCAAGCCTTTGCTGCACAGAAAAACACATGGCATTATGAACTGTTCAGGATTTACATGTGGCAGCAGTACACATAAATCCCGAGCCGTTATTTGGAAAAATTGCTTTCCTTGTTTGACCTGTATTGTTGCTGCAAGAGTTGTCACTTGTCAACAAGTCTCTGCATGGAGGCCAATGTGCATTTACCAAAACTTCAAATCTTGTTGGCTTTTTCTTTATATGCTAAATAATAATGTAACCACCTTACAGTATTTTAGCTTAGCATAATGCTTGAACTACAAAATGTAGCCGGCTAGTTCTTTCTCTGGTTTTTATGTTATGCTAAATTAGCCATGTGGTATTCTCATCCAAGCAGCTAGTGGAGAAGAATGTTGACAGATGTCAAATTATACCTTTAAAGCAGATATCAGCTTCACGGCCGTTTCGGCTAATGCTGCGTTCAAGGCAGGCTTTTGAAACCGTAAGTTACAGCTTCAAGTCACAACTACGACTTGGTAGCGTTCCAGGTAACCCGTAGCTCGTGTTTTTACCATCCTGTTGTCTGTGAAAGTTCCCTATAACGGCCACTCGTAACTTCCGACCCGTGAACTCGTACCAGATCGAACTGGTATGACTTCACAGGAAGGAAAAACACAAAGTACGAGTTTCTTTGAACGCACCATGAGTTAGCAGCCCCCGCCCTTGTCAGGCATCAATTGGTCCTCGTGCTACGTCACCACATTCACGCGCATCCCTTGGCTGCACACACAGCCCTTTATGCCGTTCTCTCTCCTCATTGGATAACACTTGTATCCCACAAGGAAAATTTTCTCCTCGGGTTACAGCAGAGCAGAGTGACGGAGAGACTCGTGTTTAGGCTGAAATACTTCATGTAAGTGATTGCTGACGGAAAATAGGACTATTTAGGACTTATATTAACAAAAACATTCCACTGATATCTGCTTTAAGTATATTGTTATATTCTTGAAGCAGTTTGTTTTTTCATTCATTTTTTAAATAAAAGTTTAAAATATAAATCTAAAATGCCCTGTTTCTTGTTGTTGATTTCATGTGAGAAGCTTCGCTCTCACTACATGTTGGTCTATCTGTACCTGTTGACCTCCCATGTACCTGACAGCACCTCCTCTGAATCCCTGGGCTAATTGTCACCTGAATCAACGGGCAGCTCATATTCTCCTGTTCACAATGAGAGACCTGGACTCTGTCTGTGTCCTCCTGCACGTACCCTCCCCTACTATGTTATTCTCACGAGTCAGTGCCCATCAACATCCTTTGTGTCACTAATGCTCTTTTCAGGATGAGCTTTCGATTCTGTGAGAACGCCACCTTGTAGGCTAAAACTGGTCAGCATCTTACTTACATGTCATAATGTTGAAACAGGCAGCAGATTGTGCCTTTAAGTGTCAAACATAAAATCCTAACAATTATGTTGAGATTTCGTGAGAGTGTTGACTTTGGTTTCATTGTCAGTTGGTATGTGTTAGGTAGGGCATTGAGGTGGGTGTTAACCCACAAAGGGCAGGGCTGGAAGATTAATGAAACACAAACTAGGCTACCAATGGAAGAATACAGGAACACAGGACTGAAAATCATCATGATGTGCTGCTGTTATTACTGAACAGTCTTTGATTTCAAAGGAATAGATAGTTTAACAAATACTTAAAAGACTATATCAATGTGGGTTATATGAAGCTAATGCCTTAGCTTGAAAATCATTCTACATAGTAAGGAACCAGACTATTTTTATCCAGAAGCTAGCTGGAAAACATATATGCCCGTCAACAGGAAACTGCTTTTACAATTTTTATAGCCTACATATTAAACAAACCTACGAGCTTTTTTCACATTCATAGGTGGATTTTGTTATCCTTGGACTGAGCCAGGCTAGCTGTTTCATTCTGCGCTGAGCTAAGGTGTTGTAGCTCACTGGGTTGAGCAGGCGCCCCATATAGTCCTCGATGCAGCTGGCCCCAGTTCGAAACAACCGGTGGCCCTTTGCTGCATGTCATTCCTCTCTGTTTCCCCATTTCCTGTCTCTCTCTGACTATCCTATCAATTAAAGGCATAAAGCCCCCCAAAAATAACTACTTTAAAAAGTTAAACAATTTTATTGAAAGTTGTGTTGATTTCGTCTCTGCTGAGAATTGACACAGAAAATGACATAATTTCATGACGTCATTTAAACCTGGTATTGACAATGAACAAAGATAAGGTATTCAATCTGTGTGCGGAAATGCGACAACAGGATACTTGCGACGACATCCACCTGATCACTGCTTTTTGCGTCTTTGCCGGCGCTCTTCCGTAAACCGAACATGCAGACGCAATACAGACACTCCCAAGAGCCTGGGCTTCTATCAAAAAACAAATTTGTTTCCTGCTCTGTATGACCTGGGTTGTGGTCCTGAAGGAACACAAATGCATCAAAGGCCTTCTTTCATCACGGGGTCCTAATAGGACATCACTGGTGCCTGTAGTTCCTGTCACTGGTGTTTACAGTGCATGTGTGATTAGATCCCAAACTGTCCAGATTTGCCTTTAGTGGCTTTTTAGATTGACCTTTTCTTTTCTTTTTTATCATAGATTTTTTCACGCTAGAACACAAAAACCTTGTAATGGAGCAGTGACCTTACAGTGGACCTGGTTTTCTGCCACTGGTGAAGAGTTATGGACTTGACCTCTTTGTTGAAAGTTTTCCCTTGGCTCATCTCTAACGTGTCTGTTAGGCCAAGGCCATAGGCTGTCCTGTCATTCATCTTTTTAAGCGTTTGGAATCTAATTGGCCGCCAGGATCTCATGCCATGCCAAGCGGGGCCTATACGACTGCTGCCTGTTAAAATAGCGAAAGATGGCCGCACTTTGAATGGGGATCTGCATTGCTTGCATAACCATGGATACAGCGAATCCAAACACATGTAGGCTACTGCAGGGCAAATGGACCACAGTAATTTGGCATGGATAGGAATAGCGATGACTGTCTGTCGGTTCACCCCCCACTTCGTCCCAGACTGAAACATCTCAATGACTTCAGAATGGATTGCAATGAAGTCCACATGTTTCTCTCAGTTCGTTGCAGCACTAACACTTTCCAACTTATGGATATTTTAGACATAACTCTTTCTGTACTCTGTCATGTCATGTCATGTCATCTGAATCAAAACCTGACACCAAAATCCGCTTTATCTAATAAAGAGCTAAAAAAAAGAAAAGAAAAAAGAAGTGCCTCTGGTGAAAGTGAAGGCTACTTCAGGGTAATACTCTGTCACCTCATTCACCTCCCTCTGCACGGTGAAACCAGAGCTGCTGCAGGACAATGCCAACACATCTAAAATTGGGACATCTCTTTGGCTAATCTCTGTCATGCCATGCCTATCAGTAGTGACCGATAACCTGGACTGTATGTGTGCTCACACTCACACATTCTCATTGAAACATCCAGTATCTGTCACTGCTAAAAAAGATAAACCTTTCCACTGAGTTGCCACATACCTTTTAGACAACACAATAGTCTGTATCTACAGTCAACAGAGAAATAAATTCAGCTGAATTTACCTTGCACATTGCTTTCTCCTGCAGCCACTGAAACAATGGTGTTGACATGGCTGCTACATGCTAATGTTAGCATGCTGCAATGTTCACAATGACAATGCAAGCTGAGAAGCAAGCGGCAAGCTGATATTTATCATCATCACTATCTTAGTGTAGCATGTAAGCTTGCTAACATTTGTTAGTGCAAAGTGCCCTTTGCAGGAATTTGGTGCCAAACTAAGAAATTAGAACAAAAAAAGGTATTTTATTTCCTTTATACCCTGTCATCAGCAGAGACGTGACAGGAAGTGGGGTGTCCTTGGAGGTGTAGGGGTTAAGGTACCACCCACGAACATCTCTCCCGACAACTTGTTCTCTAATAATAGCAAACTAGGCCGCTACCAAGTGTCGTTTTATGCCTCTGTCAACAAGCCAAATTGCAGGAAATACGGTCACAGTCTCCCCAGTTATGGCATTGGAAAATGGCCAGAGATATTATGGCAGAACACTATGATGACATATTATGATGACACAGGGAAGTTGACTTTGACCTTTTAGTCATTTGTGCTAAATTTTGAAAGAATGAAATTGGAACAGTTACGGGCAAAAATGTTATGCTATAGTGCGTAACTTCTATCGCCCCCTAGAGGATTTCTGCGTTATTACAACGATACGGCCGGCACCTCAATATGGCGTATGGCCCGGTGTAACCCGCCCCTCCCCTCCCCACCGCTACCGTTTGTCACTCTCTTTCTTCGCCAACAGACCTTCTGCCGAACGGGAAGGCTTTTTCTTTTCAGTAGGATCCATTTCTGAACCTCTTGGTCGCTTCTTCGGGTTCTCCGCCATGTTGCTTCTAGCAGCGCTCTCTTCCCCCCTCCCTTCTCGTTGTCAGGTAAAACTGATTGTCATTGCCTAACATTGAGGTGTTAGAGGAGCCTCTTGTAGTGGCTTGGGTGAAACAGATATTTACAGACATGTAGAAGTTACACACTATAGCTGTCACAGTAACCTTTGACCACCAGTTTTTTTCTTAGGTTTTACTTTTGGGGCAGAAAGGAAAATCAGGGAGAAAGAGAGAGACAAATGTTAAACGGGTCAGTCTCTGGCAGTAGCCTATAAGATTTCAGATTTTATTTATTTTTTAAAAATGGGAACAGTACATATTAATGGACATTGTGTATAAATGTGGGATTGTAGCCAAATGGATCATTTCCATCCCCAGTCCCATTGGCAGGTTGATGTTAGACATAAAAACAATGACGATAAAAAGTACAAGAGGCAGGACTAAGACATAAAACAATGCGCCATAAGAGGAGGGCTCCAGAGGAAAATTCATGGGATCATCAAAGTCAGTAGATTTCACCCTCTGACAAAAATGTCACGACAACCCATCCAATAGTTTCTGGGATTTTTCACTCTAGTTTAAAGTAGTGAGCAAACACAGTGTTCTGTCGCTTTAAGGCTAAAAAGGTAATAAAGAAACATTCAGGGGGAACATGAAAAAAAGACTCTGACTGACATCTCTGTGCAACAAATGTTTCACAGGTGTTTTAAAAAATCCAAGTGGAGGCCGCTTGTTAACACTCTGCTTTTTCTTTTTTCCATTCTGATAATCCAGCCATTAAACCAACCAACCAATATGCAGTGTCATCATTACCAAACACTAATGAAAAGGTTCCGTAAAATGTAGAAACAATAGCTGCATTAGCAAATTAACTCCAAAGCGTGAAAAGACGATAATCTGTGCTATTGTTGTATTTTTCAGCTTGTTTTCTTTTCATTTATCTTTTAAACACTGTATAACTTCAGGTGTCCCAACACAACGCTGTGATGTGTGAGCTGATGTGTATTTGACAGGCAGCAATGCCGATGAGAACTTATAACCTTTTACCCACTGACCTCTGACCCTGGCCTCAGCTGACAATGTTTATATGCTTTCACAGCCTCTACAATACAAATAATAGGAAAAAGAGTCCTCCCCAAAAAGCTCCCTTTGATTTAATCCTCTACTCCTCTCAGGAGCACCGTACAATTGAACCTCTGTTGTGACCTTCTAAAGCTTTGGCATGCAAATCTGAATCCCTCTCAACTGCTGTGACCGTGGCTCTGCTCAAAGAAGCCTCCCCAACCTTGAAGCTAATGCAGGTTAAAACCCATTTTAATTTTCTAACTTGACAACACTTTCAATAGACAAATTGCCAAAGTGCCAACAGGGTATTTTTCTCCTGTTGCTGTGTGTGGAGAGGAGAGCTGTGGATTTGCCTGCTTTGCCAGTTTGTTTTCATGTTGTTCGACTTGCAGGATTAACACTATGTTACATAACTGAAGTGGAATTTAGGTGACCAGAAAAACGAATGTAAGCTCAGGTCCACCCAACTTATATTGGCAGCCTGATTCATTCACATGCATCAGTGGTTAAATGTAATAAGGAGTTTAAAATATTGGTATAATACTTCTTGGCAGCATATCAACCACTCACATTGAACCATTATAGTTTTCACACTGCCACTGAATTCAATAAGCAGTGTAGCACATCTGTAATTGAGATAATGATCTCTATTAGAGGGGACCTATAAAGAAAGTTGCCATGGTTGATGATGTAAGAGGGCCAAAGCTGTTCTTTGGCAGAGTCACTGCTCTCTACTTTTGCTGAAAACAAACGCCAAGTCTTTGCTCTGTGGTCACTGCACGGTCAGGTGATTGCCTGCTGTTTTGAATACAACCGTCTCTAACACAAGGAGAAGTCAGATGATCTTTTTTTTTTCTTATTTCCATCTTTACTGATTTTTCAGAGGCTGAGGAATCCGAGTGACATCATGTAATTCCTGGATTGACACCACTCAAATTCAATGCACAGCAATTTCCAGTGAAAGTACACAAAGGAGATCAAATCTCATCAGAATTTTATCATAATGGCAGTTTTTCTTAATGACATGAAGAACACCAACCTGGCCCATTTTATTCCTATCATGTCAAGTTCTTGCATAAATGTGTTCATTTTTTATTCAAAACACTGGGTTTCAGGACAAGTCCTCCAACCTCAATAACCAGAGGTCAACCCTCTGAGGTAACCTATACGAGTACCTCCAGAAATAGCCCACCTTCAGTGGCAATGGACCTCTGTTGTTAAAGTTACCAAACATGTTAACTCATTGAGTGCCGCGCACTTTTCCAAAGTTTTAGTCAAGTGTACCGGCAATTTAGACCATTGAACAACCACTAAACAACAATAACACAGACGCACCGTGCAGTGTCACAGCCTCTCGCCGCGGAATGTGATGGTCTCTGGGCCAAAGCAGGTCGGGAACACCGTCCCCACCGGTGTTTTGAATCAAAACATAATTTGCACCAGTCACATTCAGTGCATCATGAAAGATCAACTTTGCAACAGTGACAATATGCACTCCAAAACTGTAGGGGGAGCTTCGCAGAGAAAAAAAAATACCAAAACAGCGAAAAAGTGACCAGACTTGTATAGTCCCCATTTAAAAATTATTAGTACAGGAAATGTATTTCTTGTCACTCTTTTGTATGACTGGCCACTGATGTGTGGCATGTTCATGTTGTTGTGAATAGAAATACTTTTCCATTAAGCATGCTGGTGTTTAACATGACAGAAAAAGGCCAGTTTTCTGGGAACACTACTGGATATCAGTTGCTGTAATTCAGCTTAGTTTTTAAGCGCTGGCATTGGACTGATGAACATATTCACGTGGGAACACTTGGGCATTGTTTCTATATTTGTTTACTCCACCTCTGCTAAGCTCGTATTTCTCTAACACAGAGACGGTCTTTGTCCTCATGCATTTGTTTTTTAGTAACTATGTATGAGATTTCTCTCTACACTACCTGATGCTGGTTATTGGTCCATATTAGATACAATAGAAAAGGAATCTATATGCTGACAGCTCTATGGTAAAGGGACCAGGTCAGGAAATAGTTTGTTTCCGTAAAGTCTTTTTACTGGAATGCAGCAAACCTGCTGCTGTGTCACTCAAAGTTTTAAAGTCTGTCCATGTCACTTTCCTCAGACTCTTGTCCACACAGTATGTTGCAGGATGGTCGTAGCAGTGCATGTCCATATAACGGTTGCAAATGGATACCAACTGTCTTCGTAACAAAAAGACACACCAAAAAACATCCAAATACTTCCATGCTGCTCGTATGTAATGTCCGTCTTGTATTGAAGCCCCGAAATGCGAAATTGTCCCGAAAAAAAAAAGTCTATATTTCAAGCTTGTTTTGTAGCAGAAGCTTCTCGAAGCTCCTCTTCCCGGTTCGTCAAATTTGGACGAACCGGGAAGAGGACAGACCCTGGTTCGTCCAAATTTGACGAACCAGGAAGAGGAGCTTCCGCTACAAACAAGCTTGAAATTTCGCATTTCCGGGCTTCAATACAAGATGGACATTACATACGAGCAGCATGGAGGTATTTGGATGTTTTTTGGTGTGTCTTTTTGTTACGAAGACAGTTGGTATCCATTTGCAACCGTTATATGGATGCACTGCTACGCCGAGACCCCCTGTAACTCAGAGAAGCCACGGAGGACTCTGAACCCTCTCCCAGCCTTTAGTCGACATGAAGGTGAGTAGATAATGAGTGAAATTTCAATTTTGGGTGAACTATCCCTTTAATGACTTAAAATTGGTCGGTATTTCATCAATTTAGCTCAGGAGTTTCCTGCTGTGCACTGCAGCCATACTAGGAACAGAGCAGACGTGGTGGGAGTTTTCTCGCACTAGAACTCCCGTCCTTACGTCACCACAGGAGCTGAGTCTGAACAGCCTGTTTTAGCACCGTTTTACCAGTGAGTGGGCTGCAGAGTCGATGCAGGAATCGTCTGCTTTCCTCATTGTAGGAGTTGGTAGGCTCAGGGAGGACCAGTTTATATATAGAGAGACCAGAAAAAACATGTTTTTCATAATATGGGACCTTTAATGTAATGTCATTGTTATGTTATGATATTTCTAAAAGCAAACTCAAGACCTACCATTTTAGTCTGGCTTTTAATTGTCTCTCTGTTGAGCTGTTTTACTGGCTTCTCCTTTTAATCCGTGAATATTTTCCGGATCTGCTTTTATCTCATCCTTTCATTGTATTACTAGATTTATTTGATGCTTCACAACATCTATTTTGTCTTTTTTATCAGATTTCTTAACATCTTTCTTTTAGTAACTCCCCTTAATACATGTCATACATGTCACAAGGCAGGTCCTTCATTTCCTGTTTTACATTATTGGACAAACTGATCAGGTGTGTCTGACCATTGTGACTACTCAGACACACCTGGATTAATCAGTTTGTCCAATAATGTAAGACAGGAAATGAAGGACCTGCCTTAAATTCAGGAAGTGTAGGAGCTGTGCATAGAGCCCATTGCAAACAATATTGTGAGGACACAGAAGCTGATCTGGAAAATCTGCCTTAATGTTCAATATGTATTTGTTCATGATTAGAGATTATTTTCTCATGTAAATATAATGTACACTTTTGTGTAACTGCGTAAATATTTTATATTTGGGCAAATATCTTATGTAACAGATTTAATGGGACGCAATGTAACTGACACTCTAGCTGTGATTAACATTCAGGCATCAACTCAGGACAAATAAATAACACCAACTTTCACCGAGGCAACAGACAACAGAGTGGTGCAGTATGCCGAAGTGTGTGGTGGCCACTAATCTCATTCATTTCACTTTGCCCATTGCCTGAGAGGTTGTGAAACTGCAAGATAAAGCACAGTAGCTAACAAAAGATCATGTGTGGCAAAATGTCAAAAAGCACATCATTGTGTGGCCTTAAACTAGGCCACATTTTCAATCATATCATTTTTATATTTTGTTCATATACTGTATATAAATTCTTACTGGCTTTCACTCTTTAATTTTTCTACTCCTCTGTCTTTCCAGTCACATTGTAAGGGGCTGAGCCAAAAGACACAAAGATTCAAAAAATGGATTTTCAAAATAAGGGATAAAAATTACTTTTCTCAAAACAAGCAATTAAATTCTGGGTCTGTAAAAAAAACACACATTTACACCTACATACAATTTGGAGTCACTGGTCAACCTACTGTGCACATATTAAGACTGTGGGAGGAAGCCAGAGTACATGGAGAGAACCCACGCAGGCACAGGGAAATTATGCAATCTCCTCACACAAAGGCCCTATAGGCCCAGGAATCAAACCCAGAACCTTTCTACTGAGAGTTAACAGTGCTTATCACAGTACCATTGTGCCACAAACAACAGAAGAAGAAGAACAGGACAGTTCGCGCACCATTGAAAAAGCAAACCAATACACAATAAATGTAATCAATGTTTAAATACTGTATGTGTAAGTGGTGGGTGTACACTTTTCAATTTCATTGTGTATCTAACTGCATCTATGTGCATTGTATAGAGCACACTTGCAACTTCAGCACTGAACCTCTGCTAAAACAATATCAAAGCTCCAAATAAATCGTCTTTGACTTGTATGAGGTACAAAAATGCAGATAGATGTCCACTTAGTCTAAAACTGGTCATGAGAACATGCTTCAATTTTCATCTTGAGGAATCACCACCACTCATGAGAGACACCATGAGAAGATGAACAAATGGCCTCAAGCACTGCTCCAGCTTTTGGTGCAGTGATCACTGAGCACAATCCCCGAAGACCAACTAGAATAAACCGGCTGGTTCAACAGCAGACAAAACATACAGGTACGTGTCCATTCTTCTTCTCTCCATCTCGCCCCATCCATCTTTGCAAACTCACCTTGGTCTAACAACTAACAACTGGCGCTGTGACTCTGCCCAGTGCCCTTGCAGAAACCTCAGTTGACCAGGCAGCAGGCGAGGGGCCAAACAAGGCCGTAGCTGTCAGCTAAGTCGCTGACACACTCCTTTCCTTTCTTCGCTGGGCCCAAAGGCTGCAACCCTGGTGCCATGGGCCTCCTAAGTCCGTCCCGATTAAGACGCCCAAGAGGTGCGTGGAAGGGAGAGGGAGCTGGGTAGAGCTGGAATTGTCTAATCCCACAGTAATTAAATGGCCAGAAACAAAAGAGGGCAGTCTGAAATATTAGACTTTAATGTAAATGTGTAGTGGTACACTTTCCCATGACCCCTGCGCCATTGTTTGACTTTGTTACTTACAGCACCCAAATTAATTGGTTAATCCATTTTAGTTTCTTTACATCCATGAGTGAGTTAAGAGCAATTCCAGAAGTTCTTGTGGAGACAGTTTATAAGGATTGGTGAAAGAAAGGCTGCCTGTACCTACCAGTGTCTGTAGGTCAATGCATGTTAGGACTATCAGAGCCACTTTGTTGGCTCTGCTTCAATGAGGAAGGGAATACCTGAAATATCTCCTAGGTTTTGAACAATTAAGAAAACATGCATGTGAAGTATTCGGTCGGAACAGTCCACCCAATTTGCACAAATTCCTGTGGTAACACTTTACAATAAGGTACACAAAATTAGAGTAGTTAATGAGGAACATAATGAAGAACTAATGAGGAACTAATGTGTAGTTAGTGAGGAATTGAGGTATACAAAATTACAGTAGTTACTGAGGAACTGAGGTACACAAAATTAGAGTAGTAACTGAGGAACTAATGATTAACTAACTATTAGTTAATGGTCAGTTCTTC
The DNA here is from genome assembly GCF_905171665.1 of Trachurus trachurus. Lineage (NCBI taxonomy): Eukaryota > Metazoa > Chordata > Actinopteri > Carangiformes > Carangidae > Trachurus > Trachurus trachurus. The sequence goes on from NC_139896.1 coordinate 36,853,530, forward strand.
AGGAACCCCTGATCAAATTTCAGAGGAGTAGTTACTGAGGAACTAATGAGGAACTATTAATGATCAGTTCTTCATTAACTCGTGATCAAATTTCATATAAGTTAATCACAACTTGATGATTAGTGAACTCGTTACTTCATCAGTACAGAATCATTACTCAATAACATGTCCAGTAGTTAACCTTTATGACCTAAAGTGACACATAATGAGTGGTTTTTCATTTCTTCATCTTCATCTTTACATTAGTAGTTCCTTCAAAAAATCACAGACAGCAGGATTCTTGAGAAGATTTTATTCATTAATTTCAGACCACATACACATTAATATGACCAATGACCATCCATGTTGCCTTCAAAATAAATATGATAGTTTGTCACATGTTTGGTAGGCTAAATTAATGTAACTATCATGGGGTTGTGTGTAAAGTACTGTATACTGATCACACCGTGGTTCACAGTTAGTCACTACTCACGATTAGTTAATGGCGAGTTCTTCAGTAACTCCTAATGAAATTACTGAGGAACTAACTATTACTTAATCATTAGTTACCCTTTTTGTGTATACCTTATAGTAAAGTGAGACATCAAAATGAGTAGGTAATGAGTACGGAATCATTACTTAATCATTATTTACCCTTTTTGTATACCTTAGGATGAGGATGTGACCGTACAGTATACGTACATTTTAATGGTATCTCTAATACAAATTCGGTAAGATTGTTCCTCAAATTTACTGTAAGATAACTTTGTCCAAAGTGAATTTAGCCCTCTAAAACTGACCGTAGTTTGGTTAACCGAACGTTACATCAATGCTACGCTTGCACATGTTTTACAAAACATTAAATAAGTTATGAACCATTTATGATAGAGACGAGTTGTGAACAGCATCTGAATCGTGGGATTTTTCGAATGGTGCCTCTATGACAACAAGGGACGATATAGGCCTATGCGTCATGTAACCACATGGTAAGGGAACAGAGCTAAACCGAGCTAGCATCAATGCAACACTTGAGCATGCTTTCATAGAGGCACCATTCAAGGACCCTCTGAAAGCAAAGAATCCTGCGATTCAGATGCAGTTAACAGGTCTTTATTATAAATGGTTCATAAGTTATTTAATGTTTTGTACCGTGTGCAAGTGTAGCATCGATGCTACATTCTGTTAACCGACCATAGCATCGATGCTACGCTAGGTTTTACATTCACTTTGGAGAAAGTTAGCATAGAAAAATTTGAGGAGTCATCTTACACATCTTCAAAAAAAAAAAAAAAAAGACAGATACCATTAAAATATACTCATCACTGTACGGTCACACCCTCGTCCTCGAGATATCGTCGAAATGGGATTTTCTTTCTTTTGCTTTTCCCTGCATGGTCCATTGCTTCTCTTGTGCCAACTGAATTCACTGTTCCTCACAGTAAAGGTGCACAGGAAATGATGATCTCGTTTCCAAAATAAAAGACAAATGACACTTTGTAAATGACCTTTAATATGATAAGAACATTACTTCATTTGTTGTTTTTATGTTTATTTATTTAGTTTCTGAACATTAGTCAAGGTCAGGGCTTTATTTCTTACATATTAAGCAGATGTTATATTCAGTGCTTTTATCGCCGAGACCTCATAAACTTCAGACACTTTACACACAGCCCCATGATACATTAATTTAGCCTACCAAACTTGTGACAAACTATCATATTTATTTCGAAGGCAACATGGATGGTCATATTAATGTGTATGTGGTCTGAAATGGATAACTAATGATTAAGTAATAGTTAGTTCCTCAGTAATTTGATTAGGAGTTACTGAAGAACTCGCCATTAGCTAATATTGAGTTCCTCATTCATTCCAAATTTGTTTCATAGTAAATAACTACTCTAAATTTTGTGCACCTCAAACAACTTTACTGTGAACCACGGTGTGATCAGTATACAACTTTACACACAGCCCCATGATACATTAATTTAGCCTACCAAACTTGTGACAAACTATCATATTTATTTCGAAGGCAACATGGATGGTCATATTAATGTGTATGTGGTCTGAAATGGATAACTAATGATTAAGTAATAGTTAGTTCCTCAGTAATTTGATTAGGACAGTGCTTCTCAAAGTGTGGGGCGCACCCCACTGGTGGGGAACGGAGACATGACAGGTGGGGCGCGACAAACGGGAGGAAATTTTCAATTTCATGCCTATCTTACTGTAAATGCTATTGACAACAAAGATAATTCACTCTAAACAAAACAGCCACACACAAACAAAGTAATAATGAATGAATAGCTAAAATTATTAAAAAGCATTAGGAGACCGGGAGAAAAAATGTAACCTGGAACTAAAGTGCAAAAACAATGATTGACGTCGGGATGTTAATTGCAGCGGGCCAACAAGGCAGCAGCAGCAGCAGCAGCAGCAGCAGCAGCAGCAGCAGAGAATGTCTAATATAGACTGGCTCTGGTAGCAGGCTGCTGGGTTCACACCGGACGCCGAAGCGCCGCGAACAGCGCGGGACAGAGACCGCTTCCCTTCGGTGCTCAAGTACCGGTTGTGTAGTTCAGACCAGTGGTGGAAGTCGCGCCCTGCAACAATCGGTTCGGCATCTGGTCAGTTTTGTGTGCGAGCCGCGTCAATCTTGGCAGGAAGTCACACATGAAACAACGAGAGAATCCAGTCAATTGTCAAAATAAAGCACTTTTCAAAATAAAACAGCGATTGACAAATGCGATCATATTTGTGTGCGTTTTATAGCTTATGTCAGACTCGAGAGAGATGAAAACACACACGCACACACGCACACACGCACGCACGCACACACACACACACACACTTCTCAGCTCAACATTGAGCATGACTTGAGGCAGTTTCAAGCCTGCAACCCCGAGGATGTGCAGTGCATAACAGGCACATTGCAGCCACTAATGCAGGGAAAGTTCACTTGTTCATGTTTTTGTTTTTTGCACAGATTGCAAATGAAACACTGTGGGGAATGACGAAAAAAGTTTGAGAACCACTGGATTAGGAGTTACTGAAGAACTCGCCATTAACTAATAGTGAGTAGTGACTTACTGTGAACCACAGTGTGATCAGTATACAGTACTTTACACTAGGGCCCGACCGATTAAATCGGCCGATTATAGCCCGTTTGAAACTAATCGGTAATCGGCCAAAACTCGCCGATTGTCGCCGATATTTTCAGGAATAAAATGCAGGAAATAAAACTTGGTTTTACTTTGAAAAGATACCCCCGCACCGCGCCGACCTCATGACAAACTCCATCCACTACCACCTCAGTCACAGCACACAGCAGAGTGACTGATCTGTCTCAAAACCAGTGTTGCCACTGGCTTTCTGTTTCCCTTTTTTTTTTTTTTTTTTTACCGCGGTTGGGTTGTGAATTAATTAATTAATGCTCGTCTCCGGCCGTGTTGGGTCCGAGATTCAACAAGCCGGTCGGGGTCGGGTTTTACCGTTATATACCGGCACGGCAGTATGCTCATTTATCACCAATAAACACAGTAGATGAGGGAGGGAGTGACTGAGCTGAGGCTGTGTGACGGGTGGGGCGGGGGGTCCGCGGCGTGGAGCATTGCGGGACTCTGACTGCAGCGGGGACTATCATGTCTCTGCTCCGTGACACTGCTGTGAGACTGACCGCCGGTGAGCGCTTTGACACGGTGCCGGGCACGGCAGCAACCGCTGATCGCTTTTAATTGAAAAGAGAGAGAGAGAGAGAGAGAGAGAGAGAGAGAGAGAGAGAGAGAGAGAGAGAGAGACGCCGTGCCGTGTATAAAAAATAACAACAAAAAAGTATCACGTGTCATGACTTCCTGTATTTGGCCCTTCAAAATAAAAGCCCATATTGATTTTGACTTCATTTTGACAAGACAGGGCTTCAAATGTTTTTTTTTTTTCATGCAACCAATCGACCAATGAAATTTTAGTCGGCTAATGATTTTTTGGTCGACCAGGCAGCCCTAATTTATATATTATATAATATATATAGATATATTATTATAGTAATACAATTTTAAAACTTAATTAAAAAATAATAATAATCGGCCGATTAATCGGTTATCGGGTCTTTTTCCCCCTAATAATCGTAATCGGCATCGGCCCCAAAAAATCCATATCGGTCGGGCCCTACTTTACACACAGCCCCATGATACATTAATTTAGCCTACCAAACATGTGAAAAACTATCATATTTATTTCGAAGGCAACATGGATGGTCATTGGGCTTAATGATGTGTATGTGGTCTGAAATTAATGAATAAAATCTTCTCAAGAATCCTGCTGTCTGTGATTTTTTGAAGGAACTACTAATGTAAAGATGAAGATGAAGAAATGAAAAACCACTCATTATGTGTCACTTTAGGTCATAAAGGTTAACTACTGGACATGTTATTGAGTAATGATTCTGTACTGATGAAGTAACGAGTTCACTAATCATCAAGTTGTGATTAAAGCAGAAGTAAGCGATCCGGTCGTTTTGGCTAATGCTGCGTTCCAGGCAGGCTTTTGAAACCGTAAATTACAGCTTCAAGTCACAACTTACGACTTTGTAGCGTTCCAGGCAACCCACTCGTGTTTTTCCGACCTGTTTTACCTGTGAAAGTCACTATAACGGCCACTCGTAACTTCCGACCCGTGAACTCGTACCAGATCGAACTGGTACGACTTCACAGGTCGGAAAAACACGAGTTGCCTTGAACGCACCATAACGTCCTCGTCCCTACGTCACCGCATTCAGGCGCATCCCTTGGCTGCACACACAGCCCTGCATGCCGTTCTCTCTCCTCATTGGATAAAACTTGTAGGATACGAGAAAAGTTTTCTCCTCGGCTCAGAGCAGAGCAGAGTGACTGACAGACCCGTGTTTCAGACCAAACACTCTATGTAAGTGATTGCTGTGGGAAGATATAACTATTTAAGACTTATATTAACACAAAAATATCGCTTACTTCTGCTTTAACTTTCTATGAAATTTGATCACGAGTTAATGAAGAACTGATCATTAATAGTTCCTCATTAGTTCCTCAGTAACTACTCCTCTGAAATTTGATCAGGGGTTCCTGAAGAACTGACCATTAACTAATAGTTAATTAATCAGTAGTTCCTCAGTTACTACTGTCATTTTGTGTACCTCAATTCCTCACTAACTACTCATTAGTTCTTCATTAGTTCCTCATTAACTACTCTAATTTTGTGTACCTTATTGTAAAGTGTTACCATTCCGGTTAGCAATATTAGACAAAGGGGAGAAGAAGGGAGCCTGCAAACAGCTAAAAAAAAAAAAAAGCAAGCAGCGTGGACTCTCCTCCATCTTTCTATCATTATATCCAATTAGAAAAATGTCACTCCTGCTGCTGCCTCTAAAACCGTGCAAAATAGAAAAACAGATTGTCACATGGCATCAGCCTGGTACTGCAGTGTTTGCTGAAATTCAGTGGAGCGTCTCTGAGGTCTGCAGCCTGAGCCAAATGAGGTAAGAGGGGAATTAAGCCCAGTATACAACCCTCAAGTCTTCAAATCAAACTGTCTTCTGTCCAAACATTATTAAATGTACATCAATTTATAAAAACTATCCACTCACTGTTACATGACCAACCGATGTGAGGATATAACTCTAAACTAATTCACCGCGTTGCCACAGCAGGAAGTGAACTTGTAGGTGAAAAAAATGTGAATGTTACTATGTAATATATTCAACCTTATATCCCCTACTGCTTGTAGATAAATCCCAGAGTTATTGCAAAGCATAAACACCTTGAATAGGCTCCATAGACAGAGAACAGATCAAAATAAAACTGACATTTTGTTGCTTTTCTGATAACTTGTTGCATCATTGCAGACTGCAAATAGAGCCACCTTTGCTTTTTATATATAGGCTACAGTCGCCCCATATATCCACAGCATATTTATGTACGTGTGACACCGCCAGGTTTGTGGGCACATCATGTGCTAGAAAGTTTTTTTCTGTGATAACAACCGTTATTTACTGCCCCTCTCTTTGCCATAATATGAAATAAAAACAAAATAGCAAACCACCTGATATCCAAATGATTATACATACAAATAAATGATAAAATAAAATACACCAGTATCAGCCTGTTGATGGCCGACAGAGCAGACATTTAGGATCTCACATGAGTCAGTCTATGTGTTTCACATTGCGTTGGCTGCTCTTTATGAGGAAGCTTGTCATCAAGCTTCCTCACAATCTTTGATCGTATTTCATCATAGGATCATAAAACTCAAGTGAGGTTTGCTCTATTAACAGTTGGGAGTGCACATGAGCTGGAGTGATATTTCAACAACACTTAGACATTGTTGGAAGAGTTTTTTTTTCTTTATTGTGTGTAAACATCAGCTATATCAGACGCAGCTCTTATCAAAAATCCCACAGGCTCAGTTAAAGGCCCCATGGCATGAAAAATGTGATTTTAGTTATTTTTTGGTGCTTGGGGAGGTCTCTGGGCCACGTATATACTGCTCCATGCATCAAACTGGTCATATGGAGAAACACACACCGCCCATTTGTAGGAACTGTCTTTTTAAGACTAATGGGTAGCACTTCCTCCTTTGTGTGATGTCACACACAAGGTAACTCCGCCCACCGCGACCAGTTTTTTTTTTCTTCAATTTTTATGACTGCAGCTTAGGTTTCAGTTACTTGCCTGTGATTGGCCTGACCACACGCCACTCAAAAACAGTCAGCCAATAAGAGGAGAGCTTCTCATTCTCTCTTCTGATTGGCCAAATGACCTGTGCCTGCTAGAGCTCCAGAAAGAGGCAACAGAAAGGGGCAGTAGAAACGATATTAAGCAGATCACAGGTACTCAAAACCAATGATACATCTTGTTAGGGATATCAGCAGGTAAATAAACCCAGAGAAAAGTGCACAGCATGGGGCCTTTAAATGGTTTGTCACATGACCAGTTTGATGCATACACCTTGTTCATGGGTAAGTTAGAGCTACTGTAAGACCCAGCGGCTGGTGAGTCAGGCTTTTAGCAGATAAGGAAGTAGTCTTCTTTGTTAGTGATGTTATGCAAGATGAAGTCTGACCTTTGACCACTGACATTTATCGGTTGATTAATTTATCCTGTGATGAGTAAGTGCTGCTTTCAAGTCTCACTTGACATGGTTTTCAAAAGCTGTTTGAACATGCATTAAAAACTGAAAATACGGTTGATGGGGTGGATTAGTGGTGTAACATCATCATCCCACAACAAGCCAAGTATATTTAGTGGTTTGCAGCCTCTCATGTGGCGAGGTGTGGAGAGCCACATAATTGTCAACACAGGGGAAACCTGTAGTTGGTTGTTGTTTTCTGTGTGCGTGGTGATGAATTATTTAAACATTACAGGTTCATTCAGGACTACACCAGTTCAGCTTCTGTCACTGGCATGTGACTATGACTCGGCAAAGACTCGCTCCCCCCCTCTCTCTCTCTCACACACACACGCACACACTCTCTACATTTCATCCTTCAAAACTATGTTGTACTGATTTTTGTTTTTATCTCTATTTTTCCATTCCATTTTATAGTTCATATCATTCACACCGGGACATTTCTCTGTTGACAAAGATGTTGTAGACAGTTGTCATCATCCAAATAAGGTCAGTCAGCAGAAACAGGATTTTGTTCATTTCTACACTTATGTAATGGACTTAAAGAGCAAAGAGTTGACTTTGTCCACTTTTCAGCAGCAACCACCTACATTTCTTTATGTATTCCACACCCAATTCCTGCCTTTTTTTAATTAGTTCTCTTGGTTCTTGTTTGGATTCAGGCCAGTTCATGGCATGAAGTCATTTCTGTCAAATAAAGTTGGATTATGAAGAAGGTGCAACCTAAAAGCCTGCTTTGTGCAACCATCTTAGTTGTGTGATTTGGTTTCAGCCTATAGGACTGAGGATGCAATATTAGTCTTTGCAAGAAATTCTGATGAATCACACAAGAACTGCAGTAGCTGGTCACTGGCAAATAAAACTGTGACACTCAACTCACTCAGACACTTCTCTCTGTTTTTAGTTCCACTACTCTCAGGCGCTCATGGTAGACGTGCACCGGGTCTCATGTTCACCCTCATTCTTTGTATGTGAGTCATTGATGCTTGCCAGACTACCAAACGCTTTAAAACTTTTTTTTTTTTTTTTTCACGTTCTGCCTCTTCACAGATCACAGGCCCCTGTGGTTTAAACCCTCAACACTCTCTCACACTGACTCACTGGAAATAGAAAATGTGTGCGTGCAGCCAGGCACACACTCGTTAACCCCACAGCTGACTGCCTTAAACAAATAGGTTTGCATTCGCATTAATAATCAAGTTCATTATACCAGTCCAAACAGGTTTTTTAGAATGAGAGCACCAAGGCTTCACTGTAGATCAAACCACTACATATGTGTGTGGTGCAGAGCTGGTTTGAAGTCCCGCCTACGCAGTTCCTGTTAGTTTACCTCATTTAACCTCCTACTCACTCCCAGGAAATTTGTCTTACTGATGATAATCTAACATAGTATAATCTGTTTAGCCTAGTTTAAGCGACACAAACACACAATACAGAACTATAGGTGCACAACCAATTTAAAAAAAAGTATGCATATTTTTTTTACTTTAAATTACATGGAAAGTAGGTTAAAATCCAAAATCCTTTAAATCAACGTTATAATGTTCTTTTGAACTAAATGGATAAATGAAGCGGGAAGGCAAGATGCAACTGCATGAACAAATATTACCATTCATATAATCAACCAATACACCTCAACACCAACACACAGTTAAATATTCACTGTTACAGGTTTCTCTCAGCTGGTACTTTCACTAGTGGAGCTTTTTCTGAGCTCATTACTTCCAGCACCTCCTCTCATCTCAGTAATCTCAGTGTGACACCATGCTGAGCAAAAATTAGAAAATGGCTGAGTTACCACAGCCTGAGTTTTTCCCCTACCTGTGAACTGACCAGCCCAAACGATGAAAACAAAAACTAAATTCATTTCCTGCACTCACCTCCAGCTAACTGAAATCCTCGCTTCTACAGAGCCGTCATGAGGAAATTGGTTGATCATCTCTCTGTCTCCTTACTTGTTTGTTTGTTTGTCATGCAATGACAACCGGGGTTAGAAGGTGTGAGTTTTTTTTTTGTCATTTTCTCCAAAACCACTGGCCGGATTTCAACCAAACCTGCGTTGTACTCCACTCGGCCCTCCAGATGATATATTCGAGTTTGGAGAAATTTGAATTTTGGGCCCAAAACGCCATTTTTCGACACCCCCCGGTTCTATTAAAACCCACATGGCCACAATAATGAGTCCAAGACCTGGCTGTCAAATGTCTTCAACTCGCGTTTATGTCAGTGCAACTTTGACTGACATGCCAGTGACTTCTTCTAGTATTTCCACTAAGAATAAGTTCTGTTCAATTTGAAATCACAATCTCGAAACGGACAGACTTACATAACAAAGCCTTGGTATTTATAAATGTGCAGGGCAGGTGAGATTATTGTCCTTTTCAAATTGATTTACTTGAGGATTTTATGTGAACATTTAATCACCCACCCAAAAGAACAGGAGCAGTGGCAGATTAAATACCAGTGTGCGTCACAAGAATGAAGTTGTACATGGAAGTGAATGAATGGTATTTAAAGCAGAAGTAAGCGATCCGGTGGTTTTGTCTAACTTCCTGTCAGCAGATGGAGTTAGCAGTCCCCGCCCTCGTCCCTACGTCACCACATTCACGCGCATCCCTTGGCTGCACACACAGAGAGGACTGCCCCTTTATGCCGTTCTCTCTCCTCATTGGATAAAGGTTGTAGGATACAAGGAAAGTTTTCTCCTCGGCTTAAAGCAGAGCAGAGTGACTGACAGACCCGTGTTTCAGACCAAACACTCTATAGAAGTGATTGCTGTCGGAAGATAGAACTATTTAATATTAACACAAACATTCCGCTTACTTCTGCTTTAACACGTAGGGAACTACTAGGCAATGGTTAACAATTAGGCTGCTATTATTACAACTTGCCATTCTACTTTTACTATCAAATAACTACACTAATCAAGTAAATCACGTGCATGTTATAATTTATTTAAATTTTTGCTAACATCACACTTTGTCTTTATTAGTCACTGTGGGTGTGAGAACTTATAAAACATTACAGGTTCACATACAGTTTGCTGCCAGCTGAGAGAAAAATGATGGGTGTAAGAGGAGCCCAAAGGCAAAACAGAGGCACGGGTGGACTTGGTACACTAACAGTTGCATTGGTAATTAATTGGCCGTCGAACACCACAAAAAATACTGAACCCTTGTCCTTTCACACACATTACTGCACACTATGCAGCGTGTTGTAATGTCTATGGCAAAAATCATTATTTTTGATCGGGTGTAAGAGAATTTAAGTAATGAGTGTGTTCGATGTTCTTGAGCATTCAGTTTCTGTCAAGAAGGCGGAGACACTTTAAGCTGCTGTGATTCAGCTGCCGGTGCTGAGGCTTTCCACTAATGACTCTTTGAGTAACCACATGGTTTTATGGAAGAGAAAATAACAGGAAGGGGAATGTGGTTGTTGAAGAACTGATAAAAATGTCATGAGTCCTTTGGACATGTGAAGAACACTAACTGGACAGGGACAAATGGTCATGTCTTGGGTCATTGTCATTTGCCAGTCATCCTCCTTATTGCCCAATACAGGCTTGGTAGTTCATTTGATTTCTTAAGACTGCTTGTAAACAAGATATTGGTAATAGTGGTGCAAGCAGACCAGTGATTCGATGCAAAGGTCGACATACAGGATGTCTGTAATCCACAAACTTTTTTGTGAAGTCTGTGTTATACAGCAGGGAGGGGATGTCTGCTAGGGCTGAATCAGACTAAATATCCTTCCTCACAATAGTCATCCCTGCTGTACAAACACTGAGTGAGACAAATCAACAATGAGGAGAAAACCGAGAAATTGTTGAACTAATAAGCAAACTTTGATGCGGGAGGCCACTCTATCGTCACTCCCAAGCTCTCATGCAGAAAAAAACAGTTCAAAAAGGCATCAAGGTGGTGGTTTAGACTGTCTTTGAAGAACATAATAAAAGCAAACACAAAAGAACCAACCAGTGGGGAGGCAACAGCACACAGCCTTTGACTTCAGGAATTTTCATTGTTTGAGGGGAACAATTAACCCCATTCCTGGATGCTATTTTAAACACCTTTTACAGGGGTGAATGATGACAACTGATGAAAAAAATCTCACAAGCAGTTTCAGTTTGCAGACTTTAGGCTAAACACATACTACTTTTGGAGCATTTCTTTTCCAAATGTTCACAGATACATGACAGATCTCAGTATTACAAGAAACAAAATCAATGGGGATTTTTTTTCTTTGTTATGCTAATGTGAACATAAAAAAGGGCAACAGTGCTAATTTGATTACTATGGGAAACCAGCATTAGTCAGTAGTGTTAGTGCAATCCATTGTCTGATTGTGTACATCTATCTATATTTTTTATGTTCTGTGTTTTCTTGTGATGTTCACTGAGTGTGTGAGCCAGTGGCGAGTGGTTGAAAAGTGCTCTGCAGACTTTTGACGTAATGGCTCCCCCTCATGGGTGATACATGCAATAACACCCCAAATAGGTCTCAAAGGTCAGAGGAGCAGCCACAGTAACAGGCTCAACTCCCTGACCTGCAGCACAGAAAGATTAAGGAAATCCTTCATTCCTGCTGCCATCAAAATGCACAATGCCTCTTGTTAGGTTATACACGTTTACTTTTTATATCATTTATATCATATCATTGTTATGTAAACTGGATGATCTGAATTTCCCTCCTAGGGATTAATAAAGTATTTTCTATTCTATTCTATTCTAAATAATCAAAGTGTCCGACTAAAGGCTCTCTGACAAATTAAAATCAAATTAAATTAAATATAGATTTATTTTAAAGCATGTAGATATGGTGATTATGCTCAGGTCCTGTGACACATGGACTAATGGCGCTTTTCAACTACACAGTCACGGCACGGCATGGCTCGGTAAAGGTGCTTTTCCATTACAGCTGAATTCTTGTTCCTCCGGCGGGGTCGTCACGGGGTCGCATTGTCCCTCTCTCTCTTTTTTCAATCCTCTCGTCAGCTCCAAACTCACTCGTCTGCACCTCGATTACGGACCATTGCGTGGTTTTCCAAACAGCATCATTTAACTCAGGTGAAGGAATAACAACAGTCTCGGTACAGATCAGCTGGCGCTGTTTCCACTGTGTTTTTGAAATTTCCAAGTTTGATTCTCATGTCGGACGTCGTGCTCGCACTCTTCCAGTGATGATGCTCTGCCCAATCAGTGGAAGGCAGTCCGCTGACATCACATTATAGTATCGCTTCAGCTCGCTTGGAACCAGGGCTAAGGCGGTACCAAAACAGTAGTACCAGGTACTAGGGCTAGTGGAAAAGCCGCGCTAGTGGAAAAGCGCCATAAGACATTTTATTAGATTTTAAAGGTCAAAGGTCAAGGGTGGGTGACCTCACAAAACATGGTTTTGGCCTAGTGAACACTCAGTTCAGTACAGTAGGAGCCATGAAAAATTTCCCCTGTTTCCATGTGCGGTCCGCGGCAGGACCGTGACTGATCCGTGACGGCCTGCCGCTTGGTCCGTGGGGGTAATTCAATCCCCCGCGGTGACGTAGTGGATGCAGCCACGACTGTATGTCATCAATAATAATTAGGGCCTCCATTAAAAAAATGTATCTAATTAATTAGAGGCTTTGTAATTATTATACATTATTGCATATACATATTTGATCTGAGAACAGTGCAAAGCTTTTTTTTTTGGATGGATTTTAGTATACCATTGAATAATGACTGAATACATAAGCTTAAGCAACAAAACATTGTTTGTTTGTTTTTCAAGGTGGTACTTAACCAAGACCAACAGACTAGGGATGCAAATTATCGATTAATTTATCAATCGATATTTGATACATACAGATTAAATGGTCTTTCCTGCCACTACACTAGTCTACTGTATTTAATCACTTAAATCACAGAAGCATAAACTGATTTGTTGAACTCAGCCTGGTGTAAAACTCAGTAATCACACAGGCAGCTCCATGTTGTCCCTGTGTGATGTTCAGGGACAGGTCAGGACAGTGACAGATCTGTAGCTACGTCTTGACCACATGTCAGCTGTTCAGCTGCAGCAGAGGAAACTCCGTTGTTCTCAGCTGCACCGCAACGAGACGAGCGCTTTTTTTTTTTTTTTAATTAAGCTCCGGTAGCGACCGGCTAAACTACGGCAGGATACTGTAAACTCCGATTTGTTTATCAAAGCTTGGTCGCCGTGCTGAGCTGCGTTCAGGCTGCATAACTCCTCAGGCAGTGATGAGTGTCTGCAGCTTTTTAACTCGTTACTCACTGGTCTGTGTTTTAGCGATGGTACAGCCTGAGGCCAGTATACAACAGGTAACAGTGTTGTTGTCTCTTTTCACCTCCTCTCTCCCTTGCAGTGATCAGTGTCGGCGGCTTTTTAACTCGTTTAATGATTGTGCTCCAGTATCCTCCTGAGACCCTGCGACAGGCCAATCTGATGTGGCATTTTAGAATAAAACCCCTTTGAACTTCCATATATCACTGTATTCTATATACAGTAGGATTCATTGTTTTTTGACCCAATGTCCTCATATGAGGACACTGATTTTTGAGAGAACTACTTATTGTAGAAAGCTGAAATTTTGAATTTACACAAATTGGGCCCTTCTGGTCCCAAACATACAGTTTTTTTTATGTTGTGATAATCCCAGTGTCCTCATATGAGGACATCATTTTTTGCAAAAACTACTTCCTGTACAAAGACAAACTTTAGGTATTGTACTTATTAGGTCCTACTTATCCCAGATAGCAAGGAGAAATAAAAAATGCATACCAGAAAAAAACTCGGGTCTCAGGAGGGTATAAACGGTCCGCCTGAAACTCATCCAGTGAGAAATGTTCCACGGTGCAAAAATAAGTGCGATTAAAATGCATAAATTTTTTTAACGTGTTAATTTTTGTGTAATGAATTAATCTTAATTAACGCGTTAAAGTCCTGGCTCTAATAATAATATTAATTGGGGTGCAACCCCCATTCTGAAGGACCGCCATTCCGACGGTCCGCTATTCCGAAAATTTCTGAAGGTCCGTCATTCCGAATATCCGGGGGGCCGCCATTCCGAAGGTGTCAATTTATTTTGAAGGGTTAGGACTGGATTCTCTCATGTTTCTTTGTTTGACTTCCTGCTCGGCTTGACGCGATCACTCGCGGAAAATAGACCAGATGAAACGATCGCTGCAGGGCACGAGCCAGCCTCGCGTCTGGTGTGTGTGAACAGCACAATCGGTTAACATGGGCCGCTGTGTCCCCGGCCGGCTAATAATGTACAGTGGGCTAATATACTAGACATAAAAGATACCAATCCCTGATTTGAACCCCGGTCACCTGAGCCGGGACCGGGAATAGTAGAGCTTAATTTCCTTAACTTTTACCATTCATTCTTTATGGTAGTTCTTATCACTACGGATGTAATATATTTTTGGCCACAAGCGGGTTTTTTTTTAATGGAGAATTATGTACACTTCCTTCACAAATTAATGAAATTTTCACTTCCTATTACTCTAAATTATATACATCTGAGTCTCACAAAGATGATTCAGCAATAGTATCTTTTCTAAATTCCTTGAATTTACCTACTCTTTCATCAGAGCAGATTTCCAAGCTTGATGCCCCTATTACATTAGCTGAAATGAAAGATGCCTTGGACTCTATGCCAAAAGCAAAATCACCTGGTCTGGATGGTATCCCACCAGAACTTCTTGTGGCTTTGTGGGACCTGGTCGCAGTGGCGGAGCTACGGGGTGGCCAGGGGTGGCCGTGGCCACCCCTGACCACTCTCTGGCCACCCCACTGGCCACCCCCATGGCTGGGGCATAATTTGACAAAAAACGGCTCTGCGCGCGGAACTTTAGTTCCGCCCTACCGTCGTTTCCGCACGGACGCATTTTACTGCAGCACACAACAAACTTACCGCGGGAACAGAGCAGAGCAGAGCAGGAGCAGCCAGTTTGTCATAATACGCTGTCGCCAAGCAAGGACACCTTTGGAGGTAAGTTTTCTATGATCACTTTGGTCGGTTCTGGTCGAGTTTTCTATTACTTGTTGACTGTGACTTTACTCCAGTTCTGAAGCATTTCAGACACATACATCTGGTAGTCTCCTTGTGGTACATTAGCGAATGGAGAGTCTGCTCTGACTGCCCTCATTTACGTTATATTATATTTTGTGTATTTTGTGATTTTAGACAAGTCTTTTGCACTTATAAAAATAGACATCATTATACCATTGATTAATCACCAGCTGCAATGTTTTTCCCCCCACACATTCAGCACACAATATCTTTTAATAGTGACTTGCATGCTGCTACTCTCTGTAGCAGAGCAGCATGAGCATAAACACTCAAATAACGATAGTCGTGTGGTAACTTAAAGCAGATATCAGCTTCACGGCCGTTTCGGCTAATGCTGCGTTCAAGGCAGGCTTTTGAAACCGTAAGTTACAGCTTCAAGTCACAACTACGACTTGGTAGCGTTCCAGGTAACCCGTAGCTCGTGTTTTTACCATCCTGTTGTCTGTGAAAGTTCCCTATAACGGCCACTCGTAACTTCCGACCCGTGAACTCGTACCAGATCGAACTGGTATGACTTCACAGGAAGGAAAAACACAAAGTACGAGTTTCTTTGAACGCACCATGAGTTAGCAGCCCCCGCCCTTGTCAGGCATCAATTGGTCCTCGTGCTACGTCACCACATTCACGCGCATCCCTTGGCTGCACACACAGCCCTTCATGCCGTTCTCTCTCCTCATTGGATAACACTTGTATCCCACAAGGAAAATTTTCTCCTCGGGTTACAGCAGAGCAGAGTGACGGAGAGACTCGTGTTTAGGCTGAAATACTTCATGTAAGTGATTGCTGACGGAAAATAGGACTATTTAGGACTTATATTAACAAAAACATTCCACTGATATCTGCTTTAATGTATTTTGCTGCTCTCCTTACCTGTCAGGCAAAATGAAAAGAAAAATTGCCTGCTACTTCAGTAGAAAGACAGGGAATGTTGAAAGGAGGGACAGTGGTGAGGACAGACAGGAACAGGATGAGAACACAGATCCTGTAGCTACTGCACACCGTGACTGCCTGCCGTTTCTGCCTTTTGTATCACCTACTCCTGTATACTGTTATATGTAATAATGCTTCATAAAATCATTAAGACTTACTGACAGTTTCAACATTTGTGTTTCAGACACTGTCACCACAGAACCTATGCAGGGCTCATCACAAGGTAGGTATGCCCACAGCTACTGTTTAGCCTACTTTATGTATTGCAATTAATCATTACATTCTAAGTAACAATGCTAGGTAATAGTACAGTATAATTTAAATCCTCCTATTAATATTTTGTCATGTGTGTGGTTCAACTAACAGGTGTCAACAGACTAGACCCACAGCAGGAGATGGTGAACAATGTGTTGTAAATTGTTTTCTTGTCTGTACTGTATACAACATCCACTGCATGTCTGCCCATCCTGAGGGATCCCTCCTCTGTTGCTCACCCTAAGGTTTCTCCAATTTATTTTCAACAACATTCCAGACCATCAACATATAACTGTTTTGTGCATTTGCACAGTAGCCCTTAAGCCTTGTCTATGACTGGAATCCTTATGTTGACCCAATTTGCTGGCCATTATTTGTGTGTGTTTATACTGTAGCTTGATCAGCCTATAATAAAACAACTGTTTCTCAAATTATGTCTGTGTATTCCTGAGAATGAGCTCATAGTGATCACTACAAGTGGAGCTGATCATCTCCCGAATCCTCTCATCACAGTACGCTGTGCAGTTGTCTGTATATTGTGCTATTTGTAGTGTAAGCATCTTTGTTACTTTACTTGCAGGAATAAGAAAAAAAGTTAGATACACTGAATATTAGTTGATCTTTTCCATCATTACCTGCGTTCTAAATTCTATGGAGGTGTGTGGTTTACAGTACGTGACCTAAATATCGCTATATTTTACAGTGAGACATTGCCACCCCATAATGATCACATGACCATCCTGGCCACCCCACAGAAAATTTCCTGGCTCCGCCACTGCCTGGTCGGTCCAGTCATCTTGAACTCATTTAATTTTTCACTTGCAGTTGGAAGCTTCCATCGAGATCAAAAGATTGCACTTATCTCTCTTCTTTTGAAAAAAGGCAAAGACCCGTTGGAATGCTCCAGCTATAGGCCCATATCAATCTTAAACTGTGATATTAAATTGTATGCTAAAATTTTATCAAGACGACTGGACACTTGTATCTCGTCCTTGGTTCATCCAGACCAAGCTGGCTTCATTAAAGGCCGCTTGGCTTCCGATAATATCCGTAGATTATTGCATATTATTGAAGCAGCACCATCTCTGGAACACCCATCTGCTATCCTCTCTCTGGACGCAGAAAAAGCCTTTGACCGCGTGGAGTGGGACTATTTATGGGCAGTCTTAAAACATTTTGGATTTGGTCCTACATTTATTAATATGGTTCGTACATTGTATGCCAGTCCCACTGCATGCGTTCAAACTGGCCACACGGGTGCACCTGAGTTTGCACTACACAGATCGACTAGACAGGGTTGCCCTCTTTCACCTGGCCTCTTTGCACTTTCGTTAGAACCCTTGGCACAAGCTGTTAGACAACATATATCACCAATTTCAATTAAAGGAACATCTCATTCTATTTCCCTTTACGCGGATGATATTTTATTGTATTTGTCGAACTTGACTACTTCTATCCCCCAGGTGCTAAATTTGTTTAAGGTCTTTGGGGCATTTTCTGGCTATAGAATTAACTGGTCAAAATCTCTTTTAATGCCGCTCAACTCGACAGCTAGTACAATTAACATTCCTTCACTGCCAGTAACTCTGGAGTGTAACGCTTTTACTTATTTGGGAATAATAATTCGTCCCACCCTTCCTTCTATTGTTAAGGATAACTATACCATAATCTTGTCTAAAATTAATAGTGACTTAACTAAATGGTCTCCCTTGCATATGACTCTTCATGGCCGTATCTCAGTTATTAAAATGAATATTCTTCCCCGCATCAATTTTATTTTCTCCATGCTTCCTCTTTCACCTCCTTGTAAGTTTTTTAAGGACTTGGAGGCAATATGCAGAAATTTTCTTTGGAAAGGCAAGCGCCCTTTAATTAGTTTTTCCACCCTACCGCGTCCCAAAGTATTAGGCGGACTTTCGTTACCCAACTTTAAAATGTATTATTGGTCTTTCCTGTTAAGATCGCTGACAGTATGGCTTGATTCTTCCTCCTGTGTTCCATGGCGAACTCTTGAGAATGCTTTATGTCACCCTTTTAGACTGCAGGATATGTTATCTTGCGGAGCAAAGATTAGGACGACACGGTTACATGTGGGGTCCATTATATCAAATTCTCTGACTGTCTGGTATCAAATACTTAAATATTTACAGTGTAGTAATTGTAGGTTTCATGATTTAACACCTATATGGAATAATAATTATCTGTTAACTGATTCCATGCCTTTCCACTTTCCCAAATGGGCTCATCAGGGCATAAATGTTCTTAGTGACATTTTCAATCAACAAGGTCTCCGTTCCTTTCAGGATCTCAAAGAGTCGTACTCACTGCCAGGTTCCTCCTGGTTTTTCTATCTCAGACTCCGCACGGCTCTAAAAACATACGGAGTACCATGGGACCGCCCGTTAGGCTCACACCCTATACTACAACGTCTTTTTTCTGCCTCAAAGTCCGGGTTTGTTACTTCATGGTATGACTGGTTATTAAAACATAATATTAAGTCTTTAGCTATCACATCGGTCTGGGACGGAGACCTTCATGAGCTGGTTTTCAAATTGGATTGGCCTAAGATTTGGAATTATGTTTTTTTTTCGTCCAAAAATCTTGCCCACCAGCTAATTCATTTTAAATTTGTTCATAGAGTTTATTTCTCTCCCGAACGCAGGTTTAGATTCAAACTGACTGCCAGCGATCTTTGTGATAGGTGTCCTCATTCAAAAGTAGGAACCTACATGCATATGTTTTGGGATTGTGTAACAGTTAAAACTCTTTGGGTCCATGTCGCTCAAACACTGTCAGGTCTGTTGGATAAACATCTTCCATTTTGCCCGGCCCTTTGGCTTTTTGGTTACAACCCAAACGTGATACTACCATACACACAGAAACGAATCATCCTTGCTGCCTCAACAGCTGCAAAAAAGACCATTCTTAAAAGTTGGTTTGAACCAAGTATTGTAATGAATAAAGTCTGGGTTGCATTGTTTTATGATATCTGTCTGTTGGAAAACTCTACAGCCAAAGTTAATGGTGCAAAAATTGAGACATTAGCTGTTTGGTCTAATGCTATTGCCTATATTCCTGGGCTAGTTTAATTTATGCTTTATTTAAATTATGGCTTGGAGGTGTAGCCTATCTTTGTGCAGAATTATGTTTTTCTCTTTACTGGCATTTGTTTGGTGGACCTTTATTTAATTGCATATACTTTGTTTAGGGTGGAGTGTTTTTGCTGTTGTTGTTGTTGTGGTTTTTGCGTCTAAAGATGAATTAGTAGCTTATTTCTGTTGTACCATATGAAACAGCATACAGGTTTTTTATTTTTTATTTATATATATATTTTTTATTATCATTGTTTATTTTGTTGTTGTTTTTTCTTGGGTTTGTTTGTTTTTTGCTTTGTTTGTTTGTTTGTGTGTGTAATTTGTAATTTTATTTATTTAATAAAAAAAAAAAAAAAAAAAAAAATTCTCCAAACTCGGATATATCATCGGGGGGTCCGAGGGGAGTCCAATGCAGAAGTTTGGTTGAAATCGGGGCGGTGGTTTTGGAGAAAATGACCAAAAACCAAACAGGCGAATTTCATGTTTTTTTTGTTTTTTTTTGACCAAAAAAAAAAAATTCTTCAAATTTCTCCAAACTCGGATATATCATTGGGGGTTACGAGGGGAGTCCAACGCAAAAGTTTGGTTGAAATCGGGGCGGTGGTTTTGGAGAAAATGACCAAAAACAAAACAGGCGAATTTCATGTTTTTTTTTTGTTTTTTTTTATAAAAAAAAAAAAATTCTTCAAATTTCTCCAAACTCGGATATATCATCGGGGGGTCCGAGGGGAGTCCAACGCAGAAGTTTGGTTGAAATCGGGGCGGTGGTTTTGGAGAAAATGACCAAAAACCAAACAGGCGAATTTCATGTTTTCTTTGTTTTTTTTTTACCAAAAAAAAAAAATTTCTTCAAATTTCTCCAAACTCGGATATATCATCGGGGGGTCCGAGGGGAGTCCAACGCAGAAGTTTGGTTGAAATCGGGGCGGTGGTTTTGGAGAAAATGACCAAAAACCAAACAGGCGAATTTCATGTTTTCTTTGTTTTTTTTTGACCAAAAAAAAAAAATTTCTTCAAATTTCTCCAAACTCGGATATATCATCGGGGGGTCCGAGGGGAGTCCAACGCAGAAGTTTGGTTGAAATCGGGGCGGTGGTTTTGGAGAAAATGACCAAACAGGCGAATTTCATGTTTTTTTTGTTTTTTTTGACCCAAAAAAAAAAATTTCTTCAAATTTCTCCAAACTCGGATATATCATCGGGGGGTCCGTGGGGAGTCCAACGCAGAAGTTTGGTTGAAATCGGGGCGGTGGTTTTAGAGAAAATGACCAAAAACCAAACAGGCCATTTTAAAAAAGACGACAGGGGGGGGGGTTACGTTTTTGTTTTTTTTTGACCAAAAAAAAAAAATTTCTTCAAATTTCTCCAAACTCGGATATATCATCGGGGGGTCCGAGGGGAGCCCAACGCAGAAGTTTGGTTGAAATCGGGGCGGTGGTTTTGGAGAAAATGACCAAACAGGCGAATTTCATGTTTTTTTTGTTTTTTTTGACCCAAAAAAAAAAATGTCTTCAAATTTCTCCCAACTCGGATATATCATCGGGGGGTCCGAGGGGAGTCCAACGCAGAAGTTTGGTTGAAATCGGGGCGGTGGTTTTGGAGAAAATGACCAAAAACCAAACAGGCGAATTTCATGTTTTTTTTTTTTTTTTTGACCAAAAAAAAAAAATGTCTTCAAATTTCTCCAAACTCGGATATATCATCGGGGGGTCCGAGGGGAGTCCAACGCAGAAGTTTGGTTGAAATCGGGGCGGTGGTTTTGGAGAAAATGACCAAAAACCAAACAGGCGAATTTCATGGTTTTTTTTTTTTTTTTGACCAAAAAAAAAAAATGTCTTCAAATTTCTCCAAACTCGGATATATCATCGGGGGGTCCGAGGGGAGTCCAACGCAGAAGTTTGGTTGAAATCGGGGCGGTGGTTTTGGAGAAAATGACCAAAAACCAAACAGGCGAATTTCATGTTTTTTTGTTTTTTTTTTTGACCAAAAAAAAAAATTTCTTCAAATTTCTCCAAACTCGGATATATCATCGGGGGGTCCGAGGGGAGTCCAACGCAGAAGTTTGGTTGAAATCGGGGCGGTGGTTTTAGAGAAAATGACCAAAAACCAAACAGGCCATTTTAAAAAAGACGACAGGGGGGGGGGGTTACGTTTTTTTTTTTTTGACCAAAAAAAATAAAAATTCTTCAAATTTCTCCAAACTCGGATATATCATCGGGGGGTCCGAGGGGAGTCCAACGCAGAAGTTTGGTTGAAATCGGGGCGGTGGTTTTAGAGAAAATGACCAAAAACCAAACAGGCCATTTTAAAAAAGACGACAGGGGGGGGTGTTACGTTTTTTTTTTTTTTGACCAAAAAAAAAAAATTTCTTCAAATTTCTCCAAACTCGGATATATCATCGGGGGGTCCGAGGGGAGTCCAACGCAGAAGTTTGGTTGAAATCGGGGCGGTGGTTTTGGAGAAAATGACCAAACAGGCGAATTTCATGTGTTTTTTGTTTTTTTTGACCCAAAAAAAAAAATGTCTTCAAATTTCTCCCAACTCGGATATATCATCGGGGGGTCCAAGGGGAGTCCAACGCAGAAGTTTGGTTGAAATCGGGGCGGTGGTTTTGGAGAAAATGACCAAAAACCAAACAGACGAATTTCATGTTTTTTGTTTTTTTTTTGACCAAAAAAAAAAAAATTCTTCAAATTTCTCCAAACTCGGATATATCATCGGGGGGTCCGAGGGGAGTCCAACGCAGAAGTTTGGTTGAAATCGGGCCGGTGGTTATAGAGAAAATGACCAAAAACCAAACAGGCCATTTTAAAAAAGACGACAGGGGGGGGGGGGTTACGTTTTTTTTTTTTTTTGACCAAAAAAAAAAAATGTCTTCAAATTTCTCCAAACTCGGATATATCATCGGGGGGTCCGAGGGGAGTCCAACGCAGAAGTTTGGTTGAAATCGGGGCGGTGGTTTTGGAGAAAATGACCAAAAACCAAACAGGCGAATTTCATGTTTTTTTGTTTTTTTTTTTGACCAAAAAAAAAAATTTCTTCAAATTTCTCCAAACTCGGATATATCATCGGGGGGTCCGAGGGGAGTCCAACGCAGAAGTTTGGTTGAAATCGGGGCGGTGGTTTTAGAGAAAATGACCAAAAACCAAACAGGCCATATTAAAAAAGACGACAGGGGGGGGGGTTACGTTTTTTTTTTTTTGACAAAAAAAAAAAAAATTTCTTCAAATTTCTCAAAACTCGGATATATCATCGGGGGGTCCGAGGGGAGTCCAACGCAGAAGTTTGGTTGAAATCGGGCCGGTGGTTATAGAGAAAATGACCAAAAACCGAACAGGCCATTTTAAAAAAGACGACAGGGGGGGGGGGGGTACGTTTTTTTTTTTTTGACCAAAAAAAAATAATTTCTTCAAATTTCTCCAAACTCGGATATATCATTGGGGGGTCCGAGGGGAGTCCAACGAAGAAGTTTGGTTGAAATCGGGGCGGTGGTTTTGGAGAAAATGACCAAAAACCAAACAGGCCATTTTAAAAAAGGCGACAGGGGGGAGGGTTACGTTTTTTTTTTTTTGACCAAAAAAAAAAATGTGTTCAAATTTCTCCAAACTCGGATATATCATCGGGGGGTCCGAGGGGAGTCCAACGCAGAAGTTTGGTTGAAATCGGGGCGGTGGTTTTGGAGAAAATGACCAAAAACCAAACAGGCGAATTTCATGTTTGTTTGTTTTTTTTTTGACCAAAAAAAAAAAAATGTCTTCAAATTTCTCCAAACTCGGATATATCATCGGGGGGTCCGAGGGGAGTCCAATGCAGAAGTTTGGTTGAAATCGGGGCGGTGGTTTTGGAGAAAATGACCAAAAACCAAACAGGCCATTTTAACAAAAGACGACAGGGGGGAGGGTTACGGTTTTTTTTTTTTGACCAAAAAAAAAAAATTCTTCAAATTTCTCCAAACTCGGATATATCATCGGGGGGTCCGAGGGGAGTCCAACGCAGAAGTTTGGTTGAAATCGGGGCGGTGGTTTTGGAGAAAATGACCAAAAACCAAACAGGCGAATTTCATGTTTTTTTTTTTTTTTTTTGACCAAAAAAAAAAATGTCTTCAAATTTCTCCAAACTCGGATATATCATCGGGGGGTCCGAGGGGAGTCCAACGCAGAAGTTTGGTTGAAATCGGGGCGGTGGTTTTGGAGAAAATGACCAAAAACCAAACAGGCCATTTTAAAAAAGACATCAGGGGGGAGGGTTACGTTTTTTTTCTTTTGACCAAAAAAAAATAATTTCTTCAAATTTCTCCTAACTCGGATATATCATCGGGGGGTCCGAGGGGAGTCCAACGCAGAAGTTTGGTTGAAATCGGGGCGGTGGTTTTGGAGAAAATGACCAAAAACCAAACAGGCGAATTTCATGTTTGTTTGTTTTTTTTTTGACCAAAAAAAAAAAAATGTCTTCAAATTTCTCCTAACTCGGATATATCATCGGGGGGTCCGAGGGGAGTCCAACGCAGAAGTTTGGTTGAAATCGGGGCGGTGGTTTTGGAGAAAATGACCAAAAACCAAACAGGCGAATTTCATGTTTGTTTGTTTTTTTTTTTGGTCAAAAAAAAAAAAAATGTCTTCAAATTTCTCCAAACTCGGATATATCATCGGGGGGTCCGAGGGGAGTCCAATGCAGAAGTTTGGTTGAAATCGGGGCGGTGGTTTTGGAGAAAATGACCAAAAACCAAACAGGCCATTTTAACAAAAGACGACAGGGGGGAGGGTTACGTTTTTTTTTTTTTGACCAAAAAAAAAAAATTCTTCAAATTTCTCCAAACTCGGATATATCATCGGGGGGTCCGAGGGGAGTCCAACGCAGAAGTTTGGTTGAAATCGGGGCGGTGGTTTTGGAGAAAATGACCAAAAACCAAACAGGCGAATTTCATGTTTTTTTTTGTTTTTTTTGACCAAAAAAAAAAATTTCTTCAAATTTCTCCAAACTCGGATATATCATCGGGGGGTCCGAGGGGAGTCCAACGCAGAAGTTTGGTTGAAATCGGGCCGGTGGTTATAGAGAAAATGACCAAAAACCAAGCAGGCCATTTTAAAAAAGACGACAGGGGGGGGGGGGTTACGTTTTTTTTTTTTTGACCAAAAAAAAAAAATTCTTCAAATTTCTCCAAACTCGGATATATCATCGGGGGGTCCGAGGGGAGTCCAACGCAGAAGTTTGGTTGAAATCGGGCCGGTGGTTATAGAGAAAATGACCAAAAACCAAATAGGCGAATTTCATGTTTTTTTTGTTTTTTTTTGACCAAAAAAAAAAAAAGTCTTCAAATTTCTCCAAACTCGGATATATCATCGGGGGGTCCGAGGGGAGTCCAACGCAGAAGTTTGGTTGAAATCGGGGCGGTGGTTTTGGAGAAAATGACCAAAAACCAAACAGGCGAATTTCATGTTTTTTTGTGTTTTTTTTTGACCAAAAAAAAAAATTTCTTCAAATTTCTCCAAACTCGGATATATCATCGGGGGGTCCAAGGGGAGTCCAACGCAGAAGTTTGGTTGAAATCGGGGCGGTGGTTTTAGAGAAAATGACCAAAACCCAAACAGGCCATTTTAAAAAAGACGACAGGGGGGGGGGTTACGTTTTTTTTTTTTTGACCAAAAAAAAAAAAAATTCTTCAAATTTCTCCAAACTCGGATATATCATCGGGGGGTCCGAGGGGAGTCCAACGCAGAAGTTTGGTTGAAATCGGGGCAGTGGTTTTGGAGAAAATGACCAAAAACCAAACAGGCGAATTTCAGGTTTTTTTGTTTTTTTTTTACCAAAAAAAAAAAATTCTTTAAATTTCTCCAAACTCGGATATATCATCGGGGGGTCCGTGGGGAGTCCAACGCAGAAGTTTGGTTGAAATGGGGGCGGTGGTTTTAGAGAAAATGACCAAAAACCAAACAGGCCATTTTAAAAAAGACGACAGGGGGGGGGGTTACGTTTTTTTTTTTTTTGACCAAAAAAAAAAAATTTCTTCAAATTTCTCCAAACTCGGATATATCATCGGGGGGTCCGGGGGGAGTCCAACGCAGAAGTTTGGTTGAAATCGGGGTGGTGGTTTTGGAGAAAATGACCAAAAACCAAACAGGCGAATTTCATGTGTTTTTGTTTTTTTTTTACCAAAAAAAAAAATTTCTTTAAATTTCTCCAAACTCGGATATATCATCGGGGGGTCCGTGGGGAGTCCAACGCAGAAGTTTGGTTGAAATGGGGGCGGTGGTTTTAGAGAAAATGACCAAAAACCAAACAGGCCATTTTAAAAAAGACGACAGGGGGGGGGGGGGTTACGGTTTTTTTTTTTTTTGACCAAAAAAAAAAAATTTCTTCAAATTTCTCCAAACTCGGATATATCATCGGGGGGTCCGAGGGGAGTCCAACGCAGAAGTTTGGTTGAAATCGGGGCGGTGGTTTTGGAGAAAATGACCAAAAACCAAACAGGCGAATTTCATGTTTTTTTTGTTTTTTTTGACCAAAAAAAAAAAATTTCTTCAAATTTCTCCAAACTCGGATATATCATCGGGGGGTCCGGGGGGAGTCCAACGCAGAAGTTTGGTTGAAATCGGGGCGGTGGTTTTGGAGAAAATGACCAAAAACCAAACAGGCGAATTTCATATTTTTTTTGTTTTTTTTGACCAAAAAAAATAAATTTCTTCAAATTTCTCCAAACTCGGATATATCATCGGGGGGTCCGAGGGGAGTCCAACGCAGAAGTTTGGTTGAAATCGGGGCGGTGGCTTTGGAGAAAATGACCAAAAACCAAACAGGCGAATTTCATGTTTTTTTGTTTTTTTTTTGACCAAAAAAAAAAAAATTCTTCAAATTTCTCCAAACCCGGATATATCATCGGGGGGTCCGAGGGAGTCCAACGCAGAAGTTTGGTTGAAATCGGGGCGGTGGTTTTGGAGAAAATTACCAAAAACCAAATAGGCGAATTTCATGTTTTTTTTTGTTTTTTTTTGACCAAAAAAAAAAAAAGTCTTCAAATTTCTCCAAACTCGGATATATCATCGGGGGGTCCGAGGGGAGTCCAACGCAGAAGTTTGGTTGAAATCGGGGCGGTGGTTTTGGAGAAAATGACCAAAAACCAAACAGGCGAATTTCATGTTTTTTTGTTTTTTTTTTTACCAAAAAAAAAATTTCTTCAAATTTCTCCAAACTCGGATATATCATCGGGGGGTCCGAGGGGAGTCCAACGCAGAAGTTTGGTTGAAATCGGGGCGGTGGTTTTAGAGAAAATGACCAAAACCCAAACAGGCCATTTTAAAAAAGACGACAGGGGGGGGGGTTACGTTTTTTTTTTTTTGACCAAAAAAAAAAAAATTCTTCAAATTTCTCCAAACTCGGATATATCATCGGGGGGTCCGAGGGGAGTCCAACGCAGAAGTTTGGTTGAAATCGGGGCGGTGGTTTTGGAGAAAATGACCAAAAACCAAACAGGCGAATTTCATGTTTTTTTGTTTTTTTTTTACCAAAAAAAAAAAATTCTTTAAATTTCTCCAAACTCGGATATATCATCGGGGGGTCCGTGGGGAGTCCAACGCAGAAGTTTGGTTGAAATGGGGGCGGTGGTTTTAGAGAAAATGACCAAAAACCAAACAGGCCATTTTAAAAAAGACGACAGGGGGGGGGGTTACGTTTTTTTTTTTTTTGACCAAAAAAAAAAAAATTTCTTCAAATTTCTCCAAACTCGGATATATCATCGGGGGGTCCGAGGGGAGTCCAACGCAGAAGTTTGGTTGAAATCGGGGCGGTGGTTTTGGAGAAAATGACCAAAAACCAAACAGGCGAATTTCATGTTTTTTTTGTTTTTTTTTGACCAAAAAAAAAAAATTTCTTCAAATTTCTCCAAACTCGGATATATCATCGGGGGGTCCGGGGGGAGTCCAACGCAGAAGTTTGGTTGAAATCGGGGCGGTGGTTTTGGAGAAAATGACCAAAAACCAAACAGGCGAATTTCATGTTTTTTTTGTTTTTTTTGACCAAAAAAAATAAATTTCTTCGAATTTCTCCAAACTCGGATATATCATCGGGGGGTCCGGGGGGAGTCCAACGCAGAAGTTTGGTTGAAATCGGGGCGGTGGCTTTGGAGAAAATGACCAAAAACCAAACAGGCGAATTTCATGTTTTTTTGTTTTTTTTTGACCAAAAAAAAATAAATTCTTCAAATTTCTCCAAACCCGGATATATCATCGGGGGGTCCGAGGGAGTCCAACGCAGAAGTTTGGTTGAAATCGGGGCGGTGGTTTTGGAGAAAATGACCAAAAACCAAACAGGCGAATTTCATGTTTTTTTTTGTTTTTTTTGACCAAAAAAAATAAATTTCTTCAAATTTCTCCAAACTCGGATATATCATCGGGGGGTCCGAGGGGAGTCCAACGCAGAAGTTTGGTTGAAATCGGGGCGGTGGTTTTGGAGAAAATTACCAAAAACCAAACAGGCGAATTTCATGTTTTTTTTGTTTTTTTTGACCAAAAAAAAAAAATGTCTTCAAATTTCTCCAAACCCGGATATATCATCGGGGGGTCCGAGGGAGTCCAACGCAGAAGTTTGGTTGAAATCGGGGCGGTGGTTTTGGAGAAAATGACCAAAAACCAAACAGGCGAATTTCATGTTTTTTTTGTTTTTTTTGACCAAAAAAAATAAATTTCTTCAAATTTCTCCAAACTCGGATATATCATCGGGGGGTCCGGGGGGAGTCCAACGCAGAAGTTTGGTTGAAATCGGGGCGGTGGCTTTGGAGAAAATGACCAAAAACCAAACAGGCGAATTTCATGTTTTTTTGTTTTTTTTTGACCAAAAAAAAAAAAATTCTTCAAATTTCTCCAAACCCGGATATATCATCGGGGGGTCCGAGGGAGTCCAACGCAGAAGTTTGGTTGAAATCGGGGCGGTGGTTTTGGAGAAAATGACCAAAAACCAAACAGGCGAATTTCATGTTTTTTTTGTTTTTTTTGACCAAAAAAAATAAATTTCTTCAAATTTCTCCAAACTCGGATATATCATCGGGGGGTCCGAGGGGAGTCCAACGCAGAAGTTTGGTTGAAATCGGGGCGGTGGCTTTGGAGAAAATGACCAAAAACCAAACAGGCGAATTTCATGTTTTTTTGGTTTTTTTTGACCAAAAAAAAAAAATTCTTCAAATTTCTCCAAACCCGGATATATCATCGGGGGGTCCGAGGGAGTCCAACGCAGAAGTTTGGTTGAAATCGGGGCGGTGGTTTTGGAGAAAATTACCAAAAACCAAATAGGCGAATTTCATGTTTTTTTTGTTTTTTTTTGACCAAAAAAAAAAATTTCTTCTAATTTCTCCAAACTCGGATATATCATCGGGGGGTCCGAGGGGAGTCCAACGCAGAAGTTTGGTTGAAATCGGGGCGGTGGTTTTGGAGAAAATGACCAAAAACCAAACAGGCGAATTTCATGTTTTTTTTGTTTTTTTTGACCAAAAAAAAAAAATTTCTTCAAATTTCTCCAAACTCGGATATATCATCGGGGGGTCCGAGGGGAGTCCAACGCAGAAGTTTGGTTGAAATCGGGGCGGTGGTTTTGGAGAAAATGACCAAAAACCAAACAGGCGAATTTCATGTTTTCTTTTTTTTTTTTGACCAAAAAAAAAAAATGTCTTCAAATTTCTCCAAACTCGGATATATCATCGGGGGGTCCGAGGGAAGTCCAACGCAGAAGTTTGGTTGAAATCGGGGCGGTGGTTTTGGAGAAAATGACCAAAAACCAAAAAGGCGAATTCCATGTTTTCTTTTTTTTTTTTGACCAAAAAAAAAAAATTTCTTCAAATTTCTCCAAACTCTGATATATCATCGGGGGGTCCGAGGGGAGTCCAACGCAGAAGTTTGGTTGAAATCGGGGCGGTGGTTTTGGAGAAAATGACCAAAAACCAAACAGGCGAATTCCATGTTTTCTTTTTTTTTTTTGACCAAAAAAAAAAATTTCTTCAAATTTCTCCAAACTCTGATATATCATCGGGGGGTCCGAGGGGAGTCCAACGCAGAAGTTTGGTTGAAATCGGGGCGGTGGTTTTGGAGAAAATGACCAAAAACCAAACAGGCCTATTTAAAAAAGACGACAGGGGGGGGTGTTACGTTTTTTTTTTTTGACCAAAAAAAAAAAATTTCTTCAAATTTCTCCAAACTCGGATATATCATCGGGGGGTCCGAGGGGAGTCCAACGCAGAAGTTTGGTTGAAATCGGGGCGGTGGTTTTGGAGAAAATGACCAAAAACCAAACAGGCGAATTCCATGTTTTCTTTTCTTTTTTTGACCAAAAAAAAAAAATTTCTTCAAATTTCTCCAAACTCTGATATATCATCGGGGGGTCCGAGGGGAGTCCAACGCAGAAGTTTGGTTGAAATCGGGGCGGTGGTTTTGGAGAAAATGACCAAAAACCAAACAGGCCATTTTAAAAAAGACGACAGGGGGGGGTGCTACGTTTTTTTTTTTTTGACCAAAAAAAAAAAATGTCTTCAAATTTCTCCAAACTCGGATATATCATCGGGGGGTCCGAGGGGAGTCCAACGCAGAAGTTTGGTTGAAATCGGGGCCGTGGTTTTGGAGAAAATGACCAAAAACCAAACAGGCCATTTTAAAAAAGACGAAAGGGGGGGGGTGTTACGTTTTTTTTTTTTTTTTGACCAAAAAAAAAAAAATTCTTCAAATTTCTCCAAACTCGGATATATCATCGGGGGGTCCGAGGGGAGTCCAACGCAGAAGTTTGGTTGAAATCGGGCCGGTGGTTTTGGAGAAAATGACCAAAAACCAAACAGGCGAATTCCATGTTTTCTTTTCTTTTTTTGACCAAAAAAAAAAAATTTCTTCAAATTTCTCCAAACTCGGATATATCATCGGGGGGTCCGGGGGGAGTCCAACGCAGAAGTTTGGTTGAAATCGGGGCGGTGGCTTTGGAGAAAATGACCAAAAACCAAACAGGCGAATTTCATGTTTTTTTTGTTTTTTTTGACCAAAAAAATAAATTTCTTCAAATTTCTCCAAACTCGGATATATCATCGGGGGGTCCGGGGGAGTCCAACGCAGAAGTTTGGTTGAAATCGGGGCGGTGGCTTTGGAGAAAATGACCAAAAACCAAACAGGCGAATTTCATGTTTTTTTGTTTTTTTTTGACCAAAAAAAAAAAATTCTTCAAATTTCTCCAAACCCGGATATATCATCGGGGGGTCCGAGGGAGTCCAACGCAGAAGTTTGGTTGAAATCGGGGCGGTGGTTTTGGAGAAAATGACCAAAAACCAAACAGGCGAATTTCATGTTTTTTTTGTTTTTTTTGACCAAAAAAAATAAATTTCTTCAAATTTCTCCAAACTCGGATATATCATCGGGGGGTCCGAGGGGAGTCCAACGCAGAAGTTTGGTTGAAATCGGGGCGGTGGCTTTGGAGAAAATGACCAAAAACCAAACAGGCGAATTTCATGTTTTTTTTGTTTTTTTTGACCAAAAAAAAAAATTTCTTCAAATTTCTCCAAACTCGGATATATCATCGGGGGGTCCGGGGGGAGTCCAACGCAGAAGTTTGGTTGAAATCGGGGCGGTGGCTTTGGAGAAAATGACCAAAAACCAAACAGGCGAATTTCATGTTTTTTTGTTTTTTTTTGACCAAAAAAAAAAAAATTCTTCAAATTTCTCCAAACCCGGATATATCATCGGGGGGTCCGAGGGAGTCCAACGCAGAAGTTTGGTTGAAATCGGGGCGGTGGTTTTGGAGAAAATGACCAAAAACCAAACAGGCGAATTTCATGTTTTCTTTTTTTTTTTTGACCAAAAAAAATGAATTTCTTCAAATTTCTCCAAACTCGGATATATCATCGGGGGGTCCGAGGGGAGTCCAACGCAGAAGTTTGGTTGAAATCGGGGCGGTGGTTTTGGAGAAAATGACCAAAAACCAAACAGGCGAATTTCATGTTTTTTTGGTTTTTTTTGACCAAAAAAAAAAAATTCTTCAAATTTCTCCAAACTCGGATATATCATCGGGGGGTCCGAGGGGAGTCCAACGCAGAAGTTTGGTTGAAATCGGGGCGGTGGTTTTGGAGAAAATGACCAAAAACCAAACAGGCGAATTTCATGTTTTCTTTTTTTTTTTTGACCAAAAAAAAAAAAATTCTTCAAATTTCTCCAAACTCGGATATATCATCGGGGGGTCCGAGGGGAGTCCAACGCAGAAGTTTGGTTGAAATCGGGGCGGTGGTTTTGGAGAAAATGACCAAAAACCAAACAGGCCATTTTAAAAAAGACGACAGGGGGGGGTGCTACGTTTTTTTTTTTTTGAGCAAAAAAAAAAAATTTCTTCAAATTTCTCCAAACTCGGATATATCATCGGGGGGTCCGAGGGGAGTCCAACGCAGAAGTTTGGTTGAAATCGGGGCGGTGGTTTTGGAGAAAATGACCAAAAACCAAACAGGCGAATTCCATGTTTTCTTTTTTTTTTTTGACCAAAGAAAAAAAATTTCTTCAAATTTCTCCAAACTCTGATATATCATCGGGGGGTCCGAGGGGAGTCCAACGCAGAAGTTTGGTTGAAATCGGGGCGGTGGTTTTGGAGAAAATGACCAAAAACCAAACAGGCGAATTTCATGTTTTCTTTTTTTTTTTTTTGACCAAAAAAAAAAAAATTCTTCAAATTTCTCCAAACTCGGATATATCATCGGGGGGTCCGAGGGGAGTCCAACGCAGAAGTTTGGTTGAAATCGGGGCGGTGGTTTTGGAGAAAATGACCAAAAACCAAACAGGCGAATTTCATGTTTGTTTGTTTTTTTTTTGACAAAAAAAAAAAAATGTCTTCAAATTTCTCCAAACTCGGATATATCATCGGGGGGTCCGAGGGGAGTCCAATGCAGAAGTTTGGTTGAAATCGGGGCGGTGGTTTTGGAGAAAATGACCAAAAACCAAACAGGCCATTAACAAAAGACACAGGGGGAGGGTTACGTTTTTTTTTTTTTTACCAAAAAAAAAAAATTCTTCAAATTTCTCCAAACTCGGATATATCATCGGGGGGTCCGAGGGGAGTCCAACGCAGAAGTTTGGTTGAAATCGGGGCGGTGGTTTTGGAGAAAATGACCAAAAACCAAACAGGCGAATTTCATGTTTTTTTTGTTTTTTTTTTGACCAAAAAAAAAAATTTCTTCAAATTTCTCCAAACTCGGATATATCATCGGGGGGTCCGAGGGGAGTCCAACGCAGAAGTTTGGTTGAAATCGGGGCGGTGGTTTTGGAGAAAATGACCAAAAACCAAACAGGCCATTTTAAAAAAGACGACAGGGGGGGGGGGGTTACGTTTTTTTTTTTTTGACCAAAAAAAAAAATTCTTCAAATTTCTCCAAACTCGGATATATCATCGGGGGGTCCGAGGGGAGTCCAACGCAGAAGTTTGGTTGAAATCGGGGCGGTGGTTTTGGAGAAAATGACCAAAAACCAAACAGGCGAATTTCATGTTTTTTTTTGTTTTTTTTTGACCAAAAAAAAAAAATTTCTTCAAATTTCTCCAAACTCGGATATATCATCGGGGGGTCCGAGGGGAGTCCAACGCAGAAGTTTGGTTGAAATCGGGCGGTGGTTTTGGAGAAAATGACCAAAAACCAAACAGGCGAATTTCATGTTTTTTTTTTTTTTTTTGACCAAAAAAAAAAATTTCTTCAAATTTCTCCAAACTCGGATATATCATCGGGGGGTCCGAGGGGAGTCCAACGCAGAAGTTTGGTTGAAATCGGGGCGGTGGTTTTGGAGAAAATGACCAAAAACCAAACAGGCGAATTTCATGTTTTTTTTTGTTTTTTTTTGACCAAAAAAAAAAATTTCTTCAAATTTCTCCAAACTCGGATATATCATCGGGGGGTCCGAGGGGAGTCCAACGCAGAAGTTTGGTTGAAATCGGGGCGGTGGTTTTGGAGAAAATGACCAAAAACCAAACAGGCGAATTTCATGTTTTTTTTTGTTTTTTTTGACCAAAAAAAAAAAAATTCTTCAAATTTCTCCAAACTCGGATATATCATCGGGGGGTCCGAGGGGAGTCCAACGCAGAAGTTTGGTTGAAATCGGGGCGGTGGTTTTGGAGAAAATGACCAAAACCAAACAGGCGAATTCATGTTTTTTTTTTTTTTTTGACACAAAAAAAAAAAATGTCTTTAAATTTCTCCAAACTCGGATATATCATCCGGGGGTCCGAGGGAGTCCAACGCAGAAGTTTGGTTGAAACGGGGCAGGTGGTTTTGGAGAGAAAATGACCAAAACCAAACAGTCGAATTTCATGTTTTTTTTGTTTTTTTTTGACCAAAAAAAAAATTTCTTCAATTTTCTCCAAACCTCGGATATAACAACGTGGGGTCCGAGGGGAGTCCAACGCAGATTTCGGTGAAATCGGGCGTGGTTTTTAGAGAAAATGACGAAAACACAAACAGGCCATTTTGACCAAAAACCAAACAGGCGAATTTCATGTTTTTTTTGTTTTTTTTGACCAAAAAAAAAAATTTCTTCAAATTTCTCCAAACTCGGATATATCATCGGGGGGTCCGAGGGAGTCCAACGCAGAAGTTTGGTTGAAATCGGGGCGGTGGTTTGGAGAAGAAATGACCAAAAACCAACAGGCGAATTTCATGTTTTTTTGTTTTTTTTTTTTACCAAAAAAAAAAATTTCTTTAATTTCTCCAACTCGGATATATCATCGGGGGGTCCGTGGGGAGTCCAACGCAGAAGTTTGGTTGAAATGGGGCGGTGGTTTTTAGAGAAATTGACCAAAAACCAAACAGGCCATTTTAAAAAAAGACGACAGGGGGGAGGGTTACGTTTTTTTTTTTTTGACCAAAAAAAAAAAATTTTTTCAAATTTCTCCAAATCTCGGATTTATCATCGGGGGGTCCCGAGGGGGAGTCCAACGCAGAAGTTTGGTTGAAATCGGGGCGGTGGTTTTGGAGAAAATGACCAAAAACCAACAGGCGAATTTCATGTTTTTTTTTGTTTTTTTTGACCAAAAAAAAAAAATTTCTTCAAATTTCTCCAAACTCGGATATATCATCGGGGGGTCCGAGGGGAGTCCAAAGCAGAGTTGTTTGAAAATCGGGGCCGGAGGTTATAGAGAAAATGACCAAAAACCAACAGGCCATTTAAAAAGACTGACAGGGGGGGGTGCTACGTTTCTTTTTTTTGACCAAAAAAAAAAATATCTTCAATTTTCTCCAACTCGGATATATCATCGGGAGGTCCTGAGGGGAGTCCAACTCTGAAGTTTGTTGAAATCGGGGCGCAGTGGTTTTGGAGAAAATGACCAAAACCAAACAGGCGAATTCCATGTTTTCTTTTTTTTTTTTGACCCATAAAAAAAAATTTCTTCAAATTTCTCCAAACTCGGATATATCATCGGGAGGGTCCGAGGGGAGTCCAACCTGCGAAGATTAATAGGTTTAGAAATCGGGGCAGTGTGTTGTGGAGAAAATGACCAAAAACCAACAGGCCATTTAAAAAAGACGACAGGGGGGGGGTGTTACGTTTTTTTTTTTTTGAGCAAAAAAAAAAAATTTCTTCAAATTTCTCCAAACTCGGATATATCATCGGGGGGTCCGAGGGGAGTCCAACGCAGAAGTTTGGTTGAAATCGGGGCGGGTGGTTTTGGGGAAAATGACCCAAAAACCAAACAGGCGAATTCCATTTTTCTTTTTTTTTTTGACCAAAGAAAAAAAT